>NC_133165.1:5015622-7515622 GCF_040802235.1 Manis javanica | reverse complement strand
AGGAGACAAACGTAGTTTAGACATTCAAGTGGCCACGTGATTCTTTGTCTTTAAGGAAATACTCAGCCTGGGGCAGGGGGAATAAGAGCCAAATGTCTGGTTCTTAGAACCCAGGTGAGGGCTGATCGAGGAATGAACTCTTCTCAGAAATCCCAGAAGCTTCTGTAGAGTTGAGTTTCCTTTCCCACCCAGTCCTCCCTGAGGCCCCCAGAGCCTTTAATGGGAGAAGAGCAGCAGAAAAAAGGAGAGGGTGGCCTCACCTCTAGGAGCAGGTTCCGTGGCTCGCTCAGCCCCGTGAGCCTGGGCATTGAGTGCGTTACCTTATTTGGTCATCACGATAACCCTATGATGTAACCATCATCCTCTTCCTGCCATTGAAGACAGTGAGGCTTAAGGACGTGAGTGACTTTCCCAGGTCACACAGCTCTAAAGAGGGGAAGGCTTGATCAGAACCCCAATTCTCCTCTGACTTCAGCTTGAGTGTTTTTCCATGGTGCCAAATGGGGTCCCTTGAAGGGGACTTTGAGGCTGCAGGGAAATGCTCTGATAATCAGGGATCATGGGGTAGGAGTGGGAGCTTCCCTGGGAGGCTTTGAGGGGAATTTAGAGAGACTACAAATGGACCCTGAGCCAGGCGCCAGCCTTGGGGACCAGCAGACCCACTCTGTGCAACACTTATGCAAGGGCTCAGCCTCCAAACCTCGATTGTGGGACCCCTCCACCCTAGACCCCGAGCTGTGTCTCTGAAGATGTCTATTTTGTCACCACTGTTCTCTCAGTGCTTGGGAAAGTTGTATATGTTGTAGGGGATAAATAAGATAAAGTTCAGTGAATACGTGAGGCGGGATTCCAAATCACCAAATAGTTCACTACATTCATTATAGTTGTATTACTGTGAAAACTTTATTTTTGATGCAAGGTCAGTGTATCCATGTGTATGGGGCACCTGCTCTGTGCAGGGCGCTGTGCTGGGTTCTGAGCTGGAGATTCAGTAGTTAAGAGGCAGACCTGGCCTCTGCCTTCAGGATGCCCATATTCCAGAGGGGAAGAGATCAAATAGCTCACGGCACTACTAATTATTTAATTACCATGTGGGGGATAGTGCGACAAAGGACAAGTTCACAGTGCAAAGAGAGCCTCTGGCATAGATGACCTGGTGCAGGGAAATCAGGGCAGGATTCTACAGATGATGGTAATTTCAAAGCTGGGTTTTTTAAAAGAAGAGAAAGAGAGAGAGACTTAAGGAATACTGTTCAGCCTTACGAAAGGAAATAGGGTCGTTTATGACAACATGGACAAATCTAGAGGACATATGCTAAGTGAAATAAGCCAGTCGCAGAAGGACAGATAGTGTGAGATTGGACTTAGAAGAAGATCTAAGATATCAGACCCCTGCAAGCAGAGTAGAACGGTGGGGGCAGGGGCTGAGGGGAAGGGGACGTGGGCAATTTTTTAAAAAGTCAAAGTTCCTACAGGCACAGTCACAGGGGGGCCATCAGGTGAGAAATTGAGGATCAACAGTGGTGAAGCTTAGAACCTCACCCCCCCTCTTTTGAGAGAAATCTTCTGCATCCGTGGATGTTTTAATGCCCTTGTCTAGCTCCGATTAGCACATAGTCTACAGGCACACACCTGATCATCTACAATTGCTCTCATACAACACTAAAGTACGTTTTCTACCTTTATCTTGCATCTACCTACCACTTCAGCATTTTATTAAAAATAATAATAATAATAATAATAAAGGGAGAAATGTGGGATCCACATATAAATCAAGTATAAAAATCAAACGAATATTCATATTTGACCTGATTGTTTATAGTTCATAATGCGTGATCAGAACCGAAAGTTTCTGTGATGACTGCCCTTGTACTGTTCACCATGTAAGAACTTATTCACTATGTAAGAATTCGTTCCCCATGTAAGAACTTGTTCGTTATGCTTCAGAAGATTGGAGATTGACGAGAATTAGGCTTGAGATGGATTAATGATTGTGCATTGAGCATTGACTCCCCTATACAGAATTTTATTGTTGCTAACAACCATTTGATCAATAACTATGAGAGATGCCCTCTCAAAAAAAAAAAAAGTCAAAGTTCTTTAGAAAAATTTTAAAAACAAGGTCAACCTGACCTCTTTGATGTTCTGGCACCTCGGCTGCAGAGCGAGGTGATGACCGTGAGGGCTGGAAGAGCCAGTGTCCAGGGTGAAACCCGGTCAGTGGTGGCTTCTTCCCTCTTCTACCCACCTGCTCTCATCAGATGCGCAGGCTGGGGGTGGGGTCCCTTCCACTGCAGGACCCGAGACGCCCCTCCTTTTTGGCCTCCCCCCATGCCCTCTTGCCCCCCGAGACACTGCCCTTCCATGGGGGAGCCAGGCGTTAGAGGGGAGAGGCACGGAGGCTCCAGGATTTCATGCAGTGAAGCCTCATTTGCTGGTCACAGCAGGGCTGTTCGACTGCCAGCCCTGGGCTGCGGCCATTGCTTCCGCTGAGCAGCAGCCGGACCTATCACAGCTTCGGCCTAAGGGCGCAAAGCGAGGCCTCAGATGTAGGACTGGGGCTCCCATCAGCCTCTCCATCAGGCCCTTCTTGCCTGCTTGCTCTGCTCCACTTTGATGGTGTCTCTGGTCTCCGGCGATGGGCCTTTTTTTTCCTCAGACCCTAGATGACCATGCCCAGTGGACCCAGCAGGAGGGTCCAAGGTCAGCATGGTAGAGAGCGCACGCTCGCTTGGGGCTCAGTCCCAGGTCACGTGTGTGCCCTTGGGTAAGTTGCTTCCCACCTCCAGGCCGTCATATTGGGAAATGGAGCTTTATAATAGCAGCCCTTGCTTCCTGGGATCATCGCAGAGGCTGAAAGAGACAATGGCCCTCTTTCTCATATAAAAGCAATTATGTATGTATACCTTATAGCATATATAATTATATATGATTACATTGTAATATATAATTTAATTATAACATATATATATATTACACAGAATTTTATCATTCTGCAAATTATTTTTATTTATTCAAAAATATGCTTCTATTTCACCCAAGACCTTTGCTCTCTCTCCACGCTGATACGTAAACATCTCCTTCCTTCTTATTAACTGCTGCCTAGTATTCCATACAGGGCACCCCATGGAGTGTTGATGAACATGTAGGTTGTCCCTGATTCTTCACTATTATAAATTGTGTAGCTATTGGCATCTTTACACATTCTCCCCTGTGCATTTATGTGTGAGGATTTCTGCAGCACAAGCCTTCCTTCTAAACAATTAAGCATGTGTGGAACCCGGTTTTTAGTGCATCTAGACTTTCTGTGTGGATCGTATTTGTTCTTAGTATATAAAATACTGAATCAGACACAACTGTGATGGAAATATCTTTTCTTGGTTTTACTTCTCAGTGGACTATTTATTATTATTACTGGCACAGTTTGTATATTGTGCTGTAGAGTTCCTTTAGCTTTATAGTGCATGAACATTTTCTTATCTTTTTTAACTCTATATCTTAAAATATTATAGAATCACAGCAAATTGGGAAAAGAAAGCACAGGTATGTCCCAGGTCCCCTCCACCTGGTTTCTCCCAACAATTGCATGTGGCACAGTTCTAGCACAATAGAACCCCAAGAAATCGACATTGATATGATCCACGAAGCTTATTGAGATGATTTCACCAGTTTTATATGTACTCATTTGTGTATATGTGTTATGTGTGTGTTTTATCACATGTGTACATTTGTTTAGCCACCACTGTGACCAAAATACAGTACTCTTCCATCATAAAACTCCCTGGTGCTACCTTTTTATATCCATAACTTCTCTTTTATCATATTGCTAATCCCTGGCAACCCCTGGTCTGTTTTCCATCTCTACAATTTTGCTACTTTAAGATCATTATATAAATGGAACCCTACAGTATGTAACCTTTTGAGATTGGCTTTTTTAACTCAGCAAAATTCTCTTGAGATCCACTCAGTTTGTTGCTTGTGTCAGTAGGTTGTTCCTTTTTCTTGGTGAATAGTATTCCACGGTAGGGATATACCACAGTCTATTTAACCATTCACTCAGTTGGCTTGTTTCCAGTTTGGGGCAAATATAGTAAAGAAGTGTCTATGAACTTCTGTGTGCAGATTTTTGTATAGACAAGTTTTCATTTCTCTGAAATACTTATCCACAAGGCAATTTCAGAGTTTATGGTAAGTGTATGTTTAGTTTATAAAAAAAACCACACACTATTTTCCAGGATGTCCATACCATTTTACATTCCCATCAGCAATGTATGAATGACCCAGTTTCTCTGCATCTTCACTGGCATTTGGTGTTATCACTATTTTTTATTTTAGCCATTCTGATAGGGGTGTAGTGAAATCTCATTATGGTTTTAATTTGCATTTCCCTAATGGCTAATGATGCTCAGCCGCCTTTCGTGTGCTTATTTGCCATCTGTATATCCTCTTGGGTGAAATGTCTCTTCTGTCTTTTGCCCATTTTTTAATTGGATTGTTTACTTCTTTACTGTTAAGTTTGAGAGTTCTTAATAAAAGTTTCTCTTTTTAGCATTCATTCTGGAATACCAGATGTGCTAAATCAGAATTCTGATCAGCTGGACACTGCCTATGGAAATGGGTAGGTGCCATCCTGAGCTTCATTTGCAGAATTATCATGCTTCTCAGTGATGTACAGTTCCGCTTCACAGTCTCTTTTATATCCTCTTTTAAATCAATAGTCCATTGTGGGAATGCCTTAAAAATATCTGGCTAGGAAAAAAAATTTTTTTTTTACTACAATGGCCAAAACTTTCTGACTGCCCATGTACTGCTGTGCTCAGCCCCTTGTGACTGAGGACGGAGTACCTCTATCTTGTTTTCCCCTCTCTTCAAGGCACCCACCTGATATGCCCTGCAAGGCTCCCACACATCTCCCTTTTGTAAAAAGAAAGAAAAGTGTCTGCTATTTTTACATATCACCAAGAATTGAAATTTGTGATGGTCAAAGGCATAGGCTCTGGAGTCAGACGGCTTAGGGTCAAGCCCCAGCCTTGCCACTTAGCAGCAGTAATTAGGTGTACTTTGTCCCGACCCGCAGGACTATCAACGGGGGTCGACGACCTGGAGGAGAGAATGAAGGGGCAAGAGACACAAAGAACGGACAGCAAGACAGGATGTCTGATCAAGCTGACACAGTTTATTGTTTGCAGGCTCAATTTATACAGGTAGCAAGGAAGGGGTGGGGTCAGAAGGTGATTGGACCTTAGGTGGCCCCGGCGGGAAGGTGTAGAGGGGTGATTGGGCCTTGGCTGGAACCTGGAAGAGAAGCAGGGAGTTCGCCATCTTGTGGGTGGGGGCCCTTGGGAGGGAGGTTTCAAGGGTGGGGCAGAGGGTGTTTCTTGATTGACAAGATGTTGGCAATATTAACAGGCCAGCGGAAAGAACAGAAAAGCACAGGTTGCTAGGTAACTTAACCACTAGTTCAGGCTTAGGAGTTTGCTAAATGCGTTTCTTGGTAATAGGGGAAAACTTGTTTCTAATGCGTGGATGGATTCATTGTTTCCAATTTTACAGGAGAGACTTTACTCAAAGGTTGCTGTTGTCTTAAGGCTTTCATAACCGAGCCTGCCTGAAGGCCCACAGGTTTGCTCCCAACAGTACTTGATACAATTGTGCAGGTTGTATGCACTGCACACAGGCGTATAGATAAGGAGGTAAGTAGCTCCAAAATCCAGATTGCCTTGCGTTGTCAAGCTATGCCAGCCAGCCTGGAGTCAGCCTCATCTGGATCAAGGAGCTGCTGCTTCCAGACTTAAAGATGCCCACCACTTGCCAAGCTGTGCATCAGATGAACTGTACCTGCCCAAAGGGGCATTTTGCTTGCATGCAAAAGGGGGTGCCTTTTTCGGATTTGTGCATAGGCTCTTAAGGGCTAGCAGAGGCTCTGTGTGTCTTACCTGGGCCAAGTTACCTAACCTCTCTGGACCTCAGCTTTCATCTATTTGAAATGCAGATAACAGTGGCACCTGTCTCAAAGAATTGTTGTGAGGATTAAGTGGGTTAGTTCTTGTAAAAGCCTAGGCATAGCATCCGGTGTGTGAAAAATGCTCGATAAGTCTTCAGTCATTATTACTACTGTCATTTAAAGATGTGGATGGAATGGCTCATGTATGCGAGCCAACAATTGGAAACTGGCAGTTCGGTGTATTGCACAAGACTGGGACAGTACAGCTCTTTATTAAACTGCAGTGCTTCTGATTTATAGTTGAAAATTGCTTCAAGGAACGGGATGCTCTCCTGATCTAGGGTCCGGCAGGATGAGCTAATCTGGAGAGGCTGGAGCCTGGCCAGCCTGGCTTTTACATTCTGGGTCAGACACTCAGCCCTAGGCTTTCTCCTGCTAGTCTGATGTGGTTCTTCCTCAAACAGCTTACCTTTTCTCTATTTCTTGCAAGATAAAAGGTTTTTTTCATTTCTTTTCCTTGAGAAAAGCCCATCTATTCTCTGCCAATATTTTCTCTCTCAGAATAATAGCCCGAGTATCTGAAAGGGACTTCAGGGGCCGACTTGTCCATTTGTTTCCAAACCCAGAGGGCAAGAGACTCACATGGGATGCATGTTAGCAAAGCAGGTTCTTCGAGCTCATTCCTGGAGAGTCTGATTCAGAACTTCTGGAGTGGGGCCCAGGCAGGTTTCTTTTGGACCAGTTCTTTCAGATGTTTCTAATGCTTAGTTGGATGAGCCCAAACCCCTAAGGCTCAGAGAGGGATGTGACTGGCTCAAGGTCACACAGCAATGTGAAGCCACACTGAGACTAGACATGGACTTCCTGCTGCTTTTCCCAGACAGGCCCTGCTCCTTATAACTTTCTCTCCCCTGAGTAGGTTTTTATTTCCTAATATTGAACAGTGAGCTTTTTTAGTGGCTTTACCATTATAAAGTCCTGCAAGTCAGCTTAGGGGCCTCAGGTGGATGGCCTTGGGCGCTTTAAAGTCCACCCTCACCCCCAACCCACAATACAGCTTACAGACTCAGGGTTAGATCCTCGAAGAACATAACATCCCTGGATCCAAAACAGGCTACTCATCAATTCCTAAACGGGGACTAGCAGCAGAAACCCCCAGAGACAGAGATGCTTGAGCCTCTTGGGGACACAGCAAAGGGTATCTGTCTGTTTCGAGACAGCACCGGGGGTCTCAGGGAGGGGGAATAAAAGAGGCTTACCCAGGGACAGCCCACTAGCGCATCTGTCCACCTCGTGCAGCATTCTTTCTGTGAAGCATTAACTGAAGGTGGACTGCTATCAGCGATGGTGTCAAGTCCTGATTGGGACCAACTTTGACTATGGAAAAAGAGAGGAAAGCAATTAATCTTCATGCAAAGATTACAAAACCTTTTCTGAAGACAGATAAAACACTCATCTCGGAAAATGCATATGCAAGGTGCACCCAGATAGAGACACACTTGTGCGGGCAAAACAAACACACATAAACTTGCAGACCAAGCATGCACACATTCCCACACAGACAGGCAGGCGTGTGCCCTACACACACAGGTACCATACATGCACCAGTGTACTTACAACGTGCCAGGTTGCAGACACCGTCTCTGTCACTGGGCTGTGAGCGCCTTTGGGTGGAAAAAGGGTCTTTATTCATCGCAGCAGCTCCAATGCTCAGTACAGGGACTAGAATAGCACAGACATTCAGCAAAGTTTTTTTAAACTTTACCGAACACAGGCCCACATGCTTGCACCTGTGCTAAAACCATCCTCCCCCAGATAGGCTGCTGCATACAGATACGCGTTGTCAGAGATTTTTCATCGCATCAGCAGAAATCAGGCCAAACTGTGGGTGTAAATAGTGAGGCAAAATCAGATTGCCTTGCTTGCATTCCAATGTGATAAAGTGGCAGGCATTCTCCCAGGGCTCCAAAGCTGATGGCCCTGCACCCACATGAGGGTCTACCCCACCCCCAAGGGTTCAGCTGCACCCCAAGTCTAGTTTTCATTTATTATTATTGGGGACCTCTAATGGATCCCCAAGCCCCTCCAAGCTTTCTCAAATATTCTATTTTCATCAAAAGTCAGCCCTTTCTGACCTGCACCTGGGATGAGTTGAGTTAATTCCCAGATAAGTTTCTTGTGACTGCTGTAATGCATGATCACAAATTGGATGGCTTAAGTCAACAGGAGAGTTGTTCTCTCACAGCTCTGGAAGCCAGAAGTCCAAAGTCATGGTGTCAGCAGGGCCGTGCTTCCTCCAGGGAGTCCAGGGAAGGATCCATCCTTTGCCTTTTCCAGCTTCTGGTACCTGTCAGTGTCCCTCGGCTTGTGGCCACATCACTCCAGTCTCTACTCCCACGGCACATCACCACCTCCTCTCCTGTCAAACCTTCCCTGCCTTACTCTTATCAGGACACTTGTCATTGGATTTGGGGACCACCCAGATAATCCAAGACACACTTGACTCCAGTACATCTACAAAAATGCTTTTTCCAAATAAGGTCAAATGCACAGGTTCCAGGGATTAGGATGTGGGCATATTTGGGGCAGGGGGCACCCTTCAGCCCACAACAGTTCCTACCGTCACTAAGCTAGTAAATAACAGGAAAATCTCCTCCATTCCATTTTTTTGTACAGGGTTTTCATTTTTTTCTGAAATGACACAGGGTCTAAGATCGTTTTTAAGGAAATGCAGATTGGCTATTTCTATGTACTGGCTTGGGTCATTAAGACCATCTTAGACAATAATGATTGGTTACTAAGCTACTTGTCTCAGAAATATTTTAGAATTAAAAAAGAACATGCTTTCGAATCCACGACAGTCCTGGACAGAAAGTGTACATACGTAGTTTAGTCCCCTCTCCCTGGGATGGTCACTAGAACAGCAGAGGGAGGGCGTCCTATCCCCTTCCAGAAAGAGCTCGTGCCTCCCTTACCCAGCGATCGTTGGAGAAGCTCAACTGAGAATCTCAGTCGCATAGCTCTCTTCATGGTGCTGTTGCTGTAGACGAACCTTCTGCCATATGCCCCCTCTGGTCAACACTTTTGGCCCAAAAGTGCCACAGGAGCCACAAATGAATCCTGCAAGAGAATCCTGTAATATGGTGCTGGATATTACACTATGAGTTTGACAATAGCTTTAGGCAAGGGGACGTGTCAAAGAACTGGTCCAGGACAAAAAGGTTAAGACTGGCAGTTTCTAGAATTCAGTGGAGAGCCTTTGGAATCTTAATTAGCTTCTAGGCACCCTTCATGCCAGTGGACGTTGTCAATGTGGCCAGTGGCTAGAGGAGAAGGGCCGGAAGCCCTCCACACCTTGGGGAGCGTGCAGAGGGCGCATAGGGGTTGCTGGTGTGCCGTGCAGGAGCTCACGGGAACCACACAATTGCTTGGAAGCGGGGAGAGAGAGAAAGAATAGGAGGGAGGGACAGAAATGCGGGTGGTTTCTAAGGCTTGTACTCCAGAGATTCCGTTCCTGTTGACCTGGGGTGACACCTGGAAGCTCTATATTAAAAAAAAACAAAAAACAACCCAAATCCCTCCTGTCCTCAGGTGCTTTGACCCAGAGCCGTGTTCAGGAGCCACTGCCTCAAGGAAGCTACCTGCACGAACAATTAGAATCGTTGCATTGTTTTTCTGCCACTCAAATTCCTTAAGGGCAACCGTCAAGTCTTGTTCACACTTGAACCCTTCATTGACTAGCACAGTGACTTGCCTGTAACAAGAGTCAATACAGTGTTGAAATTGTAGAGTCAGGAATATCTATCCCAATATACTTGGCAATAATTCTCTGAGTGACTTGGCTACTTCCCGGCCTTGCTTCACAGAGAAGCGGAGACAGCAGTGGTTAAAAAGGAAGAACGTGGAGTTAAACAACTTCAATTAAATCTCCACTCTGGCAGTTAGCCTATGACTTTGGACAAGCCACGTAACCTCTCTAAGCATCTGTTTCTCCATCTATTAAGTGGGAATAATAATAATATACCTACCACTTAGACTTAAGTGCCCAGCACCTGGGCAAGTGCTCAATAATTAGCTGTATTATAATTAATTTGAATAAATTAAAATATGTACATGCACTCCATTATCCTCATGATTAAGCAAAAGTTTCTTGGCACTGCATGGCCAACCCTCCTCAAAATATTCTTCTCTAGCTACTTTGTTGCTCCCCCCACGTTTAGTGTACCCCTCGTTGCCTCTAGACAGTGCATAATACCCATCCTTCTGCTCAGAATGCCCCCTCACCATCTGCCCACATCTCATCTGCAACTCGACCTTCCAATGACAATTCAGATGCTCCTCTCCTCTGAGAACCCTTTCCCTACCTGCTGGTTCTTTCTTCTCCATAGAATTAATAATCTTCTCCCTTTCTTGGAGATCCGTATTTTATTCCCACTTATATTTGTAAGCACACCACATTGCCTTTCTTATTTGTCTTAGAATCCCTGAAATTGAGCATTGATCTAGACTGTCAGGTGCCAGCCAAAAAAAATATGGTGCAAGAATAGCCAGGCCATGCCAACACAGGATCTGAGTTGGTGAGTTTGGGATTCATGCGATTTTATAGTGGACGGTCGCATCAGGTATTGCTGTGTAACAAATCACCCCAAAACTCAGTGGTTGAAAATCACACTCACATACTCTCACTCACATATCTGCAGGTAGGGGAGGAGTTTATTAAGCGTAGCTGTGGATCTGACTCCTCACTACAGATTTGATTTAGAGCTACTTATTTAATGTGCACAACATCCTAATCGGTTAGAACTGCTGCCTTCCCTCTATAAATGTGGAAACCAAAGCTTAGTCGTTAAATAACTAGCCCAAGGTCATTAAACTAGCAAAGGGCAGAGCCGGCCCTCAAGTCTAGGTTTTGGCAGGCTTCAGAGGCAACACTGTCACCCTCCGGCTCTTCTGCCCCCAGTTGTTCCAGCCAGATCTGATCAGAGACTGTCTTTCACAAGGCAGTAAAATGCACTTCATCCTTTTCTCAACACGACCCTGGTTTATGAATGGTCTTTTTTTCTTGGAAGACTTCATCACACCTCCTGGAGAAAAGAACCTCTTGGCAAATAGAAGACAATGACTCTAAATCTCAGAAACACAGGGATTTTACAGCCACCAAATAACCAGAAGGTTTTATATATCTCCCCATGTGTGTTTGCTGAAAAGGAGTAGCTTTGCACTGGTCAGGACCTACCAGCGGTCATTCATTCTCTCTGCCTTTACCAAGACACAGCCACACAAAGAGAATTGTGCTTCCTGCCTGTCAACTCCTTTTGATGTTAAGATAGGTATCTTTCCTTATCTTTTGTTTTAAAAAAAAAATCCTTCTTGCTCATTGTGAGTAATCTCCCAGCACAACTTAGGGTGAGGTACACAGTGGAGGCCTGACATGTCCCCTCCTCATCGCTGAGGCCTGCTGCCCTGCTGTCCGTGGTGACTGTCCACACGTCACTCAGCTGGCTCTGGGGTGGGGAGAACAAAGAGCCGGGTACACGGTTATCTCAGCACAGTCTCTTCAACAACTTGACTCAGGGATCTTGTCAGAAGATGAGGGACAATTTTAGTGGAAACATCTTTAGTGGAAATCCCATGGGTTTCTCCTTTTAGTAGACGAAAAAATGCTGAGAAACATCAGCCTGAGGTTTAACTTGAACTTATGTGCAGTTATTCATCAATTAACACATTTTAATACAAAAGGGAATGAATACTCCTTGAGTACCTACTAGGCCCCCCACGCAGTGTGAACTTTGTCGAAATGATAAGTAACACATTTTATGTGCCATAGGTCTGGACATGCTGGGAGTGTTGGGCTCACTTGTTCAGTTCGCACAACCACCTTATATGGTAGCTACTATTATTATTTATTGAGATGAAGAAAAAAGCGTGGCATGGAAAGTGTATCAGTTATGTTTTGCAGCTAACAAACATCCCCAGACCATGTTGGCCTAAAATAAATCAAGCATTCATTTAGCTCATGATTCTGTGAGCAGATTGAGGGGGTTCTGATCTAGGTCAACTCAGCTGATCTCAGAGGGGCTCGTTCATGCACCTTTGCTTGGCTCGAGGATGAACAGATGGCCGGGTGATCAAGGATGGCCTCACTCATGGGTCTGGGGGTTGGAAGACTGTTGGCCAGGTGACAAGACTTCCTGTCTCTCTCATCTTCCAGCCAGCGAACCTGGCTTTTTCACAGGGCATCAGAGTCCCAGAGCAGCAAGTGAGGACAAGCATTTTTCAAGTCTCTGCTTTCATCACATGTGTAAGGATCTCATTAGCTAAGCAAATCACACAATCAATCCAAACGACCCTGCAGCAGGGACTACCTAATGACATGGAGAGAGAGAGAGAGACCTGAATACACGGGGGACATCACTGCACTGCTATCCCACGGAAAGGTTATGGCCCTTAGATCTGAGGTCTCACAGATAGTAAGTGGGGGGACTGGATTTCAATTAAGATAGTCTGACTCTGGAACCGGCATTCTTAAATACCAAACTATCTGACAATATATTTTTCCATTTAATTTTTTTTATAAACCCTAGAGAGACAGTTAGTACTAGCTCTTTTTTACATTAAAAAAAACAAAAACAAAAACAGAAAAACACCCTGAATCTCAGTGAGGTTAAATACTTCTCCTGAGGTCACCCAGCTAGGAAAAGTGGAACTTGACTTAAAGCCCCCTCTCTCCACTGCATCACACCAACGCCCACCTGTGCTCGCTGCATCCACCTGTGCGCTGCAGCACCAACCAGGAACCACTTTCAGAATGACATGTTCAGGAAGTAAGAGGACTTCTGTGGGGTTGCCCACACAGCTGAAGTCTTCCCTACCTACTTTTCCCAACTATTGGCCTGAAGTTTTAGTCCTGTCCAGGAAATTAATTTCTGCCTCACAGAGTGTTAGGTATTATGGTATTCAACAGAAATGAAAAAAATACATTCTCAGCTCCCAGGATGCTTACAAAGTGCACAGTTATGAAACAGCAGACACCAACATACGATTAAGTAGGTGGGTATGTGGACAGATGGGAGCAATTATGGGCAGCTGGAAGATAAGTGTGGATGGGGTTAATCAGGGAAGACTCCCCAGAGGAGATCACCTGCAGGAAAAGTGGGGTTCACACTGGTTAAAAAAAGCAACAGTCTTTCTTAGGGCTACAACTTTCTTAGAAAAAAGTCGGCATGGGATCCATAATGCTTAGGTCTCTTTACCTTTGTGTAACAGCAACCAACTTAATCCAATGTAAACCAAACAGGTAGGATCCAAATTTAATATAAGAAATAACACCCAGTATGGCAGGGCACCAGGAAATCAGGCAGTAATTGGAATCAAGGACGCAACCCCCTCTGCCTTTCCTCCCTGCTTGGTTATTTCTTGGCAGACAAGCTTCCACGGCTTCTCGTTCAGCAGAGTGGAAGATGCCGCCTCTCAGTTCAACTCCAAGTTCCCAACAGTGAATCCGATTGGCCCAGACTGAGGCAACGGTCCACCCTTCATCCAATGAGCTTCTCCGAGGGTGTTAAGCCCACAGACATTGCTCCTGGAGAAGTCAGCTGGTGAGTTTGAGGGACAATGGTTTCTGGGCTGGGCAGATGCTGCAAAGAGTGCCTGCTAAGGGTGTACATTGGAAGATTCAATGGTGGTGAGCCCAGCTGAATGTAGGAATTTGTAAAGGATGATAGGTAGGAAGAAAGCCAGGTGCCACTGTTGGAGGGTGCTGAATTCCAGCCAGAGTACATTAGTCTAAGACTCATAAATAATCATGAGCCTTAAGAAGCTTATAATCAGGGAAATGACGCGATTGGAAATTACATATTTCTATTGTGAAAGTAACACACATCTATTATGGAAATTTTGGCAAATACAGAAAAGTATAGGATACTGTTTCCTTCCATTTTTATACCCACAGACCTACACAAACATACTGGCATCTGACACTAAATGGGGGTCACTTTCAGAACCAAATAATTTAAACACCCACAATGGAAGTCACCCATTAAGTTCTGGATCATGTCATATAAAAGTATTGTATTTTACTTGTATTCACTTGACATTATTGTTCTTTGGGTTTGGGGATTAAAATTATACTACGTGTCTTTAGATAGCATAGTTTATGAGTATTTCCTCATGCCATTTTGTACTCTTCAAAATTAAACTATTTCATCCAAGTGCCTCAGAATGCATACACCCATTCCCCCACCATCAGACAACTAGATCATCTTAACTTTCGGCTTTCACAAATGCCTCTTAATGAATATTCTCCTATATAAAACGTCATCCCCACTTGGAATTACTGGGTCACCAAGTAAGAACATTTTTAGGTCTCTTGACAGGTGCTGCAAATTGTCCCTCCAGAAAACAGGTGCAAGTAAGTGCTTGCCTACCCACCAAGCATGAAGATGCTCATTTCATCTCAACCTGACCAGGACTGAATAGTAGCAGAAGGTGGGAGGCAAGCCTAGGGCAAACCCATTGGATTCCTGCCCACGTATAATGGCACTGGGCTGTGTTGGAGGAACAGCATCCATTTATCCACTTTCACATGATGACACCTTACCACAGAGACCTAAGACCCAAAGTCTTCGTTTTGCAAGGATAGATTGCCTCTCTAATACTTTTTTTTATTTTTGTTTCCGACCAGTGCATCTTTTTGTGGATTCATTGTCTTTAGCTACTAACAACTTCAGGTAAGTCTTTCTCCAGCCTGGCAACTTGAGCTCTGTCTTTGATGCCTATCTCTATCCTGATCCGTGGCATATTGATTTCGTGGTTTGATTACCAGAAGACTGCCTCTTTTCTCATCTCCAGGTGAGCTGTTAGGAGGATATCTGGTTTTCATCTCTCAAAACTGTCTGCATTATCTGGGTTCCCATTTCACCCTCACTGAAGCCATGCAAAGTGGGCAAAAGAATGGGAGGGAAACTGAAGCTCAGAGAGGCTGGGCAGCTCTCCCAGTAGTTCAGAGCTCAGCGGTAGCCCTGTCAGAACTTGAACTTGACCCTGTTCTGTCTGCATCAGCTCCCAAGGGAGAAAGTTTTATTTTTTATCCTCAAAAAAAACAACACCAAGTAAAAAGCTAATGTAATCAGGAAGCTGCAAGACACAGGGGACTTGAGTGAGGGGTATGATCGCAAAAAGAGAGAGAGGGGGGTTGAATCTGAAAGTTTTGAGAGGGAAGAACCTTTGCCAGGAGAAGCCTGTCTGTAGTGGCAGAAAACAAAACCGAACTGCGGGGGAAAGGAGAAATGAAGTGCGTTGAGGGTCTTCCAACTCCTGGATCCAGTTGTCCCTAAGGCAAATAACTCTACACCTGTCATTCCCAGTTACGTAAGCCAAGGAAGCCCCCTGACTTGGCCTGAGACAGTTGAAGTTTCTGTCACTTGCACACGTGCAACACGGAGTAGAGTTCTGCATCGTTACGCCACTCCAGACCCATGGACAGAAACGCATGCAGAGAAGGAGATGGCAGACTCCTTGATGCAAGTGCGCTTTTCAGCATCCAAGACCTTTCTGTCAGTTCAGACTGCCCTCCTTACCTCTCCCCACTGAGGCCTCTCACACCAATACTAAGAATTTCCCGAGCTTCTCCAGGCTGACAGACTCACCAAGTATCACAATCTCCATGCCAGAGTTTTAGTTCTAGGCAGCACTACAAATTTGCTCTCTTGGGATGAGGGAGCAAAGGTTGGGGCTGCTGAGGGCTTTAATCAATAGTGCATGATCCTGAAGAACAGGCGGAATCAATACTATATTTTCACACTCAGCTTTCTTATTTTTTATCCTCAAAACAACAGCAACAATCATGCCAGACAGTAATTGGAAGAGTCATTTTAAAAAAAAAGTAATTCTTCTCTTTTGTGCTCTTTCATGAAAGGCATAATGAATGGGTTTACTATATGGAGATGAGAATCAATTAGAAAAGTGCAGAAAATATGGTGTTTTATAGGGGGATTCACACACACACACACACACAGTTTTTGGAAAGAAAGCCAATGGCGGATTTCTAGGATGTGTCTGTAGAATGATGTGTGTTAAGGAAAAAGAAGAGAAGGCAGGTTGGGAAATCCTTCCATTAACTCCTGAAATGGAGTAGATGCCTCGGCTCATGAAGCACAGGGGAGCTGAAATGTTTATGCAATTGCTTAAATGGTAACTGCAGTCGTTGCCACATGATTCCATGAGCATCCGGTTTGACTAGATTATGTCTCTTGCCCACATACTTTTTAATTAATCAGCCTCACCCAGTCTTTCCCAAAACTGGTGCTAATTTTAGCCATTAGATTTACACTTGAGTGAATGAGCAGACGGAACTGTTTTACTAAAATACTTTTATCTCCATGGCCTTAGAAAGGTTCCTTGACTTTGGAGGAATGTGTTTCAAATGGGAAAGAGTGAGAAATATAAAAATACTTGACATCATCCCTACATTTCCCTTACGTGCTAATTTACTAATTCATTTTCTTCATGTGTCAAACACTTGTTATAGTGTGGATACTTTGAGTATAGCATTGGATAAGACCCAGTCCATGACCTCACCTAGCTCACAGTCCCCCTGGGTGAAAATTAAATTAGGATAAAGTGATGGAGTAGAATACAATGTGATAACTGCCATGAAAATAATTTGCACCAGGGGTCAGTGGAGAACAGTTACAGCATCCCCGTAGCCATGGAAGGAGATGTGAAACAAACAGAGCTTCTTAGAAAACTTCTAGGAGGAGGAGGTTGAACTGAAGATGGGGACATACCAGAGGATGAGGCTGGTAAAGCTGGCAGAGTCCTAACCAGTGATTCTCAACCTGGGTGCCCATTAGAAGCATGTGGGGAGCATAAAAAAATGCTAGTGCCCAGGTCCCATCCAAAATCAATTAAATCAGAACCTTTTGGAGCTAGAATGGAGATATGAGTATTTGGGTTTTTTTAATCTCTCCAGGTGATTCCAGTGAACTGCCAGGTTGAGACACACTGGACAACCTTATTAATTATCTTGTTACCATTCTGAGGAGTTTGGACTTTGAAATCTTAAAAAAAAAAAAAAAGGATTCCTGAGACCATGGAGATAATTAGATCCAAGAAAGAGCATTAAGTGTTCAGACAGACTTCAGTAGGTCTCCAGGCCCACCAAGGGCCATTTTGCTCTTTGAACCCTGCCAACAGGAGGTCAACTTCTAAGAGTCAGAATAACATCATGGTTCAAGGCAGAACTTTTGTGACAAGAACTAGATTCAAGTTCCGGCAGGTTGTTCAACTTTTTCAGCAGGGCTCGGTTCCCTCATGTATAATATTTGATCAGTAGTATCTGCGTGTTTCGTAGGGATGGTGCAAAATAGCTATCGAGGGCCTGCGGCATTGGGCTGTTTGATAAGCCTGGAGACTACACACACCCGTGCATGCACACCGGTATACCACACTATCCGTACTGTAAAAAAAAAATTACAAAACTACAATTATGTAATTATGAAGGGCTACATCTGCTTAGGAGAAAAAAACCAGTAACCAAGAACATGTGTAATACACGAGCTCATCTGGGAAGACCAGGCTGGCATTTGGAGGCGTAGAAGCTAATTCGGTAAAAATGCAGAGGAAGGGGAACTCGAGGGCAGTTGAGAGGGAAGGGCGGCCCAGGCAGAGGGGAGGCATATAAGCGAAGGCCCTGAGAGGGGCAGGGGGCAACAATGTGTATACACCGCCCAGCCACATTATTAACACTTAATAAATGAGCAGCTGGAGTAGCTGTCTTTTCTGAATTTAAACCACAGATGGGTGAGAAAAAGAAGTGGAAGAAGAGGTAAATTGGATCAGATATTTCTTAAAATTGTAAAGCACTTTTAAATATTTCTGATGTTGAAGGTAAAAACGTGTCCCCCACCACTACCACCCCTGCAGTTTAAGACTTGCGTTTGTGCTACATCAAGGTCTCAAGGAAAGAAGGTTGGCTTTCTATCAAGCCCAGGAAAATTGCTCACTACTGAGTGAAATGCTGAACAGCAAGGCGTTCTCTTAGCTGGATGCTGAGACGGATTCTTTTCTAGAGTAAAAAGCAGGGAGTTTTTGCAGCCCGCCTGCACCCTGGGAGACTATCAGCTGCTCCGGCATTTTTGATGGTTGTTATTCCAACCGATAGCAAAAAGCGCTTGAAACGTCTACCTGTCCCTCCACTCCCTCAGTCTCTCCAGGAATGGCTTGAGTGACGAAATGCAATAATGTCCTTTATAGATTCCCTAGGAGTTCCCTTTGGGGGCTCCGGATGAAGCACTGGACTCTCGACAGCCATTATCTCTGTACGTTACAGCAGCTGGGAATACACATTTGATCAATTATTTTAATATAAGTTGCATAAGGCGCTGCCGGCATCAGAGCAAAAGCAGATTTTGTTCTTCCTGCCGGCAGACTTGCCTCCATCTTCCTTTTTCTCAATCCCTGGGGCCTGAGTGTTACTTTGCTCAAAAGATAAAGCGCATGGGAGGACCCAATCCCAGGCCTGCCTTTTAGTAAGACCAGGTCTTTGCTCTCACGCTTCTGTTTTAGAAAGTTTGCCAAGAGGCCATACTGAGCGTCCTTAAAAAGCATAGGTCTTAGAGTCAGACAAAGCTGGACTCAGATTTAAGCTCTGTACATTGGGTATGGCTCATTAATTCTCTGATTCTTCATTTCTTTAGCTAGAAAACAGAGAGCAGATTGTGGCATTACTGGTAAAATGAGTCATAATTTTCCCAGGCCTATTTAGTATTAGATATTATGTTTATGGGAGTTAATCATTCTCATCGTTAAAATACTAGAATTATTCTGTCTTATTTCTGTCTTGAGTTTTCTCCCAGCACGTGGAGGAAAGGTCATTTGACAATGAAGAAATGCTATTTTGATCAGGGATATTGTAGTAACTAGAACTAACCGGGACTCTTTTTTCAGTGACAGAAATATTCACTGTAAACTGGGTAAAACAAAAGAGCACAGAAATCCGGCTGGGTTAGCTGCAGGCATAGCTGGATCCAGACACTCAAATGATGTTGTCAAGAATCTGCTTCCTATCTTCTCTCATCTCCACTTTGCCATACTGACAAAAATGGTCTTCAGTAACCCTAACATAGTGCCAGTAGAGCAAGGTAACAGAAAGTAACTATTTTCCCAATAGTTCCAGAAAAATTCCTGGACCTAATTCTCCAACAGACTTTGGTCATATGGCCTTTCCCTAAAGCTATACCACGGGCCAGGGTGTAATGTTCTGAGTGGCCAGACCAGAGTCATGACCCACCCCTGGAGTGAGAAAGGAGGGGTCCCCGGAGGAGATGGGGGCTCGCCTTACTTGGAGAGGGATACCTGGAAATGGACACAAACCAACCCACATTCACTGACTGTAGGTGGTTTTTTATTTTTCCTTAGTATCAATGCCTTTCCCCATAAACCAACTGTTGACAGAAGAGGCTCACTTTGATCAGCTGGTCCCTCCTCCGGCCTTTACCCCTGCTCCAGAAGGCCCTGGCCCTGGTCATTTTGCAACATTGTATTAGTGCAAAACCTATACTTTGCAGACAATCATGTGCCTTCCAGTCACCCACTGTCAAAACATGTTAAAGCCCTCTTTGACAACAGAGCCATTCCATCCACTGGAATGGCCAGTTTGTGAGAAATCAGCAACTTTTCTTCCTTCTCTGATTTCTGGCCTTCCTTAAGCAAAGCTTTTCTTACCTTGACCTTAGAGGGACTAAATGACCAATGATAGTGGTAATTTGGCTCCCGGTGACAATTTACTGTGCAGCTGAGCTACAGGGAAACACTAGGTGTGCCTGCCTCCCCTCCCCATGCCTACACATGGGACAGACATCACTAATCAATCAGGCATGCTCTCCTGATGAAACCGGGCCTGATCTCTGAGTCCTTCTCAATGCAACAGCCATTAAGAAAAGAATAGCGTTAATTTCACTCATAAGAAAACGTTTGCCCTCTCAGGTTTTTCTGCTCAGGTTGTAGTCCTCACAACCCCTGATGTTAGGCATTATGAGCCCCATTTTATAGGTCGGGGGAGGCTCAGAGAGATACAGCAGCTTACCCACTATCACACAGCTACAAACGCCTTCTGACTACACACCCATTCTGCCCCCCACCCCTGTTCATTTTAAAAACAGCAAACTATTCAAAACTGCCTGTCCACCTGGCCTGTGGGGTAGAGCAGAGGCTCAAGGCTGGGTGGCAGCCCCCGGGGGAGGCTGGCTTACACTTCCTGCCTCCAAGGGCCCCAGGTGACTCACTCACCTGGCACTTGGCAACCCACCATGCCAGTGGGAGCACCAGAGGCCCCGAGGAGCTGCTCACAAGTGCTGGCATCAGCCTTGCCCTCCTCGTTGGGAAACACAACAATGGTATTTTGTTCCCACAAATGCACAGCAACCTCAGCTTCGGTTCCCTAGCAAAGCAGGCAGCTGAGGCGGGTCCAAGCAAGTCACTCTCAGGGGCCCCAACCCACCCACATGGGGCAGAGCAGCCAGCATTTGGGAGGAGGGCCCGATGCTGCAGGAAAGTTGAGGGAGAAGGGGCTCCCTCAGCAGAGCAGCGGGGGGCCGGCCTAGGGGAGGTACAGGCCAAGTGAGCACCAGTCCCGGTAACTCACTGTAGCCCCGGGCTGCCTTTGGGTTCCCAGAAATTGCTCTGCATTCCCTCTTCCTCCACCTCCTCCTCACCACCTTCCTATGAAACACAAGAGGCCGTGCAGCCACACAGGTAAGAGCATGAGCTTAACCTGAAACCAGCATCAGCAGTTTACTGCCCGAAGAACCCGGGCAAGGTGCTTCAGCTCCTCTGTGCCTCACTTTTCCCAACAGTGTAATGGGGTAATGGCATTTCATACTTCACGGAAGCGCTTCTCAACCTCAGCCGGATTGACACTCACGCCGGGTAATTCTTCGTCATGGGGCTGTCCTGTGCATGTCAGCGTGTTGAGCAGCACCCTGGTCCCTACGCGCTACTGGTCAGTATGGCCCATCCACCCGCCCCTCGTCGTGATAACCAAAAAAGTCTCCTGACATTGCTATTACCCCTGGTTGAGAGCCACTGCCTTCCGGAACTCAGAGGGATAACCCAAGTTAAGGTCATCCACTATAAATCACTCAGAAGAGAGCCTGGCAGAGTGCCAGCGTTTGCTGGTAGTTACTATTACCAGGCCTTTGCTCATGCTGTGCCCGCTGCCTGGGGCACCATTCCCTTCTTTCTCGCCTGTCCCACACCCACGTTTAGGGCAGACTTTGCTAACCACTTGCAGCCCTGTTCTGACACCCTTGGCCACTATCTCTGAAACCTCACCCCAGCAGCAGTCTTCCAAGATCCAGGAGTCTGTCAGGCGTTCTTCACAACCCAGGAGCAATGTCCGGCACTAGGTGGTGACTGTGGGCAGTTATTTCAGTCTGGCCTCACAACCACCCTATGATATCTGCACACCCCCTTAGCAGCTGGGAAACTGAGGCTTGGAATGGTTAAGTAATCTGCCTCGGGGCATGTGGTTATTAAATGACAGCCTCAGAGGTGAGCCCCAATTCTTAACATCCTCAAAGCCCATTTTTTACCATCCTCAAAGCTAGAGATCCAATCCCCAGAGTCTGATTCCAAAGCTCATATTCTTAAAACTTGACCCTGGATAGCTTATGCATGAATATTCTGAGGTGCGGGGTGTGCTATTCAACCATCTTGTCAATAAATATTTGTTGCATCCGCCAATTCCCTTGTGTAAATGCTCTCACCATGGCCAATTTGAAACCACCAATGGTTTAACAGATGATTCACCAAATTTCTGACAACATATCAATTGGTTCTTGTGAGCTGGTGCAAGGAGGTTCCACCAGACCACGTGGCATCTTCCAGTCTGTTTTGGAACAAGGTGGGCCACCAGCAAATAAGGAAATCCCATTAAATCTCAAGGTATCAAAAGCAGTGGAAGAACCAGAGAAAGCAGAGAGTATTCTGTCCCCAAAAGTCTGTCATCCACACACAAACCCACATCTGGGTCTAAACTCCACTCCTAAGCTTTCATAACCTAACTCAGTAAATGTCAGGTACCATGTCCAGGAAGTTAGTCCAGGCTGGCATCACCTTTGCAGCCTCACGAATTGGCTGCAAGTTCATTGATTGGGAGGGAAAAAAATTCCTTCCTCCTGTGGCTGATTGTTTCTAGCAAACAACTCAAGAATAAATATTAATGGAAAGACACTCAGTTGGGGCTGGTGTGTGGTTTGCAGACGGTTCCCCTCCACAGAGGAAGTGCAGCTATCCAGCCATGCACCACTGTGGCCTCAGGCCATAAGGAAAGCATTGGCCATCCAGCTCACTGGGTGTTGTGTAAGGCATGTGGCCCTTAGGTAATTGGTATGGACATTCAACTCCTTAAGTTAATGCATTAACCATGTGCTCACTCTGCTCCTAAGCAAGCAGAGGCCTCCCTCTGCTCATGTCTGCATCCCAGCCCCCCCACAGAAGATGGGAGAATGAGTTCACCTTGTCCCTGTCAGGTAGCTTCCCTTCCACCCTGCTGAGCCCCCACGTGCCATCAGACTACTGAGTGAGTGTGCAAAGTCATATCAGCATCTCTAAACACTGATTGGAAACCTACCCTGGCTTTCTGTGCATTCGGATTGCATGCTAGAAGTGGAAGGTGGCTTCCCTGGAAAACACGCCTAGGGAGTTTTGTGCGTGAACCAGGCACGGCCATTTCCCACGAGAGGGCAGATGCCCTCAGCCTTGCAACAGCCACAGACCTGTTCCTTGATTCTTCCTCAAAACCCCCCACTTGCTTAAAAAAAGCAAAATCCCAGCCACACAATCACCAAGAGAGTTCACTGGAGTTTATAGGTCTGAATGCAAAGGGTACACAATTCTTTTTTCCCTGTAAAGTCTGCTACCGGGTCTTCATTAGAGGAGTGAGAGAATTCTCTAGAACATGACAGGCAGCCAAGAAGAGAAAGAAGAACATGGATTTTGGAGTCAGACTGACACATCTGTGTTCAGAGTCTGGTCCTGCCATGTGCTGGCAGTGTGTACGTTAGAAGTTATTTAAATGCTCTATGCCTCAGTTTCCTAATCTGTAAAGTGGACACAGTAATAGCAACCTCATGGGGCTCCTGTAACTAGACAGGAACATAGGACTGGAGGTTCCCAGACCCACTTGCACTCCTCACTGAGTCCTCTCCACTACGGATGAACAAATCACGTGGAAGGATTCTGGTTTGAAGGCTCTGAGGTCTGCAAACACACTTTCTCCTTTGTACCATCCTAACGGTTTGAGGATTTCCCTAATAATCTTCAATATCCTTTTTGCTTGGAACACTTTGTGGCCCTGATAGGGATTAGATGATTCCCTGGCCTGTAAAAGCTTGTTCTATTTTAAAATTGGATCTTCAAAAACCAAATGTCTCTCCTGGCCCCCAAAAGATGGAAATAACAGGGAAGATGCTCTATACCATACATGACAGAAAGAAGATACAACTCTGCCGAGAATGACCCCAAATTCCCACCCCCACCCCCGCCCCGAGTTGTGCTTATATGAGTTTCTGGCCCATATAAACCCATCTGGAGTGTTCTCCTTGAAGATAGCCCCTGGCCCTCTCCAGACACTTGATAAGGTTATTAAACCCCACTCCCAGGCATTGTGAACCAGCCTTGGCTTGGTCTTTTCAAGTTTCTAAGGAAGTCCTGGGGATCCACTGAGTGAGGTAAACGGTCCTGGCATATCACAGGCCAGGAGCTGACAAAGCCCCTCCCCACGAGCCATCACATCCATTACCTGATTCTCCTTAGCTCTTCATGCAGACACGGAGGACGGAGCTGTACGTCCGGTTCCACGTAAGGAGGGTGCCTGAGATCAGGAATCTCCACAGTTGCCTCTACCTGGCCCCTGAGTGGACCTTAGGGGAGATGATGAAGTGAGAAAATATGAGTTATGTGCCCAGAGATGTAATATTAGAAGCCCAGGCCTACAAAGCCATGAGGACATCATGACTAAGTCCGACCCTAAAAGACCAAGACTCCCCTTTCCCCTCTCTTTGTACTGACTCTTTGGAAATCTCATCCCAGAGAAATAAAACATGAAGAGATGTTTTGTTTCAAATATCTAAAATGTTGTTATGTAAAGGTAAGACATGGCCTGACTCGTGCTATTTAAAGAGTGGAAAAGTGAATCCATAATGAATGGAATTGACATAAGAGTGTGATGTCCACTTGACAATAAGAAGAAGACAGAGAAGCCCGAAAGAAGAGTTAGGGTTTGTTAATTCATCCAAAGAATATTCACTGAGCACCAGCTATGTGTCAGGCAGAGTTCTAGATGCTGGGGGACATACCAATAAGCCACAACGGGCATATTTCTAATGATCCAACTGTCCTCCTTTCCTTCCTTATTCACACATCTCAAGAATTTCAGTGTTTACCATTTCCAAGAACTATGCAGGGCATTGCAGTCCCGGAGAATAGTAAACAAATAGATGGACAATTTGCAAAGCTATTGTGAAGTATGAAAAATGTATGCGAGGTATGGAAAATAGCTAACGAGCTGGTCCACTTTCCATGGACCAGCACCATGGATTAGCTCACCTAATTCTCATTTTTAAAAAACTCTGTTTGGTGTAGAATTACTATCCTCATCTTACAGGTAAGAAAACTGAGGTTTGACCAGCTAAGAAACTTGCTCAAGATTAGAAAGCAAGGAAATAGCACAGCTAGATGTCAAACCCACAGAGCCTGATTCAAAAATCATGGTCTTAAACCTGACTTTGTATAATTAATGCATGTCTGCAGTTTGGGGGTGGGGATGCTGGTAAACCATCTCACCAAGAAAAAGAAGCCCTTGTGTGTGGTATCTACAAATTCCTGTGGTGTAACTACTCCCACTGAGGTTGATGCAAAGCTACCAGCAGTGTAACAACTGATTCACAGAGTTTCTGAGAATTTAACAACTGGTTCTTGTGAACAGGTACAAGCTAGACTCCAGCACATGACTGAGTGTAAGTGTGAAATACTGGACAAGATCCAGGGATTTGGCTGCAGAACGCAAGGAGAGTGAGCCATTAACTACTTCCACGTAGGTCCGTTTGCCCTCCTCTCCCCCTCTTGTGAAGCCCAGTCGGATTTGTGGGTTCTGAAATGTCCATAGATCCTTCCAACAGATTGATTTCCTGCCCAAGATGATTCAGCTTGGTTTTTGCTCTTGAAAAACCAAAGAGTCTTCTTAAGCGAATGCAGAGGGACCTGTCCACTGAGGCCCTGGGTGCTGGAATCAGTGTGTTGATGTCGATTAAGTGCAGCTCTGATGGATAGACATGCTCTTCGGATAATTCAGGGGCCTTCCTCCCAGAGCGCTGGAAATTGTCACCAGAGGAAGATCCGGCAGCAAGACCCCTGAGTGCATTGAAGCATGTGTTTATACACCAGTAACTACATGGCAAAATGACTAGGGAACATTGTGACTACAGATATTATCAACTGCAGTTGGAAAGGCTGGGGCCCATTGAAGAGATGTCGGTGATATGATGAATTATCTCCAAAATTATAATAGAAGCCAACAGTAAAGTACAATTCAGTTTCAAAGGAAAAGGCATATGAGCATCGTAGAAATTCAGCAGGAGTAAAGCAATGAATAAGTGTCTTTCCTGAGATCTACCTGAATTTTGCAGACAGGTGGATCTGAGCTCTTCCGTCCTCTGCTTTCCAGTTCTGTGACCTTGAGCAAGGGAGCTTTTATCTCAGACCTTCTGGCTCCACGTATGTAGCACGGGATAAATAATTCAGGATGGCTCTGAGAAATAAAGGTAGACTGTGTGTATCATTTTGTGTTGGGCTGGCCCATAATTAATATTCAAAAGGTGGTAGTTCATGCTGTCAGAGTTAAGAACAATAGTGATTACAGTGCACGTTCCGCCTCATCCAGAAAGCCCTTCCTGACCTCTCTGTCCCTGGCCAATCTCCCTAACCTTGGGGATAGTCTAGATGTAGTCCTGGTCTCCACGGTTAAGCAGATAATTACCTGTTTGCCCAGGAGCAAGGACTGTGTTTCAAGCAGCTTCTGTGTTTTGGGTGATGATAAAATTAACACAACATTTGAAACCAAATCGCATTTCCAAGAAGTTCAGTCGCTTGCTGAAGATTATACAGCCAGTAAGTGGTGGAGTTCAAGTTCAAACACAGGTCTGTCCTGCTCCACAGCCCAAGCTCTGATCTTCTACATTATCTTCCCTCCCTACTATGTCCTTATCTGTTCATCAAGCTCAGTGCTGGGACCCACTGTTCCTCCTGTTGTTGACAGTGACAGTTTTGTGTTTCCAAATCCCGTGTTGACCTGTGATCGGGACCTTTTGGTTGACGATGGCTCCAATCAATGTCAAGCACACAGAGAATCTGGATTCTTGCCCTTCTCTGGGCCCTAACATTAAGGACGCAACATAGCAGAATTCAAGGGGAAACTGTCCAGCAATGCTTCGTGCGTTGCCCTTGGTGTCAAGGATGATGGCAGATAAAACCCACGGAGGTATCAGTATTGCTTGGTTGCACTGGGAATTAGGACTCTCCTGGTGTTTGCACTCGGTTTAATTTAGATTTGGTCTGCTTACTCAAACTCCGGAGCATTCGCCCTGCTCCCATGATAGACGCAAATAGGCCAAGGAGGCTGCTTGAAACTGCGGCTGCTCCTCTTGCAGGGTCTGCACATGCTCAGTGCCAGCCCTGTTCTTTGGCTTCAAAGGGCTCTGCAGCCAAGAGCTCTTGATGTAGGCTGCTTGAGCCCTAGTCCCAGCCCCACCACCTACAGGCCATGTGAACTTGCTTAGGTTAGCTAACAGCTCTGGGCCTCGGCTGCCCCATCTACAAAACAAGGACAGTACTGCCGGAAGGCATAAATGAGACCTCTCACACAAAACAGGCAAGTCAGGGTTCTCAGCAGTCAATGCCCCGACCAGCCAAGCTCACTGGCGACCAGTCGCCAGGGAGGCCCCAGAACAATGTGCAACTCAGGTTGGCCCGGGTAGGGGGAAAGGGGTGCAGATGACCGCCCCCTCCATCCCTCCTTGGCCCTCCCCACGCAGCACGTGGTGCACAGCACCATGCTGTATGTCCTGGGCTCCCCTCCCCATACGTAGAGCCATGGGCAAAACACATGCCGTGGGGTCAGAGCTCTGCATCCAGACACCTGCACCCCTAAAAACAGACCGTGTGCCCCACTGCAAGTTACTTAGTGTCTCTCAGCTTTTCTAGAACGTGAATGAAAATACAAAGTGAACACAAAGAAAAAAAGGCCTAGGAGTGCTGACACATGGTGATCACACAGTACATGTTGTTGTTCCTGGATATTTTCACCTTTCATGAAAGGGCCGTGTTCTCTTTATAAAAGTTCTCCCTCTGTGTGTGTGTGTGTGTGTGTGTCTGCATGCACGTGAATGAATTCTCTCAGTCTCTCTTTCTTTATATTTCTCGTACACTCCCTGTCTCTTGACCAGAATAATTAAAAGCATATCCTCTGGGTCCACCTGCCTGACCTTGTAGACTGGCCCCACACTTTAATAACTCTGTGAAATTGTGAACTTGGGCCATTTCTTTCAGTCTCTCTGAGCTCATCTCACTTCAGAGGTAAGGAAAATAACAGTGTTTATCTTACAGGGTCATCATGAAAAATAAACAAGAAAACGGAGTAGAGCATCTAGCACAGGGCGCTCAGTAAGGATTCGCTATCATCATTGTCATCTTGTCTTCTCTGATCTCTGTATTGTTGTTTCTATTTCAGGTACATTTTCTTCCTTTATCTCTATATTTCTGATGGTGTCTGTGCGTGTACGTGTGTGTCTCTCCCTTTTCTTCCCTCCCTGTCTCTCATTTCTCTCTCAATTTCCTCCCTCCCTCCCTCTTCATTTCTTTTTGGACAGAGATTCACCTTAGCCCCCTTTCCTAGAATTCTTTAGCCACATCAGGCTCTTGATCGGGTATAGATCTTGGGCCATCCACAAAAAAATTTTAAGTAACCCTCGTGGTGCTGAGGGGGAATGGATGGTTTGGGAGCCCTCCCAGCTTTCTCAGGGGACAGACAGCCTTGGGGTTCAGGGACCAGGGGGTGAATGCCGACACTGCTGTCTTCTGCTGGGGTAGTCACCTGCTGTGCATCACTGCAAGACAAACGGTGGCGCTGGTACGCAGGGAGACAGATGCACAGGGTGTAGCAGGGAGTGTGAGCTCTCCGAAGGGAGCAGAAGGCTCAACAGTAATTCATCCCAACTCTCATTTTTAACTCAAAACACAAATTCAGTTTGCCAATAGAAGTCTATAAAGAATTAATTAGGGAACGTTGCAAACAGCCAAAACTCATAACTTTATCACTGTCAAGAAGAATCATTTCCCTTGTCAGATATGAAATATGGCTGTCAGAAGACAGGAAGATAGGAAAACACTCAAAGAAGCAGACCTTCTGTGCATTTCTCTTTCCCCAGTTAGAGGAAAGTAGATAGTTAAGGACTTGGAGAACTCAGAGGGAGCCTGACAGCACTCCTAGACCAGGAGCTCCGTGACAGAAAGGGCGGCCTCGTTGGTTGTAGTCACGGCTTGGTGCTGGGCACCCAGTAGGAGCTGGAAATGTTTCTTGCATTGACCAAAGATTCAAAAGGAGGCAGTCGGTAGGGATGACACTGACGGCCCAGCTTCTGGCACAGGATCCAGCTTCCCTCCATTGCTTTCCATCGGGTCCCCAATCTGAGCATTCCTGGCCACACCTACCCAGTTATTACTACAGCAACTGCAGGAATAATGAGGCACATGACTTTGGATTCCAACAGGCTGGCTCCATCCTCATTTCTATTAGCCTCCACGTCTTCACATGTAAAAGGAAGCTAATAATTGTATAGCTATCCTAGACTTTTTGATAGAGATTAAATGGGAAGTCCATGTAAAGATAGGTGTTAGCTACCATTATTATGAGATGGGAAGTGAAATACTATAGGCTGGCTGCTTAAACAACAGAACTTAATTTTCTCACAATGCTGAAGACTAGAAGTCCAAGGTCAAGGTGTCAGCAGGGTTGCTTCCTTCTGAGGCCTCTCTCCTCAGCTTGCAGGTGGCCACCTGTGTCCTCACATGGCCTTTTCTGTCTGGGCAACCCTGGTATCTGTGTGCCCACATTTCCTTTTCCTATAAGGACACCACTCAGATTGGATTAGGCCCACCCTAAAGGCCTCATTTTAATTTAATCACCTCTTTAAAGGCCCTATCTCTAAACATATCCTAAAGTACTGGGGTTTAGGGCTCCAGCACGTAAATTTTGGAGGGACACAATTCAGCCCATACCAATGACTTTTGCTGTATTCATACTGTGGTTTAATTAAGCTTCCCAAGAGCTTAAGAGGAAAGAAAACCTCACCTTCCCACCAGCCCTGAGCTGAGCTCCCCCTCGTAACATGTTTGACCTAAAAGGCCCGGGTGCTGGGTCAGCCCCCAGCAGGCTGCATAAGAGGATCTCAATCCACTACCTTGTTCTGTCTGTAGTCCTCGCTGGGCAGTGGACTGTGCCATGTGGTGCCAAGAGCCCATCCGTTCCACGGCTGCTGAAGACACCGAAAGAGTGTATAGTGGTTTGTCTCCAGAATAGGAGCCTGCTGCCCCTCGGTCTCGAGGAGGTGGTTTCTGGAGCTCTCCATGGTAGTGGGCACGTGGTAGAGGACACTAGGACCACGTGAGAAAAACAGAAAAAGGTCAGGGTTCCAGGTGCCAAGAAAATGCACGAAAGCCTCTATCACTGGGATCGCTCCACCTCACCTGGCATCGGTAAGAGGCCCCAGGTCCATGTTGTCACAGAAAGGAAACAGAATACACAGTTCTGTCCGGTCATGAAGTGCAGCAGATGGTGCAAAGATTTCCCTTGACTTTTGCTTCAAAATGCCTTTCAGTCCAATGAGGGCCCACCTCTGAGAGCCTCCAGGAGTCCTTCTCTTCGCCAGCCTCTTCCTCTTTCTCCTCTGCTCACCCTCAAGCTCTTGGACTTTACTGCTCTGCTGCCGGCATCTTGTCCTATCAGAAAAGGCCTCCTGTAAACCCTCAGCTTCAGGACATCATGCCTGATGCCTTCTTCTGTCATAGGCAAAGGCTCGAAGCTTTTCACTATCCTCAGGTAAGAAAGGTGGGGTACAGTGGTTAGAACGGACATCCTGGGGCCCGTCTGATGAGGCTTGAACCCCTGATCTTCCCCACCTATTAGCTGTGTGACTTTGGGAAAGTTACTGAACCTCTCTTTGCCTCCATTTTTTAATCTAGGAGGTGGGAATGACAATTACGACAACTGTTCCTGCTTCTTAGTGCTGTTCTGAGGGTTAAATGGGCTAATATAGATGAAGTCGGAGGACACTGCCTGTCACATATTAAGTGCAACCCGTGTTACCTGTTTGAACTCAGAGGCAGGCATCCGCACTAGCGGCTGGAATCGGGCAGGACAATGTATTGGGGTGGATAGAGAAAACCTGTTATTTCCTTTTGAATTTCTTTTTTGCATCTGTTTTGTAAGATACATACTCTCTGAATACAGCAGTACATGCTTGCACTTGATGAGTAAACATACATATTGCAGGGGATTGCCCCCAGATTTCTAATGGGGTGTACAATCGACAGAGTTTGGGGACTGTCAGCCTGTAAGCAAACAACCCTTTCTTTTGAAAAAATAATTGGCAGCACAGGGGTTTTCAGAACACACCTTTCCCTTGTCGATCACGACTTCCTCTCTGAGCACAATGCAGTTGTCACTGTCACTCTAATCAAATCTCAGTCTCTTTATTCCCTCTTACGAAAGACGGCCTCCCCACTGTGAAGGCAGGACATCTCAGCCTGCTACTAATACATTTTACTCGCCGAAACACAGCAGCAAAGACAGCATCTGAGAGAGAGGATGGAAGAACGTCAGGGACATGTAACACACAGTAAATCAGTAATCACGTCCACGGCTCATGTCCATCTGCCGTCTCCTTATCCGCAGAGATCCCATGTAATTTGGATACCTGCTCTGGAAATAGTTTCAGGCAATCTTGTTCCAACTTTCTTGTATCACTGGTAGGAATTCCTTAAATCCCATCACCAATACCTGGAATTGTGCCTTCTTGACTTTCTCTGTATAAGTTTGTCCCAAAGCTTCCAGCCTCTTCTACACCTGCCTTTCTTTGCTGACCTGAAAGTAAAGAAGGCTTCTCGTGGTGGTGGTGATTGGTGGTGAAGCCCAATTGAAACCCGGAGGAGGGTATCTCAGTCCTGACACTGTTGGCACTTGGGCCCAGACGGTTCTTTGCGCGGGACTGCCCTGTGTACTGCAGGATGTTAACAGCATCCCTGGTCTCTACCCACTGGATGCTGGTAGTGTTCCTCCCTGCATCATGACAACAAAAATGTCTCCAGATATTTCCAAGTGTCCCTTGGGGGCAAAATCCTCCCTGGTGGAGAGTGCTGCTTTCAAAATAGTCAAGCAGGAGGTGAACACCCGCCTCAAGTTCCTCAAGATCAAATGCTAAGTGGACCCTGAGCCCATTTCCAAATAACCCGATACTATAAAATTGTACAATTGTTGTAAAAAGGTTTAAAGGCAGAGGTGTTGGTAGGAGAGAGCAGAAAGAGTAGGAATAGGAGAAGTTTAGATTCCAGGCCACCTGGATTTGGGGTCCCTGGCTCCCCATGAGTCTGTTCTCCCTCCCTCTCTCTCCCACTGGTCACAGGAGGGGTCCAGTGGGATGTCAAAGAGGCAAGACTGGCAGGAGTCTGAGATTCATAGCAACGGCTGATGACTCCAGACTTTACAAGTACCAGGTGGCTGAGTCTCTCCCTGGTGCCCTCAGGGACACTGCCCACCCATTCTAGGAAACAGGGACATCTTTCCAGATTCACACGTCCTCCCCCTGGCTCTATGTTCTCACTTCTCAGGATACCAGGAGTTACTGTTAGAGGCGACGCTGGCACCCATAAGCTCTCTCTTCTGCTTTAACACAATCAGCTTTCTCTCTGACGTGCTTGAGGGATCTCAGGAGACATGGAAAAGGGGACAGCCACAGCTTTGCCCCCTCCCTGCCCTCAGACGCCCCCACAACTAGCCCAATCCTCATAGGCCTTCACATGCCAAGCTAAAGGGTGCAGACAGACCCAACCCATCATTTTCATAAGGAATGCTATTCAGTCTACAAGCTTGTACTGACCACAAAGCTATTGTAATCCTCTACTGACTATTTCTCTTACAATTAAATCATCATCATCTCAATAGAGACTGGGCACTTGGTGGGGGGGATGTTTTAGGCCAGCCCCCAGCTCTGAAATCGACCTCACCAAGATAATTAGACCTGACCTCCAGGACCTCATTCTTCCCACCTCCCACAAGGTCTGTGGGCTTCTTGACCTTCCCAGGAGAGCAGCTCTTCCGCTTAGCTGGGCCATATTTCAGTCAGTTGTTCTGCCCATGACACCCTCATTGTGTCACTGGCTGGAAGCAGCATGAATTCAAGGAAGTTCCTGCCCTGCCTCCCAGTTGTTCCCCCCCTTACGCTGTTTAGCAGTTGAGTGAGCAGCCAGCTGACGCCGAATGCAACTTACTGCTTTAATCCCTGTCTTGAGGAGGCACTTTCTTCACTGAGGGTGAAGCTCAGGGGTGAGAGAAGTCATTGAAATATTTATTCCATCACCTCCCTCACCTCCTGCAGCCTGAGAAGGCCTGCTCCGCCTGGGAGAGGAGGGATCCCCCTGCCAAGCCCAGAGGAAGTCCACTCTGCTGGGAGCGTGGCACGCTGACCAAGGGATTCTGGCTGGCCACCCCGCCATCGCACTTCCCGTCACATGCTTTCCCACCATACGCTGTGCACCTGCTGGGGACCGTGCTCTGGGCGGGGTGGGGGTGACCGGGCCGTGAAGAGGTCGCAGCCCCTGCCCTCGAGGAACTACTGAGTCTGACGGGGAAGCAAACGTAAGTGGATTTTACCCTATGACGCAAGACTAAAAACAAGGACAAGGGAAACCTAGCAACTCTTGTTTCTGAGGCCTCACCATGGGCCAAGCACAATGCCAGAAAGATGGGGTGACCGCTCCACTTTGAACACCATCTTGGACACTAGCAACATAAGCTTGGAAAAGTCACTTCCTCTCTCCTAGGCCGGAGTTTTGGGTCCATCACCGAACCCCTCTGAGCCTCCGTTTCCTCACCTGTACAGTGGGAACCACAGTAGTCCCTAACTCACAGGGCTGTGTTGAGGATTAAATGCAATAATAACACATCCACTGTGATAGTCACTCAATAAAGGCTACCTGTCATTATCTCAATGACTCCATGACGTAGGTCTTCCTGTTACTACCATTTTACAGATGAGGAAATGGGCTCAGATAGGTTATATTACTTGCCCGATATCACACACCTGGTAAGTGGCGATCTTTGGATTTGGACCCAGTTTGGGGTTCAGTGGAAACTTGGGCTGTCCCCTCAAATGTCCTGTCCTTATTCTCCTAAAAAAATATTTCGTGCTGTCCTAAGTTCCTACCCTGTGTTCAGCAGTGTGACAATAAAAGGGAAAGGTCCCAGGCACTGCAATAAAATGCTGGGGGGACCTTAGCATCTCCACCTTGCTTACGGTCTCTCTTCCTCTCCGCACCCTGTCTCTATTACACTGAGTCACGATTGTTCTGTTTCAACTCCCTGCTGAACATCCAACTGGCACCTCAGTCTTAAAATAGCCAAACCCAGACTCGGGGATTCTAGCCACCCCTCCCAGTCTGCCCCACCCCTGGGTATCTGCCTCCCTTGTGCATGGCACCGCCATCTCAAAGCCGCTCAAGCCAAAAACTTACAACCTATCCTGACGCCTCTTCCTTTCATCAGCAATGCATGGCAACTCTGCCTTTTTTTAAAATTGAGATTTATTTGACATATAACATTGTGTGTGTTTAAGGTGGACGGCATACTAATTTGATACACGGTGATTATAGGACATGCAACATGATTGTCGTAGCATTCGCTAGCACCTCTACCATGCCACATAATTGTCATTTCTTCTCGGGGCGGGAATAATTAAGGTCTAGTCTCTCAGCAAGTTCAATGATTGTAATACAGTGCCTGAGATCACCAGGATGTATTTATCTGCTCATTGCAAATTTAAACATTTCCCTGAGTCCTCTTCCAAAACCCAGCTCATCCCGTCCACGATTCTGCTTCCTTCCTCCCCAGCATGGGCTTCCTTGCTCGCCTGCTTGTGTCATGCACCACGGGGCTGTCACTCACTCATCCGTCAGCCCCAGATGTTCTCCCTTTACCTTGTAACTGTCTGGTTCCTTCTCGTTTTTGAATCTCAGCTTAAAGTCACAATCTCCGCAAGGACTTTTCTGATCAGCTCCCTCTGAACCATTCCCTATTTTTGTTCTGGCAACAGGTATCACCAACTCATGTCTGTCCTGCTTTTTGTCTCTCCCAGTTAGAACGTAAATGCGTGAAAAGAGAGACCTGGTCTACTGTCTTCATGCTTCCTCAGTACCTCGGGCGCAATCTGGCCCACACCAGGGTCTGACACATAAGTGCTCAATAAATATTTATACCATAAATACATACATGAGTTTCTTTCTCCCTTTTGTCCCTCCTACCTTTAGCTTCTCATCTCTTAAATTCATCCTTCAGAAGAATATAAGAATGTCTCATGCTTAGTCATCTGTAACCAGCAGGTAAAATCCTAGAACTCTTAAAATGTAATGAATTCCAAATTCTAAAATGTAACACGCAGATGGCTCCTCTGAAATGTTTACCAGCCTCACGAAAATGGCTGCTTATGTCCATGAATACAAATGAAGAAGGTCGCCCAGCAATTTCCTCAAAGAAGCCGCAGCATCTATAATCACCATCATGTTCTCTCTGCTCAGTCTCTGATGCACACCCCTAAATTCACATCATTGGCTTTAATTATCCCCACCATGAGTGAGTGAAGATTTCAGAGCTATTTTAGAAATGAAATCAGCAAACTTGGAGACTGGATAACTTTCTCCAAGGTGTTCATCTGTCATCGTTCTCGTGTTGAATAGGAACAAAAGTGGCATCAGCTCATCCATTTGCTGAATTTCTATCACATTTTCAGGAAGAGGCATTTTTCTGGATTCATGAATATCAGGTCTACCTAGACTGACTCCAGCTCTGGCTGAGCTTGGTGTACCTTCTCTGGTGCCAATTCCAAGTCCAGCCACATACAAACACACGGCCCAGCCTGGCCACTTTTTACCATCACCACTGCAATACTGTAGCATAAGCCACTACCGCCTTCCACCTGGACCCCTAGAAGAGCCACCCTTCTGGTCTGCATGCTTCTGCTCTGCTCCCTCTATCCACCAGCAGTCAGCGAGCTGCTTGTACAGGGAAAGTCGAGTCACATCATTCCTTCCCAAGTGCTCCACTGGCCCCTCCACACATGGGGATTAAATCTTTACCACATCCCACAAGACCCAGCCGGATCTGGTCCCTGCCTTCCTTTCTGACATCATCCTGTATTATTCACTCTGTTTCAGCCACTCTCGCCTGTTGAATATTTCTGGAACCCACCAGCTCCACTTCTGCCTCAGCACCTCACACGTTTGCAGCACATTTCCCCAGGGCTTGCTACCTCACTTCGTGCAAGCCTGTGCTCAAAGGCCAGGTCCTCTGAGAAGCCTTCCCTGAGCACTCTATCTAAAACATCACCCTCAGTGTCCTTTACCCCTTCCCCTTGACCTTCGTTCCATAACACCATCAGCTCATGACATCATATTATCTACTTGTGCATATGTCATTTTCCTACGTCATACATAAGCAAGTGCCAGCAGGAGGGACGGAGGGAGCACAGTAAAGCTTGGCTTTAACTTAGAGACAGAGAGAGACTAGCCTTCCACAGAAACTGTCCCTAAATGGAGAGAAAATGTTGGAGAAAACCCATCCAGAAGAGTGTTTCTAACAGATGAATAGACAGACAGTTGGACAGATGACAGGCAGATACAAGAGTAGTAATGTCAATGTCAACAACTAATGCCAGACCCTTCTGCTAAGTAAATCACATTCATTGTGTCAAACCCGCAATGTAATAATTCAAGATATGAATTACCATCCCCACTTTAGACATGAGGAAACTGAAGCTCAGAAGGTGGAGGGACACTGTCCAAGGGTGACATCACTGGAAGCGATGTAGCCAGGATCTGAACCTGGACTCATTTCTTTTCTGCTGCTTTTAATCAGGCACAGGTGTGATGGATCTGATTCCACTACTTCACTGTCTTTCCTGGTGAGAATCTGCTTTTCCTAAGCAGGGAAGCCTAGAAGGGAAGTTAAAAGCACTTGTAAAATCATTCCAACCATCGCCAATTGTCACAGGTTCCCTAAACAGAAAGATTTTGTGCGTGTGCACGAATGCCAATCCATTCCAGAGGCTTTTAATTTTAGGAAAAGGGAGTGCTGTGATACATAAGAACTGAGATGTATGTGGTTATCATTGTCATGATCCTAAGAGCAAACTAATTATGGGTCTTCAGAGCTTTGGGTCTTCTTGGTACTGGATGCAAAGGAGTTGAGAAAATTCCAGAAGTTACCATGCACCTTGTGAAGCAGGAAGCTTTCGACTTTATGCAAAAAAAAGTAATAGTCAAGAGGCTTACAAGAGAATGATGAGTTGAGCTTGGGGGTGCTCCAGCAGGATTTATATATATTTACAAAGCGCCTACTCTATGCTAGGTACTGAGGATATAGAAATGATAACACCCAGCCTCTGTTCTCCAGGAGATTAGACAGGATCTCCTCTAGCAGAGCTATTGGTACCATGGCATCACTCAAAGGCCAGGCAAAGAGACGAGACGAGGGGCAGCCTTCCATCAGTTGACCCAATGCATGCAGGCTGAATCAGTGAGTTGCTTTACTGGGAGGCTTGGTGGACTAGCACAGGCTTGAGATGAACGTGGCATCCAGCTCTGTTGTGCACCTGCCAGGAGTGCAGCCTTCCACATGCTAGGAAACTTCTCTAAGCATCAGCTTCCCTGCATATAAAATTAGGATGCTGATAACACCTGTTGTGGGAAAGATGGAATGAACAGTGATGCAAAGAGCCATACACAGAGCCTGCTCTGGCTAACATTGCTGCAGTGGAGGAAACTGACAAGAAGTCAATTTCAGGAAAGCACTGAGCCAGGAATGAAATGCACTTCTGTGGAAGACCTTAGAATCTGGCTACACTTTCCATTCAAGAGAGGTCCAGACATCCCTCACTCGTTATGGCAATGCCTGGATCTCCCTTCATCATTCTTGCTCATTCAGACCCTCAGGGGGTTGCACCAAAATGTCCTGATATCTGTACAACCAAAATATTACCCACAAATGTCAAAACGTGGGCTTCCATTTGGCAGAGGTAACAAGAGACTTTGCAATATCCAACTCTCTAATCCAGGAATGCTCCTCTTGGAAAATATCGTAAGGAAATATTCTGAAACACAGACAGTTTTCTATGCGATGTTATTTACAACATAGAGAATGGGAAACAACCCAACCATCCAGTAATATGGCAACTCGTTAAACAAATGAGGGCACATTAATATGATGCACTGTTTTACAGTCATTAAAATTATGTTTATGAGCATTTTTAATATCTTGGGAAAATACTTATTCAACAATGACAAGCAAAATAATGAAGATGAAAAATTGGATTCCTTTAGTCCACAACTATGAAAGGAGAGAAATTTAAATATATTGTAGGAAATATACTGGAGTGGCCAATCCTTTGTGTTGTGTTTAAGAATGATTTGTTTCTGCTTTGTGATATTTTTCATATTTTCCAAAGTTTATATTAGGGCCTGAGGGAGATTTTCCCCTCACCTCATTCCATTCCCAGTAAATACATTTCTACCCACTCCTCTTCTGGGATATTGGCCTCCTTCAGACTAACATAAGAAGGTGTAGATTTGGAAAGGTAGAGAAAAAAGAGACTCACTTAGAGTTATGATAAACTGGAATCAGGCTAAGAGGTTAACAGTCATCACCAGCAGAAAACTTTATCTTAATGTTTTTCCCAAAGCTGAACTGGAAAAACCCTCTTCTTCATCCTCTCTTCTCTAACACAGCAGTTAAAGGATCTCAGATTTCCACCCATCCTTGAACCCAGCAAGGGGAAAATTGAGTAGAACTAAAAAACTGACATCCTGGCAAAAGATTGAGGGGAAGAAGTGGGGTGCTAGAAAAAAGATCAGAGAAATTAATAAACCAAGGGAACCATCAGGGTGCAGAAGAGAGTAAAGAAGCCCACAGAAAGGAAGGAGCCAGAAATGCATTTACCTACCAGGGCCAAACAGATAACCAAGCTGTGTGTAAGAAGCAATAGGGAATGGCGGGGACTGTGGCAAACTGGGGAGTTCACACTAGTGAATGGAAGCCATTAGCTCAGTTCCAGATAAATGCTGTCACATATGAATGCAAGCCCCAATTGTGTCAGGCTTTTCACATTTTTCAATCCAGAAATCCATATTTTTAGGTAAAAAAAAAAATCATATTTTTAAGTACCGGCAAACATTTAAACTTCATTTATAAAAATATAAAAATATTATGAATTGGTTCTTTCTGATTGATGGATACATGGACATTGTTACTCTTCTCTATTTTTTAAGTAAGAAAAAGGAAACAGACAAAATTTAAGAACCTTCTACCAAGTAAAATATTGGCAAGTGTCTTCAGTTTTCAATCATACCATCATACACAAACTCTCTTTTCCCTACAGGTGGTAGACTTAATATGAACTAATATACAGTTAAAAGGGAAACAGAGATTTTATTTCTTTTCACTGTCACTATCATCTATGGTTTTTTAGGAATGGACACCGCCATCCCACCCTTCCAAATTTTAAGGGGTTACAAAACAGTGAACCACCTTTAATAATCAGAGCACATGGAGTGAAACTTGGCAAAGCTCGCCTCTCCCAGCCTGGAGCAGGACATCCACCTCTTCCGTCTTACCCATCTTCAGTTCCATGGGGGAGCGGCACCGGCATGTTCAAATGACCCATCCAGATTAATTTTCTGTCTTTATGAATCATTCCCGCTTCTCCTGAGACGATGCCAGGCTAATCTGTGGGTGCCTCCGATTCAGACGGCAAGGATGAGAACAAACCAGCCTTTTGCAGAAGAGGCCAGTTAGACAGACTGTGGTAATGTCTACTGGCCAGAAACGATCGGAGCTTCTGTATATAACACAAGAGCACCACAATTCATTTGTGTGACTGTCTGGTTCCAAGTGGTGGCATCTGGTAACCAAGGGGACATAAGACCTGAGCCCTCCTAAAACTTGGCTAGTCACATCCAAAAGTCCTTGGCTACAACGAACTCACCTTCCACTGGTCCATAGGCCTGGGGTCCTCCCAGCCCAACATGCCGTTAAGGGATTCTGCTAATGACTGTAGAATTGAGGATAACCATTAACTGTAATGATAACTATTAACTGTAGGGTTAATGATAACTAACACCCCTGTGGAGCCTGCTCTGAACCTAATAATGGGCTTGCATTTCTGTTTAATATTTGCAACTCTTTAAAAAGGAACTAGCAGGCCCGCCTTGCAGGTGACAAATTCAAGACCCGATGAGTTATGGGGCTTCATTACCAGGAGGGATTTAAATGGAGACTCAGATCCCATTGGCCGAGCCTGCCTCACACCGATTACCTGGATGATCAAGACCGCAGGCATGAGCGTGTCTGATGAATTACAGAGAGATGTTCTCCAGACATTTGCCATTTGTTTCCCAGAAGATCGTCCTTCCTCAATTTGACTTTTATGGGAAGAAAACAGTTTTAAATCACAACTTCTAAAGAAACTATGATAGAGAGGGGGAAGTTCTCGCATGGGACAGATGAGGGGTTATTTGCATCCAAATTGTATGCCCAGCCCCATCCTTCTGTGAGATCCCAGGTAAATCTCTGACACTCTCTGAGTTTGGGGCTTCTCCTCTATGAATGAGAGAGGGTCTCGGGATCAAACGGACCAGTCCAAGGAAAGCTCCTGGCCCAGCATTTGACCCAATTGTAGGGGAGATTATTTTTTTCCTAATGGGAGCCTGACAGAGCTGTTCTCCACAGAACCTATGACGTGAGAGCCTAGTGCATTCCCTGAAATCACAGTGACCACTGGCCAAACGGCCAGCCTCATGCCTCTCTCTGTTCCTCTGATATGAAAGTGGAAATGCCTTAGAATCTTCCACTCAGATTGTCATCCGTGCATGGCAGCGTTAACGTCACCTGGGTCAAGGAAGCAGGATGGAGAGAGAGTGTGACAGAGGGATGTCTTCCCATATGATGGGCAGAGGAATCCTGTCTGGGGCATTTGTGATGAGCTCCAAAAGCAAGGGGAGCCGCCACGTAGAGATCTAACTGGTGGAGGGTGTAGCAGAGAGGACACAATGTGCAGAGGCTGGTCAGGAATCGCTTGAAGTGTTCAAGGGGCATAAAGAAGGAGGGGTCTAGATTCACAGATAATGACCAAAGGCAGATACAAGACAAGGTTGGAGAGGTTAGCAGGGGCCACATTAAGGCAGCTTCTCCCAGTCCTCAGCAGAGATTTCCAAACTCAACAGGTTGGGCTCTACCTCACATGCACACATGTTCTTTATACACTTTCATTACACCTTGAAATTCTTCTTGGCACTTATTGTAATATAATCAAAGAAGTATTAGGTATAATTATCTGCTTAACATCTGGCTACCTTACTAGCCTATAAGCTTTTTGAGGGCAAGGACCACATCTATGCTGCTCAACATTATATGCTTAGCACCTAGCAAAAATATAGACGATGGAAGGTGCTGTTACATTTGGGGGGAGAGAGAAAGAAAACTCCAAGCTTACACTACATTTCATCAAATGGTAGGTATTAAGTTATTTTAACATCCTTTACTAAATCCCCTTTGAATTGCATTTTTCAGATATTTTAAGGAATTGGGCTCTATTACCACAAAGATTGAAGAGGATTTCTTTAGCATGCATTATATAAACCTGCGTTAATCCAGCTACAATTTTTCTTACACTGTTACGACAGTGAAAACAACTCAGAGTAATTTGTGACAATTTCAAGGGAAGCATGACAGACTTTTGAAGCACCCTATTATAAAAGCAGAGGTGTTCCAGATGATTTGTGGCATATTTTAAATCACTTTGAGGTGACAATTTCATATATTTTAAGTGTGATATTATCACCCAGTGTGATAATTTGGACAAACATAAACACTTATGTCATGTAAGGGCAAATACAAATTAAAAATAAGAGGCTTCATTCTCTGTGTTGAAAATAAGGGAAGGGACTTCTTCTCAGTCCCTAAATTTACTTGGGAAAGCTCATAAGTTTATGTTCTTTCTCTGTCCCTTTGAAACGTGTGTAAATCTTTTCACTAAATAAGTTTCCTGCCAGCTTTAGGAACCTGTCGTGTCTTTCTCAGGGACCTGGGAATCGTCTCTTTGAAATATACAATCCTCAAGGTTGAGAGTATCTTTATCTCCCAGATTCTTGTGGGAGGGGAGGAGCCCACCTCCAGTCTGCAAAACTACCTACTGTCTTAAGCATTTGAGAAACTTATTTTCCCTTTAGAAAAGGCCAATTAGCAAACATGGATGGCCACCCCAGTCACCAGGCAAGTCTAGGAGGAAATGTGTGTGACCAATGGTGCCATCAGGTCCTCTTGATTGAGAACTGGTTAGCATTCGTCTTGAGAACATGCATGTACTGGGTTGTGTCATTTGGCTATAGAAAGCAAGAGGTTTTTCTGCAGTATCATCCTGGTTTAATGCTGATTCAATGATAGAATTGTGTTCCTTCTCTTCTACATTGATGGAGAGGTGTTCTGGGTCGGGAGGAGATTTTGACATAAGTTATATTTCTCCAACAATTGTTATCACCCTAACCAAGATACAGAACTTTCTGTCACCCCAGAAAGTTGTCATGTGCCCTTTTGCAAAGAACCCCCAAGCCCCCACCCCAGGCAAGCATTGATGTTGCTTCTGTCACTATAGATTAGCCCCATCTACTCTAGGACGTCTCATAAATGGAATCCCATGGTATTCAAGATCCAGCCACGTCAATGTGTATAGTTTGTTCCCTTTAACTGCAGAGTACTGTTCCAGAATTTGCTTCAGCATTCACCTGTTGGTGGACAATGGGGTTTTGGCTGTTCAAGGAAGACCCTTTAAACAGTTAATATTTGAGCTAGATGTGAAGGAGGAGACCAAGTCAGACACAAAAATCACGTGAAAAGACTATCCCCTGCATCAGGGGAACAGCAAGCTGCAAAGGCCCTGGGGCAGGAAAGAATTTGCGCATTCAAGAATCAGAAGGGACAAGGTGCTGAAGCGCAGGAAGCAGGAGGGAGGGAGGAGAAAAGTAGTTTGGGATGGAATCAGACCAGGTGGGACTTTCAGGGCATGGTTAGGAATTCAGATGTCATTCCAAGCATAACAGATACTTTTTGGAGGGGCTGACATAATTTGACTGATCCCAGAGAAACTGTCAGGGAAATGGTTCAATAACCCTCAACTCAGAGAGCCCACGAGGCTCTGCTGGCTTCCCTGCCCTCGGTGGCATCCCAGAAACTCCCTCAAGGAGGTAGGATCGCAGGGCTGACCTTGCGAGCTTCTCATCTCCTTGCGGACCGGGGAACCTGCCTCAGGCTGGGGAAAGGAAAACCCTAAAGGATCGGATGAAAGAGCGCCTGTTCCTACCAGACTGGGAAACCTCGTGGCTCACGGTGCGCTGGGTAGAATCCTTCAGGAAAGCCTTGGTTCTGTATTGGTGAAGTTGTAAATCTCGAATAGTGAGGGACACCGATAAGGCCTCTAGACAAAATAACATCACTACCACTTCCCCACCTCTTGCCACATGGACTACCACAACCGTTGGTCACTGGAAAAGAAACCAAGAAAGCCTGTAACATTACTGCACAAAGAATCTCAGTGAAATTTTCCCTTTCGAGCCAGACTTGACCTACAGCGTAGGCGACTCTTTGAGAAGCAAATCAACAGCTTTGGAAGGTTGATTTCCACAGTCATTAAGGTGTATCCGAAACAAATTTTACCAGGGCTTTACCAAGATTCATTTCCATAGATCAAGCGGTAAGATGGCTCCATGTAATTTTTTTAGAGTCTCTTGTTCATTTTCCCTTATGCACCCCTTGGGAAAAGCGGCCTGGGGATGAGAATTTTTCAGTGTTCTTCCTAACATATGTCGTTCCAGACACAAGAGTATAACTACCACTGATCCGTATGAGAAAGATGTTTCTAATTTGATCCAACGAACATCAATGGGGCACCAAAGATTGTCTATGTGCCAGAAATCAAAAGAAAACAAATATTTCAATAAGTAATTATTTACATGTACATTAAAATAATAAACATTATTAAGATTTGCATTAATAACTAATAAATAGGTGACCCTTGCTCTCAACGTTCATGAGGCAGGTACACCCAAATAATATTAAACGATAGTTTAATTATTATTGGTTATTAATGACCCAAGGGCAAAAATATTAGAACTCTGCTAGGGATTCTTTCACCAGAGTCCATAAAGTCACACACGTTGCTGTGCCCTGGTCCAAGCCCCCAGCAGGCATCATTAATTGATCATAACCCTTGATGGATAAACAGACTGACGATTGAGAAGCCATGTGCATCCTGGCGATCAGAGGGTTTCCTTCGGTGGCTTCTTCCAGCCTAAACTCAAGCCTTTAAACACTTCCCATGCCTGAAGTTGTCTTGGTTGCTTTCGTGGCATTTAATTCTTTAAGAGCCAGAGTAGCTGCCTCCTTACGTGCTTTAGGCAATTTTTGCCTGCACGTCTTCCTGAGTTTTACTAGCCTCACTTAGGCAAGTTACTCTGTGCCTTTAAATCTCAGTTTCTTTATCTGAATGGGTAGTTTTATCTCTTATTTTACAGACAGAGAAACTGAGATTTAAAGGCACAGAGTAACTTGCCTAAGTGGGACTAGTAAAACTCAAAATTCAAACCGCAGATAAGGACCTCCTAGAATAATGCATTCTTCCTGATGCAAAGATCTGCTTTTCCAGCTCGGTCCAGGGTTCCCAAATTCCCTGCATGTAGATACTGGCAGAAAAATTATTTATTTTCTATTATTGTGACCTGAATCAGTGGAACGTTTCTCTCCCTGGGATTTGGACCGTAAGCCTAGGAGTCAATGAAAGTATTCAAAAAGCCCTTTGTTCCAATTCAGGAACATTCAGCCAGTATTGAAAATATTACTGCAGCTTTGTGCAGATGCCCATTTTTTTTCCCGTGATAAATTTTGTGTCATGATAGTCTCCTAAGAAACTGGCTTACCAACGAGCATTTCCATTTGGATTTGTTTGCAGTGTGCAGATGGTAATAAAATAAAGCTGCCACTCCCATCCTTGCTTCTCACTTTTACCACTAACATCATAAATAGTGAAGGAGTTCTCACAGGGGACTTCTGGGGTGTATATAAATTGCTGTTATTTCTGTGGTTCACCACTTGGGCCTGGAGTAATTTATCTTTGCACAACCTGAGGCTGCGGTGGCGTCCATCATCCAAGTGGAGGCAAAAGCCAAGGGCCCTGTGTTCATGGAGCGGCTAAAGGTGAAATGCGTGGTGTACGTGGGGGTCGGGCCAAGTCTGACTGACTCATAAATGAATGTGCCCCCTGGATGCATCCCTGGAAACCACCACCACAAATGAATTACCCCCAAAATGCAAGCTTTATAAAGGATTGGGACTTTTATGGACTGAATGTTTGTGTTCCCCCCGAAACTTCATATGTTGAAATCCTACCCCCCAGTGGCATTAGGAGGTGGGGACTTTGGGAGGTGATCATGTCATAGGGGCAGAACCAGATCAAGTAAGTGTCCAAAACAGCTGGTGTTGGCATAGGGTAGGTGGTCGGGACACGAAGCCCCTGTCCGCCCCAGGCCTGAAGGCACTTCACAGCCCTGAGGTCTGCACCGCTCCGTCCACCCTGAGCTCTGCTCCTGGCTCACCTGCGCCCAGGAAAGGCCGTGGTGTTTAGTTCTCTGTCTGTAGATCTTGCTCCTGAGGCTTTCGGGATTTCAACGAGCCTTCAGGAACCAAGACCCCCTGTGTGTGATCTGGCCCCAAGCCCAGGAGAGAGCCGGCAGTGTGCAGTGACAGAGAAATAGATGAGGAGAAGAAAAAAGAGAGAGGAAGCACCTGTTCCATCCTGAGCCTCAAGGAGAAGATTTCAGAACGTCTCCTCCCCCATTTTCCTTCCCTATCATCTCGTCATTGAGGCCTTACAGATATAGTCAGGGCATTCTTTCTCTCTTCAGTTAAGGATAAAGGAAAAACCTCTTCACCCTTAACACAGGATTCCTGTGAAATGAAAAACAAAAGCCTTTCATTCAGCGATCACTCCATTTTATTATTATTAACCGCTGGCTGACTCACGCTAATTGAGCTCCTCTGGATAAAAGGTTAACATGTCTTAATACAGAGCAGCCAGTAAACCATTTAGCAATTTTCAGAACGTGTTCTCTGCGCTGTGTCTAATTAAAGGAACACTGGGGAGAGAGCCTCCTACACTGGTGGGGGGATCACGGGAGGAGGGAAGGGTCCCAACCACCACTCACTAGCTCCTTAACGTGCCGCGTTCCTTTTAAATGGGTTCTTAAACCTACGAGTCTTGAAGTTGCCCAAGCCTTACACAGTGATGAATGCCGGAAGTCTCCTAGGCTCAGATTCTCACGGGGTACTTAGGAAATGAGGTAGGCAGATGTCTTCCAAATTGTACTTTTGGGTAGCCCAGAGAGTTTAATTTAAATTGCTGGAGGATTTACACAGGGTAATCTTGATCATAGCAGGTGCAAGGTTTTGGAAGCCAATAAAACTGCATTTGAATAACAAATGACTTTTTCTAGCTTGTGACCTCAGACATGTGATCTCTCAGGATCTTAGGTTCCCCATCTGCAAAACGTAAGTAAGATGACTAACCTCCAAGAATGGTTATGAAGACTGGTGATGATACATATCTAGCATCCAACATATGGCATCTAGCAGGTGCTCTGGAGGAGACGCTCTCCTGTATCCTCCACGTCGCCATCGTCCCGCAGTGAGCTTAGGGCCTGGAACTGGTGGGGGGTTGGGGGTGGCCACACTGAATCCACGACAGAACATAAAATCACTCCCCTGGGCCTTCCCTCCAAGAGTGGGCCAAACTCTATCTTTAATGCAGGAAGTATAGAGATGTGTATCCTCTAAGCATCTGTGTGAGGCCTATTCCTTTGTCCTTCTGCCTCCCCAAGGACTAAAAAGCATGCACAGTGACTCAACACACATTTATACATTATTTATGTACAGGAAAGATGATGCTATTGTAATCTGCAGCACACAGAGACATAACTAAGCCTTGTTAAGTCAGAATCCTGCAAAGGGGGCTCCTGGCCTGGTCTTGCTCCCTCTGGGCACCAGAATTATAGCTGTGATAGTCAGGGTGCTTGGCCCAGACCTCACATCTAGCTTCATGTTACCTGTAAGAATTCTGAAACTCTGGACTTTTTAGAAGCTAAAGGAAGATTCGGAGAGAATGCCTGGGCCTTTTCTCTGGCCTTCTAATGAGGTCCTGATTCCTGCATTTTCTGCAAATTTCAGGTCACGGTGAGGAGGCAATGAAGTCTCTCATCCTTCCTGGCCCAGGAGTTGTTCAAGTTCAAGGTCAGATCAGTCATGCTGCCTGTGGGTAGAGGATCCTCAAGGAATAGTGGTCCTAACACATGAGGGCATCATGCCCTCTTCTCTCCCTCCACTTCATGCCAGAGTAGTTTTGACCAAACATTAAAATCCCAGGTACCTAGAGGTGCCAAGCTGCTTATATAACAAAGTGACATAATCTATCAAGGGCAACGACTGCTCAGTGTCAGCCAATAACTTCCAGATGGGAATGTGCAATGTTGCCAGGTCTTCTTATATTTTAGAATGCGTCAAGAGATCTGAATTTTGCAAATTTTTCCATTTTTGAACTATTGGCCTACAATTAAAAGAAAAACAAAATACTATACAGGTCAAGCAAAAATATCCACGGGCCAGATTCAGTCCTTAGACAGTCAGTTAAGAGCTGAGTTTCTGGAGTTGATCAGAACTGGGTACAAATCTCATCTCTACACCTTGGTACCTGGTGGCCTTGGAGAAACTGCCTGCCTACTCTAAGGCTCGGTCTCCTTGACTATAAAATAAAGGTAATAATGGTGCCTTCTTCATCAGTTGGTATTCAAATTAATCAAGATTATACTTGGCACATTATAATGCCTGGCACATGGAGATGCATTAACAGTAGTTAAATAAATCATTAAATTCGGGGGCACAATTCAAGAATAATAGACAAAGTTAACCTCCCCAGGCCTTATGCGATGCTTTGTTGTGGAGCAGCCAGCTTTATTTCTTAGTAATTTTACCCATACGTCTCCAAGTTGGCAGAAATTTTGAGCCTGTCTTGTCCTCAAAAGCTGCTTCTGAAAAATGACCTTCCCCCTCGTCAAATCTAACCAAGTTCCATACCAATAAATGTGGCTTATATGTCCCTCTATTTTGAGATAAAAGGAAGAAATGGGTCAGTAATGAGTCGGTTTGAAAAGGCCCCACTGGGTCCTGGGTCGCCGTGGAACCTCCTCGGATGGTGCCATCCTCGCCCCTCTCACTTACCGCTGACTTCCCTCAGGAAGCAGAGATGCTGCAGCTGGTGGGGGGGACCATGCCCCCCCGGTGCCATCCAGTTCCTCTGCAGCATGCAGAGAGGCGTGGTGCGGGCGCCTGCCCTTGGGTTAGGAGAGACGAGGAATCTCTCTGGATCAGGGTTCCTCAGCCTCGGCACTGGAGACAGCTTGGGCCACATGCTCTTTGTTATCAGGGGCTATCCTGTGCATGGAGGATGTTTGGCAGCAGCACACACACACGCGCGCACACACACACACACAAACACACACACACACCTGTCCTTATAGCCGAAAGCATCTCCAGACATAGCCAAGTGTCCCCAGACATAGCCAAGCATTCCCTGAGGGGCAAAAAACCAGCCCTGCTCTAAACCCCCTGCTATTTCTGGGGAAATCACAGGTCCTGAAAATCTCCCTGCAGTAAAACTACCAGGCCATGTGTGCTCCCTGCAGAGAATCAGGGTGGAGTTCCCACCAGAAGGAGGCAAGGGCCAGGGCAGGAGAGCACATGGGGCAGATGATGCAGGAGAGATGTAGAGTGGACTGTGGGACCAGATGGATGAAGCTCAAGTGTTGAGGGACCCAGCAAGTTACTTCCTCTCTCAGCCTTCTATCCTTCCTCTGAAAGATGAGGATAATGGTGCCCTCATCCAGGGAACGCTGTCCACACTAAGTGTGACAGGTGTCAGGAACATGACTGTCACTGTGTGTATGTCCTGCTACATACACAGAAATAGTTATTACTTCCTAGGGGAGATGAAGATGCTCTTTAATCTTTAAAAAAGAAGTTAGTGGATTCGGCTCAGTGTTGTATGTATTTTGGAGATTTGGACCCAGCCCCACCAATTCAACAGATGGCCCAGTCCCAGCTAAGGTGGAGAGCTATCTCTTACATGAGACAGTTTTCCCTTTTCTGGCCTCACTCCTTCCTTCTTTATCCTGGACTTCTGGTCAAGAAATCATGTATGATCTTTAGAGAATAAAAATATACAAATATTTGGCTTCTTACATTTACTTTACCAATGCCCTAGGCCCAGAGTGAAAAGTCCCCAAAGCCTTAGATTCATTCTCCTTCCTCATTTCCTAGACATGGTCCATTTGCTTAGCAAATATTTTTGAGGACCTACGATGTGCCAGGCATTGAAGGCAAGTGGATGAAATTGTCTTCTCTTCATAAACTCATAAATCACTGGGGAAAACAGCTAAGTAGATGGTCAGTTACAATACATTGTGATCACTAAAAAATACCTTGCTTGAAAAAAATGGAGTCAGGACAAGATTACAAATGCATGCTAGTGAGAAAATTAAGGGAAGGGAAAATAAGTGTAAACAAAATTAGAGGAAGTCAGAAGTAAGATTAGTGTCTGTAATACACATATTTAACAGGTTACTGGTAGCCTGTAAAGAGAGTACTGAGCTTCCTAGCGGCCAATGCAAAGACAGAAATAAGTTCTTGCCAACATGGTGTGGTCCCCAGAGAAGAGGGATAGAATCCTGCAGGAGATTCAGGGAAGACATCTGATTGGAGGGCATGTCTGAGATGAATCCTAAAGCACAAGCAGGGGTCATGCCGATGGGGAAAGCAGGGAAGGGTGGTATAGGCAGACATCACAGCCCATGCAAAAGCTTAGGATGATGCTATCACCCTTGCTGTTTCTCTGCTTGATGTGATCAAGTTAGTACCAAATTGCACAAAGAACCCTGCCAGCACTCTGTCCTTGCAGTTCCCACAGCAAGTCATTTAAAATAAAAGGTGAGATTCAGCAAGAGTTTCCTTGGTTGCAGAAGAAAAAATGCACATTCTGAAATTTTGCCTTTTTATTGTTGTTCCTGGCTTGACCGAGTAGAGCTTGCATGAAAATCAACTCGAGGACAAATGCTCTGCTAAGAAAGCATTAACAATAAGAAAAGCCATTGGCAGGGCCCTGCTACCCTCTCCTAGGTTACCTGGATTGCAGATTCCCACCATTAATGATGAAAACAGCTAGGTGGGTTCCATGTTGCCCATTACTACCCTGGGCGTCCTCTGGCCATGGTCCTGACAGCCCCTGAATGAATGCCCAATGCTGATCATGCAAAAGAGGTTTCTTCTCCTCACTGCATGTTCATGCATGTTGCCCCAACCAGCCACCAGCCCATTGGTGCATGGCACTCACTGAGCATCTACCTTATGCCAGGCATTGTGCTGGGGCCAGAGGGTGGGGAACCTTGTAAGCCTTATGTGGTGGATCAGGTTCCCCAAGATATGGACTCTGAGTGGAGATTTGCATGCAGGAGGTTTGTTGGGGCGCACTGTCAGGTCCACACCTGGGCGGAAGGGAGGGAAGGCCGACTGGGCAGAGGGAGCAGGTGAATGATGCAGTTACAAATGAGACCTCACTGGTCCCCCAGAGAGCACTGGAGCCACCCCAGACTGAAGCAAGGGAGCCAGAACTTTGTACCTCCACACTGTCCAGTCACTGAAGGGGCCTCCCTCTGCCGAGGAGAATGACCTCAGACAAGGCAGCACCCTTCCTGGGAGGGGGGGGGACCGAGCTGAGAGCTATCTGCAGGCAACTCCCCCAGCAGCTGGGAGAATGAATGTCTTGGTCATGTGGGGGCACTAGGGCAGCACAGAACAGCACCCATTGTGCCAGATGAAGGAGCTGGGACTTTATTCTCAGAGCAAAGAGAAGTTACTGACATGTTGCAGGCAGACGAATGGCGTGATCTGATTTTCACTGTTAAAAGATCGCTCCACCTGGGATGCAGTTCAAGCGGGCAAGAATGGCAGCAGAAGGACCAATTAGGAGGCTAGTGGGGGCATCTAGGCCAGAAATGATGGCAATGCCCTGAGGGTGGACGGTGTGAAAGAGCAAGACACAGTGAGTGACTGATGGGGACATGGGGAGGACCCTGGCCTGAGCACCTGGGTGGCTCCAAGAGAGCGGACCCTGGAGAAGGGTCTGGTTTCAGGAGAGGGCTGTGCACGCCCTCTAGGGCAGAGTGAGTCTAAGGTCCCTGGGAGAAAAATGAAGAAAAGATAGCATCTAGCTGGAGTGTGGTGCTCAGGACAAAAACCTAGGCTAGAGACAAAAGAAGGGAAATCCTCTGCCTAAAGATGGCAGCTGAGGCTGTGCGGCAGATAAGCCTGCCTAGGGAGCATGCATAGTTTGAAATGGAAAAGGAGCCTAGGAGATTACGCTGGAGAAACCCAGTTTTTAAGGAAAGAGCAGAAGTGTGGGGACTAGAAAAACAGGCGAAGAAACCAGCCAGAGATGTCAGTCATACCAGAGAATGTGGTGCCGGTATATCTGACTTTTACTGAAGGGCTCTCTGTGCCAGCCACCATGCCAGGAGCTTTGCAAGGATTATTTATTTTTATATTCTTTGAATTCGTTGCAACTCCTGTCTTTACCTGACAATGGAAGACACTGAGCCTTAGCCGGGGGAGTGAACGTGGGGAGGGTACACTCGGTAGGCAGGAGTGAGGAGTGGCTCTCAGACCACCCTCCTCCACACCCATGCCTCATTCACCTGTATAAAGACCATGCAGAGAGGAAGGAGGGGCTGGGCAAACCCAGAAAATGGTGCAGAGAGGAGAAGCAAGGAGAGAAAGTGCCCGTGCCCTTTTCTAGAAGGAGGGCACCAGTGGCTTAGTGAGGGCATTTCCACAGGGGTGACGGGCACAGGAGCAGGGTACAGCTGGCTGAGGAGGAATTCCTTGGGGCTACATCGGGCATAAGGGTCTTACATGGGTTCATCCACCATAGTAGGTTTCCCAGCCAGCCTTTTACTTTAGTTGTCATTTTCTCTGTGAATGACTATCTTGCTGGCCAGAAGGTCCATGTAATAAGGGCTTCTTACCCAGTGGTTCATTTACCAGTGTTGGATGTCTGTCCTTGTACGAAGAGGTCAAGGAGGGGCACAATTCAATTCAGTCAGAAGAGGGTAAGGAGTGATAGACAACTACATTTAACCCCACCATCCTTAGGATAAGGTCAGGGACTGGTCCACTGTCAATGGATTTCATAATACTCAGACTCCCTTTGTATTGTTTTTTGGGTTTGGAGAAAATTCTTATTTTAATAGTCCTAACACAGTCGTGTTTATTGACTGAGGAGATATTTCTAGAACCCCAAATTATATGCCAAGTGCTGGGAAATACAGGTTGAGTTAGGCAAACTGTGCCCTGACTGAGCTCGTGGTCCTGTTAGAGGCGGGAGGAACATAAGCAAATAAACGCAATACTAAGTGACAAGAAACAATGAAGGCAATTTGTAGTTGGTGAAGGAAGGCAGGGGAATCAACTCAGCGGGAGCACTGAGTGGATAAACAGAGAAGCAAGCTGGGTCTGGGAGATAATGTGACCCTCAGGTGGAAGGTAGGGACGTGACGCACTCGGGAAACTAAGTAGTTCCACACAGCCGAGGCCCAAAATTTTGCACGGGCAAGAGATGAGGGCTGGGAGAGGCACCTCCGGGCAGGATACAGCACTTCAGTTTGCAAAGGCCCTTCCCCTCCGTTAGGTAAATTCTCCAAAGAATGGAGGGAGGAAACGTACATGGATGGAATCACTTAATATGTACCAGGTATCGGACTTGGAATTTTTAAGTCGTCCTACATAAATCCCACCACATGTCTCAGCGTAGGGAGATACTAGTGTTTCTACCTGCCAATTAGAGAAACAGACCCAGAGAAGGTCTGAACATGGAGAGATTTTAATGTAAGCCCGTCTGACTTCGGAGTCTGTGCTCTTTTGAGTACGGGGTCCTGTCTTTCTCCTATGCCTAAATAATAAGTACAGGAAGGGAAGCATAGCATATTACATGCCGAGGAGCGTAGTGAATCATTTATGGAGCTTTCGGTGACCCACGCTCAGCACAGCATGATTTCAAGGCTATTCTCCAATTTTGGCAGGCTGGTTTGGGGAACAGTGTACCCTCCACACTGATGTTTAATATCACTGAACGAGAATGGGCAGTTGGGAGGGCGGCAGGGAGGTGGGGGAAGCCTAGATTTAAATCACTTCTTCAAAGCGCGAATCTGAAAGCACACACCTGCAAGGTGGACTTTTAATAAAATGGACATACACAGAATCCCAAAACCTTTTCATTTTAATGGACTGATTTTTTGGAATATTTTCGAAGTGGTTTGTGACCTTCGGTTTGCCAGCAGGCAAAGGGAACAGGTGGGTGGGGGAGGGAATCCATGAAATGATAAAAGTACTTCCAATACTATACCCAAGTCAGTGAGGAAGATGCGTCCTTCATTCATTCCGCAATTTTCATTCATCGTTCTCAACATTTGGAGTTCCTCCTATGTACCAGGCAGCGCTCAGAGCCCTGGGGGTCAATCAGTGGACAGACTGGACGGAAGTCCCGCCCGCTGGAAGTTACACCCCAGAGGGCATCGCCAGGCCATTTCTGAGATGCTATGCGGTGAGTTTGAACAGTGGAAGGGAGAATTAGTGAGGATTCAGGGCTTCTTAAATGATCACTAACTGGCTGTGCTTTCATGAGAAGACCACCCACCTAGCATTCCTACGCCTCCATATTCCCTCATGTGGAAAGCAGGAACGGAATAACCCATTCTTCACATACACGGCTTGAAAAACCAAAGACTGTATTACTCCTGAATACACCAAACAGTAGAAGAAGGAAAAGGAGGAGAGGGGAGAGAAGGAGGAGGAGAAGGAAGAAGCCACAGCGGTGGGGGAGTAATCATGGTAAATTCTCCTTGTAACGGTCACTTCCTTAAACCCCCAACTTGGACTTCAAGCCATCTCAGCGCACCTTCGCCTCCTCCTTGTAATTCTGTTCATTAGTGGAAGGAATCAAGGGCTGAGTAACTGTCTCCCCTTCTGGACCTTGAAAATCAACACACGCCTGTATCCCCAGAACCAAGAACAGGACTTGGCACAAAGCAGGTTCTCAGCACCTGTTGTTTAAGTGAACAGACAAGTAAATAATCACCATTGTTACTGTTGTCAAGGCATTTGCCCTCTGATCCCTGGTACTAGCAGCCCGTTCTGTGACATGTTTCGTTAGTAAAGTTGCTGCTCTGCTGTCTTGAAACTAGCTCATTTAAATTTGGCTTCCCTTTGGCTGTCCCCAAACTTGTGTGCGACAGACACTAATGCACGCGCTCACCTCTAAGGGACTCAGTTCCAAGGTAATTGAACCTATTATAGCGGGGTGGCCTTGTAAAGAAGGGGGGGAGACTCACTGTGCCGTTCCAGTTATTCGTGCTGTGAGTACCCAGGTTTCCAAGCCAACCTTCTCCTTTAGCTTTAATTTTGGAGGCAGAAGCCACCTAAGCAGTTTCAGGAAACACGTCAGATAAACAACCTGGAGTGTGTCTGAGTCTGTTTCTCATTTCTAAATTTTGCTCTGGAGCCTCACAGATCCAATTGCCCTGAGAGGGCATAACGCCCCTGTAAAGGCCCGTCAGCCCTGAGGTGCCTCATGACTGACAGCTCTTTGCAGATTAGTACCTGCAGGCAGCTGCCAACGGACCCCCAAGGGCTCCTGCCAAGAGAAGAGAGGCTTGAGGGAGCAGGAGTTGAAAAGAACTGAGCTTACACACACACACACACACACACACACACACACACACACACACACACACACACACACACACACACACACACACGTTACCAATACCCTTAGCTCAATTCAGATGTTGAGCCATAAAAACCAAATCCTCAGGGGTATTTCAGAAATAATCACACTGGAGCAGGCCGGTTGGTCCATGCCCCTTGAAGATAAATTAAACCTCACCCCATCACATATCTTTATCCATGAGCAGTTGACAGTCTATATTTATAACGATAATGTGCTCTTCTAGACAGGATTCCATTCCCTGGCAGGATTTTCCGTTCCCCTAAAAGTGACTCTGGGATCTGGAGTATCTGGGAAACAGCAGGGAGACAGGCAGGGCTTCCTCCCCCTGACTCCCCTTCTGAGCACTCAGACGCAGCCCTGCTCCCAGCTCCCCTGGGCCCCCTCTGAGACTCCCTCTGGGAATGGATCCTGCTCCGTCTTACACAGATATTTTCATCGTTGCCACTAGGACAGAGTGACCCTGGTACCTTGAGCAGTTCAGACAAGATAAAGGACACACCCCAGTCCGCTTCATAGCTGCAGATTTACTGACCTTTGGTGCCCCCTGAAACCATGGAGGCAGACAAAGCGCCTTCTCCAGCAAGACCAGGAGAGTAATGAAAATAATACCAATTCTGTATTCAATGCTTCCAGGGTTCAAGGATAGGCCATACCTCACTTTGTTGCACTTTGCTGATACTGCATTGTTTACAAATTGAGGTTTGTGGCAATCCTGCATGGAGCAAGTCTGCTCATGCCATGTTCCAACAGCATTTGCTTACTTTGTGTCTCTATGTCACATTTTGGTCATTCTTGCAATATTTCAAAGTTTTCATGATTATTATATTTGATACGGTGATCTGTGATCAGTGATTACAACTTGCTGAAAGGTCAGATGATGGTCAGCAATTTTTGGCAACAAAATATTTTAAAATTAAGATATGCACATTATTGCTTTAGACAGAATTCTATTGCCACTTAATAGCATAGTGTAAATATAACTTTTCTGTGCCCTCGGAAGCCAAAACACTCATTTGACTTGCTTTAGTGTGACATTGGCTTTACTGCAGTGGTCTGGAATGAAACTCACACTATCTCTGCGTTTTCTGTAGTTTTCTAAGCATTTAACACACTTTGCCTTCATTTAAATATATGAGTGCTACAAATTATGTATTGCTATTATTTTACAAGCAGGGAGACTGAGGTTCAGAGCAATTAATTAACTCACCCTTCCATTGCCTGGCAAATGACTAGGCTTTATTGGAGCACATATTTGTCTTAATTCCAAAACCTGAGCCCTTTAAAGGATAAAAAGTAATAACAGCTGACATCTAATGACCACTTGGCCATGTGCGAGGTGGAAGCCAAGCATTTAACACTGCCTTTCTCACTTCTTCCCTGCAATTACCCCAGGAGTTATGTGTCCTTACACCCATTTTAGCAATGAGGTCACTGAGACCCAGAGCAGCTACACATTTGACCCAGGGACTCAAGGCCAGTGCGTGGAAAAGCAGGGATTCCAGCCCAGGTTTCCCAACCCCAGAATCTTGGCTCTTAACCACAGCACCGTGGAAACTTCTACAAAGGCTTCATAAAGGAACTCTGGCCCACACTGAAATAGTATCTCAGAATGTCTCCCCATGCAGCCTAATTCCTGCCACCAAAAAATTTATGTCAAGCTTTTAAAAATCAACTCAATAGCAAGAGAGGAAGAAAGAGTTTAATATTTGTATCCTCAAGGGCACAATTTGAATCCTTGCCTTATTCTTAAAACATCAGACAATATATGATACCCTCCAACAGGACAGTCCAAGGCCCCAGCAGGCCCAGCTATGTCTCTGGAGTCTCAAGGATATTTGCGTTTGCCTCATGGCATCCTATGTCAGAACCCCAAGTTGCTCAGGATACTCGGGAAAGCAATGATTTCTCCCCTTTTCCCTACCTGTTACCCAATCACAGATTCTCAAACCAGTTCCCACAGGAAAGAGGACACCAAATATGTCCAGCCCTTGTCTTGGGTGAGCAGAAGTCAGCCAGGCAGAGAGGGTGTGCAGAGCAACTCCCAGAAGGAGGGTCAGTGCATGCAAAGACCTCAGTGGTCTTCCCGGGAACTGCTCGGACTCCAGCATGACAGAAGTGTGGTAAGGGGACTCAGAGTACATTACCATTCCTTTAGGAGAGAGCAGACTCACTCAGAAAGGAGATGTCCCCCATCCCTGTGGAGTAGGAACAGGTCCTTCCACGCCTGGACAGGGGAAGTGACAAGTGACTGCCCACTGTAGTTCAGGACTAGTCTGGGGAGCTTGAGTCAGCTCAGGCTGAGAGCTACCATCTCTATGTCTGTATAAAGTTATTCACCAGAGGCCCCTGGTCCAGACAGCTGGAACCCCCGTCCCAGTGCCCATCCAGCTGGCCACGTGGATGGAGGCCAAAGAACCACTACTTCCTGGGCTGGTGTCGAAGTACACCACAGTATCAGCAATCACACACCTCTGGGTTCAAGTCACGCACCTGTCCCTTGCCAGCTGTATGACCTAAGGCAAGTCATTTTCCCCTCCAAAATCCAATCTCATTATAATTAATTGGAGTTATAAAACCCTCTTTACATGGAGTTACTGTGAAGATTAAAAGAACTAGCCCAGTAGCTGGCATAAAGATGCCTCTTATATGTTGCTTAAGCCTTTTCTCCCAGATAGCCCAGGGCACGGAGATACTCACTAGAAACTTTCCAACAAGGTGCAGGACATTCTCCTCTTGGAAGTGGACATAGAGGCTTTAAATCTTGTTAGATTTTTTGATGCAGAATGTTTTCTGAATGAAAATGGGGAAACAACCTCCTTTCTTTTCATGTATGCTTTTCAAACTGCATCCAAAAGACAGTCACCACAAGCCTCTCATGATCTCACAGAACCTTACTGACATGGCCCTCATGGTAATGATCAGGGTAACAGCTGTGGGGAGGAGAACACTCGACTTGATGTAGGAAACTTCAGAGGCAGCTCATGGTGCTGCCAAAGCTCCCTGAATAGACCCACTAGCGGAGAGATTGTCAAGGAAAAGCCTCATAAAACCATGGCCTGACCCTTTGCTTGTCCCTGTTCCTATATTGGGGTGCTGGGAAGATCATAGCAATCACTTAGGCCACAGAACAAATGTGAACGACATGTGGAGAGAGCCGTTGGCCGGGCCACGTGTACAGTGGGGGCTACCCAAGTCATTAGGCAGGGCGTCAACGAAGGAAGATCTTTCTTTGGTGGGCCAACCCCCCAAAGACCATCTTGTCTCCCTAAGTCAAATGGAGGCTTCAAAGTCACATGCTTCCTACGCAGGCTGTGCTCCTGAGAGTTTATAGGAGCCTTCCAAAGGCCCAGCAATTATAAAAGTCTTGATAAACTCCAAAACAAGGAAAGCATTTTAAATATCACAAATCTGGCCATTTCTCGCAGCGCCTGAAGTCCTTTGCCCTGTAACACAGTTCTGGCCCCAGCAGCTGCCCCTGCTCGGATTCATCTGCCGCTCTTCCCATGTCCCTCTGTGCCTCGCCCTCTTCATCCTCGGTTGTGAGAGCCCCTGTCCTTGCAGTGAGGGCGGGGACCAGGCGGACCTGGGCTCACACTGAGGCCCCACCACTTCCTGGTCCTGCATTCCTTCCTCAGAGCCTCAGATCTTTATTTGTCCATGAGGATACACAGAGCATAATCATGGCATTGCCCTCTTGAGTTGCTGTAAGGATTACATAAGACACGAATGAAAAGTGGGTCCATAATAAATGCGAGCCTCCTAAGTACACCCCAGCACAGGGCTCAGGATCTATAATGGTGATAATAATAATTATTATTAAGTATTAAGTGTTAGTATTAGTATTATTAACCACTATGCATGAGCTGCATGCTGAACACTTCACAGTTGTTACCTTATTAATCCTCACAACAGCCCTACGATACAGGCAATATTGACCACTTTTAGAGTGGAGGAAATGGAGTCCCAGAAAGGTTATGAAATATATTCAAGTAAACAGTCGGAAAATGGATGAGTAGAGATTCAAGCCGACTGTCTGCCCCCAGATGCCCTACTTCTAACCACCGCCCTCACGGCGTAGGGGGAGATAGCAGCCCCTTCTCTTCCCTGCCTCCTTCATTTTCTTTCTCTCTTACGATTTCCTCTAATCTTTCCTTCCCTGTATAACTGCTGATCTAATGGTCCTTTATACCTATAATGCACATCAGGATATGTAAAGGACAGTCATGTAAAGTCACCTTAATCACCTTTCATTGAACACACTTTTATGAAAGATCTTCTGGCTGCTGGGCACTGTAAAGCACCGCATGTCCTCTGAGCTCACCAGCCTCCTGTTAAGCAAGCACAACCAAGTTCCATATCCCCATTGGCCGGGATTTAAATAAAAACTCAAGCTCAGAGAATTCGAGTGTCTTACTCAAAGCCACACAACTAGAATTTGCAAACTATGTAACTGAAGCCTGGATGCCTGACTCTCCTCTCAGGGTTTTCATAGCCGTGTCTGCATAAATGAACCCAAACGACATGATCAACAAGGTCAGCGAAGCTCCCCTCAGCACTAACAATGTGCAGGAACTGTTCCAACTACTTCAGCTATGTGACTGTCCCTGAAAGAACTCCATGATTTAAGTACTCTTTTATCCCCATTTTACAGAAATGGGAACGGGCTCAAGAGAAGGTAAATAACTAATAGGTCACAATGCTAATAAGCAGTGGAGCCAGAATTCAAATCCCTATCTCTCCAATCCTAAAGCTTATCCTTTCCGTCTCTGCACTTTGCTTCCTTTCCAAAGCAGTAAGTAAAAGCAAACGCTGCATTTTAGTAAATGCCAAATGAGGGAAGGGGCAATTTTCCCCTTGCTCTGTTAGCTCGGAAATGTTATTTCACCTCTATGATTCTCAGCTTCCTCCACTGAGAAATGCAAATAATCGTACCCTTCTCAGAGGGTCGGTATGAAGATGTAGGAAAATGAGATATGCAAAAGCACAGAGGGGCTTGATGTGTGTTTTTCACATAGAAAATTTGCTCGGGGGACCTTAGCTCTTCTCTAAGGAGCAACTTTTCCTTCCACGCTGCCTTTCGCTTCTTGTGGTTGGGAGCCCAACTAAGGGAGGAAAGCCCTAAAACATGTCTGAATATGAAAACGTACCGTCTGACTTCCTTAGCTTCCCTGTAGGAGCAATCTGAGGGTCTCAAATAATTGTCTCGGAAGAACCAATTCAGAGAAAGTCCATTACAGGAGGCAAGCAAATTGCCTAATCCCCTTGCTGCTGAGTCCTCAATTTGCAGAGGCTTAGAGTCAAAATAATGAGAAAATAAGCACTGTGGCATTCCAGGCCAGTTCCCATGAACGCCTGGCTGTCAGTCACTCACTGGGAGGCTCCACCTTCAGGGTAGGAAGTCCTCGAGGCTGTCTGGGAGCAGCTAGGAGATCAGAAAAGCAGAAATGGAGTCACTGGAGCACACACAGGGCCAGCAGAAAGATTCGGGGCATGAGGGGGTGAAAGTCGTGATTCAGCCGCTTACCATAATGTAATGTGATCTCCACATAATGCTCTCCACCTCTCTGGGCCTCCCTGGGAAATTATGGTGCTAAAATATAAAAGGGGGCCCAGCACAGAGGGTGGCCCTGGTAGAAGCTGTGTAATTATCCATACAGCACAGTGATTAAGACGAAGGGATCTCAGGTCCACATCCTGTTCCACACCTTATTAGCTATGCAGCTCTGAGCAAGTCACCAAGCCCTCTGTGCCTCAGTTTCCTCATCTGTAGAAGGAGGGACGAATAGTACCTACCTGTGGCTTGTTGAGAGGATTAAGGGTGAAAATGCTAGCAAATAACAATGCCTAGCACATTGAAAGTAATCAGTAGTTCTTATTGCGGTTTGTGGCTTATGTTTTCATTAACCATTGAATCTAAATTTCAAGTACTTTTGATTAATGGTTAAACACACTGATTTTGAGATCAGATCAACCCAGGTTTGACTCCAGGCATACTTCCTAGCTGGTTGGATAACTTGGAGCAATTGAACCTCTTAGGACCTCAGTCTCCTCATCTACAGGGGTGGGAGTGATATTACCATTACTACCTGTGGGGTTGCCATGAAACTTCCCTGGACAATCTATGAAAAGCCCAGTGCCTAGCACATAGTAAATGCTCAACAGAGGATGGATGTTGTTGAGAAAGGGGCCACCCCAGGCCAATTCAGACCTCCTAAGTGAGGGGATATAAGGCAATAATAAGGTATAAGGTCTTATATCTCATCCCAGAAACTCCTGAGATATTATAGAATTCAAGTAAGAAACTCACCAACACATTAGCAAGTTCTCACTCATCAACCCCCTACATCTCATTAAGCAGCCGTAAATTGTCATCTGTCAGGGAACTGGGGCCCCAGCAAGATTTTACAACCATCAGAGAGCAAGTGCTCGGGAGCCAGAACCACTTGGGATGGCATCCTGGCTTTGCCACTTAGTGTGACCTTGGAAAGTTCCTGTGACCTTCCTAAATCTCAGTTTTCTCACCTGCAGAATGGAGCCAATACCTCATGGAATGGGAGATCAAATTAAATGACCTCTTGGACTTTAGGAACTTGGCAGAGAGGGAATAATTTCACCTCCCATGCTGTGCATGTCTCTGTCCCTCCTCATACCCTGTTCTTCCAGCCACAGACCCCCTCCACTAACTTCTGTGCCCCCACCACACATGCACATTCCCTTAGTAACCCAACACCTTTTCTACCTTTTACTCTCCCGAGCTATCTGAACACTCTGCTGCTCACTGGAAAGCATTTTCATCTCTATCACAGGTACCTGGGCTGGATTTAAATGATGGGAAATGAGTACAAACAGTGGGGACCAAAATCACAGGGGTCTGAGGGTGGGTTTTATTTTTTGTCATATAACAAGGACAGACATTTGAAATATGTTTTTTAATTCCATCAACAGAGTTATGAAAATTGATTTAGTATCCAATTAAAATCCCATATGTTCAAAGTCCTACTGTTGATGGGGAAGTTTTACAGATGTGTATGGAATGCATAATTCATGGAAAAGGGGTATGACTTATTTATGTTTATCTGTGAGGACGGGCTGAGCGGGAGCTACATTAAACAAGTAGTTTTACAGCCTTGAAAAATAAAAGAGGCTCCATTTATACTTCATAACTAAAGGGTCACTGATGGCTGAGCGTAATGTAGACATGATTCAGCCCATTCGTGTGGGTTGTGAGGATTAGGTCTTCAAGATTCCCAGGGGTTCTGAGAATGGCCCTGGAAGGCTCCAGGCTCACAGGAAACCAACTGGCATTGAATGGCACCTTGGGGGAGGCTCTTTACCAAGAACACTGGAGGATAATTTCATAATCCAAGGCAGGCAAGTGTAGTGATTAGAGGTTAGGTCTGCAAGGGGGCACAAAAATGGTGCCTGGACCTCCAAGGGTAGTGGTGAGGATAGATGAGAAGACCTAGGTAAGGTGTAGCAGGTAGCAAGTACTCTGTCAGTGTGGCATAGAACTTGGAGAGCTGGCATCCACCTGGCCAGCAGCACCCCCTTCACCCCACCATGCAGCATCATGGTTAAGAGCATGTGTAACTCCGGGGGGAAAATAGGTTCCTAGCCCGGGGCAAATAACCTTTGAAGCTGGAATCAGCCAAAGGGAGAAATAAAGTAAGAGAAACCTGTTTATTGCTTACAAACAGTTGTCTACTTCTGCGAGCCTGTGTCTCTCATGACCTGGTTGCAAAAGGACCCCACCACACCTCTGGGGTCCCAGTGCATGCTCACTCCCCACCCACCTTGTGATCACTTATTAATATGGAGATGGACTACTTCTCTCCACCCCTTGGAAACATGTATTGATATGGAAATGCATTGTGGCCAGGCAGGAGATTATGGAAATATTGCAATTTTACCCACAGCATGGAACATGTACCTGGATGTGAGTGAGTTCTGGACCCTGAGTCAGGCATCCAACCTCCCTTGGTGTCAATTAACTCATCCGAATGAGTCTAATGGGTTAATAATAGTACCTATCTTGTAGGATTACTGCAAGTATTAAAATAGTAACATATTAATTTGGGTTCCCCAACAGCACTGTTTTTACCCCCACTTAGCCGAGGAGCAGAGGTATTCATCCCATCCTGGCTCATGCCTGTGGTTCTGGCATAAATATTAAGTGTCCCCTTCAGGCTCCCCGTGCCCCAGTTTGGCTAACTAATCATATGACCATCCTCCAGAGGAGAAAATGAAGTGAGAGAAGTAACTTGCCCCAAATCACATGACAGAGCCAGGGCTCAGATCCTGACATTCAACTCCACGCTCACCCCTTCCCACAGCATGGGCCTGACTCTGATTATGGGATCACCTCCCAGTGCTCCATGAAGTACAGGTCGCCTGGGAGCCGTGCATGGCCATTCTCAGGCCTGCTAGGAGTTTCCAAGGTCCATTCGTCACAAGCCACATGGATGGGCTGGGTCACTGTGCTCAGCTATTTGTCATCCTTTAATCATAGAAGTCCAAATCAAGCCTGAAACAGGACCTCAGGAAGTTTCAACAGGGCAGTAAGTAAGTAAGACGAGGGAAGGGTAAAACCAGCACAGGATGCCCCGACGCATGTCGTGACAGGCAATTGTGAACCCACCAGGACGACCTGGCTAAGCAGTAAGGAAGCTGGGCTACTTGCCCACCACTCTGTCCTCCAGCCATGAGGAATGCTCCTGGGCATTAGCTCTCCAGCACATTTGCCTGCCCAAGACACAGGCCGAAGATACCACAGCAGCCAGAGAATGCTGACAGTGTCAGCAGAGACTGCCAGTGCCTGTAGGAACTGAATCCCAGCCTTGGCCGAGGTGGTGGACAGGTGCCCCCAGCCTCTGCCACAGGCCCAAGGCAAGCCTCTGTAGTACCCACTGTTGCAGCCCAAGGAGCCCTTGTGACCTGAGCTACTGTAACCAAGTGCCCTCTGAGCCGGGATCTGTCTCCTGTGCTCCAGGCAGAGGGTGACCTGAGATGATGCTGACAAGAGAACAAGGCCTGGCAGGATTCAGGGAGCTTTGGAGTTTATCCCGAGGGCAGCAGAAAGCAATGGACAGATTCTGAAAGGCAGTGGGCATGACCTGATCAGCATTTTTCAACAATCACCCTGGCCGCTGCCTGGGGCACAGCAATGGCCTGGAAGCATATTCACAGCACAGCAGCAGGAGTTTCACAGCCAAGTGAGAGGCGCTTCTAACGCTGAGCTCCAAGCAGGGCCAAACTTGCCTAACCCCGGGGAGATACCTGGCAATGTCTGCAGGGGTTTTTGGTCCTCACAGCTACCCGAGGGAGGGCTACTTGCATCTAGTGGATAGGCCAGGGATGCTGCTAAACATCTCACAGAGCCCAGGGGAAGTCCTCACGACAAGGAATTCTGTGCTCTGAAGGGCAATAGTGCTGGAAGGAAGGGTGGAATCCGTGTGATCTGAGGCATCACGGAGGGCGTGGCATAGCTGAGAGAGGCTGCCACACAAGCTCCCAGAAAAGGAAAAGGAAGGGGTGAGCGTGAGATGGAGGGGATCAGAGGCCACAAAGTCACAGATACAACAGCATAATAGCCATGGGTACCAGCACAGGGCAGGACTTACCAGGCAGCACAGGCATGTCCTTGGCCCAGGGGAAGACCCACAGCTCCCATCCCCACTGGATTAGTAGTGACTGCCCAGATCACGGGTGGAGGCTACTAGTGTGTGATCAATCGGCAGGTGATGCCTGTCCCGGGAGCTGTGCCATTCACTGGCCTGTTCTTCAACAAAGTTCATGTTTCCCTTTTTAAGTAAAGGGCAGGGGTGAGAGAGGGGGACAAGGGTGAAGATGTCACTGATTTCCTGAGAGGATCTAATGATAGCGTGCATGAGCAAAAGTACGTTGTAAGTTGCACTGTACAGATGTTGTGCATTCCAGAAACTCCAAACCCCCTTAGATTCTAGTGCGAATAACAGAGACAGGGAGCAGTAATGGTTCAAGACACATCAGAGCCAAATAAGCATCTGTCTGCCTTTTTGCATCCGTGCCTGGTGAGCACAGGATTTATGTCATTCAGTTACGGTATCATATGCAAAGCTACCCACCCCAGGTCTAGGCGAGACCACGGAACTCCTGTGGAGCTCCCTGAACCGCCCTCTCACCTCTTCCGCTGTACTGCCCGCTGCATCTTCTCTCCTTTCTCCGCGGTGATCTCCTCCACCGCCCCCGTCCAAGGCAGACTGTTGTCCTTATCCACCTCAGCTCTCCTGGGAAGGAATGAGCTCTGTTTCTTGCTGTCTAGGATTAGATTCAATACGTCTGGGAAAATGGTCTGTTTGATCCTACCTAAGAAACACTTTCCACTCACTCTTTTAAGTTCACAGAGTGTGACTGAGAGAGAAGGACTTCAGTTTTTAATTGCTTGCAGTACCAACGCTGAATTCTGGGGTGTGTGAATTCTGCGTGAGTCCCCAGACCCCAGACTCTGCAGGGGGGTGATCCTGAAGATCTGTCTCCATCCTTTCTAGGAATGCCCCTGCCCCTGCCTTTCCAGAACACGTCTCAGGTTAAAGATTTCTTGAGACCCTTCCGACTTCATGTATTCATTCCTTAAAAAAATTATTGTGTGGAATATTACTCAGCCATAAGAAACAAATCCTACCATTTGTAACAACATGGATGGGGCTGGAGGACATTGTGCTCAGTGAAATAAGCCAGGTGGAGAAAGACAAGTGCCAAATGATTTCCCTCATTTGTGGAGTGTAACAATGAAGCAAAACTGAAGGAACAAAATAGCAGCAGACTCACAGACTCCAAGAAGGGACTAGTGCTTACCAAAGAGGAGGGGTGTGGGAGGGCGGATGGGGAGGGAGGGAGAAGGGGATTCAGGGGTATTATGTTTAGTACACATGGTGGGGGGGTCACAGGGAGAACAGTGTAGCACAGAGAAGGCACATAGTGGATCTGCGGCATCTTGCTGCACTGATGGATAGTGACTGCACTGGGGTATGGGTGGGAACTTGGCAATATGGGTAAATGTAGTAACCACATTGTTTTTTCATGTGAAACCTTTATAAGAGTGTATATCAATAATGCCTCAATAAAAAATTTAAATATATATATAAAAAATAATAAAATAATAAATAAATGTGGAAATAAATGCAAACTAATGAATTTTATGTAATTCATATTCATAAAGTAAGTGGTTCCCTTGCAGTGGTCTGGGTATCAGAGATGAGCTCGAGTCCACCCCTCCTCCAAGAGCCCACAGATGGGTGGGAGTTGAGAAGTGGATGCACCGTCCTGTGTGTAAAGTGCATTTGTAGAGAGAGGCCCCGGGGCTACTGAAGGACAGGGGCCGGGGAGGGCTTCTTTGGAGAGGCAACTGAGTGCGGAGCCCCCAGGGATGACGGGGACTCATCTCGGTGAGGAGGAAGGAGGTGACCAGGGACGGGCCTGCATAAAGGCTCACAGCACGCCCTGCCTCTCTGTCATGACAGACGCTCATGCATAGGAGACCACAGAATGCACATGGCCCCCAACATTCCCTGACCTTTTCCTCTGTACCCAGAGATAATTCTGGGGATACAAGGACAAACTGCACCCCCAAGCTATGATCTCGTGGAGGTGGAGCTCGCAGTCAGCCCTCACATCCCCAGGATGACCGCACGTCCTCTGGGCCAGGCCCCCTCGGAGCCCCCAGCACAGGTGGAAGGTGACACCCTGGGAGCAAACTCTTAGTGGCCCTAATAACCTTCCTTGTATTTTCGGAGGCTCCCGCAGCACAACCACTGACTCAGCACATTTTCCAGGAATCAAAGGCCACCCCAAGGGTGCCAAGAGCGAAGGACAGAGCCCGCTGCAGGGCCTCAATGTCTTGTGCATTTTCAAAGCACTCAACACACAGCCCTGCGCCAGGTTTGTGCTGGAGATAATTAGTCAAGGCCCAGGCAGCCTCCGGCCTGGTGAGAATGCAGAATAAAAGGCTACCAGGGAAACAGCATTCTCTGGGTGGTGGCGGGAGGGTTCTTTGCTCCAGAGAACAGTAAACCAGGGACAGTTCAAATGCAAAACAGCTTTGTTCAAGCCTCTGCTTATTGCTCTGCAAAAGCAAGCGGCTCCTTTGTTTGCAGACCTGGCGCTTTTTCAGGACAGATCTACTGTCAGGGGCTCAGCGATTAGAGGCTCGACAAGGCCACTGAACTCTCCGAGGATTATTATTTCCTCCAAATTTCTCAGACCTTGAGGCTGCTCGAAATTCACCTTTATCCATTAGCTTCTTCATAAATATTCTGGAGAGCCGAGTAATCATAATAATCATAGCCAGATCATCAACAACCATTTCTTGAGAGGCTAGAATGTACCACGCTCTGTGCCAATCACTTGGTGACCCGATTGCATTTCATCCTCCTAGTTACCCAGGAAGGCTGGTACATGTAGAGGGTGCCATGGTGTCCGCCCAGCTCTCCCCTGTAGGGCAGGGCACTCCTGCCTCCAGCTGCTGGGGGCACTGTGACTGGCAGCTCTCTGCCGGCTCTTCCCCGGGAATCACACTCACCAGGTGGACAGAAGTACCTGGCCCAAGGTCACAGGTTTCCCACTCCCACGACCGTGTCCAGTCCTGGCCCGGCGCTCTGGGAGGCACAGCTCAGCAGGGTCATCCGACTCCAGGTAATTGATGATCTTGTGATTGGTTGAAGTCTCTGTTTTAACAGCCCGGCAGTTCAGAGGATTCAAACGCCTGCCAATAAACCTGCATGCAAATTTCCATCTTGGAGTCTGTTTCCTGGGGAACCTGATCCACCAGAGTGGTTTTGTTATATCTGTTCTGCATGAAAGAAAATAGAAGCTCAGAGAGGTGGCACAATTTGCTCAAGGCCACACAGCCAAGAAGAGTTCATGGAAGTTGCGGTATTCCAACTTCCAAGCTCCTCCGAAGGACCCCATCCTCCCCCTGTAAAACATTCCTTTCCCTCTTTATTCCAGCGATTCCTTGTTCAAACACCCATGGTGTTCACTTACTGCATCCCTCCCCACTTCCCGGCACTTCTGGGAGAAGCCAAATGGGCAAAACCGAGGTTCCCTTTCAATCTCTCCTGGAGGCCAGGTTCTCAAGACAGAGCATAATGTCAGAATCGGGTCCAGAAATGTTCTGCAACCCTCCGGGACAAAATGGTCACAAACATTTTTTTTTTTTTCCAGATCAAATTGAGGCAGACTCTGACCTCCCGTGTGCCAAGGTCGTGAGCAATGAAGCCTCCACAGTGCTTGGCCATCCCTCCTCCCTGTGAAATTCTCCAGGTGACTTGGTGCCTGGAAAAGGGAGGAGAGGCGTGGCCCTGAGACTCACGTGGGGGTTTAGAATCGGTGCCGCTCTGTCTGCCTAAGACACCTGTTGAACGGGGTTCTCCGCAACCTCTAGGGCTGATGCCCGAATGGGCTCGTGGTAGCAATCGCCAGACGTCTCCTCTGCACAACCACAGGGCCACACACAGAAGCCCTCAGCCCTGCTTTCTCTTCCACCCCCGTGTGGGCAGCATGAGAGACCACAGATCTAGCTTGGCTGGCGTATGACTTTCCTGTGGCTGCTGAACAAATGACCACATACTAAGTGGCTTAAACCAACCCAAATGTATTATCTGACAGTTCTGGAGGTCAGAAAGCTGAAATGGGTCTCACTGGGCTAAGAGCAAGATGTTGACAAAGCTGTATTCCTCTGGAGGCTCTGGGGAGAAATCGGTTTCCTTGCCTTTCCGGCTCCTAGAGGCCATCTGCATTCCTTGGCTGGTAAGTGCTCCCGCGCCTTCCACGCAAACAGCGGAGCATCCCTCTCTCTCTCTCCTCTTTTCCCTCATGGCATCTCCTTCTCTGAGTCTGACCCTCCTGCCTCCCTCTTATGAGACCCTTGTCATTACAATGGCCCACCCAGATAATCCAGAAGAATCTCCCCCATTCCAAAATCCTTAACATAACCACACCTACAAGGTCCTTTGGCCACGTGAGGTTACCATCACAGGCTTTGGGGGTCACAGCTTGGACATCTCTGGAGAGCCATTGTTCCATCTACCAAATACAACCCCTCCTCCCCAATTTCACTGAGCAAAAGTATCAACCCCAAGTCATTAAATCAGAAGATGATTCTGCCACACCGCATAGCCTTGCCAGATGGAAGTGGAAATCTCCTGTGTAGTATCTCTTGGTGACAAGTTCATCCTGTGTAGTATCTCTTGGAGACAGCATATCTTCTTGGGTCAGTTGGACCACTGCCCTTTATTTTCACCTGCACACTCAGCGCTTCCCATTCAGCGGGACAAGAATTGTACTGGCCACGTGCAGTCTGTGGCTATCAAGCCCTGGAAATGCTGCTTTTTCAAACTGAGATGGGCTTCAAGCATAAAGCATACACCTGACATCAAAGATTTATTTAAAAATAAGAATGGAAGACCATAAAAAGACCTGGAGTAAATTTAAATGAATATCATTAAGTTCAAGGAGCCGATATGAAAAGATACATTCTGTATGATACCGATTATAGAAACTTCCGGAAAAGGCAAAACTGTGGAAAGAACAAAAAGATCAGTGGTTTCCAGGAGTTAAGGGGGAAAGAGGGATGAATAGATGAAGGACAGGAGACTTTTTTAGGGCAAAAACTACTGTATGGTACTGTAATAGTGGACCCATGTCATTATATATTTATCTAAACCCACAGAATGTACAAGAAACTTGTAGAATGTACAAGACCAAGGGAGGCCCTAATGTAAACTGTGGACTTTGGGTGATAATAACATGTCGATGTGGGTTCACCAGTTCTAAGAAATGTCCCAGTCTGGTTGGGGACATGGATAATGGAGGAGTCTGTGCATGCATGGAAGCAGAAGGTATATGCGAAATCTCTGTACCTCCTCTCAATATTGTTGTAAACCTAAAACCACTCTTAAAAATAATGTCTATATTTTAATAAACATGAACCTATAGAAAACCTGTAAAAAATGAAAGATACCTCCCTGATAATGTTTTTATGATGGGACCTTGTGGAGGTGATAATATTTTACACATATTAAGCTAAATAAAATACGTTATTTAAATTTATTTCATCTTTTTTACTTTTTTCATGCGACTGAGAAATTTTTAAATTCTATATGATCCTATAAGTCTATAAAACTAAATTGCTGGCTCACTTGATATTTCTGTTAGACAGTACTGGCCTGGTCAGCTGATATCTATGGAGGCTTGTAAGGCTGGCCCTACAGAATGTCGGCTATCTCATTCCCCTATAACCTGAGGCCAAGCACCATCCCTGGTACATAACACACTTTTTAGTCAGTGTTTGCTGGATGAATGAGAGACTAAATGGGTGAGCATGTGACCAGCCTGGGCATGGTTCTTTGATGATGAAGCTCCTGCCTCCTGTCATCTAAACCCTCTGTTCTAGACGCATGTCCTCTCTGCAAAAAAGTATTCTGCAGACTCAAGACATGGAGGGCTATTTTGACATCATCCTCAGAATCCATTCTGGAAACACGTCCCCCCGCTGCTCAGCCCCAGGAGCTTCCTGTGGACACTGCAGTCCATCCCTGCCTCCAACAGCTCCCCAAAATCACTGCTTAGTTCCCTTCATATTCAACATGCCCTCAATGGCCCTTTTCTCTCCTTCCATTTTTGCTTGGTGCTCGCATGGGAATTCGTATCTCCACTTACAGGTGAAAGGTCCAGGAAGAGAAATGTCAAGAGCTTGCAGAAAGATCACAGAGATACTTGTTTTCCCCAGCCCCATTCCCAAGCTAAGAAGTCAGGCTGGCCAGCATCTTTCCCCAGCCAGAGAGAAGACAGAGTGTAGCCAAGCCAAGATTCATTTTGCTTCCTATAATTCTGCTAATACCATTTTGCTCTATTTCATGTTTCTGATCATAAAAGTGATATATCATCATTACAGAAAATGTGAAAGGCAAAGAAAAATGTAAGGACACAAGAAAAAACATATGCCCCTCCATCTCATCTTTCAATCAGAGTCAAATAACTGCATGTTCCTTTCCAGGCATTGTACTTAGGGCTCTTTACATAATTTACAGAGTATTTTTCACAATTTTTCCACCCTACTTTTTCATTCACTATTGTAGCATAAATATTTATAATACCGTTTCAAATTGTTCATGGGACAAGTTACATGCCATATGTGGAAGAACTAAAATTGATTTCATTCTGTCTAGAATATGTGTCCCTTAGCTGTTTCCAGTGAACCAACGTGATAGTCTTGCTCTGCATCTTTATAGATAAATATTTGTTCCACCTTGTGCCATTTTCAGCAGAGACCAAGAATTAGATTTACTGAGTCAAAGGATAGGGATACATGTGAGGCTCTCGATACATCCAGCAAGAAAAGAAATGGCCTTCCACCCTCTGCCCAGTTCCATGTTTTGTTCTTCAGTCTCCATCCCTAGAGGTGGCCGGGGATGCTCAGGAAATAGTTAAGAAACCACTAATCCTGCCTTTTCACGGGCCACACAAAGACCTTCTGAATCAGAGCAGATCACCCCCAGAGAGCAGTGTGGGGGGACCACCACCCACTCACAAAAGGGACAGGGAAATTGTGAAAGAAGTCAAACCCTCTTTTTGTTGTGGGAAATGGGGCAAATACTAAATTCAAACCATTCTAAGGAGAATGAAATTTATTGGCTTGCATTGTTTGTAAAGGGTACTTTGGAAAGAACTGAAAGAAGGGCTCCAGGGACGAGGCCCCCAGGCAACGGGACTGGGCTTGACACTACTGAAGCCCCTCTCCCTCCCTCACTCCCTCCCTCTTTCTCCTGCCCCCGTCAGTTTCTCAACTCCCTTTTCTCTCCTTAGCTTTATCCCCTTCCCCTACAGAGAGGTCTCTGTACATGGCCAGGGAAAAAGATAACTAGCAGCATCCTCCACTTACATCCTCCTTTCTATTTCTAGCCAAAAAGCAAGAGTGTCCTTCCTATAGAAAGAGCATCTATATATCAATTCCAGGGAAGAATGTTCATTGGTTCTGCTGAGGTCACATGACCACCCACTGAGCCAATTACAGGTGCTTGAGGAATAGAGGTCAGTGATTGGACAGACCTGAGTCTAGGTCAGTCACAGTGGCCAGATCTGTCATCAGAAGAAGGGAGATGCCACAGCTAGCTGGGTAATCTTCCTCTCTTTACATAGCTACTCCTGGTAAACGTGCTCATCAGTACCCACAAGCTCCATAAACAGTAAGGTATGAAGTAAGGGCATGGAAATTTGATGAGAGTTGTCAGAGCTAGAAGCCATTCTTTAAGGCAAACTTGAATTTTACTTTTAAAAATGAGAAGGCACTAGGATAAGTGGTAAACCTCAGGCCACCCACTGCCAATTGATTCCAAACAGATACCTCACAATTATGCTATTTACCTTGAGATTCCATGTGCCAGACGACAAATGTTTCTCTGTAATTATCTGATTTTGCATTGCCTAATTTAGATGTTCAAGGTGTCAGGAAAGAGCACTTCTCCATAAATATAAAATTATGTATGTGTATCATCCGGTTATAAGACAATCAGTAAACAGAGTATTTAAGAAAAGTGTACAGTAATTACTAAGGCATGCTGTTTGGGGGCATATTACCTAACCAGGTAATGAAATAGCTGAAAACTTCTTTCTATTTAAATGTCATTCATTGGCAGACAGGAAGATATTCTGCAGCTCTTAATTAAGTCGTAGGATTTCTCAGCTTTCCTATGCAATAGGTGGAAGGTAGTTTTAGTTCTTTCTCTTTTACAGCGGGATGAACTGAAGTTTATTTCTCTGGCACAGAACTTAGAAATAGAGGTTATGAAATCTTCAATAGATTTTTCATGTCTACCTTATATATAAAATGAAATAACTTTTATAAATATGAAAATATACTTACAGTTGACCTCAGAACTGAGACGCAGGAGTGGGGCAGAGAGACACTAATGTGGATTGAGTGCCTACTATGTGCTATGCATTGTGCAAAGCACTTCCCATATTTTATCTCATTATAACCACCCTGCCTTTTGTAGAGGATGAAATCAAGGCTCGAAAGGTAGACGTTGTATGTCCAAGGTCACCCAGCTTGTGCATGGGATTTGAAATCATGCCTGTTGGTCTCCAGGGTCCATGTTCTAGCTGCACAGCATGGGTTCATGAGCTAGCAACCAAAGGGATGGACCAAAATTTCATTCTGTCTGTCATTTTCTATGATGCCAATTTTTGTGGCTCTACTCATCAATGGCACAAAATAGCATCTGGTGAATCAGGGCTCAAGGGAACCAAATTCTGCTGCATAGTTTCATCATCTGTTGTGTTTTGCAAGACAAAACCTGTCAGAGCTATCTCATTCACTGCAGACATTATGCCTTCCCTTGAGGATGGTAGGCAGTAGAACTTGGCACATGGACCAGAGTACAAAACCACCCAGACTCCACTATTTTCCAGCTGTGGCTATAGCTGGGAATATAAGCACGTAATTTCTCCCCTCCAAGCCCAGAACTCTAATCTGTAAAATGAGGTCAAGTATATTACTCACCTAATATTACTTCGGTGATTTGAAATTACTACCTGAATTTTACTTGAATATATGACCTATTTGGACCAGAGCACATAAATTGGATGTATCTGTTTTCTTCATGCTTTCTTAGTTTGAAATGTCTAAAATGGATTAATTCATCCGTTTCAACAAATATTTATGGAGTACCAACTTTGTGCTAGACACTGTGCTAAGCCTTGCCTATATACTAGTGAACAAACAGATGCAGTCCTGTCTTCATGGAGCTTACAATCCACCTGGTGAGAGAAATGTATGGGTTAGAAAAGTGTTTCGCTTTAATTTTTTTTTTTAAGTCCAATGCTGTCCCAGAAGCGCATTTGTGGCTTGCAAAATAAGAAGTCCATAATAAGGAGACCTAGACTTGGTTCAGCAACTCAGTGATATCATGAAGGTCCCTGGATCTTCCTGTCTTCGGTTATTCTCAGTGTGAGAATGTGGCCTTGCCTCATGGTCACAAGATGACTGCCAAACTCCAAGTATCACATTTCCACATGAGAACTTTCCAAAAGGAAGGAATCTGCCTTTTATGAAAATCTTTGCCCATAATTCCTAGCAGGCTTCTCCTTAGATGTATTGTTCAGAACTGAGTCACATTGCCCATCCCTAAACCAATCCCAGACAAAATAAAATGGAACTTCCACAAACAAGTTGGACCAATTTCTATTCATCCCCTGAGGCTGAACACATTGCCTCTTTCTTTAGCAAAAAAAGTAAAGGCTGGGGGAATTTTGCTGGGTGAAAAAACCCAGCAGTACCTGCCACAACTGGCAGATGAGATGTTTCAGATGCAGTCTGGGTTGGGTGTGAAGCAAACACCTAGAGATGCTGAGCAATGGGCGAGTGAGGTACCGAAGGCCCAGTGAGGACAGGTGCCCCGAATATGTGCCTGGCAAAGGGGCTGAGGTAACCAGACAGAAGGAGAGGAATAGAGTATCAAACTCAATTGCCTATAGGGGCCAGGTTGGTGTAGCAATTGGCAAAGCCCCCTGGGCAGACCTCAAGGCAAAAAAACAGGCATATCCCCATCTGTCTAAAGGCGTCAGTGGGAATTTCCGCCCACAGCTGCTGGAGCTTCTGAATTTTCAAGAGAAGTCAGAAATACAGATTTCTAAAGGAAATCTCCAGATTCTTAAAACATGGGTAATGAATTAAAATTAACATTAACAAAATGGTGGCCCAAACAAATTATCTGCAGGGGGGATTCTCTGCATGTATGGGGAGACTGAGTCTAGAGAGATCCATTGGTTGGCCTAGTCCATGGCTGAGCTGAGATTTCAACCAGAGCCTGTCTCCAAGGCTGATGTCTTCTTTGCCTTTCACCACCCCATGTGGTCCTTTGGGATGTAGACCTTTGCCTTTAGACGGTAGGGATTCTGAATTTGATACTTCATCAAATTGAGTCATCAGGGAGGTGATATTAGGAGGCAGTGGACAGTACAGAAGGCTAATTTTGCCTTTCTTCTTTTATTCCAAATATTGTTTTCTTTTTGAAAGTCTCATGAGGCCTTTAATAATGGCATTCCCCACAACCATGTCACTCCATACATGCCTGTAAAACCTGTGCCCTCTGGTCCTGGCCCACCAGACCTCTTATAGTTTTCTGAAAGCTTGCTTTCTCACCTCTGTACCCTCTCAGATGCTATTCCCCCTCCCTCTGCCATGCCCTTTCCCAAGCCTTCCAGCAAGTTCTCTTCCCCAGGGATTAGCACCCTGTAAACACCTTTATCTGTGTCCTGATCATGGAATACTGTGACTAATGATGCATTGCTGTTTCCTACATAGGACGAGCACCATGTCTTATCCATCTTGGTATTACTCCCAAGTACATAATCAGTTCTCAGAAAATGAAAGGAAGCAAAAAATATTCAGTTACTGCTTGCTGAGCACCTATGTGCGCCAACACAATGTCTCCAACCCACTGGCCCTTTGAAGTACGAAATTTACAGATAAGGAAACTGAGGTTCAGAAAGACCAGCCGTTTGCCAAGAGCTCCCAGCTGCCTAGTGACGCATCTGGAATTAAGAGTCTCAGGAAGAGTGAATTTCCTCCAAACACTTTCAGCTCTCAGGGTTTTTCTCTTGATTTCTCTCTCCCTGCAACGCTGTAGGTAGCTGACAATCGAGTAAATGTACGCACAAAACACAACAAGAAATCCTGTGCAAATGCAAGGGGTGTTAATTGCCCTCAACAACCCCAGCCTTCTTGCTACAGACACAGAGGCTGAGATCCAAATTCCCCAGGCCCCTCTTGTCTCCAGATGTCTTCAAGCCCCTGCCAGGCTCTGTGCTGCCATGACCCCTTCAAACAAGGTGCTCTCGCATGTCAGTTGGCACCGCCTAGATGAGCTCCCTGCCCCCATGCCCCCTGCAGGTAGGCAGAGGGAACCAGAGGGAGGCATCCCACCCGCATGAGCCCTGTTTGCGTAACCCTTTAATTTATCGTCCTGCCACTGTCGCCTCATTTGGCATTCCCTGTGATCGCATCCACCCTAATGAATTTATCTGGCACTAACGTGGATGTCATGGGCACTTACACACTCACTGCCACAGCACTTCTGCCAGCAGAGCAGTGACTCGCTTGTCCAGGAACTTTGCCAACTTCAAAAGGAGGTTTGGGGTTTTTTCCCACCTTTCTCAGATGACTCAGGCGTTTCTGCTAGCGGCTGCTTCTTTTGTGTCTCTGACCCAGAACCACTTTTATTTTCACCTTTGAACAAGGCCCCAGTGTCCACCTGTTTGTGCACCAAGAATGTAGTTTGGGTGCCTTTGACTAAAACAGCGCCATTCCCCAGAACCTTCCACGGTGTTGGAAACAATCTGTACCTGTGCCAGCCGCCAGCTACACATGTTTATTGAGCACTTAAAATACGGCCCCTGTGAATGAGGAACTAACTTTCAAATTTCATTTCAATTCATTTTAATTTAAATAGCTACCTGCGGCTAGTACCACGTTGGACAGAGCAGTTCTACGCGCAGAGACTAGATCAAAGCTCCTCAAACTTAATGCTCTGCTTACACAAATCACCTGGGGATCTTGTTAAACTCCAGATTCCAATTCCATAGGTCTGGGGTGGGGCCTGAGAATCTGAATTTCTAAAACTCCTCATGCACGAACCACACTTTGAGTATCAAGTGATCTGGCTGTTGGTTACACATGTGCTCCTAAGTAAAAATTCACCAAGCTGCCCACAGATTCATGCACGTCCCTGTTTTCAGGGACGCACGCCTACTGCTCTGAGGTTTCAGTATCTTCAGATTCTGAGGTCCGTGGTTCTCACACTGGTTGCACTTAAGTTTGACAAATAGAAAATTTTAATACTGAGACGAGATGTTCCAAATGTTGCAAGGGACATACTGATAGTGAAAACTAATCCATGTTGATCCGAAGCTCAAATTTCACTGGACTCACTGTGGTTGCTAACATTGCTGTTTTGTTAAACTGAGTAAACTCAGTGCCCATTAAAATCACCCGAAAAACTTTCTTTTAAACCAATGCCGAGGCCCCACCCCATCTCAGAGATCCCCACTCTTCTGGACGTAAGTATGTCTTGAAAGCCAGTGACTACGATTCGCAGGTAGGGTCCAGGGCACTGGTCCAGGGCAGTGGTCTGCAACTTCAATAAGCATTAGTATTCCCAGGGGGCTCATTAAAACAGATTGCACAGTCTGACTCCCGAGTTTCTGAGTCAGTCTTGGATGGGACCCAAGAATCTGCATTTCTAGCAAATTGCAGTTCAGAGACGACCCTTAGAGAATGTCTGGTTTACTCTATGCTGACCTAAGCAACAAATGGACACACCTACTCTCATCCCCTGAGTAGAGGTATGGAAGAACTTGACAGGGATCTAAGAAAGGGAACAGAAGAGAACCCTGAACTCCCTGCAAGACAAGGGTGCAATTCCCCAAGGGGCTTGCTCTGGTTCAACATGCAAGGTGGTCAGAGGTGATAGATGGCCCTGTCCCACAACTTACTGACCTCTGGACCTTGAGAAGTGTATGTCCCCTTTCAGAGCCTCATTGTAAAATAAGCATCTACCACTCATTTCTTGAGACAGTAAAATGGGCTACAGCGTACAGTGTGACCCAGTGTGTGGCTGCCACTCAGGAAAACTCAGCTGATGGGCAACACCAGCCAGAGCACTAGAGATCAGCTTCAGCCACCCTCAAAAAGCTATGGCTGAAAGATTACAAGCTTGGCTAGATCTGAATTTTAATCCAGGCCAATGACATCCAACTCTCGCTGTTTAGAATCACCTAGAGAGACTTTTTCAGGGACTGGTACCGAACCCACACCCAGAGATTTCTGTACCAGTTGTTCCAGGATAAGGTTCAGACATTGGCATTTTGGAAACTCCCCAGATGTTTCTTGGGGCAGAAAGGGCTGAGACCCACTCACTGAGGGCTGGCTCACATCCCAGTCTTCTGGCAAACTGCACGACCTCTCTGTCTCCCGTTCATCATCTATTTCCACAATATAGAGGTAAACTTCTCTCTTCCACTGGACGGTGGGAGAAAAAATGCTGAACTGAGAGATTCTAAGAAGTCTGGAGATTGTCCACCCCAGCCTCCTCATTTCACAGGCGATGAAGCCGAGACGCAGGGAGAATGAGCAATTGGTCCAAGTCACTCAGCCAGATATTTATGTCATTCTCCATAACATGATCCAGGTTGGTTCAAAATCTATTTATTTTTATTGAACAAATACTTCTAGGCTTACCATATTCAAGATACGATTCGAAAAATGCTCTGCAAATATCAACTCAGGCAATACGCACAACTCTAAGAGGTGGGAGGTGGGAGTGATTATATTCCCATTTCACAGACTAAACGACCGAGGCCATTGGTGTATGGGAAGCACTCTGGTAATCGATTCAGCAGAACGCTGAGATCAGGGTTATTTCCCAACCCATGTTTGCTGGAACACATACCTTAGCATCCTTGCTCACAACCGTCAACAAAACCAGCTATAAAGTGACGGGAAGAGAGGCCCCTGACTTCACAAAGAGAGGAGGGCATGACTCAGTACACCTTCCTTCTCAACTCAAGGCCTCAAAAGCCCTTCTGAAGAAACCATAAGCCCTTTTTTGTACCAAGAAGGCTTTACCAACTAAGGAAACGAGAAGTCACTCTCAGTGGCTACTGGGTCAGGCAGTGCAATGGGACCCTTCTTAGATGCCCATCAAGTTCTGCCCTGACAGTCATCAGCTTCCACAAACCTGAAGATCTCCCTGGCAAGTCTTGGCCCCCACGCTGTGATAGAGTCGAGGACAGACGTGGAGACCCTGGTCACAGCTCTCAGGACTTGGAGATCCATATCCACTACTGGGAAGGGAAGGGTGACCCTCGACCTGAGGCTCTGCTGTCTCCCCTTGGAACTCACCTTGGTAGAACTACCGTCTGCTCATATCACACCTACACTTAAAACTCTTCAGCAGCTCCCTATCGCCCTCACAATAAAGACAAGCTGCTCAGCAGGGTCTGGTCACGTTTCAGGACTTGCTCCAATCTCCCCCATCTTCATTTGCCTCAAGCTCCTCCCATCCGTCTTTCTCCAGGAGCCCTGATCCCCCCGTAATTCCAAACACGCTTGGTCCCACATCGTTAGGCCTGTGCTTAGGCTGTTCCCTCCGCCCCGATGTGCTTTTCCCTCCCTTATCTGCCCACTCACTGCCTCCTACTTGTGCTGGTTAATTTTACATGGCAAACTTGACCGGCCAGGGGTTGCCCAGACTACACATGATTTCTGGATGTGTCTGTGAGGGTGTTTCTGGACTAGATAAAAGTATGCATATATATAAAAAGTGTATGGCCCTCCCCAAGGTGGGTGGGCCTCACCTAATAACACAAAAGGCAGAAATAGGAGTTTGCCCCTTTTTCCTGCCTCACAGCTTGAGCTGGAGTATCTCATCTCACCTCCTCCTGCCCTCAGACTGGGATTTGCATGTCAGCTCCCTGGGTTCTCAGGCCTTTGGATTGAATTACCCCACTAGCTTTGCTGGGTCTCCAGCTTGCAGACGGCAGATCATGGGGCTTAGCCTCCATAACTGCATGAACCAGTTCTTCATAATAAACCTTATTTACTTGCCATATATATACAATTTATATAGTATAAATACCTCCTCTGTTTCTCTGGAGAACCCTGATTAATACTCTACTTATCTTCCAAATTGTATCCACCCTCAATCTGCCCACCATTTCCCACTGCCCAGAGAGATACTTCTCCACCCACCCACCCTGGGCTCACCTTTTTCTTTGCATCACATAGAAAGTAGTTGAGCAGCCTGTGGAGTCAAGAGAGTCCCTGCATTCAGACTCTGGGTCTATCCCTTCTTCACCATATGATCTTTGGCATGTTCTTTCAATTTCCTGAGCTTCATCATCTCCATGTGTCAAGCTGAAATAATAATAAAATAATCTAAGTCTCTAGTGGTGATCATGAGGATTCAATGAGAAAATGTGAACTGCATGGCACAGTGTTGACACAGCATGGATCAGAAAGAGGCAGTCGGTATTGTGATCACAGAGGCAGACAATCATAAGGATGAAAATGATAATGACGATGGCTATTCTCAGGAGGTCTCCGACACTCACGCTTTCCATTTTTGACCAGCTGCACGGTCATACATGTGTACGGTGTCCATAGGTCCACTTTGTGCCAAATCTTAACTTGCACACATTCAGCAAGTTACGTCTTAGTGGTACCTCTTCCCGTCAACCAACATCTCCAGCACCGTCACTAAGTTGAGATGATCACTTAGCTATTTCATGACATTTTACTCTAATCATATAATAAAATCATATAATGTTATTGCTAACATATATTATATTCCAATATACAAAAATACATATTATATTTCCAATATATTATTACTCTTATCTCTTATCCTGTTATAAAAATGACTGAGAACAGGAAAGTAAAAGTACTATTAATGATAAAGGATGAAACTGAGGTTGAAAAGAGCAGACAAGCCACAAACGGTGAATCTGTAACTTCATGGGATTTAGGCCGGTTAATCATGCCTTCAGTTGTGAAGGGAAAGGACAAAATTAAAGCATCTTTACTTTAACTCTGGAAACATCGCTTCCAAATGCGTCTAATGGATGAACCGCAAAAACATCACGCCGAGTGAGTGAAAACAGGCACAAAGACCACGTGTCGTATAATTTCATGATATGAAATGTTCAGAAGAGCAGAGAGTAGATTAGCAGTTGCCTCGGGCAGGGGGAAGGAATGGAGGGCGAGAGCAAGTGGATGTGAGGTTTTTTTCCAGGGTGATGGGAATTATTTAAAATAAGATAGTGGTGGACGGTTGCGTAACTCTGTAAATGCACCAATAGACATTGGTTGGCACATTTAGAATGCGTGCCTTCGGTGGTATGTGATCAATACCTCAATACAGCTTAAAGGACAAAGGCAAGGCAACAAAACAAGAATAAAAAAAGGATGGAGTAACTAAAAATGGTGTCATGTGTATCATTCTTTGTGGGGTGCCTTCCACACGTGCAAACACCCACTCATGTCCGTAGTCTTATAACGTGGGAGTCTGCTGTCTGGTTTCCACACGTTTGGTATGTGCAAATGTTGCATAGAGAAGAATTTATATTGTCTCGGGCTGTGAAGCTCTTTTTCAGCTCTGCGTCCCCAGCCCATGGCTGGCACTCAAGAAGTTTTGCTGAACTGATCTGAAGATCAATGAGCCGGCCGCCTGCCAGGAACTGCTGACAGTCTTCAGGTAAGTAGTGCTGTCAGTCCCACGTCTGGTGGCCCAGATGGGGCTCCCTCATCCCATTCTGAGTGCCTTGCTCTGTAATACAAGCCAGCCACCAGCAAGCAAATGCATTTTCAATGGTTCAGTTTGATCTGGCCTTTACAGCCTTCAAGGCTGGTGCACGTCCCACCAAGCGTAATTGCCTAATGGATGAAGTTGCCTTCAGGTCTTTCTGTAAACGGGAGGTTTGCAGACACAGGCTCCTGGGGTCGCTGTTTGGTGTCCACGTACTTATTCTCTGGTTCCTGTCACTGCCGTGGGCTTTGAGGGGGTCCTCTCAGGAGCACCCACTCTCCTTGCCAAGCCAACACTGCACACCCATCCACAACCGGGAGCTTCCCACCAACTGGTGACGGATTATGGAGGGCTTAGTTCTTCACACTCTGCACCGTGAATTACCATCTGACTGTGCTCTAGAATAACACATTTGCATGCTCTTGGGGACTTCTGGGCCTAGTTCTGTGGGAATTGCTCTAATGGTGCAGGAGCATTCCCTTTAAAAGGCTGACATGGAGAGGAGTGAGCTGTTCATAGTGAGGAACGTACAAGATTTACTTTAGTTCAATGTAAGGAAAAAGCCTTCAAACAGATGCGTCCCAAAACTCAGGCACGCAGTGCAAGGACCAGGATGTGGTGTGTTCTGGCGGTGGTGTCAGCCCTCCCCTGCTGAGTTATGTGGGACAAGTCGGTTCACACCAGTCTCCTTCTCCTCCTCCATAGGACAGGTGATGTCACAGCCTCTGAATCGAAGCCTGAGTATCTCTTCATTCTTTGTTCAAAGTGGGGCAATGTGTTTAGTAACACACCGCTACTTCTCTTTAGGATCAGCAGGGGATTAAGAGCCCAGAGATTTATAAATGTCACGGCTCGGTCTGCCTGGCAGGGGAGAACTTGGGGCTAAAACACTGCATCTACAGGCACCACGGGAGTCTGTCCCACACGTGTGCACAAGCAAGGATTCCTAGGGGGAGAATATTTGACTCCAACTCGGAGTCACTGCAGACAGAAAATCTGGTAAATCGGTAGCTTATTCAAAATAAATTGTGATAATAAAAACAAACATTGATTATACACGCCAGGCCTTGGGCACTTAGTAAGTGTTATATCATTTACATCATCCATTCAAGAAATATTGATGGAGGGCCTGCTCTGTGCCAGGCACCATCTGGGGATACGGCCATTAGCAAAATAGATTAACATCCATGTCTTCCTGAAGTTTCCATTTGCTTGGCGTTTCGTAAGGATGGGGAAGAGGAGGAAAAGGGAGCTTGTAATAAAGAAAGTACATAAATGAAATATGAGACATATCAGAGAGTTACAGATTCAGGAGAAACTACAGCCACAGAGAGGAACGGGCAGTGAGGGGTCAAGTGTAAATGGGGTGGTCGGGAAAAACTCGTCACATTTAGGCAAAGACCCGAGATGAGGCCAACTCTCTGGGGGAAGGAGATTCTAGGCAAAGAGACTGTATATTCATAAGCTGTGTGACCATCACCACATTCAATTTTAGAATATTTTCATCACCCTCAAAAGGAACCTCAGGCTCATTAATGGCCACTCCCCATTTCCTCTCTCCCATCTGGCCCCTGACACCCAGGAACCCCCTAAAATGGACGTGAGGTTTCTTTCTGGATCAAAGTGCTTAAAGGATGACTAACTGATATGCAGAGACAAGACTGGGGACGATGCAAGATAAAAGCTAGGGACCAGTTGTCAGGCTACGGTAATAAATTCAGCAATCCACACCGAAATCCTATGAGATGGAGACTAGTATTGTTAAGCCCATTTTACAGATGAGGAACCTGAGGCTCAGAGAGGTTGACTTACCCAAAATGTCATAGCTAGGAAGGGCAAGGGAAGTGCCAGGCACTGGGACCCAGTCTGTCAGCCTCTGGCACTGTAACCATCATTGGTCCTGCCTCTAGACTATAGTAGATCAGGTCAATGCTCCCAGGTCTTCCTCCCTGTTAGGGTTATACAGTCCCCCACCCCTTGCTGTGTGACTTGCAGTGCCTCCAGCTAAAGGAGGAGGTGGCGTAGTTCTCCTGCCCATTGAGCGGATTTGGCCATGTGAGTAGCTACGGTGAAGGGCTGCTAGGCTTTAAGTGTTTGTGTGTTGGCTTGCCCTCTTACACTTCTGCCAGCTCCCCGAGGTAAAAAGTCCAGGTAGTCACTGGTCAAGAAGAACACGGCGATGCGCAGAGAAGACTTGGATCAAACCCCCCGCCTGCAAGCAGGCTCAGTTGAATCCAGCCTTGATTCACCAAACCCCAACCACCCTACAGACTCAGGAGAACATCATGTGTGAGGTGGTAAGCCACCAAGACTTGGGGCATGTCTGTTACACATTACGTGCAGCAGACACTGACTAATCAAAGAACAGCCCCAAATCTTTGCAGCCGCATCTGACTGTAAAACCACCAGTTTGCTAATGGTGTTTGCTTCCCAGAGCTCTTTGGGACCCAGTTTCTCAGTTTGTCCTCACGGCACACCTGTGAAGTACATGCTTTACTCCGTGTTCTATAGATTGGGGTGCTGAGGTCTAGAGAAGCAAAGCGGCTTGCCTCTGTTAGTGCACAGGGAATGGGCGACCAGGTCCCTAACGCATATCCTCCATCCTCGATTCCAGCCTTCTTTCTGCCTTTCAGCTTCCTGCCCTTCCTCTAAGCGCCCACCAGAATGATTTCATAATTAGTCAACCCACGCACCAACAGGAATCCAGCAGAAACGACCGGGACTGCAACCGCTCCCGCTAACCTCCGTCAAGCAGCACAGGACCGGGACCCTGCCCCACCCCAGCTCCCACAGTGCGGCAGGATTTTTCTGCACAGCCCGTATTGGGCTGCATTTAGTTGCGCAGCTTCCACATCCACCTCCCCCACTGGATGGGGAGTTTTGAAAAGAAGAGCCAAGCCCTCCCCATCTGCAGGACCCCGCGATGTTCACAGGCTCTGTCCCACAGAAAGCACTGAGTACGATTTTTTGAATAAGTTCACACAAAGGCAGCAACCGGTCCCCCAATATTCATTTCAATATGCATTTAATGAAGCACCATATGTAAAACGGAGATGCTAATGCCCCAAAGAGGAGTGTGTTAAACAGGTTTTGACCCTGCAATTTTTATTCCATCGTTTCTGCACCTGAGACATTGTGCTGCATTGAAGACTTTGGCAGTCACATACCAGCAGACTATGGGTGAATATATGTGCATGTGTGTATGCATGTGTATGTGTCTATATATGTACCTGTATATGTGTTTGTGTGCACATATATGTGTCTGGTGTGTACAAATGTGTTTGTGCATGTAGGTGTGACAACATGCATGCATAAGCATGCACATGTGTCGCTATGTACATGCTTATGTGCACACATATGTGTGACACGCTTGAATATGTGACTTGTGTATATATGTGCATGTGTCTCTGAGTGCATATGCATGTCTATATACATGCATGTGTGCACATGTGCCTACATACACATGTGTGACCGGGTGCATGTGTGTGTGCTCTCTCCATTGTCTCTCTTCTCTACTTTCCCACCTGTCTGCACTGTCTGTCCTTCAAAGTTAGTCTTTTATTCTATAAACAGACCAACCATCAGTCTTTGAACCAGTGTTAGTGAATATCATTCATTCTGCCTCCAAATATTTATGCAGCACCTGCTACGTAGCAGGGATGAGTGTAGGTCCCGAAAATAAGAGAGCGGCAGAAAAAGACAACAGAAATCCTGCCCCCACCTGCACCCTGCTGATTATCTCCCCCATCAATTGATTACTGGTAGAAATAATGAGCAGCAAGCAAAATTAAGAGGGCCAAAGGGAACCACTAGAATTTGTAACAGGCTGAAAATGGACACAAAGAGAAAAACAAGGGTTGTTAGCAAAATGTAGGCCTGCAAAACTTGATCCAGGAGATTTGAACTTGATAGGAAGAATGGCCACAAAAGAAGTAAACAGGCCAAGAAACATATAACAGCAGAACTTATTATCAGCAGTAAGCCGATCTAAGGAACAAAGACTGGTGAATCCAGTGTTTCTTGTAAAACTTAAAAAGGAAATAATTGATCCCATGAAAATAATTTCATTACACTTACCCACTGGAATGGGGGAAAAAATGGAAACAGTTTAGCTGAGCCATAGAGAAAATTAAACTCTGGATTAAAATGGCTTAATGGGATTTGTTCCATGAAACACTTTGCTGCAGAAAGTTAAAGTCACAAGACTTCTCACTTGGAAGTGTGCATTTAAAATGTACACGAGGTTGAAACAGGGGGGTAAAAAATACAGGGGGCGGGTAGATAGTCTTTATCATGTCCCATAATTCACTGAGAGACTCAGCCCCCTGCCCATCGGCCAGGAGCAAGTTCTCCCTGGAACCCTGGGCATCGGACTGGACATGGTCGGAGGCTGCTAGCTTAACCTGTCTGCTTAGCGCTCCTCGGTTATTGTGCATTCAGGTCACCCAGGAACCTTGTTATAATGCAGATTCTGCTGCAGCGGGTCTGGGGACCGCGAGAAGTTTGGTATTTCTAACAAGCTCCCAGGTGACGCAAATGCTGCTGGTCTGCGGACCACATTCCGAGCGTGGAAGTCTCTGCACACTGGCTGCTGGCCCCTCCCTGGGCTCATACCAGCTGTCTGCATTGCATCATCTCTTCCCAGAAAGGCGGCTGCTACGGTGTTGCAGGCTTTGAAAAGCACACGGCAGGACCCCGGCCCTGACCAAGGCTGATGGAGCTTGTCCTGGGCGTGATTATGGATCCAGCCACTTGCCTTGGTTTGGAGACCCTCATTCCCCTCGTTTTAAGGATTCACTAGTCAAATCCTCTTTATAATTCCCCAGAGAGAGAGCGGGGCTTGATCCGAATCACTCAGAATAGAAGCAGCGTGGTGAGGTGGAGTAAGCCTAGTCTGAAAGCTGAGAATTCCCGTTCAAGCGCCGACTCCTCCCCTTGCTGGTCTTGGGCAAGCCGAGTAGCCCCTCTGGGCCCCAGTGTTCTCATCTGCCTAACGGGGAACTGAGGGTGGAATGAGAATTTCATGGAAAACACACAGAGCCTAGCCTGTATGATGTGTGTGCATTCTGGTTTCTACCTCTATTAGAGATGGAATCAAGTCTCTGCAGCACAAGGGGTGAGATATTTGGGACGCAGATGCCAATGACTGAACCCCAAGTCTGGCCGGGATGAGCTTAGAGCCCCTCAGGTTGACACTGCAGAAGAGCAGGGCCCAGAAAGGCTTTTAAAAGCAGGACTCACTTTGGTCTTTGCAAGGACAGAAGAAACGCAGCGTGGGCAGACATCGCAGCCCTGTCTCCAGGCGGGAACCGACCGGCCCAGGGCCCTTGGGCTTGCTACCAAGATGACTTTGGAGTCTCTGTAAGAGCAGAAAAATAAAAGAGCGAGTTAAGCACATTTTCCCCTTTCTCGGCAGCCAGTGAATCTCAGATGAGTTTCCAAGTACTTAGAATTCAGAAGGGTGGGAGCCTCAGAGCCCTTGCCTGTGGTCCTGAATCGGCAATTTTAGGGCATCAGTTCTGGGGAGGTGGACCTGGGTCCTGGGCGTCGGACAAAGCCGGCACTCACCCATGACAGCCTTGGGGTGGGGTCCCCCATGCCCACAGAGGAGGGACACATCCACAGCACAGACTGGAGCCCCCTGGGCTCCGCAGGCAGGAGTGTCGACTTGGAATAAGGCCTAGCAGGTAAACAGATCCGGGCTCACTCCCACCCAGCCACTTCAGACAGTGTGACCTTGGCTGAGTCATTTCAACTCTAAGCCTCTGCTTCCATATCTATAAAATGGAGGTAATAGCACCTACCTCACTGGGTGCCCTGAGGATTAAACAGGGTGCTGTTACAGACTGAATGTTTGTGTCCCGCTCCCCAGATTTATAGGTTCAAGCTTAACCCCCAGTGTGATGGTGTTAGGACGTGGGGTCTTTGGGAGGTGAGCAGGTAGTGAGGGTGGAGCCCTCATGAATGGGACTAGTGCTCTTATGAAAGAGACCCCAGAGGGCGCTGTCGTCCCTTCTGCCACATGAGGACACAGGGAGCAGATGTCCATCTGTGAATCAGGAAGTGGACTCTCACCAGACACCAGGCCTGCCACTGCCGTGATTTCAGACTTCCCAGCCTCCAGAGCCATGAGAAATAAATATTTTGTTTATAATACCATTTTGTTATAATACCAATATTTTGTTATAATACCATTGTTTATAAATAACCCAGACTCTGGCATTTTTGTTGCAGCAACCTGAACAGAGTAAGACAGTTATGCATAAAATGCTTCATGTAGGACGTGGTCCACGGAAGATGTTTCAGCCGGGGGCTGAATGGTAATGCCCCCGAGAACTCCCCACGCCTGAGGCACCAGCTTTTAGGTAGGTGGTCTGTTTAGGGAAGCGGCCCCAGGGGACAGGAATGGGGGACAGAGAATAACAAAACAGGAAAGGAGAGAAGTCCATATAGGTTATGTCCTCAGGTTGGTCACCACCTTGAGCCCATGGGGTTCAGTGTCACCAGGCCAGCCCGCTGTGCTACCAGCAGGCAATTAAATCCCCATCCCTGGAAACACCAGTCCAAGGTCCAGTTAGTGCATGAGACCCGACTGTTGCATTCACACCCTCGAACTCCCCACCTGCTCACCTTCAGAATCTGCCTGACTCCCAGCAAAGAGGACAAAGAATAAATACTGAACACATGACAATGTATTACATGTTTTCTGTGTTTAGCAAAATATTTGCATGTGTAAACAGGTATGTTTCTAGCCCCCCTCCCAAATCCCTGCTGATGTCCCCCCAGCCCAGGGTACTGGGGCCTTCTGTGCTCCCTGCTTCAGGGGAAAGAGGTTCCAGAAGAAATCCAAGAAGGGAAGAAGAACCCGTTCTCTGCTGCTGAGTTTCAAGACACACTTTCGAATCTTGTGGCAGAAATAAGAGTTTGAGACAATGGTTTTCTGAGTTTCAAAATCCTAGGTTTTGCGCTTCAGAAGGCAGGGCCTTAGAAGTCTCTGGGCACAGGAATGATACCATTAATAATAGATGTGGGAGAATTCATAATCAATCAGAATGAGGCGCCCTGCCTCCCAGGAGCTGGAATTGCCGGGGTGAAGGAGAACAAAGATGTTGCTGCCGGTATCTCTGAAAGAGTCTTGAATTCTGCCTTCTCACTTTTCCAGGCCAAGTCCCGGGGGGAAACGACCAAAGGAAAGAGGATGGGTTTGGGGAACTGAGAGCAGGTACCTATCTCTCGTTCCCCAGGTGAAGAGGGGACAGCAAGTCCTAAAGTGACTCCCCAGTCATTCTCGCCTCTTGGAGTTCATGCCCTTTTGTAAGCCCCTTGAGGATGGGTGGAATTATTGACAGGCTTTGAATGAACAGAATATCGTAGAAGCAATGAGAGACCACTTCCAAGGTCAGGTTGCAGAAGACTGTGGCTTCTGTCTTGGATTCACTCTGCCTTCCCCACTCTCAGGGAGGCCAGCTGTCCTGTCATGGCCAACAGCCAGCAGGGACTGGAGGCCCCCAGTCCAACAGCCCCTTGAGTAAAGTTGGAAGTAGAGGTTTCCACCATGCAGCTGACTCCTGGATTGCAGCTTCTTGGGGGACCCTGAGCCAGGATCACCCAGCTAAGCTGCAGGCAGTTTCCTAACCCAAAAAAGCCACGAAATAACCACTGTCTGTTTTTTTTTTTAAACTGGTAAGTTTTGGGCAATGTTTTATGCAGCAATAGTTAACTAACACGGTATGAAACATATCCAGGCAGAGGCCTGGGGCAGCCTCCAAGCCCCCATCCAGCACAGCTTAGCTCTGGAAGTAGCCAGATCATTTCCTTTGGGATGAGAGCTGTACAAACATGCCTATCAGGGTCACAAAGCTGGAGCCGCTCTGTCATTAGTATAAGGTGTATGGGACAGAAACAAAATGGAGATAGAGAATGAGAAAAGAGTGACATTCATTGCATGGCCTTAGTTTCTATCTGCCACAAAGACATGGTCTCCTCTAACATTCAGAGCAGTCCCAGGAGGTCCATTTTATCATTTTATCATTTTAACTCTTTTGCACTTGAGGAAACTGCTCAAGTTAAAGCAATGTCCCTGAAGTCATATGGCTAGAAAGTTGGGAGCTGAGATTCACCTGAGGTCACGTGGCTCTGAGCTCAAGCTCAGGCCCACCATTCCATGCTGCTCTGCTTCCCTTCCCGGTCCCACTACAGCTGAGGGCTGAGGCCCCAGGATGGCTCTCCTGCTGCTAATTCTGGGATATGCATTGACTCAGTTTTGAGTCCCATTCTGGGGTACCAGCACAGACCCACACCGAAGACTCCAATTCTAGCTCTTGTTTTCTGGGACCCTATGGATTGGCCTTACTGGTTTGCTGGTTTGTTAGCAACATGACCCCCCGTTCAGAAAGGAGAAATGAGCAACTCCCCAGGCGCTTAGAGATAAAGCAGTTGCCTGGTTAGAATGATAAAGGGTCTGTGGACTGATTAACTACCTGTTTCGACAATGTCCCCGAGAACTCTCTTAGGTCCCTCTCTCTCATCTCCTTCCTTGCCCCCTTTTTCAGAAGCTCCCTTTGCAATTTTAGCAGTTTGCTGATGGAGAATGGTGGTAGGTTCTCAAGGCATTTTAGAGATGCTCTAGCTGCTACATGAACAATGCCCCAGGATAGGGTTCAGGGCTTCAAGCTCATTGGTCAAGAGTCAATAAAGAGCTTCATGCCTCTATCAGTCAGCATAGGCTGGGTTTTGCTAGAGTAACAAATAGCCCCAAATCTCAGTGGCTCAACACAACAAAATTGCATTTCTGAATCATCCTGCATGTTCCACTGGGTTGTCAGGATCCTCTGCTCCACACAGCCACTCAGGCACCCAGGCTACTGGAGGCCCCACCAGCTGGGAGCTGCACCATCTGGAACATGAGTCCTTCTCATTCGCCGCAGCTGGGAGAGTGAGAGAGAAGCACACTCCATCTCTAAAGTACATCAGCCCACAGTGACCTACACTGTTTCCAGCCTCAACAAGTCACATGGTCCCACCCAACTCTAAGGGGTGTTGGATATGTGGCTTTCCATGTATCCAGAGAGGACAGGAGGGCCAGGCAATGGTGAGTATCAGCAGTGTCTACCATCGGTGCCACCGGCGTCTCCACCAGAGATGCAGCCCTATGTCTCAAGGGGGACACTGGGCATGCACCAAGAGGCATTAATAAACCTGAAGTCTCTCTGAAGAACCTTCTTTTTCTTTCTTTTTTCTCCATCGTGAAACAAAACATGTCCTCTCCTTATGGGACCGTGGAACACACCCTCCACTGACTTCAGTCAAAGAATGTTGGACTTTACAAGGACACTTGGGATGAAGGCAAGTTTTCCTGGGGCCAGTTGAGGACATGAAAATCCAGAAACAGATGAGACAGATCCAGAATTACACTTTATTCATTCCTTTAACAAACATTTTGCGCGTCTGCTGTATCCCAGGAACTAAGTTTTAAAAATAGGGACACAGAAATAAATAAGACTAGCCTCGTCCTTGTCCTCAAAAACCCCATGGAATCCTCATGGAGGCGGGAGACTGGCATGTAAGTAATGAAATGCCACAGAATGTGACAGCAGTGTGTGTGTGCGTGTGTGTAAGACAGAGAGATTGATTCAAGGTCCCATGATGGGACAAAGACAAACAAAGGACAGAGACAAATCCACCATGCAGGGGGAACATGAGGAGAAATTTGGGAGAGGAAGTGACCCCAGGTGAAGTTCTGAGGATAAGCAGAAGCTCACCGGGTTGGGGTGGGGCAGCATTCCAGGCGCGGGGGTTCCACGAGCCGAGGCAATCTGCAGACCTCAGTGTGCGTCCAGGTGTTTGATGCCAGGTGTGCAGGATCCAGCCCAGCACTGGGCACGTAAGAGCTGAATATGTATTAATAAGGGAATGCCTCTGCCTGTGTCTCACGTTTACCCAGCAGGTTGAGACTCTGCTGTCAGAGCCACAGGATGAAGGATCCCAGAATCTCAAGGCCAGGGCCTCCCTCAACTGCAAGTGCTTCCTCAGGTGGGACGGAGAGGGAAAGAGGTGGGGTGGGCATCTCCCTGGCTCTGCAGCCTCGCCTCCGGCAGCCTTCCCCCTCCCCAGGAGTTCTGTCTCAGGAACTCAGCCGAGCGCAAATGCATTTTCTCCTGACTGAAAGGTGATCAATGTATACGTTCCCTTCTGCCCGTGGGTTAAGCCTTTTGTATCTGTGTTTACTGCAATTAAACATAGAATGTGTCGCTTAAACAGTACTACAATTATGGCACAGACAGGGAAAAAATTCTAAATTCAACTACATTTAGTCAGCTTGGCCAGGAAAGGAAGTGTTTTAGCTGCAGAATTAAAGGAAAGAGAAACAGTTTTCATCACTGATTTTTTTTTAAATTTTCTTAAAATTATCCTAATCAGGAATAAGACCCAGTTATTTCCTTGATGCCAGGAGTAGACTAGAAAGCCTGCTTCCCATTCTTCTGGGCAGCAGAGAAAAGACAAACACATCACTTGATTATGTAAAGGACAAGATGGTTCCCCTCCTGAGCCCAAGGGGCCCAGTGTACGTGTGCCCACCTGAGCACCAGGCAGGGGCTAATGCCGGTTACAGAAGTTATCAGGGCACAGCAGTAATACATGCTGGCAGTGAGGGGGAAATTTAGTTCTTTTTTAGAAGGAAGAGAAAACCCCTGTCCTTGGACCTTAATAAATTAGAAAGCATCTTTCTCATCCCTCCCCCATCCTCCTCCTTATGTCCCTTAGGGAAAGGAGGGAAGCCTTACCCTGTTATAAGACTTCTGGAACCCAAAAACACACACTGAGCTCAGCATAGAGAGGTGCCTCTTGGCCAAGCTCTGCATGACCTGTCAACTACTAGTCGGTGTCATATCACTCAATAGCAACAAGGGCTTGAGTGTGTAGCGGGTGTGTGTGCGCACTCAGCTCTCAGAAAGGTGGATGCACTGAGCGCAGCATGAGGTTAGCTGCCCGTGGTCCCCACGTCCGTCCTTCTCGAGCACCTGGGGAGGAAGAGGATGAGCTTCCTCTCTGGATCTGCTTGACGTCTCTGAACACCTCCCACAGTCCACGTCCATGTCTCAGCACCATCTGTGCTGCCTTCCTTGTTTCTTTCTTTGCTGCTGAGCTTTAAATCTGGCTCAGGCATCATTGCTGTCTTCCATCCTGATCTTCAGGCTGGAAAGCGGACTTTCTCCTGGGCTTCTGTCCCGCAAGTATATCAACATGGCCCACGCACGACTCGATTTCCCCACCTAGGTGATGCCCACCCTGAGAGCTGGGGCTCAGTCTTAATTGCCGTTTTACGCATCGCTTCTAGCCAGTTTCAAGCCCGAGTAGATGCCAGATAAATATTTATTAAAGGAGAAAATGGTATTATTTCAGATGTTCTTGTCTTTCCCAATTTTTGAATTTCCCTTCTTTTTTCTCTCTCCCTTTCTCTCATCAAAATCAATCTAAAATCACCCTTCGTTGTGAAATTTGGTATCTGTGGGCTCTAGTCATCGGAAAGTTAAATACCTCGTGTTTTCACAGGCTTACTTCATTCCATGACATGTTCTTTGTTCAGGCTGATTTCAGCAATGTCCTTATCACCAGCCCACTTCTCCTCTCAGAGCCTCCTCGAGCCCTGCAATTATTTTACAATGATTTTCTGATCAACCTGGGGCCCCTGAGGATTCATAAATGACACTTGTCTTTGTGTTGCTTTTTTTCATGAGTTTTCAGAATTAAGCGCCTCTTGAACTCCAGGCCCTCATTGGGGAGAGATTACTGTCCATTCAGTGAGAGAATACAGATTAATCAGCATGTGGTCCTGTGAGTTAAGAAGATACTCATGGGGAGAAAGGAAACAGAAGCCACACTGCAAAGAGTACATTTCTGGATTTATGAGGTCCTGTGCTTGCGAGCCTCAGAGAAGATAGTGATGCCAGACAACCTTCCTGACTGTGTCTGAGAGATCTGAATATAGAGGTTGTAGTTTAATAAAGTTAAAGCATGAAGGAAGGAATTGAGTGTCTATTATGTACCACGCTGACGTACAAGCTCATGGTCATTATTTTATCTAGCAATGTTTGCTGGCCTCCTGCCCTTGATTCTTGCTTCCTGCTGTTTATGCCCTTGTCTACCCTGTTGCCACATGGAATAGGTTAACACATGTGACCAATAGGATTTTGCAGAAATTATGGTATATGACATCAATGCTGGGTCATGAAAAGCTATCATGGCTTCCCCTTGCTTTCTCTTGACCCCTCACTCTGAAGGAATCCAGCTACCAAGTTGTGAGGACATCAAGCAGTCCTACGTCCAGGTGCACATGCCAAGTGAGGTCTTCTCCAATATCCAGGACCAACCTGAGGTATGTGGGCTACCTTGGGAGGGGATCCTGCAGCCCCAGTCTAGCCTTTGGATGACTGCAGCCCTGGCTGACCTCTTGACCTCCTGAGAAACTGTGAGCCAGACCTATTCAGCTAAGCTGCTCCCAAATTTCTTCCCCATAGAGTCTATGATATAACAAATGCTCATTGCTCTAGGCTTCTAAGTTTGGGGAGAATTTGTTACGCATCAACAGATAACTCATACATGAGTCAACCCAGTATAGCACCTACTATCTCCATTTTAAGAAAGAGGAGTTGTGCATTTTACATATTATGTTCTTTCTAGCCAATACCACTTTAGCAAAGTAACCATTTGAAAGGTCAGAAAGTAAAGCAGAAATGAGGATACACTGAGAAGGCAAGGGATGTGACTGGTTAACAGCATCACAAACTCCAGTTCACATCATCCTCACAATCCCACGCTTACACCCATTTTGTAGATGAGGAAACTGAGTCTCAGAGAAGCCAATTAATTTGCCTTGTGAAACTAGAAATAGCAGTGGCTACCATTATTCAACCCATTTCGGAGTCCAGACACCTGGTGCTCTCTGTGTAGCATCTTGCATAATCCACACAACACTGAGAGGCAGGTATTACTCAAGCCACTGTGGAGAAACAGCAGCCCTCCCAGCCCAGCCTCCAGATTCAGGCATAAAGACACCTCCAGGGACATCTTGCCCCACCTGTAGCCTATCTGTCACATGCAGCCTCAGACATTCGTCACTCCAGAAACTTAGCCTCAACTAGCCCTGCCAGCCATTTGAGTCACCACAGAGAAGAGCCCCTGACATCCTAGAGCAGAGATGGGCCATCCCACTGGGTCCTGCCTGAATTTCTGACCCGTAATGAAATGGCCGTCATGCTACAACACTAAGTTTGACATTGTTTGTCATGCAGCAATAAATGGTGCAAAAAACAATGAACAGGATAGCTCCAATCCCTTCCTGCCTACTTAGAAGATGTTAAATAAGTAAACCTCATAGACACAAGCTATGGATATGTCATGCCTAACTCCAGGGAGCAGGATTTGGACAAGGTGCATGGAAATTTCTGCCTATCTGTCACCATCCCTTCGCAGTTCAGTCCACCCTCCACCACCAGAACGACCAACTTCCCATGACAACCTGTGAGGGCATTATCATAACCAACAAAAAGACGCAACCTTGAAAATATAACCTTTGTTTTCATTTCAGGGTACTTGAACCTGGAAGTCCCATCTAATGGTTTTTTTTCTTCTTATGAGCTCTTGGAATTCTCAGACGCCGTCAGTGCATGAGCGCCGGAAAGGGTCAGATGGACACCAATGTCCCTCCAAATGTTGACTCCAGCAACAGCAATCGATGAAACCCAAAATTACATAAATCTCACAACTCTGCGAAAACTGTGAAAAAAAGAGTTTAATAGGGATTATCTGTAAACAGAGCTCTTCCTGTGAACCAAAGAAAAGGAAAATTTCACAAGAAAAGCATGCATTCTGGCTCCGCCTTGCTTTTATTATCAGGTGGTCCAGGTTAGCTAGAAAATTATTGTTGCGTCCCCTTTAAACATATTCCACTACACCACTGACTCTCAACCCTGGCTACACGTTGGCATCATCTTAGAATTTCTTTTAAAAACACATTTCCTAGACCCCACCCCCAAATTAATCAAATTAGAATCTCTGGGGGTGATGCCCAAAATCAGTATTTACCAGGGTCCCCTGGAGGTGTTCATGTGTGTGGCCACCATGGAGAATCCCTGCCCCCTAAGACGGCGGTAGGATTCTCTATGGAGCAAATTTCATATTGATTCCCTCCGGACCTCTCAGGTGGGCCACTGGCAGCCCTGTCTGCACCACATGGTCCTTACCACCTGTCTGTATCTATCACACCAGGGTGCACGTCAGGCTCAGGCTGGGCCTCATGGGCTCTGTCCCCCAGGAACCTGGAATTTGGGTGAGGAGATAGCCACTTGGCAAGTCAAGGCAGTGACCACTTTCTGCCGACTGTGAGCAAGGAGAAGAAATGGCTGGTCTGCTGGGAAAAGAAGGAGACCAGCACACAGGGGGAAGCAAGACAATGAGCAGGAACAGAGTCCTGTGGCCTTCATGCCTTGTGGTCCTGGTTCCAGACCTACAAGAAGTCTTGCTACGCCTGGAGCCCAAGAGATTTCCCAGAATCCTTCAGCACTCAATGGCATCCTTTGGGTGGAAAGTGATAGAATTCAAACCAACTTAAAATACGAAGTCACTGATTTACTAAGTATAGAGAGAGAAGGAGGTGACCATGTCATAATCTCACCTCCTGCCACTTCCCCAATATCTATATTTTCTGTGTGAGTTTCATGCACAAGAACGTCCCAGAGGCCACAGTTCACATGCCATCAGACACGCCAGAAAGTAATAATCAGCTCAGAATTAGCACTAATGCCTCATACATTTCTAAGCACATCAAATATTAAAACACAATTAGGAACTGTGTAAGTGCATAAAAGTTCAGCATGAACTTTAAACTAGGCCAAGAGACCCACTAATAGAAAAAAGTTATGTGTTGGTGTCGAAGGAGCCATTTGTCCTTAAATTAGGGGCAGGGATGAGTGATGATTCAGTGGCATGGGAAGACTTTGAAACCAGGGTCCTGGATTCAAACCTCAACTCTCCCCTGGGCAAGTCACTTCTGTGAATTTCATCCATAAAATAGACATAGTGATAGTAACCACCAGTCAATATATGCAAAACACCCGGCACTCAGTAGGTCTTCAACCAAGGTTAGTCTCCTTCCCACTGGGGAAACAGCACAAAAAGGCATTTGGTGTGATGAATGTGTTCTATGAGAACATAAAAACTGGGACTGCACTCCCCCATTTAATTAGGGGAAAAAAGTAAAATGTCCCCATGGCAGGTATTCAAGTACCTGACGTAAAATACGATGATGGCATTTTGGTTCTCTCCTCTTGAAAAGGAATGAAGGGGAATGTGCCAGTTTGAAAAATTAAGAGACTATAAATCCTTCCGAATCCTTGCATAGCTGTACAATTGGCTGGTAGAAAGGTTCTTAAGTTAATATCCTCTTAAGAAATTAAGTGGTTGATGGATGAAACAAGGAACCTTCATGACTGACTTACTGACAAGGGAGATCGTCATGGGTAAGACTTATACTACTTGTCTTGTCCCAAAATTTTATTTGAAACTTCGCACCTGAAGCTGTAACACTCCCATTTCAGGGGAGCTGATAGCTGCCTCACTACCCCCAAATTAGTAAAGGAAAAGGCAGGCATCATCTACAGACCATTTGCACCTCTTTGCAACTTTGTGCTATAAGAAATATAAGGCAGCAGGAAAGAAATCGCTTAATTCAAAATCCATTCTCCCCTTTTTCCTCACTAAATAGAGCCCTTTGTTCAGATCGGCCATCAGCCTGGTTTAAAAACACTACATTTCCCAGCTTCCCTTGAGAATAGAATGACTATGCGACACAGTCTAACCAGTAAGCAGCAAGCAGAATTTGGTAGGTGAGTGTGTTAGTTCCCTATTGCTGCATAACAAATTACTCTCAAAACTGGGCAACTTCGAACAACCAACCTTTATTATCTCACAATGTGGGCCAGGGATCTGGGACCAGATTAGCTGTGTGGCCCTGGCTCAGAGGGTTTCATGAGGTTGTAGTTGCGCTGTCATCTGAACAGGGCAGAGGGAGAGGATTGCCCCCCAGTGGGCCCGGGTGATGCCCAAGCAGGGATGCTGGAGCAGTGACCCAGCAGGAGCAGAGACTCATCAACTAACCTGCAAGCAGTTTGGGAGCCTGGTACCCAGGGTGGAAGGGAAGTGGTGAGGGAGGTCAGCCTGGGAGGGCCGTGCACGCCATTGGGGTGTCTGGACTTTATCCTGGACCCAGGAGAAGCGTGCTGGGCTGAGGAGCAGCTGATTCAGGCTCGCCTGGGAGGGAGCTCACCCCGCCTGCATTCAGAGGGCAGGTGAGAGGGGGCAAGGCGGAGGGACTGGGGGCCATGGGACCTCTCAGGACCCAACTAGAAACTCCTGAAGGAGGGCAGGCTGCACGTGGTTGGGCTCCATTAAAAGTTTGTCACTCCTACCATTGACCTCTTGGCAAACTTCTGCTTTTCCCAGAAAAAAAAAGCCTGCCTCGCCCAGAGGGAGAGCAGGATTGGTCCTGCCTCCTGGGAGGAAGGAAACGCGGATGCTGCTAATTCCTCTTTTTTGAGTCGCCCTCATTAGGGACGGGAATGGTCAGCATCCCTGGGCCCCTGTACCTGAGGGAAAGTGAGTCGGCACCCCTCCCCATCTGCGGGACAGGCTCTCAGCCTGCCGGGTCGAACTGACCCCCAGCCCCAGGCCAGGGGGCTGACCTGGCCCAGGCCTTCCCGCTTGAACAGCATGCTCCACATGAAGACAGTGACGTAAGGAATGCCTGGGTCCCCACCCCAATTCTGCCACCGATTTGCTGAGTGACGCTGGCAAGTGACTTGCCCTCTCCACGCCTTCGTTTCCTCACTTACAAAAGGGGGAGGATAATAGTGCCCACCCGCAGGGTTCCTGTGCAGACGAAGCTCTACATGCAGAGCACCTAAAGCCAGCCTGGCACTGAGTAAACGGGTGGTAAATGTAGCTTTTGGTAGACAGGGGGAGACGTGGGGGGCAGGTGGAGAAAGCGGAGGGAGGGCAAACATGAGAATAATGTATATTGCATTTGAGAAGAAAATTGCTTCTTCCAACACATTAGATGATTACACCTTAATTAGGTGAGTACTTTTATTGAGCGTCTATTGTGTTTACCTTTGTTATTTGAGTTATCCTTCTAAACAACCCCTGTGGGGTGAGTTTTTATTATTTCTATCTCACCACATGAGCAAACTGGGGACTCAGACAAGTGAGCTCAGCACAACCAGGCGGGCACCTATGCCCTCCAGAGCTGATTTGTGTCCACTTCTGGTGGGCCGCACACTCAAAACAGAGAGCAGACACCTCGATGGTTGTAACTCCTCAGCCTTGAGCAGGGACGCCCTCTAAGCCACATTCATCACCACCATCTCTGGGTACCTACCCTGACACCCCCCCGCTGTGTTGCTCATTTGTCCACAAGCCTCTCCCAAACCCCGTGTCCAAACTGTGAGACCCTGGAGGGCAGGAAACATTGAGTTTTCCATCTTGAATCCCCTGGGATCTGATACAAGGTAGCGACCGAATCAGCCTAACACACCTGAGTTGAAACAATTTTCTAGAATAAGAACCAAACAACAACATCCTTCTGTCAGTCTGCCAATCTCCACGGTGTAAATGCTCCAACTGCAGCCATTTTCAGCCATCCGTCACCAGATGTGGAGTTGGGAAGACACGCTGGTTCCCGCATGCCTCTGCTTTACAGGCTTGTGCAGGGGGAATGGACAATATGCAAGCAAGGGACAAAAATTAAAGTAAATTAAATTCAATAATCACCAACTGATTCTGTGAAGGAGATGAGCAGGGTGCTACGATAGACAAAGGGATGTTACATTTAAGCTGAAAGCTGTGCGTAGATAGGACTCTGCTTTTCAAAGAGGCCACAGTGGAATTTTCCCATCCAAGTCATGCTCTGGTATTTAGCACCAAGACCTTTCAGGACTGAGACACCCTTCTTCTATCCGCCCTCCATGGACCACCTCACCCCAGAGGCTGCCTTGAGGACCTGTGGGCTACGTCCTGGAAGAGAGAGGTCAAGCTGTTTGGGCCAGCCTGCTTTGTCCCCTCTCTCCTTCTTAACGATGTCTTCCTACCTGCCGGCTGCTGTCGCGGGGCACCCAAGGAACCAAATCCACAGCATCACCCATTAGGCAGATGTCAAACCCAAGAGAAGCTAGTTTTTCTTCTTCTTCTTTTAACTGGTATTATGTAGTACCAAGTCCCAGAGGAACACCTTATATTATCTCATCTTTTTCATTTAGCAGCATTGGGAAATGTCCCATTGGCCTGATACTGTTCTCACTAATCCAAAATAAAGACTCATGGGGCTGACGAGCATGGCCTACATGGAATATCAGACCTCCCGGCCAACAGAGGGCGCTCGTTCATTCCTCGTTCCTTGTTTGCTCCTGCAGGGAACAGAGGCTCCATAGGAACAGAGGCTTGGCCTGCTCTGTTCCCTCCAGCAGCCGCAGTGGCCATCTGGCCACCCGGCAGGTGGCACAGAGCAGAAGCTCAGCTGTTTCCAGAGCCAGTGTTGAAGGAATCTGTTCAGCAATCAACAAAGTAACAGAAATAAACAAGGGCTTGATCCCTCAAGGCCACGTGCATCCCTGAACACACACACACCTCCTCCAGTCTCATACGGTCTTGTGGGGAAGGACATGGAGCAGTGGGTGGGAGACACTTGGGAACAGAGTGTAATTTGAAATGTCTAGTCTTTGGAAAAGCATCCATCTCTGTGGTTTAGTCCAGAACATGTCTTTGAGTCCCAGTGGGATCATCAAGCAGCCACTAAAGTCCCCTAAGAGTCTGCTGGTTAGTTAGTCTGTCTTCATTTTTGAGACTCTGAGACCTTGCGGCCAGAGCTACAAGGCAGCACAGATGCCGACGGCTGCCACCCAGGGTGGGTATTACAAGGTGGTGTGCCCATCATTACAAGGGATGAGCTTGAGGGTGTGTCTACATGCACAGAAATGGACCAAGCACGGTGTTAGCCTGCAAGGATGGTGAGGCTGCCCTGTCCCCACTCATGCAGGCCTAGGTGCTCAGAGGACACCTGTAGAATGCATGGGTTCCGGGTTGAATCATGTCCCCCCAGAAAGATATGTTAAAGCCCTAACCCCCAGCACCAGTGGTGTGATCTTAATAAGAAATCAGGCTTTTGCAAATGCCAACAATCAGGTTAAGGTGGGCCCTGATCTGATATGACTGGTGTCTTCCAAAGAGGGAAAGCTGGATACAGACACAGCCACCCAGGGACAATGCCATGTGACAACAGAGGCAGAAACTGGAATGAGTGATGCATCCACAAGCCAAGGAACACCAAGGATTTCCAGTGACACCAGAATCTAAGAGATCAGGATGGGACAGATTCTCCTCTACAGACTTCAGAGAGAGCATAGCCCTGCCAGTGCCTTATTTCAGGCTTCAACCTGCAGCACAGGGAGAGGATACATTTCTGTTGTTTTAAGCCACCCCATTGGCAGTCGCTGGTCACAGCAGCCCTGGGGCCCCCTCCAGCATGTTAGTTAACTATTACCTCACTGTTAGGGTTTGCATATATGACACCCCTTTGCTGCTCCAAGCTACCCACACAGATACTAGGACCCAAACCCTCGGATCTCTGCCTCCTCCCTAACATCTCTCCCAAGCCTGACATTTACATTCCTGACGCCACAGCTCACTGTATCTTTTAAGCTGCAGGCAGCTATTTTTATTCCAACCCACAGTCCTGGTTTTGTGGAGCTCGATTAACAAGGTGGCTAAGTGCTTCAGAAGGTCTTGACAGAGCTGCATAATTAGTCTCCTGTGTTTGCGCAAAGCCAGCATTAAACTGAGATGGAAACTCTAGCTCCAGACTGGCCCTGGCGGGGCTGGGGGACCCCCTTACATCAGCAGCCTCTGTTGTGCCCGCTCAAAGTGGAGACCCCTGTGGGGAGCCCCTGAACCCGCGTCTACTAAGGCAACTGCATTTTCAGTGGATTCCCAAGAAGATTCTGTGCTGGGTAAAGTACAGAATTGCACCGAGTTTCCTGGCCTGTGGGAGCTGGGTTTGGGCCACATCTGATGCAACTTTAGTCGAGAATTTTCCCCACAGCTTTCCTCCCTCCCTGTGGCGGACACTTGGAGGTGCTGTTTCCGAGGTGTGACCAGAATTCACCAGCCCAGTTTACATGGGGAGGCTGGAGGCGTGTTCAAGATGAGAGGGAGGAGATGTGGGGAGGAGGGCAAACCAAGGCAAGAGCATCTCCAGCGCCTGGGCAGCTACTGTCCAGGGGGTGAGGCCTCCAAGCAGAGGAGAACTTGGCCCTACAACCACCCGGAAGACTGCTTCCCAGCCCAGCGCATCATCCGATAGATTTCCCGGTAGCTGGCCTCTGCTCATCTGTTTGTCCCTGGGTACCATGTCTACGCAGCCATGGTCTGTCCCGTGCACAGGAATCCAACCAGCAAATACACTTACTTAACAGATACTTATGGAGGAGTGAATACATGCGGAGGCTGCCTTAGATGCCCTGGATAGAGAGTGAACAAGGGGCCAAGCCCCTGATTTAGCCGGCCCTCCCTTTAGTTGGAGAGAAAGGTAATAAGCAAACCCATGACAAGGTATGACACGGCCTGAGGTCGGCGGGCAGTAAGGGCCGGCGAGGGGGTCACGGGAGGGACAGTTCAGGTAAGCTGGTAGGAGGGTCCCTGAGAAAATGACACACCCCAGAGTCCTGGGTAACTTGAGGATGGGACCCTGGAGACACCCGGGTGGGGGGAATCCCAGCCACACAGAGTGGCCAATGTGAAGGCCCATGGAGAGGGCACTGAGCACATCTGGGGACCAGCAAGGAGGCCAGTGTGGCTGGCGTGGTCAAGGGGACAGAGGCCAGAGCACCAGACACACAGTCCCTCAGGTCAGAGGTCGTCCAGACTCAGCTAGGGAGGAAGTTGCAGAGAGCTGGCAGAAGGGGTGCATTCAGGGTGGATTGTGAGCTGACAGGATGACAGGACTTGCAGAGTGAAGGCAGGACACGGTGAGGGACGAGGAAGCAATTATAGTCCTAGGCACTGACAGGATATTGGATGATATTTAAAAAGTATTAATTTCTTATATGTGACAATGGTACTGTGACTATGTATTCTTAATTGTCCTTACCTTTTAGAGCTCCATCCTGAAAGCTTTATAAATTAAATGCTATCATTCTGGGAGTAACTTTAACACAGGAGGGGAAGCCTTGCGGGGGAGGGGGTTGGCCATTCATTGGTGGAGCTGGGCGATGGGGTCACGGGTCTGCACGGCACTGTTCGCTCCGCCGTTGCGTATGTTTGAAAGTCTCCATGATCAGTATCGTGAGGAGGCACCATTTCGGGGCTGGGGAAGGCTGGGGAGGAACAGGCGTAGGACAGCAGGTGCAGAGCAACACATTCAAATGCTGGTCCCAGACCTGAGACGTGGGAGAGGGTTAACACTTCCCCGCTCCCCCCAGATGCTTCACCACCGCCCTCCCTGCTAGCCCAGGTCTCAGACACTTCTCTGTCCACGACCTCCTTCACACACACATCCCAGGACCAGCCACGGAACATGCGGGACCCAGGACAAAGTGGAAATGCAGGACCCTTACTCAAAATGTATGAAGAACTTCAAGATGGCTAGCCCTGTATGACCCAGCTTGGTCCCAGATCCTCTAGAATTGCTGCTACGTGAGAAACAGTTTGTGGTGAGTGAAGCCACTTTTAATTGGTGTCTCTTCCTTATAGTCTCACTCATCTGAGTTATCCTCACAAAGCCAACACAGGTTTGTGGACCACAGGTGAGCTTATACACCCAACACATAGCAGATGTTTTAACAGGGGCTGAGGTACCCTGGCCAGGCAAGGAAGACCTCGGTGCACACCCACAGGTACCCCAGGATGTTGAGGGAAATCTCCAAATCCCTCTCTGATCCAATAAAAAGAAACAGGTTTAGAATGCCACAGCGAGGCAAGGAGCTGGGGAGCCGTCAGGCTGGGGTTTCCCAGGGATGGATTCCAGTAAGCATGGCGGCCATTCTGTTTCTAACAAACTGTGCTTCGGAGAACCATCTGTTACCGGGGCAGGGGGTGACAACCGCCGCTTTCCTCATAACAGCTGCAATGGCACAGGCCGATCGCCCGTTTGGGTGGTGATCTGTCATCGGAGGCTCTGGAGATGCCACTTGTAGCTATCTGGCATGGAGACCTCAAAGAAAATCTGAGACGGGGACATGTCAGTCCGTGATGTGACCGCTTGTATGTCCCTGGAGAGAAGCTTTGCTCTGCCCCCCAGAGACATGATACCATCATGGAGCCAGACCCACAGGGGGTGGGAGGGGGTGCTTCTTGTTCGGAGCAACCCACATGGGAAAAGCTGGCAGGGCGTGGAGAGGGGCCCCAGGATTTGATGGGCAGTTTCCTTTATAACAGGCTTTACTAAAGGGAGGAGGGGTGGGAGTGTGATGGAATAAGAGCTGTCCGTGGGCCAGGCAGAGATTTACTTCAGTTAAAATAACAACCTCCATCCATGTGTCCACGCTGATGCTTACTGGTGCCAGACACTGGGTCAAACACTGGCGCGCAGCCCTCTGTATCGGTCTCCTTGGGCTGTCAGGACAGAGTGCCACGAACTGAGTGGCATAAACAACCAAAATGTATTGCTCCCAGCTCTGGGGGCTGGAGGTCCAAGATCGAGGTGCCAACAGGGCTGGCCTCCTCTGAGGCCTTGCCCCTGGGCTTGCAGGCCGCCGCCCTCTCACTGCGTCCTCACACAGTCTTTCCCTCGCTGCATGTCCATGTCCTGATCTCCTCTTCTTGCAAAGACATGGTCGTATTAGGTGAGGGCCACTGTTGTGACCTCATCTTAACCTGAGGCCTTCTGGAAAGCCCCTATTCCAAATCAGGTCCCGTTCTGGGGTACGGGGTTAGGACTTCAGCACATGACTGTGAGAAGGACACACTTCAGCCCACAAAACTTTCTTATTTCATCCCTACGATGATGGTGGAGGAAACTCATCCCCCAGTCATTTAAAGATAAGTCAGCTGAGTTCCGAGAGATTGAAATACTGGCCTGAAATCATGCCTCCCTCCCTGCCTTGCTTCATTTTTCTCTTCTCCACTCTCCTCACGGCTTGTTCGCTCCCTTCATTCAGGCCTCTCGTCAAAAGCCACCTTGCCAGGGTGAGCTTCCCCACTCTGCATACCTAAATACTGCCCCTCACTCATCCCACCTCTCTTCCCGTTTTATGTGCCATCCTAACCCTTCTCTCTCCCTAACCTTACAGCATATATGCAATATTTATCCTGTCCCCTTTTCATTCTCTACTAAAGTAATGAGCTAGCAAAATTTCTCACAACAAAGTGCAAGATGCTGAGGCCTCCAGAACATTCCAGACAGAGCCTGTGCCCTTATCGCTTCCATACATGACATCACGGAACAGAGCATCTGAGCCTCACTGCACCAGCCTCTCCTGGGCACCATTTGACCCACCCCATTAGACAGATGAAGTCTTCACAATGACATGGAAAAAGGTCCAGTGCCGTCTTGGCTGCATCTGCAGAGCTGCCAACGGATCTCTGGTAACCACAGCTTAGCCCCAGCCATGCTGGAATATGAGCACAAAGATGCCAGAATCTTTGAGGTTTATTTTTAAAGAAGCTGTAAGTCTGGATCTTTATGTGGAAGTTCCTAATTTTTAAGGCTGAGCCTACACCCTGCATGGCAACAATCAGCTGTAGCTGAGAGCTGCTGCCCACTGTGACAGGGCAGGAACTCTTCAGTTTGCCCCAAGCCTCTCTCAGATTGCCTCACTCACTTGCTCCCCATGTCAGGCCTCTGACAATATCTGGCTTTCCAGATCCTGATTTAAAGGTCTTAGTCAATGCTAAGCTAAACAAGAACTAGTAAAATAAAGTGGCTGCCACCAAACATCTATAAATTTAAAAAATTAAAAGAACTTATCGTAGGTGGCATCACTAGAGGTATATTGTGCACAAAAAAGGAGGTGATATCTATGTCTAGTCCACACCGGTGAGGTCTCACACCTAGAGGCAAGGCTACCATTTCCAAAGAGATAAAGACTATTAGAATGTTTTTATTGGAGAGCAGACAGATAAGTTAGAAATTGTCTTTATTCTTTTAGCTCAAAAAAATAAAAAAAGACTGCCAGAGACATAACCAACCGTCTTCACGGGTCTGAACAGCACTCATGTGGAAGGAGACAAGATTTATTTTGCAGGGCCACTGGGAGCAGTTAGATCCAGTAGGTGGGAGACACAGAGAGAGAAATTCACTTCAGCCTGTAAAAGTGACTTTCCTCATTGTCAGAGCTAAGGTGGAACGGACTGAGAAGAGGCAGTCCCGGGCACTGCTGGCATTCAAACTGAGGCCGGATGCCACTTAGTGGGTGTATTGCATAGGTGATTCCAGCATCATGAATAAAGCTGGGAGGCACAAGAAGAGGGAGACCAGAAAGAACAGAACGATGGCTGGATCTACTGAGAGCCGACTATGAGGCCGCCACTCCGTCTGCAGCGCATCTTTCTCTCCCCTCCTAACATCTAGACTCTGGATCAGCCCATTTCCCATCCGAGGGCAATGAACGGACAGTCTCAGCGGGAAGCATGTCCCACATATTCCATCACATCGCAAATGCAAATTATACCCCAACTCCAAAGGGCCTGCCGTTAGGTTTCTTTCTGAAAAGGAAACGGGAACCAGAGTGAGAAGCGAAACCTCAAGGTCACCTCTGCCTCGCTCCCAAGTCCCTCTCTGCCACCCGCGGCAGCAGGAAAACCACGGCTTTCTTGAAAACAGAGACGCTGCCGGAATGTCCCATCCGGCAGCGCCTGCTCCTGAGCTACGTCAATGGGGGGGGAAATTGTCTCGTTTTCTAAGACAAGCCTGACAGCTGTTCGTTGTCGGTGAGACGTAATGAGAATTACTCGGCAATTGAGTGTTAACTAAGGCACGTCTACATTGTAACAAGAGGTCCCCAGGATTCGTGCCGAGAAAATTACATCTTGCCACGCCTACTGTGCCATCTCACTCCATCCCCAGTGGAGACCTTGGCCTCAGATCTAAAAAGAAGAAGGGCAATTGCAACGGGCCTCCTACACCTGCTTTGCCTCCCACAAGCCATTCTCCAAGGAACTGCCGTGGGGTCTTTGGAAAAGGACCATCAGACCTCACTGCCTACTCCAGTCCTTCCGATGGCAGTCCACCCAAACCCCCCTATCTGCCTATGAGGCCCTTTGTGATGTGCCTCCTGCCAGCCTCCCAGCTTCATCTGACGTCCCTCCCCACCAGGCCTCCGCTGCTTCACAGGGCACCTGCCTTGGTTCGGATTCTCCCAGCACAGACCCTGAGACAAGGATTTGGGCACAAGTAGTTCCTCTGGGAGGTGATCCCAGGGAGCAGAGTGAAGCAGAGGACCTAGTTTAGGACACATTAATGAGCATGCCACCCTGTGGGCACGCGGAGCTGAATCCCACTGAAGACTGTCGGGGTGACCAAGGGGATGTTTATGAGGAATTTGGGATATTTACCCACTGTATTCACTTTCCAGGGCTGCTGTAATAAAGGACCACAAACAGGGGCGCTTCAAACCACAGATAAGCTCTCACAGTTCTGGGGACTCGAAGTCCTACATGCAGGTGTCAGAAGGGCCAGGCTCCCTCTGAAGATTCTCAGAAAACCCTTCCCCACCTCCTCCAGCCTCTGGTGGTTTCCAGCTTCCTTGGCTTATAAGCAGCATTACTCTGATCTCTGCTTCTGTCGTCCCATGCCCCGCCACCCCCAGCCCAGGGTGTCTCTTTGTGTCTTCACTTGGTCACATTTAGGGCCACGCTAATCCCCTAGGGTGTCATCTTAACTATTTATATCTGCAAAGACCTATTTTCAAGTAAGGTCACACTCTAAGGTTCCAAATGGACATGGATGGCGGGGGATGCGGGGGTTCTCTTCAACCTGGGACCTCTGCCAGACAATCATCCAGGCACTGCTGTGTAATGCACAAGCCCGGCCGCCCAGCTCATGAGCCCACATGCAGACTGTCCCCCATCAGGTCTGACTGCCAGCACTTACCTGTCTCTCACTACTCAGCCTGAGTCAGTCTGGCTCAGCACAAACCCTGGAACTTTGAGCAGAGTTAAGAAAAGATCTGCATTCCTGCTATTTAATCCTTCTATGGTTGCAAACAAGATTCTTAAATGCAATGAGAAGCCATTTCCACACTGCTTTTTGAAACTGATTTTCTCTACCTTTACCGTTTGTTATGAGGCTGTATTTCATGAATCCTTATACACCTTCCTGGAACGTGGTAGGGTATAAATAAAACGTACCTGCAGAATAGAGATAATATTTATCATGCAGGGCTGCTGGGAGGATTAGAGATAAGGTAGGCGATGCACCTGGCAGCGAGGAGCTGCTATTGTCATTATTATCATTATTTTTGGTGAGGCTCAATCTCTGCAAATACCTCCTCAGACATCAAGCAGGAAACCAATTTCCTTGCAAATAAATGTCACAGATATGAAAGGCTTATCCAAAAATAAATAAATAATCTCTGATCAGGACGAAACCCAGGGGTACAGTCAAATCACAAGAGAGGCCCTGCAGGGACCCAGCTGCACCTCTCAGGATGGTCAGGAAGGTGAACGTGAAGGTGACACTTGGCCAACGTGCCATGGTAATTGCCTGTGACCTAGCCAGACAGGCTGCTGGGTGGAGGTGAATGAGGTGAGCAGGGGGCATAGTCGTGGCCAGGGGACCACACAAAGAGGTTGGGCATGAAACAGCTGGGCAGGGAGCACAAGAAATGATGGGGAATGCACCCACAGAGCAGAGAAACCAGAGTAACCAGATTTTTGCAGGATTTCAAGAGAAAACCAGAGAGTTTGAAATGACAGAACATATCAAAGCTGCAGACTGGTCCAGCATCGGGTGGATTCAAATTTACAGATTGTAAGAAAATGAAAAGCATGAGACCTATCCCCCCCAAAAATGGGGCAGGGGATGGAGCAGGATGAAAAGGTACATTTGTTAAGATATAAATTGCAGGAGGAATCAACCACAGAAAGAGAAGATGAGTGATTCATAGTCACCAAGAAACGATGGAGATAAGAGATCTCTTAAAATTAAAAGTAAGGAAACGTTTACATAGCAGCAAAAAAGGGAAGGATAAAGGATCGAGAAGAATTTAGAACAAAACAGAAGATAAACTACCATGGCAATAAAAGCCACTTTGGAAAAAAAAATGGGGGACTTGATAATATGGGTGAATGTAGTAACCGCAATGTTGCTCATGTGAAACCTTCATAAGACTGTCTATCAATGATACCTGAATAAAACAAAATAGAACAATATGACTGGAAACGAAGTCAGGGACATAAAGGGGAACTTCTGACACGGCAAAATTTTAATAGTTGTGCGTCAGCGGGCCTAGGGATTGAGATCTATGGGAGCTACACCCATTTCCCACCCATGGGGCATTTCCAAAGTAATGAACGCTACAGGAGGCTAGGGGCATGGCTGGAAAGCGATTAGAGCTGGCAGCCTTGCTGTTCTTAAATCACAAGTATCTGCTGGAGGGAGAATCCCTGCCCACCTACAAGAACTTTAAGCAGGGCTGAGCTGAAATGAACCAAAGCAGGGAGCCAGCCCAGCCAGCCCAAAGTCTGATCAAGTACAGAGACTCACCCCCTTACGCTAGCTGCCTGAAAGAGAAAAAAAGTGGAACCTTGCTGGTGTAAATTATCAGCACTTCTGTCTCTAGTTCTTTGACGCAAATCCTGGTGTATAATAAAAAAAAAATAACAATATGCTAAAAAGCAGGAAACTGTGAAAGAAGATCAAGAAAAACACAGGTGATTAGATGCAGACCAAGAACGAACACGGATGATGAAACACATCGGTGAACACTGATAATGAACGAGGACTTTGACATAACTGTTATAAAGGGTGGGAAAGAACTCAGGGGCAAATATTAACAAGGGGAGTGGAAACAGGGGAGACTTTGAAAGGTAAAGGTAAACTCTAGAGAAAGAACCAAAAGGGAATTCTAGAATGGAAAAATACAATATCTGGAATCAAAAATTGATTTAAGGGGATTACGAGCAGACTAGACACGGTGCAAGAAGGCATTAAGGAATTTAAAGACAAACCAATAAAAATTACCCAAACTGCAACAAAGAGAGAAAAGCAATTTTTGAAAAACATAGTCGTACAGAGCTGGGGGATAATGTCAAATAGTCTAGCACCCCTTTCACTGGAGTGGCAGATGAAGGAGCTAGAAAATGACATGGAGAAAATGTTGGAAGTAAGAATGTCTGAAATTTTTTAAACTGGTAGAAAACAGAAAGGTACAGCTCTAAGAAGCTCAACAAACCCAAAGCAGGAGAGTATAATGAAAATCACACCTAGACACATTGTAGTCATCTGATAAAAACCTAAGATAAAGGGGGAAAAAATCTTAAAAACAGCCACAAAAAAAAAAAAGACAGCATACATTCAGGAAAGCAAAGGGTACTCCTCAAGTATTCTACAGAATATTGACCAGAACATTGCTGTGAAGCTATCCAAGATTAAAGAAAACAGTGCCTGTTTCCCCCAGTCAGACCGGAAACCCTCACGATTTGTGGGGCTTGGGTAGAGATTTCCGCAACGTCTTGTCTCGGTAGCAGGGAATTATTGTCCCTAGATTAACCACTGTTCTGGTTCCACCTAAAATATAATTATTTTAAGAAGTGAAAGTATGACACTTTTTTAAACAACTTGATTTCATTTCATTCCAGAACAAAGTCCAAACATATTTCTAGGAATTCAAAATTATCCAGCACCGAACAAGTTTAAAATTCACAATGTCTGACATACAAAGATTGTCCATGTTCAGAGAAGCAGGAAAATATAACCTATAATGATGGGAGGGATTAAAACTACCAATCAAACACAACCCATAGATGTTAGCAGACAAGGACATGAAAACATTTGTTACAAAACTGTATTTTAGATACGCAAAAAGTTAAGTAGAGGCCTGAAAGAGTAAACAACACCCAAATTGAATATGTAGTGATGAACACACTACAGTGCGTGGATGGAAAACACCACCGATGGATTTAATGGCAGGTTCGCGCAGAAGAAAAAAATTAGTGAATTCAAGGAGGTGGCAACAGAAACGAACCAAAAAGAAGAGAAAAGGGAATTTTCTGTGGAACAGCTTCAAGCCGCATACTATTCATGTAAGTGGAGTTCTCAAAGGAAAGGCCAGAAAAGAGGGGACAGAAAAAAATATTAGAAAAAGTAATGGCCCAGAAGTTTTCCAAATTTGAATTCAACTATAAACCTACAAATTCAAGAGGGTCAATGAAGCTCAAGCGCAAGAAACAGGTAGAAAGCGACACCAAGACACATCATAAACAAATTATTCAAAACCCATAATACAGAAAAGAAATTTAAAAGGCACCCAGAGGAAAACTACACATCACAGAGGAACAGCATTATGGAGAAGGGTGGTCAAGACACGTCTGCAAAGCATTCAAGAAAGGAAACCCGCCCACCTAGAATTCTACACCCACGAAAAAATGGGTTTTTTTCAAAAGCAAAGGTGAAATAAAGACTTTTTAGAAGTGAGAAAGCTGAGAGAATTCATCCCCAGCACACTGAAAGTGCAAGAAATGTTCAAGGAATTTCTTCAGGCAGAAGGAAAATTAGTACAGATGACATGAGACAGGTCCGTCAACCCCAAAAAAATGAACTTTACCAGAATGGTAAAGTTATATATAATAGGTACGTATAAATGCATATATTATAGAAATAAATTTTTCTCATTTAGAATGTTTATTACTTATTCTTATTTCCTTATTATTTCAAGCTCTGTAAAAAATAGTGATGGGTACTATGGGAGTTTTAAGGTAAATATAAGTAAAATGTAGACAAAAATAGCACAAAGGTAAAGAGGGGACAAATAGAAGTATATTATTATGAGGTTTTATACTGTACATGAGGTGGTATAATATCCTTAAATGGAGACTTGATACATTAAACATGAATATTATGAACCTTAACCACTAAAATAACAGAGTTAGGGCTAATAAGCCAATAAAGGAAAAAAATGAAATCATAAAATATACTCAACTCTAAGCAAGGCAGAAAAAGAGAAAAAAGGACAAACAACAGATAAGTAGAAAATAAATAGCAAAAAGATAAAACCTGGAATATCAACATCATATTAATGTAAGTAGTCTAAACACGTAAGCTAAGACACAGAGATCACCTGATTGGATTTTTAAAAAGCAAAATCCAGCTATATGCTGCCTACCAGAAAAAGACTTTAAATACAAAAGTAAATATAAGTAAAATGTAGTAAGTAATAAGTAAATACAGAAGTAAAAGGATGGAAGAAGACATACCACGCTAACACATCAAAAGAGAGTTCAAGTCTCATACAATGTAAATTTCAAAGCAAAACACATCACCAGGAATGAAGTTCTTTTCGCAATGATAAAAGGGTTGATCCATTAAGAGGATATGATGGTACTAAGTTTTCATCACCAAAACCAGAGCTCAAAATACACGCAAAACTAATAGAACTGCAAGGAGTATAGACACATCCACAGTTGTAGTCAGAGATTCTCTCAATAATTAATATAACTGGTAGACAGGAAATTACAAGGATATGGAAGGTTTGAATAACGCCATCAACCAACTTGACTTAACTGACATTCATAGAAAAATGGGACAGCCACAGGCAGGGATATTCAGTCTGAAGTCGCACTGAGATGCATCCCAACCGCAGCTGCGCCACTGACGGTGTGAACAGAAAAGTCGCTCATCTTTCTGTGCCTCGATTTCCCCGTCTGTAAAATGGAGGTAACACAAACACCCAGTCCTTTGGGTTGAGGTAGATTTAAATGAGATGCTGTGCGTCAGGTGCTAAGCACAGTGCCCTACACAGCCCACTGGCCAGTGGAATCTTAGCCAAAAATGATGCGGCAAGTTCCTTGATGCTCTGGGCTCACAACACAGGGGACAACGAAATCACATCTGAACCTTAAGGGAGGAGCTATGGACACAGAGTGAAAGAAACATTCACTAGAGACCAAACATCTTCAAAACTACATCCCATCCACTTGGGGGCGCCAGATATGAGGACCTCAGCTTTCTCTGGGATCGTATGTCTTGGAACATCAGCAGAATTTCAGGAGCTGTCATGTGCACGCTTCGAGCAGAGGTGTTACTAAAGAGAACTCCGACAAGTCCCCAGCGTGGGTGACTGGCCTCAGCATATGGAGGTATTTTTAGCTGCTGATCTCCAAACATAACCAGATGTTTCCTCAATGTGCACATGGGACGTGTCGCGGAAGACTGCCCCGGTACCCACACGGGGTCTCCAGGGGCTTGGGGAAGTGACAATCAAAATACACCACTTGTGTCTTTTCAGTAATGTTGACTTGGGAGCCCCTGATGCTTATTTATCTCCATCTAGCATGTTGTTGCCTTACGAGGAGAAGTATTTCAAGAAATGATCCTCCTTTCCTCACTTTACTGTTACTTTAACTTCCTGTAAAGCAAATCTGACTTCTTCATTGACTTTCTTATAAAACTGTAGGTAGGTCTGCCCTACAGAAACAAGGCAAAATAGCAATTCAAAGTTGGGGTAAAAAAAAAAACAAAAAAACAAATACCTTGGTGGCCAGGTGCCAAGTTTTTTGTTGATGATGTTAATGGAACAGGTGACTTTTTTCTTAAGAGTTTTCAGAGCTTTGCAATACTTTGCATGAATTCCCAGATCCCTTTTCTCTCTTGCCAGGCAAGAATTATCTTTTTCAGGCAACAAAATTATGTCCCCGGCCACATAATCTGATACTCCATGATCAAATGTTGGAGTTCAGCTTGTTTCTCCATTTATATGAAAATTATTAGCACTACCCAAGGTGGGCTGCAGCATTATACTTTGTCTGTAGGGACCACCTTGTAAAAACGTGTTCCAGACCCCAAAATTCTTCAGTGTGTATAAAAAGAGCTCTAGGATGTAATTATTAATCCCACATGTTCAAACTTTCGTAGAACTGGTTTTCTTAACATTACAAATATGTGTGCCCAAAAACATCAGTAAGAAATTCAACAGAAGCTTAGGAAACTCAGATGTGAAATTGATTAGGCATCCAAAGATGGCCAGAGATTGGGCATCATGCCAAGAGATGCCTCGTACAGAGACTGTCCAAGAAGAGAAAGGGGCACGGTAGGTTTTCAGTCCCTTTCATTCTGCAAACAAGCTGACAGAGCCCTCAGGGTCCCTCTGCGCCAGGTGGAATGGCAACCAGGACCAGAAAGAGAGGGCATCGCCATGAACAGAAGCTCCATGTGATGTTGCAGGGACGTTAAAGATGGTACAGATTGAGGACACCAGCTTTCAGGGGAGGAACGGACAAAACTACGGGTGGTGATATAATAAAGGAAGACTTGTGGGCCCAAGGGTGCCCCCACTCAGGGCCACAATATTTACAATGCCACCATTCAAGAAGCAGGAGAGGAGACCAGGCATCAAACTGCCCAGATGATCTCAGAGAACAAGGGAAAGTTTAGTAGCCGAGGGGAAAACCAGCCGTTATCCGTAAACACTGCGGGGCGTTGTGACTCAGTCCTGGTTCCACTCCAGAACTGGAGAAAAAGGAACAAAGGTTTATAAATGACTCCCTTCCAGTATTGTCCTGATCATCCACTAGACCTGAGCTCTGTGGGGTCTTGTTCACAACTCAGTTCCCCACCAGCTGGCTCATTGAAAGAGTTCCATCACTTGTTGAATGCACAGTCCGGGTCGTGCATACAATCAATAGATCTGTCCCAGGGTTGCTGCAGGGCCTTCCCTTCCCCTGGCGGCGCACCCAGCCAGCTACACGCTTTCTCCATCAGTCCTGGCATTGTTCCCATTTAGGTCCAACTCTGCAAGAGCAACTTCTAGATGGAATTGCTCCTGAGAATCTAGGCCAACTATGCGCTCTGGCAGAACTCCAGCTTTTTTTTTTTTTTTTTGTCTTTTTTAGCTGAGATGTAAACATTACGGTGAAACTGCCTGATCAAATCCAAGAGGGCCCAAGCTCAAGGAGCAGAGTGGGGCTTTCTGCATTTCCAGGGTCCCTGAGAAGTCCACAGGGGAAGGCGGAAACAGGTATGGAGCAACACCAGGTGTCTGCATGGAGGAGGGGGCTTCACTGCAATTCTTGGGAGCCAGAACAGAGAGGCCCGCCGAGGTCTGACGGTGCCAGAAACACACGTCCACGCTGGCCAGCGGGCCATGGAGCCGGAAATGGGGTGGGGGCTGGGCTTTCCCACAGACACAGGCTCAAATACAGCTGGGGTTCATTGTCACGCCCCCGTGTCCTTTGCTGTTAAACGGGGAGGGAAAGGACGGCAATGACCCTGTGCATGGGGAGGATGATAAGAGAAAGGTGTGAAGCGCCCAGCCCCTCACACCTCAGGGTCCCTCTCCCACTGGCCTCCTGCCCCCCCACTGACAGATCCCCAGGCCCGGCCCCCATTCCTTCCTTCCTAGAGTCTGGACATCCATCTTACCTCCTTTTCCTTTAAGGAGAGGGCAGAAAAGAAAGGAGGGAAAAAGCAGCAGGGAGAGAAGGGGGGCAGAAGGGAAAGAAAATGACAGGAATGCAAACGGAGAGATGAATTCACGGTGACTTTCCTAGGTGTAAAATAGCACGTGCTTATAAAGAAAACCTTAAATAAAGTAAGAAAATTAAAAGTCACTCATAATCCTTGGTTCATTTTTCTCTAATTCTGTCCAACTTCCTAATCACGTATAAGAGCTTTTTTACATGGCTGTTTGTTTTGCATGTAGCCCTTTCATCCATCCACAGTTTATCCTGAACGCAATGGGACGGAGCTCTCAAGTATTGTTTTACCAGAAAATGAAATGCCTAGTTCTACTGAATGGAATCCCTTTTCTTTGGTGCTCCAACTTTCCCTGAAATACCTGTGAAACACACATTATTCATGCAGAAAAGTATGATCGTCCTGTGATACCTAGCAGCCCTAGGCTGAGGGCACTGGCATGGCAGGTTGAGACTGAGACGCTGGGGAGCATTGGGCCAGGGGCTCTGAATGCATCAGGAAGGAACAGAGAAAGGCACGAAGTGTGTGCAGCTCAGCCCCGGCACTCAGGCCCCTCAAAGAACGCCATACACTTATGATTTCTCATTTAGTCCCCTTAAGAACCTATGTCACAAGAAGAAATGAAGGGCGAAATGCTTAACAGCTTGTCCTCTCTGTGCGCCATTTAGGTTCCTGGAAACTTCTGTTCTTAAGACTGAGTTCAGACACCGGCTCCCTGGCTGAGCTGTGCCTCTGAGCCTTCCAGCCTTAACTATACCCTCTGTTCTGCCTGGGCTTGGATCCCAGCCTCACAACATCCAAGGAAGGACTCAGTTACTTCAATTCCACAGTTTCGTTGTCCTTAACTGTGGAAAGGGGGTGAGATTAGTAATCCCTATGTCTCTGAGCGCTTACCAGGATCAGGTGCGCACAGGGAGTGCATGGAGGACAGCGCCTGCCTGACAAATAGTAAACATTCAACAACTGATGGCAGTGGTGACGGGTCACCCACGCTGAGTGACCGGGGAGGAACTGCATCTTATTCACGAGTGCAGGACCCTGTCAGTCTTGTTGCACACTTTCCGAGTGCCTGAAACCTTACACCTCAAGAGAAGACACTAAATAAATATTTGCCAACTCATTGGACAAATGAGTCAACGAATTTCCCGGTTCCTCCAATGCCCAGCCTCAAGAAGGCTCTAGTCAATGTCCCTTGACTTGTTAGATATATTCATAAATGACCAGTGGGTGTTTTGAGCTCCCAGTCCCTCCTGATGGTAAAGCTCTTGGTAAAGCATTCAAGAGGAACAAGTCCAGGTTTATGGGGATTTGCAAACGTCCAGCCATGGGGAGCACCCCTAAATTTAATAAGCACCCTTGAGTCTAGCTGGAGCCCCTCTGTGAGGAGCCAAAGGAAATCTGGTGCTCTTTGGCCTTCTAATACACTTTCAATAAGAATAAAAACAACTTTGATTTCCCCTTAGGCCTATAAATAATTCAGTCCCATTTGTGTGTCACTGAATTTCTTTCAGCAGGAACCGTACAAAGGTCAGGGCCAAATAAATGTCTCTTCAATGTTTGTGCATAATGTCAAAGAGTATTTTTAGGGCGAATGGTGTTCAGAGAAGAGATAAAGAGAAACAGTGCAGTAATTGTGTTCAAGTGCAAACATTCCCGAATGGACTAGTTTGTAGGTCCCCCTGACAGCCTCAGAGCCAGACAGTCCCGGCCTGCATGGCTGACCTGGAGAGGGGCTAACGAGGACCCCGCTGCCCTTAAAATGGAATGGACGCTTTTCCCAAACCCAGAGACGGTGCCAGAACAGTTTTCATCCTAATACTTATGCCTATAAATTGTGTGCAGAAATTAACTACCGGGAGAGTACAGTAGACAAGACCGGGGTCTTTGAAGCCACACAGCCAGACGTCATTGCATGAGTTTGGGCAAAGCAGCGGGACCTACCGGGCCTCAGTTTCTCCGTCCATAAAATGGGGATATTAAAAGAACCTACATCATAGGGTTATTAGAAGGATTCAAATAGACAATGTTATTACAACGCCTGCCACAAAGCAAATGTTTCTTAAAACCAGATGTTCTTTTAAATATGACTCAAGCTGTTAATTTCCAGTGATTGTTTCTCCGAATACGTGATCTGGTCTTGATGTGTCAGGAATTCCTAAAGAATTCTGATACGCTGATGCCACTCTTTGTTGTTTTCTCGTCTATTGCTTTATATATTCTCATGTATATCCTCCATCTCTCCGGCCCCCTCTCTCAGCATTTCATGGGACTTTGGGGGAGAAGGGAGGCAGAAGGGTGTGCTCATTCCTTCTTGTTATCCCGTGAAACCCATCATCCAGGGAAGGCCTCCCATGGGTTGCACATTTTAGGATAACCAAACTCCACACTTAGATCACCAAGGGTGAGGCACCACTTTGCAGAGGAGGACGCAGAGGCTCAGAGAAGTGATGTGACTTCCTTCGCCAAAGGCAGCTAGCACAGGGGCTGCAGACTCCCAAGGTGTCCTGGGTAGAATTTACTGAGTTCATAAACTTGAAAGGCAGCCAGTTAGAAAAAGATTTTCAATAACCTCTAGCTAGACATTTTCATTTCCTTCAACTGAATATAGACAACCAAGCACAGGCTTACCTTATTGTGACTTGGCCACCAAGGGAAACCACAGATATGTTCCCATCACACCACAATTGTTGCAGACACTGCAAAATATTACTTATGCTTAGCACAACTCTGAAGTATTGGTAGTTATGAGACCTGCCAATCGATCTCTTTAGTTATTTAGTGCACCAGTAAAGATGTATGTGTATTATTCCATCACAAATGTGTATCTTTTAATGTCTTGCCAACGTAGAAAATTGGTTCTCTTTGTAATTCTAATTATTTTATTTTATGCATTTAAAAAAAAAGTTTCTTAGGAGAGATGTGTCTTCACCCAGCTTCACTTCAGCCCATATGTGCAAAAAGTTTAAGAAAGCTAGTGAATGAATGGCAAAGCTGCCATCCAAATATGTCTGCCAGAAACTCCGAGCACAAAGCCACTCCCAGGGACAGGCTGGACCCCTCAGTCTCCAGGCATACCTGTCTTGTGCATGCAACACTTAGAATCTTCCATCCTTCCTCCATATTATTGTTCAGGCCGATTGGCAGGAGAAAGAGGAAGCGGAGAAGGGAAAAAGCAGCCAGACCCCGGATGGTACACCTCACCATTGACCTAGTTCTTCCTTCTGACCAAGTTCACAAGGACCCCATCTAGTTGGTACAGAGGATTCGAGAGGCCGAAGGTTTTGTCCAAAGCCATGGAGCTGGTGCAAAACAGGTCCAAGACTCAAGCCCGGTCTGTTGGATCCTAGACAACTGCTCTACATTGTCCCACACTCCCTTGACCCTAAAGCCATCGCCTTCCCCACTAGCCCACATGGTCTCTCCCCTTAGCAACAATCCTCCCAACATGTGATGACACCTAAATCATCTTATCATTATCTTCATCCAAGATAATTTACACTGTGTAGGTCTCATGCTTCCAAAACCAGGCTGAAGTTTCATGGAAAAGTTAATGTCTGTGGGACTTCAGCAGGAGATTCCTCCGCTGGTTGGGGTGTATCAGTCAGCACAGGCTAGGATGTGTGGAAGTAACAAATGACCCCAAGAGCGCGGTGACTTGAGAGGAGCAAATATTTGTCTGTCATTCATACTACATGTCCAGCAGGGCCAGCCATGGCTGCACTCCATATCTTTTCCCTCTGGGACCTAGACTGCTGGGCAGCCACAATCTAGGATATTGTGTTTGCAGAGGGGAAAGAGAGGGTGGCTCTCAAGTCTTCTGCTTGGAAGTGACTCAGGTCACTTCTGCTCCCATTTCATTGGCCAAAGCAAGTCAAACACATGACGTCACTGAGGGAGAGAAACATTACCCTCCTTCAGGGAGAAGGACTGAATATTCCAGTAAATAATTCAAGTAGCTTAAGGGAAAAGCCCATAAAAAGGGGCTACCTTTTGACCGCAATCTCTAAATGTCTGCAGGTTTGACCTCCAAGGCATCCATCACATATTTACAAGACTGACCCTTGTGTCCCCTAATGTGCATGCACCATAGTCTTAACAACTGTGATGATGACAAATTGCCTTTTAAAATTATTGAAAAGGTGCCACATTTAGAGAATGTGCCTGGAGGAGAAACTACTGTCCCCTGTTCCCTCCTTCCTGAAGTTCTGGCAGTGCCCCTAAGACTCTAACACTCCTTGACCATATTCTCTACTACAGCCGAGAGCATGCAATGGGTATTCAACACAGATACACAGATATAGCCACTCGCTGATGAGTGAAGGTTGTATCTGCTTGACCACCGCAGGGGACAGTACTGCAGCCTGCAAACGCCCTTCCAAAACCCTGTTCTCTAAGGAAGGTGCCTTTCTGGGCTAATCTCTGTCCCTTCTGAATTTAAGTACCATGTAGAGAAAGAGTGAGGAGCTAAGCAACTGTGTTGTCAAAGTTGGTTTTTTTCTTTCCCATCAATGAATGAGAATGTGGCTAGGCTCACGTTCATCTCAGACGGGTCATGTGGAGGAAGGTAGATGATGTCACCAGGTGAAGGATTGTCTCATAGCTTCACTGACTTCCCAAAGCAGCAGATTTTGAAACCTCTGACCCCTGAGAGAGTACGATTGCACCGAATGGTGGAGAAGAATTTCCTGGTCTTCACGTCCTTCTCTCCAATTAGTCACCATCTCAAGCATGAGCCTAGTCCCAAATAGAAGCCATCACAGAAGTCTAGAATCCAGTCAAATGGGCAGGAACTAACTTTCTTATGCGTTTTGGAGTCCTCCAAATACTGAAGGATATACCTCAAAGGGTAGAGAATTACAGAAGAAAACAATTCAGAAATAGACCCAAATACATGCATAATGTTAATATATAATGGCATTGCCTTCCCATCAGTGGGGGGAAGACAGATTACTCCATAAATGGTAACAACTGGGAAGCCATCTGGAGAGATGTAAAGTCGAATCCTCATTTCACACCTTGCACTAAAACAAATTCCAGATGGATCCAAGATTTAAACATAAAATAATGGAACCATTAAAATACTGAAAGAAAACATGGGAGTTTTTTTTTTTATACGATCACGATGAACAGAAAACATTGAGGAGTGTACTTAAAATCCAAAATCTATCTATAAAAGACAAGACTATTGGAACAAATCAAATAATCAATTTCTGCTTTTAAAAACTACATAGTTTAAAAAGATACAACAAACTGTGGAAAATATTTATGTAAACCAGAGGGAAAGGTCATCTCCTAAATATAAAGACATCTACAACTCAATAAGGAAAAGACAACAACTCCATAGAAAAATGGACCAAATGTCCTTGATTTTAAAAGAATATGAATGATGCTCACACACAGTAATTTTAAGATAAACGCAAATTAAAAACTATAACATATTTTTAACTTCTAGTTGGCAAAAATTGAAATGTTTGATACCAAACTGTCTTTGAGATTGTGGGGAAACAATCTCTCTCATAATTGCTGATGGGAAGAGGAATTGATAAACGTCAATGATGAGCAATTTGGAGCAAACTTTTTTTTTTAATTTGACACACATACACATTGTGGAATAATTCCCACAAGAAGGTTAGTTAACACATCTGTCCCCTCACGTAATTAGAATTTGTGTGTGTGATGCAAACATTTAAAGTCTCTTAGCAACTTTCAGGAATATAATAAAATATGATTAACTCCAGTTACGACGCTGAACATGAGATCCCCAGACCTTGTTTATCTTAGAAGTTGAAGTCTGTGCCATTTGACCACCATCTCCCCATTCCCCCTACCCAGTGCTTGGCAACCACTGTTCCACTTTCCGTTTCTATGAGTTTGGCTTTTCATTTATTTTGCTTTAGATTCTATCTGTAAGTGGGATCATACAGTATTTCTCTGTCTTACTTATTCCTTTTAGCATAGTGCCCTCAAGATCCATCCATGTTGTTGCAAAGGGCAGGATTTCCTTCTTTTTATGGCTGAATAATGTTCCATTGTCTGTATACATCACATTTTCTTTATCCATTCATCTGCAGATAGACACTGAAATGGCTCCCATGTCTCAGCTATTGTAAATAATGCTGCAGTGAACGTGGAGCTCAGATTCCTCTTGACATAGTAAGTTCATTTCCTTTGGATATATACCCAGAGGTGGGATTGCTGGAGCATATGGCATTTCCATTTTTAATAATTTGAGGAACCTCCATACTTTTGTCCATAGCAGCTCTACCAATTTACAGTCCCACCAGCAGTGACACAAACTTTTAAAATTAAGAATGCATCTGCTATGTGACCCAGCAATTCCACTGGATGAAGTTATCCTACAGTCCTACTTGGTCCTGGGTGAAAAGCTGTAAATTCAAAGATTATTTGCAGTATCGTTTACAGCCGTGAAACAGGGGGGATAACATGAAAACTACAAATAAGTTATTGGTAAGATAGATGATGGTACATCCTTAAAATGGAATGCTGCTTTTCTAGCAAAAGAGAATAGTCTCCAAGATATGCTGTTAAAACTGGCCAGGGCAGTGAGGAAAGGTACAGAATGGTAAATCTAGTTAGCTACCATTAGTGCAGGGATCGATGGAGAGGAATAGATAGAGCATAAATGCATAGATCACGACGCATAGAATATATCTGGATACATTCAAGAAACCAATACCGATAGTTGACTCCAGAGAAGAAAACTGTCATTGTTGAGGCTCTGTAATCTCTTAAGTTTTATCCCACGTGTGTGTATTACCTATCTGCCTTTGAAACTAACAGGGTAAATACAATTACCGTTGCAGGATCATTCAAACAGGCATAACTATTTTAGCAGACCGTTAAAAAGAACACTCAAGAATCTTTTGAACGGTGCGAAGAGATTCCCTTATGACCCGGGAATTCTAGGAATTTCCTGAAATACTTCAGTACTAGCTAATTTCATTTCACTCGAGATGGCAAATGCATTTTATTCAGTTTGTAGAAGCATACCGTACTTTTGACCTTCAAGTCCCCAATCCTAATAGCAGACAGCGGAAGGGGGTTCTCTGGGTCCCCCAGCCTCTGTCGTGGCTTTGGGAACAGGCAGGGCTTCTTGCAAACAGCACTGACAACCACCAAGTGCCCAGGGGCCACTGCATACACTGGCATGGAGAATAGAATGTGGTTCTTGACATAAATAGAATATGGAGCTGTTTTCGAGGCTAGAACGCAAACTGTAACATGAAAGCATTTTTATCTTCCAAATGGTAACTGACATTTGGAGGCTTGCTCTCTGACAAACCTTTACTAGTGTGTTAACTCTTGTAATCCTCACCATGACCGTGAGCCAAGTCTTGTCCTGATTCCCACTTACAGGTGAAGAAACTGAGGCTCAGGGACGTTTGCCCAACGTCCCAGTGCGAGACTCAGACCCAGGCAGCCCGACTCCAGAAGGCCTCTCCCCTGCCACTCCTCTTCCCCACACATGAATGACATTTCTTTCACTGTACTTTTTTCTAGAACATTAGATGGTGTGCTAGGAAGAATAATGACATCCCAAGATGTCCACATCCTAATTCCCAGAGCCTGCGAATATGTTCTGCAAAATGCAAAAGGGAATTAAGGGGCCAGGTGGGCTTAATGTTGCTGCTGGGGGGACCCCGAGCAGGCCACCCCAAGATATGCCACTTGGGCACACAGACCATTTGGAGCTGAAAACCATCACGTCCCAAAAGACTCTGGAAAATACTTTGACACACCTTCCCCCCCACCCACTCACCTACACACACACACACACACACACACACACAACTGCAGAAAAAGAATGTAGATGAAGGGGCCGCTCCAGGGGTGAGCTATCACCGTAGATGGTATATTATAATATAAACCAGGGGTGATAAACAGAAAGGATGTGACAAGTCTGTTAAATTTTCTCCCTGTGCCCCACCGTTTCTGTGGGGCCCATCAAGTATTTTGTTTACATTTACTCTGTTCGTGTTTCTGTGACTTGCTGCCCTTCTCCTTTGAAGTCTCAGACCCCTGCCCCCTTCTCCTTGGTTCAGGGTGACGCACAGACCTCATTGTCCCTGACTGTCTTTGGGACCCGTGTCTATGGCTTCCCCGTAGACTTTGGTCTCATTCTCCTCTTCTTCTGTCTCGTGTCGATGTGATTCTTAAGCCAGCTAGAAGAACCTGGAGGGGTAGAGGAAATTTCTTCCTCCCCAACACTGCTAATCAGCTGGCTTTAAAATAGTGGGGGTGGGGGGTTACTCTGGATTACAAGGTGGGTTCCATGTGATCACAAGGACCCTGAGCTGTGGAAGACGGAGGCAGAAGAGAAGATCAGAGTAATGAGACTTGAGGAAGACTCGCTGGCCTCTGCCAGCTTTGAAGGCGCAGGAAGAGGCCTGAGCCGAGGAGCGTGGGGCGCCTCTTGCAGCTGGAAAAAGCGAGAAAACACACTGCGCTTGGAGTTTCCGGGAAGGAATGCAGCCCTGCTACGACCTGGACTGGGGCCCCCTCAGACCTTCGCAGACTTCTGACCCCCAGAACTGTAACATAATAAATTTATGGTTTTGCCACTGAACGTGAAGTACTTTGTTACACCGGCTACGGAAGTCTAACCCAATGGTGACAAGGGCTATAGAGAAAAAAACAGCAAAGACCAGGGTGACTTAATAGACAAGAGAAGAGATCTCACAAAGAACAGACAGGAAGTTGAGGTTGGACAAAGTTCTCGCCGTGTGTGCTGTCTGATGGAAGTTTCTGGAATGATGGGAATGTTCTACATCTGCACTGTCCAGCGTCGTGGCCTCCCTTGGCCCAGTCAGGCCATCTCAGAATGAGGTGATCCATGCAAAGGGCCTGGGGCGCAGTAGGCTGCCAGTCCGGGCCCTCCGCTGTTAGGAACAGCACTGTTTTCTGTTGCAATGCTCCTGTCTTCCAGAATTGAAAGGTGGGCTCCTGAACTGAGGTCCAACACATCGCTTCTGAATCACCCAGCACAATGCCTGGCACACAGCAGGTCCGCAGTATGTGTTTCAATTGAATCGAATCTGTATAAGTCCAAATGCGTTTAAATGTTTAAGCTTGTAGGTGTGATTTTAGGTATTAAACATGCTGAGAAGCGTGTGCCAAGAGAGACACTTTCCTGTATCGGGAAGAGACTGGGTCGCATGGGACTGGGGGGGGTGGCATGGGGTGTGACTCAAAGGCACCTGGCGAAGTGACACCTCCGACACCACCCCTACTCCAGCAGGTGCCTCTTCTACAAGCCCATGGCTTTAACAGCAGCAACAAAAATTTAAGGCTTATCATCTGCAGTTAGCAAAGAAAATTAAAGATACCATGGGAAAAGGGGTGAATTGATTTAAATGCACACTAAGCAGAGGGGCACAGAGTTGGCAGGAAACTTGGAGGTTATTCAGCAATTCTCAACCTTACTGCAGGGTGGACGCTCAGGAGGAACTTCTAGAAAGGACTAATGGAATCAGAATCTTGGAGCCCAGGATCAGTATTTTTAAAGGTCCCAGGAGGCCCAAGTGCACAGCCAGGCAATGAGGACCACAGGACTATGCAGTCATATTCTCTTCTTTTTTTTTTTTTTTTGATGTTGATTCATTTTAAGGGAAAACTCACCCAACATAAAATTAGCTATTAACCATTTTTAAGTGAGCAATTCAATGGCATTTAGTACATTCACGATGTCCGGCAAATATTACCACCACCTAATTCCAAGACTTTTTCATCTCCCCAAAAAGAAAATCGATGCCCATTAAGCAAGCACCCCTATTTCTCTTTTCCCCCAGTCCCTCAAAATCGCTAATCTGGTTTCTGCCTCTTTAGATTTGCCTCTTCCAGACGTTTCATAGAAATGGAATGGCCCCACCATGTGACCCTTCATGTCCGGCTTCACACGACAGCATCTCATGTTCAAGTTTATCCGTGTCATAGCAGGAATCGGTGCTTCGTTCCTTTTAATAGTTGAATAACATTCCATTGGATGGATGGGCCTCATCGTCTATCCATTCATCTGTCAATGGACATTTGGGTGGTTTGTGGTCAGCTCCTTTTAAAGATAAGGAAGTGAGGCTCAGAGAGCGGAAGGCGCTTGCTGGGGTCACACAGTTCGGGGAGGCAGACGGAGGCTGGAACCCCGTCTCCTGTCTCACAGTCAAGGTCACATCCAGTCACACCGTCCCCACCCCCTGGGAAGTGTGTCAGCGGTCTTCCTCCGTGTGTTTAAAGGGGCATCTGAAGGCCATCTGTACGGCACTCCACCGGCCCCTAAGCTGCCTCGAGGGGAAGACCAGGAGAAAGGATGGGAGGAGAAGCTGGACCCAGTCCGCAGTGTGACTCCTTGTCTAGGGGGCCTTGTCTATGGGCTCCCCCACCCTGGGTGGTTCACGGGGCTTCTTGGCCTCTCAGACTCGAGCCCCAGAGCAGCCCAAGATCTCCAGAGCGGCTAGTGCGTTTAGGATGGGGTCCCGGGGAAGGGGGGCAGCAGAGGAGGAGTCAAGACAAGGCGCATCGGGAAGCAGGCATTGCTGTGGGCACTGGGGTCTGGTGCCCCGTGGACAGCTCTGCGAGACGGTGCAGAGGCTCCTTGGAGTCACCCCGCCTGAAAGGAGAAGATGCCTGAAGGGAGTGTTTACCCCCAGTGCCCACCAGCCATTGTCCCTGGGGCTTTAACTCCGTGATGCATGTGGGTTTTCCCCACAGGGGCTGAGGTCGGCCTTGGGCAGAGAGTGACAGGTGCCAGGTGGGTACAGAAGCAATAATTGACAAGGGGACGTGGTGGGCACAGATAAAACCTGCCCTCATCTCTGTTTCCCCATCTATAAACAGGTGTCTAGGTGAGATGGTGCGTGAAGCACAGAGGCTCGCCCACGAGTGGTCAGTCCTTGTTCTGACCTTCACCCCCATGTACTCAACAAACATTTGCTGAACACCTACTATGTGCTGGTCATTTTACTAGGGGCTGTGGGTGCAAAGAAAGATTATCTTGGTCCATTTGGGCTGTTGGAACAAAATACCATAGATTGGGGCCTTAAGCAGCAAACAGTCCTCCTGAAGGCTGGAAGTCCAAGATGCAGGTGCCGGCAGACCCCGTGTCTGGCGAGGGCCGGCTTCCCAGCCTGCAGCGGGCTGTCCACTCACTGCATCCTCATGTGGTGGGGAGAGTGAGCTAGCTGCCCTCCTCTTCTTCTAAGGACACTGGTCCCAACAGGGGGCTGCACCCTCATGACCTACTCACCTCCCAAGGGCCCCACTTCCCAACACCATAGCATTAGGGCTCCGATATATGAGTTTTGGGGGGGACCCAAGAACTCAGTCCACAGCAGAGGCAACCCCTCCCCCTGACAAACCCGGGCTAGTGTAGATGCACAAGACGCAGAGAGAAGGATACAAGTGTGCCCAAAGTCCCACCTTGGCCACTCAGGGAAACATAATCAGTGTCGAGGTAGGACCATCCCAGGCTCCCCTTCAGTTCCAAACCCAGACAGCCATGCTACACAGCTACTTCCTCCACTCCGTCTCTGAGCCAGGCACTGAGAGGAATGGCTTGTCAGGGCCACAGTTCCTTTGACCAAAGCCACAGACCACTGCTGATCTCAGCTGTGCGTTCGGACATGCAAGGGCCCCTCATTTCCTCTGCAAACCGTCTGCAAGTTCATTCAGGGCAGATGGGGACTGGTCAGCCTTCAGCCATTTTCCAACTTGGTAACGTCCAAAAATAGTTCAACTCTAATGCATATTTCAGGTGAGGCCTGTTTATTTCCCCCTCTCTGAGCCTGCCAGCTAATTTCCCCAGAGGGGGAAGGAAGCAAAGGCTGCCGCCAGAAAACAGAAAAATCGGCTTTAGCTTCTCCCCCGATTGCCCGAGGGGAGCTGCCTCCGGGCTCCACGTCTCTGCGCTCAGAGGCCCAGAGACCAGGTGCTTCCTTCTCCGTGGGCAGGACGTTTGAATACACCCAACACAGACACTGGAAGGACACCTGACTGTGGACACAGACTTCCAGGCCTTCTCAGCTCACGGGGGAGAAGTTGAAGGCAGGAGTTAGGTGCCAGCCTCGGTCCTCTCTCAATAGCCAGGTAGGAACAAAAAAAAAAAAGCAAAAAGAATCACTGTAGTTTAAATTTCAAAGTGAGGAAGGACCTGGTAGGCTTGATGTCTGTGCAGCTAGAGCTGAGGATGGAGTGAGAATAGATCGATCTGGGACAGAGCATCAGCAGGAAAATCTACTACTTGAAGATTGCTCAACCACAGAAGCTCAAGCAAAACGGAGGGTGGTAAAAACCCAAAGCAGGAGCCCTTGAGTCCGCCATCTACTCCCTTCTGGCAGTCTGTGTCTCCCCTTAAGGCTGAGAGTGCTGTAGGTCAGACACCTGCACAGACTTGCCTTCTGCCAGGACAGCTACTCGGAGAAGGACTGCCCTGCCCTGCCCTGCCCTGCCCTTCCCGCCATGCCCTCCCTGCCTGAGGCCTTTAATGCCTCTCTGCTTGGAAACCTCACTCTCCTGGGGTCTGTAAAGACTGCATGAACTTCACAACCTCAAAAATGAGATGCAGGACTTGGCTCCCGGAAGAACAAGATGGTAGAAAGCATCTGACCCTGATCACCCTGGAGCTTCATGAAAACCTAGGTAGGGAACAGTCCCTCTCTCCCTCTCCCAGCTGCAGAAAATCAAGAAGCTGGAACTCAACATCTGGAACATTCACAAAGAAGGGGATTCACTCATCTAGACAGCCTAGCCAAACGTCACCTTTGAAATCAGCCTAACCCACCACACTGCTTTTTCCTGCAGAGCCTCTTGAATTTGTTAAGGTGATAAAATGTCCAAAGCCACCACAATCTGGAGATGACTTTCTTTTTTCTAGAAACATTTTAGAGACCCCTGAGAATAAAGGGATCCAAGACTTTAAGGGCAGGAGCAAACAGGGAGGGACAAAGGCGGTCTGACCCGAAACGGATTTTTCCTTTCTGATTTCATATTTTTGAGCACACACTATGGGCCTGACACTGTGCTGGCCACACCCACACTTGTCGATTTCACATGGAAGGTATAAATATTCCACTTTTGGCGAAACCTTGTAAGTTAAGCAGGTTGTGTATTTTTAGTCTTAATTTACACATGAAGAAAATTAGGCTCAGAAAATTCAAATGCACCGTCCAAGGTTACTTAGGTAACATGTGATGGAATCTGCATTTGAATTCATACCCAAAGCTGAATGAATTCTTTCTACCGCACTGCTCTAGAAGATGTGAAAATTCCAAGGGAAATCATAACACCCTTCTTCATGTGGCTCCACAAAGCAGTTTCTTTTAATCCTGCGAGTCATTGCCTGGTGCCAAAAGAAGACACTGGCTTTTCTCGTCTCTCCTCTGCCTGAAATCCTCATTTGCATTCGGTCTTACACAACGCTTTGGCCTCATCCTCTTAGGAAACGGTGCAGAATGGGGAGATGAGCTTTTTCTGGAGCCTGCCAATGTCTAAATCCAGAATTTTCCTCCAGCAGTGGGCTGTCCGGATGGACCTTGTCCAATTCTTTTTCACTTTCAGGACAGTTGGGGTCTGTCCCACCTGCTTTGTTTTTCTAGACAACTCCCTCTTGCAGAAGGGATGGCACATGTGTGTGTATACTTTCTTCCCCTCCTTTGCCCATGGCAGACACTTCTAATCAATCTTGGCATTCCATCTCACTAATCCTCAATTTTCTCTCTGTAGTTAAGTTCCGGGCATCCACTGCCAACCCAAGGAAATCTACTCTCCATCCTCTCTCTACAGCAAGACTCCATCTAACTGAGCTTCCGAGTCATCTTTCTGTACTGGAAGAAGATATCTCCCCACCTCCATTCATCAGTTGAATGCAAGGCTCATTTTAGAAAAGCCACTTCCAATTATAGAATCTCAGTGCAGAGTACTGTAAAACCATCTAACCTGACAATTATTAATTAAATGTGAACAGAATATGTCCCACTGTGAATTCATGACAAGGCTATTCCGTGTGACTCCACCTGTTTGAATTTCCTTTGAAATCTTAAGGAGAATTTAAAACCATCTTGTGAGATACAAGGTGATTCTCAAGGGCATTTTGAAATCAGAGGTACCAATTCTGGGTTAAACTGAAAGGGTGAGTCTGAATGCCCCTAACGCACAGGTCTGCCCCAGGCATCAGTCAGTTACTTGCTGCAGCGAATTCTGCACAAGCTCCAAATTCAAAGGCGGAAGTGGCTGCATTATTTATAGTTTGTGTTCCGCATTGCTCACAGGCAGATGCACCTGTTCGCTGTGACCTGTGTGGGGGCACCCTGTCTCCCTCTCCCAACTGCGGTAAGTTAAGAAAACTAAATTCCAACAGCCAGGACTTCTCACTGCTGTTTAGATGAGACCAAGAAGCCAGACTTCCTGGAGGTGGAGATCACAGACTCAGAAAAGGTTGTGATAAAATCCAGTATCATCCAAATTCAATGGGAAGGGAAGGGAAGACAGCCACTCAACACATCCCCTGGGTTCATCTTCTATGTGTGTTCGACTCAGTAACTTGTATGCTGACTTTTCTCTTCTTGGCCCTTCAAGAGTTATGATCAACTGTAATTCTGCGTATTGCCTAGGTTCAGCCACATATGTTCAAATCAAAGATAAACTCTCTTCAAGGGGAAACTATCCTTTTCAAAGGAGAAAGCCTGCCTGGACTGTGTATGTCGCTTCAGTCCTAACTGAAGGAATTCTGACTTACATCAGAATTCAGTCTGTTCCTCCCTGTGGCGTGTGCACCAACACTCTCCACTCCTGCCCCAGGCAGACATCACGAATCAACTGTGGCTCTCTTTCACTCTGACGTGGGAAGCAGCGTCAGAACTGCCCTCTGTGCAGGGTTCCAGGAAGCCACTGTCAGTGAGAGTTGACGTGTAAGATAAAAGCTCTTTACTATCTGCCATCTAGAATCTACTGACGCCCGGTGCTCCACTTTGACTGCTATGGACAAGGTATAATCCCTCTTCCTCCCTCTTCCTCCCTCCACGCTTGCCCGTCACAGCCCTTAGCTACGCCCCAACACCCCAGCACCATGCTGGGACTGCCGATGGAAGGGCCCAGACCAGTCCTGCAGTCCTGCTTTTCCCAGCTTATCCGTGAATCTACCCAGCCTCATTGTGTCCTATCGACAAGATCTCCCCTGTCCCTAGTCTTGGCACATTCCCATTTTCCTCCGGTCCCTTTGAACCTAACATTAGGTCTCCCCAATACCCTGTCATATCCCTTGCAATGGAAGCCCTGCCTGACTTGTCTTAAGACCCTGGGAAAGAAACATTTCAATGAAGTCAGCCTACTCTAGAAACCTAGTAATGACAGTGGAATCTTGCAAATCACCTTCATATCCATGATCTCAAGTGATAATCCAAATCATCTTGGGAGGCAAGTATTTAAAGACCATGAGGTTTGACATCAAACATAAAAGGTCCCAACTGGTTCTACCCATTGGGTGGACCTTTAGCACATCATTTTTTCCGCTTAGGCCTGAAGAGCAGTATCGACTCCCGGGACCGTTTTGAAGATTCAAGGAGACCATGCACACAGGTGCTTATCACAACGTCAGACAATCCAAACACGTTGGCTGCAGTGGTTTTCATTTCACAGGTGCTGTCTTAGATTTGGTCTCTCAGAAGACAACCCCAGGCCAAGGATTTGAATGCAAACAATGTATTTGTGAGGAAGTCCCAGGACGCACCAGAAAGCAGTGAGACAGGGAAGGGAAGGGCACAGAGTGTATCTTGAGTTGGTCACCACTGAGGGCAACTGGGGCTCCACCCCAAGAGAGATGGGATAGAACATGCCCCAGAGTTTTCCCCCTTCAAGGGCCACTTACACACCAACTCCCACTCACGTTGGCTGAGGGCTGCTCCAGGAGGTGTCATCTCCCCAGCACTCCTGGCCTGCCTTGCACGCAGGACAAGCACGCTCCTAAAAGCAGGAGGAAGCCCTCAGGCAGAGCTGTTGTTAGAAACAGTAAGTGCTGAGCAGGGTGAGACGCGGGGGAAGGCCTGGCCTAGGAAAGAGGTGAGCAGAGCAGCAAAGGTTCTGCTACTGATGCAGAAAAGAGAGTCCGGGCTCAGACGGCAAACCTGCGCTCACACAAAGACTGGGTGGCGGTACAACAGGAAAGGAAAAGGGTTGTTCCAGGTTCAACTTGCAGCTTCCCCACTTCTCAGGTGTCAAGTGGTACCTCTACCTGCCTGCTAGTGTTCTGTGAGGAGTTGGTGGTATAATGTGGGTGGACCCCGCACAGACACGGGCTGCTCAAGGAATGTTGATGGCCACCAAACCACTCAGTCTTTCCTTCTGGCCCGGGCGTTCTCCCACCAGGACAGGGAGCCGTCTCCACAGGCAGTGACACTTGCTTTCTCTCCAGCCAGTCAGCCCCCCATCTCATAGCTATTGAATACCCCATAGGTGCTAGCCCCCACACAGGGGACGGAGAGACACTGGTACATAGACACGACCTTGACTGCTGTCCTAGAAATCAAACTCTGATTTGATTCATAAGCAATCAGATGAGAGCATTGAAGGGCTGCAGATGGAGAAACAGTTCCTACGGCAGCGCTTCCCAACCTTCTGTGTGCCTGTGAACGACTCAGAAAATGTAACTGAAGCACAGATTCTGATTCAGGGTCTTGGATGGGGCTTAAGACTCTTCGTTTCCAACAAGCTGATTCTGATGCTGCACAGTTTGAGCTGAGAAACCCCAGAATTCATTGCAGAAGCCAAAGAGGAGAGAGTGAATTCATTCTTGGGGAAAGGTACCTGCCTACTCATCAGGTTGTCTTGATGTTTGTCACCTTTCCTTTTAGAAAGAGGAGAAAATTATGGACTCCCTGACTTGGAATCAGTCAAGGTGATTTAATCCAGATATATGGAAAGGAAACTCTTCCCCTCCCCAAAAAAGGGCTGGCCATTGTTTGCATGGAGCCCTAACGAGAGGAGACACCTCACCCTCTCTTGATAACATAGGAATACTTGAATGACCACGAAATGTTTCCATGGCCCCAGCTCTTGCATGGGAGTGAGTGGAGGAAACTTTCTGAAGGCAACAAGCTTCCAAGCCTGGGGTGGGCCCTTGCTTGCACCTGCAGGGCTAGAAGCAGAATTTGAGCTCCATACAGAATTGGGCACATGGTTGAGAATTCAGCTATTGAATAGCTAAGCCAAATAATAAGGCAAGCAGACTTCACCATCCAGATTTCTCATTCAGGCCCTATCTTCTCTTCCTGAGAAACTTTTCAGTCCCTTCTCTTTTCTTGAACACATCCACCTAATTAAGCTTAAACGAGCTAGCTGGAAGTGCATGCAAATGGAGTTAGATTTTATTTGAAGTTCCCTAAATCCAGATATAATGACAGGAACAGAGTATTCATCCTGAGAGACAAATGTGGGCTACTTAACAGGCTGCAGGGGCCCTGAGGATTAATCGATATTCTCCATGAGCAATGGATGTATTGTTATTAAACATTTCATCATATAAGATTAGGTTGTAATTTGTGGAAGCATAGGGGATGAGATCAAGAATCCCGTACCCTTAGAAAAAATCCTCCCCTCACCCTTGTTTTTTTTTTTTGCTAAAACTAGCTTGAATAGGTTTCTATTACTGGCAACTAAAAGACTCTTGACTAAAAGACAGGTTTCCAGATGGTCCAGGACGCCAATGTTCCCAGCTCATTGAGTATTTGTTGATGAGTGAATGAGTAATGCTGTCATCCAAAGGAAAGTAATTATGTGGAATTTCTGGTATCAGCAAGAGAGGAAAAGACCGGCCCTCACCTGTAAGATCTTAACTCTGAAGCCATCCAGCCTCAGACGAAAGGAAGAATTTAAGTTCAGCCTTGGCAAAGGGTTAGGAAGATTTGATGTCGGGAAAGGTCTCTGAATACAAAGATTGAGTCTAGATTCTAGTCTTTGCTCCACCACCAAGTACCCAGATGCCCTTTAGCAAATCACTCAACCCTGTTTTTCCTATGCTAACGTGGATCTATAGTAAAAATGTGCCAGCTGCGTATTCGGCCTCTGTACCCTCCTCTCCCTCCCTACTAGCGTCAACGTGCTTTAGGGGAAAGGGACTCCAAGCCCTGAGCCAACAGGAAGCTCTGAGGGGCTGAAGCCCACCAGCAGTCTTTAGTTCGCCACCGGGACCCCCAGTTCATGAATGGGCAAGTGACCCGTGCAAGTACGGCTGTGGTTAAGTGTCCAGACTTCCTCAGGGAAAGGTGGAAACTCAAGTGCCCTTTCTGCCCCGCGGATATGAATGAGAAAGCGCAAAGCCATGCCTGTCATACCACACTGCAGTCATGAAGGAAACCAGCTGGAGAATAACTCTGACTTGCCAAATAACTGGAAAAAAAAACATTACAGAAATTAAGCCACGGTACTGATCGCACTGCACCCTAAACCAGGGCTTCCTCTGGATATTTCAGTTCTGAGTCCGTGGGTTCCCTTCTTTTTTATGTCCATTGGAGTTGAGTTCTGTTATGCATCCAAATCTGGGTTTCCAGTTTTTAAAAATGCCCTCGTACATCTCAGGGTGGTTTGTAGTGTCCGGACTGAAATCATAGGGTTTGTACGGATGTATTTCATAAACCCTAAAATTCTGTAGAAAGGTCAAGGAGTATGGTTATTGTCCTGAAAACATCTGGAAATTAAAGAACTACTCTTTCTCCTGAGACCCAGAAGACAATTTAGTTAAATGGAATAAAAGAGGAAGAGTGAAGAATTCATTTTTTATAGCATTTGGCTCTGAGAAGCAAAAGCCAATTATTCAAAGCTTCCTGCTTGTTTATTTAGTTCTGTTTAAGAGGCTCCATCGGGCAGAGCAGGATTTGCCCTACCAGGATTGATGGGCTCAGAGAAAGCCACGAAGCAGCATTTTCACGCTCGGGAGCATTCCGTCTGCGCAGCTGAGCTGGAGGAGGTGATGGAGAGGCCATTCTCCCAAGAGTCCCCTGGGAAGGGCCCCGGCTGTGTTGCTCAGGGAGGCTCTGGCCTGAGGATGGTGTACCCAGGGGGACTGTGCTTCTATGCGCCTTCCTGTTGGTGGAAGGGACTCTGGTTGAAGTCCACACTCTTGTCACTAAGCCCGCATGACCTTCGACCTCGCTGAACCTGTTTATTCATCTGCAGATTGGGAATGCTAGCACTTGCTCTGCCTACCTGCATGGTGGGACATGCTGGCTGGAAGTGGGTGTAATTCTATTCTTGTTGCCATTCTAGGGGAGGGGCAAGAGGGAGGGAAGACCGGAAAAAAAGTTTTTTCACAGTAGGAGGTAGAGGATACAGGTGACAACTGTGTGGATTTTACATTCTACCTTGAACCTAAGCTTCTGCCGTGGCCTCTTATCTTGTCATACTGGCATCTGGCAGTCACGTAGCAGAATCCACTGAGTGCCCACAACATGCCAGGCACCAGGCAGATAGAAACAAGTCAGCCAAGGGCCCTGCCCTCACAGATCTGACCTTCTAGTGGGAGTGACAAACAACAAATAAATAAACAAATAAAAAAGATCATTTCATATATTGAAATTATCCTTGTTCGGTCCTCATCTCTAAAAGAGGCCCACCTAGCTGTGCTCTTTAATACCTAACCCTGCCCCATCCCACTGATATGTTCAATCCCATACTTTATTTTCCATAGCTCCTCCTTCTAACATACCAGATAATTTATCCACACATGCACTGGGTATTTCCTGTCTCTCCTGTGAATGTAAACACCATGAAGGCAAGAGTCATTGTTTTGTCCTCCAAGGTAGCTCAGGTTCCTAGAACAATTGCTGGCATGTGATAGATGCTCAGGAAAGATCTGTCGAATTGACTGATTTCATGCAAAGTGTTACAGAAAAATTAAACAGGTGGTGAGATGGAGAGTGTTTGGGTAGAAATGGGATGGAAATTCTGGTTTAGGTGTCCTTTCAGTTGAGAGCTGCATGGTGGAAAGCAGACAGCAGATAGAAGATCTCGGGAAGGCATCTCAAGTGGTGCGGATGGCATGTGCAAAGGCCCTGAGACAGGGAGGGGCTTGGCATGCTGGGGCTAGAAAGCCAGGTAGCTAGAGGCAGCAGAGGGCGAAAAGGGTGGGAGACAGGGCTGTAAAGGTGTGGTATAGACATGAATTTTGAACCCTGCTAGTTGAATACTCTGTAAATTCTCTGCTGAATCACAAAGTGCAATGGAAAGATGAGGAAATGGGATGGAAAGAGGAGGCTCTTTGATAAATACTTGTTAGATCCATTTGACTCTCATCTTCTGCTATGTGGGCAGCTGGCTGAAGAATTAGTGGATATTTAGTCTTTCAAAGAATTAACTTGAGTGGGTTATGACAATCAATCACCCCCTTCGCATAACTAAATGGCTGTCATGGAGAGAGGACACCAGAATTGTTCCATGTGGAAACTAAGTCCAGTGGGTAAAGGCCACAAGGAGAGAGATTTCAGCCCAATATGAGATGAAAGTCCTTACAAACTCCACAAAGGTGGAATTGGGGTAGTGAGTTTCCCATCACTGGAAGAGCTCAAGCCAAGGTCGAACTTCCACCTGGTAGGAATAGGTAGAAGGAGCCCAGGCACTGGGTGGGCCAGGCAACCCCCCAGGCATGCAGTTGGATGGCTTTATGATCACCTCTTAATCCTGCCATCTAAACACACTAATGTTTGATCTCCACCTTTGTTTACAAACCCCATCAGTAAAATCCTCACAGAATGCATCCACTAATAAGGTAGCGAAGGGAATGCAAAATAAGGGGTGAAGGCACCCATCCTTTGCTCAATATTACAATATTCTTTCTGAATAATGCATGAGCTGCTTTTCATTTTGGAAATGAGAGAGTCTATAATCCCACTGTGCGTCAAGTGAATATTTTTAAACATTTATAAGTGGAAGGCAAAGACAGTGGTAAGAAGCGTGGGGGCAACAGAAACATGCTCCCCTGGAACAGGGTAGGCAGGGGCGCTTCCATTAGAATCCCAGAGGGATGGAAGGAGACTGAGAGGCCACCACTGAATTCCCTGCTAGTAGGGTTCCCGAGGGCAGGCAGAGCAAGACACCCACTCCAGGTCAAGACACCCACTGGATCTAGACGGCTCTCCCCCAGGGCATGATGACTTCCAGGCACCAAAGAGAATGCTGAAGAGGGCAGGTGTCGGCCCTGAAGCCCAGCGCTCTGCTCCCATGGTATGTTAAACTCTCTGTCCAACCTTCACCACACCCCACACCCCACCCCGGGCCTTCTGTGCGGTGAGTAAACGCCTGGGGAGAATAACAGAGGTGCTAATTAGCGCCTATTTGCTTCCTGCTTGTCTGGCAGTGTTGGACCTAGGCTTCAGAACTCAGCTAAAAAAAAGACTACATTTCCCAGACTCCCTTGCCAGGTGTGGCCATGTGACCACATTCAGGTCAATGTGATGTAAACAGATAATGGGCCAGGGACAGGGGACTTCCAGGAATACTATTCAAAGGAGTAGACTCCACCAAGAAGTGCTTCCTTTGCTCTTTCCACCCTTCCCTCTCCTGCTGCCACGGGGGTGGAAGGCTCCCATCGGACCAAGTCCAGGAGCTGGAGATGGGGGTCAACCGCAGCCTTACCCATCCAGGAGGGGTGTTTCCAAAACGAAGCTGATTGCTTACCAAGGCCGATGAAGCAGACGTCCCTTCCGTGTGGGAAGGCCAGGCAAGACAAGGACGGGGGAGGATGGAGCTGTTTGGATTCATGAACACAGAGATGTAGGCCATTCCGGAGGGTGGCCACAACGCAGGCAAAGGCAGAGGGGAGGGAAAGCATGATCCCGCATGCTGCGGTCCCCCTGTGGGCCCATGAGCAGGAGCAGGGGGAGAGGAGGCCGAGAGGCAGGCGAGGGCCAGGTCACAGCAGGTCCCAGGCACCCAGCCACCAAGCTTGAGTCTGTCCCTAGCTGGTTCCTCCACCAATAGTACCCGCCATCCCATCTGAAAGCACAGCCCCTGAATCTTCCCTATAGACCAGCAAGGCAGCAGACTGGGGTCCTGTTTGCCCTCTGGCTCCCAAGGCTAATGGAGAGTGAAGCATTTTACTTTGAACATTCTTTCGGTGACCTCTATGCTCCTTCTCAGATTTTAGCAAGATGGGTGAAGTCAAAGCTGGAAATAAAGTTTATTTTTCAAAAACAGTCAGCACGTAGGCCTTCAGCTAAGCACCTGTCTGACATGCATTTCATTTATTCCTAACGACAAGGCCAGGGGGCAGGCAGGATGATTCTGCCTTCCTTTATCACTCAGAAAATGGGCTCTGGGAGGCTCGGGAGTAACACAGGTAGGGCTGGCACGCAGGCATGACCCGGCCTCCCTCAATGGCCAGTTCTAGCCACATGCCTCTCTAGGTCCCTAACGTCTGTGTGAGATCAGAAGAGCCACGTGCAAGCAGAGAAACAAGGAGAAGATTGCTGGCTTGGGCAAGAAGACCACCATCACCCATGAGCTGAGAGCTGAGGGAACCCTGACCTCTCGGAAAAGCAAGAGTCAGAGGCCCCACAGGTGACCACAGAAAAAAATTGAGATGCCCAGGGAGAGCATGTATGCAGCACCTGCTTGACATGCATGTCATCATGTCTGACGTCCCACCAGGCGTGTTGGTGGTCCAGCTGGGAGAGGATGTGTCACAACGTGAGAACTGAGAGGTGACTAACAAAAAAGCCTATTCGGCAACCAACAAGTTGTTCCATAGCCAGTAAGATGCCCCCCAAAAAGAATGTTACTAATAAATTACCAACTGTCAAGGGCTGAAGGCCCTCACAGACTCGTTCCAACCTTCTGATTGAATAATAATGCAGGGTATTATTATGTTCATTTAATGATAGAGGAAAATGAGGCCTGGCGGGGTTAAGAACCACGGTCAGAGAGCGTGCAGCACAGGATTCTAACGTGACCTTGAAGGGGCCACAGCACTGAGCCATGCCCCCTCCCAGAGCTAACACCTCAGAGCAAGTGATAAATGAGAGCTGGGATTCAGACAAAAGAAGAAGAAATAAAAAAGAACGAGCCCGTGAGCATCTCAGCAGAAGCCACCTCCCTTGTAAGCCCGAGGCGCCCAGCGTCGGCAGAGCCCACGTCCGAGCTCGCTCGATGGGTGCTGCCCTTTCCACAGCAAAGTCTCCTTTTCAACCCAAGTTAGCGCTTTAATTACCATGTTTTTTGTCATATGTGAAACCCACGGCGAGCACCGTCCAGGGACCTCAAAGACAAAGAGGAAACAAAGGAAGAAAGGATCAATAATGTGATTGATGTCCATTTTGAAAAGCCAGGTCCCAATCCTCCTCCCCTCTAGAGCCTCTTTCTGCCTTCGTGAACCCCAGCAGACATGGTGTGGAGGCCTGAGCTCTGGTCACGCCCCACCCCCACCCCCCAGCTCTGAGGACGTGCCTCTGGTGGTCGCAGCCTGCACTTCCGAAAGGAAGAGGGCGCGACGGTCTGTGGTGCTCCTTGAAGCCCAAATGCTGAGACACCCATCAGCGAGAACAGGCTGCGGGCACCATGTCAGCTCAGCAAGAATCATAGATTCAGGTAACACGTGAACTCATCCTAGGCCCATAAAGTAAAAGGTGGCTCTCACAGCCCTTGCTTTTCCCTGGGGGCAGCTCCGTTAGCTCTTGGCTCACAGGTAATGGAAGGACATACCTCTGAGCCCCGATACCTCGGGAGACATAAAGACTGGTTTCCCTAGATGGCGGCTGGTCCATGGAGGCAGAAAGCGCTCTGGAAACACCCAGCCTTTGGAAGTAGCCTACTTGGTCTCCTACCAGCTTTGTGACTAGAAAAAGTTCCTCAGCCTAACCACACCTCAGGTAAAGTGCCCAGAATAACCTCATTCCCTAAGTTGCCAGGTTAAATGAGACCATGTTTCCTAAGCACCTAGGCCTCTGCCTGACGTAGTAGCTGCACACTTAATGGTAGGTACTATTATTATTATTAACTATCTGCTATAGAAGCTCCTCTATTTCTTTACCTCAAAGCTGACTTCTTGGCTTAGAAAACATGTTATAAATAGGCTATATATGCACAAGGATTTCAAAACTGTACAGGGCTGTGAGCACATCATGCCTTGGTACTATTACACATGAATGAGGGAGACGAGATTCCCATCAGACCAATAGAAATGGAACAAGCATGAAAGATGACCGCCGAATTTTGCATCATTTATTGGGGTCACTCGCATCTGACCTAAACTCCCCAGGGCACATCTTCTGCTCCAGGAGTTGACTTGAGTCAGGTAGTCGAGTCAAGCTGGGACCGGAGGCTTTTGAGGCTGCAATGCTGCGAGCAGCATGGTCTTGTAGCCAGCAGATTGGACGGTAAACATGGAAAACAGGGCCAGGCGCCTAGCCTGCTGCCATCCTGAGAACCTGTCGCTGGTGGTGTTCAAAGCAAGCAATGGGGCAACCAGACCGCCAGGTTCCTAATCCTGGTTCCACCATCCAACAGCTGCGTAACCAGGGCAAGTTACTTAGCTTCCCTGTGACTCAGTTTCCTCATCTATAAAATGGGGCTGATAATGATATATGCCTCATATATCATGAAATTAAATGAACTAACACTCATGTAAGTGTGGTAAGGGTACAAGCCATGCAAGGGTCAGCTCTTTCTTATCATTGCTGGTCTGCAGATGAAAACGGGTGAGAAGGGCACATGCTCCGGCACCCGGAGCCACCCGACCATGGGGGCTGGTCCTTCGCACGCATCACGTGCGTCATCGTCTGCCCAACAGCTCCCGCAATACCTGCTCAATTCTTATTGGCTTTTGCTTTTGATTCTTTAGCTCCAGCAAACTACCTGCAAGGAATAAATGAGCAACTCCATAAATAAGAAAAACAAACCAAAGACCTGTTTTTTGTTTTTTGCCACGTAACAGGCACATCACATACATGCACAATAACCCCATGAGGTCGAAATACCATCATCCATACCATCTTCACCCCTTTACCCCTTTTGACAGGAAAGCAATCTGAGGATCGTAGAGATGAAGTAACTTTCCCAGGGAAGTACGGTTCGCTAGCAGCTGAGCCAAGATCAAAAGCCAAGTGTGTTGAGCCCCCGCCCTCAACTGCCCTGCCTCTCTGAATCAGGGTTCATAGTCCCATTTTGCAGATAAGAAAGCTGAGGCCAGATAGCATTAAGCCACTTGGAGTCTGTGGCCAAGCCCACTGTTCTCTTCCCCACCCCCAGCTACTCCGCAGACTGGCGGAATGCCCGCCCACCTGACTCCCAGAGACATGGGTGGTGGTTATTCTCTGCCTGCAGGTTCCTGAGGGCTAGCCAGATGCTGGATGCATGGAGCAAAGGCACACACGGTGGTCAGCCTGGGTCCTGCAGGCCTTCTCTGCAGGGGGAAGAAGCCCAGCCCTGGCAGCTTTATTAGTCCGGTCTTGCTGCAGTGCGCCGCGGTCCTCCCGGAAGCAGGACCTCTTTAGCATTGGGAAGCTGTAGCTGCTGCCTCACACTCGGGCTGGCTGCAGAGGGAGCTGGTTTCTGCAGCAGGCAATCATCTTGACTGACTTGTCCACCTTGCCATCTCAAGGCTTTTTCTCTTTCTTTCTAGAAAGATCAACAGGCCTTTCAACACAAGCTGTTCCCCTGACAACGCAGGATGCAATCAGGACTGGAGACACCCTGAGTGTAGGTCTTGCTTCTCAGATGCTATGCCTTCCAAAGAGCTCCTGACTGTGCCCAGACTATCTTCATGACACATATAGGGAAGAGAAGTATAATCTGGAGAGTTGGGGTCCGGTGGAGGGGAGAATAGGGGAGCCAGCATCCACAGAGCATATTCTTCAGCTGTTAAGGCAATACCTCGATGTGATGGCACTTTGCATCATAGTGTGCGCAACCTTCTGAGCCCTCTGCTGGTGGTGACATAATGCCCACTGACCAATAGGGAAACTGAGGCCAAGTGAGGTCAGTGGAGCTGACTTGCTTACGATCATCGTGCAACCATGACGTTTGATAAAAAGGGGTCAGAGAAATCATGCAACAAGAAGCCCAGAGGTCTCAGACAGAAAGCCATCAAGGGGCAACTTGTTCCCCCATCAAGCAGTGGCCCTGGCCCCACCCAGCCCAGTGCTGGCCCATGTTACATTCTGGAGAGAAAAAGACAAACTGAGAGTCAGTAGAGCTAGTGGCTAGCCTCTCAAACTCTGGAGTTAGGCTCCTGGAATTCACATCCTGACTCTCCCCTTTGCCAGCTGTGTGCCCTCTGCACGTTATTTAACCTCTCTGAGCCTCTGTTTCCTCACTTGTAAGCTGGGCAGCTTAATGAGACCAGTGCCATGGGGAGTTCTGAGGATGCAGAAGCTTCACACAATGCCCAGAGCCCAGTACCAGGCACGTAAGGAGTGAGCTGCTCCGGGTGTCACTGTTCTCTGGTTCACATAATTCCACAAGGCAGGCCGAAGTAGCCCCATTTTACAGGGGAGGGGACTGGGGATCCTTACATAAGGCTTGAGCCCAGGTCTGTCCAAGGCAGAAACCTGTGTTGTTCCCTCTGCAAGGCTGCTGCTCTCAATGTGCACGTTGCTGGGCCTCGTGGAAGTGCAGCCTGCTGACTGCTGGCAGAGTGCTGGGGGCAGGTAATGCCCCTTGGGACAGACTCTGGGTTTGACTGACTGCATGCCTTTGAAAGGAATGGCCTCCAGGCCCCCAGAGAGACAGGCCATGTGGCCTCAGGCCAAGGCCGTGGGAGCTGAAGCCTGCCGTGGGGATATTACCACCCCCGCCCCTTTAGCCCTGATCTGAGGATTTGCTAGGCTTGCAGAGAGCGGGGATGGCCCCACAGGTGTGTGCCCGTGGCGTGTGCAGAAGGGTGTCTACCACATGCCAGGTGCTGGACCAGGCACTTCGCATCCATCATGCTTCAGCCTCTCTGCCCACCATGAAAAACTAACATTGTCCCCATTTAACACAAGGGGAAACTGAGCCTGACACAGGTGAGCTGACTTGTTTATGATCACACAACTATGAAATAGCAGAGTCAGGACTCAAACTCAGGTCTGCCTAGAGCCAACCCTTTACTCTCTGTCTGTCTCCCCTTCTGGAGGAGTTTGGGAGCTACTATCCAGGTCACTGCTTCCAAATCTAGTGCACAGCCAAGCGCCTCCAAGACACTTAGGAGGCATTACCTAGCTGAGCAGCTGATGAAATTCCCACATCTGTGTTCCCAAATAAAAGACCTTACAACAGTACAATGACTGTTTCCAAAGCACTTCCATGTGTCTTCAAACCTAACTCAAAGTAGCAGCCAGGAACCAATAAAGTCAGTATCACCAGGTACCTGTTAGATAAATATGCAGAGTCTCAGGCCCCAGACCCACCACCCAAAATCTGCATTGTAACAAGACCCCTGTGTGATTACATGCACATCAAGAGTTCACTAGGCACAGCCTTAGAATCCTTGATCCAATCAGTGGCAGAGAAAGCCCCCATCGTAACCAGAGCTGCTCGGTGACTTGTCTAAAGACACACAGCAAAACCACGAGCACAGTGCAGGTTGCACACCTGGTCCCTTGCTGGCATGTAGGCTGCCCTTCTGAGCATTCTTTTCATTAAAGAACTGAGTCCTTTACTTGAGTCCCTGCTCCTGCTTGCCTCTTCCAAGTGGAAGGAAGCTAAACTGTGGGGGATGATCAGTTAGTCCCATTAGCATCAAGGAAATAAAACAAGAAGTGGCTCTTGGCTGGACACAGTAACTAAGGCTCTCCTGCAAGATAAGCAGGAGTGTGGTCATTAAAAGCTCAGCTTCCATATTTCAGGATCTGATCTGTGTAATGCATTTGTATGTATCATACACAGCAACATGGAGATGGCCTGTGTTAGCATTTCCCTGGGAACCTGACTTCTCCAGGGATTATAATGAACCCAGCATGTAGCCAAAACACACACACCCCTAACCCCTATACTTCACTGAAGACTGTGCCCGGGGTTGAACTACTTACGGAACTTGATCTGCAGAGTATAGGTAAGTGGCATTTCTTTCCCATGTTATTCCTTTTCTATTTGCAAAAGGAAAAGAATAACTCAGGGAAAATTTTAAGGGGAGCAAGAAATCTTGTGAGCAACTCTGAGTTTTACTGCAGCTTGGAAATCAGTCACTGGATTTTCAGGGTTTATGATGCTGACTTAGCTACAGGCTAAGCAACCCATTTGCAGATTCAAACTGAATAGGAGGAAGGAAACTGCCTCTTGGGTAACACCAGCAGTGAGCCTCCCACTTTATCTCCATGCATATAACCAATTGCCAAAAAACACTCCCTTTTTTCAGATGAGGAAACTGAGGATCAGAGGAGATAAGCAACTTTTCCCAAGGTGGCCCAGCCAGCCCAGGTCAGCTAGACTCTAAAGCCGGAACATGTCCCTTTGCACAACACTGCCTTGGGCTGTTGCTTATCCACCTTTGGGTCTAATTAATTGTTCCATGTGTGTTCAGCAAGCATTCAGTACACAAGGGACAAGAGGCAGCCACTGTTTCCTTGCCCAGTGGTAATATGTACCATCTACTGAGGGCCTGCTTGTTATCAGATCCTGACAGGACCTTTGCCTACAGTCCCATAAATCCAGAAATGGTAAGTCCCCAAGCAGTTGTACCATCTCCCTCCATCACCTGCAGCAGACAGCCATAAATGGTTAAGTCCTACTTGCTGTGTGCCCTTGGGCCAGTTGTTTTACTTCTCTGTGCATCTGCTTCCTTGCAAAGAAAGGTGATAATTACAATGATGTCATGAGGTTTAAGTGAAATAAGTATGTGAGCATTTGGAATACTAGGTGGCATGTAACAACTGCTTAAGAAATGTTAGCTAATATTGTTATTTGGCTTTCTGAGGCTCTCGCCCGTATCACCACTCCCTCATACCTGCTAGACCCTGGGTCTCAAAAGGCATTTCTGGATTTATTAGTAGGTGTTCATAAATGTTTGTGGTAAGAAATAATGGGACATAGAGGGAGTATCCAGTAGCTACATTTTGATAAAGTGGCTGCTCAATTCTGAGCAAAAATCCCAGCCTTATACTTCTGAGCCCCAGATAAACAGAACAGGCTGCCATGGAGTAAATCCTGTTACAGAATTGGGAAGAGATACACCTAATCTGCTCTTGCAGGCAGCTCTGAGCCGGCTCCGGCATGTCCCGTTAAGCCTCTTACACTGACTGCTCTCTGATTCAGTTGAGAAAGTGTCCTTAGCATGTGCTGAGAAAGATTCTGAGGCTGTGGCCGGGGGCAGAGAAAAAGAGTGAGGCAGAGGAGGAAGTAAATTTAAGCAACTGGCTACAGGGCCCATACTCAACCACTTGACAGAGGGGGGTTTGCCTAGACTGGGTTTTGAGGGACGAGTAAGAGTTTATTTGATCAAGAAAGGGAACATGGAGGACTTTTGTGCTCCAAGACAGAAAAGGGAAATTCTGTTTGGGGGCAGTCTGGTACTGTGGATAAAGGTGTCAAAGAATGTGTATAAGATGCTTAAGCTGGTGTCTGGCCCATAGTAATCATGTTACTTGTTATGATTGCATGATGCAGGGTTCAGAGAACATTCCTGGCACAGACGGGGCAGGGAGGGAGCAAAGAACTGCGTGCAAGAGACACCTGCACCGTGGTATGGATTTGGAGTTCTCCCTAGGACAGCAGCTTTCCCAGCACTCAGCATCAGAGAGTGTAATTTTTGGAAATAGCAGGTTTTTGTTTAAAAAATCAGGCAGGATGGATGGGTGGGAAGAGAAGGATAAGGGAAGGGAAAAAGAAAGGGGGCATTACAATTAGCATGTATAGTGGGGGGGGCACGGGGAGGGCTGTGCAACACAGAGAAGACAAGTAGTGATTTCACATCATCTTACTACGCTGATGGACAGTGACTGTGAAGGGTATGTGGGGGGGACTTGGTAAAGGGGGGAGCCTAGTAAACAAAGTTCTTCATGTAATTGTAGATTAATAAAAATAAATAAATAAATAAAGTCAGGCAAATGTTGCTTTTGCCTCCACAGTAATATTGCATTTTGTTATAATTTCAAAATGTTTTAAACCTTTTACCATTGGGGAAAAATGGCAACACAAGAAGATGCGTCCCTTTTCCCCTTGTCTAGCGTTCCTCACCCTCAGCATTATTGACATTTGGGGCTGGATAATTCTCTGCAGGAGAAGGGGGATCCCCGTTGCACTGTAAGCTGTTTAGGAGCATCCCTGGACTCCATCCCATAGATGCCAGCAGTGCCTCCCCTCACAGAGTTGTGACCACTAAAAACGTCTATAAACATTGCCAAATGTCCCACATGGCAAATCACCCCCGAGTGAGAACCTCTAATCTGGACTCAGCCCTGCTGTTTGTACCCCAATTTGAAAAGCATTCAGTGTCACATCAAAGGATTTTAATCTGAATTGGAGGTGGGTCCTCGTAGGCAGAAACCGGACACTACTTCTGGTGGCCACAACGTGATATTAATATTGTGGTCCTTCCCGTTCTGCCAATGAGCAGACAGAAGCTCAGAGAGGTGAGTCTCTCTCCACAAAGCCATAAGCAGGTGTGAACTGACTCAGTGTCTGTCTGACTCCAAACCCTAACTCCGTCCATTGTACCACACGGCCACACCCAACTCCCTCCCAGGCAGTGAAGCCCTCATTCTGCCCTCCTTGGGGAACTTCATCTAGGCACACGCCCCAGCCCTTTTCAGGGAGCCTTCACCTGAATCCCCTGGCCCCTCCCCTGAATCAGGGCAGCAAATAGTCGTGGTCTGACCCTCCCAGCCCCACCTGATCCTCTCCCCAGCCCGACCAGTAGCAGAACTATAGTCTCTGTCCGGCCTGAACGAACTTTTCCTGGACAGGGCCAGATGGCAAACATTTTGGTCTTTGCTGGCCGGACGGTTTTTTACAGCTACTCAACTGTAAAAGCAACCACAGGTGATGTATAAATGATGGGCATGGCCATGTGCTAATAAAACTTTAACAGCCAGTCAGCCCACGGGCAGTAGCTTGCCAGCCCCTGTGTTATTCAATAAAGAAAATGTGCTGTGTGTGTGTGTGTGTGTGTATGCATATATATATATATGCATACACACACACAAACAGAATGGAATATTATTCAGCCATTAAAAAGAAGGAAATCCTGACATTTGCAACAACATGGACAAATCTGGAGGACATTATATTAAGTGACATAAACCAGACTTTGAAGGATAGATATCCTATGATCTTACTTACACGTAGATTCTAAAAAAAGTTGACTGCATAGAACCAGAGGGCAGCATGGCAGGTGCCCGGTATTCGGGCTGGGAACATGGAGATGTGGTCAAAAGCCACAAACTTTCAGTTATAAAATGAAGAAGTTCTGGAGATCCAGTGTACAGCATGGTGACTATAGCTAACAGCTCTGTCATGTCATATTACTATCATTTCTTTTTTGCAGCGAGAACAGTTACAATCTAGTCTCTTGGCAACTTCGACGTTTTAATGCAGTATGGCACCCAGAGTCGCTGCGCTGTGGTGCATTAGATCTTTGTAACTTCCTGACCTCCTGGCTGCAAGTCTGTACCCATATCAGCCGCTCCCCAACTTCCCCGCCCTCCCCCAGTAACCACCATTCTGTGCTCTCTTTCTACAGGCCGCGGGGGCCTTTCCTGATGCCAACGTTCTGTGAGCTGTCATGCTCCAGAGCTCCCCAGGGTCTGGCTGCGTGGGCCCTGGCCAGCTCCCAGCAATACCAAGCCTCTGCTCAGGGTACCAGGCCAGCTCCTGGGTGGCAGGGGCAGCTTCTCTGCTTCTCAGAACTGACACCAGATGAGTCAAGCCACTTGCCCCAAATCACAAAGTGGTTAAATAAGAGGGCTAGGATACAAGTGAGGGCGGTCGTCTCTAGAGGGTGTGACTCCAGCCATGCGCCGCCTCGCCCCTCTTCCTTGAGATGCAGGATTCCCACTACTAGGAAGGAAAGAGGAGTACACGCATTTCCCGAGCATCTGCTCTTGCCAGGCACCGATTTGGGTCCTTTGACACCTAAAAATCACCCCCCTTGTGCGTGCATCCTAGGGCTACTATAACAAAGCAGCCCAAACTGGGGCTTAAAACAATAGAAAGCAATAGTAATGTTTTCTCCCACAGTTCTAGAGACCAAAAGTGAGGAGTCAGGTGTTGTCAGGGCCGGGCTCCCCATGAAGCCTCTAGGACAGTCTCCTTCCTGTCTCTCCCAGCTCTGGTGGCCCTCGGCGTCCCTGGCTTGTGACAGCGGCACACCAGACTGCCTCTGTCTTCATGTGACCTTCTCCCCTCCGGAGTGTGTGTTCTCCTCCTTCACGGACACCAGGCCTTGGACCCAGGGCCCTCCGACTCCAGGATGACCCCATCTTAACTTACTACATCTGCAAAGACCCGACTTCCCGAGAGGGTCACATTCACGGGGACCAGGAGTCAGGATTTTGACATCTCAATTTAGCATGTAGCCACCTTAGACAGTGTTCTCCGTGTTACAGAATTGGTATTGAGGCTCAGAGAGGTCTAGTAACTTGGACGAGGTCACACAACCAGGACATGATAGAGCAGGGATTCAAACCCAGGACTGTGACCCCTGCCCCACCACCTCAAAATCTCAGAAAACCACACCCCTGGAGGTCAGGCCGGGGGTCCAGGGACAGAGGCGGGGAGGCTCCACCTTCAAGGGCTGAAGTTTGTTTTCCTTTGCTTAGGAGAGTCCCCTGCCTGAGAGTAGCACACACCCAGAAGGAGAAGAGCCAGGCAGACGCGCCCCAGAGCAGCGCCCTCCCCAGCCCCCAGCTCGGTCCCCAGGCTGTCCAAGAAGGAAGCAGCTGTGCAATCTGACGCTGACATACTGCCTGCCCGTTTTTCCACAGATCCCCTGTGCTCACATCTTCCACACTAAACATGGTTCAATTAGGAATCCCAAAATGTGTAAATCTTTGCATTCTTATTGCTCCATCAAGAAACAAAGTATTAAGCGCAGACACATTTCCTTAAGTACTGGCGGCTTTGTTTCCACTGGCTCCAGATATGACAGCCCATCTTTTATAATACCTCATCCAAGGTTGACAGATATCATCGCTCCACACGGCTCCAGAGGGCCGTGAAGTCATGCGTGGGGTTGTCACAGAGCTTTCAGGGAGGGTGTGAAGAGTCAGCCCAATCATCATCATCATCATTATTATTATTATTACGTCCTTTGGTGTTGTTTCCTGCCACTCATATTCTCCTCCATTCCCCACCTCCCGTCTTCACCCTGCTCACAGCTGCCCCACCAAATTCAACAAACTCCATTTTCCTCTCGTGGCCTCCTGCCTGTCCAGCCATGAGATAGACCTGGTCGGGCAGACAGGGAGAGGCAGGCGCGAGGAGCGTTCAGCCAAAAAGAAGAGAAGGCTTCACATCTAATGAAGCCAAATGCCTGCCTTCCAACCCCTACGTGGGTCCCTTCTCATGTGTGACCTTGGGCAAGTCATTGAGCCTCTCGGAGCTCCGGTTTTCTAATCCGTAGAACAGCACCGACGGCACCTGCTTTATGGCGTTAAATGTGATCATTTGCATACAAGACAGCACGTGGCACTAGACAGCAGCTCCCTTCCTCATTAGACCAGGAGCAGAAGCATGGGGTCACCCGCACCGAGAAGCAAACAGACCGTGAACTTCATCTCCGCCCTCGCAGGCCCATCTCAGCCAGCCCACCGTCCAGGTCCATCCCATCTCCTTCTTATGAGAGGCTGACTCACCCAAGGCAGGGGAGCTTGGGGGCAGGGGCAGGCCAAGGCTTCCGCTAGGTCCCTTCAACGAGGAGCTATAAGAAGCCCAGCTCATCAACACAGGGCCACAAACATGTGCTTCAACTCGGCAACCATAAGCCCTGACCTCCTGAAGGGTTCCCAGCTGGCACAGGACCGAGGCTAGGTAGTCACCTGGCCTGTGTTCAAATCCCAGCTCTGCCGCTTACAAGCTGTAGGACTCCAGGCAAGTCATGTGGTTTTTCTGTGTGAAACCACCTGTCAAGTGAAGATCCGACAGTGCATGGTTAGAGCTGTACATAGAGCAGCCACCAGGCAAACTTAGCTATTTAAACCTTAATTCATTACAATTAAAAAAAATTTTTAATTCTGTCCCTCAATCACATGAGTCACATTTTAAGTGTTTCATGGCCACATGTGGCTACCCTGCTGGGCAATGCAATACAGGCTATTGTCATCACTGCAGAAAGTTCTATTGGGCAGTACTGTTTGGGATTATTGTGAGGATTAAGGGCATCGATGAATATAGCCTGTCTAGCACCATGCCTGGCAGACAGGAAGTGCTCGGTACAATGTAGCTGTCAGACCATTAATCCTCTGTATGGTGGGACACGGCTCCCCCTTAGCAGATGAGAAAACTGAGGCTCAGAGGAAAGAACACCCCTCGTCCGAGTTCTCACAGCTAGTAAGTAATACAGTCAGATTTAACCCTGATATCTGTGATTTCGAAAGCGGGTTCTGTTTTCAGAACCAGAGTATAGTCCTCTCAGCCTCAGGTAATAACAGTTGGCTCCGCTTCCCTCCCCTGAGGAGGTCTGGCCTTAGTTTTAGGCCCTTGGTAGGTCCCTCCCCTCTGAGAGTAATCCTCCTCTGTAAAATGGGCTGCTTGGAGATAAAGTGACACAATGTATTTCCAAGCACAAAGTAGGCACCCAAGAAATGTGTTTTAGAATCTGAATTACGACCACCAAGGAACTGAGTTTTAAATACAGCCCTGGCATGAATGGATAAAGATGTGGTACATATACACAATGGAATATTATCCAGCCATAAGCAGAAAACAAACCCTACCATTTGCAACAACATGGATGGAGCTAGAGGGTATTATGCTCAGTGAAACAAGCCAGGCAGAGAAAAACAAGTACCAAATGATTTCTATAACGACAAAGCAAAACTGAAGGAACAAAACAGCAGCAGACTCACAGACTCCAAGAAGGGACTAGTGGTTACCAAAGGGGAGGGGTGGGGAAGGGTGGGTGGGGAGGGAGGGAGAAGAGGATTGAAGGGCTTTATGATTGGCACACATGGTGTTGGGGGGGTCACAGGGAAGACAGTGTAGCACAGAGAAGACAAGCAGGGATTCTGTGGCATCTTACTACACTGACGGACAGTGACTTCAATGGGATATGGGGAGACTTGATAATATGGGTGAATGTAGCAACCACAATGTTTTTCATGTGAAACCTTCATAAGAGTGTGTATCAGTGATACCTTAATAAAAAAAGAAAAAAATATACAGCCCTGGGATCTGGTCCTTCGCAGGAAAGCCCACATGCCTTCTCAGCTTTCTGTAAGGATCACAGAGTTGTTCTGTCTCCACTCTCTGGGAAGCAGAAAGCTCACCGCCTCTTGGGGCTGGAGTGAGACCCTTTCATTTGTTCACCTTTACCAATCAGGGTTCCAGAGCTTTGCAAAGATGCAGACCCATCGGCACTCTCTACAGAAACAATCAATTCCTTGATTAAAATCTGACAGTTTAATTAATTAGTGCTTAATAGTCAACCTTAATTATACTCTACATCATGATTTGATAATATTCATAGATGTCCCACATGGCTGCGCACACGTATCTTTTATCAACTGATTACAAACACCTGAACTTGACCTCCACACTTCGGAAAATGTCGCTAACATGACAGACTTGATTAACACTAAGGCAGATCTCACCGAGGCCTGCTCACAGTGGAGAATTCTCTGGTTTTGCAGTTCTTTGAGATCCGCCGGAAAGAGTTTGCACATGGTTTATACCCTCCTCACCTTGATAGGTTTATGAGTTTTATAAAGCATTAAATAATGTCACTGGTGCTTATTTTCACCTGAAAAAAAAAGAGAAAAAGGTACTCCTAGGTCTTTTTATTAACCCAGAGAATGAGTTGGTTTCTAAAGCAGGTCAGATGGGCTGGAATTCTTTGGATGAGATGGGAGAGCTATGAAAGCCACTATGCAAACAAAGAAAAGAAGGTTGGCCTTGAAGACATAAAGACCTGGGCTTGAACCTTTAGCCCTTTTTTTTTAAGGTTTGGGGTTTTTTTCTAAATATACTTGACATACATTATATTAATTTCAGGTGTACAATATGATTCACTGAATCTTTGGTGCTTCTGAGCTGTATGATCTTGATTGCATTTCTTCACCTTTCTGAGCCTCGGGTTTGTAGAATTTTTGTAAAACGAACTTCTTCATTTGTAAAATGGTATCAATAATTTCCAATCCTCAGGATGTAGATGTGAAGTTCGGGGGATGGAAAAGTGCCTGCCGTGTAGTAAGTGGCCATAAGTGGTACACGTTGAACCATCAGCTGTTGCAGAACTGTGCACTGTCCAGTTACCCACGGAGACCACTTGATGCAAAGAGGTCATACTTCTGCATTTGGGGGCTCCTAGGAGTGACCAGTAGAAGGGCTCTGGGAGCTGGTAATGACATTATATTTTGCCAAATCAGCCATTATTTCCTAGCATGTGTCTTTGGGCTTTTTGGGGAGTGACCTAAACCTTCCCAGAAGTTTCCAGAACTACTTCATGAGCTGTGGCCTGGCCCAGAGGGGAAGGCCCTTCCCCTGAGTGGAGGCATGGCTTCTGGAGGGTGACCTTCGCCTCTCAGGGTCTCGGTTTACTTATTTCTAAGAGACTTGGCCCATTTTTCCAAAGACCTGCTCCTGCTATAGAATCACCTGAAATGTTTAAAAAATTTTTTAAAAGACTACAATATATATGATAGTCACACAGACGCACTCTCCAGGTAATGACTATTTTGGCATAGGAATTTTTTTATAGATACTTATTTCTGGGCTTCCATCCCAAAGACATTGATTCAGCAGATCTGAAGGGATTTCTGAGAATCTATTTTTTTAAATTTCCAAGGGCTTCTGATGGGCACCCACATGGGGGACAAACAGGGTTGCTGCGCTCCAGTTTCCCACACAACTGGAGACCTTGATTCTGATTCTTTGCCTCTGATGGGAGGTGCCCACCCCTCCCCACGCTGCTCCCCAGGCTGTGGGACTAGACAACTCTTTAGATTCCTACCATTCCCAATTACCTTCAATATGAGCCATATTATCAATTGACATTATGGAAAATCCCCCCAACACAATGGCCATTTCCAGAAATCAGATTGTTCTGCTGAGTAGGGGGACTTTTATTTTCTCCCCGATATTATTTCCCATTAATTCTGAAAAGCACTTTTTGCTATTTTTTTCCATTATTTTCCCAGCATGGACCTAATAGACACCAAAAAGGACTTCTAAAAAATTCCATTAACTTTATCTAATGGAAATTCTCACCATATCACAATTGCCAAAGGCCTATTTTATTGTGGAGTTAACCTTGGGGAGCTTTTAGATGTTCTTTGGGACATGAACAGAGGACTGAGGAAATCTTTCGCTTCTACATCCTTGGGGAATTGAGCACACCTGGTTAAGTAGGGAACTGCTCATTCTTAATTTGTTTCTCTGGGTGAATATTGATTTGACTCCTGTTGTAGATCATAAATGCAGGCCCACCTCCCACAACGTGAGACCCTGCAGGTTTTGTTTAATATTCAACTGTGAGAAACCTGAGTGCCTGCACGATTCTTTCATTTCTGGCTGCTCCACCTGTTGCTCCCCCAGAGATCTGAGTTAAGAATGCTGCATACAGAAAACTCATTGGTGTGGCTGTTAAATGCAGGACCACTTCCGTTGTGCTCATCTGGGTATCTTCAAAATCCCACGGAGAAACGTAAGAAGGGAGCCGCTCATTTGGAGCAGGACAAAGTCCATGACCTCTCTGGTTACGTAGCGAACCTGTCCAGGGCCGCGTTTCTAATATATCTGTTCTTGTGTGTTTTTGCACTGGCGAACTCAGCCTCAGGAACACCACTTTTTTTTTCTTTTGGGCATCATCCATATCTACTAGGCAGCTGTCTATGCTGCGTGTTGCGGAGAACGCGTATCGTTCTGAGCAGTTCTTCGGCGCCTAGTGTTCATGTTGACCGGGAGTTTGGGAATGATAGCTGTCAGGAGCATTCAACTTAAAGAATCCAGAAATGTATAAGAAGGTAAGACCCTTAAGGGCAAACAGGTTTGATGTGGTGGTGGGGAGAATCTGTGGATATCTGCTTCTCCCTTTTCCTGCTACCACCACCCCCATTGCTTATCCTGGTGGTTGTGTAGTGCAGGGGAGGGGGAGGATTTGTGACACACGTCACAGTAAGGAGGGGACATCACCTGGTGCCCCTGGGCGGCATGAAAAGGACAGTAAATTTCCCAAGATTCTGCAAACCAGGTGGGATTCCTCCCTGGTTTCATCACCCTGGAACCCCAAGGGGCCTCTGCTACTGGAGCGGATCAGGACACCCCGTGCTGCAGGCAGCCTGCATGCCGTGTGCATTCCCAAAGAGGAACAAACCAGCTGTTAACAGCACACCAGACTGCCAGGCTGAAGACAAGCAACAAGACAGGTGTCAGGAATTGGACAGGAAGCAGAAGCCCCAGCAGGACCCAGGAACCTGCCTTTTCTGACTGGGACTGAGAAAATTGGAAGATCTTTGGTGCCAAGCCAGGCCTGCCCCATGCAAGAGGCTTGGGTTGGGGTAGATGATGAACCATCTCTTTGTCCAAGACAGAGGGATTTTCGAGGATAGAGGGCTTTCAATTATAAAACCAGGAAAGCACCCCAGAAAATGGGGGTTAGTTAGTCAACCTAGATAGGGGACACAGTTTAGCATAGTTCCTAAAGTCTTTAGACTTTAAACAAAGACCGATGCAGACAGACCTGAGTCTGAATCCAGGCTGTGCTGAGTGACCTTGGAAAGGTGACTTCGGCTCTCCTCGCCTGTAACATGGGAGTGAGAAGGTGCCTCCCTCCCAAGGCTGCAGGAAGATAAGGATTAATAATGCAAGCAAGGCAGGTAGCATAGATCCTGGAGTAGGTTAAGCACTCAGTCTGTCTTTATTCTCAGCGTTCTGAGGAAGTTACCCAGGTGCATTCTGAATGCCTACCAAGCGGAAGGGAAAAATCAAGCCTAGATGTGCGGATGCAGCAGGACACAAGAGACGTGGAAATCCAAAGGTTATGAAGGTCTGGAACAGGTGCAAAAGGTCAGAGAAACCAACACAGGGCAGGGGTTGTGATAGAATGAGAGCAGGACTCATCTCTCACACACCACCTCATGCCCTTAAGAGTCTTGGGGGGTCAACAGAGTGGGAGGTCCCACTCAACGGAGAAGGGAGTCTCAGAGTCTGGAAGAAGGAAACGGACAGCCCTGGCCTACCTGCCACCTGGAGGCACTGACAGCCCAGGCCTTCCCCGCCCGGCTCCTGACCATTCTGGGAACCGTGTCCCCAGGGCCTGAGGCTCACTCGCAATGAACTGACCTTACGGCAGAATCTTCTGCAGACGCGACAAATGAGGCTGAAGAGAGGGAGGGAGGTGGAGAAACAGCCGGGGGCAGCGGGCAGAGGGGTTTTTGAAATATAGCAATACCCGTGTGACAGAAATAAAAGAAATGATATTTAAATATAAGTATTGGCAATCTCTTTTCTCTTCCCTTCTCCCTCCCTCTTGACCTTTTAAAGAGAATGAATTCTCTCATCTTGAGTTGGATGCCACGTTATGCATGGATTAAAAGGGCAAAGGGGAAGGAAACCTAAAAAACCAGAACGGCTAAGTTGATCTATGTGATAATGGACTGGGCTTCAGATGTTTGGACTGGACTTCAGAGTTTAGGCAAGAGAGAGGAGAGGTGATTCGGTCTTTTTCCTGGAGCCAGTGCAGAGTTTTTAGCCAGAGATTCGGGAGAGATGAGCACAGGAGATTTTTAAAGACAGAGGAAAGATTTTGATTTCATTCAATTAAGTTTTCCTCCAGAATGTGATTTCTCTTAATGCAAATCTGTGCTGAGACTAAACCACATGGAGATTCAGATTTATACGGGTGACACTAAATGCCATTAATTAATATTCATTAAATGTCTTGTAGGCTCCAGGCAGTTCAACAAACACTGAGTGCCCATTGTGCTGATTTCCCCAATGAATAGCTTCCCTACTTCCACGTCTTTCCAATGTGACTTTACAGCGCTTCCCATCAGGAGGTTAGAATGTATTTCCCCTCCAACCTCATCCAGGCTGGCCTTATAACCTGATGTGGCCAACAGAACGCAGTGGGTCTGGCAGTGTTCTAGGTCCAAGCTGAGGCTTCAGAGGCTTTGCAGATTCCTGCAGTCCTCATGGACCCTTGCCTCCACCATGAGAACAAGCCCGGACCCATCCTCTGGGGGCTGAGACCCTGTGGACAGGAACTGAGAGCCCTCAGCTAGCAGCAAGCCATGCCCCAGAAAAAGCCACCACACTGACCCTCAGCTGACCACAGACACATGAGCGGGTCCCACTGAAGTACAGCTGCCCAGCAGAACCCCCACCTCCAAAAAGGCCAACACACAGAATCACCAGTAAAAACAAATCTTTATAGTTTTTAAGCCACTAAGTTGCAATGGTTTCTTACACACAGTGATGTCTATCTGATGCATTTACTGAGTAACCAGTGAATATTATTTTGTCCCTTGCAACTAAGAATACATAATTTCTCTTTGCTCTAAGAAGTTTCAGGGCAGAAGATAAACAAAAAAAACATGTCTGAGGTCACTCATCTGTAAGTTCCAAAGCCAGAATTGAAGATAGCTCCATTTAATTCAAAACCTATCTTTCTCTATACCTCATAAACCCAGGGTCATCTCTATAATTCAAGAGCGGTAACAGGAGAGGTCTGGACATCAGCCACTGAAGCCAGGCTCTGCCTCCATATCCGGGCCCACCAAACAGGATCACAGTCCAGCCAGAAATCAGCATCAAAGGAAGGCTGGGGCTGAACATTAAACTTCATAACAGATACTACGGTGTTGAGAGCAATGGGAGATGCGGGAATCAGCAGAGCTGAAGTTGCCAACGTCCGATTTATGGAAGATAAACAAAACCCATTTGATCAAATGGAAAATGAAATTGCAGAACAGAGCAGTTCTCCTAAGAGGTAAATAGACAGTCTACAGAATCTGCTAAATAGGCTGGCAGGGAGTCAGGGGTGTCTATATATACGTATCCTCACTGTTGTAAGTCATTCTACGCACACACACACACACACACACACACACGGTATAAAACAAGGATACAGGGGCACACGCAGTCATCACACAGGTAAATGCATGGAAACCCACCTGCTTATACTACATAGGTAGCACATATGTGCACTTACTGACTTGTAACCACAGACTTGCACAGACAATCGCACACATACAGAGGCATGATGATCATGAAATGTACAACACCCAGACACATGACCGTACACACACAGAGACACATATTCACAGGGAGACAGGCACACCTTCTTGTGTAAAAGCACAGGGGCTTACACATGATGCAAATATATTCATGCTTGCACACATGCACACACAACTCATCCTCATCAACCCCAGACGGGCAAAGAGAAATCCTCCTACAGGGAGTGGATTTTCCCTTCCAGGATTTGTCCTCAGTGTTAGAGCATTTCACCTGCAAATTCCTCTAGGAGAGAATCTTCCAGGTGATCCTCTGACCCCAGCAAGAAAGCTCAGCTCTCCCTGGACCATAGGGCCAGTTCTGACCCCAGGAGGGGAATTTGAAGAACTCTGGGCCAATAACTGGGACTAATCATGAAGTCAGCACACTGGGCTTCCTTTTGGGAAATTAGGCCTACGCCTCATCCTTGGGCTGAAATAGGAGCAAAGACAGCAGCTTTGACATCAGGAAGACCAGGGTTCAAATCCCACCTCTGTAGGCTAGCTACATGAACGTGGGGCCAATTACATACATATGCTGACCTTCAATGGCAGTTGTAAGAAAAGAGGTGATCATGCGGGTAAGTGCTTATTCAGTACCTGGCACATAGCAGGTGTCAGTAATTGTTGGAAGAAGGAGAGGATATTTTCAAGGCCACATGGTCCATTCATTTACAATCTTAATTTTGGGTTTTCCTTCTTTTTTCTTTTTCTTCCAGGTATAACAAATCCAGGCTACTTTGCATTTATATTCTATAACATTTTACGCATCACTATTACATATTTTATCCAGAATGATCCTTTTTCCTTTAAATCTCTCCACGTAAATGTCTGTGTAATGAACAAGGGCTAATTTCTTCTTCTGCCCTTGAGCATTACCTTTCCTGGGGGGCCATATATCTGTTTATGATCACTAAAACCATTCAGCTAATCGATTTTGTTAAGCCCAAATTCTCTTTACAGGCAATGTCTTAAGATCCAAAACCTCATAAAAACAAGGAATTAAAAAAGTTTCCATCTCAAAGTCAGAAGCAGACTTTGCTCTTCAGAGTAAGCCCATTTTTAAAGGAGGACCTTGGAATGGCCAGTTTTGAATTTTCGTTTCACTGTTCATTCATTCACCACCACGAACTTTCCTGAGCACCTACTACATGCTAGGCACCGTGATCAGAACCCAGTTCACAAGGATAGACACAGCCAAGCACAAAAGCAAAGTACAGCAGTAATCATGACTCAACATGGTCAGAGAAATTATTTGTAAGATATTAATTTTTTTAATGGGCAAGGTCAAGACGAGAAGGAGTAATTAAGTTTGCAGAAGAGTGGCAAGAAGGTGTGGGAAGCGTGTTATCTTTGCTTGCCCAGGGTCACTTCCTCTATTCATTTGTAAGAGAATTCCTGGGTCCTTGGGAGAATTCTCCCTCCCCAGTTATCCATAGCCTTTCTGAAGCTGTCAAGCAAGTGGTGTTCCTCTGGGGGGAGCACATAATTCAATTCTGGTCCATCAACCTCCCAAGCCTGGGAATAGTCAACAAAGTGGTTAAGCAAAGTGATACGGAAGCAACAAGCTGCTGGCAGTTGGAAGAGACTCTTCTGCAGATCCCTTTACTTGTATTCCCCAGACTGGCCGTGCCTCTGTCCTTCCAGGTCTGTCACCCCGTCACCTCCCAATAAATCAGAGTTGAATGAACTATCACCAAAGATACCAAAATCTCCATGGGGGAGATACCCACCTTGGGTTCTGAAGACTGAAAAATTGCTCAGGGGAAGAAAAGGCAGAGAAACTGGTGCAGGGAAAAGATGTAAGGGCACCAGGTATAAAACCACGCTGCACATTGGAGTAATGGAATCACTCAGCATGGCTACAAAACACACGGCAAGAGCCATAGCACCTAGAAAACAAAAGCCACCTTCTTCCGTGTCCCCAGCACTCAACACAGAGCCTGGTGCACAAAGGTGCTCAATAAATGTTTGTGGAATGAGTAAATGGTGGAACGGCAGAAACAGGGCCAGACAGAGAATCTTGCAACCCAGGCTGGACTTTGCAGTATCTGGAGTGCAAGCTGGAACCACCAAGGACATTTTTTTGAATCCATAATTCCGATATGGATTTTTTACATATTCATTTTGAATTATATGACAGGATGGAAGTATGAGCTAATACTATGGAAGTATTTATTTTGCAAATACCACCACAGGTATTTGCAAATACCTATAACACATTTATAATCTATAGAATATGTAATATATAAATGTGTCAATTCAACTCCTTAAGCTTACACAGTGGTATATGTCAATTACATCTCAACACATAAAAGTGAAATAAAGTATTCATTTTTAAATTCAGCTCTGGCTTCGGAGTGAAGAAGGAACTGGACATGCCCAGGGCTGAGAAGGGATCCCAGTGAGGAGTCCGATTTGGAAATCTAGACAGAGGGCGATGGTGCCCTGAATAGGCCCCTGGCAGTGCAGATGGATTTGACAGGCTTGGTGACAGTTCACACGTGGGCAGAGAGGTAGAAGGAAAAATGCAAGGATGACCCCAAATTTTCTCTCCTGGGTGGGTGACATGCTGTTCATGCAAATGGGGCATGGAGGAAGAACAAGCAATGCAGAAAAGTGAAGTTTTCTTTGGACGTGTTTGGTTGGAGGCTCCTGCCAAACGCCAGTGGGAGATGTTGAGTAGTTGACTCAGAAGAGCAGTTGTGGGGGAAAGAGTTTAGACATCCATCAGCATCCGGACCGGGAATTCTTAACCTGGGGTCTCCAGATTCTGAGCTTGCATGAGATACGATGCATGCATGTGCATTTTTCTGGAAACACCAGCTGGTCCTGCTTCATTTTTTCAAATGGATCTGTGCCCCAGCAGTGTTCAGAGATGCTGACCAAGACAGAGAGAAGCCATGGGCGTGGATGAGTTGGTCCATGCGTCAGTGTATCTCCAGAGTCAGGGCTCTCCAGAGAAACAGAACTGCCATTGACCCAATGTTTGTGTCCCCTCAAAATTCATATGTTGAAACCTCATGCCCAGTGTGATGGTATTAGGAAGAGGGGTCTTCAGGAGGTGACTAGGCCATGAGCATGGAGCCCTCATGAAGGGCATTAGCGCTTTCATAAAAAAAATTTAAAAAAAACAGAGAGATCCCTCCCTCCTTCCACCTAAGGACACAGTGAGAGGATGTCCATCTATGACCCAGGGAGCAGGCTCTCACTAGACATGGAATCTGCCAGTGCCTTGATCTTGGACTTTCCAGCCTCCAGAACTGTGAGAAATGGGTTCCTATTGTTCATAAGCCACCCAGGCTGTGGTATTGTTAGAGCAGTGTGAATGGACCAAGAAAGAATCAATAGAAGATAATGATAGATGTTGATAGGCGATTGATAGAAATTAGATAGATAGATAGATAGATAGATAGATAGATAGATAGATAGATAGATAGATAGATAGATAGATAGATGATAGAATGAGACATACAGACAGAGATTTCAGGGAATTAGCTCATGCATCTGTGGGAGTCAACCAGTCCAAAACCTGTAGGCAGGCCAGCAGGCTGGAAACTCAAGCAGGATTTCTATGTTACAGGCTTAAGGTAGAATTTCCTCTTTTCCAGGAAATCTGTTTTTACTCTTAAGGCCCTCAGCTGATTGGAGGACGGCTAGCCTGACAGTAAGAATTTCATCTCGTTCCGTCTCCAGATGATCCAACGATGCCTTCCCAATGGCAAAATCACCACAAAGCAGAGAGGGGAAAGCATCTGGCCCTGGGGAAGACAAAACCAAGCCAGTGGGATTTGGGGGTTACCGATGCCTCATTCTTACTCCCTTCCAGAATCTCAACAGCAGAGCATCCACACAAGGAGAGGGAGGGCATTCAAATGCAGTCAATTCTTGTTATGCACCATAGTTATGTTCTATAAAGAACCCACACGCACTGAATCAGCCAGCACTACACCTCTGCTTCTAGAGGAAATACAAGGCGAGGTTCCTGCGAGTCTCTGGGCACAGCATCTTCATCAATGGATCACTACGTAACCTTGTTTCTCTGTCTTGCTGTTTAAATACACCTTAATATATATTTTTGATTCATTGGCATTGAACTCACAGCCAACAGCACTGTAAGTTAGGCCTGAATGCAGCTCTTCTAACATATATATTTTCTCTGCAAGGCACGTCCCAGCCTTCTTGCAATTAAGATCAGCAAACGGCACTCCAGCACTACAGTTGGGGGGCCATTTTAAGCAGAAACATCACCAAGGAAAAACACAAAAATGCAAAAAAAAAAAAAGACCATGGTACTAAACAGTCCACGAAAATGACACATTTCCAGGGGGAACTAAAGCAAGAAGGCAGAGCCGGCGACAACGTGCGTGTCTGGTTGACTCCGAATTCTAACCACCCTCTTTCCATGCATGACCATGTAAGAGCCCCGAGCATTGACTGGGCTTACAAATCAATTTCAGCAAGTTGGTGAATCCACAGATAATGAGGATTGCCCTGAACACTTGGGAACAAGCGGGTGTGAAGCACATCAGGGCCTCGGGGCCACCACACATCAATCCAGCCTATGCAGGAAAGAAGGCGGGTGATTGCAGACCTTCCCAAAGCTGCTCTCTGGTGACCGGGTCACTGACCCTTCTCAGGGTGGGCCATGCCAGCACTGGAGAAGGGGTGAGACCAAGGGAGCCAGCTTCTCGCTTTACTTCCTGTCCCCTAGCTGTAGGGACAGCTGCTGTTCCCACTGCCAGCATGGTCCATGGAAGTCAAGCTCCAGCTACTGGAAAAGCACCCTTTACTGCACAGGGAAGAGCAAGTAAGGGGGTGGAGAGGCAGAGGACCCCAATCTGGGATCTCCCTGAAAGAATGAGGTCTTGGCAAAATTCCCATTATAAAGAGCCTGCCATAGTCAGCGAGGGAGGCTATAACTAAATACCACAGACGAGGTGGAGCAACTCTGCTCTGTGACCTACTAGCTTACACAAGAGGACAGTTGCAGAATCAACCCCCAAAGGCCCCACCTACAAATACCATCACACGGGGAGCTAAGGCTCCCACATACAAATCTAGGGGAGGGAGACACAAACAACCAGCCCAGGCATAACAGGCCCATTGCAGAATATGAGCAAGGAAGATGAAAGGGGCCACAGCCCTTCCCAGGAAAATAAGTCCCACTAGGAGAGCTGCTCAAGTTGATGACAGCGCTCAGGAAATGCCTGCAGGGGTGGGGGGAACCCAGGGGGGTGGCCAGCTGCCTTTCACGATTTTCAGCACCAGCTGCCCCGGGAGGAGCCGGCTGCTCTTTTCACTTGGTGAAGGCTTTGAACATCACCTCTAGGCAGAGGCGGGAGAGGTAGGGATCCCCCTTGAAATGCAGGTTGGAGAAAGACCTGAGGGGCCCTGCAAAGATCCTATGAAATCCGGCATACCACTGTTAACATCATTAGGCCCCTGCAGTATCCAAGCAGTTCGTGCATGCTATTGCCTTTCATTTCCACAAAAATCTGAGCTTATATTTATTGAGGGCTTGCCGAGTGCCTGACACTGTGCTAGATGCCAACTCCCCCATGTATTGTCAGGCACTGCTCTTACCTGCCTACCCCCTCCCATCACCCCCATGAGGAAACAGTGCCGCAAGGCTGGGTGACTTTAAAGCTAGCAGGTGGCAGAGCAGGGCTTCCCCACCTCAGCACCATTGACCTTGAGGGCCAGATAACTGCTGTGTGCACCATCCTGTCCCTTATGGGATGTTTAGCGGCATCTCTGTTCCCACCCATCAGATGCCAGTAGCGCTGCCCGCCACCGTGACAGCCAAAAATGTCTCTAAGTATGGTCAAATGTCCCCTGGGAAAGCGGGCACAGAGTCACCCCAGGCTGGGAGCCGGTGCAGCAGGGCCATGATTTGAATCCAGGGAGCCCGACTCCAGAGCCAGCCCCTCCAGCAGCTACAGGCACACACGCCTCACTCACAGCCTCCCATCTTTGGCCGGAAACAGAGGCTCTGGGAGAGCAGCCGGTCCCCACCGCCTCCAGCTCGTGTGGGGCCCCGTGGATGTGAACTCAGGTCTGACCCCAAACCCAGCCCTCTGCCCACCTGCCAGGCAGCATCTGTTTTAAAGAGGGACCATCCACCCCTGGGTCAAATCCTGGCCTGGGGTTTGGCCAGGAACTATGAAGAACTCACTCCCACAGCCACGCCCCAGGTCACATGGTTGGCCAGGTGGTGGACAGGCCCCATCCCCAGATCTGCCGGCTCCAAGCTCAAGCAGGCCACGCTTTGCCCCCGTCTCAGCTCTCAGCAGCTTCCTCCCGCCACCTACCCGTTTTGCAGCCAAGTGATTTTGCAACCATCTCGTTTTCTTGTGCAATCGCTGGTCCCAGTTGCCAATTCCTTATCTGAGTGGTAAAAGAGAGGGCGCCGTGTGGCTTCGGGGATTCAAGAGTGGCAGCCTGGAAACCCCAAGGCTTTGTGGAGTTTTAGCCATGGGACTGGCACGTGAAATCAGTGGCTCATCAGACAGCCTCCCCTGAGCCCTGCGGTGATGACTGATGAAGGAAGCAGGCTTGGCAGTTCAGTCAGCCCTCTATGCAGAAAAAAGAGCCCTCTGAAGACGGTCACTCAGTTGAGGAAGAAAGAAACAAGCTTGGCTTCTAATCAATGGCTGTGCAGGTGTCTCTCATCAAAGGCTTGGCCTGTCACCTTCTATTGTCTGGTGGTAATGAGTCCATTTGAATGAGGCCTTCCTCGGGCCCCCCGGGAGGAAGGGAATCCGCCTTCTCTGTGTTTCTCAGAGAGCTGTCACTACGCTGGTTGCCATTCACAGAGTGCCTACTATGTGCCGGGCAGTGTCTGCGGACTGTGCGTGTCCCAGCATTTCCCGTCTTCATGACAATGCTAGGAGAGGCGTTCTACTGGCTTCCGGCCCTGCCACTTACCAGCTGGAAGGCTTTGGGCCTGTCTGTGCCTCTGTTTTCTCATCTGTAAGATGGGGATAATAATAGACCCAGCCTCATAGAGTGGTTGTAAAGATTCAGCGATTTTTGTAAAATGCTTGGCACAGTGCCTGGCCCATAGAACTGCCTATAAATGTTTGCTCCTTTTATTACTGTCCCCACTTTACCAGCAAGGAGCCTGAGGTTGGAGGGGGGTCAAGGAGTGGGGCTGAGCTCAGCTCAGAAGTTGGTAGCAGTAGAGCAGGGACTTAACCCCAGTCTGACTCCAAAGCTAAGTTCTTACCACTGGACTGTGACAGGCGGTGGGAGATCAAGGGGCTGTGCCAAGGAGGCAGGAACAACAAGCTGTCTCACCGAGAGCCAAGATCCAGACCCCCCACCCCCACCAACCTGCTGCAGTCCATGCCACACCCACCGGGGAGCACTCTAGCCTGGATGCAGGAGCCCCACCCCAGAGCCGGAGCACCCAGTGGAGCTCTGCATGCCCAGGGTCTGAACTAGCTTGGCCTGAAGGCTCCCTCAGACCCTTCAACCTTCCTGGCTCCATCCTCAGGTACCCCACATCCCCCAGCCACACACACGCTAGACGTGCGTCTGTACTCAGAGCCGTCAGTCCTTGGAGCTCCGTGTCTGTTCCTCCACACTCTCCATTCCATCTGAAATGCCTCCCTCTTCCCCATCCCGACCTCCCAACTATCCTCAGAAACGCAGCATAGGGGTCAGCTCCTCCAGGCAGCCTTGGGAGACCACCATATCCAGCAGGGCCAGGCACCTCTTTGGGGCTCCCACAATGCTTCCCTCCTTAGCTTTCTGGATGGTACTTGCGCTTGAATACAATTCCAGATTACAATGATCTTGTCTCCCCCATGGGTCTAGGAACTCCTTCAAGACTGAGCCCAAAAGCCATCCCATAATAGGAAATGTCTGTGGTTGGGTGAATGAATACATTCTTAAGGGACAGGTAGCCTCTCTGGGTGTCTTCTGAGTAAAAAGAGACTTCATTAGCTCTGTGACTTATAAAGAGCCTAAAACCCACTAGTGGGTAGAGTATCCCAGAGAAACATGGTGACACAGTGTAGACACACTCAACCACACCTTAAAAGTAGATGGGCTTCCACGGAGGCAAGGAGTCCCCCAAGGCTGGGGTGTCCAAGCAGAAGCTGAGGGGACACTTGTCAGGGAAATCATAGTTAATTTCTGCACGACGGCTGATGCTCGAACGCTTTCAGTCTAGACTGAATTGAGTCTACATCTCTGAGACACCCTTAAAGATGAGGAAGATGTGATGATAACAGCCACCACTTAGGAGGCACCATGCGCTGTGGTGGCACGTACACTTTACAGATAGAGCAATCACCTGCCCTGCTTGCGTATATGATGCGTGATTGCAAATGGGTACAAAAATCAAACAACCACTTCTACGTTGAGGGAGGGAGGGAAAGATCATCTTTGTATGCAATCTTCAATTAGACCTCATGCATCTGATGCTATTGTTGACTAGAGATTTCTGGCAATTTCCCAGTGTGTTCTTCCAGCGTATTCTTGTCTTTCATAATTGAGTGACGGCCAGTAAACTAAGCCCCAAGCTCTTCTGGCTGAAGTTAAAGACCTGCTGGACTGAGTGGCTTTTATAATTTTTTCCTCCTTTTTTTTTTTCTTTCTTTGGCTCGGTCATATTTAGTTTATGTGACTCATGTTCCTTTCCCAGTAGAATCGGGACTTCTTTCTGCTTGGTTTTCTACAGTCATTGCAAAAATGCAATGAAATATTAAGGTCCTTGGTGCAAGCGCTGCTGCACAGGCAAAGGGGGAGACCCTCCTGCAGAGGAACTGCTTGCCAAGAGGCATCATCACAGAGTAAGATGGCCTTGCATCAGCAGATGCACCAGAATCCCAACTCACAGAGAAGTTGTGTGGGTGTCCATGTACATACTTCCAAAGCCCATAGGCGGAAATGTGAAAAACAGAGGCTACCAGTAGTGTCCTGATTTTCAGTTATCTGAAATGATAGTGTCGCTCAGAGCTGTCAAGTAACTCACCCCAAATCACACAGCCAATGAGAAGCAGAGCTGGAATGAGCATCAAGGTGGAATCCGGTATCTGTTTGCCAAAAACAGATGATGGTTACCGAGCACTTCCTGTGTGCTAGGCACTATTGTAAGCTGCCTGTCTGACTCAGTCTTCACCGCAACCCTAGGAGGAGTACTCCCATTTTACAGATGAGGAAACCGAGATGCAGAGAGACTGAATGACTTCCCCTTGGTCACAGAGCTGCAGGCAGGGAAGCCAGACTTCAAGCCTGGAGATCCTGGACCCCAGGCCTTTCTCTGTTAAGTGCCTGTCCAGATGCAACAGCATGCTGAAATCGCCGGACAGACCCTGGGCATAAAGCGCTCCCCCACCTCAGAATAAAGGCTGAGGATGCGGGCAAGGGGAACCAAGAGCCCTGGGGCTGATTGACTGGGGTTTTCCTGCAGCGGGGGAGTCAGTTTTGCCCCCAAAGCCTCACTTTGAGAAGACACCTCCCAGCACGAGGACATCTAAGCCAGGCCAGGGCTGCTTCTCTAAGGAGCTCCTTCTGGAAACGCTTCTCATGCACATCCCATTCACATTAGGGGCTGTCAGGCCACTAAGAGTTGAATCAGGAGCCTAATTTAGTGCTGCAGAAAGCGGTGCTGTGCGGTCTCCACAGGTTAACTCGAATAGCATTGTGCTTTGGCAACTACATGCAAACCACCCGCCTCTCAGTGCAGTAAGAGGAACTACGGCTTGGAAGTCAGGAGCTCTTAGATCAAGTTGGAGCTTTGCTACCGACTTCCTGTGTGACCTTGGGCAAGTTCCCTGCTGGCCCCAACATCCAGGGTTCCCATGCCACACACTGGAGGAAACACACTTTATAAACTGGCTTGAGCTTCCCTGTGTACATTGAGATTCGGGCCCGTATGATGAGACCCCAGAGGGAGGGAATCCTGAGAAAGAAAGGCGGTAGCGCGCAGGAAAGTCTAGAGATGCCTCTAACTACAGTAGGGTTACTTGAATGGCCCTGAATATCTGATCAACTCTGTGGAACAATCCGTGCCAGGTGGTTGTTCTGGAATAGATCACTAATAATTATCTTATCTAATTATAAAATACAGTTAGTAACTATCTTATTCAATAGCCATTTATTAAATATGCTGTGTGCTAATCATTCTACTCATCACAAAAATCCTGGGAGATAGTATAAGTTAAGCCCATCAGAAAAATGAAGAAACTGGCCCCACAAGGTCAATGTGCCCGATGGCACATGGGTAAGTAGTAAGTAGGGACTAGGCCCCGAGTTTGTGTGACCCAAAGTCTACCCTCTTTCTACTCTTCCTCGTGATTCTCAATGGACTTGGCCTGACAAACCACAACTTTAGAACAGCCCATATGTTTCGTATTCATTCAACAGCCTTCCCTTGAGCATCTATTATGGACCACGTGCCATGTGATGTGTTAGAGACACAACAGTAGTAAAGGAAGCATTCATTTCTATCCCCATAAAAAAAGACCCCTGGTTAGTAGTGAGCAACATGTCAGGGGGTAGAGTAGAAGAAAATCGTGTTCGAGCAACATCCATAGATTTATAGCAAGTGGAAAATGTTACTGAATAGAAAAGACGTGAAATTGAAATTGCATCAAAACACAAATCATCTCTGGGTTTCAGGAAGGTTTGATGGTGACATAAACACACCTGGAAGAGGGGTAAGAGGAGGAAGAAGTGGAGAAATGTGTGTGTTTACGTGTCAGCCCAGAGCTTTTATCACAAAAGAGTACAGAACCTAAGAGGGAATATTTTGAACACTTATTATGTCAGATATTTCACTCATTCATTTAATAGACACTTATTATGTTGAGGAAATGGGTACACAAGACCCCTTCTCTATACTAAAGGGGCTCAGAAATGGATGGGCAGGGCATGCCATACACTCTGTGATACTAGTGCTTATGGCCTTTTAATGTAGGGGCTGTGGGCCCCAAAAGAGAGGTGCAAATCATTCCTATAGAGCAGAACCCTGTAGTTCTACTGGAAGTAGAGACACACGGCTCAGGTCTTAAGGGTGTCAGAGCAAAGAGGGATACAAAGGGTGACCTGGACAAAGGGAATCACAGATGCAAAGATGGGAAGGCAGGTTCAGAAATTAACGAGAGAGTCGGGATGGTGCAGCGGCACTGGAGAGATAGGAGCGGGGCAGGGTGTCTCCGCGTCAGTGCCACCGGCATCCAGGGCTGCATAGCTCTTCATTGTGGGGCCATCCTGCACAGTGTAGGATTTTACCAGCACCCCTGACCTCCACCCTCTGGTCGCCAACAGCGCACATATACACACTCCAGCTGTGTCCATTAGAAATGTCTCCAGACTCTGCCAAGTGTCCCCTGGGGAGGGGGTGCCAAATCACCTCCAGCTGAGAACCACTGAGCTAGAAGCATGAACGGACCAGACTGGGCTTGAAGGTCACACTGTGAAGGTGAGACTTCAGAGTGTCATCAACCTTGTTTATTAAACAGAATGTAAACAGCGTTTTTGTCTTTTAGGACAACCAATGTGCCCATAGCTGGGTGGATGGACAGAGTGTGGGGAGTCTGACAGCAGGGGCACGGACCTGCCGGGGTGGTCGAGACAAGGTGGGACGAACCAACGTTGTGGCAGCAGGAATAAAGGAGGAGCCGGGAGAGACTTGGCAACATGGAATCCACAGAATTGGGGAAACGAGGGTGAGGCCTTATGGAACCACCTTGATGTACAGCCAAGGAGAGCTGTCCTATAAGCAATGTGCAAGCCAGCACACTAAAGTTTGTAGTTATAGTATCTAAAAATACTGTTTCGCATGCTACATAAGCAATCATACAGTCATGCGACAAACATTTGCTAAGTGCCTACCACATTCCAGGTCCTGAAATTTTAAAATGTTAACCAAATACTTGTGCCTGGCACCGTACTAATAAGCATTTGACATACGTTGTCGCAATAAACCAGAGGGAGAAATAAACATTACGCCATTTTAAAGAGAAGAAAGCTGGTTCTTACAGACGTTAAGTCACTTGTTAGTAAATATAACAGCCAGGATTCAAACCAAGATTTGTTTCTCCTCAAGATCTGTATCTCTAACAGTTACTCTAAACCATTTTCTCCTAAGGGTTCTAGAAATCAAAGAACACTCCTTAATCCTGGTTTACAAGGCCAGACTAAGGAGTGGGGGGAGGGAAGGTCAGGGAGAAGGGAGAGGAGGAGAGGGGAAAGAAAAGGCAGATTTGAGGGAAGGTAGCTTTACAACACCTCAGCTGTAATGACACATCACACGTACACGCTGCAGGTCATCCACGTTCCAGCGAAAGCTCCTCTGAGTCCACAGTACCTGTGGGCCCGAGCTTTGCCCTAAGTAAGCATCTGTTCATTATCCCAGCTCCGTTCGTTTTACTGCCGACTTTGTTTCTGTTTCCACTTAACCCACAGCTTCTGTTCTGCTGTTAGAACCTCTGGCAAGGGACCTGCCTCTTGGCCCAGCCCTCGCGCGGCCTGGGGCCTCAGAGGTCCCCGGGTGAGGAAGATGGGGAAGAGCTGCTGCCCGGCTCTGGAAGCGGCCCGAGGCCCTGTGGCAGGACGCCACCCATAGGCCATCACCCAGAGGTGATAGAAACCTGTGTGTGGAGTTGCACACCTGCTCCTATGGCCACTGTCTCACTCCACCCACCTCGCCAACCCTATCTGATGCCACACCATCTCCTCCCCGCCTGCTGCACTGTGCCCACTCCACATCACCTCCTCCAGGCAGTCCTCCTCACCTCCCATGCCTGGGTTGAGACTCTGCTCTGTGGCTCCCAGAGAATGCTGTCTCTCCCTCATGGCAGTGCTGGCCACACTATAACTGTCTAGTTATTCGTGTGTCTCCCCCACAAGATAAGGGGTCAGCAAGCTACAGCTGGGACCAAATCTGTTTTGGTACATCAAGTTTGACTGGAACACAGCCATGCCCACTCTTTGACGTGTTACCTAAGACTGCTTTGGCACCACACCAACAGATGTGAATAGTGGCAACAGAGACGGAACGGCCCACAGGGACTAAGATATTTATCCTCTGGCCATTTGCAGGAAAAGTCTGCTGACCCTTGCACCAGAATGTGGGCTTTCTAAGGACAAGCACCCTGTCTCTTGTTCATCAACGTATGGCCATCGGCATCTAGTGCCGGGCCTAAAAGATAGAAGAACCTTAATGAATATTTGATGAATAGATGGACAGGTGAATGTCAAGTGCCTTTAGGAATCAAGCTCTGTAACAATGTGGCAAAGATCACACAAAGGAGACACCTTTGGCGAGATGGTACCAAACCCTATACCGTCCCATTGAAGCAAAGTCAGCTTAGACACACATACACACACCCCTGGCCTCTCAGCAGAATAGCTGGTGACTAGTACGTTGGGTTCTCATTTATATAAGATGCCACAGAGAGAGAGGTTTGATTAAGGTAACTTCCTGATATGAGCTTCTATGATTTTTCCTTGAATGGTTTTTTTTTTCCTCCAATGTTTTGAACAAGAACAATCAGTTGTTGAATTAAACCTGCATTTCATCAGCCTGGAAATTTGAATTGAATAATCCAGGCTTTTCTTTTTTTGAGGCTTGGAAGGAGGGGGAAAGGGAAGTAGAGCTGATACTCTCTGCAAAGGATAAGCATGCCCTCCTCTCCTCACCCTGGCGACATCCCGAATATAAACCCTCGCGCCACTTGTCCAGCTGATGACTGATGCCCCTCTTTCAGGAAGCAGTTCAGAGGTCATCGCCTCCTGGAAGCCTTCTCTGATCCACCCCCCTGAACACTCCCTCCCTCCTCAAACTTGAATGGCACTTTGCTCCTCCTGTGTTACAATCACTTCTCAGCTTTGCTTGCCTATCTGTTTACAGCCTTGGACGACAAGCTACCTGAAGAACTCAATCTCTTCTACACTCCCAGGTACCTAGTAGGTGCTCAAGAACTGTTTATAGAATGGTTGAAAGAATAAACAAATAAGACAGAGAGAGGAAATGGTCAAGGCAAAGGAGGATGAAAGATGGATGGACCAGTGGATAGATGAACGCATGAATGGAGAAATGAATGGATAGGTACATGGATGAATGGATGAATAGGTAGGTGGATGGAGAGATGGATGGTTAGATGAATGGATGGATAGATGGTTGGGTGGTTGGATGGATGGATGGATGGATGGATGGATGGATGGATGGACAGATTGGATTAAGTTGGTTGGGTTGGACTAGGTTGGGATGGGTTGATGTGACCCAGCTGAAGTTATGAAGGACGTGAATGATGCTCCTACAGAGGTCTGTCCCACACATCTACCCCACCCCCATTCCCCAGGCTTCTCTCCCCCAGATTTAATGGTTTCCGGACCTGGAGTTTTCTTACTAGCCTCTCACTGCATCTCTCCATCATTTCCTTGCTCCTCTTCTCCAGAGGCCACCCCAGTTCCTCCTGAACCGAGTCGGCTTTGCCCAAGGATCCCAGAGGGCAAAGGGGACTTTGTTCATGGGGAACAAACAGATGGCTAGCCTCCAGCCCCCCAGGAGGACTGGAGGGATGCCACCTGCTCACCCGCGATGGGTCTAATTAGAGCAGATGCTCTTCTCTGACCTACAGAGCTTGGGTCTCCTCCCCCAGCCTTCCCCCGGAGCAAAGCAGAGGAGCCCTGACGGAAAGTGAGCTCTCTCTCAGGACAAGCTTGCAGGTGTTTACCTGTGAGACTCCTTCCTTGTCCTCTAATCATCTTTCAGTTCCAGACTCAACGAACCCAAAGATGTAGCCCCCTTTCTCAGGAGCAACCCCTGAAACCCCAGGATGCTGGGGAACAGATCAAAAACCTTTGCTCTGGCTAAAGAGCACCACTTGGACAATGGGAAGACTGAGGGCCAGAGAAGGGAAGTGACTCCCCCAGGGTCCCCCTGTAAATCAAGGGGGACTGGGACCTGGAGCCCAGACTTCCTCCTTCCCTTTCCACGACATCACCTTACCACATCAAATTGTGCATGACTGCCTTGGAGACCCCTGGAAGAAATTCAGCACCACGTCCAAAGGAGGTGGCCCATTCCAGGCTCATTTGGCATTCAGCATCAGTCAGAGCTGATTAGAGTTCTGATTTTAATGCCAGAATCATTCCTATTTCCAAGTTTTAGTAATTTAATATCACGTGGGCATTAGTCACTAGGGACTTAAAAGTAATTGTAAGTGGATCATGACAGAAAGGGAAGTTGTCTCTCTCTTTCTCTCTCACACACACACATTTTTCTTTCATTAGCTTTAATTAGGTTGACCCAGATTGATCTGGAAAAATTTCCAGACTCCGGACAAATTTCTCTTTTATGACTGTAAAAATCATGAGGTTTTTCCGAGAAAGGGACGACAGAGATAAATCGAGTGAAGAGGTTGTTTTGGGGCTCTTCCAACAAGAACAGGTACACAAAGATCTTGATTAAAATCAGAGACAACAGCCAAAGCCAGTATTGTTGACTCAAACAAGCATGCAGTTTGGATCCCATTTCTGCCCCTCCAGCTGTGTTACCTTGGGCAACTTATTCACCCTCTCTGAGACTATTTCCATCCTTGCACACATGCCCTATCTTACACAGTTCTTTGCTAAAGAGCTGGGAGATTTTTCCAAAACATAAATGAATCTGAGCACCTGTCTGATTAAAAGCCTTTAACATCTTCCCATTTAACTTAGAAAAAATCCCACATTCCAAAAAGACCTCCATGACCTGACTCTCAGCTTCTATGGTTGTATGTTAGGACTGCATGTGGCTCCACGTAACAGAAACTTAAGTATATTTGCATCACCAAATAGGGGGATATTTTTCTCACATGACAAGAAAGTCCAAAATGCCATTGGAGAACCAGACTCCTTCTGTCATCCTGTTCTGCCATCCTCAGAAAACAGGAAGCCTCATGGCCCCAATATGGCTACTCTACCTCCAGGCTTTGTGCCCAGGTTCCAGGCAGGACGAAGAGAAAGGAGAAAAGGAGAAAAGGCGCATGCCAGTTGGATCTGTCCCAGGAAACCCAGGTCTGTCCCCAGGTGGGTTTTTCTCAGGAAAATGATGGCTTTTTAGATTGCTACTTACAAGTCACTGGCCAGAGCTGTCACATCACCAGCGGGGACTTCATGGAAGATTGAGAGGCCAAGTCTTCTTGGATGGGCACTTTACCTCCTGAACAAAATCAGGGTTTCATTGATAAGGAAGAAAGTAGGGTTAAATACTGGGCATGCAAACAGCAGCCCCCTCTATTCGGCTCCCATTCTCACTCATAGCTCAGCATCCCTGCCCCCCGCCCCACACGGCCCGTGCAGTCTCCTCCCTCGGAGGCGGCAGGACTTGCCTTCACCAGGAGAACATGGCAACAGCGGAGAGATATTACAGATGTCCCAGATCAGCTGATTTGGGGCTCAGCCAGAGGAAAATAATCCTGGGTGGGCCTCACTCAATCAGGTGAAAGGCTTTAAAAAAAGGACCAGGGTCTCCCTGAGCAGGGAGATCCTCCCTGCTGGCTTGGGAAAGTAGACAGTCATGTTGGGGAAGCCCACTCAGCAAAGGGCTGCACGGGGACCCTAGGAACTTCAGACTTTAGGTCCTGATTGCTGCCTATAGCCGATGGCCAGCAAAAAGCCAGGGCCCTCAGCCGTGCATCCTTGAGAAAACAGATTCTGCAAACCACCTGAATGAGGTGGGAAGCAGGTCCTTCCCCAGCTAAGACTTGTGATGAAAATGCCATCTGGTCAATGCCTTTGTGCCGCCTTGTGAGGCCCGAGCAGAGGACCCAGCTAAGCCGTGATCACATTTCTGGGCCCCTGGGCCTCTACGAGATAAACCTTTATTGTTCGAAGCTGCCGGAAGCATGGTAATGTGTCAAGAGGCAGCAGATGACTAATACAGGCCCAGACACACAGATCGCCTTTCCGTGACTTGCTTGTGAACACAACACCCCCCCTTACCACAGGGGATACGTCCCAAGGCCCCCAGTGGATGCCTGAAACCGCAATTGTACTGAACCCCACATCATACTATGCTTTTTCCTGTATATACATACCTACAATAAAGTTTAATTTATAAATACATATGGCAGAACAAATGAAATTCAAAAAAAAAGTTAAAATGAGAGAAACAAGTCCAAACATATCAATATTCACAATGAATGTAAATGGAAAAATCCCAATTAAAGAGATTATCCAGTTGGAGTGGGGTGGGGGGGTTCCTGCTCTGTGCTATTTCCAGAAAAAGAGCCAAAAGCATAAGAATATAGAAAGACTGAAAGTAAAGGCATGACAGAGATGCATCAGGCCAATACCAGCTGCATGCAGCTACAGTGGCCATATTCGTACCGGACAAAATGGTCTTTACGTCAAGAAAAACTTATCGGGGATGGAGAGGGTCGCCACAGAATGAGAAACCATTTACTTCACCAGGAAAGCCTGATTCTAAGAGGACAGGCACTTCATCAGATAACTAACTACCACATACCTCCACCTTCTGCACGAAGGAGCTCAGCTGACAGGTCAGGAAACAAGGACCATGGGTGTCCGGTCAGCCTTTGGATGCCGTGTCCCCAGCACATGGAAATGACTGCGAACTGCTGAGCACCCGTCACCTCTCCCGGTACCTGAGCCGTTCTTCCCGGGAGGAGGAAAGAGCTCAAAATCAAAGCAGCCTGGCACCCTCCCTTGAAAGGGCAGACATGTGAGGATGAGTTCTCAGTTCATGGGCTGGGCCAGTGCCTTGCCAGTGGGTTTCAGCCCAGGGCAAGTTCACTCTTGATGCGGTGAGACCGAAAAACGACAATGGAACGTTCTTGGGGTGAAAGGGTTTATACCCAAGTTTATTCCCACGGTGGCAGGTCAAGCACTAGAATCCCGTTCGCCTCAGAGGGAGTCTGCCTGCAGGAAGCCGGTCTCTGCCTCCAGGCCTCTCTGTCCCCATGGCCATCTCAGACTCTGTCCCTGGCACTGCAACCACCGCAGCCTCTGCTCTCCTGTAGCCCAGAGCCCTGGGCGGAGCTCTCTATATAGAGTCAATGATAACGTATTGCCCACACGTGTGCAGTGAGCAAGCCGACCAGAGGAGAATCCTAGCCATAGGGAATTTCATTTTCTCTACAGCCAGAAACACAGGAAAAAGTTAAGGAGCAGTTTGCATGGTAAAAACAGAAGTCCTGACTTGGTGGAACCCCCACATTTTGCTGCTTTTGTCCCTCACACTTCAAGATCTCCAGAATTTTGGCAAATAGTGACCTGATCCAATCCTTCCATTTCAGAGATAAGGAAACAGAAAACAGTGAGGCGATGTGTCTTTACCTAAAAGATAAAGCACCTGTGTGTGCCTGTGATCATTAACATTCACCTGGCGACCCGAAGAGAGACTTTGAAAACAAATGAATCCAAATGTTAAAATGGCAATTTTCCCTGAATAAAGAAAAAGCCTCTATCAAACAGCGTCAGTAAATTAAAAATGCATCCGAGTAGGTTTGCCTTCCCTCCGCAAAGGGCCAGCAAACAAGAGAGCTGTAACATGCCGTGCACGGCACTGAAATGTCAGATAGCTGCTGACTCTGGTAATTCACCATTGAATTGAAAGCATTACATGTGGGAAGAGCAAAAATCTAATTCCAGCTCACTTCAATAAGAATCGATCTAAGAGTTCATTACATAAAGTAATTTTACTAACACAACTTTGAACACGTCCTCAGATGAGGATGAGAATCTCTCATGATAGCTGAAAACGATAAGGGGACGTTTGCATGCAGATAATGCCACACTAAGTTGTAGGTTCTGCATTTAACTTAACAGTTTATTTTGGTTTTTGTTAATGGTTGTTTGATGTTAGAGATGAAGGTTAGAGGGGGCTGGAAAGTCATCAACTTTGGGGTTATTTTTAACGAGGGATCTTAAATCCAAGTTCATCTGTCCCCAAGAGCTGTGGGACCTTAGCCATGTAACTTTGCTCCTCTGAGCCTATATTTCTTCATCTATCAGAATATCTATACCTCATGTGATAATTTAATTTAAAATGGATGGAAGGCACTTAGCACAGGTTCAAGTTCTTGATGAAAGGCAGCTTTAAAAGAACTCTTCAGACCCCAGCTTACTAGTCTGTGATAGCAAGATAATACCTACCTGGCCGGGTATCCTTAAGAATTAAAAGAGTGACTGTGCATGGAATGCAGTTACTGGGAGACCCAACTCCTGCCCCTTTTCGAGGGCTTGAATGAACACCTCCAAGATCCAGACCCCCCCGGGCTTCTGTCAAATTGGTATCATCAGGGCGATGGCGGAGTTGCAGAGTGACCCTGCAGGAGCCAGATCTGGGGGATCAGGGAAGCGTGTGGGCACAGCCAGACCCACTGCAGAGCCTCAGACACACACACACACACACACACACACACACACACACACACACACACACACACACACCAACCTCAGGGAAGCGTGTGGGCACAGCCAGACCCACTGCAGAGCCTCAGACACACACACACACACACACACACACACACACACACACACCAACCTCAGGGAAGCGTGTGGGCACAGCCAGACCCACTGCAGAGCCTCAGACACACACACACACACACACACACACACACACACACACACACACACCAACCTCAGGGAAGCGTGTGGGCACAGCCAGACCCACTGCAGAGCCTCAGACACACACACACACACACACACACAGACACACACACACACACACACACACACACACACACACACACACACAGACACACACACACACACACACACACACACACACCAACCCCACCCCAGCACACCGAGCACTCACGCAGCTGGATTTAAGCAGGGGGAAAGGTTCAAGTGCAGGGCCAGTCGCAGGTGCTGTTCTGATAGACGTGGCTCTGGGAGATGGCGCTCACCCAGGGCTGGGGCCAACCCTAGCTCTCCGGGACTGGAAGGTGCCCCAGAGCGGGGGTCCTCAGGCTTCAATGTGCCCCAAACCCCTGAGGATGCTGTGGAAAGAGATCCTGGTTGGATGGGCTGGACAGGGGGCCCAGACGCTGCGTCTGACAAGTACCTGTGTTCCTGATGCTGCCCACCCAGGACCGTGTTTGAGAAGGGCAGCCCTGGGGATCGCCCCCCACCCCCCTGCTCTCTCCCAAACAAGGGCAGTGGGGCCCACTAAGTTATATTTGCTGGGGACAATGGCTAACAGTAGAGCCCTTGCTACGTGACAAACAGTGTTGAAAGACATGGCCTGGGAGATGGGTTCCGCTGCTGCCCCATTCCCCACGTGATTTGGTGACCTGGACAAGGCAGCCACACCCCAGAGCAGCAGCCCCGTCCTGAGGCTCACAGTGGGAAGCAACAGGCCACTCACAGGAGGGCCCTGAGTCCCAAACTGGTGCATTTCCCGCCACTCTGCGCCACCCGCCCTGGAAAATTCAAAACTTCAACTCTGATATTGGACCCAAGGGATATGAGCCTGCTGAGTCCGGAGGGCTGGTGACAGCCGCCTGCAAAAGGGACACCGAGCGCTCGTACATTTTGTAGCTTTGCTTCTGAGTTAAGACGGCCTTTAGAACAGACCCTTCGGCGGGACTCCTGCAATGCAAATAAATGCCCTAAGTAAAAGGGGAATAATTTAGTGGAGACTTTGGTGGCTGGTGTGAATTTTACAGGCATCGTTTTCGGAAGTGGCTCTTTGTTAAGGTCCTGGGGCGCTGTCCCCGCCGCGCGCTGCGATGCTGCCACCTAGTGGTGATAGGGGGAGCTGCTGCGGACGTCGGCGCCGTCCCAACCCCGAAGCAGGGGAGGCTGCCTTCCTTAACACCACGCTGGGCGGTGGCTGTTTTTAGCTGGGTCTCTTCCTTCTGTGCCACTTTCATCATGAAAACTGTCTCTCTAGACCCAAAAAAAGCTGCGACGTGCTCTGCAAAAGCTGTTCGAGGGCCAATTTTAGCCTCATTTCTTGGAGTGTGGGCTCCCGGGAAGGAGGAGGGTGTGGTTTCGCAGGAAGTTGGGTGTCTTCTTAGAACCTAGAACCTGAAGACAGGTTCTGGCCATGAGTGTGTGAGATCAGAGACCCCCTGGGTTCCATCTTCTGCATCAGAACTTGCAAAGGAATATAAATCTTGGGGCTTAGAGGCAGCAACTACCATGTCCTGAGAGCTTTACCCCACACTGTTAAGAGCTTTATTTACATGGACCATCTTATTGATGCCTCAAAATGACCCTAAGAAGAAGCATAGAGTCACACCCATTGTACAGATAGAGAAATCAAGGCTTGGAAGTTCTTGGCCAAGGTCATGGAGCTGGTAACCAGCAGAGCCATGATTTGAATTCTGGAGTCTGTGTATTAACCCAGAACCCAAACAAAGCCATGGATCAAGAGTTGGAAATCTGGAAATTCATCCACACTCCACCACCAGCTCACTGTGGGGCCCTGGGCAAGTCCCTGAACTCTGCGCCTCAGTTTCCTCAATGGTAATCATAGGTTCTGCTTCGCAAGTGAGTGAAGATCCAAAGAAAAATCTGATATTCTTTGGCTTGGGGGCCACCCAAACCCCAGATTCTTTTACAGATTCCAGGCGATAGATGGAAATATGCTTCAGGCCCCCACACAGGAAGGAGCCTGGTGGCCCATTGTCCCTAAAGTAGGCATTGCCTTCATTTAGTCCCTGGGGATCCGTGCCACAAGTCAGCCAGGTCCCCAGGTTCTGGGGTTCGAATCCCAGCCCTGCCCCTTGCCCTTGTGCCCTTGGGTCCTGGTCCTCACCTGTCAAATGAGGTTTCTGTAATATATTGGAAATCTCCTAGGCCGTGCCAGTGCTAGGAAAACCAGCTCATCCCAGTTTGCCCAGGACATTTCCACTTTTAGCCTGAATGTTCTTCATCCCAAGAAACCCCACACATATACACATATACAAACATGTATACACACAGAGAGAGACATGTGTGTGCATATATACACCGGTGCACATGCAACATATGACCTTACACATACACGTGCAACATGTGTACATACAAGGTACATAGAGACACATGCAAAAACAGCAAAGACCCATATACGTGCACAATATATGTACCCACAGGGAGATGTGCATGCTTATGCATACACAGACATACAGGCACATATACACACAGATACACAATGACAAGCACATGTATACACATACATATATATATACACCTACACAGAGATACACAGACATATGCATACACACATACAGAGATACATACAAAACATGCATGCAAAGACACACATTCATGCAGAGACATACATACATATTTGCACACACAGATAACACACATGTAAACACATACATACAGAGATGCACGCATGTACACACCTGTGTGAACACATGCAGCATATGCTCAGAGGCACATAGAAACATATATGCACACATACACACACAGGGAGAAATAGAGACACATGTTCTCAGAGACACACAGATACACTGAGACACACAGAGGGCTCCTTACCTAAGCTGCTGAGGACACAGGAACCCCCAACTCACATCACCTGGAATGAGGACCCCACACATGTTTAGGTTCATTCTCCCTGCAGAGAAGACCCCCAAGTTAAAAAGCCAAACCAGGTGGTGTTAAACAGCCACCTCCTAGCACCTTCAGAGCTGGAATGGCTCCTCACATCACCATGGAAACTGTGCCGCCACCACCCCCTCCCAGCACTTGCCATTCAGAAACTTTTGTGGCATTTAAAACATTCAGGTATGTCAAAGTGACATTGGTACTTCCCAGCTAGGTGACCCTAATGCTGAACACAGTTCCAAGGACTCTTTGAAGGTGGAATGCAGTGACCCGGCCGGCCGCAGAGTGAGTCACCAGGAGCAGAAGGCTACGCTGTCAGTCCGTGTGTCTGAGATGCCTCTCGGTTAGTGCCTCCGGCAGGCCTGTCCATGGAAGGAGAAAGGACCCCCCAGAGGAAAGCCGCTTGTAGCTTTATAATAGGGGCCTGGCTTTACCTTCTCAGCCCATGTCTGTAAATGTAGGGACATGTTTATATCTGTTATAAAATGTGGCATAGGAATAAACTGTTAATAGCATGGTGCTTTTAAGAAATGTGGGTGTGCCGAGGCTTGGAGAAGTAGCCAGCCTGAGGTCGCACAGGAGAGCCAGCGTGAGCCCAAGTCTGACCCAAGACCCTTGACTTCCTACTGCAACTTGCCCCGCTCCTTAGCTCTCCCTTCCTGAGATCGGGTAGTTGATGCTTTACATCTAAATTGTCCTTGAGATGCCCCCACCGCAAACTCTTGCCTCCAGTATTCCAAACCGCTTGCATTTCTTTGTGTATCAGTGTCCTGGGGCTATTACGGCAAAGTACCACAGCTCGGTGCTTACATAACAGAAATATATGGTCTCGGGCTCTTGAGGCCAGAAGTTGAAGGTCCAGGTGGTGCAGGGTGCAGGGTTGGGTCCTTCTCAGGCTGCAAAGATGTTCCAGGCCTCTTTCCTACCTTCGGCTGGCAATCCTGATGTTCCTCTGCCTGTGTCCTCACCTGGCCACCACTGGGGGCCTGAGGAATCAGCAGCTGGCCAAGGCCTTCTTGGGGCCCCAGTCCTAAAGGGCCCTCCAGGGAGACCTCCCGGGCAGGGGCCCTGCTGGCTGCATAGGGAGGGTCCCAAGGACACCTGAACTAGGCTTACACACACACGCACACACACGCTTACACTGCCCATGCTCTGCCAGCCGTTCTCACCCGAGATGGGGTGGGTTGCAAGCAGTTGTGAGGTGTATTACCAAGTAATCTGTTGCTAATAATAAAGTGACAAATGTTGCAAATATATGTACAACTAGACTCAAGGTTATTCCTGCGAAATATCATCTTCACTCTCTGCATTCTGATGAGGTGTCTTCAGGGGGAGAGGAAAGGGAGGGATGCACAGCTAGAGCATGAATGGGGGGGGTGTCCCCAGTGATGGAGGAGAAATCCTGGGACAGCCTCTGCGTACCCCACGCCCTGTGAGACGTGGACAGAGATGCCAGGCTTCCTCCTCGTGACAGACACAGGGACACAACTTGGGGGTAGGAGGTACACATGGCCAGGAGCGATCAGGGAGGATCCCCAAGCTCCCCAATGACCCAGAAACGCCAATTAGGAAAACGAGGTGCAGGTGCCATCATTCATCCACTCACCTGATAAAACATGTCGTGTTTGATGCAAACAGGTATTGGGAGGCCGGGACGGTGGAGAGAGGGGTGCCCTCCAATGTGGCAAAGAGGTATGTAGCCAATATGATCATTTTAGGGGGCATCAAAGACGTGGATGCCATTACCCTCCTGGCCCCAATCCCTTCTGCTCTCTCCATCACTCACTCTGCCCTACAATCTCCTCGAACTCACCAGGTGTGCCCCCAGCTCAGGGCCTTGGCACCTGCTATCCCCTCCACCTGCAATGCTCTTTCCCTAGTTTTCTATCCAGGTCACTCCCTTCGAATCTTTAGTCACAAGACACACGTGTCCCTAGCCACACTTTAATTTCCACATACGTGCACATGCTTTCCCTCTCTTTCGGCCCCTCTTCCTGCCTTCCGTTTATCCGTAGCACCCACAAATCACCCGATATACATGTTTCACCTATTTCTTTGTTTATTGTCTGCCACCCCAACACCCCCCCTCAAAGAATGTCAGTCCCAAGAGGAGGGATTTTGTGATGTAATTGTTCCCCTTTCCGTCTCCAAAACCTCAAGGGGGCCTCTCCAGATGTGCAATATGTATCTGCTGAATGAATTAAGATATTGGATGCAGATAACCTTTAGTTCCACTTTTAAGAAACCATCTGTGTCTTTGTCTTCTATGGCTGTGTAACCAATTACCAGCTTAAAACCCAACCCACTTGTTCACCCACAGTTGCACAGTCAGCAGCCCAGTCTGGTGCGGCTGGGGTCCCTGCCCAGCCTGGAATCAGGGTGCTGGCCGCTGAGTTCTTCTCTGGAGGTTCGGGTCCTCTTCCACCCTTGTTCCTTTTACTGGCAGAATTCAGTTCCTGGCAGTTGCAGGACTGACCTCCTAGCTGGTTGTTACCTGCCAGGCACTGTCAGCTTCTAGAGGCCACTCACATTCCTGTCCACACAGCGCCTCATCTTCAAGCCAGCAACAGGTGTCATACCTTATGCTTCAAACCTTCCCGGCTTCTGCTGCCCAGGCCAGAGAAAACTCTGGCTTTTAAAGGGCTCATGTGATCAGCGGAAGCCCACCTGGATAATCTTCATATCTGAAGTCAACCAACTTAGAACTTCAATTAATTACATCTGCTACATTCCTTCCCAACAGCACCTAGATTAGTGTCTGAATGACCAGTGGACAGGACTCTTAGGGTCTTCTTTAGGATTTTGACCACCACACCATCCTAGAAAAACACTCAAGAATCTGCACCAGGAGACAGAGGCATGCATGGAGGTCACAGAACTATTTATAGCAGAAAAACATGGGAACAACTTACATGTCCATTCGTGGGAAACTAGTTCAACAAACGACAGTACAGCTCTGCTATGGGATATTCCACAGTCACGAAAAAGAATGGGGCAGAGCCCTGGGGCACATTGCACCCACAAAATCTACACAAGAGGCCATGTCTGCTCCTGGGGTTAAGGCACCAACCCTGGAGAAAGGCCCTCTGAGCAAAATAATCTCTGCTTTTTCATTTCCTAGCTGTGCAAGCCTGGAGATTTTTAAAACCTTTCTGTGCCTCTGTTTTCCCATCTGTAAAATGGAGATTGTGAGGCTCAATTAGGATAATGCACACGAAGTGTTTAGCACTATGTGGGAACAGAGTGGATGCTAAATAGAAAGCCCCCATCATCATCGCTAATGTCACTAATACTGCTACTAACATCGCTATTTCACACGCACCAGCGGGGTCTCTGACCTGCATGATAATCTGCCAGTACGGCAGGGTTTAGTATTTCTGTGCATCTAGATCTTTACTCTGCTATGGATAGAGATATAGGACTTTTCCACCGTCATTTATACCAATGAGGTAAGTGTCACTGCTGGTCAACATACACAGCAGTCGGGCACTTCACTCTGTCATTTTCAGGCAAGGGCTTCTGGATATTATGCATGTAGTTAGGAGAGGGGATGTTTGCTCCTCCCAGTCCATACAGACCTGCCATGTTTAGATTAGTTGCATACGCTTGGCTCATGTCGCCAGTGTAGACAGTGATGCAACCTCAGAAGAGACAGGAAAAGAGGGCAAAGGGTCCCCTGGAAACAGGACTTTCAAGTTTCAAACTGAGAAAATCCCAAGCAAAGTGGGGCAAGTTGGTCACCCCAGCCACCTTGCCCAGCATCCCCCAAACATTACCCACCCGTACCCTGCATGCCAAGCCACTTAGGAGAACAGAGTCTGGAGTCAGAGGTCTGGGTTCAAATCCCAGCTCTGCCATTTACTAGTCCCACAGCCTCGGCAAGATTTTAAGACTTGGTGCCTCCAATTGCTCAAAAATAGGGCAAATAATAGAACCAAGCTCCATGGTTTGAGGGCTAAGTGAGCTAATAAGTAGGAGACACTTAGAATTATGGCTGGTGCATAGTAAGCACTCAATAAACCTTTGCATTTATTATCATTGCAAAGATAATAGACCGCCACAGTGTCTATTATCTATTTAAATATTTTTTATATCTACACACTCTTAAGAGGCTTAAAGGCACTTAGGGTAAAATGAAATTATACGTAACAACCCAAATTGGAAAGCCAGTACCTCTAGCCATAAGAAGAAGGTAACCGTAAACATAAACACATAACCGTCTACCAAGTAGAAGTGGATCAGGCCTCATTTGTGGGGGGTGGACATGCTTTGGAAACCCCGGTGGTTGTATACAAGCAGAAACAGGCGCAGAAACAGGCTCAGAGACAGGGAGGGACAGGATGACGCAGAATCAGGGCTCAGAACTGATCTGGGACGGGTCTGTGGACTCCAATGCGGACCCAAACACATCATGCCGCGCCCTAGGGCCGTTACAAAGCAGCCACAAGGAGGCTGTGGCTTCCCACAGCTTGGCCGTCACAAAGAAGGCTCTAGAATGCCTATGTTCTCACCTCATTGGGTCCTCAGCAGGCAGGTTAGGGTTAGGGCCAGGCAGCTCCCTGCGCGGGCTCTGCCCCTCAGCCTAGGCCACATCAGCCCTCTGAGCCTCAGTGAACAACCCGCAAAACGGCCGGCCTTTTAGCACCTGCCTCCCAGGGTTATCAGATGGGATAAAAGTAAATTCACCCTGTGGCTTGCAAACCATTCAAGAAATGTGCATGCTCACCATCCAACCTCCTCAAATACCAAGCCTCCTTTTATGGCGCCTTTCATCACCTGGGTGGAAGCTAACCCCTCCTCCCAGCCACAGCTGCCTGGATGAAGCACGAAGTGTAGACCATCAGAAAACTCTTCGGAAGGCCGAGAATGAAGGGAAGCTAATTTTACCAGTTTTAGGTAATTGTTCTTTTTCCTTCTGTACTTGAAAACCTGGGCTCCCACTTAAAAGCACTTCAAACGCTGAGCTTGAATCATGGTGTGATTCAAGTGATGGGCTCGTAATACAATTAGGGCAGCTGCTTATTATCTCCCATTATTGAATAATGTGTTCATTAATAGTTCTTCCCTGCCTTTACTTTAACATTTCCCTGCTAAAAATAAACATAAACACCTCGATGCAGGAGGACTGAGAGCCAACCTTGACCTCAGAGTGGCCAGTGGCAGCACTGGGTGGGACCTGAGGGCCTACGGGCAGTGGGCATCACCAAATCCAGCCTGGGGTCCCGGAGCCCTTGCCCACCCCCCCAGGCCATGCAGACATGGGGGAGGGGGGGAGGGGAATGAAAGGCCCTGCACGCGTTTTCTCTGCCATCGTCCTCACCACATCCCTGCCAAGCAGATATTACTTTCGTGACTCCCCATTCACAGATAGAGACTGAGGGTCAGAGAGGTCCCTTGACTTGCCCGTCCCAGACAGAATAGTGAGGACATGACAGAACTAAGAAGCAAGTCTTCTCCCCTTTACACACGTGTGTGACTGTGTGTGTGCCCTTCCCCACAAGACAGGCTGTCATCAGTGTCTCCCTCCTCCACTGCCCCCTCTGTCCAGCTGGGCATCTAAGGCAAGGAGGGGGGCCACATAGGAATATGACAGACCCGCTGTGCGTGGCTACATGCTCAGAGCTGCTGCACACGAGGGCTCTGCTAGCTTCCTTCTGGAGCTGAGACTGTCTTCATGGAAGAGCTGGAAAGCCATGTAAATAGCTCCAGCACATGCCGGCTTCAAGCTCAGGCATTGCCCTCTCCTTCTCTGAGATGACTCTAGGGCTCCAGGGACCAAAGATCTCAGTCCCCAGGATCTTCTGTCCCGTAACAGTGAGGACGCTCTGTACACAAGCCACCTTCGTCCTGCTGCAGAGCCTCCCTCCCCGGCGCCTCAGCACTCTCCTGGCCCATTAGTCCCATTTTGCAGAGGAGAAACTTGTAGGTCAAGGAAGGCCTGTTCACCAGTTAACAGATGGGGAAACTGAGGCCCACAGAGACTGCATTGGCAAACGTGGTGGTGAATGCCGTGTGCCAGCTCGGCCAGGCTATGGCCCCAGTTGCTTTAGTCAGACTCTCATCTCACCTTGATGTTGCTATGAAGGTGTCCTGCAGATGTGACTAAATAAAGGACCTCCCCCTCCCCACTAGATGTAGTGGGTGGGCCTCACCCAATCAGCTGAAGGCCTTAAGAGGAAAACTGAAGATTCCTGGAGAAGAGGGAATTCTGCCCCAAGACTGCAACAGGAAAACTGTCTGAGTTTCCAGCCTGCTGGCCTGCCCTGGAGATTTGAGACTTGCCGGGCGCAAGTCTCACCATAGTGTAAGCCAATTCCTTAACATTAAAAGAAAACAATTTTAAGATATATGTATTTACACACACACACACAATTGGTTCAGTTCCTCTGGAAGACCCTGACTACTGGGGCAGGGAGAGACAGACAGAATGCAAGGAGGTGCAGAGGACACCATGAAGGAGGCACAGCCATGTGTCAGCATCTTGCACATGCTACCTCACTGAAACCTCACCCATCTCCCATAAAGGCAGTTTCCACCATGTCCCCAGGACGCAGAGGGCTGAAGGGACTTGCCCGGGGTCATGCAGCTGGGACTCAGACCCACGCCATCCACTCCACCACCTGTGCTTCCCTATGACACGCTGCCGACAGGAACAGGGTACCCAAAAGTCTGGGGGCATCGTTCCTTTGCAGGACCCCAAGGGGAATTCTTCCTGAAGTCCTTCTACGGAAAGTCATTGGGGTCAGAAAGCAAGTTGTGGCTTTTTAGCTGCAAAAGATGAAAAACCCAACTCAAACTACCTTAAGCAAGAAACGGAATGTCTTGGTCTGTGTGTGTGGAAGCCCAGGGGTAGATCTTCATGCATGGGCTGAAGACAGTGGTGTACCAGCATTATCGGGGTCTCCACCCATCTCTCCCCCACGGACACAGCCTTCTCAGCCTCTACCCCGTGGCCTTGGAAGCTTCCAGCTGTCAGCACGTGAAACTAGCAGTTCTCAGGGAAAGAGAGACCCTCCCCCATTGTTGGAAGGCTTGGGATTAAGACCCCGGGGACTGTTTCAGCTCTCTTCTCTCCGGCATGAACTAACCGAGATGCTACCCAGTGTGGTGGCCAAGAACCGTACAGCCTAGGTTCGGATCCCTGCTCCATCACTTACCTGCTGGGGACCTTGGACAGCAGTCTTAACCTCTCTGTGCCTCCATTTTTCCACCTGTAAAATAGGGATAATAACTGTACTCCCCTCAAAGGCTTGTAGTGAGGATTAAGGGGGTTAATGCACCTTTATAAAATGCTTAGAATAGTGACAAGTGAACAGTCCACAGGATACCAAAGTGACTGTTAATTAAATTACTGGAGCTGGGGGGTTGGTCTATGCTAATTAGGCTATGCTAATTAATCAAATTACTGGAGCTGGGGGTTGACCTGGACAGCCCTGCGGGGCATCCCCTTATCTAGAATCTGGATCCGCCCTACCTGAGCCACAAGGATTAAAAAGCAGTGGACGATTTTCGATTTTCGCAAAGGAAGTGGATGCGATGTCAGCAAGAGAGAGAATGGCGGCCAGAGAGGCCAGAATCATAGCTGGAGTGGCTTCCATGAAATGCCACAATCCCTGATTATTTTCTTCCCTGTTGGGTACAAACCTGAGTTTGAAACTGCCTTAAATTGGAAAGATAAAAAATACCTTCATTATGTGCAAGAATAAAAAGCAAGCAGGTCATTCTGTCCTACTGTTTCAGTTTTGTGTTTTGCCCACTGAAAATGAAACCAGAGGAATCAGGCATTTAAAATCTACCTTTGACTCATTCACTCCTTCCACTACCATTCAATAAGCCCAAGAGATGAGTTTTCCCCGAAACTAATGAGGTTTTCAGCCTCAGGGGCCCTGTCTTAGATGGATGGGTCCCTTCTAAGACCCTCTACCTAATTTGATATTTGTAATTCTGTGTTCTTTTACTTAAAGAAGGTCCCCCAAATGGTATAGCCTTCCGGCTCCACAAAATCTGAATTTGCCCTCCACGAGCTCCTACCAAGAGCCAGGCAAAGATGCTCCAGGTAGAGAGATGCGTGAACCCTGATCGCTTCCTCACGAGCGCCCCCTGCCGAGGGAGACCAAGAATGAGCATGAGGGTGAAAGCATGTGCTGTTTCTTCCTCCATCCATTCAACCGTACGTATGGGGCACCTGTTATGAGCCAGGTACCCAGCACGATGCTGGGATGAAAAGGCCGAGACTTTTGTCTCAAGGAGTTTATCATCAATAAATCACTCAGTTTTTTAAAAATGCAGTACAAATAAATAGGATGAGGTGGTAAAGAATGGCTAGAGGGATACTTTGGATCGGTGATCAAGAAAAGCTTCTTTGAGGAGAGAAGGTGGTATGAATATGGAGAGGCTTCAGCTGTGCAAACATGGAGGGGCGGTGGTTCCAAGCAGAGGAAACGGCCAGTACAAAGGCCCTGAGAAGGAATTAGCCCACGAAAGAATGCCAGTGGGAGAGAGTAGCAAGATGAACTCAAAGATGTGGGAAGGGGCTACATGAAACAGGACTTGGCTGCCAGGGTGAGGGGGGTGGGTGCTGAAATGGGAAGCCATCGGGCTTTTAGGCAAGGGAATGACAGGACAGCACTGACATTACTAAAAAGAGCACTCTGGCTGCCATGGACAGAATAGATTGTTGAGCAGGAGGAAAGAGCAGTTCAGGGGCTCTGCTCCTATCCGAGGGGGAAACAATCCCAAAGTTTGACAACCTCCTGTGGCAGGGTGTGGGGAAGCGGGCTTCTCGGGTGTCATTGGTGGGAGTGCTGAAGGGCACAACTCCTGCGGCGGAACCTGGCGATCCCGGGCAAACCCCACGGGCGTCTGCCCAGTGACTCACGATCCCGCGCCTAAAAGCCCATCCTCACAATACACCGGCAGAAAGGTAAAAGGGAGCATGCATGAGGCCATTTGCTGCGGCATCATTTGTGGTGGCACAAGGCAGGGAATCCCCTAAATGGGAGCAGTAGGAGGGGCCTGGCTAAGTTAATGTTGCACATTGACTCAACCCCACCCGCCACCAGGCTGCCGAAGGAATGTGCAGTGTCTTATATCTCTGCCGTGATCTTCATGACGTGACATTCAATGGAAAAGGCACGGTGGAGAAGAATGCATCTATCACTGCTACCTAATGAAGAGGTGAACTATGAACCCATGTTTTTTCATGGGCAAATAAATCAAAAAACGTCATGGTTACCTACCCAGGGAAGGCGGGAGCAGCTGAAGAGGGCAGAGACAGAAGCTAGATTTCACTGACTACATTGTGTAAATCTGACTTTAAAATATCATAAATACTTTACATACTACACTTATTCATTTTTAAAAAATTAAATTCAAAAATTAATGTTTTTGATTCCTAAAAATTAAAAGCAAAAGGAAAAAAATGACATAATCATATGGAAGGAAACTATTCGAGTGACTTTAAAGCATAGCAATTATAAAACACCTCTAGTAAGATATACAGGAAGGACCAAAAAATAAAAAGGATTGCAAAAAAATCTTAAACTGTTTTAATTCATCAAATCACTGGTGGTTGTGTTACTATTGTTTTCCTGAGACCCTTCTGTGTGACTTCCTTGGGAATCAGAAATTAGGGTCTGGCAGAGAAAAGACACTGATATAAGATACAAGACACTGATATAAAGCTAAGTAAAAGCCTACCAGTCCTGAATTTGAATCAGAAGTCTCAGTATAAACTCACCATGTATTTTATCTTCAAAGAAAAAGCATGCCTGGCACCTAGACTATGGATTTGAAGTCCTGCTCCCACCAAGAAACAGTGGATCAGGGAAGCCAGGGATCAACAGAGAAATGGCTGATTCCACGTCTGGGGCAGAGAATAACAAATACAGAGGGGAAGTGGAGAAAGGAAATTATAAAATAGCTGCCAGGGAACAGAAGTAAGAGAGTGGACACCAAAACCAAGAAAAGGAACTATTCAAAGGTGGGAGTGATGATTATCGAGAAGACGAGCACAATTTAAAAGATTGTTCTGGAAACTTCTGATGAAACAAAAAATAACACAGCCGGAGGAAACAGATCCAAGTCCTACCATCTGCATGCTCACCTCTAATAGGAACCTGGCATTTAGAAAAGTGAAAAAGACACATACTTTTCCTTATGCTCCTCATCAGCATGCAAGTGTCATCTCTGCCTGAGGTGGCATTTCATCAGAAGAGCAAGATCTTGGGTCCCCTGAGCCAGGTGAGGCGGCGAGCAACCTGTCTCTGCAGGTGAGGGACTTAAGGAAGGGCGCTCATCCTTCAAGGCTGCTATAGAGGTGGTCCAGCCTTGGGTATTAAAAGGGCTCTGTGAGTTACGGGCCCTCCAGAGCAAGCAACAGGGGCTGACTTAATGTTCTGCACAGGCATGTGGAGATTCCCCAACGTGCCTCACATCTTCTCCAGCTCCAAGATCTTGCAAGGCTGTGGTGTTTGCTTTGGAAAAAGGACTCTGACTCCCTTCCATGAAGCATTTCTCCAGGTATTTCTCTCCACTGGCATCTCCTCCACTCCATCTGCAAGGGTGTCTCCTGCTCAGTCCGCTGCCAGAATTAGCCGCCGAAAAACAAGCAAAAAGGAGGCTTTTATTGACACCACCGGCTGCACACTCTGCCCCAGGTCCTTCTGCAGACCAGCCATGTGATGACTGTGAAGCGAGCACAGAGCACAACTGTGCATCCTTCCCCTCTTTACTCCCAGACACAGAAAGGGGAGATGACCGGTTCTCCGTATCAGTAAAGGTTATCCAGAAGAACAGCCACTAAGATACATTTAACATGTTAAAAAGAGCTCTATCATGAGGGACTGGCTCCAAAGATTATGGAAGCAGGAGGTCCAGGAGAGCTGGTGGTGTGGTTCCAAGCCCACAGGGGGCCGGTGTAAATCCCAGTCTGAGTCTAAAGGCCTTGGTCCATGGGCATGGAGGACTTCATAATGGCGGTGGTAATAGCTACACAACTTGGTAAATGTACTAAAAAGCCACTGAATTGTGCACTTGAAATGGATAAATTATATGATATGTAAAATATGCCTTAATAAAGTTGTTTAAAAGTGTTGGCACCAAGGGCCTCAGTGGATCAGCTGGAAGAAATCCCAACATCAGAAGAACAGACAAGAGGTGCCCCTGGCAGAAGAAATGCAACCCCCATCAGCTCAGACGGGTACCCAAAGGAGCATCGGTGCCCCCAGATGTGGAAGCTGACAGCAGGAGGGATGAGTTACCATAAGGACGAGGACACCATTTGTACCAGGTTTAGAGTAATTCAGATTTATACTTGTTTTACTAAAAATAACTCTAAGAAACAAAATAAACAAAACACTGCCCAGGATGTCAAGGGACTATTTTCTCTGCAGTTGATTAGTAGAGCCTGGCTGGAACATTGTGCTGAAATCAATTAATGATGTCTTCCATGGACACAGGAGTAAGAGCCTCAGTAAGTGTGTTAGTCATTTGCCAGCACTGCTAAGACACTCAGAAGCATTGCCCGAGGGCAAGAAAATGGCTTAAGCCTGAGAAACATAGGAAACAAAGAAAGCAGAATCATCTTTTCCTGGATCCATCAGGGAAAAAAATCCACCATACAAAGGGAGATTCTGTGGTCTCTTAATGCCTCCAAAGCTCAGAAGAGAATCTTTTTCCTTATGAGCCTTGTTCATACAGAGAATGTGTTAAAAAGAAATCATCCCCTAAAACCAACCTCTAACCAACTCAACTGATACACTTAAATGGCCAAATTCTCATTTCCATAGAAGCAAGGAAAAACTACAAAGGAATGAGTCTGACCCCATCACCCCCTGGCCCATTAGCACTGTTGGAAAATTATCCCCACATCTTTATTGTGAAAATTTGTCATCCTTTCAAAAAGTTAAAATAATAAGATAATGAACACCTAGATTCACCTAGATTTACGAACCATGAACACTCTGCCACATTTGCAAATCTCTATCTGTATACATTTTTTTTGCTGAACTATTTGAAAATAATTTGTAGCATCATGACATTTCACTCATAAACACTTCAGCATGTATTTCCTAAGAACAAATACATTCTCCAATGTAATCTGCTGTGCAGTAATACATTTACCACACCCAAGAGATTTAACAGCCACACACTAATACGACCTTCTATGCAGTCCATATTACAATTTTCCCCAGAGTCCCAGTAATGTCCTTGCAGCTACTTTTCCTTTTTAATCCTGAATATGATCTAGGGTCATGTATTTCTTTTCCTTGTCCATTCTCTTTCATCTCCTTTACCCTTGAACAACACCCTTGCCTTATTTTAACTTTCATGGTATAGATACTTCTTCAGAGTCTAGGCTAGTTGTCCTATGGAAGGACCCCATCTTTTTGAAAGGGACACAGCTCCTCTGTGTCCTTTAACATTTTGATTTCTCTGTAATATAAAAACTCCCCACTCTTCTGCCTGTGATGATGAGATTTCCATAAACATCTTATGTATGGCTGATTAAAATCTGTTGCTTTAGTTAAGAATGGATTCAAGTCTCCTCTTTTCTACACATTGCCCTCATTAAATGTGGTTGCCAACTATAAGGTGAGCCCTACTCATTTAGTTCAAAGTCAAGTTGAGGTCATCTGGCTGGCCACCGCCTAACCAGAGAGGAGAGAAAATTCTCAAAGTTTGGGGCTACTGATAAAGTGTTGATGTCTTTCTAAAATAACCTTCTTGCTGTTTTATTCATTCCAGTGGATGTTTCCTAACGTGTCAGCTTTGCCCTTTAATTGTTGAGGGATTTTGATTTTGCGCTGCTGTTTGCTGTTCAAAATGATTTACCTTGGTTTATAAACATTTGCATCGTGGGGGCCTCCTCAATGGTTAGAAAGTAAACTTATAGGCTGTGTGATTCAAACACACACACACACACACACCATTAATTAGGACACTATCTCCCACCGTCAGAAGGTTCACATCACCTTCCCCATGTTGGACAATATTAGTAATGATTTTTTCTTTAAACCAAATTTCTTTTCTTACCTGAATAGAAAGACCTTGTAGCACCATTAACAAAATATTGGCATTATTTTCCATAATCAGCTATAAAAATAAATACAGTGAGCACCTAGATTTGGGGCCCACAGAAGGCTCCGAGCCTGAGGCCAATGCTGCCTTGTTCGAATGGAGCATCAGCAAGAGATAAAGACAGATGACGCCAAACTGAGACTCTCGGCTTTCAGGGATCAGAGAAATGAGAGGAAATTGTAAGAGGATTGATTTTCTACCACAAGACCCGAGGTTATTTAATGTCAGGTCTGGGGACCACCCACAATGATACTTCATGCCCCCAGAATGGCACACACTCTACACTTTGAGAAACACTAGGTTGAGTCCTCTTACTCGGGGTGTTTTTTAATAATATTCCATTCAAAGATTAATCCCTCTGTTTGATAACATCCCTTAGTGTTTGGAAAACTTGGTTATCTTATTGCACCAAATGGATGCTTTCCTGGTAAAATCCTTTGCGAGAACTAAGGTTGAACTTACTGAATTGCCGTTTTTGTAGACTGAAGATGGTCTAATATTAGCAATTTCACATAACCTACCCAATAATCAACATCACCCTTTATCATTATTATTTTCCATTTCCGAAGTGCTGTCACCATCACCTCACTTTGTCCCAGCAGTAAACTCTGACCCAAGTTTCTTTCTGTCCATCTTTCTTTTCATACCCCTTTTACAGAGGGTGAAATTCCTCTAAGGGGGGAGGGGGTTCCCAAGGTCAGGCAGGGGTCAGTGGGAGTCCAGGATTGAAATCAGTGAGGTGGACCCCGAGCCTCCCACCCAAGTATGGCTGTAAATACAACGTTCAACAAGGAAAGGGATCCAAAGCCAGCTCTGGCTGTTCTCTGGGCTCTGAGCCCTTCCTCTGGACTGAGCAGTCCTCATAGGCAGAAGTTGTTCCTGCTTTGTACCCTCATTGCCTGGCATGAAAAAAAATGTCTTAGAAAAGAAAGAAGAGGGGAAAGAGGGAAAGAAGAAAGAAGGGAGGAAGGAGGCCTGAAAGGCAGAATGTAACTCCCACTGTGGTGTATTTGGGTCTCTGCGAGAGGAAAATACGGACTTAGGATCCGGGCAGGGGAGTGTCCAGTTCCCAGCTCCTCCCTTGAGCAGCTGTGACCTCTGACCTCAGCGAGCTGCTTCACCTTTCTCAGCTGCCCTCCTTGTGAGTAGAGACTGACACCTATCCCAAGAGAAGTTGGCAGAATGTGAAGAGAAAGCGGGTGCATGATGATCAGTCACTCTTCTTATTATTGTTCTCATAGTTGGAAAGATTAACCTTGATCTTTTGGCTCTTGAAACTAGTGTTTCATGCCTCTTTATTCTTTGAGCAGCCTTCCCAACTCAAGAGAGCTCTGACCCCAGATTTGTCCACAAGAAGAAGGAAATGAATGAGAGCCGGAGACGGTCACCCTGGAATTGCAGAGAGGCCACCTGCCTCAGGTGTGTCTCGGGCTCTGGTCTGGATGTTCCCCCTGGAAAACTAAGGCCAGAGGGATGCACCTTTGGGTCTTGGAGGAGAAAGCTGCCCCCGCCACACATCTCCGCCTTGGTATAACTTTCTTCTGGGCAATGAGCTGGGCTTGATAAACGTTGGCTGAGCTGAGCCATTGATTCTAGCAGGGAGGAAGGATGGCAAGTCCCCTCTTGGAGCTCCTGAGGGGCTGTTAGAAAAGGTCGCAGACTTGTTCAGCCCAGAAGGCAGGATGATGCCTGGGGCTTAGAGGGAAGCATTCTTCTAAGAACTTCTATTCTATATGAAGGAGCGTTTTCTAGGCAAGGGTTCCCCAAAACCGAATCTACTGCCTTTATGGCAGAAGGTGTCACTGGATATATTCAAGCAGAGACTCTCGGGTCATGGATTGGGAGTCACCTGGTGACCAGACTAGAGAAGGTTCTTAAACATTAGACTGCAGAGCTCTCTATACAGTAGCTATGAGCACATGAGGCTTCCAAGCACTTGAAACGGGGCTAGTTTGCAATGAGGTGTACTATAAGTACACAACAGATCTCAAAGACTTCATACAAAAAAAAAGGATGCAAAATACCTTGTTAGTAATTTTATATTGGTTGCAGGTCAAAATGACAACATTTTTTTGTACATTGTGTTAAGCAAAATACATCATAAAAATTCATTTCACTGCAGCAAAGCCTAACATATAGAAAGAAGAATAGGGTGTAACTCAGGTTTCTCAGCATGAAAGTAGGTACAGGGTTACAAACAAAATATTCAAAGTGCTAAAACACTGAGATTTGACACGGTTCTTAATTTTTGGTTTTCTACGTATGTTGTTTTCTAAATAAAAATGACTTCAAGGAAAGTCTTGGAAAGACTATTCAAATAAGAAGTCAAGTCCATAAGATTTTGGAATAAATAATGGAGTGTAAAGTTCAGAAAATATGTTGATATGTTTCATTTCTGGCTACAAAACAAAATGAATAAGTATTGATAACAGAAAAAAAATGAATCTCACCTGTTTCTTTTTACTTTTTTCATGTGGTTACTTGAAAATATTTAATTGCACATGCCATCTGCATTTGTGATTTATGCTCTAATTCCACTGGACAGGGCTGGCTTAGAACTCTACGGCCACTTACTTCTCTCTGAAACAGTAGCACAATTCCCAAGTGAGAGACCACAGGGATGAAAGAAGGAAGAGACCTTAGAGACTATCTAGTTCTGGAGTCAGCAAACTACACCTCCAGCCCAATCCTGTCTACTGACTGTTTCTTGATTTTTGGTTTTTTGATTGAGATGAAATTCACGTAACATAAAATTATCCATTTTAGCGTTGCAATTCAATGTCAGGTAGAACATTTGCATTCGTGTGCAAGCATCTCCTCTATCTAGTTGCAAAACTTTTTCATCAGTCCAAAAGGAAACCTGGACCCACGATTAGGATTGGATGAGATTGTGAGGGTGGAGGCCTCATGATGGGATCAGTGTCCCTATAAGAAGAAGAAGAGAGGGAAAGATCTAGCTCCACACACACACACACACACACACACACACGGAGGAAAAATCGTGAGAAGGCAGCATCTGCAAGCTGAGCTCTTTCCCAGGTACCAAATCAGCTGGCATCTTGATCTAGGACTTCCAGCCTCCAGATATGGGAGAAAATAAATTCCTGTTGTTTCAGCCACCCAGTCTATGCAGTTTTTGTTTTGCAGCCCTGGTATACTAGGACATTCTCCCTCTTTCCTTTCATTGTAAAGGGAACCTTCTTCCTTGTCACCCATGCCAAGAGTTTAGAAGTCACCCTTGATGCCTCCTGTCACCCTCCACACCCATCAAGCCAGTTCTCATTCACTCTACATCCTAGATTTTCCTTAACTCCATCCCTACCCATCCATCCCAACTGCCGCCACCCCTTGGCAAATGGAGGTCAGCTTGCCAATGGCGTAGACTGAACAACCCAGTTGAAATGTGAGACATGATCAGATGTCTTTCTGCTTTCCTAGGTGAGAATCCTTCCCCACCAAGGAAGGAAGGGGACAGAAAATCGGACAGAGACAAGGGAGGGCTGTGACCGCAGACACCACAGTCAAACAGAAATTTCTTCTCCCATGGTTCCGGAGGCCAGACATCCAAAATGAAGGTGTCGGCAGGGTTGGCTCCTCCTGAGGGCCATGAGCAAGAATCCATCCCATGCTTCTCCCTCAGCTCCTGGTGGCTGCCGCAACCTGGGTCATTTCTTGGCTTCAGCACAGACGTCACTGCAGTCTCTCCCTCCATCGTCTCCTGGCGTTCTCTTCAGCATCTCTCCTCTCCAGCTACGTCTTCTCTTTTAAATCCACCAGTCATTGGCTTTGCAACCAACCGAATAATCCAGGATGATCTCATCTCAAGATCCTCAGTCTAACTATATCTGCAAAGATCCTTTTCACAGATTGATCTCAAGATCCAGGTCACATTCCCTGGTTCTGGGTGGACATATCTTTCAGGCAGGCTGCCATTCAACCCTCTGCAGGTACCTGACAGCTACTCTGCAGGAAGTGCTTCCGTTCTGCATACGACATAATAGCCCACGTTAACATAGTGTGTTTCACCTGCCAGACATGGTGCAAAGTGATTTCCACCCACTGCCTCATTTATCCCACTCCAATTTGTTCCATCTTAGCATCTGAGTGTGTGGCCATCATTTCCCCAGGCCCTAAGAGCCTGCAGAATGATGACACGTGAATTAATAAGTGGGGCCATCTGGAAGATGTGAGCAAGCGCCTCCCTCACTGCCATCCAGTCTCCTTTGATGGCCCATAATTTGATCACTTTAAAGGACATAAGTAATGGCTCCGCTTCAGAAGAGGCACGCACCCCTTTCATCTTCTCCAAAGCTTTCATTCTGGTGAACTGAACTGTGGTTTGTTTCTTTAAAGCTTCTTTAATGATGCTAGTTGTGGAATTTGCCCTTGGGGCAGGGAAAAAAAAGCCTGAGGATTTTCAACAACACAGGGCACCAAGTAGTTGTGAAGCAACAATAACAGCAACAAAAAAAGCTAGCATCTGCTTATTGAGCATTTCTGTAAGTAACAGCCCCATTCGGTAGGTACTAAAATTACACCCCATTTTAAAGATGGGGAAGCTGAGGCCCAATGACAGACATAACTTTCCTAGAGTTACAGAGCCAGTAAAGAGCAGGGCTGGGGTTTAAATCCATAAAGTCTGGCAGCAGGGACATGTTCTTCTCCACTGTGCTGCTCTAGAATAGGGTACCGGGTGTTAGGCGGGAGGAAGGAAAAACAAGGACAAGCAAACAGAACAGAGAGATGCCATAGGGGGAGAACAGACCAGACCCCAAGGTCCATGTCTTATATGGAAAGGGGACAGCTCTTCCTGAATTCCATCCTTCTGATGTGCCAACTAAGATCCAGATGTCAGCCTCCTCCCTCTTGGAAGGAAAAAAAAGTTTCTAGTTGTCTATTATGTCACCTTTAGCCAATCATGCCTCTCCACGCCCCCTAGGATAGCTTGCCCACTCCTCCCCCTCCTAACCCCTTATAAGCCCCCACCTCCCTGACGGGGTGTGACTTCCCTGGCCTGTGGTACCCAGACTGGGGAACATCACCCGGGGGTGCACTCAAATAAACTACCTGGCCCTTCGTTGCCTCTCTTCGCCTGCTTATTTTGGCTAAAATTTATCTTACACCGGGTAGGTTCTAAATCAGTGAGCACGGAAAAAATCACCAAGAGTCCAAATTACCCTTGAAAAGCACGTACATAGTTTATAAAACAGTGATATATATCAACCATATAGTTATTTTTGAAGTTTGAGTCAAAGCAGAGGTTCTCAGCTGGGAATGATTTTGCCCCCGGTGCCTGCCCAGGGGACATTCGGCGATGTCTGGGAACAGTTTGGGCTGCCGCAAATGGAGGGGGGAGGGGATGCCTCTGGAAAAGACCAACCACCCAAGGTGTCAGTAATGCCAATATTGGGAACCTGAGCTAAATAAGGAAAGGACGAAGGGGGGTCTATGTGCCAGGTCCGGGTGTGGAATGGGGGTGGAGAGAACCCTGAAGGGCTCCCACCTGCCTGCAGCATTTGCCCTTTTCTCCTGGGGCAGAGACAGCCAGCAGCCCCCAAGATGCTACGTCCCTTCATCCACAATGAAAAGTCCCAATTTTTAACCAGACCTGTGGCCACCTAGAACTAAGGCTACATTCCCCCACCTTCTTTCGCAGCCACACGTGGCTAAGTGATACATTTTGGCCATCAGGACAGAAGTGGGCATATGTCACAGCTTCCAAGGTGGGGTACTTCCATTCCCAGGAGGATGGAGTCAATGGATTTTTCCCCATTCCTCCCAATAAGCACAGGCAAAACCCTGGGTGTTATATACAAAAGAATCTAAGAAGACTGTGGAAGGTGGGGAGAAGAACAGAGAGCCACAAGGGACCTCAGGGTCCCAGAAAGAACATGGTGGAGCATCCTTGGTTTCCATTTGCCTCGTCCCAGACTTGGAGCTGAAGAAGCCAGCAACTTGGAAACACCAGTGGGCACGGTCCAAAAGAAAGTCCAGCAAATGCCTGTCCTCTCTGGACCAGCCAGAGGGCAGCCGAGCAAAACAGAAAACTTTTCATCAAAAACTTTGCTACTGAAGTCCAGCACCACTCATGAAACTGTGTCTCCAACCCGACCCACACCAGCAAATGCTTGAACAGGAAGCCTGGACTCCTGACTTACCAGACTGTAACGGGGTCCCCCAACACTGCCCCCACACTCAGGATCCTTCCAGAGTTCATCCTGGGACCCCTTCATAGGAATTACCATTTTATCCTCCATTGTAAATGAGTAAGTGCTTCCTGAGTTTTGTGAGCCATCGTAGCAAATTATGGGACGTTTGGGGGTGATTAGATCATGAGGGTGGGGCCCTCATGATGGGATTAGTGCCCTTATAACAGGAGGCCAGACAGCTGGCCACGTGAGAGCACAGCAAGAAAATGGCCAGGGGGCCGCAGGAACCCCATCAGACTGGCACCATCATCTCTGACTTCCAGCTTCCAGGACCATGAAAAAAATTAATTTCTGTTGTTTAAACCTCCCCTGTCTGCAGTATTTTATTACAGCAACCCTAGGAGATGAGCCCACGAGTCAGCAATCCCAAGGAATCCCAGCCTGGGCAAAGGCCTGGGGCAGAGATAGAGCCTGCGCGAGTTTTCTGGAAGACATGGTCAGCTAGAGCCACCAGTCTGTCGTTGTCTTTGTTTTTCCCCCTTTAAGCAGCCACCTCTCAAGGCCCATATTTATGTGGGTCACACCCTGAAGGGCCACATTTATGACCTTGAAATGTTCCTTCACAACACACTACCTCTGGTTTGGCAGAAAACATTTTCATGTCTGCTGGTGTGTGAGTTCTGAGGAGGAATTCTTTTTTCTCATATGCAAAACAGATTTTGAAAACTTAACATAACATGTAGGACCTTCTAACAGTGCCTGTGAGATAGTGCAGCATTGGGGTGACTTGAGGGGCTTCGAGCAAGATGGCCTGATGTCCTGCCTCTGCTGCTAGGCAGCTGTGCACCCTTGGACAAGTTGGTCATCTCACCTCTCTGGGCCTCAGTTTCCCCACTGCTAAATGGGGGTGTTAACAGCACCTAACCCACAGCATTGCTGCAATGGAAGAAGAACACACCTATTTCAGGAGCCTACTGAGAGCCAAGCACAGAGCTAGCACCCAGGACACCAAAGCTATAGTTATCGGCTCATTCAGAAAATTAGTATCTGGGTACCCCAGGCAGCCCAGTTGCTCTCTATTGCTACCATGACACATTACAACATGTTTAGCAGCTTCTAGCAACACAAATTAATGATCTCACAGTTCTGGGGTCAGCAGTCTAGCATGGCATGGCTGGATTCTCACCTCAGGTCTCAGGAGGCTAAAATGTAGGTATCAGCCGGGCTGCATACTTTCCTGGGTGCTCTGCAGACGAATCTGAATCCAGTTCTCTGTGGTGCTAGGACTGAGGTCCCTGCTTCCTTGCTGGCTGTTGGCTGGGGCACCCTCAGCACCTAGATGCCTCTCTCTGGCCTTTGCCTGTGGGAGTCTATAGCCCAGAGGGGAAGGCAGGCAAGGTGAGGAATGTTTATAATTCGGGGTGCTGGGGGCTGTAATGGAGGAGGAATGTTCAGGGCTACGGGGTAGGGATGTCAGGTAGCATCCTGCAGACCCTGGCACCAGGTTGGAGACGGCAGACCAAGAGGAGATGGGCAGACACCCATCGCAGGCTGCACGTGAGAGAGTCCAGGCAGAGAGAAGAGCCCACATTGCTGAGAGCAGCCGGCCCACAGATCAGAGAACGCCGCAGACTAGGGGTCTTCGTTGGGAACAGCTCGTGAGGACACGAAACTGCAAATGCCTATATGGCCCTCACCATGTGGCAGACCCAGTTCCGGGCACTTGGCATGTGTTACCTGGGTTAACCTTACCACAGTCCCAGGGACTCCACACCGTCACCACACACTTTCCCCATTCTGGGCAAGCAGCCAAAACTCCCAGTAATGTGGTCACCACAGAGAAAAACATTGAAAGTGCCGGCCCTCAAGATTTCCCTTCCTGATGCACATCTCTGGTGCCCCTGAAAATATTTTGACATCTGCCCGTAGCCAGCTCTAGCAAGTGCCGTTTTCTCTTCCTCCCGCTGTAGTGAATGTGAAAAGCCAGCAGATGGAGAAGCCCTTCCCAGTAGGACTGGAAGGACAGTGGGACAGATGGGCCCACTGGACCAGATGAGCCAGAGTGCTCATCCCAGCTCTCCTGTGTGACCCTGGACAAACAATTTAGCCTCTCTGTGCCTGGCTTTCTATACCTGGAATAAGGGGGGCTGAAAATCAAGTTGTCATGGGAATCAAATGACTTAATGTAATAAAGCAGGACTCCACAAACATTTTTTTTTATTGAAGCATAGTTGATATACAATATTATACTGGTTTCAGGTGTACAACATAGTGATTAAACAAGTATATACATCCCAAAATGCTTTCACCATGATAAGGGAGTCACCAGCTGTCATCATAGAAAGATAATACAAAATTATTGGCTATATTGGCATTATATGATTCAGGCAGTGTCAGCTCTGACTTCAAAATAATTTTTGCTTGATTTTAAGACACCATTGCCTGCAAGACGCACATCGGGTATAATAACAGCTTTTCCAGACTTACCCAAAAAAAGTACACTAGATGCACACAAAAGACATTCTAATTCCAAATATGTTAAAGTGTTGAAAGGAAAGCATCTCAGACTCTAGACGATACGGCATTGTCCTGCTGGCCCCATAAGAACACTTGGACCCTTCTGACCCACTGTCCCAATTTGGGCTTAGAGAATGGAGTTATTTGTTTGAAACCTGTTCTGGCCCTGAAGTTCTGTGATTTTCTATTTCCTTGCAACAGCTTTGTCTTGGCAACACAATGCACATTTGCATTTCAAAAAACTTCCCCTGCCTACTCCACAGCTTAAAGCAAGAACCAAGATCACACCTTAACATTTAAAAAGAGGCACCTTCAACCCCTTTGTTTCCAGGTACCCTGCTTCAGGCAACAAAGGGAGACAGGGTTCCTTGTTTGTCAGCATCTTTGAAATGCACATTTATTAATTAGATGCATTAGGGACTGACTAATTTCATTACAAGAAGGAAGGGGGACTAATATTCATTAACTGACTGCTGCTCCTAGAAGCTACACTAAAGGCTTTAAGATAGATCATTTCATGCAAGCCCCATAAGCCCTCGGCAAATGGAAGAAACTACACTCGGAGGTTATGTCACTTGCCCAAGATCACAGAGCCAGCAAGTTGCAAATCTGAGATAATGTCAGTAAAATTGCCTACCACTGCACCCAGCATCTGGTGAGGGCTTAATAAAGACCAAGAACACAAACAGACAGACAGAAAAGGAAGAGAGAGGAAGGAAAGAGGAGAAAGAAAAAAAGAATTCCATCCCCCAAAGATCAACCCCCCACCCCATGTTGAGCCACCTGACAGTGCTAAGAAGCAAGGGCACGTGTACTTGGCTTTCTAACTCCTAAAGGACCCTGAATCACTCAAGAAAAGAGGGAGAAACTTTCCCCTCCTTTATCCGTTTCTCCCCCTCCTAAACATCCACCAGCCAAACACCACGGTTGCAGGATTTATTTTGTTATCTGTTCTCCAATCCATTTCAGGTAGCACGTCCCTTTTTTTATTAGTATTTTCCTTTCTCCTTCGCTTTGAAAAAGTTTTAGAGAACAGTAAATCTGGCCTTTTTATAATCCCACATGAATCTCTCAGACTTTGTTTTCCCACTTTGGGATAATAAAATCGGTGGCTGTACATTAGGCTGTATCAGCCCAGCCTGCCAGGCAAGCATGGTCTGTCCAGGGCCAAGTGAGGAGGCTCCAGGCTGCCCCAGTTGTCTGTGCAATCCCTGTAATAATTCCACCATTAGAGATTCATTCTTTGTGCTATTTCAAAGCCATCTATAAAATCAGATGATCCTAGGAGAAGTGACAGCTACCCAGTGTCCAGTGGTTCTTAACCTTTTTATGGTTTGAGAGGGGAGGGGAGGGAGCCCTCCACCTAGAAAAGTGCAGACAGATGCAAAAATCCTACACAGCCCTTGCCCCCCTAGAGGGAGAACCACTGCTTGGATCCGTTATCAGCTGATACCTCAGAAAGTGGGTTGAGAGGAAGGGATTTTCTCATAGTGGCAAGAACTGAAGTCCTGCTGGAAAAGATGCTGATAAGCCCCAGCAGAGCCAGGGAGACAGGAGGGAACCAGAGCTTCAGGGTGAGAGGATGGGAAAGACGAACTTAGTTTGTGGAGAGATAAGCCTACAATGAGGACGAAGCAGTTCCCAGGATGTGCAGAGAAAGTCGCAAGGAGAAGGCTGTGTGGACAGAGCTGCAGCCGTCAATCAGGAGAAGCAGGTGACCCTGGTTAGCCCTGCAAGGAGCGTACAAAGAGTATAAACAGCTTGGCCTCACTCCCCTTCCTCTCATTTTACAGATGAGCAAGCTGAGGCTCAGAGAGGTGAAGTCACCTTTCTAAGGCCACACAGCTGGGGAATGAAAGCTTAGCTCTGAACCCAGTTCTCCTCTCCCCAAGGCCACCACCTTGACCCTTCACTCTCTCCCAGGCTGGCCCAAAGGAGGCTGAGATGAATGTGTCCTCAGAAACCTTGGTAACTCTGGTTTGGTGCAATCCAGCTAAGGCCACTTTGCAAAGTGTAGCTAATTGTGCCTTAACCCCCCGAAGTGTTGTGCCACCAATGGGACTGCAGTAGAGCTAGATCTTGCCAATGACATTTACCATCGTGGTAAGAGGTATTTGGTTTTAACCAGTGTCATTGTCGCCAATCTTTAAGCAGAGATGGTCCCTAAGAAGTTTGTCTCTGGAGCATCATAGAATCTACTGAGCCTTCCCCAATTATCCCAGTCTCCCAGGAGTCCCTCTCCATTTGAGACTTGGTCCTGGCAAGGGACAGACAGCTAACATGGCTTAAAAAGGGAAAATGCCCCTCTTCTCATCTGCCTTGCTCCACACCTCCAAGATCCATGCCAACCAGGTCCAAGGTGGTGCCCACCCCAGGATGGGGGAGCAGCCTGGCTTCGTGCCCTCTGCAGACAGGTGCAGCAAGCCGTTGACTTGGACCCATTTGGGATACCTCTCCCCCAGGTAGGGACACTGCAAAAGCCTTGATGGTGGCCCTGGGTGCATTCCAAAGCAACCCCAGAAAAGGAGGCAGGCCTCACACCTGGGAGGTCTTCCCAGGGAAGTACAGGTAGCGGTGAGGGGTGGCTTAGGGGGAACCAGCATTTTCAGAGACAGTAGATAAACCCCGTGAGAATTCTCGGGGCTCGGAAAGAACTCGGTGGTCCATTGAGAGTTCACAGCAGTTGAGCTCGTGAGGGTCAAAGCAGAGAGACCTCTCTGGGTCGGGGCTGAGCTAGGCACTGAGGACACAGTGGACCCAAGCAGGGCACAGACCCTGCTCCCGAGGCTTGCAGTCCGGAGGAGAAGGAGACAGGTGTTTGTTAATAGTCACAGCACAGAGCACCACGCTGCAAAACGACACGAGTGCCGTGCAAACAGGAGAAGAGGTAACAGAGCAGGTCTAACAAGGAGGGCGGCCCCGGCTACAGGGGCAGAAGGGCCTCCGTGAGGAGCTGGTGTTTGAACTGACATCCCGAAGGCAAGGGGGGGTTGACTGGGGTGGGAGCAGGTGAGTGGGGGCAAGGCCTGAGGGAGGCCCGGGGGCAGAAGCTACCCATGGACCAAGAGCCACCTTTCACGGACATGCGCTTCACACCAGTCGCCAGACTAAAGCTTTGCTTACTCGCCTCACTGAGGCTTCATGATACCCATATGAGGTTGATGATGTTGTTATCCCATGTTACGGGTGGGGAAACTGAGGCTCAGGGAGGGTCGGTAAGATGCCAAGAGTCCCACAGCTACTAAGCAGCAAAGCCAGGACCCACACCCAGCCCGGCACCAGGATCTGCGTCCTTATCCCCTGGCAAACAGGACATGCTGGATACAAGGTGGCTTTTCCTACCTAGGCACCAACTGGGAGAAGTGGAAAGAATGGTTATCATAGACTGGGCAGGAGCACTTTCTCTCTTTTTTTTCCCCCAAATTTAATGTTGGTATAAGAGTGTTTTACTATTAAATGGAATGAGATTGGTGGGGGGAGGGTAACCCTTCCCTGCGACCTCCAACCCCATGCCTGGGTATCACCTTCAGGGTGGGGCCTGCTGCCTTCTGGGGGATGGCAGAGCTGGGGGCAGGCCCCAGAGGCTGTTGAGAATGAGGGAGACAGAACAGCATCTCTCCCAAGAGCTCCCAAGTCACCTCCAGTCCCAAGGGCTGAGGACATGGTGACCCACGCATCAGGGCCACATGGCTTTTAGACGTTCCTTTTGGTTTGCTCAAGCCTGGCCACCCCTGATCAGAGTGGGCACCACTCAAGGGCTGCCCTCTAGCACTGGGTGGTCTCTATCTCCCAGTCTGAGGCATGTGTGTGAGGGGCCCCTTCCCGCCGTCTGGGAAGCAGGAAGGAGGATGGGGCTGTTCTCATCCGGGATTCAGCCCAAACGCCCCTACGGACTGTGGGCATGGGCTGAAGCTGTGTCCATCATGGGGAACAGAGCCTGGCATGCAGTGCCTAGCGCTCCAAAACGCTCACCTCTATGCCTGTTCTGTTGTCAGTATAGTTCTATCATTATTATTATCATTGCTAGTGGAATGGCGCATTACCAAGTGGGACTGTTGGGGCTGAACAAGACGATCAGTGTAAAGCACGCAGCTCATAGTAGCCGCTCAATAAATGATATGTGACGATGCTTATGATCACTCTCCCAAGACCTTAATGAAACGACCGATATTTTGGAAAATGTGTCCAAGAACCAAAGTATATAGAAAAAGACACGTAACCAAAGATTTTGCTGCCTAGATGCCCCAACTCAGCTCAGACTAGCAAAAGACAGTAGACATTTGCGAACTGCTGCTAGCGAATCACCTGTGGCCAAAATGTCCATGGACTTAATCCTTCCATGTACCAAGGCACAGCCTCTCTCAGCTGGCAGCTGGAGCCAATGCTCATTCAGTCAGTAAAGGCTTCTCTGACCTGGCCTGAAATTCGGCCCAGCACCTTCCCTTACAAGCTGTGTCACCCTGGGGCACTTACAGGTCCTCTGGGGCTCACGGCTATCTCATGGGTAAACTGGCTGTAATCCTTCCTACCTTGCCTAGTGAATATAATACTGGACTTTCTTTTTTCCTGTATTCTTGAAGCTCCGGCATTCGAAGTGTCACTGACCAGGGAGAGACTGACTTTCCAGGCTTAGCTAAATCCTCATATGGCAAATGACTTGCCTGAGAGAAGGCCTTTTGTATGCAGACCCTCACTGGTCCTGTCTGCCTCCCCGCCACCCCACCTGGAGTGACAGGCCTTCAGGCCATGCTGTATTTGGTAGCTTAAAGCAACATAAACTTACTCCCCCATGTCTGGAGCTCAGGTGCCCACAGGGTGGTTTGGGGGCCTCTGAGGGTGAATGTGCCCCACCTCTCCTGGCCTCTGGCGGCTGCCCCAGTCCTTGGTACTCAGAGTCCACAGCTTGTTCTCGCACTGCTCCGCCTCCGCCTTCTCCCCAGTGGGTCTCTGTGTCTATGTCTCAGGTCCCCTCCCCATTTCTCTTATAAGGACACCAGCCATTGGACTTAGGGCCCATCTTAGTCTGGTCATGACATCATCTTGGCTTCTTAAGTGATTACATTTGCACAGACCCTTTTTCTCAGTAAGGTCACATCTGAGGTTCTGAATGGACATCAATTTGGTGTGGAATTAGGGGAGACACTATGCACTCAGAACGCATGCTGGGCCCCAGATGATCAATCCCAGAACAAAGATGCCCCATTCTCTCCTGACGTCAGACTACGTACATGCTCTTCCCTGGCCTACACCAAGGACCTCCCACCCATTGGCCATCTCGGCACCTCTTTCTCCTCCCTTAGGTGTCAAGCTGACTCTCCCCCTAGAAGGCCTTCTCCTTCCTCCAGGCTGGGTTAGGCGTTCTGCACCCCCAGGGCTCCCTGCCCGTCCCTAACACAGGTGCTCTCTACATCTCAATGCCATCAGTTCTTAATGGGCTGTCTTACCCACAAGATGCTCCTGCCTCATCCAGGTCACAGCGCTAGAAGGTGGTGGGACTGGGAATCAAAAGTCGGACTGTAAATGCTAATAGCACTGGAGCCGACGGTCACATCATTGCCACCAGCCGGCACCAGACTCAGACCTTCACGGCATTCATGTCTGCCCCACAGTCCAGAGGATGGGTCTGCCTGCTCCAACTCCCAGCTGTCGTTTACAGGGTGTTGGTTTGTAAGCAAGCTATGTAACCTCTCTGTGCCTCAGTTTCCTCATTTGTAAAATAGAGGTAAGAATGAGCTAGGATGCAGTGACCAATTTTATTTTCTAAAATATTTTCCTAAAATACTTCCCCTCCTACTGCTTCTCCTGCAGTGAGAATCTCCATCAGGAGATGGGGGCTATTTCTCATCCCCTTCAACCTGGGTGGTAACTGCAATGCCATGCCCAAGAGAACACGGTTAGAGGCGCCCCCCCGCCCCCCCTGCCTGATACAGAGCCTGTAACCAGTCTGGCAGCATAGAAGTCAGCACGTGGTAGCACATGAGAGAACTGCAACTATGCTAAGACCTCCTGTGCGGGGCAGAAGGCCCCCAACGATGTCCAGGCCCTAACCCCTGGAACCTGTGAATATGTTACCTTTTATAGCAGAAGGGACTTCATATACTTGATTAAGGTTGCACACCGTAAGATCAGAGTTTATCCTGGATCTTCCAGGTGGGCCAATCTAGCACCTGAGCCCTTAAAAGCAGAGCACGTTCCCCGGCTGGAAGCAGAGAGATGCGGCAGAAGGAGAAGTCAGAGAGATTCAGAGCACAAAAGGAATTCAGCTGCTGCTGCGGGAGAAGTCCAGGCACAGGGTGGCTTGATGCACCCTTTGCCCGTGGAGAGCCTGAGAAGGAACGTGGGCAGCCCCTGTGAGCAAAGACCACCCCCCAGCTGGAAGTGACACCCCCGGTCCTACGAACACACAGGTCACTGAATTTAGCCAAATGAGCACAGAGCAGATTCACTCACAGCCTCCAGAAAGGAATGCAGCCCCACCCACACCATGACTTTAGCCTGGTGACAAAAGACCCATCGAGCCACCCTGTATCTGGACTTCTGGCCTCCAGAATTGTGACATAATTTTTTTTAAGCTGCTAAATTTGTAGGAATCTGTTATAGCAGGAACAGAAAACTTATATACCCTCCATGCTTTGACAGGGTCACAGGGAGAGATCCTGGGGGCTGAGACCCCATGGGGAGAGAGGCCAGGAGCACACGGTGTCCGGGTGTGAAGAAGTCACCTTGGACGTGCAGCACGGTTGAGCCGGCCCCACAAGGGGCAGAGCTGGTTCCAGCCCCAGTTGTACCCAACCTTCGAGAAAGACCCCAAGGCAGAAGAGCCCAGTGGAGCCCAGCCAACCCACAGGAGAGAAACAGTGATCGGTTGACATTTTAAGCCACTAAGTTTTACAGAAATAGAAAACCAGAACAGTCTGTTATGAGGATAAATTAGCGTTAATACCCTAAAGCATTTGGAAGAATAAATATTCCATAAATGTCAGCCAATGCACTTTTACTATGATCATCCCCATTTGGCAAATGAGGACACTGGGACCCCGGGAAGCTAGGGGACGGGCCGAGCTGGAAAGCAATATGACAGGAATGGGAGCACCGGCCTGCCAGGCTCTCCACCCCGCTCTGCCCACGGCACTAGGCTGCTCCTACCCCTAACTCCTGCTAGAAATGAAGGCAGCTGCATTTCTTCCACGGCAGCTGGTCTCCATGCTGTCCGGCCAGTTAAAAGCAATGCCCATATCTGTCACAGGCCTCTGAGCAGCCTGCGGGAAGTCCACAGGTCCCCCCAGCCAAGACTCGGGCACCATTAGATTCTCATTTCCCCTCCCAGGGCCCCGGGAAAGATCGGCTGGCACATATGGCACAACTGGTAAGGACAGTGCCTGGTGCCCACTGTCCCACCCTGCCCTCCCCAGGCCCTGCAACTCAAAACCAAGCAGATGAGACTGCCTCTGTGTCCAGACCCAGTGTATCCAGGGCTGCAGGGCTGCAGGCCTGCCCGCTGCTGGGCCCAGTGGCTGGAAAATTCATTTCCATGTGAGCCTGCAGTCCAGCATGCCCAAGTACCGCCTGTGCTCCCGCCAGCGAAAGCTGAAGGACCAGGTGTGTCGCCCCTGGACAGTCCGGAGTCCGCCTGCCAATCCCCACCCCAGCCCCACGCCCTGCCCCAGCTGTGGGCCATGCCAGGCCCCGGCTCTCTGTGGAAGAAGCAGGGACAGAACACAGCAATGAAAGGCATGTTCTGGCTCTGCTTTCTCTCCCTGTCCGGCTCCCCCCTCCTCTTACCATTCTCTCCCCCTTGTTCCTTTGCTCTTCATTCTGTCTTGGCCTCTGTGGATCATTCTGTCCCTCTTGCACTCTCTCCTTTACACGCATGCACATATGCATGCACACACCATCTTCCTAACCCAGCACAGAGCGCCAACCCCAGCCAGCCCGGCCACAGACAGAGCTGAGTCCTGGTGCAGGTGGGCTCCTTCGCACTCCGGCCCAGGGAGGCTGCCACGGGCCTCCAAGGGCCCTGTGCCCAGCAAACACCCTCCCCCCTCCCCGAGGGCACCCCTGTCAAGCCCCAGAGGACAGGCGTTGGGGCGATAGGTCCCCCGGCCCATCTCCACTGCCCATTTCTACCCCACCTTGGCCCTCCCGGGGACCTGGCTCCTGGGGCTCAGAAGGCAGTGGCTGGGATCCCAGGACAGCCAATGTTCCCTCTGCTGAGACTATGGACCTAGCATTGGAGGTGAGGGGCACAGAGCGAGATGTCAAAACTGCCCTGGGCTCTGCCTGGTGGCTCACGTCTCCCCCCTTTCCACCCCCACCACCCCTCACCTCTTTCAAGGTCTGGAGAACAGGGCCAAGGCCTGGCATCCCGCACAGGACAGTGGGTGAAGAACTCATGCGGGTGAGAGTTTGGCTGAGCGCCTACAGGCAAGGAATATGCTGTCAGTCCTGTGCAGTCATCTCTCCAAGGCGTCCATGTAGGTCTGGCTTCTCCTCCAGGACGATCATTATGGCATGATAAAAAGGTACCCTTGGGGACATACCCTGGACTAGAGAGAGAGCATCATCAGATCTGAGTCAAATCCAGAAATGCCCACCCGTACCTACACACCCGGTGCCTCGGGGAAAGGACATCTAAGAAAGTGTCACGTCACTGTTAGCTCTCCTTCTGGCAATCCTAATAGCAGACTCACAGGACACCTCTGAACATTCCAGGAGGATGCGCCAGCCTTCCCCCAGGTGTGTGGCATTATGGGGTGCAGCCATCACATCAAGAGAATCCGTCTCTCCATGCCCCATGACCTCAGACAAGCATGAAACACTGCCACCACGCAGTGAGGGTCATTTACAGATGAGGAAGCACACGCGGACGGGAGGGTAGGCTGCCCAGGCCGTGTAGCTCATCGCTGCTTTCAAACTCAGGTCTACACAACTCCAAACCACAACACTAGCCTCCACCCGGCTGAGGGACCCCTGCCGACTTCCTTTCAGCAATGCAGTTGGAGGCCGGAGATGCACCCCAAAGCTGGAAGAATTATGCAGCCAATTTCCATTAGGACTAATGAAAGAAAGAGCCATCTTTTTTATAATTAGTAGAGAATTCAACCTTCACAGCCAAAGAGTCTGATATCTCAGCTTATGTAACAAAAGAAAGAGAAAAGCAAGTAGGCATAATTAGGGAAGAGAAGAGAGATTTGGATCACTGGCTGCAGAGATGATGAAGTACAAGGGTAATACAGCTCCACATGGAAATCGTTCTCTGCTGCCAGTCCGGGCAGGGATTTCAAACTCCCTTCATCGTCAAAGCCACTACTGGGGGAGAATCTCCGCTGTGTCAGCTCCACAGACAAGAGGCAGCACCTCCTAACACCCATGGAGACAGGCCATTAACACAGCCATTGCAGAGATGGGGAACTGAGGCTCAGAGAAGCGATGTGTTCTGCCAATCACTGCCAAGTGCATTCCACCACCTATTCAGCAGGCACCTACTGTATGACAGGCACACACCTGGGACACAACAGGTACGCAGTAGACCAGGGATGATCCGTGACCCAAACTCAGACCAGTCTCACACCAAACCCACACTCGCCTTCAGAATAGGAAGTCGGTTGTTATTTGTTGAATGCACAAATTCCTGCAAAGTTTGCATTGCCTGGGGGAGCCCAGATGAGACATCACAGGCTGCCTGGGGCTCCCCAGGGCCCTTGAACTCCTCCTACCCCAGAGACAGGCTGCTTCTGTGAGAGCTCCCCTCAGGTTAGGCGCCCCACCTTACACAGCCTACAAAAGGTGTTAGCAGATGGAGTATTGATTTTTTTTTTTCTTAAGAAGCAAAAATCACACGTGCTGCCTCAATCGTAGGCAAGGAGAGGGAGAGAGGAGAGCCCAGCAAGATCCTCAAGCACATCCTGCAGCTCCTCCAGCCCCCTGTTCTCCTCTGTTAGGCAGGAAAATAGACACGAGTGCGGTGGAAAGAGAATAAAGCCAGGAAAGCCCACTAAAAAAGACCCCGAGTTAATAGTTAAAGTGCAAAAAGCCAGGAGTAACTTGGCCTGGAATGTTTGAGTATTCCCCAGATAAAGGAGGATATGTCAGCATAGCCCATGGCTTTATTGTGTTAATCATGCAGGCCCAGCTTATTCTTTAACTTAATTTATATGCTGTATTTTTCCTCCTCCAGCCCCTAATGAAGTAATTTACAACCTGGGCAATTAATATGGCAAGCAAGCCTAGCCATAAGCAACATAGTAAAAGCAAGAAAGATTCCATCTTAAAGATAAGGTTGTATTTTAAAACCCAGTTAAAAAGTAAGATTCTTAACATACTCAGCCCACCTCGGGGGCTGGGCAGGCAGCCCTGTTTGAAAGCTCCCAGACCAAGACACCAGTATCTCAGGGAGAGATCACAGCAGTAAATTTCTTATGTTAATTTTAAACATTTGGGGACTATGTAACAAATCTGCACCCCCAGCCCTTGGGCACATTCCTGAAAAATCCTTAGAAGAGGGGACCCCCAACCCTTCAGGGCGCTCCTCTCCCTGAGGCTGCCCACACTTTCTAAGCGACTTTCTCTCTTTCAATCAAACTTGAGCCTTTCAAGGCGTCTCTCCTCCCTGAGGTCGCCTGCTGCACTTTTTCTCTCTTGAAGTAACTTGAAATAAAACTTTTATTCTGTTTCACTGCTGTGTCTCTGCCCTTCGATTCTTTGTTGTGGAAGGAACAAGGACCCAGGAAAATAGGCAACGCCCCCACAACATCTGCAGGGGAGGTCCTGGGGCAGGAGGCTGGAAAGGTACTGCGGGGAGTGTGTGCAGGCCACGTGCTGGGCGCCGCAGGCATTGCCTCCTGAGCCTCTGCACAGCCCCGGAGCGGACTCTGTCTTACGGGTGAAGAAACCCGTGAGAAGGGGGTGGTCTCCTGCCCAGCGTCACACAGCCACGGAGCAACAGAACTGAGACTTACATTCATGTAACCACACAACCTGGGCAGTTTGTGTCGCACTGGCACCAAACCCTGGAAGCAGACTTTTTGGAGAAGGTAAGAAGCAGGCCTTGTCTGTGAGGCTGTTTCTAAGGAGGACCAGCAGCAAAGCCAGATCTGGGCCCTGCAGGCAACTGGGGAAGCATGGAAACCTGGAGAAGCGAGTAGGGCGTCCCATACTCGCTCTCAACGAATCTTTATTGGCTGCCTACGAGAGGATTTGCACGGGGGAACCAGGAGGAAGGGGAAATGGGCACCCGGCCTGCCTTCCTAGGGCTTCATTCCCAAAGCCCTCCCCGCTGCTTCCGGGGCTCACTGCCCCGCCTCGCCCCCGGGAATCTCCAAACCCGTCAGGTGTAATGGAACAACCTGGGAAAAGCAGGGGGGCTGGGAGTCCCGTGACGTAGGGGCTCCGGAAGCTGTGTACTTGCTCACTAACACACTAGGGTTAAAGAAACGTCCTGTCCTAGCTTCTACTCATATCCCTGGAGGGGTCCCCTTCAGTATAGGGTGTGAACTCGAATCCACACCTCCATTTTTATGCAGAATTCCACTCCACTTCCCAGACAAGGCAAGTCCATTAAGGAGCCTTTGAGAGAGAGACCTAAAAGCACAGATTTCCCCAGGGGTCACTCTCCCTAGCCCCAGGGAGCTTGGCTAAGCACGATTAAATAATCCAGCACAGCTCTGCTTCCGTGGGGCAGGCTGTTTCTACTGAGCGAGATCGCACTTCCTACCTGGAAGCCTGTTGTTCACCTCAGCTCAACTCTGAAATGTCTCAAAAATCTGAAAAAGCATCTCCTTGGAGAGACCCGACCATCGTTTTGTTTCTCAATTTACAGGGTTTTCTGTAAGCTTAATCGTATTCACCGTGTCCACCCCAGCTACTTTTTCCCACCCCCTCCACTTTCATGTTGTAAGAGCTACATTTATCAAGCACCTACTATGTGCCAAGTTTGTTTGGTGAATTAATTCATCGACTGCTAACAGTCTCTAGGTACATACTAGTATTGTCACCCTGTAACTCCGGGGAGAGGAAATCCTGCGGCAAAATACCTCTAAAACCAACATCAGTCAAAAGGAGAAATAAAGTTTAAAAACCTGTTACAAACTGCAGTCTGGGGCCATCTCTCTGTCCTGCTCAGTTCAGAAGCCAACCAGCCCTCCCCCTAACCTCTCAGTTCAGATAAGCCCTCGGATGTCCAGGTAATTACCCACTGATACAGAGATGGACTTCTCTCCACCCTTGAGGAACTCCAGTTGATATGCAGATGCACTAAAGCCAGGAGAGATATTCTGGAAATATTACAATTTTACCCACACACCCCCATTTTTTAAATGAGCAAGCTGACACTCAGAGTGTCATCTGGCCGACACAGCAGGAAGCTGGCATTTGGACTTAAGAACTCAAGGTCACAATCTGACCTCCCAACTTTTCTCACTTAAAAAGAACTGTCAAAGGGCAGTTTGTGCTGGAACTGAAACCACTGGGGAAGGCTCTGTGCTGGGGGTCAGGGAGCCCAGAATTAAATGCCAGTCCCACACGAGTTTGCCATATGCCTGGGGGCAACACATATGCCTCTGATCTGCATCCCCAGCAAGTGCTCCAGATGTGGTCCCTACTGACCTGTCTATCCTCATCCCCAAGGTGGCTCTGGGCTGGAGGGGCTTCCCAGTTCCAGGCAAGTTCACTCTTGATTCAGTGAGACTGAAATATGACAACATTAGGAGGGTGGGTGATAGGGTTTATACCAAGCTTTAGTCTCATGGTGGCAGGTCGAGGGCTAGAGTCACAACTGCATCCAGCAAGTCCATCTCCGTCTGTCTTGCCAATGGGTTTCAGTCCTGGGCAAGTTCACTGTGGATTCAATGTGACCAAAGAAAATGACAGCAAAACGTTCTTGGGGTGAAAGGGTTATACCCAACTTTATTTCCAGGTGGTAGGTCAGTCACTAGAATCCCATTCACTCAGAGCGAGTCTGCATGCAGCAAGCCAGTCTCTGCCTCTGGGCCCCTCTATCCGCACAGCTGTCCTCCAGGCCTCTCTGCACAGTCATCCTCCGGGCCTCTGTCTTCGGCGTTGCCACCACTCCAGCCTCTGCTCTGCTCTCCTGCAGCCTTGCAGCCCTGCCACCATGTCACCCAGAGCACTGGGCTGAGCTCTTCTTATAGAATCAACAGCCATGTATTGCCCACAGATGTGCAGTGAGCTAGTCAAGCATGGCCAGGTGGGAATCCCGGCCACAGGAACTCTCCTTTTATCCACACCATCCCTCCTCCAGGCCCGTCTTTCCCTCCAGCCTCTGCTCTGAGTACTGCTCTTTGTATACAACACAGGTAATAACGGCTTATTGCCAACGAGTGTGTAAGGATTTGCCTACCCAGTAGGCCAATTACATTATCAAGTACATGAGGGTCAGGTGAGGATCCTGGCCATAGGAACTTCCATTTTCCCTACACCCTACTTTTCTGTACCTTCCTCCTACACTTCATAAACTCCTGCCTGTCCTCCAGTTTTCTGTGCTTGCTTCATCCCTTGTCCTGTGGTGCCTTTGTCCCCAGTTCTGCAAGGACTTTCTCACCATTCCTCATCTGAACTCTCTGCTTAGATCTGTCCCCCATTTTTCAACTTGCTGCTTAGATGTCCCTGTTGAGAACAATTAGGAATCCTAAGGAGGTCTAATTTTAAAACAGAACTGGGAAGGCACATATGCCCCATGCCTCTCTTCTAGGAATCAATACCACAGAGGAATCAATTCCAGGTAACCCAGGGTATTCAACACCAGTGCTAACCTTCTGGATGGTGACGGGTCCCAGGGAGTATCAAACCATGTGGCAAGGCCCCAGGCAAGATAAGATCAAAAACCTTTCCTCCTGCCCTTTGTGTTTGTGGGTTGCCATGGTGATGGGAAGGGCGGACTTCAGAGAGGAGAATCATTATTGTAATATTGGAGCTTATAAAATCTGTGCTGAAGTTCACACACACACACACACACACACACACACACACACACACACACACCTGCCCATTGGAGCTCATAAAGTCTGTGCTGAAGTTCACACACACACACACACACACACACACACCTGCCCATTGGCGCTTATAAAATCTGTGCTGAAGTTCACACACACACACACACACACACACACACACACACACACCTGCCCAAGGAAGGCAGAACTGGATGAATGCAAGGACTCGGGATGTGAGATCCAAAAATCAATTAAATCTTTTAGAGTTTGCTGGCTGAAAGACTTCTGTAGGGACTCCAAAGAAACACAGCGACTGGGATGATGGGTCACTTCCCCTCGGAGGTCTTCCTGGGTTCACCAGACCGGGCTGTGTTCTGCACCTCTGCTTCCAGAAGCTGCCTTCATTGGCAAATGCATCCAGCTAGAATCTAATAGCACTGTTTCCTTTACCATTGTATTTGTTTTGCTCTTTTAATTGTATGTAAGCTTTTATTGATGGTCTTGCCAATGGGTTTCAGCCCTGGACAAGTTCACTATGGATTCAATGAGATCAAAGAAATGACAATAGAACATTCTTGGGGTAAAAGGGTTTATTCCCATGGTGGCAGGTCAATCACTAGAATCCCGTCCACTCAGAGCAAGTCTGCCTGCAGCCAGCCGGTCTCTGCCTCTGGGCCTCTCTGCCCCTGCAGCCATCTCAGTCTCTGTCCTCAGTGCTGCCACCACTCCAGTCTCTGCTCTCCTATAACCATGCAGCCCAGAGCACTGGGCAAGCTCTTTATACAGAGTCAGTGACAACATATTGCCCACACATGTGTAGTGAGCTAGCTAACCAGGGCCAGGTGAGACTCCCAGCCTAGGAATCTTCACTTTATCCACACTGATCAAAAATGACAATTTATTTTTTAACTTTTTCTTATTTATCTAATGGTCAAAAGGCTTGCAAACATGTATACAATTGCATTTTAATTGCTTGCCTTTTTCTTACGTGCATTTTACCACACACACACACACATATACACACAAAACAGAAGCTTTTGTAGGAAAAAAAAAAGGGGGTGAAAAGCCAATTGTCAAATGTTTTTAAATCACTGTATTTTTTCCTTGCTGTTTCTGTATTCATAGTCATTGATGTTAGTTTTCCACTTATTATAGTGTTATAATGTTTCCTGTTGAAAATTAAATTAATATATTAATTTAATTAGGAGATATCATGTTATCGTTTCTTTTATACATTAAATTAATATACTCATTTTTTTAATGAGTTGGCTTTTTTATGAAGGAAATAACAGACCATAGATATGGATATGGCTAAAATTACACAAATGGTATGTGAATGACTCAAGTTGGGGAATACTAGGAAACTGGATTCTTTTTTTTAATATTTGGCTCCCTGAATTACAACTTTTGGAAATGGGAGCTACATCCCCTCAGGACAGGAAGACTCAAAGGAAGTTGGTGCAGAGAGAGGTGCCTGGGAGCAGAGCTGCAAAGGGTGGCAGCATGCATTCCCACTGACGCCCAAGCACGTTTCTAGCACCTCTGTGCTGGCAGCCAGCTTGTCAAGGTCCCTCCTCCCGGTTAATAAGCTGGGAACAGACGGAGAACCATGGTATAGATCAAGATGGGATATTATAAAGAGGCAGCTTAATGAGCAGCGGGTTTGAATTGAGACCAATTTTAATGTCTTTTTTGTTTTCCACAACCGTCATAGAAATTGCCACAAGTGATGTGTTAATTCTGTTCCCTAGTGGGTCTCCGATATGGCGAAGGATGAATTTTAAATTGTTTGATCAGAATTAGCAACATTAGTCACTGCAAATAGCCTTTTAATTTCCACAGAGCTGCCAAGGGGAGCAAAAATAGAATTGGCGAGGAAGGTTCCAGCAGGCAGATGTGTTGGTGGTAGAGAAGGCCACGTGACTTCCCTGCTGGGAGCAGGCGGCCGACTCCAGGCGTTGCAGCTGGACGGGAGCCCGGCTTCGGACTGCCCATAGGTGGGGAGGCTTTGCTGTCCCGCAGCTCCGGAGCCTGGGGGTAATGCCCCTATTCCTTGTCAAACCAGCACTGAGGTGGCTGGTCCCGCCCAGAGGCCACATACCCCCTCTTAGCGCCAGCAGCACCCTCCTGATTCCTCCAGGGCATCTGCCATAAGAGCTCCTAATGCAAATGTTCATTTCTCATCCAGCACCACGACAGACCTTTTTACCCCAAAAACCTGCAACAGCGCTCCTCTGCCTAAAACTCTCTGAAAGGCTTCTCCTTGCATTTAGACTTAAAACCAAATTCCTCGCTTTGGCCCACAAAGCCGCGCCCGCCTCTGCTCCCCGTCTGGCCTCCTCCCTGACGCTGATCCCTCTCCAGCCCTGTCGCCTTGCCTCGCTGCTTTGCATCCATCCCCAGAACAAGCTCACGACTTCCCAGCCGTTGCACACACTGCCTCCCTTTCCCCAGCATCCCCCTCACGGACTACATCTCATCCTACAAGTTTCACCTTAAATTTCTCCTCCTGAAAAGACTTCTCCCGCCCCCATAGGCCTCAACACGGTGCATGTTATGTCTTAAAGAACACTTAATAGGACTGTTTTTCCCTTGTTAGTCACTTGTTTTTGTCCGTCTCCCACACTGGCCCCAAAGCTAGCAGATCCAGGACTTGGTCTCACCAGTGTATTCCCCCATGCCTGGCACATCACTGGCCACTGGCCACCCGGTGTCACTGAGCCCTCCCCACGCCCTGGGAGGTGGGTGGTCTCCTCCCATGCCAGAGACGACAACAGTGAGGCTGGGCAAGGTAAGGACATTGTTCAGTGTCCATGGCAGAACCGGGATTCAAACTCAGCTCTCTCTGACTCCAAAGCCCAGATCTTTTCAAAGGGCCCTCCTTTTACAAAAGGAAGACATTTCTGCGTGAGGTCAGACCCAAGGCATCTGTACTTGGCACCTCCCTCTCGTCACTTGCAAAGTCAAAAGTAATTAGTACCAGCTCTCCAAGGTAGCTTCTGGGCGTACAGCATTGCCTCTGTGGTGAGGGGATGTGGCCATCAGAAATGTCATCATTTTTCCCCTTTTTCCAGAAAGAGTGGCCTCGGCAAAGCCGCCTTACACAGTGGCCCTGCCGACAGTTATAAACCACGGCAGCTTCCAGCTCTCCCCGTAACAAATGGGAGCATCAGCCTGGGGCCCTGTCAGAGAGATGCCTGCTGCCTCCAGAGCCACCTGGCTCACGGGAGCTGAGACCAGCAACGGCCCCCAGTCCCGTCCAGGCAGAAGGGCCTTTGGAGGGCACAGCCTCCCCCAGCCCCCAACAGAGCCCATCAGTCAGGAGGGTTCAGCCCGCTACCTGAGCTCAGGCCAGAACCCTTCACCTTCTGTGTCCCCAGACGATTTGCTTATTTATTTGACTGATCCTGGAATCCCACTATTTTATCCTATGGGAGAATGTCCTTTCAGCCATATCCAGCCCGTTCCCACCCAGCTGGCATGTCAAGGGACGGTGTGGCTCTGTGAGCACAGCTTTCCCGGGAGCCACGGCGAGATGCGAGGTTGGTGACACATTCGGCAGTTACGAGGCTGCCCAGGTCTAAGCTGAGCCCCAGCCATCCCCACCGGCAGACTGTGCAGCCTTGGAGCAAGTCACCCAGCCTCTCTGGGCCCAGGCTTGCTCACCTGTGAGATGGATGTGGTAGACAGGACCCGGCCCCAGAGATATCCCCACCCTGATCCCAGAACCTGTGAAGATGCCACCGTACATGGCCGAAGAAACTGTGCAGAGGTGATTAAGGTTGACACGGGGAGAGGAGCCTGGGTGATCTGGGTGACCCAGAGAAATCTCAAAGGTCCTTAGAAGGGAATGAGGGGTGGGGGGGGGTAGTCTGAGAAGGAGGAAACAGAGGCGGAGAGGAGAGAGACTGGAAGATGCTCTGCTGTTGGCTCGATGTGAAGGAAGGGGCCTCAGGCCAAGGTGGGCAGGTGACCTCTAGAGGCCAGGAAAGACAAGGAGATGGATTCAGCCCCAGAGCCCCCAGAAGCAGCCACCTGGGGAGACCACTGCAGACTTCTGACCCCAGAGCTGTCAGATAATCAGTGTGTGTCGTCTTAGGCCACTGGACTCATGGCCTCTGTCACCAGCCATAGGAGGCTCAGACAGTGGGCGTAAATGATGATACTTGCCCCCATGGTGGCCTTGGCGGAATTAAATGAACTAACGCCCACAAAGTGCATCTGGTACAGGGCAGGTGCTCATATTTGCTCAGTAATAATCACCGAGGCCCTGCCTTCTCCACCCCCAAGGACAATGCCATTCTGCAAGGTGCTGGGACTCACCTTACCTCCACCTGTCACCTCTGCAAGCATCTATGTCCTATAGTTAATTCACTTAAACAAACTCCAGGGCTTTGAAGCCAACAAGCTGGGGTCAAGGTCCAGCATATTCGTGGGCAGGTTTCTTGACCTTGCTCAGCCTCAACTTCAACATTTGTAAAATGGGACTGATCATACCTCCCCCATAAGGCGTTGCTGTGAGGCCAGGAGGCAATAATGCCTGCAAGGTGCTCAGCATCCCCGTTACCATTACCGTCCTCAACAACGGCAAAGCTCGCAGCAGTGTGACAACAGCAGGGGCTGTCCTAGGAGGTAGTGAGTTCCCTGTCACTCGAAGGGGTCAAGCTACATCCTGATCTCATCCTCAGGGACCCAGGAATTGGAAGGCAGGGGCCATACTGATATAAAACGTGAGCAGGACAGGGGAGCGGGGTATCTTCTGAATCATGATTCCAGCCCCTCGTTTTACAGAGGGCTAAACTGAGGCCTGCAGGAGGAAGTGGAGCCTCCCCCAAGATCCTCGCACCCCCAGCTTTCTGAACCGCAAGCAGCCTTTGTTCCCTGGTACCTCCCCCACACCGCACCCAGAGCCGACTGTCTCCTATTAATATTAATGCGGCAGAAAATTAAACCAGCCTCCCACATGCCACCTTCTAGGCCGTAACTCCTGGGCTGTGCAAGGGGTTCCTCTACGACCAGGGGCCACTGGCTTAGGACAGATACGACGCCCTGAGCCAGGAGGTAAGGTGACACCTGGCTGGTCCGTGGATGCACCAGGAAGATGATGTGGAGGAGGACCCACATCACACGTGGGGAAAGCACATGAGCCGCAGCCAAGAGGGCTATGCTTTCCCCTGTTGGGCCTTCACTCCAGGCCCCCCAGAACATCCAGGAAGAACAGTCAGACCATTGCTGCATCATCATCGTCACCACCACCACCACCACTATGCCGTCCTCCCCCTCACAGCATCACTGTGCAGTGCGGAAGACCCTGGGATAAACAGAGAACAGAGACAGGATCATATGCAGCATGACAAAGTCCCCCAGTGAGGAACTGGGGGCACAGGAGCTGCAGGGAAAGTGTAGCTGGGAGAGGTGCAGGGGGCATCTCCTGGGGGGAGCACCAACAGCCCGCACTGGCACAGAGGGTAACCATCGAACAGCTATGCTTCGAGGAATGGGATAAGCATTATGCCAGGTGTCCGGAGTCCACAGCTCGGGTCCTGGCTTGGATCTAGACACGTGACCAGGAAGCAGGGTTTCTCACCTCAGCACATTTGGGGTTGGGTCACTTTGTGGTGGAGACTGTCCGGTGCTCTGCAGGATGCTTCACGGCATCCCTGGCCCCCACCCAGTAGCATCCGCCACCTGCTGCCCAGTAGCGACAATGAAAATTTCTCCTGACATTGCAGAATAACCCCTTGGGGCTGGGGAGGCAAAATCACCCCTGGTTAAAAAACACAGCCTTAAGAAAACTAGTCACAGACTCTTTCAGTCTTGGTCCTTGATCTATTAAGTGTCACGCAGAGTTCAGGGTCCCCAGTCGGCCTGTGTGGGTTTCTATCTCGGCTCCGCCAATTGCTACCTGCAAGTCCTTCGACTCCTACACCCTCGTTTCCTCCACTGTCCGATGGAGGCAATATTCATGCCCGCCACACAGAGTCATTGTGAGAATCCAGTACATGAGGCACGGAACGTGCTCAGCACAGAGCCTGGCACATGATAGCAGCTCCATATGCGGGAGCCGTTACTCTCATCACGGCCTCCTGACTCACAAACATAGAGCCAGCACTGACGTAGATGCGCTGACCCTGCGCTCCTGACACAGCCTCTCAGTTCACGTATAGTTTCTCTCAGGCCTTTCTCCGCTGCTCAGCCAAACCTTGCGGGGAATGAAGAAGTTTGCAAGGCGCCCCAGCAGGACAGACTGATTCTCCGGGGCTCACCTCTGAGCTCCTGGCAAAGAAAGCCCCTGATCTGATTTCCAGCTAACTGCCAGCCTGGAAGAGTTAATACTGCAGTCTTCCCAGCCTCAGCTCTGGCCCTAGAAAAAAGAGAGATGCGGCAAAGAATCCAAGGGTTTTAATATCTTCTATTTGTTCATTATTGTTGTTCATTATGGTGCATTTGCTAGCGTATTATGCTTTTTAATCAGAGACCTGACAGTTACCTAGGCAGGCCCAGGAAGGCGTTGGCGTGCTGGATAACGTACAGAAAGTGATTGCAAGAAGAGCAAGAGGCAGAGAAAGAAAGAATACACACCCTTGGAAAGAGGAAATAATTATTCACGGGGCCAAAAAAAACCCCGTGCTTCTGTCTTCGAGGTCTCAAAGAAGTCTCTCCTGCCGTCTGACAAGGATGGATGGGTAGAGCAGCAAGAATGTGCTTTTGTACTCAAAAGCACTGGGTTCTGTGTTAATCATGTCTTTTCTAATTCTGTATTTTTGATGCTTTGTCATTTGGAGCCTGGCTGGTCAGGAGGGACCGCCTCTCCCAGGGTCAGTGGATTCTCGAAGGAAACTTAACAGCTCAGCCTGCAAGCCACATTCTACAGGCAGCCAAGCAATCCATAGCCCACGCCCAACCGCATCGCAGTCAGGCTCTTACACACCCTCCCGCCTTGCCCAAATCACCCCAGGGCCAGGCACAGACAACGAGGGGCGGCACTACGCCCCCGAGTCCTTGGAAATCGCACAACTAGCCAGCCCTGAGCCTGCTAACCCTGCCTCCTGCCCCTCCCCACGGAAACCGCATAAAGGTGGCCGCCCACCCATCCCACACCCTCTGCCTCCTGGCCCACCCGGGGGCTTCCCTGCATGGCACTCCTGAGGGACACACCGGCATGTCTCCTGTTTCTAGGGAGTACGGAAACTTCTTCCTCCATGACAGCGACTTCCTGCCTGTGTGTGATACCATTCGGGATTAAAACAAACCCAGATACCTGTAAAACCACTTCTCATCCAGCGAAGTGACTTTAGAGAATCATCTTATATCCCTGCCTCCATCTTTCCATCTACAAAACACAAGTAACAGCCCCTTCCTGTTGGTGCTGTGTCGGGTGTAAAATGGATACGAAGGGCTTTGCACCATGCCTGGCACTTGGCAGAGTGGATGGTTAAGTCCCCAGAGGCCCCCTGAAGGATGGTGGCAGGAAGGGGTGGGAGGCAGAGTGGGAGGAAAACAGACAGGCAGGAAAGGGGAGCCGATGCCCCCAAGAGGAAGTGACACTCCCTTTGTCCAACACCCCTCCCGGCAGGGGTCCCTGGATGTCCTGCCTCTGTGACAAAGAGGGGCCTCCCTGGGAGCTGTTCCTGAGAACCGCAGCCTACACCTGCTCCCAGTCAGAGAGGGAGCCCCGGGCCCACATGGAAAGGAGGGGTCTGGCTCCACTCTTGGCTCCGGTACAGACACCCCATATAATCATTTAGAGACGTCCTAACATTATACATCTCCTTTCTAGTTTTCCTGCCCCTGGAGTGAACCGTAAAATATGCAACTACCCAGAGGCTGCAGGGCGGCCCAGCGGGGTAAAAGGCGCAGAATGCATGTCTTCGTTAATTGCAAAGCACTGTCCGAATGAGGGGGGATGCCAGTGCCTCTGCTTTCCCCCAGTGATGCCCAGGTTTGGGCTGTTCCAGACCCTTGATTCAGCCCCTAAAAATTCAACTATCTTTTACGTGCACTGTCTCAGACCCATAAATGTTCCAGAAACCATCCACCCACACTTGACACTCACTTACTTTCAGGCCTTATCCAAAGCCCATTTTTATGAATTAGGTCTTTCTGACACCTGGAATATTCATCAACCAGCCACCTAAAAATGGCCCAAAAGAATCTGCTGCAGCTTAATCATGTGGCACCCAGCAGATGCCCAGGAAATATGGGATTAACTGGACTGACTCCCAAACATCCATTAGATTTCTTGCCTTGGCAAAATCCACAGAGGAATTTGTTTTTAATCATTGCAAAATCAAAACAAGAATTCATGCTCTTGAAACTTAGAGGGACTGCAAATGTGTCCCTGTGCCTGCAAACTTGAATGGTGTCATTATTTAGAGCAGAACAGAGGCAGAACTTACGAAATACGTATTTATGTGCGTGCACGTATACATGCATACATGTGTATATACACAAATGCACACATATACCCGACATGTGGACAGGGCATCCTGGGGAAAATTCCTTGGGCTCCTGGAGTCACTGCAGATATAATAAGTTAAATTAAGATGAGGTCACACTGAGGTTGGGTGGGCCCTCAACGAACGCGACTTGGTGTCCTTCTACAAAGGGGAAATTTGGACTCAGACATGCAAGGAGGAGACAGGGACACCATGGATTGCTGGCAAACACCAGAAGCCAGGAAAAGGCAAAGAAGGATTCTCCGAGAGCTTTCAGGGTGAACATGACCCTGCTGACACTTGATGTTGGACTTCCAGCCTCCGGAAGCTTGAGACCATACACTTCTGTTGTTTCAAGTTACTCCGTGTGCGATACTTTGTTACGACAGCCCTAGAAAATAGAACATCTCAGTCTGAAAAGCCAGGCAGAGGTGACACGTCGTGTATATATAAGCTGTGTACAACCTGGTCACAAACCCGTCTGCCTCCCTGCTTTGTAGGTGTTCCTCTCTCCACCCGGAAAGCCCGCTTCTCTCTTAATCCGCCCCACAGAATTCTACTTAATTTTTCAAGGCACAATGGAGATGTCTCTTTGCCCAGGGAACCTTCTCCGCCCCACTGCCACCACTGCCCTTGTGCATTCTAGGGCTGTGTCATTTGTCCCCATGTGGGACAATGGTCTGCTCACAGCTGATATCCACTGCTTGCTGGTCTGCAAGCTCACAGAGGCCGAGGAACTCCCTTATTCTCATCAGTATCGCCAGTTCCCACAGAGGACCTGGCACACAGCCACTCACCTGAACCGGAATTCAAGCTCTGTTCTTGATTCAATGGCTTTGTCTTAGCTGTGACTCTAATATTTTCTCCCTCTTGTAAAGGAGGGATCTGAAGCAAATATGACAAAATGGTAACATCTGTTAACTCCAGAGGGTGGGTACACGGGTGTCATATTATTTCCTGTACTTTTCTCAAGATTTGAAATATTTCACAACGAAAATGTTCTCAACCTTAGAAACAGACTGTAATGGGCTATCTTGGGACACTACCAGCCTGTTGGAGCACGGTTTCTACTGGAAGAGGCATTTCTATTTCAAAACAGGTACCTAGGAACACATTTTTAGAACTTAGTCCACTCGTGTGTTCGGGGAGGAGTGCTATGTCTTGAGGCCCCACTATGTGCTCCTTAATTATGTCAGTCTTGTTTTCATTGTTGCCAAAATCCTGACATTATATGATTAGTCTCCCTTTTCAAGAGAGGAAACTGAAGCTCTGGGACGTGCCCGAGGTCATACAGCTGATGAATTTCGGATCAGGGATCGAAACTGAGTCTGTGCTGTTCCAAAGCTAGATACCAAAGCAGAAATGTAGTCAGTCTTACTGTGCGCCAGGCACGTATTAGCTGATGCCAGCCTTACAGCGACTCTGGGAGTCAGGTGCTGCCGTTCTCATGGTCCCATTTTGTGGATGAAGACAGTACGGCACAGAGGTCGAGCAGCTTCCCAAGGGCACAGCTAGTCCGTGGTGGAATGGGATTTGAACTTGTGCAGGCTGGTTCCTAGCAGAGCCTGTACTCCTGGCCACGGGGCTGGACTCCTGCCCCTGGGGATCCCCCACCATGGAGAACAGGCTGGTGTTCCTCCAGGAAGGGCCCCAGCACCAGAGATGACATGCTCCAGTTTCAGGGCATCTCTGGAGGTCACCACATCCGTGGTTCTTCCAAACCCAAGGGGAGTGGCCTGGAGCACATCTAGACGGGCAGAAGAGTATAGGTGGGCAGGGACCCTACGTTGGGTGGACATTTACAGAGGGACGCCACCCTCTAAAGAGCTCTCGGTCCTCTGTGGGCAGAGATCCCTGTGTGAACACACTTCCAGAAAGCAGAGAGAAGAAAAGGGGAGCCTACCCCAGGACCTTTCCCGCTTCCTGCCTGCCGGCCTCTTCCCTGTTTTCACAAATCTCATGCTGGGCACTGTGCTAAGTCTCATTTCCCACCACATCTAAATGCTGAAACCTGTATTAAAACTATAGACACCTAATATTTTTCGACTTTCAACATCACCCCTGCAGGCCTGCCGCAACATTGAACAATCCTCAATCATATTTCATTCATGCTAGGGATTCAGGCAGACAGGTCAAAGCCCACACACCTGGTGTGTGGGCTTCCCCTGGGCTCCCCCCATTAGTCCACCTGATGATCTTCAGCCATCCCTGCTGACCCCTCCTCTCTTCCTGGCACACAGCCTCCAGCTGCCAAGATAAACTCCCAGAATAGAATCCCCTTTAGCATGAAAAAATTGAGCATCTGGAGATCATCAAAGAAGAGATTGATTCAGAACATTTGACACAAGAAAACGTCAGGAGTTGATGTCAACCCTGGTGTCATAAAGAATCTGACTCCTGATAAGGTCATCTTCATATCTGAGGAAATGAAGTTCTGTGATTTATACAGACCTGGGCCAAAAGGTTTCCCTTTAGACAAGACTGGACTTCACTTGGCTGTCATACAGGAAAGTAATTTGACTTTGTGAAGATAATAACAGTTCCGAAATTACTTCCTTATCTTCTCCAGGTTGTTCAAGGTCACCCAGGAGGTGGGACCTGCTAGAGGAAGGGTCCACGACCACCACAGAAACTCAAGTGCATCATAAAAACTCCCTGACACTGACCCCTAACTGGCTGTGATGAAAGTTTTGGAGACTCTTTGGACTTAACTGAGCCAAGCATCCTTACTGTTACCTCAACAACTGTCCCCAGAGGAAAGTAGCCAGGCACACATCACAGGGTTGCCGAGGGGGTTTGAGTGTCCATTCTGAGTCTGCGGGACACAGGTTTAGTAGATCGTGGAGGAAAGTGAGGGTGTAAAGTTGGTGACAGAAAGTGGAAAGATCGATGGAGGGGCAGCCCAGTGAGGCTGGAGGAAAACACGATGGAAGAACAGAAGGTGGTGGTCACAGACTGAAGTAGATGGACAATGATGAAGTCTAGGAGTTGGTCATGGGAGGAAGTCACTGAAGTGTGGCCACAGGTAACGATTTGCAGTTAAGGAGGTCAAGGAACTGAGAGGCCGTGGCGTGGAATGGGTTGTCTGTCTCAACAGTCAGAAATACCTATGCACCTCAGGACTTCTGAAGATGTCTGACTTTAATGCCAGTGCCTGAGTCCCACTCCACAGATTCTGATGCGGCTGGTCTTGGGCAGGTCTCTCAGTGACTCTAACACTTATCAGGGTCAAAAGCCACCAATCCACACAGATGTTAGTCACCAAGAATGGTGACAGGGATGTCAGTGAGACAGGTGAAGTCACTAGTGAATGAGGATAACCAGGAGGGCTACAGATTTCTGCAGCAAAGAGAGCTGGGAGGTGGTGACGCTGCATGACAGGAGCTTTAAAATTGCTGAGGCTTATGAGGCAGGGGGAACAAAGGTCAGGGGCAAGAACAGGGTAAATGCAAGCCTTGTGTCCCTCCTCCAGTGTCCAGCTACATGGAAAGCTGGGGAAGTTGAGTCTACTGGTGAGGCAAACAGGGAAGCTGTGTCCTTGGGGGACCAACCTAGTTACAGGGAGAGAAAATAGGTGACAAGGACAACCAAAGGATAGTTTGAGGATGAGAAATGGGGAGTCACTGATAAAAGACTGAGTTCCTGAGGACACAGTGGATGGATGTGGGATGAGCCAGAGCAGGGGCAGGGATGCACAGCATAGCTGAGGAAGGAGTATGACTTAGTGCCTGAAGTGGGTGGGCATGTGGATGGGGCCATACATGAAATCAGAGTCTTTACTGAAGACCGCAAGGATGGCTTCTTTACCCAAACACTGGAAATGTGGTAGCCGAGGTGCATAGCAACAACTAAAGACCGCAGGGAGACAGATCATGCCCTCTGTGCTGGGAAGCAGGGCTGGCACCTAAGACCTTGGAGTGTCTGAAGGGCCTGACTCATCTGGGTCTCACCCTGCATTGGAGAGAATGACCAGGGTGGGACACCAAACAGTGAGTGGCAACTGAGCAACAGTCCCATGTCAGGTCCCTGACCTTGAGGATTTCCACATCTAGTGGGAGCAAATGTCAAGTCCACAATTACATGTTAGCACGATCAGAGCTCTGATGGGGCAGGACCACCCGGGCTAAGGGAAGATGTTACAGGCTGAAAGTTTGTGTTCCTCCCAAAATTCATACACTGAAGTTCTAAACCCAAATGTGATGATATTTGGAGGTAGTGCCTTTGGGAGGTGGTTGGGTTTAGATGAGGTCACGAAGGTGGGGCCTCATGATGGGACTGAGTGTCCTTATAAAAAGAGGAATGGAGAGAGAGATCTTTCCAAGTTTGTGTACCAAGGGAAGGCCATGTGGGCACACAGCAAGAAGGGGGCTGTCTGTGAGCTGGGAAGGGGACTCTCACCAGAGACAGACCCTGCTGGCACCCTGATCTCAGACTTCCAGCTTCCAGAACTCTGAGAAAGTGAATGTCTGTTGTTTGGGGCACCCAGTCTATGGCATTTGTTAGGGTGGCCCCAGCTGACTTAGAGAGGAGTCCCCAGAGCAGATGCCATCTGAGTGGACATCTGAAAGGTGAATATGATAAGCCGGTCAAAAGAGAGGGAGGACCGCCATACTCCCAGAAGAATGGCCAGAATTCAAAAGGCTGACAATGCCAACTGTTGGAAAAAATGGTGGAGCAACTGGAACTCTTACACACGGTTGGTGGGAATCTCAATCAGTACCAGCACTTTGGAAAACTGCTTATAAATTTCTTACAAGATTAAGCACACATCTCCCCTATAGCCTGGAAATTCTACTCCTAAGTTTACATTCTATAGAAATGCATCCACATGGCTACCCGAAGGAATAGGCAAGAATGTTTAGAGCAGCCTTATTGGTTTTAGCCCAAAACTGGAAAAAATCAAAATATCCATCAACAGGAGAATGAATAAACAAAGTGTGGTAAAGTCTTACAATGGAACACCATCTAGCAATATAAAGAACACAGCAGCATGGATTAATTTCACAGGCATAATGATGAGTGAGGCCAAATTTCTCTGAGGAGAACACGCTGCATGATCCCACACATATGAAATTCAAGAACAGAGAAGACAAATCGATGGTGAGAGAAGTCAGGATAGTGGGTCTTTCTGGGGAATGATATACTGGCTGGGAAGGAACATGAGGGAATGTTCTGGGAACTTGTTACATAGGTGTGTTCATATATAAGCATTCATTAAGCTGCATACTAAGATGTGTACATTTTACACACATTGCATGTATGTAATACCTCCTTTTTAATTTTTTTTTTTAAGAGGGAGATGGTTAACACGCCTCAAGCAGAAGGTTGTACAAAGGCTAGAAGATGAGTCTAGTACATTCTCAGATCTAGAAATACTGTCACGTTGCTGAAAGAAGGTAACGGGCATGACGCATGCCAACATGAGGCTGGCGGCCATGCCCAGTTGTCACAGGCCCAAATTTTGGATTTCTTTGTAGCTTTTTACAAACTGCTAAAGGCAAGCATCCAACCTCTGAGAGCTGCCAACCAGAAAGACCCACTGAGTCAATCCCCTGGTGACTCCTAGCCATCAGAGTGCACAGGAAATAATGACAAGATTTAGAGTCAGTGGCGCTGAGAGAGAAATGCCAGAGCTGATGACAGTGGATGATGGAGACGGGAGGGAGGAGGACAGATGACCTCTCACTGTGCATTTATCCAACAAGGGGGCCCATACTGACACAGGGGGAGGGGAAGACGGGGGAGAAGATCCCCCCAGGGGAGGGTGCGGGATGCTAATAAATGTGGGTGCCTTTTGCACAGCACATAAAAATCCAGCCATCTCTATGCCAGGAGCTCTTCCTGCTCAGCCTGGCTCATCTCTTCATAACTGTGAAGTGGCAGAGCAGGGTTTTTAATTAACAAGTCATGTTTTTATCCCACTGTACGTTTATTTAACTGCTCAACATACCAACCAGGTGCCTGCAGGGAAGGAAGAGAATTTTAAGAAGGTGGGAGGGGGGTGAGTGGGGAGCTGTTAAAGGGTGTCAAATGAACAGGTGCGGGCTTGTTAGTCACGGAGAATGCATGCATCTTTGAAATTAATCTCACTGATGGTTCATTTTTCATTAATGTTTTCCTGGCCATAAAAAAGGAACACTCTATTCTCCTGCACCCCAGGGGACAAAGACACATTCTTGGAGAGAGGACCAGACTCAAACACTACACATGCATGCCCCAGGAAGGTCCCCCAGCTCATTCCAGTGATGGCCAGGACCCCCTGGGATTGGAAGCAGCTAGAAGGAGACCCCGGCATGGAGCTAGAGAAGCAGATGCAAGCCTCCTTCAGGCCCCCGGCTGGCTGGGGACATAAGAGCAAGTCATTGGCCTGTCTGACCCTTGGGTCCTCCTGATGAGGGCAAAGAAATGATACCTCATGAGACTGTTGTAAATATGAAATAAACCAAAGGTGAGGGGGAAGTTCTTAGTAAATCAAGCACTAAACTCATATGCATCTGTTAAGGTTTAGGTTTTTTGCATGTTTGACTTTGGCAGATAATAAAAGTTGACTCTGGCTAAAATTAGAGGTAATTTTTCAAAAAGACAGAAAGAAAATATAATTGGGAGGCTCCAAGGATGGCCAAGGAACTGGGACAACCTAAGCTCATTTATTCTTTCTTTCCTTCACTCATCTATCCATCCGGTAAGTACTTCATGAGCCCCAGCCAGGTGCCAGAAGGAATTTTAGGAGAAGTGAACAAGATACATATAATTTCTGCTCACTCTGAACATACAATCTGGTGAAGGTTTTAGAGACATAAACAGGTCATTTTAATCCTTCTTAGTAAGTGTGAACATGGGGTAAGCATAGATGGGTGAGGACAGTGCAGAAAAAAAGCTGTGTATCAGTCAGCTTCTGCTGCTGCATAACAAACCGTCCCAAGAGGTGCACCTACTGAGTGATCGTTACCATTCTCAGCTGAGGCAGCTCTGCCTCAGGCTGCAAGCCTGCAAGGACTACAAGACCTAAGGTGGTTCTGTTCCACGTGTCTTTCATTCCCCAGGGACCAGCAGTTCCCCAGGGCATGTTTCTCAGAAACATGATGGAAAGTCTTGCATCTATCAGAGGGAGTTTAAATTATAAAACATATTAAAGAAGTTCAGTTTGTTTTCTCTTTCAACTACGTGCATTGAAATTAACAAAGCGCGGCTGAGTGGCAACTGGTTCTGACATGCTCGCTCCATAAAAACCTATTTACAAGTCGCTGATCTGCCCTGCTTCACCGGTTGAAAGTACAAAATGAGGTCACAGTCCTTTTCCATATTCCAATTACATTACTCTGGGAGCACAAATTGGTTCAGCCTTTTAGGAGGGCAATTGGATTCCACCTCCCCAAATTCAAAATGCGCTTACCTTTGAACTCAGGAATTCTACTTCCAGGAATCCATTCTCCCAAAACACTTGCCCAAGTACAAGAGCTCTAAGTGTTTGTTGCAGCGCTCTATGGAAAAGCTGCCAAGGACATGGGAGCAACTTTACTACCCATTAACAGGAGACTGGAAGAAAAGGAAAAGGTGGGTATAGATGGTCTTGTTTCAGGAAACCTCCATGGCAGTCATCTGGTGGTATCAGAAACTCACCAAACCACACAAACAACACGATGACATGTATATTTTGACATACACTGGATCTGCTTATACCTATAGATACGTGTATAGCTCTATCAATGTTTATGTCTTTATCCAAATCTGTATCTATGTATATATGTCCATACATAGTTTATAGCTATAGCTATCTATCAATATGTCTGTTTCTAAATCAATCTATGTCTGTATCTGCATCAATATTTATATAATTGTCTGAGAAATGAAATATTATCACCAGGCAAGGTGAAGCAAAACTTTCACTCTTGACTCCAAATGTTGCTGTGTTGCTGGAGTTTTGTCATTTATTTGTATATTATTGCTGTGATTTTCAAAATCCAAATGACCCTAAGTCTCCTCATGCATGCAAGGAGCAGGGGGTGGGGAGGGTCTTTTTTCCTGCCCCAGGGTTTGCCAGCCATAATCACACAGATGCAGGGTCTGGGGAGTGGACCTGAGAGGAATCTGTGCAGACACACAGAGCCCTGAAGCCTGGTCGCCCAAGGCCCAAGACCAGCTCTGTCTCCTGGAGGAAAGCACCCATCAAAGCAGAATCACCTTTCCTGCACACCAGGGGTTGTGCACTGAGGCTTTTACACTATAAGGTATGTGTGCACAGACACACAGGTGTACATGTGCATATCAGAGGTCAAGACAAGCCGGGGCCTGTCTCAGCAGCAGACCCTGAGATGGAGATTCGTGGGCAAGTTGCTCATCTGGGACATGATCCCAGGAAACATAGGTCAGGTCCGGGAATGAGAAAGGAGGCAGAAAAGGCAGTTGATCGAGGATGTGCAAGTGGGACTCCCCCCTCTGGGACCTGATGGGAGACGGCGTACTCCTCCAGGGAGCTTGGGTATTTATCCACGAATGCCCCTCCGTCACTAGCAGAAGGATGTCCCCTGAGGGCTGAGAGTGTGTGTTACCCCCTCTCTTAGTTTTGGGGGGGCCACTGTAACAAGAGACCATAACCCAGGAGGCTTCAACACCTGTTTGCTGTCTCAGTTCTGGAGGCCAGAAGTCTGAGATCAGGGAGTGGGCAGGGCTAGTTCCTTCTGAGGCTGGGGGGGGCAGTACCTGTCCCACACCTCTCTGCCAGCATCTGGTGGTTCGCTGGCGATCCTTGGCGATCCTTGGCGATCCTTGGCGTTCCTTGGCTGATAGATGCGTCGCCCTGATCTCTGCCTCCATCTCCACATGGCATGTTTACTATCTGCAGTCTGTGTCCAAATTTTCCTTTTTTATAAGGACAAAAATCATATCATTGGAGCAATGTTTCCTAATAAGGTCACATTCCCAGGTAGGGGGAGTTAGGACTGCAATCTCTTTGGGGGAGGCCCAAAACAACTCAGAACATCCCCCGTCCCCACAGCATTTCCAGCCACACACAAGCCGGAGGGGAGAGCCCATGTGGAGTCTCAGATGCCACAGGACTGGCAGAGGTAAGACCCTGGGACCTAGGGGCCACTGGGCAAGACACGAAGAGCACCTTCTAAGCCTCTGACTTGTGGGGTACAGCCTCCTCACTGCACTTCCAGGGCAGAGCAAATTGGTTGAAGCAGAAAAGGCCATCAACCCCTCAAGCAAGACTGAAAAATTAAGCATCACACTTTAAAACCCAAAACCAAGTGCTCACGGGGACCACGGCTCTGGGGCTGAGCCGCCAGGTGGTTATCCGTGTGGATGAGCTGCCTAATAACGGGAAGTGCCTCCTAATGGCCCTTCAAATCATTTCATTAAAAGTTGCAGTGATGTCTGTGGCCGAATTCGAGTCGTGCTGGGAAGGCCATTAGGTTAATCAAAGTATGAGGACAGCTCACCATCTACTCTTAATTAACAAATTAAGTCCTGCTGCTGACTCAGCAAAGCAGAAATCCGGCCACTGACCCCAGGCGGTCAGAATGCTCAGAGCACCCTTCCATCGCTGACGGCCCATGAGGACTCGGAGGAAGACCTCCGCGCCTGGGTGGGGTGACTCCTCTCGCTGTAAGCAAACTGGAGGTGCTCCAAGGTAGCTCTGCACCAACCTACCTGCCAGACTCTGATATTTACCTGTCTTCCTCATGCAAGCTCCACAGGGCAACCACCCATCTTAGTCTGCCCAGGCCTGAGGAGTGTCTTGGGGCACTGAACCCACAGTGCTAAAACCAGGACAGTCCTGGGCAAACGGGGCCATTCAGTCACTCCAGCTGCAGGAAGGCAGGTTCTTGGCCTCTTTTATTCATGGTTGTATCCCCAGGGCTACAATGCCTGATGCCCAGCAGACCTTAAATATTAATGGCATGAAAACATGAATGAACAAATGAATGAATGAGAGTATGAATGAATGAATGAATCGAATGGGTTTCTCCCCCTCTCCAATCCCACAGGTGACCAATTCAAACAGCCTGGAGGACATTCTTCCACGCTCTGCTGGATGCCCACACACACACAAATGCATGCACACACAGTAACGAGGCTCTTTTTCCTCAAAAGAAAAAAAAATCACATCACAGGCGTGAACCAGCAATTTGTTTTTTCCATTAACAATAATATATAGGCCATCTCTTAGATCAATGCACATAGACCTACCTAATTCTTTTTAATGTTTCAGGATGTTCCATAACACTGAATGTGCCATAATTTATCCTAGTCTTCACCTACTGGTGAAGTAATGGTTCCAATTATTTCCAGGGTGCACAGTGCACCGATAAATATCTTTGCACACATATCCTAACAGGCTGACCATTTTGTTTGTGTCAAGACAGATTCCTAAAGGTCAAGGGGACTGAATGTTTTTAATTTCAACAGACATTACCGCTGACCTCGGTTAAGACCATGCAGGAAAAGGTCACTCTAGCTCGTCCCAGCCAGACTGTAATGTAAGAAATCCAGTAGCTAAGCCTCTCAGATACCCATTTCCCCAGCTCTCTCCCAGCAAAATGGTGCACACACAGGATTGGTTATTCCCAGGGGAAGCAAAGAAAAATATGCCCCTGCTCTGGAAAACCCCACAGTCCAACAGAAGGGAACAGGGAAGGGGACCTTTCATGTGGTGGACCCTCTTGGGTGGCACATGTTGTTCTAGGTGCTTCCCTACACAGGATGCTCATATGCCCCGTTTGTTTCCTCTTTAAACAATTCTGCGAGAGAGGACACATCATCTCAATTTTCTTAAAGAGGCACTGTAGGTCAAAAAAGTGGCATGCCTTGCCCAGGGACAAACAGCTAGTAAGTGATAAGGCTGGGATTTGAACTTGAGTTCGGCTTCTTTGCTTTGGGAATACTGCCCTCCACCATGGAACTACCTGCGATTGTTTCTCCCATTTTACAGGTGAGGACACAAAGAATCATGGAGCAAATCACATTTATCACCAACCAAGAGAACAAAGGCAGCCATTGTGAGCCTTCAGGCGGTCTTGCCTGTCAGTTTTCTCAGAGGTTTTAAAGGCTAAGAGTGTCATTTCGGGGTCCTCAGTTCCTGGGCCTGGCCCAAGCTGACTATTTTCTTCCCGCCTGGTGTTTGCCATGTGCTTAATCAGCCTGCCTTTAGTTAAAAAAAGCCTTGGATATTTTCACCATTAATCCCCCTATAAACGTATCCGTACTGACCAAAAAGAGTTGATAATGGGAAGAACACACAAAACTCCAGGATTTTCATTTTATTCCATCTCCAGGGAAAGGGTGCCGCTCTCCTGACTGCTGCCAGCTAGCTCTGGGCAGCTCATTCCCATGCCTTCCTCTGCAAAAAAGAGCCAAGATTCAGTGGGCAGAAAAGACACTCGTAGGTCCTATGGGCCATGTCTCTGCATCTCCCATCTCCTGGCCCGGCGCCGCTAGCACCGCCCAGAAACCCAGAGGAAAGCGGTCTCCTAGTGCCCCCTGCCGGCCGAATTGGAAATGGCTGCAAAGGCCTTGCAGCTGAAAGTGGAGGGACTCCCAAGGTCTCTAACCCCCTGGATAGAAGCAATCCCTGCTTCTTTTAAGGTGTAAATTCCTGGAAGGAATGTAACTGCAAAACTCGTGTTTATTCTACTCCGTAGGCTGCCCCCCGGGTCACAATTTAGCATCTATTCCCATGTTCCTGAGGAGTACTCTGTGGCTCAAAGAGGTTAAATGACAAGCCCAGAGGGCACTTAGAGCTAGTAGGTGGTGAGGAGGGACATGACCCTGGCTTCTGACTACAAATCTAGTTAGACCGAGCCTCCTAGCCTTTGATGGGGAGTCAGTTAGTCATGTTGAGTCTCTGTGGTAATAAAAAACCTTGAAACCTAATGCTTCATATACCAGGAAGCAAAGAAGTGATGGGTTTTAACCTCCCCATCCCTGGTGCAGTGGTTTTAAACTGTCCTTTGTACGAAGCTCCCAGGCCTGGAAGAGGTTAGGGAAGAAGGAAGTCCAAGTAGTGAAGCCAACATTTCGATCAACCGGAACCACCCTTCTCTTCTGTCTTACATATTGAGCTGTCAGATAACATTGCATTTGGAAAGGATGGCTGTGTGGCTAAGGAAATAAAGCTTGAAAACGATGCTCCAATGAGCACTAAGTCGTGCTGAGCTGGCCCCAGGTCCAGGACAGAGTGGAGAGTGTATTAGTTCCCTCCAGCTGCCAGAACAAAACATCACAGTCTGGAGGGCTTAACCACAGAAAGTCTCTCACAGTGTGGGGGGCCAAGACCAAGGTGTCAGCAGTTGGGTTTCTTCTGAGGCCTCTCTCCTAGGCTTGTCGACAGCCACCTGTGTGTTTACTTGGCCTTTTCCTTCTGTGTGTGTCTGTGTCCAAATTTCCTCTTCTTATAAGGACACCAGTCAGAGTGGAGTAGGGCCACCCTGACGATCTCATTTTAACTTAATGACCTCTCCAAAGACCTCATCCCAAAACAGTCACATTCTGAAGTACTAGGGGTTAGGACTCCAACATATGATGGGGGACACAATTTAGCCTGCAATTAAGTGTTAGGGCACAGGCTACCCTGTCCTACAGGGTCCACCAAAAGGGACACGGTGATTGCAAGGAGGGGAGAGGGCTCCAGGAGTCCACCCAGAGGGGAGGGCTGGTAGTGCTGGTGTGGGGCCCAGCGTGGCTCTGGCACCCAGACCTCAGCCAACAGGATTTATTACTGCAGTCACCAGGGTGACTGTAGAGAAACAGGCTGTCAGGGAAAGATCCTCAGGATGCTATTTTAGCAGCAATCCCCCTGCCCAACCCCCTCCACACTCCACAAGTGATCGCCCTGGGCCCCCAGCCCAGCTCTGGACTGCGCAGCAAGTATATTTGTCTTGATGAAGAGCTTTCAAGGTCAGCTACCTGAGCAGCACACCCTGGTCACAACCTGGGAGGTAGGGGGTGGCAAGGGTACCTGTGCAACCCCTGCAGGGACTGGGCTTCCAGCTCAGCAAGCTTCAACCTTACCTGCAGAGTGCAATCCCTGGAAGGCCCCAGCAATTCTGGGCAACTGTGCACGGGACTGAGAACCACTGCAAGAGCAGAGCACACAGCACGTCTCCCATGACCCCCGCTCCAGACCCGACCAGAGACCACCCTCTCTCAGAGAACATTCTGGTGGAGGTCCTGCTAGCTATCTCAGCACTGCCCCCACCCCAACCCCACATCACCAGCAGGAGCCTCATGAAACTGTCTCCAGCTCCCCTGCGGGGTTCCCATCCTGGCCCTGGTCTCTCCCTCTTTATCCCCTCTGCACATGAGTGGCCGCCTCGCAGTTCTGGGTCCTGTGCACAGGATTTGGAACACCCACCCCTCTGGTAAGAGACCTTGTAGGGGTCCCTTGCCCTGATAGGCCACCAAGAAGACTTCAGATGGGGATCAGGAAGAGATGGGGGCTCTCGTGGGTTGAAGAGTATCCCCCCAAATCCATGTCCACCTGGAACCACAGAAGGTGACCTGTTTGGAAATAGTGTCTTTCCAGATGCAGGTCACACTGGATTGGCAGGGAGGCCCAAATCCAGTGACTGGTATCTTTGGAAGAGAGAAATGTAGAGAGACACACAGGGAGAGCAGTGTGTGAAGATGGGGCAGAGATGGAGGGAGGCAGCTACCCGCCAAGAAATGCCCAGGAAGGCCGGCACCAACCAGGCTCCCTAGGGGCCCAGAACGACCCAAGCTTACTGTCACCTTGATTTCAGACCTCCAGCTCCCGTAACTGTAAAAGAATAAATCCCATTGTCTTCAGACCCCCAGTGTGTGTTCTGTTACAGCAGCCCCAGGAAAAGGAAACACACCGCCCAAGCGAGGGGCGCAACAAGAAACCCCAAACCTCTAACAATGCCAGCCTCAAAGACGTCCGGCAACCACGGGGTGGGAAACAGGCCTGGAGAGACTGGCCTGCATGGTGAGACACCATGTGAGTGAGACACCAGGGACCCCCACATACACACAGGGACACACAATTCAGGGGAGTCCACGTGCCCCAATAGGGGTGTCCCAGAAGGACTTGGAAGCTGGGAGGTTTGCACTGGAGGTCCAGACACTAGCTCTCTTACCCTCAATGTCACCATCTCTGAAATGGGTTGTGAGCATCTGCCCTGCAGGACTGTGTCCGGATTTCACCTGGCAGGGCTCTGGGACAGAGCTAAGACCTGAATCTTCTGCTCCCACGCCGCTGCCCCAGCCCATCTGTAAATGCCTGGCGGCTGTTTGTTACTGTCTGTAGCATGTGGACACTTTGTCAGTGGAATTTACTCTGAGAATTTTAATAAAAAGGGGATCTTCTGTGAACTCTGATATTCCCAAAGCAGAAGGCTCAGAGCAACATGGATTACTCTTTTTTCCCCAGCGAATTACATAGAAAAACAACATTAAGTTCAATTATTGAGAATTCCATATTCCTGTCCTCTCAGAGAAGGGTTTCAAACGTGACACAATCACTTATGCTCGCATGAGGGTCATTCCCAAGACTAGACATGCAGAGATTCCTAAACAGGTGGTGCAGGTCCTGTGTACAGAGCCACATTGATGAGGATGGAGGCAGTGATGGTGCAGGGAATGCCCACTGTGCCCAGTGAGTGTGCTGGGCACTTCCTGCCCAGAAATGCTCAACCTCCATCCACAGCCCAGCGGGATATGGGAGTAATCCCCCCAGGGCAGCCAACACGGTGCTACCTCATCTAGAGGAAACCTAAAAACCAGCCACAGGCTGGACTGCTTTTCATTATCATCATGCAAATGATGCGATATTCTTCCCCTAAAATATCTTTCCTTGGTCCAAGCTTTCAGCTGCTGCTAGCCTGGAGTTTTAATAATTTATACATATACTTCAAATCAGTACATTTTTATTACCATCCTTGAATAAGCATCGTATCCTACATGGTGGTTAATTCTGAGAATGCCCAGCTACCGGGCGAGACTCAGCTCCGCAATCTGTGCTGAGAGTGACCTCCTAGACGCTGGGACTCCTTGGCGCCCTCTCCGGGTGAGTTTACTGCCTGGTTTTCTTCTAGACACTTTATGGTTTCAGGTCTACCCATTTTGAGTTTATTTTTGTGTGCGGTGTAAGATAGAGGTCCGGTTTCACTCTTCTGTCTGTAGCCTCCAGTTTCCCCGACATCATTCATTGAAGAGATGGCCTTGTCCCCATTGCATCTCCTTGCCTCCTTTGTCACAGACTGACTGACCGTCCAAGTGGGGGTTTATTCCTGGGCTCTCTGTTCGGTCCCCCTGTGTCTGCGTTTGTGCCACTACAGTATTGTTATGGCCACTGTCGCTTTGGAGTAGAGTTTGAAACCAGGGAGCACAATACCTCCATTTTGCTCCTCTTTCTCTAGCTTGCTTTGGTTATTCTGGGTCTTTTGTGATTCTTTACCATTTTAGGATTATTTGTTCTAGTTCTGTAAAAAATACCATTCATCAAGTTGTACTTTCAATGGGTGAATGATGTGATATGTGAATTATCTGAATAAAGCTGTTCTTTTTTAAAGAGTGTTAAAAAAAAGGACCTGGACTACATCAAGCTAAAAAGCTTCTGCATAGCAAAGGACACCATCAGCAGAACAAAAAGGCATCCTACAGTGTGGGAGAATATATTTGTCAATGACATGTCCCATAAGGGGTTAACATCCAAAATATATAAAGGACCCACACACCTCAACACCCAAAAAGAAAATAAACCTACTAAAAAATGGGCAGAGGATATGAACAGACACTTCTCCAAAGAAGAAATTCAGATGGCCAACAGGCACATGAAAAGATGCTCCACATCACTAATTATTAGGGAAATGCAAATTAAAACCACAATGACATATCACCTCATACCAGATAGGATGGCCAACATAGAAAAGATTAGTAACAACAAATGCTGGTGAGGATGTGGAGAAAGGGGAACCCTCCTACACTGCCAGTGGGAATGTAACTAGTTCAACCATTGTGGAAAGCAGTATGGAGGTTCCCCAAAAAACTAAAAATATAAATATCATTTGATCTGGAAATTCCACTCCTAGGAATTTACCCAAAGAAAACAATTTCTCAGATTCAAAAAGACATGCACCCCTATGTTTATTGCAGCACTATTTACAATAGCCAAGAAACAGAAGCAACCTAAGTCTCTTTCAGTAGATGAATGGATAAAGAATAGGTGGTACCTAATCACAATAGAATACTCTTCAGCCATAAGAAAGAAAGAAATCCTACCATTTGCAACAACATAGATGGAGCTAGAGGGTATTATGCTCAGTGAAATAGGTCAGGCAGAGAAAGACAAATACCAAATGATTTCCCTCATTTGTGGAGTATAACAGTGAAGCAAAACTGAAGGAACAAAACAGGAGCAGACTCACAGACTCCCAGGAGGAACTAGTGGTTACGAAAGGGGAGGGGTGGGGAGGGAGGGAGAAGGGGATTGTGGGGTATCATGATTGGTGCACATGGTACATGTGGGGTCACAGGGAAGACAGTATAGCTCAGAGAAGACAAATAGGGACCCTGTGGCATTTTAATGCACTGATGGACAGTGACTGTAATGGGGTATGGGGGGGACTTGATAATAAGGGTGAATGTAATAACCACATTGTCTTTCTTCTAAAACCTTCATAAGAGTGATACCTTAATTTAAAAAAAGGACCCCTATCTAGGTATCATATAAGATAGCTATGCTACAGGATGGCGTGATCTCTGCTTTATAGACAAGGACAGAGAGATTCAGGGAGGTGAAGAGACTTGCCCAAGGTCACACAGCTAGTAAGTGGCAGAATCTGGGTGCACAAACAAGAGACCCCTTTCAGCTCTGTGACTCTGCAGCATCTAGCACCTGCTGCGGCCCCTCCAGCTGGCGTTCAGGGGAAGGAGAGGACTGACACCTAAAAGCTCCACAGGTGAGGGCCAGCAGGACTAGCCACTTCAGAGCTCACCTGGGACAGGAGTCAGGGCCAAATAAAGGAGAGGGTTGATGTCGCTGTGGAAATGCCATCTGCAGTGAGTGTGTGCGTGTTCAGGACATGGGGCTGGGTTCCCAGGACACACAGCTTGCCTGATAGCTTAGAATTTAGATGTGATAGACCCCAGCCACATCAGCCCCTTGGTTAGGGCACAGGCCAGGGCCCACACCATGGGGAAATCAGGAGACCCTTGAATTAGGTTATTCATCAATTCAGATCCCAGCCCCTTCAGGTGCAGGGAGGTCCACACTTGAACTGCCCAAAGTCCTTGGTCTGTCTCCCCATTTTCACTCTTTGGCCAGCTCATGACTCTCTGGGAAGGCAGAGTACAACCAGAAGAAACGGGGTGATGGGGTGCAGCCTTGCTTCCCAACCCCAGGGACGGTTCGGTCCTGATTACTGGCTCTTCTCAGGCAGAGACAGACGGTTAATGGGAGAGAGACACACACAAGAGAGATGCAGGCAGGGACAGAGCAGTGCTTCTCAAGGCAACTGTGTCCCCCAGGGGACAGTCGGCAGTGTCCAGTTGTCACAGTGGGTGGGGTGTCACACACACCCACTACAGGCATGAGTCCGGGGAGGTCAAGGATGCCACTAAACATTCCATAGAGCACAGGACGGCCCCACAACAGAGAAGTCTCCAGGCCCAAGTGCGAAGCCTGCTGGAGTCAGCACAGCTAAGGAGCCAGACTGCAGAGACGGCAAGCGCCCAGGGAGGCACAGAAAACCAGCGCCATTCGGGGGGAATGAAACCAGAAAGGAGCTCGGGGTGGGGAGGCGCGAGGGAGGAAAGAGCTCGCTTCAGGGGCCCCATTCGATGCAAGTTCCAAATTCAACCTGGCGTTCTAAAGATGTGAATAATAATAAAAATGCCTGTACTTCAAAAGAATGTGTTCTCTCCATCCATCCCCAAGGCGGTCAGAGTTCTGCAGAAGCAGGGCAGGAGGAGGCAAAAAAACCCCATTCAGCCCCCAGTGGGGACAGGAGAGACACAGGTGGGCAGTGAGCTTCAATCACCCCTCGGGGGAAAAAACTTAAGTCATTGCTAATAAATAATGCAGATGTTGAAAGGGTATATTTGTTCTACTTCCAAAGGCTTTCGGAGCACATGCTCCTGGTCACAAACTAAGCAAACCCAGATATAGCCCCGAGGATTCCCCAGAAAGCCCCTGTAGGTCCCCAGTAGGCTGGACTGTCCCTGGCACCCAGCATAGTTCATGCAACAAACCAATGCCCACAAAATAAGTGTGGAATATTTGCAATGGCTAAACTTGACCTCTTCGTGAGGCCAGGGTCCTTCCAGCAGCTGCTGTCCCTTTCTGCCTTCACCTCCTCCTCTCTCCACTCCACTGCTCTGTGCCACCAAAACTGGCTTCTCTGCAGCTGCTCAGACCACCAGGCACACTGCTGCCCCAGGATCTTTGCACTTGCTCTGCCCTCCTGGCTCACTCCCCGCCTCCCCTTCAGGTCTTTGTTCAAAGGTTCCCTTCATAAAACTGCCACTTCTCTTTCCCTTTCTCAGCTCTGCTTCCTCCTAGAGTGTTTACATCCTTCCCACTTGCTAAGCAATGCCCTCATTTGTTTAATGTTTCTCTCTAGACAGGCTCCCCTAGTAAAGTGATCCAATAAACACTGGCTGAGTGAATGAATGGCCTTTAAACCTCACAGTGACTCTGTGATGAGTACTGTCACTCACCCATTTGAAGATGGGGCCACTAAGACTTAGAGATTCGAAGGGAGTCAGCCACCCAAGACTGCATACCCAAGACGTGGAGAAGACAGGATTCCAAGTTGGCATGCCAGGCTGCAAGCCCAAGCCTCCAGGCCCTGGCTGGGAAGGGACTGCACAAGGGTCACCACAGACCCTAGAAGGGATGGCCCTGAGATGAACAACAACCTCTAACCCTTAGTGGACACTCACTGAGTGGCAGGCACAGCGCTGGGCACCCTGTGCACATTCCCTCTCCTGATCCTCATGAGGTGGGTTCCACTCATGGAGCCATTTTGCATGTGAGGAAACTGAGGCACAGACAGGTCATGTGGCTTGCTCAAGGTCACCTAGTCAGGGAGTTCTAGAATGGGATTCCAGCTCAGGCAAGTGACCCCAAGGTCCTTCTCTACCATATGGCTATGGAAGCAAAGCCACTCTCTAGAGCCCCATTCTATCTCTGGGTCCGGGGGGCCTGGGGCAGGTTCCTTGTCCTCAGCATGCTCACCTGGGAAGGGAGCTGTCTGGACTCATCCAAAGACCCTTCAGAGATTCTGGCCAGATTTACGTACAGTTGGCAGCTCCCCTTTCCACAGATAACTACAGAACTCAGGTTTCTAGAGAGACTGGGGATGGAACATGCAAAGTCAGAGAGAGCTGGGCTCTAGCCCTGGCCAGCCTTGAACATGAGGGAGGAAGTGGCTGTAATGGGCTGAACTGGGGGTCCCTCCAAGAGATGTGGAAGTCATAACTCTCAGGACCTTGGAATGTGACGTTTGGAGCCATCTGATAAGAGAAGTGATCGAGTTAACATGATTACGTGGGCCCTGATCTGATATGACTGGTGCCCTTATACAAGGGGAAATGGGGCACAACACGCACACAGGGACGACACTAAAGGCAGTTACAAGCCAAGGATCGCGGGAACTACAGAAGGGAGGAGACAGGCCTGGACAGGTTCACCCTCAGAGCCTCAGAAGGACCAGCCCTGCCGGCACCTGGGCTCAGGCCTTCTAGACTCCAGAGCTGCGAGACAAATCTCTTGTTATTTCAGCCAAGGAGCATGTGGTTCTCTGTGGCACCAGCCCTAGCAAGCAAACACAGCGGATACCCAGGGATCTTCGGGGCTTTGTGGAAAGTTGAAAGAGAGAATTTTGCCCACCAAGAGCATTCATGGCACACATTGGCATCAGGTCAACACCAACAGGCAGCCCAGTTCTAAATCTTGGAGACAAGGTCCTGTTTCTATCTGAATTTGAATTCTACCCTCGCATCCTTACTGGATGTTTTCTGGGCTTTGTTCTCAGAGATTCTCCTGGATCTTTATTGCTTGATCCACTTGTTTCCTGCTAACTCCTTGTGGATTCCCATCAAGACATGGGGCAAGGCGCCTGATCACATGTGCCTTGCGGATTATAACACTGGGTTTCACTTTTGCCCAAATACCGTGCATGCTTTAATAACAACCCATAAATGTCAGGTATACAGATAGATGCCTAATCATGCAGATTAAAAGGATTCAGTGCCTGTCTTTCAAGGAAGGGCAGCTGAAACCTTGATATAGGATAGCCTTAAAAAAAATAATAATCAGAATAAATGAAAACTAAATCAAGAATAGGGAAATCTTGCCATTTGTGACAATACAGGTATTGGGCTAAGATCTACAGGGTATTATGCTGAGTGAAATAAGGCAGAGAAAGACAGATACCATATGCTCTCACCTGTATGTGGAATCTAAAAAGCAAACAAAACGGAAACAGACTCACAGACCCAGGAAAGCAACTGGTGGTTACTGGGGGAGGGAGGGCTTAGGAGGGTAGGCAAAGTAGATGAAGGGGATTAAGAAGTATAAACTTCCAGGTATAAAATAAGTCATGGGGATGTAATGCACAGCATGGGAATATAAACACTGTATATACGTAACTTTGTATGGTGACAGATGGTAACTAGACTTACCTTGAACATCATCTCAGAATGTATAAAGATATCAAATCACCAAGGTGCACACCTGAAACTAATAGGATATTGTGTGTCAATTATACTTCAATTAAAAATGAATAAGATGAAAGATTAATAGGAATTCCACTTCACCCGAATTAATTTTAAGAAAAGCATGGTTATCTCAGTAAAGGAAGTTAAAGTTTCTCCTGGACCACAGAACTCAAATCATATTTATAAATGTAAAATTATGCTGCTATTTGGTTTAAATGGGCCTGTTGGCTAGCTTGGGAAGTGTTATCATTTTACTACTGTCTAGAGAAAATATATTCCAATTTACATATCAAACAACTCAATGGGCTTTTAAAACACAACTCATTTTTAAGTTGGAGCTACAGCAATTTCTCTACAAGTCTGCATAAAATATTTTCTCTTTACTGTACAATTGAGTTAACATATAAAATATTGCTCTATGCCATAATAAAAGTTAGTACTGTTTTTAAAAAATTACACCAATGTAGAATAGTAATGGGCATTATCTTCCTTCCCAAGTATTATACCTAATAATCTTCCATTGTGATTTTTCTTAACATTAAAGAGTAACAACCTTAATCTTTCTCATCGCTTTTCTTTCATCCACTGACAGTAAGTCTTTCAGCAATTTTGTCTTCAATTTTACTGTCTTTGTACTTTTCCCTCGAAATTCCTTGGGAATCAAGGAATCAAGAATCTTGCTTTCTGAAGACTGGCAGTATTTTGCAGAACCCGAGAACTTGACTGCTAAACCGCATCTCAGAAACTATCGGGACAAAAAACATTAATTGGACACAGTAGAGATCATGAGCCACTTGTTAACTAGACAGGCCATCGGTTACAAAGTAGGAAGTTGAATTGGGGCTGTTGACTCGTGAAAAACCTTTGAACATGTTTTTCAAAACAGAGAAAGCCAAGGAGAAGGATGCAACTAAATTGTTTTGAAAGGCTGGGTTTCGAAAATGAAACAATTGAGCTAGGTGTTTGTAAACACAGCTATTTAAAAGAATGTGTGACTTATCTTCCAATTAAAATACCACGCAAATTTGTACAGCTGAGCTTTGTCAACTAAAACTAATAAACAGGAGAACAGAAGAGCTCAGTTGAAATCATTTCTGGTTGAATTAGTCGTTTATGAAAATACTGTTTTCTTTTTTGTAATTGTTTGAAACAACAACAACAAAAAAAAAACAGTTAACACAATCTTTGAGAATGTTTCTTTCCAGAATAACTCTGTAGAGTTCTCAGTTATTATAATTAAATGCTAGGGAAGCTACTAATAAGCAGCTAACATATACTACGAGTTTATAATGTGGCAGCTATTGTAATACACATGGTATCTCATTTAATCTTCCCAAGAAATCTATGAGGTCAGGCATCTATTAGGACTAAACAGAGACCCAAAAGAGTCAGTGGCCTAAATAAGAAATGTGTTTATTTTCTGTGACATAAAAATCTGATATGAAGTCATCCAAGGGCTGTTATCCAAAATATACTAAGAACTCTTAAAATTCAACAATAAGGAAATAACCTGGTTAAACAATGGGCCCAGGACCTTCACTGACACCTCACCGAAGAAGATAAACAGATGGTCAACAAGCATATGAAAAGATGCTGCACATCATGTGTCACCAGGAAATGCAAATCAAAGCAGTGAGCTACCACCAAACAGCTGTTAGAATGACCCAAATCTGGAACACGGGGACCAGCAAACGCTGGTAAGGATACGAAGCAACAGCAGGTCTCATTCATTGTTGGTGGAAATGCAAAATGCGCAGCCACTTTGGAAGGCACTCTGGCGGTTTCTTACTAAATACTCCCACGATACAGTCCAGCAATCTCCCTCCTTGGTATTTACCCAAAGGAGGTGGTCACTTACATTCCCACAAAAACCTGCACTGGGAAGTTTGTAGAAGCTTTATTCATAAACTGTGGCATATCCAAACAACAGAATAGTATTCAGCACTGAAAAGAAATGAGCTATCAAGCCATGGAAAGACAAGGAGGAACCCTAGTGCCTATCACTAAGTGAAAGAAGCCAGTCTGAAAAGGCTACCTGCTGTAGGATTCCAACTCAGTGACATCCTGGAAAAGGCAAAGTATGGAGACAGTAAAAAGATGAGCAATTGCCAGAGTTTGAAGGGTGGGTGAGATGAATAGGTGGAGCACAGTGAAAATAACTCTGTATGATACTGTCTTGCCAATGGGTTTCAGCACCAGGCAAGCTCACTCAATTCAGTGAGACCGAAAAATGACAATGGAACATTCTTGGGGTGAAAGGGTTTATACCCAAGTTTATTCCCACAGTGACAGGTCAAGCACTAGAATCCCATCTGCCTCAGGGCAAGTCTGCAGGCAGCAAGTGGGTCTCTGACTCCGGGCCTCTCTGCCCCCACAGCCGTCTCAGTCTCTGTCCTCAGCACTGCAACCACCCCAGCCTCTGCTCTCCTGCAGCCATGCAGCCCAGAGCCCTGGGCGGAGCTCTCTATGTGGTCAAAAATAATGTATTGCCCACACGTGCGTAGTGAGCAAGCCGACCAGGGTCAGGTGAGAATCCTGGCCACAGAAACCTTTATTTTCTCTACAGATACTATAATGGTGAACACACATAATTATATGTTTGTCCAAACCCACAGAATGTACACCCGGGGGTTACCCTAAGTGTAAACCATGGACTTTGGGTGATCAAGATGTGACAGTGTGGGTTCACCCATTATAGCAAATTACAACACTCTAGTGGGAATGGGGAAGGCTGTTCAGGAGTTATGGCCTGGGGGGGTGGGAAGGAAGGGGTAGATGCGAAATCTCTACCTTCCTCTCAATCTTGCTGTGATCCTAAAACTACTTTTTCAAAGAGTCTTAAAACAAGGGGCCTCCTAAAATCTATTTATGGGTCTGCTTCTGGGGGGAGGGGATGAAGGGCTCTGAGCTCAGCCCCCACCCCCTACTCCCATTAAGTTATAAAATACCACTGGTCTGAGTGGATGGCTCTCAAACTTCAATATGCACCAGAATCATCTAGGGAGCATGGCAAGATTCTAAATATTCAGCATCCCTGCTCCCCCAGCAAGTCTGACTCAGGGCAGCTGGGATGGGCCCTGGGTTTTTATTACTAAGTCTCCCGCCAGTCAACACGGAGGCATGTTCTAGAACCGCGTTTTAAGATCTTAACATTGCCCCAGAGGCTTCTATGATCCAAATAATAATCTTGACATAAGCCAACTAAAAGGGGTCTTCCTATGCGGACATTCTCAGAGGCTTCAGAATGAGCAACCCTCCGAAGCTGTTGGCCGCTAGGGCTGGAGCCCAGGGTCCCGGTGAGCCGCTCTAAGGAGCAGCTGCCCTGTGGGCCAGGAGCCTCTAGGTGGCAGCACCCGGCCAGAAACAGAGCCAGCTGAGGCCCAGGGAGCCGCCAAGTGCAGGAGAGGGGAGGGAAAGCCCACACTGCCACCCGACCTTCCCCAGCTGGCATGCTTGGGAGGCGTTCAACTGGGTGACGAAATAATCACTTGACAGTGTGAAATCCTCAATGACAGTACCTAACATTTATTGAAAACTTGCTGCCTGTCCCGATCATAGAGATCATGCGGTCTATATTTCCCAATATATTATGAGCATTTCCCCATTTTTTGAAATAGCCTTCAAGAGCATGCGTTGTAACGGCTTCGTGACTCCCCACCTAATCGAACTGATGTGTTTAATGAGTCCCTGATCCTTAGGATTTTACTGTCTCCTGTTCTAAATAACGTACTTCGTATTGTTGCCCAAGAATCAGCTTCCACACCTCTGACGATTCCCCTCCTGGTATTACTGTTGAGAAATGCAATTACAGAATTGAAAGCCAGGACCGTTTTTAAAGATCTTGATATATATGTGGGCAACTCAGCTTTAAAGATTTGTTTACACTGTCAGGGGCAGCCAGTACGAGGTACCCATCATCTCAAACTTCCCACGGCTGAGTAGTCTCCACTGATCTTTTCAAGACTGTAATCAAACACTGTATACATCTTCTTAAAATTTGAGTTTCACAAAGTAAGATGTAACTTTTTATTCATGTATCTATTGACCATTTGTACTTCTGCTTCTGAAAACTCCCTGTTGATCTTTTATTTTTCCTTTTTGGTACATTATTCACATGTATATCATAACCCCACTGTGTGTGTGCGCGTGTGTGTGTATGGTGATTAAATGTCAGACTTGTCATAGTCCTTTTTGCCTTTCAATTTTGTTGATGAAGTTTAATTTTATACTCAAAATCAAGCTTTTATCTTAAAAAATACTGTCCATTATCTTTATGCTTAGTAAGTAAAGTATTCATAGTTTCCTCCAGTTTTCATGTTTAATATTTAACTCTTAAACCTGTCAATATATCTGGGAGCATGAAACTGATGCTCTAATTATTTTTTTCCCTGAAAGTCAATTTTCCATTCATTGACTAATCCAGCCCCCCCTCCCCAGCACCCCCCTGGTCATTTTGTGCTATTTCCTGATGGGATACTAAGTTCTCATATAAACCTGGATATTTTTTGAAGTGTCTGTTCTGTCTTACTGTTGACGCAAATACCTAACTTTTTTTTTTTATTATTTTACAAGTTTTAACTTCTATTTCAAATTTCCTTAGCTATTCTCACCTGTCAATTCCTTCAGCTGAACTTAAATACTTATGACCCGTTTCCAAAATCCCTTTGGACTTTTATCAGAACTACAAATTCAACTGTAAGTTAACTTAGGTGTTCCCAGTGTGAAGAGGGGAGTACTTGCAGCCACTGGAGTACAGGTAGCATAAACTGATATCAAAGTAAGGTAATCAGATAATATAGTCTCTATCATAAACTTTTCAATGTATGTGTGCTTTGACCCAGAATTTCCACTTCCTGATATCTAGAAATCTCACACATAGGCACAAAAGACGTTCACTGCAGAACTTTCAGCAATAAACTATATGGAAATACACAGAAATGACATCACAGAGATGGGTTAATAAATCATGGTATAGACAAAACCGAAATATTAGTAGCAGGCTGGTGAAGAGCCTGGGTTCAAATCAAGGCAGCCTATGTCCAGAGATGAACAGGGAACAAAGAAGTTTCTCAATTTAATGTTAAGTGATGAAGAGTGAACTGCTAGACAAATGCCTACAGTGTGATTCCATCTATTTCTGAAAAATCACAACGAATGGTCCACAGCAGAGGTCAGTCAATGCTTTCTGTGAAGGACCAGATACTGTACATATTTCTGCCTTTCTGAACCATAAGGTCTCTGCCCCAACATAACGCTGCTGCTGTAACATAGGAGAGCAGCTCTAGGCAATACATAAACAAGTGGGGGGAAATCATTAAATCAGGAGGTGGGCTGAATTTGGTCCTCAGGCTGTAGTTTCCTGACTCACGGCCCAGAAAGAGAATTACCAAAATTAGATCAGAGGTTGTCTCTGAAAAAGAAACAGAATTGGGGTTTGGGGACCAAAGGAGGCTCTACCTGTTACGTGTGAGGACCCTTCTGTATTGTACTTACCTATTTTATCTCATTAAACAAACATTTACATAGTGCTTACTATATGGCAAATGCTATGGTAAGGGCTTCATAAATATTGTCTTTAAATTCATTTAAGCCTGTAACAACTTGGACTAGAGATTATCATTATCCGCATTTTACAGATGAGGAAACTGAGGACCAGAGAAGAGAGGCCTTGCTCAAGGTCACAGAACTGGTCAGTGGAAGAGCCAGGATTCAAATCCAGGCAGCCTCTGTACAGAGACTGAACATCAGTGTTATATATTTTTGTCCTACTATGTTATATTTCTTTAGTGCATTTTAATATTCTAAACCACCCACTTTAATAAAGAATCCCATTTTTATACTAAAGAAAAAGCATGACTGAGTGGGAAAAGGAGCTATTTTCTCTTAATGCTGAGACGACAAAACACCATCATTTAAGTGGAGCGAATAAAAAGTAAATTAAACACATATAATGAAGCCAAATGTGACCCTTCCCACTGGATGACAAGTTCCAGGGAAACAAGGATGGCACCGTGATCAGCTAGGGAAAGTCACACAGGGTAAGAGAGTCCAGACTTTGAAGAGACAAAATCCCAAGGCTCAGTCCTGGCTGGGCATCCCCATTTGAGTCACTCGGCCCTTCTGAGCCCCAGCTTCTCTGCTCACAACCTAGGCAGACACATGCTTCGTGGGTGCTGTCACCGCAACGGGACATGCATGGGAAGCACCCAAGACAGTTGAGAAATGGGGTTATCAGGATGACTGGCCCCTCATGTCCCTGCGGGCATCACAGAAATTCCTGCAGGATTGGCAGACTTCCTGTTTGTCGGGTCCGCACCTTCCCACACGCAGAGAAGCCAGAGCTGGCTTTGTTCACAGCCATGGTCCTCTCTTCTGCCAAAGGCTCAGGGAAGGATTCCACCCACAGTGGGGTCTTCAGAAGAGACTGAGGCAAAGCTCTGCAGGGCACCACCAGCACCCGATCTGGTACAGCCAGGAATGGGAGGACGCTGGGGATTGGGGGAGCTGGATCTAAACCCTGAGAGTAAGGATCTGCAATTAGTTCACCCATTGCTGTGTATCCAACCCAGAACCCAAATCCAGGACTGTTAAAGAGCCCATTTTAGAGATGGGCAAGGTAAGGCCCAGAAAACAGGTAGCAGTTGCTGAGCCTGGAAGGACCCACCACTTCTCCCAGGCATCCTGACCCAAGGGAGGCCATAGGCAGCCCGAGCCACATGTGCGCAGTTGGGCCAACGGGGTCTATCTTTAAACAGGTGAGTCTGAGTGTCCTCAACTGGACATGCACTCGCAGCTCCCTGCCATCTCAGGGCTGCCAGCTTCACTCCTGATCCGTGCCCAGCATCTGCGTGTGCACCAACCCCCAACAAACAGGATCTCCTGGGACTTTCAGGCAGCCTAGGCTATTGTTTCCCAGTTTGATAGGACAGGCAACAGTAGCCAGACCAGGCAGCTTGCTCAACAAGATGAGATAAAGTCCTTCCAAATGGCCCATCGCCTGGACTGGGCACTGGGAAAGGGGACGCAGTGGTGGGAATCCTCAGGGGTAAGAGGGTGGTTGCGGGATCTGGCAGCAGACTCCCTGAATTCAAATCCTGACTCCAGGATTTCTGGGCCCACTCATCAGCACCACACTCAGCACCAGGGAGCCCCAGGGCAAGACCTACCCAGGGAAGACTATCCCTTTAAGGCTGGGGGTGGGCAGGCCCGCTATGTCCAGGGAACTGAGTGACATTATTCAGCCTTCCAAATTCCCGGCCCAAACAGGAAGTTGAGTCACCACAGGAGAATGCAAGTCTCCCAGGCGCAGGGCATGCTCAAGGCCAGACCCAGGCTCCCCTGCAGGGGTCAGGCCTTTGTGGGGAACATGGCTCTGTGCATGGGGGAACACAATTTCGGCACCTACTTGCATCATCAATGGACCTGCAACTTACAAAAGGTATCAAACTCAATCCAAATTCATCTGAGTTGGCCAGGGTCTAGCAGGTCACACAGGCACCTTTTGGCCACTGGCAAGGCCCCAAAAACAAGATGGTGTGTAAGACCACTAAGAGCCAACTGAATGATTAACATGCTCACAGCCCCATGAGGTCCTTGTTATTGCTGTCACTACTTTACAAATGAGCAAACCGAGGCTCAGGTGAAGGCAACCTGCCCAAGGGCCTTCCATCCAATATCCCGTCCTCTTGAACCAGAACCCACCTTCCAGCTCAACAAGGAGGCTGTTTCTTCCAGATGCAGTTAGAAGCCACACAGATCTGGTTGGGATCCTGGGGTGGCTACCCCCCTTAACTCAGTGTCTGTCTACTCAACTGTAAAATGGGAATCCCCTCTTCCCTTCCACAGCTATGTACTACATGCACGCTCTGTGACAGGGACAGGAACAGGTTACAGCAAACACCCAGGGCCTCCAGGGGAGGCTGGACATAACAAAAACCAAAGGCAGAGGTTCAGAAGGGCTCTCCCATGAGACAGCATGGAAGATGAACCAAAAATAAGGGGCAGCTTTTCAGAAGTGGACAGACATCAAAAGAATTTCACGATATTTGTAACCCTGGCAGCTGGAGTAAAGTTAACAGGGCGAGGCCTCTAAAGGTTCTGGTGGGCTGCAGCCCAGACCCTGTTGGTCCTGCCCAGGAAAGAAATCCTCGTTCTGGCCCCCACTGGGAACATGTGCTGGGGTGACAGCAGCTATGCCCCATGCCCGGGTCCTGCCCAGCCTCAGGAGGGGCCAGCTCTGCCCCGGGGCCCTGGAAATAACCGTCTCCTGCTCTTTCACCCCTGCTTCCGGGCTGGTAACCCCACTGGCCAGTTACTTGTGCCAGGACTCTGTTGGTGTTCTGGTTTTCCCACATGGAGAAAAGCCCACTGTGCAGGGGATGCAGGCAGCTCTCAGCCACACCAGCCGATTAAAGATGGGCCTTCTAGGCTGCTTCACCTCCCAAATGTCAGATCCAGACAGGCCTGCAGGAGCCCACCTGCTAGGTCCACGTTGCCCATGGGTTGAGGTCCAGGCCACAAGCCTCAGGGAACAGACCATTCCTGCCCCAAGGTGGGTCCACGCTGAACCCCGGAGCGTCACCTAAGCTATTACTGGTGACACTTGCGAACTGTTGACCCCAAAGCACCCTCCCTCGCCGGGGGGCAGCCTCCAACCCTATTCCCACTTACCAACCTCAAGGCGATCCCCCCATGGAGGAAGGGAGGGAATGCCACCTGGTAGCCAGTTGCCAGGATTAGACTTCATGTTGGTGCATGCCAGGTGCCCTTCTGTTTAACATTACATCATTTCATCCTCACGAAGAATCCTCTTTACAGATGGGGAAACTGAGGCAGGACAGCTGAAGAGCTTGCCAAGATGGGTGACACTGGAACCACAGGCCCCACACCCTCCAAGCACAGTGGCAACAGTCCATGAGGGCCCTACCAGAGCCCACCGAATGCCCAGCCCCACATGGGGCAGTGGCCCCAAAGCTGGTCAGAGCCTCACACCCATCTAGCCAATGGAGAGAATGGGACCTGCTGAACAGGGTGGATGAAGGATGAGCACTCTACCTGTAGCCCTGTTTCAGGACAATGTTCAGTGCACAGGAAGACGCAGACCTGTACAGGATGGAAGATGGAAGAGCTCCAGCCCCTTTCACTTGAAAACAAGTGCAGTTCAGAAAGTATGTGACCCCTTTGGATTTTATTTTTTGGGAATGCATATATATGGGTCCACACACAGCCATTTTTGTAAAAGAACACCAAGCATTGATGAGGTAGGGGGCTGTGGGGTCTGTAGGGATGAGGGTGCCCTCACCTCGACTTCCTGGCACAGGAAGCCGCTCCTTGAAACAGGGCTCCAATGTCCGACGATGTCCTCCGCGGCACCAACCAGCCTCAGCTCAGCCAGCTCCCCTGAGGGGCAGGCCACGCACCCAGAGGCTCCTGTGCATGCAATGATATCCAGGAGGGCACCACTGGGGAAGACTTTTCACGTTAAACCTTTCTGCACAACTTCTCCCAAGTGCATCATCATCAATGTGACTTCAAACATAACAGACAGACGTGAAGGGCGGCAAGATTTAGGACTCACTTTTGTTTTATTCTTTAATGGATACTGTGCCACCACTCCAGACCTCTGGATCCACTGTGTGCATGTGGGGAGCCCAGGAATCTGTACTTGAAACCTCTCCCAAGGACACACCCCCACCAAGTGCGGGACGGCACAGCCACTGGTCAGTCCTGGTGAGCCATGATTCACAAAGCCCCAGGGCCTCACGGGAGCCAGCTTCCTCCAGCCTGGCCCAGTGAAACACCCTGCCCCAGAGGAAGGTGCTGACAAGGCCAGTCTTCCTCAAAGCCTTTGGTACTGAAGAGGGGGCAGGCGCCCCAGGAGGAGAGGCAGAGCCCACTGCGCACAGCTGCCCCCAGCCTTGGGACGGCCTTGAGGAGCCAAGGCCACTGGTCACCCGCCCCCTGAGCGACCTGGAAGGGACCCAAGCAGCACTCTGTGTTGTCTGCAGAGTGCACTGGCAGTTCACTGCAGCTCAAAAATGCTGGCACCATGGTCCTGCCCCAAGCAGCCCCATCTAGGAGGTCTGGGGGTACAGCTTGACCACGGCTGATTCTAACATGCAGGCAGATGGAGAACCACCAAACTGGAGGAAGAGAGGAAATAGGGGGAACTGAGACTGGAGGCTAGCATAAAACCCAGGAGAGATTCTGCTCACAGACTGAGGAGGCAATTTTATCCAACTGGATGCATTATAACAACCCAGTTTAATGGCTAACATGCTTGCCACATGCCAGCTGTCACCCTTGGCATCTTCCTCTCACCACAGACCCGAGGCAGGTCTCACCTGTACCTCACCCAGTCCTGCTTGCAACCACCACACCCTGGGTTCCTGACAAGACTGTCAAGTCTCAGGAGGAAAAATAGGGACTTCATGTGAAAACCTACAAAATTTCAAGCCATCTTTTTATATACTCACTCATTCAAGCAGTGTCTAAGTACCTACTCTGTGCCAGGCACTGATGTCTGGAGAGCCTGGGTGTCCAAACTGGTTGTGATGTAATCACAGGAATTCACATACAGCAAACTAGCGGAACAGCAAGAAACTGTCAAGTGCAATGCACCAAACACAATTGGTAAGACCTGTGTTCTGTGGCCTGTCTTAGTTATGGGGTGGGAGGGCGGGTGGAGGGCAGGCCTTGTTGGGAGGTACTTCTTACTGGGGATTAGTCCAAAACATTTTTGAGAAACACTGGTTAAGAGACAAGCCTTAATATACCAAACGTAATCATGTGAGCAACACAGCTCTGTGTCTTTGTTAGCTGAAGCAGCCTCCAACAGCAGCTCACTTCTGGGTAGTTACCAATGTCTAGATACACCTTGGAATCGATTCCACCCCATTCCACAACATTCTACTCCATTCCACCACGTTCTATTGCATTCCATTCCATCAAAGAAGGCTCCATTCCCTTCCAAACCACTCCGGTACCCTCTATTGCATCACATTACACTCCATTCCACACTGTGGTTACAAGTTACCCTGGAAGAGATGGGGCAAGAGCATCAGCCTCCCACCACAGCACCCAAGAACAGTTGGACAGGTGACCCGCGCTGCCTCAAGGCCTCTCAGCCTTGGCACCACCCGAGGAAGACCCCTGGTTCGAGAACCTTTGCTCAAGTAGCAACTTAAAGAACTAGGAACAGTGGCGCCTACCTTGGTGGGTTTATGGAGGAGGACATCTGGGTTGAGTCCACTGGGCCAGGTGCTGAAAGCAGCCCAGGGATTCTTGGGGTGGCAGGCTGCTCCAAATACCCCCAAACCCATCCTTCTCAGCCTGCCGAGCCCTCCTCGTTGCTGAAGCTGGATGAAACCTAAGAGTACTGAAGCTCTCAAAGACAGCTCGATGAATGACTGGAGCTCAAGAAAACCACCATTTTCCTGATGACAAAGGGATGAATGTCACTGTGCTTGGATGGGGCCTCCACCAAGTGTCTCTGCAGCACATGGTAGATTTGCCTGCCTAACACCTACTCAACCTGGGTTCAAGAGGTCTGGCTTCCCCACCTGGGGTTAAGCTCTGATGAAGCGGGGCTGCCCACACTTGCCAGACTGTGGCACCTCCTGGTAGGCATTCAACCTGTCAAAGACAGAATCTCATTCACAAACAGACAGGCTTTACCCTGAAAACTAACCGCCGCAGGGTTTCCCATGCATTCAGTAGCTACCCCTCTGGTTTCAGACTCCACCCAAACACAGCAAAAGCAGCCCGCTTCAGGACTGGAGCTCCATGATCCAGTCTCACATCACCAAGCCTATTAGCCAACACTAACTCCTAAGTACCACCAGTCAGCCAGTATTTTACTGGCTACACATACATAAAAGACATAAATATACAGAAATTTGTTTGGAAGGTTACTCACCAAAACTATTCAGTTTTTACCTTTGGGGAAGATAAATTAAAAGGGCCTTTTACATTAGTGTCTGACATTTTAGCTTGTCTTTCCAAAAAATGCATGTGCTTATTTTTTTAAATGACACATTAAAACATATATATCAGCCATGTTCCAGAGTTCTCACAGGCTTCACTGCTGGCAGGCGGAGTATCAACGCAGATGCAAGTGTACCCATGGGATTCCAGGCACTCAGCTTCATGTCACTGTTTTTATACCTGTTTCACAGATAATGAAACTGAGCCCACAGAGGTGAACTTACCCAGGTTTCCCTCACTAGTAAGTGGTGACACCAGCATTCAAATCCACAGGATCTCTTTCTTCATGCAAGGAGGCAAAAAGCAAATGAAAATAGTTAAGAACACTTCTGCCTGCAAGTAGTAAACATACTCAGCACTGGCCAAGATGTCACGGAAAAGGCACCCTTATGTTCACGCTGATGGAAGGACTTAGAACTTTGTGGAAGGTACTTTGGTAGGACATGTCAGTATTTTAAATATGAATTGCTTTGAACCAGCAATTTTACCTGCAGACATTTATTCTATACTAGCTCAAACTAGAATATTCACTGCTGCGCTATTAATTATGAAAAACTTGGCCCCCCCATGAAGGCCCCTCCATACAGTAGAGTGTTAGTCATAAAATGTCACCATATACATGCTGGTGTACAAAGATCTACATCACTCTGAATTTCTGTGCAGCTGGATTTTTGGAGTTTTTTTTTTAAAGCATTAACTATAAATAAAATGAGGGGCCATCAGAAACTCAGGATTAGCACCAATGAAACTTCCCAGTTTCACAGAATTTGGGTTGGGCCCTCAAAACCCTCTAACATCACAGGCCAGGCAGCTGTCCGCTGAACTTCAGAAAGAATATGCAGGTCCCATCACAGGAAGTAAAATTCTGGATCTCACCACATCAAAACCATTAGCACAACGCATGGAGTGACAGCCAACCTGGATGCTTAGGCCTGCTCCTCTCAAAATACCGTCCCCACTGAAGTATCACACTGAAAAACATTCCAGCATGGAGTTTGTCTGGAAGCTAAGGTCATCTGAGCTGATCAAAGGGGAAACAGGGTACTATGAACACCTGATCAGAACCTCATTTAAACAGGTGACTCTTAACTTTAAAATAAATGAGGGTTTCTGGGGCAGAACATTTCAAGTCATTCCATTCCAAGAGTCCAGAATACATCTCTTAAGATTTCCTATCTCAAAGGTGGACACCTAAGTAATCCATCTAATGGATGAAGTTGCAGACTATAACAAACTTGAAATAAAATGCAGTGAGATTGATTTACTAACAGTCACTATAACTCTCAAAAAATCCAGGCAGTAGTCAGGCCAAAATTAAGTTTCGTTCATAATAATTACTTCTAAAGTTAACTGTACTGCCTATGTCCCCAGTGCTATCCTCATGCCCCCATTTCCAAATCATCTCTTGCACACTTCACTGTACGCTGAGGGTCTCACCCTGTCAGTCAGACCTCAGCCATGCCCTTAGTACACTGGAAGCTAGCCCAGCCTTCACTGCTACAGGGAAACCTTAAGGCCCAAAGATGAAATTATTCAAGTTTAATGAGTCCCAACGGCCCTCAGAAAAAAATCTAGTAGGCTAGTTTCATTTTTAAAACCCTGAATTTCATTTGATTCTATCAAAAAGTTACTCGGGTATGATGACCAAAACAAAACTGCAGACAAGCAGCATAGTTTTTTTGTTTGTTTGTTTTTTAATTATTTATTCGTTCAATGATTGAAGGTGTGTACCACTACTCCAGTCGGGTAAACCACATTGAAGAATTTGACTGCAGGTCTTTAGATTCAGCCAAATGCTTTCCATTAATTTTGCTCCATAAAACACCAAACATCATAATTAAGTTTTTAATGCTTCAGCCATGCTTAGAACACTGCAGTGTAAGGATGAACTCAACCCACTCATGCTAAGTTAGGGTGACAGAAACAGAACTAATTATGACTTCTGAAGAATCAGAGAATCTGGCTTAAGATGGGGAGGGTCTGTCTCCCTGAAATAAACTGTTAAGTTTTAAGTTCAGCCTAAAAGACTGAAAAAAAAATGTTACTGAAGAAGTACCACAAATATAGCCAGTCGTCAATGATTTGTTTTGCATCTAGAATGGCACAAAGGATTTAAAAATCTAGCAGTCAGAAGTAAGTTTTCCAAAGAGCAATCATTTCCCTTTCTACTCCTGGGTCTCCGTTATTTTGTGCTCAGAGCATATGAGAGAACAATGAGACAGAGACAGGGGAAGGAGTTATCACTAAGTGACAAATTGTGCTGGAGATTCAATGCAATAGAAAAAAGTAACAAATGCTAAAGCTTTAAAAAAGTTTAATGGAGCCCATAAGGCATATAAATTGTGTTCTGGCAGACATTAAGACCTGCTTTCTCTTACCAAAGAAAAATGGCACGTTTTATCAAAATGTGACAGTTGAGTAAAGGGTACTAAGATTAAACTTCAGAGCACCAACTAAAACAAAAACAACCAAAAAAGAAAAAAATAATAAAGTTAACTTGGAAAGGGGAAGTAGAACCGCAGCATAAGGATGAGATTAAATATGTGCTCCTCAACCTCAAAATCCTTTAGGTATCGGGGTTCTGGCCACTTGTGAGCACTGTTTCACACCACCAAACCGCAATTCCAGAATCTAAATTTACAACAGCAGAAAAGCAAAGATAACTCCAAATGCATTTCTTGGTATATTCCAAAGGGAAGTTTGAAAGCATTCATAACACATAGGCTTGTCCGTTTCAGGTAAAATGACAGACTCCTATAATTCTTCCTGCTATTATATTTAAACAAAAAATTATCCACTTTCGTAAAAATTTGAAAGTACCTCACTTTCATTCCTAATTTTAGTATGGAATCGACTTTTTGAAATCAGAGCTATCTCTATGATGAGTATAGAACTTCCGCTCACACATTTCTAACAGTGCACCCCATCAATGTGTATTATGGTTAACTTAGCAAAGTTTCTTCACAGAAATATATTATTAAATGGCTGAAGAAATTGCAAATTTTAACAAAGTGCTGTAATTACTGGAGAAACCCTTACACTGATTTGCAATGGTTTTTCAAGGATAAAAACAGGAAGTAACTGGTTACTGGACTACAAGTTTGCAAGGAAACATTTTCACTGTCCTACTTGATATATAATATAATATGATAGAATAAATTACAGTACCTGGCAGGCTGACATCAGTTCATCTAAAAAGAGACTATCATTCAGTTCAAGATATTAAAAATGAAGATGAGAAACATGCTCTAAAACATTGTAGCTACAAGAGGTCTTGTATTTACTCAAAAGAGGAATCTATTGAGAACTTTTACTCGGGTCTACCTACCATCTAGAGAATCTCCATGCGATTTCATCTTTTCCAGAATGAGATTCCCAACTGCACTTTTTAGGAGAGGGACCGGAGAGTCGGGTTTTCCTATTTAAGCTGTGATCACATTAGCAGATTAAAAGCCCTTTTTCTTCCACCCATTCCAATGGAAACTACAGAAAGTAGGGCCCTCATGAAAAATGTGTAACAGGATAACCAAGTCTACAGTACCTACCCTCGCCACCATCCATCTCCCTAATACTGAACCAAAAAGGGAGCCAATTCTCGAAGTTCATGACCTTTCTACGGTAGGTCACCCTGAATGCAGTCTACATGTTTACATTTACTGTTAAGGATAGTACCCTGCATGAGAAGTAGTACTTGTCTTAAAACTGAGTATTTTAAGCCTACAGGGTTGATCTGGGGGCATTTAATATTGCTAATTTTAGAGCACTAACACACACACAGTGAATCCAATAAAGTCTGTGTATTGATTCAATATTAAGTATTAATTGCATGACCATCATAGCACCTCTTTACATCACACAATCACCAGAATTAGAGACTGCTTTGAAAACTAAAAACAAGGGCACAGCCCAATAATGAGAGGTTGCACACTGTTACTATAGAGACCAGGTGCAGGATAGTGTTGCTACGAAATGGAAGCCTGCAGATTTGACAAGGAAGCCAAATCATGTGTTTTAGACAATTTTAGGAACCTGGCAATACTGTTGAAGCAAAATACTCAACACAGCAGGAAATGGATGGGGGGAGGCATTCTGTCACCAAATGAACATTTGGTATTTCCTTTCCCTTTGAGAATACATACATTAAGGTCACTTTTAGCCTTGGAACAGATATGTTTGCCTATGATGATCTTGCTAACTACTACACGTTATCGGATGTCTTCTGCTAGGGATTATAGTTTTAAGAAAGCCATAGTCACAAGAGGCATCTACTGTCAATACCTAGAACTTCCTTTTATGGCAACCACTAGAGAATTCACTTGTCTTAAACAGTGAACAAAGGCAGATGGCCTCATGTTTCCTTTGCAATAATAGTATATGTTGAGGATCAAGTGGCTTTCAAGCAGCATGGTGGGTGTGAAAATGTTTGCAGTTTAGATCATTCTGTTGCGTTTATGGGTTGGTGAGTCTGTAATGACATCGCCACACTGGGCTGAGGTACGCTTTCTAGTTCCACCATTGTCCAAGTGGAGTGCCATTTCTTCTGATATGAAAGTGTTCAAATCGACATCATGGAGTCCATTTCTCCTTCGACTAGCATTCGATCCACTGCTTACATGTGTAGGAGAGCCTGGGGTACTCGAACGCACGCTTATACTAGCCATTGCACCACTAAGACCTAGGAAGAAGAAAAAAGGTTTTAGAGTTGCTCAATTATTTAACCCTCTTGAAAGCAACCCACTTTACTTCCAATGCTGTCATGGTGTCAAAGGATGTCTGCCTGTTTTTTTTTTTGTAAGAGGTCACCAGGGGACAGGTGAGTTTCCTTCTGGAAAAACAAACTGTCTGGTTTTTATGTATGAGATGTTTTATTGGTAATACTACCAGAAGCTACAATTTTGGTAACTACCGATTATTGGAAGCTTGTTACGTGGCAAGCACCACGGAAGGCACACAAATAATCATGAAATTCTCCCATCTACTCTTAATTAGGTAGGTACTGTATGTATTTACAGCTGAGGACAGGAGTAAAGAGGACATTTGGTTATTCAAAGTTACCATTCCAACAGACCCCTCTGATGCGATGGTGTGTACATGCGCATGCACATTAAGGGAGCAAACATTCATTTCCAGGCCTAAGTGGGCTTTTCCTAACATCCCCCCTTTTATAGTAAGTGACTGTATAATTTGCCATTCAAAATAGAGTACACCAAAAAAGGGTCGCTATTAAAAATCGTGCTGGGCCATTAGGCAGAGTGAGTCTGCCCCTGGACATACTGGGCTATGTGATCACCCAACGTCTGAACTGTTTTTGGTAGACGCCCCTAGCACAGCCTAACTCATTATCATCTTATAATCCTTCATAGAAAGGGAGAGAGCAAGGGTGGTATAAAATATCCTACTGGTTTGTTTTCAATGTTGAATTAAATCTAGAATAGACCCAGCAACTCATTGCTGCACACTCATTCCTTAGACTCTTGACCCATTAAGGAGGCAAACATGTTCCACTCCTCAGTGTTCAAGATAAACCTGTAAAAGGCATGAGTGAGGCGAGGAAACACAAACCGTAACATCACTGACATTTTCCTTATGATTTCCCCTCAAGTTATTCTAACCTCACACAAAGACTGTTATTGCTTGACTCAATTTATATAACATGATCAATCTATGTATGATCTATGTGTAATCAATGTTTCCAAAGAATAGGACTTCCATCTTAGACTTTAAAATAAGCTTAGAAGTTGGTATGGTAGGGGCCCATTCTTCCTAATTTTATACTCTGTAAATGTGAGATGTAAACTTGAACACTAAACTGAAAAAGGATTCTCTGCCTCCTACCACATCAAGTCTATTTAAGTTCCCTTTGACATTGCTCTCGCTCCACAAGTATTGTCAACATTCTCCAAGCCGTGGCCTCAACCACCTCAGATGCTGGCAGCCCACACCTCTCTTCTAAACTGCTCATGACTCCCCCTCCTCTCAGTACCCATCAGCCCTGTTGCGGCTCCCCCTATGGAAGATGCATGCTCCCTTCCCGCAAGTGGCCAGGGGAAGAAATCTCATCATGTCCCTCTTAGGTCTAGACCTTTCCAAGGCTAGCGCCTACTGAAAAAAAATAAAAGCACTAATATTGGAGCACTTCCAATTAAGTACTTTTGAGTTCATCCTCAAAATAATTCTCTGTCTGTATTCTATTTTGCAGATGAAAAACCAAGGTTAAAAGGGTAAGTAAGCCATCCAAGGTCACAAGGCTAGCTAGCAAGCAAGAACTTGGATTCAAACTCAAGACTTGAGCATTCTGTCCACCGCTACACTCCCCGCACCTCCACCTCTGAAAGTCTCAATTATTTTAGCATGAGGTGGCCTTAGGGTCTAGGGTCTCGGGCCTGGCCTGCCTTAGACGAACAATTACTCTCCCTGCCCTCTTCACTCCCACAGGAGGTTGAGTCATGCACTCCCAATACTGAACGATTTGCAGCCCCTTAAAAAGTCGGATCTGTGCCTCCCTTCCAACAACACTTGCTACCCACAGAGGCCCCCAGTTTCTCCAGCACATTCTCCCTTGAGGCTTTTCCTGGTCCCCCTACCTCTCCTTTTTAGTCTCTTGCTGGCTCCTCTTCCCTTCTGCTTGAAACTCTCTGCTCCTTCCTCAGCAACCTTTGCAGGGTTCTCTGCTACCCAGGACAGGTCGGTGTCCCCGAGTGACACCCTTCACCTCTTACCCATAGGCATTGTTCTCCAAATCGGTGCCACAGGAGCAGACATTCTCCTGAGCTCCAAGACCCATCCATACTTCTGCCTGTTGGACATCTCAAACATAACATCAAGAAGGAACTACCCTGCTTTTCTCAGCCCACACAGGTTTATTAAAAATAAAGGGAACAAACGTCTCAGGCTCATTTTATATAGCACAGTATAATCCTTCAACTCTTCCTACAGACAGTATCTTTTCATCTCTACCTAATGAACTTATTAACACAGTGCCTGGCACATAACATTCATTGAATTCTGAAAAAAATTGCAAAGTCCTACCCCTCATTTTATAATCCACTGAAATCCAAAGCTGTTGATGTTTATTCACCTCTCCAACGCCAGGATATAAACCCAGGTGGCTCTCTTCACTTAATACTCTGCCATCAAGTCAAAAAAAAAAAAAACTCAATTATTCCCAAATTGTTGGCATTTTTAAAATTCTCCACCAAGACTGTAAACTCAAAGGGAGAGAGAGCTGTGCCTTCTTTTCTAATCTCATTGAACATACACCTAAATGGTGGCCAGTCCTTTAAACAATAACGTTCTCATACTTGTCTCATAATGCAAGAGATTCTAAGGTAATGAATGGTACTGCAAATTTGGGTCTTTGGCAATAAATTGGGCTACTTCAATAAATCAACTCTGGACCTCTTTTATCATTTGAAACCACATACACACAAAAAAAATCTTAATAAACCCCATCCCAATGCCCATCTTTGTTAACTTAGGAGGCACAGGGGCAGTACATTTAACACCTAAGGACAAATACCCAAGGCTCAAAAAATACTCTCATAAGTGAACAGGCAGCTAAGTATTTCTATTGTTTTGACTGCTATTCTCCATGACAAAGAGGGGAGATTAAACATCAATTTGGTCAATTTGAAAATCCTCCACTAATTTCCAGAAAGTCACAATCTTTTTCTTTTGGGTCTATGACTGAGGGCTGTCTTGTCACAACAGCTCAAGTAAAATCACACTGTGCAACATTACCTATTTAGTATCTACTCCCAGCAGGGAAAATTCTTCTCAAAGTTTACCTCTCATCTTCCCCAAAGACTTTCCGTAAGTGTCAAAAAAATAAAATTTAAGATTAACAACCAAAAAATATATATTTTAAAACAGCCCAAATTTTATTTTATAAACCAATGACAGCTACTAGAAGATGCTTTAGGAAACCTTAGCTAAACCACATGAACAATCAGGCCTATACAAGTACAGAGAATCTAAACATGCTTCAGAACTTAAAACTGAAGTTGTAAGGCCCAAGGGCATACAACTTAATTGCTACCAAAAACATACTTTTTCGAAAAGTCTATGGGAGTATCGATTGACAAAAGCAGAACAAGTGGTATGATTAGACAGAAAAGTCTCAATTGCTTAACATAAACTTATCAGCTTTAAAGTTTCTGCATCCATTTCAAGTGATTAGTGCAGGAGGAGGGAAAAAAGATTAGGGTGATTTACTCATACTCTGAAAAGCAAGCTCCCACTGGAGCTGAAACAAAATTACAGTCCAGATTATAGGATCCAGGTTACATGATAAATTGTTAAAAGTAGCACATAACTATTATTTTCACACCAATTCATGCTTGGGGTAGTTAAAAAAGATCCTGTTTTCAGAATTACATGTAATTCCAGTTTACCAGCAGAGGTCACACACAGGCACAGAAAGCAGAAATGCATAACCAGTCCACCTCCCCATCCTGTCCAGCAGCCTGTGGCATGGAAGCTGTGTCTACACTCTCTACTTGCTTCCTGCCCTCAGGCTGTGCAGCGGACAGCCAGCCCCTAGGAGAGGCACAGACTGGGTTACCCACTCGGCTCAAATTCTGGGCCCTCTGCAGATCCGCTCCACCGGTTTTCTCATCTCCATTAGTGTGGCAGGAGTTAGGGGAGGGGAGATGGGATCTGAAATCCCCATAACTTAAAACAAAGTGATTAACATCCTGAATGGTAACCCTAAGAAACTGGCATTATTGCATTTGAAGTGAATTGCATTATTCAAATGGCTGGCACTCCCTTAGAGCCAAGTTGTGTTCTGAGATTTTTAAGCAAGCACCCGTGTGTCAACGTCCTGTTTTAAATGCACGAGGGAAGGAGTTCAAGCATTGAAAAAGCAATTCTACTAGGAAGATTTTAGTAATTTGAAGTAGATACCACTCCCCACCCCAATCTGTAAATTGCAATACTGAATTTTTATTGAAGTAAAGCACACTAAATCAAACCAGTTACAAAGATACAAGTGTCACACCAAGAAAACATTTTCAGTTATGCTGACAGCCCAAATGCTTTCAATTTTTCAGACAGTTTTAATGCCATGGGAAAAATGCTCACGACGTTAAAATGAAAAAGGCAAGATACAGTACCATAATGCAGTATGATCTCAACTATGAAATAATTTTAATATGTATACATTGAAAAAAGGACTGGAAGAAAATGCACCAAACATTTAACTACAGTTCTCTGTATAGTGGGGATAACGAGGTACTGACTTTTTTTACTTTTTGGAACTTATCAAATTTTCCAAGAAATTAGTATTTGTAAATCAGAAAACTAGTGAAAAAGTGAGGAACTGTCTTGAGGCGTGGTTACGGACTCCTTTTCACCTCAATAAAAAAATGTTCCCACAAGATTTTACTGCAAGTTCAAAACAATTTTGAATCATATGCTGGAAGCTTTAGTCTTACCTCCCAAAACTTTTATATCTAGCCTTAGTATACAGAAAATTGGAACTTTTCATCAAGAATTTTAATGCTATCTTAATTGCCTTCATTGTTGTTCTTCTCAGAGGCTGGTTTGACCAAAGGGCATAATTTAGAAATTCCAGCCTTGAGAATAATTTTTAAGATTCTTTGAAATAGTCATTTTTAAGCAATTAAGAGATGAGAAGGCTTTGGTGCATTAATCTCTTACATCTTAATTTCCAAGTAAGTTTTTAAAACATCTTACTGTTAAAATAACTCTTGACAGTTGTTATTTCAGGATGATGCAGACTTAAGAACCTACTGTGCTCCCCACTGTGTGCTAGGAGGGAAGGCGAGAGGAGAAAAAGAGATTTTGAAAGGTGGATGGATGGATTAAATCCCCCACAGGTCAGATTCAATTAGTCCTCTGCAACTAAATTACAAGTAGTTTCTTTTGTAATACTATACCAGCAGTTTAAAATTATTTGAACCCAACTATTTGTGTGAATTGTCAAAACTTGTTTTTCAACATTTAGCTACATTGATGGAAAGGATAAAGAGTGACAGGAAAGGAAAGACAGAGAGCACCAAGCACAAATACTTAATAAATTTCTTCTTAAATGTACTGGATCTCAATTGTCCATGAAATTCTATCAGAAGATTTGTCGTCACCAAAATGATTAACTTCTCTTCTGTATCACTCAAGTGCACAAAGAATGTTTCGATAAAATAACAAGAGCTGAAAAACCTGTGCTCAAAAAGAAAAAGAAAACCCTGTTGGTTTAGGCTGCCTGGAATCACAGCTTTCCGTAAGCTCCAGGGTAAGAAGGTTGTCAGTTTTATGCATAAAGTAGGACAAATGAGGAATCTGCCTTACATGAATTCCTACATAATAATTCCTAACTAACCTTATAGCTCTGAACACAATTTCAAGTGATTACATTTTTCTTGTAAGGCCCTACACCCAATTTCTTCAGATCCATCATCTATCTGTCAAGCAACTTTATGATTTAAGAGAATAAGGATCACCAATGTAGCCCAGAGAAAGACTAGGGGGGAAAAGAGAAGCCAGAAACGGAGCCTATTAACAACTCCTGAGGCAACGCAACTGTGCCTCAGCCTGAATGTCTGGGTTGTGTACTTCTACCCAATGTAATTCTATTAGGCTAGAAACTCCTTCAGGTGATTTGATTCATCTTTATATCACCCACTCCTACCATAAGCCTCTTGCAGATTGCACAGTATTTACTGTGTTCAGTAAATGGGCAATAGGAAAAGCTATAAAATGACTATATACTTTATATTTTTAAAGGACTATACCTTCTGCAGAAGGATTTGATTGCAGAAGTCAGAATTAATGTAACACCACATTCACAAACAAAAAAGGTCTTAAACCAAGAAGCTCAAACATCAACACTTCACTGAGAAGCTGTCTTAACTCACACAATCTCAAGTGAAAAAAATAATCTTTTGAAATTCTACAGTGCGTATTAAAAGCCAGACTGCCTGTGTCTGCCTGAGTCCCTCTGAACACTCACATCAGCAAATGCAGTAACCCACTGTATTTCTTAAAACTTGTTTTAAACATGAAAGAACTTAAAATTGGGCAAGGTGATTATCGCAAAGCCAAATGTCAAGGACAGCAAGGGCACCCACGCCAGTGCACCACACCAGCTCCTGCATGCAAGAAGATGCCTTTGAGTTTGATCTGGTGGCTTCTAACAGAGGGGCAACCCAGGCCCAGAGGGGTGGGTTACTTCCCACTACTGCAGTCAAGAATGTCATCAAAACGACTTTTACAACTAAAACCAAGTGTTTCTGATTTTTATGGAACACTGTGAACCAGGACCAAAGGGCCAGAAACTTACAAAGACCACCTTTAAGATGACCTGAATGACAGCAAAGCTTTGAATAGTTATCACATGAGTGAAGTCTGACTGGGCATCCGGCTCCCTCTACCTTCCCGTCGATGAACACATGCACCTCATCGGCACAATGGCAGAGAACTCAGAATGAGGAGACCCGATTTCAATCTGAGGTTTCCTAGGCGCAACACTAGTTTGGCCAACTAAAATCAGACTCTCTGCCCAGCCACTAGGGAGAAAACATCATGAACTTTACTTATTTTTGTATCAACATGAAACAATCTCAAGATCGTAGCAAGTAATATAGATAGTTAACAAAAAGCTTTAAATTCTCTCTCCCTCTACAGTATTATCTGCGATTTAAAAGGCCACCCTTACTGGATAAATGTATCCTCAAAAACCAGCAGAGCTCAAGGTCTTTTTTGCACTAACATCATCCAGAGGCAGAGAGGGCACTCACAGAACTTAGAACCAATCAGAAGTCTTCCTTCTCTCAAGGCCAAGAACACTTAACATTGTTGTGGAAGGGTAGGTACTCACTTAGTTTCTCATTTAATGTATCAATGTATCACTGTTCATAGAGGAGAACTGCATCTGAGAAGTTAAGGATCTTGCCCAAGGTCATACTAGGAGTGTAGCCTATATACAAAAAGCCTAAATAAATATTCTTCTTAATAAGGTGAGCCAGAAACACAGCAGGTCACAAACCTTTCATCTTCAAGACTATTTACACAGATTCACTTATGGGAAAAAACCCCATTAAGATATATAAAACATGTATTTCTGTCATCTTTGCATAAGAAAAATAAGCCTACAGGTCTTTCCCACCCCACCCCCCAGCCCTATAGAGGGTGTGGAGGAAACCCCAAAAACTTAACAAACACAGTGGCACAGTGTTTAGGAGCATGCATTTCAGAGCCAGGCAGATGCGTAACAGCCACTCTACCACTTAGGAACATGTTCCATCCTAGCCAGGTAAGCCTTTCTTTATCAATAAAATGGCAATAACCCAGGACAAATGCGAAGATTAAATGAGAACCTCCTCAGCAGGGTCCTGACACAAAGTACACACTAAAAGAATAGCCATAATGGTTTATCACCCTCAGGCCCCAAAGTCTCAGTTGTTCAAACTTGAGTTTACGGAACACAACGTTCATACTGCCCTTACCGTAAGCAGTCACCTGGAGATATGTAATCCAGGGATCTGTGATCCACAATTCTTCTAAAGGTCCTCTGCTCCCACCGTGTCATACTCAGTAACTTACCAGACCTCTGAACCCATGCTGTTAAAGTCAGACCACATCTACACTAGGTTGTCTACCAGGTTCTGTTAAAAGCCAGAAGCTTTGAGACAAGGCCCCTGCCCTAAGGTAGCCCCCATCTAGTGGAAGAGACAGTCATGGGACAAATCACAGGGAAAGCAGACGCACAGGTCAAGCAAGGCTTGAGAGGAATGAGGAGAAGGAAACAAAAGCTTGTCTCAAGAGATGTTTGATCAGTCTCAGAGGATAAACAGGCAGAGAGTGAAGCTTGGAAAAAAGCATAAAGGTACTCAACAGATTAAACAGTATGGCTAAGACACCCAACCCCGGGTGGACACCAAATTATAAGGGCCCTGCAATGGTATGCTAAGTTTTGACTTCAACATATCAGCCACAGGGAAACGAAGGTTATTTTCCAGTGAAGGGACTAGATTGCTCCAGAGGTCCCAGGGAAGATGGACTGGCTAATAGGTCATCTCAGGATTGGGAGCAAGAACAGAAAGGAGAGTAATCCAAGAGCCCAGCGCTCACCTCCTCCAGAGCCTTCTCCAAGCTGCACTGGGAAATGTCCTTTTCTGCTCCCACATATCAGACATACCACATTTATGACGTGAATTACCCAAGTTTGCGTTGACCTCAACAGAAAAGGAAACACTCCATTTTTATATCCCAGAAACCGCACAGACCCACGTACATTTCACCTGAATGGCTAAGTGAGGAAAAGACATGTACTTACTGTTCAAGGGGCTGGAAGGAGTCATCCAGTTTTAAAACCTGGTGTGAGACAGATGTCGGAGGAACACCCTTGTAGAGATGTCCACCAGAGGACAATGGGCATACATGCCTGGCAGTCAGGAGAGTCTAAACTAGAAGTACAGACTCTGGAAATTAAGACTACAGTGGCCCCTGAAGGGCCTCTGCAGGAGGTGGTGGCTAGGGCTGGAATCCTGGGGAATGAGAGCGTAAGGAAAAGTCTGAGAGGCCAAAGAGTAAGAGGAAAAGACAAAGAAAGGAAAGCCCCGGAAGGGAAAGGATGGCTGACAGCACCATGACCAGAAAGTTAAGACAGAAAACCATAAAATGGTCCAGTGATTTTTGGTCTGAAATCTTCTGTTTACATAAAAACAAAGTGCCAGATATTAATTAAGGTCAGTAAATTTTTGCTAATATTCTTATTTTAAGACAAGGATTAACAAGGCAAGAACAGAAATCAAATAGCACATGCTTATCTATTTCTTTTGTTTTCTAAGTTTAATATCCATAGTACACAGAAAATAAGCAATCTATGTTGCAGAAAAGTGCCAAAATAAAGCACTGATTGTATTCTTTAAGCCTCAGAAACCATTAGCTGACAGTTTTGATTTAAACTGTTTGATGACCATTAATTGATGTAGTTTTAATTCAAACTGTGTACTTCAAGACCAAGGCTGATGAGGGAAGTATTTATCAGAGGATCTCACTCATCACACCCTGCCAACATGAAAAACTCTAAAGGTATTTTACATCTTTGCCATTTTTCTTCAAATAAAAGGCATCTTTTATGTATGTATGGGAGCATTTGGTACAGGTATTTAGGAGCTGATAAAGAAAAAAAAACTATGGGGGGAATTGTCCTCTCTTATAAAAAAGGGTAAGATGAGAAGGTCTGTGGAAAAGAATACATAATTGTCACCTACAATCATGTTTGCTTCTTAAAAAGTCTGCTTCAGTATACCAATTACTTTCCTGTCTCATGCCTTGCACTCCAAAACTTCATGAATTTAGACTCCCTCTCCAATGTAGAACTCCAAGAATGTCCATTTGACCTCACTTGTACTTCATAGTTTTGGCTAAGCAAATTATATGCAAAACCCTAATTAAGATCTTTCCAAATACATTTTAAAAGATTATCTGAACAGTTGGCACTTTCAATTTATAGACTACTCAATAAATCAGAGTATGAGGAAACCTGGTTACAAAGTTAGGGCACTGTTAACTAAATCTGTAATGGAGATTAAGGACTCTTACCAGAAATCATTCAACTTACTTTACTCAAATCAAACTAGGATTCTCCTCAGTATGTTGATATTCTTTTAAACCACTAGATCAAAAACTCAGAATCTAATTTATGTTTCCACATACTCTTTCAAAGGACCCTATTACCTTACCACAACACTGTTTTAACTACATTTGGTGTACAAGCCCTAGGAGTAAGAGTACTTGTGAGTGTCCAGTATATTGAATTGGTACTACTTGGTAAATTTGATGAAGGGAATGATTCTTTTACTGCACAGCTTTGTAACTTTTTTAAACCCTCACATTTAAACCTAACTCAAAATTGTAAACATTCCCCTCCTAAAACTATATCACTACATAACAAATCACAAATGCAACAGATTCAGTAAGAAAACGTAATGGGAATTGGAGGATATAGTAGTAGTTAGGGGCTAGAGGAGCTGGTTGGCCCTTTTACAATGTGTACAAACAGCATTAAGATTTTATAACAAAAGTGGCATATATATTTCTTAAAACTGTAATACAGGAAAAAACACTTTAACAAGAGAAGTATGGAATGAAGTGTAAATCCACTTGATAAAATCAGAATGCTTAAGGAAAGACAACTCTATCAAACACTGCCACACACTGAAATTAATCCGACCAACTATGTACACTTCTAGTAATTTTTTCCAAACTTAATGGTAAAAGATGTGAAACACTAATTCAGTAGGAGTAGATCAATCTTTTCTGAGTTTCAAAAGCTCTGATGGTGTAACTATTTCATGTATTAGAAACAGTGAGCAGTCCACACATCATGGACTTCCTTGCAGTAAATGTTTTTGTTTGCTTTTAACTTATCATAAACAAAATCAGGAGGAAAAATACAACCCTATGTTCTGATTGGAGTTTCAGGTGAAGAATCAAGGTTTACCAAAGAGAATAAGAATCCCTATAAGAATTAAAAATTACAAGTCCTTGGAATATACCCCACCTTTTTAATTACCAGGCTACTTTGTTTTAGATGACCTACACTATGGCCCAGAAATGTTCACTTTCAACAGGACTCATGACCTGGCTGACTGACTAATTCTGCTTAGTCATGTGCACAATCCATGTTTTCACCTTGGTTTCAACTAAGTCTTAGTAGGTTGTGGTTTTACTTTTACAGCAGTATTAAATGCTCTCCGATAGAAGTACTTCTTCCAGTTCTATCTGGAAGTCTGTATTAGAGAGCAACAAACAACAAAAGACTGACTGGCTATATACCCAGGCTTCTCCAGCAATACTTAAACCCCAGAGCCAAGAATGCCTTTTTGTGGAGGTGTGGCCTGGGGAGAGGGTGATTGACTACCCCTCTGACAGTCCTGACTATCAGAGTAGGGCCTAAGTAAGGGCCAAGGGAGAGAAGGAAAGTTGGTTATTCTGACACTCCCACTCGGGTCATTGACTTTTAACTTCTACAAGCACACTCAGTTAACTCAATTGACTACTGGTGTCAAAGGGAGACCCCCAAGAACCAGCCCCACATCACCTGTCTTACTTGCCTATCACTGACCAGGCTCTCCAGGAAATCATAAATGTAACAGAATTCTTAAGACCAAGACCTTCCTCTGACTCAGAAATGAAAACACGTACAATTTAAGTATAAAGCAATAAATTCTAGTCAATGTTGCAAAATATTGTCATTTTAACACCAGTAAGCTCAAGCTAACTTTCTAAAGACATTGTTTTAGAATGGGCTAACTAACATTCAAAAATTGCCCAGAGTTCTTAATTTACATTCTACTTAAACATTTGTAGAGCAAGTAGTTACTGTAATAGACAAAAAATAGACAATATATCTGGACCTAAACCTAAATGTGAAATGGGTCCACAGGCACACTCTTAACCATTTTTCCAAAGAAATATGTTTAAACGGCTTTACCATGCAGAGCTATGGCTTCCCGGAAGGGTTGCAAATCAGTCTCTACAGAAGAGCTAGTTTCCGTTGAAGTAGCTCGGTTAGGGGACACTACAGTCAGTCTTGGGGGAGCTCTAGAGTTTCGTGGTGGAGGAACTTTTCCACACAGGAAGCTGATCAAATCTTCTCTACGAATAGTTCTTCTGCGCTTTTTAACCCAAGCCAACACATCCTTATTGCGTCGCTGATAGCCAATCTGAATTCCAATATCAAAACTTCGTTGATGGGTATCCACGCTTTCTGTTAGGAAAAAATAAGAGAGAAGGATACACGATCGTCAGTAGAGCCACAATGCATTCCCTTTGAAGAAAACCACCTTCCAAGAGAAGGGGCAAGGGGCATTACATACGGGGTTCTCTCAGTCTATCAGTAACCCGCTGAACGGAGCTGTGTTTCATTCATGCTTGAAACTTTATACATGATAGTTAATCTTAATGGTCTATCTAAATTCAGCATTAAAGCATCACGTAGTCCTAGAGCTTCAGCCTTGTTCTTTTAAAAAATTAAGTTTATAAACAAGTAATTTGGCTATTTTTGTCAGCCAAATTACCATTTTTGAAATGCTATTCCCTAAAAAGGCTTTGCTATACTTAAGGTGACCTGTTTAACGATATTAACAATGGGTTAATTAACGTTTATTAATACTATACTCTTCACCTGAGGAAAAAATACCAGTATCTTGACAGCAGTACTACTGTCCCCTTGCTGCAAATGAGGAAACAGGTACTAAGCATCGAGTAACTCGACCAAGGTCACAGAATGTATACAAGAGCTGCAACTTTGCTCCAACTCTACAATCTGTGGTTCTTAACCACCAAACTATATACTACTCTCCCTCATGAGAATGATTCACAAGAATTCTCAGAAGGAGCACCACAGCCTCCAACAGATGACTGACTCAATACTGCAAATCACTCAGGAACGTTCACCTGCATTTACCAGGTCGTTTTGGAGACGTGCTCCTACCTACTGACAAGTTCAGCACCAAGAACTGTGAACACACTGAAGGCAGCAGCAGATATTTAGAAATAACAAGGGAAAATGAATACTGGTTAACTACTCGCTGCCAAGACCAAAAGCACGAAAGCAGCAGAAAGAAAGGCTCCGTTCATCTCCCTGGGCATGTGTTCATCCCGCTTCCAGTTACCCGCAGTTTTCCCTAGCTCATAACCAACCGCAAGACCCCTGCCCTTTCTTGGCTTTAAAGGGTTGAAAAAGTGTTTTGGGCATTTAAGTCACTGCAATTTACTTTTAGTGGAACTGCTGTGTTAGCAGAAAATCCCCAAGCACACCTTTAATAACATTAAAGTTGGTTCCTTTATCCCCAGACCGTTTGTAGGGCAGTAATTCCTTGTACCACAAAGAATCATTCATTCCCTTGCTACTCTTCCTAGCTGCAATTGCGATTTTTTTAAATCCCTTTGCTCCATCTACAGTAGACTCTGGAGGAAGAGTAATAATCAATGAATTAAGAGCTATGTCCCAGAAAGACAACCAGTGATTGAGACAACAGAGGGTCCCAATCTGCATGAATCTGCATTACTGAAGAAGATGGTAAGAGGGCACCAGCAGAACTTTATGAGGCCTATTCCTTAGCAGATGACCAGTCCTTACTGCCAGAACATTTTAAAGAAAAATGGAATACGTAGTCCACAGAAACACTATGAAAAATATTAAACTTCATTACAACTTTGAGAAAGTAGATTATTCTAATTTTACAGATATAAAAGCAGGTCAGGAATGAAGTCCTTTCTTAGCGTCTCACTGCTAGAATAATGACCAAGTTACAATGTCAATCATGTCTTCTGATTTCTTGTTTCATTGTAACAAAGCAAGCATGAACTCCATTTAAAGGAAAATAGCATTTAAGAGAATAATAAAGCACTTTCCCATCTCTTAGTCTTAAAAAGACTGAGATGAAGCCAACTTTAAAGGGGTAGATAAACTTCAGATGACCTTGTAAAGATGTATCTAGACCTGAAGTGACTCTGAAAGAGCAGGAAGCATTTTTTTAAAAATCAAGTCACCAAGCACACTAAGGCCATCCCCCAAGACCACAAAAAAGAAGAGAATCATAAAACATGTGAACCTAAAAGCACCCCTGCTTCTACAAACCTGCCCTACCTATAGGAATGGTTGCCACCAAGCTCAAAATTGGAGAAGTTGTTTCTGTTTACAAACAGAATAACTGAGTAAGTTTTATTTTTCAAGAACCAAATGGAAGTAGGCCCGGAACTGGAGTTACAGAAGGGAAAGAAAGTTGGAAGCACAAAAGGGATGCAAAAACAAGGCCAAGGCAAGCTTGGATAATGCTAAGTAAGATGAGGCATGTAAATATACACCTGGCAAACCAGACGGCAAAAAAAAAAGAAGCTAAACTTGATACAAAATTCAAGAGCCAAAGGGAAGGGGGCCACCTGAGGTGGTTTAAAAAAAAAAACAAAGTGACAATCCAGGGAAGAAAAAGCTTGGCAAAGTTTTGGTTTTGTCTTGATTGAGGATAGAAGTTAGTCCCACAAGTCAGATATGCAAGGCGCTGATGCTTTAATCACAGATTTGAACTAAGCTGGAAAACTATATTCACTGCTTTAGGTGGAAGACAGTTATGCAGTAAGTTCTGAACCCCTTTTAAATTTTATGCAACTGACCAATCATTTCACCTCAAAAATCCTGAACAAGTCTCAACATCAAAACCACTAAAAACCAGGCATTTTTGTAAACACTCACTTTCAGAGACCAGAAGGTACAGGAGGATTATGCCCAGGTACATGGTTTTGCACTGCCTGGGCATATCTGGTTTTATACCATTAACAGTATATCCTGAGAGCCAAATCCAATTACTTTACTACCCAGATTAAACCAATCTCCATTATTTCCCTAAATAGAAAATCTCATGTTGACACTAAAGCATTTAAAATACAGTCCTTCTTAAATGTTCAGGATTTTAAAAAATTCTTTGGTCGAAAATAAAACCCTCCTATCATACCTTGAACTAAGTAGGAGAGACCTGCATACCAACTGGAGAATCTTAAGGAATGACTAGCCTACGTTTTAACGTAATCCAGTAGGTTTACGGCCCCCTGAAGACTGTACCAAAGACTGTATGAATATATCTGAACCTTGACAACAAGACACCCAAATTCTAAAAGTGCAGAGCACAGAAACTGTGGGGACCGTCTTCTGTCCAACACTGTTTTACTCAAGCCAAAGCCAGTGTGGAAAAGGGCCATAAGCTTGAAGGTTACGGCAAACCCCAAGGGCATGAAAATATCAATCTAACCTTTCATCACAACACATTCACCTCCTTATTCAAGAAGCATGATGATTTATGTAAGTCACAGTAGACATCCCATGCTTCGTATTTTTTAATGTTTTCATATAAAAGCAGGTAAAACTTAAGTTGAATCCTCTCACCACAGGCAGGGGGCAGTAGGTCCAGAATCATGTGCTTTCTGCCGTGAACACCAAATACAGAACTTCTTATACGTGACACACAGACAAAACTCAATCAGATTTCACTACTTAATAGTTTTTAATACTCACAAACCTATGTTAAGTTAGCCAGAGCAGATAGCCCGATTTCATAAATGAACTGGAACTGAAGCTCACTGGGGCTTGCCTGAAAGCTACGTGACAAAGTTCCTTCTGAAACAATTTTTAACCTTAACAGCCAAGCCATCTCCCATTCTCCTCCAAGGATCTACAAACTGTAAGCATACACTGTTAGATCAAAGCAACACTTCAAGGAATACAACTAGAAAACCTGTGAACTTAATTAAATCTGCGATAACCAGTCAGTATGCCACAGAAAAAAAACAACTTAGAACTGACGACCTGAATAAGTATGTTTTCCAATTGTTTTGAGAAAATAATTCCTAGGTATTCTCTAATGAAGTAGTGCCCACAAACAAGCACTAGCATCTAGCTACTTACGTATTAATCTTCACCTAGCACACGGACAGGACTAGGCAAGGACAGAAGCTGCCACATTTGCCTGGCATCAACTCCTCCTCCTCCCGTTCCTAAAGGTACTCCAAGTTTTTGTTCGGGTAGCTCTGGGAATAGCTTCCTCTACATTTGCTCAAGGACTAGAACAAATGGTTTAGTCCCAAACTAATCTGCATAACCCCAAACTGTGGCTGTGATGCTGGTTGAGTAACCCTGAGACCCAATTCTGGCCCAAAGCCCACAGAACTCATTTTCTGGTAGCTCCCAGAAAAGAGGTGTCTGGGCTCTTCGTGTGTGACCTTCAGTGAGTGACCCTAAGATTCGAGCTGCCAACGTACTGAAGCTAGCCTGAAGACAGAGCTCATACACACAAGGGCACACATGTACACACAGAGTGGAGAGCTGCACAGCAGGGTTGTCTGAGCCACTGAATTAAGTCAATCTTACCCTCAGCCTCCGGGTTAGGAAGGAGCCACAATTTCTGTCCATACCATTGAGCCAATCTGACTTAATTTTCTATTATTTACAGTCAAAACATCCTTGTACAGAGAAGTTACATACATAAGAAAATGACTGTCTTCTCTAAAAATTTACAGACAGAATCTATAAACGATATTAGGAATAACTGAGGCTGCTGTTCCTTATAGTAAATTGAACAAAATTCGAGACTTAAGAATTTCTAATTGTTTGAACTTAAGAATTAAATTGCGCACTATACTAAGGTGCTTTGAACAAAGACTCAAAAGTTCAGTAATAGTTTTTTTTGTGAAAAGGAGCCACAAACCAACTCCAAAAAGTCAAACTGTAAGAAAGTGAAACTCTAATGTCTCCAGATATGCTTTCTCTCACCATTTTAATAAATCACTCACCCACCACTTGGCCTACAAATCTTTATTATATTCAGTTCACATTCACTTTACTTATAGGTCCAAAATGGACATTCTGAAGTGAGACAACATATTATAAAGACGATCTGGCATCAAGATGTCTCAAAATTAAGGACTTAAAAGCACTGCACTATTTTTCTCACCTATCAATTCTATTTATTTTTAACCCTTTTAGGGAAAGATGAAGCATGAATGTACATATCACAAAGCTTATTTCAACAGAACAAAAAGTGAAGGCAAAAACTAAAAATTTCCTTTCATCTCCAGCACCGCCCACAGCCAGAAACATCTGAAAAACAGAACCAGATCAACAGTCAACACTTGAATACTCTTTATATGTCTGCACTAAACTAAGAGGCTTGCACTCGAAGTTGTGGATCCTTGTGCCCACTTACAGATGAAAAACTGCAGGAGCACAAGAGTGAAACCCTCTCTCTATTATCTGTCTTCAGGACTTAAAATCTGCAACAGTAACAGTTAAAATCAATCTAGCAATGGACTCCACGATAATGATGTTGGCCTCTGCAGGCACTGTTGGGAGTACAGAAGTGCCCTTGGCAAGCGCTGTTCAGGGAAAAGAACCAGAAACATCTTTAGATATAGACAGTATCAAGTGAAAACAGAACATACATAGAACTCAGCACACAACTAAAGTTTCAGATGCAGTTTTAAAATGTGCAGGAAAATAATCAGAAATAGAGGTCAGCATAAAACACAAAGCTGAAAGTACTAGGGAAGTGGTGAGAAGTGGCTCCATGGGACTGTGATCAAGCACTGCCTCAAGAGCTCAGCCGAAGATGTAGCTCCAGCACCTGCCTCAAGCTGACCACTGAGGCACTCTAGGATCGCCTTGTCCTAGTGGACAACCACTAGTCCTACCTCTCTACTGAGTAAGTCATCCCAAGCAGACAGAATTCAGAAAGAATACACTTTCCTGAGCAGTCAGGAGACAGAGATTAAAACCAATCACCCAGGAAAGGGGGGCAGGTGGGGAGATGTAAGAAGCAAACAAATAGGCTTGTGCTAGTATTTCCCAGATAAGCATCAACCCGGGCTAGATTAAAATGACCTCAGTAACTTTTCACCCCCTTCTTTAGTTGCAGATATCAAAAAAATGTACTAGGCCAAGAACACACTACTACTGAGTACTGAACAAACATCACCTTTAGATTTACCAGATCAAGATAAAAAACAAGAACCAGAAATCAAGTCTGGTCCTACTACACAGAACGGAGTGGAAGAAACCATACACTCTTTTGCTGAATTCTGTTCACACTGAAGGGCCACCCAACTCACTTCCACCAAATCCTTCCAGCCACATTCCAACCAAACCAACCAGACTTCTGAATTATCCAAAAGCCACAGGCAATCAAAAGGCGGCTCTGCTGGCCTCTTACCTCAATTCTGACCTTCCAGTGTGCTCATTTTAGGAGTTATCAAGAACCTGGTAAAAGTGCCAACCTCTACCCAGGCTGCAAAATGAGCCATTTTTAGCTTGCCAGATAAGTGCTTAATCACACAAAATACAGGAGGGGTACTGCCCAGTTAAAGAATCCCCCCAAAAGTCTCTTCCCTGTAGATTACATCTCAATACTTCATCAGAACTGGGAAGACAGATTTATATTTACCACTACTTAATGCTGCATGCACCTGTGACCACCACCCTGCTAATTGTTCTGGCTCCATTTAAGGTATCCAGTTATTCCTACAGCAGTATTCCTATTCTCTCAGGACCACACCCTGAAAAAGGAGAAAGAAATGTCAGGATCTGCACAGCATTACCCACACTCAACTTAAGTCAGGTAAGAATGTCACTACAGTACCAAATTCCACAATCTACAACTTCTCTTTCCTACCTGTTAAAATGGGATGTATTTCTTTTTATAAAAACAGGGTACAAAATAAAACTAGTTCACCCTAACAATCCAGCATCTGCAATAATGCAAAATCCTTCTATAATTTTTTTAAAGTAATGCCTCTCTTTAATGTCCCGTTTTCTGAACAAAGGAAACTAGCAAATTTTAAGAACCACTTTTAAATCAAATAATCAAATTACAGATTATTTCAAAGTTCAGCTGAGCTGATCTTTTTATATGAAGAGTTTAGCACTACAAAAAACTGCCAGCTTTAGTCCTAAAGCCAAAATACACAATGGCACTAACAACTGAACATAAAAATGCTAGAAGGCATTCGTATTTTTTGTATGACCTAGGAAAAAGGCCTCACACACAGAAGACACTAAAAATACATTGCCTTCCCCTTTAAGTAAAAAGTAACTGCAACATGCAACTGAATAAACTGTTATACCCCATAAAACAGAATGCTACTTAGCAAAAAGTAGCATTTAACTATTTATTCACTTAACTATTTATTAATAGCTGTAGTGTGAATTCAATGGATCAATCTCAGAAACATGATGGGAAGCAGATGAAGCCAGACCCAAAAGGTACACACAGCCAGGATCTATTTATGACATCATGGAAATGACACAACAATAGGCATACAGCAATCAGATCAGTGGTTGCCCTGCACTGGGTTGGGAGATAGGTACATCTATTTTGAAACAGTATGATTGCTGAAATCATCTTAAACATCTTAAGAAAGTAACTTCACTGTATGTAAACTGCACTCTAAGAAATGTTTTTTAAAAAAAGAATTTAAAGTACTATTTCAAAATTTCCTGTCTGGATGAAACCAAGAACCATTCCAGAGAATGCTGAAGACCCTCAAAGTACTGACGGGTGTTAATTAAAGCAGGTGTCAAAATGTAAGGAACTCAACTACCTAAAATCAAAGCACCATTTATGTCTCCCTTTTCTTCCCAAGTCTGACCTATTAGTTCCTCATTCCCTAAAATTAACATTCTATCCACCAGTTTCAGTTTATGTTCTCAAATTAACGTCCCCCCAAAATTGCAAATTTTACCTAAGAAATCTCACATAAGGGATATTTTCCCCCATAGAATCCTGCGATCATTTGCACAGCTCACTTAAAAATAAGGATCTGAAAATCAAATTGCACCACAGCCTGTTGCAACCTATTGTAACTGGAAATGCACAAAGCTCATTACTGCTATCAGCAGTTTCTAAGTTTGAAAAGCATCTGACTTACTTACATTTTTATTAAGATTAACAAATTCAAATCTTTTTTCCATTGAAAACTTGCCAAGAATCAAACCCAAATTTCCAAATCTTCAAAATCAGTGCACAAAATCTAAACCCTTTATTACATTATTACTAAGAGAACACAAAGGGCTATTATCTTCTCCATGCCCTCAGAGAGGGGGGGAAATCAACTTCAGAAAGGCACTACCATAGAACACTCATGTATCAGCTCAAAACTTTGATCACAGATTTCCTGTCAGCAAAGTGCTATCAGATAATGAAGCAGTTTGAAGGAGACGTTTGAGCAAGTTGCTAAGGAAGAGCAACGGGTAAGGTGCTCACAGATTATTTCAATTAGCTAGTTTTCCACGCACTTAAATGCTATCATGTTCTAAGTTGCCTAACTCGAGAATGTTTTCCGCAAGGCGCTTACAAGCGTCCCTCCCACCTCTGCCTGTGGCACAAACAGTAAACTCTTTTCCCTGTGTGCCTTTTCCAAAGAAAAGCACTTGTCTCTCTCGTTTTCCAGCTCTGGGCCTCTCAACCTCAACACAACTGACATTTGGGGCACGGGGGGGAGGCTGCCTTGCATATGGCAGGACATTTAGCAGCCCACCCTCTGTGATGACATTCAAAAGGGCCTCCAGTGTCAGGTGTACCCAGCGGGGAGAGAGGGTCAAAAGCCCCCAGCAGAGAATCAGTGCTCTAGCTGTAGAACCCCACCGGAGCCCCCAAGCTGCGAAGTAACTCAGGGTTAGTGGCTGCACTCAAGAGCACACAACACGGGAGTCTGGGCCCAGGAGAGGGTGGTCGAGACAACACTTGGCACGCGGGACTAAAACCCTGACGCAGGCTGCCTGTGCCCTCAGCCGGCAGAGCAGCAGCAAGGTGATCTTTACCTTTGTAGAGGTTGGTGACGGCGGTGGCTGCGTTTTGGAAGGGGACCCAGAGAGACAGTCCTGGCTGTTGACATACTCGGTCTGAAAAAGCGCAAAGAAAAAAAAGGAGAGAGAGAAATGCTATTTGGGCGTCAATCACTCCGGAACGGCCATGTTAGGTCTCGCCATTTTGTTCAAGGGTTTCGGGATCCCACACTGGGGGGAAGGCCGGCAGGAAGGGGGCCGCGGCGGGGCGGAGGGGGCCGCGGGCTCGCAGGCGCAGCCCCGGCCGAGCGGCGGCGGAGGGAGGCGCCCCTCCCCAGACCCCGCCCCGAGGCCGGCTCCGGGCACAATAGGGCCGGCCCCGCCGCCTCCCTTCGCCATTTTGTAACCGGGGGCGCCTCCCCTGCCCTCCCCGGCCCGGGAGCGACCGGCAAACGGGCCCGAAGGGCCGGTGGGCCCCCGGAGCCCCCAGTGGGACACCCGCCTCCGGCCCCCGACGCCCCGCGAGGCCGACCTCCCGCGCCGCCGTCTTACAAGGAGGGGGCTGCGGGGCCCGGGGCCGCGGCTGGAGCCGGGCGGCCACCCTCGGGGCTCCCGGCCGAGGGCCCGGCCCTGAGGCGGCGGCGGCGGCGGCGGCAAGATGGCGGCGGCGGCGGCGCTTACCTTTGTAGAGCTGGGCCACGGCGGTGGCCGAGTTCTGGAAGAGGTGCCATAGTTTCTGCTGCTTGTGCTCGGGCTGCGCGGCGGCCGCCGCCTCCTCCTGCAACTCAGGAGACAACTGCTCGTCCTGCTCGGCCTCGGCCAGGCACTGCCGCTCCCACTTGGAGAACCAGTGCTCGGGCCCGTGCTCCTGGATCTCGGCCTCGCCCTCCTCCTTACGCTCCTCCATCCTCCGCGGCCTCCCGCGGCCTCGCCGCCGCCGCCGCGTCCTCCTCAGGCGGGGCCCCCGCGGGAGCGTCGTCGTCGAGCGGCCCGGCGGCTGGGCCCAGCGGTCGGCGGCGGCTCCTCGCGGCGACCCGAGCCTCAGGCACCCCCGACGGCCTGCGAGACCCGCCTCGCGGTCCCGCGCTGCCCGGGACGCCCCTCGCCTCGCTCCCCACCCGAGGCCCCGCCGAAGGTCGCCGCGAACCGGAAAACCGCCGCCGCCCCTCGTGTCGTTGGCCCGAGCCCGTCTACCGCCCAGCCATGGCGTCGCGACCCCCCCTAGGACCGTGGCTGACCGCCGAGCCCTCCGTGCAGCCCAGCCACACGCACCGAGCCCACCCCGGAGACTGAAGAACGTCTTCGTCGCCGCTGTCGTCGACGCCTCTGCGGCTACTGGTACCCGCCTTCCCCCGCCCACACGCTGACTGGGGAAGCACCTCCCACTCGGCCGCGGCTCCGCTGCCCGGTTGGGTCGCGCCCGCTCCGAAGGCCTCCATTGGTCCGATCCGACCGGTTCCGCGGCCGGCCTCTGAACACAGGGCCGTGATTGGCTCACCGACCTGTCTGCCTAACGTAAGCAATGGGCGGGGGAAAGGGAGTGAATGTCAGGAAGGATGAAGACCGAGAAGGAGGGGGAGGAGCTGACAGTGGTTGCGTCCGAGCCAACCACAAAAAAAAAAAAAAAGGTATAAAGAGGCGCGCGTGCGCACTTGCTTGCTGCCCCGGGAGCTGCCAGGCGGCAAGTGGGAGTCACGTGATCCAGACAGCGACCGCGCCCCGCGGCGGCTTTTCGGGTGCTTCCAGGTCCCAAGCGACGCCCAGCTGAATCAGGCCGCCGGGGGCGCGCTTCACTGTGCTGGGGGTTAGCCTGCTGACTCCAGCCCCTTTGGAAAAAGGCTGGCGGGACTTGAGAAAGTGATTAAGATGCCCAACTCGTGTCCAAGTTTGCAAAGTGCTCCCCTACCTGTTTTATTGAAGAGTCCCATTTCTCAGGTGGGCAAGGTGAGTCTCCGAGTCAAAGAAACACGTCCAAGGTTCGAGGCTGCGGGGCCTTTCCCCCGGCCTGCTGAGCGAACGGCAAGCACGCTGCTCGCCTCCGGCTGCGCGTGGGGGGGCTGTTTGACCTGCACCCTGGCGTCCTCCGTTGACGGCGGCGCGTGGCCGGGCCGCAACGGCCGCCCATGCAGCCCGCGGGACTGACGCGAAGCCGGCGCGGGAGAAAGGGTGTCCCGGCGTTCCCCGCACCTGTCCCTGAAAGCACACTCCCGGGCCACGTGCAGCCGCCGCAGCCCCCGCCGCCCTCGGCCGGAGCCCGCGTGGCCGCGCCAGCGGGAGGCCAGGCTCCGGGGAAAGCGCGGCGGGAGGCCTGAGCCCAGCGGGCTGCCTGCCGGGGCCCGGAACTGGGAGGAAACAGCCACGTAAACGGTGCTGACCGGCGCCCCGCTCACAGGCTGGCGGCCCGGGCGCGAGCCCCCTGGGGCTCGAAGAGGCCGGCCGGGGAGGGCGTCGTCTCCCACTGGCTGCCGGGGTGCGCTGCTGCAGAGCACCCGCGCTGTCGCCTCCCCTTCGGAGCAAGGCTGACCTCGCCGCGTGGCCCGCAACCCCTGCAGGATCTGCCCCCCGCCTCACGCCGTCCTCCCCTTGGCCTGTGCTGCCCCTCCACACTGGCTTCTTTCTGTTTCCGCAGGACCCCGAGTGCTTTTCTGCCTCGCGGTTTTTGCTCGGCCGGTACCCTGCTTCTGGAATCTTTTCCTTCTCAGCTCTCAAAGGCTCTGCTCCAGTGGCCGGTAAGCTCAGAGCCCTGGTCAGACCAGCGTCGTTAAGGTAGCGCCCTCCACACTCTGTCCTATTGCCTGATTTTATTTTTTCACACCTTGTGTCACTGTCACTGACATGATCTTACATTACGTAAGTGTTTACTTACCTGTCTCCTCTCACCGAAAGAAAAGTACGTTCTGTGAGGGCCGGCATCTTGGCAGTCTTGATGCTGCCTGAATCTTAAAAGTAGGGTTTAGGAAGAAAGCAGGACGCGGGCCTTGGCAGAAAGGACGTGCCAGGCAAAAGTAGGGGTCATGGTGACACCCCAAGTTCTTCGGGGCTCACCGGCATGGGAGGGAGGAGTAAGTAGGACACTGTCGATCCAGTGTTAGAGGCACACAGCCTAGGCTTTACCTGTGCTGTATGGGCACTATAAAAACACAATTTATTGATTGCATAATATGAAAACAAAAAAAACTTTTTTCAGTGATTGCAATAGAAAAATTAATGTATTTTTTTGTGGTAAGAGATTTTTCTGAGACCTTTTCCTAACTTAAAAGATGTATTAGGCAGCTTGTTAGAAAACTATGTTTTAAAGATTTTCCCATTTGTAATACATCTTGGACATATGCAGGTGTGTTTTCCTACATATATATATATAACAATAACAATATTATGCACAGCAGTAATAGTAGTATAACTCCATTGGAGTTCCTGGACCCAATTCCAATGTAAGTATGTGGGAGGAGAGTCTTTCGACACATAGCCACCAAGAGATTCTTGAACACCAAGCCGGGTGTTGGAGAATTCAACTCAATTCTGATGCTGTCTCCAGGCAGATTCCCCAGGTTAAGGTCTCCATCCTACAAGACTGCCCCCCGCCCCCCACTCCAGGTGCCCCAGGCAGTTAACCTGTGCTTCTGACCTACCTGCTACAGATTGGAGGTTCCCACAACTTCCCCCTCAGGTTTGATTAATTTGCTAGAGCAGCTCAAATAACTCAAGAAAACACAACAGTTTACCAGTTTAAGAAAGGATACAAGTTAACAGCCAGATGAAGAGATACAGACGGCAGGGCCCCAAATACAAGAGCTTCTGTCCTTGTGGAGCTTAGGGAGGCTCCTCGGCCTGGGGAGGTCTGGTTCCCCAAGCTCGGAGGCCCGCCCACCCACAACGAAGCAGCACCGGAAAGGGCAGAGAACAATACGCTTTTATCAGGGTTTTTGTGAGGGCTTTATGGCATAGTTATGATTGACTAAATTATTGGCCATCGGCTGATTCAGCCTGCAGCCCCTGCCCTTGGGTGGGGATCCAAAAGTCTCTCATTAACATGACAAGACACCCATTTCTCTTTTAAGACTGCAGTGTTTTCAGGAACTGTGGATGAAGACCAAATATACCTGGGAAATACATATTTGGTCATATAAATGACCAAATATGTATTTCTTATGACTCATTATATCACAACGTATAATATGTCTTAGACTTATCTTGGACATCTTTTTCCATGTCAACAATATAGTTGCCTCGTTTCTTCTTATTAACAGACTTATAGCATCCCATGGTATGGTTGTGTCATAACGCATACAACAGTTCTCTACCAAAGGACATGTAGGTTTTCAGTGCTTTAAGACTACCACAATGCACATTCAGCATTCTTATACATTCATCTCTGCACACTTATTCAATTACTTCCTTTATATAAATTCCTGAAGTAGAATCACTTGGGGAAAACACTGTTTCTCTGTATCCACTGGTTCTGTTGTTATGACTACTACAAAAGTACTACGTGTTTCAGCTGAAGAATTCTCATTGCACAGAAGAATGTAAGTGAAAAATAAGTCACTCTACCTACCACATTCCAGATCTTCCTCGATCCCATAAGCAAATACCTTGTAACCTTGGGAAACTGTGTGTATACGTGTATGTGTATATGTATATGTGTAACTACATACACATATGACTCCCCCTTAAAGAAACTCATCTTTTTATGTGCTATCTTGCAAACTATTTCCCTTAACATAATTTGGGCATCTTTCCACATCAGGACATAAATTCTTATAAAGCATTGTGAATATTACATTGTATGGAGTGATTATAAAGTATTTAATTGATTCCCTCTGAGGGAAATTAGGTGGTCTTTGGCTCTGGTGAACAATGCTGTAATGAACATCCTTGCATGTATGTACATGTATGTGCATACAAATATATATCCTCAAAAGTAGCATTTTGGGGTCAAAAGGCATAATAATTAAATATCTTATAAGAGACTTCAAAAATGCCCTTCAGAAAGGAAGCGCAATTGGCATTTTTTCTATCAAGTTGAGCATGATTTTCTGCAGTCTTGTCAATGGTATTGGAAAACACTGCACTTTGCTGATCAAGTAAGGGAAAAAAGGGTGTCTCCTTGTGGTTATAGTTTTTGATTATTCCAGTGTCCCAAGCTGTCTTTGTTGTTGTTTGTTTATTTTGTTTATGCTTTTCCATTGTTTTTGCCTTGCAGATTTATTTTTAAATAAGCACATCTTCTACTTTATAGCTTCTGAGTTTTGCATCAGGCTTTGAAAGGCTTTCCACACTCCAAGATCATTTGTTAACTAGACTGAATTAAAACTGAAATGGCAGTCTGCGTTTTTCCTCACCTATTTGACTACAGAACAGAAATGTCAAAACAATGCATGATACCAGGAACTTCTCATGTTATATAATGCATGTCCTCATCACCGGCAACAAAAGCGTACTCATAGACCAATTACTGCCAGAAAAGTTCAAAGTTATACTTACGGGCACGAGCCAAGAGACATGAGAAAAGACAAAGAATATTTATTGTCAAGTCCAAAAGGGTAATACAAATAACTAGATAAAATAAAATAAATCTTTTATTTAACGTTTAACAGCATACAAATCAGCAAACATGTTTAAATAAGAACAATGTTTTTGTGTGTTTTAACATATCACTTGTTCAAGTTTAGGACCCATGTGGACACAATAAATGCACCCTTGAGTCCATGCCTGCATTTCAGTTCTGTTGCAGTAGAATATGGCAAGTCCTCTTCTGCACATGGAGATTTTAGCAAACCAGAGAACTCCGTTTGCCCATTTTGCTGCCTTAGGCACTGACTTCAAAAGTTATGCACCACTTCATCTTAAAGGCCCCTATCTTTTCATGTATTTATTGGTCATTTGTCTTCTTTGGAGAAATGTCTATTCAGGTCCTCTGCCCATGTTTAAATGGGTTGTCTTTTTATTACTGTATTGAGTCATCAGGTTTCTTTATACATTCGAGATACCAGTCCCTTATCAGATACATGATTTGCATGTATTTTCTCCCCTTCTGTGTGTTGTCTTTCTACTTTCTTGATAGTGTCCTTGCAGGCACAGAAGTGTTTCATCTTGATGTAATACAGTTTATCTTTTTTCTTCTGCTGCTTACACACACATCCTTTTTTAAAGTGAGCTAAAATCCATGTAAAATGACACTAACCATTTTGTATATGTTTGAAAAAAACAATTTTGTCACAAAGATACAAGTAGCATCTTTAAAAAAAAAATGAGAAAAAAAGCATTGATAAAATCCAATTTATTATAATTCCTCCAAGTGGTAAAGATACCTCAAGACAAATGCTGGGCATAGAAGCCACAGGGCATAAATCTGCAAAGAAGTAAAAAGCTAACCTTTTCAAACAATATGGCTTCTCTCTCACTTACCAACTTTACATCTGCCTGTATGGCCCCGGAAGATGACTGGTTAGCCAGAGATGGGTAAGATTCCTCAAGGGAGGAACAACCTAAGACAGGCACAGTCGCAGGGGGGCCATCAGGTGAGAAATTGGGGATCAACAGTGGTGAGGCTTAGAACCTCACCTCCCCTGTTTTGAGAGAAATCTTCTGCATCCGTGGATGTTTTAATGCCCTTGTCTAGCTTGGATTAGCACATAGTCTACAGGCACACACCTGATCATCTACAATTGCTCTCTTATAACACTAAACTATGTTTTCTACCTTTATCTTGCACCTACCTACCACTTCAGCATTTTATTAAAAATAATAATAATAATAATAAAGGGAGAAATGTGGGATCCACATATAAATCAAGTATAAAAATCAAACGAATATCCATATTTGACCTGATTGTTTATAGTTCATAATGCGTGATCAAAACCGAAAGTTTCTGTGATGACTGCCCTTGCACTGTTCACCATGTAAGAACTTATTCACTATGTAAGAATTTGTTCACCATGTAAGAACTTGTTCGTTATGCTTCAGAAGATTGGAGACTGACGAGAATTAGGCTTGAGATGGATTAATGATTGTGCATTGAGCATTGACCCCCCTATACAGAATTTTATTGTTATTAACAACCATTTGATCAACAAATATGAGAGATGCCCTCTCAAAAAAAAAAAAGAAAATGAGACAAAAAATAAAAACAATAAATAAATAAATAAATGAAATTTTTTAAAAAATCCAACTTATTGTTGCGTTCTGAAGACAGAATGATGATCATGATTACCACATATTGAGTGCTAGTTAAGCACATGCACAGAACTAAGTGGCGTAGCTCAGTGGTTCTCAAATGGGGCGATCTTGCCCTCACCAGGAGGCATTGGGTGATGTCTGGAGACATTCTGATTGTCACAGCTGGACAGCAGGCATTGCTGCTGTGTCTAGTGGGTGCAAGCCAAGGATGCTAGTCACAAAATAACCCTGATAGGATTCTAGAATATGCCAGTTGTTACCCCTCAGGATTTCATGGGGCTTCTTGAAAAGATAAGTCCCTGGAGCCCAAGGAAAGCTGTGAAATATAATCTCCAGAAGTGGGGCCCTGGAATCTGTATTTTCAGGAAGGTCCTCTGATTTGTCAAGCACAGTAAAGTATTTGCTACCTCGTGGGATAGCTAGTTTTCACATGCACTGGAATCAAGTACGACTTTTTCCTTTAGCCTGGACCATCCCCTTGATTAGTTTAATCACAAATAAGAAGCTTTGGGAAACCTAGCGACAGAAACCAACCAAGGAATGCCTCTCTCCATGTGTTTCCTCTCAGACCATATCTAGCAACATCCAGCGTATTCATCGTCTGCTGCTGCACACCACAGAATCCAAACTTGGTGGTTTAAAGCCACAATAACCAAAGAGAATTCAGGAGCTGCTCAGCCGGGTGTTCTGACATGAAGGTGGCTCATTTGGTCCAAGATGACGCCTTCACATGGCTGGCAAATGGCTGCTGGTGCCAGACCGTGGGCTCTCCACAGGCTGCTTGAGTGTCCTCAAGACATGGCAGCTGGCTTCCCCAGAGTGAGCCAGCTAAGAGAGAATGCCAGGCAGAAGCTATCCTTTTTATGACCTAGCCTCAGAAGTCACATAGCACTCACTCCTGTCACATTCTGTTCCTTAGAAGCCGGACACTAGGCCTTGCCTGGAGATGAGGGTGGGTGCCGATGGCCGCCACTCACATTTTACAGCCCACACGCACGGGGACAACTAGATAACTGTTCTCACAAGGAGGCTGGGTACAGAGGGAATGCGTTCTGACCCCTTTTTAATAGCTTCCCTACGGCAGAAAGGGCAAGCTCATGCTTGAATCTGGTCACCTCATTTGGTAAATTGAAGGGACGTGTTTCTCCCTAAGCGCTTGTTTTAAATAGGGACGCAGTTAAATTTGAAAGAGATTTTTAACAGAAATTGGAAGCCTTATATGTTCTCCTCCTCTTGTTAGGAAATGCAGCTTACCTTAAGCAAGGAAACACTTACCTGCCTTAAAAAGAAGAGAGAAAATGCTGCTAGTTTTTTTTCTGTATGACAAATCAACTTTTACCCAGAAGTGTCAAAGAATTCCAAACCTCTTGGGGGAAAATGGTGGATTTTCCTAAGGGTCCCTCAAAACCGAGCATATATTGGGATAATACATCAGCTATATAGAAGAGAGTCAGCTAGCTCCCTTCCCAGTATGCATTCCACTATTACTGTTTGCTAACAGAGCCCAATTGTATTCACGTGGGCAGTGGGCCCAGCTCAACTACTACATTTCCCAGCCTCCTTTGCAACTAAGGGAGGATGATGAAATAATAAGGGGAAGTCTTTGGGTGGGGCTTCCAGGAAAGCTATTTAAGGGAAACTGACTTGGTTTGCTCTCTTGCTCATGTTACTTCCTCCTTCCTGCTACCAGGAGCTCAAACAAGATTGCGAGGGCTATAGCAGCCATCTTTTACCATGAGGTAACCTTCAGGCAGCCATGTGCCAAGAATGGTGGAGCAGAAAGTAGGAAGTCTCTTGATGAATTTGTAGATATCCCTGGACCACCTCCAGCCTTTTTTCTTTTTAGTAGAACAAATAAGATCTAGTTCATATGAGTAACTGTGTTCAGGTCTCTGCACCAACAGCTAAACACAATTCCTTACTCATGCTATTATGTAAAGCTCATGGCAATTTGCACTATGCTAAATAAATGTAATCCTCAATTTGGAGAGATTTGAGGAGGTTGTTTGTGCTTTCCTTTAGTTTTACCCACTGTTCATGCAGTGTTTTCCCATTATAACAGCATTTATCTTCCATGGCTTGTCCTCAGCCTGCTGCAGGTTGTCAGAAACTGCTACCTGGGGGCATAAATCACAGTAATTAAACACACTTTCAGAAAGACTGCCCCTGACCTTTCCCAACTTGCTACAGCTTTGCAGGTGGTATCCAGAGCTTGGGTGGCAGCATGATGGTGATGTCACCATGAAAGGCACCTCATAAAAGACTGTATTCCTCAGTTCTCCTGCTTTTGACTACTATATGATTCCTGGATTTTCCTGAAAACTGTTTGAAAAGGGACACAGCTCTGTAAACAAAAACAAAGGCTCAGGTCTGTTTACCAACATGGATATCACAAGAGAACCAGGTTCTCACTGAGGCAAGATGACTATGGATTGGCCTATTCTGGACATTTCATAGAAATGAAATCATAAAATCTGTGGCCTTTCATGTCTGGCATCTTTCAGTACTGTGGCTTCCAAGGTTTCATCCACATTGGGGCATGTAGCAGTACTTCATGCCTTTTTATGGCTGAATAATATTCCATGGTGTAGATAGACCACAATTTGTTTACCCATTCATCCTTCGATGGATATTTGTGTTGTTTCCACTTTGGGGAGCAATCACGAATAATGCTGCTCTGAATATTTGTGTACAAGTTTTGGGTGACTATATGTTTTCAGTTCTCTTGAGTATCTCAAATGATTTTTTTTTAACTATTCTAACTACAATCCTTGGGCCAGGTGGGCAAAAGCCATGGCTGAGGGTCAACGAGCCCTCACTTTGACCCACTTGAATGTGTCCCAGGACTTATATGTGTCACCAGCAATATCAATACTCTTCTGTTCTCTCCCCCATGTTAAACAACCCTGTCAGCTTCAGAGGTGGGGTTGGGGGAGCAGAATTGGTCCTCTGAAGAACAAGTTGCTCAGGGGATGCCAGGCCACGTGGGTGTGTATATAACAAGACTGGGTGTGTCCACATGCCTCCAGAGTGTGTACCTGGCCCTCTGTCCTGGGGTTTATAAAGGAGGATGTTCCCCGCTGCCTCAGGACTCAAGCCCAGAATCTCCAAGCCCACCTGCGTTCTTTCCTACAAGTTCATTTATATCTATGATGTAAAGGGCCCCCCACCCCATGTGCCACCTTCACACAGTTCACAATCCAAACACCTAATACTACATGGGCTCCCCATGGCCCAGTGTGTATGGGCCTCATTCCCCTACTGACATATAAGACCATGTCTGCCAATTCTCTCAGCTGGGAATTTAGAATTTGCACTGAATTCTGAGACCGGAAACTGGGAGTCATGCTGTCTCAGTAGCCAGGTTTTACTTTTCCTTGGAGGATATAAACTGGCCATCTCCTCAAAGTCATTTCTTGTTCAGCTGGAGCTTGATGGTTTCTAATGTATGTGTGACCCCACTCTCTACCATTAGCCTTTTGGCATTTTTCCTTCCAGTCTTTTGTATGAATAATCTTCCTGGTGGTGGGCTGGGACCAACTCCTAGGGGCTTGGCTAGCCAGTTGTGTACATCTGCCCTACTCCTTCAGTGACACTGTGAAGTAGCCTGACATGTGCCATGGTCGGAGTCATTTGCCATGGACGTTGGCAAATGCTAACGACAAGGGATTTTCTTTTCAGAGAGCCATTTGCTAAATATTTACCAGCACATTACTGATTTCACTCATAAGACATGGACTTTGCCCATTCATGTGTCCACCCACCATTTAACACTCTCCAAAAGTATACCAGGAGCCTGCATCCTAGCAAATGGAGGCAGGCGATAACATAAGTAAACATACAAGCAAACAAGATAATTCTAGGTCACAATAAAGCATGAAGAAAAACAATTAGATGAGACTGCTGATAAGTTGAATATAATCCTTTTATCCTTTTGTTTTCCACATCATATCACAAACAATTCCCCAAGTTTAAAAAAGATCTAAAGAGCCATTCTTCTTAACGGCTGCGTAATATACCTGTGCAAATCTCTTCTAATATACATAAGCTTTCCTCTGTAGTTTGGAGTTTCTCAGCCTTGGCACTGTTGATATAATTCTGGGGGGTGAGGAGGCTGTCCTACGCGCTCTAGAATGTTGAGCAGAGACCCTGGTTTCCACCCACCAGATGCCAGTAGCGGGCCCCTGGACCCCAGCAACCAAAATGTCTCCAGATTTTTATCCCCTTGGGAGCAAAATAACCTCAGTGGAAGATCACCGCCTCAGTCGGACTTTAAGGCTTCCAACAGGACAGCCAGGCACGAAGAGTGTGGCCCCTGGGTCAGCAGCATTAGTACCACGTGGGAACTTGTTAGAAATGAAAATTCTCAGGCACCTCTCCAGACCCCAGAAATCAGTCTGGGAGGGTAGGCTCAGGCAGTCTGTATCTTAACAAGCCCTCCAGGGAATTCTGACACCCACCTCTGTTTGATGGGGTGCTGGGGATGAAGGCTTTAGAGATCAGGGCAGCATCTGAGTGGGTGGCCTGCTGCAATGCCTGGTCGCCTTGGCGGTCATGTTTTCCCCTCTGGCCGCTCCACGGCTGGTGAAGGTGATTAGTGCAAATTAGCTGAGTTCAGGTGTACTTTCAACTTAAGTACCACCTTTCAGCCCAGGATTACCAAAGAGCGCTTATTTTTGCCCCAGGGAGGGTCTTAGAGGCTCCAGGCCCAGGGAGAAAGTTAAGAATGGGAAGCAAATGGGTCTTCCATAGGTTCTAACCACCACACTGCGTTCACCACTGCGTGTAAACCTTCGTTCTTTAAATAAAGAGCACGTTGGTCTTCTTAGAAACTGAAGAAACACAAAATACAAGGCCAGGCCAAGACTACCACGAGCTGCTACCTCTCGCCCTTGTTACCCCCATCTTGTACCTCAGACGACCATGAGCTCAGTTCGCAAGTTTTTGTTTCGTGGTTCCTAAATGCGGGCTTATCCTTGCCGACCGCGGGAACTCAAGAGCGTCTGGTCTGGCCCTTCTCAATTGTAGAGCATTGTCCAATCTCAAGGGCATTTGGGAAGGGGTATTAGGTTGTCACAATGACGGGGACCTCTGGCAGTTAGCGGGCTAGTGCCAGGGTTGTTAAAACAACTGTGGAGCACCAGTGCGAATGTAAAATGGTATGATCGCCTTGAAAAATAATTCATCGGAAAATTCAACATACCCTTAAAATAAGACCCAGCCATTCTTACTCCTGGATATTTACCAAAGAGAAACGAAAGCTTATGTCCATCCTTACACACAAATTTTCATATAAGCTCTGTTTGTAACAGCCCCAAACTGGAAGCAACCCTAATGTCCATCAACGAGACAGAAGGAACAGAATGCGGTACGTCCATACAGGGCACCACTGCACAGTAGGAAGAAGGAATGAACTACTGGTACCCAATACGAGATGAATCTTAAAATGATTAGGCCGAGGGAAAGCAGCCCCACAAAAAAGAGTACATGCTTTATGATTCATTCCCTTTTAAGAAAATTATAGAAAATGCAGACTAATCTGCAGGCACAGAAAATAGAGAAAATGTTCCCTGAGGGAAGGACAGGAAGGGGGATCCCATTGTAATCCCCTTTGGGAAAGGAAGGTGTTTGGATGATAGTTCTGTTAATTACCTCTCCCTGGGGGCCGCTGGCTTCTTTCAGCAGAGGGAGGGACTGTGCCCAGAAATAGAAGCCGCAGTGTTTTATGACCTACTCTCGGATGTGACATCCATCACTTTTGCCATATTCCATTCATGTGGAGCAAGTCAGTTAATCCAACCCACGCCATAAAGAAAAGCATCATACAAAGGTGTAAATACCAAGTGCTGCAGAACTTCAGGGACCCCCTTAGAGGCTGTCCCCACAAATAACAGATGCAGACAGTCACTGGTTATCTAGTTCTGTCAGAATGGAGGAATGTGAATTGTGGCCTGGCAGGTCAGAACCACTTCACAAGGACATTTTCTTTCCATCTTAAAAAAACAGCACTTGTACAACATCGTGCCTATAGTTAATAATAATTGTATATTTGAAACTTGCTAAAAGCGGAAGTCTTCAAAGTTCTATTCACAAGGAAAAAGAATTTGTCACAACATGTGGTGATGGATGTTAACTTCCTGTGGTTATCAAGTCACAGTATATACAAGTAGTGAATCGTTATGTTGTACACCTGAAGTGAATATAATGTTCTATGTCTATTGTCAATTATATCTCAGTTAAAAAAAAACTTGCAGCATGGCCCCTGCCCCAGCGGTCCTAAGAGCTGATGGGGCTGGTGAAAGGGTATCTCGCCGGGACCCTCCTTACCCAGAATGACTCAGGAGACATGGACCAATGCAAGAGACTTTATTATCTGAAGGAGAAAGTGGCTGCCCCAGACGGGGGTGGGGAGAGAGAGAGAGAGAGCTGCAGAGAGAGCAGGGGGGCAGAGAGAGCAGAGAGCAGAGAGAGAGGGAGAGAGAGCAGGGGGACAGAGACAGAGAGAGACAGAGACAGAGACAGAGAGAGAGAGCAGCGAGAGAGACAGACAGACAGAGAGAGAGACAGAGAGAGCAGGGGGACAGAGACAGAGAGAGCGAGAGAGACAGAGAGAGCAGCGAGAGAAACAGAGAGAGAGAGGGCAGCAGCGTGGTGCCTTTTATTGTGGATCCGCTCGGCCTGCTGCTTTGGGGGAGGGTCGGGATGTTTAGAGATAAGGCGGGGTAAACCCAGGCAAGCCCAGGCATAATTCTCACCGGTATATGTTCTTGGGACCATGGGAAAATGGAGGATAAATTACTACTTTCTTACATTCCTCCCTTTTCTGTTTTATAAGTGGTAGAGGATTTGGGAAGGGGTCAAGTTAGTCTTCAGTAACTGCTTCCTGCTGACTAGGGGCGATGAAGTTCATTTTTGTATTGATGGGGGGCGGTCCTCAGATGAGCCCTTGGTCTGCAGTGGCGATGGTATTTTCCAGGTTCAATAAGGATCATCGTCTTTGGAGAGGGGTTGGTAATCTTGTAATATAAACTGGTTAAAGGTTTGGTTAGAAATTTTTTGCATTTGGGCTGATTGCTATGTTTACATAGGGTGGCTGAATTAATAGCATTTTGGGGGGACATATGTGTAGGCAGCAAAGCAACCTGTAGGGCGAAGGGAATCTTTGATGGTGCAATCTTTTGGACAGTCTGAAAGAGAAGAAAGGGCTGGCGTTGGGAAGATAAGTCTGGTGAGAGAATAAGTGTTGAGACCAGCGTTAATAATCCTGAAGCATGACGCATGGCGGTTGTAAGGGGGGTCTTAGGACTCCCGTGCTGGCAGAAGCTTCTTCAGTGATGAGTGGAAGTGGAGATGAGCAGCGCGAAATGCGGAGAGTAAGAGGTCCCGTCAGGGTGGAGGAGGAACCTGTGGGAGATTTGGTGGGAGGGGAATAAGGGGAGATAAACGGCTTACAGTGGGAGTTGTGTATCCAATGGGGAAGACCGTGGAGTTCAACTGCAGTTGGCGTGGAAAGGATTACTGTGTATGGTCCTTGCCATTTGGGAGTGAGGGATGGTGTCTTTGTTGTTTGGAACGGGCATGGTTTTGGAGAAGTTTTTCCCTGTCTGTGGTAATGGCCTTGTAGCCTGGGGAGAGCTGAACTCCCAGGTATGTGACCTGAGCGGCAGACAGCTGAACTTTGGAGGGTGAGACCCAATAGCCGTGTTCTGAGAGAAAGTTTAAAAGGAGAATAGTATCCTGTTGAGAGGTTTGTAGGGAGGGACTGTACGGGAGATCATCTACATATTGAAGGAGGGTGTAGCTCGAGAGAGTAAGGGATTTGGGGTCTTGTGCTAGACCTGTCCAAAAAGGTGGGGACTATCTCTAAACCCTTGGGGAAGGACTTGTTAAGTGTTCTCTGAATACTAAAAATTAACTTAACCTAAGGAATTTCCTGCCTTGATTTTTCTCTGGGATACTGGCATCTTGGTCTGGGAGCATATCAAAAGGCTGCCTGCTCAGCTCCCAAGGTGGGCGGAGGTATTGTCTACTTGCTAAAGAATCCTGCCTTTAACCATGTCGTCTACAGCTGGGTCTGCAGCTAAGTTAGTTGCTCAGTTTGCAAAATTACCTCCTCAGATCTGAAGGAGGAAAGACAGCACATAGGCCTGGGCCTTTAGTATGCTAAAGTGATTTTTACACACGATTACAAATGATTAGCATAATAAAACATGTGCTACTCTTCTTTATCTGGGGAACATTAACTGATCTCACTGAAGAATGATTCTAGAGCTTAATGTTCAACATAGTTTTAGTAGGGAGGGGTTTCCTAGCATGTAGTTTTACATTGCTCTGACTGCAAATATCCCGCCTTGCTTTCTCCAGAGGCTCTCACCTTATTCTGTCTAAGCCTATGATCCCTGTCTCATTCTCCCCTCTACAGATAGAGACTCTAGCTGCTGCTAGGGAAAGGGGGCAATGACCGCTCTGGCTGCTTCATGCTGAGAGGGGGGCGCAGTAAAGGGTGCAGCTAGGTCTCTATCACTGGTCAGTTGAGAGGGCCTCGGAAGGTTGGCGCTTCTATTCTGGGTTTCATTTCTATTACTATTTGCAGCTTTGTGGCTTTTAGGCAAGATAGAACAAATTGTTATTAGGTTAAGTAGCAACATCTGGAGTTGGATTTTCCATTCTGGAAGGACAAACTTGACGAGATTAAGAATGCATGGCTGAATATGAGAACTAGAAATAGAAGAGTCTAATTGGGAATCATAGCCAGGTAGCATGGGGAAACTAGAATTCTGGATCGAGTTTACATCTCAATGACTAGTATTAGGATTTAGTATAGATAAGACTGCATTATTGAAACAATACTTTTCTCTAAAATCACCCTCATTTTTATTAGAAGTAGCCAGATTAAGAAAATAATTAACAGTTGGCTTGATTATTTGCATAAGTGCAGCAAGAAGACTAATTGATTACATGGGATCTTTTAAATGTGCTTTGCTGGAACTTTTTGTAAGGAATTTCAGATTGAACTTTTAAGGGCTTCTTGAGGCCAGAAAGCCAAGCCAGACTTGCCATCAGCTTGTGCCTGCAGTACCTGTAGATTTGGGTGAATTCCTCTCTTCCTGAGGTTCCTGCACCTGCCAGGCAGTGACCTTCCTCAGTCACCTGGTAAGGCTGCTGGGAACCCTGTAAGCAAGGTACCAGGCCAGTTCTTCCAAGGGGCTTTGTTGGCTTTATAAAGTCAATCTTAGTTCCTTAAAGCTGTCTGTTCATATCTGAGTTTACACACGTGTCTCTCAGGTATGACATTCTAGTCAAAGCCTTGGTAATATAACCAGTGTTTTTAATTGGTCCTCTTACAAGGAAAGCAGATTCTTATTGAACTTGTGCAAATAAACATACTCCATGAAATATAAAAATAGTCACTGAGAGTTTTTTAATTCTGGAGGGATCAGGTAGAAAGACAAAGTTTCAATTCTGCTTATAAAGGCAGTCATTTACTAAACTGTTGTCAGCTTAAAAGAAAAAGCTTAAAACACTTTATCAACAACATTTGAAACAAAAAGCCACCAAAATTATCTTCCTTAGTTTACTTAATCCTATGTAACTAATACCTGTTCTGCTGAAATCTAGTTTTTTACTAGTTTAGGAGTAATAAAACAATGAGAATAGATGACAAAAGACTTACACATGACAGTGGTTAAAGATCTGATGAGAGCTTACTGTAAGACAGTTGTCATAAGGAGATTTGAATATTTCTGTAACAAAACATTCAGTAACAAAGTTTAGCATCATTCCCTGTCGCAGTGCCTTCTAGGTAATTAATCAGGTAAATAAGCCAAATTAGCCAAATACTTTCTCCAATGAGAAAAAATTCCTCTGACATGTTCCAGGGGCCCTCTGGAAAATATCAGAGTGAACTAGAGGTTAAAAGCACCTTTTTGAATTTGACTCTGGAATGCTGTTAAAAGTTTTAAGGCACTTACAAAGCTACACTTCACTTTAACCATTTTTTCTTTGAAAGATTTAAGAGATACCATCAATTTAAATGACTTTAGGTAAACTTAGGCAGCTGATAACCATAAGGACATGTCTATTCAGTTCAACTTAAATTAGCGGTAATGCTTAATATCTTCTATTAGAATTTTCTGGAAATTTTAGAATGCCCAATTTTTACAAGCGCTTGTCTTTAAATCAATTTTTATTAATACCATCCGGAGGTAGAAAAATATTTTTCATTTACACACTTAGACACAAACATACAGATTGAGATGTAATGATACAGTGAGAGGACAGACAGAGCTCCTGGCGTGAGCCAGGAGGGGACAAGAGAGCCCGTGGTGGTGCATTGTCTAGGGGTTTTATAGGCAGTTGAGGATATTTGGGAACATGAAAAAAGCTTAGGGGTGTGGACTTTAAGGCAAGTAGTAGGTGTTTAGGATTGCAGGGGAGACAGAGAGAGAGCTTGGTTTGGAGGTAGGAGAAAGCCTGGATATATGGGATCCCTTTCCATTTGCCTGTACGCTCACAGAAGTTGTATAAGTCACAGAGAATTTTAGGATCTAAAGAGCCATTTGGGGGCCATTTAGACTGATTGTCTAAGGGATATTGTGGCCAGATCTCATTACAGTAGCGAACAGGTTTGAGGCCTGGAGTGAGGTGGAGGGGCTTCAGATTATTGAGTAAGCACCCTAGCGGTGAATCTGCGGGAACGGAGGGGCCAGATCCCACGGTGAGAACGAGACCATTCGGAAGTCACTGAGGCGTCCCTGAGCGATTGAGAAGGTCCCGGAGAAGACCAGGCACAGTTAGGGGGTCGTCACCACCTCTAACTGTGGGGTCGAGGCGAAAACGCCGGGGAGGCTCCGTACCTGGTACCAGGAGTTTTCTAGTCGAGTAGAAATGTAGATAAAGGGAGACCGGGCCTCAGTGGATGAGGATTCTCACCATGGGGAGGCAGAGAAGGGTCGACTATGGGGATCAACCGTGACTCTGAAAGTCGTGGTTGGGGGTGCCCCTGCCCCAGAGGAGCCCTTGGGGGTGCCGGACACTCAACGGTCACTTCCCAGGTTCCAAAAGGACATTTAAGCCGACCATGAAGGGCAGACTCACCAAATCGAAGGCCAGTGTTGGTCGAGAAGATGAGTGACCAGGGAAGTGGATGGTGAGCCCGTGGAGGAGGATCGGGCAGTGAGGGTTCCCAGAGCAGTCAGGTTCCCAGAGGAAGAGCAAAGTCAATGGGAGAGCCTCATCCGAGTCATGGCACCAATGAAAGGGTATCTCTCTGCGACCCTCCTTACCCAGAATGACTCAGGAGACACAGGTCCACGCAAGAGACTTTATTATCTGAAGGAGAAAGTGGCTGCCCCAGACGGGGGTGGGGAGAGAGAGAGAGAGAGAGAGGGAGCAGCAGAGAGAGCAGCGGGACAGAGAGAGCAGAGAGAGAGGGAGAGAGAGAGAGAGAGCAGGGGGACAGAGAGACAGAGACAGAGAGAGCGAGAGAGACAGAGAGAGAGAGAGAGAGGGCAGCAGCGTGGTGCCTTTTATTGTGGATCCACTTGGCCTGCTGCTCTGGGGGAAGGTCGGGATGTTTAGAGATAAGGTGGGGTAAACCCAGGCAAGCCCCAGGCAAGCCCAGGCATAATTCTCACCGGCTTATGTGCTTGGGACCATGGGAAAATGGAGGATAAATTACTATTTTCTTACAGTTGGTACAGTTGGCAGAGAGTTTCTGTGGGTTCTCCCCACAGCTGAAGCAAGGACCTGTTATAAGAGAACAGGACACGGCCGGATGTGTGGATGGGGGATGTGAGCTGTGGTGCCCCGGAACCTCCTAACAAGCTCTCTGGGTGGGTTTCTGGAAATACTTGTCAGTGTGTTGTGCTAGTCAGGGTAGGTTCTGATGCTACCAGTGAGTAAATAACAATGACAGAAAGATCTAATTGGCTAAATACAATAATGTATTTCTTGCTCAGACAAAGCCTGTCCTCCTTGGGATGCTGCTGGTGACTCAGGGATCCAGGTGACTTCCACCTTGTGACTCAGGGATCCAGGCGGCTTCCACCTTGTGACTCCACCCTCTCAACTCCAGGCATCCTCGCAACCCGGAAGGTGAAGCCTGGAGAAGCTTGCACAAGGTTTGGCTGCCTCAGACGGGAAGTGACACATCACTTCTGATCCTATTCCATTGGCCAGAACCAGTCAGTGACCCAGCCTAACTCAAGGGCCTGGGGTGGGTATTTCCATATACCCAAGAACATTAATGTTAATAATATTTTAATAAAAGGTCCTCTGCCATACATATGATTCCACAGAGGAGAAATCTGTGGACACTACCTCCGCCAGGTGTGATCAGGTTCTCATCAAGAGTGAGAAGTCACCAAGGGACATGGCTAATAAGAAGCGCACTTTACCTCCATGGTTCCTCTGGATCCTGTAACGCAAGCATGGTTGTAAGGAAACACATCAGTCAAATCCCAGTGGAAGGACACTCTACAAAATACCTGAGCAGTCCTCTTAAAACTATTAAGGAAAGTCCTAACAGCCAAAAGTGAATACGTCCATTGGTTGATGAATGGATAAACAAAATGTGGTCCATCCATTAAATAGAATATTATTCAGCCTTAAAAAAAAAAAGAAAGAAAGCGTTGACATATGCGGCTGCATGGATGAAGCTTAAAACCATGCTCAGTGAATGAAGCTGAACAAAAAAAGGCCACATAGTGTATGATTCCGTTTGTATGAAATGTCCTGTTGAACAGGTAAAACCACAGAAAGGGAAAGTAGATTAACAGTTGCCAGGGGCCTGAGGGGTGTGGGGGGGCTGCAGGAATGGGGAATGAATGCTCCTTAGGTATGTGGTTCCTTAAGGAGGTGAAGAAAATGTTCTGAAATTAGATAGCAGTGAAGGTTTAAGCATTTTTTAATATACTAATACGCAGTGAATTGTACACTTTAAAGGGGTGGATATCATAGTATGTGAATTACATCTCAGTTGAAACACAAAAACAAAATCTGAGAAGCTATCACACCAAGAGGACTCTAAGGAGACATGGTGGCCAGATGTAATGTGGTCTTCTGGACAGGATCCTGGAGCAGAAAAAGTGCATTAGTAACAGAGGAAATCTGAGCAAAGTGTAGGCTTTAGTTAGTAATAAGGTATCAGTCTTGGTTCATTAATTGTTGCAAATATATGGCAATAACGTCATATATTCATAATACAGGAAAATCATAGGGGAAAGGGTGTCAGTTATATGGGAAATCTCTGTACTATCTTTACAATTTTTCTGCAAATCTGAAATCGTTCTAAATTTTAAAAAGCTATTTTGAAAGTCAGGACACACCCAATCATGATTATCTGGGCCACTTAAAAAAAAATACAAGGGTTCTTGCCTCTGGCTTGTTGAGGACATGGGCTATTCTGATTTTGTCATCCAGGAAAACTGCCCGTTCGGAAACTGAGCCATCTGTGGCATGCCAGGTCACCAGGAAAGCTTCTGGCTGAGCATAGGACAAACACCAGTGATTCTATTCTCAGTAAGTAGCTCTCACCTCTAACCATCCTTCCTGCCCTTTCAGTGTGTCTATGTCATGTCTGGGCCTGAATTATCCCCCATCTAAGTAAGTCCTGATTCTGGTAGACTTTTCGTGTTGAAAAACATTGGGAGATTTCCATGGATTTGCCCGGAAAGAAAAATCTTACATTTTTTTAGACAGGTGATTCACTTCAACATTAATGCCAATATTTAGTACCAGGGAAATTAGATGATGCAAGGCTAATAAGCAGGAGCATCAGGCTTTTCAAATGACCTGGGACTTTAGATGACATTCAGGACATTGGTTTGCCAGTGTGCACTGGTCCATAGCCCTGAGAGGCTGCTCTTGCAGAAACACCTAGGATATTGACATAGTAAATAGAAAATAATCACCCCAAACTTGGGAGTTCGTGTGTTGTTGAAAGTTAATACATATTAGGAAAAACTGTAAGTGAAGAACTTACAACCACGTGGAAAAACAGGGTAGTGGACATCGTATCTGTAAACAAGCTGAGAAATCATTCAAATTCACAAAAACTATTTGAACAACAATAAGAATAGCAAAGGGTAAACATTTTTGCACATGTGGTAATGCTGTGTCTGTTCCCTTTTTAAAGAAATCTTGTGACACCTCTCCCCACAAAACCAAGCATTGAGGCTGATGCTTGAATCATTCTGGATACATCCCTTGAAGAGGCTTGACCCAAACCAATTCATAAACAGAAAACACCAAAGAGCCAAATTCTTGGCTTTTATGTGTGCCTAAGCAGGCTTTTGAAATTCATGGCAGAGATAATCATCTTGAAAGCCAAGGCTTTTGATTTGCAAAATATGCAAAGGAGAGGCCTTTTTTTGTTGTTAAGGTCTCTAAACTTTGGCTTTTGAGAATCGAAACTTTGGATTCAAAAGCAAATCCTGGAATAAAATTTAGGCTACAACAAACAAGACATTGGCAGGGGAACAGATGAAAAGTCAGATTATCCTGTTCCTGAGGCTGAAAATATTCAAAATAAAACACCCGGGAGGTGAAATGAACAGACAGGCTATGAGCTGGTGGGCTGATCATTGTTGACATTACACAGTATTTATTCTCCCTACTTTTGCATATGTTTTGAAGTTCCCTATAATAAAAAATTTTGCTCTTGTTTGTTTTAATGTCAAGTGGGAAGACTGGCAAGAAGATGATTGAAATTGTGCGGGCAGGAAGTGGTGGTGTCTAGACTAGGGTAGCCATGTCAGAGAGGGCTGAAGAGGCTTCAGAGAGGCGGATGGATTCAAAACAAAGCTGGTGGTATCCTACTGGATTATTTCAGCATCTCATGCCTTAAATCCCCATGCACTGTCCCTCCTCCTTCACTTCGAAAGCTTACTGTACTCTGCCTTCAGCTCTTGGGAGACAAGCTGTCTTGGGGGAAGGGCAATACTGGGTTAGCCACTGGGGTAGGTTCCTGCAAAGGGTCTCTACCCTGGACCCCATCTACAGCTTGAGGAACCTTGGAAACATCTAGATGCCTTTGAGCTTTAGTCTAAGAGCTGTGGGAACCTCAAAGGATGTTTAAGAGGTCCTGGGCTGATATTAAAAGTCCCTCTACCCCAGCTGCTGCAAGGAGCAGTTTGGAGTGAGCTGTCTATGGTAACGGACCAGCTAGGGGGCACTGCAGCATTCCAAGTACTTTATAGAGACATTTCTTTTTCCTTCAAAGCAACCCTGTGAAATGGGGATTATTACCCTCATTTGGAACACAGGGAACCTGAGATCAGAGACGTGGAGTGATGTACTCAAGGTCACACAGCAATTACTTGTAAGGTTGCCAGATAAAATACAGCAAAACAGGACATGGAGCATAATTATACTAAAATATTATTCATTGTTTACTTGAAGTTCGTATTTAACTGGGTGACCTATATTTTTATTTGCTAAATCTGGCAACTGTAATGGCAGACCAGACCAAGCTGGGGTTTGAGGCCAGGGTCTGGCTCAAAAGTCCTGGTCATTTTCCCAAACTGCCTTGACTCTAGGATGAGGATTTGCTCTGGTTCATCTCCCTGTCCTGCTCATCACCTCCCTAGGGTCTTGCTGACAGAGTCCCTAGCAAATATTTGTTGAGTGAATATATAGGAGAATGTACAGTCTCAGAGAATTTGGGGACCTTCCTGGACAATGAAAAATTGGGTTATCCTGCTACCATCACTTACCTATCAGCTGTGTGATTAAGCCCCCTGTGCCTCAGCTTCCCCATCTGTAAAATGGAGATGGTAATGATACCACTAATAATAGCACATTCCTCATAGGTGTGTTTTGAGGATTAAATGTGTAAACTTGTGCAATGCCATGCTTCATGTAGAGGAAGACCACAGGAAATGTGGGCTATGACTAAGGGTCAAGAGTAAGATCAAGAAGTAATTAAAATGCTGCAAACCTCACACTTCCAAGAACACACAATTTTCTTTCAGAAAGACTGTTCTACAACCTTTTGTCTGTGGTACATAGAGCCCTGCTCCCAGTAGGGGGCGCAGTAAACATATATTCAATAAGTGAGCCCAGAGCAGAGTTTCCAGTGGGACCAGAATTGACCTCTAAAAATAACCAAAAACGAAAAGAAAAAAGAATCCCCCCCACACACAAAAAACAAAAACGACATCAGGGGGACACAATCTGGGAGAACACTCCAGAATGCAACAGTGAATGCATGAAAGCATCTCTTCTCAAAAAGATTGTATTTTGAGACAAACGTTTGATCACTCAGAAAAAGCAAAAAAGTTTTGAGGGTGGAAGACCACAACACATACCATCATTAAAGCAAAATTAATACAGGTCTTAAATGCCAGAGGTTACAAAACAGGCTGACTGAGGTCATTTGTGCCTAATTATTGTGCCTAATAATTACCTTGACTAATTAGAGCAAAGATTTTAAAGTATGTTTCTGTTCCCAGACCCTGAGTCATCAGTGACCCAGAATAAATCATTTCGCTCTATTTGCGTCTTGGATCATCTACGTGGAGGCACCCTTAGCCAACCGCTCTGGGAAATTCCAAAGATTTCATTAATAACAGTGTAATTTGTATATGGCAGGTGTATAGAAACATGACATCCGTATGTGTTGTATGTTGGGTTCATTTATTTGATTATTCAATTACTCTCTAGGTGCACTTGATGTTTATTAAGCTCCTGTTCTGAGCCAGGCCTTGGGATAGAAGCTGGGGTGAAATAGTGACCAAAACAGAAGGCCTCCTGTCCTCGCGGACCTGATAGTCTAGTGGTGGAGGCAGAACCTCAAAAACATCTCAAAATAAGTGAAAGATGCCAGACACAAAAGGTCACAGCCTGTATGCTCCCATCTGCATGAAATACCCAGAAGCGGTAAATCCACAGAAAAGACAGACTAGTGGGTGTCAGGGACTGTAGAGGGGAACAGATGGGAGAGTGACTGCTTAGTGGGGGCAGGGCTTCCTTCTGGGGCACTGAAGATGTCTTAGGACCTGATAGTGGTGATGTTTGCCCGACATTGGGATTGTACTAAATGTCACTGAATTGTTGACTTTTAAATGGTTGATGTTAATTTTATTATGTGAATTTCACCTCAATAAAAAAATATATTAAATGGACATACACACACACATGCGCATGTGCACAGAGCACCTTTCCTTGCCTCTGCCCTGGGGCCGGGAGTCCTTGGCCCCGTCCTGGAACCCTGTGTGGAGGAAGTCATCTTGCTTCTCCGGCAGGGAGGGGAGGTCTGTTCAGTCCTGAAAACCTGTGGCCCTTACTTCCTAAACTGCAAGGACTCCTATCTCTTCAGTGAGGCGCTACCATGTGCCAGGCCTTTGCTAGACACTTTATAGGAACCGTCTCCATCAACCCTCTTGACCCTCTCTGGGCTCACGCACTAGTTCTTCACTCTGCTTATCACCAACTGACATTACATTACGTACACTTACTTGTCCATTTTTATTTTTTTCTCACTGGAATGTAAGCTTCATGGAGGCAGGAATTTTGTCTGTTTTGTTTGCTGCCATATCCCTTGTGCCCAGCACATGAAGGTGCTCAAAAAAATACTGATTCAGCAAAGAAAACCTAGGAAGACAGGCATTAGCATCTCCAGTTCACAGATGGGAAAATGTGGGCTCAGTGATTTGCCAAAGTCCCGTGATTAGTAAGTAGCAGAGCCTGAACTGAAACTCACCTTGAACTTGAAAATCTGGGGGCATAGCCCATGCCACAGGGAGCTTCCTCCATCAGCTCCCGATACTCTGCTGGGTTAAGTTAGAAGTCTGAAAATTAAATACATAAAAGCGATGACTCATCTCTTAGGCAAAGAAGAGGGAAATCATGACCCACAGCTGAGTCATCATTTCCGCATCCCTCTATGCTGACTCGTTCATACCTCCAGTTCTTGGCCTTTCAGAGCTTTTGCTGGGGGGTGGCCAGGGGCTCAACATAGCCCAGGGCCCCTTTCTCATCTCAACCCCGCCCTCTTGGCTGGGCCGATCTGACCCAGATGAAACCCCAGATGCGGGTCCAGGCCAGCAGTCTGCAGAGAGCCATGCAGATCTGGACGCAAGAATCTGAGGCTGTTGCAAGGTCTGAGCACTGGCGGTGGTAAGACCTTGCCAAGCAATCCTGCTACTAGGATTTCTTTGGTAGATGACATCAGCACTAAGTCCATGCCTACCTGACTTATTTACAACACTAATTAAATCTAATTTTTAAAAAAGAACACAAACCTTAACATCAGAAAGAGAGGTTTGAAGCTCAGCTCTGCCACTTATTAGCTGTGTGACCTTGGGCATGCTACCTGGCCACTCTGTTCTTTAGTTTCTTCATCTGGACAATGAGGTCACATTATCTGCTTCCAAGGGTTAGCAAAAGAACAGAACAAGACATTTTGAATGGGATTCCTTTGCACAGACTAAGGGTATAAAGGTAATGGTGGGCTGAGGACTAAACCCCATAGCAGAGGTGGGAGTGGGGTGGGGATGGTAGTAAACAAGGCTCTGGGTGCAAGCCCCAGGCTAGCCAGTGAGTCATGAATGAAATCGAATAAGTGGCTTAACCACTGGCAGTTTCCCTTTCTCCAGTTGTACAAGAGCAGAGGTGGGATCATGCTTGACCCTGCCCTGTCCCACACAGAATGAGAATACTCCACAAAAGGAAGAATGTGAATTGACACCATGGTCTGGGATTTGAGGGAGGTAGAAATATTAAAACTAGTGCCCTAGTAATACATAAATACAGTTTGGTTGTGAAAGATTCTAACAATCCAAATGTACATAGAGCAAAATACGAAGTCCCTCTTCAACAGCTTCCACCATCAACAGTTTGGAGCACATCCTTGCAGTCTCTTTTCTTTGCATTTATGTAGATATGTGCACAGGGCAAATAGCTAATACTAACTGGGCACTTACTACGCACCAGGCGCTGCTCCAAACAATCTACATGGATCTATTTATTTAATCTTCACAACTACCACATGAAGCAAATTCAATGATCATCTCTTTTATAGAGGAAGAAACTCAGGCCCAGAGAGGTGAAGTAACTTTCCTAAAGTGACACAGCTTCAGGGAGAGGAGGAATTGGGATTCAAAGCCAGGCAGCCTGGCCCAGATTCTGTACACATAACCATTGCATTCTGTTGTCTCTCAAGAGTTTTCCATAAATGCGATCATATACCTTGTGCATCCTTTGCATCTTGCTTTTTGCATTTAACTTATTTTAGAGAACATCCCATATCAGTTTATACACATCTACTTCGCTCACTTTAATGATGGCACAATACCACATGGTATTCCACAACACAGAGATGCTGTAATTTATTTGTCCAGATGGACTATTACCGCGTTTCCATTCTTTCATTTTTACAAACAACCCTTTGCCCATGAGCTCATATACATATGCCTTTGGGTGCTCATAGCTAACGTTGCATTTCCCAGATTACGAGGGAGCTCGAGCATCTTTTCAGATGTTCGTAACAACTGTTTCTGTATTATCTTCTGAGAATGTGCCATTATGGTCTGTTAGGGCCATGGATACATAGTGTTTCTTTCTGAGTGTGCCCCAAGTCCACCCTGTAGTGGCCACTGAGGTTCCAGCTGTCCAGATCTGCTCCCCTTTCCTGTGATGACTGACCCCACTCCCCGGACCATGGGGATCAATTGGGAGCAGAGCTCACAACCCAGGAGGGGTCAGCCAGAGGGAACAAGGCTCTGTTTCCTGTCTGAGACTTCTTTTCCAGCTGTTGGACAAACTCTGCATTGGGCTTAGTGTTGTAGGGAGCCTCAAGTTGCCAGAGAACCCCAAGAGGAGCTGGAAAATGAGGACACTACAGAAAAGGCAACGCTGAAGACGGCAGAACTCCTGAGTCTGCGTGTGATTGTTACCTGAGCCCCGGCCTCTAGCCTGGTCCCAAGTCAAATGACACCCAAACGTCCTGGTGGTGTGAGTGGATACATTTCTCTGTAATAAGTACATCCTACGAGTATTATTTTTCAACAGCTTAGGCTGAGATAGTTGGGGTTTTGGCTTCAGTGTTTTTCAGTTCCCACCTTGCAGTGAATTCTAACTGATCCACAAGCCCAGAAGGAAGCAAACAGATTCACATCCGGTTGCGCTTGGCTCTTTAGCCTGAAGGTGTTTGGATGGTCTTCTAGACCTGCAGGAGACGTTAATATTTTTTCATTTGTTCCTAAATCAAAGGGAAGGAAGGAGCCCGATTGTTTTGGAGGGAGCAAGGTAGGCATCATAGAAAAGACAATGCCTGGCCAATTAGGTCCTTGGAGACCTTATTTAAAAGCACCACAAAACAAAACAAAAAATGAGGCTTCGTGATCTGAGCAAACAGCAAGGGCGGCAGGAATGAGCAGTTGTTCTCATGACCTTTGGTTGGACTCAGGCGGTATGTGGGCTGGTGGCTCTCCTTCGGGGAAGGAACCACAGCTGTCACCAGGAGAGGCTTTCACACATTCGGGGAACAATTGTCTTTGAATTGCAATTTTTCTCTTCCAAATAAAAATGCTGCTCTGGAGATTAGTCAGAGGTCCCCAGGCTGGGAGAGAGGAGGCTGCCGGCTGCTGCTAATACCGACTTCTCACCAGCGAGCAAGAGCAGGTGAAGGGCGAAGGTATGGCGGAAAGAGCTTAGGATCCCCAGTTTCAAACCCTGATGCCCCCACTCACCAGCTGCCTCAGTTGCCATGGCCACCACACCAAGTTCCCCCCAAACTCTGTGCCATAAAGCAGCCCATTGACTATGCTTCAGATGCGGTGGGTCAGGAATGCAGACAGAGCACGTCTGCTACTGTGGCTCGTCTCTGCTCGTCCTTCTCTGAGGCCTCAGCTGGAGGACTCAAAGGCCGGGGGCCGGACCGTCAGAAAGCTCCTTCCCGTACACAAGTGGCGATCGGTGCTGCTCGTAGGCTGGGCCTCAGTTTCCCTCCACATGGGTCTCTCCCTGTGGTCGGCCTCTGCTTCCTCTCAGCGTGTAGCTGGTTCCAGGGCCGGGCAGTCTGAGGGGGAGAGAGAGGCAGTTGGAAGCTGTGTTGCCATTCGTGATCCAGTTTTGGAAGTTACCTCGATTCCCTTCCCCCGTATCCTATCAACTGAGGCAGTCCCAGGGTCCTGCCCAAGTTCAAATGGAGAAGACACAGATTCTGTTTCTTGATGGAGAGCGACAAGGTTCTGGAAAGGCCCATGGGACCGGAAATAGTCCTGTGGTCATTTTTGGAAATTACAGTCTGCCACACTAACTGAATGAGACAGCGGGAACGTTGCGTCACCCGTCTTGCCTCCGTTTCCTCATCAGTAAAATGGGGATAATAACAGTTTCTACGGTATAGAGAAAGAATCACATGAAATAATGTATCTAAAGTACTTCGCACATTGCCCATGACATAGCAAGTGGTCAGTGAATATTGCAAGTTATTGTTAATAAGAGTTATTATTAACCATGAGGCATCTTGGCACAGCTGAAATAGGATATTCTGTGGATTGAATGGTATCCCCCAAAGAGATATGTTCAAAACTGGACACCTGGCCCCTGTGAATGTGACCTTGTCTGGGAACCAGGTCTTTGCTGATGTAATGAAGATGTAAGTTAAGATGAGGTCATGCTGGATTAGGTGAGCCCTAACTCCAGTCACTGGTACCCTTATAAAAGGAGACACTGACACACACAGGGAAAAGGCCATGTGACATTGAAGGCAAAAATTTAAGCAATGCATCTGCAAAGCAAAGCACTCCAGGGATTGCTGGCAAACCCCTGAAGCCAGAAAGAGGCAAGGAAGGATCCTAGTCCCCATGAGCGTTCAGAGAGGGCGTGGCTCTGCGGACACTGCGGTTTCAGACTTCGGTCCTCCAGATCGCTGAGAGCGTTTCTGTTGTTTTAAGCCACTCAGATTGTGGGGCTTTGTTATGCCAGCCAGAGGAAACTGATAGGCGGGGTTTGTCTGGGAGCCGGCATGATAAGAGCTATAACCCCAGAGCTGCCTCTGTTAGACAAGTGATGTTGGCTTCTTCCCTTTCACTCTGACTCAGTTTCAGGGGGCTGGATCTGCCGGTTTGTAAAGTCCCTTCCTCTAGATGTTTTGATATATACAGGTAACAAAACTTCAAAATCCATTTTCTTCTGAACGTTCTGGGACTGTGAAGCCAGTATAAGCATATGATACTTAATTATGAACCTGATCATTTTGCCTTTGGAGCCTGAAGGTGGTTCCCAAGCCCTCCTGTATTTTCTCCCAATAAACTTTGTTTTCTGCTTAGAAACATTCCTTTCAAATTAATTCGACAGACGTAATGTAGCGGTTATTGTTAAAGCCAACAAAAAACAGTACCAAAGAATGTAAGTTTAAAAATAGCAATCCCCCTGCAGCCACCAACCCCATTGTAATGTGATAAACACCATGGAACAGTTTGGGGTATATCCTTCTATTTATTTCTGTAAACACATTTGATAATTCGTGCACAATACGTGTTTTACAAAAACGAACGTGCATGCAGTGTGTTGAGATCATGCTGCACCCACTCTTTTGCTGCCTGCCTTATTCTGTTTACATACCTGGGAAATCAGATGAGGGCAACAGTGTTGCACACTCCAGAGGGCATCTTTGTAGCAAACACAAGTAAACAGGTTAGGCAGGAATCATCCCGAGAAATACCCAGGCCCTGGAGATTCAGGACTGTGGACAGGGGTATGGCTCTGCCCCCCAACTCCTGCTCCTGGTAGTTACTTATTTAGATTTTAGTGGATACAAAAATAACTATGATATAGACATTACCTTTAAGGAGCTCACAGTCTTATGGGAGAGACAGCTATGGTGGTTGAATAATAACAATAAGGACATACGTGGATTACATCTTCAAGAAAAATGTAACCGCAATGATGATAGTATTAACATTTATCAAGTGCACTGTGCTAAGCACTTTGCATGCATTATCTCAGTTAATCCTCATCACCACACTTTCCTGGAGATAATCTTATGATCCTGTTCTATAGATGAAAAAACTGAATCTCAGAAAGGTGAACAGGAGTGAATGGTAACAACCTTAAAGTACACATAAGGCCTTCCAAGAAAAACTCTAGATCTAGTGTATTTGGTGTTTGGATGGATGCCCGTGGCCGGCATTACGGGCGTCCAGCTAGCCCTGAGAGTTGCAGCACATCCCCAAACGGACTTGCCCTGTTGTTGGGCTGTCTATTCGTGCCACAGTGAGGACCTCTGCTGAGACTCACTCATCTTCTACTGATTACAGCAGAGGAGCAGTGAACACGTGTCTCCTGGCCCAGTGTGACTGTATCGTCCTTAGCGCCAGGCCAAATCTGTATCTGTGGAAGCATGTCAAGCAGGACAAGAAGTGGGCACCTCAGGGGTGTCCACGGGCTTGCCACTGTGCTTCCCAGGGGTGACCTCTGCTGGCTGCCTCTCGCCCCCTGCTGTCCGCTTTCCATACTGCAGCTAGCGTCATCTATAGCAAATGCTTACCTGACATTCTTCAGAGGCCCCTTTGGTCACCACCACGGCTCTTGGGGTGCAGCCAAAGCCTCTCACCCCCACCCCCAGACTGGCTTTCAGGCCCCGCTTTGGGCACTGACCCAGCCCACCGCTCCAGCTTCCTGTGTTGCTCCCACAGCGTTCACTTGACAGTGCAGCGATGCCAAGCTGCTGTGAGCACCCCACCACCACCACAGGACCACAGGCCTCCCTCAGCAAGCTAGCCTGTCTCCTGTGAGGGAGGCCTTCTCCACAGGAAAGCGGTCTGCCCTCTGTGGCTCCTGGCAGGCCTCCCCGCTAACTGGCTAATCACACCAAGGGCCTTTAGTCAGCATCCGCATCAACAGCCGTAGCACATTACTCTGTGGACACCTTCCCAGAGCTGCAGATCGTTCCCCAGGAGGCTCTGACACAGCCTTGCTTCCTTTGCTGAACCCGTTCCCAGGACGGAGCCTCCCTTTGCTCCTTCCCTAAATGATCTGAGAAAAGTAGGTAGCCCAGGTAGGTCAGGAAGGGCCTGGAATGCCATCCTAAGGACATTGCACTTAACCCTGACGGCAGCAGGAAGCCATCGATGGGTTGCTACTTGTTCTTGGTTTTGTTTGATTCAAAATCCCGTGCCCAAAGTAACCTTCATTTCCTCCCCATTTTTAATAGTCTCTATTTTAAAATACTGTTAGATTTACAGGAAGTTTCAAAAAATAGTAGAGATTTCCCATATACCTTTCACCCAGCTTCCCCTGTTGATAACATTTTATATAAACAAATGCAGCTCATTATCAAAGCCAGGACATTAACACTGACATAATGCTATCCACCACACTACAGACCTCTCTCACTCTCACCCATTTCAGGTACATTCTATGTGTGTGTGTTTTATGAAATTTCACCACATGCATATATATACACTCACATCACCACCACCACAGTCAGAATACAGACCTGTTCTAGTGCGACAGTGTGTGTTTAACAATTGAGTTCTTCACTGGTGTAGAGGTAATTGTGCATTATTTGGAAGGCCATCAATAAGACTGACAATATTCACAGGGAATCACTGTATAGATGATACAGACAAGGAAAAGGAGAAACTGACCAGAGACTTCCTTTTTAATTTCCTTTTGACAATGAGGTTGGTCAGATCTATTTCTGATCTATTTTTGAAAGGGTTAGAGGTCCTTTTTCCACATTTAATGTCACTAAAGTTCCTGAGCCCTGTTTCATCAAAGTTTCTTTATCAGAAGACCTCAAACTAGAAACCAAATTATGTAGATGTTATGACATATCTCTCTGCTATATCTTTTTAAAAAGGAATCCTAACAATAATTTGGGAAATCATTTTGACAATGATTCAGTAAAGTGAAACTCAGTCTCGACTGTGCATGAGAAACACAACACTGGAAAGATTTTTTTTCAGCCTCTGTGTCCAGGCCCTACTTTAGATCAATTAAGTCAGAATCTTTTGGTACCAAAAGGTTCAGGCATCAGTATTTTCTTAACTTTTAATTTTGAAATTACTTTAGATGTACGGAAATGTTGTAAAAACAGCCCCAAATATGTCCACATACCCTTTCACCTGCTTCCCCGAAGGTTATCATTTTGCAGACCACAAAGCGAAAAGTAACATCAAAACCAGAAAGTAACATTGACCTTGATTCTTGAAACTATAGAATGCTTGGTTTTCACCACTTTTTCCATCCATGTCCTTTTTCTGTCCCAGGATCCCATCCAGGACTCCACGTGACATGCAGTCATGCCATCTCCTTAGCATCTTCTTGGTGGTGACACCTGCTCAGTCTGCCCATGTGTCACCTTCCTTGGCACTTTGGTCGGGTACTTTGTGTGGTATTTCTCAGCCTCATGATTAGATTGAGGTTATGCATTTTTTTGGCATCAACAGCACAGAAGTAATGCTCTGGGCTGCTCAATGCATTGTATCTTGGGCACATGATGTCAATATACCTTTTACTGATGATGTGAACCCTAATCGTGTGTTAAGGTGGCGTCTGCTGGGTTTCTCCGTTGTGACATTACCATCTTTCCCTTTGCAATTAGTAGTAATACCTGGAGGAGACACTTAGAGACTGTCCTGTTTGTCCTCAAACGTTTGCCCATTAATTTTAACATCTATCAGTGGATCTTACCTGTAGCAATTATTTCTCCTTCCCTCATTCCTTCTCCTTTTCTAAATTTGAATTCTTCTGCAAGGAAGAGCATTGTTTTTTTATATCAGTATGAATTCCTGGATATTTATTCTGTACTATGGATTATAAGCCAGGACTCTCCTTGTTGCCCAAATTGCTACAGTTTTGGCCACTGGGAGCCCTCTTGGGTTGGCGCCTGTGCTCTTTCAACATGTCCTCACCCCTTCCTGAGCACGGCCTTACTTTCTGGCATCATAAGGTACTCTGGGCTCAGCCCTGCTTTCCCTGCCCTAGCCCTGGATTCTTGTTGAAGATGTAAAGGGAGGGGAGTGACATGATTAGATATGTGCTGTAAAAAGACCTCTCTGGCTACAGTGTTGAGGTTGGCTTGGTGGGAAAGAGAGAGAGAATGTGGCAGTCCATCAGGAGGTTGTAACACTCTCTCCAATTAAATGGAATAACAGCCCCACCTGGAGCTGTGACCCAGGGACTGGAGAAGAGGAGATGTGTGTATGGGAGGTGCAGGTGCACCTTGATCAGACCTGACAGCTGATGAGGGAATACAGAAGAAGGGATGGGGGGTTGGAGGGGTGTCAAATGTGGGTTAACTGTCAAGCTTGGATGATTGCAAGGCAGGTGTCATTATTTGAGTTCAGGGACCATTTGTGGTGCACCCACTATGTGTCGGATCCTAGGTTCCGGGTGCTGGGGACACAGAGGTCTCTTCTCTGAGAAGTTCTCAGCGTGGTAGTTGCTAAAACACAGGGAAGCACATGAGCAGTGGGAGCACAAATGAGGGGTGCAGTAGCCAGCCTCTAAGATGGTCAGTGACTAGTGCATCCTTCTAGAAATTTGTGCTGCCTCTACCAATATAAACATACAAGCATAAATTAATATTCTTCTTAAAAATAGCAAAGAAGAGGGCAAGTACCTCAACATAATAAAGGCCATATATGATAAACCCACAGGCAACATCATACTGAACAGCAAGAGGCTGAAAGCTTTTCCTCTGAGATCAGAAACAAGAAGGGATGCCCACTCTCCCCACTGTTATTCAGCCTAGTACTGGAGGTCCTAGCCACGGCAATCAGACAAAACAAAGAAATACAAGGAATCCAGATTGGTAAAGAAGAAGTCAAACTGTCACTATTTGCAGATGACATGATATTGTACATAAAAAACCCTAAAGACTCCACTGCAAAACTACTAGACTAATATCGGAATTCAGCAAAGTTGCAGGATACAAAATTAACACACAGAAATCTGTAACTTTCCTATACACTAACAATGAACTAATAGAAAGAGAAATCAGGAAAACAATTCCATTCACAATAGCATCAAAAAGAGTAAAATACCTAGGAATAAACCTAACCAAGGAAGTGAAAGACCTATACTCTGAAAACTACAAGACACTCTTAAGAGAAATTAAAGAGGTCACTAACAAATGGAAACTCATCCCATGCTCCTGGCTAGGAAGAATTAATATTGTCAAAATGGCCATCCTGCCCAAAGCAATATGCAGATTTGATGCAATCCCTATCAAATTACCAACAGCATTCTTCAATGAACTGGAACAAATGGTTCAAAAATTCATATGGAACCACCAAGACCCCGAATAGCCAAAGCAATCCTGAGAAGGAAGAATAAAGTGGTGGGGGATCTCATTCCCCAACTTCAAGCTCTACTACAAAGCCACAGTAATCAAGACAATTTGGTACTGGCACAAGAACAGAGCAACAGACCAGTGGAACAGAATAGAGACTCCAGACATTAACCCAAACATATATGGTCAATTAATATTTGATAAAGGAGCCATGGACATACAATGGGGAAATGACAGTCTCTTTAATAGATGGTGCTGGCAAAACTGGACAGCTACATGTAAGAGAATGAAACTGGATCACTGTCTAACCCCATACACAAAAGTAAACTCCAAATGGATCAAAGACCTGAATAAGTCATGAAACCATAAAACTCTTAGAAAAAAACATAGGCAAAAATCTCTTGGACATAAACATGAGTGACTTCTTCATGAACATATCTCTCCAGGCAAGGGTAACAAAGGCAAAAATGAACAAGTGGGACTATATCAAGCTAAAAAGCTTCTGTACAGCAAAGGACACTATCAATAGAACAAAAAGGTATCCTACAGTATGGGAGAATATATTCATAAATGACAGATCCAATAAAGGATTGACATCCAAAATATATAAAGAGCTCACAAGCCTCAACAAACAAAAAGCAAATAATCCAATTAAAAAATGGGCAGAGTAGCTCAAAAGACAGTTCTCTAAAGAAGAAATCCAGATGGCCAACAGGCACATGAAAAGATGCTCCACATCGCTAATCATCAGAGAAATGCAAATTAAAACCACAATGAGATATCACCTCACACCAGTAAGGATTGCCATCATTGAAAAGACAAACAACAACAAATGTTGGCGAGGTTGCGGAAAAGGGGAACCCTCCTACACTGCTGGTGGGAATGTAAATTAGTTCAACCATTGTGGAAAGCAGTATGGAGGTTCCTCAGAATGCTCAAAATAGAAATACCATTTGAACCAGGAGTTCCACTTTTAGGAATTTACCCTAAGAATTCAGCACTCCAGTTTGAAAAAGACAGATGCACCCCTATGTTTATCGCTGCACTATTTACAATAGCCAAGATATGGAAGCAACCTAAATGTCCATCAGTAGATGAATGGATAAAGAAGATGTGGTACATATACATGATGGAATATTACTCAGTCATAAGAAAAAAACAGATCCTGCCAATCGCAACAACATGGATGGAGCTAGAGGGTATTATGCTCAGTGAAATAAGCCAGGCGGAGAAAGACAAGTACCAATTGATTTCACTCATATGTGGAGTATAAGAACAAAAGAAAACTGAAGGAACAAAACAGCAGCAGAATCACAGAACCCAAGAATGGACTAACAGTTACCAAAGGGAAAGGGACTGGGGACGATAGGAGGGAAGGGAGGGATAAGGGTGTGGAAAAAGAAAGGGGGCCTTATGATTAGCATGTATAGTGTGCGGGGGGGGGCACAGGGAGGGCTGTGCAACACAGAGAAGACAGGTGGTGATTATACAGCATCTTACTACGCAGATGGACAATGACTGTGAAGGGGATGTGGGGGGGACTTGGTGGAAGGGGGAGCCTAGTAAACATAATGTTCTTCATGTGATTGTAGATTAATGATGCCAAAATAAAAAATACATATTTATAAAAAAATAGCAAAGAAGTTCGATCACATGCTGTTCTAACCTGATCTACCTTGGAGATGGTTCACTTTGGGGACATTTTCTGCCTCATTCTTTGTAAAGGCAGCATGGTAATCCAGCCATGGTATGGATGTCTCATGATTTATTTAGCAAGTCCTCTACTTACAGATTTGTACATTATTTCCAAATTTTTATATGACCCTTCCTCAGGCCCATTGAGACAACTGTTGGACCAGGGTCATTTGAGAGAAATGAACTAACTGAGTCACAGAAGAGACTTGTTTTGACTTTTGGCAAATATTGTCAGTTTGCCTTACAAAAATACTGTGCCACATGACACTCTCTTCTCTCAACATGATGTGAAAATGCCCCATTCCCTGTAAGTCTTCTACCCTTGCATTGTGGCTGCCAAACGTTTTCATCCTCACCAATCAAATAGGTGGAATATACTATCTTCTTACAATTTATATTTTTCAAATGATGTATGATGTTACTTTTATAATAAATATGTGCACTTATACACAGACAATATTTCAATAAATAACATTGAGAAGAAGGAGATGGAGGACACTTTTCCCCCAGATCAAAGATGGAGACGCATTCTTCCAGGACTAGAGCCTCCCGTGGAAATGCAGTATTTCAAGGGCAGGATTCTCAGCTCTGGTGGCACGTAAGGTTCGCATGGGTCTTTGAATTCTGTCTCTGCTCCACTCCAGGCTCTGGAAAAAGAGCCACTTGAGAGATTCCAAAGTCCCCTTCACCACCAGAGGGCACCTGACCAGAAGCTTGGGAGGCCAGAGAGATTCTGCGAGAAGAGAAGCCAGGAGGTCATTTCGGTTCCTGTGGCCCAGATATGGCTTTGTCATTGCTCCACATTCCTGCTTCCCACACCTAGTGAAGCCATCCCGAAGACCTGAGAATTCCTGCCTCTGTGGTCAGCCGGAAGAGTTCATGTGCTGCCTTGTGAGCTATGGTTGGGATAGGGGAGTTAAGAGGAAGGAAAGCAATCCAAGCAGCGGCAAAGGCACACTGAGAAGTTACTGGAATCAACCCCAAGTCTAATAAAGACTTTGTATCTAACAGGTTCACACAGACACTGTAAAACAGGAGAGGAACCACCAGTTGATAAGTAGTTGTCCCATCATTGGGACAACTGGATATCTACATGCAAAAGAATGAAGTTGCATCCCTACTGCATAGAAAAAAAAATTATTTCAAAATGAATCAATGACCTGCATGTAAGAGCTAAAACCATAAAACTCATAGAAGAAAACATAGGCATAAATTTTTGTAAACTTGGATCAGTTGATGGTTTCTTAGATATGACAACAAAAAGCACGAGCAACAAAAGAAAAAACAGATAAATTGGACTTCATCAAAATTGAAAACTTCTGCACGTCACAGAACATTTCACAAGAAAGTGAAAAGACAACCCACAGAACTGAAGAAAATATTTGCAGATCATCTATCTGACAAGAGTCTAGTATCCAGAATGTATAGAGAATTCTTATGACTAAACAACAACAACAAAACAATGGGAAAAGGGCTCAAAAAGACATTTGTCCAAAAAAGATACAAAAATGGCCAACAAAGAACATGGAAAGATGTTCTACATCATTAGCTTTTAGGGACATGCAAATCAAAAACCACAATGAGATACCACCTCACACCCCCAAGAAAGGTGATAATTTTAAAAATGGAAAATAGCAAGTGTGGGTGAGAATGTAGAAAAATCAGAACCCTCAAACATTGCTAGTAGAAATGCAAAATAGTACAGCTGCCATGGAAAACAACTTGGCAATTCCTCCAAAAGTTAAATATAGAATTACCATATGACCCAGCAATTCCTCTCCTAGGTATATACCCAAAATATTGAAAACAGGTTTTCAAACAAATGCTTATACATGAATGTTCATAGTAGCATTATTCATAATAGCCAACAGGTAGAAACAACCCAAATGTGCTTCAATGAATGAACGGATAAGCAAATTATGGTATACCTGCAATGGAATATTTTGAGCCATGATAAAGAATGAGATACTAATGCATGGCATAAAGTAAATGAACCTTGAAAACATGCTAAGGGAAAAGTAGCCAGACATGAAAGGTCACACATGGTATAATTCCATTTATTTGAATTTGTCAGTATGCCCACAGAGTTAGCAGATTGGTAGTTATCAGGGGCTGGGAAGAGTGTGAAGGGGAAGAAACTGCTTAATGGGTACAGGGTTTTCTTTCGGGGTGATAAAAATGTTTTGGAACTAGATGGGGATGGTGGTTGCACCACACTGCAAATTCACTAAATGCCACTAAATTGTTCACTTTGAAATGGTTGCATTTATGTCATGTGACTTTCATCTCAATAAAAACAGAAAGAAAAAAATGATTCTACCATAAAAAGAAAAAAGGAAAAATTAAGCAGGCCAATAGGGAGGTAAATAGGTAGATGGGTAGGAAGGTAGACAAACTACCTAACTGGTGAGGTCCAAATTTTACCCTCTTCCCATTCATCCATTTCCAGAACTTTAAACCAGCAGCCAACATAGAACCTGGTACAAAATAGGAGTCTAGTAAATGCTAATTAAATGAGTGCAGTCATCTGTAATAATCCCCATGGTACTGACTATGACTGAAAGCTAGTTGGCAATATATTTGGCCAAACATCTGAGGTTTGGATCTTGCTGACATCCGGCAGGTTGTCAGAACCTGTTACTTCATCTGGAAATGGAACTCATCCAGCCTCCAGGATGGCCCCCAATGGGTCTCACTGCCTGATAGCCACACCTTTGCATAGTCTCCTCCCACAGTGAAAAGGGCTGACCTATGCGACCAACAGGACACTGAGGAAATGACGGTGTGTAACGTCTGAGGCTGGCTCATAAAGATGTTGCAGCTTTTGCCTTGCTGTCTTTCGGATCATGTGTTCCAGCCGCCATGTTGTAAGGATGCTCAAGCAGCCCTATGGGGAGGTCCATGTGGTGAAGAACTGCTGCCTCCTGCCCATAGCCATAGTACCTTCCCAGGCATGTGAATGAGCCACCTCACATGGGACAAAGATGCCCCAGCCCAAGTCAAGCCTTTAGGTGACCACAGCTGCAGCCAAGATCTTGACTCCAGCTTCACAAGAGACCCTGCACCAGATTGATCCAGCTAAGCTGCTCCCAGATCCCTGACCTACCAAAACTGTGAGATAATTAATAACCATTGTTTTGAGCCACTAAATTTTGCAGTTATATGTTACACAGCAGTAAATAACTAATATGTGTGCCCACCTCATAGTTCTGTGAAAATTAAATTTAATAATGTATATAAAGGCTTCATATAGGTGTTTGTTAATGTGTGTAAAAAAACACAATACACACCCATGCACAGACATCACAGGCTGATAGAGACCCCAGGAGAGTGGCAGAGGGACTGGGGCCCTCAGCATATCTTGAGGAGAGAAAAGTACGGTGGCTATTGCTCAAAGCCTAGAGACACTGCTCAGGAAATTAAGGAAAGAGGATTAGAAACTGGTGGCCTGAAATTAGAATTTAGCCAAGAAATGTGTTTCTGTTTGGCCAGCAAAGTGCTTTATAAAAAAATCAAGGCACTATGGAAAACACAATAAATGTATTAACATCAGATTTCACATCTGCAGTTTCTCTTGAAAATCCCTAAGATATGGCACCACTTTGTCCACACATGCCCTAGCAGTGAGCAGCTAGAATTCAGTGGTAGCTTCCCCTCTGGAAATGGAAGAGGTGGGGTTCTGGTTCACCACAGTCCCCACTCCTCCCTACTGCCCCCTGACATGGAGGCTGATATCCAAACACACCCACCATTTGAACATTTGCCCTGTTTTTCTTTCAGCAGAGTGATATTTCTCAGTGCCCACTTCTCTATCAAAAATGGGAAAAAGAAAGTTAGATGAAAAGGCTTTTTGGCATTTGGAAAGTAACCCTAAGTACTGAATTATGCAAAAAGAGATTACTCAAGTCTCCCTGGCATTTAGTTCCATGAACTTACCTTTTTGAACTTAAGATTCTTGCTAACACCTGTCAGGAGCTGACAAGATGAGAAGGGAGAGGGCTGGGTGTGGGGGGAGAATGCAGAGTACAGGAGTTTCTAGGACTCAATTTGCATTGTCGCTACAAAATCAAATGTTAGGGAAGGAAATGGAGCTCTGGGAGGCTCTGCAGAGCAGGAGATGGACAAGCTGTTTCTTCAGATTTGCAAACAGCTAGCATTCTTGGCATGCATTGAATTGTATGAGACCCGAGAAGGAATTTTGCAGCGATGTGCGGTAAAACATAACGACTTGATTCAGTGCATTTGTCCCCCTTCAATAAGTAGTTGTGTTAACACTCCTAAGAAGTATTGAATTGAAAGTTATGAAAGAAATGAGGGAAGAGCAAATGAGAAGGATGAGGTTAATCACTTATCTGATCAGCTAGTGAATGTGCTGTGCACTTTCACATACTCTGAGCTTTCTCCCCGTGTCCCCTGAATCCAAACTGAACTCAGCTGCCTGCTCATTTCCTCAAGGGAGAGATGTAACTGGGGATAAAGTAGGAATAACCTTTGGGGCTTTATTTTCAGAAGTCAAAAGCACATTACGTGGGGTGATATCCAAGAGTATAGGTGTCAAGAAGTGAAGAAGACGCAGAATGGCTTGATTTGTGTGACCGTGGAGCCAGACGGCTCGTGAGAGAAACGGCTGATTTCAGGCCCGGAGCAGGAAATGGCCAAGGTGAGCATGGCAGCTGCCAGCCTCCTAGGGTCATAGCCAGTGGTCTCAGGTGCTGAGTCAGGAGTCTCCTACAGGCCCAAGGGGAAAACTTGAATATCCATAAGGATAGCTGAAATGGGTTGAAATGTAGCAAATACGTTTAAAGCCATACATTCATAATCATACGTTAAAAAGAGGGGATAATCATACGTTAAAAAAATCATACATTGGAGGATGCTAATGAACCATCTCATTATTTTGAAAACTGGTAAATAAAAGGAAAGAAAACAGCAAATGTTCTGCCTTTCTTCAGGATAGCCAAAGGGTTGACTAAGGGAAGATTCCACCTAATACAGAAAGCAGGAAGACATCGCATTGGAATGTCACTGTGTTGCAACTTTTAATGAATTAATAGATGGAGGTCATGAGCATTAATGGCACCCAACATCCCAACCAGAGAGGCACCCCAAGATTGTGTGCCTCCTGGTAGAAATATACACACCACCCAATGAAGGAGTCTCGATAAAAAAAAAAAAATGGAATTGGATTCTGATCAAGTCACTAGATCTACAGATTTTGAGAAAGTCCAGCTTGGACCACATAACTAGAAGCCTTGTCATTCAGATTAGATCCTAAGTGTCCATTTCACGGATGTGCAGGGACTGAACTGAGGAAAACAGGAAGTGCGTAACCAGGGAAGTCATCCGCAAAGTCTTAAAAGGAAAAAAGAAAGAGATAGAGAGGACCAGTGTCAAAAGGGACTTAGCCATCAACCAGTTGTAACGTACGGACCTGGCTCGTATCTTGATCCAAACAGTACAACCACCTTAGAAATTTGAACACTGACTGGATATCTTACTGTAGTGAGGAATTAATGTTCAAATTATTGCAGATGATGGTGATATTGTGACTGTGGTCTTTTAAAAGAGTCCTTATATGTTTGGGGTCCATTCTGAGATATTTATGAATGAACTAATAAAGTGGTTAGGATTTGCTTCAAAGTAAGCCAATGGGAGCAACAAGCAGGTGGGTGTACAGCTGACACAGTTGACAGCAGGTGAAGCCCGGTGATGGGCACAGAGTGGGGTCTATATTGTTCTCTCTACTTTGGCCTATGGTTGGGATTTTCCTTAAGAAAATTGAAAAAGGGTATGTAGGAAGAGAGAAGATGCATAGAACTAGCTTCTAAGATATGCATAGATTACAAGGATGAAAGGATGTGGTAACAATGTTGGCATCTGGAAAGAAGAAGTAAGGGTAGAGAGACAGGCAAAGGAAGGGAGACTTTTCACTAACCTCTTCCATCTCTGTTAGCATATACACGTCTTACCTGAAGAAATAAAATGGATTTACTTGGAATCAAGGGCTTCACCTTGAGCTGAGTTGCCAAGCAGAATGCAAGACTTCGGAGGGGCCTCAGCTGGGTGGTGCATTCCAGCAAGAGAGATCACAGAATCGTCCATCCTCATGTCACAGGTGAGAAAGCAAAGGCTTGGAGAGGCGAAGGGACTTGCGTGGCAGGGCTAAGATCGAACCCAGGCTTTCTGGAGCCCTGAACAGGGTGTAGAGGCATCAGAGACCTCCACAGCCCTAGAGGAATGTAAACTGAGGTGATGGGTGTCTCCACCGAAACCTGTGTGGGCCAGTGACAGAGGGCCCCGGTGGCACCATGAAGACTCCAGAACCTCAGCATGAATGTGCAGAGAGAGGGGTGGGAATGCAAGAAAGGATTGGGTTTTCGATAAACCTGAATTTTGGAAAAATAAGAAAGCGGTATTTTTGCACTCTTCTGCAAAATATCTGTGGCCTATGTTTTATAGCAGTGGGCCCTGGACTCACACACTGCCTGATCCCCAGCTGATATCTACTTACTCCTCAAACCTCAACGTAAGTATCACTGCCTCAAAGAAGCCTTGTCTAATGTCTTCCCATCTACAGCGCGTGCACCTTCAGCTGGTGTGCTATAAGTATGTTATATACACGTGACCTTTGAATCTTCTCAGTGATCTTAGAGAGTGGATCCTGATTGATTCCATCTTACAGATGAGGAAGTGGAGCCACAGAGAGATGGGCTGTAGGCTAGTCTTCCTCCCCTGTTCCACTGTACAGGTGAAGAAACTGAGGCCCAGAAAAGTGAAGGGCAGCCCAAGACCACCGAGCTGATAGTAGGTCAGTCTGCCTTCCAAGCCCTTGTCCTTCCATTCTCGACCTGAGAACAGTGCCCGCTGCTGTCTGTTTTAGAGCTAAAGGTCACCAAGAGCATCGCCTCACCTGATCCTCAGTTGACCGAGGCTTGGAGAGTCGGTCTGCCCAAAGCCACCCACTAAGTAGAGCTGGGATTTGAACCCAGGGAATCTGAGGCCAGGATCACATGCTGCAGGTGATGCTACGCACGGGACACCTGTACCATTTTCTCCTGTGAGCCCTTTTGAATAAAGTACTCATCCGTGAGTCTTTGGCACAGGGTCTGTTTCTGGGGAAAGTGACCTAGGACAGTGTGAGGCTAAGAGGCTTTCTCCTGAGCACAGGTGTTCTACCGGGCAAGGGGGGTAGGGGACCCCTTTAAGGGCCAGAGTCACTGCTGTAAGAACATAAATTAGGAACCCAGCACAATGAGGCCAGAGGTTGCTGCCAGACCTGTGGAGGCCCGGAGGGGTGGAGAGGGCAAAGCTCAGCACGGCTCCCCAGGGGAGGGGCATTGCTAGTTGCTCTGGTGCCATATTCTTCCCCAAGAGGCCAGCCTTGCCACTGATCAATTTGGCAATTTCAAGTTGTCCCCCAACCCAGTGTGGCTTAGCCAGGGGGCTGGGAGGGGGATCCTCAGTTATAGAGGCTGATCATTCACTCACCGGCACCCCCTGGGCTCCTGCTCTGGGCCAGGATTGCGCTTGGCACTGCAGGGGTCCAATAGCAAACCAGCGCAGCCCCCTGGTCCCATGGAGCCAGGGAGATAGTCCCAGAGATGAGCCGTCTCAACACCGTGATCTGCTGGAGGAAAGCATGGGTGCTGTGGGGATGAGATGAGCAGCGTCTCATTCTGCTACTCCAAGTGTGGCTCATGGACTGGAGGCACTGGCCTCACCTGGGCACGTGTTAGAAATGCAGAATCCCAGGGACCAGCCCAGATGTACTGAATGAGCATCTGCATTTTAACAAAAGCCCATAGTGATCTGAATGCACATTAAAGTTACATTCATTAAATTAAATATTAACCCAACAGAATCAGAGGCAAGACAGACCAACATATAGTGGAGATCACAGTAAGCTGCCTGGAGGAGGTGGCACCTGAGCGGGAAGGAAGACGGGGAGTCAGCTAGGCGTGGCAGGGATCGGCTGGTTGCTCTGCAAACCCGAGTCTCCCTCTGCGGCTGGACCTCATTTCTGGCTTCCCTTAGAGTCCCTGTCAGCTGGTATAATGTGAAGGGAAGTGTGGCCGCCGTTGGCCAGCCTGCCCCAGGAAAAATGCTAGTGTCTGGCCCACCTGGCTCTTTCCCTGTTTGCTGACCGAGTGGAGGGGACAGCTCAGAAGCCTGAGCCTGGGTCCCTGACTGGCGGTGTGGCCCGCTAACCAGGAGCTCCCGACTGGACAGTGAGCCAGAGATAAAGTTCTGTTATGTTATGGCCCTGAGATTCAGGGGTTGAGTCACAGAAGCTGGCCTATCCCTACTAAAACAGCAGGCAGAAAAGGAGGAGACGTTTGTTTGTTTTTGTTGTTTTGGGAAGATGACTAGAGGTGGGAACAAGTTAAATCACGAGAGCAGAGTAGAGGTCCTGCTAAGAACCAAGGACTTTCAGTGATTTGTAAGCTTTTGGGGGTTACAAGTCAGAGACCTTTTCTAGCAGCGGACTTAAGTTACAGACCCTCTTCCTCCCCAAATACAGTCAATTTAACAGGCAATTCCAGAAGATTCTCTCTCTGCAGCCCATACATGGAGATTCAGGTGGTCCATGGGCTCCAGGGTAAGAAATGCTTCAGGGATTAGTAAACCCCTTTAAAAAGGGAAAGGCATGTCAGATGCACCTAGAGAAAGTCTCCCTAGCAGCCAGCTAAGGGTTTTGTTTTTCTTTACTTGTGAGAACAACCTCATTTCTACAGTGAAAAGCAATAAGGAAAACAACAAAACACCACTAAATACCTGCTTGAATGACCAAAATCTGGAACGCTGACAACCCCAAATGCTAGCAGGGTGTGGGGCAATGGGAACTCGCATAAATTGCTGATGGAAATGCAAAACAGCACAGCCTCTCAGCGAGACAGTTTGGTGGTTTCTTAGAAAACTACACATACTCTTGCTGTAGAGCCCAGCAATCTTCCCCCTTGGAATTTACCCAAATGAGTTGAATACTTACATCCACATAAAAACCTGCACGCAGATGCTTATACCAAAACTTGGAAGCATCTGAGATGTGCTTCATGGGGTGAATGATAAACTGTGGTACATCTAGACAATGAAATATTATCCAGCACTCAGAAGAAATGGGGTATCAATTCGTGAATGAACATGGAGAAACTTAAATGCATAGTACTAAGTGAAAGAAGCCAGGCTGGAAAGTCTGCATACTGTAGGCAGGACTCCTACTCTCTGACATTCTGGAAAAGGCAAAGGATGGAGGGAGTAAAAAAATCAATGGATGATGCTAGGGTTTGTGGGGAGGGAAGGACAAATAGAGAATTTTTAGGACAGTGAAAATACTCTGTATAATGCCATCTGGGCACTTTTCCTCAATATTTGTCCAAACCCATGGAATGTACGCTACCAAAAGTGAACTGTGATGTAAACTACAGACTCTGGGTGACTGTGATGTGTCAGTGTACGTTCATCCTTTGGAGCAAATGTCCCACTCGTGGGGGATGTTGATGATGGGGGAGGCTGTGCAGATATAAGGGCAGGGGCCTTATGGGAACTCTCTGTACCTTCCCCTCAATTTTGCTGTGAACCTCAATCTACTCTAGAAAGAAACAGAGTCTTTTAAACATTAAGAAAACGAGATTCCTTTTACAGCTAACGTGGCTGGGGCACATTCATTGAATAAGGCCATGTATGCCTGCGTTTATTGAGCACCATCATTCATTTAAAAAGTGTCATCTCATATGCACCCCTATGTTTATTGCAGCGCTATTTACAATAGCCAAGACATGGAAGCAACCTAAGTGTCCATCAGTAGATGAATGGATAAAGATGTGGTACATATACACAATGGAATATTATTCAGCCATAAGAAGAAAGCAAATCCTACCATTTGCAACAACATGGACGGAGCTAGAGGGTATTATACTCAGTGAAATAAGCCAGGCGGAGAAAGACAAGTACCAAATAATTTCACTCATCTGTGAAGTGTAACAACAAAGCAAAAACTGAATGAACAAAACAGCAGCAGACTCACAGAACCCAAAAATGGACTAACGGTTACCAAAGGGAAAGAGACTGGGGAGGATGGGTGGGAAGGGAGGGATAAGGGGACTAGGGATATTATGATTAGCACACATAATTTAAGGGGGGCACAGGGAAGGCAGTATAGCAAAAAGAAGACAAGTAGTGACTCTATAGTGTAGTAGTGACTCTATAGCGTCTTACTACGCTGATGGACAGTGACTGTAAGGAGGTATGTGGTGGGGACTTGATAATAGGGGGAATGTAGTAACTACAGTGTTGCTCATGTGAAACCTGAGCATAAGATTGTAAATCAACGATACCTTAATAAATTAAAATAAAAAAGCGTCGTCTCATTGGGGCCAACATTCCCCTGAGTTGTCTCTTCTGTTTACCTGGAAGTGCAAAGACAGGACAGCCTGACTTTGCAGTGTCTGCTGGGACCCAGCACCCCAATCGCCGAGGGGCTAAGAAGCGGCTCTTTTCTCCCCGTGGCCACTAGAGGGTGCAAGGACCTTGAGCAGCTAACGAGCCTCGGCGCTGCCGGCCGCAGGGGTCTGGACCCGGGCTGTGATTCAGCGCTGCACGCCCGGCCCCTGGGGGAAGGAACAGCTGGCTCTCGGGAGCCCCAGGACAGGTAAATACCCCTGCATCAGAGCAACTGTAGGTGTCTGATCTGTCCATGCTGACAGCAGGCTGGCGTGGCACTCCCGGGGCACCAGACGTACCTTTCCTCCCCCAATTCTGCATTCCTGAGTCTTGACCCCACGGAACAGCCTCATGGCCGCCTGAAACCCTCCCAGCCCCTCTCGAAACAGTCTGGCTGTGTCTGAGAGCGCACAGGTACATTACAGGCTAGAATAACCCTGTAATGGATCGTCCGCACGTCCTGTACACGTCTTAGCTTTCATTTACTGTAAGTAATCCTGCTCCTCCAATGAGACCTGAGAGCAGGAAAAAGGAAAGGGCAGAGTGCAGCTTTATGTTTGCTTAAACCACCGTGGCAGCGGCCAGTGGCACCCGAAGCAGCAACTGGGACCAGCCTTGGCCTCTGAGCAGAATCCAGTGAGTCTTGAGGAGAGGTGGCCCTGAGAAGTGCAAAGGGCCGGGGGCTCCAGAGTTGGAAGACTTGGGTTCAAATCCAGGTCTCCCATCCACCAGCCGCTGTGGTTACTTTCACTCTCAGGGCCTCCGTTTCTTCATCTGGAAGATCGGAGGTGATATTCACAACAGGGATGTAACTAGGTAAGAGTCTCCACTTAGGCCAGCTAAAATTAGGCAGTGGCTTGAAACAAGCATTTTCTTATCCCTCCCGTTCTATGGGTAGACTGGGATCTTGCCTGGGGTCTCCCATGCTGTTGACCTCTGATAAGCCAGGGTCCTCCGGAGGCTAAACTGGGATGCTGGGAAGCTTGGGCCCCTCTCCCCCACAAGCTGCCTCAGGGTCTCCTCTCCACCTGGTCCTCTCCAGCAGGACCCCATCTTGGGACACAAAGAGCCAGGCTACCCTTCTTTCTGGAGGCTTTAGGAGAGGATCCTTTCTTTTCTTGCCTTTTCCAGCTTGTAGAAACCACCCACATTTGCATGGTTTGTGACTTCTCCCCCATCTCAAAGCATATCCTTCCAACCTCTGTGACGACCATCACATTTTCCTGTTCTTCTTAAATTCTCCTGCCTCCTCGTATAAGGACCCTTGTACTTACGTTGGATTTGCCAGCATAACCCAGCAGAAGTTCCCCATCTCAAGGTCATCTGATCAGCAACCCTAATTCCATCTGCACCCTTAATTCCGCTTTGTACCATAACATCTTCACAGGTCCTAGGCATTAGGACATAAACATCTTTGGGGGACATTATTCCTACCACAAGATGGATGAAAGTCAGTTATTGATCTGACTACACAGCTTCCAAAAACATTTTTAGAGATTAGATTTATCATGAATCATGTTTCAGGAAAAATATTGCTCAGGCTCCTCCCTCTATACTCCCTGTGTTTTGTTTTGTTTTTTCATTCAATAAATATTGCCTGAGCTGGAAGCCTCTATGCTGGAGACTGTACAAAAACAGACGAATAAAACATCACCCCTGAGTATTAGAGATTAAAGATGGAAGCATGAGAGGTGAGTCAGAGGCCTCCTCCTAAAACCACATATAATATGAAAATATAATTAATACAACTAATCCTGAAAGAGCAACAGGAAGGAAGACTGCGCCAGACTGCATACATCTGGAGAATGCAAACTGGCAAACCCAGCCCTGGCATCAGGCCAGCCAGAGGGAAGCCCCACCTACAGCAACTACAAACACAAAGCATAGAGGCTTACACCTGTGTGCTCAGCCCACTGGTTCTGGCAGTGAAGACAGGAACAGCACCCGGGAAGCAGGAAACAGCCCTTTCCTCCCCCCAAGCACCAACACTGCTCCCCTGCAACCCCCAACATTGCTCCAGGGCCTGAGGAGCTCCAGAGAGTAGAGCTTCTGGGCACTAGAGGGCGACACATACAAATATGAAAAGTCAAAGGAACCTGGCTCAAACCAAAATCCCACAAACAGCAGAAAAAGGGTCCAGTGAAACAGAACTAATCAATATTCCTGAAAGAGATTTTAAAATAAAAATCATAAACGTGCTCCTGGAGGTACAGAAAAATATTCAAGAACTAAGGAATTAATTTAGGATGGAGATCCAATCACTAAGGAACACAATGGAGGGTCTTAACAGCAGATTAGATATGGTAGAGGAGATGATAAATGAAATAGAAATTAGAGAAGAGGGATACAAAGAAGCTGAGGCACAGAGAGAAAAAAGAATCTCTAGAAATGAAAGAATATTGAGAGAACTGTGTGACCAATCCAAACGGAACAATATTCATATTATAGGGGTACCAGAAGAAGAAGAGAGAGATAAAGGGATAGAAAGTGTCTTTGAGGAGGTAATTGCTGAAAACTTCCCCAATCTGGGGAAGGAAATATTCTTTCAGGCATGGAGGTGCACAGATCTCCCAACACAAGGGACCCAAGGAAAACAATACCAAAACATATAATAATTAAAATGGCAAAGATCAAGGATAGGACAGACTACTAAAAGCAGCCAGAGAGAGAAATAAGATCACATACAAAGGAAAACCCATCGGGCTATCATCAGACTTCTCAGCAGAAACCTTACAGGCCAGAAGGGAGTGGCATGATGTATTTAATACAATGAAACAGAAGGGCCTTGAACCATCTATCCAGCAAGATTATCATTTAAATTTGGAGGAAGGATTAAACAATTTCCAGATAAGCAAAAGCTGAGAGAATTTAGCTCCCACAAACCATCTCTACAGTGTATTTTGGAGGGACTACTATAGATGGAAGTGTTCCTAAGGCTAAATAGCTGTCACCAGAGGTAATAAAACCACAGTAAAGAAAGTAGAACAGTTAATTACTAAGAAAATGCAAAATTAAATCAACTACCCCCAAAGTCAGTCAAGAGATAGAGAAAGAATACAGAATATGATACATATTATATAATGAATGGAGAAGGAAGAAAAAGGAGGAGCAAAAAAAAAAAGAACCTTCACATTGTGTTTGTAATACAATACTATGTGAGTTAAGTTAGACTTTTAGATAGTAAGGAAGTCACCCTTAAACCTTTAGTAACCACGAATCTAAAGCCTGCAATGGCAATAAGTACGTACCTATTGATAATCACCCTAAATGTAAATGATCTGATGCACCAATCAAAAGACATAGAGTCACTGAATGGATAAAAAAACAAGACCCAACTATATGCTGCCTACAAGAGACTCACTTCAACCCAAAGACATACACAGACTAAAAGTGAAGGGATGGAAAAAGATATTTCATGCAACTAATAGGGAGAAAAAAGCAGGAGTTGCAGTACTTGTCAGACAAAATAGACTTCAAAACAAAGAAAGTCACAAGAGACAAAGAAGGACATTACATAATGATAAAGGAGTCAATCCAACAAGAGGATATAACCATTATAAATATCTATGCACCCAACACAGGAGCACCTACATATGTGAAACAAATACTAACAGAATTAAAAGGGGAAACAGAATGCAATGCATTCATTCTAGGAGACTTCAACACTCCACTCACTCCAAAGGACAGATCAACCAGACAGAAAATAAGGACAGAGGCACTGAACAACACATTAGAACAGATGGACCTAACAGACATCTATAGAACTCTATACCCAAAAGCAGCAGGATACACATTCTTCTCAAGTGCACATGGAACATTTTCAAGAATAGATCATATCGTAGGCCACAAAAAGAGCCTCTGTAAATTCAAAAAGGTAGAAATTGTACCAACCAGTTTCTCAGACCACAAAGGTATGAAACTAGAAATAAATTACGCAAAGAAAATGAAAAATCCCACAAACACATGGAGGCTTCTCAACATGCTCCTAAATAACCAATGGATCAATGACCAAATAAAAACAGAGATCAAGCAATATATGTAGACAAATGACCATAGTAATTCAACACCACAAAATCTGTGGGATGCAGCCAAGGCCATGCTAAGAGGAAAGTATATTGCAATACAGGCCTACCTCAGGAAAGAAGAACAATCCCAAATGAACAGTCTAAACTCACAATTAATGAAACTAGAAAAAGAAGAACAAAGGAGGCCCAAAGTCAGTAGAAGAAGGGACATAATAAAGATTAGAGCAGAAATAAATAGAGTTGAGAAGAATAAAACAATAGAAAGAATCAGTGAAAGCTAGTTCTTTGGGAAAATAAACAAAATAGGTAAACCCCTAGCCAGACTTATCAAGAAAAGAAGAGAGTACACACATAAACAGAATCAAAAGTGAGAAAGGAAAAATCACTACGGACACCACAGAAATACAAAGAATTATTGAAGAATACTATGAAAAATTAGGTGCTAACAAACTGGATAATCTAGAAGAAATGGACAACTTTCCAGAAAAATACAACCTTCCAAGACTGACCCAGAAAGAAACAGAAAATCTGAACAGACCATATGAAATTGAACTGGTAATCAAAAAACTACCTAAGAACAAAACCCCTGGACCAGATGGCTTCATTGTTGAATTTTATCCAACATTTAGTGAAGATCTAATACCCATTCTCCTTAAAGTTTTCCAAAAAGTAGAAGAGGAGGGAATACTTCCAAACTCATTCTGAGGCCAGCATCACCCTAATGCTAAAACCAGGCAAAGACACCATAAAAAAAGAAAATTACAGACCAATATTCCTGATGAACATAGATGCAAAAATACTCAACAAAATATTAGCAAACTGAATTCAAAAATACATCAAAAAGATCATCCATCATGACCAAGTAGGATTTATTCCAGGGATGCAAAGATGGTACAATATTAGAAAATCCATCAACATCATCCACCACATCAACAAAACGAGGACAGAAACCCCATGATCATCTCCATAGATGCTGAAAAAGCATTCGACAAAATTCAACCTCCTTTCATGATAAAAACTCTCAACAAAATGGGTACAGAGGGCAAGTACTTCAACATAATAAAGGCCATATATGACAAACCCACAGCCCACATCATACTGAACAGCGAGAAGCTAAAAGCCTTTCCTTTAAGATTGGAAACAAGACAGGGATACCCACTCTCCCCACTTTTATTCAACATAGTTCTGGAGGTCCAAGCCATGGCAATCAGACAAAACAAAGAAATAAAAGGCATTCAGATTGGTAAAGAAGAAGTTAAACTGTCACTATTTGTAGATGACATGATATTGTGCATAAAAAATCCTAAAGAATCCACTCCAAAACTACTAGAATATCTGAATTCAGCAAAGTTGCAGGATACAAAATTAACACATGGAAATCTGTTGCATTCCTATACAGTAACGATCAACTAGCAGAAAGAGAAATCAGGAAAACAATTCCATTCACAATTGCATCAAAAAGAATAAAATACCTAGGAATAAACCTAGCCAAGGAGTGAAAGACCTATACACTGAAAACTACAAGACACTCTTAAGAGAAATTAAAGAGGTCACTAATAAATGGAAATTCATCCCATGCTCTTGGGTAGGAAGAATTAATATTGTCAAAATGGCCTCCTGCCTAAAGCAATCTACAGATTCAATGCAATCCCTATTAAAATACCAACAGCATTCCTCGATGAACTAGAGCAAATAATTCTAAAATTCATATGGAACCAGAAAAGACCCAAGATACCAAAGCAACCCTGAGAAGGAAGAATAAAGCTAGGGGGATTACACTCCCCGACTTTAAGCTCTACTACAAAGCCACAGTAATCAAGACAATTTGGTACTGGCACAAGAACAGACCCATAGACCAATGGAACAGATTGGAGAGCTCAGATAAAAACCTAAGCATATATGGTCTATTAATATACTAGAAAGGAACCATGGACATACAATGGGGAAATGACAGCCTCTTCAACAACTAGTGTTGGCAAAACTGGACAGCTGCATGCAAGAGAATGAAACTGGTTTATTGTCTATCCCCACACACAAAAGTAAACTCAAAATGGATCAAAGATCTGAATGTAAGTCATGAAACCATAAAACTTAGAAGGCAACATAGGCAAAAATCTCCTGAATATAAACATGAGCAACTTTTTCCTGAACGCATCTCCTTGAGCAAGGGAAGCAAAGGCATGGGACTACATCAAACTTAAAATCTTCTGTATAGCAAAGGACACCATCAACAGAACAAAAAGGCATCCTACAGTATGGGAGAATATATTTTAAATGACATATCCGACATGGGGTTAACATCCAAAATACATTAAAAACTCACCTCAATAACCAAAAATCGAATAACCTGATTAAAAAATGGGCGGAGAATATGAACAGACACTTCTCCAAGGAAGAAATTCAGATGGCCAACAGACACATGAAAAGATGCTCCACATCACTAATTATCAGTGAAATGCAAATAAAAACTACACTGAGATATCATCACACCAGTTAGGATGGCCAGTATCGAAAAGACTAAGAACAACAAATGCTGGTGAGGATGCAGAGAAAGGGGAACCCTCCTACACTGCTGGTGGCAATGTAAGCTAGTTTAACCATTGTGGGAAGCAATATGGAGGTTCCTCAAAAAACTAAAAATAGAAATACCATTTGACCCAAGAATTCAACTCCTAGGAACTTACCCAAAGAATATAATTTCTCAGGTTCAAAAAGACATATGTTCCCCTATGTTTACTGCAGAACTATTTTACAATAGCCAAGATATGGAAGCAACCTCAGTGTCTATCAGTACATGAATGGATAAAGAAGATGTGGTACATATACACAATGGAATACTATTCAGCTATAAGAAGGAAACAAATCCTACCATTTGCAACAACATGGGTGGAGCTGGAGGACATTATGCTCAGTGAAATAAGCCAGGTGTAGAAAGACAAGTACCAAATGTTTTCCCTCATTTGTGGAGTATAACAATGAAGCAAAACTAAAGGAACAAAATAGCAGCAGACTCACAGACTCCAAGAAGGGACTAGTGGTTACCAAAGGGGAAGGGTGTGGGAGGGTGGGTGGGGAGGGAGGGAGAAGGGGATTGAGGGGCATTATGATTGGCACACATGGTGTGGGGGGATCATGGGGAAGACAGTGTAGCACAGAGAAGGCAAATAGTGACTCTGTGGCATCTTACTACACTGATGGGCAGTGACTGTAGCGGGGTATGGAGGGGACAGATAATATGGGTGAATGCAGTGACCACATTGTTTTTTCATGTGCAATCTTCATAAGAGTGTATATCAATAATACATTAATTTTAAAAAATCACATCCCTTGCTTTGAGAAGTTCACAATTGTTATTCCCCCCAGAATCCATTCCCCTTTCTTCCTGCTCACAGAGTCCCGATTTTGTGCAGACTAAATTTTGTGCAGAGGATGAACCATGACTGGTTTGAACCAGAGTTAGAAAACTGGAGCTCACAGGTCAAGTCCAGCCTGCCATCTGTCTTTGTAAATGAAGTTTTATGGGATCATAGCCACACCCATTCATTGCAATATAATTTGTGGCTACTTTTGCACCACCAAGGCAGGGTTGAGTAGCTGCAAAAAAAGACCATAGCCCACAAAGCCAAAAATATTTGCTACCTGGCCCTCTGTGGAAAAATTTGCTGACCCCTTATATACGTCAATGGTACTCAACCCAGGCTGTGTTTAAGAATCATTTGGGGAAGCTATCCTTCCAAAATTGCAAAAACCCTAGGTCCCACTCCCAGAGCTTCTCATTTAATTGATCCAGAGGTGGTACCTGGTTGTTAGGACTTCTTAAAAGCTACTCAGGTGATTCTACTAGGCAACTAAGTTGGAGAACCATTGCCAGCCATGGGAATTCTGTTTCCTTTAATAAGAATTGACTTGTAGAATAGGATGGGGATGAGAATCAGTTCTGGCCAATGAACCATATAGGACGTCCACTGAGGAGATTCTGGGAAAGTTTTTCTGCCCTGATATAAAGGCAAGCATGAGGAGGCAAGGCTCCATTTACCACCTCTTCCATTCTGCTGCAAGTGGTGTTGTGTAAGAGTTTGATGGCTGGAACTACAGCAACCAACTTGTGACCATGAGGGGATGAGTTCAAGATTGAAAAGCCACAATGCTGAGGATGGTGGAGCAGAATGATGGCAAGAGACTGGGTCCTTGGCAACCATGAGCCACCTCCTTCTGCACTTCTTGTTAAGTAACAATAAACATCCTTATGATTTAAGCTGTACTTGTGGGGTTTTCTATAACTGTTAGCCAAATATATTCCTAAATGACACAACATTCTAGTGGGGAGACTGAACAAAAAGGAACAATTGCAATAGTGTGGGTGTAGCAAGTGGAATGGTGGCCTCCCAAAAGCTATGTTCACATTCTCGTATCCAGAACTTTGAATGTGGGTAATTTGAAAATAGGGAATTTGCAGTTGTAATTAAGGATCTTGAGATGAGATCATCCAAGATTATCCAGGGGGCCCTAAACCCAATGCCAATTGTCTTTGTAGGAGATGGACAGAAGACAGACACAAAGACGCGAAGGTCGTGTTAAAGACAGAGGTAGGGATGGGAGTGATGTGGCCAGCAGCCCAGGAATGCCACGTCAGAGGTCCCCAGATCCTGGAAGAAGCAAGGACCATACCCCTCGCCCATGCACACACACACACACACACACACACACACAGTGCCCAAGGAACGCGGCTCTGCTGCATTTCAGACTTCTGGCTCCAGAACTGTGAGAGAATAAATTTCCATTGTTTGAAACCACCCAGTTTGTGGTGATTCGTTACAGCAGCGGGGGGGAAACGAATGCAGTGGGTAAACATTACAGTGGAGTCACGAAGAGGGCAAGGCGCAGCTCCAGACAGGAAGCAATCAGACTACGTGTCCATGAACAGCTACTGCTAAAAACTGGTCTGTTTCTCCAACAAACATTCAGTGACCTATTGCTCTGGCCTGCCAGTGTGACAGATGCAGGGGATATGGAATCGAACCAGAGATCCCCTTCCTGGTTCACGGAGGAAGACAGAATGCCAAACAAGCAGTCAGAGCAACATGACAAGTACCGAGTTAAGGGGCTTTGGAACCACACAGAGGGCCATCCAGTCTTTGATGGTCAGGGAAGGCTTCCTGGAGGAAGTGGTATCTGAACTGAGAAATAAACAAGGAGACATTCAATCGGTGAGTGAAGGGAATGGGGCACAGAGGAGGCTCTCAGATGTTAGTTCCTTTTCTTCCTTCATACTGTGTCCGGGTCCCACTTGTGACACAAGAAAAAGGATGCAGCAGGTAGACCAGATCTGAACCCAAACCATAACAAAGCACAGCCTCCTCTAACGCACAAAGCAAGCCCTGGGTGCGTCTGCAGTGCTCAGGCTTCACCAGGCCCAGCATGGGATTCAGGGAAACCTGAGTCCCAGTCCCATCCCTGCCTGACACTGCCAGTTGAGAAGGTCATTTCGCCTCCCTGAACTCCAGGCGCTTCTTCATTTATTCCTTCTCGGGCCTACCATGCCCCAGTGTCACCTCTTTCTGGGTCTAGAAAGACATTGGATTTCATTTGACCCAAACCAATGTCATCAAGGCTTTACAGAGGTGGAAACAGGCTTAGGGAGAGAAATGGCTTGCCGTAGGTAGGCAAGCGGGAATGTGAACATCCTGCCTTCTAGTACCAGGCTCGTCCACTAGCCCTTGCTGCTTCTCCACCAAGGGGGAGCCCACTGGGCTCAGGATCTGACAAAGGGTGGCATATTTTCAGATTTTTCTATCAAGCTGTAGCAGCTTGTAGGAGATGAGCTCGTAGGAGATCTGTTTCCTCTCTAGAAATACGTCTGCACTAATGGATTTTGGTGAAGCCAAAAATGGTGGCTCAGCCATACTACGGACTACCATACGCAATCATTTAAAAACCTGATGTGGCACAAATTGTCCATGCTATATTTTTCTTTCTCTTTTTCTTTTGAAGCATAGTTGATTCACAATCTTACATTGGTTTCAAGTATACAACACAGTGGTTCATCACCCATATTATTAAATCCTCACCCCCATGAGTGCAGCTGCCATCTGTCAACGTAGGAAGATGTTACAGAATCATTGGCTATATTCTCCCTGCTGTGCTACCATCCCCATGACCAACTTATATTATGATTGAGAGTTTTTGTGCCCCTTTATCCCCCTTCCCCATGGTAACCACTAGTCACTTCTCAGTGTCTATGAGTCTACTGCTGTTTTGTTCATTTTGTTTTATTTTTATATTCCACAAATAAGTGAAATCATATGGTATTTGTCTTTCTCCACCTGGCTTATTTCACTTAGCATAATACCCTCTAGGTCTATCCATGTTGTTGCAAATGGCAGGATTTCTTTCTTCGTATGGCTAAATAATATTCCATTGTGTATATGTACCACCTCTTCTTTATTCATTCATTTATTGAAGGATACTTCCATCAATAGGTTGCTTCCGTATCTTGGCTATTGTAAATAATGTGGCAGTAAACATAGGGGTGCATGTATGTTTTCAAATCAGGGATTTTGTTTTCTTTGGGTACATTCCCAGAAGTGGGATTACTGGGTCATACGGTATTTCTTTTTTTAGTTGTTTGAGGAACTTCCATAATGCTTTCCACAGTGGCTGCACCAACTGACATTCCCACCAACAGTGTAGGCGGGTTCCCTTTTCTCCACATCCTTGCCAACACCTGTTATTTCTTTACTTTTTAATACTGGCCATTCTAACTCGTATAAGGTGATATCTCATTGTGGTTTTGATTTGCATTCCCCGATGATTAGCAAGGTGGAGCATCTTTTCATGTGCCTGTTGGCCATCTGTATTTCTTCTTTGGAGAAATGTCTGTTCAGGTTCTCCACCCATTTTGTAATCATATTATGTTTTTTGGTGTTGAGGCATATGAGTTCTTTATATATTTTGGGTGTTAACCACTTATCAGATAAATCATTTACAAATATATTCTCCCATACTGTAGGTTGCCTTTTTGTTCTACTGATGATGTCCTTCGCTGTACAAAAGCTTTTTAGTTTGATGAAGTCTCACTTGTTCATTTTTTATTTTGTTTCCCTTGCCCAAGGAGATGTGTCCAGGAAAAAAATTGCTCATGCTTGTGTTCAAAAGACTTTTGTCTATGTTTTTTTCTAAGAGTTTTATGGTTTCATAGCTTACATTTAGATCTTTAATCCATTTCAAATTTACTTTTGTGTATGGAGTTAGACAGTAATCCAGTTTCATTCTCTTACAGTTTTCCCAACACTAGTAATTGAAGAGGCTGTCTATATTTGTGGCTTCTTTATCATATATTAATTGACCATATATGTATGGGTTTATATCTGGGCTCTCTCACCTATTGATCTATGGGGCTGTTCTTGTGCCAGTACCATACAGTTTTGATTACTGTAGCTTTACAGTATAGTTTGAAGTCACAGAGCATAATACCCCCAGCTTTGTTCTTCTTTCTCAGGATTGCTTTGGCTATTTGGGGTCTTTTGTGGTTCCATATGAGTTTTAGGATTATTTGTTCTAGTTCATGGAAAAATACTGTTGGTATTTTGATAGGTATTGCATTGAATCTGTAAATTGCTTTTAGGCAGGATGGACATTTTGACAAAATTGATTCTTCCCCTCTATGATTACAGGACAGATTTCCAATTATTTGTGTCTTCTTTAATTTCTCTCATGTGTGTCTTATGGTTTTCAGAGTACAGGTCTTTCACTTCCTTGGTTAGGTTTATTCCTAGGTATTTTATTCTTTTTGATGCAATTGTGAATGGAATTGTTTTCCTGATTTCTCTCTCTGCTAGTTCGTTGTTAGTATATAGGAATGCAACAGATTTCTGTGTATTAATTTTGTATCCTGCAACTTTGCTGAATCCAGTTATTAGTTCTGATAGTTTTTTGGTGGAGTCTTTAGGGTTTTCTGTGTATAATATCATGTCATCTGCAAATAGTAACAGTTTTACTTCTTCCTTACAAATTTGGTGCTCTTAATGTCTTTATCTTGCCAGATTTCCATGGCTCATGATATGTCTTTCTAAATAAAATTGATTAAGATACTCAGAAAAATTGCAAAGATAGTACAGAGAGTTCCCATATGCCTACACTCAGTTTCTCCTATTATTACCTTACATTAGTATGGTATGTCTGTTATAATTAATGAACCAGTACTGGTACATTATTACTAACTAAAATCCATACTTTATTCAGACTTTCTTAGTTTTTACCTAATGTCCTTTTTCTGTTCCAGGGTCTCCTCCTAGGCTTCTCTTGGCTGTGATAGTTCCTCAGACTTTCCTTGTTTTTGATGACCTTGACAGTTTTGAGGAACACTGGCCAGGTGTTGTAGAATGTCCCTCAATTGGGATTTGTCTGATGTTTTTCTCACAGTGACCCTGGGCTAATGGGTTTGGGGAGGAATACCACACAGATGAAGTGCCATTCTTATCACATCAAATCAAGGATACAGATGATCCACATGACTCCTCACTGGGGTGGTACCTTGATGATGTAATACCTGTCAGGTTTCTCTACTGTCTATGATTTTGCTTTTGTCTTTGAAATATTCTTTTTGGTCCAGCCTCATTGAGATATAATTGTCCCTGATATTTAGATGAATGAAAAATGGTAGTTTCAGAAAAGGAGGTAAGGTCTAGACAGTTAAAAAAAATATGTGCAGCAAACAGTGAGGAATGACCGGTCCTTCATTCCTAGCTTGTGATTCGTGTGGGGCTGATCCCATTCCTAAGATCCCTGGGGTGGGCACGTGACCCAACCTAACCCAGTCAGAGAATCCCATCCTTCGGAAGGTCATCACAGGTTCAGAGGTGAACACATGACACAAGTGTGTCCAGTGAACATCAGCCCTGGAAAAAGATAGCGTTGATCTGCTGGTTTTGCTAAGCTGGTAGGATGTGAGCTTAGAGAACCAACTGGAAGAAAGAGATGAGAGATGGAAAGAGACAAATTCCCAACGCATTATTTGAGCATGTGTATCTGGCCATGCCTGAAGCTAGTGTATTCCTTTTCAGTTGCGTGAGCCAATTATTCTGCTTTTATTTTGTAAAAATCATTTCTACTACATTTCTTACTTCTTTACCTGCCATACCCCTCTAATTATTTATCTCTTTATCTATATAGCACTATCCATAATCTATCTATCATCTATGTCTCGGTATTACTGAGTCTTATCATCTGAGAGTTACTTACCCTCATCAAACACTGCACCTTTAAATACTTCAGTATGTATTTCCTAAGAACAAGAGCCTTATACTACATAATTCTGATTCAATCATCATTTTTAAAGAAATCCAACATTCACATCCTACTATTTTCTGATATATTTTCCATGTGCAATTTACACATGGCTCTGGAATCAGATAGTCTTGGATAATCTCTATAGTCCCAACTCCAAAATGGAAGTCTGTGAACTTGAAAGAGCACCACAGAACCAAATATTAATGAAACTTTGCTTGATGCACCCAGCTTGAAATAATTTGGAAACTCCTTCCTCCCCAATTTTAAATGCATTTGATTCACAAAATTTCCAAAATTACTAGGAATGTGGGGCTTACAATACCGAATATGATTTGATGGCTCCTGCTACATTCATGTCTTTGGAAAATAGAAACATTTGCCAATTTGGATCAGATTTGGTGGTGAATTATATATATTTAAAACTATACTAAGTCTTTAGGAGCAAATCCTAGCCGTAAAAGGCACTCCATCCTGTCCCTGCCCCATGGGGCTGTGTTGTGACAATTAAATGAGACCGTGTTTAGGACAGGGTCCAGGGCTGAGTTTGCCCTGAGGCACAACAGGTGCAGGGTCCAGCGACTCCGATACTTTTAGGGGCCTGTGGCAAGATTTTAATATATTTTAATATCAGAAGAAAAAAAATGAAAAATCCCCACCTACCTTCTATTTGTCTTTGTGCCAATATAGTCACAAAATGTAATGTTTCTTATAGGGGAAGGACCCAAGAAAGTCTTAATGTGGCCCTGAGAGTACCTGGTACTCAACCAATGTGAGTTGTTTTGTCATCCTTCTCTACTGTGCTATTATTAGCAAGAATAGGCCACTCCTCCTTGGCGTGGGGTCCTCAGACCCACCAGCCCCACAGAAGGGCGATAAGGCCAAAGTAATAGTAAGGACCAACAGTGGTGAGCTGCACCCCGCTTCGCCTAAAAACAATCATTGATTGTCTCCTGCTATCCCCTTAACATCCCAATGAGGTGGGTATTATTATCCAGAGGAGGAAATGGAGCCCAGAGCAGTTAGGTAGTTTGCTCAGGAACACAAAGCTCACAAGAGGGGAGGCAGGATTTGATGCCATAGCCATATCCCCCATCTGCTAAGAGAGGTCACGTTAATCAGGAAAGAGAGAAATCCTCGAAAGACTGTCACGGGAATTTGGATCTGATCATACAGATGGCAACACTGGGAGGTCTGGGGAAAGGAGCTCAGTGACATTTAGGGGGATAAACTGGGCCGCGGTGCTTGGGGTCTTGGTGGGATGTCATCATAATTCCAGGGAACATCCCGAGAGGTGTCTAAGATCGCTGAAGCGCCCTCACCATGTAAAGGTGGGTTTCATTCCCTCTGGAAACAGTCTGCTTGGGGCACCCTCTGGTTTAGTACTAAAGGAGAGTTAGAGGTGCTGCCAGCCCAACCACCTGCCCAGCAACCACCTGGAAAACTTTCTCTTTTAATACCTTGACTGCGCTGGGCAAAAGGCCATAAACCCCATTCTTTACTTGCATGATGGCTCTGCTAGAAAGGATTTGGCATTAATATACGTTGATCTATTAAACAAACATTTACTACATGCTTCATTTGTGCCAGGTAGTGCACTGGGTAGGAGGATGCAGGATTTCAAAGACTGTCAAGCATCTGTCCTCTCAGAGCTGAAGTCAAAAGGAGAGTATACCCAAGGGAAAAGCAATGCAAATAACAACAGATTATGGCTGGTGCTAGGACATAAAAGAGGAGGCCACCTATAGGAGAAGAAAAGATGACTGGCTGTCCCCCGTACCTCTTTCTTTTAAACTCATAGATCTCCCAATTTGTAGCTGGGCATATGGTCATGCAGCATTTCCCAAGCTCCCTTGCAGCAGGTATGGTCACGTGACTGAGTCCTGGCCAGTGAGTCAGAAGCTACAGTGGTGTGTGCACCTTACAGGAAGTGTCCTGAAAGAGGAGGTGGCTCCTTCTCTGGCTGGGGAGAATGCCAGAGCACCCATCTTAACCACCTACTGAAGGCCACACACAGTGGAGCAACGAGGGAGAAGGAACCTGGATTCCAGACACCTTGGAGTCCCATCTCAGTCCCATAACACCCACTTTCAGACTTTCAGATGACAGAGAAATAAATACCTGTGTTTAGAACCCATCTAAGGGAAGAGGGCTTACTCTAGATGGGGTGGTTCAGGAAGGCTTCCTGGAGGAGGGGGGAAAGGGTGCTGCCCAGTAGAAGCATAACACAAGCCTTATGTGTAATTTTTTTCAATGGAAGTATCCTTGATATACAATCTTATGTTGGTTTCAAATATACAACACAGTGTTCAACAGTTACCCAAATCCTCCTGCCCTCTAGTGTGGTTCCTATCAATGTAGTAAGGTGTTACAGAATCATTGACTATATTTTCTATGCTGTACTACCTTCCCCATGACCAGCTTATATTGTAATTGTGAATTATTGTGCCCCTTTATCCTCTTTACCCTCCCCCCAACCCACCCAATCCCTCCTCCTTGGTAACCACTAGTACCTTCTCAGTGTCTATGAGTCTGCTGTTATTTTGTTCCTTCTGTTTTGCTTTGTTTTTATAATTCCACAAATAAGTGAAATCATATGGTGTTTGTCTTTCTCCACCTGGCTTATTTCACTGAGCATAATACCCTCTAGCTCCATCCATGTTGCTGCAAATGGTAGGATTTCTTTTCTTTTCATGGCTGAATAATATTCCATTGTGTATATGTACCACATCTAATTTATCCATTCATCTACTGATGGACACTTAGGTTGCTTCCATATCTTGGCTATTGTAAATAGTGCTGCGATAAACATAGGGGTGCCTATGTCTTTTTGAATCAGGGATCTTGTTTTCTTCAGGGCCTTAGGTGTAATTTTAGATACTCTAAATTTAAATTTTAGGAGCTACATTCACAGAGTAAGAAAGACATTTTAGAAATACAGTTTGTTTAACACAATACATGCAAAATACTATCATTTCAACCTGTAATTGACACAAAAACTATTGATGGGACATTGTACTTTTTTTCCATGCTAAGTCTTCAAAATGTGGTGTGCATTTGATGTTTACAGCACATCTTATTACAGACGAGTCCCTTTCAGGTGCTGTAGCCACATGTGGCTGGCAGCGCGTCCGTGTTGGACAACCCTTCTCTGGAGGGATGAAAGAGCAAAGGAGAAAGGCTGCAAAGAGCATTGTAAGCTGAGGAAATCAAGCTAAGCACCAAGAGCCAGGGTGGGAAATATCAGGTCTGAGTAATACAAGTTCTCACTTGATAGAATCTTCCGCAAACACAGGATGGGCCCAGCAGGGGACTGCATGGTTTAATTAATATTTTGAAAGCTCTGAGATACCATTCAGATTTCCCTTCTTCCCCGGGGTGTATTGCCAGGGTCCACCTGAGGAGTGATGAGTCAGACTTTCTATGTTCAAATCTTTGCTGTTTCGTACTGCTGTGTGACCGTGGCAAATTACTTAATCTTTCTGTGCCTCAGTTTCTTTCATCCCTAAAGGGTGGATGATAATGGAACTTGCCTCAGAGGTGGTTGTGAGGAGTATTTGTTGAGCACTTCCAACAACACGGAGCTTGTGGGAAGCATACTTTAGACATTGGCTGTAGACTCGGGATTGTTTCTGGTGCCCAAGTTATTGGTGTGCAAGAAGGAACAAGTGGGAGATGAACGTATTGCCAGCTGGGTTTACTGAGCTTCAGACAGGAGAGGGAAGAAGGGAGGTGAGTGTTCCAAGAATGTAATTCATTTAAAGTCATAACATAAGGAAGTGGGTGGCAGTGCAGATACAAAAGCAAAGTAGAAAGAGTCACCAAGAAAAATAAACCAGAAAAGAAAGGGACATAGAAAAATAATAGCCACTGTTTTTTGTCTCCCTGCTGTGCTCTGAAGTTTGGAAATTCTGATGCTTATAGGAGCGAGGCTAGGTTTTTTTTTTTTTTTAGTTTCTTTTTTATTTAATTTTGGTATCGTTAATATGCAATCACATGAGCAACATTGTGGTTACTGGATTCCCCCCATTTTCAAGTTCCCACCACGTACCCCATTGCAGTCACTGTCCATCAGCATAGTAAGATGCTATAGAATCACTACTTGTCTTCTCTGTGCTATACTGCCTTCCCCGTGCCCCCCTTGCCCACATTATGTGTGCTAATCATAATACCCATTTTTCCCCTATCCCTCCCTTCCCACCCATCCTCCCCAGTCCTTTTCCCTTTGGTAACTGGTAGTTCATTCTTGGAGGAGCTAGGCTAGTTTTGCAAATAAGTGAAGAAGCCTGAGTGTAAGACAATAGAGTGTAGTGGGGTCTGTGGCTACAAGTTTCTCGGCTTAGCCGACTGTCAGTACTAAAGCACATTTCTCTAGCAGAGTGGGTACAAACAGTTGGAACCTCATCAGCTCTGCAACCTTGGACAAGTTGCTTATACCCTCCATCCCTCAGTTACCTCATCTGTTAAATGGGAATAATAGTAATTATTTACAAGAATGAACTCAGGTGAGTTTAGAGCAGTACCTGACACATAGTAGACATTCAACAAGTATTAGCTACTATTATTATTGTTGTCATTAGTCGCATTGCAGAAACAGGGCAGGTGGACCTCATACTGGTGTGATTAAAGGCATCAGCATCAAAGTCAGACAGACTCAGATCTGCTGCTTACTGGCAGAATGACTCATTTAAGTTATATAACTTCTTTGCGTTTCATTTTCTCAAATGTAAAATGAAGAATGTGGAAGTATCTGCATGCTCCAGTAAGATGCTTTTGGCTGTAAGGAACAGACATTTCTAACAACCATAAGAAAATGTATCATCTCACATAACAGAGCCCCGAGGTAGAGTGGCCTTCAGAAATAGCTAATGCAGAAGCTGAATCTGGGCATCAAGGTTTCAGAAACTTAACATCTCTCTGAGGTTCACCTTCAGGCTAAGGTTGAGTTTCTTTTGTGGCAACCAGATGGCTTCTGGCTTCTTGTGGTAAATGAGGCCTCAAGCTTTGTCCTTCATATCCAATGAGCAATAGAATATCCCCACCAGTGGAATAAAATTCCTTCCTTTCAAGTGTAATTGGTCCAATTTAAGTCTCATACTCATGGACTGAGAATCCTTTCACTGGGAAATGCCCTAAGCTGATTGGCTGGGCCTGAATTCCTGGACCTATCACAGGAGGATACTGGGACCAATCAGAACCCATCCCTGGAGATGGGGATGGGGCTGGCGTGCCCTCAGTCCTGTGGGCTATGTGCATTTCTGGATTTCAAGAAATTCCAGTCTGGATGCTGAGTAGGCAATCACAGTGTCCCCCACACTGCCTCCCAGGGTTATCAAGAAGATTAAATAAGAAAATGTTTTCAAAGCTCTAAGCACAGTGCCTCACACCTATTATTAAGCTTATCTGTGTTGTTAGTGTTGTTAGTGGGAGCTGAAATGAGAGCATGGAATTGCTAAATTGGTTTCCAAAGGAGAGAACAGAGAGTACTGGCAGGATTGACTTTTTTTTTTTCTGGGTACAGTTAAGAGAGAAAGAGTATAAATATTCTTAACCATTTACCAGCTATCAGGTGCCTTGTAGACAAACTCAGAGACTAATATACTCATGAGGCAGCACTTGAGCTTAATCTGATATACCATCCAGGAAGTAATAGATGAAAATTAATAAGAGAACTGGTCCTTAGTGATTGATATAGGGACCTCCACGTAAGGGTCATGCAGCTTGAGTTTAGGGGCCCTTACTCTCCTTTCCTATGACCTAGGAGGGGACCTAGTAATTTTTTCTTTTTTAGGCCATCATGGTTATGTCATGTATCTTCGATGCATTAGATCAGGGGCTAGAAAACTATAACTCTTCAGGCAAATCTCACTTGCTGTTTGTTTCCTAGCAATTTTATAATCATAATTAACCTTTTTTTTTTTTCCTAAGGAGGGCCTCTCCAAAATCACATAAACTGGGGGCCCCACAAAATGTGATGTTATGCTTTGAGTGGAGATGCAAAACTTAGCTAAGAAGGTAACTGATGGGTCAAAGTCACTGGGAACTTTAGAGGTGGGTAAGAGCTTTTTCTCTTCCCTTTTCTCTGCATCTTTCTCTCTCTGTTCTGCAAGTCACTGCCTGGCTTCGTTCTGTATGGATATTCTCTCCATGTAGCAGAAACAATGACCTCTGGTGGCCTCAGACCCCTAGTTCAGTACCTCCATCAGAAGGAGAGCTCCCAACATCTGTGATCAGTCCCAGAGAAGATTCTGATTGGCCCAGCATGAGTCACATGCCTATGTCATGAGCCAGCCCAGTGGCCAGGGGAATAAGCTACTCTGGCCAGCCTGAGCCACATGGAGAGAAGAAAGGGAAGACAGGCCAGAGCCACACCAAGTTCTCCCAGAGGAGCTTGGGGGAAGGGAGGCGGAGACACACAATGGTTAACTATAGTGTGTTACACGGAGGGACTGCAACCAATTCCTTCATCCCCAACACGTTGTCACTGAGGGTACTCTGTCCCTGAGAAGGGACATTTCCATTTACACAAGGTTACTCTGTATTTGCACAATAGATCAATCATTATGAAATCACGGGCCTGATATAAAATAATCCTATCCCCACATGCCCGGGTGTTTGATGGGGGAGGAAGAAAGTGCCACGTTTACCATGATTCTGGGTATGGACTCATCATCCAGGACCTTGTGACCCAGAAAAACAGGAAAGGCCTGGAGTCACCCTGTCTAGCAGTCCCCTTTTTAGGGCTCACCAAAGGGATTTCGTTTAATATACCTCCAGAGGCTTCTCCTTGTGGGGCTGCTCTCACTGCTGCCAGATCTGCCTTCCTAGAATAGCTACGGTTCCGGGGTGTGGAGATGGGTATGTTCTCATCCATCAGCTGCAGAGAGTCAGGCATCATTTTTCATCACTGCCTCCGAGGACACCAGCACCACCACACCGCTCCCCTTTGTAAACTGGGTATCATCCAAATCTCCCTCCCCAGGGGAGTTTGGCAAAAGTGTCTCCCTGTTAGCCTTAGAGGATGATAGCTGTAACCAAATGCTTCCTCTGTTGTTAGCAGTCTGCTGGGGCAGGCATGCAGCTAGCTTAAGCAAAAATCCTCGCTATAAGGATATGGAGCATCTTGCAGAACCTGAAGGCCTCAGGAGGGTCCAAAAATGGAAAGCCATCAGACACACAGACTAGATTTGCATTTCAAGATCCTCTCAGCTCTGTTTCTTTCTGCGGGTTGGATTCGTTCTTCTTTCTCTCTCCAGCCTGACTTCCTAGACCACCCCAAGGACTGTAGCAGCTCCAGAGCTTAGTCTGGCCACATGGTGTCTTTCTCTTGATCTGTCTCTCTGTGTCCTGGCAGAGGATATAAGGTAGACATGGAAGGTTCCACAGGTTCCACACTCACTGGAAAAATCTATGAGCTCTTAATTTCCTATCATTCCTATTGAGATAATAGTAAAAGCGAGAACAAACATTTATTTAGGACCTACTAGGCAAATTTGCATGTCATTTGCATTTTTACCCTCGCAACACTCCCAGGAGACAGTACTATAATTGTCATCTCCGTTTTTCAGCAAGGAAGCACATGGAGGGTGAACCCCAGTTCCTCCTGTGCATAGTAAGGCTTGCGTGCAGGCTCAGGGAAGCACCCAACCAGAGGGAAGGTCTTCCTCTGATTCAGCACAAGCGTCAGATCAGTCAGTGGTACCCACCATGAACCATTATCTGGACACATCCTCCAACCACAGCCATCAGTTTCCCTTCAAGGAATTGCTATTTCCCAGCTACTTGCAGCTTGCCTGGGATTATCAATTGAGGTATCAAAGGGTAAGGATGGGCTGGCGCTAGACCTGTCCTGGAACCTGAATCTCGGGGCAGACTCACCCTGCAGCCATGCCTGGAGACTGGAGGAACAGGCAGACCAGGTATCCCAGGCGACATTTTGCGCCGAGAAATATCTCCCCTGCAGTGCCCACATTTCCTGTCTGTAGAGCAGGCCAGAACCTGCCACCTGCTCAGGGTGTCCAGTGTAAGAAGGCAGCATGGCATAGTGGGTCAGCACTCACAGCCTGGAGTTCAAATCCCAGCTCTGCCTCTTACTAGCTGGGTGACTTGGGTGATTTTGTTCCCTTCTCTGAAAAACGGAGATGACAATTATAGTACTGTCTCCTGGGAGCGTTGCGAGGGTAAAAATGCAAATGACATGCAAATTTGCCTAGTAGGTCCTAAATAAATGTTTGTTCTCGCTTTAACTATTATCTCAATAAGAATGATAGGCAATTAAGAGCTCATAGATTTTTCCAGGCACAGGTGATCCCATCAGCTGGTACAAACATGAATAGAGAGAGGAAAATTCACACCTAGCTTAGCGATCCTCATTTAAAATAAAAATACCTTATTGTATTCCTATGGCTTCCCTAGGGGTGAGCCAAAACCCATTTCTATCAGTCATTGTGTGTGTGTGGGGGGGGGGGGCTGGGAGAGGAGAGGGTTGGTGGAACTGCAGGTGCCCAGGCTCTGGCCCAGCCCTGACCGAAGGTGGGACCAGGGAATGTGCATTTTTAAAAACTCCCTGGGGATCCCTGTGCTTGCTAACTTTGAAAACTGTTCTCTCTTTGTAGAGAACATCGGCAGGGGAAGGAAATCACAGTCCACTGTTCGGGATTCCTGAGCAGCGCAGCGTCGTAAGGCAGGTCAGGGGGGACCAGGCATGCCAGGTCTTCTTCCTGTCTTGCAAGGCTGCTGCCCCATGTTTCTCGGGGGGTCAGATGAGTGGAGAGGAAGCTGACGCTGGTCTGAGTCTGCTCCCGCCTGTCCGTATCGGGAGTCATGGGCACTTCATGGTTTCTACTCTGGCAACTCAGGCCATCAAAGTCACAGCTGGTCCTTCCAGTCCCCAGAGAAAAAGCAACTCAGTGGCTCTGTGACCTGTCACCAGCCTAACAAGGTGACAGCTATGGTAGAAGAGGCCAGGCATCAAAGAGAAGGCAGGCAGGAAGCTTCTGTACATCTGCCCTGCTGTCCTGCAAGCCGCAGGCTTGTTACCTGCAGGTGGCACTGGGAATGAGCCGAAAACACTGCCCCAGGTTTTCCTCCGGGAGACTAATTCCTCTCCCTGCCCTGCTTCTGGGAAGACACCAACTACTCTGGCTTCACCTAAGCCTGGCATTTCATAGAGCTAAAGAGTACAGATCCTGCAGAGGCACTCTCGACCGATCAGTGATAGAGACCTAACTGCACTCCTAACTGCGCCCCATCTCAGCATGAAGCAGCCAGAGTGGTGGTCGCCCCCTTTCCCCTAGCAGTAGCTAGGGTCTCCATCTGTAGAGGGGGGAATGAGACAGGGACCATGTGCTTAGACAGAGTAGGGTGAGGGCCTCCGGAAAAAAACAAAGCAAGATAACCATTGTGGGATTTGCTTGGGCTGCTGGGGGGCCCAGCTTATTTATCTAACTTTACCCAAGTGCTGCTTTTCTTCTTCCAGCCATAAACAAATGATTTGTTGCAACTTGGGCAATGTAGCAAGCAAGCCCAGAACTACATAGTAAAAACAGGAAGGATTCCATCTTAAAACTCATTTAGTTAAAAAGTAAGACAATAACTCAGCCCACCTTGGGAGCAAAGCAGGCAGCCTTGAGTGATAGGCTCCCAGACCAGGAAGCTGCTCTCCTGGGAGGAAATCAGAGCAGTAAAATTCTTGTAAATAACCCAGAAGACTAATAAGAAACTTGGTGTTTCTTCAAAAGTATTTGAGACCACTTAGCAGGTGTACATCCCTAGCCCTTTGTCTCTCAACTGTGTATAAAACCCCTAGACAACTCACCACCCCGGGGCTCTCTTGTCCCTCCTGGCTTGAGCCAGGAGCTCTGTCTTTTCACTTTCTCTCTAAATAAAAGCCTCTGCCTTGCTCTCCTAAAAAAAAACAAAAAAGAGTACAGATCCTGGAGCCAGGTTCAGTCCCTGGCTTTGCTGTGTGATGTGAGGCAAGTGACCTAACTACTCTGTTGCCTGTTTCCTCATCTATCAAATGCTGCCTGTGACACAGCAATTGTGAACTAAGTGTGTCTTGTACCATTGTCTGTTCTATGACTAATCGCCATCTGAAATGTTTTCCAAGCACTTTTCAAATCCCTGAGCCTAGACCTATCCTGGAATCTGAATCTGAGAGCTTTAGACACAATGATATAATCTTCATAAAAACCTAGTGGGTTCCGGAACTATTGCATAGTGGTGATGGTTGCACAACATTGTAAACATACTTAGTGCCACTGACTTGTGAATTGTGCACTTTAAAATGGTTAAATGGTGAATTTGATGTCACATTTATTTGACCACCCATGCACGCACACAACCCAATAGGGTCAGAGGTATTGGGATCACCCCTCTATTACAAACAAGAAAAGCTGAGGCTCCCGTGGCCCAAGCGCTGGCCCAGGGTCATAGAGCTGGGAACAGCTCAGGCCAGATTTTTCCCAGCATGCTGACGCTGCCGTGAGGACAAAGACCCATGGGGCTGTACTATTTCTGCCCCCTCATCCGTTCATCTTTTCAGTCTTTCATTCAACAAACATGAGTTGCACCCCTACTGTGTGCCAGGCCCTGTACCGGATGCTGGAAATTTAGCAGAAAGCCAAGGAGGTCATGTTAAACACATGCCCAGATGAATGGGCACTAGAGACAAGAGCTGAGAAGTAAAGTACGTGGAGATCGGGGACAGAGGAAGTGACAGAGTCGGGAACTGGAGACAGGTCGGAGTCCGCGAGCACAGGTGGCAGCAGTGAGGAGTCCCAGCAATCTACCAGCTCCTGACAGACCCCTCCACCCTTCGCTCTCCACTACACACACACAACCCACCTGACCCGCAGCCCTGCCCCTCTGCCCTTCCTCCTGCTTTTATTCTTCTCCAGAGACCCAGAATTAAAGGGCCTCAAAGCCAAGGACTTTCTCTTCACAGTGCCCCCTCTGCCCAAAACAGGGCCTGGCATCTGGTAACTGTTCAGTAAGTAGGCACTCAACTGTTGAATGGAGTCCTAATGCCACCCTGCAGACAGGGAGGAGACAAGAGTGGCCGTGGGAGGCTAAGTGGGAATCCCCCACAGGAGCCCATGTGGGGGCAGTGGCGCTTGGACACAGGGCTGTGAGCCAAGGAACCTTCCGTATGTAGGAAGGACCCCCAGGAAGGCTTCTGAAGACCATCTCGGTATGCGAGAGGAAGACCCGTCCTCCAAGGAAAGATGGCCCGACGTTAACCAGGGGTGGGAGCGGAGCGCAGCCTGGAAGCCAAATCCAATCTCCACTCTGCAGGCGGAGGCTTATCACGACAACCGGCCCTGAGCCCCACTGGTCTTCCCACAGCCTGAGAAGCAACCAGAAGCCACCCCGCCCTCTGGGTCTTGCACCTCCTATCTTCTCCCGTTCTTTTCCTCCCTGTTCGTCTAGCTTCCAGGCACAGTTTAGAAGTCAAGTCCTCAAAGAAGGGTGTGGGGGGGAGGGAGGGAGGCAGTGGGAAGGGGAGGAAGGATAGGAGAACAAGGCAAAGGCTTTGCTTACACGCCTGCGTTGTACTGCGAGCCGAGGAGCAAGGCTGACTCACTTCTGTACGTGTGTCCCAAATAATGTTAATAGTTATAATAATAATTGGCTCAGGTATTCAGTTATTGCTCATCTCCTCCTCGACTGTCAGCAACATGAAGGCAGAAAGAGCTTCTTCTGCCTCCTCCCTGTCTCCCCAGGGCCTTCTTATTGCTGAGGCTCAGAACAATTTGGAGAGTGAAGGAAGAATCTGAAGACAAGACATGAGTAAACGCTCGCGTGTTGGCGCGCGAGGGTGCTTTTACCTTAATGCGAAATCAGACAGGTTTGACCCTCCGAGGACAGAGGAGCAGGTGAGGCTCTTGTTCACTCACCGATGCATCCTGATTGAGCCGCTGCTGTTCGCTGGGATACAGGGATGGGGAAGATGGGGCAGACACGTGCCTTCCCCTGGCAGGCCCTGCTTTGTCTTGTCCTCTCCCAGGCCCTTCTGAGCTGCAGACCCAGTGCACACTGCAGGCCTGACTCAGGTCTGAGCGTTGCTCCACCTGCATGTCACCCTGGCGGCTGGCATCAGTGTCTCCATTTTTTCAGAACCCACACTGAGGCATAAACCATCTCCTGACTAGTCGCAGGGCTGATGACGGTTGAAAGCAGGGCTTGCTTACTTTCTACAGACTTCCTCAGAAGGTTCTCCTGGACCACCGTCTCTGCACAAACCCTCTCTTCACCCCTCTGTCTTACCCTCAGCCTGCCTCGCTCTCTTCCTATTACTTACAGACATCTTCATTTCGTGTCTGTAATGAGACATTTTTGTATGTAGTAAGCATACAAAAGCTGGGAAGAAACGCAAGTGACAGAGAAATAAATGAAATTCAGTAGTGCTTTGCACATTATATCAAAGGGAATTTTTAAAAAATCGATTGGTTGAACCCACTACTGTGAGTTCACGTCACTTTTAGTGTGTTACCCAGTGCTCTAAACTGAGACTGTGAGGCCAAAGGAACCCTTGTAGATGAACCATCCCCTGCTGGTGGCATTGTGCGCAGAGCCAAAAAGAATTAGATTTAGAAAGAAAGGAGTTCAATGGATTCTGAGTAGCCCTTTAAAGTCCTGTCAATCCCAGGAGCTCCTGTTTACGGAAATGGTTGCCAGACTCATCCGGGCCATGCTCGTGTTCCCAGGGCCTAGGGCAACACCAGGTACATAGTCAGAGCTTAGTGAGTCCTCGTCCACTGCTAAATGACATCCACATTGTCCACCCTCTCTCCATCCTCCCTCCCAGTTTTCCCTTCTTCCTTCTTTCCTGCTGCCACACCTTTGAGTGCCAACTAGACATCATGTACTTTTTTAGAGCACTGGGTAACACACTAAAAGTGATATGAACTCACAGTAGTGGGTTCAACCAATTTTTTAAGAATTCCTTTTGATATAATGTGCAAAGCACTACTGTATTTCATTTATTTCTCTGTCACTTGCGTTTCTTCCCAGCTTTTGTATGCTTACTACATACAAAAATTGCACATGTGTAACATATACATTTGGATGAGTTTGGACATATTACATACACCTGAGATACCACTGGCACAGTGAAGGTGGCACACATCCAAACCCCCCATAGAATTCTTAGGTTCCCTTGCTTTGTCTTTTCTTTTTTTTGTGCCATGAGCACTTAAACTGAGATCTACCCTCTTACTGAGTTTTCAAGTGCACAATGCCATGTTGTTAACCACAGGACCTGTGCATTACAGCAGACTTCTAGAACAAACTCGTAGTTAGAACAAAGTGAGAGACAGGAATGATCAATTCTTTGGTAGGGGTGGGGGCAGGGTAATGAAAGCCAGTGGAGAAGGCGTCAGAAAGTGTAGAAGTCTGAGCAGGTCCCTGAAAAATGATGGGATTTCCATCTCATGCGGACCTTGGGAACTGCCAGAACATGAGTGTAGATGGGTGACTGACCGCAGACCGGCCGTGAGGACCCAGAGCAGCCAGGTATGAGGGCTTTGTAGGAAGGAGCGGTTTGCCAGGCCGGTGAGTCCTTTTGCAATTAGTTATTATTTTGCAGCTGGTTATTATAGCTGTATAGTTAGTTACCTAATGGTTTCATCTGCAACAGATTTGACCTATCAATATTAGAAGGGTTTTATTCTTTAACTTTATTGAAGTATGATTTACATACCCTAAAACAAACCCATTTCAAGTGTACAATTCAAAGATTTTTAGTGCGTGTACCACGTTGTGCAAGCATCACCATAATCTAACTTTAGAACCTTTCCATCACTCTAAAATGATCCCGTGGGCCCATTTACAGTTAATCCCGTTTGCTCCACCCACCCCAGGCAGCCGCTAATCCACTTTGGGTCTCTATGCATTTGCTTATTCTGAACATTTCCTATTCATGGGATCCTATGACATGTGCTGTTTTGTGTCTGTCTTCTTCCACTAAGCAGGTTTTCAAGGTCCATCTGTACTGTGGCACCTATCACTACTTCATTTCTTTTTAAGCCTGAATAATGTTCTGTCATATAGAATAGATCACATTTTGTTTTTTCACTTGCTAGCCAGACATTTCACTGCTTCCGGTTTTGGGCTTGTGAATAGGGCCACCAGCAATGTTCATCCACGCGTCTGTGTGGCCATATATTTTCATTTCTTTCGGTTAGGTACCTAGGAATGCAATGGCCGGTTGTATGGTAAATTAACACTTGTTAAGAAACTGCCAATATTGTTATAGAGATTTTTTTTTTTTAAAGATGCAGAGGTTGGCTTGTCCAGTCCTCAAGCCCTCACAGCTAGATGGTGGAATTGGATGTCTGAAGCTGTTGGCCTGTAGAGGCCACACCCGGAACCACACACTCACTCTCAGAAGCTCTTTGTACATTAAGAAACTTGAAATCTACCCTCACGCACATCCTTTTGAAAAAGTCCCAGGCAATGAAGTCTTTCTCATGAAGCACTGTCTCTCTCTTTCAAAAAGAATAGCTCCAGGAAACATTAAGAGAAGTGATCAAAGTTTGCAAAAGCCTCCTCTGAAATGTTCTGTTATACTAAAATTCAAATTTCTGAATTTGTGGGAAAAAGCTCAGTGTGTGCACATTTTGATCAGCCTAGAAATTGGCTGTTTTACACTCTCAAGCATTTTTAATGTTTTGTGTGGAATATATAATTTGGTATGAAAGGGGTTTTTTTTTTGTATTTTTTTTTAAGAAATCTAATGGTCTCTGATTGGTTGTTTGGACTAAGATGTTGTCACCATGACAATCGTTGGTGTGCCTACCACCTCTTCCTCTCAGAAGGGTTGATAACCAATAGATGGCACCTATTCACACAAAATTGGCCTGGAAGCTAAGCCAGGGCAGGACTGAGGACTTTTGACGTTTGTCTTCGTAGTACTTACTGCATATTCTGCACACAGTAAGGGCTCAATAAATGCTTGTGGCCCAAACAAGTGGATGTGGAAAGTGTGGAAATTTCACTCCTGGTAGTGTTGATCTTCTGCATTTGCGGAGGCCACACTTTGTAGCAAACATTGTGCTGGGTACTGGCTATAAACACAACAGGGCTTTGTCCTGGCTCTCGCAGGGCCCTCAGGCCAGTGGGGAGCAGGTGAGGCCTTTTGTTAAAAAATGATTGAGAATTTCAAGAATGGCAACAGTGGAGCATGAAGATCATCCAGCCCTGCTGAACTCAGGTCCACGGGCACCTGCACAACTTGCACGCCCAGGAAGGTAGCGCTGTGCATAGGTTTACACATGCATGCATACTTTCTGAAAGGATCTGCCAGAAGTTGTTGAAATTGAGTGGAGGAGGTCAAATAACACCCCTCAAAATTCTTTGCTGATATCCCATGTTGCTTAGAGCAATAGCCAAGGTCCTGAGCACAGTCTGTAAGCTCCCCCGATTCCCTGCCTCTTAGCTCTTGCCTACTGCTCCCCTCCTTGCTCTCTCCATCCATCCACTGTACGTCCTTGGGCTTTTTCTCCAGCAAACCTTGCACAGTCCTGCCTCAGGGCTTTTGTACTTGCTCTTCTCCCCATAACCTCCTGGCTAGCTCCCTTTGCGCAGAGGTCGGCTCTTACAAAAGCATTTCCTACTTAGTCTGGTTAAAGCTGCTTTCCCCACCCAACTCTAGTCCCCCAATCCCAATTTCCTCTTTTTCTCTGTAGTACCTGTTGCCTTCTAATTGACTTCATAACTGACTTATTTATTTTGTTGCCCCCCACTAGAGTGTAAGCTCCAGGAGGGCAGGGACTTAGGTACTTTATTGTCTATTTTGATCTGTGCTACAGCCCCTGTGCCTACAATAGTACCCAGCCTCTAATAGGCACTCAATAACTGTTTATTGAGAGAAGGAAGACAGACTTCCCACGTACGAGCAAGGGCAGAACTGAGCCTTTGAGTTGTACAGTTTTATATATGAAGAAACGGAGGCGTATCAGGGAGTCCCGCCGTCGAGCCATCTCAGCCAGCCACCACTGCATGCAGCCTTGTGCGGGAAGCGTTTGCTTTTCTTTCTGTGCCTTTCTATACCATGAGAATTTTGTTTTTTCACTACGTGTTCATATTCTTTCTATTTAAGAAAAAAATCTACGATTTTGTGGAGGAGTGTATTCAAGAGCCTGTTTCTACCTTCTAAGCATTCTCGCATTGATTTCATAGGGCAGTGTCTGGACACAAGAGGTACTCCAGAAATGTGGTGGGAATGGAGACACCTTACACTCTCAGCAGATGGAGAAAACGCGACTGAAGAACAGTGCTGGCAACCGATTATGTCTATTCCTGAAAACGGATAGCACAATTTCTGATGGCAAGAGCCTACACTCTTTTCTTAAAACTCTTTTTTCCATTGAGTTTTAAAGTCATCTACCCTCATTATTGGTGGATTCTGTATTTATGAATTCACGTACTCACTGAAATTTATTCATAACCCCCAAACCAATACTTACGGCACTTCCGAAGTGGTTCTGGACATGTGCAGGGAAGCAAAATACCTGAGTTGTCTGACAGGCATGGTCCCAGCTGAGGCTGAACAAGACCACTGATTCTCTGCCCTCTGTCTTAGCTTTCACACTGTGAACGAATGTCCTTTTCGTGGTCTATTTATTGCCACATTTTTTCTTACAATTTTGCACTTTTCACTGATTTTGCTGTTGAAAACGGGTCCCATGTTGAAGCATTGCCCGAGTGCAGGAAGGGTGGGACATGCCTTACAGATAAAACATGTGTGTTGGACATGCTCCATTCAGACATGAGTTACTGCATTGCTGGCCATGAGATCAGTGTTCGTGACCCAACAATATATATTAAATAAGGTGTCTTTAAAAGCAAACACACATAAACCAAGGTTATATAATGTGATGATTGGAAAATGAGACCAGAAGTTTGCAGGAACCTAGCCCTGTGTTTTCTGTAGGGGCAATGGTTTGGTGTTTGTGACTTTATGGAACACAGCTACTGGGGACAATGAGAATCAACCTACCTAAAGTACCACGTGCTCATCTTTAATGTACTGCTTCCTGACTTTTTTACATCTGTACCCATCCTTCAACCGCCATGCACACCAACACAACCAACAGACCATCCCAGCACCCCAGAGGTTCCTCATGCCCCTTCCCAGGCAGTGCCCACGCCCTGTCCAGTGATTGCCCTGATGCTAAGTTCTAGAGCAGTTGATGAGTTTTGCCTCCTAATATTTCAAAGAAACAGAATCATACATGTTGTGAGAGTCCTTCTTATTGTCGCACATCCCAATAATTTTTTTTACTAAGATATCATTGATATACACTCTTATGAAGGTTTCACATGATAAGCAATGTGGTTACTACATTCACCCATGTTATCAAGTCCCTGCGCACACCCCTATGCAGTCACTGTCCGTCTGTGTAGTAAGATGCCACAGATTCACTATTTGCCTTCTCTGTGCTACACTGTCTTCCCCGTGACCCCCCACATCATGTGTACTAAACACAGTACCCCTCAATCCCCTTCTCCCACCCTCCCCACATGCCCTCCCCCACCCCTTCCCTTTAGTAACTGCTAGTCCCTTCTTGGAGTCTGTGAGTCTGCTGCTATTTTGTTCCTTCAGTTTTGCTTCATTGTTATACTCCACAAATGAGGGAAATCATTTGGCATTTGTCTTTCTCTGCCTGGCTTATTTCACTGAGCATAATATCCTCCAGCTCCATCCATGTTGTTGCAAATGGTAGGATTTCTTTCTTTCTTATGGCTGAATAGTATTCCACTGTGTATATGTACCACATTTTCTTTATCCATTCATCTACTGATGGACACTTAGGTTGCTTCCATTTCTTGGCTATTGTAAGTAGTGCTGCGATAACCATAGGGGTGCATATGTCTTTTTGAATCTGAGAACTTGTATTCTTTGGGTAAATTCCTAGGAGTGGGATTCCTGGGTCAAATGGTATTTCTATTTTTAGTTTTTTGAGGAACCTCAATATTGCTCTCTGCAATGGTTGAACTAGCTTACATTCCCACCAGCAGTGTAGGAGGGTTCCCCTTTCTCTGCATCCTCGCCAGCATTTGTCGTTCTTAGTCTTTTCCATGCTGGCCATCCTAACTAGTGTGAGGTGATATCTCATTGTGGTTTTAATTTACATTTCCCTGATAATTAGTGATGTGGAGCATCTTTTCATGTGCCTGTTGGCCATCTGAATTTCTTCTTCGGAGAAGTGTTTCTCCATATCCTCTGCCCATTTTTTAATCAGGTTATTTTCTTTTTGGGTATTGAGGCATGTGAGTTCTTTATATATTTTGGATGTTAACCCCTTGTTGCATATGTCGTTTACAAATATATTCTCCCACACTGTAGGATGCCTTTTTGTTCTGTTGATGGTGTCCTTTGCTGTGCAGAAGCTTTGTAGTTTGATGTAGTCCCATGAGTTCATTTTTGCTTTTGTTTCCCTTGTTCAAGGAGTTGCGTTCAGGAAGAAGTTGCTCATGTTTATATTCAGGAGACTTTTGCCTATGTTTTCTTCTAAGAGTTTTATGATTTCATGACCTACATTCAGGTCTTTGATCCATTTTGAGTTTACTTTTGTGTATGGGGTTAAACAATAATCCAGTTTCATTCTCTTACACGTCGCTGTTCAGTTTTGCCAACACTATTTGTTGAAGAGGCTGTCACTTCCCCATTGTATGTCCATGGCTCCTTTATCATATATTAATTGATCATATATGGTTGGGTTAATATCTGGGCTCTCTAGTCTGTTCCATTGGTCTATTGTTCTGCTCTTGCGCCAGTACCAAATTGTCTTGATTACTGTGGCTTTGTAGTAGAGCTTCAAGTTGGGGAGTGTAATCCCCCCCAGCTTTATTCTCAGGATTGCTTTGGCTCTTGGGGGTCTTTTGTGGTTCCATATGAATTTTATAACGTTTTTCTCTAGTTCATTGAAGAATGCTGTTGGTATTTTGATAGGGATTGCACTGAATCTGTAGACTGCGTTAGGCAGGATGGCCATTTTAACAATACTAAATCTTCCTATCCATAGGAAGTGAGCACGGGAACACATCCCAATAATCTGTAGTTGCTGTACATTTTTTCTTTTTTTTGCTGTGAAGTATTCCATTATAGGATTATACTACAAATAATTCAGCCATTCTCCTGTGAATGGCTGTGTGGACTGTTCTTAGTTCTTTTTTTGCTATTAGTATATCTATTTTTTTTCAGTGCACTCCCAGCTAATAATACGTTCTCAAAATGTTCCTAAACAGCCATATAACAACCTACTCAGGATTTTTGCAAAATACAAAACATTTAAAATTACCCAGTTATTTCACATTAATGAACTCATTAATGGGAGTGATGTGAAGGATATCAGTAGTGTACACTATGTATAGCCCGCAATCATGTTATATTAAATGATGTTTCCTTCAGCCATGCAAAGCATCTGTACTGTAATGTAATTAAACAATGAAATCGTATGTTAAAGATTATAAGGAGGTTATCTAAAATGCCTGATTCAGCAGCCCCCAAAGTACCTGGCAGAATCCAACCCCGGAGTCGTTAAGGGCTAAGTCTTCAGGGAAAGAATGGAGGAGATGAAAAGCACAGTGTTTAAGTGGTTATCCACCTATCCATCTATTCATCCATCCATCCATCTTCCTATTTTTCTATATAGCAAAGTGCCATAGCAAATATAGTAGTCCCCGCATATCTGAGGTTTCGTTTTCCAAAGTTTCAGTTACTACGGTCAACCACTGTGTGGAAGCAAGATGATCCTCTTGACATAACATCAGAAAAGGTCAGGAGTAGCCTAATGCTACATCACAGTGCCTAGTCATTCACCTCACCCCATCTCATTACCTACATACACATTTTATCATCTCACATAATCACAAGAAGGGGGAGTACAGTACATTCAAGAGAGACCAGGTTCACATACCTTTTATTTCAGTATGTTGTTATAATTGTTGTTATATTATTGGTTGTTAATCTCTTACTGTGCCTAATTTATAAGCTAAACTGTATCATAGATATGTATGTATAGAAAAAAGCATAGCATGTAGTGTACTAGCCAAGATTTTGGGCATCCAACAGGGATCTTGGAACATATCCCCTGCAGATAAGGGGGTTCTACTGCATTTGGAGTGAAAGTCCTCATATGATGGTTTTTTGCACTGTACTTCGAGAAAAGGTGGAGGCTTCAAAATACTTGAGTAGCCCGTTCTTTCGCTCTAGAACCACGCCTTAAGAAAACCTTTAAGCTATGCAAATGAAGGAAGGATTCCAGACCCTTTCTCTGGACCACCTGTTTGGGGAGGAGACTTACGAAAGGCTGGAGGTTGCAGAGACAGAACCAGATTGCTTTCCCTTTGCTGGGTGTCTCCGGGGGGAGCGGAAAGCTCTGGGAGGCCCCAGAGAACCTGATGTCATGAGGTTCACCAAGCAGTCAAGGCCACCTCGGAGACAAAGGCCTGCGTGTGGCTTTAAGCATAGCCAGAAGCGCAAAGCGCAGCCTCTCCCCAAGTGTCTGATGGAGCTTCCCCCCCACGTCCCCAGCACCAGCTTCCAATCCAGGTGTCTACTGGCTAACTTTAGCTGGAGGAAAAGCAGCCAAAAGCAAGGTATGTTTTTTTTAGATATTTTCTAACTTTATTGCTGGTTCCTAAGAAAGCTGTGGATTTCAGGGACGTAGAGGAAGATTTTTGCCTTTGGCCGCCTTTTGGAAATCTTGTGTTGCCTTTCGAACCTGTTTTGTTTCTTCTCTGGCGGGTTTTCGGTATGCACGCACGCACGTGATTTGCAAATAAGCACTGGTCTCCCTTTGCAGCTGGACCTTCTCTTGACTCTGGCTTGGGTCTTTGGGAAATTGTTTGGACTGACCAAAATAGAGTTGGGTCTTTCAGTAACTAGTGGCAGAGTGGATGTGGCGACAGGCTAGAGGCAGGGAGGAGAGCCCAAAGAGGATGAGGGGTCTTCAGGTCTGACCTGACTCAGTGCTAAAGGCTTGTACACAGAGCCCAGGCACCAAGATCATAGTTACCCCGGGAAATCCCTGAAAGTCACCTTTGGCATCTCTTTAAATCCCATTCTCTTCCCAGGTAGAGCCAGATCACCTTACCGGGTTCTGCTGAATTGGCTATTGTGTTTAGAAACGTTGTAACATGCCCCTTCCAAAAAGCAAAACAAAACAAGACTTCAAATCTGGCAGGTCTGGAGTTGAAATCGTAGAAGTTACCATTAAAATAGTGAGCATGTGTTCTAGATCCATAAATTCGCAAGAGTGCTGTCCCTCCTGTGATCTCCTTTGCAGCTCAGGGGTCTTGCTCCCCTGCCTTTGTAACTGACATTCTGGCTGTTACAGACATTGTGTAACTGACATTCTGGCTGTTACAAGTTAAACCATCTTCAGCTTCCTCCACCTTTTGTTGTTATTGTGCTCCGTGCAGAGGATACCATTCCTCACGTTGCCTACATGGAGAAGTTATCCTTCGGAGCCCCACAAATACGGAGAGGGGTGTGTGTATTTGTGAAGCTGGAGAGGGGGCACTGGGGAGGCTGCGGGGCTTCTCCCTTGTCGGTGGGGCGGCTACCAAGCTCCGGCGGCTTCCACACCTGGCTCAGACATTCTGCTGCCAGAAACCTACGAATGAATGGGTTTGTTCCTTCAGGCGCTGAGTCTTGTAAGTGTCTACCGCAAATGAGATAAGAGCAGCTCCTATCCCTTGGAGGCTACACTCCAGTGGAGGACACAGAATTTTTAAAAAATCTGTATCTAAAAAAATTTCAACTCTCATATACTTATTCAGCACCCTACATGTGCTCAGATTTGGGGACAGGAAATAAATGAGGCAGACGGGGCCCTGCCGCATTCAGAAAATTCCCATCTAACAGCAGGAGAAAGGCAATGAACATATAATAACATGTGAGAACTCATCTGGTGCTTTTAATCAAACAGTCCCAGGCAGATGGCTACCAATACCAACTGCAGTGTAGAAGTATCAGGTACAGAGAGACCAGAGGTACTTCCAGATTCAAGGTGGGGTGAGAAGGCAGCCGGGAGGGGCCAGATCAAACAAGGCCCGGTGGAGGTTCTCAGGAAAGGGAGTTACTCCTTTAAATTGCATTTCGAAAGGATGACTGGCTGCCCTGTGGAGGAATGGCTTAGAGTTAGAGGTGGAGATAGGCCTAGGAATGCCCTTAGGAAACATGCACTCACCCAGGGAGGGTGGAGGGGGCAGGGGGCACAAGGAGAGGCTGAGAGCCAGAGAAGGTTGGGGGCCTGAACCTGGGCAGGCTGAGACAGACTTGCTTAGGAGTTTCAGGAGGCAGAAGAGAGGGAGCCTTATCCAGCCTGGAAGACAGAGCAGGCTAAGAGAGGGTGCAGCAGTGAAATCGTTACATGGTATGGGGTACTCTGGAGAACAGCATAAGCAGAATGCTAAGCAAGGTAGTCCATGAACCCAGGTCATCCTCACAGTACCCCTCTAAGGCAGTGCTGCCAAGCCAACTTCAGGTAATGATGGAGAACTACATCTGGGCTGCCCAGAACAGGGGCCACCATCCCCACGTGGCAGTTGGGCCTTTGAAATATAAATAGTGAGACTGGAGAGCTGAACTTCTTATTGAATTAATTTTAATTACAGTTTAAACACTGATGCTTGATTTTATTGGAAAACTTTTAAGTGTGTTTGGAACCACTTGGATATGGGGTTCTACTTTTTTTTTGTTTTTAAATTAATGTGTTATCTTCAAAGGAAATTTTAAAAATACATTAAAGTACCATCTAAACAGCTCTTGATAACATTTGACTCCATTTTTTCAAAGGTAAATTTTATGAAATCTAAGTGTAGATCAAATATTTCCAATGAAATTTTAACATCTACATTGAGATGAGCTGTGTGAAATCCATACCAGATTCTCAAGATTTAATAAGAAAAAAGTAATGTAAAATGTCTCAGTACATTTCTATGCCCATTACCTGTGGAAATGGTAATACCTTAAGGATATAATTGGGTTAAATGAAGTATCCTGTTGAAATTAGTATCACCAGTTTCTTTTTATTTGTATATATGTATTTCGATCAAGATAAAACTCACAACCCAATATTCACCCACCGAAATTGTACAATTGGGTGGATTTTAGTAGTCACAAAATTGTACACCCATTGCCACAATGCTCATCCCTGAATTTTTTCATCACCCCCCAGAAGAAACCCATACCCTTTAGCAGTCACTTTCCATACCCCCACCCCCAACTCCTGGCAATCACTAATCTACTTTTTATGGATTTAGCTACTTTGGACATTTCATGTAAGAGGAGGCATACAATGTGTTGTTCTTTGTAAATGGCCTCTTTCCAGGCCTCTTGCACAGAACATGTTTCCAAGGTTCACCCACATTTTCGCATGCAAGTGTTGCATTCCTTCTGGCTGAATAAGTTTATTACATGGCTGTATACCACATTTTGTTTATTTGTTCAGGAGTTGGTGGCCATTTGGGTTGCTTCCGCTTTGGGGCTACTATGAATAAAGCTGCTATGATCATTTGTGTCTAAGACTTTGTGTGGACATAAGTTTTCAAATCCCTTGGATGTACATCTAGTAGAATTGTTGGGTCATATGGCGATTCTGTTTCCTTTTTTGAGGAACTGGTTTTTATTTTTTCAAATGTGACTCCCAGAAAGGTAACAATTACACATGTAGCTCATATTATATTTGTATCAGACAGCTGGCCTAGAATGGCTGTGTTGGGCTCAAACATTGTGGTGAAAATTTGGGAAGAATACAAGGTTGCGATGGGAAGGGGCAGACACTGCTGGGCAGGGAGGTGGTACCCGCTGGTAACTTTCGTGTTACCTCATATACCTCCATCTCCCTTGAAGATAATTGCCAAAACATACTCCAAGTCTCTGCTTCAGGGCCAAAGCTCCACCCAGCAGCCAAAGAGATATTTTTAAAAGTGTAAATCTAATCTTGCCATGCCCTGCATAAAACCTTTCAATGGCTTCCCATTGGAATTGTGTCAAATGTAAATTCTTTCCCATGGCGTGACACTCATTTGATGTTCATAAAATAGTTTTTTGGATACATAATGGAAAATATTTGCCTTTTGTTCTAAACCTATATGTGTCTGTATTTTTTTTTTTACTGTCATAGGAATAGTTAAATTTGTTTTTAAAAAATTTTTATCTGGAGGTACATACAATAAAATGCACAAATCTTAGTGTACAGCTTGATAAATTTTGATGTGTGTATGCTCACATAAGCATCCCAGATCAAGGTAGCAAACATTCTAATTTTTTCCCCTTCACTATTTCACCCACCCTTCCCTCCTGCCCCCTCCCCCTGCCCCATATCACCAGTCTGTTCTCTGTTTATGAATCTGTTTTGATTTTCAGATTCCATGTATAAATGAAATATGCAAACCTATATATACATATTTTAATATTTTCAATTTAAAAAGTTAAGCACAATTAATTATCTAGGGAAACATACCTGTGCAAGGTATGTCCATTTTCCTGCATTTTCTCCATCATTGTGCTCATCTTTGAAATTTTTAACCACTGCCAACCTGCTGGGTGAAAAAAATACCTCATAGTTAATTTGGATTTATTTGTTACTAACTATATTGAACATCTTTCTCTTGTTCCCTATGTTATTTGGCTTTATGACCACATGAATGATTATAGCCTTAGCTTGTCTGTATTTATTATTCTTTCCACATCAAGGACCTCTGTCCTATGTCTGCATCATGAGGACTTGTTCCCTATTAGTCATTCGTTTGATTAATGCTTTAAAAAATATAGGAGAAAATGCATGCTCATAAATAAATCTAATAGTTCATAAACATAGAAGGTTTAGAAGGAAAAATAAATACTGATATTTATGTGGCATATGCTGTTTTACCAAGAGCATCCTTTATCCTGGGGGCCCGCTGTCTTTTTTATAAAGGTCCACTGGGAAGTAATTTGGATTTTGCGGACCATGCAAGTCTGTCCCAACTCCTCCACTCTGCCATTACAGCAATCAGAGACAAGGAGTACTTTAGTGGGTGTGGCCGTAGCCAATTAAGCCTTATTGATGGACGCTGAAATATGAAATGTAATAATTTTCACATGTCACAAAATACTATTATTTGGTTTTTTTTTTTTCAGCCATTGAAAAAAAGTCAAAGCCGTTCTTAGCTCCTGGGCTGTATACAAAAACAGGAAGTAAACCAGACAAATGTGGCCCATGGCAGCTAATACTGATTGTTCTACCCCTTCTGCCCCCGCCCCAGCAAGGATATGCGAACAGGTAGAATAGAGAAAATAGGATTTTAGAATCAAATAGAGGTAGATTCAAGTCCAGACTATTGCTCAGTAGCTATACGGTCTTGGGCCATTATCCCACACCTCTGAATCTCAGTGTCTTCATCTCTATAATGCACTTGGCTGTAGTTTGCCAACCCCTGCTATATCCCATTTGAACTTGACTTCAGCTTGGTGAGGTGGACAGGGAGCCCCGATTCTCCACGTTCACAGGTGCAGATTCACAGAGGTGAGGGCGCTCACAGGTGCTGGCTGGGTGCTGTTCCAGCACCTGCAGATGCTCAAAAGAAAAACAGGAGATCAAACAATTCGATGGAAGCCCAAGGTTTCTATTCAAATCCAAACTGTTAAAGGGCTTTAGAAACTTAAAAGGTAAATTCTAAGTTTTTAACGAATCCAAGGTTCTAATGATTTCACTCTAGACTGAACACCATGTGTGTATGTGTATGTTTGTTACTTCTTTTCTTTCTTTCTTTTATCTATTTATTTATTTTTAAGTGTATTTTTTTATTGCAGTATAGTTATGTCTTGCCAATGGGCTTCAGCCCCGGGTAAGTTTGCTATGGGTTCAGTGTGACCAAAGAAAATGACAGCAAACGTTCCTGGGGTGAAAGGGTTATACCCAACTTTATTTCCAGGTGGCAGGTCAGTCACTAAAATCCTGTTCACTCAGAGCGAGTCTGCATGCAGCAAGCTGGTCTCTGCCTCTGGGCCCCTCTGTCTGCACAGCCGTCCTCTGGGCCCCTTTGTCCGCACAGCTGTCCTCTGGGCCTCTCTGCACAGTCATCCTGCACAGCCCCCCTCTGGGCCTCTGTCCTCGGCACTGCCACCACTCCAGCCTCTGCTCTGCTCTCCGGCAGGCTGGCAGCACTGCCACCATGTCATGCCCAGAGCACTGGGCAGAGCTCTTTTTATAGAGTCAACGGCCATGTATTGCCCACAGGTGTGCAGTGAACTACTCAACCAGGGCCAGGTGAGAATCCTGGCCACAGGAACTCTCATTTTATCCACAAGTTCATACACAATATTATATTGGTTTCAAGTATACAATACAGTGTTCAAGAGTTACACACATGATTGAATTCTCACCCCAACTATAGTGTAGTTACTATCTGTCAACATACAAGAATGTTAACGCCGTGCTGTGCTTCCATCCCTGTGGCCAGATACTTTTATAAAGGAATTCTATGTCCTTTTGAGAGTAACTATCTCAATACTTTACTTGCCCAACTGGATCCTGCCCAACTGCTGCCCACTTAAACTCAGAGGAGATGGGACTTTCAAATGATTAGGGTAACTGGAGGGAGGTGCGACGCTAGGAGCTGGATACACATAAGCCTCAGCTTCGCAGTTAGACTTAGGATCCTGGTTCCATCACTTTTCTGCTGTGTGATTTTGGACAAGTTGCCAGTGTCTCCATAAAAGAACGATAGTTATGTAGGGCTGTCATTTCCAGGGCAAATTTGAATCAATGCAGTAAAAGTATGCGTAAAATCTCACTTTTTGTCTTAAAATGAAATAATGCAAATTCCTTATACCCCACGTTAACTGAAAGGTCCAGTAACTTTGGAGTGAGTTGTAGAGGCCTGCAGCAGCCTGTGTCTATACTTACACCACTAGGGCTACCACACTGAGCTGGTAGAGAAACACCTGCCCTCCCCTGTGTGGGTCCGTCTTGAATGTTTAGCTTTACATGTTGCCATCTCCAGGAACACAGCCTTCCCAGAAAGTATGGGAGCCTGGAACCCAACATTCCCAGCCGGTGTGAAAAGTGGAGCTAATGTAAGAAAAGTGGCTGGCACAGAGAGGACAGGTGAAAATGGCTATTTGTATTAATTATGTGTCAGAGCATTAATTCAGAAATTCCTTAGATGTGGGTTTGAAAAGAATCGACAGGCCTAGCGGGGTGAAGGCAACTTGGAGTCACTGTAGAGTGCTCCCATGGAGGGGTATTCAGGCTGCCAGAATTGAAATTTGTTTCTTTTTTTAAATTAATAACAGTTTTATTGAGATATAATTCACATACTACGCAGGTCTCCTAATTAAGCGTATAATGAATTTGGTGACTTGTAGTGCATTCAGAGTTGAGCAACCATAACCATGGTCAATTTTGAACATTCTGACTCCTCCTTCCAAATCCCTTACTCCTTAGCAGTCCCTCCCCACTCTCCTATCCTCCCTTCTAGCCATTGGCCACCACTAATCTACTTTCTGTCTCTATGCATTTACATATGGACATGTCCTATAAATGGAATCATATATGTAGCCTTTTGCAGCTGGCTTCTGTCACTTAGCATGTTATTTTTAAGGCTCATCCCTGTTGTAGCAGGTATCAGTGTGTCATTCCTTTTCATGGCTGACTAGTGTTCCATTGTAAGCTAGACCACTTTTATGTATCCATTCATCTATTGGTGGCATTTTGGTTGTTTCCAGAGGTGAAATCTTGGTGCTTTACTGGATCAGTTCTTGGGCCCATTAACCTGCTGTGTTGTTTTCCTCATCTGTGAAGTGGGGGTAATAAACCATGTTGATCAAACCATGTTGATCGTCGGCAGGGCTAGCACGAGCTTCTCTAGACCCTTGGTGCCCCTCTTGGCAGACACCTGTCTCTCCCCGTGGTAGATGGGGCATTTGTTGCCAGAAGCAAGCTTGGCTAGGAGTTCTTGGGCTGGATTTTAGCACACAAACACCCCACCTTTCTTTAAATGTACAATTATTTGATTGTAGCTTTATAGTTTCCACTTAAAATGCTATTTTCCAAAATCACCTGGATCAGCTCCTTTTTTCTCCCACCTCCTTTGAGGAGGTCATGTCGCACACTGGCAGCAAAGTTGGATTCATTTGCCACAGTCTCCGTTCCATCCCGGGGTCCTCCAATGTCCCCCTTGGCTTTTGAAAAATGTCTGTGTATTATTGATGTTCACTCTTTGTGATGTAATAGCCTATGGGTTTTACAAATGCATAGAGTCATGTATTCCTCCACTATCAACACAAACACCTTAAAAATTCCCCTGCGTGTCCCCGTGCAGCCAACTCTTCCTTTCCAGCTCCTGGCAAACACTGATTTCCTGCCCCACTTGATGTGCAGTGCACCAGCCACCCAGCTATGAGTGTGGTTCTGCCCGTGAAGCTGTTGTGACATTTACATGAATTCATTCCAGGGATGCACTCAGGACAGTGTCTGGCACGTATTAAGTACCCATCACGTATGAGCTATAATGTAATAGCTACACATAATGTAGTTATCCAAGACATCTCAGAGGCCACCTGCTGGGTCCCGTCCACTGTGGGGTGCGGCAGAGGAGTGAGGGAGCATCACCCAGGGGTGCTTATAAAAATGCCCCTCTCCAGCCCTCCCTGAACCTACTGAAAGGGTTGCCCCCCAGGGTGGGATGTTTAACCAGCTTTTCCTGGGATGGTGAAACAAAAGGCCCCGTGACGATACCCTGAGAAACTGCTTTGAACTGAGCTTATAATGTGGATCAGACAGTGCTAGACAAGTCCTGGTGACCCTGGAGGAAAAGGGAACAAAGGGAGTGTCTGATGGTACCAGCTCGGGCAGTGCCTGGGGAGCCCCCTGTACCTCGCAAGGCAACCAAGAGGAATGGTAAAAGGGTGGTCTCAGATAAGGGCCACCTGGATTCTCACCACCGACTCACGCCAAAGAACCACTTGCCTCCTGGGGTCTCAGCCTTCTTGTCTTGGAAGCTCCTTATAGCTCTGCTCTAATGCTATATATAGTTCTGATGTGTGTTTCCTCCAAATGTTCTTATTATTAAAGTATTATATATGCACATGATAAAAAAAATTGAAAACCATACAGCAGGGGTCAACAAATTTTCTGTAAAGGTAGTAAATACTTTCGGCTTAAGGGGCCATACAATACAGTCTTTGGACTCTGCAGCTACTCATCTCTGCCTTTGTAGGGTGAAAACAGCCAAAGACAATAAATGAGTGAATGAATGGTGTGTTCTGATAAAATTTTATTAAAAAATGGGAGGGGGGCCCATATGCAGATTTGGCCCAGAGGCTGTATATTACTGATCCTCATAGAAAAGCCTGACATAAGAAAGTAAACATGGTACCCCCAAATTCCTGTTCCTATGTTTTGGGGAAAAGACTGCTAACTGTAACTTGTACCTAGTATTGTGGCTGAAAAGAATGGCTTGGGGGCCAAACTGCCTTGGCTATCACATCTGGGCCCGTTAACCCCTGAGTGCGTTGCTGTTTAAAAAGGGGGATAATATTTACAGCAGAATTGTTGTATAAAGATAACATAAAACAAACCAGGTAATGTCATAATTTATGGTGAAGTAGAAACCCTCCCCCCACACTTTTCCATCTTCCACCTTGAATATAACAGACATGCAAAAATATTTGTGGTTGAATTGATAAGCCAAATCAGAGAGAGTAAAGTATCGATAGAGATGGTCTAACATAAATGGTTGGTATGGCTAGGGCAACAGCCAGCTTCATAGACATACCCAAAATGTGTGTTGCATTATTTGATTAAAAGTTCTCTAGAATTAACAATCATTCTTAGAAAGCAGAGCCGTTCATTTAAATTTGGGCCAGTATAAAATAAATGCAAAATTTAAAGCAGGGCAACAACATGATGTAGATTTATATTTTTTATTTGTATTTTTGTGTGTGGGTACATACTTACCTTTTTTTAAAAAATTTTATTAAGGTATTATCGATATACACTCTTATGAAGGTTTCACATGAAAAAACAATGTGGTTACTATATTCATCTGTATTATCAAGTCCCCGCTCACACCCCAATGCAGTCACTGCCCGTCAGTGTAGTAAGATGCCACAGATTCACTGTTTGCCTTCTCTGTGTTACACTGTTTCCCCATGATCCCCCATACCAACATACTTACCTTTATTTGTTGATTTATTGTTTAATTCTTTTTTTTTCTTTTTTTCTTACGGTATCACTGATATACCATCTTTGCTGGTTTCAAATATACAACACAGTGGTTTAACAGTTACCCATATTACTAAATCTTCACCCTCTCTAGTGTGGTTACTATCTGTCAACGTAGTAAGATGTTACAGAATCATTAACTGTATTTTCCATGCTGTACTACTGTCCCCGTGACCGACTTACATTGTGATTACAAATTATTGTGCCTCTTTATGGCCTTCACACTCCACCCCACCCCCTTCCCCTTTGATAACCACCGGTCCCTTCTTGGTGTCTGTGAGTCTACTGCTATTTTGTTCTTTCTGTTTTGCTTTGTTTCTATATTCCACAAATAAGTGAAAGCATATGGTATTTGTCTTTCTCCACCTGGCTTATTTCACTGAGCATAATATCCTCTAGATCCATCCGTGTTGTTGCAAATGGGAGGATTTCTTTTCTTTTTATGGCTAAATAATATTCCATTGTGTATTTGTACCACATCTTCTTTATCCATTCATCTATCAATGGACACTTAAGTTGCTTCCATATCTTGGCTATTGCAAATAATGCAGGGATAAACAGGGGTGCATATGTCTTTTCAACTCCGGGATTTTGTTTTCTTCAGGTAAATGTAGATTTATTAATTGCGTATTTGTATTCTTTTCCTCTTCTCTGGAATTTTTCCTCTTTGATTGAAGAATTTAATTCTATATTCCTGTATTTTCCCACCGCCGCCTTTGATTTTCTTTGAAAGTCACTTCAAGTCAATAGCAGAATTAACCCCTATTAAAATGAGGAAAAAGCAAAAACTAAGTGGTTAAAATCAAGGTCATCTTTTTGTTTTGTTTTGTTTTCAATGGGTCATTCTTTTTTAAGGCCTCAATTTTTCTTCTTGTGAGAAAAATGTCTAAAAAACACCAGATCCTAAAATACACTGTTCTTTGTCATTCAAAAATATCATTGTTGTTTTTAAAAGAAATTCAAAAGCCTCTCTCAAAACGTAGAAAATTGAATTACAGACAAAAATTTCCTTTCTGCTTTACTTTAGTAGACATGGTGGGGCAGAGCAGAGATTTTTGGTGAACAAAAATTACTTTTTAAAGAAATGTGACAGTTATTAACACAGCACATTCTCTTCCTGTATTAAGTCTTTGGAGGTTCCTGGTTATCAGGAAAAAAAAAATGCCAGGCAAAACCCTCACCAGGGTGCCTGGCACACATAGTAAGTGCTTAATAAATGTCCACTGTTTGTGTGTAATTTTCGTTAACACAAAAGGGATCTCGGTGTTCTTAAGCTTGCTTGTTGCCCTTAGAACCTGAGTCTGAGACTCCCTATCAACCCTGATATCAAATGCCATTATTTTAATTAATTTAAATTCCCTGAGTTCCCATCTGGTAGATTAAATCCAGTTGCAGCTTGCAATAGTCACTGAATTCTGAAATTCTGGTGCAAGGAATCTGCCTGGAACTGTGGCCAGTGTGCATATGCATTAATTCAATAAAAATTTCCTAAGCAAGGGCTATGGAAGGAAGGACCTGCCTGACTGGCCCTTGGAGCCCAGTGGCGTAGCTGTCTGTGCTCCGTACAGTCAGGGACTGAAGATGGGAGGAGTTATGCTGAGAAAGGGTATTTCCAGCTGGAAGGGTGAGCCACAGTCTCACGGGACAGGGGACCCATCTTACACTCTTGAAGCAATGTTTCTTCTTTTCTGCCCCCTAGTCCCTTACTACTGGTGCAGCGGCCTCCAATTCAGACCTTGAACTCAGGGCCAGGAGAGGCACTCATTCTGTAGATACGTGTTGAATGAATGAATGTAAGTGTGTGAGGTTCAGAAATGGTACAAGTTTTACTTTTAACAGATACATTCTCAACCCTCATTTTCCAATGTCTTTGAAAATAATTTAATTTTCCAGGTCAGCAGTTTACTTTTAGAGTTATTAATAGAAAAGTAAATCGAGTCACGGAATAACCCCGCGGCAGTTCTGGAGGCATTTTTAGTGGTAGCTGGGGTTGAGGGATGGCTTCTAGTGCATCTATCAGGGATGCTGCCAAGGAGAGCCCCCCACAAATTTTCCCAAAATCACATGATTGAAAATTTCTCTATGTCCCATATTCTAACCCACTTAAGAGGGTCAGATCAACAGAAGTGGGTAATAGTATGACTAATTTTCCTAAAAACACACACACACAAAAGGAAGAAGGCACTGCTGTCTGCCCATGTTCTCAGCTGCCTCTCATTACTGGATCTCTGGTATTAAAATTTGAGTCAACGCAGTCACACTATCAAAGCATGTTTACCACTTGTTTTTAAAAAATTAACAAGACCCCAACATCTACATGGACAGCAGGCCAGCCATTAGCAGTCATTACCAAAGTGGCAACCAAGGAGCTCAGATTAACATTTTGGCACCTCCTTTCCCAAAACTCCACCCTGGAGAATGTTGGTCATGTGACTTTGTTTTCATTGGACATTGCCTGGTTATTTTACCATTCATTCACCCTCTGGCAGCCCAGGCCCTGGCACTGAGCGGGTACTCAGCCTAGCAGCAGTTTGAGTGAAGGGGTAGTGGGAGTGGGTCAGGAACTGGGGGCTGGGAGCTCATCACATTCTGCCCCACTCTTACAGTAACTATCTCACCTCTGGGTCATGAAGTGTTTAAATAAAGTTTTATCATTTCATTTGATTTCCAACAGCTCCTTACAGTAGGAACTGTCCTCCCTCATTTCCTTGATAAGAACCTTGAGTTCAAAGAGGTTACGTCAGCTTCCCTAGTTCAAGTTTGCAGAACCCTCTATGGAAAGGAGATCATCTGGTTGTGAATCCCAAAGCCCCTTACCCTCCCAAACTGCTTCTAGCTGCGTGACGTTGGTCAAATGCCTCATCTCCTCTAAGCCTAAATCCTCCTCACTAACCTTGTGGATGGGAGGTCAGATCATTTTCCCAAGTATTGATTAAGAATTTAGTTATCCTGAGTGTGGGTGTGGGGGAATGCCTTTCTCCTCTGACACTTTGATCAAATTATTTTAGGCCTTGGACAACGTAGCTTCCAGGTAGAGAAATATTTTGGTTCTTAAGAAGAAAAACCAATGGGCTGTTTATGCCAAGTCATGGCATGGGGCCCTGAGAGCAGCAGAAATATGTTTTGCTCAGAGAGTAATGATAGGGTGGCCCCTCCCTGCACTTACTGACTCGACTTAATGACAAGGCAGTTGCTCCAGTGGCTCCTGTCTCCCCGGGTTTCTGTCTCTGCCTTCAGTCTGAACCACGGTAGAGATTATAAAATGTTTAAAAACTGGCAAATGATCAGAAATGATGCCTCAAGTCTTCTGGCCTCTGGAGCTCCAGGTCCTTTGGAGCCATCTTGGCATTAACCGCTCCCCCACCCCACCAGGAAGCAGGCATTACTCAGCTGATTCCTGTCTTTTGCAGAGTTCTTCCACACACACTCCTCCTGCGTGCAAATGGGCTTTATAGCTAATCTACCAGAGGAAGAAGAAAACAGGCTAGCAGAGCCCTCTGGAATAATTTGAGTCCGGGCCTTTTGGTAGGCCTCAGAGGGCACTGGTATTGCTTTTCTGGTAGCTGTGATGGCCTAGAAATGAACTCTCCACCTACCATCTACTCCTTGGTGGAAGATGTGGGCAAGACAGGAAAGAACAAAGAGGTACAGTCATTGAATCTTTATGAAAATCCATGTGAAAAGTCTTCAAGCAAGTAGCCTCTGTATTTCCCACCTCTGTATCCTAGACAACCCCCAGTTCCTGGAAGGCAGTTAGCAAACATTCACTCAATCTTTATTGAGCATCTCCTACATGCTAGGTACTGAACTAGGTGCTGAGGAGAGAGCTGTGGAGAAGACAGTTTCTCCTCTCAAGATGCTTCTAGGAGGTGAGACATATTATTTACGTGTCTTGATTTTTTTATTACTGTAATAAATGATCACAAACTTAGAAGCTTAAAACAATATCTCTTTCCCTTTCCTGCAACACCAGTTTGTAGCAAGTCCGGCCAGTTCAATGTGCCAGTGTACTTAAACCTGTCCTCTTTTCTCATCTCCTCCTCTTATCTAGACTATAAACAGCCTCTACTCTGGTCTTCCTAGCTCATTGCTGTCCTTTTGAAAGATTCAACTTTGAGAAAAAGAATTAGTTTTATTGAGATACAATTCACGCATTTAAAGTGGACAGTTTGATAGTTTTTATTATATTAGCAGCATATATATGTATATAATACTATAATATTAATATATTACTACTAGTATAACTATCAAATAGCATATTTGCATATACATATATATATTTAGTATATTTGCACATCAAGTATTGTGTGCAAATTTCAGGATATTTTCATCACCCTAAAAGAGAACTCTGTACTTACTAGCAATCACTCCTCAAACCTTTAACCCTCAGACCCTACTCTGCTCTTTGTAGATTGACTTGCCCGCTCTGCACATTTCATGTTAAGAGGAACCTTAAACTATGTACTCTTTTGTGTGTGGCATCTTGGACTCAGCACAGTATTTTCAAGACCCTTCCATGTTGTAGCCTTGTTCTCTTTAATTTCCAAATAGCAATTCGTTGTACGGGTGTACCACGTTTGATTTATCCACCATCAAGGTATCCTGCTTACTCCTCACAATTCCCTGGTTGGTTTTGAACCCAGCAATGAAGATAAGGTTGGCTAGTGTGGAACCCAGTACGCACTATCTCATCCCCCTGCCCAGCCACCTCTTCCGCCACCAGAGAGGTCCTTTCTGCCCTCCCCCAAGTCTAGAGAGCCGGAGAGGACTCCTTTGCATCTGAGAACTGTTCATTAGCATTTGTGTGAATAACAACACCTCCTCAGAATCTGGGGGTGTCCCAGGGGCTGGGATTGATTCCTTCTGGAGTGACTCCTTCGGTGTTCACTTTGGTCTAGCAGGAAATTAACTGGAGGGAGACCTTGAAGTGTATGAAATTCTTGGGGGGAACCTAGTCACTTCTGAATCGTACTTCATTCAACAAATATTTACTGAGTACTTGCTATGTCCCAGGCATTTAGGATACCACCGTGAGCAAAGTATTCTCTTGGAGGGTAGGGTGACGGGCAGCAAATACGCTGCAGAGAAATGCAGGGAAGGGAGATAAGGAAATGGAAAGTGGGACAGGAATCACAATCTGGCCATTTCAGGGCAAAATTACATTCTCCCTTGAGACGGTCACGTGGATGTACAGATGAGGAAAGAAGCATGTCCTTTTCTCTCCATTCTCTTATTTCACCCTCACTACCTTGGTTAAAATTACCATTCAAGAGAGACCGTAATCACCAGAAACCCAGAGATCGAGGAGACAGAACGGGAGATGCTCGCTGGCCACGTCCGGGGTGAATGATGTCAGCCAGGCTGGGCTGATAGGAAGGGAGCCAACTGACGCCAAAAGAAAGGCTATTTGGGCTGGTTTTGAGGGACTCAACTTTTCTGGTTTCTTCCCTGGTGAGAAAGTAAGTTCTCCCACGTTAGGTATTGGGTGAATAAATGACAGCTCGGCGGCGGGGGCACTAACGGCAGCGGCTGCCGGTGGCCCCTCCGCTCGGCAGCCCCACGCCCGGGGCAGGCTCTCGCCCCTGCCCCTCACGGCCCCCGGGGCTTGTGGCCACCCAGCGCCCAGGCTGGGGCACATGCCCGGCCCCTCAGGCTCGGGGGACGGCGCTGCCCCCGCCGCAGCGCCCCCAGGCCCGGCGGACCTCGGGGCTCGGGAGCGGGCGGGCGGTCGGGGCGGGCGGGCCGCTCCCTGCTCCGCCCTCCGCTCCCGCCCCGCCCTCCGCTCCCGCTCCGCCCTCGGCGCGGCGCCCGCCCGCCTGCTCGCTGCGCCGCCGCCTGCTCTCCTCGCTCCCTCGCTCGCTCGCTCGCTCTCGGGCCCCCCATGCGGATGTGACATTTCACGCCGCCGCCATTTTGAGAGCGAGCCGAGCCGAGCCGCTGGGCGCCGCGTCCGCCGCCGGAGCCCCGACGCCGCCGAGGAGGCGGAGGCCGCAGCGTCTCGAGCGCGGCCGGCCCGTCGCCCGCCTGCGCCGCCGCCGCTCCCGCCGGCCCCAGGCCCCGCAGGCCCGCCGCGGCCGGCCAGGCCTCCCGCCCGCCGCGCCCGGCCCGAGGCGGGGCTGACGCCGCGGCCCCCGGCCGGCCGCCCTCCGCCCCCCGCCCCCCGCCGGCCCGCGGCCCCGCAGCCCCGGCCCCGGCCCCGGCGGCGGGAGGCGGGCCCCGCGGCGGCGGCGGCGGCGGCGGCCGCAGCGAGCGACGAGGCCGCCCGGCCCGGCCCGCCGGCCGCCCGCCCGCCTCGGCGCCGAGATTGGGCGAATCGCGAGCAAGTACGTGCGCGTCTCCCTGCCGCCGCCGCCGCCCGCCGCGGGCCGCCCCGGGGCCGCCGCCGACGACGCGCGGGAGGAGGAGGAGGAGGAGGCCGTCCCGCCGCCGCCGCCGCCGCCGCCGCCCCGGCCCGCCGCCCGCCCGCCGGGCCCGCAGCCCGGGCCCCCGGCCACAGGCGAGGCCCAGGCCGCGGCCGACATGAACCACCAGCAGCAGCAGCAGCAGAAAGCGGGCGAGCAGCAGCTGAGCGAGCCCGAGGACATGGAGATGGAAGGTGAGGCCTGCGGGCGGCCGGGGCCTCCCATTGTGGCCGGGCGGCCGCGGAGCCGCGCGCGGGGCTCGCCATCTTTAAGCAGGCCCGGCGGCCCCGGGCCGGCCCGGCGCGGCTGCACCGTCATGCCGGGTTCCCCGCGCCTCATTGTCCGGAACCGGGCCCCGGCGCCGCACTCGGCCTCCAGGGCGCCCGGCGCCCGCGGGGCACGAGGCATTTCCGGGCTGCTGGCGGCCGGGCTCCGGGGACCGTCCCGGGGCCCGCCTCGTCGGGCCTGGTTCCGGCCGCTGAGCTCGGGGCGCCGGTGGCCTCCGCGGGCGCGGGACTCGCCCACACCTGCCCGCGGGCGCCCCCCCGACGGCCCCGGGCCCCGAGCGCTCCCCCAGGTCTCTTTGGAGCAGCACTTCCTAGCGCTTCCCAGCGTCGGGCTTAATTTTGAAACACCTGCGGAGGCCGCCGATGTTCTCAGCCTTTGACTGGCCCCGAGTCCTGAGCCCTGCGCTCCTGGTTTCTGAGTTACCTGTTTTTCTGGGAGTTTGGTACCTGACTGCTGAGTGCGGTGCGGCAAGCATCCGGCCAGGTGTGTGTGTGTGTGTGTGTGTGTGTGTGTGTGTGTGTGTGTGTGAGAAACTACGTGAAAGCCCCGCCGCACATGGCTACCCTACATCCGAGGCAAAACTGACTTCCAAGGTGATTTAGTTTTCTGCCCGTCTGGCCACATTTTCCCAAGGGACTGTACTTTCGATGAAAGGTTCCTTGACTTAGGTGGCCCAAGCAGAGTTGGTCATTGGAATGCACCTTTTATTTCTCATGGCCGCAGCTGCTTAAAAGGGCAAAGTCAAAGTAGTCTTAAAAGAGTTTTCCTTATGTATGCTGCGGGGTCAGAGGGGCAGGAGTCAAAAGGGGGCATTTGAATGAATGAGGCATGGAACGTTTCCATCTTGGTTTGCTTTTAGGTAGAGATCTTGGGTTGCATAAATGAATGGAGGCTCTGCAGAAGCTGTCGGGAAGCAGCATTTGTCCTGTGGGGTGGCTACACTTGTGGGGACACTGCATGCCGCTTGGTTGGGAACACTTACCATGACTGGTATTCCCGTGAATAGCTTGGTCCCTGTAATTGGATGTTCGCCGAAAGGAGGGCTTGCCGGTTGTAAAAAGGCAAAGTTGGTAGAGATGCCTGCAGAAAGCACTTCCCCAGGGGTACACTTATATGGCATTAACGGGGGACGGGAGAGCAGAATCCGCGCCAGGGACCAGGCTATCTATTCACTTGGCCTAATAGCTAGCTGTACAGGGCTTCTGGCGTGTGTGCTTAAACCACCTAGCTGGAGGAATACACCACTGAGAGAATCGTGTGTATTCTTTTCGTGCCACATAAGAAAAGGATTGCTTTTCACTTTTCCTTCTGCATATCACCCAGTCAAGACGAAAATCCGATAGTGCTAGCGGATCCGTTTCCCCTGTGCATTGTCTTAACCACTTTTGAAGTGCTTCTGAACACCAGTGAGAATAAACGTGAACATCACTCAGGAGCATATTTCTGGTACAGAACTGTGTCTTTCGGAAGTATTCATGGTGGCAAGTGTCAAGGACATTTTTCTGTAAGACTTTGAGAGTGTGAAGAGTGGTGGAAGAATCTTTGGAGGGCCATGCATGCTTTTAAGACTACTTTTCCCCCTGGAGTTCTATTTTCATATTGGAGTTTGCCTTTGAAAGGTCTCCCCTAAAATCATTAATCTGCAAATTTATTAGAATCTCAAGTACTGGGTAGCAGAGATTGCAGTTAGTTATTCATGCTGATTCCTTAAACTTAAGAACCTTTTTTTTTTTTTAAGTGGGCCTCTGTCCCAGAGTCATTATACAGAAGGTACCTTGTCTTAATAGGTCCTACCGTTTTCAGACACCCTATGAGCACCCACAGGTGTGTGATTTAAAAAGCTGCCAATTTCAGCCATTCTTAGTCTTCCCATCCCTAAAAGGTGGTGCGAAGTTTATACCTTGTAGTTTAGGATCAGGAAGAGTGAAAGAATCCTTCCTGTAAAGATGGCAGCAGGGGGTGATTTAGTGATTGTCAACTCTCCTTGGCTTCATAAGACAGACTGTGACAGCAGTTTGCACCTGTTGAGCGTCTTTGCCCGGAGTCCAACAGAACCAGCAGCTGGAAACAGTCAGGGTTCTGATCAGCTTGAGGAAGGGAAGGCTTTGTCAGCGAGGAGCGTCCTGCCTGCCCCTCCCGGGCAGGGTGGTTTCGAAGGAACCTGGGAGACTGGTTTGGTCGGTTGTTTCTTCCTATCAGCAGGTCAATGTTGGTTTGCTCTCCTCTTCCTCCACTTGTTGGGCTTGCGTTTGCTTTTGACCGAACTGTTCACAGTTCTTGCTTAGCCGCTGGAGACTACAGTGCTCAGGATCAGTTTTTATTTTTCAAATGTCTTGTTCTGAGCCTGTTAGCAAAGTTATCAAGGGTGAGGACAGAGGAAAAAGATAGGGCATGTTGTCTGTTGGTTGGGGTCGGGAGCACATGCTTCCTAAATGGCCTGAAGCAGCCAGTCAAACGGTTCAAGTCAGGAGGCAAACAGAACTGGGGACGCGGTGGTGTTACTAGGTTTGGACAGTTTGTTTATTTGTTGTCTCACTCAGGCAGTGCAGGCCAGGGCGCTGAAGGAGTGACTTGCGCAGGCCTCTGCCCTGGGAGTACTTGGAGAGGTGCTAGTCTGGTCTGTGTTACGCCCTGTCCCGCTAACAGGAAGTTTTCCAAAGGCCTTGCATCTAAGATGCTGCTGCATGGACGGGCTAATGCGAAGGTAAATGTTCCATGTTGTGGCCCTTCTGCCCGCGTGAGCAGTCTGTTTCCCGGAGTAATCTCCGAGACTAATGGGGACAGACAGTTTCGTTTGACTTTTGTACAACCCTCAGACCACTGCTATCAGGACGCCAAGCTGGGAGCAAGTCAGTGAGTCATCTGCAGTTTCCGAAAAGAATGATCACGGACTTGTGTGGTTTTTGTTTGGGGTGGGGGCAGCAGGGGTAGATTTCCTTTCCTTTCAGACTTGTGGGTAGATGGAGTTTCAAGTGACTTTTCTGCTAAGGCAGGTTTGAGAGTGGAAAGGAAAGTCCTCGTGCACACAGGCACCCAGATAAACCAAATTTGAGCATTCAGTTATTCCCAAAATTAAGTTGCCTTTTTTTCAGATAGCACCATAACAAGACAAAACTCAAATATGAGCATACGATTTTCCTCTCACATCGTTAGCTTTGGCTGGTAAAAAAAAAAAAGAAAAAAAAACTTTTTTGTAAAGCTACAAAGTTAAAATCAACTTGGAGAGCCCAGAAGAAATATAGAAATATAGAAGAAATTAGGCCAAATCTAGAAACATTTGATTTCACTCTGGCGTGAGCTTGTCAAGCTTTGATAGGATTGGGTGCTACTCCCTAAGTTAATGGCTCTCCTGATCCTTTCAGGTTGCTTGTTTTGATTATCTGTAAATAAATAAAGGATTGATAAATAAGGGGAAAGGGTATATACCTTCTTGGTTTTAATTTTTTTGGAGTCAGTTTTGTGGAAGGGGAGGAAGAGGCCATTGAGTCGAAACTCAGGGTGGGGCAGTGTGGTGACGGGGCACAGCCGGGCCGGGCCTGCGCTCGAACGTGGACTTTGCCTTGTACTGTGTGGCACGTCGTGCGCATCTCTGAAACTCTTGGTGCCTCAGTTTCTGCAGCCTTGGGAAGGTCTGGGCCATCTCCCAAGATGGCTTGAGGGTGAAGCACAGAGTTGGAAGCAGAGGCTCGGTTGGTGGTGTTGCTGTGGGGGCACAGCCTTGGCATCCCAGGATAGGATACTTTGGTTAAGATGCAGTGGGGCAAATTGATTTTTGGTGGTAGGCAAAAATGTCCTATGGTGATTATACCCTAAGTGGATTAGGAAGAAAACAACCAGCACAGGTAGCACAAGGCAGAATGTGTACATGGCTCCTTAGGCAAGACAAGGCTTGCCAGGCTGTTTGCTCAGCCCGATAACCTTCTCTGATAGAGTAGGTTCTTGTTCTCATCACTAGGGTTACCGCATCTGCTGATAAATTTGATGGGGTTGTGGCAGGAAAGCCAGGGCACTGAGCCTCCAGATTTTGGGAGTCGGCCTCGAGTTCTCTCTGGGTCCTTACATCCTGTTCCTGCTGTTTGGTTTTCCAGACGCCACCGTAGAGGAGGCCTCTGTTGCCTCATGCCAAGGGCTTTGCAATAGCCTCCTGCCCGGTCTTTGCTTTCATCCTTCCTGAACCTCACACAGCCGTGAGAAGAGACCGTGCACAGGTCCGCTTCCGCCCTTCCGCTGCCGTGCTTCTAAGGCCTCCCTGTCTGGAGGCATGCAGCCTGGCCGGGCCATCAGGGGCTGCTGTGGGCCTCAGCCTTCATGTTCGCAGCACACACACCTGTGCAGCGTGGGCTGCAGCTCTGTGCTAGGCCCCGCTCTTGGTAGGTGCAGATGGCTTCTTTTGGAATGCCACCTGGACAGCTACTCCAGGAAAGGGGCTCAAAACCCATTCACATGCTGCCTTTCTGGTCGCCTGTGCCCCTTGTCTTGCCTAAGGAGCCATGTACACATTCTGCCTTGTGCTACCTGTGGGGTCGTCACTTGTTTGCCAGTCTTCCTTGCTGTTAGGTTGTTTTTACTGAAGATACCATCTTGTGTTCCTTTTTTGTTAAATGTATTTGTGGGAGATACCTATTCAGGAAATGGCAACTCTAAGGCTAAATGGTAGTAAGGAGATGGCTGGCTGGCAAGGTGGTGTGTGAAAAGAGAAAGCCAAAGCCATAAACCGGTATTGCTTTGATAGCTGCTAATTCCCTTTTATTGCTTTTAACGTAAGTTGCTTCAGATGGCATTTTGATCCTTTTGGAAGGAAAAGCTTGTTTTCCAGACAAGGACATTGATGAACTTTAATAATTCACTGGGCGTTTCTTTTGAGTAATTAAAAATTTGTTTTTGTTCTTGTTCCTGGGTTTTCAAATGAGTAGTATATAGCCTGGATATTTCTGCTTGATGTCCAAGGCAAAGAAATTTTACTCTGGAGGTCAGAAGTTGTAACAAGTCATTTCTTGACATGTACTGTCACAGAGTTAAATGTTAAGTGTCATCTGCTTCATAAATTTCTTGTTCTGAACTAATGTGGACTTACAAAAGTCGGAGGAAGCAGGATTTTAAGTGTCATGCATAGGCAAGAAAGTCAGTTAGGCCACATTTCTAGTAAGTTAACACACACCTTGGCTAATGAGAAGTCAGAAGTGTTGAAATTCTCCTAAGAGGAGCAGGCCTGCTTCTGGAGGTTGGTGAATTAAATTTGAAAGTTAGGGAATGGGAGTCATTAGGAAGTTTATGGAGGGAAACACACAGTCCTGAGCAGGAGCTGAATGCTTCCAGAACAGGATGCCCACACCGCGGAGTGTGGGACTGGTAACAACTGCAGATGCTGGGGGAGAGGAGCCTCTGGGAGAACACACCCTGGGAAGGGGCATCATTGTCCCCGCTGTTGGGTTGACAAGAGCTGGGAAGAGCCCTGTAGCCAGTCCAGTTCCTGCATCAGCTCTTGAGGTGTGGGACCGCTGTTCAGAGGTCACGGCTCTTCATAATACAAGATGCTCAGGTGCTTGTCTGACGAAAGGAGCTTAAACTCACCAGGTGTTTGAAAGTGCGTGAGTGTTGAGTCTGAGTCTCCAGCGGGTCGTTCTTTGGGGTCATTGGGAATCTAAAAGCTGTAGAGAAGGCACTTCCTTTGTGTGACCACAGCAGTACAGCGAGATTTTCTTGCCTGGAATAGAATATTCAAAATGCATGTCCTCCTTTGCTTTTGGTTCCAGGCCAGTGACTAAATTGGTTCTCTTGGCATCCTGATACTAGTAGGACAGTGTCCTTTATTATGTGCCACCCCCTGGAATATCACCTGGGGAAGGTCTAGCTCTCAGAAGCTGTTAAACTGGCCTCTGGTTTGCAAAGTGGTTGTGTGAGTTTGTCAGGGTGACCTGGATTGCAGAGCACGATCACACCCCAGGGTGGAGCCACAGGTGTCTGGGTGGTAATCTGACTTCTCCTGGCTGCCCCTCCTGCCAGCCTGCTCATGGTACTTTGGGGTGGGGGGAGCTCTCCAAAGGAAGCCATGTGGTATTGCTTTAACAGGTAGGCTTAGACCTTTCCCCCCAACTCTGTGCCCCTTAGAAAAAGGCGTAGGGGCCTGGACCTAGAGTTACAGGTACATTTCATCAGTATGACTTTGGGGAATATGTTATATTTCAGAGCTCTTAACCGACCCTGTGCAGTTGCTGCTGAAGAATGCTCCTTAGCATGTCTTCATGGGTTCCTAGTTCAGGTCCTCTCTTTAAATAGTGTAGGGTTGGTAATTTTAAAGACCTTGCTTCCCCTGTCAGTAGTTTATATCACCTTGTAGGAGAAATTACTGAAATCAAGACAACTGTGAGGTAGTTAAAAACATTCTTGGATACACATTGCTGCGTTATAACCATCATAGACACTTGTAAGCATTCTCCCTAAATGTTCTCAGGCTTTTTCTCTGACACCTTTAGCTTGTGAGGACTAAGAGGTTACACTGGTAGGGGCCTGGAAGCCTGAGCTGCAGAAGCTCAGAAGTGGCTAGGAAGTGGAGGTGTGTGGCCTCTTGAGCCCCAGCTTTTGGGCTGTGCCTGCCCTTCAAGTCTAGGAGCAGTGGTGGCCGACTGGCCACTTCTGATTGGTGTGGGATCCTCCCTGCCCTTGCCAGGATTCTTCATTTCTCTGAAGCACTCAGGTCACCTGCTGTACCTGCTAAGAACAAACTAAGGTCATTGTCCTGCTTTAGACACATCTTTTGCCAGGAAGCCTCTCCTTTTCATGTGGTGGCAGGGGAGATGCTGTGGGGGGTAAAGAGACTCTAAGGGTTTAACCCTATGCTGTGCAGTACAGTAGCCACCAGCCACAGGGTGGTTATTTTAGGTTTCAAGCAAAATAAAAAATCCATTCCCCCATGGCTAGCTACGTTTCAGGTATTGAGTAGCTACACGTGAGAGTACAGATACAGAGCGTGCCCAGCAGATGCAGAAAGGGCGTGTGACCAGAGCTGGCCTGGATGCTCTGGGTGGATCACTGGGCTAGGAAGCATTTCTGGTAGCATGAATGGCACATTGAATGTTGGAATGATACAATGTGTCCTGGAAAAGCAAAATGAAAGTGAGTAGAAGCGTTGGAAACTTGCGGATAAAACATTCTTGGGCAGACCTTGCAGAGCAGGGCTTCTCCAGTTACTTTTGCTGAGAACCAGATTTTTTTTAACTTCCAATTTCCAGTCCATTGTTGACAATTTTTAAGGTGTATTCTGTAGAAGTAACAGTGCAAACAAATGACTTAAGTAGTGAAACAAAATAAACATACAGAATACAAGCCCCAGTTTATTATTAAATTCAAGAAATGTAAAGTTACATCCTGACAGTTATATTCAGAACAAACAGCAAAGAATTGTAGGAACTGTACATGTTCGTTGAAAGTACACATATAGATCACCAGTATAAAGAAATGTTAGTATGCAGAGAGCTTCAGCTTTCCCCATAGTAGCTGAACAAAACTGCACATGAAATAGCAATTCCCCCTTCAAAGTGCACACGCACACATGGGATGCATGCAGGTATGTGTATTAAGGAACCGTCTGGCTTCCTGCTTGGGTAGATGACATCCCTGCTTCTCTTAGAGAATGAGGTTTATCCAAACGTGTCTCTGTTTGTTTTACTAATTCTCATGTGGATCCAGTGCTACAGAGGTATGCAGACAGAATAGGAGAGATTCTTAAAGTAATTTTCCAGAATTTATCTAGACAGCTTTAGCTATAGCCAGTAAACTTAGAGCTAAATTATATTTCATTGAAAGAAATGGATTCTGGGCTAAATGTACGTTGGGGTTGCAGTTAACAAACTAACCTTGAAATCTCACAAGCTGTGATGTCCTTTGTGACATGTGACATGCCACACCTGTTTGATGACACCCAGTCTGGCCCGTGCTTGGATGTTGCAGGGAAGTCAGGTTGCTGAAAAGTTTCTTCGCTTGTTCTTCATTTTGCCTGGGTCCATAGAGTGAGACACCTATTTGCAGACTCTGCAGAGCATATTGTTCTTATACCACCCCCTGTGCTTGCTTGTCTTGGCTCCCACAGGGACCGGGGCCCTGGCTTGCTCCTGGCCCCACTGCGCCCTAGTGGCATAAGAGCTCTCCTTGTGTGGCGCTCACAGAGCCTGGGCAGGGCTTCTGTTCATCAGATAGAGTGGAGGAAACCCCTCCCAGCTGTGGCTGGCAGTCTGCCTCACAGGGTCCAGGTGCCTTTGCCTGCCTGGGGAACACGTGCAGGGAGGGCCTGGGGGAAAAGCTAGGGGGTCGCTGTGCCACAAAGGGAAGACAGGCCTGGGCGACAGTGGGGCCTGGGGTCAGCTGAGGCTTCACCAAGTTAGTGACACAACTGAGTTTGAAAAAAGGGGGGCAGGAGGTGTAGGTAACATGATGCAGTTGGGATCTGCGACCTCTGTGACTAGACTTTCCAATCTACGGTAGGCAGAATCAAGAAAGGCCCTTGAAGAGGTCCGTGTCCTGATCTTCAGAACCTGTGATTATTCCCTTGCATGCAAGGGTGCAGATGTAACTGAGGGTCCCTAGGTGGGATTATCCTGCATGATGCAGGTGGCCTCAGTGTAATGCCCAGGATCCTTATGTGTAAAAGATGGGGTGGGAGCGCTAGAGTGGCTGTGAAAAGCCCATTGCTGGCCTTGAGGATGGAGGGGGAGCCCAGGCATGCGGGCGGCCTCTAGAAGCTGGAAGAGGTGAGAAGAGATTCTTCTGGGAGCTTCCAGAAGGAACTAGCCCTGCTGACACCTCACTTTTAGCCCACTGAGGCCCACTGCAGACCTCTGACCTCCAGAAGACTTAAGCATGTGTTGTTTAAGCCGCTAAATGTGTGGTAATCTGTGCCAGCAGCAATTGGAAACTAGTACAGGATCCAGGGGGCTGGGTAAGAAGCAGCAGGTAGGCAAGCCTTCAGAGAGCTGTGGAGAGGCTCCATGAAGGTGTGGCAGCTAGGTCTCATGGAAGACTCCTCCCGGGGCCAGGCCATGTCATGTCATGTGAGCGCTGGACCTGTACTGACTCCTTTGCTCCTTACTGCAAGTCTGAATTGCACCATTGTCCCCATTTCACAGCAGAGCAAAAGGAAATGCTGAGCAAGTAGGTAACTTACTCAGTCAGGGTGAGTGATGGGGTTTGAACCCATGCAGTCTCGCTTCACAGCCTTGGGATCCACCATAGCCAGTAGACACCGTTGTTATAAAAGTAGTCATCACTGCTTTTTAGTTGAAACACCCCTGCTGCCTTCTCATGTTTCTTACCTCCCTGCCCCAAAGTGGTGAACTGCAGTGGGCTCCTGAATGTTTTTGTGAGGTTCACCACATGCTTTGACTATAGAAAGCAGCTTGCTGCCAAAATTGGCTGGGACCACTGGTGCAGTTGAGCAAGAGGAATGTGGTGGCATAAGTAAGAGGGAAAATAGTTACATATTTCTCAAGGTAGATTCTTCCCTCCAATAATTGAAGTAACTGAATCAGGTATATTCAGTAACATGTTATAAGATCCTGAGCTGAAATGAACCATCCCTAAAGCAAACCATTTGAGGCTCTGGGTGTATGGAGAGGTTTCAGTTCGGGAAGGCTCTGCTGGGGCCCTGGCACAGGTGTGCTGCTCTGCAGACACCCAGTATGGTGGCCTTCAGGGCTGGCTGTTGGGGCGCCTTAAAGTTGAGGCTGTAGGCCACATCCATTCAGGTCTGTGGGTCATCCTGTCTCCGCAGCCCTTCATATACAGATGAGCAAAAGCACACAAAGATGGTGCTCCCCTGGGTGTCCTGCCTGCTCCGTGGGCCACAGTCAGTTGTGAAGCCGGGAGCAGCTGTGTTTGTCTCCTCCTTGTGGCCTGTCACCAGGGTTCATTCTTAAGGTGGCAGCGTTCCGAAGCCAGGAGGAAAAGGGGGTCAGAGGTACCAGGTCCTGGGATTCCTTAACTGGGCAGGGATTGAAGAAAGGAGGTGATCTAGGACAGCCAGTGTTCTTACTTCATTAGCTTCCAGCTAACTGGGTGGTATTGTTTTTGTGGCATATTTTGAATATTTTCCTTTGGGCCTCTTTCCCTGACAGGGAATTTTAAAATGTGCTGTGTATATTCCGAGGGAAGCATGTTTAGCTTTTGTGAAGGGATTGTAACAGTGAAAAACTATACCCAAAATGACACAAAACAGTTGTAAATACAGAAATCCTTACTTGGTTCAATGTTGGTCTTGACCTATTAAGTCATGGTTGGAAGAAAGCTTAAATAAATGTGGCCTTCCGGGTCTTAGTTTTTCTGAGGGTCCCCTCTGCTCCCACAGTGCACACAGATGGGGTCTTGTATTGCATTATGTGAGCAGAGGGGTCTTGTATTTCTTCGACTGCCTCTGAAAGCGTGCCTTCTTGGACATCACAGAGATAGGTAATTTCAGTCATTGTGCAGGAGTGGATTTAGGATATCTGTCATGATTGGTGCCTCAGTTTCTGCAGGGAAAAGAGATAGGCAGGGGGGAGCCACAAGTTCTGGCCTCAGGGAAATTGGCACACAGTGGCAGTGTCCACAGAACCAGTGGTAACAGTGTGGTAATGGTCAGGTAACTAGTGGTCGGCACAAACGAGACCTTCAGGCTGGTTGATACGGGGGTGTCTGGAGGATGCATGGAAGTGAGGTGGCCCATGCACCCTTGTTGGGGCAATGCAAGTGATCCTTGAGGTAACTTGTTCAGCTTAAAGACGGATGGCACCAGTCACCTTCTGTGTCTTACACAGCTGGCCGTGCGAGTTTTGGGCAGGGGGAGTCCTGGGGACCCTTGATGGGCTATGAGCTCCTCCTGCCCTCTGGGCTCTACCACTGCATGGCTTGTGATGGTGAAAGCATGGTCCCTGTCAAGCTGCTGAATGCCTGCAGGATGACTGAAGTTGGTCATTAAGTACCTTGGGATCAGGTATGAGGAGAGGGAGAATTAGTAGTACAAATCTCAATGTTTCTGTTATGGTCAGTATTTCCTTGGAAATTAGAGGCTGTTATTTAAAATCTAAAATATGTTTTGATGAAATCAAGACCTATAATTTTTCTATAAAGGGTTTTATGTTTCTTAACGTACTGTTGTAATTTTGGGTATGTCATCAGAGGGCACTTGGTCATGTGATTTTGTTGTAGCGCAGAAAGCTGCTATTACGCCCCAACCCTGCAGGCGGAGACCAGGCTTCAGCGGATGCCATTCCTAGACCTTCACTGCCCAGCCTTGTAGCTGCAGCCATCATGGCTGACCGGATTAAGTGAATTAAAATTGAGTGAAAAGTGAAATAGAGTTCCTGTTTTACTAGTCGTATTTCAGGGCCCCGGTAGCTACATGTGGCTCATGGCGCAGCTGTGGACCGTCCCCTTTATCACAAAGTTCTGTTGAGCACCGTGCTGCAGGGCCAGTCCTGGCCTGGGTTTCAGCCTTGCCTTCCTTGCAGACTCTGCCTAGAACAGGATTGTTTAGCATAATGAAAAACCAGCATTTTTCTCTGTAGTAACCTGGGAGGACGGTATCCGAAGCTGGCTCAGCATAGCACATACTTGCTGGTAATCTCACAATCACTGCTTCAGGCACTATTTGTGGGGGTTACAGAGATGAAGAAGTGATAAGGCCACTTTGCTTAAGAAAGGCAGCAGGGAATAGATAGGTCCTGTGAACAGGTAATTAATGCGGAACAGAAGTGGTGAATGCCACAAGAGGTGAGGAGGGAGCGATCAGGAAGCTGAGAAGAGAGAGATTACATCGCACTGCCTGCAGGGAAACAAGAGGGCTTGGAGGGACTTGCAGTGGGCTGTGAGGAGTGGTCAGGATTTGAATTGCAGGGAGTTTGAGGCAGGGAGCCAGAGGCGAGGCGTCTGGAGGCTGCAGATGGAGGCCTCTCATAAAAGGGGATCTGCATCTGCCCTTTTGTAAGTCTGATAAAATGTGTTAATAATCACCATTATTTTTAGAGGAGCAACGTATATTGAGGTACTCAACAGACAGCACAATCACCCATTTAAAGTGCACAGTTCATTGGCTTTTAGCATGTTCACAGTTGTGTAACCAGCAAAGTCAAGTTTTGACATTTTCATTAGGATTTGGATTAGAAATCTTGTATTAGGATTCATGATTAGGGGCCCTAACCTAGGTAGCCACTGACTTACACCCCTGGGATTTTCTTGTTCTACACAAGTCATACAAACGGGATCCTGCAGTATGAGGCCTTCTGTGTCCGGTTCTCTGAGCATGATGCCCCCAAGTTTCACCACATTGTGGCCGGTATCAGGGCTTCATGACTTTTTATTGCAGGAAAGGATTCTGTGGGATGGAACCTTACTCTGACTTACATTGGATCAGAAAGATATGCAGGTTCCCATGATTCTGTCAACTATAATAGGTTTTATTCAGTATTCTTAAAAATGTTTGGAACTTTTTTGTGGTTATGAATGTGCTTTGCTGCTTTATCAACTGGGTGGCTCTGGCTGGGGTGTCTATCGGTTGTGGGCTCAGTCAGAGTAGCAGAGCAGCAGTAGAGATGCATGAAGGGGTCGCACGGCAGCAAGAGCTACTGCTGATAGTCCATTGATTCTGGATCTGGCGCTGGAGTCCATGGGGCGTGCTGTCTGCCCCAGGGAGAGTGAGTGGGAAGTAGGGGAGACAGGGCTATCCTGAAACTGCGGCCACTGGGCCTCTCGCTACACCGGGGCCCTCCTCACAAAACTGAAGCCCAGAAGGCAGAGAAAACCGGGGTGTAAAGGAATGGTGGGGGGGCGCCTCCATTTCCTCTCCCTCCAAATTGCTGGCAGTGTCTAAGTGGAAACTGCAGGGAAGGACATACAACTCCAGCTTAGCTAAGCAGCATCCCAGAAACCCACCAGTTGGTCTGGTCTTTGGCATGTCAGACTTTCTGTTGTCAGGATCCTGCTAACATAGAAAATCTGAGGACCTCAGAGCTTTTGGGTAGGTGGGTTACATCTGTCATTATTTGCCATATCGAAATGAAAACGAAGACCAGTCTTACTCATCTAAAAATAATAAACCAGGATACGGTAACACAAATAACAGGCCTTTTATAAGAAGTAATTATTTTCCAAAAGAAAAGGTTTAATGAGGAATGGCATTGTTTTCATAATTTGGCAAATTTCTTTATTGTGTGTCTTAATAGGAGACAGCTGGATTCTCATACCTGCTTCTGCTTTCTGGCCGTGGCACTGTAGTTTTAGGGGAAATAGAGAATCCAGTCTTATAGGGGGATATAGTTAGAAAGGGGAGCAGTAGTTTAATAGCCTTTTCAGGTAGTGTGGCAATTCTTCGATACGCCAAAATTTGGTATCTTTCTTGAGATTAATCGCAGCATGCTGTTTTGAAACCCTGTGAATTCGTTTTTTGTGTTCTGTTGCATTAGAATTTATTGGTCTGTCTTGTACTTTGAATGGACCTTTGCTAATACCATTCTTTGGTCATTTGGCAAGTAGTGATTCAGTGACTTACACAGATCTAAATGTTGATACATGTCGTTATACAGTTACATTAAAAATATAACTGCCTAACATCACATTAATGTGGGAAACCACCATGTGCTGATTACCTCATCAGGAACAGGGTTGTAGTTTTACCTCCAGAAAGCTCGTTGGGACAAGAAGAGCAATGGCTTCTGTTCTGTCCGTAAGAGTCCTCGTACTTGGCATAGGAGGAGAGATGCTTGGATGGTACAGCGGCCGCCTCATCATCCAGAACGTGGGGTGGCCGCTCCTGTGCGGTCTCATGCCTTGGGGACAGGAACAAGTGGTGGTTGGGTGGCCCCCTGCCATAGGGAAGTGCCACGGATGGGGAAATGGAGGCAGAATTGTCCTGTTCTTGCCCTCCCTTACAGGTTTATATAACATGGTCTTGTTAAGATGAGGAACAGGTATTTCATGAGAATTCAAGGAGAGAGCATTTAAACCAGACATAATTTGTGTTTTTCATTATTTTGCTTTTTAATCCTTTGTAATGGCCAACATTCCACTTAATAATATTTGTTCTATTTGTATCTCCCCTGATTCTCTCCATTTTAAATAGCTTGTGTGACACAGTTGGATCTTTGGGAAATCAGTCAAAATAGACACATCAGTTACATCCCCCCCTCCCCACTTGGGTTTGTTGGAGCACAGTGTGCGTGTTTATTCAACTGATGTTGCAGTAGACACTTTCAGTTCTAGCCTGACCTCCCATTTTCCTAGCTTTTTAATACTTGCAACTCCCTGACCCCCGAAAGAGAACAAATTGTGGTGCAAACATTTGTATACCCCTTTGAACAGGACCACCTAAAGGTCTTGAGGCAGAAAGATTGAGACCCTCCATCTTTAAACTTTTGAGTTCTCTCTTTTCCTGAATAGCTGAAAGCTCTGACACCATATGTGAAGGAGTATTTATTTAAAAGTCAGTAAATAATTTCTTACTCTCCTCCCTGCTCTACCAGGGTTTCTTCCCTTTTGGTTTTTTAAATTACCAGGCAGTAAACTAGACTTTGGAGGGAACATATGGTTCTGTGAATTTTAACACATGTGTAGATTTGTGTTACTAGTCAGGATGCAGAACAGCTTCCCCACCCTACAAAAACCCCCTCTCAGGCTTCTCTTGTGCAGTCCTGTCTTCTACCTAATGCTGGCCCCTGGCCACCACTGACATGCTCTCCATACAGTTTTGTCACTCTGCAGATGTCACCTCAATAGAACCATAGAGCATGTAACCTTTTTGGACTGGCTTCTCTCATGCAGAGTGTAGTGCCTTTGAGATTCATCCAAGTTGGGTTTATCAGTTCATTCCTATTTTTTTTTGGTATCATTAATATAAAATCACATGAGCAACATTGTGGTTATGAGATTCCCCCCATTATCAAGTCCCCCCACATACCCCATTGCAGTCACTGCCCATCAGTGTAGTAAGATGCCACAGAGTCACTATTTGCCTTCTCTGTGCTACACTGTCTTCCCCCTCATCCCCCCCACACTGTGTGTGCCAATCAGAATACCCCTGAATCCCCTTCTCCTTCCCTCCCCACTCACCCTCCCCCACCTCTCCCCCTTTGGTAACCGCTAGTCCCTCCTTGGAGTCTCTGAGTCTGCTGCTGTTTTGTTCCTTCAGTTTTGCTTCATTGTTATACTCCACAAATGAGGGAAATCATTTGGTACTTGTCTTTCTCCACCTGGCTTATTTCACTGAGCATAATATCCTCCAGCTCCATTCATGTAGTTGCAAATTGCAGAATTTGTTTCTTTCTTATGGCTGAATAGTATTCCCTTGTGTATATGTACCACCTCTTCTTTATCCATTCATCTACTGATGGACACTTAGGTTGCTTCCATATCTTGGCTATTATAAAAAATGCTGCAATAAACATAGGGGGTGCATATGTCTTTTTGAATCTGAGAAATTATATTCTTTGGGTAAATTCCTAGGAGTGGAGTTCCTGGGTCAAATGGCATTTCTATTTTTATTTTTTTGAGGAACCTCCATATTGCTTTCCACAATGGTTGAACTAGCTTACATTCCCACCAGCAGTGTAGAAGGGTCCCCCTTTCTCTGCATCCCCGCCAGCATTTGTTGTTTGTCTTTTGGATGGTGGCAGTCCTTACTGGTGTGAGGTGATATCTCATTGTGGTTTTTATTTGCATTTCACTGATAATTAGTGATGTGGAGCATCTTTTCATGTGCCTGTTGGCCATCTGAATTTCTTCTTTGGAGAAGTGTCTGTTTATATTCGCCACCCATTTTTTAATTGGGTTATTTGAATTTTGGGTGTTGAGGCATGTGAGTTCTTTATATATATTGGGTGTTAACACCTTGTCAGATACGTCATTTACAAATATATTCTCCCATACTGTGGGATGTCTTTTTGTTCTGTTGATGGTGTCCTTTGCTGTACAGAAGCTTTTAAGTTTAATGTAGTCCCATGTGTTCATTTTTGTTTGCTTTTGTTTCCCTTGCTTGAGGAGATGCGTTCAGAAAAAAGTTGCTCATGTTTATATTGAGGAGATTTTTGCCTATGTTTTCTTCTAAGTTATATGGTTTCATGACTTACATTCAGGTCTTTGATCCATTTTGAGTTTACTTTTGCATATGGAGATAGACAATAATCCAATTTCATTCTCTTGCATGTAGCTGTCCAGTTTGCCAACACCAGCTGTTGAAGAGGCTGTTGTCATTTTCCCCTTGTATGTCCATGGCTCCTTTATCATATATTAATTGACCATATATGCTTGGGTTTTATCTGGCCTCTCTAGTCTGATCCATTGGTCTGTGGGTCTGTTCTTGTGCCAGTAGCAAATTGTCTTGATTACTGTGGCTTTGTAGTAGAGCTTGAAGTCGCAGAGCACAATTCCCTGCCCCCACCAGCCCACCCCTTTATTCTTCCCTCTCAGGATTGCTTTGGCTATTTTGGGTCTTGGGGTGCCACATGAATTTGAGAACTATTTGCTCTAGTTCGTTGAGTACTGTTGGTATTTTGATAGGGATTACACTGAATCTGTAGATTGCTTTGTGCAGGATGGCCATTTTGACAATATTCATTCTTCCTATCCATGAGCACGGAATGTGTTTCCATTTATTGATATCTTCCTTAATTTCTCTCGTGAGTGTCTTGTAGTTTTCAGAGTATAGGTCTTTCACTTCCTTGGTTAGGTTTATTCCTAGGTATTTTATTCTTTTTGATGCAATTGTGAATGAAATTGTTTTCCTGATTTCTCTTTCTGCTAGTTCATTGTTAGTGTATAGGAATGCAACAGATTTCTGTGTATTAATTTTATATCCTGCAACTTTGCTGAATTCAGATATTAGATCTAGTAGTTTTGGAGTGGATTCTTTAGGGTTTTTTATGTACAATATCATGTCATCTGCAAACAGTGACAGTTTAACTTCTTCCTTACCAGTCTGGATGCCTTTTATTTCTTTGTGTTGTCTGATTGCTGTGAGTTCCTTCCTTTTTATTGCTAAGCATTATTCCATTTTATGGACATACCACAGTTTATCCATTCTCCCACTGAAGGACATGTGGGTCTCTGGTTTCTGGCAGTTAGGAATAAAGCCCCTGTAAATACTCGTGTGCAGGTTTCTGTGTGAACACGAATCTCATTTCTCTAGAGTAAGGCACAGAATGGTTGGGTCACATGATGGTGAGTCATGCTTGACTTTGTAAGAACTGCCAGGCTGTCTCCAGAGTACCCGAGCCTGCCTGCATTCCCGCTGTCAGCGAGGAGAGATGGAGTCGGCCCGCATTCTTCTTAGCACTTGATATACTATAACTTAATTTTAGTTCTCCTAATAGGTGGGTAGTGGTCATCTTATTTCAGTTTTAGTTTGCACATATCTAATAGCTAGCTAATGGGCAAGCATCTGTTCATGTGTCTGCTGTACCTATGTCCTCTTTGAAGTGTCTTGTCTATGTATTGGGTTTTTATTACTATAAAATTTTGAAAGTTCTCTGTGTATCTAGGATAAAAGTCCTATGTCAGGCAGATGATTTGGAGATATTTTCTCCCATCTGTGCCTTGTCTGATTATTCTCTTAAAATGTCTTTCTGGAGCAAAACTTTCTAGTTTTAGTGAAGTCCAGTTTATCAAATTTTCTTCTATGGAGCTTGCTTTCGGTCAGTCTAAGAATTATTTGCCCCACTCTGTGTTTTCTCGTAAAAGCCCTAGAGCTTAAAATTTTATGTTTACATACGATCCATTACAAGTTTTTGTATTAGGCGTGAGGTTGAGTTCTTTTTTTTGCCTGTGGGTGTGCAGTAGTTCCTTTGCCATCTATTGGAACGATCAACTACCCTTTTCCCACTGAATTGCTTACACCTTTGTCAGAAAATCAAGCGGTCGTGTACATGTGGGTCTGTTTCTGGACTTCCTACCCCATTCATTGGCATTTATCTGTTTACATCTCTGCTGCAGCCTTACAGTGAGTAGTCAGTTGGGTAGTGTAATTCCTCCAACTGTGTTCTTGCTTTTTTTCCCTTTATCTTTGCATATAAATTTTAGAATCAGTCTATCTGTTGGTACAGCAAGTCCTACTGAGATGTTGGTTGGAATTGTGTTCACACATTGATTAATTTGAGGAGATGAACGGGGCATTTTTGGTATGTCTCCTGTTCAGACCTTACCCCTGAATGCCCATTTTTCACAGGGGACATTGCCAAGTGCACAGTAGATGTTCAAGGTCTCCACCCATTGGTAGACTGAACTCCTTCTCCTCCCACCTCTTTAGAAAACCAGATTTCCTTGGCTTTCTCCCCAGGGCGCGCTATACTCTTACTCCCAGGAACTTTTAAACAATTTCATGGGCCACTAGTGTTTCAAAAGGTCTTCAACGGGAGTTGCCCAGGTGGGTCCCCTCATGAGTCATGGTCCTCCTGCCCCAATGTGTGAAAAAGCCAGAAACCACCTAGTTTTTTGTCCTAGGTTTTGTCTGCGGTTTTATTCAAATACAGGAACCAATTTGAAGTTGGTTGTGTTTGACTACTTCTTAAAAGTTTTAATTAGCACAGTCAAGAGTTTGGTTAAAATCTCTCCTCTACCTCTTAACCTCACCCTGTGCCACCAAATTGCCTTGTCGTTTTGAATAGTTCTTAGGGAAAATCCAGGCATTTAAGAAAGGGTGCTGCCATTTGCCAAGGTAGAAACGGACCTGTAGGCCGCACAGAGTTGAGGGCAGTCGCTGTGTTCCAGCGCCGTCTGGATTCCCACTCCCTCCTCATCCCTAAGAGCAGCTGCTGCTTGGGCTTTCCCCTCCCCTTCTGAGGCCAGGAGGTGTTATCACGCCTTAGGCAGTATTGCGTTTGCCTTTTGCCCTGTGATTTGCTTTGTGTGTATTTGTGTTTTTACTTTTGTTACAAAGGTAACAAACATATTCACTGAAACATTCAAACAGCATGGAGGCAAGAAGGCTAGCTAGAAAGACTACATTCCTCAGAGGCAGACCCTGAGGTCTGAATGTAGGGTGGTCCGGGCGTAGCGTAAGGTCCGTGTGGACAGCCCCGTTTGTTCTGATAACTTAGCAAAGGATTTCTCTGTTGGTGGGCATGCCCCCTTATTTTAGTTCTTTTTTTTTAAAATTTTTTATTAAGGTATGATTGATACACACTCTTATGAAGGTTTCACTCATAGTTTTACTTTTTAAAAAGCTACATGAATGTTGAGTGAACCACCCCATGCAAGTAAATTTTGTAGATAACTGAATTTTTAAGGCACCGAATGTTTAATATGTTATTTTTAGAGAAATAATGGAGAAAACGGCACACTGACACCTGGCTCAGTCTGTGCGTACATCATTTACTATGCAGAACCGTCAGAAACAGCTGTGACTTAGGGAACTCTTTGTCCCCGCTCAAAATGACCCATTTCTATTAAGTGCTTGAGTCTTTTTTTTTTTTTTTAATAATACAGCTGTATTGAGATACAATTCAAGCAATTCGATCATTTGAAATGTGATTCAGTGGCTTTTAGTGTATTCACCAAGTTGTGCAACCACCCCCACAGCCAGTGTGGGGAGGTTCTTTACCTTAAGAAGGAACCCCTGCACCCCAGCCAGCGCCCCTCCAGCGCCGCTCCCCCAAACAGGCACTTCATACAAATGGAGCCATTCAGTCCATGGCCTTTAGTATAATGGTCATTTTATGTTGTTTTTTATTTTTACTCTTTAAAAAATAGTGCTTCGGTGTAAGAAATAGGATTTGGGCATGTACTAGTTTCTTTTGGAATGGATTCCTATGAATGACATTTTGAGTGAAAGGATATTTGACTTTTTGGTTTTAATAAATACTGCCTTTGGGAAGAATAATTTGACTCTATAAATTCATGCCCCACCAGCCAGCCATTTGACAGCACTCATTTAGGACACTGTCAGCATCAGTTGACATTTCCAATATCTTCCATTGTTAATCTGGTAGATGAAAAATGGTTTTGTGTGAGGCAAGTTGAACACGTATGGTAGTTTGTATTTCTTACTAATTTCCCCTTTGTTGTAGTTGGATTGTTTTCTTTTTGATTTTTAGGAACTCTCTTCTGGACATTAATCCTTTGGCTTTTACTGTATCCTAGGTGCTTTCTGCCTTAGTCCTGTGGCTTCCACCGAGCTCTGTCTTTCAGGTGTGCTGGGACTGCCTTTTCCATCCCACAAGCAGACTCTGCTACACAGCCTAACAGATAGCGCCCTCTCTCTGGAATGAAACGGAGTGTAAGAAAGCAACACCTGCGTGGTGATATGCTTTTCTGTGTGCAGTGTGGGCAGCCCTCTTTGGTCCCGGCCAGCATTCACACCAGCCTTCAGTTCGGGGTTTGTGGGACACACGTGGTTGGCAGTTAGGATGAGCCTCTGGGGAGCAGATGATGTTTGCATAATCAAGCCAAACTAAAGGCCCCAAACAAGTAGTTGTATTTAAGGAAGGAACACAGATATATATGTGGCTGTCTCTGGGGCTTTATTTTCATATAGCTAATTAAATCAGGATCATTCCAGAGTATAGAGCTAACTGTCGGGTTTCGGCACAGTGGGTCTACTTTTGAAACTTCGGGCTGCATATTTGGAAGCTGTTGCAGGCACTGACCTCAGGCCCTGTGGTGACCCAGCAAAGGCAGAGTACCAAAGAGGTCCCGGTTTAGCAGGACAGGACTGCCACCTGGGCACGGGCTCCCAGCCAGCCACAGGGGGACGTGTGCAGCCAAATCCTGCACAAAACCATCAAAGTAACGAAACTTGAACACTTTGGATTATGATACTGATTAAGCCATGATTTCACTGTGAATAATAAGATGAATTCATAGTTACTGAGACTGCCCTGCCAACCGGGCAGGCTAGCCCTGAGGGGCAGGTCAGTAAACAAAACCCCACAACAACTGTGTCCGCTGTAAAACAGCAGAGGGGCTTCTGATGGGACCCTCCTACCAGTAATGGTAAGGACAGGCTTGATGGGCTGGGTGCTTGGGGGTGACAGCCATCTTCTAAGCACTGGAACAGTCTCAAGAGAGCTGTTCTTTGAGGGCACTTAGTCCTTCAAGGCCGTGGGTGGCTTCCTCTTCATTGGACCAGGTGCATGCCAAGTGGGAACGTCTGGGGAAGAAATTCAGTCCTTGTCATGGCCTTCAGGATCCCCTATGGCCTTGGCCCTGCCCACTTCTTTTTATCTGAGTCTCATCTCCCACCTCCCTTGCCTGCTGCCCTTGTCTCTGTTCGCTCTGTTTAGAACGTGCTTCTCCAGGATCTTTGCTCTCTGGCTCCCCTTCCTTCATGGCTTCTGGAATTCCTTCTGGAATTGTGGTGGCCCCTTCCTTCATTCATGACTAAGGTACCTGTCCAAGCCCCGTGGCTCCATCCTGTACTCTGGTTTTCTGCAGTTATCTCCTCTTGACTCATCCCACAAGAAACTAAGAGCCAGACTAGGGAGGTTATCTGACCCTCCAAACCCAGGGCCCTGCCCTGCCCAGCCCAGCTCTTGTGCAAGACACTCGATAAGTAGGTTGACTAACTACCAAGACGAGAGCGTGCTCTACCCAGCCCCGGCTGGAAACGCATACCTTTACCTCTCAAGTTACTCCTGCTAGAAAAAGACATGTTCAGCAAAGAAGTAATTAAAATGTCTTGTTAATAGAGTTGTTAGTGTGATTGCAGGCAAATAGGGCATGCCATCTTTTGGGGGATGCATAGAGCCCTTGGTAATGTAATAATAATAGGTTAGAAATGATCTCTTTGAAGCATAAGTTAAAGTTTTCCACCTAGGACCACATTCAGAAACTGCTTCTGAGAGCTTTTTCCCTTTCCTAGCCAGGCACAGAGGGAGGGGCCAGAAGCATTTGGGTGCTTCCTCACAGCCCCTGGGCATTTGCGATCACTGTAGCTGGGAAGGTGAGCTTGGCAAACGGGGCAGTTGTTCTCCCCACCCTTTGGCTGAGTCCTGGAAGAGAGGGACCGTTTGTCAGACCTGGGCCATGAGCAGCAGTCATTTGGACCTGCAGTCCAATCCTTGTCTTCTTTTAAGAATGTCACCCCTTCATTACCTCCAGGTTCTGGCCAAGGACTGGGTGTATCCCACGGTTGTGGCTGAGGCCCAGTTTTGCCTTAGAAGAATCCCCTAAAGGGACTTGAAGTTGACATCAGAGCCACTGCATTTTTCCACCAAACCATTTTCTAGGAGCGTCCAGAAGGTGTTTCCTAGTTCTCAGTAGATTCTGGCGTCCTAGGGAGTGTGGCAGCTCATGGCCTGTGAGTTCTTGATCCTCTGGAAGCCATCAGAGCTCCCTGCCTCTTGCCCTGGCTTCCTCGGCCCCACAGCTTACCGCTGCTGTCTTCTGAGCTCCCCCCCTTCAGAACCAGCCCTGATCGTCTCACTCTGCTTCTCAGTCTCATGTAGTGCAGCCTGTGCATCTCACTGTTGGGTTATCAGCTGTCTTCTGGTGAACTTGGAGCTGGGTTCCAGACACTGAGGACTGTGTGTGGAGGAGACCGTCAGGGAATACATTGGATCTGAATTTTTCTTCAAAGTGAAAGTTAATGGAGCTGTGCGTACCTAGTTGGACAAGTTCTCAGAAACAGTGTGTGAACTTGGTGGCGGGTGGGGGTTGGGTGGATCCTGCCATTTAGCTTAGTGTCTGGTAGTGTTCTGGTGCTTGGAGACATTGCTGGCAATTGCCTTTGGGAGGAGTAACTGCCTGGGGAGGCCTGATGTATTTGAGAAGGATGACCTGGGGACAATGTGCAGCAAGAGTAAACTCAGTACAGTTATTGGCTGTAGCATCATTCAGGTGGCAAAGAAAGTAGGAAACGGTCTGCAGGGGACATTTCCTTTACATTGTTATTCAGCATCAAATCCGTGTGCATATTTATGCCTGTGTGTGTTCTAACTTGGGATAGCGGTCGTTAATTCATGGAATGTGAGTTCCATTTTTTGTTCATGAGTAAAATACATGCATATTGTTGCATAACATTGAGGAAGCCCTGAAGGTGGCACATCAAACAGTGGCCTCCTTTGTATTGGGATGGAACGGGAACGATTATGTGCTGTCTTTGTTTTGGATTGCTTGCCCTGTTACTGTGACCACTTCATTATTTAAAATTCAAAAATAAAAGTAAACATGGAAACAGGATCTGTACAAAAGTTTTTATAGCACTTTAATTTGTAAGATTCCCAAATTGGAAACAGCCCCACTGTTGTTAGCAGGCCAGGTAGTGGCCCTACCGTGGATCCCGCTCAGCAGTGGAAAGGAACCAGCTGTTGATGTGAGTCTCACGGGAATTGTACTGAGTGACAAGGCCTTCCAAAGGGTTACATGCTGTGTATCCATTTATATAGCATCCTTGAAGTGACAAAACTATGGAGATGGGTTTATTTGAGGGATTGTGGGAGGGGGTGCACAGAAGGGAGGTGGGTGTGGCTATAAAATGGCAACCTGAGAATCCTTGACTGGTGGACATACAAACCTACGCGTGTTATAAAGTGAGTGCAAGTAAATGGGAGTAGGACCAGTATGCTACCAACACCGGCATCCCAGTTCTGGAGCCGTACTGTAATTCTGCACATTGGTGCTAGGGGGAGTAACCGAGTGAAGGGAAGCGGATCTAATTACCTCACAGTATATTTAATCCACAGTGAAGTGGGGGTAATGTAGTAATTGTGTGAGACACAGCTTATGTTGAGAGGAGGCATTTAAGAAAAGTATACATAGGTAAAGAACTTGGGTCTTTTCAACATCGTGCCTCTTCACTCAGCTCCTTCCCCTTCTGTCTTCCTGACTAGTGCCTCCGGGTTCGTTGGGGAGCTCCGTCTAACTTGTACTTGATGGAAGGCGTGAGCATGCCTCCTTGAGGAAGGGGTTCCTCGTGGGGGAAACTAGAGCGAATAGGAGGAGCAGGCTCCGGCCCAGGCCCCAGGTGGGCGCCACTGTGCCTCACCCCGGGGGCCTGTGGTCATCGCCCGAGTCTGTGATTCTCAGCACACAGTAGGGGCTGGGAGATGGGAGTTACAGATTCATGAAATTGAAGCAAATATCAGACCCTTCTCTGCTGCTCCTGCCCCAGCATGAGCCCCCAGCCCCCTTCTGGGCCAGACCCCTGGGAGCCCGGCTGTGCACACCTGCCTGGTGTCTGTGGGCAGATGCGCTAGTGCAGATGCTTCATGCTGAGGTTTTTCATGTGTAACTTTAATATTACTTATATTCTTTGCTTCTCAGGCTCAACTGTTTTCTATTTTGTCTTTTTAAAAGCCAGCTTTTTCATCTGGATTGTTTTTGGACTGACAAGGCAGTTGTGATGGGCACAGTGTGTTCCTGTGTACCCCCACCTCATCTCCATTGTTAGCAGCTCACATTGGCAACTAGGGAACTAGTAGTTAACAAAAAGAATGCTGAAGTAGAGCTTCTAGAGATTCTCTGCAGTTCCTCCTGTGTGGGTGAGAGAGCCCCTCCCCCAGCCCAGCAGACTGTGCTCCAGAGCCATACAGACACGGCTGGGGAATACAGGCTTGGACTAGAAGGTGACCTCAGAGCTCAGATGGGGGTCCTTAAGCTGCAGATGGAGTCCAGAGCCAGTCCTGACATTTCTCAGCTGTTCTTCTGAGATGTATTTGGGATTTCCAGTCAGGAAAATGCACGAAGATACCAGTGTTTTAATTTGCCTTGAACACCTCTGTTTTATGTAATACTGTTTAAAATGTGTTCAGTGCCAGAGGAGAGGAGAGGAGAGGAGAGGAGAGGAGGAGGGCCATGGAGAAGCCAGAGAGGTTTTGGCTTGGAATTTCAGGTGAACTGGCAGGGTTGGGATTAGGGGTACTGCTGTTAAGGCCCCACTGGCTGGACCCAGTGACTGGGCGTTGGGTCGTGTGCCCGTGCTGGCACTCTGCTCTTCTGCCCTTTGTGGAGCGGCGGCTGTGCCCATTGGGCTGTGTCAGTAGTTGGGAAATTCAAGGAGGAATCTGGAGGCTGAGTGGAGACTGAATTTGAGGTGTGGTGGATCTTTTGTGGCCCAGACACCACCTGGAGGCAGCACATACACTCTTAGTAGGAAGGCTGTGCAGTTTTGTTGTGTTTCGTCCCTATGACCCTGGCCTTTTGGGGAATTTTTGTGGAGTGAAAGAATATCAAAGCCAACAAATCAGAATTCTGCTCTGTCTTTTATCTTATCCAGGAGTCATATTCAGGCACTAAGTTAGCACCGTATCATTTCCATAGCAGTCAGTGAACAAGTGCTCATTGGGTTAGTACTTCTGTTATGACTTCACAAATGAAGTCAGTGGCAAGGAAAGCTGAATGTAAGTAACTGTAGGCATTAAGTGTGGGCATTCTCAGTAAAAGAGGAGGAAACATGGGCTCTGTAACTAGCCAAGTGTTTCTAAAGTCAATTTAAAAAATGTCCTTTTTTATCTATATTAAAATTATGCCTTTGGCACCACAAGGTTCATTATCAGAAGCTTTATCATCACAAGTAATGAAAGTGATGGTCTGTTATATGAGTGTCATACATATGTTTTACAGTAATTGCTTTTCTTTCCCCTTCAGACCACAGTTCACATTTGGCCAGATGAGAGTTAACACATCTTGGAAAATTCCAAATAGGTGGAGTATAAAATTCAGAAGGATCACTTTATATATGTGGATAAATATACATACCCACTATCTTGCACTTCTTTGAAAATAAAGAAGGTGGTCTTACATTTAGGATATTTCTAGAAGCCTGATACAGGCTTTTTGTGGATATTGGGTGCTTTCATCATTTAATTCTGGTTCAGGGATTTTCTGTGTCTTAATTAAATTTTTAATCCTCTTGCTGAACTAATTCATTTATGAGGAGCTTTTTTTAACTGGATATTCAGTCCCTTAGGAGCTGGACTTGAGTTGCCAACTTTTCATACAAAGGCCCCATGGCAGTTGGTTGGGAACTTCTCGGGCCCTGTTAGCCAGATTCCTCATGTACATTGTAGACCAATCAAGGACTTACTGCCATTTCGTAGCCACTGGCCTGGACTATCATCTCCATGCCTATGAAGGGTGGAAAGAGCAAATTGGCAGCCCAGTGTGATTGTGTAACCTGGTGTGTAAAAGGTGGGGGTATAGTTTAGGAGAACCTAGGTCTGCCGTTGAACGCTCCTTGCTTTGCCTTTTAGGAGCCAAAAGCAGAGAAATCCTACTTCACACTAGAAAAGGAATCCTCATTTTGTAAACCTTTAGGCTTTCAGCAGTCACCACATTGCAGTAATTCTGCTAAAAACTGGTTCAATTTTTTCATTAACCCCACCCTCCATGGTAAGGGGTTGTGGATGGTGATCCATAGAATAGATCTTGGTTTTTATCATTACCATACATTCTGGTGAAAAAGTGCACTGTCTCCAAGCTACTAAAATAACCCTTAAAGATAGTCTTTCAGCTATAATCCAGATCTATTTGAATCTCAGAGTCTTCCCAGTCTTAGATGCGCTGTAGAGTGCTATGACTTGCCAGTTTAGACTGCTTACATCTACGTGTCAGCCTAGATTGAGGCGTGGTGCTTTGTTCTGTATTTGTCATTCTGCACTTGTGTGTTATATAAAGCATGTTTTCAAGCAGTTGTAGCAGGGCAGATTTGAACTGAGGAAATAAGTTAAAAGTGCTAGGCATACATCACGCAAATTGCTTTAAGATTTATAGCGCCTTCCGTGAGAGGAGTGCGTCTGTGTATACGGGTGAAGAGTCACTACTTCTGTTTCTGCAGAACCTTGTGATAATTTCTAGGCATCCTCCCAGTGTTTGTTCACGTGAAGGGAAGTACACATTTCTATATTCTTACTCCAACATACTCTTATGTTCCAAAACAAAGACTGCATGTGATAATATTTATTGCTTGGTATCTTAATTTTTGACAACGTAACTTAGAGAACTTTCCATGTAGGTAGATTGAGAACCTTTTAAAAAAACTGCTGTCCGGTATTCCATTGATGGAATATGCTATAGTTAATTTCATAAGGTCTTTTCCTCAAATTTTTTTTAATGATGGTTTGATGTTAATTTAGGAAGATAGATGTGGATGAAAGACATTTCAGACAAAGTACCTAATTTTTCATTTTGCTTTTTTAAGCATATGTATTTTAGAGTTTAGAGTTTGAACAATAGCAAAATTTCTTCTTTTCCTACTTCTCCCAATTTTTGTCAGGATTGGATGGTTGAGGGGCCATTTAAAAAATGTATATATCATTGATTTTAAAAATGGCTTTTAACAATTATTAATTTTGTTCATATTGATATTTAATAAAACAACTGAAGAGTATCAAGATTGGAATCTGTCTAAATTTGGGTGGTAATGCTAGTTTCCTGGCTTCCAAGGATTTCTAAGGTGTCTTTCGAAATGCTTAAGAAGGAAAAAAAAGCATGGTTTATATCCAAGAAGTATTGGAGAGGTGTAACCTGATAGTTTGGGGTTTTAGAGTGTTCAGAGGGGGGCGGGGGGTGCAGGGGAAGGGTTGCTGTCCTCGGTGCTGAATCAGACCACAGGCTGATCTGGATGCTGGAACGCCTCTGAAATATTGGGACACACCTATGTAGCTATTTTTAAAATCACATCTCATCTTTTTGTAGTTGAGACTCTTGATTTCTGCTGGAGAGTCTGATGCACCAGGGAGCTGACTATATAGGCAACATATGGGGTGGGGGCCAGCATGAGTTGCAGTGAGCTGTTCTGACATGTGGAAGGAGGAGAGGATTTAGATGTGAAGTAAGGCCCTTTCGGCCAATAGAGGCCATTTAAATCCTAATGCTTGCCATAGTGTTTTCCCTTTTACATTGGGTACCAATGTTAATGTGTAATGAGAGAAAATAGTGCTGAGAATGTTACATTGGAGTTTAGACCTTATAATCTTCCAGTTACCACTTAAAAGTTTTGAATTGTAAATGTTTTTCAAGCCAGATTTCAGCAAGCATTAGAGTGGCAGCATTTCATTAGTTTCTCAGTTCTTTCCAGACTCTGTAGTTGCCAGTCCCCTCAGAGGGTCCCCTTCCACATTTCTCTGTTCACCCTAAAACTCCTGTCATGGTTTCTGCATGGATTTACGTTTTAATTACAGTAACTGTCCAGTGACACATTGAGAATGACAATATGAGGTTTTAGGATACTGATGTATCCATGGTAAAAAGTTGTAATGCACATTTATGTATGTTTATTAAGCCCTCAATAATTTTTCTCTAGGGTTGAGTTTCAGTGAATAGAAACCTATTTCAAAGTAAATAACATTGTAAAGGGAGCCAGTTATTGTATGATACAGTGTGTGTTCAAATCCCATTTAGTATTTTGAAAGTGACAGAAGTTCATAGTTAGTAAACATACTTGTAAATTTTGGGTTAGAATGCATTTATTATGGCACAGTTGGAACTTACTAGTACTGGAAATTGTCATAAGTACAAATTGTTTTTCTTATTTATTCCAAGCCATGGAATTTTTTGTTTTCTTTAAAGCTGGAGATACAGATGACCCACCAAGAATTACTCAGAACCCTGTCATCAACGGGAATGTAGCCATGAGCGATGGGCACCACACCACGGAGGAGGACATGGAGGACGGTAAGCACGAGGGTTTGCTCACTCGCATTGGGCTGGAAACCGTCAGAGATGCAAATAGATAGGATACATATTTCTTCCTTGAGTATGTCCAGGTTTCTTAATTAAGAGTAGCTAGTTCTCAGGAGGTTGTATGTAAGGAAAACTTAGGCACTTGTTTTGGTTTTGAATTTCAAGATTGCCTACGAATTTCAGGGTAAGTTGACTCCCCAGCCTAGCAAGGTTTAAATACAGGCATTTGTGATGGATGGCCAGTTAGGCAGGCCTGCACTTTTCCGGCCTCTGTTAATATTCAGGACAAGTGTATCTTACTCTCATTTCCTTTTTGTTTGCAGCAAGATACTTCTAGACATTAGAACTTGGCTTTCATTATACTCTCAATAGTGTATAGATCAGTTGTGTGTAGCTGACAACCTCTCCCCACTCCTGTTAGGTGTGAGATCAGAATCGAGCTTTGGGCTTCATTCTCCCACACGAACTTTTGATTTATAGCGGCTATGCAAAAAGCGTATGCATATGTATATGCATGGAAATTTTGTGCCCAGGAAATCACTTTCTTTTGAGACTATTTATAATTAGACGATGTGACCTGTACATTTGCAAGGTCAAAATCTTGAGAAGGTAGCAGCCAGTAAGCCCTTTATGCAGCCCCTGGAATCTTGCAGTGTAATAATGAAACCATGTTCTGTCAAAAGCATGTCCGTCAATCCTCATGAGGGTTGTGTCCTTCCCAGGGGAGTAACGGGGCAGTTGAAAGAAACCGTCAGTCACGGGCTACACCACCAGAAGGACTGCTGTTCAGACCTCCTGCCAAAAGTTCAGCCTCCATGAGAAACTGCAGCCGTAGTTGAGAGTTCTCTCACAGTGCGGTTTACCCCCTGGCAGCTGGCTGAGGCAATATCTGAGGAAGGTAAAGAGGCGTGGTCTAAACCCCGCTGCTTTCTTACCTGTGGAGTGCGCTTGCCACTGTAGACCAAGGGCGACGGTGTGGGTGTGGTCTTTTTGGTTGCTGGGCTCTTGGTTTTATTTCAGACACCAGAGATTCCAAAAGTGAGTCAGAGTGTAGCTGGGAAAGCTTAGCCAGGCCTGGTGTGAGGTTGGTCAGGGATGGTCTTCGTCACCCATGGGGCAGTAACTGGCCCAGCCAGGTCAAGGAGCTCCCGTCTAGTTCCCAGAGCATCTCACACTAACATTTGGGCATGTGTTTTCTGGTGGGGGTGGGGGTGGGGGTGGGGTGGGAGACGGTGCAGATGTAGAGAAAGGGCAGGGTTCTCATCCTCGGCACTGTTGCCTTTGGGGGCTGGCCTGTCTTTTTTGCAGTGAGGGCTGTCCCGCACATAATAGGATGCTGGTGTTGTCCCACCTCCATGCCTTCCGCACAGTCGTGACAATAAAAAGTGCCTGTAGGCACTGCTGATGTCTCCTGGGGCCCAAATTGCCTCATTTGGGAACCACTGTTAATGAGATCATGATGTACTTAAAATCCCTTTCCTTTTGAGGCAAATTTTACTAAATTAAACAGTGGTGATAAACAATAGACCCTGGAATGGGGCAATGCGCTTGTGAGTTAGCAGATGGAAAAAGTGTGTTGGAGGAGAAGGTGGCATGGCCTTCCACAGCACAGACTCTTCCTGAGACTGACAGATCACGTCTGTTTGGAGGGGGCAGGCGTGCCCTGTTTCTGGGTCCAGATAGGAGGAGGAGTCTCAGTTTCAGGCAGCATTTTCCCGGCTGTGACAGCTATTTAGAAACAGTCTTCTCCAAGATAAAAGTGTGCTGTGAAAAGTGCTCAGGAATCTAGGGAGTCTAAGGAATGCTGGGTAAGGCAAGTTCCTTTATTGTAGGACTTCTGCAAGCCCTCAGTGTCCTAACATGTTTCTCCAAAAGGCTTTTTGTCAATGATTCCCTAAGACTCTGAAGTTCAGAACCCCTTTTTCTGACTCCTTTAATGTCTTAAAGTAGGGCACACAGCTGGGAAACACTGGATTAGAATTATCAATGTCTCCACTGTGCAGACAGGCCTTCTCTGTAAGGGGAGTCTCTTATTCAAAAGTTAGATACAAGATTGGAAAATCACAGATTAGAAAAAATGTCTAATTGATATAGAGAACATTTAAAAGTCCTGTTAACAGAGGATTATGGGCAAGTGTCAGAATTGTTTTCTAGTTGTACCTATGCTCTCTTTCGTTTTAATTTCTTCCTCAGTTTTTCTGTAAATGACCATGAGATGTTATAGAGCAGGTGCAGCCCCTGCAGATCTAGATGGTTGTAGATGTCGATTGTTGGTATCCATGAAACACACAAACTAGGACTTGCAAAGACTTGCATTAGACTGAAAAATGGAGGTTTGATAAAATTATTGCTAGAGTGCCATTTGGGAAAAGTTCAGGGTAAGCTGATTAAAAAATAATAATAATAAAGTAGTAGGTCTTCTACTTTTTCGTTCAACTGAACCCCAGGCTGGTGTATTGGCCTTTCCCTTGTGAAGATAAGATTGGTGTAAGAATGGGCACACTGGTGGTTTAGGACTCTGTGACAGCTGACGCTGCCCTCTGGGGGCAGATAGGAAGGTCGGGGTTATAAGGTCCTCCAGCTGAGGGTACGTGATGACTGCACCAAGTGGGATTCCATCCTGTCACCGATGGTGATGAGATGCACAGAGTAATGAAACATGCCCTGTGGCATCCAGGGAGGTTAGAGTCTATTAGGATGAAATACTAATTCTGCAGGATACAGGGTATCCTTCAGAATCTCAAGTGTACTACTCCTTAATTTTTTTTTTTTTTAAGTAATTACAGACACAGAGAAAGTTGCAAAAATAGTACATAGAATCTTGAGTGCCTTTCACCATTTTCTTGGACAAAGATGTTTATGAATGTCATGTAATTCCTCATAGGAATGTAATGGGACCAGCCCTTTCTGCCAAAGATGGGTTTTGATTCTGCTTTTTTTAATAGAGTCTCCTGTCTTGACCTTTTGGTATTGGATATAATTTTTCAACTGTTTAATTAGTACAGAGAGTTTAGAGCTATAGGGTAACATTTTTATTCACAAAAATCTCATGTTAAACTTTTGATCAGCGTATTTTGGAAGGTAAGGCTGTTCTGAGAGTGTACCTTGGATGTGAGGCACTCTCGTGTCTAGCGTGTAATTCTGCCATCATGAACTGGGCTCCGAGACCAGGTGGCACCAGGCGTGGAGCCACTGAGCCCCTTGGCTTCTGAAGGGTGTGCCATTTCATGGATTCAGTGCCATGCTGAGTTCACCGTTGGTCGGTCCTACTTAATATTTAAAGATCAATTCAGGAATTTGACTGAAGTGTGGAGTGGAAGAACAAAAAGGCATTTATAATGTGTATCAATTTTGTCTATATAAAATCTAATCCTGCAGAGAGTGGAATTGTATCTGAAAACAAAATAGGTGAACTAGGAGAGTTGTGGGGCCTAGTGGCACTGGCCCTTGGGTCCTGTACGAGCGCCCCAGGATTTTTGGTTGGCTGCTTTCAGCCTTTGGGTCCCTACAAAGTGGGCTGGGCTTGTGAGGTCTGTGTGCAGTGGAGGGTTGAGTTGAACTCTAGAACAGCATTTTACAAACCCCAGGCTGGGCACTGAGCTTAGGGTCCACAGTCTGGGGTGTTGAAACCCCCCATGATACTTTGTGAAACACCTTGGATAAGATAAGCCACTTAACCTCAGTAAGCCTCCTTTTTGTCAGCTATGAAGTGGGAATTAAGTGACATCTGTCTTTACCTGCCTTGCAGGATTTAAATGCTGCTCAGATGTGATTTGTCTGTCTGGGAGAGTGGCCCATTTTTCTGCTAAGCCATTCTGGACATCATTATCCCGAATGAAGTTCTTGCCTTTTTGGTGAACTTTTGTCCCTCAAAAGGATTAGGGTCAGACTGCCACTCAAGGCTTGGTTGCGTGATGCACCTCGTGACGTGACTCACCATGTTTAGCTGTCCTTCTTCCTGAAGGGCTGCTCTGCAGACTGCTGAGTCTGGTTACATGCAGTTAAAAAGTTGGCTTAAAAGAAGGTAACAGTACTGTCACGTGTACTTCCGGTTTTTATTTTTTTGGTGAAGAATACTACCCTCTCGTGAGGACTGATGGACATGTTTTCCTAAGAACAAGTTCAGATAGACCCAAATGGAAGCACTTTCTGTGCAGGGAAGTCTGTGTCCTTAGCGCTTGACTGTCGTGGTGCAGGAGGGGAGCGCGCTCTAATGCGCTCTTCTTCCCCACGTCAGCTCCCAGCACTTGGTGCGTCGGGAGCCTGGGGCCAGGAACGTCAGGAGAGCGCCTGATTGTAAACCAGAGCAAGCCTTCCAGGGGCTTTCTGTTCTGTAGACCGACTGTTGCTCCCCACGGGGGGCTCTGGTGCTCCCAGTCTGCAACAGGTTAGGTAGAGAAAGTGAAATGTCTGGAAATCTGTATAGCAATTGGACCTTCTGCAGCAGTTCCATTACATTTTTTGAAGTGCCAGCCGGTAGCAGATGGGTGTTGGCCATGGGAGGACTGCTCCTTCACGGGAGGAGTTTGAGAGGCCCAGCTATGGACACTGCTGGGTTCGTCCAAGCTAACTGGACGCCTGTGTGGCTTGTAAATTGAGTAGTCACAACCATAAGTAAAAGGTCGAGTTCTAGTGTGACTTTTCATTGAAAGTCTAAGAGGCACTGGATCAATACTTTTGAGAAATCCTTAATTCCTTCAATTGGCCTTCAGTCTTACTGAGTAAATTTAATAGTTTATATTATTCATGTTGAAAAGATTATCAGTTTCTTTCTTTTTACAAAATTATTCCCCTTAGGGAGTCCAGGCTGGTATTTCACAAAAATTGTGAGCTAATGAAGTTAACATTTGTTTTTAGGTTAACTGCTTAGCAACCTTCTTACCTCTAAATAGTGCCGTGCTTCTGTGGGCATCCCTGTTTCCCTCCTTCCGAAGGCCGCCTGTGCCTGGGAATCCAGTGCCCCTTCGGTGTCTCGTCTCCAGACTCGGCCCAGGCCTCCAGCCCTTTCTTCCACATGTCCTGTCCTTTAACAGTCGTCACCCGAGCTGGTCCTTCGTCCTCTCCAAGGCCTCACCGCCCCCCTCAGGATTACTGGGGAACAAGGATAGAGTAGAATAATAGATGTTCTTATCACCCCAAACTCTTGAGTCCAGGAGGGAAGGCAGGTGTGTCTTGTCAGCCTCCTGAGTTTCGGATTCAGTCACAGAAGCTGCATGCCACCTCACTGCTCTGGGTCATTCTTTAGCCGTTGTCATTTTCCCAAAGAGCTGGGTTCCAGCAGTCAGATCGCAGCCATGCAGGATAGTTTCTGGTCGTTGGGCTTCCAGGGTTTGGCGATGCCTGGGCCCTGTGACTTACAAGGTGTTCTCTTGCAGACACGAGTTGGCGCTCCGAGGCCACCTTTCAGTTCACTGTGGAGCGCTTCAGCAGACTGAGTGAGTCGGTCCTTAGCCCTCCGTGCTTTGTGCGGAATCTGCCGTGGAAGATCATGGTGATGCCTCGCTTTTATCCAGACAGACCACACCAAAAAAGCGTAGGATTCTTTCTCCAGTGCAATGCCGAATCTGATTCCACGTAAGACAGTTTAAATGATGCAATTACAAATCCACAAATAGTTGTGATACATTATTGGAAGCCAAGTTCATTCAAGCCTTGTTGTGAATCTTTGAATTTCCTTGCTGCCTCTACATAACCCTCTGATTTTAAAGTAGATGAAATACGTTTCTGTCTTTAAAATTCACTGGTAGATACTCTATCCATACTAGAAAAGATAAATTTTTCTTGCAAATGAAACAACTGAAGTTTGTATGTTAGAATTTGCCAGCCCAGGGACCATGGGATCGGGGCCCGACTGGACCAGCTGACTGCTGAGTGATCCGGTGTAATGCTTACTCTACTGGTAATAACCTGAGGGGGAAATTGTAGTCAAGAATATTCCCCAGGCCCTGACGTCCTCCTCATTGCCTGTTAACCAGAAAAGGGTATATTAGAAAATGTCTTAAAATTGAGAAAAGTCTTGTGGTCCTTCTCTGCAGACGAAACCAAAGATCTGGTAGGGGCTTTCCATTTTCTGACTGTTGGTTCAATCTCAAAAGTTTGAACTCTTCCCTTCATTAAAAACTGTCACTGTTCGGTGTTCATCAGAAGCCCCATTATCTCAAGCATCCCAGTCCCAGATCGCTTAGTCACCCTGTCTTTCTCATTCCACATCAGGATCTGTAAGAAAGCTGCCTCCTCCCCGAGGGCCCTGGCTCTTGCCGCCCTCCCTGTCAAAGCTCAGGGAAACACAGTCCACCTCGTTTTTCCCTTTTGCTTGAACTTCCAAGAAGGGCCAAGCCAATTTTTTGGTGCAGCCAGGGCCTGTCCGTAGATTGAATTTTTTCTTCCTATGCTTACATTATGATCTGATCTGATGAGAATTTGGGCTGGATTTTAGGCTGACACCTGTTGCCTGAACAGGATTTGGGGAAAGCAGTGAGCCACCCATACCCTGTGTTCAGCATCCTCAGCAGCAGCGGCTCCCTTCCTTCTGTTTGTTCTAAGCACTCTGCAGTCACGGCACAGTTGTTCTAACATTCCCTGCACAGCCACTGTAGCTGTCAGCCTGCAGTCCACTTCAGGGCGGCATTCCCTTTTGGTTTGTAAGCATTTATCCAGAGATCCTTTGGTGGTCTGCCCCTGTTCGCTGGCACCCGGGCCCGTTTCTCTTGTGGTCACAATACGGTGCCCACGCTCAGAACTCCGGATGCCTATGTGGGGGGAGGAACATGGGGCATCAGTACCTGGGAGCTGCAGGGGGCAGGAACGGTGCTCAGAAGCAACACCTTTCTTAGTAGAAGGAAGAGCTTTAAGTCTGTTTCTCTAGGAAATTGCATTATCACCATTCTTTGTTTTTTCCATTCTTTTTATGTAATACACATTTAAGATATTGATACTACAATTGACCCTTGAGCAACGGGAGGCTAGGGGCATCAACCTCCCCCTGACCATGCATTTGAAAATCTGAGCATAACTTTTGACTTGCCAAAAATTTACAAACAGCCTACTGTTGACAGGAAACGTTCCCGATACATAAACAGTTAACACATACTGTGTATATTTTATGTATTATATATTGTATTCTTACAACAAAGTAAGCTAGAGCAAGGAAAAGGTTTTTTTTTCCTTCAAATTATTGCAGATCTACAAAAAATTGCCCAATATATTTATTGAAAAAAATCCACATTTAGTGGACTGGTGTAGTTCAAGTCCATGTTGTTTTAGGGTCAATTCTACTATTTGACCAAAAATGATATAGTCTGTTACAAATTCTAAAGACAAGTATTTAAAGTTCAGAAACTATTTCATAGAGCCCAATAAAAAAAAATGCTTAAAATTTTCTAGAAATAAATGTGAGTTGATTCACAACAGACTCCATAGGGGCACCCCCACAACCTTTTAGCCTCCTTCTACATTAAATATAAATAGCCTCCATCTTCCCTCTTAAAAAAAAAAAAGAGAGAAAGAAAGGAAACATGGGGAATCCTTGTGTGCTGTGACTTTAAATTTGTTGACTGAGTCTTGGATTAATTTCTTTGTACAGGTCGTGGTCTTGCCATGCACAGGCAGTGCTGAAGATAATAAATTACAGAGACGACGAGAAGTCGTTCAGTCGTCGAATTAGTCATTTGTTCTTCCATAAAGAAAATGACTGGGGCTTTTCCAATTTCATGGCCTGGAGTGTAAGTAGCCATGCATTACAGTGAATAATCTGAGCACTGCTCGTGACTCCCCGAATTCTTTTATTCCTCACATTCTTCTTCTCTTCATTTTAGTATTAGGATGTTTGCTTTGTAAGTTGGCTCTGTGAAATGTGTTTCCTCCAGTTTTCTAGCTCAGGTTTTTAGCAGCCAACAGGACTTAAGTCTCAGCTTTTTGTCAAGCATTGTTACGGCTTTCCCAGTGGCTGATTTTCCTTTAAAAGAAGTAATACCGAATGGGACACTCCTAGGTCAGCCACAGTACAGGATGGTTTCATATAACTTTGTTAATTCTCACATCAGTTATTTTGGCTGCTTTTTGCAGATGGTGGAAACCGTAGAACATTCTCAGAAATGTCGCCCTTAGTTCTCCAGCTTGGAGCCTCTCTAAGCCCTGTTCTGAGGAGCAGACACTGACTCCTCCGTCTGTGTAATGGCGTTGAGCCCCCACCCAGTACGTCTGGAATGGCTCCCAGAGGAGCCAAGTTTTTATTTGCTATTTTTATTCAGGAAACACTTTAAAACAAGCGAAACACAGCAAAACTAGAAGCACAGTTGGGTGTTTGAGAAGATAGCCTTCTCATCTACCAAAGTACAGGGTACTGTGGTCATTGTGTCTTTGTAGTGAAGTGACCATTTGTGTGTTCTTATCAAGGTGGATGTTCTTATTTTTTTATAGGAAGTGACTGATCCTGAGAAAGGATTTATAGATGATGACAAAGTCACTTTTGAAGTCTTCGTTCAGGCGGATGCTCCCCATGGAGTTGCGTAAGTATTTCTTTAATTGGGTGCTACTAAGAAATGTCTTTTGTGCTGTAGCAAAGGAAGCATTAGCATATTAACAGATATGTACACTCAGTGATTAGCCCCCTCCCCTCTCTGTGCTTGCGCCTCGCACACATGGGTGGAATGCATACACGTGGAGTACACAGATCTGTCTGCCAGTTTCATGTTCACTCCTTTGTGTAGCAGTGCTGTTGAGCAGGTTCAGTATGCCAGACACTGCTGTGCACTAGGTCAACAAGACAGCCATGGGTTTCTGTCCTCATAAAGATCATATGACTGGTCAGGCGGAGGAGTTAAGGCCAGTCTCTGCGTAACTACGGCAGGATGTGATCCGTGTTTGCTGGAAATGGTGGGGTTGTAAGATCTGCAAGTGACTTGAGTGTGTGATGAAGGGAGGCAGGGCAGGAGCTACAGGGGAGGCGGGGAGCTGCAGGGACGCAAACCTGGCGTCCCATCCAGGGAGGTCTGTGTGCAGTTGGTTGGGCTCGGCAGAGACACTTGGGTCTCTGGGCGGTGCATGGGGTCAGGGTGGGGTAGACTAGGCAGGATCATGGGTCAGCTGCCTTCTCACGCCCTGGGCTACACGAGGTGCTGTCCGGACGCAGCTGAGCAGCACACACCAGGCTTGCTCATGTTACTCTGCTCCCACATGGCCCTGCTCGGCAGCAGGACTGCATGGTGGACCTGGATGGGTTGGGGCAGCCAAGAAGGAGCCAGTACCTGGTCCAGGTCCTGGCCAGCGTGGCCCGGGTGTGGACCTGGGAGTTTTTAAAAAGCAAAATCTGTTAGCATTTGTATGAACCCAGCTAGCTGATACAGGAGGAATGAGGCTTCTCTCTAGTAGCCTTTTCAAAACGTGTGCTTGAGTTGTATTTGGATATGGAGGGTGGGGAGAGGCACAAAAACAAAACATTTCTAATTAAACTGTTTGTGGGCCTTTTTTATCTTCTCATCTCTTGACTAGAGAATCGGACATGTTTTTCATCCTGACCAATCCAGAGTTCTTGGATCGGTTCACTTGACAAAACCTGTTCAGTGTTACCTCCTAAAGCTATGATCATAGTTTTTAAAACGGCTATCTATAATTCAGGATCCTTGCATTTTCTTGCCAATTTTTAAAACAATTTAACATACATTTGGCACATGGACTAACCCTGGATTCACAGAGCTCCGTCAACCCTGACCTCTTGACCTCAGTGCCTGTGTCCTTAGTACTGGCTGTGCCTGGTAGCAATCTTATTTGTGTCTTCTTCGTATTATATACGGAGGAAGCTGGGGAGGAGGTGGGAGGATGCTTCTCTTTTCAAGTGGCAATCTCTTTAGCTTCCGATTACTGCTTGGCGGGAGTGGGCAGTGGGGACTGTTAACGCTGAGGAAATCCACGTTTTCTCCCTGCCAACCACCAAAAGAGCTGCTAAAGAGAGAATGCTCTAGGAGTTCGTAAGTCTGAAAAGTCTGTATGACTAAATTGTGCCCAGCCTCATGCCTTTTTTCCTGTGTATGTGACTCTGTAGAAAAGGGGTTTCAGCTGTTGGTCATTTCTTGCTGATGACACATGTGCCCTGATACCTATGTGGTAGAACTGCTGTGGGAGTCCATTGGACACACATGTAGAATGGAGGCCACAGTGGCGATCTTGGTAAATGGTGCCGTCCCCCTGCCATCAGCCCGCGGTGTGTAAGCTGCTTCCCCAGGGCCGGGGCTGGCCTTGCGCTGGTCTGTGCGCTTGGGCAAGCAGAGCTGGCAGTGTTGGAGGGAGCCGTGTGATAAGAACGCCTGGACCCGGTGTCCTCGGTGCATTGCCCCTGGCGATGGTTCAGCCACTTGGAGGGCTGCTAGGTCATCATCCGTTTGTCAGGATGGTGGGAAGGAGGTGATGGTGCTCAGTAGTGAGATGTCGGCTGCACGCTGACGTAAAGCCGACCGCTCCACACACACTGCAGAAGCAAGTAGGTGTCCTGTGCAGTTTTCCCTCAACCTCAAACTGATCTTGTAGGTGGGATTCAAAGAAGCACACGGGCTATGTCGGTTTAAAGAATCAGGGAGCGACTTGTTACATGAACAGCCTGCTGCAGACTTTATTTTTCACAAATCAACTACGAAAGGTAAATGGATGGTATTTCTCTCCCTCAACCTTCCACCCACCCTTTTCTCTCAAGTGTTAAGGGACGAGCTGAACGCTTTCACCAAGCTGCCGTGTCCCTCTGTGGCACCATGGTGCTGTCCCCTGAGAGGGGCCCCCATTTTATGCTTGCACTTATCTTCATTCGTCAGTGTTTGGATGCTTGTAAAGCTAACTTGGGTGATCGAAAGTTTCCCACAGCTGACCAACCTAATTTTGTTGGGCTAGAAATTATATATATATATGTATATGTATTTGAGTGAAAGGTATAGAAGCATTTGAAAAGTTGCATATCCAAAACTGACTAGTTGAAAAACTGCTGGCTGTGAAGTTCAATTTTAACTTACAGATAAAACTTACATTTGTAGGAATAAAAAGGAACAGGTGTCCTTTGACTGTGTCAGGGATAGGCAGTCTGCACTGTAGGCGTGCCTGTGAACACGGTGAAGCCCTGCAGGCAGCAGGTGCTCCCGCGGGAGAACCACCGGCTGGGCTGCAGGCTTTTCCTGGGACGTTTGCACTGTTCTAAACGTGATAGGACTGAGTGTGTGGAGCACTGAATGCGGAGGATTTCAGTAGCATGAGTCTCATCAAATCTTGGTTCATCAGTTTAATAATGTTGCTCTAAGAAGTACGAAATAAAAGTGATTCTCTTTGGCTGGTGAGCGATAGGTAATTATTTGTTACTTTCTTGTATTTTCTAGATTGTCTCTAAAGACTTTCATGATTTAAAAAAACTTTCTCACCCATTTGGGGAACAGTTAAAAGCCCTACCAGCTACCTTAGCAATTGTGATGTTAGAAAGGATACTTTTCGCATAAAATTCCATTTTTATTCCTTAATCAATCCTTTCAGGCAGTGTACATGATGCCAACAGAGGGCGACGACTCATCCAAGAGCGTGCCTTTGGCGCTGCAGAGGGTGTTCTACGAGTTACAGCACAGCGACAAGCCCGTGGGAACCAAGAAGCTGACAAAGTCGTTCGGGTATGTGTGGGGCACCTGCCCGTCCCTTCTGCTGCTTCCTTTCAGGATGAGTGAGTGCATAGTGGAGCTGAGAGCAGAGCAAAGGCATTTCATCATGTCATTGTTTTCATCATTGTAGTTAGTGTGTTTGACCTCTTAGAAAATAGAAGCTATGTTTTGGAATTTCGCGTGAGAAAATAGTTCTCCCTCTTAGTTTACCTTTCGAGGTGGACATGTATAGTTTTCATTCATATGCAGACTTGCTTACAAAAACCACCTCCCCTTGCACTAAGATGTCAGAACAAGATGAAGGTGTGGACATTTGGTGTTCACATGAAATCCACTTTGTCTTTGAATTATGACCCCTCCAGAAAATCTCAGAAAACGGACATAAGAATAATAGCCTATTTGTAGTTTAGCTTTAAAATCTGAGTTGCTTGTACTTTATTCAAATTGGAAAAGTTTGGTAGTTTAAATATAAATGTTTGTTTCATCTTTCCAAGGTGGGAAACTTTAGATAGCTTCATGCAACATGATGTTCAAGAGCTGTGTCGAGTGGTAAGTGTTCATCTATAGTGGTACACTACTTACACTGAATATTTTGAAGCACTGTTAGGAGTTATAATTAAATAAAACCTCAGGCCTACTTCACATCACTGTAATTCAAGTAATTCCTATCTTTGTTCAGGACCAAAACTAAGGCAGAAAAGGCAGGATCTATCTAGTTAAAAGACAGGAAAAAATTGGAAAAAAACCTATTTCAGAGGAAGTGTGAGGGAAACTTGAATTTAAATAATAGTAGGCAGAATACTTTAATTTGCTAAATAAGTTGGCGCATCTCCCTGAGTTAATGAAACAACACTTTGGCTAAGTGGCTGCCCTGGCCTCCCGCCTCACTTAGAGTAGTTATCTAGCTCTGTAGCATCCACCCTCTTTTGCACAGAAGTCCTAATCGAGGCAGATCTCTGTGGGTGATTCTCCCCCAGACCATGTGTAGTCACTAGCAAACTCCCATTCTTCCAGTTGTGACGAAACACACACACACACACACACACACACACAGAACATGAAATGGCTATTCAAGGTGATTGGCTGGGCAAGGTGTGTTTTCTTTTTTGCAGCACTAGCTGGATTGAATCCAGTTCATTAAATATCCATGGACAAACCAGTCAATCCTGTTGACAGGCTCAACCTCATTAATCTCTTGGTGTGGACCAATACGAGTTAAGTTTAGTGCTCAATTTACATGCTTTTCCACAGAGGTAAAATGAATATAAAAAATGCTTCTAAAGGCACTACAGATTACTAATTCATTCCAAAGGCTGTGTAGAGGGTTAATCTCAACTGTTGCATGTAGACATTTTTATAAATATCCAACCGAGGAAGAAGATGTTGAATGTTTTTTATAATTGCATGCCAAAGGTCATAATATTTAGAGTCTAGAATTTCTTTGACCGTTGAAACTTACTAGTCAAATTTTCAATTACTGTGTATTAAGCATTAAGCATGACATACCCCTAAAGCCAAAATTTTCTCTTCCAGTTGCTTGATAATGTGGAAAATAAGATGAAAGGCACGTGTGTAGAAGGCACCATACCTAAATTATTCAGAGGCAAGATGGTGGTATGTGATTACCAGTTTTAAAGAATAATTTGAAGTGGTTTTAAAATGCTAATACTGTGAGTGAATTCTTAAGCCATCTTATTTTCCTTGATTGTAGTCGTATATCCAGTGTAAAGAAGTAGACTATCGGTCTGATAGAAGAGAAGATTATTATGATATCCAGCTGAGTATAAAAGGAAAGAAAAACAGTAAGTTCTGTGAGCATAATGGCATGGCCTTTTGATGATTTCTGTTTTGGTTTAGTGCTTCATTTCGCAAGTGATTTTTATTGAAATGTAGGCAGAGAAAGAAAATTGCCCAAATGAGGAGCGTAGAGCTCCCCGATTGAACACAGGTCTTTGAGCCCCACCCAGGCCAACAGACAGAACATGTGCTAGAACAGATGCTGGCCCTTCCCAGTCACTACCTCCCCCTCTGCAGAGGAAGCCAGCTATCTGGGCTTCTGATGTCCTGTCCTAGGTTAGTTCTGTATGTTTTAAACATGTGTTTTAGATGGAATCATGTAGGATGTTGTCTCTGGTTCTCATTTCTCTTTAAATTCATCCACTCTGCAAGTAGCAATAAGTTCATTGCTTTCACTGCTTTATAGTATTCCATTTGGGGGATATACCACTAGTTTTTTGAAACCATTCTTTTCTTGATAGTTGAGTTGTTTTCAAAGCTAAGACTCGTAAGCACGAGGCCCATCGACTATTCTTGTGCTGATATCCACACGTTTATTTGCATTTATGGGGAATGGAACTGCTGCCTCACAGGGTGTGCATATGTTCAGAGTGATGGGTGTAAAGCCAGCAAGATTCCCAGGGCAGTTTGTTGATTTCCGTCCCACCCTCCATAGGTGTTGCACGTCCACACCAGGACTGTCAGTGATCAGACTGAACGCTTGGGTGGGAGGGTGGTGCTGTCTTGGTTTTGATGGGCATTTTCCTGAAGATCAGTGAAGCAGTTACGTTTTCAAATGGTTGTTGGCAATTTGGACATCTACTACTCTACAGACCAATCAGTAACAATGTCCTCAGCTACTGATTCTGTCATCTCTGATTTCTGATCTGTTTCTGTTAATTCACTTTTCTCTTCATGGTCAGCTATATTTTCCAGCTTCATTGCATGTCTGGTGACCTTTTTCTTAGATCCCAGCTATTGTGGATGTTATCTTGTTGGGTGTTGGACATTCTTAACTTTTAAAAGTTAGTTGGAAATAGCTTGGTTCTTTTAAGGCTCGTTTTTAGGCTTTGCCAAGTGGGAGCACCTCAGGTTTTAGTTTACGACTAATTTGTCCCCTGAAGTGTGGCCCCTCCCTTTGAGTTTTCAGCCTGAAGCCCCGTGTTTGTGGGTCTTCCCACTGGCTGGTGAGCCCCTGGGGCCTCTTTCCCGGCTCCCTCTCTGCACTGCTCGTTGCTCACTGAAGGCTCTGGGGGAGCCCTCTGCAGGCCTTGCTGCTCTTCCCATGCAGCTTCTCTCTGGGCTCTCTGCCTTACAGACTTGAGCTGCCGTAAGCTGCTCGTATTCTCAAAGTTGTCCCCTTGTGGTGAGCCGGGGCCACCGAGGCCTCCTAGGGCCTGTGGCCCACACTGGCCGTTGTCCGGGGTTATGCCTGCCCCGCTCAGGAGAGTGAGTCCTGTTCTGTACTTTCTTGTGACTGGAGCAGGAGAAGTTCCTCATGTACGCCAGACGCTGGTTCTGGCCTGGATTATCAAGGTCTTCCCCAGTGTTAGGCTTGCCTTTTTACTCTTAAAAAATGTTGCCATTTGTTTACCAGAATTTCATGATTTCAGTGAAATCCAGTGCATCAGTCTTTGCTTTTGTGTCCTAAGAACACCTGGCTTGAAGTCATAAAATGTTCTATTATCTGTCATTAGCTACTTACCTATAGTTCACTCTGAATAGGATTTTTTGCATGTGGTAGGATGCCAGGGTTGACCCCGCACCCCGTGTGGATGTCAGGTGTACCCATAACCTCTCCTTGTGGCTCTGAGGTGACCCTCCACTAGCACCAGCCACTCCTGCTTGTGTAGACTGGTTTCTAGATTCTCTTCCTGGGGCCCGTCGGTTGTCCTTGGTGACATGCTGCACTCTTCCCCCACCACTAGCTTTATTGCAGTTATATTGACAAATAGTAAGATACTTAATTGTACATTGTGATTGATGATTTAATATATGTTGCCAAAGGGTTATTCCTATCTAGTTTGAACCTGTCCATCACGTCACATATTTTTCTTTCTTTCTTTTTTGGGTGATAACATTGACGGTCTCCCCTTCGTGTCAGTCACGCAGGGTGCTGTTAGCAGCTGCCCCACTGTGTCCAACACCAGCTGACAGGCATTTGATGGTTTCTGCCTTTGGGCTTTGGTGGCTGGTGCTGCTGTGAACTTTCTTCCTGCACAGGCTTCTGCTGGATGCCCATGTTCCGTTCCTGCGGGCACAAACGTAGGCGTAGAGCTGGTGTGTCCTGCGTAGTGCAGGGCTGCTTACAGAGGCCGCGTCCCCAGCAGCTGTGCCACAGATGCCGGGCTGAGTTCTCCTAGCCACTCGTCTGCCGCCTCTCCCGCTGGTCCCAGTCCCTTAGAGAAGTTGGTGCCTTCTTCCCCAGCCCCCACTGTCCTACTCTTCTAAACTGCCTCAGTAACTGTAGCTTTATAATAAGTTTTGGTCAGAATTGGGACTTTAATGTTACTTTGCTTTGTTAAAGTTATTAAAACACTGACCGTGTTCCCGCTTGTAACGCCCGTAAGAAGCCGTGTCAGTGCCCTTTGAGTTGACACTCCCCTGGAGGTGGTACTGGCACAGGCCCCTCGCCTTCAGTGCAAGCTGAGGTTGGCTCGTGGCCACTTACTGCTTCCCCGTCAGCGTCCTGAGCACCTGGGCGGGGCTGTGTCATGCTCAGAGCTTTGGCCATGGCGCTGGCTGACTTCTCTCTCTTTTTCCCTTAAAGTATTTGAGTCGTTTGTGGATTATGTGGCCGTAGAGCAGCTCGACGGGGACAACAAGTACGATGCTGGGGAGCACGGCCTGCAGGTAACCCCGAGACAGCTGGTCCTGTTGTGGCTGTTCACCCCGTTTCCAGATCCTAGGCTTACTTGTGGGCTAAAGCATCCTGTGTGCCTGTGCACAGCTGGGGCCTCTGCCTGGGTCCCTGGTGGGGCTGGGCGGGACGTGTAGCAGGAGATGGAAGCACAGCTTGCTGGTCAGGGAGACTCGCCACCCACGCACACAGCCCTGTCCCACGTTTGAAGGCGTTTTCTCTGGTCCGTGACTCCCCTCCTCACGTACTGGTGTCTGTGCCGGAGCTTTTCCCTGGGTTATCCCATCTCAGAGTCTCCAAGCCGCCTGGACCCTGGTCTGGCCCGGTGTGTTTTGTTTTCTTGTATGTGAGGGAACGGCTTTCTGAGGCTCACGAGTTCTAGAACGAGTAGTGTTTTCCTGTTCCTCATTCGGCGAGTACTTGGTGTGCCTGCTTGTCCACGTGGCCCCACGGGGACTCGGGGCTGGGGTGGAGCAGTGAGCACTGTGGGCAGGCGGAAGGACGCGGACGGGGGGCCTGTCGGTACATCATGCGGACACCCAGGGTGTGTGGCCTTGACTCTGGCCTAACTCATAATGACTTCTCAGACTGACCTGTGTTTCTTAAGCTTGCAGATTTATAATGATGTGCTAATGTGCGCATTTTGCAGTGGGCCATGAATCTGCCAATTCCCTGCTTGGATGGGCTAACTCAGGACACTGAGTTGTGGATCAGAAAATCACTTTGCAAACACGCAGCTAGATGTACTTAGGAAACACTTCAGTCAGCTTACAGAAATCGCCCTTGTACACTCGGTGTTTTAGGGTCTGGACAAGCAATACAGATTTTAGAAACATAATCTTAAGTGGACAGCGATGGAGAAATATTTTTTTTATTATTGTTTCAAGTTGTAGTAAACCTGTGCCATTCCTTTGTACGGCAATAGGTTATTGGGTTTGTTTTTCTTTCCAGAGATAGCCTGTCCTCTTAAACACACTGATGTAAATCAGAGAACATTGCTAGATAGGTGTGGTTTTTCACAGATACCAGTTCTGGCAGGTGTCGATAGTGCCGTACACAGCTTGGAAGGAAAGCCGGAGGTGCAGGTACAGCTGGGATGAGGACCACTGACGGCCCGGTAGCGGTTGAGTTTGGCACTGGCTTGTTGCGTGAGGAAGGAAGAGATGGCTAAGATAGAGCAGATACGGAGGGGAGTGAGGGCTGGGGGCACGGACCTCTCCAGAGCAGGCCAGGCTTAGGAGGTGGGGTGTTGTGGCATGGGCAGGTGATAATGGGGGTGGGGTGGCGCTGTGGGAAAGGGGCCTGCTGGTGAAATCAGTGCGTGTTCAGAAGCAAATTGAACATGAGGGCTGAGTGTGCGCTCCTCAGTGTGTGTGTCCTTGAACGCCACAGCTGGTCGCTGGTTGTCCTCCACTGTCCTTGTTCTCTGGGTGTCCCATAAGCACACCTTATCTTACACAGCTGTACTGCAGAATTCTGCTTTTCCATTAAATGATATTCCTATTCTCCATTATTTTTCATAGTGTTTAATGACTGTCTAGTACAGCAGCAAGTGACCAAGCCTAGGGTCTCTTCAATGCTCCCCTATTGCTGAAGATAGACTATAACCCAGAGTAAGCAGGCACCCTCAAAGTGGATGCAGTGTCATCGAACAGCAGGCCTGATGGAAATCTAACCAGAACACAAAGGCGTCTAGATGCACCCCCCACTGAAGCCCCCAGCATATTCCAGTTTTGCTGAAACACTTTTCTTCCACTGCTTCAATAAATAAGTAGAAATGAACTAACGTCACATTTCATTCACTTTCAGGAAGCAGAGAAAGGTGTGAAATTCCTAACATTACCACCAGTGTTACATCTACAACTGATGAGATTTATGTATGACCCTCAGACAGACCAAAATATCAAGATCAACGACAGGTAATCTGCAGTGGGTGGAAAGCTTAAGATTTAATCACCTCCCCAATTAAAGGGGTTAATCTCAGCACTTTGCTTATTTGGTATTTATGTTTTCAGTCTCTTTTCTGATATATTTAGGTCTCTCCTCTTCCTGAGCATCCCACAGATTGTGATTTCAAAGGGTTGATTTTGCTTAACACATTTCTCAGGGTACTCCTGTCTCTGCCTCTGAAGGCACCCTGGCCCCCTCTACACTGTAGCAGGTGGAGGAGGTCTTGAGGAGGGGGTGCTTTCTGCTCCACAGGCATTTATGTTCACCAGAATGTAGATGTTATTTGAGAAGTGGAGCTTTATATTACTGTATTTGTTTAAATATAATTTGCCAGTTTCTTCTAATCTCTTGGTTGGTATTGACTTATGAAGGTGCTGGAATTTTAAAAAGTGCTGAAGTAGGTGCCCCATTGCAGGTGTTTTCTAGATCCTTAAAATACCAGATAAAAGAGTGACACTACAGAGTACTTTATCTGGTTTAGAGTAGAGAGTTTTACCCTCAGTAGTTTGAGCAGCAGTTGTACAGGATAGAGATTTGACAGTCTCCTTTCAAATCTGAGGGAGAACAGGTGTGTCAAGTAATGTGCCTCCAGTTGGGCCTTTGCTCATCCAATCTCTGTCTTTGTGGGGGAAGATACACGGGAAGCTGTGCCTACCGGCCCTCACAGACCGGCAGCCGACAGACTGAGCCCAAGCTGCTGGTGTGCTGTTAGGTCCTTACCTTGGTTTTTTGTCTGCTGTTGGAATTAGTTGCCAATGTGTAAAAAAAAATTGAGATTTCACACAGAAGTCCTGATTTCTGGTTATCTTTTAGAAATTTGGGACATTGGCGATGCTGGGCCAGAACTGTGGAGGCAGCGATGGGCTGGCGCAGGCAAGGGCCGCCCTTCAGGCTCAGCGCATTCTGCCTGCACCACCCCTCCCACCCCCATGCCCTGGCCCACCGTCTTCTGCCTCTCGGGGCGCTGCTGATGGTGAATTTGGACCTTGCAATTGAAGTGCTTACGGAACCCATACTTTAAAAACAGTGAAGCTCAGGATGTCTTTAGAAATCACAGGGTGGGGATTCATTTTCACGTATCTTCCCTCCAGATTTGATTTTTCCACATTTCTCAAATCTGCGGTATGTCCTTAGTGGTCTAAGTCCTGGACAATCAGAATCATTCATGAATACTTCTGGAATTATCCACGTTCTGTTAAGTTCATGGTATATGTTTATCACAAGACTGATTAGTGTCTAATATTGTTGAATTTAACATTCCATTAGATATCTCAGTGCATCCGTTGGCATGTTGTTGAATCTAGCTATATGTTTTGTATTGACATAGGGACACATTTGTTCTAACGGTAGGAGCCGCCTCAGAAGTAGTTCATAGGGTCTCCATGTCATGTCAATGTTGATTCTAACCGTATTCCTTTTCCAAGTAAAGTCTACCAAAAATTAAGCTTTTCTAAGGGTGAAATGCTTTACATGTAAATGAAATCTCGGTTTCTTTTACAATGTTTTTTAATAGGTTTGAGTTCCCTGAACAGTTACCACTCGACGAATTTTTACAGAAAACAGATCCTAAGGACCCTGCAAATTATATTCTCCATGCAGTCCTGGTTCATAGTGGAGATAACCATGGTGGACATTATGTGGTTTATCTGAACCCCAAAGGGGATGGCAAGGTCAGTGCTGGGCAGGGGGTGGACTTAAGTGTGATGCCATGTGAGGGATTCACACTGATGCTCACTACCTCCTCCTTCCTTGATAAAAGGATTCCTTCCTGGCCTCTAACTTGTCTGTATTTTCTGATATTAACTGCTGATACTTCAAAGGTAAATAATCAGCATTTATCTGAGTGTTGCATCTTACAGAATCCCATTCTGTCTGTCCACCATGAAGCACTTGTTTTCCACTTACGAATAACAGAACAGTGATCCGTGGCCTGGACATGATGGCAGGTTTTCCTTATGCCCGTTGTCCATGCTGTGTAATGCTCCATCTTTCCCGGTTCATGTGGGTCTCATCACATCATCTGCCCAGGGGAGGGCAGGGGACAGACAAATGAGGGTATTGGTGGCTGTGTCCGGGACCTCAGGACCAGGAAGGAATAGAGCAAGTGCTAAGAGCCCACCTAGCTCAGGGAATCTGATAGGGGGACCCCCACAGACGGTGAACCTTTAACTGTAGGATTTAGTATTATTTAAAATGACTCAATCCAGCATGAAGAGATGGGATTAAACTATTGTGTACAAGCCATGCTGACCTTTTTAGTCAGGCGCTTCCTTGCTTTGATAAGATGTCGTACAGACAAGGTAGGATAAAATGTCCCATTGGATTTTGTAACTGTGCCCTAAAACTTCCACTTCACCAGCTGAGTTAGGTGTGTTCTGTATGGCTTTCTCCATTCTGTGAAGAGTTTTAGTGTCAGTAGATTGAACCTAAGTTGAAAATGGGCTGTTTATGTAAATTACAAGATCGCAGTGCATGACTGCTGGCAGTTCCCCCAGAACAGAGGGAGGAGGGCAGAGGTGGAGGTGCCTGTCCCGCCCAGCGCGGCCCCAAAGCCGGTGCTGCCTTTTGGTTTGTGTGCATCTCAGAGCGCCTGCCCGGCTGCTGATGGCCCTTTGCTCTCCTCTCCAGTGGTGTAAATTCGACGATGACGTGGTGTCCAGGTGTACGAAAGAGGAAGCGATCGAGCACAACTACGGGGGCCACGACGATGACCTGTCCGTCCGGCACTGCACCAACGCCTACATGCTGGTCTACATCAGGGAGTCCAAGCTGAGTGAGTAGCGCTGGTGGGTCCCGCTCCTCCGTGGGGAGCCTCGCCGTCCTCCGGAAGGTGAGGCGGTTCCCTCGGCTGCTGCGGCACGTTAGGCCCCACACCAGGGGTCCTGAGGATGTCACCTATCCAGGCACCTTTCTGCTTTTTCTGCCTGATTCATAACATCTAGAGACCAGCTGGATTTGGCTTGTGGGTTTTGATGTGGATGCATGGTACCAAGTAATGTCACTTTCATAGATTGCTTATTGGGACGTAAAGTTGGCACCCTCTGGGGGCAGGCGGAGTGGAACCTGCCCATAGGTGAAGGAGGATGCATTTGTCCTGCAGGTGAGGTTTTACAAGCTGTCACCGACCACGACATTCCTCAGCAGCTGGTGGAACGATTACAGGAAGAGAAGAGGATCGAGGCCCAGAAGCGGAAAGAGCGGCAGGAAGCCCATCTCTACATGCAAGTGCAGGTCAGCCCCGGGGGGCCTGCTCCGAGCGCTGGGTCTCCCAAGCCTGGCCCCGCTTCCAGAGTAACTGCGGGCGGATCCGGCACTGCCCCCTGAGCGGCTCTGGGCAGCACCTTGAGCGTTTTAACCTAGTGAGTGCTCAGGCCGGCTGCCCGGCTGTGTGGCAAGGACTCAGGTGTGAGACGGACCCAGGCTGTCAGGCAGAAGGCGAGGTGTTAGAGGGCTCGTAGAGAGGGCAGCGGGCGATAGAGGAGCGGGGCCTCCCTGGAAGGATGCCTGGGTCAGGAGGAAGGACCGGACCGGGGGTGGGTGTGGAGAGGGCCCCACCCCCTGCTCCCTGGAGCAGCCTCGGAGAAGGAGGGGAGGGGAGCTCCCGCGGAGAGGTGGGTTTCCTGAGGTCTTTGGTTCGGGATTCAGTTGCGGTATTAGGAGATAGGCGGGTGTTCTAACAAGTTGACTACCTGGAGGAAAGGGAACCTTGTTTCTGCTGGCTTTATAATATTTGGGGTGCACAGATGGATTTCTGGATTATGCTTGTAGTTGAGGTAAGAGTGGCTGCCAGAAATGTAGGTCTTAGTTCTTGGTCATTTTGGTATTTTCTCCTTGGATCTTCACTGAAGCGGAAGACTAGATGTTTTAGCACTTTTCCCTGGAACAGCCTTGCTCCGTGTGGCCCCCCTTTGACTCGGTGTGCATAGGTCATGTGTAAACTCTGTTCCACATTTCTGTATTTTCAGATAGTTGCAGAGGACCAGTTTTGTGGCCACCAAGGAAATGATATGTATGATGAAGAAAAAGTGAAGTACACTGTGTTCAAAGTACTGAAGAACTCACCGCTTGCCGAGTTTGTCCAGAACCTCTCTCAGACTATGGTGAGTGCCAGCCTGTCATTGGTGGTTTACTTTGATTTCCAGTTTCACCTTCAGTCCTCATAACTGGTTGGGTGACAAAGGGCCCTGCCTTGGCTTTGGGGCAGGCACTGCCCCCGCGGTGAGGGAGTAGCTGGAGTGCTTTCCTTCTGTGTGGTGCCTGCCTCTCTGCCCCTTGACCTCATACCTGGATGGAAAGCGCACTGACGGAGTGAAGTGTGAGCAGGAACCTTCCCCTGCGTGTGTGCCTCCCCACTGGTTTTTTTCTGGGGAGGGGGCTGTAAAAATGGGCATTGGAGCCTTGAAACAGTGATCCTGATGGGAGGGTCACTAACTGTCCGAGTCAGTGGAACAGCTGGAATTAAAATTTTTTTCCCTTATCGGAGAATCAATACACTGACACAAAATTAAAAGATGAGCTGGTTTTGTTTTAATTAATTAAAAAATTTTCAGGGATTTCCACAAGATCAAATTCGATTATGGCCCATGCAAGCAAGGAGCAACGGAACCAAGCGCCCAGCAATGCTGGACAACGAGGTGGACGGCAATAAAACCGTGAGTGCTGCCGGCTGACGCACATCCCGGCCGGAAGTGGGCAGGAGGCGGGTGCTCTGGACCCTGCTGGTCCAGTTCGTGGGATTCGACATTTTCTTCAGTACTCGTGTGTAGTCTGTCTCGCTTAGCTGTTGAAATCTCCTAAAGTCAGTGTCTCTTTTGGGAATAGATGATAGAGCTCAGTGATAATGAAAACCCTTGGACAATATTCCTGGAAACAGTTGATCCGGAGCTGGCTGCCAGTGGAGCAACGTTACCCAAGTTTGATAAAGATCGTAAGTTCCTACCAAGCACCTAGCCACCTCAGAGCAATAGCGTTGCATTCCTGGGCCATCGTCCTAAACACAGGGTTAAGCGTTTTTCTCTTACAAAGAAATCTTGTTAATTCCAAGAATGCTCATTAAACCTTGACTGTGTTAAGGCTTCTTGATAAAATTGTCAAGTCAGACTGACTGTGGGTTGTAGTGTCCTGGGAGGTGAGGAGAAGGCAGCAGCGGAGCTGCGTCGGCCCCTCTGCTTTGCTGATCACATGGGTCTTCTGTGTATTTGACACATTATATAGAGCAGGGTTTGCACACTTGGTGTGACAAGGGCCAGACAGTAAACATTTCATACATGGGCCATGTGGTCTCTGCCTACCGTTGTAGCAAAATGTGGTCACAGAGAAAATAATCAACTGCAGGCTGGCTGTATTCCAGCACAACTTTATTTACAAAATAAGTGGGTTGGACTTTGCTGACACTTCTATAAGATGACAGACTTTTTTTGCTAAAAGGAGTTGCTTCTCTGACAGACACACACTAACCAGCATACCTGGGGCAACACTCAGCTGGTAGTGCCAGGTCTTGAGGCCAGGATTCCTAAATTCAGTGCCTTGGTCCCATCACTGCCTCAGACACAGTGTTCCCAGGGGTCTGGTGTGCGGAGGGGTGCGGTTCACAGGATCAGCCTCTTGAATAAACTTCCATCTGGCCTAGTAACTGAGGCGCTCTCAGCTGTCAGTTCAGTTGCTTCCAAGCTTACTATTATTTTTAAACATTGATCTGAAGGTTAAGATCCTAACAAGATCTGCTTGTTGACCTTATAGATGATGTGATGTTATTTTTGAAGATGTATGATCCCAAAACACGGAGTTTGAATTACTGTGGGCATATCTACACGCCAATATCCTGTAAAATATGTAAGTCCGTTCTACACTCACCTCCTGAGTAAATTTCACTCGAGTCTCAGTATGTTACACCTTTGCATTCTTTATTTTTCTTGAACCTAGGCGACTTGCTCCCAGTTATGTGTGACAGAGCAGGATTTATCCAGGATACTAGCCTTATCCTCTATGAGGTTTGCATAGCTTATTTTTCCATGGTCAGTGTATCCGCAGTTGGTTTGGGGAGGGCTTTTCTTGTTGGCGTTGCGAGCCCCGAATTTACCTTCGGAAAGTCTGCAGCTTCGCGGGGGGCCTCTGGTGATCCTCAGTTGTGGATCGCATTTGTAGGTTTTTGAAAGTTACCTTTTTAGGGCCAGATCATTGCATCCTTTTGGGTATAAGTATTTCCCCTTAGCAGTTAAACTTACTAAAAAAATGTAGGGCCAATACATTTGGGTGTGGGAAAGATGTGTACAGTATATGGTCGTGTCCAACAGTAGACAGACGATGTAACCGTTTTATTCCTTTTACCACAGGAAGTTAAGCCGAATTTGACAGAGAGAATTCAGGACTATGATGTGTCTCTTGATAAAGCCCTCGATGAGCTAATGGATGGTGACATTATAGTGTTTCAGAAGTATGTACTTTCTGAAGGTTTTTATCACTTACATGATAAGTTTTTGTCTTAAGTTCTACAACTAGGACCCTGAGTTAGTTTTGTTTGAAGTATCTCAGTGTTAATAGAAGTTTTCTTTCTGTGGTTTTGAAATTTGGGACAGTGAGCATTTTCCTCACTTAATGCTCTTCTTTCCTAAAAATGTCTACAGTGAGCACGATTACTATGAACAGGGTAGCAAAAGTCTTCATGGAATAGCAAAATTGTTTTCCTTCCCTTGGAACATGGCACTCCTTAGAGTGTACCCACTGAGTCCATCATTTAAATCTGTGTGCATGTAAGGCCAGCAGGCCTCTGGCCCTGGCACTTGGTGCCTGAAGGCAGCCAGCATTGCTTGTTGGCCTTCCCTTGCTCTGACGGCCAGACCGGGGCCAACTTCACAGGCAGGGTGTGGTGGCCAAGAGCAGGCGTGGCAGGCTTCTGGTTTCAAGACCAGGTAGTAGCTGTTTTAGGCTTAGCAACTAGTAGGTCCTGCCGCCGTACTACGAACACAGCAGTCCGCCAACTCCTGGTCAGAGATGTGCCGTGCCCTGAGCCCGTGTGTGGGCCCGGCTTCGTCCCACGTCCTTCCCCTTGTCTGCCCAGTGAGGGCACCATTGTGTTTCTGTATCCGATGCAGAACAAAAGGCAGGCAGCATGGTACGAGGCTCAGGCCCACCTCTGTGCGGGATGCCTCCCTGCCGTCCCCGGCTTATGGAGGCAGCTGGGCCTGGCATCCTTCACTGTTCATCTGCTCGAGTTCCTGTTGTGTGAGAGGCATGTTTGACTAGTGGCCCAGGCCTGGCTTTGATTCAATCTACAACTGTTTTTTCCCCCTGCAGGGACGACCCTGAAAACGATAACAGTGAATTACCCACCGCAAAAGAATATTTCAGAGACCTCTACCACCGTGTTGATGTCATTTTCTGTGATAAAACAATCCCTAACGATCCTGGATTTGTGGTTACATTATCAAATAGAATGAATTATTTTCAGGTATTTGATAAATGCTCTTCTCCTTCAGATTATTTACCAAAAAGACCAAGTTCTTTTCAGAAATGCTGAGGAGGCTGCCTGGTGGATTTGGTTCAGGAGGAAGGGTTAGGGACCTATGGCCTGAGGAGCTCTTGAGTGAAGTTTCCTGGCGCTGACTCTCTTGTGGGTCAGACGCTGTCTTCCTTGGCCTCTGTGCCCTGGCCCCTCGGCCCTCTTTGCCCCAGCATGATTTGGTTACAGGGATTGTAGTTTTAACAGCAACATGCTTCAGTTTTAACATGCCATGTGTAAACCATTTAAAGAAAGAGTCTCAGAAAATCTGTAGACTCACCATTAAAGGTGAAAAACCCTTTAAAAGTTATCTTCATCAGATGTACTACCCTAATTAGTAGTTTATTTCTGTTAGAGAGTAAATTTCTAGGGCATTTAAATTCAGGCCGCTCATATCACATGCTTTTAAAAGCATTAAGCAAATAACCAATGATAAGGCCTAGAAGCACCTTTCGGCTTGTTCCCCAAGGGGGGACCCTGACAGCTGACTGTGGTCGCCCCTTCCCCAGGTCGCAAAGACGGTTGCACAGAGGCTTAACACCGACCCCATGCTGCTCCAGTTCTTCAAGTCTCAAGGGTAAGGCACGCGCCAGGCACGAGTTGGCTCTCACCGCTTGCTCTCATAGTTCACCCAGCATCTTGGAACTAAGTTTAATAAGCAGCTGGCTACTTAACCTGACGTGCCACTGCTTGCTTAGTTTACAGATTTGTCACTGCTCACATCTTGACCACACTGCTCCAAGATGTCACAATAACTGGCAGCCTCATCTGAAGCCAGTTAGGTACATTGTCAGCACATCTCCCATGTGTCCAGTGGGGTCCGGCCCATCCAGGCCTCTGTGGCTATGTCACCACTGCAGAGAGCGGCCAGCTGTGACAGATGGGGTCTTGGGGTTTGGGAACAGGGAGTATTTGGGAGGACCCTGTGCCAGGTCCACATTTCCAGTCTAGGTTCGAGGCCTGCGTTTTGCTTTTATGCTCACAGATAATTTTTCAGGCAAATAAACAAGTCATTTATTTATATGCTGTTTTCTTGTGTAGTTACAGGGATGGCCCAGGTAATCCTCTTAGACATAATTATGAAGGTACTTTGAGAGATCTTCTACAATTCTTCAAGCCTAGACAACCTAAGAAACTTTACTATCAGCAGGTATGAGTCCAAATTAATGTAACCTTGGGTAATAAAAAGAAGGCTTGGGTTTCTGTGGAAGCGCATCTAAAATGAGTCTCCCTTTTCTTAATAGCTTAAGATGAAAATCACAGACTTTGAAAACAGGCGAAGTTTTAAATGTATATGGTTAAACAGCCAATTTAGGGAAGAGGTAAGTTTTTAATAATAAGAATTATTGTTCAGAGTATGTTATCATTTGTCTCCCTAGTCCTTGAAGACTGAACAACAAAAGCAAGCGTGGTGAGGGGCAGCAGGTCAGAGGCCCCCTGGCCCTAGAGGGCCACCCCATCGTGCCTGGGGCCGAGCGCTGACCCCCGAGTGCTCCCGTCTCCGTCTCCGAGGCCTTGGGCTCTTCCCACAGAGCCCTTTTCTTACAAATGGGGGCATCCTAAGTGGGGCCGTGCAACTTGGCAGTATTTTTCTCAACCCGCTTCTGCCAAGGCCTTGGTGAGCGTGGCCAGCCGGCAGGTGAAGCAGACCCTGAGTGGGCTGGGCAGGCACCCCTGGGGTCCCTCATGCAGGCTGCCCCTGTGTTTCATGTTTGTTCTGCACAGAAGACATGTCCAAACAGCCTTCAGTGGTTTTTCCAGAAAGTCTATACCTGTTAGACAGCCTAAGTCTGTCTGTCCCCTTCCTGCTCTGCTGCTGTTGGGCCGTGTCAGGCTGAAGTTACACAGCTGGCCTCTGTCATTGTCTGCAGTAGCCTTTTCCTCTCACTGGGCCGAGAATTGGAAAGACTCGTGAGGACTCTCGGCAGGGGGAGTGGGGGGCATAATTTCCTGAGCTGTCCTGCAGAGGGCAAGCCTTTTTATAGCAAAGTGGCATTTCTTAGACTCCCCTCAGGGCTGGGAGTCCCCAAGTTTGGGGAAGAGTCCGAGTGGATCCACTGATTGGAGGAATGTCAGTGAGTGGTAGTGGGTATCTGCAGGCCATTGAGAACATCTCTTGTGGTTTTATCTCTTCAAGCAAAATTGTTTTGTTATAGCCGACCCTTTCTATTTCTTTAAAGCATTTATTTCGTCTTGTCATTTCATAGGAAATAACACTATACCCAGACAAGCACGGGTGTGTCCGGGATCTGTTGGAAGAATGTAAAAAGGCCGTGGAGCTTGGGGAGAAGGCATCAGGGAGACTCAGGCACGTGGTTCTGGACGCCGAGGGCCCAGCAGGCGGCGAGCATGCCAGAACCTGCTGCGTTCTTGCCAAACTCGACTGTCAGCCCGTCTTCTGCAACAGTTCACAAATATTTCACAATTAAGCCATTTTTCCCTCCTTCCCTTCCTTTCTCCTAATATTAATTATCTAGTAAAAGGCAAGACTGAGGTAGAAAAGCCAAGTGGGAGGATCTGATTTGAATAGAAAGATCTGGTGAAGCTAGAAAAGGCTACTTGGAAAACAGTCTGTATTTGAGAGAATGGGACCCTTCCAATCCATGTTAGCCAATATTCAGGCAGAAAAAAGAAGCCCCACATTTGACATCAGTTTGTCCTTGAGATCAGGGCACTGCTCTCTCCTGTTGTCCTGCAGCCCACGGCCCTGGCTCTTGGGGTCCTGCAGGCTTTCCTTGTGATGTTTATAAAGAGTGAGACCTGAGTCTGTTCTCTAAAGAGTAAGAGGGAAATTTCACAAGTCCTGCCCAGTCTGGAACCCCTGTGGCTCCAGGAGGTGTGACCCGGTTTACTCTCTGTCCCTGTGCCCAGAGGGGCCACGTGCACTGATCCCCTGCATCTGGTGGGTCTGGATTGGAGGGTTCCCTCAGACTGTCCTGTGAGCCCATCTTTGAGGGGCCATCCGAGTGGTGGCATGTCTGCTCCCCAGGGACGCTTGTGTTTAATATTTCAGATTCTTAAAAAGAAAGAAAATAAGTGTTGAGAGCTTTATAAGACAGACCTTCCTAGGAAACCTTTCACCCATCCTTTTTTCCCCATGAATTTACAGAGCTTACCTCCCCCCTTGTTTTGTATAGGCTACTAGAAATCGTAAGCTACAAAATCATTGGTGTGCACCAAGAAGATGAACTATTAGAATGCTTGTCTCCTGCGACCAGTAGAACGTTCCGAATAGAGGTAACTGTCGCCCTGCTGGCCTGCGGGAGAGCTGGTGGGCCCGGGGGGCGGGCAGCCCGCCTGCTGCCTGTCCAGATGCCACGGTGACCTGCAAGGGGGGAGAGGTTGTGTTCTCACAGCTGAAGTGATTCCATAAAGTGATTCAAAGTCTTCCAGATTTTGAAAAAAATCAATTGTTTTGTTCTGGTAAAGTACACAAAATGTAAATGAACCATTTTAAGCTCACGCTCAGTGTTGGTCAGAGCATTCCTGCTGGTGAGCCTCCCACTGCTGTCCGTGGCCGCAGCCCCACACCTGCTAAGCCCCCGGCCCCTCATCCCGGCAGACGTCACTGCCTTCTGACTGGACTGCTCCAGATGCCTCACGTTCACAGAATCCTAGTGTTTGTCCTTAGAAATTAAATTTAAGTGTGGGCCCCTTTTGATTTTAGAGCTTCTGAAATTTCCACAGAAACTGGAATAATATATTGTTTAGTCTCTTAAAACCCAGAGTTTTCTCCATAATCTTTGGTATCTTCTGTCTCTGGACTCTTACCATTCCTAACAAGACCCAAACATGGCATTTGGGCAAAAGTGTGACCTAACTCCCTCACCCGGGGTAGCAGGTCAGATCCACGTGTGGTGTTCCGTCTGCGCCAACTGCTTTACACAGCTCTGTGTTTACAATGTCCCCAGGAGATCCCTTTGGACCAGGTAGACATAGATAAGGAGAACGAGATGCTCATCACAGTGGCACACTTCCACAAAGAGGTGTTCGGGACGTTTGGAATTCCCTTTCTGCTGAGGATACACCAGGTGAGGTTCTTCCCGTAACAGGTTGAGCACCTCAGTGTCAGAACTTGAAATCTCATGTGGCCTTTGCATTAGTGTTGCTGAATCTGGTTTCCTGCCTGGGCGGGCTGGTGGGGGGCCGCCACACAAGGCCTGGCTGAGTGTGAGCACACGGTCCTCTACCTTTCTTAGGGCGAGCATTTCAGAGAAGTGATGAAGCGGATTCAGGGTCTGCTAGACATTCAGGAAAAGGAGTTTGAAAAGGTACGTGCTTGGATGCCTGTAAGTAATTGAACAGGCAGCTAAATTTCTGGCTGTAAAGCAGCCTGGCTGTGCCGGAGGTGGGAGGTTGGCTTATATCCAGATTCATGGAGGAGTCATGATTTCTGTCTTTTAGTTTAAATTTGCCATTGTGATGATGGGCCGACACCAGTACATAAATGAAGATGAATATGAAGTAAACTTGAAAGACTTTGAACCTCAGCCTGGTAAGAGCCTTCCCACAGTTTTCCGTCAGTGGGGCTGAGTCCCAGAAGCAGGTGGCTGGGAGGCAGGCAGGCCTGGGTTCAGTGTCCGCAGCCAGGCGGCCGGGCTGCTTCCTCGTCTGTGCAGCAGAGAACCTGCAGCCTGCACGCTGTGTGAATTCTCTCAAGGTCCTAAGTCTCGGCATGCGTTACACGGTGGCTAAACCCTCCGGTTCAGGGCCGAGTGTTGGTGGCTCCTGGGTGACTTGCAGGCCCTCTGACAGCACTGCACTGAAGCTGCTGAGACCTTCGGTTAGGGTGTGGGGGTCCCTGGCGCTGGGTGAGCCTACAACTCAGACGTCCCACCCCACTGAGCCCAAGCCTCGGGCGTCAGTGCGGCTGTGGCTTCCTGGTGGCCATGGCTTCCTGGCCGCTGCTGGCCACAGGGTCCTGGAGCCTGCCCTGTGGTCTCAGTTCTCTCTATCTCTCCCCACCAGGTAACATGTCTCATCCTCGGCCTTGGCTAGGGCTCGACCATTTCAACAAAGCCCCAAAGAGGAGTCGCTACACCTACCTTGAAAAGGCCATTAAAATCCATAACTGACTTCCTTACCCAGTGTGTGAGAGGCAAGGGGCCGTGCGTGGGGGCGTGCCCCTTTTTAACAGCCTAGAACTTTGGTACACGTGCACTCTGTCCGAAGTCTTCAGCAAGAGGATTTGCTGCTGATGTTAATTTTATTTTGTTGAGGCTGTTGAGTTTGGCTTCTCTGTATCTATTGACTGCCCTTTTTGAGCAAAATGAAGGTGTTTTTATAAAGTTTGGATGCCAGTGAGAGTTATTTTATGGTAATCAAAGTGCAAGGCAACTGTCAGCAATCACGGGGAAGAGAGGTGAGTGGCAAAAGGTTTCTGGTCTGTTCCTAGTTGGCATGTGCTGCCTGGCCGCCTTCCTGGCGTCCTGGTCACCAGCCTTGCAGCTAGTCTTATGTTTAGGCTCTTCTGACATGTTTCCTTCAGTTATACTTTCAGTGACCTTCTGTGCATCTGTAAAGGCAAAACGGAAATGCACAACCTAATAAACAGTGCTCGTTCCTCCACGGCGTGTCCTGTCGGTCCTCCTCCAGCCGCCTGGGTCTTTTAATACACCCGTCTCGCTTCCGTCAGCTCCCACTGCTCTGCAGCCCACGGGCAAAGTGGGTGCTCTGAGTACAGTCCTGACAGACACTTGGGGGTCTTTTTATTAAATTCAAAACACTGTTATATACAATGAAGGTGTACTTTGCTGCCTCTCGGCAAATGTAGTGATCTCAGCAGTTCCCACAAGCAGGTGGAAAGATTATAAACAGTTTCCTTAACATGAAACAATGGAACAGATGGAAAAAAAAAAAAGAGCCTTTACCGAAGAGGGCATGCTCACTAGTGGTCAGTAAGCTGTTGACTTTGTAAAAAAAAGTTTTAAAAAGTTTAAAAAAAGTTAAAAAAGAGGGAAAAAAGGAAAAATGAAATTGTATATTTAATGAATGAACATATACAGTTCACCACTGGGAGGTGACTTTGGTTGGGTGCATCTGAGTGTCTCACTGATGTTGATATTCATTGTGTGTAGTTTTATTTCAGTCCCAACCTTGTTTTCTTTCGTTTTGGAGCTAATGCCAGCTGCGTCTAGTTTTGAGTGCAAGTAAAATAGAATCCGCAAATCACACTTACTTTCCATCCTTTTCCAGTACTTTCTGTTTGTTTCTGTAGCAGTGTACACCAACTCTTCCTGTATATTGCCTTTTTGCTGGAAAATGTTGTATGTTGAATAAAATTTTCTATAAAAATTATAATTCAGTGAGTGACGTGGAGGTTGAGCACGATTTCCGCTCTCCCTGGAACCAGCCCGGGAACCTTTGCCCTCATACGAGATGTCACCGAGGCACGGGTGCCCCAGCTTCTGGGTTGCTGTGGTGGCCAGTCCTGGTTTGGGAGGTTGGCCGGCTTTTTGTCTTTGCCTCTTGTCATGATTAAGCTTAAGAAAAGAAAACCTTTGCCGGGAGGGTAGCCTGTGCAAATAAGATGGCTGGAAATAATTAGTAAACTGGCAGGAGGCAGGCCTAGTCTGGCAAAGGCATGCGCTCATGGGCCTGGCCCTGCGTGGGGCCCGCCTCCCAGGCCTGGTTCCTGGTCCCTTCCTGTGGGTGACTTTGTTTCCAGGCTTCTGCTGTCCCGTGTGTGCCTTCTCGCCCGAGAGCCGCCTTCCAGCCAGTGCACAGACCACATGGTGCTGGGGGAACCCCGTCCGCCCACCAGCCCTTCCTCCTGCAGAAAGAGGGAGGAGTTTGGGGCAGGCAGGCAAGAACCTCTCACTGCGTGTTTGACTAAGAACATTCTGGTGATGATTTTTTTGCTTTAGGTTTTGGCTGAGGGATGGTTATAGTCGGGTATTCCTGACAAACAGTATTCTCCCCTAAGTTATTAAATCATTGTTTTTACAAAAAATTTTCACAGCATGGACAGTTTGTGCTGTTTCCTCTCCCGTTGACTCCCAGTCACAGTATTAGGAGTCATAAAACTAATTCTGGAGGGACAGGTGGGACTGCCTGTAAGAAGCCCCCCAACCCCAGGACGGCCTGGCCTCTTGCAGATGTGTTGGTGTCACCGATTAACAGAAGTCAGGATCCCTGGGAGCCTGTCTGTGACGTTCACAAGGGATTGAGGACCATGTGGCCACTGGGCCCACCCCAGCTGACTTGCACAGAAGCCATGGCTGAAAGAACCGGCTCGTTTTCCAGTCACGAGCATCCTAGGGTACAGGACTGCCATTTCCATCTGTGACCGCAGTTCCTTAAATACAGGCTGTTAACCTTGTAGCCGTAAGCACCTTCCCTGAGTCCGCGAGATCGCCTTGGGGACTGTCTTTGAGGTGAACTGCGGGTCACATCTCAGAGCTCCACATCTGCTGTCATGGTTCCCCCACGTCCAGCCAGAAGAGGCATGTGTCCTGCCTAGGTGTCTGGGATTGCTTTGTTAACAAGTGCGTGGTCACGGGCCTGTCTGTTGGACGTGGCTTTGCCTGCAGAGGTGCCCCACAGCCCGGGCCCCTCCGGACGTGACCCTGGGCACCGGCTTGTGCTGCCCCGTGAGGACAGCCTTCCACCTAGGGCTTTCCTCATACGTGCCTCAACTTCCTAAGGAGCACACGTCTGTGTCTTCGTTGGCCTGCACTTTACTGAGACTGGTGAGTGGTTTACTGATGTATCCCATTCGAAACCATTTTCCTGGTTCAAGAGCATCTGATACATCTTTGGCTTGGGGGCTCTGGTGGTCTGAGTGGCATCGACTCAGCCATGCTCTCAGTGTTGACGGGAGGATGAGTTCCAGTAAAACTTAGCTTATAAAGACAGAAGGAAGTCGTCAAGAGTTGGCTGGTCCTGGAATTGGGGGGAAAGGGGCCAAACTCAGGTTTGCGGGAGCGGCTGATGCCGGCCGAGGTCAGTCACCGGGGCGAAGGCGTGTCACGATGAGCCCGGCCAGGCACACCCTGCACTGCAAACATTTGCAAACATGAGGTTGCCACGCAAGAGGCCAATAGGTTGGGTAACATTTCCTGACAGTTTGCCATTTCCAGTCTGGCCAAGAGACCCTCCTGCCAACCTGGAATGTTCTGTGCCCTGCCCCACGTGTGGCTCCTGAGTGTCTGCAGTGCGGCTGAAGGGGGAGATTTTTTTATTTAAATTGCCACATGTGGCGCTCGTCTACCACGGTGGGTACAGCTGTTCTCATCTGATTTTGCTGACTTCGTGGGTTGTAACAATGATTAGCTCACTCTAGGAGTTGTGCAGTTAATACAGAAAGCAGTGCGTCGGAGTTGTGTTTTCCTGACCTCGTTAACAGAAGCCTTCGGGACATTCATTTACCGATGGGAGCAAAAATGAGGACAAAGTCCCCAAGTTCCTTACCCAGCCGCTGGGAGATGGGAGTTTGTGCTGGCTCGTCCGTCCCCACCTTAATTTTCCATGACGGGGGCCTTTAAGAGTGGGCTGAGCAAAAATGTGTCTTCAGTCCAGAGGAAGGGTCCCTACCCTTCAGCCCCAGAGGGACCGTGACCCCCTCCAGATCAAGGTCCATCCACAGTGGCTTGCGGGTGGACGTGGGCATTCACACAAAGATACTGCCAGGTGTATGTGCGAGAATTTCTAATAAATGTTGGGAGAGAGAAGCCTCCACTCGGAGCCCCCGTGAAGCCCACCCCTCCTTGGGGAGAGTGGTGCCTGCCTAGCCCTGCCCCGCCCCCCCGGGTGCCTGCTGTTCCCTGGGCTTCATCTCCGCCCCTGTGGGCTGCCTTTGCCTGACGTGGCCTCTCCCTGTACCCCCTCCCCACCGCCAGCCGCGGGCCTCCCCTGGGGCTCCAGGCTGGAAAGGGCGGGACCAGCCCCAGGTTGCAACAGGCTCCCAGGCTGCTGTCAACCATGCAGCTGTGCCCTGCCCTGGCTGGTGCCTCGTCAGCCGCTCTGCTCCTGTACCAGGGCGTGGAGACCGCTTCTGTCTTGGTTCATGCCATGCTTGGGAGAGAGTTACTGTCACAGTGAGGCGTCAGGGCCGCCCAGGGTGACCAATCTTGACAGGTGAGTAAGCTGACTGGGCTCTCGGGGCCTGGTGAATGCAAGTTGGCTTGGGGACCTAGACTCCCTGCCCACCTCAGCACCCACTTTCCAGGTGCCCCTGGCCGCCCTTCCTGTGGGGAAGGAGGGTACTGTCCCCGCTTTGAGGTGAGACCTTCAGGAGCCCAGGCCAAGGCCCTCCCTGGCTGCCCTCCTGGCCTGGGGAGGTGAGGCTGACCCTCAGAAAGGGGCACACAGAATGAGGCCATGACCTCACCTGTGTCCCCAGCTTGCTTCCCAGTGAGATCTCGGGAGGATGAAGGCTGTCCCGGAACGAGGCCTCAGGCGTGAAGACGCAGTGTGAGCAGTGGTTTAGTTTAGGCCAGGTTGTCCAAGGCAGTGGGTGAGGAGGCCCTGGGGCGCTGGGGACAAGAGGGACTTTGCAGGGCTGAACTAAGGGCACAGCTGTTGTTCAGCCTTACGATTGCTGAAGGAGGGTCCTGTGCAGCTGGACCGAAAGGGTTTTTAAAGGAAGCTGAAAAGTCTGTGTTTTGCATGTGAGTTTTGTAAGTTGGCAAATGATGTTTTCTCAACACCGGGCAGTCTGGCCCAGAAACGCCTGAGGAGTGACCTTGGGAGGATGCTGCTTGGAGCTGGACAGGGCATCCCGTGGGCACACCGGCAGCTGAACCGGGCCAGTGGAGGAGGACCCGAGCACTAGCGGCCTGATGCGCTGCGACCAGCAGGGTGTCTGCTACAGGACGGCACTGGCCCCACACTGGCCCCTCCAGTCCGTGGACCTACCCGGGAGTCAAGGTCGGAGCCAGCACGTCGCCTGAGGTGTGGAGTCAGCGAGAGCGGAGCTCTGCCCAGGCATCTGGGTCTGGCACAGCCCCTGCCTAGCACCCGTGGGGCAGGTGTGGCCACCCAGGTCCCAGGAGAAGGCTGGCTCCTCTGGGTAGTGTTGTCTTCGTGACTCACTTTCTCTTTAGTAGCTGACCCTTGCGCCGTCTGAGACAGTGTGATCTCTTCTAGAAATGGAACCTAGAAGTGTGGCCACCTGTGTTGTCAACCTGGGGCCTGTCTCCCTGGGTTCACTTTCATTGCGTGTCCTGATCTGTCAGACGAGAGGTGGGTTTCTAGTTGCTGGCTGCCGAAAGGACACACACACACACACGCACGCGCTCTCTCTCTCTCTCTCTCTCTCTCTCTCTCTCTCTCTCTCTCTCTCTCTCTCTCTCTCTCTCTCTCTCTGCCCACATGCCCCCTGACTCGCTGATGCAGGAGTTCTGGGGAATCAGGCTCGGTCAAGGTTCTGCTCCTGGTCTTGTTAGTGGGCGTGGACAGGCGAGCTGGCCTTGTGCCTTCCGACAGCGGGTGGGGAACACCGCCTCCCGAGGTGGTGGTGAATAAACTATCTCACATGCCTGTCTTCCGACTGCTCTGTCCTGCCCTAACTCACACCCTAGGAAACTCACTTTAACGGAAAAGATGAATGAATGAATGCTATTTTTCGCGTTTTGCAAAGTGAAAAATCCTTTAGTTGTGCCCAAGCTTGCTTGTCCCCCACCTGACCACTTCCCCAGGCAGACCCGTTTCACCCAGAGGGGATCCCATTCAACACCAACTCGGGGCCTCAGCATCCTAGACGTTTGCCAGGCCTTTGCAGAGCAATCAAGCTATTGTGCTCTTGCCTTGAAGGAGTGCTGAGGATTAAACTTGTTGTGGAGTTGGGGGTGGACAGAGATTTGGGAGGATTTGCTCCCCCATCCCAGCTCCCATGAAACCCCTTGTCCCCATCAGACCCTGGGAGCGCCCAGGCCTGGGGAAAGTAACGGAGGCCTATGCATGAGCAATGGCACTGCTGGGCCAGGCAGGAGTAGGCGAGGGGAGGGGAGACGGGACAGTGGGCGCCTGGGTGAATAGACAGCTCTGGGTTCTGGCTGGAGCGCAGAGTTGGGGAGGGGCAAGGGGCCAGCTCACAAGTGGCTCCAAAACTCCTCATGTTAAAAGTGTGGACCTGGACCTGAGGGTGGCAAGTTCCAGGCAGCTGTCTGGCATAATCAAGGTGAGAGGTAAGCATTCTTACCCGTGAGCTGAGCTGACTGGGCCAGCCGCTGGCTGCAGGTGACCAGGAGCAGAGGGCAGCACCTGGGACAGGGAGGAAGGACCAGGGTGGGATAACGGGACAAAAGAGCCTGGACTGAAGGTCCTGCTGCTGGCTTGGTGGCTGTGGGATAAGAGGAGGTGCTATGGGGGGTGGCAAATTCTGTCCACCAGGGCCATGTGGGAGGTGGGGAGACCCTAGGGTGTGCAGGTCCCTGGGGCGTCCAAGCAGAGGGCTGTGGGATGCAGGTGCAGCCAGGAGCATCGGGAATGACCTGAGAAGGGGAGAGACCAAGCTGGGACCCAACTGGACCTGCTGCCTGGACTTGCAGGAGGCGGCCAGATCTAGCAATGGGAAGTCACTGGCCTCCCAGGGAGGGCGGGGCCTAGGTGTGAGGCCTGGGGTATTGCAGACACAGAGAGCAAAGTTCCCCTGCCTGGAGCCGCAGAGACAGTTTCATGAGAGGCAGAGGCCTGCGCTGATGGCAAGACTGGAGCTGATCAGGGGTCATGGTTTCTAAGGGCAGAAGGCTGGAGCCCCTGCGGGTGGAGGGCTACCATCTGTGTGCAGGGTGGCCCAAGCATGAACCTAGCCTTCCACTGAGGTCTCTGGGCCTTTGCCACCCCCCCTGGGCCAGGAGGCACCCCAGCAGGACAGACATGGCAGGCAGAGGTCACTTGATCGCTCTATTTCGTGGAGGCTCACAGGCGTTGGTAGCGGAAGAGCTCCTGCTGGCACACGGGGCACGTGTGCTTCACGTCCATCAGGCTGTCCACGCAGAAGGGGATGAAGCAGCAGCCCAGGAAACACCTGTGGGGGCCGGGGGCTGGGGCTGGGCAGGGTTCTCACCTGAAGCTGCACGGACACACCGGGGCCCCCACCTTATCCTTGGCCCTGCTGCCTGCAAGGTGTGCTCAGAAACCCGGCCCCTCCGCACCACAGACCAGACCTCCAAACCCAGCGGGCCGCCCCCCTACGGAGACCCAGGGCCACCGGCACTCACCCGAAAACCAAGAGGCCTGTGCACAGCAGCCAGGTGAGGTCCCCCGGGATCGGGATGGGGTGGTTGCCATGACGATGTGCTTCCCGCCGCCGGACGGACACGAGGACTGAGTGGGCGTGGCGGACCGCACCACAGGCATGCTGGCGATCAGTGCTGGGGCGACGGCTGGGGTGGGTCAGACCCTGCGCCTCCCTCCTCCCCACCATGTCCATGTCCAGCCCTGGTCTGGGCCCTCCTGAAGGGTCTACGTGCTCCCCTGCGCACCTACGGTCATCCCAGTGGGCCCTGATTTCCCTCTGGCCGTTTTCACCACCCTTGCCTCCAGGGGACTATGGGAAAAACCCTGTGGCTAGTCAGGGGGACCCCCGGGCTCTGACGGCCTTTACAGCGCTGAGGTCGCTGCCCTCATTCTGCACACTGGGAGTTTGCAACCCAGCCCAGCAGCTTCCAAGCTTCAGAGGGTTCCCCAACCCCTCGGCAAGTTTGTCCAAAAACCCCTACACCCAACCTCCTCAGTGCAGGTGAAGGGTACATTTGCAGAGTAGGGAACTTGATTTCAGTCCATCAACATTCCTGAGCGCCTACTGTGTGCTAGCCCCTGCACTGATGGTTTCACCCTGGAGAGATGGGTCCGCCCCCAGGTGACAGCTGGGGGGGTCAGGGGAGGAGGACCTTCCAGGGGAGGGGCCAGGTGGCCTGAGCCCAGTACACTTACCGTGGGGACGATGTGGAGGGCTCGGCAGCTCGTCTGGGGAGGACCATGGGTTCCAGGTGGCGGAGGAGCAGGAGGAGGTGACTCTTGGGGAGAGAAGGAGAAACACCCTCAGACCTGCAGGCTTGCTGTGTGCCAGGTGCTGAGCTGAAGACTTGCCCTCTGGGTGGGGCACCCATTTTACAAGACGGAAAGTCAAGGCCTAGAGGTTGCCAAGGTTTGTGCTGCTAGTACATGGAGGAGCTCAGATTGGAACCCTGGCATTTTGGACTCCGACTATGCCCTCGTGTCCTAGGATGAAAGATCTTCCTGCAGGCAGTGCCAGGAAGTGGATGCAGAAATAGCACGGGGCCCACAATCTGTCCCGCTCTCATTTTTAAATACCCAGCATTGAGTACACGCTAAGCTCTGCACTTTCCTCTGCCATGCCTCCATTCGCTCTTGCCAGAGTACCGACGAGGTGATGATGGGCATTATCCCAGTTTTGCAGAGGAGACTAGGCTCAGAAAGGTTAAGTAATCTGCCTGAGGTCACCCAGTAAATAAGTAACAGAGGCTCGGATGGGACTTCAGTATGCCGGCCTCCCAGCACGAGCTCCCGCATGTCAGGCCTCCCGCCTCCAAAAGGGGCAGCGTTCCAGCTCCTTCCCAGAGGCACTCTCTGGGCGCCAGGCCCGCCCCGATTCCCCCCAACCTGGGCTCCCTCCTGACCCAAGCGGAGCCCCACTGGATGGACTCTCAGCGCCCCCTCGCCTCCCAGCTCTGAGACTGTGAGCTTGGACACATGTCCCTGAACGGGCCCTGGAAAAAGGTGTAAGGCTGTTTGGACAGGAAATCTGGGACCCTGGATACCCAGAGTGATGTCTGCGATAGGGCGTAGTGGGAGGATGGGAGCCCCATAATTTTTCTGATGGTGTGGGTGATGGATAGGGATCCCCGTGTTCCTATTGGGAACCACGTGGGCGCTCTGCACAGGGACCTGCTCCTCCCAGAAAAGGAGCCTCCTCCCAGTGGGGGCAACCAGATGGTAGGAAGCCCCTGTTGACTGCTCGACACACAGTCTGGACTCCTTGGGACAGGAAGAGGTTTCCTGCCTGTCGGGTGCCCCCTCAGCCCTGCCTGGGGCTGACGCTTGTACCCATTTTACAGGGGAAAGAGGAATTAAGTTGGAAATTTAGGTTTTAGGGGAGGAAGGGAAGGAGGGGGAGAGAAAGGAAGGAAAAGAGGAGGGAAAAGAAAAGGGGGGAATCTCCATAAATTACTATGGAGTAGTCTCTTTGGGATATATCATTAAAAAAAAACAGCCAGTCCGAGGCTGCCAGCCAGCTAGAAAGCTGTCCTGATGTCACGCTGAGTTAGCGACTACTGAGCCCCGCATCACTCGCTTGTTTGAATGCTCTTGATCGTTCTCCAGGCGAGCACATAGCCTCAGAGGTGCCGAGACCTCTGGGGACCACATCAGCATGGCCCCGCTTCGGTCTGGGCTGTGCCTGGCCCCCGGGGTGCTGGGGGACAGGGAGCTGGGTCTTACCTGATATGGGGGAGTCATCAGCCTTGTTCCTCGATTTCCGGGTAGCACTTAAAGAGAGGGCAAAGGATGTTGGGCTGCGTTGTCCCCACCGGGTCGCGTGGTCCCTGGGCAGCAGCAGGACTTGGTGGGGAGGACAGGTCAGCCCCAGCTCCGCGAGGGAACCCATAGTCTCCTGTCCTGCTTCTGGAGGGCTCCAGATTCAACTTGTCACCCGAGGGGGAGGCCCCTCACACTGGGCTCGGTACCCTGGGGGGATTTTGTTCCAGAATGATATCCAGGCAGCATGGGTTCCGGCGTCCAAGCCCTGGTTCTGAGGCGTGCCCATCGCCCAGCCTGGCTGCCCATGCACAGGAATGCAGGCCTCTTGCTGGGCCCGCCTCAGGTGAGCAGCCACTGGATGTGCGCCCTCACAGGCGCGGAGCGCGGCCTTCGTGCCGATTCTCTGCAGGAGCTCGGGGAGGCTGCACTCAGTCCTTCTCCACCCTTCTCCCGCCCCACTCGGGGCGGAGATCCGCACCAGGCTCAGAGAGCAGGGCGGGCCGATCCACGCGGAGCCTTACCGCTCAGTGTGCTTGGAGCGAGTGAGTCTGTGCGGAGGAACTTACCCCGATGTGTCATAGATCTAGCTGGAGGCCATTTCAGGCCCTCTCATGTAAAAACGTAGTAGGTATGTGTACACATGGACACAGATACACACATGTGTGCACGTGGGTAATGCAAACATGCACACTCGTGCCTGTGTATAAGCACATGTGTGTCTCCTCACAAGCCCAGCTGCCTCTCCTGCTTCCTTAGCTGTGATTTTGGGAAACCCTTCATCCTCCCTCCTCCTCATCTGTAAACTGGGGACGATCCTAGCTGCCTCCCAGGGTTGTTTTGTGCCTGGATGATATAACCCAGGTAATGGGTCTGGTCCCGGTGCAGTGACGGAAGCCAGCATTAGTACAGGACGACGACTAGTGGCCTGGAGAGAAGCTCCCGTGCAGAAGTCAGCCTCTGTGCCTGGGGCTGGCTCCGGGCTCTGCCCAGGGTCACGGCCATGAGGGCAAAGCTGGGCTCTGTGCGGACACGGGCATGAAGTGAGACCCGGGCGCTTGGCCAGCATACTCTGTGGCTTCTCAGGACGACACAAGATCCTGGGGAGCGCTCGAGACAGCCCCGCCCTCCTCACCTATCAGATTGGCAGAAACGCAAAGCTATGGCTTGTCTGGGGGATGGGAACTTGGACGGGGATTTGGTGATAGCAGAGCTACCAAGGTGGGACCCTTTGACCCAGCAATACTGTTTCTGTTTCTAGAAATGTATCCCAAAGATGGACTAGCAAAAACATTAAATAACATAGTCAAAAGATCATTCACTGCAGCAGAAAAGGCTAGAATTAACCCAAATGTCCATCCTTGAGGGTGTTCCGCAGCTGCCCAAAATAAAGGAGGGAGGGGAGGAAGGGAAGGAGGGGGAGAGAAAGGAAGGAAAAGAGGAGGGAAAAGAAAAGGGGGGAATCTCCATAAATTACTATGGAGTAGTCTCTTTGGGATATATCATTAAAAAAAAACAAGAAGACATATATATATTACAGTACTTTTTGTGTAAGGAAGTGGGGAGGGAGATAATTTCCAAGAAAAAATAAAGGAAGGGTTAGTAAAAAAGGTAAGTGGCTGGTATTGAGGGAGGCAGGGGTGGAAGCAGGTCCTCGCTAAATGCTCCTTGCTTTATAGGCTTGACTTTGGAGCCATATCATTATGGTTACTAATTTAAAAGGAAGTTCATAAAAAGGAAGAAAGCAACACCGAAAAATGGAAAGCAACCAAAAACAAATAAACGTGATTGTATATCAAGATGTAGTTCACCAGACACAAAGCACGGGCTGTAAAAGAAACTGGAAAAACAGCTTCATCAAAGCTGACAGCACCTGCTCTTCAAAAGACACCATCAATAAAATTAAAAGGCGGGAACAAAACATTTCAGCACATATTTGTGACAAAGGACAGGTATTCAGGCTATAAAAGACTTCCTTCAACTCAATAATTTTTTAAATGCAAAATTAAAAGTAGGCAAAACATCACAGACAGACACTTAAAGGAAGAAAACACAGGGATGGCAGGTATACACATGATAAGGTGCTCAGCATTACTGGCCATCTAGGAAATGCAAATTCAAAATCATAGGTCCCATTGCTTAGTTTAAAAACAAGACAAGCTCAAGTGTTGACAAGGATCTTGAATGCTAGAAGCCTCAAACACTGCTGGTGTGAGAGTAAAATGGTCCATAACTTGGAAAACTGTCAGTTTCCCAAAAAGGTAAACATGCCACCTGTGACCAGTGAGTCCACGCCCAGATTTTTACCCAAGAGCAATAAAAACATATGTCCACAAAAAGGCCTGTATGAGAAAATTCGCAATAGCTTTATTCCTAACAGCCAAGATTTAGGGATATTTGTCAACAGGTGAGCTGATTATAACCAAATCGTGTACATTCATACCGAGGAATACTGCTCAGCAATAAAAGAAACAAACTATTGGTGTAGTCAGCAAGATGAATCCACCTCAAAATGATTTTGAGCAGAAGAGACCCAGCATAAAAGAGTACATATATTAGATTCTATTTATTTGAAGTTCCAAATAGGAACAAGCTATGGTGATAGAAATCAGAATAGCAGCTGCTTCTGGGCTGAAAGTGGAGGGTTGATGGTAAAGGGCATGAGAGAATTTTCTAGAATGATGAACATATTCTATCATGATTATGTAGGTGTATTCACTTTTCAAAATTCATTGTACTTGCACACCTGAGGGGTTAAAAAATTCAAAGACAGACAACATGAAACAGTGGCCAAAACTCTCATCAGACGTTACTCGATGGGACTGTTAAAAAGTCTGGAAGTTTCTTACAAAACTAAATAAACCTACCCTGTGACCCAGGTATTTTGTTCCTAGGTGTTTACCCAAGAAAAGGGAGACTAATGTCTACAAGAAAAGACATACACAAATGTTCATAGCAGCTTTATTCATAAGAGCACCAAATGGGAAAGCGCTCTGGTGCACTAAGGGATGGATAAACAAAGTAGTATTTTCATACACTGGGAAGCCACTCACCAATAGAAAGAAGTCATACATGCAGCAACATGGATGAATCTCAAGTACCTCACACAGAATGGAAGAACCCTTAATACAAGAGGGCCGACTGCATGATCGCATTTACAGGGACTTCCAGAAAAGTAATAGTCACCTGTAATGGAAAAAATCAGAACAATGCTTGCCCATGGGGTGAGGACTTATTAGGAAAGGGCTTGTGGGAAGTCTGCGGTGATGGAGATTTTCTGTATCTTTATAAGGGTTTGCATCACACAGGTTGTGCGCATTTGTCAAAACTCATGGAATGGCACAATTAAGGTTTCTGCATTTCATTGTATGTAAACCTTAAAGAAAAAAGAGCAAATACTGAACTGTAGTTAATGCTATACAAGCTGAAGGGTTTAAGAGGAAAGTGTACTGATAGCTCCACCTTACTTGTAAATCTGTCAAAAAATAAGGTTATTAGATGGACATTATGTGAAAAAACAAATACAGGAAATGTCGGCTAGTGTAGGATTGGACTGAGGTGGTGGGTATGGGGATGTTTGCTGTACAATTATTTCAACTTTTCGGTATGTTTGAACTTTTTTTAAAACAAAATTGGGAAGTGGGGGCCAAAAAGTCAGTAAAAAAAGAAAAGCAGTCTTTATAAGTGGAAAACAAAAGACAAATGAATCTAACTTGTATACATTTGATGGTGAAATCACACAGAGAAGACTTACTTAAATAATGCAACATAGCATTGTAGTAATTATGAGCAAATTATACTTGAACCACATGATCAATTCTCAGATCTGTCCTCACCCAGCGGAACGGGTTCCAGCAGTAGTATTTTTTTATTACATGGCCAAGGCTGACTGGCTCAAGGGTGGATGCCTGACTTGAACCAGGCCAATCAGATTTCCTTGCGTGGGACTTGGATTTAGCATAAAAACAGACTACTTGGTTTCTGTTAATAAGCCTTCATCATCCCTATTTCTAAAAAACGTAGGGATTACAATTACCTATGGCCACAATACTGTTGCATAAAAAAACATTCCGAAGGCCAGTGGCTTGAAACGAAAAATATTTACTTGGTGAGTCTGTGATTGGTGATTCAGGCCGAGCGGTCCTCTGGCGTCGGCCTGGCTTCCTGCCATCGCTGGGGGTCCTCTGGCTAGCAGCCCATCTAGACCAGCCTTGTTGGAGGAACAGGGACAGCTGGACTCTGTCCCACTTGTTTGTCATCCTCAGTGGGGATAGTCTCATGGTGACGGCAGGTGCAGTGAGGCAAGCTCCACGGTGCATGCCCACGTCAAGCCTCTTCTGGTAGGACATCTGCTAACATTGCCTTGACGGAAGCAAGCGATTGGCTGAGCCCAGGACGAGGGATGGAGCATGTCACCCCCTTGTGGTAGGAGTGCAAAGCTATATCACAACAGGTATCGGGAGGAAAAATGAGACCATCGTCACCGTCTACAGCAGAGGAATCCAGTCATCAGAGAGAATAGCCAAGTGCTCAGTCCGCTTCTGCTTTATTAATATACGTATAACGTGGTTGGGTCACCCTCCCGGCTCTCCCACAGCGCCATCTGCTGGCCACAGTTATTCCAGCAGGGGTCTGCGTGTGCTCAGGTTGCACAGCTTCCTTGCTGCTACTGAGAATGGTGACAATAATGACGATCGCTGGGGACTCAGCTTCCTCCGAAGCCATCAGCACCTTGGGCTGACAGAGGCCTCTCATGATGCCAGCTGTGAGATTTCATAACCTGGGAAGGGAGGGAAACTGGGCATGCGGGCAAGGTATGCGGGGCTTAACAAGTGCCACGTGCATCCCAGGCGCACAGGTTTGTGATTCATTACAGCCGTTTTTCAGCAGACGGAGGGGAAAAGAGTTTTGAGGAAGCCCTTTCCTAATTCCCTCAAAAGGTGCCCTCTTTGTGGAAAAAGGAAAAGACCACATCTTGTGCGGTCACTGCTGCAGCCCCAGCTCTCCCAGGCGACCCGCTGACCTCTTTCTCCAGCTCTTCCCCGGTACCCGTGACATCCACACCTCAGAGTCTTAAACTCCAATTAGGCGTTCCGGCCCAGATGCCCAGTGACGTGGTGATGTCACCCTCACCTCACTCTGTGCTCAGGGCTCCTGTCGCTGTTGGAGCGCATCCACACCCCTACAGGCACTGGTGTCCGAGACTTGATGCCTGCTGTATCCCCCAGCGCCCGGCAAGGAGGAGGTGCTCAACGAACATGAATGAATGGATGAATGACACTCATCACAACGCACCTCTTTTGGCTTAGCATCTCCTGATGTCACTCTCCAGGACCCGGGGGCTTGGATAGACTTGGTTACACATCTCGGCCTTGGGCTGGGAACTGCCTTCTTCCCCAAGGATTTTGGGAATGACAGCTCCTAACACAGAGTTGGGTCCCGGGTGCCAATGGAATTGGAGTGCTTTGAGGGTGAAGGAATGAGGGCGCCCGTCATCCTGGCCATTGCCACCAGGGGGCAGCACTAGGTTGCATGAGCCCGCCTCGCTGCCTCCCTCCCTGCTCTGGGGGCTGAGAGGTCCCCCACACTGGCTGCCCCACCACCCTCCCCCTGGGGCTGAGGTCTCCCTCAGGCCAGGCTGGAAGAAGGATGAGGCATGAGACAGGGTTGAGGCCAGCCCAAGGCCACATGGAAGAGCTGTGACCCAGCAGGTTAGAGCCCAGGCCCTTGGCACCAGACTCAAGTCCCCGTGGGGGAGCCCTGAGGCCTGGGAGGGCTCCCTGTAGGCCTCTTGGTCCTCGGAGAGGCTCAGGCTCCTGGAAGACTGCTTGTGTGTGTGTTTGTAACCTTTGCCTCCCCCAAAGAAGCCTGACATATCGGAGGAGGAAGCCGTTCAGGTGCAGGCTCCAGCACTCACATGTGTGTGACCCCAGGCAGGTGTCTTCACTTCTCTGAGCCTCTCTGTCCTCCTCTTAATGATAATCCTTCTTGCCAAGAATGTCGGGAAAATTCAGTGAGACCGTTTTACCTTGTTGCTGATCCCCCCTCACACATGCTTACTTTCTGTTTGGTTGCCTTCTGCCCCCAGGCTTTGCCCCTGCTGTTCTTGCGCCTGGAAGCCTCTTTCCTGAGATGCCATAGCTCATTTTCGTCATCCAGCTCTCAGCTCACAGGCCACTCCTCACGGAGGGCTGCCGTGGGCCCCCTGGCCAGAGGAGCCAGCCATCCTCCGCCATACCACCTGTTTCGGCGGTGGCAAGTTAACTCCGTCTGGAATTTACTGGTTCATGTATTAGTTTACTTGATCATTGTCTTTCTGCCCCCAAAACATCAGCAACGCCAGGGCAGGGACTGTGTCGATTTTGTTCACAGCTGTCTCCCCAGTAACCAGCACAGTGCCTGGGACACAGTATGTACCTGGAACATAGAAAGCTTGCAGTGAATTAGCAATTAGTCATAATAATAACCATGACAACAATAAGTTAAATAAGCAGAACCATGAAAGCCAGGGCAGCAGGGAGAGGTGGGGGAGCCCATTCCAGGAATGGAATGAGCCTGGAGTTTTGGTAGCTGAGGGTCCTGGGAGGCCCCCCTGATCCTCTCCTGCTGTGTGACCCTGGACACCTCACTCACCCTCTCTGGGCTCTGCTTTCTTTTTTGAGCAATAAGAAAGCTGGGGCTGCTTCAGAGACAAAGGAAATGGGGCTTTTTCCCCCTTCTGCTCATCCTCTCTTCCCGGAAATGGCCAGCTCCAGTCAGGAGGCGAGGTAAGAAGGAAGGAATCCAGACTAATGAGTTATAATTGTAATTATTGTGCAAGTGTGTGGAGGGAGGGGTGGGGCTGGGTTGCTGAGGGGCCTGGGGAGGGGCTGGGCTTTCCAGAACCCTCCCCTGCCCTCCTGCCCATGGCAGAGGTCCTTTCCACTCTGTCTGCCTGGAGCCCTGGGGCTGACTTGCTGGGTCATATTGGGTGAATTTCCAGCTTGACCAGCCACCCCATCTGCACCCTTTTCCTACTGGCTTGTGGAGAGCTGGTGTGGGGGGGCAGGAGATGTGTGAGGTGTGTCGGCTGCTTTAGGCTCCCCCACCCCAAGCCCCATGGCCTACCTGGGGAGAGGGAAGGGAAGTGGGGTGCTCTCATTCCGGGGCATCAATGAAGGTTCTGGGGAGGCAGGGCTGTTTCTAGGCTGAGAAAGCTCTTGGGGTCTGGAGTTTGAGGGAGGGCCCAGGGAGCTGGGTGACGGGTGTGTGTCCATGAATAGCTCAGCCGCATGGCACATTTGTGTACGGAGACGTGTGTGTGTCCCAGTAGCTCAGGTGGGCTGCGTGTCTGTGATGTGCCATGTCTGTGTGTCTGTCCCTGTGGGAGGGGTGTGTGAAGGGGCATCGGGTGTGGGGTGTGTTCACACAGGCAGGCTTCTGGTCCCTCTCCTCTGTTCCCTTGGACCTTGTACTGAGCAGGTCCATCCCAAGAGCTGCCCTGAGGGGTCGGCCCTTGTGGAGCTGGGCAGAGGGTTGAATCTTCCCCCCCACCCCCCTCTGTTCCTCCCCATCCTGTCCAGGGTGTTTCCAGATTCCTTTCAACTATAGGCAGGTCTGACACCAACTTACAGAAGGGGAGACAGTCATCCACCAGGACCCTCCTCCTCAGCCATGGACAGGGAGGTGACTGTCCAGAAGGTAGTGGCCCAACAGAGACCAAGAGCCCCCAGCAGGGGTTCACAGCTATTCTCTCCTTGACCAGATTTTAGTTAGGCTCCTCTGAGCCCTCTGCTAATGAGGCATGACTTCGGGGGTCTCTGTCCTTGAAGAGTCAATTTTAGTAAGAATCCAAGTTGGGTAAGCTCCGTATCTGGCCAAATTCCCCACTTCCTTCCATCACCCAGCTGATGACTGATCAGTCTGGCCTGCCTTCTGCAGGAATTCTGCCTGGTCAGTTCAGCCAGAACCCCCCCCGCCTCTCCCCCCAGGCTTCCTGGTCTCAGTGATTTCCCATTCATGCCCCTCACCCTGCTCCTGGACCATACATTCCCCTTTCCCTTGTTTTATTCGGAGTTGAGTTGCGTCTCTGTCCCTTAGTGCAGAAGCTCATTGCCATAGCCCCTATACCTATTGTGATAGTGTTGAATAAAATCTGCATTACCATTTTAACAGGTGTCATAAGTAATTTTTTCTTTAACAATGGTTGGATTTGTGCTTTTGAAAGTTCCTTTCTGGCTGCTGCACAGAAAATTGGAGCGTGGGCATGGATGTGAGGGGGGGCAGCAAGGTGGGAGGCAGCGGATGCCCCTGGTGAAACAGGTGAGGCCTAGGTCATGGCGGGAAGAAATGGGGGCAGGTGGGTGCACGATTACACTGTGGAGCAAGCAGTCTCCATTTCATCTCTTCTTGAAGCCCTTCCCTGGCTGCCAGCACTCTTAAAGGTGAAACCCCCTAGTTGAGACCCATAAATTTAGCTCATTCTGGCTCCTGCCATTTCACTCCACACTCCCTTTTCTCTATGGCCTACCCCCACCATACTCCCTCCTACCTCAGCACCTTTGCACATGCCCTACCCCTCTCAGAAATGTCCTTCCCTTTGTCTATTTAATGCCTGATCTTCCAGATCTCAGGTCCATCAGCGCTTTCTAGAGAAGCCTCTTGTGGCTTCTCCAACATGGACTCTGTCCCTGATGTGGGTACTGTGGGATTGTATACCATTGTGTGTTTACTGGTTTAACATCTGCCTCCCCTGTTAGAGTGTGACATCGCATGGGGTAGGGCTAACGTGAGTTTTGTTTAGTCTAGGTCTTGGAACAGAGCTCACGTGCAATAAATATTTGTCAGATGGATGGATGGATGACTGGTCCTTATTGGGTGGAATACTTTAGGCCTGATCTCATCAGCTGTTGGCTCAAGTCCGGATGTAAGACCAGTGCCATCAGCTGAGGGCAAGATGGCACGCTGACTCCACTGGCTGAAGCTATGGCAATGTAGGAAGGAGAATTCCTCCCTGGGACCTGTCTTGTCTAACAGCCTGGAGGCAGGGTTATTCGCCCCTCTTCTGCCTTACCAGGCTGCAACCCCTCCTTCCTCCAAGGTGGGAACTGGGTGGGCATTTTTTATTTCGGGATGTTCAGTGGCCGACATAGAGCCTGGCATGGACGCACACACCCAGTGGGTGATTTAGCCCAGGACAGCATCAATCGAGTATGAAATCCTGTGAGGTTCCAATGAGTTGAGAAGTTGAGAAGGGCTTTGGGGAAATTAGGAAGAAAAGGGGACTGCCTTAGCCTATTCCAGCTGCTGCCACAAAATACCATGGATGGAAGTGTTCAGACAACACTTAGTCCTCACAGGCCTGGAGCCTGGGAAGTCTGAACTGGCGGCCAGTTCAGCTCGTGGTGGAGGCTCTCTTGCTGGCTCGCAGACAGCTGTGCCCTCGTGGGCCTTCGTGGGCATGCAGAGAGGGGCCAAGGGGGAGGCAGGCAGGCAAGCTGATGGGGCAAGCACCCCAACTCCTGCGCCCTGTTGTCCCAGGATACCTGCCCCTTTCAGGCCCCTCAGATGCCAGCCTGAACCTCGCTGCAGGGCTGCGCTCGCTCGTGCATGGGCTGCTCCCCACTTGGTATTGGTATAGGTCACCTCTCCCCCTGTGCACTAGTTTCCTCTCCGGACTTACGAGCAAAACAAAACAGAAGGAAATCAACAGTTTCCTCTGGTTTCTGCTTTTTCTTTCTTGCATTTTCTCTCTCCCCTTCTCCCCTCTTTGCCCCTCTGCTCTTTGTCTCCCCTCCGCCTCTCTTCATTCCCACTCGTCGTCGTTCCTGGATCTCTCTCCGCTCACGAGGAGGCGACCCGGGCCCGTGCCGGGCTCCGGCGCGGTCATGGCGGCCAGTCCTGCGCGGCCAGGGAGGGAGGACCCGCGAGCGCCAGCCCTCTTCCCTCCCAGCGAGCTTCCGGGACCGAAGGCCGCGTTCCCGCAAGCAGCGCGGACGCAAAACTGCTTCGGGCTCCCCGCTCCGGGTCCCGCCCCTACCCGCCCCCTGCCCGCCTCCCATTGGCGGGGAGCGCCTGGGGCGGGGCTGGGCCTCGGCGGGCCGCCCCGGGGATCACGCCCCCTCCCGGGCCGGGCTTTCGCAGTCGAAGCGGAGCAGCTGGCGGAGCGGATCTGTTGAGCCAGGTAGGGCGTGTCTCCGGGGCCCCGGTGGGGAGTGATGGGGTGCTTCCGCCCGGAGGTCCGGGAGCCGCCGGGATGGGACCTCGGGCTCCTCCGCCTCCTTCAGCCTCCCTACTGTAGGGTTTCCCCACTCCCGGGCAGGGGTCCGGGCTGGGTCTCTCTAGGCCCCTAGGAAATGCGGGGCGGCGAGCGGGTTACTCACTGCAGGCGAAGGAGTGGGTGTGGCCGCAGCTGGAGGGACTTGGAGCAAACGTCGGGTAGCACTTCCCGCGTCCTGGGAACACCTTCTCTCCTCTTTGCCCTCCACCCCGATCCCTTTATTCCCTCCCCACACTTTAACGGTGGGCTGGAGCATGAATGGGGTGACTTTGGTGCGATGCGGGGGGTGCGGCTCGGGAGGTGGAGCCACCCCCAGCCAAGCCTGGCCTCGCCAGCTGTGGGCTCGGGTGGGACCTCCGCCGCCCTGGCGGGGCAGGTGGGGGCTCCCCTGGCGCCGCGGGATTGGCCGCCGGGCGCTCCCGGGTGTTTGCGCCGGATGGGGGACCCCTTGGCGAAGCAGAGAAACTTCCCCCGCACCCACAGGCTCCTTCCGCCCGCCCCGCCAGCAGCCCAGCTTTGCCGTCCGGAAATGCAACGTTCTTTTTGTTTCCAAGAGGAAGCCCCTGGCCCCCCAGCTTTTCTGGAGTTGGAGTGGATGTGTGTGTGTTTTGGGGGTGGGGGAGCGGAGATCATTCCGCTCCGGGCAGGGCCTCCTCATTCTCAGAGATGTGTGTCGGGGGGTCTCACTGCAAACCAGAGGCCTCCGGAGCCCCGGTGTCCCCATCTGTGGACTGGGGATATAACTTCTCCTCTCATAAGGGGGTGTGCGGGAACAAAAGGAGATGGCTAACCCAGTGCCGGGAGGAAAGTGAGCTGCTGCCCTCTTTTTTTTAGTTGCTTTTCTGATATTTCTCAGTCTCTTTGCCATGCCTATCCGTTTGCCTCTCCGAAGCCAGAGGGAACTTCTAGAAACAGTCGGTTCAAATCAAGACCCTGGCTTAAAAATCGTCCACTGATTTCCCTATTGTCTGAGTCCCAAACTTTTCAGCACAGCTTTCTGTCATCTCCCACCACGACCTCCTCCAGGGCCTTTGCCCCTGCGCGTCCCTCTGCCGGGAACGGCTTCCCACCCTTTACGAGATCCTTTAAGACTGGACGCAGCCGCCCCCACCCCGCCTCCGTCCTCCCCGGATGGCCTTGGGGGCCGCGGGTTCGCCCTTCTGCTGCTCAGTCTGCCCCTCCCCTCCTTCACCCCCAGCTAACAGGGTCCTGCGGCCTCGTGGGATTTGGCACCGAGTTGGTGCTGGGGGATGGGAACGAGCTGAGCTAGACCCAGCGCTGGGGTCCTGGGGAGGGGGGGGTTCCCCTGGGAGGGGAGCGGTCTTTGTTTATACCGCGCAGTGGCAAAGTTAGGGCTTTTGGTTTGTGTCTCATCAGCAGGGACAGGAACGGGCGGGATTATTCTAGATGGCCCAGCGGCTCAACTATTGCTGGCTGAGCCCGTCGTCGTAGCCCTCGCACCGTCTGCTCCACACCCATTACGGTCCCTCCGGCCGGTGAGTGAACCGAGGCCCGCAGCGGTGAGGTCGGTCGCCAGGGGTGAGGGTGAAGATCAGTCAGCTGTGCCGTCGAAGCCCGGCAGAACCGAGGCGAGGCTGGAACTCGGGACGCTGGCACTGGGGTGGGGGGTGCAGACTCGGCCTCTGAGGGACGCGGGCGTGGACCTCCCTGGGGGCGCGCGGCGCTAAAGCTGGGAGCAGGGAGGGCGCAGGCCCCGGGGCGGAGCGGGGCGCCGGGGTGGCCCTGCCCACATGGCGGGGCCGGAGCGCTAATGGGGTTCAGTGCTGGAGGGGCGCCTCTGCTTCCCGGCACGCTGGTCCTCGGCTTCCGGCCTTTTCCCAGCACTCGGGGGCCCCTGGGAGCGGGGGCGCGGTTCCCGGCTGGGCGCGGTCTGGGTGGCGGCGCGGGTGCTCTCTGGCGCCCACCCGCTGTGTTTTTCTCTGCACCGGGAGGCAGGCGGGCCGTCCTCCTCCTGACGCCCTCCCTCCCCTCCTCCGCCGAGCCGGATCGCCCCGAACAATGGAGGGGAATGTGGCGTAGGCCCTAAGAAGGGCCCCGTCCCCCTTCCTGGGACCCGTCTGCCAGGCCTCAGCTGACTCTCCCTGCCCCTCCGCCCTGGAGCGCTCGGTTCTGCCAGGCTGGGGCTCAGCTGGGCCGAAGTGGGGAGGGAAGGTATGGCATCTCTACCTCAGTTTACGCCAGGAGCCCGGTGCACTAGGGTAACTGCGGCTCAGCCAGGCCTCCTCCTCCCCCACCCCTGCCCCATTTCCCTTCCCCCTCTTACACTGGGTTCCGGCCCCACGTGCCGTGCCGCGCACTGGCTGTGAGCTGGGGAAGTGTGTCACACCATGCCACTCTTAGGCTGCGCTGGTGCTCCCTGGACCAGCAGCATCGGCCTTGCTGGGGAGCTCCTCAGAAATGCAGGCGCTCAGCCCCTCCCGACCTGCTGTTTATCACCACCCCCAGGTATTTGTGGCTGTACTAAAGTATGAGAAGAGCTGGCTCAAACCTCTCTGTGCCTTAGTTTTCTCACCTGTGGAATGGGGATGATTGAAGTGTCTCCCGTTGGGCTGCTGTGAGCGTGTGTCTAGATGTATGTGAACGCCCAGGGCTTGCCTGACACAGCGGGATGGGGGGCATGTGGCTGTGTGGACTTAAGGCAAATAAGCACAGCCGTCACTGCCCGCCCCCCACGGTTGGTTCTCCAGTGCTCTGTCCCCTTCTTTCTTCCTTCGTGTGGGCTAGTAGTCACCCCACTTGCCAGCAAAGGCCTGCCCTGGGGCTCGGAGGTGCCCCAACACGATGTCCTGCCCTCCTCCAGCCAGAAACCCATGGAAGGCTCAAGACATCCCCATTTTTCAGAGTAGGCTTGGAGAGGTCTGACTTTGTCAAGAACCACACTGACCACCATCTTGAACCCAGCTCTTGTCTTCCCCGCCCCCATCTACCTGCCTTCCAGGAAAGATGTGAAAGCTACTAAGAATGAATCCTTGTGATAGGAACTGCAAAGTCCCTCTCACTAAAGTGTAAATGGCCGATAACACTGCCAAAGCCCCTTGCCTGGGGTAAGCACCTGGCTACTTTGCTTAAGACAAACTCATCCCTGATACGGTTGGTGGGTGTTCAGGCCAAGAGGGCAGGAGGAGGGGGTTAACGGGGGCTCTACAGAGTTGGCTCTTGAGTCCCCAGATACGTGGGTAAGCCGTGGAGGGCTTGGAAAGGCCAGAACCTGGCAGCCGCTGGACTCTGAGAATCTTACAGGAAGACCTGTAGGGCCTATGGAAAATTCCTAGGCTATTTTGGGCTGAGGCCCCCTTCTCCACCCTTTCCCCGGATAAAGGCCCTGAGGACAAACCTCTCCCTGGGGTCAGCCAGGGTGGGAGTGGCTTCCTGGCTCCCTTACCTGGGCCCAGGGTCCCTCTGCCCTGGCTGGGCACTCTTCAGAACCTGGTGGGTGGGGGCTGAGTGGGGAAGGGGGAGCCAGCCACATCTGGCCTCCTGGGGCACCTGCTTTGGAAATGCAGCCCCTCCCCTGCTGGCTTTCTCTCCTTAGCATCTCCACTGGCCCATGGGCTGTTTCACCAGTTTATTAGTTGCAGAAGCTCCATAAAGTTAGTTGACACTTTGTGTCTCGGTTTTTTCATCAATGAAATGGGAATGAAGTGAGCTGAGACGTGTGAAGTGCTGCTTGGCCCCAGGACAGTGTTCTTGTTCTGGTGGCTGCAGGTCCTGTGCTTGAACCTGCGTGTTGCTGCTAGGGGTTTCGCTGTGCTGAGCTCCGTTTCCTGTGTGTAGTGGGTGGCCCAGTAACTGCTAGTTGTTCAAGGCCCACCGCACCAGTGCTGGTCCCCAGGGCAGGGCATGGCCCCACAGGTCCCCTGGTGCGCACATACAGTGACAAGCTTGTGCACACATATACACGTGCATGCGAATTCAGATGCACAGGTGACTTCAGAGAGCAGTGTGTGCACACACATGAACACAGAAGTGCACACACCACACACATGAGCAGGCACCACACATGCTCAGAGCCAAATACACCCATACAGTCGTGCACACACAGCCACACACATACACACGTGTACCCAGACACAAATGTACACGCAGCATAGCATGACAGGCCTCGGACATGACATCTGCTGCAGGCCAGAGGCCCACCCCTGGTCTGGCCTAAGCCTCCTGCCAGCCTGACCTTCAGGAACCTGGTTGCGAACTCCCCGAGGCTGTGGGAGTGGAGGGGTGTGTGGTGGGGCACTGAGGGTGGGCCCTGCCACCTCCTGGGGCCACTTCAAGGCCATGGAGCTGGTGGTGGCCCAAGTCTGCCGGCGGGTGGGGCTGGGGCTGCGGCACCCCCGCCCCCACGGCATGTTTGTGCTGGGGGGACCCCGCTGGGGCCCCAGAGCTGGCTTGGGGCCGACTGGCTGCCCCTCTCCCAGCTGTTTTCCTTCAGCAGGACTTTGACCCGAGCCTCCCTCGCACTGGCTGTCCCTTTGCCTTCCTCTGTGGGGGTGGACAGGCCCTGGGCCAGGCCTGCCCCAGCTGCTCTCCGGCTCAGATGAGCCCTGAGAGGCTGCAGGATGGGGCGAGGCTCCTGGGTCTCCGCGGCAAGCACCCCCTTCCCGCCCCCTCCCGGAATCACAGGCTCTCAGGCCTGTCTCTTCTGCTGCAGGTGACGGGCATGTAGCACCCCTTGCTGGACTGTGCGGGGCGCTGTGTGCCAGCCCCAGTGCTGCGCCCTACAGACATAGAGGGACCCCGGCCCCCCTTAGGTTGCTTACCCTGCAAGGCCACAGGCTTCCATTGGCATTCTGAGAGATTGGGGGTACTTGCAGAGTTGAGGGGGCTGCAGGGAGAGAGAAGGGGGACCCAACTTGGCCTGCCTGGTTAACCCAGGGGGAGGTGGGCATGGGAAGGGACATGGGACAGACAGATGGGTGTGAAGAAAAAAAGTCACACATGACATTGATGGTGAAGATGGCCCGTAATTCCTTGCACTGGCCCGCGTCTCCCGCCTCCCACCGCCTGCATCGCCTGTGTGTCTCCCTGCTGGCGTTCAGTCATACCTGCCCTTGCCAGCCTCAGGGCCTTTGCACAGGCCGTTGCTTCTACCTGGAAGAGCCTCTGTCTGTTTTTCAAAGGGTTGACTCTTTTCTTATCCTTCAGGGCCCCCTTGTACCCTCAAGAAAGCTCCCACCCTGCTCCTTTTTCTCTCCTGGGTCTCTTTCCAGCTCTTTTGGCAATCTGTGATGACCTTGTTTGTGTATTTGTTTGTTTATTCCCTGGCTCCAGATTTTGGCACTGGGCACATACTTGTTGAATGACTTTATGATGCTGTTACGGTCATGGCTGACAGTTACTGCTCACTTGCTCTGCCGTGCTGGCATGTATTGTTTCATTTGAACTTCATAATGATGGTATGAAGTCAGGACTATTATAATCTTCATTTCCACAGAGAGAAACTGAGGTCCAGAGAGGCTGAGTAACTTGTCCAAGATCACGTGGCTGCCAGGTGGTGGAATTTGAAGTCAGGGGTGCCTGACTCCAGAGGAAAGGAGGGAGACTTTGGGTAGAGGTGGGGAGGGCACTTCCCTGTGTCGCCTCTCCCCTGCAGTCCCCCTGCAGTCCTGCTGCCGTCCTGGGGGGCCTGGGCAGAGCCTCTCTTTTCTGGGCCAGCTTCCTTCCCAGAACCCCAGGCACTGGAACATTCTGGGACTCTATGACCTGTGCTGCTGGGTCATGCTGGAGCCCTGTCCCCGAGCGGATCGGCTGGGGCCTTTACGAGGGGGGTGCTCCCCGACTCATGGTCCTCCCTGGCCGAGGCTGCAGCTGAGAAAGAGGGTTAGGAGGTAGCCATGCCACCTCCTCCAGAAGGCCAGCTGGCCACCCCCACCTCCCCTCTCCTCCTCCCCCTCCCCCTTTGCTCTTCCCAGACCGGAGACCTGTGAGGGCTGTGGGGGAGTGTGGGGGACTGGGGGCTGCTGGGGAGTGTGGGGGGCTGGGGGCACTGTGGGGGAGTGTGGGGGGCTGGGTGCCTGCCGGGGAGTGTGGGGAAGGGGGAGGTTTGGTTCTGGGGTGGTTTGCGTTGGGGGCAGAGGGGACATGGCTGACTGATGGCAGTGACAAAGCCAGTACCGTCACCCTGAATGAGGGAAGCAGGGGCAGTGAATGGTGGGGTGGGGCGGTGGTTAAGGTTGTCAGAGCTTTGAGGTTTTTTCAAAAGTAGCCGGGAACTTGGATTTTTGAGGTGAACTCCTGGGACGTTTGACTTTAAAGTTGTACACCCGGTGAGAGCCGCGGGTTTCCCATTGGGGCTGCTGTGCCCTACCTCGATGGCCGGTGACCTTGGGCCCCTCCGCTCCCCGGCCTGCAGGGCCTGGCTCTGCATCACCTCGTGTCCCAGTCACCAGCTCTGAGCGGGTGCTTTGCCAACAGGGAGGCTGACCCCAGAGAAGGGAAGGGCCTCCCCCAAGGCCCTTTGGCTCCTGGGCTCTGCTCTTTCCTCTTGACCTTGTACCAAGGTCTCCTTAGAGCGAGTGTCCCTGTGGTCACACGTCCAGTGTTCATTGGGTACAGTGGCCACATCCTGCTCTTGGCAAAACTGCCAGAACAGGCGGCCGCTGTGGAGTCCCTTCCCGCCTGCAGCCCAGCCTGACCCTGGCCTGTGATGCCCTTAGGGGCCACTGAGGGCATTCATAACAGCGGGCCGCCTGGCTGGGTGCACATTCACTCTGGGGGCCGGGTTCTGAGTCAGGGGCCTGGTGGAGATGCTGCCTTTGGAGCTGCCCTGCCCCTTTGGGTCCCTTGGGCTCACCTGCCAGGCCTCCCTCCTCTGGATGCTTGTGATGCCCCCGGGGATCCAGACTTGGGGGCCGGCCTCTCTTTGGTTTCTGTCCCAGAGTTTCCTGGAGGAACACTGCGAGATCAGCCCTGGGTTGCCTCCCCCTTAACCATGGCAACCGGCACTCAGCAGGGGAAATGGGCATGTTTGCTGAGGGGTTGGAGTCCTGATATGGTAGCTGGCGTTAAAGCATCCTCCCCTGCCTCCCCTTTCCCCACCCAAGTGTCTCCCCGGTGCCCAGAGTGGGCCAGTGCTGGGCGCGGGGCACCTGCAGGGGACTGATGTGTCCCTGGGGCGGTGGGGCGCCTGGCCCAGCAGGGGCAAGCGGGGCATATTTCTGAAGGTGGCCTCCATGCTGAGTGAGTGTCGGGTCTGCCGTTGCACAGCCGGAGGACTGCATCTCAGATGGCAGACTGGCAGACCCGGGCTTGGGGCGCAACTGGGAGCCCCTCCGTGCACGGTGTGCGCCCCTGAGAGCCCGTCTCTCTCTAGGTCAGCCATGTCATCTGAGCCTCCTCCGCCACCACAGCCCCCCACCCACCAGGCCTCCGCTGGGCTGCTGGACACCCAGCGGGCCCGAGAGCGCTCACCGTCCCCCCTTCGGGGCAACGTGGTCCCCAGCCCGCTGCCCACCCGCCGGACGAGGACCTTCTCAGCGTGAGTCTTGGACTGGCCAGCAGAGGCTTCCTGACAGGTCTCCTGCCCGAGACCAGAGAGTTACTATGTCTCCGACCATCTCTGCCTCAGTGTCCCTACCTGTCACATGGGAGACACAGGCTGGGGGAGGGGCTGCTGGTGAGAAACCAGGAAGGGGCCTTCCCAGCAGTGCAGGGCCTGCCCACCTGAGCCTGCCTTGAGCTGGGGGGCCAGGGATGGGGTTGCCGTGGGAAATGGCTGGGGTCTTCAGTCCTTGGGCTTTAACCACCCAAGAGCCTCTTGCCCTTAGACCTCTACTTCCAAGGTGCACAGTGGGGATAGTGGCGGGGTGGCCACAGGGCTGCAGAGGACCCACACGGTGCCTAGCAGAGTGCTGAGCAGTGGCTGCTGCTGTTACTAATAAGTAGCGTTCAGAGGGCTGCTCAGAGACCTTTTATCTACCCCGTTCCTTCCTGATGGGGAAACTGAGGCCTAAGAAAACTTGCCAAGGTCATCCAGAGAGTCGTTCTTCCTGAAGTGTGAGAATGGCTCCCGGATTTGTGTAATGCACCCCTGTACCCGGCGGCCCTGGCCGTGGGCGGGATGGGGGTGAGCTGGGAGGGCCCCAGGGGGCTGGAGGGCCACTGGCGCACCTCACTCTTGCCCCTCTGCCAGGACCGTGCGGGCCTCGCAGGGCCCCGTCTGCAGAGGAGTCTGCAAATGCTTCTGTCGCTCCAAGGGCCACGGCTTCATTACCCCGGCCGACGGCGGCCCCGACATCTTCCTGCACATCTCCGAGTGAGTCAGCCTCTGGTCTGGGCGGTCTGGGGCTGCGGCAGGCAGGAGGAGGGTGTGGGTGAGGCCAGGCGCGTGTGACCTGTGTGTGACTGTTCAGGGGTGGGGTGGCAAGGCTGAATCTGACGATGGCATGTGTAGAGGCTGCAGGAGACTGTGTGCGTGTGTGAGACAGTCGGGAACTAACCACTGGGTGGGTCTGAGTGCCCCAGTGTATCTGGTGGCTGGGGAGGGGACATTCCTGTGCGTTGGGCAGCTGTTTGACCTATGGGCCGGTGTCCTGCCCTCCCTTGGCGGAAGCCGCCTGGTGAGGCTGGGGGCTCCCCGGCCCTCTGCTGAGGATGCTCAGGAAGGAAGTTTGGAGCTGGACTCTTTCTCCTGCCACTTGCTCACAGACGTCCTTCCTTCCTTCCTGAGTGTCTGGAAGCCCTTGGGGGCCAAGGGCGGGGCCCACACATCCTCAGCCCTGAGGTTGGGGGGCGTCCAGCAGCTTGCACCTTGCTTCCAAACTTACAGGCAGCTTTCATAATAGGAGGAGACCTAATCTGGCACCTGCACCCCATTCTTTGGCCTCGGCACCCCAGTCTGTCATTTCAGTCCATGGCAGGACTGAAATGTTTTTGAAAATAGGGTTCTGTTGCAAACGTCTGTTGTGATGGAGAGTTGTCCCTTCTTTCCCCTCTGCGATGCAAGATTCTTACACATCAGGTCTTAAGTAGGTGCCCTAGACAGCATGGACACGAGAAAGATGCCCAGGTGCTACGTTTTACGTATGTACGAACATATACGTGGACGTACAAATGTATTTCCATGTTGCCTCTTTCCAGACAGGATTTTGAGGGGTTTACAAGGGTGCATGTAATGCACCGTGAAAAATAAGTCGGTAAGGAAAACACGGGCGTGAGGGGCCAGTTAAGGAGATGGAGGTCCTGAGATGTTCGGTCCCACTGGGTAGAAGTAGGCTGCAGATGAATTCCTGAGTTTCCTGGTGGCCAAATCAAAGAGGGAAGCACCATTTGCTATGTGATTCTTCAATCCAGACAAACCTGAGGTGCTCACAGGAGAGAGGATCCTTCTGGAACTAGGTTTAAGCACAAAAAGGGACCTTCTTGGAAGCTCTTTGGGAATCTGGGGAATGGAAGAATAGAGATGGGGGTTGGCTGCTGCAACTCCTGGGGCCAGGTGGGTGTGCCTGGGGGACGTGGGACCTCTGGCCAGGCCATCCCAGCCCCGCTTCTGCGACTGCCTGTTTTTCTCTCTCTGGCTCAGACCGGCTCTCCCGGTTCTGGCGACGAGGCCCAAGGTGGCCACATTTAACTTGTAATGTCAGCGCCCTCAGAAGGCTGAGCTCCGTCTCTCAGCCGGCGAGGCCCCAGGGAAGGAGCTGACTGGGTCAGGGTCTCCTCGGCCACACGGGAGGCTGGGGGTGGCATGGAGCCACTGCAGTGTGGTGGCTCTGTCTGTGGCGGGACAGGAGGGACAGTTCCTTTGAGGGGGCGCCCTGACCAGCTGCGAGTGTCCCAGGTGGGCCTCTTGGGGCATTTCTGAGTGCTGGGGACTGAGCGCGCTCTCCCCCCACCTCCGCAGCGTGGAAGGGGAGTACGTCCCGGTGGAAGGCGACCAGGTCACCTATAAGATGTGCTCCATCCCACCCAAGAACGAGAAGCTGCAGGCCGTCGAGGTTGTCATCACCCATTTGGCACCAGGCACCAAACACGAAACCTGGTCCGGCCACGTCGTCAGCTTGTAGGAGAGGCCAGAAGCACCCCTTCTCCCGGGCTTGTGGGAGACTCTGGGGGAGAGGGGGGCAGGACTGACCTGGACACGACATGCAGCTGCTTCACAGTGGGCAGCACGGGGCCTTCCAAGTGTCTCGGGGTGGGAGGGGTGTGGGGAGCAGGTGCCGGGGTGCCCTCGGCCACCAGCACAGCCTCTGACCTCAGCCACCTCTCACCATCTGAAAAGCATTAAAAAGCATTGAAAAAGGAGAGGTGCCCCCTAGTGGCTGAGTGGAGGGGCCAACCCCAGCCCAGGGGGTGGTAGGTCATTGGGGTTTCCCCAGCTACCCAGAGGGGGCTCGGCCCAGAGTCCCCTGACCCCTGGGTGGGGGCTGGAAATCCCCACATGGGGCCCGCTGTGGGGCGATGCGGAGCCTGCGGTTCCCTGGGAGGAACTCCCGCCCGGTGTCCCCCCTTCTTGTGTCGCCTTGCCCCTGGGCAGAGCAGCAGGCTCTTCTGATTCTCGGCCTGGGTGGTCAGGGGCCTGGGGCCTGGGGAGAGTGGGGTCCTCTGGGGCCTTTGAAGTGGGAGGTGTCACAGTGGGTGTCTCGGGAGGAGCGGTCTCCCTGGGGCGCTGGGCCCCCTGCCCAGGCAGGCACAGCTCAGAGCTGAGTTCTGGCTCCGGGAAGCCTGGTCTTTTCCATTGCCTGCAAGTTGAGTAATCACGGCCCAGCGGCCATTTCCCGTCCCTGGTCATTTAGGCGGTGGGCGAGGTGGGAGAAGGGACAGCCTTTGTAGAAAAACAGACCCTTCTCTGGATCTACCCAGAAAAGTTAGGTAGCTCGCTTCTCCATAGCCAAAAGTTGAAGGAGAAACACACCTTTACTTGAGGGATTTTTCTTGGAAACGAGTGTTAGAAAATGCTTAAGATTAAAAAAAAATTTTTTTTTAGTAACTAAAGCTCTCACCCCAGAGCCCCTCTGTCGGCACTTGGCTGCCGACCTTGTGAACTGTTGTAGATATTCCCAGTAAACAGATCCTGAGGATTTTCTTTGCTGTGGTTTAGCCTGGCTTTCGTCGTGATTTAAAAATAGAAATAGCTGGGTAATATATTTTTGGAATTCGTGGCCTACAGGTGGTCAAGACCCTGATCGTCAGTGCAGGGAAGTGACCCCTTACAGCTTACTTTTAGGCAGACGACGATGACCGGAGGAGGGAGGACTCGACGCAGGAGGCAGTAAGGGCCTCACCAAGTGACTTCATTCCGTGGATGTGTTTGTCTTTCAGCCCAGCAACTGCTTCATCAGACAGAAGGCTAGAACCTTGTGCTGGTCTAGTGGCGTGGTTTTATAATAGGCAGATTAGTGCTTTGATTACGTTAGCGTGAAACCTTGCAGTGAAGTAAGCTTATCTGCGCTTTTTCCCCGGCCTGTTGTGCTTCTTGAAGGGTAGCTCTTGCTTCTGAAGCCTTCTGCTGGGTCTGTGGTGGCCTTTTCCACCCCAGCCCTGGGTGATCCCCGGGAGCCCCTAGAGGCCTCTGTTGGGTACAGACCACTCTTCCCAGAGCCTCTTCTGCCAAGACACATGCAGGCCTGGAGGCTGTGCCTTCTCCCTACTGCCCCGGGTGCCCCATGGCCTTGTCCGGACCTTGTACGTGGTCCGAGCCAGACAGTGGATTGGGAGGTGCCCTGGAGTCTCTTGCTCCGTGCAGTCCTTTATAAACGACTCTTGCTCTGAGCTCCCTGTGTAGCCCCATCTTTTTCGGTCTCCTCGTATATTCTAGGATGTTAGAGCTGGAAGGGGACGCCCTCTCCACTCCAACAGAGTTAGAATTTACAGAAACTCCTCCAGGCTCTGGGAGGACGGCTGGTGTCGGTGACAGAGCTGGGAGTAGCATCCGGGAATCTTCTTTCTCTCAATAAAGTTCGTTTTGTGCAAGGCTGTGTGTTGTGTGCTAACGTGGAGGCTGCCTGCTGAGGAGCTATTCCTTCAGGCCAGCAGGTAAGGCGTCTCCCCTAGAAGAGGCTGACACAGTCATTCTGCTGTGAATCAGGTTTTTTGGGGGGAGGAATAAGAAAACGGGACCATCCCTTTTTCCTTAATCCTCATTCCCAAGCGGAGGAAAGCTTAGCAGTAGAATGTGGCTTCCTGATGACAGGTGATGCCGGTCAGTTGTGGAGGATGCCCTGTCAGTCGGGGGAAGCCTCTGTGAGCTTGGGCAGTGAGTGGGAGTGGGGCAGGCGGCCAAGGAGGAGCAGCGTGGGCTGTGTGGGAGCCCAGTGGGCTGGGCTGGTGGCGGGGGAGGGGAGGGCGGCAGGGCTACTGTGGGAGGGACTTCGTGTCCGGCTGCGCAGGGCTTGCCTGGCCAGTGTTCGCCAAGGGAGGTAGCTAATGATTTTTGGTGAAGAGATGAACGTTTTTATTGTAATATGTTAATTTGCAAAGTGTATTAGGGAAAAAGTAATAAGCAGCCCAGCCCATTGAACCTGTTTAGGAAGAGGCCACAGGCATTTAGCTCGATGAGATTTGTCCCTGTGCTTCTCTAAGTGCATGTCATACAGGTGGTAGGAGGGTGGGCTTGGCAAAACCGGGTAGTGCCAGGAGCCAGAAACCGCAGTCCGGGTGCTGTGGAGGTGGAGGAGAGGGGGAAGGGAGCGGTGAGGCTGGTGGCCCGGTGAGGTGGCCTCCGGCCTGATGGGGCCAAGGGCCAGGAGCTCTGGGGTGGGGGTGGGGGAGAGCAGGAGACACAGTGCCCAGTGCCCAGGGAGGCAGCGGTTCAAGGCCACCTCACACATAGGCCCAACTGCTCTGCTGCCCTCTGCACCCCATCCAGAGGCTGGAAAGACCTCCCAGAGCCGAGCACACGCAGAGCCTTCACGGGGGCCTACCCAGTGGCCTCTCGGGTGGCCACCCTGTGTGCCCCCCGCCGGCCTGTCCTGTGGTCTTCCCTCCCAACCGCCCGAGTAGCCTTGAGCCCAGGGCCCAACATCTGGTCCTGGGTACTGCTGGGGGGCAGGGCTTGCTTGCTCAATGGCCCAGGCTGGCTTGGGGTAACCTCTGTGCCACCCTGTTATGCAACATTACGCTACACTATGCTGTGTTTGAATTTCCTGTCAGGGTGTCCAGCAAACCCCTCAGAGCTGAGGGGAGCACCTGCCCTGAAGGGCTCCCGGGGTGAGCTTAGGAAGAGCTAACTGTTTGGGGTCTTCACTGAAGTTACACAGGCTGTAGGGGCCGCAGCCCGGCTGACAGATGAGGCAACGGGCCAAGGCCGCGCGTCCTGAGTCACACACGGGTCTGCAGCTGGGCTAGGACGGATCTGGCCGCCCTGCTGCTGTCCGCCGACCACAGAGCCTGCGCTGCAGGCACGTGAGGCACCACGGACACCATGCACGCACACCTGTCACTTTACCTCCCTTTGCGACCCCACCACAGGGCCGGGCTGGGGGCCCCTGGGGGTCATGGGAGGGGTGGGACGAATGTGGGACAAGTAGGCGGAGGGTCAGGGAAGCCCACGCTGTGGGGAGGTGGGAGGCAGGCTGAGGAAATTGTGCCAGTGCCCAGAGAGGGGTGGGGAGGGTACGAGGGCCTGGGGGCTTCTGGAGGCCCACCCAGCCTGATGGCCCCCGTGCAGTGCTGGGGAAAGGGCAGAGAGACCCTTCCTGGTTACAGAGGAGGTTGGGGCAAGTTTGAGGAACAGTCTTGCTTAGATAGGATGGATAAGGAAGCTTCCAGGGAATCGGCAGCCCTGCCTAGTGGGCAGCAAAGCCTGGAGGTCGGGCCGCGCAGTCGAGAAATGCGCCCCCACCTTACCTGTAGGGGCCAAGAGGTTGGGTTTCGTTCTAGAATCGGAGCTGGGCTCATCTTCTGCTTCATTCATAATAATCAAAGGAAAAAGTTATCGGAGAACTAGTGAACAGTAAAACCACTTTATTTGCTATTTTCCATTCTGATTCAAGATGGAAAGATACGCTGGATGGCTGTGTGCTGGGAACCGCTGAGGAAGGTCCGGACTGTGTGGTGGGGGCGGGAGAGGGGCGGCCTCCCCAGCCTGAGCAGAGCTGGGATGAGCCTGGGAGGCCCGTGGGAGGCCAGGTTCGGAAGGGGCCGGCTCCCTCTGCTGAGGCACCTGGTGGGGCAGGAGGCTGCGCCGCAGAGCAGAGCCCCAGATGCCCACCACGTACAGGTCCTGAGAAGGGACCTGTGAGCCGTCTGCTTGGAGAGCTGCTCTGCCGTGTTCAGGCGAGGCCTGGAGATGCCGTCCGGTTACAAGGAACCGGCGGAACGAGGTCTGGAAGGAGGGTCACGGTCCCAATCCTGGCTGCCCCTACCCCTCAGGCCAGCTGGGGCGAGGGCCTGCATGGACACCTTTATTCATTACAAGGTCTGCAGAGACGCTGCAGCTCCTGGCCCGTCAGTCATCCGGGCTCCGTCCTGATCCCTGACAGTCCCGGGGGCGGCCTGGGGAAGCCTGGCCAGGCCCGGTGAGAAGGTTCCTCCGGCACAGTGACACCCTGTCTCTCTGAGCCTGGGCGGCGACCCAGCAGCCAGGTAAGGGCTGTCTGCCGATTCTCCGCAGGGACGGTGGTTCCTCTTTGCTCCCATCTCGATGGTTAGAGAAGCAGCTGGGCTGTAGTGAGCGCAGAGCCAACCGCACAGGCCGGCTGAGGTGCAGACTCCTGGGGGTCAGGTGTCACCGGCCAGCCATCTGTCCACGGACCATAGTGAGGTCTGCGTCTCACGGACGGGAAGTGAGGCTGGAATACAGGTTAGAACAGCGTGCATGTGGTCTGAGCTTAACACGGCCTGGCCACAGTGCGCACGGTTCCCGGGCCCCCACCAGCCGACGCTCGGGCAGGAGCCTCATTTCAGGACATGTTTTGAAAACCTCTGTCCTGCGTTGGATTGGTGTACATGTCCTGTCCCAGTCACCAAACCCCACGTTCAGTTTTGACACAGGCCCACATGTTATGTTTTTCATGAAGAGGGAAGGTCCGGGCACATCTGTTCTTTCTGTGCCATCCTAGCATGGCGGGGAAATTTCCGAAAATACGTTGCTGGGACCCAACACCAGGGGCGTCGGAGACTCCTGCTGGAGGCACCCCTGAGCCTCCCTTGGCTGCTTCTGGCGCTGGAGTGGGGGCCACCTCGCACTGGGAGCCGGAGGGAGGCACTGACGTGGAGGGAGGGAGCTCGGGTCTGGCCAGCGGGGACCCCTCCAGGCCTGGCAGCAGGGAAGGGGCGTCACGAGAAGAGCTCTTCACAGATCCTGCGTGTGTCCTCGGGCGCTGCCACGGTGTAGCCCACGGTCCTCGGGTCCGTGAAGATCTCGTGGTCGTTGCCGCCCTGCAAAGACATGAAGCGAGTGTGCGCACAGCCTGTTTACGCTGGGCCGTTACCCGGGGCTGCAGCCACAAGGAACCTGCTGCCTCCGTTCTCAGTTTCCCGAAGAGGACCGTGAGCACAGTCACTGCTGAGAAAGGTCTTATCACCTCGACTGCAATTCAGCTTAGCACATGTAATTACACCCAGGAAGGAAACCACGGTGTTCTTGTGAGGATATACCTGTGGCTCACTTTTCTCTAATGCCAGCAGAGCAGGTGACAGAAAGCTCACTGCCATTGATTTAACCACGCCAACTCTTCTAGCAAGTCACAAGGGAGCGTGGGAGGGCAGCCAGGAGACATGTCCACCTCTAGGCTGATAGCAGCCGGCCGTGACTACCGAGCACCTGACCTGTGGTGGGTGTGACAGAGGAACTGGGTTCGTTTGAGCAGCCCCGGTGGCCCAGGTTTAGACCCCAGTCTGACCACTGACGGTGCATGTGGGAACCTGTGTCTGTAGAATGGGGACAGTGCTGCGGCCCATCAGCCACCATGGCCTTCCAGGTGTCTTCACACTGAACTTTTGGTGTGCGTCCTGGGGTGGAGGGTGAGACTGTCCCCACAGGGGCACATGTCCAGGGGACCTGGCATGCTGGGGGGTCCTCTAGCCATGCGGGTCTCAGGTGAATGCTGCTCCCCCGACCCTGAGCCTGCAGGAGTGCTTCTGCTTTCTTCTCATGGCCTCTCTATTTTTCTTTCCTCATAACTCTGGATAAGTAGAGTTAGCAAAACCCTGAGCAAATCAATTAGTTTATAATCGGATGAAAATAACTGCAGAGAAAATGTAGTTTTCTCAGAGATTTTGTAGGAAAATCTGACATCTTATTAAAGGACTGATTGACACTGAAATTCCTGCTGTCATTTTTCTGAGAATAACCCACCCCGGGAGGTGAAGTTCAGGACTTGAGGAGGGCTATGCCCGGCCCAGGGTGTGCTGGGCAGTCATGCTGGGAGGCCAGGAACTTGGAGCCCCTTTGGGAACGTATGTTTCCAGCGCTGACTCAGGAGCCTGCTGGGCCTAGAGTGGGCCTCACACGTGCATGGCACTGTAAGGGGCCCTGAGGCCCATGGCCAGCACGCGACCTACACAAGCAAAAGTGAAACCACTTCAGGTTTCTTAAAATTCTTATGATTAAAAATAAATCCAATTTCTCTTAGGAATGCTGTGGTAGGTGAAAATAACCATAAAGACCCTAACAAGAAATTTGCACCATCCAGCAAAACCAAACATCTGGGACCCCTTTGCTCCCTCATCACTTACTGACCCAGGAGGGAAGTGAGTGCTCCCGGGTTAGCTGGACACCCTCACAGCACCTAGCACCTGCCGGCGTGCTTTGGGTGCGGGAGATAGAGCAGCAAAACAAACCCAAGCTGGGGCTTCCTTTCCCCTGCAGAATGGGAAGCAGTGCAGAGCAAGGGTGAGAGGAGGGGCCTTTGTAGAGCTGAAAGAAGTGGGCTGGGGAGGGAGGGCTAAGCTCCAGAAGCCGGGACTTGGGGTTTATGTGAAGCTCAACCCTGGGACGCACTCAGATCCACCTTAAAACAGGATCTTTCTGCAAATGGATGGGGGACGAGGAAGCAGCCGTGGAAGCAGTTAGGAGGCTCCTTTGGCAGCCAGGACGCTGCCTCAAGGACAGAAGCCGGTTCCCAGGGAGCGGGGAGAGTGACCTTTGAGGCAAAAAGGTTTACAGCGGCCATGCCTGCGCCCCTCTGGAGAGAGAGGATGTCACACACAGGGACCTCAAGTGAGGCGTGACTCCCATGAGTCTGCTGCGGGGAAGAGGGCGGTGCGCTGTCAGAGCTGTGCTGTTAACTCAGAAGTCACAAGAAGCCAGGGAGGGGGGATGCCCGCGCCTGGGCTGGCTCTCGGGGTCCCCTCTCAGCGCTGCTTTCAGAGGGAGCAGGGCTGGCAGGAACGGCTTCTCTCCCTCGGGGCCTGGCCTGGGACTCGGGGCTGGCGAAGTGGGGGAGGGCTCCTTCCTGGGGTTGCACAGAGCTTGTGACCCACAGTCGTGGGGTCAGGCTGAACGGGAACACCGCACTAGTGAGGTGCCCTCCTCTGGAACAGTAAAGCTTCAAAGAACCGGAAATTTCAAATGCTGGATTTGCACATGCACCAGAGGTTACTGGATCCTGGCTGGGGAAGCTTAGGACCTCTGCCCTGCCCACTCCAAAACAAAGCCTGTTTCCTGGGAGAAGACGACGGAGGGAAGGGGAGAGGGACCCATGAAGGGGCACATCCTGGGTACTGTGCACCCGACGGGCTGAAGGAGAGGGCACGGCCCAGCGCAAACTGTCCGTTAACATTCAGATCCCTACGAGGCCAGGGTCTGAGGGTGAGACGGGAGAACAGAGGCAGTGTTGGCCACACTGAACCCTGGGGCGGGGTGTGAGGTCCTCAGCACGCCACCCCATTTCTGCACTGGCTGCTACCTGGCTGGAGGGTCCAGTGGCGGCTGACGATTCCGGCCTTGGAGCCAGAGAGGAGAGCACACGCTGAGCGCGCCGGGAAGCAGGGCGGGCCCTCGGACTTCAGGGGTCTCTGCTGTGTGAACACCCACCCACTCATGGCCCGGACGCCCTCCAGCATGGAGTCCAGACTGTTGCCGCTTGTCTGGGACATTTGCTGGGGTCAATTTAACAGGCACTCATCAGATTTCACGGTTCTATGGTACGAAGGCCGGTGAGGCCAAGGCTCTGCCCTCAAGGGGTGTGGAGCCATGGTTCTCCTCTGGCTGCAGGAGTGTTAGAAATACCGCAGTAAAGCCGGGAAGGAATAACACACAGTGGGGCCTAAGGCCCAGGGCACACCATGGGCACCTGAGCAACCGGCAAGTGCTGGGCCGTGAGTGTCCTCGGGCCACCAGGCCACAGGACCCGGCCCAGGACTCAAGTGCACTGCAGTCCCTGACTGTGCACGTGGTTGCTTCTCAATATGTAGCAATTTGCTGGGGTTTTAAAAATAATCACAAACAACTTCAGGATATTTGGAAATGTATGCCCTTAGATGACCGTGCTGATTTTTTCCTAGAAAGTAGTAGAGTTCTTAAAAGACAAAAAGGCCAGCCCAAGTCATGGAGTTTTAAAAACAATCAGGTGATTCTCCGACACCCCCCTGGCTGTGATCCAGTACCGAGAATCTAGGGGTGTGGTGTAAAGTGAGGGGCCCGGCACCAAAGTGCATCCAGGAGATGCCCTGGGGTGGGCATCAGCAGCCGGGCCAGGGGACTCCCAGAAGGTGGCCCCACCCCAGGGGCCTGCAGCCCGCCTCCCTGAATGGAGAGAAGGAGGCAGAAAATGCTCCCTCCCTGGGGCTCCTCCAGCCACTGTCCTGGCCTCAGGACCAGTGAGGCCACGGATTCTGGTGTTCAGAAGGAAGGCGGGCCAGCCAGGACCCCAGCGAACACCTGTAGCCCGTGGCTCCCCTGCTCAGCAGCCAGGCTGAGAACCTAATCTAGTCCAGCCTCCTCCAGTCAGTCAGCCCCTCTGGGGGCAAGGGACCATCCTCACCACAGTACCTAAGCCTGCGGCTAGCCGCACAAGGCCTGGGTCTCAGATCCTGCCACAGAAACAGGTGAGCAGCAAGAGGGCTGCCGACAGGGCCCCGTCGGCGTCCTCAGGAGTCCTGAGGGCTGGAGGCACCAGGCGCGGGGACCGCGTCCAGCTCACCGCCCAAGGCGGGCTCCCGCCCGCCTGACCCGCACAGCTCATCCCCGCTGCAGGCCTGTCTCTAAGAGGATCTCAGCGCCAGGCGCGCCTCTGCACACCTTCCCCCGAAGCAGCAGCCTCTGGTGCCCCCCCTGCCTCCGTGAGCCAGGCCCAGACTGCAGGACAGACAGACACGTGCAGTCAGAGCTGGGCGGTGGGACACACAGACTGGGGTCTTGGCTTCAAAGCCCACAGCCTCTTCCCACCATGTTGACAGGCCCCCTTTGAAGTTTATTTTAAAGGCAGACCTTCCTTTTTAACATTTGTGGGGAATTAAAGGTTAAATGCTTTACCGTGAGAGGGCTTCTCAGTGCCTGGAAGGTGCCTGGGGGGCAGGCTCTCACGCAGCCAGCAGCTGCCCTTCCGGAGCCCGCCTCCCACGGAGATGGCCAGCATCCGGCCCAGGGTCTGACACTAGGGGAGTGCTCCAAAATTTGCCTCCTGCCTTTTCACAGGCTGATATTTTTTACGATGTGTTTTTCAATAAAGAGCATATTCTCACAGTTCAAAATTTAAAAACAGGATACTATCACTATCCTGGTGCTAAGTCTCACTCCCTGCCTGGTCCCCATCCCGACAGCAACTCTGGAATCGTTTTCTGGGTGTCCTTTCAAATTCCCTTTACACGTTTACCAGAGACAGTTTCTCCCTCTTCAGGCAAAAATGTAGCCTGTCACTTACACTGTTCTGCGCTTTACCTCTCACAACAAAAAGTCCAGAGCTCGGCCCGCTCGGGCTCTGCTGCTGCAGCGGCCTGGCATTCTGCTGTGCAGACGGGCACGGTTTATTTACGCAGTCTCCTCCTGTAGGAGGGCAGGTTGTGTCCAGTCCTGTTCCCCACAGCCTTCCTCACACCGAGAGAACACTGAGAGCTCAACTACCCCAATGGGTTGCCGGGTCAGAAACCAGCCGTGGTTGTTGACGTTCATGAAGTGTCAGAATGTTTTCATAGTGTAACTGCTTAAGACACAGTATGTTTTTTACAAAAAGCCCTGAACAAGCAAAAGCTGTCTTGCCTGGAAATGCAGAAAGCCTCGGGTGACGGGGCCAGTACAGCCCGGAAAGCCACACACAGCAGGGCCCTGGGCCATCCCTTTCCACACAGCGCACCAAGGCACTCCAGGCCCAGGGCCTCTGAGCTCAACTCAGAGGTGGGTTTCCACAGACCACGGGCGTTGTGGCTAATGGGAAGGATGGGGTTTCCAGGACAAAGGCCCTGAGACAAGGCTCTGGCACACCCTCTGGGACCCCATCAGAGGCCCTGCTGCTGGAGGGGAGTGGCTGCAGGCAGGCGCCTAGCCTGGGGTGCTTGGCAAGGACATAGCTGTGTACCCACAGCTCTTAGCTCAGGGGCTGCCTCCCTGGAAGCCAGCAAAAGCATTTGTCTTCATAGAAAGAAAGAAAACAGCTTTCAAGATATCAATCACTGACACAGAAAACAAGTTTAAAGCTAGTATTTAGATTGCTTTGTGCCTGAGGTTTCAAGAACCGATAGGCTGTGTAAATGTTTATGTGGCTGGACTGCTGATTCCCGTTTCCAGGAAACCATGGACAAGAAGGATCAGAGAGAGGAGGGCAGAGAGCGACCCGGGGCTCCTTACACCGGAGGCCCACAGCCCCAGGCCTCTACTGGCAAGCGGGTGAATAGACAGTGCCCACGGGGCAGGGCGGTACAGTCATGAGAGATCCTGTCTCCAAAGAATATTCGCCAGTGTGGGGGGGATAAAATACATTAAGGGAAAAAAACCAGAAGAGAACAGTGACCACGCAGGGGTCCCCTTCGGGACCATCTGCGGGCAGAGGGAAAAGGCCGTGATCACAGACGACTGCACCTCCCTTGTCGTACTTGTCTGGTTTCCTACAATGACTGTGTATCAGTTAAAAACCCGGGGAGGAAAACCTCCATTAAATAGTGTCCGCTTTTAAAAAAAGCAGTGAAGATTAAAAATTAAAAAGAACTGATATGGCAATGAAGTGGTCAAACAGAACCGAAAACCCTGACCCCCAAGTGAAGAATCCCCCAAAGCAGTCATTCGTGATGCTCCCCAGAGCCACGCTCCTCTCCGCAGAGCCCTAACCGAGGCCTCGGATGGCTGTTCACCTACAGCAAGATGGCACCGTCAGGAAACGTGTGCGTCAGCCTGCCGGAGCAGCTCTCTCCCCAGCCTGTTAGGAAGGGCAGCAGGCTGGAAGGACTGAGCTTCCGGCTGTTCCTGAGGCCCCGGGTGTGATTTCATTAGCTTGCTTTTCCGAAAGACAGCAGCACGTGACTGTTTTCAAAGCCTGCATCCGAAGCGTTTCACCAAAAAGGATGTGGTTTTAAGCCATCTCTCTCCTTCATTAAGAACAGGGCTGCAGGATACACTTCCTGAAGACGGCATGTTCGTTTGGGAACTAGGACACTCTCTTCCCCTCCCCGATGGAGTCAGCGCAGTCCATCATATTTTTTCCAGTCTTCCAATGGCCGACTGGAAAGCATACTCACTTAAGAGCAGGCAGCTTATCAGTTTATTCTGGTGCCACCAGCTCTGTCCTTTGCTGTGAGATGGTGGGCAAGCCACTTAACCTTTCTGAGTCCCAGTTTTACCGTTTTGAAAGGAACTCATGAGACTGTACTATCCAGAAGTCCCTTTCATGCTGGAAGATGGGTCCACCCTGGACAGACCTTAGCAGAGTAGCAAGTTTTCTGGAGTGGACCAGAGATTGGAGGGATGGACAGCCCACAGATGCGGCATTTATGATGTACCCACAGGGTGCAGGATGGCCACAGAGCCCGCAGTGGGACCTCTGGCGGCAAGCTAACAGCTACCCTAGCGCAGCACCGAGAGGGAGTGAGAGGGGCAGAGGGTGAGAGGAATTTAGAGGGAGATGGCCTCCTTGGGGACGCCCCCTGTCCCGAGCATAGCCCTGTTCTGCCATGCTGGCGGCTCTGGGGAAGACCTCCCATGCATGTCTCCTGCTGGCACTGCCTCCACATTCGGTTCCAGTTTAGTCAGTCCTGGACTTGGGATTTCCCACAGCCCCTTGGGACAGCTCCCCGGACCCTGTGTGTGTGATGCCCGGGACTGACCCCCCTCCCTCCCCATATCCCTCTCCTGAATTTCAGACCTGTGAGGTTCCCTGTCCTCCTACCATTTAGGATCCTAGCGTCCAACTTACAATGAATACCCCTGGGAAAAAATACAGCAAAAAAATAATATAAAAGTGGCATGGGCTTTGAAATGCAGAAAGGATTGGGCAGCTGCACTGGGGTAGGAGTTCTGGACGGTACCCGACGTGGGCAATATTTAACTCAGGAGGCAACTGAAAGGTTTGGTTCTTGCCTCCATCAGAGCATCTGGCACCCAGCTTGGGGTGGCGGGAAGCTCACCGCAGGCCTCTGCTGGGACAGAGGCCACCCCTCACTTCGAGCTGGGCCGGTGGGGAGAGTGAGAGTGGGGGATGCCCGCTTGTCCAGCCCTGCTCCGGTCCAGACCGAACAATGAAACTGCAAAAGCACTTGCACACTTACTGGCATAGTCTTGTCTCCAAAGAAATAAATGGTCTTAAAGCCGTCATTTTCCACATGTCCCAGGCAATACCGCTTGTCCCATCCATCAGGAAAGACATCAAAGCTGATCTGGCCTCCTGCCAAGCAGGAAGGGGAAACGCAGAAGCTGAAGGACACAAGGAGGCTAACGACAGGTCACCGAAAATAGGTGTGATTTACTCTCGTCCGCAGCTGGACCGCCAAGGTGGAATTGTGGCGCCCTTGTTTGTTACACTACTTAGGGAGGGGTTCTAGAAATTAATCCCACTGGTTTTTTTCCAGCATTACTGCACCTAAAATCTGAAGATGAGACATGCAGCGCCACGTCAGAATGAGAAATGCGTTTGCATTTCAGTGCTCCGCCAAGCGAGTGGGTTTAAACGCAGTGCTGCTAACAGCTTCATGCAGTGTGCGCATGGGAGCTGGACGTGCTCCCAGTGGGGAATGCCCAGAAGTGGGCTGCACGCCGCTCATCTTGCAGGAAAAATGAAGACGGCGTGGAGGTGATTTGCAAACACCCTTCAGAGCTTTGTCAGAATGACGTTCCTCTCAGTCTGCGAGCACTAGAAAAACTGCCCTTTCCCCCAGTGTGCAGAACCCCTCTGCCTTCCAGTTTCCTCTGACCATACACTTATCAGCACCAGTAAAACGAGAGGCCTTTTGGGAACGGTTCGCAGTGCTGACGGGAGAAGTGTGCTTAAAGCATCCAATGGGCATATTCTAACTACCAAAGCAAGACTCTGAGACTTCAGAGCTGCAGGAAGAGACCTGCCTCAGCCACCGAAGCGTTTGCACAGTAAATAAAAGCTTTGTCAACTCAGACAAGTCCCTTTCCTTTCCAGGGCCTTGGTTTCTTGATTTGTAAAACCAACCCAACTTCCTTCTAAGGTCCTTGCTGTTCAAACACTGTATGATTCCAGAACATACCCAGTCTGATTTACCTAGAGGTGCCCATCCCATTTCTCCCACCGAGTTCGCTAACGGGCTTGTCTTCTGTCCGGAGGTGTCAGGATGGGGTCTTACTCTTTATTAGGGAAGAAGCTCTTACTTTTGACAAGGAGAAGTGCAGGGAGAAGGATCCCCCTGGGTGAGAATTTAGGCCCAAGCCCTGGAAGTCATTTCCTGGCTGGGCAAGTCTCTGCCAGGACTGACCACACAGGGGGGTCTGCTCCTGAGACCTCTCTGTGGACGGGTGGGCTGCTCCCGAGGTCCTCTCACCTACCTTGAAACTGAGCACCGTCCAATTTCAAGAGCTCAACGGTCCATAACAAACTCATGGCAAACAGTTATCAAAGCTTGAAACCCAGCTAATATACGATACCTATGGAAAACGTGAGGCCTTTTCCTGCAAACTCTTTCTGCAGATCCGCCACAAATTTCTTTCTTATATTTTCTTTCTGGGAAAAACAGAAAGATACCAATTGTCTACTGCACCGCAGTTCACAGAGCACACCTTAACTACTGGCCACAAAATTGTGTGTTTTATCTTTGTAACCCAGGATATTTCGGAAGACTTACTTTATCAAGTTCATAGAACTCCATGCGTTCTTCCTGGCTGCAGCTTCTTCCGACAGGGGACACGTTTAACATCCCATTCCGGAATTCAATAAAGGTACCCCTGGAGAGGAAAAGGGGGGACAGATGTCACGGGGACGCATTATTTATTTGGGCAACATTATGGATGGATAAACAGGCTAAAAAGTCAGGCAATTTCAAACGGCAGAGGCTAGCATGACCAACATTCCCCAGCGCTGGGCTGGGCCATACGGCAGCCGAGAGCCACATGTGGCTAATGTGAATTGAGATTAGATTCCAAAGATTTAGTAGGAGGAAGAAATGTAATCATGATTAATAATATTTTATATCAACTATATGTTAAGCTGATTATATTCTGGATATACTGGGTTAAATACAATATTACAATTAATTTCACCCATTCCTTTCTTCTTTTTCCCACATGGCTACAGGAAACTTAAAATTGCACATGAGGCTCACACTATTTCTGCTGGACAGTGACTCTCTTGGGCAGAGAATTGTGTAGGTAATAAAGAATGATGAAAATGATTATCAGCTCTTCAAGTTCCCCAGGGAGTTAAAAAATATATGCCCCAGACCTCTTGAACACACTGATTGCAAAGCTCCACAGGAAAAGGGTCTGAGAATCACCTGGTGAGCCCCAGGAATATCTGAGGAAACGCAAGTCCTGCAGAGGCCGACTGCTCCCACAGCTGAGTTGGTCACAGAAAATGAGAACAGCCGGACACTCGTTCAGTTCTTATAAATTTCTGTTCCTAAAGAAAACACTATTTCCCCACCACAGTTCCAGTTTGAGTCTCAAAAGAATTTCTTAAAAACTCAAATTTACTTGTAAGCTCTTTATTCTGACAAGTGCAATTTAAGTGTTTTGTGACAGACCCTGTGCTCTGCATTGTCTTCCAGTTCCAAACACTGATGCCTGTGAACCTCTGGAACATTTTCCCTGGACCCTTTCAGTTATTTTAATCACATGGCCCCCACCCATCTCCAGGCACCAGCCATTTGTAAACACTCAAGAGGACACTGTGTACCTCTGGACGCCTCTCTGAGTCTTGGAATGGGGCTCACGGCGCCTCCTCTGGTTACCTCTGCAGGGTCTTGCCAACAATGAATGTAGCAGTTTGTGTAAAAGTACTTTGTAAACTAGGGAGCAGTGCATACTCCCTAGTTCGCAAAAACAGCAAAATCTCAGTGACACAACACATGCGCACCTGAGATGCTCCCTCCGAAACCCTGTCTGGGATGTCCTGGAGTTGACGCAGGGCTGGCCCTGCACCTTCTGCGTGTACACTGGGGTGAGGGGAACTGCTGGTCATTCCCAGGGCGACCCAGGGCATTGGGTCCTCCATGGTCAGAAAGAGCTCAATTCCTTTTCCCCAATTCAAGGTCACATGATCACTTTTTTCCCAAGGGAGGGAGGCAGATGGATTTCAGAACCCCTTCTGTTCACAAACATCAGAATTAAGGTGAATCAAGGTGGTTTATCAACATGGACTATCTGAAGTCTTACTGCACCTGCCTGACCCATGTGGGGCATAGTCAGTACTGACAGGAAACGCGGGCAAACACTGCCCACAGTGGGTCTCAGGTCTGCTCCGGAATATGCCCATATCTCATGCTAACGTGAACTGCAGCTCTGCCTGGCGGAGCCCCTCACTGGCTGATAACCTCTTTGAGGACAGGACTATGTCTTCTCCTTTTCCACTCCTCCCTCGATGCACTGCCCGCAGTAGACTGACTGACCTGGGGTCACTGTCACGTTTGCCTATGGAGCATCTCTAACATACACAGAAGAAAGCAGAACAGAATAACAGAGCCCTCTGGGCCATCACCCGGCTGCAACAAAGATCGATTCTCGGCCTGGCCTGTGCCATCACCCCCTTCCCCGGGCAGACCTGAGAAGGGAAGCCCCTTGCATGAGCGGAGGTGCTGAGAAGGGGCACTTGTTTCATGAATTCAGATAATCTGGGCAGCCTGGGAAGTGTAGCATGTCCTGAAATTCAACCGCCATTTAAAAAATCTCTCTCCCCCTGATCATTAAGGTGCCACACATTAAGTACAGAAAACTGAGAAGAAAATGAAAAGTATTTCAAAGAGACCACCTGTAACCCCACCAACAAAGAGCCACTGTTAGCATATGGGTCCATTTCCCACCCATCTTTGAACTGTGGTCATGTAACATTTTTTGTTTCTTAGAAAACTTTATTCAGTTTGTTGACTCGTTATAGTTAAATATTGCTGTGGCTATTGGAAATTCATTTTGCCAGTGGTTATACTGCCAGCCTGGGGGCTCAATTCTGTTTAGTTTGGCATGTATGTAACTTTTTATTACCTAAAAATGGGAACTGAGATGATAGCATCCAGAGTAAGAAGCAAGTGCCCACATCAAATGCCAAAAGAGGTCAGAAAAATGAGCAGTGGCTTGTGCAGCCTGGGGAGCCGGGGTGGGACGGCGCTCCTCAGCCGGCCGACTGCCGCCATGCGGGACTGGGCATCCTGTTGCGGCATCCTCAGATACTTAGAAATGTGAAATTAGACTTCTGAACCCTGGGCCGGCCAAACATGGCTGTGGCGGTGTGGCCTGGGGCCTCCAGTGGAGACTCCCGGGTTTGGGGTTTACATGGCTTTTTCTGCATTGCATTTCACAGGCCTTTCCCCTGACCTGCAGCCTCTGAAGGCATCCAGGTCCCCACCTCCATCACAGGGACGCGCCACCACGCCTGGAATCAGTCCCCCACTGTGGGCTTGCGGGACGTCTGCGGAGATTCCTCCTCGAGCACTGGGCTTTGGATGTCAATCAGCACCACCCACCAGGTGACGCAGCCCCACGTTCCAGGGGAGTCTCTTAGCTAAAAGCAAACTTACCTCTTCTTCGGGAGTTTAATTTTCGCAATGTAGCTCAGACAGTAGTTGATTAAGTCTTGGATTAGGGCCTCGCCCAGGTAACCCTGAATATTCTAGATGAAGAAAACCCTGGAGTTACTTGGTTCAGCAGAAGGCATTTTTGAATGGCTTTATAGCAAACTCAGCCACTTCAGCCACTCCTGGCCCGGGGTCACTAGGCTGAAGTGGCAGGGAGGGTACACGCCCCACTGCCTTTTCCCGTTTTTCCCTTTTTACTCTGGTTGAAAACATTAGGCAAACCAGAAAGGGCCTTTACTCAAAGCATTTCCTGCCTCATTACTCAGGACTTTTGTGTTTATTATCTTTCAGATGCTTCAAGGAAGGCCCAAAGAAGTCGTTTACCGCTACTGCTTTTATTCCACTGATAGGAAATGCATTTGTCCCACTTGGGCTTTCTCTTGTGTCTGAATAGGATGACCTTAGCACTAGTAAGAGCTACACAGTACCTCTTAAATGTACTTGTCGCGAGACAGCCTGCCCTGGTCTCTGCGATCATCATAGAAATATTAGGTTAACTATCTTTAAAAAACAATTACAAAAATTAAGTGAACAAATTGGAGTCACATGACTCAGCATTCAAAATGCAGAAACGAAAACAGGCTGAAGATTCATTCGCACCCCTGTCCCTCAGCTCCCACATATGCCACCCCAGCAGCATTCGATGTCGACTACCTTTGTAGAAAATATTTTATTAGTATATACAGTAGTTGGCACAGTCAAGGACCTACCTGCTTACACAAGAATTTCCCATCTTTGTATGCTACCAAGCCATTTTCTGGAAACACATAATCGTACTTTTCAACCACTACAACCAAAACAAAAGAAAATTTAGGATGCAATGAATTGAAACCCGTGTTTTATTTCTTAATGCTTATCATTGATAAAACTGCTAACTCCAGTACAGACCATAAAAAATATCTTGTCTTAGTAGACTGGGAGCGTGGGGAAAAGCTCCTGAAAAGTTTTTTTAAAAAGGCTCTCAATTACAGATTTAGAAGATAACGACTAGGCTGGAGACTGGGTAATGGGTCATTTCACACCTCTGCCTTCAGCCTCTCTCTCTGTGAAGGGAGACACACTGTGAATCCACATCGCCACCAGGGCATAGGTGAGAAGGCGCAGACCTCCAGGCCCCGTGCTCAGGCTTTCTGAATCTGCGTCCCCAGGGCCAGGGTGGAAGTGCACCTAGAGCAGTGGTTCTCCAATGGGATGATTCTGCCCCCTAGAGGACAGGGGGTAATGCCGCTCTGGGGGTGGGGGCGCCATGCCATCAAGTGGGTACGGGTATAATAATGAACGGTCCTAGTCGTGGAGACATATAACTACATGGTTTCCAGTACTCCGTAGAAAGTGCTACACCAGCAGGGCTGTGCACTAAAACCTCTCGATTCCCAGGCCCAGCTGACCTACTGAGTCAGAACCTCCAGGGAAGGGGCCAGCGAGCACCTCCAGCTTTCTGGGGTACTGCGCTGGAGATTCTGGTTCAGGAGGTGGGGGAGGAAGCCTGGGTGAGAAACTCCGTGTTTGGGCCCCAGACCCAGAGGGCACCTCAGCACCGGGGTGAGAAGGACAGTCAGGAGATGGGGCCGAGCTGAGCCCCCAGGGGTAGTGGATGGGGACAACAGGAGGTATTCCATGCAGACACTGACACTCACCTGCCAGGTGAATCTACCCACGCAGCTGAGTACCAAGGCCTCCAACAGCAACTCCAGAAATTTATTTGTAAGAATAAAAACAGGGAACATACAGAGAAAACATTTCCTCTAACAAGGAAGCTGGAAGCCTGCCACATGGGGATGAGGGCTCGGGACTGCCTATGATTCCTAAAGGCTACAGGTCTCAATATCCTCATAAAAGGTTAATCTTTTACCACAATGTAACCAGCAATGCAGAGTTTACCATCATGTCCCAGTTGCTCCTGTACTTTCTCAAAGTCCGACCCGCCTACTACTCCGATTTTGATCTTCCGCCTCAGTTTTTGTAGAAAGCCATCCATTTCTTTGGTAATTTTCTACATTCCAAAAGGAAAACATTACAGTCATGAGCCATTAAGTAATCAGGAGGCTAACAGGGCAAGAATAATAATACCACCCTTACCTCATACACGCCAGTTCAATTTCTAGGCCTGTTAGGTCAGCGCAAGCATTTTAGTTGTGATCTGGGACATCAACTTTCTACCAGAACAAATCTGTCCCGTTTTACTTATTTTTACCTAGGTTAACACCTAAGTAACTTATTAACAGATGTGTACGGTGCCAGCTATTTTTCTATGCATTTATATACTTGCCTCTCTATGTTTATGTAAATAGGTTACTTTTCGGAATACAAGTAGACTCATCTATTCCCCGTCTTGAGCAGTGACTTGCTTTTCTCAGCACTAAGCTAAGGTGATCTTTCCACGCGAATGCACACAGACCTGGGGCGTTCCTTTCAAACGCTATACTCTAGGGATTTAAGTTGTTGATTTTAAAACAAAATAACGTAATGACATTAAAGAGGAAGTTCAGAACTGACTGATTACTTACACAAAACCGAAAGAAGTGTTAAGAGTAAGATCACCAGATACGTTTAGTTTGTCCCCGAAAGAAAGCTATCTATAAACAGTGGTTTCAACAGTATAATTTTTTTTTGGTATCATTAATATACAATTACATGAGGAACATTATGTTTACTAGGCTCCACCCTCCACCAAGTCCCCCCCACGTACCCCATTGCAGTCACTGTCCATCAGTGTAGTAAGATGCTGTAGAGTCACTACTGGTCTTGTCTGTGTTGCACAGCCCTCCCATGCTCCCCAACACAAGTATAATTTTATGCCAGTTAAATTTCCAAATTGCATGCTGACTTAAAAAAGAAATTATAAACTAAGATGAAAAGGTATCCCTGTATTCAGACAAATCACAACGCTAAAAAGTTTTATTCATTACTTTTAGCAATCTTAATTGTACACTTACACGGACCATCTTTACAAATTAGGTTACCAGGAATTAGAAACAAAAAAACCCACTTAATATCAGTACATAAACATCTAGCGTTTACTCTCCTTTCACTTAGAAAAAAATGTCAAGAGTTACATATAGTCCAGCGATGTGATTAATAAAGGGCTTATGACCGAGTGCAGTCTTATCTACATCGCCCAGTGGAGTAGCGACTTGGGAGGTAAAATCTGCAACTGGACAGGTGGCCTCTGTGACTCAGTGCCGGTGGACAGGGGTCTCAGAGTCCCCTGAGGGGTTCACTCAGATCTGACATCAGGATGGGAGGAAGTGGGAAGACTCCTTTGATTGCAAAATATTAAAAAATGCTACACCATTAACAACAAAAGCAGTATTTCCATCTTCAAAAAGCCTATGGGTACAACTGATTTCCCTTACCCCGTGTGCACGTGGATGACCTAAGTGGTACTGCGGTCGGCCAGCAGGCTGCTCTGCAGTGTGAACGGGTTGCAGAAGGTGCCTTTGCACCTGCAAGTGGCAGCAAATATTTTTTGACAGGAAATACAACCCAGCTGCTTGGGACCACAAAGGAGCATCTAAACTACATCCCACCGCAGGAGAGCTCTTTAGAGCAAAAGAGCCACGTAGCAATATTACTATGTTGTTCTTAACTCTTTTGAACTGACAGTTGTAAGGGATTCTTCATAAATTGCTCCAGGCAAAAGAAAACACAGAGAAAGATCAAAAAGCTTGAAATTAAGGTGAGAACAATGTCAAAAATTCTCCTTCTGAAAAAATTAAAACAATTATAAAAGGACTTTTGAGAACAATTAAGGAACACTGACTGGAGTGGAGGGTGTCGACAACACAGGAGCCGTGGGCTAGAAGCAGCCTGCTTCCTATTTCCATCCAGGTGACTGGCACTCAGACATGCCCACTCCCTTAGGTAGTACCTGTGGCTTCCACAACAGTGTTGAGAAGTTGTGGCAGAGACCACATGGCCTGGGAAGCTCCAATTTTTATATAATATAATTAATTATTTATTATATAATAAATCATTATGTGTTATCTGGCCTTGGACTAGCATATTCAATCACATTAGGGAATTGGTAATAATTTTCTTAGGTGTGATGATGATACATGGTTACAACAGATATGCTTGTCCTCCTGAGAGGCAGGCTCAAATACTCAGGGGTGAGGTACCCCAATAACTGCAGCTTAGCAAAGATTTTAAAAAAGCAAAAAGTATAGAGAAAGTTAGTGTCATCACTGTTGAATTTCAGTGGTGGGGATATGGCTGTTCTGTGTACTATTTTTTCAGGGATTCTGTATGTCTGAAATTTTTCATGCTTCAAGTTGGAAAACTATCCACCCAGGATTATGTCCCCTTTCCTTTTGCAGCCTTTTAAGTTTCAACTGTTTGTAGACAGAATGGCATTTCTTAGGAAAATACTCGGCGCAAGACAAACTGCACTAATGCGAACTGTGCAAAACTCTGGGCTCCATTCTAATTAGGTTTTACCTGTTTGGGTCGTATCCTGCTTCAGCAGCTGCAAGAAAAGATAACCTGTTCTTCTGCTTCCAGAATGTATTGTGCTTATCGGTGTTTGAAAATGCATATGTATGAGGAAGGGAAAGGTTGTAAAATAAATGGATTTCTTCCTAAAATATTTTAATTTTTTACCTACAGTACTTGGCACACAGAAACAATTTGCTTTTAAATTACACTTTGTTCTGAGTGCTAAAATCGTTTATGTTCACTGTGAAGAGTATCATGTTTCAAATGTTTTAAGGGCATGAATACACTGTGGGTTGCACAGTTTCTTTGCTGTTTCAAACTTCATGCTTAAAAGTATATGCTTACACTTTCACCTTAGAGCAGTGGCAGAATATGGCACTTAGCAAGTAACAATGCCCTGTGGTCCAGAGACTTGTACCAGATCTGGTGTGCAAAATTGAGACGATCATGGTTTCACTGAGTCTCTGTTTCCTTATGTTTAAAAGGGTTGTAACAACTATCCAACTGGAGATAAAAGAGGGAGAAAGGTTGAGAGGGTCCAATGATAGTATCGTGTAAAAAAGCTTGGAATGTAAACCCTATACTACTACAGCCAATGGGCCAGTAGGGCTGCTGTTTGTTTTATAATAAATACATAAAGTTTTACTGGAACACAGCCATGCTGTGTCTACATATGTTCTATGACTGCTTCTGCATGACAGTTGAGTACTTATTACAGACCATATGGTTGATAAAGACAAAAGTTTTTGCTATCTCGCCCTTTACAAACAATGAATCACCGACATCGGCTCCAGACCACTATCGGCTTTTAACAATCAAGTGTTAATCACAGAATCTGAGCCAGAGAGTCTTGGGAGAACTTGCAGTTGAGTATCATCACTAGATACATGGAACCTGCGGCTCAGAAAGGCAAAATGTGCCCCTAAGGGCACACACAATTAATGTAAGAACCCTGGGGCACACCACTGCTCCCATTCGGCCAAAACTAAGGGGCTGGGCACAGAAACGGAAGATAGTTAAGCCATTTATCAGCGCACAGTCTTAAATTTGAATGGCTGATGTTTAGTGATCAATCTGTGCCAGGGGCGGGGCAGAATGAGCTTCATCACAAATGTTGATCTTAACTGAAAGCCTGCAGCAAAATCTGGAAGCGGGAAGCAAGTTGCCAGAAGTCCAAGGAGGTCGTCAGCAGGCAGCCTTGACAGTCTAGGGCTCCTCCGTCACCCCAGTCCATTGCAGGGGCTGGAGAAGGGAGTAGTGGCAGCCGCTAATATTTATTGAATATTATTCAATACAGGCTACCGTATGCAAGATACTTGTGATCTTTGTATTCAAGGTATTCGACTTCACTCGATTATCACAAACACCATATTCAACAAGGGATGCCTCATTTAAAGCCATAAATGCTGAACCTCTGAGGTTAAGTGACTTGCTCAAGGTCACAGAACTGTTAACGCGTAAAGGTGAGACCCTACCAGGTCCCTTGACCTGGAAATCTATGTTTCTCATATCACAAGGCATGGCTCCTAGGTGACAGGTGTGAGGAGGGCATACAGCTGGTAAGGGGGCTGAGCTGGGGTTCAAATCAGGGCTTGGGGCGAGAGTCCAGGACTGGGTTTTCCAACCCAGAGCAGGTTTCTTGCTCCCCAGTTCTTCGGCCCCGCCCCGTCTCTCCGTGCACACTGAGGTCTTGAAATGCTGGTTGGGGCTTCCGTCTTATCCATCCGGGAACCCAGAATAAAGTCCAGCCCCACCAGAGGAGGCAGGGGTGCTCGACGCCCACCCAGCGCGGTCGGCGCCTCGTCAGGGAGCAGCTGCACGCTCCGCACCGGCTACCGCCAGCCCGCCGGGCGCCACCTACCTGCCGCGGGGCCGTCAGCGTCCCGTCCACGTCGAAGAGGCAGAGCGCTGGGCCGGGCGCCGCCATGTCCCGAGGTCCCGTCCGCACCCGACAGGACTCGTGGCACGGGGAACTCTGCCCGGAACTTCCCGGTCCCGCCCACGAGCCGCCCCGCCTGCCTGGAAGAGGAGAGTGGGCTATCCTCTCCGGACCACGAGTCCCAGAATGCAACGCGCCCTCACGCTGTCACGGATGAGCATGCGCTGTTAGCGGTTCCGGCGCACGTGGGATCCGCTTCCGGCAGCGAGCAGTGGGACCATGGTAAGAGGGTGGATGGTAGGGATTGAGCGAAGTATTGCGGTTTGGGTCGGGGCAGGCAGGCGGACGCTTGGGGTTCTGATTCCGAGAATTCTCGGGAGAGAACTCGGTCGTGGTCTGTTGTGCTTTTCCCGCCTTCTTCTGCGCTCAGGACTCGGGGGCTACCTCGGCGGGAGCAAAAACCCACTGAGCACTCACCGTGCGAGTCCGTCGGGTGCCTTCGAGGTCTCATTCCCTGTGTTCTGAACCCCCGTTTTGAAAGGCCCAGAGAGGAGGAGCAATTTGCGCAAGGATCCATAGCTAGTGACTGGGTGACTCGGAGCCGGGATTGGATCCCAGATTTGGCTCCAAAGCCTCTTCCATCATTGCTCAAGGTGTAGAAATATTCACCCAATAAAATACTTGCGCTACGGGGTGGTGCCTCTGTCCCTTCTCCCAAACTAGGCTAAGATGCTGCGTTAAGCAGACAGGGTATTGGAAAGTTAGGGTGAATATCGCTCAGATTTGTTCCCCACGAGGTCACTGCGTAGCTTCTTGCCCGAGGAAATGTTCACCAGCCTTATAGATCTGGTGCCCACCCAGAGCTGGCCTTCCCTAGATATTTGCCGAGTGAATGAAAATTATGCCTCCTTTCCTATACCTACTTCCACTCCTGGAGGCAAGAGGACCAGTTTTGGGAGTCCTACTCTGCCCCACTCCCTGGCTGTGTGTCTTTGAGTACATTTCTTGCCTTCTCTGGGAGTAGCTTCCCCAGGGGTAATGAGGAAGTAGTGGTTTATTCTTACAGCTTGCATGAGGATCACATGAGGTCAAGCCCCTGACTTTCCCTCTCCCTATGTCTTTGGCAATAACGGGGACCTCACGGGTTTGGCGGGAGCCTCCGTGTAGACGCTTTGCAGATTTTGTGTGATTAGCATGGTTGCGTTCTGTGAGACAAACGGCCTCCTGTCTCCCTTGCAGGCCGCCCTCCTCCGAGCTGTGCTGGGGTTGCCAAGGCCAGGTGCGTGGGGGAGGCCTCTGTATGGGGTGTGCCTCTGCAGTGGGCAGGACCCTGGAAGGTGGGTGGGGAGCAGGCTGCCGGCCTTGAAGGAGAAGCCCCCAGGAACAGACACCGAGAAATTCCAGATGGTCTACCGGTTTCATGCCATCAGAGCCGTTGGGGTCTTGTCTCGGCTGAAGGTGGCGCAGACGGCGCTGACAGTAATGGCCCTGCCGCCCGGCCTCTACTGTTACTCCCAGGGCCTCATGGCTTTCAACGCCCTGTGCCTCGCGGGCGGGGTCGCTGGCTTTGCACTGGCCATGCTGTACTGGATGAGCTATTTCTTCCGGAGGCTGGTGGGCATCCTGTACGTGAACGAGTCCGGCACTGTGCTGCGGGTGGCCCACCTGACCTTCTGGGGCCGGCGGCAGGACACGTACTGCTCCGTGGCTGACGTGATCCCCCTGACAGAAAGCGAGGACCGGCCCCAGGAGGTGTTCGTGCGCATCCAGCAGTATAGCGGGAAGCAGACCTTCTACCTCACCCTGCGCTACGGACGCATCCTGGACAGAGAACGGTTCGCGCAGGTGTTTGGGAGGCTGGACACACTCAAGTGAACTGGGAGCCAGGCCTCTGGGTACTGCTGGGTCTGCAGTGGGAAGGCCCGACTTGTGGGCGAGGCTGCAGGAGGGGATCAGGCAGCTGGAGATGTTGCCAGGGCTCCTGGGAACTTGTCTTTTGGGGATGAAAAAATTCATGAGGCAGGAACTGGTAACCAGCTTTGAGAGAGAGGACCTTAGTGCATATTCTTACTGCACTTGTGTGTGACATCCAGCCCGAAGTTTCTGTTAAGAGCCACTTCTTGGAGGCAACGACACCAGGTTCCCTGAAGCAGTACAGTGCTGTGAAATGGGAAGATGGGTGGCAGGGGGCGCACAGGCTTCAGGTGGCAGGATTTGGGGTCAGAAGGCCTAGGTTCTGTCAGTTCTCCCCATCCCCAGGCAGGTTTCACGCCTTTGAACCTTGGCCTTCACATCTGTGGAAGGGAAAATCCTGCCTGTACCATGGGGTGGCTGTGAGAGAAAACAGTAAATGTCAGGGTTAGTTTGGAGCTGGTGGTGTGGTGAAAGGCTTCCAGGCAGTCATTCCGGGCAGGGATTTCCCAAGCCCTGTGCTGGGCACCCCCCGACCTGGCAGCTGAAGGGACTGCGCTGAAGTCTAGAGGTGGGTCATTTCATCCTGCCAGGGTGGTAACTGTGCAGCGACTGGGGTGGGATTGGATGGGTGTCACCCGAGGGCGCACAGCACCCTTGCCGAGGTTGGGCTCACCACTCAGAGGTCTTAGAGGCTCCTACGTTGGAAGGCTTTGCAATGTGATGAGGACAGATGAACCGTGTGCCGTCCTGTTATTTTGTAAACTAAAGCCAGTTTATATACATGCAGTGCCCCTCCGCCCCGTAATTAGAATTACTCATTTGTCACACAATCTGGAAGGCAGGATCTTTATAATTATGCCACTCAAAAGCCAATACCTGTTTTGTTGTGTGGACTTCCAGTCTTTTTTTTTATTGTAAAATATACATAATGTAAAGTTATCTTTTTAACCATTTTTAAGTGTAGAGTTCCGGAGTGTGAAGTATATTTTACAGGGTTGTGCAATCATCACCATCATCCATTTCCAGAACTATTTCTTCATCCCCAACGGAAACTCTGTACCCGTTAAACACCCACTTCCCATTCCCTTTCCCTCCCGCCCTTGGCAACTACCAGTCTCCTTTCTGTGCCTATGTATGGGTTTTCCTATTCTGGGTATTGTGTATAAATGGACTGTGCACCATGTGGCCTGTTATGTGTGGCTTTCACTTGGCATCGTGTTTTCAAGGCATCCATGTTATAGCAGGGGTCCGCATTTTATTCCCTTTTTATAGCTGAGTAATGTATGTACCACATTTTGTTTCTCCTTTCATCTGTTGATGGACATTTTGGTTGGTTGTTTCCACCTTTTGGCTGCTGGGAATAATGCTGCTGTGAACATTGGTGTAAAATACCTGCCGAGGCCCCGCTTTCAGCTCTCCTGGGTATTTCTGAGAAGTTGTGTTACCGGATCTCAGGGTGACTCTGTGTTGGAGGAGGTGCCAAACTTTTGCACACCAGCTGCACCATTTTATATTGCCACCAGCCATGCATAAAGGTCCAATTTCTCCACTTTTTTGGATAATAGCCATTCTGATAGGTGTGAAGGAGTATTTCATTGTGCTTCTAGTCTTTTCTAAAAGCACAGATTTTATACTGTATTGAAAATTGGGGTTTTTCCTTTTTTTTTTTGCTTCGTGATTTAACACAAGACTATCGCAGCTACACCCATTAAAAATATTCCATCACGAGGAAAGAAACATAACTGTGAGGTGCTGGATATTAACAACACTGTGGTAGTCATTTTCCAATATGCATATGTAAATTATTATGCTGTACAACTTAAAGTAGTAAAATGTTATATGTGAATTATATCTCAATAAAATTTGGGAAAAATAATAGCATACCTTACCTAGAGATAAAAACTAAAGGCCCAGATTTTTTTATTTTTCATTTAAATACTCTATGCAAAAGAAATTCAGGAATTGCAAAATATTCCATTCAGTGAATGTAACTCATCCTTTAACCTTTTGTAATTAAGTCATTTCCATTTTTTATTGTTATGAAGAATGTAATAAATATCAAGTAGCTATAAAGAATGAAATATCAAATATATTCTTTGTGTAGACTGAAAATGGCATTTTGAGATGTGACTTTCTAATGAGATAACACAAAAGAAGCTAGATTTTTCTTAATTTATTCTATGTCACAGAAGCAAGTAAAGCATGTAATTCAGGCAGTTTGTTCCTATAGGCTTCCAGATCCGTCATTCATTCCGCCCAAAGGTCCATGCCCGGCACTGCTCCGCACTGACATCCCAGCGACGGGCTTTTGCCCTGTGGAGCGGACGGTCGGGTGTCTTGGTGGGGGGGGAGGCAGATGTTGAACAAGCACCTGTGTGTAATTAGAGAGGGTGACAGGTGCCCTGAAAGAAGAGCAGACCGGCTGAGGCAGAATAGGAGGCCCCAGGAGGCCTGAGGGAGCAGCCGGCCGGGTCCGCCCTGGCGAGAGCCGGGCATCTGCTGAGGGAGGATCCTGACTATGTATAATCAAGGTGGGAAGCCTGTCAAGGTCAGAGAAAGGGGAGAACTTTGGGGGCTTTTAAGAATAAGAGCACGTTTTGATTTGTATTCACTTTTAGTTAAAGATGCAAATGAAGGGCAGAGGCTTGTGCATTTGTTGCCCTTGTTAAATGCCCATCTCATGTTAATTCCTGGGGTGACTGCATCCCCGGATGTTGAGGGACACCAGCACCCATGTCAGTCTGGGTGTGTCTGGCTTTCCTAGATAAAGGGCTGTGCACACAGGAGCACACTCTTAACACCCAGTGGTCCTCAGGGGTGGCCCAGGGGTGGCGGGATGGTCCTGGAGGGCTGCCACCCATGCAGAGGTGCTGGCTCTTTCTCAGTGTAAATGGCATATGGTGATTGTATGTTGACTGACTGAATGTATGTTGACTACTGTCAAAATGTGACCATCTTCTGACCACTTTCCCCACCTGTACCCCTGCCATTCTGATCCAAGCTGCCCTCATATCTCCTCTGGATCGTTGCTACCTGCTGCTTCCATCCTTGCTGTACTGGAGGCCATTCTAACAGTAGCCAGGGGTCCTTTAAAGAAGAATCACATCACTGCTGTGAAAGCTGACGTCCTTACAATGTCCTACAAGGCCCAGTGATCTGGCTCCATCTCTACCCCTGCAGTCTTCTTATCCACATCCCCCTCCAGCCCTGCCCACCACTTCATTTAGTTATAGTCACCTTGCTGTTTCCCCAATGACCGAGCCTCAGGGCCTTTGCACTGGCAGCCCCCTCCGCCTGGAAGCCTTTCTTCCTAGGTATCTGCATAGAGCATTCTTGTGCTCCCTCTTGCCCTCCCTCCCTCTCTCCAGTTTCCTCTGCACATGATCTCGCAGCTGGTTCTGTTCTGCACCATTCCAATGACTGGACTGAACCTCTTCCCCCAAAGACATACAGTTTGTTCCTCTAAAATGTCTTAGGTATTCATGATGTGATCTTGACCTCATGAAAGAAGAAAATAACTCAGCCAGTGCTGTTGGTCTTATTGTCAGCAATTACCTGAGTGAGCCTCACACCCGGCGATTCTGATTATGTCTGGGGTGTCCCTGGCATCCATCTTTTTGACGAGTTTGAACCAGTTCTGCAATGCAGCTGAGGCTGGGCTCTCTGACATGGACAGCCAGGACAGAGAACATCGGAGTGACCCATGCCTCTGGGGACTTCGTGTTTCTGGGCCATGTTTTTTTTACCTAAAGAAGAGGTTCTCAGCCCTGGCTCTGCAGAATCACCTGGAGAGCTTTTTAAACATTGTTGCCAGACCTGTGACTGGGCATTGCTACTGTCAAGGCTCCCTGGTGACTCTCAGGTGTAACCTGGGTTGACCATCACTGCCCTGAAGCTCCCACACTGGGAGCCCCATTCTCAGCAGCCATGGCGTGAAACAGCCTCCATTTCGACGCCCGATCTGCTCACACGGTACCAGCAGAGGGCACACAGAGCAAATGCATTATTCCATCCCTTTATGCCAGAGCTAAAATCATAGATCTCCATGTTGACAATGGGAAGCCAGTTAGGGCTTTTGCCACGCACCAGTAGAACAGGGAGCTGGTCCAAAACTCCCCAAATCAATATCAACTGAAACCAAACTCACCTGGGCTCACCCCCTGGGGATTCTGGTAGAAGCTGGGCATCTGTATTTTTATGCTTCCCAGGTATTCCCAAGGCACCTGGAGCTCTGAGAACCGGTGTGAGATTTACCCTTCCCCAAAGCTGTGAAGTGGAGGGTAAAGCAGCTTCTCAGAAAATGGAAGTGGTCTTTTAGATTCAGGTAGAGGATATATTGGTGATTCCCTGCTTTGACACTTCCAAAAATAATAATCTAATGGAAATAAGCAAGGACGGTCACTGACTGATTCTAACAGACAAACAATAGCAGCACCAAAACTGGAAGTTTCCATTACTAGGCAATACCATTAAATAGATGTTAGTAGATCCACTCTATGGAATATTACTTGGCCCTTAAAAAGAGTGAGGTTGATTATATCTGCCGATGCAGCCATGGGGTAGTGAAAAGTGTTGGAAGCAGGTCACAGAATAAGTTTTGTGTGATCTTGTGTTTAAAAAAAAAGTGACTACCTTCCAAACTGTCAGCAGCGGTTGCTCTGGGGAGAGGATTGGGGTGGGCAGGAGGTAGATTCAATGAGGGGAAGCTTCCATTTTCAACTTTAAACCTGAGTATTTAAAATGCTCATAATGAGCGTCTTAATGAATAAGGAAAGATGCTCTGTCCCCTCTTCCATCCTTTCCTCCTCACGTCAGCTTCTAGGTAAAGAGCAGAATTTCTCAGCCGTGGATTCCCCTTGTGGACGCGGGAGCTGGATCGACTAGGGAACAGTCATTGAAAGTGTCAGTGACGTAGCATGTTTATCCCTTGTAGCGTGGTTTCTCTTCTTTGCCGAGCACCGCCTGGACCTTGCCCCCTGGTCCCCACCTATCCCTGGGCTGGTATTGTTCTCACACGGGGAGTGGGGTGGTTTTGTGGCTTCTCAGTTACCACACGGTGGTTGCTGTGCAGTGAATGTGTTCCCTTGAACATTCCGATGGTGAAACCATAACCCCCAGTGTGATGGCGTTTGGAGGTGGGGCCTTTGGGGGGTGATAGGGTCAAGAGGGGTTGGATGAGGTCAGGAGGGTGGGGCCCTCATGATGGGATTGGTGCCCTTAATAGAAAGAGGAAGAAGTGTGTGAGCACACTGCAGAGGACCACTGGAAGGCCACAGAAGACCAAGAACCCGACTGTGGACTTCCAGCCTCCAGAACCTGAGAAATAAATGTGTGCTGTAAGCCCCCCAGTGTGTGGCTGTTGGAGGTCATCGAGAGGATGTGACTGCTAGTGACCCTCGAGACAGACCCAGGCAATCGGAGGCTCCTCACCCCCCTGATCCCATCCTTGGAATGTGCATCCCCCCCGCCTTCCTTGCTTCCAGAAGCTGCAAGCTACAGCCTTGATATAATGATGTGGGGGGGAGACCAGCTGGACACTATGTGGGACTGAACCCCTAAGGCTTCCACATAAACTCCTAAGCTTCTGGTGGGTGGATCGGGTCAGGGCGGGGAGGGGACAGAGACCTGCTCAGCCTGCAGCGGCCGGGACAAGCCTCACATACAAGTTCCCATGCTTATTAATGCTGCCCCCTGCCCAACTGGGGTGGCCTGCCTCTTTTTTCCATGCTCCTGCCTTCTCTGTGCAGGGGGCTGGTTTCAGATTATACCCGGGAAGCTCCTGAGGAGGTCCTGAACGAACAACTGATTCTGTTAGAGCAGCAGACCACACTAAGATAGTGGTTTCCCGACCACGGCGGGTCGGCGCTAACTGGGGACATTAAGGGCAGGAAGGCTGGGGGCCGTCACCCTTCCTTTCCCAGTTCCCAAAGTGGAGACTTGCCATGTCGCAGGCCCAGACGTCCTACCCCAAGTCCATCAGCAAACAACCACGTTTAATGCGGTCCCAGAACAGGTCTGGGGGCTCTTGCTGCTTGTGTGGCCCAGCCCCGGGTAAACCGCCCCAGTAACTAGGCTGGAGCTTCCCATTTGCTGGTTCTTCTTGACTTCAGGACTTGTGGGTCCCCGAATGGAAAGCCAGCACGGTCCCTTTGATCCGTAGTCAGAGTTCAACTTGTACGGCCTTGTTTTGATCCTGCGGCATTCAACTATAAAATCTTGCCTGATTAGAATTAATCAGGCAAGGCGGATGCCATCTGGCCACGTTTTACCAAGTCTAGTGACAAAACATCCGTTTTACTGATTCATGCTGAGCTATACTCCGGGATTCGGGAAGTAGATTTAATATTTATGAGTGGGAACTTACCTTTGACAGAAATCGAGTACTGGTGGTCCAAAACCCTCTGTGAGTCACACTCAGCTACTTGTGGAGATGAGGTGACCACTAAGTGCTGGGTGATTATCACATGATCTCCTTTAATCCTCCTGCAACTGTTGGCGTTGGAGATGCCCTGAGGTGTCAGATGTAGGATAAAGCATGTGGCTTCTGAAGGAAGACTTCTTGCGGGCTTGAATCCCAGGCCTGCCACTTCGTAGCTGTGTTCTTGGGCCCGTTGTGTGAGCTCTCTGTGTCTGTCCAAGGAAGTGTTTGGTAAGTTTGCGTTACTATTATCAACCTGGTCTTGCAGATGAGGCTCAGGAAGGTACAGTGACTAGCTCAAGGTCACCCAGCTAAAAGCAGCAGAGCTTCTGCAGCCTCGTCCCACCTCATCGGGGGGCAGGGGGTGGGGGGAAGAAAGACAGGGAATAGAAAACTGTGACTGTTTTTAACAGAGTATTTGACCTCGAGGTCAGTTCCACCCTCACCCCCTAGGAATGTACATTTAGGAGCAGAGCTCACACTAATGTAGCTGGTCCGGCTGGATCTCCCAGACTGGTGGTCAGGCTGGCCGTGAGGGAGGTCCTTGAGTGGTTGACAGTCTGGATCCTCAGCCAACCCCAAGCTGAGTGTATGCACGTGCATGCACGTGCACGCGCGCGCGCGCACACACACACATACACTGTGTACACACAAATATATTATCTTTCATACATTTGTGTGTATCAAATCCTGGCTTCCAAGCTGAGTGATTTGGGGCAGGTTCCCCAACCTCTCTGAGCTTGTTTCCTCATCTTAAAAATAGGTGTACAAATACATTGCTTGTAGGTTTGTTGTGAAAATTTTAAAGCACCAGAACATCCTTGCACGTGGTAGATGCTCAGCAAATGGTCACTATTATCACTCTTATGTGATTGCTTAAAAAACACATTTAAAGGCAAGTATTGCCTTCCAAGATAATTGTTGTTTTATAGACAAGCAGCAAGGACCCTCAGAAGTGATGTACTCTGAGCCGTACATTTCACAAGTGAGAGAAGGGCCACTGAAGGTGGCCGGAAGGGCTGGGAGCAGAAGCGAGGCAGGAGCCCATGCCCCACGCTCCCAGGTCAGGCCGCCAGGCCATCTGGATTGCAGTACTTTCGTTGCCGCTCTCCCCGCCTCCCTGTCTGTCACAGGGAGCGCTCAGCACGATCCTCCCAAGGAGCACGTTGGATGCCTCTGGCTCCACGCTCTCAGCAGCTCGGACCCGGGCTGTGCTTGCTGCTTTGGCCTCACCTCCAGGCTCTTCTCCCTGGGATCCGGCAGTGCTGGCCACTGTGCCAGAGCCCACCCTCGCCCTGCCTTTATGCCCTCGGTTAGCTACTGTCTTGGTCTGCAATGCCTCCCACCCCTCCTCTGAGCCACTGGAGCAGTTTCTGCTCCAATGGGGGGATGAAACGCAGGGGGCTGGCCTCCACACCGACGTGGTGCCTGACCTGTGTGTGCCTACAGCAGCCAGGGTCTTCCTGAATTCTGGTTTTCACGCTGGGTTGCTGTGACCTTTCCCTACCAGAAGATGAGCAGAGGGTAGGGACCAGGCCTTGTGTTCCTGTCACATGATAATGAACTCTGTTTGTTGAGTTCTTCAATGGACTCTGGAGAGATTAATGGCCTCACAGTGCTTCCTGGACCCAAGGCTGACTTAGGCAGGTAGAGCAGACCCCTGAGACAGGTAATACTAACTAAGAGGTGCTTAAATTTACTCATCAAGTAATTACTTAACAAAACCATTTCCAACCCAAAAAATGCCACATTCACTCTGATGTTCCATTGTAAAGTTCTTTTTTTTAATTTAAGAATACTGATTAACATAGGAAACATTTAATTCATGGAATTGTGCATATGGTCATCAGTTACATTGTGATGTGTTAACTTCTTTATCATTTATTGGCACTGTCAACAGAGTACTGTAAACAAGATCACTTTGTACGCATATGCCGGCGATGATCCCTAGCTGTGGTTCTCTACTGTGAGCTGATATATTTATAGGGAGATACATAGATATGGATAGAGATATTAATGTGCACACCAGTTACTGAGTGTCAGTAAAAATTATAAAAAAACACCCATTTATAATAAAAGTGAGGATATGCTAAGACTTGCTATGACTGGGCCTCATTTTCTATAAAATGACAAGACTTGCTGGGAACATTTACTAAACTCAATGGCACTAATGTATGACGGTTTCATTTCCAGACTGTGGGCCGCCGAAGTCCTCCTCCATGGGCTCTGCCCTAGATGGCAGCCTGTCTGCTGGACTCCCTGTGTTTTCACCAACCTTGTCCAGGTTTCCACCATCTGGAGCTCTGCCGAGAGTTCCTTCCCTGAAATTCTTCCCACTTTATCTCCACCCGGCAAAGAGGCTGTCTCAGGAACTTATTATGCCCTGAGTCGACAAGAGCTTGTTGATAAATGACTTAAAAAGTTTTACAAGAAGTAATTTCCCTCGGTAAGGAGTGAAGTCTGGAAATGACTTCCCAGATAAAATGGTTTCATTTCTCTTTGAATGCCTCCTGGGGAGAGAGCAAAATATTAGAGCCACTCTCTCCACCAAAAAGAGCCGAGTTTGTGGTGACGCCTTGGATTCTGGGAATCACTGTACCTTTGCACCCAGGGCTTCCTGTGCTCAGGAGCAAACATACTTATGCCAATAAGTGAATGGTGGTTTGGTTTGCATTTCGCTTGTTTGTTAAATAAGGCCTTGAATCTTGGGATATTGCCTGATTAGGGTATCAATATAGCCTATCCTCAGCAAAAGGTGAGACTGCAGTGATGTGCCTTTGCACATGCTGTTCCCTGTCTGCACCACTCTTTCTTGCCTTGCTTGTGTGCTTGGTGAACTCTTACTCCTTCTGCAAAATCCTGCTCACTTTCTCCTCGGAACCTCAGCTGAAGTTTAGGTGGAGCGGGGCTCTCCCTCTGATATCCTGATGTTCCTGCATATAACCTCTGTTATGGCACTTGCCACTCTGCTTTAACTGTTGGCCTGAGTCTGCTGTCCCCACTGGGATGGGATGCCCTTGAGAGCAGGGACTATGTTTTACTTCACCTCCGGGGTCCTAGTGCCTAGCACTGGGCCTGGGACAGAGCAGGTATTTAATGAAAGTTCTGTGAATGAATGAATCAACAAATGAACATGCAAACGAGTCAAAGCTTGCAGAGAGAGAGAGGCATGCAACTCCATTTTGCCGGCAGTGAAAATGGCCTTAAACACGGCAGAAGTCCTTCCTAAAAGCGGCAGATCAGCTCTGACTGCAAGAATGCAGAGCGAACCGGCACTCATGGGTCTGTCCTTGTCTGTCAGATGTGTCAGTGCCTGTTGCTCCTCCGCAGAAATAATCAGTCAGTCACCAAGTCTCCTGAAGAGTGGAAGCAGGGAAAAAACACCTTGAGATCTTTGGATGCTTAGTTATTAAAAGAGCAAAGTGCTGAATGGAGAACTTTGATGTGTCCTTTTCCCCAAACCGGTCAACCGAGGCCCCAGGAGAAGAAGTGGAAATGAAGTGGACCTTCCCAGGCAGGGAATACAAGCCAGACTTTGTGAGTCTACTCACTAAAGACTACTTTTAAGAACATGTGAAGCCCAGTCGGTTTCAAGAATGTCTTGCGTCCAGCAGAGATTCCTAAGCTTAAGCCTCCATCCAATTAAGCATTTAAGCATTAGCTGCCTAGTAATCTAAACGCTCCTTCCCATCTGGAAAGTCTCTAACTTGGAGATGCACAAAGATGCCATCTTGGACCAACAGGCTATCTTCTGTGTGGAGCTCTGCGGCCTCTGATTCATGACGCTGCCTTCCAGAAGTTGAGTCCAGCAACCGGTTTCCTCTGGTGGCACAGCAAAGCTGCCCCTGGGGCTGCCCCAAAGTGCGGCAAAGGGACTGGAGGAAAAGCTACAGAAAGAGCCTCCCAGGTCAGGCGTCCGAGCTGTCAGACCCCAGAACCCCTGGAGATGGGAGGACGTGGCTCTGCTGCTCCAGGCCCTGGGCTCCCATCCTGGGCAATGGTGTGTGCTTCTGTCCTTGTGGCCCATGTGTATCCCTGTGGACGCTCAGACCACAGGGGCTGGGCTGACCCTTCAGAGGGGACAGGGTCCACGGAATGGAGGACAGTGAGCGGGAGCTGTCTGTGATGCTGACCAGAGACTCACCAAGGGCAAAGCCCCATCAAAGGAGGGAAGTCAGAAGAACCCCGGATGCACTGAGAGGAGGGGCCGAGTCTTAAGGAGGCCAGAAGGCCCCTCCCCAGCCCCCAGGCTCAGTCCTAATGTCCCTGCGCCCTGCCTTTGCATGCTGTGTCCCGTCCTTCACGAGGCTGTGTGTGGGGTGCTCAGAGCTCCAGGCCCGGGTGAGAGCAGAGCTTGTCTTCTGCAGAGGGTCGGGGAGCCAGCATCCTTGGTCACAGACTTTGGCACTCGAGAGGGGCCAGAACCCAGGAGTCCCTGCCACCAGTCCCAGAGCAGGTGTCTTTCCCTTGCTTTGCTTCCAAAGGATGGTTGGGTTCAAGGTGGGCAGCTATATGACCAGGACCCTCACGGCCCTTCCTGAGACCATCCAGAGCTCCAGCAGAATGTGTGGGCTTCGACCAACGTGCATCATTGGCTCTGCCGGGAGGAAAATCAAACCGGCCCCTCCCTCCCGCCCCCACCCCCAAGCCACCAAAAACACCCCCTCTCCACAAATGAACCTTCAGTTTACGCAGTCACCTCTGATACTGTAAGTGAAAACATGAATTAGCGAACTAATCAATTTGACAACTGCTGAGATCGGGGCTTTCTCAGAGTTCAGTGGAAATGGCTTCTTTACTTGAAGTCTGCGAGGATGTCACTGAAGATATTCAGGAACAGGTGCGCATGGTGGTCCCTGAAGACCAGAGTGGGACGGAAGCGGATGGACTTGTCACCGCAGCCCCCCAGCACCACGCCTGGGAGAGAAGACAGGAGGGCGTAGGAGCCGCCCAGAGCCCCGGCTGAGAGGGAGGGAGCGCGCGCGGGCGTCCAGCCTCTCCCTGGGGGGTCCCCCCCTCTCGCTCCCTCCGTCCATCTCCTCCCCACCCCTCCCACCCCACCACATACCTAGCAATACTTTGCACCTACACCAGCTCAGCTCCTGCTCCTGGCCACCTTACCTTTGTTTCTGGCTATTAAAATGAGCTTATTCCGTATGGATTCATCTGGAGTGTCAAAGGAGCAAAAGGTGCCTCGTCCCCTCACTCTGCTGATGAACTGGGGGTACCGGGCCTGGAATGGGGCAGACAAGGCTGGCATCAAAGTCCATCCCCTGTGTACTGGCCAGGCTCCGCGCCTGTGGTTTCTCACGTGCCCAGTCAGTGGGCCTCCCTGTGGACTGGCAGGGCCCCTGAGCAGGTAAGAGCTCTGGCTCAGCAGACATCCAGTTCTGGGTTCAGAACTCGACCCTGCCTCTTTCTCACAGTGCAACCTTGGGCCAGCTGTTTAAGTGGCCTGTGCCTCAGTTTCCTCTTCTGTAAAGTGAAGGTTGTACAAGCTATTGAACCCAATGGGCTGTGGTGAGAATTTAGTGAGGTGAGGTTTCTATGTCAAGCCCTAAGCCCAGGGCCAGGCACCTGGTCATGCTTGATAGATTGCCCACCTTTAATCAGCTCTTCTCCTAGGAAAGAGGATATTCTTCTAGGGTGAAGGCTCATTCTCACTCAAGGCTCTGGGACTGGGAGTTGGACTGGGCTGAATAGTGCTTCCCTCCCCAGATTCATGTCCAGGACAACCTTCTTCAGAAAGAAGGTCATGGCTGATGTGATTAATTAGGTTAAGATGAGGTTGTATGGATCATAGTGGACCCTAAATCCAATGACTGGCGTCCTTGTGAGAAGGGGGAGATTTGGACACAGACACACGCACACGGGAAGAAGGCCATGTGACACCAGAGGCAGAGGCTGGAGGGATGCGTCTATAAGCCAGAGAATGCCACTGACGGCCAGTAACCCCCCCCCCACACACAGCAGGTCTTAGGAACTGTCGACTTGCTTAATTAACGCAGGTAGGACACAGAACTCCCCACCCGTTGTCCCTGCAGGGCTGAGTGTGTACACACATCTGCTTCTGTCACCCATCTCTCCGCTCCCTGCACTGCTGTAACCCTAACCCCTTGCCTACAGCTGTGCAGGGCCCTGATAGGGACCCCAGAGTTTCCCTCCTTTCAGGGAGCCAGCTCTGGTCTCCCAAACGTGAGATTCCAGCCTTGGCTTGGGGTGTTTTCGTGGCACCATCCTGCACACGGAATGCACTTCGGGAAACACTGTGCTCCATGCCCCTTCGCAGAGCCAGGTGCTTTAGTCGGGGGCCTTCAGGGTGCCTCCTCCAGGACCCGCCTTGGTGACTGAGGACTGACAGCATTAACTGGGACAGTAAGAGACCTACAGAGCTAATGTGGCCGCCACTTGTCCGGCCCCTGGCCTTGCGTGTCTGGGGTATGATGTCACTCACAATGCTCCCGTCTGCTGTTTACTCCTGAGCCGCAAGGCTATCTTGCAGTCTGACCGTGACCCTCCGACTGTTCTCTCTGCCACCGGCCTGTCAGGGGACACCTCAGACGGTGCTGCACCCTTCAGCTTCTCTTTCTTCCCAGTGCAGCCTTGTTTGTGTCCACCCATGGCCCCTGCCAGGCTGTGAACTCCGCCGGGTGCTCCATATTCCGAGAGCCTGGCACGATGCCCAGCTCAGAAGAAGGCAGCCATCAGTGTGCATGGACCTCAAGGGAAGGGAAGGCAGGTCGCTCCGGGACAGGGAGCAGCCCTTGTTTGTGACAGCCTCAGGACAGGAAGATCCCTGCCTGGCCCTCCCGTGGCACAGTGGGCAGGAGCCATCTCTGGGGGAAAGGTGCGCCGCCTGTCACGCTTCCTGCCGCCCTGGGGACAGTGAAGGGGCACAGCAGTGGCAGGAAGGGCCCAGCCCCCTCACCCACCAGGCCCAGTCCAAGAACAGAAAAAGAAGAGAAACTCCATTGCGAGGGCCACAGCTGTCCGTCACCCTCAGAGCTGTGATCAGGCAGATCCAGTTAGACCCACCGCCTCACTGCTGTTTGCCTCCCCACGATGCCCTCTGCTCACCCGGGAAAGAAGGGTGCTTACACGTCCCTAATTTCAGACTGTTCTGAGTTAGGGGTGCCCCAGAAAACACAGGATGCCCAGGAACATTTGGGTTTCAGATAAGCAGCTCGTAACCTTTCAGCCTAAGTATATCCCAAATGCTGCTTAGGATACACCTATGCTAAAAAAATCGGCTGCTGTTTCTTCTTGTTCACTGGGAGTCCTGTTGTAATTTGTTAAATCTGGCATCGGTTCCTGGGGCCATGTTCCGGGTGGTCCTGGAGCTCCTGCCTCTGTCCTGTGTCCAGAACCAAGTCCTGGGCTTGCCGCCACCCCACTAGCAGTGGTGGTGGTCGGGGTGGTCCTGTTCCCCTCCCCGCCGAATGCAGTAACCCATTTCTGAGAATTAAATGTGATAGAACACTTAACACGGTGCTTGGCACATAGCAAGTTCTCAATGAACAGAAATATTTACTCATCAATGGTAACAACCTCAGAGTGTTAGGGCCACCCTGAACTGAAGGCGCCCCAGAGGCCCTCCTATAGCACGAGCTCAATAAATGGAGTTGGGACTGTGCTTCCCTCCTGCCTTCCTCCACCGCCCATTGGTGGGTCTCTCAGGTCATGGGTGATAGGGTGGGGGTTGGGGTGGGGGTGGTGAGCACTCTGTGTGACCAGCAACCTACAGAAGGTCATCTCTCCTCCCAACCCCAGTGCTGGCCTGGTTCCCCCTACAGCCCCCACCCCAAGTCTAGGACAGTGACCTTTATGTGGGGGGCTGGGTGTGAGGCAGGGGGCATGGCAACAGGCCAGATGATTATAATAAGGCCACGCTCTGTGGTGCGGAAGCCACCGTGCTGCTGAAAGGCGGCACGTCCGAATCGAGATGTGCTGGGTCAGTACACACTGATTTCAAAGACTTACATAAGAAAACCAGTATGAGCTATCACATTCACCGTTTTCTATAGGCATGGTGAGATACTAACATCTTGGATAGAATGGGTTAAGTATAACACAATCAGAATTAACTTCGACTCCTTTTTTGCTTTCACTATGGCTGCTAGAACATTTAGCACTCACGTGCAGCTTACGTGTGTGGCTTGCATGTGTCTCCCATTGGACGGCATGGCTACAGAGTACAAGGAAGATTGTACAGAGAAGGGGGAGTTGGGAACGAGAGAGGCATGTCTGAATTGAGCTCAACAGAAAACCAGGTGTTCGGGAAGCAGGAACGGGCTGGCATACGGAGGGGCAGGAAGGCATTCCCTACAGGAACGGACAGTGCCAGCTGAACAGCTCAGCAGGGGCGGTGGGGAGCCCACGGGGGTCCTGGGGGAGCTGGGTGGGCCAGGGGCTGGGTACCTGGAGGTCCAGCAGCCCCGTGAGCAGCGCCTTCCCGGCGTGGGCTGCGTTGCTCAGCAGGTCCTCCCGCTTGATGACGTTGATGACCTCGGCGAGCAGCAGGTTCTTGGACGGGTCCCCCAGCCAGGTGTTAAAGATCCGGTACGGCTGGAAGGAGGCACGGGGTGTTGGAAGAGCCACCCGTAGGTGTACCTCGGGGGGGCCCACTTCCCCCAAACACACTTGTCTCTCCATTAAGAGGAGCGAAACTAAGCTGGTGGACATACCCTAGGTGCCAGGGAGGACAACCCGCGTCATCTCACTGAATTCCCTCCATGAAAACAGCCCTACAGGTGTAGTACAGGGGACTACTGCTAGGGAGACCAACTCGTCCCTGCCCTGGGAAACTCCTCTCCTGGAGAAGTCAAGACAGTGGCCTTACTTACTGTAATCCTCATTTATCAGAAGAGGAAACTGGGGTTCTGAGAGGTTAAGTAATTTGTCCAGGGAAAATATAGCTCATGGGTGGTGGAGTCAGGAGTTGATTGACGGCAGTGTGACCCTCAAAGACCACCTGACTCACTCCATGAACTATTCAGGGTGTCAGTGCAGCCGACTGAAACACACTTCCCAGCCTCCCTTGTAGTTAGGAGTGGTCACGTGACCAGATCTTAGTCAAAGTGTTCGGAGTGTCGTGAGATTTCCTGGAAGGCTGCTGAAGACAAGAAGGGGGCTACTTTGTCCTCCCTGTCCCTCTGTTTCCTTTTTACTACCCAGAATTGAGATGTGATGGCTGGAGCTCTAGTAGCTATTTTGGACCATGAGGAAAGCTTTAGGGTGGAAATTACATGCAGAAAAGGTAGAAGGAAGGATCCTGGGCCTTGGATGACCGTGTATGTGGTTATGAGAATCCTGTGTACCTGTGGCAGTACAGTATAGTGGTTAAGAACATGGGCTCTCAGTTTGAATCCTGGCTTTGTCACTCAATAGGCTGTGTGACCTTGTACAAGTTACTTAACCTTTCTGTGACAGATTCCGCTTTAGTAAAAGGGGAGACAAAAATAACACCAACCTGGTTAGACTGTTATAAGGATTAAAAGTACATTAGGAGTGCTTAGAATTGGGTGGAGTGGAGAGCAAATGCTCATTATGGCAGCAGCTATTAACAACATTATTGCCTATGCACACAGAAAAATCAGGACAAGACTGACAACACACTGCTAGGAAGTGTCCTTGCTGAGAGCTGGGTGATTGAAACCACTGTCTAATAATTGGTAAGATGGGCCTTAGACAACCTCTGTGACAGGTTAGGTGTGCACCTGGTTCCTGTTTGTGAGGAAGGAGTAGTTAGGAGGCAGGACAGCGCCCTCACCGCCTCCCTCCCTGCCCCGGAAAGGACAGGTGGGGTCCGCTCTCACCGCGTTGGGCCTGAACTCCTCCTTGTGGAAGAAGCCTCCCGTCATCATCTTCTTGCTGAAGGTCATCACGTCTGCTGGGTCGTCCAGGCCCCAGTGCTCGTGGGCCCAGAACTTGCCGGTGCAGCCACCTCCTGTCTGGACCTCATCCACCAGGAAGGCACAGCCATGCTGGCCGGGATGGGAGAGAGGGAGAGACATGAACCCCCACCTAATCGCTGTAAGAAGGAGGCTTTGGTGGAGCAGCCCTGCCAGAGCTGTCTCTGAGTGCTTCCCCCCGCCGCTGGGCTGGGACAAAACTGGGACCTCCAATCCTCCCTGACCCGAGGGCAGCTTTGTCCTCAAGTGGGCAAGCTGACTTCCTCAGAAGGAGACAGGTCCCAGCGGAGGACTAGACCCGCTTCCTGGACTTCACCCCACATGTGTGACAGCTCTGCTCATCACCCAGACCATTACTTAGCACTTGTGTGTAAATCACCTCCAGTCATGTCACACTGGGCTGAGGGGTGCGGTGGGGTCTCTAGAAGGAAAAGGGAGGCAAGGCCACCCAGAAAGCCCTTGATGGGGAAAGGCCCTGACTGGGCATGTCTGAGGCTGATTTTGCAGTAAATTCTAGGGAAGAATTCCCTAGCCTGTCCCTGGCTCCAACTTCTCTACCTGTGAGGCCGACAAGCAGCCTCTGGACATCTGGAGGTTTACAAGGCACCCAAACCTAACTTTTGGTCCTGGAAAATCAACTGGAAATGGCCTGAGGCCCCATGCATCGCTGTGCACTGACCTTCCTGGAGATGTCCCTCAGCTTCCGGAAGAAGTCGTCGGACGCGTGGTTGTCCCCGCCCTCAGACTGGATGGGCTCCACGATGATCCCAGCCACCGTCTTCTTCTTTTTCCGGTATTTCACGATCAGATCCTCCACCTGGATTCCAAAGGGGGAAGTGATAGTGGCCTGTGGAGGCTCTTGAGCAGCGTTGTGGATGGGGACGTGGTTCCAGGAACCCCTGGAAGTTGCGTGGAGAACATGTTCCTGTGCATTTCCCATGAGGGCTGCGGCATCCATTTGGAGCCACACATGTGGATGGGAACGTGTCCTACTTGGCACTGGTGCTGTGGGATAGAAACTGGTGACTCGGGAAAATCATCCAACCTTCTGAACCTCACTCTCCTGATCTGTACGATTGGCATACGGACAGCGTGCACCTAACCGGGCCTTGGGGAGGATTGAACGGGATCCTAACAGCCCAGTGTCCGCCATACGGAACTCCAGGGCTGCTGTATTACTACAAACTCTACTATGTCATTACTCTTGGTATTGCTATATAATTATTATGGGTAGGAGAGTCTTTTTTGTGCAGAATCTGAGAAGAGTATGTGTTCAAAAAAACGGTTGCAAAACTCATCTGTCGTGATGGAGATCCAAGGAGTGGTTGCATGGAGTGGGGAGGGGACTGACTCCTCGGAACCTAGGACATTTTCTGGGGTGATGGTTACATGTGTGCATTTACTTGTCAAAACTTTTTAAGCTAGACACTTAAATGAACGTACTTTATGGTATATATATATATGTTAATGAAGCTGAAGTTACTTAAAAGAGAATTTACTTGTTAACAGTGACAGGGTGGTAAGAAAAGTGCCTGACTGTCTCTACCTGGTTATATTTCTTGAACTCCTGTTCTAAAGTGGGTATCATCTTACAGATAATTAAAGAGTAGTAACTGTGATACATTATTTATGATTAATGAAACCCAAGCCACACACCCAGAAAAACAAGTGCAATCTTTCTTTGTTATGCAGAACTAGGAGAAAACCCTCTCATCAGTAATTTCTAAGAATTAATCACATGGTAACATGCTAATAGCTTGCATATGCTGGGTTCAATAAAATGTTATTAAAATTAATTTCATCCCTTTTTTTTACTTTTTAAAAATGTGATTAGAAATACTGTATTACACTGTGGCTTGCACGGAATTTCTACAGGCAGGGCTGCACTGGCCTCCATTATCTTGTCTCTTTCATTTACCCGGCACTCCGCACCTGGCTGCACACCTTCTAGGTGTTCATTATTGACTGACTGAGATAAGGAGTATGCTTGCAGGCGAGCCAGCAGTAGTGCAGCTCAAATCCAGACCTGAAGAGGGCCAGCCACTGCCTCTTCCCCAGAAAGACCCCCTCTGCGAACTGGCCAGAGGGGCCTATTCCAGGTGGAGGGGAGGCACGGCGCCAACAGGGCGCTGCACGGCCTCCGCCCCACCCCGGGGTCCCAAAGAAGCCCCAGGATTTGGAAGAAGACTGGAAAACAGTGGAGAGGGTCCTATGGAGCCACTTTGTCTATGAGCTATCCCCTAATTTCCCCGTAAATCCATTTTCTTTTACTTGAGAGTCAGTGAAGCTTGCCCCCAAAGAAACTTAAATGACACAGAAATAGGTGAGAGAAATGGGGTGATGGATGCTCAGTGGCAAAATCAATGTGCCTCATTGCCTTCCCTAATGCGCAACATTTGGGACGCAAGGCCACTGTCCCCACATCCCTCTTGGGGAGTGCCACACAGGCCCCAGGGTAAATGCTCTGTGTGCCCCTCTTTTCCTGGGCTGAGTCTTGGAGTGTCGAGGGCAAGGGGCAGGGGTGCGGGAGGAGCTGCGTGAGTGCTACCTCTTCCAGACAGCGGGCTTCCTCTTGCTGGTTCTCCTTCCCGAACTCCTCCAGAGGGTACCTCAGCCTCGGGAACGGTGCGATGGGCCAGTCGAAGGATGGGATGTCGATCTTGTGAATAGCTTTGGAGTGCGTGGTCGCTAGGCAACCTAGGCCCCGCAAAACAGAAGAGCAGGCGGTTGGCGTGGGCAAAGATGATGAACAGTGTTTGAAAAGGAGGGTGACAGGCATTTCGGACCAAGTCTTCAAATGTCCAGGAGGTCTGTGCCTGCAGAACCCCAGGTCCTGAGGCTGAGGCAGAGCCTGTGAACCCTTTGCGTGTGTGTGTGTGTGTGTGTGTGTGCACACGTGTGCACACATGTGCTTTCTGAATCATCATAGACAAAGTGCAAGCTCTGAAGGCAGAGACGAGGGTTCAGATCCTGGTTCTGCCACTGAGTGGCCTGGGAATGTTCCTTCCCTTGCTGAGCCTCAGTATCCATATCTGCAAAGCGGGAATAATAATCCCAACTCGGCAGAGGACAGCATGGAGTCAAGGAGAGCACATGTGGAGACCACCACGTGAGAGCAAAGGCCCGTCACTGTCACTGTTACTCCGGCTGCCCCCCGGCACCGTGCGTCCCTCCTTACCCATGGTCCTCCCGTGGAACGCGCCCATGAAGGAGAGGATGCTGTAGTCAGGGCACCCGGGGGCCTGGAACCAAGGAACAGTGGTCATAAGTCAGAGCTGTAAGGCCTGGGGACTCGGTCGTCTCCCCCATGAACCTGGGGGACACAACGTCTGTCCGAAGAACAGGAGCCCCTTCTCAGGCCGAAGTCACAAACTGGACTCCTGGGGTCTATAGCCAGCCCACAGACATTTTGTTTTTGCTCACATGGTTAAAAATTTTTTTTTAAATAAAGAGATTTCACATAAATATCTGAACTTCTGTCTTCTCACAAGTTCTGCACCATTTGGGCCCATTTTCCCTCAGTGGCAACGGGAGGTGGCCAGGCCTCAAGGCCGGCGAGCACCCTGCCCACAGGCCACCGCAGCCTCTCTCCCTTCTGCCACCCACCAGCTGCTGGGGCGAGTTTTAACCCGCATCTACAGGCTGCTCCAGATCCAGACAGCTGTGGACTCTCCTGTTCCTGGTGGGCTGGTGCTCATGGGTGCATACCTGCCTCTGGTGACGTGAGGTTGGGCTGGGTACCTCACAGGGAAGGCCCCAGGCCTTTGGAGGAGGGCAGTGTGGAAGGTGGGGGGGACCCCACTCTTTCCACTCTCCGTGAGGGATGCGTGAACTCCCAATTCCCTACCAGCCCAAGCAAATGGCTCAGCTGTTGTTTCCTGACCATTTCCTGTTCCACCTGCCATGGGAAATGGACTTGCTCCCAGATGACTCAGGGGGAGCTGCCAGGTAGCCTGGGGGCCCCGAGTGCCTGGGAGGTGTGCATGGCATTTTCTCAGGCTGGCTGATCCCCACTGGGTCCCTGAGACCCCCTGGAAAAGCCCCAGGACCTCCCCCGACAAACTCCAGAAGACCCTCCTGTCATTTTCCTTCATCTCCTGATTATAAATATGATATATACACATTATTGCACATCCAAGTGCAGCTACTACGCTGAAGTATGAGATCTGGAAATGTTGGTGGGATGGGATTTTCAGACATCAAGTGAAAAAGACGTAGGGCACTATCCATTTTTAAAGAAAGGGCCAGAAGGAAAAAGAAAAAGCTTATTGTTTATGTCAGTTTCTATGAACGTGGAGGAAGGTCCTGGGCCTATCTGCAAGCAAGAGTTGGATTGGGAGAAAAACAATTAAGAAAGCATTAGAAAAAAAGCCCTGAAGCCACTTGGCCTCCCAGAGGCAACCCACTGTAAACATGTCAGCGGGACTTTTTCTAGTAATTTCCTGTATATTTATTTACATGGTTGAGAGCACAGTGTCCGTACAATTGGCGCTGTTTTCACTAAATTACAGCACGCTTGTCTCCAGGCCAAGAGGAAGCCTGTCTGATTATTTTTTCAGAATATTGCACACAGCGGGCTACTGAGTTCAGTGGCTCTTGGTTCATTTTTCCCATTTTAAGCAGCAGACACTTCTGTCTACATCGTGATGGGATCCCACACGAGATCACCGGGGCAAGGACAGGCATGCTCTGGCTGAAGCTGGTTAGGGAGCCTGGAATCTACCCGCTTGTTCCTCCCCCACCAGCCTCCCCTGTGCTCTCAACTGCTAGAACCCTGGAATTCCTGCACTTAAGCCCTCTCTGCCCATTAGTGAAGATACAGGTGGATTTCAGTCTTTCCTGGATACCATTACCGTAAACGCCGATGGAGGGAATACCCCTGAACATTTGTGCTGACATTCTGGATTATTCTAGAGAATGCATTAAAGGCCTCCACAGATGGGTCCCATTCAGGCGGTTATCCTGATGAACGGCTGAGTGCTGGTGAGGAGCGGCTCCAGTCATTTTCCTTTGTAATTATTGGCCTTGATACCAAAGGGAATGGGCTCAGGAATGGGAATGGTTGGGGGCCCTGGTATGGACTGAACGCCTGCACCTCTCCCCACCCAGATTCCTACGGGGAAGCCCACGCCCCCAGTGTGGTGGTGTTTGGAGGTGGGGCCTTTGGGACGTGAGTGGGTCATGATGGGGGAGCCCTCATGATGGGACTAGTGTCCTTGTAGAAGACACACCGGACGGCGGGCCCTCCCTGACATGTGAGGACGTGGAAGGAAGGCAGCCATCCTGGGCCCTGAAGAAGGCCCACCCTGGGGATGCAAGTGGGTCACCTTGATCTTGGACTTCCAGCCCCGGAACTGTGAGAAAGTACTTTGTTGTTAAAGCTGCCCTATCTATGGCGTTTTGCTATGGCTGACTTGGAGGAGGACAGGTCCCATGGACCAGCGTCAGCCGAGGCAGGCTGCGGTGGCGGCTCCCCTGCTCTGCTCACCTGGTTGATCATGCAAGTCTCCAGCTCCTCTTTGGAGAAACCCGCTTGGCCCCTTTCCTTGCTCTGACAAAACAAAACAGAAAAGTCTCAGAGAAGCCCTGGAGTCAGAGGGGCCACCACTTTCCACTCGCATCCACGGGTCACACATTGTCCAGACCAAGAGGGAGAGCTTCCTCGAGGCTGAGTCTACATTACACTAAGTATGGAAGCATGAGGTTGTTAACTGTGTTTGTGATGAAACCCGCAGATGAATACATCAAGTGCATCATTGTTCTGTTAGCAACCACTAAGATCTGCTGAGGGTATTCTTTGTGCCAGGTAAAACAGTGTAATTACATTGGGTAAGTTTGGTTCCAAAGCCTCATACCCCATAGGATGTTTGGAAAGCCCAGTCCAGGCAGGGGCCCTCTCCGTACTGTGACTGTGGTCGCTCGTGTTTGGTACCCCAGCCAGTAGGCACAACCAGTACGATGTGAGTGTGTGGCTGGGGGTACTTGGGAACCTCTGTGTGTGTGTGTATGTGTGTGCGTGTGCATGTGCATGCATGTGTGTGCATGCGCTATGCCCCAAAGCTCACCCGGTACCACATGAAGATTGTCTTAAAGGCGTTTTCATTGGAGCAGGAGCCGCAGGCCATGGTGATAAGCTGGGACATCCCTTTGGGAGCCACCTGCAGGGAGGGAAACAGTGGTGGGCTCAGCCCTGTCCTGAATCCCTACGTCCTGATTCCCGTCTGGGGCAGGGCCTCCGTGGAGACCACACGCTGGGCCGTGGAGGCTGCAGGATGCAGAGGGATGCTGGGAGGGAGCAAGCGATGCCCTGCAAGCAGTTGGAGGGAGAGTGGACTCAGGCTCTTCCGGGGTGGCGGAGAAGCCCAGGAAGGCCCCAAGGCTGGAGAGCAGAGAGGGAGAGAGGGTGCAGGAAAGCCCAGACTGTCTCTGCTGACGCAGCCGCCACTCCCGAGACGCCTGCATTTTATAGGTGGGATGTTGAGGTTCCGAATGACTTTGGTCCTAACAACCGAAACTGAACCATCAGGGAGGCTGAGTAAATGCAAAGCTCCTATCATGGGACAAACATTATTTCTCTTGAGTTCCCTTCTTCCTGCACACAAGGAACCCCTTCTTCAAAAGGAAATTAAAATACTCTGAGAAAGCAAACAGCACAAAGAGCAAAGCGGGGCAGTGGCGCCCCAGCCTTCCTGGTTCTGATCTCAGGCCTCTCCTTCCCTGCAGGCCCCGCCTCCAGCACAGAACTGCCCCTCAGCAGGGCTGGAAGGTGGACGTGGACCCCAAGGGTGGTGGGCTGTTCCCCGGACTCACCGAGAGCAAGGACTCCTGGAGCTTCTCCACAAAGTTCTCCGGAGGGAGGATCCCCAGGGCAGGTCTGTTGATGAACGTGCTCTACAAAAAGGCCGGGGGACAAACGGTGACCTGGCGGCTCTGACCCAGCTCCCAGCCACCAAGGATGTGTCCTATAGCAGACAGGTTCGGGCAGGCTGATGGTCTCTGTCAGCGCTGGGAATGACAGGTTTGCCTGTACTTTTACAGAAATCCACTGCTAAGATGCTCTGGGTTTAAAAAAGTGATGTGCTAATTCTTGGTTGTGATATTGCACGACAGTTACAAGCACGACGGTTATAAAAGATGTGACTGTTGCGGGAAGCTAAGTGAAGGGCACATGGGGCCCCTTTACCCTATTTTCTTGCAATTTCTTGTGAATCTGCAATTAAGAAAAAAATCCATCAGAATGGCTGAAAACCAAAATGGACAAGCCCCAGTGAGGGTGTGGGGTGGTTAGAACTCGCCTTCACAGCTTGTGGGTCTGTAAGCAGGTGCAGCCACTTTGGGGAGCAGTCTGGCAGTTTCTTAAAGTGTCACACATACATGCACCCCCTAACCTGGCAACCCCACTCCTCGGTATTAAGCTGAGTGAAATGAGAGCACCCAATCACACTGAGACGTGAATGCACGTGAATGTTCGTCCGTGTTGTAGCGTGGGTCAGAATGCCCTTCAAGGCTGAATGATCTCCCATTGTGTGGATGGACCACATTTTCTCTCTCCCCTCCTCTGCTGATGTGCACGTGGGTGGCTTCCACCTTTGGCTACCATGACTAGCGCTGCTCTGAACACAGGTGTGCAAATGTGTCTGGGTTTTGACAGTGACTATATGACTATGCAGCTGGGGAAACTCACAGAACTATGTATTACAAAGGATAGATTTCACTGAATGCAAATTACACTTCAACTTTTTAAAAAAACACAGGGAAAAAGGGCATTAAGAGGCAGTATGGCAGCTCTGGAGTTTCTAATTGGAACAGGGCTTTGGTGAGCGACCTGGTAAGTGGGCTGGCTACATGAGCAGAATGCCCGGAGCATGGGAAGAGCGATGGGAGGAAAATGCCTTGACTCTGTATGTTGATTTATACCCCCCGATGCTGATAAATCTGGAGTATTTCCCTCGGCAAGGGAAGCAATAGTGAAAGCCTCATATTGCATGGATGCTCGCTTTGATGCCTGGGAAATGAGGGGGGCATGGCAGGGCAGCAGAATGAGCCCGCTCGGCTAACCGCAGCCCTGGCCTGTGACTGCAGAGCAGGGAAGCAGGCTGAGGGGGTCAGTGCCCCCGGACTTCAAAAGCGAAGGGACACGCAGATTTTAATGGGAACTCATACCACTTTAACATGCTGGCAGATCATCCTAAAACAATCTCTGGCCAAGGGGCAGTCCACACTCCTCAGCTGCCGTCTTGCAGAAAACCATCCCCTGCCTTGCTGGCTTCAAAACACAGACAGCATGCTAGTTGCCCACACGACGGGGCTGGAGGCACACGCAGGGCCATGGTCCCAAATCTCCCCAAAGGCTTGTCCTCAAATACTTTCCTTAAAGTAAAGGAAAAGGATAATATTCCTACTGCAAGGACACCAACCTCGGTGAAACTTTCAATTGCATGGGCATTAGGTTAAGAGCCTTATGGTATTTTATACTCTGACTGGCTACCTCATTTCTAGATCTCCTCTAAAGATATGATTTCCAACGTGGCCAAAGGCTATGCATTTAATTATTCGTGTATTCCTGCTTTTAACAAAAAAGAGAAACTCTCTACATGCCAGTATTAGGTTAAGTAAACTAGGGAACATTAGTACAAGGTGATGTGATGGGGCTAGTGGTGTTTAAAAAGGCTACTATTTTACACTAGGGTTCACCTTTGATGTCGTTCACCCTATGGGTTTGACAAATCTACAATGACACGTATCCATCGTTATAGAAAAGACAATGGAAATGCAGGTGGAATAAGAGTGGCGCCATCCAGTTCTCCATCCTGTAGGGACTGGGAAGTCTGGGAGGATCTGCACAAAGGGTAAGAATGAGGTCTCCAGGAAGCAGATTTGGGTTCTAAAAAGGGATGGTGCAAATGCCATGTGGCATCCTGGATTGGATCCTGGAACAAAAAAGGGGATATTACTGGGAAAACTGGTGAAATCTGAATACAGTCTGTCCTACACAATGGACCAATGTTAATGTCTTTTTGGCAAAGGTGCCGTGGAGAGGTGAGTGTTAGCCCTGGGGGACCTCGCTGACAGTAGATGGCCACTGTCTCTACAATTTGCCAGTAAATCTGAAATCAGTCTGAATTAAAGAGGGGGGACTGACTGAGCCTGGGACTGGGGGACCTCTTGGGCACCTCTCCTTCTGAGACAGAATCAGTGTGACGAACTTGGTGCAAAGCCAAACAGCAGCATCTCCACCTAGGGAGGCCCCGGAATTCATCCTTCCGGCAGCTTTGGCGTTTGGCTTGGACTGCTGGGCATGGGGGCAGATCCACACTCTAGGGCTGACTGTTCTGCTTTACCACCTCCCGGTGTGTCCAGCATAAATAATGGGGGAAGTTAACCCTCCTTATTGTAGAGTTGGGGAAACAGGACCAGAGAAGTCAAGCAACCTGCCCCAGGTCACACAGACAGGAAGGGGAGGAACTACGACTCACACACAGGCTTGATGACATGAGATTCCATCCTCTGCCAGACACCACAGACAGCCTCCGCCCAAAAATGTTAATTCTGGATACAAGTTTGCTTGGCGCAACCTGGAGACCATGGCTAGCTTGGAGGGGTCTTTGGGGGCCTTTCCTTTTTGCTCCAAGCAGTTAGTGGGGCTCTGAAGAAATCAAGCGCATCACGAGATCAGGGTGGAGGGGAACTGTTATCCTTTGGCAGTGGCGGCAGCAGCTCACAGAGAGGATGACCAGGCTGGCTGGCAGCTTGAGTGCCTATCTGGGACTAGGGAAGATGTGGAGGTGGTGTTCTTGCTCGACAAAGCGTGACATTAAGAACAGAAGATATCTGGGACATTGGGTTGCAGAATCAAATGAGGACAGGCTGCTAGCATCGCTGCCGTCAGACTCAGTAGCCGTGAAGTGTGGCATGGAGAGAATGGAACTCGGTCTAAGTGGCTATGCAACTTGGGGCAAGTCACTTTACCTCTCTGGTCTTCAGAGTTGTTAGCTGCCAAAATGGGGAACCCCTGACCACTGAATGCTTGTCGGGAGCCAGTGAGATGACATAGCATAAGAGGAGGCCAGAGCTCAGTCTAGAAGGACAGTCCCGCAGGTGGGAAGGCCAGGACGTCACGGTGATGGCATGTGTGTTTCTGACTGGGCCGGCTGCCCCATGTCCATCCCAGGCACCTTGAATGTCAGACTGTGATTATTCATGTCACATCTTTTGAATATCAGTCCCATTCATTGCCAATGGCTGTGCATGTGCAGGGCCAAATGATCATTGTTTAACTTGTGGGCAATGTAATGAGGTGGCCCTGGTGACACAGGAAATCGTAACTGGATCAGATATTGGCTCCAGGGGCCATGGCTTCATTTTCTGCAGGGCCATGAGGTCATGTTGGAGTTTCAGGGTGACATGGTTGGGGTACCATAGGGTGGACAGGATGTTAGCAACCTGCCAGGGACCTGCTCCAGATGGGCAAAAATACCGTGACACCACCTGACTGTGTCTCCAGCCAAGTATTTGGTAGCCAAGACGTGAGCCAGGGGTCCCCCACCCCGGTGGCTGGGGTGCCCCCACTGAGCTTACGGCAGTCAGATGTCGCTTCTCTAGACTGTACCAGGTGCTCCTTTCACAGCCCCAAGCCCCGTTCCCTGTGCAACAGTGCCAACACAGGCTGATCTGGACTGTGACCCAAACCACGGCCTCACCATCAAATTCCAGCACCAAGAATTCCCTGCACACAATAGGCATTCAGTCAATAACGGGTGATTGAACAAATGCCAAGAAATAAAGCTGAAGCAATAATAGCCAGATCATGAGGGGCTTTGCCTTTGAAGTGGAGGGGCTAGCGGTGCCTCCGGAAGGCAGTGGGCACCAGAAAGGGGTCCCTGCAAGGCAGTTAGGAGGAGTGCCCATGGAGCTGGCAGGGGATCGGCTGGGGCAGATCTTAGTGGGTGATGGCAGAGCTATAGGGCTGGCCCCTGAGAGGGTGAGAGGGCAGAGATGGGCCGGCTGGGGGACAGAGGATGAAGTTTGGCTCAGGGACAGATGCGGGCAGGGTACCCCCTGCAATCAGAATCCCTAGGCCTTGAAGTCACGTGTTGTCGCAGACGATCCTGCCTCCGGAGGCAGCCGACACTGCAAATGTGTATGACATGTTTGTTGACACATTTTTTCAGCACCAACTGCTGAGGCATCTGGGATCCGCAGAACGTTTCGAAACAAAGCTGGGCTCTGCGTGTAAACACAGCCACGAGCCCCGGCCGCAAAGGGACCTCACCAGACGCCCCAGGGAAGACGCCCGTTACCACTACGGCAGCCCCTGAATGTGCCAACTGACTGGAGGAGAGGAATGTCCCCACAGGCTCCCACACAGGAACACCTGTGTGCAAGGAGGGAGACGTGGCTCTTCCCTATTGCCTTCAAGCTTGGGGCTGAGGAGTCGGTTCCTGACAAGGGCTGGGCGTTCAGCTCTTGCCTCCTGTTTTAGCCACAAGAGCATCATGCTCTTTGTCATGTGTGGACAGGTATGTCACTCTGAGTAAAATGAAGGCCCCTCCAGTAATGCTCAGTGTCAGTGAGGATGTGGAGCAACTGGAACGCACACACGGCCGGAGGGAGTGGAGACCCAGCCATCAGTTTGGAAACTGCCTGTCAGATCTGCTGAGGCCAACTGTGCACAGGCACTAGCTGAAGCTTACTGTGTGCACACACTAGGACAGCTGGCGATTCCCCTCGGCCTTGTGTCCAAGGGAAACGCATGCACGTGTTCACCGAGGACACATGAGCAAAGGCAGCAGTCAGCAACCCAAAAACGCATCAACGGTACAATGGATGACTTAACTGCTTTGTATTCTCACAGTGGGATGTGCTAAAGCCACGAGAATAGATGCTCTGTGGCAGTAGGCAAGACGGGTGAATCACATAGATGGCTTGCCAGACGAATAAGCCAGATAAGCTAAAGAGCGCGCATTGTACCTCATTCCATTTATGTGGAATACAGAACGGCAGGGGCACACCTCTGCCGTCAGAAGTAAGGGAGGTGATCTGCCTAGCCGGAGCTGGGGGAATGGTAGCTGGGTTGTGGGGACCACCTGCAACTCATGCATTCTCAGTGGGGGTGACAAACATCTCGCTCTTGTGGCGCAGAAGGCACAACCATCTATTCCTATGCACCATGCCCCATATATTTCACACACTAGCCTACACACCAACCATATTGCACACCACGCCATACACACCTTATTGAATATCATATATACCACATCTTGGAGTGTGTTGTGGGCACAACTGTGATCTCCAAGAGGATGCCACGCCCTCATCCCATCCCTGGGACTCTGAATATGTCACACGCACATGGCAAACGGAACGTGCAGATGTAATTAATGTTCCTGATCAGCTCAGAGAGGGAAGCTATTCTGGATGTTTCGGGTGGGCCCACTGGGGCCCTTCATGTGAGGCAGACACAGGGAGGGGACAGAGAGGACTGGCCGGCCATTGCTGGCTCGAAGGCGGAGGGACGACGAGGGAAACCGCAAGGATGAAGTCCAGGACCTGAATGAGCTCCCCTGAAGCACGGTCCCCCCCCAGAGCCTTCGGCTCCATGGGCCCGAAGTGCAGCATTCCGCGGAGCCGGCTGGTCGCCTGGCCCACCGAATCTGAGATAGTAAGCAGGTGCTGTTTTACACCTCTAAGCTGGTGGTGATTTGTGACGATACCAACAGGAAACTGTTATGTGGTGGTGGTAAAATTTAATGATGGTGGAACAATGAGGAAAATAATGTCTCAAAAGGCTCCCTAGGGAAGTAACAGTGGAGAAGCAGTTGAGAGACACTGGTAACAGGGGAAGCGCATCGAGCGGTGTGCTTGGGGGGCAGCTGCTCCAGGCAGTGGGGGTGCTTCCTGCTTTCCACCCTTCAGGACAGAGGCGCAAACCGCTCACGGGTCCACAACGGGGGGGAGATGCCACCCCCCGGGGACATCTGACACTGTCTGCTGACACTGGGTTCTCACGACCAGAGAGCTGATGCTAGTGGTGTCGAGGGGGAGGGGACCAGGGTGCCGCTGAGCACCCCGCAGTGCCCGGGATGGCACCCATCAGGGAGGGGTCACCGACTGTCATGGGTGCTGAGGCTGAGGTGTGTGGTATCTACAACTGAACCCCCATCCTCCTGGGACCCCCCTGGCTCCCTGCTCCAGCCATGCTATTCCCTTCGTGCTCAGCCCGCTGCTGGTCCCCCTCACCCTCTCCCTGGCTGGTCACCTGTAGCACTTTCTCCTTCAGGTCTCAGCTCAAATGTCACTTCCTGGGAACTCTTCCCTGACCCCAGCCATCCCCGAAAAGCCCAGCTCCTATGGGTTTTATTCCCAGTACCTCTCTGGCTGTGTGACCTTGGACAAATATTCAACTTTTCTGTGCCTCAGTTTACTTGTCTGTTAAATGGATAAAAACAGTACCTGCCGACAGACTTGTCAATAGTACAGCTGTGAAGTGCCGAATGCAGTGGTGGGTGTACGTTTTGCTCTTAATAAACGTCAGCCATGCTTATCATCATCCCTGTTTTATGCCCACACAGCACAGCCTGCCTCTCCCTGTAGTGCTTAATATGGACACAACTCTCTATTTACGAGTGTGGTTTATCGACTGTCTCGCGGGACCAGGCTCTGTGTTCTGCTCACCGAGGTATTGCAAGTGACTAGTGAATAGTAGGTGTTCAAGAAATATCCATGGAGTGAATGAATGAATGAATGAGTGAATGAAGGGTCCTCTGGGTCACCACGAACACTGCAAACATGGGACTCACCGCATTTTGAGGCTGTTGGATGAGTTTCATGAGAGCAGGATGGCTGTAACCTGGGGAGAGGGGGCACCGTTAGAGGCCAGCACCTGTCAAGTGTCCCCTGCCCGCCCATTGCCTGCCCCTCCTTTCCTCTCCATCCCTGCAACTCTCCATTCACCCACCAAGGGGGTCTTCCCATCCTCTGCAGACAGAAAGACCCATTCCTGGAGCACCCCCAGACCCTTTGGCTCAGAATGTCTCAGGGTGCTGCCCAGAAATCTTCAACAAATTCTCTAGTTGACTCTGATGCTCAGCTTTGAGAGCTACAGGACTGAACTGGACACACAAGGGAGGTGAATGCAAGGTCAAAGCAACTTCAGGACCAGGGCTGGGAGGGCTTCCCCAGGCCGCTGTGATAAACTGCAAACATTGTCCTCAGCTTCTTCCCCAGGGCCCGCAGGCTGAGTCAAATCGCAGTGAATGTCTGCTCAGGGAGGTGCCAGTGAGGGATGGGACCGGCGGTCTGTGACCGGCATGTCAGAGCCTTTGTGCATCGGCTTATCCCAAGGGTCCCTCTGCCTTTACCATCCAGGCTGAGCCTGACGCCCCACGACAAGGCTTAGGACGCCCTTTGATCGGCAATTGCTCTCCTACGATTTATCCTGCACGTGTGTATAAAGACCAATGTATGTATGTGTCAGCCGTGACGCCCCGATCTCCAGGCCTGCAAGCAGCCTCATACCCATACGTGGTACCCGGTTAGCAATAATGGGCAGGAAGCCCTTGCACGAGGTAGGTGATCAGTGAATGGAAACTTCTGTCGGAAAGGAGGGAGGCGCAGACGGTGTTGTCCAGCACTCAGCCGCAGTGCCCTGGTTGGTTGCTTCAGTTCCATTTCCTGTTGGTTCCCCCTGACTCAGGCAACAGCTCCCACGGGAAGGCCAAGTTTGTAGGAGGCACAGAGGTCAGGAGAGCAGACTGTGAACCCCTCAAAGGTGTTGGCCAGGTGTTCAGCTCAATGGGAATTAGCTGAATGAATGAAAACTGTGCAGAGTCAGCGGTCTGGGCAAGAACTCGAAACTTGTCTACGAGAACAGGCTAATCGCTGACACTTGGTACGGGAAGTAGGCCTTGGAGACACACTCCTGGTCTTCAAGTACCATGGTTCTTATCCTCGTACCTGTTTGCTTTAAAACAATTCATTTTTAAGTAAGTATGTTTACTTTGAAAGGAGGCTTTAATTCCTTATGGGGAGAGGCCTGCCCCAGGCTCTGAGCTTGGGGCCTGCCCTCCTCCTGACAGGAGTTCAGCAGGTTCAGGCCCACACCAGCCAGGGGAGACTTCTCCTCCCTGACATCAAAGACGTCGAACAGACTTGAAGAGCCTTGTGGTTCCACCCTGCCTGCTGTGAAGAGGATGGATTGGGGGTGCTGCCTAGGGGACACAGGGACAGAGCTGTTGACAGCACCCCCTTTCCATTCCACCCCACTGCAAGGTACGCTGGGCCCCAGGCTGGTAGATGCTCATCATCACGGAAGGAACACGGTGGGTTTCTTCCAGCCGTGTGTTGGCCAGAGGTCCTTCAGTTCTGGCTCCTTATCACGCAGCCTGGGTGTCTGTGACTTTCCTGCCTCAGGAGATATGCCAGTTCCAGGGAAATCTCATTAAGCCCCGGATGCAGCTTGTCATAGTGGCTTTAGGAGGAGATGTGAAAGCCAAGCCATTCCCTCAGACCAGGGAAATCCCACACCTGAGCGTTTGATGCTGGGGGCGCCCCCACTGCAGGGAGGGCAGGGCAGGGGCAGCTGGCTGGGAGGCTGCTTTAACAGAAGTAAGCTTAGTAGGCAGAGAGTCATTGGTTCAAACCCCTGGGCTCCTTGTACACGCTGGGCAAACCGTGAACCTCTTGCAACCTGGCTCCCCATGGATAAATTGGACATGATATTCAAAGACCCAATGTCTAAGGACCGTTGTAGGGATTTAATGAAATAACTCAGGGACTTAGCAATACGCCAGCATATACTAAATGCTCAGTGATTATTAGCTTAAAAAAATCATCTCAAAAACTACAGATATGGGGGAAAAGGTGGCCAGAGAGAGAACGTTTAGAAATTCTAGTCTTCTAACAACTACTGCTGGCCTGGCCCCCGACATCCCCCATACATATGCTGCCTGGCTGGGGAAGTGAGTGACCCATAGTCCCATGGCTGTTATAAGGCAGAGCTAGGATTTGAACCCTGGAAAATTTGAGATCTGATCCCTCCCACTCCAACACAGAATGCAGGCCGGGTTTTGAAAATCTTGGAATCCAAAATGCCTTCAAAGTCCATCTGGGAATGCTGGACTTCCCAAAAGGAATAGGCCATCTGCTTACTGTCTAATTGCATCTTAATGGGAAATAAATAGGTTCCAGAGACTGGGTCAGGGGAACCGGAGGAGGAGTGCAGACCTCACAGGGGTCACGGGCGGGAGGCCCAGCCTGCTGGGAGGGGAGGGATGGGGAGATGCTGATGGGGAGCAGAGGATGCGTGGCATCATCTGAGGGGGAGGCTTCATTAGACACAGCCTGGACATCACTGGGTGCTGCAGGGACTCCTCCAACCACAGGATCACCAACCATCTTAGCTACAAAGAGCAGCTGCTTGCATGGCCACACCAGCCCTGTCTGTGCCATCGTCTGCTGTGCCCCCCTACAGCAGTTAGCTCTGTCTGGCCAGGAGGTGAGCCTGGTGAGGCAGATGCTACTGGTGCCCCACCAGGTCACCCTTACTGGGCAGGCCACCCTTCTCCCAGATACTTTGTGTGGGGGTGCTGATAATGGTCCAGCTGCCTCCTCTCTGGAAAATTGCTCTTGGCAAATGGAAGCTGTTTTGCCCAAGAGAAGACATATATTTCCTCTGGCAGCTGACAGGCAGTGAATGACTGGCATGGGGTACAAAAAGGCCAGCCTCCTTCTCTTGGTCTGGGATCGACTCTGGGGTGCAGTCCATGCTCCAGAGCCCTACCCTGTGGGGTCTGTCCAGTCTCAGACTGAGACCTCATTCTTCCTAGCTACCCACCCTGTCCTAAACCATTTCCCTCCCTCCTCTTTCTCCCCAAGAGCTTTCCTTCAGGGAACTACTTGTGCAGAATCCCTGCCTCAGGCTCTTCCAGAAAACCTAACTGACATTGACACTGTGGTCACACAGACCTGGGTTCACATTGTAGCTATGCTTCCTCTGCAAGTGATTCAACCTCTCCAAGCTTTATCAATCTATGAAATGGGGACATGAATACACGAATACATGCTTATTTTGTTGGGTTTTGGGGAGGGGTGAACGACAGAAAACGTGTGAAGTTCCTAGTAATACCCCCTCTATGAATGACTTGCTCCTTTTCTCTGCCCTTGAGGGAAGTGGCTGGCGGCACAGAGGGATGTGCCTGCTGGAAAGAGCACCCAGAATCTGGACAGTCACGACTGACACGGAGGGAAGTGACATTCAAGGACTGCTTTGCCGGCTCTTACCTATGGGGACAGAGGAAATCTGGGAATAAAGATCCAACATCCGGTTGCCATCCACATCAACCAGGTAGTTGCCTCGACTTTCTTCATAATTGCAGAAAAAATGCACAGCCTCTGCATTCTTGGGGAAAGAAGAGACTGAATCAACTCACTGTAGTTCCCTGGATTCTCAGTCTTTCAGGATTAAGCTTAAATTGGTGAAGTAAAGCACATCTGCCCATTCTGTGGACACATGGGGGGTTTCTGTGGGTCTGGCAATGCTGTATTTGTTGCTTTCCGGGGAACTACATGGGTGGTGTGATTTATAATAGTTTATTAAGCTGTGAATTTGTATTTTATGAATTTTTCCATATGTGTTTTATATATCATAACAAAGAAGGCTGAGATATAAATCAGAAGAAGATTCTGGTACATTAAGATGTATATGGTAAGCCTTGGAGCAACCATGAAGAAAACTAAAATATATGTAGCAATTATGAAAGAAATGAAAATTTTCCACTAGAGATAGCTATGTAATGCAGAAAGAAAAAAATAGTAAAAAAGGAACAGAGGAACAAAAAAAGATATGAGACATATAGAGAACACAAAGTAAAAATGGCAGATGTAAATACAACCATATCTACCATAACATTAATTGTGGATGGATTAAATAATCTAATCAGAAACCAGAAGCTGTCAAACTAAAGATTCAACTGGATGCATCTACATGAGACATACTTGAGATTCAAGAATACAAACAGGTTGTAAGTAAAAGGATAGAAGAAGATATATGATTCTCACGGTAATCATTAGAAAGCTGGGATGGTTTATATTAACATGAGACAAATTGACAATAAAACCAAACAAAAAATATTTCTAGAGGTAGTTCCACTAAGATATAACAATGATAAACATATAAGCACCTGATAACAGAGCCCCAAAACATATGAAGCAAAACTGACAGAATTGGAGGGAAAATAGTTTATAAGAATATCTGGAGACTTCAATACCTGGTTTTTAATAGTGGGTGGAATGGCCAGCCAGAAGAATAACAAGGAAAAAGACCTGAACAACAGTCTAAACTAACGGACCTCACAAACATCTACAGAAAACACCCCCCTGACCAACAGTAGAGTTCACTCTTCTCAAGTGCATATGGAACACTTTCCAGGATAGAGCATATGCAGGGCCATAGAAAAGGCTCAATAAATTTGAAAGGATTGAAATCGCACAAAATAAGTTTCCAACCTCCATAGAATGAAATTAGAAATTCATAAGAGAAAGAAGTTTGGGAAGTTCACGAAAATGTGGAAATGAAGCAACACATAATCAAAGGAGAAACCAGTAGGGAAATTAGAAAGAAAGGTTTAGAACAAAAGTCAGCTGTACTTTTTTTTTAAAGTGCCAGGACAGAGCAAGTATCTGTTCCTCAGCTTAATTGTAATTCAGAAGCAATGGGAAATGGGAGGAATGCTACCTCAGCCTCACTTACCTGAATTATATTCAGCTGTTTCATCAACTCCTGCAGGCAAGAAGAGCAAAGACATTACCGTGAGAGCACACACTTGCCAAAGTAGCTTGAAATCTCTCAGGTCTTCCCACACCTTGGGGCATTTTCTCCCTTTCATGCCAACAACCTGATAATTGGTCAGTTATATTATAAATATTTTTAAATTGCTTAATACAAATAGTTGGCAGGAAAGTATTCCTACCAGTTAAATTACCAGGACACTGGACAGACTTAGACACCTGGAAAATAACGATAAAATAAACTAAAATATTGAACAAAAGAATTTAAACTGTTTAGTGTCCATAAAAGCATAGGTTCTGCTTTTATTTATGAAAAAAAGTCTTTAATACTTCATTAGGGAAATAAATTAACTGAAAATAAAATTAGCACAACAAAGAACTATTTACAGTTATAATCTGAACTCTGCATAAACCCTTTGTGCGAATCTGTATAGGAGGTGGGAATTATAAATGAGTTGCTTTAATAGTACAAAGATTTGATTGGAATAATTCAACACGAAATAAACTTTACCAGAGTCATAAAATGTTGCACTATTTATATATATATATGCATGTGTATTTATAAAATGTGTAAATATTATATATTTCTACATAGAAATAGAAAATATATTAATAAAAAGAATATGAAAAATTATTCCAAGTATTTCACTACGATTAAATTAACCCCCAAAAGAAATATGCCTGAAAGAATCTCTCCTTTTGTTAGCAAAAGGCTATCAAAATAACTATAATCATTTACATCAATGTAATGATTTCTTGACAGTAAAAAAATGGTACTATGAATAAAATCTGCAAAATGCGCAAAAAAAAGTTGATTTGCATTAGAAAAGTTTACACTGTTGTTTTTTAGGTGCAAACATTAAAACCGGTATTGCACATCACAACCCAGATTCAAGATTAGTCAGCATTCCAAATGTGTTACATGCAGGTTTCGTAGCATCGTTGAAGGGAAGCCCCAGCTTCCCTCATCAGACTCTTCATGTGCCACTTCCTTCTCACACACTAACATCTACTCCAGGGACTCAGAGCCACCCGCTGTCTTTTATATGCCATGTACTGTCACCCCGCATGCCTCTCCCCCATACAATTCCCCTTGCCTAGAGCACAATGCTCTCTTTTGGCAAATTCCTCCTTTTTATCCTTTGGAGTCAACCTCAAGAGCGTTTGCTATCCATGTCCTGTCCCTGATTGCATTGCCACTGTTGGTGAATGTTCTGCTCTAGCCCTCGATCCCAGGCTCAAAGCAGGCCATGTGACTCGCTTTGGCCAACAGAATGAGCGGGAAGTGGTGGTGGGCCAGGATGGAGCTGAGGCCTTGGAGAGCCACAGCACACCCTCCCTGCCTTCCCCAAGAGAAGAAGCCCAGCCCAGTTTGCTGGAGGCTGAGAGGCACATGGAGCAGAGCGAAGGCACTGCAGTGACTATGACGAGCCTACCTGAGATCAACGGATGGCAGTCATCCCCCAGGATGTAGACGGGCCCAACAGAGCCGCCAACTCCCAGTTAACCCCAGATGCACGAGCAATCATGATGCTGCTGACATTTTCTGATTGTTTGTTATGCAGCATTATTGTACCAACAGCTAACTGGTACATTTCTCAGAAGCTTCTTTGACTTCTGATGGCCTAACAGCCTCTATTCATGCCCCAGATCTCTAGTGGTGAACTCTCTGAAAGTGGCTAAGAATACAGGTCCCTAAGCTTGGCTGTATTCTTGCCCCATGGATTCCTTTTGCTCTTTTCTGAAGCACACCATGCAGGTGTGCTCAACTCACCCGAGATCTAGGCCCTGGGACTTCTGTCTTCATCAGAGGTCCGTCATAATCAAACTCAACGTCGACTTTGGCTGCAGCCTGACTGATGCGTCTCGGTCCTGCAGTAAACAAAGATGATGAGGACCCCTGGTGACAGCGGATATAATGAGAATTCTATCCCTGACAGCTGCCCAATGTCTCCAGCAGAGGCAGTACCAGGACCTCAGCCCCGTCCCCGCCAGACCACCTCAGAACACTGAGTGGGGCCAGACCTAGACAGCACAAGAACACTGAAGACCTTTTAAAAATGGGGAAGTCCAGTGCCAGAGAAGTTGCAGGCAAACAGGCACATCCACATCCTGCCAGTCTGAGTATATGCCTACTCCTTTGAACTGAGCAATCTCATTTTTTTAAGAATCAGTCTAAGAAAGTAATGGGACCACTGCACAAAGATAGAGTTTATAAAATATTATGTAACAGATTTCTCATAGTACAGGTTATATAAAATATTCCTAATGGTATTGTGTCCAACAACAAACAGAAAACAAACTAAATGTCCAACAGTGGAAGGCAGCTACATAGAAAATGACACATTCCATTTCCATGGACAATGGAATATTATGCAGCCATTAGTAGTTTTTAGGTAGACATTTTGAATTTTTATGGACATGGAAGGATGCCCATGGTATTAGCAATGTGACAGACAAGATTATAAAAATCATTTAAATTTTGTAAAAATTTAATCTAAATTCAAATGTATATATAGACCAGGGTTTTTCAGCTTTGGTGCTATCCATGTATAATCCTTGCAGGGGCTGTCCAGTGCATGGTAGGTTGAGCTGCACCCCTGGCCTCCAACCACTAGATGTCAGTAGCACTGCCCTTCTAGTTGTGTCCCTAGTTGTGACATTGAGAAATCACCTAGGAGGGAATAATCAAATGTCTGAGTTGAGGTGGTCCTCACTTACAGATGTTTTTTTTGTTAAAAAAAAAAGTTGGGCATAAGTCATCCTCCTGAGACCCATTTCACATTTTGCATAGTAATAAATGGACTCTGAGCTCCCAGGCTAGCCCCACTGGGCCTGTCAGCTCAGCATGTTGTTGAAGGGCAGCCTGGCGACCCCATGTCTCATTAATCCCTGAATGAAATACATCTGTGGTAAATCCAGGATGAGTGTGTCATGATTTACATTCAGTAGCCCCTGGAAATCCTGCTGAGGGCCCTGTTCATCTTTTCTCTTCCTAGCATACTTCAGTGGTTAGGGAATATTGCACCAAACTAGGGAATCACTTGATACTCTATGTAAATTATTCCTGGTTTTCCAAAGTTGCTTTGGGTGTCAGAGAAGGTTTCTGAATGAATTATGTAATAAAATATAGGCCTTGAACATAAAGTCCAGTTAAAATCTGACGGCGTGAAGCAAACAGCTTTTATTGTTTTTTCTTTGATCTTAAAATGAGAGGGGAATTCCTAAAGAGTGTATTAAATTAACAGAGTTAAAGATCATGTAACTTACTTTTTTTTTTTAACACTAAACTTTTTATCTCTTTCTTGGTCAGAACTCAGGGTTGCTGGTCAAGACTGCTTCCAACTAGACTTGTGTAAAATGGGGGCGCATTATTGGGATAAAAATAGCTCTTAGCTTAACTGGTAGTGAACTTGCTTCATTGCTAAAAGAGGAGGAAGTGAAAAATTCGAAATCAGCAAGGTGTCCTCTAATGAGGACATACAAGTCCTCTCTTCCTTTCTCCAGAAAACATCTTGACATTACATTGTAGCCATAAGGTATCTTGGGAATTGGCAGGAGGAAATAGTGGGAATGGATGTGGTTAGCAAAGGGAGGTGCAGCTGAAAGGACCTGGAGAGAAATGACCAGGAGCGTGTGGGGTTGTGTGGCGCTACGGTTAGAGCCCAGCGTGCGGGCAAACACACAGAGAGGCAGTGGGGCGAGGGTGAGGACATCCCCTGGGAGCAGGGGCCAGTGGGGCATGAGATGGGGCTGCTGAAGGCTGGGTGAGGGTCTGTGTCAAGAGCTGCAGCAGTTCCCACCATGTGCCAGGTCTGTGGGTGTGGATGGAAGAGGGCCGAAAAAGGAAGATGGAGAAGCTACCAGTATTCAGCCCCTACTGTGGGCTAGGCAGGCCCTACCTAGGCAAACTCCCTTTTATTGTTTTAATTAATCCACACCCCTCTTGGATGATGGTATTGTTATTCTCACTTTACAGACGAGCATCAGACAGGTTAAGTGACTTTCCCAAGGTCACAGAGCTAGTGAACTAGAGTCAGGACCTGAAGTCAGGTCCAATACTTCTGGTTTTCCTACTATATCTCAATTGTGGCTTTTTGTAGAGGAAAATAACCAAATAACAATACAACGGATATTCTCTTAATGATGATACACAATGCCACAAGCCACAAGAGAAAAGAGCAAGATCTGAATGGTCAAGTAAGACTTTTCTGGGCTCTCTTACGTCAAGTCACAGGAGCCAATGTCCATTTATTAAGCACTTTATGGTGAATGGTCTAGAAATTGTCTTGGGCACTTTACATGGATTATCTCATTTAAGCCTCATAACCCCCTAAGAGGTAAATGTTATAGAAGACACTGAAGCTCAGAAGGGTCGATTAAGTTGGCCAAGGTCACATAGCTACTAAGTGGCTGAGCTGGAAATGTACCATCTGACCTCTCCTTTCATCTCATCTGGTGCTCGTCTTTGCAAAGAAACATTGGAAGCACATCACTTCCCCCAAACAAGTTACTTCCAGAAAGCACAAGGCAGCCGAGAAGTTTCAACTTATGTTGGATGATCCAGTGCTTCCGTTCCTGAATTAGAATAGCGCCCGCAGAGGCAGGGGTGCATCCTGACACACAGACACAGGGCCTACATCCAGGTCTGACAGTCTGGGTCTGACGGTCCGTGCTCACCACCCTCAGTGGCCAGGCCAGTCCAGAGTTAATCGTTAACTCCGAACTGTAAAAACAGCCATCAACCGTTTTTAACGTCCTCTTGATCTTTACAAGTAATAAATGCCATTTCCCCAAACAGCAAGGGTTCCTTCCATATGTGGGCCTGGCTAACGTCAAGGTCAAGTTCAACTGAAGTTGTTTGCTCTGCTTTTCTTTTAAAAAAATCTTTCCTTCCCCCCAACTGTCCATTCCCCTCATTTTTTGATAATGTGCTCATTGAGGAAACTATCAATAAGCAATAATGGGAAAAAAAAAGACACGTGTATTTTCACCACCCAGAGATAACCACTGTGCTGTTGGACCTCCCAGTCTCTGTACTTGCTTTGCCATTGTAAGATTATAAACTATTTTGGGGGGGTGGAGTGGCAGGAAATGATGCCCCTGGGGATGCTGTCTCAGGCCGTGAACTATCATACTGGCTAGTGGCTTCACAGGGAGCTGATGGGTAGAGACACCACACAGGAACATCTACACGGGTGTGACAGCAGCGACGGCTTCCCACTCGGGCTCCCTGCCACTCTCCCTCACTCTGAGGACGGGGCTGCCGTGCTGCCAGCTGCTCCAGGACGATGTCACTTGGTGGTGAATCCCATGGGAACCGTGTGAGTGAGCTTGGGCGGGATCCCCCTGCTCCCACGGTGAGCTTCAGATGCGAGCGGGGCCCTGGCTAACAGCCCATTGTCCCTCCTGAGACAGCTGGAGCCAGGAGGTCCTGCTACGCCACCCTGGGTTCCTGATTCACAGGAACTGTGGGGTAATAAACACACATTATTTTAAACTGCTATGTTTGGGGGTATCTGTCATACAATGGGTAACTCATACGGTGGTTAAGGGTGGGGGTTCTGGGGCCAGCCTAGCTCAGCTCAGAGCCTGGTTCAGCCGCTTGCCAGTTCTGACACTCTGGGTAAGTAAGCTACTCAATTTCTCAGTCTCAGTTTCGTCTGTCTTATGGAGTTGTAGTGAGGCCCAAATTAGTTGAAGGTAAGCTGGCATTTACAACTAGTCCCCCATTGCTACTTGCCCATCAGCAGGGTAGGAAAGTGCACAGATCTTTGGATCTTTGCCAACATGTGTTTTCTTAAAAAATCCATCCATCCATCTCTCTCTCTCTCTCTCCCCAGATATGCCAAGTTGATAGGCCAAAAGAAAAGAAAAAAATCTCTCTGTATGGTTTTCAAAATCCGGCACAAATGTGCCAAAAGAATTTTCAACTCTGGCAAGGTTGAGTTACTCTGATTTAGCCATTTCTGTTTTTTTTTTTTTTTTTTTTTTTTTTTTGCATTGTGTCTCCATTTCTATACTTGTAAAACAGGAGTTAGGACATTCCCCACTTTATTGTACATATAAATGAGGTGCTCTCGCATGAGCCATTTCTTCTGCTACAAGAAACCTGTGAAGCAGGGAGGGTGTTAGTATCATCCCCATTTTTCTGCCAAGGAAACTGAGCCTGTGCAAGTTCTGCCCACCTGGCTCATGGGTGGTGAATGAAGCCAGTAGCCCAATCTTACTAGTCTTAAGCCTCTTTCCCTGTTGTCTGCCAGGGAAGGCTCAGATGTCCTTGAGAATGACCTTCGCAGGCACAGCTGCCTGTGCTCCAGGCTGGAGCCCCAAGAGGGCCCTGCTCTCTTTTCACTGGCATGTCCTCAGCACCTAGCACAGCGCTCGGCACCTGGTAGGCCGCCCAACAGTCCTAGTTAAGGAAGGACCGACTCTTCCCTGCCAATGGCCCACCCTCGTGCCCGGAGCCCAACATGACTGCATCCTTCTAGTTTCTGTTTGTTTTTAACATTATGATGGACAAACATTAATAGGGTTCTCTGATAACTAAGTGACACAAAACAAAACCTCAAACCCTGCTAATAATGTCCAAGGCTAACAAGGTCAAACACAAGGAAAGACAGACACTGTCCCCCAGAGGGGACAGAGGAGATGTGACGACCAAATGGGATTTGGATCCTGGGACAGAAGGAGGCGCTGAGGGAGAAACTGGCATTGTAACACATTAGCAGTGGGGGACACTGGGTGAGGGCCTGTGGGGGTCTCTCTGTATGTCTACAATCATTCCAAAATAAAATGTTATTTAAAAATAAAACCTGCTAATACTCCCAGGGGAGAGAGAGAACGCTCCTGCTTTTAATGCCAGGATACAAATGCCAGCATTTAACATGCAAACCAAAAGCATAGCCAGCACTTGGTCTTCAGAAGGCAGATGGGACCGTAACAACAAGGGAACACCCTGACGCCCAGCATGTGGCTGAGAGAAGTGGGGACAGCCTGGGGATGCAGGCTGTCCAAAGGAGGCTAGCCTGGTTCTCCCAGAGCTGGACAGAGGCACGTGCAGGAGGGATGTAACCCAGGTTCGGAGCCAGACTGACTGGCAGTCAAGTGGCTGCATGACCTTGGGCGAATGACTTCGCTCTTCTGGGCTTCAGTTTTCTCACCTGTAAAATGGGATTTACACATGGGACTATTGGGAGGGAGCTCTCCTGGGGTCCTGCGAGCAGGGTGCTCGTTGATGAGGCTCACACGGCTAAGCTGCCTGAACTCGGCAGGGCAGAGAGAGATGGAAGCTTCGGAAAGAGGCCACGGCTGCGGAAGGAGTGGAGGCTGCTGCCCTGGGCGGGGTGGGTGGAGGGGAGGGGGCGGCAGGGGGCGGGACATTCTTGGGACGCCACCTCCTGTCCAGTGTTCTTGTGGCACAGCTGGCCTTTGAGTCACTTCCAAGTCTTTTGTAGCTTTCTTGTTTCCTTGTAGCGAGCCTAGCTGTGTGTTTTCCCTGACAGTCCCTGTGGGCACGGCCTGAGCCCTCTGGCTGCTGGGCCACCATCTCCATGCAAGCAGTGTGGCTCCAGGATGGGTCAGCCCCCTGCCCACAGAGGAGCCTGTCCCCCAGCTGAGGACAAGAGCACATGGCGGGCATGGAGATGGCAAGGGGTGGTGATGGGGGCAGTTCTACAGGGGATGGTGGGACAACCCCAGAAGCACTGGCTGGCTGGTCCCTTTATCACCAAGGACTCTTCCAGTCCAGAACCCTGAGTCTGGACTGTGTCTTCCACTAGGCCCAGGTCTTGCCGAGATCCCCCAGGGCTTACCGGGCACAAGCAGGCGGTAGCTGTGCTGGAGGCTGCAGGCCAGCCGCCGGTTGAGCAACATGGAGGCCATGACCCTTTCCTTCAGGAACAGAGACCCTCTTCACACACTCCTGCACTGAAAGAAACCAGAAATGCAGTTTAGGCCAGTGGAGGCCATCCCCTCCTGACCAACTATCCCACCCCACTATTTCCTTACATAGAGTTCTTCTGACATCAAATGCTTTGCTTTTAAATCACACGTGTTTTCATCTGACCTTGACCACATCCCAAGTAGGGTTATTATGCCCATTTTTTAGATGGGAAAAACAGAGAGGGGGACAAAGTTGGCTTGAAATCCCTCTGTAAGCAAGCTGACAAGCTCAGCGTGACATCCACCCAGGGCAGGCAAAGCAAGCCTCTGTTCTGCGTAATGGAAGGACTCAGACGGAGGAAACTTCAGAGCAGATGTCACAGGAATAACTTGATGTGAGAAGCTGGGCACTCCCTCTGCCCTGTTCACACCAGGAATATTGCTTGTCAGGTTCTTGGCTCCCACCTCACAGGTATGCAGTTCTCTCCTGCCCTCAGGCCCCCGCTTAGCTCTGCTAGTGACCGTTTACATCAGGGGTCTGGAACACTCTGCCCCCACCATGGTTTGTTTTCTTTCAGAGCCTCCCTGCACTCCCATTCCCCTTCCCCCAGGCCACCAGTGTGCTCCCTGCACATCTTTTTGTTTGTGGGTCTTCTTGCTAAATCCCTGCTTTGTTATTTCGCACATGTATTTTCAGTTGTATTGTGTTGTATCTCAGAACAATGATAGAACCATTCACTTCTCACTACTACTCATGGGCCCTGTTTCCCAGAGTCCTTTCTGTGTGCTGTACACTGCGATAAGCACTTTACATAGAGTATTATTAATATTTATTATTAATACCCACAACAATGCTATGTGATCCCTTTTATGCCGATGAGATACACATCATGAGACCACATGTCAAGTCTATGCACCGCCCCCTCCACCACCCTTTGCTCCATTCTTGAAGGCCTTAAAGACAGAATCCTAAGCCCTTAAGTGAGCCTCCTCTCTGAGGTTACTCACATTCCCCATTCTTTGAGTGTGTACTTTTTGCCCTAAATAAAGACATCTCACTGCTCAACTTATTGTGTTTTGTCCAGTGGTAAGCACCTTTGTTACTTTGCTATTTCATTTTATTTTCTAGACTTAAGCACTAGATTTTCTTTCTCTTTTTTTCTAGTTCAGATAAGCAGGGAACAGTTACCGAGATCTCTGACTTGGGCTTGCAGATTCTCATCGCCTGGGTGACCCGGATAGGACTGCAGCTGTGCCATCATGCTCTTTAGCAGCCCGCCCCCAAATCTCCTTTCTTTGCCTTGGGAAGTTCTCAGCACATCATCTCGCTCCATCCAGTGCTCTGCGGCTCCCCCAATCCTGGGGTGGTGGGGGCTTAGTTCTCATGCTGTGCAGATTCAAGTGGGCACTGCACGCCAGGTGACCCTGGCTTCAGGAGTTGGCAGGGGATCTGCCCTGTGCCGAGCAGGAGTTCAGTGAGCTTCCCTTCCCCCCTCTGCACTCCCTTGCTCTCTGCTGCCTGCATTCCTGCTGCCATTCCCTGCCACTCTCACTTTAATGAATTCCTTCCTTCCTTACACTCATCTGACACATTCAAGAATTATCTCATCCAGAGTCAAGAACCCTCCCCATCAAGGTTGAGGTTTCACCTAGTGTGCAGGGAGAGACCTCCCCAGACCCAGTTGCCTGGCAACAACTTGGTAAGAAAGTCCAGAAACCCAAATCCACCCATCCCAACATTTATCTAGCTGATTTGAGTGGGTTTCTGTTGCTTGCACACAGAGGCCCAGCTAAGAGTAGAGTTAGAATATCAGACTGTTGAGCCCCAAATCTTGGGAGTGCACTGGGGTAACAATGCCCCTTCTAACTCAGCGCTGCAGGAGGAGTAGGGCCCTGCAGGGTAGTTAAGGATAAAGACTTCCGGTCCAGCCCCTCCAGGGAGGGGGCAGGCACAGGACAGGGTGCAAGTGACTGTAGTCTGAGTCAGCTGGGAGATTCTGAAGGGTAGCTTATCCCCCTCAATTTTCTCAACTGTCCAGTACTACACTGGGTGTCACCCCATTTCGGAGATGAGGACACAGAAGCTCAGAGGAGTTATTATTTGGCTTTGGTAGGAGGGTTGCCTGTGACTGTCTGACACCAAAGCCCTTGTTTTCTACTCATTAATCCCTCAAATAACAAGACACGTAACTGCAGTAGATATGGGGCTGAGGAATACAAATGATCTAGTACTAGAAGAAATGTTATCGAGAAAAGCATGGGCTTGTGACCATAAATTACCTGAGGAACCTACTCTGTCCTCGGCGACTTGGGGCTCTCTCGGTCTGTTGTGGCATCTCTCACTCAAAGCAGGCCTGTTAAGGCAGCATCGTGGGGACTGCGTAGAGCGAGTAGTGGCCGCTGTCTCGCATTTCAAACCATTTGTCTCAAGTGGGGGCACTTAAGATTCTACACCGCTCAGTTCCCATTCAACGTGTTTCTGGAAATGTGAGAATCTCTGCGAACTGGCACATTTAACATCCGAATATTCTGCGAGAGGGAGTGTCACACCTGCACACTTTCAGGTACAGAAACTGTCACCCTGGGAAATAGGTCCTGGGGATATTTTGGTGATCAGCAGTTGAAAAGGACCTTCTAACAAAACCTGATCTCTGTCAGACACTAATTCTCAGCACAATGTTGTTCCAACAGTCAGAAGACTTAGTGTCATTTCGATCACTTTCTCTAGCCCGCTAATTCAGTTGTCAACAATTAATTAGGTGCCTGTTACAGGCAAGCCACTGCATTATTTAGGTACAGGAAAATGAAGATGGATAAAATGCTCCTCTCTTCTAAAGCTCATAATTTAGTGGCAGAGGAATGAGGGGGGAAATGGGAGGCTGCTCTGCCAATCAGGTCAATAAATTCTTAAAATAACCTGGCGAGGCGTGCATATAACATTTTCCCAGTTCATTGTCAACACTAATTCTGAATAAGACAGGATGGAACCATGACTCTTGCTGGTATGAGCAAGGTGCTCTGGGAACACAGAGATGAATTCTGGCAGAGGTGGAGTCACCTGAGCTACACCTTGAAATGTTAGGGGATGTCAGAGGCTCCAGAAGGAAAAGGAAGGCCTGAGAAAATGCTCATAATGTGAGAGGATGTCAACGAACAAGGATCTGGGCACACAGGGAGGGTGGCTGGGACATGACATGAATCACAGAGCAGTGGAAGGGAAGATGAGGGGCAGGAAGAAGCAGGGACCAGCTCCTGAACTCCTGGTCTGAGAGGTGGCTTGACCTTTACGAGTATGGGTTCCTCAGAAAGTTAAGTGTACAATGACCACATGGCCCAGTAATTCCACATCTCAGTATGTACCAAAACACCGAAAGTAGGAACTCACAAATACACATACATGCACCTTCATAGCAGCACCACCCACAACAGCCAAAAGGTGGGAACAGCCCAGATGTCTGTCAATGGATGAATGGATTAAACAGTGTGGTCTATTCACCCAAAGGAGTGGTTACTCTGCCATAAAAAGGAATGAAGTACTGCTAGATGCTACAACACAGAACTTCAAAAACATGACCCTAAGTGCAAGAAACCAGACACATAAGGCTACACAGTATAGGATTCCATTTATATGACACTTCAAGAATAGGCAAATCTACAGAGATAGAAAGCAGACTGGAATGGGGAGGGTGAGGCCTCCCTCACTGGGGTGTGCTGGGAACTGGAGATGATGGGTGTAAGCAGCCTGGCAGACCACAGGCCCTGCAGACGTGGGAGCTTGCTCTGTCTCTGACTCGCTCTTCTCTCTCACGTTCTCTGCTGCTGATGCAGTCACTGTTCCAGAGCTCCGTCGTCTCAGAAGCACGGAGGTTTCTGGGGTCACTGGGCAAAGGGGTCCAGCGGTCTCCCCAAGGACTTGCTCTGGAGCCCCTCGGATGCAAGCCAGTCACAAGGAAGGCTCCCTATCGCTGGCAGAGATGCGCAAAGTGATGACAGTGACAGCCGAGGGCCGGTACCTGGGGGTCCTGCACTGGGGGGGGCCCCTAAACTGCTCTGGGGCAGCCGCCTCGTCTCTCACCTGGACGGGGCCGTGGCACCCTCAGGGACCTCTTGGTTTCCTCTCTTACTCACCCTCCAGCATTTCTACTTGGCCTCCGAACTTCTTTAAGGGTAAATCATCTCGCGTCACTCTCCTGCCTCAAATCCTGCCCATCACACTTAGAAAAATGTGGCCTGAGAGAACGGGGATTGAGTTCTCATTCACTGCGGCACCAGTGCTCAGGTTACGGGGCGAGCGGATGCCGTATTCCGCGCTGTGAACTGGGGATGGTGACACAGGCCTTCTAGGGGGACCCAGGATTCGTATGCAATTAGTGAGCGGGTCTGAATTTCATGTTAGAACAACTTAATAGTAACATTCCTCTCCTGTCAAGTCTGAAGCCACTGTGTACATGACCGTCCACCACAGCCCTCGTTTGGCTCGGGAACCAGGCGGGCCCGGTCCTGGCCTCAGTTTCCTCCTGTGTCACATCTGGGTGTCGGATCACCTCACTCCTGAGGCCCCTTCTGACCTGAGAATAACCCGGAAAGCATGCCGAGAGCTCCCCCATGCCTGCCCTCTGCCTCTGCTGGACCTTGGATTGAACATCTGGGAAGACGTGGGGGTGCCCGAGGGCTCCCAGCTGTGGGGGGGCTTTTGTCACATTGGGGTTTGTGACCAAGAAAAGACTGGGGAAATCCTGGAATCCGAACGGAAGGCCGGTTGGTCACTGGCACTCTTGGTCGCTGCAGCCCCAGATTCCCACCCCCCGTGTTTCCCAGACCTCAGCTTTTTTAGCACAGCACCTTTCTCCTCCCTCAGGTTCTTAGTTCTCCGGTGATACAGACTTAATCATTTTCTCGAAATCAACTTGCTTTTTAAATTTAAATGGTTATTTTCCCAGAACTCTTTCTAATCACCAGCTGTTCCTCTTCCCCACAGTTTCATTAGCTACACATAAAGGTGATTGGGAAAGGATAGAGTACAATCACAGCAGGTCACTCAATGAGAAGCCAGGTCTGGCTGACTGCCCAAAGCTTGGGCCTGGGGCCTGGCCCCTCTTCCTGATGGAAAGGGACACTGGGAGATATTAGAGATATTAGGTGTTAAAGGCAAGCGAGGGGCAAACTGAGACTTTTTTTTCTTTACTGTGATCAGAACTGAGAAAGAATTTAAACCAATCAATTGAATAGGAACGATCAGAATGCATGGCAAGAACAGATACATTTTTGTTCAAGGCATGCAGTGGGCCTCCAATAAATTCCATGTCTTGATGTGTGTCTCAGTCAGAAGGGGTTGCAAGTGCTGGTGTAACCGGACAGCGAGGCCACCAGTCCCTCCCACTGCTCCCTACCGCTTTCCTTTAATTAAAATGCTAACTAGCTCTCTCTGCTCCCTCCGATCTGCCTCTTGCCTTTGGAAGGTGGGATGGGGTGGGGAGAGGCTTGTGCTGCTTTCAAGTCAAGGAGGTCAGAGGAATTGGGTGAAAAGGGGGGAAAAAATCCTTCTTCTTTGCTCCGGAGGGAGGGTAACAGTCATAGAAATATCGGCTGCTGTTTACTGCTGTCCTATTACACGCCATGTCCTGTCCTTCCATATGGAATTTCAGCCTTCTGCGCTCTGAGAGGCACAGAAGGTCAGGGGGTTTTTCCAAGGTCTCAGAGCTCAAAACCCATAGATCAAAAGCCTGGGCTGCTTGCGAGAATCCTCAGGGAAATAGAGGGTTTATAACTTTGAAAGTTAAACGTCTCAATGACACAGGGTGGCTGTCCGGGCAGGTGGCATGCAGGGCATTGAATGTGAAACCTGCTTCTTTTGTCTGCTGTGTGACTCTGGGCATGTGAGGTGACCTCTCTGAGCCTCAGTTTCCTCATCTGTAAAATGGGCATAATACCGACTGAACCAAACTCCTGGGCTAGTAGATAGTGAATTGAGACCTGGAGCCTGGGTCCCTGCTCTATCTCCAGCCCCCAGAGCAGTGCCTGGTGGCAAACAACCACTGAATGAATAGTAAATGCTCGACAATCATCCTGCAAAGATGGTGTCTGCTTCATCTTTCCACTATGCTGTCTCCCAGGCCCTTTGAATACAAAATCTTTACATCCCTCACTGGCTAGAAATGGACCTCCCAGACTTCCCAAAGATGCTCTCCCTCTCATTTTATCTGCTCCTGGGGCCGAGACAAAAGTGCTGGCAGAGGCTCGGAACATTCCTTTCTTGTCTGCAGCCCCAGCTGCCGGCAGACTCAATGGGACACAATGACACACTCAGCCAAGGGGGCTCCGTTGTCAAGGCCAGGGGTCACCATGGCAACGAATAAAGTGGAGCCCTTGGCCTTTGCAGATGGCTTACAGGGCCCCGTGCATGGGGCTGTGACGGACAGACTTTATCTTGGACCTGGCTTCCCTCCTCCAACCCAGCTCCGGAGGCCTCGCTGGCCTCTCCTGCAGCGTGGGCCCCAGCCCGGCCTCCCTGCACTCATGGTTTTCTATTAAGCTGCCTCCTGGGGCATCATAGTCATCAGTATGAGGACAGGGGAATACTGTTCTTGGAAATCGGCAAGTGTTAACTCCTAAAAAAGATGAAGGGTACAGCTGAGAAAGTCACACGAACCAGAAATTGGGTCCAAATGTGCCGTGTATGGGCTGGATGAGTCTGGGCCAGTTGCTCAACTCATCAGGGCCTCACTTTCCTCATCTGTAAAATGGGAAGAAGGAAGCCTACCCCTGAGGTCACGAGGCCCTCCATTTGTTCAGGCCCAACTGAAGGGCGAACAGCATGTACAGGAGATGGCTCGTTGCAGGCCATTTCCTCTGTGTCCAAAGAACCCTCTACCTCGTAGGGAAGGCATTTCTTCTATGGCCTGAGGTGCTGGGAAGGGCAAGGACTGTAGGCACTCACGGCAGCCCTGCTACGAGCCTGCACTTCCAGGTTCCACAAGGGAGAACAGAAGCTGGTGTGCGGCAAGGCCTGCTGTCCTCGCCCACCTGGGACCCTGCCGGTCTGCCCCCTCCACCCCAGGCGAACTTAAATCACACATGCAGGGAGCAGTGAGCACGGACACGTTGTTGCCAAAAGGTGGGTCCCCCGCTAGTCTGTGAACAAAGTGAAGGGAAGGAGAACAATTAAGGCTTGGAATGCAGGCCCCCTGAGTACAGAGACAGAGAGCCGTTGCTCTGAGGGTGGGGCGTCTGCAAACGGATGACCCTGCGAGGGGACAGGGGTCAGAGAGCAGCATCTGGCTGAGGAAGGAAGCTGTGCAGTGCGAAGCCCCCACCCGCGGCCAAAGCCACGGTAGGTCCAACCTTTGAATCTGTGTGTCTGGTTCCCCACATGCTCAGGGCACCCGAGCTGAGCTGCGCATACTGATGCACACAGAACAAAGATGGCCTGGCTCTGTTCTTGGTGACCCTGCATTCCCAGGGCAGGGCCAATGACAAGCAAGCAAGGTCAGTGTGATCAGAGGACATGTTTCCCATTCAGAGAAAACAAACTACTGTAAGGACTCCAGGAAGTGCTAAGTATGCATATACCACAGCTTGTAACAAATGGATCATTCATTTCTTCCAAGGTCTGCTGGGCAGGTGGCCGGGGAGCAGTTTGGTGGTGAGCAGAGCTGTGATGTTTGATTGATGGTATTCCTACTGTCCCCTGGAAATATCTTGACTTTTTAGTAATTTAAGAGGTCTTTCGTTTATATGTGCAAGTAGGGAACTGCTACGATTTAATAGGTGAAGGTCTGACAAGTCAGGGCTTAACACATACCATCTCATCTAATCCCAGAAGGCAGATAGTACTCGTGCAGTATTTTTGGGTGAGAGAATAGGCTCAGAGAGGTTTTGCCACTTGCCGACGAACACACAGCTGGAGATAGTGGAGCTGGATTAGAACCAGGCCTCTTTGGGCTTGAAGGCCAAGATCTGGGTGCATTACCAGGTTGGAGGCTTCAATCCTTGCTCAGAATCTCAGACAATTCAGGCGAATACATGTATCTCTTATGGGAACAAGAACAATCTGCAAGTTACGTGCAGCCTTTCTGAACACTCCCATCTACGGGCCACACATTCATGGTGCCTACAGTCACCCTAATGGCGCAATCCCCACCTGGGTCCACACTTGGCACTTCCGCTACACCCCGACACTTGTCCCTGCAGTCCCTTCCAGGGTGCGGAGGCCCAAATTCTATGATGAGGTCGTCTTATCCCAACCAGTGGGATGTTTGCAGGGAGGAACTTAGGACAGCTCCAGGTAATGAAGAATGCTTCCTGGGTGTTTTAAACACTCATCTGCTGAGTTCACCTACCTTTTCAAGCCCCCTAATTCTTCTAGTCAACTTTTTAAACATTTTTTAAATGTTCAGGGGCAGAAAGCCCTGAAGGGTAGGTCCAAGTTAATGAAAAAGCACTCGGACTCACGGCCTTTTGTCAAAAACAACTCCAACCCCATAGGCAGGCTTACACCTTGCTTTCCACGGGGCCTCAGTGGCTGTCAATCACACGGCCCTGGCCGCACAGTCGGGCCTTCTGGATGGCCTTGGCAGATCCTCGTGCCCAGCCCTCCCTCCCCATCTGGCAGCTTGTTTGTGCAAATGTACTTTGCCCACTTGGGGAGTGCTCGGAGTCTTCCCGCGGGACTCCAGGGGGCAGCTGGCGGAGCCCTGAGCCGTTAACCGCATGCTGATACCTTGTTTAGCTGGTTCAGTGAAAGAGGTGGGGCCTGGAGGGCAAAATGTGGCACGGAAGCACAGGAGCTGGAATACAAATCTGGGGAAGAGGGCTGATCACAGGGCGCTCGTGATGATCAATGTACGAGCGAGGCCAGAAGAGCGTCACTTTTGTTACCCCCTCCCCTCTAAAATCAATCACTTCCCCAGTGTTTTGTCCACACAGAGCCAAGTAAAACTGTGATGGAATTTCTCCTAGGAAGGAGTCCTCACTGGAGGGGAGCCCATTCGGGTGCGAACACCTGGTTCCTTGGCTTCCATCAGGAGGTGTTCTCCACCCTACTCCCCTTTGGGAAAAATGCCTCTATTTTATGACTTTTTGATACTTTTGGGGGAAAACAAACTTGCTAAGTGGAAAAAGCAAATGTCTAAAATGAATACTACTGGAGACATGCAAAAAACCCTCGTCATCCTACAGGAGGAAAGAGAAGACCTTTAATTAAAGCATTTTATTTCTTCACACTTCAAAGCTGACTTTTCTTGAACATTCCCTGGCTCCCTGCTACTCCCTAGGAGTAGCCCAGCTGCTTGCCTGGGTACACAGGTCTCCCTGGGTCTCTGGCCCCTCCCTGCCTGCTGACACTGACCGGTTCACTTTCTGCTCTTTCTTGCCTCCTGGCCCTCTCTCAGGTGGCAGTGTTGGAAAGTCCTTTCCACCCTCGCCTCTGTTTACACTCCCTTAACTCTTGCGCATCTTTTTGGAGCATACCTCTAGCCACCTCCTCCAGGAAGCCTTCCTGACTCTCAAATTCAGGGTTCCATGCCACTCATCTGTATTTCTCCAGCAACCCAACTTCTTTTTTTTTAATACAAATTTTCAAATACACAGAATGAACGTGGCTCTACCCACCATGTATCTTCAACAGTTGTCAACATTTGCCATGTTCATGTCATCTGTGTTCTTTTCCAGTTCACCTGTAATGTGATAATCTCTCTTTCTCCCTTTAGCCTGTGAAATTCCTTTATTCACTCACTCATTCATTCATTCATTCATTCATTCGTGGATTCATTGTCAGGCACAGTATTTCCAGATCGCCTACTGTCAGAAGACGCAGTACTACATCCTAAGGGGGTGGTGGAACCGGACAGCAGAGTCTCTGCCTTCTGCCCTGGTGGAAGGGAGAGAGGACAGAGATGAGGTCACACTATGAGGAGGGGCATCAGCTTAACGTGATCCCGAGCGACTGCTTCGTCTCACACCCCCAGCACCACGTCATGGCTCGGCACATTTTTGCCCCACTCCACCACTTGAATGCCCCAGCCAGGGGTCCCCGTGGCAGCCTGGGTCCTGTGATCACCACAGCAACAGCCCTTTCCTCTCCACGCCCTTGGGCGGGGGCGGAGGCAGGGAGGGCGACCAAGAGGACTGAGGACCCACCCCACCTGCTCAGGACAAAGACCACCCCCTTCTTGCAGTCTGCTCTGAGGATGGCTTTTCAAGTGTGTGAACTCCTGGTCCACAGGACCCAGAAACATTGAGCGATTTTATAAACACTCCCTATCTGGGTTCTTCCGTGTTCATTCCAAGGAACTATTAACACCAAGGTGGGGAAAGAAACACAAAACGAGCAAAATACAAGAGGCTGTTCCCAGCTGCCTGAGGCAAACGTCTAAGGCTCTGTGACTTGGCGCATTTATGGGCCCTGATTGAGCAGGTGTGTTTCCTAGGAGGCCTTTACGGCGCACCTGAGTAACCCACCTGAGTAACCCGTTCGCAGGGGAGTCATGGAGGGCAGTCCCGCAGGGAGGAGGTGGGATGAGGAGGCCTCTAAGTCCTGGTCCCCAGCTGAGATCTCGGGAGGAGTCCACAGGGGGTGCCCGCCCAGAGGGAGGGGCTGGCCCCAGGACCTCAGAGGCTAGGTTGGGCCAGCCTGGGCCTGGAGAGCAGTGTTTGCTTACCATCCTGTTCCCAGGGCCCATAAGGGTGCCTAGCAATAGCAGGTGCTAAAAAACAGCCTTGTCATCAGATGTGATAGTGGAAAGTCTGTCTCTGAATCTTGTCCATCAGATTAAAACAATGTTTCTCACCATTTTTTCATTATCATCTTCCTAAGAACTCATTTTAGACAAATCTCCCATGAAAATTTAAATCCTCAAGTTATACTATTTATTTGATTATGTACTGTAGGTATAACCTGCGCTTTCCTCATAAACAGTAAGATTTTTTCTTTGTCTCCCATGAATCAACTCGTACCCTTTGGGGGGCAATATTGATGTCATTGAGGATTCTGGGATTAAGAATGCACTTGCTATGTGCCAGCTGCTAGGCATTTGCTCTGCTTCACCATACTTCATGCTAACAGTCTTAAATCAACCCTACTGCACAGATCAGACTGAAATTCAAAGAGGGTGAGTGACTTGTCCCGTGTCACATAGCTCATAAGCTGCAGAGCCAGAAATCACAACCAGGTCCACGAGACCCTAAATCGAACGCTGTTGTGCATCAGTGCAGAGAAGTTAGGTAGCATGCCCAAGCTCATCCCCCGAAGAACAGGTGACTTGGGACTTTGAATTCCTAAGTCAGTCTGGTTCCAAGGTTCTTTCTGTCCACTATGCTTTCTTGCAAATACCTTTAGGCCACTTGACCAACAATCTGGGTATACAAATCAGAAAGAGAAAAAAATAGCTGGCTAGCAGCAATGACCCCAGAGAGAGAGGTGCCTGATGGATTTTTGGGGAAGACCTGGGTCTAGGCTAGAGCACTAGGGCTGGAGTCTGGTTAAAATAACCTGGAAGTTGATCCACAGGTCATTCTGAAATAACAGATAATTTGGTCTAAGGCAGCGCTGTCCAACAGAAATATAATGCAAGCCTTGAAGGTGAGCTGTATAAGTAGTTTTACATTTTCTAGTGGCCACATTAAAAAAGCAAAACCAGGCAAAGTTAATAATGTATCTTATTTAACCCAGCATATTTAAAATATAATCATTTTAATATGTAATCAAGATGATTATCAATAGTATATTTTTCATTCTTTTTCTTTTTTTGTGTGAAGTCTTCAAAATCTGATGTGAATTTTGATGCTCACAGCACATCTCAGTTTGGGCCAGCCACATCTCACAGGCTTGACAGTCACACGTGGACAGCAGGTGCCATACTGGACAATGTGGGCTGACGTATTGTGTCCAGGTTGCAGTGTGGCTAAAGCAATGAACGATCTGATCCACTGGATTTCCACTGGCTGCCTGGGCTTGTCTGAGCTGTGATGCAGTAACAAGTATTTAAGCCTACGAGTTACTCCCAATGGGGTCTGATAAAAATGGTGTGCAGATAGGACTGGCTATGTGATTTGGGGGACCTTGTGCAAAAAAGTGAATATTCGAGGCCCTTTGTCAAAAAATGATTAAGAATTTCCAGATGGTGCCAGTAGAGTATTAACCATGTTTGGGGCTTTTCTGAGTGCAGGGTCCTATGTGACCACCAGGTCTCCAACCTGCGAAGCCTGCCCTGGGTGCAGAAGAGAAGGACCCTCCAGTGTATCCATCACTGGCCAAGGGGGAGGGCGCCGGGGTTACCAGAACAAGAGTAACAATGACAGCGACCGCCAAAACTGACTGACCACTTAACTTTGGGACAAACCCTGTGCTGAGCTCCTTTGGTTTGCAGAGCAACCTTTGTAGTTACAATAATTATCCACTCTTAGAATCACACACACACAACCAAAAAAAAAAAAGAAAGGAGGAGGAGGAAATGGGAGCGCAGAAAGGTTAAGTGACTTTGCCCAGTGGCACTCAGCCATTCAGTAGCTGAGCCAGGACACAAACCCAGACTGGCTCTAGATCCAGCGTTCTTAACCTCTACACCACAGTAAAGGGTTGAAGTCGCTCAGACTCAAACCAGAAGTGATTCTACTAGAGGTACAAGACTGTTGACTTATCATTAAGAATTTCACAGTAACAGGGCTGGGGGCGGTGGCCGTGGGGTGGTGGAATAATGCGAGTTTTGGCTTGGGCTTCGTTCTAGGTCTGCCTCTGTTTTCTCAACTGAAAACTGGGTGTGATGGAGCTACCGCATCTCCAGGCTGCCCTGAAGATTCAATGAGACTAAAGGAGACGGTCTGTGCACAAAGCTAGGCACTGTGCTCTGCATGTAGCGGGCACTCAAAACTATTCGAACCCACAGAAAAAATGCAAGCATAGCTCAACAACCACCCATAATCCTAGAACCACCAATTGTTAATACTTTGCCACATTTGTACCCACTCTCTCTTTCTGTTCTATTTTCTGAATTGTTAGTTGCAGATACTTCAGAATTTTCTCTCTAAATTCTTTAGCCTGTATCTTCTCAGAACAAGACTTTCTCCTTTGTAACCTCAGCACACATGATCTGAGGTGCAAGGTATTTCATGCTCAGGAAATTTACCTTCGATATAATACTATTATCTAATAGAAAGCCTATATTCAAATTCCCCACTTGTCCCCAAAACGTCCTTTGTGGCAGTGTTTTGTGCTCCAGGCCCCACCCTGGGAGCACTGATTGCATTTGCTTGTGATATTGTAAAATAAACTGCAGCTCATGGGCACCTGGAGACAGAGGTCTGTAGGGTACCTGATGCTAGAGGCACAGGGTGTTTGGGGGCAGGTGGAGGAGGGCGAACAGAATCCTCCCTACTTGGGTAGAAGGTAAAGGTTTTCTGGGAGCAGTGACTGAGGACGTTCAAAGGTGATTAGAGCCCTGGCAGGAGCCCAAGATGGTGGGGCTGCTAAAGGGCAGAGGCCACAGCCTAGGAGAATGGGAGTGGTATCTTAGAGACATCATAAGGGGCAGCAAGGCCTGACTGTGAGGGTACCGCACCATATGCCCAGGGTCTGTTCCTACTTGGACTGGAGCTGTCCTGAGGCTGGTCCTTGTCCCTGAGTCCATCCTCTCCCCAAGGGTGTGCCCAGGCCCCAGTCAGCATTCACCCAGAGCGACTGGCTGCCGAGTCTCCCAAATAGGGACAGGAGAGGCACAAAAGATTTCCCTTCCAGGCGTGGCGTGGCTAGGGCTCTTAAACAGCAAGTCATCAGGATGCCCACATTTTGCCCTGCGAAGGACATTTTGCTTTCTAAGCCTGCTTTCTCCTTGTCCCCTCTTGGGGCATGCCTGCTTTCATGAAAAAATTTGAAATGAACTTCTAATGGGCCATAGAAGTGAAAGCCGCAAAGGGGAGTCCCAGTCCAGAATTTCCTCAGCCTTGCTCTTGGCACGAACCAGCCAGGCTGTCAGAATCTCGCCGAGAGGTTCTTCCTGGAAACTCTGTCGGTGGACGGAAGACATAAAGTGTCCCCATCACGTGTTTCTGAGCTTTACATTCTCCTGGGTTTCCAAGAGAATGGGGTGTGTGTGCTATCTTAGCCCTTAGAATGGGGAGGAAGGGTTTATCTGGGGGTGGCACAAGTGCCTTTTCAAGGTGACCCTCACTTCATTTCCCGACCAGAAAGCAAATGTATGCAGAAGTGGGTCCACACACCTATTGGCCAAAACAAATTCCTGGTTCTAGTGCTTTAATACCCTTTAAAGGGGCTCTTCCCCTTGCTCTCTCCACAAAGCGTCCCTGCAAAATCTGTCCTATACGTTTGTGTGTCCTTCAGACTGAAAGCCACACACAGGTGCACTTGCACACGTGCACGAGTACACACACATTTGCACAATACCACAGTTAAGTCACTGACATGCACTGAGACACATCTCCACATGCCAGCAGATACATGCAAATGTATGAGAACACACACACACACACACACACACACACGTCTGCACTCACAGAGCCTGGTAGGCAGGGTCCTGCAGCAAGCCCAGCTCCGGCCTGCTTAAAATGCCTCCTCTAAGCCATTCTGCGGAGCCTCAGGGGCGTGACCAGCTGGATCATCCTAAGAGGTGCCTTGGGTACCAGCCCCCCGCTCGGGAGGATGCTCCCGACTTGCTGGCAGTCCCCAGGACATGGGCACAGGCGCAGCAGGGAGGACAGGATCGGAAGCTGAGCAGATTGGGGAAAGGGATGCGCTCAGCTGGTTCCCAGCAAGTGCTAGAGGCAGAGGATCAGGGAGGGGGTGAGGCGGGGCGGCGGGCGAGAGTCTGAAAGACGGCCTCAGAAATCCAGAGACTTTCAGACAGAAATGGACAGATGCACACAGAAACAAAGACAGAGCTGGAAAAAAGGAGAATGAAAATCAGAGAGAGAAAAATAGAAAACACACGAGATCTTTAAAAAGATGTTTTAAGTCCAGCTCGGTTTAAGCTGGAAAGGTGAGCCACCTGCCAAGGGACCTTCTGAAGTGGGCTCTTTGCCTCCCCTGTCCCATTCCAGGGGTCTCTTCCTAGATTTCTCTCTAACAGGCTCAGGAAGCAGAGACCCAAGGCTCCAGACTCCTCATGGCGTCCCGGATGCTCCTGGTGGCAGCGGCTGCTCAGCTCATGAGATGGCTGCAGCCTGGAAGGGGCTCTGAGGGGCGCTGAGTCACCTCCCAGACCTTGGGGAGCGGGCAGAGGGGCGGCTCCGGCCCTGACAATCCCCCTGATCCCCTGCCTGGAGGAGATTGGGGGGCCGAGCGCTCTAGCTCCCTCCCCCCATAAGAGCCCCAAGCTGGGGTCAACGCCTGTCCAGTGGGGGTCCAGAAGAGGAAGTGGACATGGTCACAAGGTTGGGGGGAGGGGGGAGGGGGACACAGAGCTTTTGGTCACGTGCTGCTCATCAGCTGCCATGACGACGGCAAGGTGGTGGGGGCCCCCAGCCCCAGAGACGGGTTGGTTCTAAATCACCGTGACAGCGCTTCAGTTGAGCTATTACGCTGTTGCCGTGGCAACCAATGGGATCAAATCACAGAGGAAATCTGTAATTATTACAAGCCAGATACCAGCGAACTCGGCACGGTAATCAGCACGTAGGGCAATTCTGCTTGAACTCTGGGAGGGCGAGATGCCGGCCCCCAGCCCCCACCTCGGGGAGGGAGAAGGCCACCGGGGGGCTGGAAGGCAGATCTGTTGATGCCCCAGAATGGGAACCCGGAAGGATCTCTTGCACAATGAGCAGTATTAAGCGAGACCGTATGAAACTGCCAACATCTGACCACTGAAAAATACGTCCCATGAATTTAGTATACGAATTTCCAATGAAGGGCAAAGTCGAACTTGACAGTGAGCACACATACACCAGCGCCCGGCTTCCGCTGTTGACGCCGTTCCCATGAGCGCTTTATCTCGGATCTGCCTCTGTATCTCCATCCGTTTACCCTCTCCGTGTTTGACGCGTCTCAAGGTAAATTGCAGACACCAGTACCCTTTCCCCTTCAAATACCACAGTCTGAGTAAAGTTAAATATCTGATGATTTTTGAACAAGAACAGCAATTTCATATGGTCCAATCTAAATAGAATAAAATCTAGATTTCTGTCATCCAGCCATTCATCCAGCCACCCACCCACCCATCCATCGATGCACCCCCTGGGGTATCTCATGCATGCTCCTGGTTTCCACGAATGGCTCACCATGCCGTTTCCCTCCTCTCCCTCCCTAGTCCAGTAGCTGCCTCCAACAGGAGGTCCTGCATATTAAGCTCAGCGTGTTCTCAGCTAAAATCATGGTCTCCCCTTCACCACACCTACTCCCTCTCCGGCGCTCAGCACCAACCATTTTTTCCCAGCTTAATTCAGCTTGAAGGAATTTGTCTCGCTGATTGGAACTGAAAGCAACTTAAATGCCCATCAGAAGGAGGTGGCCAAACAAATTTTGGTGCACCCACAGTACAGAATAGCATTTATCTAATAAAGAGAATTAGCCTGTGCTTTATGCACTGACATGAGAAAGTGCCTGACGCATTAACTTCAAGCAAGTTGCAATGGGGCATGTTTAGTGCAACATCTCCCACTCTTACAGGTGGGTGTCATGTTGGTCTGAGACACAAATAGGTACCAGTATGTCCAGGGGACATGGCTTTAGGAGCTGCCTCTTCTCTGTCACAAGTGACAATAGTTCTCCATCAGGTTGGAGTCCACAGAGGCACCAGGAATACCTTGCCTGCCTTTCGAGTGTCCCTACTGATACACAGCAGGGAAGCCCCATTATCACGCAAGGTCACCCTGCAGGCTGTGGGCTGGACCAGGCACTGGTCATCTCTCCTGTCTGGGGGACGCTTGTGGAAGCCATCTAACTGGAGGGTAAAGTAAAACTGGGACACACTTTGGAGGCTTGGCAAGTCTTGGGGAGCACAACAGGTTGACAGGAAAAACTTGAGTCTGGTTCTGGCTCAGAGCTTGAAAGCCTCCTGCACCTCTGTCTCCCTGCTTTCTGAGGGGCTGACTCCCCTCCAAGGGCCGTTCTGAAGGTCTAGTGTGGTGACGGAGGTGCAAACAGCACACCCAAGTCATTGCTAAACTGCTCAATGCATGCTTTCCGTGCCCTTCCCCAGCCCCCACAGATGCAGCTCCTTTACAAAGAACCCGGAACAGATTAATGTTAGCTGTATGTTCTGTTTAACCCGATATGTACAAAGCATCATTTCGACATGTATAAGAACGAATGGAGGTTTAATAGTCTTTGTCAAACTATATCTTTGAAATCCATGTGTACTTCATGCCCAGGGTGTAGTTCAGAGTAGCCACATTTTGGGTGCCGAGGAGCCACACGTGGCTTACTGGAGAAGTAGTTGTACCTGGGCCACCTGTACCTGGAAGGAGCTAAAGCTTTAATAATGATTCTGACCACCAGTTATTGAGCACCTGCTGTATACCTGGCCCTGTTCCAAGTTTTTCACAAATACTGACTCCATTTATCCTCATGGCTGTGGAAAGCAGGTGCTCTCAGGAGAAAACTGAAGTTCAGGCAGTTTAGGGTCCACATCCAAGGCCATGGAGCTAAATGACCTGAAGAGTTGGTTGAAAGCTGAATCAGAGTTCATCCCTGGAAACCTGGCCCTTCCTGTGGCCACCAACGAATGCCAAATATCCTGTTACAACATGTCAGGCACATGGGTCTGTAAAAATCAAACTCCTGAGAAAAGGATTTGACTTGCGGCACTGAATTTTAAGCAAACTGATTCATCAGTCCATACGCTCGTTTAAGCATTCATTTAAAAGTGCGCAAGGCACTGTGAACTTCGTACCAGCACAAGGGCCTGAAGAATTGATCATAGACCAGACACTGACTAGCCAGCCGTAGCGCCTCCCTCTGCCTTGGTGGGATGTGCATTAGAGGGATTCCCTCAGGCGCAGGTCTCTGTGCCCCCAGAGCAGCTCCCCGTCAGCACAGTGGGGTTCACTCCTTCAGAAGGTGGCACATGGTAAGGCCAGCTGGCTCCGGCTTGCTCCATCCGCTCAGGCCACATCTGACCTGACCGTGACATGGAAGTACTGGCCATGTTTACTGGGGGTGGGGACGGAGGTGGTGGTTTTATGATTGGTCCTGAAATGATCCTGTTCAAAGCCCAAGAGTTACATGACTTGGGGCTCCCTACATCCTGGTTAGGATGCACTGGAGTTGTGTCTGGCCAGCTTTTTGGTTCCAGAGTACGGCTCTGCCTCAGAAAGCCAGGCTTCCCTCTTGCTTCGTGCAAACTGGCATGAAAGTTGAGCCCATGTGAGTGCTCACTTCTGGAACACGACACAACCGGGATTACCTGGTTGCCAGCCCGAGGACAGAACCAGAGCAGGGAGGAGAAAGGGACCCCTAATCTGCCACCAAATTATGTCTCTAATTCATCTGCTTCTCCCCCTCATTTCCACTACCTCCTTCTCTGGGCCACCACACTCACCTCTCACCAGGACAGCTGCAGGCACAGGGCCACCTTCCAGCTCCCATACCCTCAGCTTGTCCCTACCAGCTCAATAGTGGTTCCTAGCCTGTCAAGAGGCCTCCGAGATGCTGCCCAAGGCTGCCCCTGCCTGCCTACCCCTCCTGACTCATATGCCACACTCTGCCTTTTGCTTACTCTCTGAGGCCATTCTGGCGTCTGATTCCTAGAAAGTGCAGGGCTTTGTGGCCTCAGGACCTTTGCACTGGCTGTTCTTGCTGCCTGGACTGCTTCCCTCATTCCTGCTCAGCCAACTTCCATGAATCCCTCAGGTTTCAAACATCCCATGTTTACATCCTCAGAAAAGCTTTTTTACTCTCATGGCAATATAGCTATCCCACTGTAATTTCTTATAGCTCTCTGTCACTGTTTCTTTCCACTTATCTCAGTTTGCACTTACGCATTTATTTGTGGAGTATCTGCTCAATGCATGCCTTCCATGCCCTTCCCCAGCCCCCACAGATGCAGCGTGTCCCCAGCAGACAGCACAGTGCCTGGCACACAGGATGAACACATGCAATATCTATTGCATGAATTCTTACTGTACCCATTTGACAGATGAGAGACCCGAGGGCTTAGAAGAAAAGAAACTTCCCCAAATGACACAATTAGAAAAAAACTATTGATAGACTACTGTGTGCAAGGTCTTAATTCACAGGGTCCAGAGGCTCTGCCAAGAAATGTGGGCAAATGGCACAGGTACACGGTGATACACAGGAAATGGCACTGTTTGCCACGGGAACTGTAAAGCTGCTCTTCTCTTTCAACTATTTTAGAAATTGAGGGTGCACGTTAGATGGGGAGTCAATTTCCTCTGTTTGAAATGAGACCCAGAAGGAAGAGTCAACCAACCAACTAATCAATCTGGAGTTTGGTCGTGGCCCTTCTGACCTCATGTGTGAGTCAGAACGTCAGCCCTGGCTCTCCAGACAGACACGGGTAGGGAGTACCTGGGTCCAACCCTTTTGAAAAGCAATGTATCCACAAGGAAGAAAGAGAGATTAAATATTTTGACCCAAGTAAGTCCACCTCCAGAAATGCAGCGAGTGCAAAAAATTCTAAATTACTCTAGAAATTAGAAGAGTGTCCTTGAGAAGAGTGGACAGCTGAAAACAGTGGCACCAACAGCAGAGGACAGCTCAAATACGGTGTGACACAACAGCCGAGTTATTTACCAAGCACCACATAAGAAGGCAAGGAAATGATTTTCAAAGCACTATGATGAGAGAAAAAAAGACCATACAAATTTTATATGCAGTAGGGCCATCATTTCATAGAGGCACGAAAACAAAACCGCAGACAAATACCTGAGGAAGGAAGGCCAGAAAGAAGTGTATTTTCTGTTCAACAGTTTTATCTCACCGAAGGGTCTATAGAGTGGCCATCTACTTTTTTCTACCTTTTTGTATTTTCTCAATCATTTCTACTGACCTGTACTATTCATTTCTTCAAATGTTTGGAGGGAAGAAGCCTCTCTAGCTTTCTCAGACAATACACAGAGAGAAACTATGACAGGGAATGACAGCAGCCTCGGTTGACAGCAGCCGAATGTGTCTAGACATTTGATTATAGGAAAACAACTACTGAATAACTTGGCATAACATGGCATTAGCAGAGAACCCAGACGCACTTGAAAATTGATCCATGTTCGGTTTGGTTTCTGAAGGTGCTGGAAAGAGGAGACGAGCTTCTAAGTGGAGTACAAAAAGGGACACGGTTTTCTGGCACTGAGTCAGGCCAAACTGAATTCCAATCCCCAGGAAATACTTAACAAGTTGAAAGTAGGTCAACATAGGCAGGCAACGTGGTGCATCTTTAATTGACACAAAGCAAAACTTCTCCGCTCATCCCAACACAGCGGAGGGAAGGGAAGCTCGGAGAGAAATCTGGAATCCACAGAGGGCCAGCAAAGAAGAGGAGATTCTGAGGCTTTGCTGCCCTTGGATTTGAATTCCAGGCCAGGGACCTGCAAACTATGGCCGGTCACTGATTTTTTAAAATAAAGATTTATTGAAACACTCCTCCATGCGGCTGCTTTAAATGCTACAATGGCAAAGCAGAGCAGCTGTAACAGAAACCACCTGGCTTGCAAGGCCAAAAATATTACCCATTTGGTCCTTGACAGAAAGAGTTTGCTGAGCTTTGATCTAGGCATTCAAAGCTTTGAAACTACACATCTGTCCTGTCTTCCTAAAAGCAGACTGGTGATCCATGTCACTCCCTTTCAAGGGGAGTTCAGTTTGTAGAGGGGGCATGAGCGCTCTGCTCTGGCAGAGCCACGCGGGGCCTGGAGCGGAGCCAGCACTTAGTCAGGCAGCTCTTCTGTCACCGCTCTTGATGTGGTCTCTCCAGCCCGGCTCTGCCTCGTCACTACCTGCTCTCATGACATGGTGCCTGTTTCCTTCACAGCCCTCGCTCCAACTTCTAATTACAGAATTAATCATGGGATTTCATGGACAGGGTGGAGGGAAATGCCTGATGCCATTCATATGAAGTACAAAATAAGCAAAGGTGATTTCTGCTGACTGATGCAAAGTAGGAGTTACCCTTTGGGGGTTATTAACTGGGAAGGGACAGAGGGAAACCCTCTGTGGGCTGGGAATAGTCTATCGTGACCTGGGTGTTGGCCCCATAGGTGTTCCCACAGAGGAATTCATCAAGCTGTATATTTAAGTTTGGTGTGGTTCACTATAGTAAGTTATTCATCAGTTTAAAATAAGATAAAAGGAGAGAGAGAGAAAATATCAAGAAAATCCAGCTCCCACCCTGAGCCCCAAATTAATTGCATCATTTTCGTTAAGGGGCCTCTCCAAGTAACCGTGAGCTCTGAGAGGGCAAGGACACATGCAGGCTGCTTGCACACGCATCCTCGCCCCGGTAAGGTGCTCGCTACAGGGTGCCTATCAACAAGTATTCACAAAGAGAGGGAATAAAGGAAGTGGCCGGTCCCCAGCGCAGCAGGCTGCACGCTCCAAGAACGGCTGACAGTATGTCCTCTCCTACAGATCTTGTCTCTGTTACCTTGCCCTCCCCCTCATCAGGAGCTGGGGGTGGGGGCTCTCTCTCCACCCCTTTGAATCTGGGGAGGCCCTGTGCCTGCTTTGACCAAAACAATATGATGCCCTGTGGAAAACAGGTCAGTGATTCTTTAGAGAGTTACACACAGAATTACCGTACGACCCAGGAATTCCCCTCCACTCTGAGTACATACTGTAAAAAATCGAAAGCAAGGACTGAAACATATTTGTATGCTGGTGTTCATAGCAGCACTATGAACAGCAGCCAACAAGTGGAAACACCAAGTATGCATTGATGAATGAGTGGATGAACAAAATGTGGTCTATCCGTACAACAAAACACTGATCCATAAAAGCAATAAAGTATTTATGCATGTGACAACATGGATGAACCCTGCAGACAGTACAGTAAATGAACGACACAAAAGGACAGCGTATGACATATGACCCACTTGAAAGAAATATCCTGAATAGGCCCATTTATAGACAGGAGGTAGATTTCAGGTTACCAGTTGCTGGAGGGAGGAGGGAAAAGGGAGTTATTACTTAACAGTTGCAGAAACTTCTGTTTGGGGTGATTTAAAATATTTGGAACTAGATAGTGGTGATGGTTGCATAGCACTGGGAATGGAATTCATGCCACTGAATTGTACACTTAAAAATGACCAACATGACAAATTTTGTTACATATATAAAATGTTAATAATGTCATATACCCAAACCTACTGAATTGGATGCTGAATGGGTGAACTGTACAATATGTGAATTGTATCTCCATAGAGCTGCCAGAGAATAAACCAACACGGCAGAAGTGCCACCATGCCAGCTCCAGGCATTGCCTCATCCTGCCTCTTGGCGGCCGGCCTCCGCAGGAGAGCGACCACTCTGAGAAGCCCAAGTCACGAGGGGGTCCTCGAGGCTGACACCCCATGGAGAGAGAGAGAAAGAGAGAGGCCAGCAGCACCGGGAGCCAAGTCTGCGAGTGAAGCAACCGCCTTGGACGTCCAGTCCCGCTGATTCTTTGATGATTCCGGCCTGGCTGCGCCTGCCCCACTGCTGCAGGAGACCCCGGGCCGGGGCACCCAGCCAAGCCCAGGCCAGGCAGCCCCAGAAGTGGGGGAGAGAGTAATCAGCTGTTGTCTGCAGCCCTGAAGGTCTAGAGGCTCTGCCCAGGTCTCAGCACTGTGGGACCATCTGAGGCGGGGAGTCCTTGTGAGGCTCTATGCCACATTGCTCTGACTCAAATACTGACCCCTTCAGTCACAGCCCATTAGTGCCGGCCGGTAACTGAACCCCGGCTTCCCGAGATCAAGGGTCCGGTCTGCCTTACCAGGTGGTTCTAAGGAGAGATGACATGGCCAGGCCCTCTGCTCCCTTTTGCCCCCCTCTCTGGCCACCCTGGCTCTCCTCTCACCTGTTCAGGAACCCCAGGGTGAGACAGGGGGCACAGCTACTGCGGAGGGGAGCTCTGAGCTCAGCGGCCCCCTCGTTCTCCCCCTGGCAGTGGGAGCGCTCAGGCACACAAGCAGGAGGCCCGGGGCCTTCGGAGGGAGTGCACGGCCCTCCTGGCACCTTGATTTTGGACTTCAGCCTCCAGAACCATGAGACAATACTTTTTGTCATTTCAAGCTACTCGGTCTGTGGTGCACTAGCCCTTAGGAAGCAAGTGCATTCTCTCAACGAATGTTTACAAGAATCACATCAGACAGGTACTGCTCTCATCTCCCCAATTTACAGATTGTCATCTCCTCCAATTTCAAATTTACACGTGAGGGAAGGAAACCGCAAGCTGACACATCCATCACACGGGCTTGGATCTGAACCAGGCACTGACTCCTTCCCCTCATGTCCTGACTTCATTCCAGATATTTCTGGGACGTCCTCTCTTCGCTTCTCCAGCTGAATCCAAACCACCTCTGCCCACAGGAGCCTCCTAAGTGATCTCCAAGCTTCCTGTTCAAGTCGCCTTCCACGGGGCGGCTGGAGGAACCGTTATAAAGTGAAACAGCTCACATCGCTCCCTGGTTGCTTACTTGCCGAGGGTGTGTAACAGCAAAGAAAACCCAAGCTCCCACTAGGACCTCCAAGTCTCCGGGCCTGGGCCGGGCACCTTCAGTGACCCCTGCCTGGCCGGAGCCTGGAACGTGCTTCCGCATCTCTGAGGAGTCAGCACTTTCTCCAGCTCAAATATCACCTCTTTGGAGAGGCCTTCCTTGGCTCTTGTGGCTTCACACCCCCGAATTTTATTTTCCTGTGGCCCTACACCATTTTCTCATTTGGTGATTGATGCAGCCGTTTCCCCATACTGGAATGCAAGTCACTCGCCTCTCTTGTTCACCTGTTTCACTACAGACGTGCAATATAAATTGTGTGTTGAGTGTTGGTAAGTCCTTAGGATGTGGACACCTCTGGGGATGCGAGCAGCAGGCTGATTTTGTGGGAGGAAAAACTAAAATCAACAAATGGTCACCCAACCCCGGCAGCTTCCTCTGGGGAGAGTAGGAGGCCTTGGGTCAGCTGGGCCTGGCCTGTCCAAGATCAGTGCTTCTTAGGTCTGCCCCAGGTCTCCCGACGGTCCCATTGGTGGGTCAGCATCGCAGACAAGAAGGGCTGGCCTGGGCTGAGGGGACACAGGCGGAGTGCTGATTCCCAAACCTCCCGAGAGGAGGACGAGGGCGGCTGTCCTCCCAGGGAGCCCTCCTGCACGGTCACAGAGTCCTGGGCAGGGGGAAGGCAGCAACAGGACCCCACATGGCAGAGGCGAAAGGGCCCATAAGCTATGGCACGAGCCGTGCCCCGAGACCTGGGTTTAAGTCCTAGCTGTGTCTTGTGCGTGGTTGCAGTCTTGGATAAGTTACAAAACGAGAGAAATAACCAGAATGGGCCGCTTTTGGCTCATTAACTAAGAAAGCTCCTCGTATTGGAGTGGATTCAATCCACAGGCTGGGTGTCCTTGTCTAGGATGGTCCAGAGGGAAGGGGCCTGGTTAGACAGGTGGGCTCCGAGGTACCTCCGGGCCTGGCGCTCTGAGATTCCGTGCGCTCTCTGACGGTCTACTGCCCAGGTCCACTCCCCGGTTTGGGAGACGGCAGGAATTGAGCTCCCGGACGCAAACTGATCTGTTCAGTCAGCCCGGTAACTGCTCACCAAGAGTGACTTGTTCTGAACCTTAGCTCCATCACGGGGAGACTTCCCATCCCACAGATGAGAAAAACCAGGACAAAGAAGGGCCCTGTGGTGGGTCAGGCTGTACCTACTTCTGTGCCGCCTGATTTCTAGAGCTCGCTGACACTCTTCAACATCTTGTGATGCAACGGGGTGCCGTTTTGCAGATGGGGAAACTGAGGCTCAGAGAAGATTAAGCCAAACTCACCCCCACTCTTACAGTGAAGCAGCAGCAGTTGACACTGGAACTCATATCTGTCCAGCTGCCTAGCTTTTCTGCAGAATCATGAGCAGGGTGTTATGGGGTGATTCTACAGAGATGGAGAAATGCAATCTTTACAATCTTGGCTCCTGCAGAAAGGAAGAGAGTGAGGTGTGGCCTCTTACTGCAGCCAGTATGAGCCACCTCCTTCTCATTCCAGTTTTTCTCCCAACTCAAGGGAGAAATATTTTGTAAACTCGGCAACTGGCCCCTAAAAACATGTGGCAGTCACATGCCCTTCCTACCTGCAAAGGCCGTCCCCCAGCAAAGCTGGGACTCTCTCTCACAGCCTCGAGGAGACCCAAGTTCTCTCGAGGAAAACTTGCGCTGCTGCAGCATGGGTCCGAAGAGGATGGACGCCAGTGTCCCCAGCAGCAGAGGCTCAAGCTCAGAGCCTGGGCACATGCCTCCTGGGCCTGAGTCTGTGTGAAACGCTGGGCCTGGGCAGGAGGCCGGGGAAGTGCAGCGCGTGGGGAAGGCAGCACAGAGCCACATTTTCCAACCTGGAACTTGCCCCTGAGGGTTAGGATGTGGTGGCCTGCCAGTTTTCTTTCCTTCTCTGCCCAGGAGCTCCTGCCCAGACACAGCCCAAGGCCAGATTTCTATTACTCTAGGGATTGCTCAGCCTTGATCTCATTAACTGTCGGAACTGCATAAAAACCTCAGAGATCTTGTCCAACCTTCCATTTAACAGAGTGAAAAAACAAGGCTCAGAGAAGACAAGCGATTTGATGCCTCATAGGAGGCTCTTGACAAGGAACAGGGCTACGTTTCTGACAGCCTCTCTGGGCCAGGCTGCTCTTGAACTCTTAATCACCTAAGATGGAAATGTCACCTGCATACAATCCTGTGAAAGTACTTAACCTCTCGGTGCCTCAGTTTCCTGTTTGTGTTGACAGGACCTCCCTTGGGGGATACACAATAACTCACAGAAACTAGGCAAGCAGTTTTGTGTGCCCAGTTCCCTACTAAAGGCAGAGCCCTGGGCAGCCATCATATCTTCAGCACTGCTTGCAAGGTTGACCCCAAAATTAAGTGTGGCAAGCGTCACGTGCAGACACCCCTGAGCCCTGCAGCCAGCCTTGCTCATTGGAGCTGGGGAGAGGCAGGACACAGGGGCGTGACTGCTGCCCCCATGCTGGGCCTGGGCAGGACCTTCCCAGCAACCCCAGTGTCAGGAAGGGGAGCATGTGCCTCATTTTATGACCTTCTCCAGGTTAAACATCACCAGTCCTGGGGGAAATTCAATTACAATTCACTATCTCCTACGACATACCTTCGATCCTTCAAAGGTCTGAGCCAAGCGCACCTCTCCTCAGTCGTACTGGAGGAGGTGTTTATTCAGTTGGCCAAGGTAGCAGACTGCCCTCACAGAGGGCGGGGAGGGGCTTGCATGTTTGCTCAAGATAAGCATGCAGGTAATTCACCTGGACCAATGTAGTGACCTCTGGCATACTGTGTTTGGCAGCAACGGCAATAATTTATTAAAATTCTCCTTGTCGAGAAAGAAAAGAACATATACGGCAAGTGCTTAGAGTTTCAGGCCCCGATGGAGGGGTCCTTTCTCTCAACACCCCCATCGACACAGGGGTGACCGCAACACTGGCAATGCCCTGGAACGCAGGATTCAGAATGGTGAGTTTTCAAAATCTATCCTGAGCTAGGTGTCATGGGTTTAGCTGCACCCCCTTGTTGATGGGATCTAAAGCATTTTACGGACTTGGACGCAGAGCCCAGGGCCTGCTCTCCTCGCGGGAGAAAACCCCAGAAGCCCGGTAAGAACCAATCACAGGGACCAGGTGTTAGACCTGCACTTCCTACAGAACATCCTCTGAAAACACCAGAAGGGGATGGAAAAGGCATGTGCTCAACGACAGCACTGCGGACTTCTGGGGCCAGGTAATTCCTTGCCGTGTGTGGAAGGATGTCCCGAGCGCTGTGGGGTAGGGAGCAACACTCCTGGCTTCCACCCACTTGAAGCCAGGAGTCCTACCCTCCCTGACCTTGTGACAACCTAGAACATCTCCAGGCTCTTGTCAAATGTGCCCTCGCTTTGGTGGTGGGGGGTGCAGGGGGGTCACAACTGCCCAGTGGGAACCCACAACTCTTAGGGGACAATGTCAGGCCCTCATCTCCTCCGAGGGGATGTATGAACTATGCCCCAGATGCAAGCGTTTGGCAAAGCAGTTCTGGTGGCATAGTTCAGGTCGCAGCGCAGTTCCTGGGGAGCTGGTGCACGTTTGGTAATGGCCCCTCAGCTGGAAAGTGGGTCTGAAAACATATCACAGAGTTGTCCTGGGGTTCCCAGAGGGGGGACTCTCAGCACCCAGGACACTGCCTGCCGAGCAGGGGCGGTGCTCAGGGAACAGGTGCCAGGCACGCCTATACGGGAGCCTGGTTTGACAAAGGGAGGGACTAACAGAAATCCGTGGTCTGGTTTTTCTTTGTTGTTTTTCCCTAACTTATCCCACCGTACAGAGGAAGGCCAATCCTATTCCAAAATCCTCATTCAGAACACCATCTTTCCAGGCTCTGAATGTTCCTGAAGCTTACCTTTTCCATTCTTTTGCCAAGAAATTCCTGCCTTGAAAGCCCACAAGGAACACAACAGATGCCTGGATTCACGAAAACATCAATCTTCTCGGCTCTGCCTGGACCTCCCGCCCTGGAACAGGGACGGACTCATTTAATGAGATTTTAAGTGCTGGCCTACACAGGTCTGTCTCCCCGTCTCCCGATTCTGTAACAGCCCAGCAGACCTACATCTTGACTAAACCTTCTCAATCACTCTAGTTGGTGCAGAAAGAAACAAAACCCAACTAAAAAGGCAGTGCCAAGAACAGGATGAGGGGTCTTAGGCCTCGGTATTCATCAGCCTAGCTCAGGGAATGGACCTACGGACATTTTAGAATCCTGATTAGATGCTGTACCTAAGCGGGTGAAATTCCTGACCAGCCTGCTCCACTCTTTACCTTGAAAAGGAAAACAGCACCACTGAAGTTTAGAGAATAAAATCTGTAGAGAGCTGGAAACTGTATTTTGTGCCCCTTGGAAGCTGTGTGGCCTTAAGCAAGTGACTTGAGCTTTCTGAGCTTTTGTTCTCATCTGCAGTGGGACTAGCTAGAGATCATGCAGTAGAGATGATGATGAAAAACGGGAAGGAATGATTCAAGTCCGCAGCACAGTGTCTGACACCAGGCCCATCCCAGGAATGCCGGACAGCAGGACAGAGTCGCCAGGCTGGGGAGAGTAGGTTCCAGGCCTGACGTGGTGCCTGGCAGAGGGTGCTGCTGGCAGAGCTCAGGCTGCTGCCTGGGAGACCTGTTGCTTCCCCAACTAGCAAACTGAAATGCTCGGTGCCAGGCACTGCGGGGTGAGACTCAGTGGGACCTGTGTGACACTCCAGAGGATGTCAAAGCAGCAACCGCAGGGGTGCTGAGAGGGCTCTTGGAATGGCCCTTAATCTGGAAGATTCAAAGGGACTCTTCTTACTCTCTTAGGATAACCATTCTTGGCATAAACCAGCCATTGAACGTGGTTCCGAGGCCTTGAGCCCTGGCCCTGCTCACTTCCCAGTCTCTGCACACCCCACCTTCCCCTGTCTCTGGGTTCCGCCACTTGGACCTGTGCCTGTCACGTGCAGACTTACTCCACAGCCTTTGCAGATGCTGTTCTCACTGCCCCAAATGTTTTTCCCTTGCTTCTGACTCCTCGATTCCTACTCAGCCCTCTGATTTAAACTCCACATGCACCTCCTTTGGGAAGCCCTCCCTGACCCTCTGTGCACACTCTTAGCCCCACATACCTCTCACCTTTGTGGCATCATCACATTACTTGGCATCTGTTTGTATAATTATTTAGTTCATGTTTGGCTGCTTCCAAGACTGCAAACCTCTTTAAGCTGTGCTTATGCTTAAAGTTAGACCCCCATCATTACATCTGTCCTGGGCCTTTAATATGTTTTTGTTAAATTGATAGTAGAAGTATGGAAGTCTCTTCAGAGGGCAATCTAGCATGTTTTACCATGTTCTAAGGCTACAGTGGTCAAAACAATGCGGTGTTGGGGTACTTACTAATGAGACAGGGGAGAGAACAAAGAAACAGTCGTATGCCTGTTTTTCCAACCAAGTATCAGTGATACCGGGTGAATGGGATTATTGATATGGAAAGATAAATTTGTCATGACTGTCCTTAACCCAATATGTAAAAATCAACCCCACACAGATTCTAGAGATAAATCTGAAAGGCAAACCATGAAAGCTTCTGTTTACTAATAGAGGGGGCAATATAAATGACCTTGAATTTCTGAAACTGGATACAGAAAGCACTAACAAGAAAAGATTAATAACATGAATGATACAAAAATTAAAAATTCCAGTCATCAAAAGCCACCACTGAAAACGGGACTCATACCACAGAGTAGGAGAAGATATTGGCAGAACATGTAAGTGCCAACGGGGTCACAACAGAGCATGATAAAAAGCAATGAGAAAAAAAATAAACAAAAGAAAAATGGACAAGAGATCTGAACAAGCACTTCATAAAATAGGAAACCCAAATGACCAATAAACACATAGAAAAGATGATCAGATTTAGTTAGTAATTAGAAAATTAAAGAAACCACCACACACACACCAGAATGGCTGATACTGAAAAATACAACAGTAAGTCAAGGTACTGGAGTTGGATGGCACACGGAGCAACTGGAATCTCATACACATTGCTGCTGGAGTCTAGACTGGGCAATACCTTGTTCTAGAATGTTCATGGCAGCACTACTTATAATGGCTTTGCTATGGAGTAAATTGTGTTTCCTCAAAAATTCATATGTTAGAGCCCATTAACCCTCACACTGGAGATGGGGCCTTTGGGAGGGAATTCGGTTTGGATCAGGTGAGGACAAATGGGGCCCTTATGACAAGGTAAACGTCCTTGTAAGAAGAGCTACACCAGGGTGCTTTCTCTGGCATGCGAGGGCACAGTGAGAAGGCACCTGTGTGCAGGCCAGGAGGGACTGGGGAGGGAAGGAGGTGCGGTCTGGACCCTGGCACTTGGAGGTCCCCGGTGAAACCCCTGGTTGAAGCAAAGCCAATCTCAGATCAAGTCCGGTGTGTGGGTCTTCCTAATTCTGACCTTAGCCAAAAAACTTAAAACTGATTCTGTGTCTTCACCCACAAAAGAGGACCTCTCCGCCTGGGTACTGAGAGCATTAAATGAAGGGATACAAATAGAGCCCGGCATCTGGAAAAGCACTCAACCACGCTTGCTCTTAGCATCCAGCCTAATAATCACCAATATGTTGTTCCACGAGGTGGTACTATTGTCACTTCACAGATGAGGAAAGTGAGGTGCAGATGTCACAATCTCTAGGGCACTCAGGGAGCCAGCAACACAGCCGCTTTCCAAGTACAGGACTTTTCCCTCCACTCCACAGGGGCGTCTAAGTCACAGAGCCCGACCCAAGCCTGCAGCGGGCTTTTGAGGGGTTGTGTGGGGTTGAATCTGGTTACTGCAAATGGTCTGAGTTGTCTGTGCATGGCTGCTCCTTGGGACTTTCTCTACCTACCACTGGTTTTATTTATTCAGCAGTTTTATACTTAATTTATTCAGCAGTTTAACCCTGTTCTCTCATTTGCTGGAGCAGCTGGTCCTCCCAAACTGCTGTGATTGTCAAGGGGTAAGACATTATGATTCTCATTGATGGATGAGTAAACTGAGGCCAGAGAGAGCAGTGGGACCCCCAGAGGCATCCGGGTGGTGCAGTGTTCAGGCAGCAGGGCCCCAGAGTCTGTCAGCCTGGGTCTCTCTGTGCACATGCTGCCTTCACTGTGAGCCCGGGCGAACCAGCCATCCATTCTGAGCCTGCATTTCCCACCTCTGCAATCTGATCAGTCTTTATCCTGGGGTTGCTGTCAGCAGTGAGACAAGCAAATATACATAAAACCTGTAGAACAGCCTTAGCGCCCACTCAGTACTCAGCAAATAAGAGCTGCCACCATCTTTGGGTCATTGTCATTAAGATGGGTGGAGGCTGAGTCAGACTCTGTCCAGGGTCCTCTGTCTCCTCTGTCCTCTTGTGGCTTATCATTACCTTGCCAGTCCAGCTCTGGAGCTCCCTGGGCCCCCATCCCCAGGTGAGAAGGTCCATGCGTTTCTAAGGGTGCCACTCTCCTTCGAGCTCTGCTTTCAGCTCTGGGGAGGACTGTGCGCTGAGGGCTGGGGCAGGATGCCAGGCATGCAAATCTGCACACAGGCAGTAATTTGCACAAATGCTCCTTGGTGTGCTCATTTCCAGCCTGTCCCCAGAACGGTGCTCAGCCTGCAGAGCCAGCAGAGAGCTATTTACAGCTCTGGGCAAGGAGAGGGGAGGCAGGCTCTGTTCCCACATGGGAACAGCCCTGCCCAGGAGTGGCTTGCTCTTTTGGCTGCTGTAAGCCGCTATTCAGCCAACCTTGCCCCGAAGCAGCTTCGAGGTCCTAAAAGCTTTTGCTGGAAGGCCAGCAATTTGCTCCTTGGATTGTCTGGTTCCTGCAGGGAACCCACATTCAAAGGCAGGTGGGACAAAGTGTCCCCGGGCTCCTACCAATAGCTGCCAATGGATTCTGCACTCTAGAGGAAGGAAGGGAGAGAGGAAGTCTGTCAGAACCATGGACAGCTCTAGCCTCTATGATTTTCATCCAGATCAGGGGTTGACAAACTGGTTGGGAAGGGGGGACATCTAGCCGTCAGCCTGTTTCGTAAATAAAGTTTTATTAGGACATAGACTTGCCTGTTCATTTACATGGCTGCTTTCATGTACAGACAGCTGAGTAGCTGCGATTTTATATGCATGCCCCACAGAAATTCAAATATTTATTATCTGCTCCTTCAGAGAAAAAAGATTGCCAAGCCCTCTAGGTGAAGCCCCACCATCTCATCTTGTAGCAGGCCTCTCTGTTTGAGCCCCTTACTGTCTATCTTCTCTCCAACCAGCTTCCAGAGGATCTTTCTCCAGCATTAATCAAATCAGGTGACCTCGCTTAAAACCCTTCCATGGTTCTCCATTGGTCTTTGGGTTAAGTCCAAACTCATTGTCATGGGTCACTTGGCTGCCCATTGTGAGGCCCTCCTCCCACTTTCCCTCTCCCTCCTCACCCACCCTGTGCTCCACCAAGAGTCCCTCCCATTCTCTGAACCTTGGTTTTATAGAAAAAAGGTGTGCCTCAATGGAAAATTATACTTTGTCTATATACAATACAAATTTCTGGGTTATTTGATCCCAGCCTTGTTCATTATCTTTGAGCTCTTTTTTTCAACACTTTTTAAGTTGTAGTAAATTGACAGATAAGCAAATTCTGTCTTGTCCAACCATTTTTTGCCTCCATTTACAATTCATTTCAGCATTCCTTTATGCCATACATAATTGTGCTTTATTTGACTCTGCCTTTGAACCAGTTCCAACATCCGCCTGGTTCCCTCATGGAATGAGCTTAATAAAATCATTAACAAGTGTTCGTTTTTGTATCTGTATGGGAGTCGTGACTTTATCCTTTTTTTTCTTGAAGATTATGACAGTTTTCCATGCAGTCTGAGCCTCTGTTCATGTTTCCTCAGTTGAGAACATTTTCCTGTCTTTTCTGCCTTTCCCTCCTGAAACTTTTCCCCCAGAAACAGGGAGCCTCTCCTTTTTCTGAGCTCCAACATCTGTTGACTCCCCCCACCCTGCCCCCACCCTGCCGTCAGCACTCACCACATTGAATGGCAGTTGTTTATGGGTCTGTCTCCCCACAGCTACCCTAGAAGATCCTCTGGGTCTTTATCTGTCCTCCATCACACACACACACACACACACACACACACACACACACACACACACACCTAGTATGGTACATGACACATGGAATTGTGCAGTAAAAGGACACACTCATGGTGAATGGATGCATGTCAGATGATCAGATTGCCACCAAGACAGAAGCCACGAAGGGAGGCCTTGTTTTCCTTGCTCAGCACCATAGCAATGTCATGCCAATGTCCCACCTACCTAGCAAGCACCCAGTAACACTTGTTGAATCAACAAAAGAATGCCACTGATGCTCCTGCTCTTGACCCACTTGTAAGTCACCTCCTTTCCCCACTTCGGAAGAGCAAACCTAGTAGCTTCGGGAGGCTGCCCTGGCCCTCCATATTTTCATGTATTGCCACCGTGGTGCCTCATCCCCTCTGGATCCTGCTCCTCTTTAGGGAATGGATGGCAATCTCCATTCTGCTTCATGGTCATGGTGCCACCTTGAGCCAGGTGCTGCCCTTCTGGACCTGTTTTCCCTGGGTCAAGCAAAGCCAGTTCACACATTCCAAGAGATAAAGCACATCAAGCAAGGATATGAATGACCAGTAATGCCCTAGTGATGTGCCAGCTCAGGCACCATTGACACTGTGACAGATTCCATCAGTGTAACTCACCAGCAGAGCTACACAGGGCTTAGTGCTGAGTTGAGGGTTCCAGAGATGTCCTAGGCTAGGCTCCTCAACTTGGGTGTGCACATAAGTCCTTCACCCCCATCCCTAGCTGGATATTTTTAAAATGCAGATTTGCATTCTGTAGGTCTGTTTGGGGCCCAAGAGTTTGCACTTCCAACCAGCATCCGGATGACATGGTACTGCTGGGCACTGGACCACACCTCAGGCAGTGAGGTGCTGGGGCACAGTGGGTCCCAGCTTTGAAGGAATTCTCAGTGTGGCCAAGGGATAGATTTTCAGCATGTTGCTGGAAATAATCCATAAAGTGATATTCCAAAGTGATAAATGGGGGATGTAGGCAGTTAAACCCTTGGGACCTCTGAGAATGCACAGGTCGGTGGGTGGGGGGAACTGCACTGTGGTCACCTTGATATCCCGAGGTCACCAGACAGTAGTGCCTGACCCACAGAAGCTGAGCAGATGTTTAAATACAAGAGGAAATGGCAACACAAAAATACATTTGTGTATATAAAGAACTCTTACAAGCCAACAACAGAAAGACAAAAGACATACAACCCATTCAAAAATGGGCAAAGGACTTGATGGGACATTTCTGCAAAGACGACATGCAAATGGCCAAGAAGTGCACCAAAAGGTGCTCAGTGGCATTGGTCATTAGGGAAATGCACATCCAAACCACACAGATCCATCCCACACCTGTTAGGAAGGCAATAATAGTAATCACAATTATGAGAATAATAACAATGAACAGAAAATACCAAGTGTTGGCAAGGATGTAGACACAGCTGGAACTCTCACACATTGCTGGTGGGAAGGGAAATAAATGGTGCAGTGTGGCAGTTCCTCAAGTGGTTAAACAAAGAAAAGAATTACCATATGGCCCAGCAGTTTCACTCCTGGGCATATACCCAGAACCGAAAACGGGTCCTCAAGACGAAACTTGTATACATGTGTGCACAGCGGTAGTATTCACAGCAGCTTAAAGCTAGAAACAACCCAAGTAACTACCAACCGATGAATGGATAGACAAGTTCTGGTCCAGCCATCCAGCAGAATATTACCTAGCCACAGAAAAGAACGAAGTAGTGATGCATGCTTCAGCATGAGGAGCCAGATTCCACAGGGCACATACTATATGATTCCATTTATATGAAATACTCGGAATAAGCAAATCCAATTGAGTCAGAAAGCAGATTAGAGGTGGCCAGAGGCTGGGGACGGGGGGTGGGTGACTGGTTGATGGGTACCGGTGGGGGGGATGAAGAAGATCTGGAACTAGACGGTGGTGATGGTTGAATAACCCTGGATGTACTTCATGTCACTGAGCTGTAGACTTCAAAATGATTAAAATGGCAAATGTTATATACTTCACAATAAAAACATACATTCATGCATGCACTAATGCTCAGTCTCTGTGGGCCGGGAACTGGGCTCTGCATTTGGGACTCAGGTGCAAATGAGACCGTCTCGATCTCTACTCTCCAGGGAATTCCAGAAGGGGAGAAAACCCAGCAAACAGTCCTGGACCCCAGGAAGCCTTGGGTGGGGGTGACGGTGGTTCCTGGGAGAAAGGCTTCTCCCGCTGGGCATGGGGAGGGCCTGGGGGGTGCGATGAAAAGAGGGAATGCGGTATAGCTTCTGCAGGAGGAGGGAAGCTGTGCTAGAGAGCCGATCCTTGTCCTGAAGGGACGTGTAACTTAGAGGCCACAGCGGCTATCCTGTCTCTGCAATGGGTGAGGCACTTTAGTGCATGGAGTGTCTAGAAAAGCAAGCCTAGCTGGACACAAGGGAAGGGACATGACGGCAGTTACCCTGAGAATCCCCTCCAACCCCGGGATTTCTGCTGGGAACCAGCAGGGAGTGGGGGCTACTGATTCAGGCAGCTGAGCATTCTTGAAGGCCTGGGGCTCCCCAGCTGTCATGCATGAGGCCTCTGTCATCTGCCTCCTGGCCAGAGTGTGGGCCAGCCGAGAGAGGGGGTGGGCCACGGCTCACACTGCTTGAGCAGGACCGTGTACCACATGTTTGAACTACTGTTCCCTTTTTCAAGACGGGGACATGAGACACAGAGGGAAAGTGGCCACAGCCTGAGGCCATCATGCTGGTGTCAGCCCAACTGGGACCCAGTCATTCTGAGTCTGGGGCCAGGGCAGAGGCTTGGCCTGGGGAGCTGAGGCCTCGGCTCCCTGTCTCTGGGCCCACAACTCTCAGCAAGTGCAAAGGCCCAAGTTTTGGCCCCTGGCAACTTCTGGCCTGACTATGTCCCTGGAGAAAGGGACCAGCATCTGCAGGAATGTCCCATCTTGGAACTCGCCGACACTGAGGGTCAAGGCTGCGTTCCTCGTGGGGGTCTGGGCAGTCGAAGGGACCCCAGCCTGGAGTCCCAGAGCCATACTTCCCAGCTGAGGGAGCCCGAGCAAGTCTGCCCACCTCTGTGGACGGTGCTTTGCTCAGTGTCAATGCACAGCGAGCGAGCTGGCCAGAGGTGTCCCTTTCTTCCTCTTACCCCACAAACATGTTCTTATAAGTACAGGTCTCTTTCATGCGCCTCGCGTCCCTAACTAGCCGTGTTTATGTGCATTTACATGTGTCTTTCTTTTTTATACTATATATAGATAGACTCTGTGACGGCCTACTGTCTTCACTAAGTAATGTCCGGGAGACCTTTCCAGGGCAGGAATGCAGATCTACCGCATTCTTCTGAAGACTGCTCCTGCCCCACCGGAATGCACTGTAACAATGCACCCTGGTATTACAAAGCCCTGCAGCAGGGGCACTGTGTTTGCCTATCTGTGTGCACACGGGAGCATCTCTATAGAGAGTCCTAGAGGTGGGGTGGCTGGGCCGAAGGGCATGCACTTTAAATTCTGAAGCTGCCAAATGGTCTTCTGAAGGGGGCTCCAGAACTAGGTTATTTCTAAAGCTGTTTCTGGCATGGCTGTTCCTCTGGCCTCTAGCAGGGAAGAGGGTAAAGCCCTTAGATGGGTCATTTAACCTCTCTGAGCCCTAGTTTATCATCTAAAGTGGGAAACTCAGAGTCATACACATGAAGGTGCTTCGGAGGTGACAGAGTCCTTTGACATATGAGAGACTAAAATGGTCCTTAACGCTACCACCCCCTCCATCAGGCAGACAGCAGAAGGAGGAGCCTGAGAAGGCCGTTGTCTTAAGTCAGATCAGTGATGTGAAGGCACGTCTCTTAGGACCAGTAGTTCTCGCTGGGTGGGGGTCTGCCCCCCAGGGACATTTGGTGGTGTTTGGAGAGTTTTAGTTGGGGTTTAGAGGGGTTTTCTACTGGCATCTAGTGGGTTGAGGGGCAAGAATGATTATAAACATCCTACAGCACACACGGGAGCCCAGCACAGAATCATCAGCCCCCAGTGTCCACAGTGCCAAGGGTAAGAACCCCTGCTCTAGACCATCCCTTATCTGCTGCCTAACCCCCAGCAAACCCCACCCAGAGATGAGGAAACTGAGGTTCTGAGAGAGAGTGACGAGCCTGAGGTTCCCTGGCCAGCAGTAGCCAGGAGAAGACGCCACCATTTGACTCTGGTCCGCAGTCCATTCCATAGACTGCACTGTCTTGCTAGGAAGGCACCACCCTCATCTCCCAACGTCGGCCAAAAGCTCACTGCCTTGGCCGCTGGCAGATTATCTACAGGGCAGGTTACAAAGTTTTACCTAAAAGCACAACCTCCCTACCCAGTTTTAGAGGTTTTAGGACTTTACACCTGTAATCACAGTCATTGCTTCCACCCACTTGCTGTGTGCTATGCACTTTATGAGGATTAACGCATTTTACCTTGAAAGGTTAACAATTCTCCCAAGATCACACCCTAAGTAGCAGACTTGAGACTCAGATAATAGGGACCAGAGACTGATCTTTCAACCCCTAGGCACTGTCTGCTTCCCCCTTATGCTCTGAACTTTCACCTTGGCACCCTGAACTTGCCTCCTGGCTCTACAGAGGAGCATGAAGCCAGCCCTTTAGCTGGAGGAAAGGGGAAGCCCTCACCTCAAGACGCTCTCATTTGTAGGGACCTCATTGCTGTTGCCCAGCTGGGTCCCAGAGAACTCGCTGCCAGTTTCATCTCATGCTCCACCAACGCTTCAGGAAAGGAAGCAGGGCTCTGAGCAGGGATGGGAGATTGCTGCAGGGATGGGGGCTTGGGGCCACAAGGAATGGGCCCTGGAGGGAGGTGACATGACTCCGTTGGGCTTTCTGAAGTTCCCGGAGCAATCCCAGCTATGTATCTGAGTTCCTGTAGCATATTGCAACTGATCTGATTTGCTATCCTAGGTCGATTTAGATTTTGGCAAGCTTGGATTTGGCAGTGGGCTCAATAAGACCACATGGGCCAAGCGGTGAAGGGCAGACCCCCAGAAAGGATCCTGCAAGGCAGCGTGTTGCAGGGCGGTGCTGAGTTCCAGCTCTGCCTCTTCCTAACTGCGTGACATCCTTAAAGGCCTCTGCACCTCCTCTGACAAGTGGGGACAGCTGTGCCAACAGTCCTGCTTTGCGTGTGGGGACTGGAGCTGGTATTCCAGACCCTGGCAGCCACAAGCCCTGGAGAGGCTGTGATCAGCTTTGCTACCCCCTGGCTGGGTGACCTTGAGCAAGTCTCTTCCCCCTTTGCGCCTCCGCTTGCTCAACTGTCAGATGAAGGGGCAGGATCTTTAACCTAGAAGCCCTTAGGGGTCTTAGGGTTCCAGATTTCTCTCTCCTGGAGCTGACCTCTTTGAGCATCCAGGACACACATTTCTCCGTACTCCACATCACAGGCACAGCTCCAAAGAGCAAGCAAAGCTCCTTGCCTTTCTCTTCCCTGCCCCCAACCTGGCCTGCCAGAAAACAGCTGCTCTCAGCCCCTCTCAGGTCACCACCATCTTGACCCTTGGCTCAGCTTCATCCATGCAGCAGAGCCAACACTTTGTCTCTAGCCCAACGGATGCTTCCTGCAGCATCCACCTTCCTTGGCCAAGTGCCCAGGGAATTCCACTGCCCCTTGGAGCTGGGGAAGGAGCGGCGCCAGGGAGCAAACTGGGGCCCTTCTCTCTGGACAGGCACCCACTTCCCCAGAAGAGGACTGGACGGCTTCCGGGAAGGATCTTCTAATCACAGCCCTTGGTGTGCGCGTGGTGGTGGGTGGTCCCTGCGAATCCTCTGTCTTAGAGACCATCTCCGCTGTCAGAGTTGGGGGCCACCCGGAAAGGTCTGTCAGGGCCCCAGCATCAAGGGCTCTAGCTTTGCTAAACCTCCTCTGGTCTTATCTCTGGCTGGGGCGGGTGAGGAAAGGTAAGATGTTATTAGTTGGGACAGTGAGGTGTGGGGGTACACCTGGGGAAGGATGGGATTCGGGAGAGGCAGGGAGAGGTGGTGCAGGGGGTTAGTGGGAGAGGTTTGTGTAACAGGGTTAGAGAAGGGTGGAGTGAGGTGGCGACTTGGTCTGGACGGGTGGTCAGACCGGCCCTATTCTGAGTGTGAAAGCCCCTTGTCTTGCACCTTCATTGGAGGGGGGAGGGTAAGTCCCCCGAACCCCTTTAATGCCCTGCTCTCTGGGGCGACCGCATCTCTCTAATGGGTGAGAAGGGAGGGGTTTCATCCACATCTGAAGGCAAGTCCTGGAGACCAGTTTCTGAGGTGGACGGAATGCAAGGAGGCCCACACGGGGTTTCAGGGTGCAGAAGGGAAAGAGGGGATTTCCTTGGCTTGAGGAGGGGCTTATTTCCCAGGACACCTGGGACTCCATTTTCCAGGGAAGGGGGACTCTCATCTGCGGGCCGAGACGACCCCTGTCACTCCCGAGGCAGGTGAGAGGAGAGACCCACACTTGGTTTTTCACGGAAGGACCCCTGCATCAGCCTCCAAAGAGGTCAAGAGGCTCTAGACACCTGGGGAGGCTGGATCCCACTTTTGGGGGGCACATTCCAAGGGGGTAAATTAGGGAGGGGAATTCTATCTCCAGCGCCATAGGGCCAGGAGGACGAGCCATTTCTGATGGGAAAAGTGCGCTATTTTGCTCTCTGGGAGATGGAAGACCCTCTCTTTTAGGGAAGGGGGCCCGCGTCTCGGGAGTGAGGGCCCCGTTTCAGAAAGATGCCCCATTTTTTTGCTCCCTGGGGGCATGGCCGAAGGACTCCATCTCAGCTCCGCGAGGCGGGGCCCGCCCCACGCGACCCCGCGCCTGGCCCTTACCTCCGGGTCCCGGCTCCGGTCTGCGGACCCCGATACCCCAGCTCGCGGTATCGGAGCCCTGCGCTCCGGCTGCCCCTGCTCTCTGCCCTGCTTCCCCCAGCGACTCGCGGGGCTCCTTGGCTCCGCCGAGCCGCGCTGGCCAATCAGCGCTGCCGGCCCCGGCCCTCGCTCGCACCGCAGCCAATGAGCGTGCCCGTCACGGGCCACCGCCCCCGAGGGGGTGGGGAAGGCGGGGCGGGGGCAGAGTCCGGCCTCCGCGGGCGGAAGAGCAGGGGGCCAGGAGGAGGGACCGCGAGGGCCGAAGCCAAGGATCGGGGCTGTGGAAGAGGGAGGCGGTCAAGGACCCCATCAAGCCGGAGGGGAGCCCGTCTCTAGAAGGGCCGATTTAACCTAGACCTAAGTTATCCCCTGCCCCTTTTCTGGATGCTTAGGGCAGCGGGCCAGTGTGGCTGCCCACCTGTGCCCCGCGCCCCGGATCCCCAGCTCTGGAACCCTAGCGTCAGAGCAGACGAGACTGTATGAAAGGGAGGGGAAACAGCATCATGCCCTGTGCCCTCTGTCCCCCCGCAAGGCGGGTGCTCTGGGTCCTGTCACTCAGCCTTCCGAGGTGCCAGTCACTTAACACCTTCCGACCCAGTAGCTCCAGAAGACAGCTAGCTTGTGCATGAGGGGGGTGGTACAAAGAGCACTGGACTAGGAGTCCAGGGTGCCTGCCGCGTGATCTAGGGCAGGTCATTCCACCTTCCTGAACCTCACTTTCCTCAATAGTAAATGGAGACAAAAGTGAGAGCAACTCTTTCACGGGCGTAAACGAGATTGCAGATGTGATGAAGGTGCCTTCATAAAAATTAAAATGCTGTATGAAAACTAGTTAATACTAAAGTGTAAATGACTGATAGCCTAGTAGCTTTCTAAAAGTATTAAGAAAGAGGATGCATCTATTCAGGTGTAAAATCAAAGCACAAGAAACTGCCCATCACAACAACACGAGACCATCAAGTGTTCATAATGAATAGATGAACGGAGATCCAGACCTTAAAAGGTCAAGAAAGAATACAGGTTGGTTTCCCCCACACACTATTTCCTTGGTCTGCTCGAATCTTGCAGAACCCCGAGGTTCCTCCTTTCTATTTTCTGTGAATCCAGGCTGCCCTATCTCTTATTAGGCAAGGAAGACTACAGTCCTAGGAATTAAGGAATTAAGATAAATAAACCAAACAAATAGGTAAATAAAAAACTACCAACCAAGCAACCTGCCCCCTAGTGTGATCTGTGGCTCTAGGGACCAAAAAGAAACAATAGATAAGAATAATTCAAGAGAATAGACAGAAAATAGAACTGATCCAAGGTTCTGCTGAAACTGAGAGCTTTGACATTCTTTTTGATAGGTTCATCCTGTCATCTTGCTTGCAGAACTTTATGAGGCATGGGCTATAAATCTAGCAATTTTGCCTTAAAACCTAAGCCATGCAGATAATGCCCAAGACCCACCCATTTCTATAAAATGGTCAATAAACATGGGAGGAAATAAAGTTTGTCAAAGAAAGGCAAGTTAAAGAGAAAAATTTCATCTACCAAAATGGCCTCATTTATATTATTATAACTACTAGTATTTGTGGAGGTTTCAAGGAAGTGGACAGTTTCATGAATTGTTGATAGGAGTATAAATGATTCAGACTTTTCTGAAGAGAAACTGGGTATTCCTATTTAAAAAAAACTTTAAGATGACCCTACTCCTTGACCTAGCAATGGCCTCTAGGAATTTATCCTAAAACAATGAATGGTACAAAGGTTTAGTGATAAAATGGTTTACTGTCATTTTGTTTACCGTAACAAAAAACTGGAAACAACTTAAATGTACAAAAAACATGTTCTCAACGGTGAAAAGGATCAGTTGGAAAGTGCTAGAATGGATAATATGGATGCATCTTTTGATACCTTCTTTTGTGAGACAAGAGCTGGGAAGCGTGTACCCAGAGCACTCTTCATGGACCTGGAGCCAACTGTTATAGGTAATGTAAGTTTACGTTCTAGTGCACTTTTCAGGCCCACAATCAAAACAAACACACCAAGTATCCAATGGTGGGATTGTCAGATTATACAAATCTATCTAAATGGCGTCATGTGCACAAGGAGGAGGATTACTACTTATTTCTTCATAAAAGGAATGAAAAAGCTTATGAGACGAGGCTCAGAGGGAGACTGTGACCCTCTGCAATAGCCACAGGGTTCCGGGCTCTGCGCCCCGTGCACAGATAAGATTTTTATAGACTTATTTACTCATATCCTCGTAATTCTATCCATCTCTCACCACCATAACATTCTGCTAAAAAAACATATTAAAAAGTTTTATTTCTGTTTAGAGTGTCTCTTGATCTTTCCATTACTTCTGACACATTTTTTTAAAAAAAATTTTTTATTAAGGTATTATTGATATACACTCTTATGAAGGTTTCACATGAAAAGACAATGTGTTTACTACATTTACCTGTATTATCAAGGGACTCCGAAGGGACAACTGTTGCATGAAATAGAATGCCTCCAGCAAAGTGACAGTGTTACGTACTTAATGGTATGGAAATGTCTTCTCAAAATATTAGGTGAACAAAGATATTTACCTTTACCAAAAATGCTTATTTGGTATTGTCCTATTTTTGTTAAGTCTATATAAATAGATAATAGATATATCAGTGCTGTCCGACAGAACTTCCTGCAGTGGTAGAAATGCTCTGTGTCTGTGCTGTCCGAGATGGTAGCCACTAGCCATATTAGGTATTGAGCACTTCAGACGCCATTAGTCGACTAAGAAACTGAATTTTTAAATCTATCGAATATTAGTTTTAAGTTAACTAGTCGCATATGGCTAGCAGCTATCAAGATGGACAGCACTGATACAGACTGAAAAAAATTAATGCCCGTTAGTCGAAGTAGCTATTGCTATATGTTGAAATTATGGATGATTCTAATTTTACTTATTTGCATGTCACTAATTTCTAAGTATCCTATATTGAATATATATTGCTTTTGTGTGAAAAAAATATTTAAAAGGAAACACAAGCAAAAAAGTCAAAGTCAAATGCAGCCCATCGTCTCTTTTATATACCTAGAAGCTATGATATAAAATGGGTTTTACATTGTAAATGGTAAAAATGAATTAAAAGAATAATATTTTGTATCATGTGAAAATCCTACAAGATGCAAATCTCATTGTGACTAAATAAAGTTTTATTGGAACACAGCAGTACCCGCTCATGTGTGCGCCTTCTATGGCTGTCTTTGTGCTGCTAGGGCAGAACCAAGTAGTTGTGACAGACACCGTACAGCCTGCAAAGCCAAAAGTATTTAGCACTTTTTAGAAAAAGTCTGCCACGCCCTGATCTAAGGCAATCAGGGGAAACAAAGTGTGTGGAGCCATCATTTGTCTGTTCCTGCCTTCCTTCATTCAACTCCATGTCGAGCGCCCTCTGTAGGTTAGGCCCTGGTACTGGGCATTTGGGAGGAGCTGTTATTGCTGGTTAAGCGGGGGTGTGAGAAGAATATTTAGAGCCAGGTGCTTTGCAAAGTGAATCTCGAAGAGCTTCATTGTGACACTTGTGAAGAAAACTGTCAGTAGGCGGAGAGAGTTCTCACATTGGCTTTGCTGGCATTTTCCACAGCTCCATGGTTTCCCTACGGGGCTGCTTGGGCAGCAGGAGTTTTCCAGGGAATGCTGGGAATGTTTTCCAGAGGCTGGTAGAGGCCCAGGATGGGAGCTGCTTCCCGACTTTCAGCTTTGGCTGGGAGGGCTCATACTGCACCTCTTGAGAGGAGAAATGAGGCAGTGGAGTGTGAGGCTCTTGGGGCACCAGCCGTCTGAGCAGAAAAGAGAGATCAGCCACCCATTGTATGGAAGAGGAAACTGAGGCCCAGAGACAAGGAAGAACTTGCCCAGAGCCGGGTCAGAATGTATGCCTTATTTCTTAGGCCTGTGCTTTCCACACTATCTGCTCATAAAACAATAAAGAGACATTGTAGAAGGCATTTGGGTGTGACAGTAAGGGGATGAGACAGGAACCAGATATTGAAATCTGGTTTCACCTCCCAATGGCCATGTGACATTGAACAAATCATTTGTCCCCCTCAGCCTCTGTTTTAATCTGTAAACTGAATAATTAAAATATTTACAGCAAAATCCACATGTACGAGAATGAAGCTGGACCCTTACCTCACACCACATGCAAAAATTAACTCATAATGGAGCAAAGACCTAAATATAGACTTAAAACTGCAATACTCTCAGAAGAAAAAACAGGTAGATCTTCATGGCCTTGGATTTGGAAGTGGCTTCTTAAATATGACACCAAAAGCATAAAAAACAAAAGAAAATACAGATAAAATGGACTTTTTCAGAATTTAAAACTTTTGTGTATCAAAGGACACTATCAAAGACAACACACAGAATGAGAAAATATCTGCAAATTATGTATCATAAAAGAATCTAGTATCCAGAATATATAGAGAATTCTTACACCTTGACAACAAAAAGACAACCCAATTCAAAAATGAGCAAATAAAGAAAAAAGAAAGAAATCCTGCTATTTGTGACAACATGGATGGATTTAAAAGGTATTATACTAAGTGAAAAAGACCAGGTGAACAAAGACATTACTGTGTGATTTTACTTACATGTGGAATCTAAAAACAAAACAATATGAACAGGACAGTAATAGACTCATAGATACTGAGAAGTGACTGGTGGTTACCATGGGGGAGGGGTTGGGGTGGGTTGTTGAAATAGGTGAAGGGGATAAACAGGCACAAAATCTCAATCATGATATAAATTAGTCATGAAATACAGCATAGGGAATATTCTTAGTAGTTCTGTAACACCATTCTATGTTGACAGATAGTAACTACACTAGTTGAGGTGAGCATTTAATAGTGTATATAACTGTTGAGTCACTAGGTTGTAGATTTGAAACCAATATAATATTGTATATCAACTATACTTCAATAAAAACAACAACCAATAAGTAGATAATTCAAATATATATCAAGTTGTAAACCACCATAATAAAAAAAAATCTCTCAAATGTAAAATAAAAAATAATTTTATTTTAAATGGGCAAAGGACCGGAATGGATATTTCTGCAGAGAAGACATACAAATGGCCAGGAAGTACATGAAAAGATTCTCAAAACCACTAATCATTAGGAAAATGTTAATCAAAACCACAATGAGATACCACTTCACATTTTCTAGGAGGGGCCATAATAAAAAAAATGGAAAATAATAAGTGTTAACAAGAATATAAACGCTCCCCTTCTCATCTCCACTGCTGGAGAAAAGAGCTAAACATTTATGTCTTCTCTGAGATCTTTGAGGACTGTTGGCATGTGTAAGATCTATGTCATTTCTGAGATCTCTGAGGACAGTATCTGGCATGCAGTGGGTGCTCTATTAATACCAATCAATTTCGCTATGCAGAGACAGTGTCAAGCAGGATGCTGAAGGAGGGTGCTGACTCCTATTGTCTCTCTCCTGGGGAGCACGGAAGGCCAAGGAGCTGTCCAGCAACTCCCTGCTGAAATTTCACAGAGGAGGAGAAAACTCAAACAGATCAAACTCTTCACCCAGGAACAGCAAATCCAAAGTCCTTCCTCCCCCTCATCCTTCCCTTTATTCCCTACACACAACAGAAGATGAAAACCAGGAAAGGGTGGTCAAACTCTGGAGTTACAGAGATTTGGGTTCGTATCCTCGTTGTGACAATTAAGTTACATGACTTCAGGTGACTTAAGCTCTCTGAGCTTTGGTTCCTTTTCTGTAAAATGGGGATGATGATGATAATGCTTGTGTGACTGGGCTCTTATGCATGTTTAAACAGGAGAGATGTCTGTAAAGCACGTGGCAGAGTGTATAACGTGTAGTGAGTGATCCACAAATATTAGTTATTACTAAGAACATCATCAAAACCATCACTCTTATAGGGTGGGTTCTTACAGAAACAGACCCTGAGATGAAGATTCTAGTACTTTATCTGGGAAATGATCCCAGGAGACACCAGCAGGGGAGTGGGGGTAGTGAGATAGAAAAGGTAAATAATAAAATGATCTCCTGTGAGCAACTGGAGCTGCTTTCCATTGGGGAATGCTGGCAGCCAGCAGAGGGCAGTCACTTCCGAGTTACCCCACTGAGGAGCAGGGGGGCTGGGGCATTTACACACCAACTACTACAGTCATTGGTCGAGGATAGGCCTGCCCAGGTGTCAACTCCGCAACACATCTGGCTCGTCCTTTTTTGGGTTGAGCAAGCTGAGGTGGGCATACAGAGCCTTCAGGCCGAGTCTCAGACAGTGACAGAAAAGAGGTGAGCATGCAAAGGACAAGGAAATGCGGAGCAGGGCAGGGCGCCTGCTGTGGCTGCTTCTCCTCCTCCACCTCAGCCTCATCATCGTTGGTCGCTGCCAAGGGTATTTGTTTCCCCCTTACAAAGGCTTTATGTTTTAGGGAAGTCTTAGGTTCACAGCAAAATTGAGTAGAAAGTACAGAGATTTCCCATACACCCCCTGCTCTCACATGTGCACAGCCTCCCATTAGCAACATCTCCACCAGGAGGGACATCTGTTAACAACCAATGAACCTACCTTAACACACCACCATCACCCAAAGTCCATAGTTTAATTAGGGTTCCCTCTTGGTTTTATACATTCTATGAGTTTGGACAAATAAGTGATGACATGTGTCTATCAGTGTGGTATTGCAGAGAGTATTTTCACTGCCCTAAAAATGCTCTATGCTCCACCTAGTCATCCCTCCCTCCCCACAGCCCCTGGCAACCACCGATCCCTTTAGTCTCCATAGTTTTGCCTTTTCCAGAATGTTATATAAAGTTGGATTCATACAGCCTTTTCAGATTGGCTTCTTTCACTTAGTAAGATATCCAGTTAAGCTTCCTCCTGGTCTTTTCATGTCTTGGCCGCTCATTTCCTTTTCATCTGAGTAATATTCCATTGTCTGGATGTAAACAGTTTATTTCTCCATTCACCTTCTGGAGCATCTCGGGTGCTTCCAAGTTTTGGCAGCTATGAATAAGGCTGCTATAAACATCCGTATGCAGGTTTTGGTGATGATACAACTTTCCAAGTCCTTTGAATAAATACCAAGGAGCAGGATGGCTAGATTGTGTCGTAAGAGCATGTTTAGTTTTTTAAGAAGCCACCAGACTATCTTCCCAAGTGGCTGCACCATTTTGCATGCCCCCCAACAATGACTGAGAGTTCCGTTGCTCCACGTTCAGAATCTGGTGCTGTCAGTGCTCCAGATTTTCCTGGATTTTTTCCTCCTTCTGGTCCTCAATCCTCCTCATCCTCATCTCTGACCACCGTTAAGATTTTCAGCGCCACTCTCCCGGGCACTCAGTGTGTGCTCACCTCTTTCATAGCACTTAGCAACTTCATTCATTCAGCCACTCAATCATGAATTCACTAGCTGATTATTCAAGTCCTCACTGGTTCATCCACTGACTCACGCACCTGTTCTTCCACACTGAGCAGAACTGCTGACCGACTACCTACTGTGTGTCAGGCACCAGGCTATCCAGTGACCTGTTCCAGGAGTGTCTCCTCTGGCCAGGGACCTCCTTGAGGACAGGCCCTTGGCCCAAATCATCATTCTGTGTCAAGCACGGCACCTGGCGCAGAGCAGGGCTCAGTACATGTTTAATTCAACTGAAATGAATTAGAGGAAGTGTGTCTTTTTTTACTTTTCTTTCTGAACATGCCATAAAGATTGAGGCTTTTATGGGGACTAGACATGTGTATCACTTACACTTCAAAGATCTTTCCCATGGAGAAGTCTTCATGAAAACAAATCCTGGCTCCTCTCTGACCCCTGGGCTCCTTGCCTGGGGGTTTGCAGACAGTACATGGAAATGCTTATTGTCCTGCTGAACATAGAGGCTGGAGCAGGGAAGTATTTCCTGGAAGATACCAGACTTCTTGCCAGCTCTAGGGATCAGCTCCTGAGTTGAATTCCCCAAAGCCCCCCAGTCCCAGACCAGCTGCGACTCTGGGCCTGCCACTGACTCTGTTTGGGCTCAGCTTTCTACATGAGGATGGCAGTTTCTCCTTGCTGGTTGCTGAGAGCAGTAAACGTGGCAGCTTGTGCATGTGGCTAGGGAAATCACGCCATCTCCATGCAGGCCCCCATCCTCCTGAGGACCATCGCATCAAAGCTGCTCTCATTGTAATGACCTTCACTCCCCACTGTACCTGCAGGAAGGTGGCAGCCTCCCCCCTTTCACCCTCCCATGTGTCACTGGGGGCCTGCCATCTGCCATGCTGGGTCCTGAGTGGGAGTGGCCGGAGTCCAGGCTCCGAGTCTATGGTGCGTCACATTAAGTGGAGCTGGCTGACGATGTGTGACCCAGCAGAGACCTTTGGGATCTGGAGTCATTCGAGGCTACGGTGGAAAGCCCCCAGCCTCGGGTCAGACCCAGCTGGGATCCCTCCCAGCCCTGCCTCTCATGGGCCTCAGGACCCCAGGGATCCCTCCTCTCTGACCCCTGGGCTCCTTGCCCATACCCAGGTGATACCATGAGATGCCTCTGCCCAACAAGGAGGTCAGATGGTTGGGGTTCACCCTAACTCAGGCACTGGGCTCACCCCAGGATCCTGACGATTGAGGACCCAAAGGCACATGATCACATGTGGATCCCATGAGACAGGTCCTGGGAAAGAGCTTTATACATGCAGAGTGTATAAAGCTCTATGCATGTCTAAGTGTAAGCAATGATTATCTAGCCCAGTGGTGGTCAACTGGGGACAACCAGTCATGTCTGGGGACAGTTTGGGTTGTCACACTGGGACAAGGAGGCAGGCGCTACTGGCGTCTAGCGTGAGGAGACCAGGGATGCTGTTAAACATTGGCAGGGCACAGGATGGCACCCACGACAGAGAATGGTCTGGCCTGAAGTGGTAGCAGCGCTGGGGCAGAGAAACCCTGCCCCACTATGACTCCTCGGTTTGATGAATGAAACCCAGAAAGGTCCAGAATCACCAGTGTGTGACTGGCAGACTGACCTTGGGCAAGTGTTGACCTCCCTGAGCCTCAATTTCTTCATCTGTCAAATGGGGGCAGGAATACAGTACTTATCCCACTGGGTTGTGGTGAGGTGTGCAAGGGATCGCCTAGGGGAAGCCTCCTGCCCAGGGCTGTACAAACAACCAGAAAAACAGAAGTGGGGGACCCCCTCCCCAGCTCCTGATTTTAGTTCTGACTCTTCCTGAGAGGCCACACACTCCCCCTAGAATATCCAGGCATGCATTGTCATGGAAACTTTTCAGGGATGGGTACTCAAAGAGCTTGACTGATTTTTTTTTTCTCCTGAAAATAACTCATCCTGTCAATCAAGTAATACTTAGGGGAAGTGGTTAGGCAAGTGAGGTGGTTTTACCATCACTAACCATAGAGCAAGGTGCCTGCTTGGGGACTTTCTGTCCACTGAGACCGGCAGTTAACAGAAACGCCACAGCAGGTAACTGAGAATAGTGATGATGACGACAATGGCCACCATCTCCCGCACCTCTCCCCTGGGCAGGTGACGGGCCTGGTGCTTTATGTGCATTATCAAGTACAATCTGGAGAGGTAAGTCCCTGCTGTGTGCCCATTGGATGGACACAGATGCTGAGGCTCAGAGAGGTGAAGGCTGGAGCTACCAGGCTCTACCCACCAAGCTTTACTGCCTCTCAGGGGCCTCCAGTTGAAGGGGGTGTGGAGAGAAGGCTCAACTCCTTTTGTCCCCGGCTCCAGCATCTAAACCATCAGCTCCGCGCTCTCTTCTTGGTGAGCTCTGACGCTGGAAACGCTACCACCTGCCCGTGCAGCTCATTTCTGAGCTTGGCTTCCTCCTGGTCCGGACACTCCTGCCCCAGTTAATGCTCTTGCACGGCTCCAACGTCCATTGCTTCCTAAAGCCTCAGGCGGAATCGTGTCTCAGTCTTGGCCCATCAAACCCTTCAATCTGTTCCAGGACAATGGCACAGCCTAGTCTTCAAACCACATGGCTCCTCCTGGCCTTCAAACAATCTCTACCCTGGGCAGCAGGTAATGGAAAGAAAGCTGGCTACAGTCAGACAGACCTGGGTGCAGATGCTACCCTGGTTATTTCTGAATCCTGTTACCTCGGACAGCCCATGTGTGCTTTCTGAGCCTCAGCTCACCCAGTTGTAAAATGGGCACATGGTTGGTATGCAGATAACTGAGATCATTGTAAATGCCCAATAAACGTGGCTTTGATCTGAACTAGGGCATAGGGCTAGCTGGGTGCTGGTGGCTCTCAGAACCAGCGCAAGGCTGAGACTGACGGATGACTGCTCTGAATTCCCTGGAGCAGTTTCTGCTATGGATTCACGAGGCTGGGGTGCCACCTCGTGGACAGAGTCCTCCAGCAAGCCAGCCCCAGGTCAGGCGCAGGATGAGGCCTGCCTCCTTAAGTCCTGCAGCCCGGGGGAGGAGAACACCACCCACGAAGCCAAGAACACACTCCAGTCATTCATTCACAGGTCCCTTCCTTCTCTCAGCTCCTGTCATCCTTCAGGGCTTCCTCCCCTTCCTCCTCGTCATTAAGGCCCTCCGGGCCCCTAGACCACTTTTTCTTTGTAGCACTTATCAACCCTGTCAAGGTTATCATTCTTAAACCATTAAGACATAATTCTCTTAAAATAGGTGGTGAACACATGGCGGAGTCTTTAATTCACGAATAAGGGACCATGCAGGATGGCACAGCTGTCCAAAAGAGGATATGACAAGTGAAGAGGTGAAAGCACCGTATCAGACCCAAACTTGGTTATATCTGGTGGGGCAAAAACACGGTACCCCTTGGGGTTCTCTTGCTACTGGACAGGAAAGGAAATCACAGCACGGATTCAGTTTTACAGGATTGAAAATGGCTTGCCCCTGACTGGCTGTGGATGCGAGCACGCTCTCACCAATGCTCTAGTGAGCAGTCACCTGTCTTACTTCCCATTTTGGGATCATTGTCCTTTACACGACCTGACTTATGTTGTCTGTTTATGTATGTTCGTTGCCTCATCTTGTATCCGGACCCCATGAGGGCAGGGACAGGAGATGTCTTGCTCCCTGCAGCCTCCCAGGCACCTAGTCAATATCCAGCAGGTGGCACGTGCTCGATAAATATTTGTGGCATGACTGGGTGTGTCAGGCTGGGGAATGAGTATGACCGTTTGTGAGGGAGACGCTCAGGGAAACAGGCAATTGTCACACCGGGTTTTAAAAGGGTTGCATCATAGAAGGCGCAGGGACTGTGGACACCTGGGAAAGGGTTTCTGGGAGATGAAACAAAGGAATGGGCTGGGTGAGAGTGGCTTCAGAGCAAGAGGGCTGCATCAGGTCCGCAGCTCAGAGTGTGTGTTCTGGGAGCAGGAGTGAAGTACAGTGGACAGGACGGGGCTGGAAAGGCAGGCGGAGGCCAGACCTCGGGAGCCTTGTGGGACTGCAAATCTCTTGTGGGCTTGGGTTTACAGCAACGACCTCTCACAGCGGACGTCTACCATAGAGCCTCAACATTCACGACTGATAACCGGCCTGAAGGGCAAGTGCCAGAATTCATGAGTTTGTAGATGTTCACAGCAGGAAGATCTTCCATCACATGTACATGCTGAAGACTGAGTATTTTTGCAGGCCTCACCCATCCGCTCACGGTGTCCTTCCAGCCAATGACACATGCACTCCTGGGGAAATGCGTGCGGTGGTGGGGCTGGAACCCGCCCCCACCCAGTGACCTCACATTAGGTGGGCAAGGAAAGGAACAGATTTGGACAGACGAGCCCGGGTGAGGGGGCACCCAGCGAATGTCAGCTGAGGATGGGAACCTGTCGTGCTGCGAGTTCTTGGTGGCGGGTTCACCCTGCTCCGGATGGACAGCCTCTGAGCCGGTCCCCAGCCACCCCACCTCTGGGTGTGTAATCCCCTCCCCATGCTTCGTGACTCCCTTCCGAAGGACTGAGTATGACAAACGGGACGGGATGGCATGTCTGCGGTTGGGCCGACGTCTCGCTCTGCTCTTTTGTTGCTCTAAGGCCGCTGTCATGTCACATGTCACGAGCTGCCTGCAGCGGAGCGCGCATGGCAGGTGTAGCAGGTTGCCAGGGCTGCTGGAGCAAAATGCCACAGACAGCACGGCTTCGAAAACAGGCAGTTATTTCTTCACAGTTTTGGAGGCTGGGAAGTCCAGAACCGAGGAGCAACAGGGCTGCTATCTGATGTTTTTACTGTTTTATTCATTTTTTTTCATATTAAACTTGTAGTTTTATTCAGGTTTGGTTTTAACAAACGTGTTGGGGAGAGAGCCCATGGAAGGGGCGCAGCCCAGAGGGCAGGGCCCTCCCAGGTGCCTGAGAAGGAGGCAGGCTCTCTCCCCTCTCCTCATCTACAGGGGCCTGGGAGAGACATGAGCAGGGCAGGGGGCTGGCCCCCAATCCCCTTAGGTTGCAGACAGCTTTTCCTCGGTGCGTGCCGATGGAGTGAGCTCCCGCTGTCTCTTCTCCTGAGGATGCTGATCCTTTCAGGTCAGAGTCCCACCCTGAGACCTCACTGAACCTTCCGTCCTCACTTTGAGGAGGAATTTTCAACACCCTGTTTCCAAACTGAGCTACAGTGGGGGATCAGGGCTTCAACATACGCATTTTGGGAGATGTAAGTGTTCAGTCCTTAAGAGCAGGGAAATGAAAAGAGTCTCTGGTCAACCTCCAGTGAGGGGCTGACACCTGCCGAGTACCCTGCCCCGCCCAGCACCCCAATCGCTGCCTTGCCAGACAGTTTGACACAGAGGTGTCTACATCATTCCCATGACCCATTTCAACCAGGTATCTATCAATCAATAAGATGGATTTTTCTATTAATTTATCTGTATACTGCACTTCATTTAGCTTTGTTGATTTCCCCCAGTCTTCAATCACTGACAGTGGTACTGATCTTTCCTCCACCACTTTCTATTCATTCCATCGATATTGTCCTGTTAACAGAGAAATCATATCACTGAGGGTCACATTGCTCTGGCAAGAATGAGGGCCTGTGTAGGGACAGACTGGGGCCGTCCCTGTGAGTCCATGGCATGTTTCATCACCCAAACCTGTTGTGGTCTGAGGCAGTGACCCTGTCAATGAACTTCCGGTGTAGTGCAGCCCTTGGCGGTTTTAACAGAGGGCTAAAACTACCAGGCTGGTTTCTCAGTCTGTTGGTAGAGACCATAATAATATTATTAACAGTGTGCAGATTTAAAAACCACCAGTTTGGCTGCCCCAGTGTTCTGGGCAGAATCACTAAGCCATGTTGAATAAGCCATTCCCTGCTGATAGCTGCTTTGGGGCACTGCACTGAGTTGCTGTGTTGGAAACAGAACAATCTGGAAGGTCTCCCTGGTTTGAGTTGGGATCCAGGATTGAAACGCCTGCCTCTTTCCAGGGTCCACGGCATCACAACGGCTTAGCTTTCTAAAAGGATGCAGGACAGGACACATGGCAGGCACAGTATCATCAGCCCATCGGGGATTCCAGCACCCAGGCGCAAGGCTTCTCTGCCCCCGTCCGTACCCACTGGGGCATGAACAGCTGCTGCGACTGAGAGCCAGGATGTGTGTGGGTCACCGTGATGCACTGACAAGGCAAGCTGGGGCTCCTACTGGTATTCTGTATCACAGTCACACAGGCCGGTGTGCCCGCCAGCTCGTGACTCCGAGTCTAGGTCAGCTCACTGCACAAGGGTTTCTCCCCAGTGGGGCAGACACAACGGCCCCTTTTATCTTCACTCTGTATGAGGAGCTTGGACTCCAACGTCATTTCTCCCTGCTGGCAGCTCACAGGGCATCTTGTTGGCTGTGGGGTCCATGGTGTGGGGGGTGACTTGCCTATTCCTCTGAAGGTCATCCAGGTCCCCCAAAGAGACCTTCATGTATGACTCAGAGCCTGGCATCTAAGGCAGGCCTGTTCAACATGACTGTTCACATTTCCTCTTTGCCCAACTCCTGCTACAGGGTCAGGAAACAAATAGGTTCCATTTTATTTACAAAGGTAGGTAGAGATTGCCCACAGTGCTTCCTCTAGCAGGTGGCAATGCTAGACAATGAAGCCTTATAAATCACGAAGGCCATAGTGTGCAAGCTGGAGACACTCCCAAACCAAGAAACCGTATCAGGACATCTCCAATCTATAGAAAATGTCCTTGGTGCATCTTATGAGGGTCACCTAATATAATATTTCCAGTAACTCTGTGACGAGAGGAGTCTGACCATGTCATAAACGAGGAAACTGAAGCTCAGCGAGGCTAGGTCATTTGTCCAAAGTCATCTGGCTGGTACGTGGCAGAGCTGCGACTTGAACCTGGCTCTGCAGAAGCTGAGTTTGTGCTGTTCGCCAGGAATGACACGTCACAGCTTTGCTCTTCAGTGTGGTCGCTGGCCGAGCAGCGCCAGCCACAGCTGGGAGTTTGTTAAATGGCAGTATTGAACCCCACACAGGACCTGGTCAGAATCTGCATTTTGGCAAGACCCTGGGTGACTCATTTGGCAAGACCCCAAGCGCATGGGCCCATGGCTTCACTATTTGTAGGTCTTACCAAATCTTTCCTCTGCAGGCCTGAACAGCCATGTCTCTTCCTTGGGCTATATAGTCTCTGAAAATGGTAGACTGTGTCAAAAAAAAGATTGAGTCCAATAGCCTAGGTTAATTCCCTAGCAGAACATCTTGACGGTTTGATGATTCTGAAATATTGCTGCCAAACAGGCTGTTACAGAGGCTCAAGCAGAGATGTAAAGCATGGTGACAGCGGCACACTGCACCTCCGAGTGCCCATCTGAGGAGGCTCTGAGGTGTAGTGGGTCAAGATGAATTCTGGCCCCCACTCAGAGGAAGCTTTCAGGCTGGGGGGTTTAGATATGCAAGCACGCGTCCTAATGCGCCAGGTGAGAGGTGTGACAGCTCTATTGCTTGGTGCCGATGACTTTTATGGGCTTGTCCAGGAGCACTGGGAAGATGTTGCTGTTAGTGCTGACGTATCACCAGCTGGCTCTGTTTTGAAGACTCATTATTAATATATTCTGTTGTGATCTGTGACTCAGCTCAATTACGGCAAGTCTATCAGGAATGGTTTTTGTTTAGGAATCTCAGAATATGGGAATAGCTAAAAGGCGATGCTTCTTAAACCTCTGGGCACACAAATCACCCCATCTTGTCACAATTCTAACTCAGATCTAGGCTGGGTTGCTGATGCTGGTCCAGGCAACTCACAGTGGGAATGTGGGGACAGCACAGGTATGGGGATCAGCTGGCGTGGGCTCAAATGTCACTCTGCCACTTAGCAGCTGTGTGATCTTGGGCAGGTTGCTGAACTTCTCTGGCTTTCAAAGGTCTCTCATATAAAATGGGGATCACTTCTGCTTCTTGGAGTCTTTGCAAGATTTACGAAGATTGTGTGGATTCCTTCCTACTCCCAGAGGGGAGGAGCGAGACCTTTTCCTGAGGCGCTTTCCCTGTAAGTTCAGCCGACACCTGTTATTCTCTCTTGAAGTAGCAAATTCTCCCAGTGCAGGCTTTCTGAACCTCAGAACGACTGACACTCGGGGCTGGGATGTTCTTCATTGTGGGGGGGCTGTCCTGATAGCACATATCTCCTGAGCTGTGATATCCAAAAATGTTTCCTAACCCACCAAATGCCCCTGAAGGCAAAAATGCCTACAGTTGGGAAACCCTGTTCCAAGCAGTAATTCCTGTCAATGACTCATTCAACAACATGTGGTTAGTACATTTTTTGGACCAGACCATATGCCAGGAATAGATTGATACTTAAGAAAAACAGGGCCCCTGACTGCATGGAGTTTTTTGCCTTTTGGAGCCTCAGTCTTCTCAACTGTTAAATGGGTGTAACCAGGCTGCTGACTCCCAAGAGATGCAGATGCCTGGCCCCTGGTGTCTGGAGAACAGGGAGTGTAGGCAGAACAGCTGGAGCTGGAGGGGCAGAGAAGCCAGACATGGGCTATGAGGGGGATGCAGGGAGCAGGCCGTGCAGGGCTCTGCGGAAAAGGGTGCAGGAGCAGCAAGACAGGAGGGAGGGGGCTGCGGGGAGGGCCCAGGGCAGAAGTGACATGGGCCCCACTCTGCAAAGGACAGAGGAGGGAGAGGCAATGGGAGGGGGGCAGAGCAGCAGGGTGAGGGGGCAGATAGGAGAGGCACAGAGGTGATGATTAAAAAAACCCCTGACAGACAGACATGTGCACAGGTGATGCAAGACAGGAGATCGAGAGGACGGGGATGTGGTCAGGCTGAAGGAGGGCCAGCCCATCATGCAGGCCCAGGTCAGCCACACAGGACTCACAATAATGCCCCGTATGTTTCTTCCAAACACGGCCGATTTTAGTTGTAAAATGTTAAAACAGAAAACAAGTCCGCTTGCCAGACAAGTTCAGCCCAAGAGGCAGCAGCTCTTGCCGCGTCCTCAAACGGCCTTCACCAGAGGGACAGGAACTGAGCACATGCAGCCTTGGAGGAAAGGAGGCCTCGGGTGTTACTACTGCAACTGCAGCGAAGATATTAAACACATTTGTAAGCAGCTGCTAAAGGGAAGCACTAACGGCTGCTGGCCAGCCCTGCTCCTGCCCTTGAGGGAAGTGGGGGGTTAAGGAAATTGACTGGAGTGGAATCCAGTTGAGAACATTTGCCCAACTGGATCAAGCCGCTCTCACTCTCAAAACATCCTGGAACGCATATGACAAGCCGGCAGCATGAAAAACACACCCAACTAAACAGACCCCGGCCCAGAGCACAAACCCTGTGCGGCTGCTGTCGGGAGGCAGCAACAGACGCCAGAAAACTGCACCGGGTCACATGAGGTGTATTTGCCATGTTTTAAAAATGATAAAATCCCAAACATATTATTTTCTGAGCTTTTATTAGAAATGTATCACAGGAACAGTCAAGAAGCCATGCTTGCTGATGCGACGGGTCAGGCTGCTGGTTCCACTGAGACCTTCCAGAGCTCCTGCAGAGAACGGAGAGAGGAGTCTCCAAGCAGCACAGGACTCGACAATTTCAGAAAAGAGGGAATTAGCCACCAAGAGCCGAACAACACGTGGGCCACACAGCATGCAGGCTGCTGCAGAGCCGGGAGCTCCTCCAATTTCCGAGTTGCTCTGAGCTGTTCTGTCTAATGTACAAGAGAGGCTGGGAGGGTGAGCGCTGGCATCCACCCACGAGGCCCCAGAAGACACAGCCAAGGGGCCTGAAGAGCATGACTCTCCACCTGCAGAGACCTTCAGTGCCGTGTGCCGCAGCTGCCGTGCTCTGTAAGGAGCCTGTTTTCTGGGTTGTGATGCTCTCCTTAATGCTGGCAGGTGGACGAGGAGCAAAACATGCCAAGTTCCTAGTGGAGACCTTGCATTCTCACCTGCAGAAGTGCATCTGCCATCTACTGGGACGCTGCCCAGAGGTGGTGACACTGATGGAAGGTTCCCTCTCATCCAGGGCAACCACCCAAATTCAACTCAGCGCTTGCCCGGGGCCTGGGTCGGGAGCGGGAACAAACGCACCCTTTGCCATCCTTCTCCCTCCCTTCTCCTCATTGCCAGGCCCAGGCCTCCACTGGCTAGAGAAAGGGAGGCCCAGCCAGGAGGCGGAGAGGACAGTAATTCCTGACCTTGGGGCCTCGTAACCCCTGCTCCAGGTAACGGAAGGGGTTTTTAAGGGTAATAATGACTTTTCAGAGCTTTTGATTTTATAACAAATGTATCACAAGAACAGTTAAGAAGCCGTGCTTGCCGATGTGACGGGTTGTGATGGGTTGCGACACTCCCTTTAATGCTGGCAGTGGATGAAAGGAGCTCAGCACGGCACCTGGCACATGCATCGTCTTTAGGATGGTCACTCAGGGGCCTAATGTGGGGGGATCCAGCTGTGCCAGGTTGGAAGGTGGCCATCAGACAAGCCTGCCTGGTCCGAGGCCAGCATGTTGCCAGTGAGGACATGGCTGTCAGCACTGGGCGCCTGCATCAGGATCTTCATCGGTCGCCGTCCACTGACCTAATGTCTCCCAAACAAACTTTCGCCCTCAGTCCTGTTTCCTCCAGAGCTTGAACTGCCCATAGGGAGGAGCGTGCTGTACAGTCCAAGGTGACAGGCCACCCGTAGGCCCATCCTGGACATGATGACCGCTAAGCACAGGGTGAGAGGCCACCATAGGTTTCACTCAGCAGGCAGCCTTGGCCCTGGCTGCTCCCCTGTCCCCACATGCAAGGCCACCTACCAGCTGCTGGGTGCGCTCATAAATGAGGAGCTGCGGGAAGGAGGTGTCCACCAGCTCCACCACAAAGCGCAGCTGGCTGTCAGCAAGCCACTCCAGCTGGTGCAGGGAGGAGCGGAAGTGGTCGTACGCCTCGCATGTGACGTCCAGGTGTCTGAGCGTGAAGTTCAGCCTGCGAACGAGCAGCGGGCACACACACACTGACACCACCACCGGAAAGGGTTTTGTGTTTGTCTTGAAAAGATGAAGTCTCTTTCACCTAAAATAAATTTATTGCTAAATATTTAATATCAAATATCCAGTCAAATGTGTACAACCTTTCCTGTCTCCATTTTTTCCTTTATGGTTTATAAATTCAGAGCCTAAGTGAGGTCCACATGCTGCCACTGGTCACATGCCTTGATGGGGGTCCCTGACGTTCTGGGTATAAACAATGTTGCAGTGGACATGTTTATGTGGACGCCTCTGCACACAGATGGGATTGCTTCCACAGGGCAGATTTCTAGTGCTGAATGGCTGGGTCAGTAACTATGTTCAGTTTTATTGCTGCATATTCCAAAGTGCCTTCAGGAAAGATGTGTACTCTCGTAAGAATTGGAGAAAACAGTGTGGAAGGTGTCTAGCACTGCATCTAATGACAAGACAGACACATGTCAACAGAGCCCAAGTACTTTAGGATACTCAGGTGGAAATTCCTGGAGGAGCTGTCTGCAAAGGGAGAGGACAGAGCCCAGGGCGCTGCGGGGCAGACAGCGTCCTGGAGGGAAGGTTTGGGAAGAGGAGAGGCCCTCCACCTTGCATGGGTGGCGGCCACGCAAGTTGGCATTGGGGCACAGTCTGCACTCAAGTCCTCATTCCCCTGATGAGCAGCTGTGGCCTGGACAGGCTCCCTGATGTCTTCTGTCTTCCTCTCTTCATCTGTGACATGGGGACAGTGTGTGGACTGAAGGAGACCCTGTGTGTAAAGTGGCAGCACTGGCCCGGTGCATAGAAGGTGCTCAGCACGTAAGGGACAGTGAGGACGCGCTGGAACACACTCAGACGAGCACCTGGCTCTCAGGAGGACCACAGGGGCTGAGGGGCAGAGCTCACCTCTTCTCCACGGAGAGAATGGCTACACAGGCGTTCTTCAACTGGTGAGCGAGTCGGGAGAGCGTTTTAAACAGAGCGTCAGTTAAGTCATCGTCGTAGAACACTGTGGGAAGAAACCAGGCATCGGGGAAACCTGCTAACGGCAGAGAACTCCACCCCTCAGAGGACCCCACAGGTCAGCCCCACGGCCTGAGTCCTTGTAACCGTGGATCCACAACGGTTCTGATTAAAAACTGCACATGGCTGGGGTCGGAAGTCCTGGAATGATGGTTCTAAGAAGCAAAGGCCTCCTTGGAGGGGCGGGACCTGGCGCTGCCTAGGTGGGGAGGAAGCTGGCAAGGACGCGGTGGGTGTTCTGACCTTCGGCTGCCAGCAGTATGGTGGTGTGCTCGTGCAAGTCGGAGATGTCCTCCTGGGACCAGCTGAAGGGGAACGTGGGATCTGTAAAAGAAGGAAGTTGGCGCGCCCTCCCTTCTCAGTGGCTGCCTCACAGATCTGAATCCAGCACCCTGGCTTCAGGGCCACGGCTGCCCGCGGGGAGTGCCGCAACGAGAGGTGCCCTTTCTGCCACGGTCTGCCTCAGCCGCTGGGGGGCAGGTGGATTTTCGCCTTGCCCGTGGCCTCGGCACATGATCTCTACCTCCATCCACAGAACTGCTGGCACCAAGCATGTGCTGTGTGACCCTGAGAAAGGTGCCTCACCTCTCTGGACTCCAGGTTCCCACCAGAACAGGCACAATAATGCTTCCCTCACAGGCCTGTGGGAAGGGTCAGGGACCGGAAGGGCCTGGGGCTTGGCAGCCACCAGGAGCTCCACAAGCAGCAGCCCCTCACCTAATATCTACAGAGCAAACTTATGCAAAGAAAGAGCATTCATGCCAGTCTGAAATAGTCTGTGTGAGACTTCAGAAAGCTCTCCCACCCAGTGGGCCGAGCCCACATGGCCCACCTCGCTGTGGGCACAGGGAAATGGGCTAAGTCCTGGAGCCTGGCAGACTCGGGCTCATACCCTGCCCCTGCCAAGCACCCGTGAGACCCTGGGAGGCACTTAGCCTCTGAGCGTCAGTCCTCGCTCACGGTTCTGGGATTTTCGCACTGACCATGCAGTGATGCCATGAAGTCTGAATGACAGAACGAACGGAGGTACCCGGCATGCAGCAGGGGAACACAAAATGACAGCTGTCACTCAGCCAACGGAGAGAACCGCCAGGAGCTGTGGGACCGTGGCAGCAGTGGGGGACTCTGCTGGTCAGCCCTGGCCACAGGGCGACGGCCCCGAGGGGTTCCCAGGGGCCATGGAACCAAATGGGCCATGAGAGGAAGGCACGCACCCGTGCAGAGGTCATCCTCCAGCCAGTTCAGTTCTTTCACTTTAACTATTCCACCTGAAAAACAAAGGCAGGACGATGGCCAGCTCCCACGACAACCCGAGGAAGAGGGAAGCTTCTCCACTACACACCCAAGTCTCCCGTCTCCCTCCTTCCAGCACTTTTTGAGTTCTAAGCATCAGGCCCTGTGCCTCACACAGGGAATACAAGGACTTATGAGACATGTCCCTGTCCCTGGGAGCCAGCAGCCTGGGGCAGATCGGCAGGCGAGCAGAGCCCCACAAGGCGGTGTGGCCAGGACAGTGCTACGAGGACACGTGGGTGCAGGAGCAGAGAGGATCTCCGTGCCAGATGGGGTGGCAGGGAAGGCTCGGAGGCGGGGATTCGTGCCTGCTCCTTCCTTCCAGTCCTTGGAGACTGCCTACTGCATGCCGGGCATTCAAGCAACAACGTGCTGACGTGACTGGGGCTCAAACACAGACAGGCTGCCTGCGTTGAGCACGCGGTCTAGGCGACTGGCAGGCACCAGTCTTAGTCACACAAACATGTGAAAATGCAAGTGTCTGAGGCAAAGGGAGTCTCATAGGGCACTGTGACCTTGTCTGCAAGTGTGAACATGGTTAGGAACAGACAAGAGTGAGAGAGGCCACTGCAGGCAGAGGGAACAGCAAGCGCAAAGGCTCCAAGGAGAGGGAGGCTCCAATGGGCCAGGAAGGGCCACAGACGGCGGCGCCAGCCCCCTCCGGGTCCAGAACCAGCAAAGGAGCTTGGTCTGTACTCAGAGAGCAACATGAACCCTCTGACGGGCCTGAAGCCTGTGGGCTGAAGTGACCTGGCTCGTCCTGGGAAAGCACCCAGGCTGCTCGGAGGAAGGGGTCAGACCAGAGCTGGGGACACCAGGAGGGGGCTGCTGTGACCTCTGGGGGGAAGAGAGCCCAAGCAGGAGGTGGCAGTGGGCGTGGGAGGCGGTCTCATGACCCAGGACCTGAAGTTTTATGAAGTCAACACGTCTGCTCCCTCCGTTCACCAGGGGGTAACGGGCAGCAGATGGGACCCGTGTCCCAGTGTCCCGGTTCTGGCTTTGTCCCACCTGCCTCACAGAGGTTCCACCCCAGGCGGAACCCATGGGGCCTCACCTCCAGCAGCAGTCAGGTGGCTGTTGAGAATAATGTTCCGCTGGCACATGGCCAAGAGATCGGCACCGACATCTGGAAGGACAGAAGGATGTGCCGTAAGGCGCCAGCCGCTGCGTCGCTTTCATCTCCACGTCCCTGCTGGAGAGAGCTGGTGTCTGCAGTGTGACGGCAAAAAGCGGCAACACTGAACGGAGTAAAGATCCCCCTCCGGTTTTCTGCCAAAATCAAGTATGTTTACCTTATGGCTCTTTATTACAGAGATCTTCTCCTTAAATAAGAGATGCCCACCCTGGTGAGGACAGATCGGTGCATTCCAGAGGGAGGGGCGCAAGCACCCACATGGGCAGGGCACGTGGCCAGCGCATTCTCTCCACAGCCCCCAGTGTCTCTGACAACCCCCGAGCTTGTATCATGACTCCCGCTTCACAGATGGGGTGGCAGGTGAAGTCACATAGTGAGTGGGGGCAAGGGCTGGGGTCTGAACCCAGGTGTCTGACTCCAAATCCAGGCTTGCTCCTTGATGCCCCGGGAAACCAGCCAGAACCAGAAGGGCATGTGGATGTGACTAACTGAGCAGGCTCAGACAGGCTGGAGGCACAGTCTCCTGAACTGAGTCCCCGCCAGGGCCACCATCTGTGTCTGCTGAGTCACTTCCCACTCTGACGGGGGAGGGGGGGGGGGTTTCCCGTCATTTCAACAGGAGGGAGTTGTAGTGCAGTCAATCCATGATGGGGACGGGGACAGAGGTGGGGGCAGTGTTTTGTCAAAATTAATTTTCCATTAGGAGAACGTACATGCAGAAATGGAGAAAGTCTAGTTAACAACATCTTCCCGGCCCGCTGCGGTGTGGATGCCCCCAGCCCACGCCCTGCAGACTGCCGGGGTGCTAGAACATCACCACCATCCCAGCAACCACACAGAGCCTGTCTGGGGAGGGGCTCCCTGCTCGCTGAAGGGACACACCTCCACCCCTGTGCCGGGGCTTCGGGTCCAGAGAACAGTGATGGCGTGTGCCTGACAGCACGCGCGTGCACGGCAGTTTTCAAGCCTTTACTGGTAGTTTTTGTCAAAACAGACCTTGCGTAGGCTCCTAGCCTATGAAATAGGTAAGAGAGGCATGGCTCTGGCTGAGTGGGGGAGGGAGCCCTGGAGCCCTGGGGCTGCCCCCCACCCCCAACCCCATCTCTCTTGAGCTCAGGGAAATCTACTCCATGAAAAAGTCTGACATGCCCCAGTGATGAAAGGCATCACGCTGTGAGTTGGTAGCTACGCAGACGAGCTTGGGCCAGCCCTCTGACCTTAGCCTTAGTCTGCTCATGTGGACAGAGGGGAGGGTGATGGCTCTGGCTACAGCCGGGGTCACTGTGAAGTTACAAGCAGGTGCTAATACAAGAGTAACTTCTTCATGTCTGCAAATCCCTCTCAAGAATGAGACAGCTCGATTGCACGCTGCCATTAGGCTCTAGGCACAGAGCAAAGCTCTTGGTACGGCATGATGGCTTGACTCTGAGAAGTGCTCTCTCCGTCAGTGCCATTTACATCAGGTTGTTAAGGAGCAGCAGAAAGGGTGGCTTTGCTGTAGATTCCCAACCGGTAGTTAACTCAGGATGTATGAAAAGTATGCCCGGAACAGAGGCAATCCTTGGTTTCCCCTTTCCTATCTCAGAAACAAAAGACCTGTACCAGGAAAATGGGAACTGGGACTCACTGATGCACACACATCAGCAGAGACTAAAGATAAAATTTAACAGTGATAATGATAATACTGACCCATGAGAAATGGCTAATGAAACTGACAGAGAGCCTTTCTAGACAAGTGTGCTGGCGGGTCTGGAGCAGTGGATGGTTCTGTGCCCTGTCACTCTGCTGATCAGTTGGAAATATGTATCAAAAACTTCAGGAAGGTCACACTCACTTCTAGGAGCCTAGTGTAAAGGTCATCAGACAACACAAAGGTGTCCACGGCAGTGCAACTGACAAATTCAATGAAACAAAAACAAAACACATGGGAGCAACCAAAATGCCCAGCAGAAGGAGACTGTGTTTTTTTTAAAAAAGGGTGAAATATTACCTGGTCACTAAAAGTTAATACTTAAAAATAATTTTTAATGACACTGGGAAAAGTACTTTCAACTTCTTTAGCAGGATACAGCACTGAATATATACATATAATGACTCCAGCTACTGTTATGGGATACATATGCACAAAGAAGGAAACAGATTGTAAAAAAACAGATACAGACAGTTGGATACAATACAGACCCTACAGCTCCCCGAGGCCAGCAACTTGGTCTGTGTCACACTCCCTCCCGGACCTCCACATCTAGAACCGTCTCTGGCATACAGCAGGCTCTCAATAAGTTGCACACTGTTGAATGGATCTGGGGATTGTACAATTACGAGTACAGTCTATTTGCTGTTCTACAGATTTCCCACAAACAGTAGGCAAGACTTCTATAATCAGGAAAGCTGAGTAAGCCTGTGTGTAAGCCCTGCGAAGGCACGTCCCTCACGGTTTTCAGATGTTGCTCTCTCTCAGGGGGCTATGAGAAGGGGTCCCAGCAGAGCCACCAGCGCCGTCTGCAGCGGGAGTGGCTCCGCGCCTGCCGGGTGTGGCTGAGTCACTCTGCTATCACTGAGGAAACGATGGCGGGCGGAGGAAACCAGCTAACACGGCAGCAAAACCGACAGCAGCCCAGGTTCGATTTCCAGTTCCCCCGCCCCGTTCTCCGTAGAGAGCATTTGCTCTGAGAAGAAACTGCCTCCCCTCAGAGACAACCTTTATGTCATCTGATGACCCTTACACTAGGCTCCTAGAAGTGAGTGTGACCTTTCTGAAGTTTTTGATACATATTTCCAACTGATTTCCTTTTTTATTTTGAAGTACTAGACTCGCGTACAAGTGTCGACACACTGAGTGGGCCGAGTGCATGTACAGTGTCGTACCTGTACAGTAGACGGTCCGTGCCACGGTGGCCGCGACGATGCTGGTGAGCCCTGTGCCCGCCCCCAGCTCCAGCACCGTGCGTCCCCGGAAGAGTTCCCGTTGGAATAGGATGTAGTCCGCCAGGAGCAGGGACCCCCGCCACACCTGGAGGGGAGGCAAGGAGCAACAGGTGATGTGAGGCTCTGGGGAGACCCTTGGCGGCCACGGGAGGCGGACGGGACCTACCCACCTGCTTGCCGACATCCTCCAAGGGGGTGGCCATGGTGTGCTCTGGACGGGATGGAGACCGAAAGAGAAAGGGCCACTGTGAACGTGGGGGTGGACAGAACACAGACTAAGTGGTGCACAACAGCTGGCGAACACGGCTGGGTGGGTGCTGGCGCGGGTGCTGCGGAGAGCCTCGGAGCCGGCAGAGCTAGCGGTGGGAGCGGGGCGGGGTGGCACTCACAGGCCAGGCGCAGCAGCTCGGTCTTCCCGGTACCCGGGGACCTCTGCCCTACAGCCCCAAGACCAGGGTGACAGCAGGTCTCGGCCCAGCCCAGCCCACACACCTACCCTACACTCCACTTCATGTGCAACAACAGCACATTACAGTCATCACACATTTATGTGGCCTCCATCAACCATATGCTCACAATGATCACAACTCATTCCAGAGCATTTTCGTACACGAAGAACCACACTGAAGTCAGTAAAGTAAGTTTGAGTTCACACCGTTTTTTAGGTGAAGGGAAGAATGAAGTATTCTCACGCACAAAACCCATTAGGACAAAATCTGGTGGTGGTGGTGGTGGAAGGGAGACTGGAAACACAAGATGGAGGAGAAAATGGAATGATGCCCAACACTTTTGCTGTTACGTGAGGACTGGCTGTCTGGGTAAGTGGTGGGGGCTATCAAATCAAAACACACCCAACCCTGGCACAGCAGGGAAACCTGGGCTGCTTGTCACACTTGCACAGATCAAACCACTTGCTTGTGACAACACAGGAGCAGGGACCAAGGGACCGACCGGCCGAGGGAGGTGAGGAGGGCCCGGCTCAGAGTGGTGCGGGTCAGCTGCCCCCGCCCCCTCCGCGGGGCTCTGCCCCGGCAGCTGAGCGGCCCTGCACTCTCACGGTGTGAGCATCCTGCTTTGCTGAGGTTAGAGGGCAGTGCTATTCACACCACTGGGGTCCAGAGCACAAGGCAACCCGGGCCACCCCTCCGAGGGCCTCTCCGGGACAAATCTGACCTGAGATTTCTGCCCTGAATGCAGACTTGGTCTGACCCCTGAATAAAACGGGACTAGCAGACAATAAAAATGTCCACTAGCAGCTGGCCTGGGTTTGATATTGTGGCTTGAAAGAAGTTATTTTTAGTAAAATATGCTCTTTTCAGAAGGACTTAAGATTGTTAAAGCCTAACATGTACCCATGTGGTTCGAAATTAGACCAAAAATATGTCCACCGACCCCCCCACAACTGAGTCCCCTCAGTGAACACTTACTGGACGGACAGCCCCCCTGAATCGGGCCTCAGGCTGTGCCACTTTCCTGATCCTCACAGCAGCCCTCAGAGGAGGTGTCATTCATTTCATTGGGACTGAGGCTCCGTGTTATACTGGTAAAGTGACGGGGAAAGGGTACCTGCTCTGCGACAGGCGCTGCACTAAACGGTTGGTAAGATCTCATTTAATCCTCAAAACCACCCGAGACAGGTTCCAGTGTCGTCTCACAGGCGAGGAGAGGAGGCTGAGGGCAGCGCTGTGGGCGGCCTGAGGCCACAGACGGGATTCCAAGTCATCGCCTGCAGCCGGCCTCCTTCTCACCCCCAGAAGGGACACAGTTGAAGAAGCCCTGGGTACAGGTTCCCAGAATAAAGGACCTGGGGACTCGCCTGGCAGGTTGAAGGTTGTGTGTGTACATGGGGGGAATGAGGCGATGTAGGTAAAATATCACACCACGACAGGTGCTTACCTCCTACCCTGCTTCTCTACCACTCCTGGCCCTTCTAAGGCTCCGTGTCCCAAGATTTGACAGCATGGTGTCACCAAATGCCTCTGCTCCGCCCCATGCCTGGCAGTGGACGCTCTTGGTCCTGCCTCCGAGCGCCTGCGGCAACCTCCTTCCCGGCCTGCTGTCCTGCCACCTGATCGCCTCCCCGTCCTCACGGGGCTTCCAGCCCCTTCGGTCCAGCTCCCGTCTGCTTGGCCTGCAAGCAGCTTCAGTCTGGCCTTCCTCCCTCTCCCTCTGCCACACTCCAGCTCCGGAATCTCTTCCGGCCCAGGCTGGCAGAATCTCCCACAGTCTCTCGCCTGGACCCACACCCGCTACACACCAAGTTGGGTCAGAACACCAAGGCAGGAGGTGGTGACAGCAAGGCTTTCTGAAGGAGCTGATGGCTAAGCTGGGACAGGTATGACAGGAGGAAGTGCTAGGAAAGCAGGGGCTGGGGGCGGGCCCTTCAGGAGGCAGAGCACAGAGGCCCACAGGTGAGCAGGCACAGGGAGAGGTGCAGGGCTCAGGGTGGAGTGAGGTGAGGCTGGGGAGCGGAGCAGAGCCTCATCATGCAGGGCCTCGTGAGCTAAGGTGAGTCGTTTGTTTGGACTGTAGGCTGAGAGCAATGGGAAGCCAGCGGGGACTGCTGAGCAGGAGACCGATCTGTGTGCTCGGGAAAGCTCCCCCAGGGGCAGGGCCACGACTTGTTCCCGGTTCCGCCTGAGCTGGTTCTGCACATCTGTCTTGTCCTATTATGCCCCGGCTCGGACCTGAACGTAGCACACTCGACACACACCCGACACATACACCCCTACACTCACACATGACACATACCCCCCCGACACTCACACTCCCCTGACACACACACCCGACACATGCCCCCCTGACACTCACACCCCCGACACTCACACTCCCGACACACACACCCGACACATAACCCCCCTACACTCACACACGATACATACCCCCCGACACTCACCCCCCCGACACACACACCTGACACATACCCCCGACACTCACGCCCCCCTGACACTCACACCCGACATATACCACCCCCCACCGACACTCACGCCCCTCTGACACTCACACCCCCTGACACACACATACCTATGCCCTGATCCTGAGGCGCTGCCTTGGCAGCAGGTGAGCCAGAACGTGACTTACCTATTTGGATGACGTTGTGGGGGATGCTCTCCTGTGCTCCCCCTCCCAGGAGGGCGTCTTCCTCCTGTGTTAGAATCACGGGATGTACCTTGACTCTCAGGGGCCCCACAGTGTCAGGGTCCGAGGCAGCCCGTGGCCTTCGCACAACATCCAAATCCCCGTCTTCGTCCAGCTGAGCTCCCGCACGCTCCCGGCCAGCGGTGTCAGCCGCAGCCTGGACGGAGACCCCCTCGCTCCAGCGGCCACTCCTCGGAGGGGACTCGGTGCTGCAGGCCCCCACGGGGGGAGGCTCCTCTGCGTGAGTGCCTCCGGGACCACCGCCCTCGACCCCTGAGTCTGTCTGACAGTCTTGGTTCCACAGAAGCCTGAACCGGGACAGGAAAACTGAAGGCAAGACAAAACACCAAAGGCGAATATTTCCAAGTGATCACCTTTTTTCCTTCCTCTCCTTCCTTTAGAAAATGTGATTTCCACCTGGAGAGTTTTAAAGGCCAGGTGGAGACACACGGATGCCAGCGGGAAAGGCCAGTCCAATTCAGTCATGATGCGGGGCCACCGAAGCAGCCCAGTGACCAGTGGGGGCAGCTATCACTGGGCGAGCCTCCCCGGGGCAGGCCGTATCGGCTCAGGCAGTCCTCACGGCCGCCGCGAAGCGGGCACAGGCTCCATCTCACAGACATGGGGACTTCGTTTCAGTGAGGCTGCTGAGGCCGCACAGCTCTGCATGAGGCTTAGGATGGGGTGAGGCGCACACTCTGCTCAGCTCCTGAGCAGAGCCCTTCTCACTACGTGGCTGTGTCAGGTCTGGAGAACAGGACAAGGACACCAGGTTTCCCTACCATCTGGTGGCCAGAAAGTCACTGGGACAAGTTTCAGTGGGAGTACGTGTGCCAGGAGAGGGGGCTGGAGGCAGGGGTGCAAGTGCTGGGGTGGCCAGCCTGGGCAGGCCTCCTCCCTCTCCGTAACTGTCTGACCCCAGGCAAGTCACTCATCTGTTCTGAGCCTCCGGGAATCCAAACTGGGACACTTGGGAAAGGGGGATTATTCATCACATCAGAACAAGGTAGAACATGGTGATCAGAGCTGGGGAGGGTGCCAGGCCAGGCACCTGAGATGCCATCTGCGGAGCCAGGGATGGGAGGGAAGAACATCTGGGCAGAAAGAACAGCAAAAGTGAAGGTACTCAAGGAGGAAGATGTGTGAAAGTTGTGCAACCTGTGAGGGACAGGAAGGGGTTGCAGAGCAGCTAGGGAGAGGTAGAGAAGTGGGGACCCACTGGCAGGCGCTGGGCTGGACTGGGCCTCATAGGTAGGGAGAGGGGTCTGAATTTATTCTAAGAGCAGGAGAAGCCACTGGAGATCTAAATGAGCACAAAGACGTGATCAGCATTTTTAAAATATCCCCTTGGCTGCTTGGGGAGATGACTGGGGTTGGTGGGGTGGTACAGGAAAAAAAGCAGGGAACCCCCCCGTGGGAGGAGCTGGAGGCAAGTGACACAGGGGCCCTGTAAAAGGGAGCCTGCTGGACTGCGGGCTTCCTGAGGGTAGAGATCTGCTCGTCCACTTCTGCAGTCCCAACATCAAATCCTGGACCTGGTACACAGCAGGTGCTCAGAAAGCACAGGAGTTTACTCAAAGAAACAAGGGCACTTAGTTGTGGTGTGAGAGTAACAGTTAAACAAGCTAGTCTTCCCATCTGTCAAAAAAGATGAGTGCAAGAAAGCAGAAAACAAAATGGGATTTGTGGGGTGCCGGGCCACTCCACATGCACCCAGGGCCTTACCGGGCTGCCCCATGCCGTTCAGCCGCACCATGAGGTGTCTCTGGTTTGGGGTGTAGAGGTGGACGTCTGACAGCACAGTGTCGCTTTTGAAGGTGACCTCGTCCATGGCTGGGGTGGGAGCAAGTGCCCATGGCTCCACATTCATCACGGGACAGCAGTACCTGAGAGGGGAGAGCAGGTCCTCAGTTTAGGGCCCCCAAAGGGAACAGTGTAAACATACCCCACCGGGTGGTAAGCAGCTTTGCATCACCTGGGGGAAACGGCTTCTGTTCTCAATTCTTTTAGTTTTTGTTAAAGGAGAAAAACCTCAGAACCTTGGTAAGGGAAAAGAACCCAGCTAGAATTAGAACTGTGTCGTTTACATTGCATTCATTTGCATAGTAATCTTTTATTTACGGCAATGGATCTGAATGTTCCCTTACACTGATGAAATTTTTCTTCCTTTTTTTTTCCAACTGTTTTATTATGAAACATTTCAAACAAAGTTGAGGGCGTGGCATAATAAACAGCCATATACCACTGCTATACCATTGCTTAGCTTCAATAATCTTCAAGACTTTGCCACATGTGATCTGGGAGTACGTTTCAGGTGTCACATTTTCTTCCTAAATGCTTCAGTGTCAGAGAACATGCTGGTATACAGCCACACTGGCGGACCTGAGATAAGCAACGATTCCTTTTCACTATTTAAAACCCAACCCATAGTCAATTTCTCCATTCGTCCCCACTTGTCTTCGGCAGCCGGTTTTCCGGGAACAGCGCTCAATCCTGTCCCCTCCTGGGGGCTGCAGGTTCACCCCACAGCAGGTGTTCCTGACTCTTCCAGGGCTGTGGGGCCCAGACTCGGACCCGCGCAGGTCGGAGCCGGGGGCTCCACGGACCTCCTGCCCCGGTGCCCTCGTCTGCCAAGCCGCCTATGGGTCAAGCACTGCCCTCTCAAGAGCCAGTCACCGCTCGGGCATCGCTTTTTCTCCCTGATCCAGACTGAGGGGGCTGCCTGGAACCCGGACAGAAACCGAGATGACGACATAGACTCCTTCCCTCAACACGTTTGCTTAGAAGGGGAAACTGAGGCTGGGAGTGGGGACTCGGCCTCAGGTCCATGGGAGCTCTGGTTTCAAGGCCAGGCTCGGTGGCGGGAGACCCCCGCACTGTACCCCGTCCCTCCACCTCTCCTAGAGGCTTACCCGGCGAAGGCCGCAGCCTGTTGTCCCTCCCACTCGACCCTCTCGCAGAGAGGTTCAGTGGGGGCCGCCATAGTAGGCAGCCTGCGCAGGCGCGGCCCCGCCCCCTCCGCACGCGTCCTCCTGCCCAGCCCCTTGGCCACGCCTAACTCCCCGGGCAGCGCATGCGTGCTGGTGCCGCCGGCTGTCGGGTGCGGCTTCGGGCCCTCGGGGAGGTGGAGGCTTGGGGGCGGAGGGAAGCATAGCTCCCTTCTGCTCCGGTTTGCTGGCGTGGCCGGTCTGCGTGGGATGGGTTTCGAGTCGGGGACCGTTAGATAACTCGCCAGGGTCACCCAGCTGTTAACTGGTGGGGCTTGGATTCGAACCAGACTAATAGGGCTCTCGAGCCTGCGCTGTTGACCAGCATGCTAGTTTTATTAACTGTTGTAAAGCGCTTAGTGTCTCCTTCGTCGTCCTTGTCGTGCTGTGAGCATCCAAAAAATGGCGACTGTCCTTATTAGCTATTATTATTGCTTATACTAGTTCATTCAGATAGTAAACACCCCCCACGTGCTGGGGTCGGATGGGGTGGGCAGGTGGACAGGTGCAGACTGGTTAGTAGGACCAGCCAAATCTGTTCTTTGTCATCCTGCTGGCCCTGCAAATGTGATCCATGAAACTGTATTAATGTCCTAGGCTGTTGTAACAAATGACTGCAAACTGGGTGGCTTAAATCACCCAGAATCGATTCTCTCACAGCCCTGGAGGCCAGTAGTCGAAAATCAAGTTGTCACCAGGGCTGTGCTCCCTCCAAAGGCTCTAGGAAAGGATCCTTCTGTATTAGCTTGAGCTGCCATAACACAATACCATAGGCTGTGTGGCTTGAACAACTAAAATTTATGTTCTCAGTTTTGAGGATTGAGAAGTCCAAGCTCAAGGTGCCAGCATCGTGGTGTTCTGGTGAGAGCCCTCCCCTTGGGCTGCACACAGCTGTCTTCTGTACCCCATGTGGCCTCTCCCAGTGCACAAAGAGTGAGACAGGCCGCGAGCTCTCTGATGTCTTTTCTTACAAGGACACTAACCATGTTGGGTCATTGCTTCACCCTTCTTTCCTCTTTTAACCTTAATTACCTCCTCAGAGGCTCCATCTTCAAATACAGCCACACTGGAGTTAGGACTTCAATATATGAATTTTGGCGGACACAAACATTCAGTCCATACTGCCTCTCTGGCCTCTCTCCCGGCTTCTGGAGGCTCCCCGCAGTCCTTGACTTGTAGATGCATCACTCCAATCTGTCCCTCTGTCTTTTCATGTTCCCCTCCCCTCTGTGTGTGTCTGTGTCCAGATTTCTTCTTACAAGGACATCAGTTACTGGATTAGAGTCCATCTAATCCAGTCTGACCTTGTCTTAACTTGACTATATTTGTAAAGGACCTATTTTCAAGTAAGACCAAGGTCATGTTCTCAGGTATGAGGTTAGGACTTCAACATATCCTTTTTGGGGGGACACAGTTCAACTCACAAGAGAAATTGTCTCAAGAGATGCTCCAGACCTAGCTCTTGAGCTGCTGGCTGTGAGTGCCCCCAGGCATTCTGGTCCTCCTGGCTGAGAGGGTCCCTGACATTGTGGAGCAGACACAAGCCAGCCCCACTGATGCACAGAATCCATGGACATAACAAAAGGATTACTGTTTATGCACCAATTTGGGGGTACTTTACAGTGGTAGTTTGTCGGAATAAGGGGGAGTGAGCCACCCCTTCTTTGCAGGGCTTTGCAGGAGTTTGGGTCCGGGGGGTGAAGGAGCAGGCTACATTCCTGAATCTCAATTATTTACAAGCCACTGTGCTGGCCTCTTTGCATTTAAATTCTTCCTTCATCCACACAACCACTCCTGAGGCTTGCGAGCATTGAAGTGCTTTTTTTACTCAGAGTCACCCAGCTGCCGGGTGGCAGAGCTGGTGTGCAGACTTGGGTCTTGAAATGTCCAAGTGAGTCTGTTGGATGGAGTGTTAGAGCAACCTAGGCTTGTCTCCTTTGAGAGTCTCCCCCAAGGCTTGGTAATGCAAGCATTAGGGTGCTAACTCACACGTTCCGGAGCGTATGCTGTCCCACCGCCTGGGCTAATGACAAATCACGATGCAGTGGAAGAAGGTGGAGGAGCTGCCAGATGTGTGATGAGAAACCAGCTTGCAGGAAATTGCTATCAGGTGATTACTATTAGCTTGGGTATCCAGGACAGCCCTTTTCCCAGAGATTGTGTGTTTACGAAATGCTTGATGTGTTTCCCCTATCAGCTCTGGAAGATTTTGTCCTCCTGAAGAGAGAGCTCTTCCGTTAGGACTGCTGAGAGCAGGTGATTATAATTCCCCGCGCCCCCCCCCCCCTCTAACAGCAGCTGCTGCAGCTTCACAGTGACCACCTCTCCGGTTCCTGGTTCTGTGCGGAGAGGCACCAGGCTGGCCTTTGGATGGGATGGAGTTGGGTTCAAATCCCCAGCTCGGCCACTGATTCATTATATTGTTCACTTAGTCCCTCACTGCGGGAGCTTTGCACATACTAGGTTATGGGATGGTTACTTCTCTGAAACGTAATTTTCTAACTTCTCAAGTACTGATCATAATACCTACCTTGAAGTGTTTTAGGGAGTCTGAATTGACATATAACATGTGGGAAGTTCCAGGCATGGCTCTCCTGACTTCTTGAGGGGATCTGACAGTATTTGTTGCACTTTAAAGAGCCCATCAGTTGTACTGATTTTATCTAGTCACACTGTGTAATTAAAAAAATGAAGTTATGGTGCCATGCATACTACATAATACCAGTTATGCCAAAATATGTTTTTTCAGGATGTACCTGTTATGTAAATGCACAGAAAAAAGTTGGGGAAGATATCCTCCAGCTGAAACAATGCTTTCTTCCTGGGAGGGGGCTGGAATGGGGAAAGATCTAAGAGGACTTGTAGCCTCCAGAACTGTGGGAAATTAGTTTCTGTTGTGTATTAGCCACTCAGTCTATGTATGCCTGAGAGCAGCCTGAACAGACTAAGATAAAATATGACTTACAGACCATCAGATGCATCATCTGAAAGTGTACAAATCCACGGATTTACTATATTCACGAGGTTGTACAGCCGTCACCACTGTCTAATGCCAGCACATGTTCATCACCCCCAGAAGAAATCCTCCACCCATTAGCCATCCCTCCCCATTGCCCTCTCCCCTGGCAGCCACTAATCTACGTTCTGTCTGTGGATTTGCCCCTTTTTGTTTATTTTGAAAAGAGCATAAAACCCAGAGCTCTTTCAGGGAGTGTAAGTGAAAACCATATTCTCTGGATTCCCTCTTGAGTGTTTCATATAAATGGAATCATACAATATGTACTCTTTTGTGTCTGGCTTCTTGCCCTGAGCATGGTTTCCAGGTTCACCCAAGTTGTAGCAGGTGTCAGAAATTCATTACTTTTTATGGCCAAATACTACCCCATTTTCTAGATTAGACTACACTTTATTTATCCATTCATTAGCTGATGGGCATTTGGTTATTCCTACTTTTCGGCTATTGTGAACAATGGCGCTATAAATATTCATGTAATGTTTTTATACGGATGTAAGTTTTCGTTTCTCTTGGCTAGGTGCCTAAGAGCGGAATTGCTGGGTCTTCTGGTGACTCTGCATTTGACGTTTTGAGGAGCTCCCACACTGCTTCCCAAAGGGGCTGCCCACATTGACAGTCCCTCCCACTGACCACGAAGGGTCCAGTTTCCTGGAGTTTGGTGTTATCAGGAAACTCGTGGAGCCAGGGTCTCAGGAACTATTTGCAGAATGAATGACAGAATGGAAAACTTTGCAATGCCCCTGGAGGTGCTGTCGCCCTGGATGCCATCTTGGAGAAGTGGGCCATTGACTCTCTGCTCCCTCCCTCTGTGGGGCGGGGAGAAGAGGTTTTCGTGATCCTTGAAGACCTGCATCAAAATGTTCTCTTTTGAAATGCGCTTAAGAAGCTGCCCTGTTCTTTTGTGTGTCTGACTTCAGGGGAATAATGAATATTTGCAATTGTCACAAGCAAGCGTTATTTCTCTTCTTCCTAGTAGGTTACCCCAGGACCCAGAATGCTGATGGAGGACTTTGAGTAGCAATTACCTTCTCAGCCAGGCTCTGCCCTCCTCCGATTATAGCTGTGCCCTAGCAAGGTGTTCTAATAAGGATCCTGGCACTTACTGCAGTGTCCCAGTACAATCGCTGGGGATCCAGAGAGTGGGGTATATCACCTCTGAATCCTGAGGGCAGCAGGAGTGTGATGGGGAGGGGGAGGGGGCCTAATGCACCATCTCCCCAGGGGAGGACCAGCCACCCATTAACTGTCACTGCCCTTGGGGTCTCATCTGATTTCTATTTCTCTTTATTTAAAATACATCTGTTTCATTCAAATATGGGCATGGATCAATCTTTTCTGGCTGAGTAAGGGGCAGTGACTCTGGAAGACAAAGCCACATCCCAGTTATTAATTCCCAGATGGACGGAAGTACAGGCATCATGCACACATAACTGATGGTAGTCCTTCCAATAGTGGGAGAGTTGACCCCACCTGGAGCAAAAATGATACCGTTAATTTGTTTAAACAACCTCAACTTCACCTTGAGATGTAGTGCGGTGCACAGAGCAGTTAAAATCCTAAACTCTGTCCAGCCCCATCTCGGTGGACATGACTTGTACACTTAGAATGTATTTAAGTTTCCCACTTTATGCCATCAGATTGCTTTCTCATTACAACATTCATATGTCAAAACTGGCTGCAGAGAGTCCCTGAACTGAGCAGTAGTTACCTATTTTTTAGTGACACCTTGACATCTTCCATGCAGGTGTGCAATCGTGGTCTTGACCTTCAGGAAAATAGTGGCATGTTGGATGACCACAGTCCCTCTCATAGACGCTTTCTTGTTTGTTTCTGAGAGTCCTCTGGGTATCAGGGCTGTATTGAGCAAGAGCCCCTAAGAGCACGTTGTGGTTTGGAATGTTGGACGTGGTTTGTGGGGGAATAGGCTGGAGAGTGGACAAAGCACAGAAGCGGGGTCAGGAGGGACCGTGGGCAGCTTGAGAGAGGCAGAGGTTGAGAGTCTGGGCTCTGGACTTAAGCTGATCTAGGATCGGTCTCTACCTGTGGGACTTCGGGATAACCTCTCTGAGCTCTGCCTTCCACTTGGGACAGGACTACTAATGCCTTCTCCCCTGCAGGGCATCCTCTGCCAGCACCACCCCAGAACCGAAGTGGGAGCCACTGTTGGAGGACCAGGATGCAGCGGCCCCCTTCATTCTGTGCCTGGCCTTTGTGATCTGTTATTTTCCTCCCTCTAATTCGCATTTTTCTATTTTTTTAGCTGGAAATACTCCTTAAGGCTTCAGATCTCACAAATACACTTTGATTATATGGCTCACCATCCGGTCCTTTTATCTTGGAAACACTTTGCAAACCAAATCCACTCTGCGGAGAGCTTGGGGAAGGTCCACATCTTCCAGGGTCTGCTCCAAGCCCACTGCATGGAGGCGAGGCTGCATGGCCTGAGAACTCACACCCAGCGGGACATACCCACCTATTCCCACCCAGCGGTGCAGAACGCAGCGCCCACAGCTTGGGCGCCCGCCTCACGCTCACATACATCATCTCTAATTCTCCAGGCGACCTTAAGAGGGAGGCTGGCCCCAAGACTGGTCCCGTTTTGCAGATCAGCAAACCCAGGCTCAGAGATGTGAAGTCACTTGACTGCAGTCATTCAGCTCCTTGGGGGCTGCACCGGGAGGATATTGACTCTAAAAGTGGCTCAGAAAACTACTCTAAACCTTTCTTGAAGTATGCATTTTGTTTCGCTCACTACGGTGGGGGGCAGGAGTTTAGGAAGGGTTCACCTGCGCTGTCTATTTCTGATCCATGCAATGGGAAGCTGGGAGCCGAGGATCCACGCTGGGAACACGAGTGCTCCTTGGTCTCCATCTCTCCAACACGACAGGGCATCCTCCAGGGCCCCTCTACCTGGGGTGTGCTCCACAGGGGCGTCCAGTGACTTACACGGCAGCTGGCCTCTCCCGGGGGAGCTGCAGGGCCTCTTTTGACCAGGGCTAGGGAGTATCAGAACAGCATTTGCTGTTCCATTGGCCAGGTGGGTCCCTAAGGCCGGTGTAGGTTCAAGAAGGGGATCAGACCGCCCACCTCATGGCGGTGGGAGGAGTCAGAGGCCAGCCACACTCACGGAGAGGGGAATTTAGCGCCACCTCCCGGAGAGCAAAGTATCTACATATACCAATATGTTACCTGGAATTCTTCTGGAGAGATTTGTCTCTTTCCATAAACTCTTCAGGGACTGAAGAGAAAAATGTGTTTATTAAGCAACTACTGTATACCATGTGCCAAGTGGGGCTGTTTCATTTAACCCCCCAAACAACTCTGCCAGCTGGGCACAATTGATTCCATTTTGCAGATGAAGAAAATTGAGGCTCGGAGACACTACAAACTTGCCCAAGTCATATAGTTTGTTAGCAAGAGTCAGGAATTGAATCTAAGACTCCGAAGCCCAGGCCTTTGTGCCCACATCATGCTGCCTCCCACGAGGGTGGCCTTTGGTTCTCGATATCCCATTCCAGGTTCCTTGGCATTCCAGCCTCCCCCATTCAACTCCCAAACGATGCTTGCTTATCCCTGGGAGCATGCAATGCCTCTCACTTGCCCGCAGCCCCGCCCTACCAGCCCATCTCCCCGGAGACTTCCCCGGGCCCCCGCTGCCCTGTAAGCAATCCTGCTCTGTCGTCCACAGAGCTCGGGGCTGCTTGATTGGCCTCCCGTTTCCCCAGTTGGGAAAGAAGAAATCGAGAAGTTTGTTTTTGCACAAACTGCCCTTTTTGCCTGCAGCTAATCCTCCTCCCCTTTCACCCCCGGCCCCACAACAGGAATAATATCCAGAGACATGCAGAAAGTTGGTATGTATTGAGCTGGCACCACCTCCGGCCAGCAGATGACGAGGGGCTGGCTAGGGACTGGAACGAAGCCAGGAAGAATGCAGGGCCACTTCGAGAAGCTGACCGAAGTACGCGCAGCACCCTTGCTGGAGTTCCCATAATTCCGAGTTCCCAATTCAGCGTGACAAAGGACTAGGGAAGACCCCCAAAGGGGGAGAGCTTCAAGGATGTGTGGGAATGAATCAACAGGCAGGTCACAAGGAGCGCATTCCGGTGCAAAGATCCAGAGGTAAAGCATGGTCTTTGCAAGACAACCCACAGCCTTGCATGGCTGGCGCGCCAGGAGTGAGAGGGCACGGTACCGTGGGCCTCTGGGATTGAGGCTGCCCGGTTTCCTTTCCCCTGCTTCAGACAATGGTACCCAGTTTTTCATAGGGGAACCATCCTTTCCAGGTCTCAGGCTTAACGGGGCTGTCAATCAAGGTGTCCCACCCACTCATGGCCAAGGTAGACCAATCAGATGCTCGTCTTTCCGGAATTTAACGAAGGAATATAATATAATGGAGAGAATATGATGACGGAAAGCGCTGGGGCTTGGGGCTTATTCATTTATACGGTAATGTCTTGAAAAGGGTCCCTTTGCTTCTGCCCTAAATTTCCTGAGTCTCTCTGCCCTTTCACTGTCTGGCTTTTCCAGCTCTTCCCGCTGTTTGGTGTGAGTCCCCATGCACAGTATCACATTTTTTTTTTAAAGCATAAATCAGCCAGTGCTGGTTTCAGTGGCTTCCAACTAAGACATCCAAACAGATACAGAGCTGTGTGCGGTCAAATGGCCATGGGGAAAAGAGTGGAGACCGGATTAGACATTAGCGGGAGTGAGTCTGGGCTCAGAAATACCAGGTGGGAGGTGACTGCAGAAATACAGGGGTGCAACAAGGCGTGACAATGAGGGGTCATGGGACATGGCACTCCCAAGGGGCTCTGAGCACCCTGCTCCTCTTTGTGACAGGATTCAGAGGGGTTGGGGACTTTGGCCTTGGGCGAGTTACTCCCCCTTCTTTGCATGCCTCAGTTTCCTTGTCTGTAGAATGGGAGTAATGATGGGACATTCCTCATAGGGTTGTGTCAAGGATTGCGGAAGGCAGTTTGGGTAAAGAATTTTTAACAGGGCCTGGCCCACAGTGCATACTCAATAAACAGTAGCCAATTATAATTGTGTTCTATTATCTGGGTGGGGCCACAGAGAAGCTACCAGAGCCTCAGAGGTCCAGAGAGCCTTTCTGGGGCTCGCTGTGTCGCTCGCTGACAATGTTGGCAGCCCTCAAACCCTTGTGTGCAGGGTCCAGAGGACATGTCAGCTCTGCTCGGCTCTGACCTTTGCATGCAGCTGGCTTTCTTCATACACGGAGTCTTTTTTACAAGCCGCCCTCTGGGACATGCCGTCAGGCAGGGGTTTTCCAGACCTGCTGACAGCAACCTTTAGCTCTCGTCTCCTGAGCTACCCTGAAGTTTGAAAAGATTCAAGCAGGGAGGTGGGAGATGAGGTGTGTGTGATGGACATGGTGTGAGCTCCAGAGCTGGGCGGTGCAGGTCTGACTGTGGTTTTCCCTGTCGACATCCATGATGGAAAACTAGTTGCTCGATGGGGTAACTCTGCCCATGCTGTCTGCTGCGTTCCTTCCTTGCAGGAACCACACTGCCTCACCCTTGTGGTTCTGGGAGAGACTGTCAGTCATGACACTCAAGCTGGGAAGATGGTCATTTGATCCAGGATGGCCAGTGATAGAGCCCCAAACTGCTGGCAACACAATTTTAGAAAGAGGCATGTGACCCAAACAGGGCCAATCAGATTTTTCTCTGGGATTTGTCAATGGCTTTTGGGAGAGGGATGCTTTTGTTTTCCCTGGCTTGCTAGGTCAGATGGAAATAAGTCTGGGGCATTTGCTTGTTATGCGAACAGAGCCTAGAAACAGAAACAAGCAGAGCTAATAGTTTGGTAAAGACAGACTCCCACTAATAGATGTCCTTCAGCTCCTGGATACAACCATGCCTGGAGTCAGTTGCTCATTTGAGCTTCCCAATTCTGTGAGCCCTGTTTAGCTTAGACTATTTGGCTTAGGTTTCTGTAACATGAAACTGAATGAGAACAAACACTGTAAGATTTATTGAGCATTTGCCTTGTACCAGACATAGTGCTAAGAATTTAATAAGCATTGTCTGATTCATCTTTGGTAAATCACTTTCTTCTTGGAGATTCCATTTTCTGGCATGTAAAATGGGTATAATATTATATGAGTAGGATTGTGTAAGGCTTCAGTGAAATAAAGCATACAAAGTGCCTGGCATGTAGTAGGTCCTCATTAAATGTTAGATACTTTTCTCAGACTATGTCACTTTATGATAGATACCTTAGTGTGTATTTGGTGCAACTGCCTCAGTTTCCCAAAGTGGACTTGCAGAATCAAAGGGTATGTATGTGCCTGTTCAGGTCCTTGACACACAGCACCAAACTGCTCTCCAGAAACATGACAATTGTATTAGTTATAATCACCACAAATGTAGTGGCTTTAAAGAGCACACATCTATTATGCCACCATTTCTGTGATTCAGGAACCTAGGCCTGTCTTGTCTGGGCCCTCTCCTTCGCTGTCTTTCATAAGGGTGCAGGCAAGCTATCATCTGGGGCTGGGGTCTCATTTGAACGCTCGACAGGGGAAGAATCTGATTCCAAGGTCACTCAGGTTGTTGGCGGAATTCAACTCCTCCCGAGCTGTTTACTGAGGGCCTCAGTTCCTCACTAGTGTTGACTAGAGGAGCTACATGCCGTTTCTGGCCACAGTGGCCTTTCCAACATGAGATGTGCACACTGGGAAGGCAAATAGAGAAAGCCGGCCAGCAAGAAGGAAATTACAATCTCAACTAGTACAATCACAGAAATGACATCCCATCACCTTTACTGTGTTTTGTTGGTTAGAAGCAAGCCACAGATCCTGCCCACACTCACAGAGAGGGGAATTACACAAGGGTGTGATTACTAGGAGGTGGGATCACTGGGGAGCATTGCTTTATTCTTTTATGACTTTTGCTCTTTATGCTTTGCCTAGGAAATCTTGCTTAACGCAGAGCCACAAGAATTTCTTCCTCTGGTTTAATAGCTTTAGTTTTTATACGTAGGCCTGTGATCCACTCAGTTAATTTTTATATGTGGTGCAAGGTAAGGATCAGGATTTCTTTCTCTTTTTCTTTTTGCACATGATATCCAACTGAGTGATGTAGCTATAGTTGAAGAGAAAACTCTACATGAGTATGATTACAATTCTAATAATGTCTTACATATTGTGAGCGCCCACTATGTGTAGGGCTCTAGCTAAGGGTCTTGTATTATTTCATCTGCTTCTCACAATGACTGGGGGAAGGAGGAGCTAGTTAAGTATCTTTTAACTTGGAACCCACCCTTGACTCGCCTGTAACGACCCATGAGCCATTGTGTTAAGGGAACAAAGCAGGCGTAGAGCATACTGCCATTTGTGCAAAAAGAAAGTGCACAGAGACACACATACATGTGTACAAAACCGTATTTGCTTGCACAAAATCTCTCTGGAAAGAAATCGCGAAGTTGGGCTTGCCTCTGGGGAAGGGGGCCTGGTGAGCGTGATCAGGAGAGAAAGGCAGACTTTCCACAGTATGGCATTTTGAACCTTTTGCATTTTTAAACGTGTGTATTTTCCCTCTTGTGTCAATATTACCTACATAAGGAATTCATAAAGTGAGAGAAAAGTAAAAGAACTCCCGGTGGTCTGCCTTCAAAGCCTCTACTCTTATCCACCATCTGGACTCTACTTTCCCTCTTTCTTCTTCCTCTCCCTTTACCTCAACATTCCCACATGTTAACTGGGGGGATAATAGCATCCTCCCCCATAGAATTTCTGGAAGGACTGAGACAAGCATGCAAAACACTTAGAACGGGGCCCCACACCCAGAGAAAACTTCATAAATGCTATTATCATTATTTGATTCAAAAGATTTGAATAGAAAAAAAGATTTAAAAGAAACACACATGACGTGTTAATACAGTTTTCTCTGGCTGTGGGATGAAAGGCACCTTTATTTTCTTCCTTTTTCCAAAGATTGAAAAGAAAAGATTCCATACTATTTTTATACTAAACATTTCCACTCCCTCCCAGCTGGACAACCCCAGGAGTCTCTGATGGTTCATTCTTTGGCGGATTCTACTCAGACTCTAGTAATGGCTGAGGTTGGATAACAGCCAGGCTTGTCTGGCTTGTGTCTAGACGCCTTATTTCCCTTGGCTGCTGTAGAAACAAGATATTTCTTAACACTGGAAAAATGTTTCTGAACACAACTTCAAGGCCAGGGAGACAACAGAAGGAGGTCGGGAGGGGTGGTTAATGTGCTTACAGGAATAAGCATCAATTACGCCTAATTATACCCATTTTCCAGATGGGAGATGGATGCTCACAGAGGTTTCATTCAACTTATTTCAAATCAAATGAGCTGGCATGTGGAGATAAATGGCTGAATTGTTGAAGCTTCTAGTTAAGCTAATGTTGGTGTGTCACTGATCGGAAACTAGAGGGGAAACGGGCCAGGCATGATTTGGAGGACAGCATCCACCCCGCTTCATTTCCCAGGTGCTGCGGCTCAGCTCCAGAATGGCCTATTTATGCCCCAAATGCAAATGCCCTGTGGCTTGGGGGCCCCTCTTCAGGAAGCCTTCCTCCACTGGCCTGCTCTGGATTCCCCCTGCTGTGTTTTGTAGCAGAAGGGAGACCAAGACTCTACTCTTAGGGATCAGGGAAACCTAGGTTCACCTTCCTGCTCCTTTTGTGGCTTTGGACAAATTACTTCACCTTTGTAAGCCTCAGTTTCTTCCTTTCCAACACGGGGGTCATGGTACCCCTGCCTTCTCAGGGTTTGGGCTGGGTAGAATCATGATCCCCCAGAGACGTCCACTCTTAACTCCTGAAACCTGTGACTATGTTCCTTTCCATGGCAAAGGGGACTCTGTAGGTGTGACCAAGGTCAGCCTCTCAAGGTGGGGAGATCTTCCTGGATTATCTGGGTTTGCTCAGTGTGATCAGAAGGGTCCTAGTAAGAAGGAGGCAGAAGGTCAGAGAGAGGAAGTCAAATGATAGATGCAAAATCAGAGAGGAGAGGGAAGACGCTACTTCGTCAGCTTCAAAGATGGGGGTGCGGGTGGTTTCTAGAAGCCAGAAGAGTCCAGGAAAAGGCTCTCCTGGAGCCTCCAGAACAAGTGCAGCCCTGCCTAAACTGATCTTAGACATCTGACTTCCAAAACGGAAAGAGAATAAGTGTGCATTGTTTTAAGCAGCTCAACTTGTGATAATTTGGCACAGTGGCCACAGGAAACTCATGCATGGCATTGTGAAGATGAAACTCATCAACACGATGACAAGGTGGGGGACAGCGATTGGGGGAGCTCTCTGGAATCCCATATGGAAAGGCTTTTTTAAGTCAGCGCCCCACAAACGGTAGGTGTCATCAAATAGTGTAATTTAGACCCACCTCTGTGACTGTACGCGACGCACCACATGGCATGTACTTCTTCCCTTTGCTCCGTCCCCAGGACACTGAGGTCCTCGGAGGAGGAAGGGGTCCTTGTCCCATTCCTGCTGTATCATTTGTGCCTGGCACACAGTAGCTGCTCAGTAAATTGGAGCTTGTCGGGCTGCCCGGGGATGGGCCTCCTCTTGTCTTCCGTGAGGCCCTTTCTTTTCTGGGCCCTGCTTTCCTCTTCTGTAAGATGACTGGGCTGGCGCTACGGCTTCTGCCAGCTCTGTGACTCTAGTGTCTCTCCCTGTCCCCAGTTGCCACTGAGCCGCGATCCTGAGAAGGACCACATCTGTCTCTCATGGCCTCTGCTTGCAGGTTCTGCTGGGGAAGTGGAGTGACAGTGGCCCCAAGTTTCAAGGGCATGTAGGGGCCAAGGGCAAGGGGCCCCAAGATGTGCCCCTTTGGCAGGCAGTTTGTGTCGAGCTGAAAACAATCAAGGCCCAAAAGTCTCAGAAAGGAACTTGGACCTTCCTTCTAAATGCATAAAGGCGATTTAGGTAAAGGACCGGCTCCAGGAAGACAACCACGTTCTGAAAGGAACTAGAAGCGGTAGACAGGGAGGAACGCGGTAAGGTCTGTTTGTTAAAATCCCTCCCTGTTCCATGGTTTCTCTGTGGCCCGGCAAACATTCACTTGTAACCCATTTGCTCTTCCATCTTTCTGTGCATTGCCTTCCCTCTGAAGTCTCAGGCCCCGACCTTCTTCTACTTGGTTTGGGATGACTTACAAGCCTCATTTTCCCTGACTGCCTTAGCACCTCATGTCTGTGTGGGTTCCCCGAACACCTGTAATTAACTTAGATTTTCTCCTCCTAAACTGTATCATGACAGCTTGATTCTTAGACCAGCCAGAAGAACCTTGAAGGGAGAGGAACATTTTTCTTACCCAGCAGGAACATGACTTCAGAGATCCAGCCGGCTCCAGACCCACCCTTTGAGACGTTCAGAATCTCTATCAGCACATTTCTAGTGCAGCCTTCACATGCCCCAGCCACAGAGGGCTCTGGGTTGTTGTCTGGAGTCTGGCGCTGGGCTCTGATGTGGCAATTCTGGCTTTAACAATCTGGACAGACACTGTGTCCTCTGGAGCGGCAAACACTTTCAGGGGGAGGCCTGGGGCAGGCAAAGATGTCAGACCTAATTGTTCAGATTCGTACCAGGCTAGGGACAACCCCCTGAGTTTGGAGTCGGGCCTGGGTTTGAATGCCAGGCCTGTGCCTTATTAGCTGTGTGACCTGGCTGGGTCAGATGCAGAGCGGTCCTGTCATGTTTTGTAAAACACAGATCCCCGCAAAGAGCCTGTGCTAATGTTTACCACTGTTTCTATGGCGACCGGGGGACTCTGCTCAGAGCATCACGTGTGTGATTCCAGGTCATGTCCTTGTGGTCCCAAGGTTAGGATCATCTTATGCCTTCTTGACAGATGGAGAAACTGAGGCTTAGTGATGCTTTAGACCTTGCCCGAGGTCCCAGGCTAGGAAGGTTGCGGGTGTGCTGTGAACCCAGGTGGCCCCCTCCAGAGCCCATGTGCTGATGGTAGACAGGAAACCACCCCCCAGGATGGCTGTGTTAAGGAAGTGAGTGAAGCCACCTCATGCCCACTATAGTCATTCCTCCTTCCCCACCACTCCCTTGTGAGGGTTAACTTAATGTGCTAACTGGACAGGCTAAGGGGTGCCTGGATTAAACCCAGATTCCAGGGGTGTCTGGGGAGTGTTTCTAGATGAGATTAGCATTTGTTAAGCAGGTCCAGCTCAGGTTAAGTGTGCTCACCACAAAACAAAAGCAAAACAACAACAAAGCAAAAGAGAGAAATAAGGAAACTTATGAAGGTCATGAATATGTTTATTATCTTGATTGTGGTGGTGCCAATACAAGTGTATGTCCAAACTCATTGAATTGTATAAATCCATTTTGTGCTGGGTCTTTTTTTTTTTGGTATACAACTGTACCAATTCCAAGGCAAGGGGAAAAAAACATATTTCTCTCACAGTATTGATGTGAAGATTCAAAAGGAAATGCGCCTGATATGCCTGCCGTGATATAACTCTCCAGCGTGTAAGGTATGCCCAGAACAGATTCCCAGAGGAGGACTTTGACTAACCCCTTTTACAAATGAAGAAACTGAGGCTCAGAGAGGGCAAATAACTGGTTCCAGATTTCCAGCAGTGCAGTGGTGCCTAAACCCAGGCGTGCTGGCTCCTGGTCCTAGCTCTTTTCCTACCACATTGTTTCTGCAAACAGCTTCTCTCTGGCCAAGGGATTTTTATTCTGACCTGGGAATAATTCCCTGAAATGGAGAGAGGGCAGTGCAGCCTTCACCTCTTGGCAACACACCAGATATGTAATGGGCAAATTAAACCGGTGGGTTACTGATCCCTTTTCATTCCAAGTTAATTACATCATACAGGATTTGGAGAATGGCAGCCCGCTCCTCCAGATGTCTTTAATGGGGAGAGGGAGGCTTCACACTTAAATGGTTATGTGTGGGTCAGATCCATGGAGTCCAGTTGGCCCCTGGAACATCATGACCTCGTGAGACTGATAAACAGAGACCATCTCTCCCTATTGTGGCAATCTTAATGACTGTACAGATATCCTGGCTACACGTCTAAGGCCCCGAGTTGGGTCCTTATGAGTCTGCCACATAAAATAAGCTCTGTGCTTGCAAGAAGAGACTTTTGGGTAGGATTCATTTATTAAATCAACAAATCTTCATTATGAATCTACTGTGTATCATGCCCTAACCCAAAAGGCAATGACAGGCATTGGATAGGACCAGCAAAATCCCTGCTGGCATCAGTTCACAATACATTCAGTTGCACACACACAATCCTGAGATGGTGGCTTAAACAGATAGGAGTCTATGTTTTTCTTTTGACAAGAATTCTGGAGGCAGGCAATTTCAAGGATGGAGCAGCTGTTCAATGATGCTATTAGAGACTCTGTATCTTTTTGTTTTTACCACCCACAAGGAGGTTTATCTTCATGGTTATAAGATGGCTGCTATATTTCCAGACATCACATCTATATTCTATATGAACCAAAAGGCTTTTCTCCCCAAAGTCTTATCTATCTTATCTTTTGTCCTGGGGGAGCCCTTCCTGCTTCTATCTCACTGGTCATAATATATCATGTGGCCACCACTGGCTGGAAGGTATCTAGATACGGAAGGGGGAAGGTGGATCAGAATGGTGTTGAATGAGCCATCATCTAGTATCTACCTACCATACTGCCTTCATGTCAAAGGAGCAGACAGATGGGAAGCAAATAACTGCATCATTAAATAATCATTTACTGCTCCTGGGGAGTCTAAGTGTTAATTCAGAGAGCGTATGTCTCAGATTGGGTTTCTTTTGAAGGAGACCCTGAGATAAGGATTTGAGGGCAAGTAATTTTATTTGGGGTGGGGGTGGAGTGATCTTAAGACCCACTGGTCCAAAAATGGGGAATTGGGATGGAGAAGGAAAGAAACCAATATAAATATGCCATTGAGCAAGTCAATGTGGTGGGCAATTGGGGCTCAGTGCTGCTGGGAGCTCTAGGGGACAGAGTAGAACAGGCCTCAGAGATTTCCCCTCCCCTAAGGGGTGAGACAGCTGGGGCTATGGTCCTTCAACTCCACGCATCCTTGGCTATTCCTGAGGGCCTTAACTCTTCAGTTAGTCTGGCCTTCTCACTTCGGGGGAAGAGTCTGGATGTGGGAGTCACGCATCCTATGTGTGGTAGGATCATGTAGGCATGGGTTGAAAACCTGGGTGTCTAGGGGGCTGTAGTGTGGCATTAACCACACCTAAATCAGTATATCATAGGTGCCCTTAACCTGCATTGGGGTGTTAGCTAAGCCCTTTCTGAAGAAGTAGTTTTTGAGACAAAAAAAAAAAAGCAGGGATTAGTATGTTCCAGTTAAAGGGAACAGCATGTGTGAAGGCCCAGAGGCAGAAAGAACTTCAAGTGTTCAAGACCTGGGTATGCGATGCTGGAGAGGCAAGCAGGTCCTCAAGCCTAAAGAGTTGCACAAATCCAGATTTCATTAATCAAAAAAGTATTGTTTTTCTCATGACAGCTGATGCTTCATAATGAAAGGTAAACTTTCTTCCTAATATCCTCACATCCTCCCTCCCTTCTGCCTGCTCATTTAAGACATAGTTCCTCTTTATGGTCTAAAAATGCACAGTTCCCCCCCCCACTTCTCAAAGCGCTTCCCACTTATTTTAGTAACGATATTGGTATGACTCCGCTCAGTCTCAAAGTGCGTTTATACCCATCCTCACCACCTCACCCCATCCTCATAGTGCCCGTCTGGGATTGGCAGGTACGAGTACCCGCATTTTGTAGCTGAGAAGGGAGGCAACACAGCCTGTAAGATGCTGATTTAAGACTCAAAAGCAGCCTGTGGGATCCTGGTTCAATGCTGTTTTCCCACTCTAGTACCAGCATGGTGCCCAGTGTGGCTTAGTCCTAATGCTGCGGCTTGCCTGGGTTCTGTCTCAGGAGCCTTCAGGTTTTCTCATGCTTCTGCTGTGGACTGTCTGAGTAATGATATCATCCCATGTTTAATGTGCTCCACTCCTCCCCAGATTCATTGAAAAACATTGCTTTAGTGACTGAGTATGATTCAGATAGATTCTATTAAAATCCTCAAGAAAAATAGAATCATTGAAAAACCTACAAGGTTATCTCTGCAAAGGGGTTTGGAAGAAGGTCTTCTTATGTAGATGAGGAAAAAGGTGGGGCTCAGGGAAGGTGCATTCATTTGCTGGGTGTAGGGGGCATCTGCCTGCTTTTGCCCCGTCCCTTGGTTCTAGCAATAACATGTTGGTTTTCCTTTGGGAAGACAGCTGAGTTGGCCAGATAATGTACAGGACACTCAGTTAAATTGGAACTTCAGATTAAATTTCAAACTTTCTAGAGTATAAGTATATCCCAAATGCTGCATGGGATAAACTTATACTAAAAATGTATTCCTCATTTATCTGAAATCCAAACTTAACTGGGTGTCCTGTATTTTTCTTTGCTATATCCGGCAGCCACACACCTCTTTATTCACATGGTTACCTTGGCTCCGGGAGTAGACAGGTGATCCAGGTGTGGCTATTCAGTGCATTCTATCCCTCTGACCCACAGGGACTGGCTCAAAGGTGGGTATGTAAACTTCAATTCTGGAAATCTGGATTACACTATGGAAAAACAGATTATTTGTTGTGGGGGGGGAATTGCTAAGCTGTGAAAGGTAGCTCCTGGGGTGCAGCAAAATCAAGTCTGCTTAAGAATGAAGCCAAGAGAGGAAAATAACTGAGAGATGGAGATAAAGAGAGAAGAGATGAAACCTTAGAGACATCATTGGGGGTCCTGGGACCAGCCTCACTAAATTTTTTTTTTTTTAAGAGGGCATCTCTCATATTTATTGATCAAATGGTTGTTAACAACAATAAAATTCAGTATAGGGGGGTCAATGCTCAATGTACAATCATTAATCCATCTCAAGTCTAATTCTCGTCAGTCTCTAATCTTCTGAAGCATAACAAACAAGTTCTTACATGGTGAACGAATTCTTACATAGTGAATAAATTCTTATATGGTGAACAGTACAAGGGCATTCATCACAGAAACTTTCGGTTTTGATCACGCATTATGACCTATAAACAATCAGGTCAAATATGAATATTCGTTTGATTTTTGTACTTGATTTATATGTTGATCCCACATTTCTCCCTTTATTATTATTATTATTTTTATTTTTAATAAAATGCTGAAGTGGTAGGTAGATGCAAGATAAAGGTAGAAAACATAGTTTAGTGCTGTAAGAGGGCAAATGTAGATGATCAGATGATCAGGTGTGTGCCTGTGGACTAAGTATTAATCCAGGCTAGACAAGGGCAGCAAGACATCCACGGATGCAGAAGATTTCTCTCAAAGCAGGGGGGGTGAGGTTCTGAGCCTCACCTCTGTTGATCCCCAAATTCTCACCTGATGGCCCCCCTGCGACTGTGCCTGTCTTAGGTTGTTCCTCCCTTGAGGAATCTTACCCGTCTCTGGCTAACCAGTCATCTTCTGGGGCCATACAGGGAAATGTAAAGTTGGTAAGTGAGAGAGAAGCCATATTGTTTGCAAAGGTTAGCTTTTTACTTCTTTGCAGATTTATGCCCTGTGGCTTCTATGCCCAGCACTTGTCTCGAGGTATCTTTACCACCTGGAGGAATTATGATACTCGGTAAGTTCGATATGAGGCACGAATTCTATTTAAGGGTTGTAATTAGGAAGAAAGAAGAAAAGCTATAGATGTAGCATATGAAGGAAACATGGGAGGATTGATTATTTCTTTGACATATCTTCTTGTAGAGTACCTTAAGTATGTATAGGTTTTAAACTACTAATTTGCACACACATATTAACATAATAGGAATACGGTGACATAAACAAAGCAAATCTATAATTACCATCCATCTCCAGTGAAGCCAAGAAAACCATTTAGGCACCCTAGGCATTTGTGAAAATTTGTCTATGATATGATGGATATTGTCCAACTGTACTTGAACAGTCTGAGAGAAATCAGACAAATTAAAGCAGCCCATTTCTGGGATCTGTTCACATCCCATATGTTCTTTTAACCGTAGATAGTCTATAGTCGTAAGATTTTGGAGTGCTACACCTTGCACCCCTCCCAACTCCTGGTTGAGTTCCAACAGTACAGATCCAGTCAAATTCGTTGTCTCACTGTATGCACATGCCAGCCTAGACATCTCCCTCCTCATTCCTATGGCAAGTCCAGGAGACGGTGGGCTGGATGCAGCCACAACCGCAGCATTGTCTGGATCCCTGTGGAGGCTTTTTGATGATCATCCCCCGGCACAAGTCCTCCAGAGAGTGCTGATGCCGGAAGCTCCTCCTCATATCGTATCTTAGTTCATTTTCTGGGTATCCAAGCTACCAGCCTCACTAAATTTTACCTTCATCTCGACTCCCTGGTGTTTATGGATCACCTAAGGACAGTTCTGACGAGGGTGCAAATGGAGATAAAAGCGCTGGTATGGTGGAGCTGAAACAAAGCCAGCAGTGGTGGTGGTCACGGGAAAGCACAGTCAGTCACCGTGGTGGTTGAAGGCATGATGGGGTGGAACGGTGTCCAGGATCAAGGGGAGAGTATGCTCTGGGTGGTGATGCCGCTGATTATGAAGGTGACGATGCCGACGATGAAGATTGAGGGTGTTGGTAAAGGAGAATCAAGCAACAAGGAAAAGAATAATTCTCAGCCCTAGCCTATTAATTGCCAAATCTATCAACCCTACCCACCTCAATTAAAAACAAATGAATTCGCTTCATACTGTGCCCGCCACTGCCACCAGCCTAGCCCAAGCCACCAGCAGCTCTGGCTGCTTCCCCTGCAGTGATGCACGGAGGGTGACTGCTACGATAAAGGAGAGAATGGTGGTGGCGGTGGCGGTGGTGGTTATGGTAGTGCTGGTGGTGACCTCACTGGTCATGAAGACCTTTTCCACCATCACCATCTCTACCAATGGCAGTGGAGATGCTAGACTCAGGGGACCTGGCCCAGCCCATTGCTTTAAGGGACTTCTAGAAAAAACAGCTCTGCCTTTTTCCCTCTGTAGCCATCCTAGAAAAAGTGACTGAAGGTGGATTTTGGAGGAAGCGGGAGGGAGGAGGGCTCCTGGCTGGGACTGTCCTGCTCAGGAGCCCCTCGTCTTACCCTCCCACATTGTGGAAAGGCCGCCCTCCCTTCGGCACACCCCCAGCTCGGGCAGGCTGGGCGGGCACCCAGGAGGAGGGGCGTGAGGTCGGTGTGTGCGGTGGGGGAGAGGGTGGGGGTGCGGAAGGGAGACCGAGGGGACGCCAGGCTGGACTTAGGGAGTGAGGCAGTGTGTGGGAGGGCCAGTTGGGTTGCAGGGCAGAGTGGACCAGAGCTGGAGGCTCCTGGGGAGTGAGGGGAAGGAGAAGGGTCTGGGAGCAAGTGAGGAGTGGGCGTGCAGGGCCGGAGCGGAGTCTGGGGGGTGGGGCGAGGGCTGGGGAGGGGTGGAGGCTCCGATGAGGGTCTGCAGGAGGAGGTGAGTCTCGCCGGAGCAGTGGTGCGGGGGGGCTGGGAGTGGGGGTGAGCGCCCAGGTGGGGCGGCGCCAGGGCGGCCGACGGGTCGCGGTCAGCGGCCGGGGTGCAGCCCGGCGCGGAGTGTCGGGGTCCCGGCCGCGCGATGCGGCTGCACCTGGGCGTGCTGTCCGGCGCGGCGGCGCTGTCCGGCGCGCTCAGCTTCGTGCTCCTGGCGGCCGCCATCGGCACGGACTTCTGGTACATCATCGACACCGAGCGGCTGGAGCGCAGCGGCCCGGGGGCGGCCAACCGCAGCCAGCCGGAGCCCCTGAGCTCGCACTCCGGCCTCTGGCGGACCTGCCGGGGTACGGGCGCACGCGGGGCCCGGGCGGGAGGGGGGCGCGCACCTGGCCCTGCTCACCGCACCTGTTGCTCGCAAGCCCCAGCGCACTAAACGCGGCGTCCGGGCGGGAGGCAAGGGGGCCGAGGGCCGGGGCCGCCCTTCGGAGGGGTGCTGCTCGGACCCTCCGTGCGCCCCCAGGGTGCGGGGCGTCTGCAGTCGGCCCTCTGCGGAGGCGCGGGCGGGGGCCGCAGCCCAGGCTCCCGCCCGCTGATTTCTCCACCCCGTCCAGTCCAGAGCCCGTGCGCGCCGCTGATGAACCCCTTCTGGCAGGAGAATGTGACCGTCAGCGACTCGAGCCGCCAACTTCTCAGTGAGTCCCGGGAGGCTGGGGATGGAGGGAAGAACCCTGGTCTGGACACCAGTTTTGGGGCTCTTCTCCAAACCGCAGGGCCGGGGCACTGAGGAGGGTGGAGCGGGGAAGCCTCTTGACCCCGGGCAGAGGAGCGAGCGGGGTTAAGAGCGGGCGCAGGGCCTCTCTTACTCCAGCTGTAGTACAGTGTGGTTTAGGATTCACTCAACAAACGCTGGAGGCAGGCTTTCTATGCGCCAGGCACCTCACTGATGATTAAGACCCAGGCCATGCCCTCAAGATATTCACAGACAGGCAGACATGGAAATGGAAATGCTTACGTACATTTCATAGTGACAAGCATGAGGGTGGGAGCTCCGGGAGGCTGCTAAACCAGACTGGGAAGCTGAATGTTGTAAAGAGAGACCCTAGATCTGGAGGCACAGCCCACATCGTATCCTCGGCATGAAAACAAGTGCTTGGCACTAGCAGCAATGCAGTAAATATTTATTGAATGATTCACAGAAGGCAATCAGGGGGCAGAGATCCCCCCCTGCCCCACCTCTCCAGGGCTGTGTGTCTGTCCTGTTCATGGCTGATTCCCCAGTGTCCAACTCAGAAGGGCTGAGGACTGAAGGCCACAATGCAGACGGACTGAAACAAACACTTGAGGGATGAGGGAAGCTAATTATAATAAATAGTTCAGTTTGATGATGTTTGCAGCCAGCCAGACATGGAGCTTAATTGCCTTTCATCTACGTCATCATTGAATCCCACTGTCACCCTGTGAAGTTCTCACCTCCCTTTTTATCTTCATTTTCCAATGGGGAAACTTAGGCCCAGAGAGGTACCACAGGAAAGGATCTGAGGAGGAAAATGAGGATGGATGGAGTTCTACGGACCTTGGAAAGTGTGGACAGTTTCTGCTAGACTTGCTGAGGCTTGGGGATGTGATGCTCAGAATAAAGACAAGTCCCTAGCATGGTCCACAAGGGCTGCTCTGATGCCCCTCTCCTCTGCTCTTTCTTCTCTGGCTCTGCTAGCCTTGGGGCAGTTCCTGGAACATGCCAAATTTCTGCTGCCCCAGGGACTTTGCACAGGCCATTCCCTCTACCTGGAGTCTCCCTGCTCCCATTGGCCAGCTTGACTTGGTCAGCTCCTACTCATAGTACATGCTGTGTGACACTTTTTGAGTTAGAATCTGGCTCCCTCATTAAATGTTCTGTGAGGTCAGCAACCAAGTCTGCTTTGCCACAGTGGTATTCCCAGTATTTGCCAGCACAGAGCCTGGCAAATACTAGGCTATGAGCCGAGGTTTGCTGAGCAGGTAGGAGAGTGAATGAAAACTGTATTATATTAAAGGGGGGAACACAATTTATATTTGTTGCATGAATGAATAAGTGAACAAGCCAGAGTTCTTTCTCTGTGGTCCAATGGCATGCTGGGAATGGCTCTCTGGAAGGGGGAAGTCTTGATTTGCAGCATTTGCTGACGTCTGTGGTGAAATACTCCTGCTGTGGTCAATTTTAAGCTATCAGTGTGATGTCAACTGGCTCCCCGAATTCCTAAAAACTTAACAGATGGCTCTTGTGAGCTGATACAGTACAGCTCAGCCCCCCATTGCATTAAGTCCCACTGAAGGGGGGAAGGTGGGGTACCATAAACTACGTGTTCTCAGCCCCAAGCTGCTTTGGAGAGAACTCTTAGACATTGTTTCAAGACTAATCAAGAGTTCTTGCCCTTGAAGTGAGGGAGATGGGAGTCAAATCCCAGCTCAGACCCTTACCAGGACCTTCTGTGCTCCTGGGATAGGTGTCTTAGACTCTCTGAGCCTTAGTCTTCACATCTAACAAAATGAGAAGTCAAAAGCATGAGTGGGCATGGCCAGGATTCCACAAACTGGCTGGGTGAGAGAGCTGACCCTACCTGGCACCTACATGGTTTCCTGCTTGCTGTAGGATCTCCATGTTACATGAAAAACGATCTGATGTGGAAATGCCAGCCGCACAGTCACTCTCAGTCACTGCTAGTCTCCTCTTCCACTCCTTGCGGCGTCTCTTAGATGCAGTCACATCTATGGCCCTTTGCTGGGCTGCCATTTAGCCCACTTACCATGTCTGTAGGTAAAGTGGATGGCTCACTGCAGTGGGTGCTGGTCTGGCTTTTTGTGAAACTTGATAACGCAACAAGCCTGTGTGCTCCAGGACTTTGAGAAACAGGCAAAACTCACATCCAGAGTGTGTTCATCCGTGAGCCCTCAGCCCTGCGTCTAACCCCCAATTCCCCTGCCGACTAGGCACGTCCCTATACCACTCAGCCTCAGTTCCCTCACGGTCAAAATGAGAATGACTGTCACCTCTCTTCACAAGGAGATTCCAAGGGTGAAATGGGAGGGTGTATTTAAAGAGCTTCAAGCAGTGGCCGCCCCTGCTAAGCGCACCTTAAGTTTTGTCTTCCAGATGAGCTCTGGGGATGTAACGGGCTTGGCTCCTCGGCGAGGGGCTGGAATTATATTTGGTGCGTGTGTATTTGGCGGGGGCGAGGTGTGTGTGGGGGCGGTCATCAAATTCAGCACAGTGCAGATGACAGAGCCACAGTCTAGAAACAGCCAAGAGTCTTTTGGAAGCAAGTGATACAAACTTGTTTAAACAAGAAAAGGAGTTCCTGGTCCATGTAGCTGGAAAACTCAAGCAGTGCTAGGATCCAAAGAGCTAAATTCAATTTCTTTCTTCTCCTCTCTGGGCTTTGCTTCTGTTTGGGTTCTCCTTTCAAGCAAATCCTCTCCAGTCTTAGCAACCGGAGCCAGTTTCTGTTTCGCAGTAATTCTGCAAAACTTCTGGGAAGGCTTTTCACTGGACCAGACTGGAGCACAGGCCCAGATCTGAGCCAATCACTGTGCCCAAGCATGGGAGGTGCTGATTGGCAGGCTGAGTCACGTGCCACTGGCTACAAGGAGTGGGGGTCGGGTCAGCCCGTCATAGACAAGGGCCCCACCTCTTATCAGATGGGAGACTTCTGGCCAGTCACCTGCTTCCAGAAATGGAAGCTTAAATGAGATCTCATAAGCAAAACACCCGGTATAGATGGCACAGTGCATAGGAGGAGCTGACTTAATGTCTCCGTACTGCCTCCCTGAGCCTCAGGCTTCTCGTCTGTGAAATGAAGCAAATCATTTTGCAAACTCATTTATTAGCACTCATTTATTAGTGCTTTTAAAATCCTACCTCATTTATTTCATTCCTGACAGTGGGCAAGATGTGGGGCCTAGAACATGACCAGACAGATGTGGTTCTTGCCCACAGAGGGCCGAGAGTCTAGGGCAGGAGATCATAAATGCATGGACCACTGAATATAAAGACATAAAATGCTTTCAAATAGTAGCAAGTGTCACAGAGGAAATAAAAAGGGTGGTGGGGGAGACTTCCAGTGGGGTGGTTGAAGGACGATCGCGTAACAGCCAGCACTGACAGGACAGCTGCTGTGTGCCAGACACGGCTTTGCATTCCTTACATGTATCAGCTCACTTGCTCTTCACCATAATCCCATAATCCCACCACCGTCACTTTGCAAATGAGGAAACCAAGGCACAGGTAGGTTGGGTAAGTTACCAGAGTTTGCACAGCAACTGGTAGATGTTTGTGCCTATTTAGCACGGTGCTACACTGAGTATAATCTCAGGGGGCCCTGAGTTGCTTGGACCGGAGACCATGGCAGTCCAGAGAGGGGCACACAGCCTGTGTGTTGGGCACAGAGTCCTCCATCTTACACCGCCTTTTCACACAGGGAGCCAGAGGCCTGCGGGCATGGGCAGGGAGAGTGGGTGTGGAGCTGAGGGCAGGGCTGAGCGTGGTGTGCTCCTGAGGCAGCTGGGGGGCCTGGGGTAGTGCAGAAAGTGCTTTTAAATTCGCACCTCGTGCTCACCCCATGCCTTGCCCCAGCTACCCCTCCTAAGAGCCCCGGGGAGGTGTTGGGAGGGCTGCCCCACAGATTATCTCACCAGGCCCAGAGGGGTCAAACGCCTTGCCCAGAATAGCATACCAGGGGCACAGGTTGGACCACGGGCCAGTGGCCTGGCCTAGTTGTCCCGAGGAGATGAGGTCGGAAAATTACAAGACTGGCTTTCCAGTCTTATTGGATACTGGGCTTTTGCAGCAACGTGGAACATTACAACTTGTCCTCCCACAACGTCTGGCACAAATTGCAGGAGTGGAGGTGGCGGGGGACAGAAATGAAGGGATTGGGGACATAATGGCATTAAGAGGCTGCCTGAGCCCTGGAGGGAATTCTCAGTATGATTATGTATAGCTGTGTTGTAGGCTGGGAGGGAGGCAGCAGGTGCCTGGGGCCTTAGCATCTCCAAGCAGGAAGGCCCAGGCTTCAGGCTGCCTCTTGCGGTATCCATTGAAAGTCAAATACACACTTTAAACTAAGACACAAAATCAATATTTAAAGTAATTCAGCTTCTTGGTAATTTCCATGTGAGACTTTTAAGAAGAGGTTTGCCATCCCATTTTTGTAACAGTGGAGAATAAGGGAATCTCAGTGCCCATGGACTGAAATATGGCTCCACTTTTACCAGTGGTATATCCATTCTTTGGAATATTATATAGTCCATAAAAAGAATATACTCATGTGAATAGAAATAGCATGGAATGAAAAAACTAATTTACAGAATGTTATGGGCAGTGTGCCACCATTTGTTACCCTTTCCGCCCTAAATTCCCCATGATATGGCTTTTCTATGGATCTATGCCAACATTTTCAGATGCACCTTTATTTTATATGACATTAGGATAAAAAACAATATTGCCGGGTATGACTGTGAGACGCTGATGGTCAAACACATTCTGTTTTCCGATTTGTTAAAGTGTAAGCAAGTATGCCTCTTAGAATTCAAGAAATAGGTAAATATATAGGAAAATAGGTAAATGCATGAAAAAAATGACTGGAAGGATGTGCACCCAAGCATTTACAGGGGTTCACTGTGGGAAGGAGAGGCAGGAAAAGTTGAGGTGGTGGCCAAATGGATCTCATTTGATTTTTTTCTAAGAAGAATGCTATCATAACACTGTTATGAAACTGGCCTGCAGAGACCTCTCCCAGTGGCTGGATTTCTCCACTGTGTGGCTCATGGGAGATTTGTGAGCCCTGCCAACCTCTCCAGCTGCAGGAGCCGAGATATGTGTGTGTGTCCAGATATCTCTTGCTTTGGGATCTTGGCAAATCCTGTTCCCTTTATTGGGAACACCCTCCCCCCACCCCCCACCTCTCTGCTCGGTTAACGCCTTCTCATCTGACTTCCAGGTCTCAGTTGAGACCTCCCCACCCACCCAAGCCCTTCCTAACTTCCCAGGCTGGGTTAAAGCCCCTCACCTGCTGTTTCACCAGCCCTTTGTCCGCCTTCATCGCTCCATTCCAGCTCTGACATGTTATATAGATCTTGAGCAACTGATCTAAGTACCTTCAGCCTCAGTGTTTTCATCTGTGAAATGGGACACAAACGCATAGCTGGTAGAGCCGGAGGTCCTTGAGGCCAAGAAAGAAACAATTCCTCTCACATGCACTGCTTGCAACAGCCTGGCAGAGTCAGAGAGTCCTGGATCCAATTGGCAGGCGAGGAAGCAGGCTTTTGGGAGACAGTGTTGTGTGCTTGGGAAGAGACGGAATCAAATTTGAACCCAGGTCTTTGCTTGTGAACCCTTCCTCCTTCTTCCATATCACACCTGTGCATCTTAGAGATCATGAAGAGAGTGAAGATGCAGCCCCCGTCCTCAAGATACGTTCCGTCTCCTGTGCTCTGGTGACAACAGACTAAAGGACAGATATTTACAAAAATCTTATAAACTTGCACAATAAGACTGAAGGTCTCTGAGCCCCTCCTGTAGGCTCAAAGTCACACTGAACAAGGTTTGAAAATAAAGACAGTGACGTTTCCCTCTTTGGAAAAGAAAAAGCCCTGAGATCTTCTTCCTCTGCCAGAGCTGCTGATGTTTCTGGAGGAAGATAGGCCCCCAGCACTGCTGCTTCACCGGTCACTCCAGAGCTTCCTGGCCTTGTGAGCATCGTGGGCCCCTGGCTTTTCCACCAATGGTGCTTTAAACAGTGTGATAGTGGAATGGTCATGACCAGTTTTCTTTGGGGGTGAACTTCTGCTACTTTCTGGGTTTGCTTTTTCCTTTACTTGCAACAAAGCATTCTTGAGGCCAAAGATCTCTCATGCTTCTTGGTCACACATTTGCCATCTGGTGGAATGATGACCAATCGCCATTATTGTTATTGGTTCTATCCAGCAACCTCAGCTTGCATCTGCTGAGCTCTCACTGTAAACACTGCAGTGGACTGGACGGTGTCCCTCCCAGAATATATGTCCATGTCCTAACCCCTGCTACCTGTGAGAGGGACTTTATTTGGGCAAAGTGTCTTTGTAGATGTGATTAACTTAAGGATCTTGAGCTGAGGCCATTTGGATTAACTGGGTGGGCCCCAAATCCTTTGACAGGTGTCCTTATAAGAAAAGGAGAATCACGGAGGAGAGATAAAAGCTCATATGATGACAGAGGCAGAGGCTGGAGGGCGGCTGCAAGGATTGCTGGCATCCGCCAGGAGCTGGAAGGGGCAGGGGAGGTCACCCCTGCAGCCTTTGGAGGGCCCACAGGGCTGCCCACATATTGGTCTTGGACCTCTGGCCTCCAGAACTGTGAGGGAATAAATTCCTGCTGCTTATAAGCCCCCTTGTTTGCACTAACAGCAGCCCGAGGAAACTAGTGAAACCACCTTACCCTAAGAATTGCCCCCCACTCACTGCGCACCCCGTTTTTCTGCATCGTGGCATTTATTTCCTTTGTGACACATCCCCTTCTGTAATGATCCCCTTTTCCTGTGCTTGACTGTGATCTGCGTGTAGTGAGGACCTTGTCCACCGTGAGGACCCCAGGCTCTAGGGAAGTTTGGCCCCTCTTAGGGGCCCACAGATACTTGTTTCTGAACGAGATGTGGTTGGAGACGGGTACATTTCCAAGAAAACAGACCTCAGAATCAATATTCCTGTCCCAACTAAAGTCCTGAAAATAAAAAAATAACAAAGACAAGGCACGCACATGCACACAAAGCTAAATCAAATTTCAGCAGGAGATTTTACAACTCTCCTGCGGGAAGCCTGTTCTTACCCAGACATTTAATTGAACGTACGTACAGTCAGCTTGCAGCATATCTGGGGAGCTCACACGGAGGGCCGCTGGGGCTGAACCAACTCCAAGAAACCTCATTAATTTCTAAATGAGAAATGCTTTCATTTCTGAGCCATGGTCTGGAGGCAATGCCATGCGGGGGAATGATCTTAGAGGACCAGGTTTTCACACCAGCTGTTCGGCTTCTTTGCCCAGAATTTTACCTACAACAGGGAAAGAAGGAAGGAGAAAGGAAGAGAGGGAGGGAGATTGGGAAGGAAAGAGGGAGAGAGGGAGGGAACACAACAGACCATGGCTCCTGCCCCGTGATCACATTTTATCCTGCGACAGCCTTGGGAAGGAGCTCAGTTGAGTTTGCTTGACCCACCGAAGTTGGTGGCATTTAGGGGGTTGAAGACAAAGTAATTTGGTCACAGCGGAAGTCAGGCTGATTTATTATATTCATCGGCTTTATTATTGGTGGGGCTATAGTTTATTTAGTCCTTACATTCTGGGACATGGTACTGAACCCCTTACGCTTCCTCATGTCGCCCTGCTGTCTTTCCATGTACTGTTCCTATGAGACCGCTGTGAACCACGTATTCTTAGCTCCATTTCATAGATGTGGAAATGGAGGGGCTGAGGCATTGAGTGACATGCCCAAGGCCCCACAGTCAGAGCCCAAATCCAAGGGCAGATTATCAGTACTGATGTCCATATTTTTAACCACTGTGAGGTCATCTCTCAAGCTCCCTTTTCCTTTATGTCTCTGAAACTGCCACATATAAATATATATATATTTGCCTCAGAGTCATACTATCTAGCTCTTAATTCATTAACTGGGTCCACAAATACCTGTTGACCACTCTTCACAGCCTTGAAGCTTTCCTTGAAACTCAGGAATACAATTACACTAGAGAAGAATTACCGCCCCCCCCCCCTCCCCGACCACCCCGTCAAGGAACTCACTAATTGACAGGTGAGATGGAAACTATATGACCCAGATGCCTTCCACCCTAGGTGTCAAATGCCGGGACAGGTGTCTGTGGGGAGCTGAGGGGACGCAGAGCAGAGGCACCTGACCGTGTGGACAGTGGTAGACATGAGCACAAGGGAAGATTCTCTGGAAGAAATGGCACTGAGCTTGTTCTGAAGAATAAGAGGAAAGTATTTATTTTCAGGCTTATCTTGTTGCCGAAGGATTGAAAGGTTCAGTGCCCAGCTCACAGCAAATGAATTTGGTTAATGAGTGCCTGGTGAAAAAGAGCTTTGCGATTGTTTCCCCTACTGCTTTGGCTGCCAGGAAGCTCCAAGCCAGTGTGGTGGCAAAATGTTTTGACCTTGAGATCTTGTGACCTCAGGCTTCCTTCTGCCCTCTCCCCCCAGCTGCCACCCCACCACTGGTCTTGACTGTCAGGTAATTCATCCTTTTCTACTTTCCAGTTTTGTAATGGAAGTTCTAATCGTGCCTTATAATGTAATGTACTCTGACTCACCAGACACCTGCAATTTGGGAACAGAGGAGAGAGGTAGGGGACTGAATGTTGTTGGCAGACTTTTATGAGATGTTCTTTCTCTGGCCTCCCCTGTTTCCCTGCTATCTGCTGCTGCCTATTACTGTTCTCAGCTTGCCCAGGGGAATTGAATTTCAGACATCAGTGGAGCTCAGAGCAAATCCTCTACATCCAGTGATGGATTGCTGCAGGCAGTGATGGGCAGGAGGCTGGGGAAGAAAGGCTGGCAGCCAGGGGGCTGGGCAGGTGGAGGAAAGCAGCCCTGGGGAGGGAAAACCCTGCCTGGACCCCTGGGAGGAGGGGCCTCAGGGAGCCTGGGCAGGCAGAGATCAGGCCAGAGGTGTGTGGGGGCAGGCAGGTGGGGCCGGACCTTCAGAAAACACTGCCTTGGGAGCTGGGATTGTCCCGTGGCCTGGGGTGCTTGGGGCAGGCCCTGAGCTGGCCTTCCGGGATCCTTGCTGGCTTGGCTCCAAGTCCCTGCAATCTAGCAGGTGCCAGACAAATGCTTATTGGCTGAGTATCACCTCTGCCCTCTGTGAAGCCACGTCCTGGCAACAGCTCAACCCTCTGAGAAGACCTCCTTCAACACCTGCTGGATGAAGCCCTGCTCTGTGCTCCCACCTCTGCGACAATGGTGCCTTGTGTTCATTTTCTGGGGTGAGCGTGGTGGCCTAGAACAGCAGGCACATACTGTATCCCAGCCCTGGATATCAGAGCCCGAAACCAAGGTGTCGGCAGGGGAGGCCTTGCGGAGGCTCTAAGGGGCCACTGTTCCCTGCCTCTGTCCCTGCGTCCGGCGGCCACTGCCTGTCCCGGTGCCCCTTGGCTAGATGCATTGCGCCGTCTCTGCCTCTGTCTTCTCCCCTTCCTCTTCCAAGGGCACTGGTCATTAGATGCAGGGCCCTAATCCAATACGGTCCCGTCTGGAGACCCTTCACTTAGTTTATCTGCAAAGTCTCTTGTCCTAGATGAGCTCACGTTCCCAGGTTCTGGCTGGACATGAATTTGGAAGCTACTTGTCAATTCACGACACCCCTCTGCTGTCTCCTCTCAACCTAGCAACCCAGAGTGTCCACTCCAGAGACATGTCACAATACAGACCTCACAGGGTACAGGGAAAATAAGTGAGATGATGCTTCTATGACACAAATTCTGGCACTAATGAGCCTCAGGAACTGTAGTTGCTGATTTATTATGATTATTATCATTAGAAACAGTAGTAGTGATAATACAGTCATTTCCCTCCCAGCATTGGGGGCTGGCCCATGGGGGTGCTCAGTAAATGTTTGTTGATTGACTGAAGGATGTGATAACCCCCTCTGCCTGCTCTCCCGGTCTCTCCGAAGCCATGCATGGAACGTTTGTGATTCTGCTGCCACTCAGCCTGATCCTGATGGTTTTTGGGGGGATGATGGGATTTCCGAGCTTCCTTCTCCGAGTGTCCCTCCTCCTTGTGCTCACGGGAACCCTCTTCCTCTTTGGAGGTAAGTGCCCCCTCTTTGAGGGACTTGGGCTCCAGGAGGGGCTATGCATGAACCCTCAGGGAGGGGGTGGGGGTCCCATCGCCTCCCTGGGGCTCAGTTCCCCCTCTGGAAGGGGTGAGTGGGTTCCCAGCCCAGGGTCAGAGAGGGGTGGGAGCCGTTCTTGAGAATCCTTCGCGTGATTTCACAAAAGGAGCCGCATGGAGGGAGCTTCCGCTTTGGGGCTGGGGGGCTGGCAGGTGACCCTCCCTCTCTCAGACCCGCCTGCCATTCTTTGATTGCTTAAACGATAGGCAATACAGGTCCACACCGCTGGTCTGGCAGACCAGAGGTTTCCAAAGATGGGATCCAGCACGCGGCTGGGGGATCGGAGGCCTCCCTGCTTCCTGTGTGTCTGACACTGTCCCTCCTTAAAAGGACAAGAACAGCAATGACACACACACTCAGAATTCACGGGGAAAAATACAGGGAAGGTCTGGAAGTGAAAATATTGGGAGGCCCAGATCCCCTCCGGTCACCCACTATTACGTTTAATATTGGCATTCCTAGTTCACCCAGTGACTAGTTCTTGAATCCAGGCGGCCCAGTCAAACTTCCTGGATGGTGGGGAAGCTCTGTCATCTGTGCTCCGGGGAGCCACCAGCCAGGCGGCACAGCACTTGACATGTGGCAGGTGTCAGTGAGGGGCTAGGATGCTGATTTAAATCAATTTAAGTTTAAACAGGCATGTGGGGCCAGAGGCCATGGAACTGGATGGTGCAGTCCGAATGCTAACATCTCCGGGGCCCCACGTGTGCCAGGTGCAGGCAGGGTGCTGGGGGAATCCAGGAGCCCTCTGGGATTCTCAGCCGGTGGGACACAGGCATTCATCATTTCTCAAACAAATGCAAAATTACAATTCTGCCCTGGGCTGCGATGGAAACCACAGGGGATTTGGTCTGGTCTCCCTCGCCCCCTGCAGCCTTGGTGACCCTGGCTGGGATCAGCATCTACATCGCGTACTCAGCCGCTGCCTTCCGGGAGGCGCAGTGTCTCCTGGGGGAGAAGGCCCTCCTGGACCAGGTGGACATCCGCTTCGGCTGGTCCCTTGCCCTGGGCTGGATCAGCTTTGTCGCCGAGCTGCTCACGGGGGCGGCCTTCCTGGCAGCAGCCCGCGTGCTCAGCCTGAGCCGGCGGCAGGACCAAGCCATCTGAGCAGGGGGGGAGGGAGGGGCTTGGCCTGGGGGCCTCCGGGACTGTGTTGGCAGCTGTGGCCGCCTCTTTCTCAAAGGCCACCTGTGGAGGTCAGGGGCCCAACAGAACCACTGTCTGCTGAGCTCTGGGCCTGGCTGTCATCTCAGTGCCGTCAGAGCTGGCTGGTGTGGTGTGTGCTGTGGGTCTGCACACGTGTGTGTCCGCTTGGACTGGAGGAGGCTGTGCAGAACCTGCAGGACAAAAACAGCCCCTTACAGATGGCAGCATCTGTATGCTTCCTCTGGCTTCATGTCATCCTCACCCCCTGCCCTTTGGACCAGCTCCCCTTCTAAGGACATGGAAGACCAGAGAGGTTAGGTAAGTTGAACAAAGTTGCATGCCTAGCTTGTGGCGTATTCCCTGCTCTAAGAACAGCACTCTGTCCTTTATGGCAGTTTTTCTGAGGAGATTCCCAGCCCGTTACTGTGTGCGGAGCTCGCTGCAACCAGACACTGGCCACATGCCTCCTGTGATCTGGACCCCAGGCAGAAGGCTGCAGGGGGACACCCCGAGGGAAGAGCAGAAATCTGGGCTCCTCTCCAGCCAGGAGGTGGACATGTCCTCCCCGGCCACAAGATTCCTGCTCCTCTGGCCCAGAGCCCTGACCCTGACCCTCTGCAGAAAAGGCTCCCTTCATGGGATGATTCTGTGATCAGGGGCTTGTTTTTGAAACATAAAATGCAGCCATCCCGGGGGTGAAAACCTCTCTTAAATGCTCAGGTGGTCAGCATGCTGGGTGCCTTGATGTGTCACTTCATTTGTCAGGAGACCTCCACGGAGAGAGAAGAGGACTTGGTGAGCTCACTATTGGGGGGAAGAATAATCTCAAAACCACAGGAGTGACCCCTCACTATTCGCACTTACTCTTCAGTCCAAATGCTAAATGTCATTCAAGTCACCCTGAGTCTGCGACAGAAGTGGTTTCCACCTGGCAGGGTGACCGAGCCCGGTTCCCTGGTGTAAAGTCCAGGATGGATAAGGCTCAGCCACACTGGGAATGCGTGAGCGGAGTCGTCTGCACAGCCTAAGTGCCGGGGTCAGCTGATCTCACCCCTCATTGCCCTTTGGAACCACCTGCAGAATTTACAAAACGCCCACGTACCTCTCAGGCCAGTTAAACCACAGTCCAGGCACTGCTGGCTTTTGGAAGTGCTCCGGTTATCCAGAGGTACAGCGAGTGGGGGACGAGCAGCGGGCTGGCTTAGAACCAAACAGGGGCTGTGTGTGACTTTATCATCACAGGCAAAATGCCCCGCCCGGTGCGATTCCTCAACTGCACAGAGGGTTTTGCAAAAAATAAGGAGAGTAGTGGCCTGGCATTTGGTTTTGGTTTTTATCAGTGTGCCTCCGAGTCTTATGGAGGGTGTGTGTGACTCATAAAATGTCACCTCTGATCAGTAGGTTGTGGGTGGGGCCTGTGATTCTGTATTTCTAACTTCTTTGAGTAGAAAAGATGTATAAATTGTCACACACACACACACACACACACACACACACACACACACACACACAAGGGTCTTCTGCCCTTGAATACAGAGGAGTTTTTAGGTTGCTTCTGCAAAGGAGGTCTGAACCCAGGTGCAGGTGGAGTCCTGGTGACACTATGGCAGCTCTTTTCTGAAGTCATGAACACCACTAGCGGTGTGTGGCCTTGGTGGGTCTGGGCGGGCAGGGTGCCCACGTCCTTGGCCCTGTTAGCCTAGAATGCTTGCCAAGGAAGCGTTGGCTCCTTGAGGGTATCCCAGAGGCTTCCCACAGTGTGCGCTGGGTGTAGGTCTAGAATACGAAGCTGTTTCCCATGGAGCTGGGAGTGGGCAGGGCGCTGTCCAGGGACTAATCATACTGCTTTCTCCCTTCCCCTGGAGGTTCCACCCCTTTGTTCACCCTTGCATTCAGCCCATGGGACTGGGCCTGTCCAATGTGCTGCATGTCTGAACCACCCTGGGCAGCTTGTACACAGGGTGCCATGACTCTGGGCTCGTCCAAGCCCACCTGGCCCGCTGCCTCTGAGTCAGTAGGTCTGGGACCTGAGAATTTACATTTCTAACCAGCTCCCAGGTGATGTGGACACTGCTGGTCTGGGGCCACACTGATGACCCTGCCCAGGGGAGTTTGAGAAGTGATGGGTGGCTGTCACCTTGCTGCACATTAGAATCACCTGGGCATCTTTAAAAAACCCTGGTGTCTGGGCCAAATCCTTGTTCTAATAATCTCGAGGGGGTGGGGGTGGGGGTGGGGTGAGTCCCGGCCCTGATAATTTTTGAAGACCTCTCCAAATGATTCCAATGTGCAGCTGAGGTTGAGAACCTGTTTCTGTGAGATTCTAAGTCATGAGATGTGGGGAAGGCCTGGGGAGCCTTAGGTTTAAGAAGTTCCCTGGGAAGTGCTGATGGTTCAGTAGGTCTGGGGACCACTGGGGTGGGCTGTAGGATGACAACACCATTACCACCACCATGACATCATTGGCTTCACCGTGACATCATTATCCTTACCATGACACCATCCTGCTCACCATGACATCAACATCCTCCTCATGACATCACTACCTTCACCATGACCTCTTTCTCCTCACCACAGTGTGGGCATCATCAGAGTTGACACTGTATTTACTGTATCGAGTATTTCCATGTACTATTCTGGGTACTCAACAGTCCATCAGTCATTCAACAAACACCCGATGGAACGCTGGGAACTGGGGGCAATGACCCCACCAGAACAAGCCTTTGCTTTGTGCGCTGTCACACAACTGGGTAAAACATGGTGGTGAGGACTGTGGAGATAGGTGAGGCAGGGTGTGATGAGGAAACGGAGGCACAGACACGTGAAGCTAACTGGCCTGAGGACATAAGGAGAGAAAAAACTGGGACTGAAATTCTACCTGCCTGGTTCCAGGGCGGTGTTCTTTCTACTCCTGCCAACACCAGCACCACTGGGTTTTCTGTGTGCTCGTGAGTTCAGAATGTTTTCGCTGCATCCTTCCTGTCTAGCCTGAAAATGTACAAACTGAGTGGATTGCTTGCAAGCTGGTTGCAAAAATCAGTTACTAGGCTGCAAATGGAGAAAGTTTTCACGAAGCGAGGGCAACCACGCTAGTGAGAGGGCGGTCTTTGCTGCCACCCGCTGGTCTCATGGTGGAATTGCACCAGGGGCCGGCCAATCTCCGATCAGTCCAAGGACATTAGTTCTCAGCCCCTTGGGCTCCCGGCAGGGGTGTTCAGCTGGGGCGAGCCACCACCCCACCAACCTGGGACATTTGGCGACGGCCAGAGACTTCTGGTTGTCACAACTGGGGCAGAGTGCTACTGGCATCGAGTGAGTGGAGACATGCCGCTAGGCCTCCTAAGTGCACAGACGGACCTGCAGCCCAGTTATCCAGTCCGCGTGTCAATAGCGCCGAGGCTGAGGGATCCTGTAGGGGAGCAAAGAAGAAGAATAACGAAAGAAAGCGCATAAATACTCAAGGAACTGACAACAAAGTTGAAACGCATTCTATTCTGTTAATAAATATTTACTGAACACCTACTATGTGCTGAGGAGTGTGTAGGGTCTGGGGACACATTAGTGTGCGTGGGTGAAAGATCCCTGCCTTTGCTAGCTTCCATGGAAAGAGAGGATAAACACGGGAACCAATAACATGCATGAGAAGTTCAGATAGTGGTTAGTGTTATGAAGAAAATAAACAAGGTCATGAGATGCAAATAACATGAATCTACTTAAAAGTGGAACTACAAACGCAAAATGAACAGACAAGACGAATGAACAGAACAGAAAGAGACAGACACAGAGAAGAGACTGGCGGTTACCGGGGGGGAGGGGCCGGGGCAGGTAGGTGAAATTGGTGAAGGGGATATAGAGGCACCAAATCTCAGTTATAATATAAATTAGTCATGGGGATGGAAGTACAGCAGAGATAACAGTCAATGTACTTACTGTCTGTAACTACACTTTGGGGTGAGGCTTTAAGAATGTAGGTAACTGTCAAATCACTTTGGTATATATATATATATATATATACTTGAAACCAACATAATATGTACATCAACTATACTTCAATAAAAATAAAAAGGTCATGAGTTGGAGGGTGGCTGGGAGAGATGCTTGTCCAGGAAGGACAGTCAGGAGGGCCTCTTGGAGCAGGTGACATTGTGCTAGACTAAAATGAGGAAGCTGCCATGTGGAGGAACAGTAGAGCAGGCAGGTGACAGCAAGTGCAAAGGCCCTGAGGTGGGAATAAGTTTGTTTGAGGAAGAGAAAGGAGAGGTGAGGGAGCATGGTAGGAGGGGGGATGTTAGAGAGGTGAGGTGCCTGTGGTCCTTGTCAAGGGGTGTTGTTGATGATTCAATGGGTTTAGGGTTCTCTCCATTCTATCCCATCCCATCCAGTTCTGATTCTGCTCTGAGGGCAGTGAGGTGTCTCTTGAGGTTTTCAGCAGGTAGTGAGGGGTGCACAGGCTTTAAGACTGTGGTTCTCAACCTTGGCTTCACATTAGCATCATCCTAAGACTTAAAGAAACTTCTAGCACTTGTAACACTTGGGCCTCAACCTTCTAATCCTGGGGGAGCCCAGAAGCTTGCAGAGCAGATGCTGTCCCCCCCCATTTTACAGATGAAAAGAGCAAGGCCTGCAGAAGGACAGGACTTGCTCTGGGGGACGTGCAGGTGACAGACCCTGAGCTTCAGTACCCTCTGACATGGGGCTGCTCACTTTCTCACCCGAGAGTCAATGGCCTGGATTTATTTAAAGTAAAAAAGGGGGGCAATCTGTGGTCTTTGCTTATCATCTCAGCGAATTTTCCCAGCACATGACACCCAATGGCCGGGGCACTGATCCTGCACCTCCATGAACCGTAGACTCGTAATCTCTGCCTTGTGCCCACAGGTTTCAGGTGTTTACAGGTTAGGTCCCCGTCTGGAGCATGTGGGAGCTGGGGAGTGGGGAGGTGGCCTAGGGAGGGAAAGACAGGAGGAGAGAGACAGAGGGAGAGACACACACAAACGAGAGAGACACACGAGACGCAGAGCAATGTGTAAGTACAGGCCACGGTAGGCAGGGGTGGAGAGAAGGCAGAAAGAGGAAAGAGCTTCGTGCACGACAGGAAGAAGGGGAACAGGAACCAAGAAGCAGAGACAGGAGGAGACTGCGGTTCAGAGGAAGGTGGGAAGAAAAGCTTGGGGTCCGGGAGAGAAGCAGAGATAGAAAGAAACACCAAGTAATGGACAATGAAGAACCAGATGGAGAGAAACCCCCATGGGAGGAGACCCCCAGAGCCCGAGACGGCGGGGGACAGAAAGATGATCCAGTGAGGCCTCTTCAGGACTGCAGGGGCTGCCCAGGGTGATGCTCTTGGGCTCTGTTGGGGACAGGGACTGAGCCTGCACAGAGCTGGGGGGACAGTCGTGGGCAGGGACGATTCCCGGGTGAGGGTGGGCAGCAGAGGGTCCCCGTTCTAGGAAGGGGTGACTGACCCACCTCCCGGAGGCTGGGGGCTTTGGGAACCTGCCCGTAGTCATCTGGCTGTGGCCTCAGTGTCCTTACCTGTAAAATGGGCATGATAATCTGTCCCTGGCGGTAATCTGTGAAAGTTAATGATGGGGCACGGCCTCTCTCCCGAAGGCCGCCAGATATCAGAGAGGCTGCCGGTACATTTGAATTAAAATAAGCAATGAGTAATTGCTTAGTGTAAGTATATCCCCGTGCGATAGCTGGGCCATGCTTATTCTGAACACCATGTGTTCCTTATCGGAGATTCAAATGTAGCAGGTGTCCTGCGTGTTCATTTGCTAAATCTGGGACCTACTCCTCCTTTCTGATCCTGCTGTTGCCCCAGGTGTTCACACAGCTCCAGCTGCAGGGCCTCCTTGCTGGGTATGTAGTGTTTCCCTGCCTGGAATGTTCTGTGACCAGGTATCAGGGAGGCCTCGCCTGGCCCCCCAGCGAAAATCGCCACCTCTTCCCCACAGTCCAGTTGTTCTCGGCTTCCACACCTTCTCTGTCTCCATGGCATCGCTGTTGATACACTGTGTGCTCTAACACCTTGTTCAGGAAGCGCTTCCCCCAGGGGAGTCCCTGCTCCCTGCTAACCTGGAGAGCTGACTGTATGTCCTTGCTGATGCCCGAAACGGCACCTGGCACACAGCAAGTGCATATGAGCTGCTGGTGAATAGACCCGTAAGCCCCAGAGCCTATCCAGTCTGTTCTCTGAGCTCACTTCCCACCCAGCCTGCGCCCCGGGGCACTGGCCAGCTCATCGCTCAGGTGAAAATTTCAAACCAGGCCTTTTGGGTTGTGTTGGGGGCCTTTGCCTCTCTTTGTGAAGTCACCCACCTTCATTCCTTCCGGTAAGAATGTAGTGAGCCCCTCCCATGTGCCAGCCACTCACGTAAACAGTGGGGAAGGAAACCGGTTTCCCTGCTGAAGGGCTTCCCGGGAGCGGGTGGGCAGTGATCAGAGAGGCAGGGGGGAAGGAAAGAAGGAAGGACGGAAGGATAAGGGTGAAAAAACACAGTGGCGACTCAGTGCACACAGACCGTATGCAGGTCAGTCTTGTAAAGGAGGGAGGTGGTAAGATGTCTGTCGGTCAGGAAAATACCAGAGCCAGGACTGGCAGCCCCAAGCAACTGAACCGGCTTCTGGCTGATGTCAGCTCAGAAAGAAAAGGCATGTGGGTGACTCTTAAAAGCTCTGAGGGGGCTGGAGAGTGGGTTTAGGTCGTGCAGACAGGATGAGACCCCAAATCGTGCTGTAAAGGGTCTGCTGGGGACACCCGGGACAGCACCACACCTGCAACGTTGACATTGCATCGGCTCGCTGTCCCCAGAACTCGGTCTTGGCCCACGGGCTGTCGCCACGTCCCTGATGTTCTGTGTCCACACCCCTATGGTAGGTGGACCTGATGGCCAAGCCTGGTCACGTGCGCATTTTCCCGAAGTTTCTTGGGGGATGGAGGTAGGCAGGGGAAAATAAGCCCGTGATGAAATCTCTTCTTCACATTAGAGTAGCTTTTGCCATCCACAAATCCGTTTGCCCCCCACATCAGTGCCTTGTGGTGGGGTGTTCTTTTTACCTGAGGAAATCAAGGAAAAAACGGAGCTTCCTGACAGTGGAGGGGTGGGGCCGAGAGAAAGGCCAGTGGGCAAGGTGGTCCCAGAAGGAGGGAGCGGTGGGAGGTGCCTCTGGGAGCGAAGGCCTGGGATGGGGCTGGGTGCCAGGCAGGGCCCCAGAGGGGGTTTGAGGCTGTGTCTGGTGGGGAGGGAATAGGGGGAAGAAGGGAACCGGTCCCATCCCACAGGGCCCCCTGGTCGGCAGGGCCAGAAAGGCAGCTGACAGGCAGGGAGACGCTTTGCTTTCTCACGCTCTGTGGCTTCTGGAATTCAGTGGCAGCCTGCAGACCCCTGAGCTTGGCTGCTGCCCCCAAACATGGGCCTTGAGCTCCATCACCAGCCGGCTCCCCCCTGAGGCCCCAAAGCAGTGCCCGTCTTCCTTGTTCCCACGGACGGGACCAGCCTACAGGAGCTCAGCAAGATCCAGGATGTAGCCAAGCTCGTCAGCCGGAACTGACTCCAAACACGGTCCCCCAACTGCCCAACCCAGCCCTGGGATTCCGCCTCCCACCCACCACCCTCGGGGGCTAAAGATCCCCTCGTGGCTCCTGGCTGTGGTCCTGGTGTGGACGTTGCAGTGCTGGGGGATTCCTGGTCTCACAAGCATATGGTGTTCTCATTAGCAGCCCATGCAGTTGGCGGTGGTGAGGCTGAAATGCGTGGGGACCTCGCCCCGTCAGGGCGACATGGGGATTCTGTCAGAACACCGTGTTTGTTCCATATTCATTTCTATTTCCTCAGTTAGAAATGCTTAATTTAAAGGAATGCTGCAAGCCCCAGAGGAGCCACCACCGTCTGATGACTAATAGAATATGCATGAAGGAAGAGAGCCGACTCCCTGCCCACTCCCACCTGTTCTTTTGGGGGGCTCACTCTCCCTGCACCCCCTGGGTTTTTGGGTGCTTGTGTGCGGAAGCAGCAGCCTCAGGGACCCTAAGGGGTGAGCTCTGGGATCTCCCTGATTCACAGAGTCAGAGGTAGGTTTTCTCTTCCTCTGGGATGTGGTCCTGATTCTGAACTACGGGACCGGCTGGCGTGGGACGTGGATGGGGTTACACCCACATCTGATCTTCTCTCTTTACCAACGAGGCCCAGGAGGTGAGGCTCAGGTACCGTGGTTGCCCAGGTAAAAGGGGGGCGCTGTGGGCTCAAGCAAATGCCCGAAGATACAGGAAGGCCAGTTCCAGCACCTGTGACTCTGACCTTACTGGGAAAAAAGGTTCTGGCAGATGTAATTAGGTAATGCAAACAAGGCCATACTGGACAAAGGCGGGCCCTGAACGCAAGGACTGGTGTCATTATAAAACAGCCACTTGAAGACACAGACACAGAGAGGCCAGGCGGAGGCAGGGCACAAGGTGCCGCTTCTTCAGACAACACGCCTAACCGTTTTCGGGGCCCAAACACTAAACCACGGGCCCCATGCCAGGGTGGAGGCTCCCTCACATGCTTTTCTCATTGTTCCAAGGGAAGGATTCCTGTGAAACAGTCTTACGTGTCTGTTATTTCTAGGGAAAGGGGTTCAATCTTGTCAAGTTCTGCTTTATTTCACAAGTGTGAAATACCCCAAGTGTGGAGGAGAAGGTGGAAAGATAAGGACAGAGTTAAAGATGTTTCCTACATTTCTCGGCTTTTCTGGAGAAAAAAGCCTGCTTGTCCAGGTAGATATTAGTATTGGCGAGTGAGGACATGCATACACAAACACACACACACCCCTTCCCCAAAGCAGCTTCCTGCCAGGACTGATACCACCCAGTGTGATAGAAAGAAACTCCTGGTTGGAGGCATAGAGATCAGGGCCCTGGTCCAGGCTTGACCTCCAAGCCCCATAGAATGACCTTGAGCTCAGGTTACCCTCCTCCTGGACACTAGATGTTCAATTACTCCTGCACCAGAGTCCAGAGGAAGAGACCAGATGAGGAGACGATAGGGGCCCAGGACTGGTTGACCCTAAATGGGTCACTTTGGCATATTGATTATTTTGAATTAAATCAACTGCAGAAATAGCCAGAGCGGGAGGGACGCTCTGAGCCTCCTCTGACCCCCTGAAACCAGGAGATAAATCTCCCATGTGAAAGATGCCCTCCCTGTACTAGAGTAGAGAGACGTCATCCCCACAGATGGGGAGGTAAAGCAGAGAAGGCCACATAAACAAAATCTTATTATATTTGTACTCACCTGCCACCCTAGCAGAACTGCTGTTTACGTTCCTTACTGACTGAAGCTGCCAGCCCTAAATTTTCTTTGCCCTGTCAATTCCTCGCAGATTCATTGTCTCTTTGTCTAAAATGTATAAACATTGTCTGTTCTGGTCATTTCACTGGGTCTCAGTTTCATTCTTGGTCCTCTGCACGCACATAATTCAACTTCGGTTTTCTCTCCTGTTCATCTGTCTTATGTTGATTTGATCCTTAGATCAGCTGCAAGAACCTTGAAGGGTAGAGGGGCATCTTTCCTGCCCAATAAGAGAAAAGCAGCAGCGTGGAAGGGCAGAGTCAGATATCCCGTCTGGTTGATTTAAAAATGTTGATCTTGGGGTTCAACATGGGTGTTTCGGGCACTAGTTTTGATTTTCTGGGAAGTGTTGCCTGGCTGCCCTTCCCAGTGCAGGATGGCTGAGTTATTATGTTTGCTCTCTGAGTTTTTACACCCAGGTCAGTGCCTTACTCTCCCTGACTCTGGTCTGGTTGGGGAAGAAACATTTTCCTCTACCCTTCAAGGTGCTTCCAGCTGGTCTAAGAATTAAACTGACATGAAATCACAGAAGAAAATCAAACAGCAGTTTAATAGCCTGCATACTTGCTATACACATGGGAGAGACCCCGGAAAACCAAGTAATTCTCCGAAATGGTTGAAGCCATCAGCTGAAATACCACCTCCCACCAAAGACAAAAGAGGCTGTTGGAGGGTAGGGGAGTGATATGAGGGCAGGCTGTCTGGAAAAGCCCAGTAAACGAGAATATAGTTGTTACGTAGATTTGGGTCAATGCCTTCTCTATTGATGAAAGTTTCTGGAGATTCAGTCATCTCTTCTGGTAGAGTGGGAAATTCCCTTACAAATGGAGATTTCCTTATAAATGCAAATGTCCCTTACAAAAGGGTAACTTTTACTCCATTTTCAGAGCTTTTCCTGTCTGTAGTTTCTTAAAAATAATCAGCCTAAAATCATCAATATGCCAAAGAGACATGTCCTGGGGTGGCAAAATTCTCTCCCCTACAGAGGGCCTCCTGCTGGAGCCACCCTTCATCTTGTGGGATTCGGGTTGAAAACATCCTTCGAATTTCCAGAACATCTTAGGGTTTCTCAAGTTCACTTCAGAGCTCTGTTTGTGAGCTGGGGGCAGAGGGTATTAGTCCCCCTCGAGGCAGAGGAAGGAACCAGTTTGATCAGGTTCACAGATCCAGCTAAAAATACCAGAACTACGACCCCCTCTCGGTCCAGGGGGACTGCTCCACCCCCTGGAGAGTTTGAGAGGTGCAGTTTACCAGATTGTTTCAGGTGACTTTAGTAACATTATTTTTTCTTCACAATGATAATATGTGTTCATTGTAGGAAATTGGAAAAAATACATGTAAGCAACGGGAAGAGAATAAAAATCTACAGGATGACATCTGTTAATATTTTGGTGCTTTTCTTTCTAGTCTTTATATCCACCTAGCTATTCTTGAAAACACACACACACACACAGTTAACTAGCTCAGTGGGTTTCCCTTCCATCCCAGGCATGTCTCTAAGTTTCACTGAAGTATCTGCTTATATAAACAAGGCCACCACCAGCCCATGTGGCACCAACCATGTCTCTTCTCAATGAATTGCCGGTTTCTGTCTCCCTGGTATCTAGTGAAGTAGATACCTGATGTAGAGGAAATGCTCGGTATTTGTAAAGCCGAATTGAAACGCATAGTGTGACGGTTTAAAAATCTATCTGCAGATCATCTGACACTCGTCCTGTGGAAAGTGGATTCTGTTTCCTCTTCCTTTTAACATGGGCTGGACTTCGTGATTTGGCTCTAACCAACAGGGTGGGAGTTAGTGATGTTCCTGGGACGGGTCCTGGATCTCCTTTTTGGGAAAGAATTCAAGAGTGGATGCACAAAGCCATTAAGCAGTAAGAGTGTTTTTGGAAAGTAAGATTTCACAGAAAAGCAAGAGTACCCACCCGAGAGTCAGGCCACCCATAGACCCAGAGGGCATCACGCCAAGGGAACAAAGGGGCCTGTTTTACAGGAAGGACAATGATTGTTCCCTAAGTGAGGTGAGGTTTCCAGGGAACAGCGGTTTATCAGAGGTTGGGCTTGGCGCCCTCACTTTGGGTGGAGGGATTTTTGGCTATATTTGGTTCCTGTCAGAACTGTCATGGTGTGGGGAGGTGTGCTTTTTACTATGTTAATGGATTTTGGGGTGAAGTGCACATCAATTTCTCCTCCGTGTTGGGAATAGTCGATTTTGGCCGGTCTGTTATCTATGTGCTCATTCCACATCCCACTGGAACAGCTTGTATGGAATGTGTAGAATGTATGCAAGCATCTAGCGGACTGTGAACACTGGCCCAAGACCCCTCCCCTTCTCTGACCCTGTCTGGCCATCTGACTACTCTAACATTGCTGCGTGACTTCTGACACTGGGGCAGAAAAGATGACACAAGCTCCTTCCTGCTTCTCCCTGCCCTTCTCTCAACATGCGCCCTTGGAACTGAGCCACCATGCTGTGAGGAAGCCCAAGCATCCCCGAGGCGAGTCCACGTGTTAGGGGTCCAGCTCCAGCTCCAGCCCCAGCCGTGCTCCTGGTTGACAGCCAGCATCACCTGCCTGATGTGTGAGGAAGTGAACTTTCCATTGATCCCAGACCCAAGACTTAGGCTCCCCCAGCTGAGACAGAGTAGGGACTAGCTCTCTGTGCCAAGCCTTGCCTGTTTGTAGGTTCATGAGCAAAATGAATGTTGTCATTGTGATAAATCACTCAGCTTTGGGCTGGTTTGTTAAGCAGCACTAGATAAATGGACTATTTAGTCTATAGAATATGAGGTTTATGCCCAGTGTTGTGCATGCCTGCCTGCCTCTTATCCAGGGCACCATTTCACCTTATGTGCAGAAGGCTTTCTACCCCAAGCATCTATGATCTGAGGGCATTTGGCATCAGGAGTCTGCTTAGTTAACAGCCGCAGCAGTCTGGAGCTCTGGGCAGCTGGGAACCCCTGGGAGCAGCTCTTAATCCATGGTGGACACACTTGGTAACTACTGGCTTCCTGGCCTTCAAGTGGGACAACCTGAGGTGTGCCTAACTGCCCGTTACATTGGTGGAAGCTGAAAGTCTTCTTGGAGGAGGAAAAAGCTGAAAGCAGGGTAAGGACATGTTAATTTTATTTGCAAAGTGCCGTCCTGTTTGCAAATCCCTTTCCCACTATCGTCTCATCCGTGCTTGGAGCACACCTGTAGGTAAAGAGCAGTCATTTCCAACTCCAGGAGGGGAAGAGACTGGTTGCTCAATGATGCTGCAGCTGCTGGAACCCCCACCTGATTCTGCAAACTCCACGGACTTCTCGATTCTGCTGAATAAGTTCTCTCGCCACAGATGCCCACAGGAGAGGCCTGTTGCCAGATTTTTCTAGAACTCCAACTTCAAAGTGCTCCAAGCTGATGCCAATTAAGTCATAGGTCTTGGTTTGGGTGGCGGCATCTGTGAGTGGGCGCCCCAGGGTCAGCTTAGCATTTCTTAGACTCGAGGGGTGAACGGGGGCAGTCGGAACTCCTGAACCCCTGCGGCCCTTCCGTTCTGGCCTCTCAGCTCAGCAAAGGGCCAGATACAAGGGACATGGTGTGAAGTTGGAAGAAAGCCTGGTGGGAAGCAGGAACCTTGCCAGATTAGCAAGTGACCAGAACTAAGTCATCAAAAGGACAGGATGAAAGGGCGGGGATCACTCAGGGAGAGTTTAAACACAGACAGCTTAAGCGGTAAGAGGCCTAAAGAGAGGGATCAAAGAGGACTTCAGAATCGCAGCTAGAGAGCATGAATGGGGGGCTGCAGCAAGGGCGGGGGCTGGGGCTGGTGTGCTGGGGGGTGGGGTGTGCTGGCACACTGAGGCTTTGCCTTCAAGCCAGAGGCAGATGTCTCCAGTTTCAAGAACTCGGGATGGGGGGGGGGCAGATAGGACCAGAGATGACCACCTTTGTCTTTTTCTTTTTGCTTTGTACTTTAAAATAATTATAGGCTCATAGGAAATTGCAAAAAAAAGAAAAAAGGGACACAGAGTCCTGTGAAGAAACCGTTTCTCCAGCTTCCCCCAGTGGTGACATCCGTGGGACTGCACTGCAATGTCCAAGTCAGGGAGTGGACGCTGGTGCAATACTGTTCGCTGGGCTACAGACCTTATTTTATGTGTGTGTGTGTTTTCTTCCAGCTATGGATTCACGGAACCACCGCCAGAATCAAGATAGAAAAGTTCTCCATCACCGCGAAGAGCTCCCATGCACTACTGTTCAGAGTCACACCAAGGCCACCCATGCCTGATCTCTGGCAACCACGAATATGTTTTCCATCTTAAGAGGTTGGGCATTTCGAGACTCTCACATGAATAGAATCATACAGTATGTAACCTCTTGAGATGGGCTTTCTTTGCTCAGTATAATACCTGTGAGGTCCATCCTGGTTGTAGCCTGCATCACTACTGTTCTTTTCATTGCTGGGTTGTGTTGCCGCTGCAGAACAGTCGAGTGGCTTCCAGATTCTGGCAATTCCAGCCACTGTGTTCATGGAAGGGTACCGGTGCTTGAGTGCCGAGGCCCTGAAACATCCCTAGGGAGCACATTATTAAATCCAAGGGAAGGACATTGATTCGGATGCCGCATCATGTCAGCTGTGCTGTTTTCACAGGGGTCTGCAAGATGCCTTTCTCTCGTGCCTCAGGGACAGAGAGGTAACATCTCTCTTCAACTTTTACTAGGTTTTCATCCAGGAAAATGGGAAAGACAGTTTCTCTCTTTGCGTTGGCCACCAGGACGCTGAGTTTGGGGTTGACTGTTTATGAAATTTGCCAGTTTCACCTTCCTCCACAATATCCATCTAATGTGGCCTTGACCTTTTCATTTTTGTTTCTTTTCTCCCCCCTCCCATCCCCCATCCTCTCCCCTCCCCTCCCCTTTCTTTCCCTTCGTACTTTTAGACATTAGGCACAAGAACATGAACAGTTTTTCCGGAATTCCAAGGGATTCACTCCTTGGAGAGAAAAAGCTGCCAGAACCGGAGTTTCCCAGAAGCGTGTTTCCCGAGAGGTGTAAAGTCAGTGCTCAGTGTAACAGGACAAGAGGGGGCAGGGAGGTGGGCGAGATCGGTCCCCTTTGTCAGGCCCTGAACTCCTTGAGGGGTACCGCTGAGAACTGTCCACCTTTGCACCCCCACATGCCAAGCACAAGATAAAGTGCAGAAAGCTGCATCCTAACCAGTGGGGCCAACCAGGCCCCCAGGGCACGGAAGAGGCCACGAGCATGTGTGACTGTCGGGGTGGGAGCCAGGGAACCTCTGGAGCCCTGAGAGGTAGAGTTGCTAAGAGGCACCTGGACTTCAGATGCCCCAGAACAGGAAAAATGTTCTGGGGGACCAGGTTTTGTTATCTACTGTTTATCTTGTCCAAGTCGGTCCATCCATTAAGCAACATCCAGACACAGACACACACAAACCCACATACAAAAGGCAATCTCTGCCGTTGCCTATTGTGACCACGCTGTGCGTGTGTACACACTGTCACCACAAGAGAAGTATTTTGGAACCAAAGGTTGAATTTAAATGGAATACACGTGGAATTCCTTATTTTTCTCAGTTCACTTACTTGAGATCAAACATTCTTAACACGAGCGAAAATTGGCTCTTTTTTAAAATCAGGAGATGATTTATTTCTTTTGACACTAGTTCCTTCACTGACTAGGTTAATATTTCACATTGTCATACCCATGCATTAAAGTTAAACTGAACACAGTCCCTATATGTGTGCAGATACTTTGCATACATACAGACCCAGAGAATCTTAGCTCACTTCCTGATGGACAGGAAAAAGAATGAAAGATGCATATAAGATTTTATGCCCAGAAAACTGGCTCTGGAGGGGTGGAAAAAATCTTGGGTATTCCATGGTTTGTGGCTCTGCACAGTGTCCCAGTACAGAAACAGATATATATCCGGTGTATATTCAGAATTTCATGAGGTATTAATATTTCATCAGTGGGTGGGGTGGGGGTGGATGTTAGGGAGAAAATGTCTGGGAGACTCTTTAGGACGCTGATAATGAGTAAGGTCTTGAAGCACTGCTGTGGATCTGCATGGGCCTAAGAGGTTGGCACTTGGGAATTGCTGATCCCCACTGCAGGGCACCATATTAGTGCCACCTGGAGCTCAATGAACGTATGCTATAATTTGGAGTTTGCTGTGGGTCGGGCACATGGCCAACCCCCTCAAGTGCATCGTTTCTCATAACCCTGAGAGGCAGATGCTTGCATTATGCCCTCTTTACAAACGGGGAAATGGACCGGTGGAGAGGATGAGAGAGTTGCCCAGTCAGGGTCCCACCCTTGCTAAGGGCTGGGGCTTGCATCAAACGAGGGCATCTGACTTATTTGAAGATCAGGGCTTTGCTGTCAGAGGCTCCAGGAGTGTGAAACTTGCATGTCCCTTTCCTCATGAAATAAAAAATGTCTGGCCCCATGCTCTGGCCAGAATCTCATTCCTGCGTCTCCTTTTACCCAGACCGGGCATGATTTCCATGGCGCCGGGGGGTCCAGATGTTGGAGGTCAAAAGAGCAAGCCACAGGCCCGTCAGAGGGATGATGAACCACCCATGCCCACCAATTAAGAGGGGTTCTCAGCCCTGAGTGTCCTCGGCTTCCTGCTCACAGTCTATCATGCTAATTAAATAACCCTGACTTTGGCCTGCTGCTGCTCCCAGCTTCCCCCAGAGGCCGTGCAAGGCCCCACCTGGGAAGACAAGGACACCATCGTTTGTGATCAGGATAGAAAGCTTGGCTCTCTAAGGGCAAGGGGAATGCATTTCGGGACAAGGACTGTCTCAGTCATGGAGAAAGGATCTGGTCTAGACTTCTTGTTGAATCTCCTTAAAGAAACCCTGGTTGACTGATCCTTCCTTTCTAACTCCCCATCCTCAGTACAGCTGTCAGGAGCACAGACCATGACCTGTCTCAGCTCAGAAATTCCTAGAGGTCTCTCCCTTGCCCACCACAGTGGGAGCCCTCCCCGAGGCCACACAGCCCTTCAATATCATGATGGAAAGGAGTCTCGGAACGCATATGCTCAGCAACATTGTATATAGACTGGATACATATCTTATGGGTCTTGCACATGTGACTCTTTTCATGAGATGCTTAGAGACCTCTTCCCAGGTTCAGTTGGCTGGGCCTTTTCTCTGGGTCCTCCAGGTAACTGGAAATAAACAAACGACCAACAGAATAAGAACAAGCAAAAGCTATTTATTCAGAGCTTGCCAAGACCCACTGACAGTGACGGACTCCATGGCGCTTTGGCAGAGACCCAGAGGCAGGCAGAGGAGAAGCAGAGCTTTGCAGAGAAAAAAAGAAAGGTTAGGGTGCGCCCGGATTGCAGGCTGTTGGCTTGGGGAAGCTGGATGGGGGCTAACTAGGAACGGGGGCATCTTATGTGATTGAAGAGGGTATATTCTTGGCTTTCTCTGGTTGGTCCCAAGTAGGCAGAAGGGGCAATATTTAGGGAGGCTGTCAGTTATTAATCAAATCTGGCCATTTGGAGCCAACAGTTACAAAGATTTGGCTTCCTGGACTGGTTGCTAGAGATGCTGGTCTAACTTCCCACCGCCTGACTTCAGATAGCAGGCTGGCTTCCTGAACTGGCTAGTATAGATAATGGGGTCATTCTTGGCTGGTTGTATAAACGGTGGGTCAGAATTTCATTTTTACTTATGATCTGGCCGCTACGTGTATATTCAGTTTCTCATAAGGAATATATAAATATAGAGTGTTTTAGCTCTAAATGAGCTCTAAATGAAAGCTCTGACTCTTTCTGCATAAGTGTTTATATTTACTAACAGGTGACAATCACAGGTAATGCAAATTATAGGCATTTATTTCCTTATCCGTTTGAAATGAGTTAAGAACTCCTGTAATGTGTGTAGTATTCATCTTAAACATCACGCCCCTGTAAAAGTGTTTACGGGGGTTTCAGGCATTTCTGGACATCTGTTTCTTCATCTAATTGTTTCATATATTTTGAGCCTTTATTTAGGTAACCAAGGGTTTGAGAATTTTAAGAAAGGTAAAAACATGTAAGATAGCCTTAAAACCATAGAGGAGCTGCTAATAAACCAGAGGCGAGAGAAAAGTAAATCAGTGGCTATCCCAGTGTGTCCCCTGGACCAACAGCTTCAGGAACACTGGGGAATCTGTTGCAAATGCAAATTCTCAGGCCCTACCTGAGACCTACTGAATCAGAAACTCTGGGATGGGGGCCAGGCAATCTGTGTTTCAACAAGTCCTCCCGTGGTTCTGATGGACTTGGAAGTTTGGGGACCACCAAATTAGACTAGCACATCAGAACAACTGGACAACCACAGATTATCAATAAAAGATGGTGAAGAAAGAGAGAGAGAAAAGAAAAGGGGTGGGATGGGTCTAATTAAATAAAAGAGAAGCATCTGGTAAAGATAGTCTATGAGTTTGTAGCACAGTAAAAGTATATAATGCAGAGACCATGTTTGAATCCCAAGCATCAGAGTACAGGATGCTGGGGAGAAAGGTAACTACATGAAATAGATGCAGTCACATTTTATGTATAGCTATGAAGGGGAGAGTGTGTGAATGGCTGGGTGCAGTCATTTTTCAAATGTCTGTAGGTTTGATTGGGCAGAACAAAGTACAAATTAATTTAAATGCATCACTGAACTGACCATAACTTTTGCCGTGATGTGTTTTCTCAGACAATTTGCTCTGAAACTACTGCCATGAAATTTCTGAACTTTGAGACAGGGTCCTCATATGCAAAACAGTTATTACAGACCAATGGCCTAGAGGATAAACTCTAAACTTAATCAGCAAGGTCTGCCTTGGTGTATTTCATGAACCAGCCTTCCTCTTCTTCACAGGTTTATTGACCAACCTCCCACTTTACATGGGATCCTCCAGCAATTTCCAATCATGTGACCTTCTTGGAATTCACTGCATGTTGTTTCCACCACTGGCAAACTCCTACATATCTGTTAAGACCCTGCTCAAATGCCCCTCCCTCTGGGAAACCTCCCACCAGCCTCCCCAGGAAACCTCATGGTTTGCTTTGTGTACTATTCCCATGGCTCCGAGGACACATGTCCATCACGGCAGGTACCCACATGGGCTGTATTCATGAAAGTCCTGAGCAAGCGAACCATGCTTTTTTCTTCTCTGCATGCACAGGATCTAGCTAGATGTCTACCTCATAGTTAGTGCTCAACAAATATTTGGTGAGTATTTGTTTACTACTTAGACAAATTCTGCTTGTTCTTTATCTAAAAGGTGTGCTTATGTGTTAAGTCAGACATAAAGCAAGGATTAGCTAGATGTCTACCTCATAGTTAGTGCTCAACAAATATTTGGTGAGTATTTGTTTACTAAGACAAATTCTGCTTGTTCTTTATCTAAAAGGTGTGCTTATGTGTTAAGTCAGGCATAAAGCAAGGATTAAAGCTTATGTCCTTTACTTATCTTTTGCAGCCAATGGAATGAAGTTGTTTTCAACACCAATGATGGACAAAATGAGAAAATAGGGCCAGAAAATTGGAAGTAGAAAGCAATAGCAACAGTAAAACCACAGAGAAGAAAAGAGGAAATTAATCAGCAAGATCCTAGACTAATGCTGTTGTGATGAGTAAACATGACATTGAAATTTGAGCTTCCTGGCAGTCTAGGCAAAAAGGGAAATAATGAACTATAGGAGTGGGTTTGACCAATGATTCATAGTAGTTCATTAAGAGAGATGGGTGGTTCCATATGAGGAATTTATTGTCCCATATGCGGAATTTATTGTATAGATTCCTATACAATAGGCATTAACAATGTATTAGATTACTCACTTATTCGTGTTTGTCTTGAAATATTCGTTGAGACATATTCTGTCCTAGACACTGTAGACGTTGGGTAACAGAAGTGAATAAGGCACATTTGCATTCTAGTCAAGAGAGGGATAAATTGACTTGTTCTGTGTAGAGGGGGTGATTGGGAGGCTTGGGGAAGCCAAGGCAGAGAACTCTTGGCTGTGGGAGAGGAGGGAAGGCTTTTGGGAGGGGATGACATCTGAGCTGAGTCTTGAAGGTTAAGTTGGACTGGCCAGATGAAGAAGGGGCTGGGAATGGATGTCCTGGCACTTTGAGCAGCAAGTGCAAAGGTCTGGAGACATGAAGGTGCAATGGACCGCATGTTTATGCCCTCCCAAATCCACATGTTGACATCCTAACCCTAATGTGCTGGTAAGAGGAGACGGGATCTTTAAGAGGTAAACACCTCTCAGGTGGGGAGGGTAGAGCCTTGTGCAAGGGATTCGTTCCTTGTGAAAGGGACTCCAGGACCCCCTCCCCACGCCCTTGCTCTCTCTCTGCTGAGAGGATATGGTGTGAAGACAGAGTCTGCAGCCCAGTGGAGGACTCTCACCAGTACCTGACCGTGCTGGTGCCCTGATCTCAGACTTGAAGCTTCTAGAACCGTGAGAGGTGAATTCCTGTTGTTTGTAAGCCCCCAGCCCTTGGTGCTTTGGTAGATAGAGCACTTAGTCAGGCCCTGGGCTGCCTAAGACCAGTGCACTGGAGTAACTACAGGCAATGTGGTGAGAGCGGGGCCCGTGGGAGAGGGGCCAGAGGTCAGATTGGCAGGGCGAGCAAGCATGTGGATCCACGAGGGACACCCAAGGACACTGGTCTTTGGGCTCTTAGGGAAGGAAATGGGGAGATATGAAAGCGTTTCCAGTGGGGAAGTGATGCAGTCTGTTACCCGTTTATAAGATGCAGAAGTGCTCCTTACGTTGTCCGCCTTAGTCCCTCACCAGGGCCCAGCTTTGCTCTGTTGTCAAACCGCGCTGGCCCAAACGCCTTTGCTACAAGGCCAAGCACTTTGAAAACACCGAAGCCTGAACTGACATCAATTATGCTGAAAGGGGGGAAAATTAATTAAAAATTTCGTAGGGCTCTATTCGGTATTCTTCTCTGTTTTCATGTTATCAGCAGCAATGCTTTTTCTTCTGGCTGGGAGTTATTACAGAATAACATTTTCATGTTGCTTGTAGGGTAATTATGTCAAATATATGGGAGATGATAAGCGGCAGTTTGTATTATTCTGTGATTAATCTCCATACATTCTGGCATTTCAATCTGGCCTCAGAAGACTGGGTTTGCTAAACCTTGGTGTAGAAGGAGGGTATAGGGAAGAGACTGGGGATGGCGGGTGTTGACTTTGTGGTGGTTGGGGTAGGAAATATCCTACTACCCCCCAAGAATCCATCACCCCTGGGCTCTGCTCCTCATTTTCTCGCCGAGGCTCATTCAGCCCGGTGCTTCTGAAGGCATGGTCAGCAGCAGGCACCCTCCTGTGTGTGCTCCCCCAATCCATGGAATCAGCATTTCTAAGCCCCCAGCCCAGGAATCTGCATTTTCAACCTACCCACTCCCCACAAATCATTCTTACATTCTTAACGTTTTCGAGCAGCCCATGCAGGTCACAGTGAATTGGCTCACTCTTATGTCCATTCCAAATCGGTTGTGGAGGTTTTTCCAAGATGGTGTTGAAGGAAGAACAGGCTTTAGGATGAGAAACTAGCTTGTTTGACCAGGGAGAACACTAGCACCTCCCTCTCTGGATTTCTTTGAAAGTATGAAATAGATGGAATTGGTTTATTGCTTTCTGTGGACAGGAAAAGGCATCTCTAGTAGGATGTCAGGAAAGAGAAAATTTCAGGAGAGGTTCTGGATGAAAAGCTTGGGGATGGTGGGAAGTGGCCTGGTGGGGGATGTGAGAGGGCTGGTTTCACATCCTCCCTGGGGAAGGGACTCCTGTCCCAGACAACCCCTAACACCTCCACCTGGAAGGGTGAGTGTGCATGATTTCTCCTGCTGGGCAATGCCACCACCATCTGCATTCCAACCTAACAGTAGGGAGAGCTCTGAACTACCCCAGCATCCCGGCCAAAGCTGCCCATGGCGGGGCAGCTGGTGTCTGACCACTGTGGGTCATTGCTTCCAGCCATTTCCATAGTGGTCAGCTCCCCTTCCCACCACAGTCTGGCCTCTTGGGTCCTGCAGAATTCCCAAATCTTCCCAGTTCCCAAATGTTAACTTTGGCGAACTCCAGTAACCCATACCCTGACAGGCAAGAAATATTGTGGCCCATGTTGGGCTCTCTTTGGTAGATGATTTATTGATGGAGAGTATGAAATTTTCATTAAAACAGACTGCTGTTTCTCACTCATTTGTCACATTTTTAATTTATATTTTAAAACATTAATAAAACCGACACCATTAATTATTTTTGAAATGTCAAATATATTTCAGAAGTGGGACTGGTAGCACAGGGCTTTCTGTTGTGGCACAGGGAGGAATTGCTTTGACAAAGCCATCTTGCAGTTACATGGAGACCTTTGTCTTCCCTCAAGCCCCTGGTCAGCTTAACTGTCTCTGGTCTCTTAATGGACATTGTTGTTTATGAAGTACTTTCATTTTCTTTATCCTGAGATATTATATCTGGTATCGCCTGGCATGATCCTGGTTTATGACTGTGTCCTGGCATTATTAACAATGTCCCTTTTCACACCTCCTGTTTGTGTTATAAATTGTATGGTGTCTGAGTCCAAGGCTGTAATGGCTTTTGAGGTTGGTTCAAGCTCTTGGAAACCACATCACCTTTCTTTAGCTTGTTTCCTCTTTAGTTAAGTGCCGATAATATGAACACCAACTTCTTGATCTTCATGACATTGTTATGAGTTTCAGTTAAGCAGTATCAGGTGCCCAGCCCTGTGCCTGGCATATAGCAAGTGATTCCTCGATGATTGCTATCATCATATTTGTGGCTATTATTATCATTAGACCCTGCAAGGGGCTGGCCATGCTTAGCTCCCTGCCTCACCGAGCCTCACCCTCTCCTTCACAGCTTCTCTCCAGAAACCCTGGACTTTCTTCAGTTGTCTGTGGTGAGCTCCCTCCTGCCACAGGGCCCTTGCACCTGCTGCTTCTCCTTTCCACCTAAATAATCTTCAGTCATCCCACAGCTCTCAGCACCTTCCATCACGTCTAGGGAAGACTGCTCTGACTCCTCTCATGAGATCAAATCTCCCATTAGCTGCTCTTGATACATCCTACACATCGCACCTGTAGCACTTGCCACTGTAGCAATTTTGCATTTATTTGTGCGGTCCTTGGCTCATTCCCGTCTCTCTCACCAGACTGTAAGCTCCAAGGGGCAGGAGGTCTGTCCATCTTGGCTGTCGCCTGGTCCCTGTATCCAGTGTGATGCTGGGGCATCACGAGCAGCCAATAAGAACTGGTTTAATGAGTGATTCAGTCTTCCTTCTTCTTGATCGTGAGTTCTGCTGTGTCTGACACTGCTCAGGCCTCCCAGTCTTTCTGAATCTTTCAAATTCCTAGGCTTGAATGCGGTGGATGTTACTGTAGTAGGAACAATAGCGAGATTTTTTCGAGGGTGTATTGTGTGCCAGGAACTTACGTGCATTATGTCCTTCAAGATGTAAAATGATCCAGTGAGTTGGGCACAATCATTAGCACCTCCATTTTCAGATGAGAAAAAGGAGGTGAAGGTGACAATGCCCAGTGATGAGTGATAAACGGGGTCCCTGCAGAGGTGGTTGGGCCCCAGAGCTGCTGCTCGTGAGTATGTTCTACTCTCCTTGTGGGATGGAGAATCTGGAAGCCGAGTCAGAACATAAGACCCAAGTTCCTAGAACATCTGCCCGCGGCCCTATGGCTGCTTCGTCTCTGAAAGGCTCCTGGTCTCTCAACCTCAGTGCACTCTGTGGAGGCTCTGCCTCCTGCAAGGAGGTTCCAGGCACTGGGCAGAGCTCTCCTGCACCCGCCTCACCCAGCCTCCCATCCACCCCCTCCCCGATTCCCTTCTCAGAGGGAACCACTCCTGAATCTCACATGCTCCAGATCCTGTCTCAGAATTCCAGATTGTATCAGCTGGGGATCCTGAGCAAAACTGGCCCAGGGATTCTCCAACACTTGTTCATCCCCTTACACAAGGTGGACTTTGTTCATGTATGTGATACCCTCCCACATGGTGGTGAGTTATTTGTTAACTATTGAGTTCCTCCTTATATTCCAGGTACTTGGCTGGGGGCTAGGGACACATCGATGAACTATTTTTTAAAGTCATTGAATATATATGTTATAAGTTATATAACTTATATACAACACACATTTACCTACTATACTAAAATTGTACACACACACTCGTACAGTGAAGTGTATAAAATGTAAAAACACAACACACACATATTTCATCTAGGTTATACAGTCATATAGTCCAACATCCCATCGATAGAATAGGGGATACAGTGAAACATCTCTGTCCTCCACCAATTTCTTGGGTTCTTCTCCAGACCAAATATGTTTTTATATTCTTTTCTCTCTGCCTTTCTTTTTTTTTTTTCACCAGTGGGAACAAAGTAAATAGTGTTCTAACCTTGTCTTTTGTGCTTAACAACTGATCTCAGAGACTGTTTCACATCAGCCCACAAAAATCTTTCTTGCTTTTTTTTACAGCTGCTTTTTGATAATGGTATGGATGTCATGGGTGAATTACTAACAGTAAATCAATGCAATGGAAAATGTCTGCAGGGCTTTGTTATAACGGAAAGCCATTCCTGGCACAGAATAGAATGGGGAAGAAAATCAGATCATAGTTTAGCACATAATATTACCATGTTTATGTAAACTGAATCTACATGTATATATGGATATCTATAGGAATTGGGTAGAATGTTCGTAAAGATATTAGTATCAGGGTCTTTGTTAGGGCTGCTATAACAAAAGTTCCTTAGAGACTGAGCAGCTTATAAACACCTGAAATTTATTCCTCACATATCTAGGGTCTGAGAAGTCCAAGAGCAGGTGCTGCCAGATGCAGTGTCTGGTGACAGCATGCTCCCTGGTCCATAGGTGGCTGCCTTTTTCCTCACATAGTGGAAGGAGTGAGGGAGCTCTGGGGCCTCTTTTATAAGGGCACTAATCCCGTTCATGAGGGCCCCACCCTCATGACCAAATTATCCCCAAAGGCCCATTTCCTCATGCTGTCACCCTGGGTGTTTGGATTTCAGCACATAAATTTGGGGGGGTCCACAAGCTCCAGTCTATAGCAGCTACCCCTGCCCCTCAAATGCATGTCCTTCTCACATGAAAAATACACCCATTCCACCCTAACAGCCCAAAGTTTTAACTCATTCTCGCATCAGCTCTGAAGCCTAAAATCCCAAGGATTATCTACATCTCCTTGAACTTGGAAGTGAGGAAGTCAGGAGGCAGATTCATCCTGAGAGCAAAATACAATGGTGGGACAGGAACAAGTCATTCCCGTTCCGAAAGGGAAGAAGAAAGAGTCCCAACTGCCGGGCCAAGCCCATGAGATCTTGCGGGTGGGGACTGATCCTCTCTAGCTCAGCGCTCTGCCCCCCAGGCCCATGGGGCAGTGGTCCATGCTCCAGTCCCACCACGCTGCCTTTTACTACAGGTGGAGGGTGAGTGGCGTGGACCACAGATGGTGGGGATGCCCAGAACCTCACCTGTGGGTCCATCTCTTCCCTGCTGCTCACTGCTTTAGGTCAGTGTCTGGTATACTGTAAATACACCTTAGACATGGCAGCAGGTAAAAGGAAATGTGTCTGGACATAAAGGAGCAGGAATGGCTTTGTCAGAGGAACTTTGAATCCACTCGAATTTGTTTCAGACACTCATTTGTGGACTTTACTATATTGGCTGGTTTTAGGAGGGAGCTGGTTATGACTCTATCACCAGGCACAGGTCACCACTGTTGAGATGCCAGGGTTCAATACCTCTCCCCAAATCTACCTTCTCGTTTTACAGGTGCTGATGTTGAATCCCTGCACTGTTCCTGAAGCAGAGCACGAGGCTTGGTGAATTTCATTATATTTAAAATATTATAGGAGGAACTCTCAAAACAGGCAGTCCCTGGGGGAGAAAAATAATAAAGTGGGTTCCTAGAGATGAAAGAGTTGGGATGCAGGATCGATTCCAACCCCTTCATCCTGTCTTCATGCTTTTGCCTTTCATTTTTACAGTGAGAATGGTAAGGACTTGGCAGGGAAAGGGACCTGCCTAAGATCAAACCAAAGAGCCGGGCTAAAACCTGGGCATTATTGTCCCTCACTCTGGGACGTTCCTCAGTCTTGTGTTCTACACACCCCAACAAGCACATAAAAGATGGCAGGGATGTCTATGGAACAAGCCTTTTGTACCTTATTTGACTTGATGGGAATTCTGCAGGCACCAAATTTTCAGGTGACGTTCGCACAGTGAGGGATTCGATGTGCAGCTGTATGCGTCACAGAGCTCGGAAGAGCGGTGCCTGCAGTTTGGAAATCCTTTTTCCTTGACAAATGATACATTTCATTTATTTCCCATGATCGTCTTGCATTATTTCAATATTATTAATACTTGGCAAATATATTAAAAAAGTAATAAACTGGCAATTACGATTGTGCTCTGGACCCCAAACTGCAATTATTCATTACATTTCAATTATTAACTTCACTTCAAATGTCTCTCAGCAAAGATTGCAAAAAGAAAAAAAAATCTTGACGTAGCTCTGTATTCTGGTTCCTGGGAACCCATGTTCCACTGTGACTTGATATTTCTCTGATTTATCTGCTATCTCAGGGCTGGAGGAATCAAAATAAGAACAAAAAAATCCTCCTCTCTACTGTATGAACAATAACCATCACCATCTTGCATTTATAGAGGACTTTTTAGCCCTTCGTACTGCCATAGTATCTATTATTGTGTTTCATCTGAAAATAGTGCTTATGAAGGCTGCGGGTCCAATATGATCCTCAATTTATGGACTGGAGACACTGAAGCGCAGGGAGACTAAGGCATTAGGCCGAGGAGACACTGGGATGGTGAGACTTCCCACCGCCCAGCCCCTCCTCCAAGGCCACCCCTTCCTCCAGTAACATCTTAGCAGCGGCCCCAGTTCCAAGACAAATGCTGAGCCAAGGATGAAGTCCGTGCTTGAAGATGAGGAAGACGGTGGTGCTGATACTAACTCCATGCTATGGGACGGTTGGGAGATTGCCCAGAGCGGTACAGCCATGACAATGCCAACACTAACAGTGATGGCACTGACGACGGCTACATAACCCAGTGTTGACCGCCTGCCAAACACAACACTCAGCATGTGGCGTGCACCATCTCGGTCAGTCCTCCACCATCCCCTGGAAAAGATTTCCCTCTGACCCATGTTTCATAAACAAGGGATCCCGAGACTTAGGGAAGACCAACGGGTTTGCTCAAGGTCCATAACAACCACCACCTTGCCCACCTCCCCCACCAGCACCTTCACCTCCTGCACTCCCACCAAACACTGAAGCACATTATCCCATCCCTCCCAAAGGGAAAATAGCAGTGGGAACAAGACAGAGGACCCTCTCTGGATGTAGATGCCTCAGAGACACCCATTCTTAGGTATGTGGCTCAAGATTCACTCTTAAAGCAGTCCTCTGCACTGCCTCCCCCACCATCTCTCTTATTTTCCTCGTAGAAGAAGTGATTAGCTATAAAGGATATGAGAAATTCCATTTTTAAAAAAATAAGCAAACTGTATTAAATTTTAATGGTGGTCATTATGGGCTGGTTGGTCTCTGTTGCCAGGTGAGTCCTTCAGTCCCCTTTGAAGAGTTCCATCTGCACAGATGAATTGTCTGCAATTTTGTCCGGCGGGTCCTCATCTCAGTCTTCAACCCTGCAAAGCCTTGTCCCAATTCGGGCAGAGCTCGATGATGTAGCACTTTGGCCTTTAAGATACGCACAATAAATATTTTAGATTTGCTGACGGATGACTTGCTCTCACTGCAAGGCTGCCGAGTTTGCAGGGATGAAAGGAGAAGTGGAGCGAATCTCTTCGTGAGAACTCCTTCAGTCTTCGTGAAATGGTGTTGAGTGCCAGGCGCATGGGGGGCATAGCTTTCTGTCAGAAGTGCCAGGAGAAGGGTCACACACACTTTACGGAATGCCTGCCTGCGTCCTTCTTGGGGACGGGTGCCACCCTCGCAAGCTGACTCCTTCCAAGGTGCACAGTGGAGGTAAATACTTTGGACTCAGTTCATTCAACGGTTCAGTTTTCCACAGGGCATCCACTGGGATCTTTAGAGCTGTGGAATAGATCATGCCACTCACCTGCTTAAAGCTCTCCAGAGTTTCGTATAACACAGAGAACAAAATCCTAACTCCTGATGCACCCTACGCGATCCACTCCCTGATCATCTCACCTACCCACTGCCTCTCACTCGTGATACTGCATCCATAGGAGCTTTTGTTCATCTTGATGAACACACAGGGCACACATTTCTGCCTCAGGACCTTTGCACCGGCTGCTTCCTCTTCCCAGGGTGCTCTGCTCCTCATCTTCCCATGGGCTGGCTTCGTTTGGTCATTTAGATCTCAACTCAAACGTTCCTTCAATTGTCAGAGGGCAGTGCTTGATCCCTTAATCTAAAGTAGCCCTTCATCTCAACCCCTGTCTGCCCCATTGCTTTATTTTATCAGCTCTTCTCCCTACTGGAACTTGTTTTATTTAAGTGTTTGTTGATTGTCCTTTCCACTCTAATGTAAGCTCTGCAAAAGCAGGGATGTCACCTATGTTGTTCATCACTGGGTCTTCACTCTCTGGAAGGTAGTGCATCCCACTGCCTATCCATCTGTTGGATAAATGAGCCATTATTTCCTGAGCCCTGATAATGTGCAGGTTGCATAAGTACTGCACAGAATGTGGTTCTTTTGGATGGGCCACTTCATATTCTTGGAATGGGGTTTGGACTTTGACCTTCTTGGTGCTTGTCTAACCAGCCCTCAGTCAGACCCCCCAGGGGTGACCAATGTCCAATTTTGGTCATGATACTAGGTTCAGATCCTGAAGTCCTAGAGGGTTCAGTATTGGAAGAGTTTTTAAGGACCATACATCCAAACTTCCCTATCTACAAGTCTAGAAAAACACATGACCTGGAAAAGTTCATGTAGCAGGTTGGAGGAAGAACAATGATTAAAATGCAGGACTCTTGACTCTGGGAATTGTATTTGTTCAAGTTCATTGTCTTGACCTTCAAGTCTGGGTTCTGAAAGGTTCTGGTTTGATCCAATACCCTACACATTCTTTCAAAAGAAAAGCTTTACACTAGCACATTCTAATATTACCTATTAGACCAAGACAGCTGTGTTGGAGCTGAATGCCAGGTAAATATCGCAAAAGACCTGCTCTGAAGTGGCACGTGAGCCAGGGAAGCATTCCCACTGCCTCCTCCACAAAGAACCAATCTCTACTTTCTTTCAACAATTTCTCAGTGCCTGTCTTGTACTAGGAAACAAAAAAGCAAGCATGCTATGAATCTAACTTGGTCTTTCATATTTATGAGGCAGGGTCCCTAATTCATAGAGATATCTGCCAAGAGAATAGAGAGTGTTGCCCATTTCTAGTTTACAGAGCATTCGACAGCCCTCTCCATTAAATATCTGATTGATAATATTTCTGACTGTCCCACAGACTATTCAGTTGAAAGTTACAATGGTCATCTCACGGAATTTCCCACTGACTCACTGGAAATTGCACATCCCTTTGAGCAGAAATTTGAATCTCAGGTGGGTTCAAGGGATGGGGAAGGTTAAATAAACATGTGCTTGAGAAATCGGTTAGCTCTATTACCTTCCGGTGGCAGAATCCTGCAGTGCCCACTCCTGAAGGGGAAACAGCCTGATGGCTCTCAGAGCTCCAAGCCTGGCCATAAAAATAAAGGCTGGATTTCCCGGCTGAAACACTTCTTTTCCCAGTGTCCTAAGGAAGAAGCTGGAATGGGGTAAGTTATGTGTTGTAGTCTTGGGCATTAATGAATATGAGAAACTAAATTATTGAGTTTTGCAATGCAAATTATATTTTGAACACAAACTCTTCATTTCTGAATGCTAAGGACTCATAAAGAATGTCAATGGTTTATGAATTAGGCCATTAGCATGCAATTTGTGATTCAAACAGTACACCAGAACCATGTAATAAGTAACTATATAGAGAGTAGTGGTGTCTAAATTTTCAAAATATTTTGCTTGATGCATTAGAAAGTTCTCAAAAGGTTCCAATGGCCCTTCCTTCCTCCCTTCTCCCCTTCCATCCTCCCCCTATTGTTTGATTATTGTTTCCCTCCTCCCTTCCTCCCTCCCTCCCCCCTCCCTCTCTTTCCATGGGCTGACTACATGAATCATCATTCCTGCCTTCCCTGATTCCATTATGGGAGCTGTAAGAAGCCGTATGAACTAATGTAGACAAATCCCCCTAGTGTTAGAGATGGCAACTCTGAGACCTGCAGCGTGAAAGGGTCTTGTCCGAAGTCCTACAGGGGTGGAGCGGCTGGAGTCGGGTCTCCGAATCTAATATTCAAGCCCTGAATGGACTCCTCTGTGCTAATGGGCAATGGACTCATCTCAGGTACCTTGAGAACAGGTTTTCCTGGAGGGAGGGAGATTTGGGCTCTGGCTTCTGGGTGGGCTTGGAGAATGGGAAAGAGGTGAGTGCATTGGAGTGGAATAAAGGCTGCAGCAGGGCAAAGTGAATGCAAATTTCATCAACTCTACAGTTTATGCATTGGGATGACTGATTTCCGGGTAACGAGCTGCGGCACGTGGAGTTGGGATGGAGTGAAACTGAGGTTCAGTTGGAGGAATTAAGTCTTAGGATTAGAACCATCAGTCAAGGAATGAATGACCTGGTGAAGAGCTTTCCATCACATAGAGAAGTTCAAGTTGAGTGCAGATACCAATTCATAGAGATCCAGGAGGCTGCAGTTCCTCCAGCTCATTGATGATCAGGCTTGCCTGTGCCTTAGAATCATTTCGGGGAGCTTTTAGAGCTCTCTGTGCTCAGGCCACACGCCTCATTGATTAAATCAGGAGTTCTGGGGTGGGTCTTGGGGCACCAGTACTTTTTACAGTTCCTCTTTACAAAAAAGTGCTCAGATAGGGTTCAGGACCCCCAGTCTAGGTCAGCAGTTCTAAAATTTCAGTGTACATGAGAACCACCATGGGGATTTTTGTTATAAATGCAGGCTCCTGGGGTCCTCTTCCCAGATATTCTGATTCTGTACATGTGGAACGGTGCCCTGGACCACCTCTCCAGTCGAATGTGATTAACTTCCGGGTGACAGACATCTGCCTTGAGGCCTGCCATCCCCGACGGCTTCTGGGAGTCCTGATCAGAATCGTTTTGGGACAGTGGTGGTACTCAACATTCAGCTCCAGGGCTGTGAACATGATCCTAACCTTGAGCGGGAAATGAGGGATAAGGAGAGAAAATAGTCTTTGTCTGAGTGTAGCTTGTCTTCTCTTCCCAGATCGACCGAGTCACTGGTTGGCTGGCTGCAATCTCTTCCAGTAGCAAAAATTCTGGGGACGCCGCCCTTCCCCACCTTGTGTTCCTTAAAATACTCCTCTGGGACTCACCCCCACCCATGCAGGTTCCCCTTGGCCTTCCAGAGATCCTTGGCCAGGAGGCAATGGTCTCTCGCTAAATTCTAATGGATGAAGGGTACCTAGTGTCTCCTGGCTTTGCCCCCAGCAGCCATTTTCCAGGAAGATAGTAACAAAGGCACCATCCAAATGACCAGAGGCCAAATAAACCAGGAGCCTCACCCCTACCCCCTGCACCCCAGCGTCCCCCCTGGTTGATAAGGGAGGGTCTTTAGAAGCCTACACACCTCACCCACCCCCTCGCTCCTGTGAGTGATGCCAGAAGGCGAACAGCTCACCTCGGGCCATAAAATATTTAGATGCTAACTTCGCACTCCCGGGCTTTATAAAGAAGAAGGTTCATGCATTTTAAAATTATTTTGTAAATCATGTTGAAGGCTGACAATGCAGATTTACCGCTTTGGCTGCGATTTAAATACCAGGTTAGCCCCTCATTACGTTAGCAGAGCCGGGAGAGGCAGAGTGTCCCCTCTAATCTGCCAAAAGCCTGCGGTGCTCCCCCCGACGGAAGCATCGCCCCCTGCTCTGGCTTCTGAGGGGCGCTCCCCCCGCGGGGTGAGAGGTCGAGGAAGGCGATGGCTAGATGCTTAGGGGGAACTGGCTGTGTCTGGGAGAGAGGGTTGGTGGGGCGGCGGGGTGTTAATGCCTATTAACTCGAACGGGGCCGCCTGCAGAGCAGAACTTACAGATTCCTTTGAAGGAGAAAGTGAGTGTGCGTGTGTGTGTATACACGTGTGGGTGCATTTTGGGTAAGCAAATTCATGTCGGACCCTGTCAGGAAACAAGAGGCTTGGCTTGGCAAACATCATCTAGGTGATAGGAGGGGAAATAATAATTGCTAAAAATAGTTAACAGGTCCCTCACCTCTTCTTGGGGAGAGACAGGGGAATGTGATGGGTTTGGAGTCAGATCGTCTTTATTAGCTGTTTACAGCTGTGTGGCTTTAGGCAAGTTACTTAACCTCTCTGGGCATAATTTCCTTTTCTATAAGGTGAGGCGCAAGCAGTGCCTCCCTTAATCATCTCATATGAGCAACAAGACACAGAACAAGAGAGAAGCTTAGGTAAAGAGCTCAACATGAATCAAAACCCCATGATTTTTGAAAAAAAATCTTACCACAGACCACACATCTCATTTGGGCTTTACCTACATTATCTCATTTTATGCTCATAACAAACCCATGGAGAAGTGTTCATCTCACAGACGAGGGAACTGAGGCTTGGATAAGTATTACACGCTAAATTATATGGGCACTAACAGGCAGAGCTGGGATTTGAATTTGGGTCCCCCTGACATCAAAGCCGGGACTTTTCCGCTTTCCTGTGTGGCCCTGCCTAGCAAGCACAGAATAACCAATGTCTCTATCTCCTCATTTATTCATTTGGCAAATGGCCTTGACCCTATACCTGGCTCTGGGGATACAGAGAGAAGATGTTTGCTTCCACAGGGAACCTCTTGGTTTCATGGGCTTGGAAGCTGCAAAGGCCTTTGAGTTGAACAGAGAGTGATGAACATTTATTAAGCACGGTTTGTGTACCTGCTACAAGTTAAACACAGTGCTGGCTGCAAGGTAGGCTCTCTATTATTATTATTTTTTTTGTATTGTGCAATTCATATCTTGCAAGGTGAGCTGGCTCTGCCTCAGGGCCTTAGCACTTGCTGGAAGGCTCTTTCCTGCCATCTGGGCACCCTGGCTCTTGCTGTTCTTTCAGATCTCATTCTCTAAGGTCACCTCTTCAGAGAGGCCACCTCCTGAAAACAGGGCTCCTACCCTGCCACTCTTTCCTTCCCTGAAGTCAGCATAAATCTGTAATTGTCATGGTTCGTGATTTATCTCCTGGCTATTGTCTCTTTCCCTCCAGGACAATGTAAACCACTCTGTCTGTTCCCTGTTGTATCCACAGCCCTGGAGATGTCATCTGGCATGAGGCAGATGCCCAGTAAATACTGTTGAATGGATGGATGAAGGACTCAGTGATGCTCTTTCATTTTCCTGAGTGCCGGGATTCCTGCCCCATGACACGGGGGTGACTGCATCACAGGGTCCACCTGAGGTAGCTGTACCTGTAGTCATGCGCGCTAAGGCACCTGGCACGGCCAGAGCTCATAAAACACTGTTACCTTCTCTCCTTCCAACCCAAGAACCAAGAGCTGGGACTTGGACCCAGGCAGTGTGACCTCAGAATTCATGCTCTTAGCCACCACCCTCGCCATCTCTAACTCTTCCTAAGAGCCCGACTCCTACTCTTACTTTCGTCCCATTTCCCTTCCCTCTTATTTTCCATTTCCCATGGTTTCCTTTGCATTTTTGGGGATTAAGACACAATTCATATATCATAAAGCTCCCCCTTTCAAAGTGTAGAATTCAGTGGTTTTAGTATATTCATAAAGTTGCATAATCATCATCACTAATTCCAGAACATTCCCATCACCCCAGAAAACCCTGTGCATGTTAGCACTCACTCCCTGCTGCCCTCCTTCCAGCCCCGGCCACCATTCATCTACTTTCTGTGTCTATGGATTTGCCCATTTTGGACATTTCATAGAAATAGAGTCACACAATATTTGTCCTTCTGTGCTTGGCTTCCCTCTCGTAACATAATGTCATTGTGTCCCAAGTTTAAAGTGTTGAAGGGTGAATGTTCATAGGTTGGCAGGAAACTGACTCAACCCACTTCCATGGGCTTTTCTCGTACAATGGGTGTGGGTAAAACTGCAATATTTCCAGAATCTCTCACCTGATTTTAGTGCATCTCCACATCAATAGGTGTTTCCAAGGGGTGGAGAGAAGGAGTCCATCTCCATATCAGTAGGTGATTACAAGGGTGAGTGAAGGCATATCTGGTTGGGAGAGGTTGGGTGGGATCCCCTTTTTGCAGCAGGGTTGTAAGAGACACTGGAAAGAGGAAGTGGATGACTGCTTGTTAGCAATAAACGGGTTTCTCCCACTTTATTTCTCCCTTTGACAGATTTCAGCTTCAAAGGTAATTTGCCCTGAGCTGGGAACATATTTTCCCCCTGGTTACAATGGAGATTATTTTGGCATGGCTGGGTTAGTGGGAATGTGAAAATAGTAGGAGTGACGGGTAGGCTAGAAACATGGATTTCAGGGCATCGTGTGAAGACCTTGAATGTGTGCAGTGACTTGGGACCTGCCACCCTGGTTCTTCCTTTTCTTTTTGGTTCTTGCTCAGAGGTGCCCAGTTTCCTTTCACAAGGGACGCCTGGGTGGTTGGGTAAATGCACCACCTTGCTCAATGCCGGTCATGCCATTCTCCAGAGGACTAGCCTTTCTGAGAGGAGGCTCTGTAGGTGCCATTTTTCTGCACTTTTACTTCTGGATCAAGTTAGGTAATCCAGACTTGCTCCACACTCTTCCCTGCAGCCACCATAGCCCAGTCATTCTTGGCTTCAGCATGACCCTGATTGGTCAAACCCCACTCTGCTGCAGGCTCCCATCTGGAGAGTCATTGTGGATGACCTACATGCCCACACTGTGATTTACACAGCGTATCTCATGTACCCTTCAAAATTTCCCCCAGAAACTTGTAGTTTTATCCCCATACTACAGATGCAGAAATCAAGGCACAGAAACAGGATAGAACTAACTATTCAGCCAGCACGCAGCTGAGCTAGAATCAAACCTGGATCTGATCTCAAAGCTCAGGCTCTTTCTACTCACTTTAGAAGTGGCATGGAAATGGTTGGTCATATTGCTTAGTCCACTTTGATTGCTTTACCCTCTCCAAATATTATTGTATTAGTTAAAGTCATTTAGTTTGCAAGCAATGAAAATGGACTGTGGTCAACTTAGTTTAAAAAAAGTGGGATTTATAGGGAAGGTCATGGGATAGCTTAAGGAGTCCCAGAAAGTACTGAGTAACCAGGAATCAGTCAAGGTAAGAACCAGGTGTGCTCTGGGGTTGTGAGCTTAAGAATCCACGATTCTTCTCTTTAGAGTGCAGTTAGTTCCAATGACATGTGGCTTCTAAATCTTAGTCTTCGAAATATCAAATTCTTAGTAGAGAATCCAGTTTTTCCAACTTTGATTAGCTGCTCATGCTTAGGGTAATTCAGGTTGTCTGGCCGGGCAGGCAGGGGTCATAGGGCAGCACCACTTTGCTACATTACTATGAGCCAGGTGAATATCCCAAGAGGTCTCAGTATGCTAATGTTGGGAGGTTTTGTCCCCACTGCTGTTTCTCATTCTCCATTCCCAGGGAGCACCACCTCAAAGAGCATCCACTTGCTTTGAGACCCATCAAAACAGAAACCAAGAAAGCAGGAGCTAGAAGACAGGGCTATTTGGAATCACCCATCTTCTAGGGTACAGTGATCCTGCCCCTGAATAAACCTGGCTCAGAAAGTGGATCTGTAAGATAAAAAGGGGGAGGAGGAGCAAGGAATAGGATGTGGGTAAGAAGTGACGAGGACACAAAACTCTCCACACCGGAAGCATCTCAATAATTGTCTGCTCTGAATGGAGGACCCACATTGTCCTGGAAGAAGAACCCATGGGGAGCTCATTTGGAATGACCAACTTCTCATCCTGATTGGGACATGCATGGATATCAGATCGATTAGGACAATTGGGTTGTCTTGTTTTGGTCAGGCACCACCTATATGGAAGGTCGACCCCCACATCAATTTGTTAGATGACAGAATCTGCCACCACCAAGACAAAGTGCCACTAGCGGACCAGACAATCCCATCAAACAAAATCTCATACATAGTCTATGATTGTTTGTCATCAGGACGCTTGATACACCAGGGGCTGCTCCCAAAGCTCCCCTAATCAATTTCTGCTAATTTGCCAATTCTCCAGCTCTGGGAGGGCGCTGGTAATTTCATATTTTATACACCCACAGAGGTTACGGTAATTGATTCCGTTCTGGAAAGTGTTGTAATGACTTTGAATGAACTTGAAAGGTTTTGCATTTGTTTTCAGAGGCTATTAGAGGGAGTGATTCAAACTCTGCCACACGGGCACAATTTGTAAAGGTTGGACATGAAAACGATGGATTAGCTTTTTCTCGCAGACAGCTATCTCCTCGTTACAACCCCCCTGCTCACGAGGCAGGCTGGGCTTGGCACTGAACCACTCGACTTCCTTTTTATCTGTATCTTGATGGTGGAGGAAATCATCTCTGAACATCTGAAGGGAAACAAAGGCAATTATTGAAGAATCCTCCTAGAATGACTTAGCTTTCTGAATTCTACTTTTTTTTTTTTCAACAAACACCCAAATAATATGTTGGTGAAGATGAGAAGTTGTAGAAATTTTCTTTTTGACTTTGGTGCTTTTGAAACACATACTCAAAAAACATAGGTACAAGCGACTTAATTTTTCTCCTGAGCTTCATATCCTGCTCTAAATATCCCCTTTCAGCGGGTCGGGCATGGTTGTGAAGGGGACAGCAGAAAAGAAACCATTAACCCTCTGCAGGGGCACCAGGAGCATGGCTATGGTAATATACTCATTAGAGAGGTTTTCCTGTGTGCCTGACGCTGTGCTGAGAGCTTTGTACAACGAGGTATTTAATCTGAATGAATCCCTTTAAATGGACTCAACCCATTTTACAGATTGCAAAATCAAAACTCAGCAAGGGTAAATATCCTCATCTTTCCCAGTCTCTCTGGTTATATCACCTACACCTTTATGCCCTCTCCCACTCTGCCATGCGGCCACTGTTGTGCTGGGAAATATTCCGTAACCAGCTCTCTGCAAAACAAACAAAAACAAAAACAAACACCCCTCTGATTTCTAGAGCTTGTCAGTTACATGGTAAATCCTCCCACCTTAGCTGACTTCAAGCTCCCAAGGTGCTATCATGATGTAAGGAAGAGAATACCTGGTTGGCTCCCATGCTAACGGGCCCGCCTGAACTTCTCTCCAACCCATTTACCTAACCTAGTGTATACTCCGTTTTCTGGTTTATTCCCAGCATTCCAGCTCAGACTGCTTTTGTTTCTAGCCTCCCATTGCCCTCAGATGACCTGTTGTCTGAGGTTACAGATGACCACCCCGGCCCTGGCTTCTGATTTCACCGTAATGTGTATTCACGTCCAGGGTGGGCACCTTGCTCCCCTTTCGTGTGTGGCACCTCTGCTGGGATTACCTTTCTGCTGAGAAAAGCACCTGCACAGAACCCGTGTTTCAGAAATATAATAACATCTCAGCCACCTGCAGGGTTTGTGGGTGGAAGTGTTCCCTCGTGTATGTGTGGGGGTACATTTAAAATAATTAGGTATTCTGGTTAGCTGGGAGGTGAGTTCACCTCCTCCAACCCACTCAACCGCACCCACGTTGGAACTGACCTGAATGGTTGGGAAAGCACCGCGGGCTCCTCAAGTGGGAGAGAAGCAATTTGGGAAGCTGCCTGCCTTCTGGGGGGAGACTCAGGGAGGGGGCTTCAGAGGAGCGAGGTGGGGATGAGGCTCCCCAGAGTGCAATTAGGCCACATTGAAAACATTCTGATCTTTTTCTTTGAGGGGCCCCTGGGACTTCTCTTGGGAGAGGCGGCAGAGTTGAATTTTGTGAGGAGGAAATGAGCCACTGGGAAAGAGAGAGCTCTGAGTCTCCGGGGGACCTTGTGCATTTGCTGGGAGACGGTGGGAGCTGGGGCTGGGGTGCGGGGGGCGCCTTGGGACCCTGCAGGAGGACAGGCAGGGCTGCTGAGAGCAAAGAGAGCAGGGAGGCAACAGCCCTGGCCTCCTGGAAGGTGATGGCAAATCTCCTGTGCCCATAGCTGCACCCAATGCAATTGATGCTGCCAATGCACAGAAAGATGTGCAAGGTTTTGGCGGGGAGGAAAAATGGTCCTCTGCCCTTCAAGGTTCTTCCGGCTGGTCTGAGAACCAAGCGGACATGAGACAGGTTAACAAGAGAAAATGTAATTTAGTTATGTATACGTAGGGCTGTTTTTGGGTTATTATGAGCCTTGAATGAGAAAATTAGATGTGAGTGAGTGCAGAGGGCCTGGTAGGGGATTTTGCCAGCCAGGTACAGCGTGGTGGCCATAATTCTGGTTTGGTGTCAGACAGGTTGGGGTAGGAAGCCCTGCTCTCTCGTTTACCAACAGGGCAAACTTGGGAAGTGTTTCAGCCATTCTGAGCACGTGTTTCCCTATCTCTACAACGAGGATCTTGATAGCCAGTGCCTTGTGGTTGAGCTGGAGGATGGCATGACGCATGGAAAATGCTCAACACAGGGCCAGGTGCACTGTAAACTCTAAATAAACATTCGCCGTTATTCTAACAGGGACCTTGTTAATAATCTATCAGGAGGTCTCCGCAGCAGCCAGGAGGCCAAATGAGGTGAGATGCGGAGTGGTGCTGAAGTGTGGGGAAGGGGAGGGCCATCCTCCCTAGGGAGGGGTGCAGGGGCAGCCTTGGGGTTCATGTGGTTTGAACAGGGTGGCAGGGAAAAGTAGGCATTTCAAGAATGGCTCCATCCAAAACAGGATGGAAGAAACAATATTTGCTGGACATTGCAGGGTCTCTTGTAGACACGGTCACATACATCATTTCCCTTCATCCTTGAATAAAACCGGCAAGGTAGCGTCATTATCTCCACTTTACAGATGAGAAAAAAGAGGTTTCCCAGAGTGAACCTGATCAGACAGCAGACTGGGGAGTCGATCCCAGGTCTCTTGGAGCTTCTTGCAACACGATGCTCTGTCCATAAGGGTCAGTGAGAAATGAGTCTGAGGGCAGAAGGCTCCTGGGAGGAGGAACCTGGGGGGATGCCGCGCTCCCACAAATGCCGGTAGCTCAGTTTCCACCCCCACCTGCCCCAGGGGACCGAGGCAGCCCCGGGCCCCAGCAGAGTTTCTGATGACCGCGACACCCCCTCCTCGGTTCATTCTGTCTCTCTGCACGCCCCAGCCCAGCAAGGTGCCCACGGCTTTGGCTAATGTTCCCGAACAGCCCGTTCCTGGAGACCCAGACAGCAGCCCAATTATCTCCGGCCAATCGCAGGCCTGCTCCCTGCTTGGGCCCCACGTCTAGAGGCGATTTCTCTTTTTCAGGAGAGTCAGCCAGGGACCCGAGAGCCGCTGTGAAGGTAATTAGGAGAGTTTGGCCACGGAAAGCCGTCTCGCCCTCCTCCTGTGGAAGGAAGGGAGGGCTGTGAGAGGCATGGCGACGGTCCTTCCAGGCAGCCGTCTGCCCTGAGCAGCCGGGAGTCACAGCACAGCGGCGGGCCTGGAAGAGAGCTCAGGCAAGCAGGGGTCTGCGTGTCCACACAGCTCTGGACCACGGCGCTCTTTTTCAAGCATCGTCAAAACCAGCTTGAGACGTGCCGCCCTCTGCCTCTTCCAGGCCTCCTTCCCCTCCCTCCCCTGCTTGCCCTCCTGTCTCTCACCAGCAAGTGCCGGCCTGTGGCCATTAGGACACAAAGTGACCCCTTCCCGTTCCCACACCCAGGAGCCATCTCTGCCTCCCGTTTCCCCGGCTTCCTTCCCCCCCACCCCATCTGCAAGGGCTGCTGGCTTGCCTGCAGTACACACAGAAGACTGGATAATTTCCCTCTGTCTCCTCGGCTGCTGCAGCCCCCACAACCCCACCTTCTGCCCAGAACACCAGCACAGCTCCCTAACTCCGGAGGATCCGTCGGAAATGCAGACCAGTTCACTTGTCACTACACCGTCTCAAATGGCCAAGGGCTTCCCTTTGCTTTTAAAATAGAAGTCGGCCTCCTCTCTGCGAGACGCCACGTGCCCGCCTCTCTGATGTCATATCCTCATCTCCCAGTAATGCTCACCCTGTTCTGGGCCCCTGGGCTCCATCGCACCCCACACTTCAGGGCTGTGCCATCTCTGCCCCCTGTCTAGACTTCCCCTCCCTCTGGTGAGGGCACCTTAGGGCCTCAATGTCACCTTAATAAGAGGACTTTCTTGATACCCTTTTCAAGGACCCACTTGCCCTGCTCCCCTGTAAACTATGCTCCTGAGCCCTCTTTGATTTCCTTCATTGCACTGATCACTGTCTGAAAATATTTTGTTCCTTTGTTGTTCGCTGCACTATAGGCTGTGTAGCACCACTAGAATATGGGTCCATGGGATTAAGAAGCTTACCTAACCACAGCACCCCCATCACCGAGAAAAGGTGCCTGAAAACATTTTGTGGAATGCGTGAATGAGCATCAGACATGATGTCAAGTGATTTTGATACCCTGTCTTATGAGTTTTCCCTACAATGCTGTGAGTTAGGGGCTATTTTTGTCCCTGTTTTACCCGGGAGGGAACTAAGACACAGAATATACGGATGGACAATGGTCGGTCCACATATGGCAACAGAACTGGGACCCACAACCCTGTAGGGATCGACTTGCCAACAGCTTCTGCAGGAACCGACATGAATGATCAGGACCTGGTTTTCCCTAAAATTTTCTCTGGCTTCCCTCTTAGGACCAACACGAGAAAGCCAAGTGTTCTCCTCCCCTAACCGAGCACTTAGGACACCCCACGTCTAGGCAGTGCTGGGGAAGAAAAAATATTCCTTTACCCTTCAAGGTTCTTCCAGCAGCGGGTCTAAGGATCAAATTGACAAGACAAAGATGAATAGGAGACAAAACCAAAGTCTAATCAGATCCACATGGAGGCCCAGTAATGAAATTGAGGCTCAAAGGAATGACCTAGCAGTTTTTATGCCTTTTAGACAGACAATAAATTTGTAAGGAATTGACAGGGTAAAGAAACCTGAAGGGTTGGGTTCGGAGTTTTAATTAGTAAGGAATTCCGAACAGTGTTTGGGCTGGGGTAGTAGATGAGCAAAAAAGTAACAAGATTTTGTTCATGTGGCTTTCTCCGCTTTTCTTCTCTGATCTCTGGAGATAATGTCTCTTTACCTCTAGTACCGGCAGGGCCCCTTTTCACATGGGAGATTTGTCTCCTGGTTTTTGGGGGGGACAAAGGAGGGTCTGAGTGTCCCTCCTGCGCTGGCTGTTCCTCCAGCTGATTTAAGTCAAAGTGATCAGTATGCCATTGAGGCCCTTTTTGGGGCAGCCTGCCCTGGGTGCCTGCTGCAGCTGTGTCTACCTTGCCTGGGCCCCAGCGGGCTCCAATCAGGCACGCCTGAAGCCTTCGCCTCCTGCTCTCTGAGGCGTTGCCACTCTTCTGCCTGCCTTGAGTGTCTGCCAAGAGCAAGTGGTGGTGGCTGCCCCCCTCGCTCTAGCCAGATCTGAATAAGCCTTCACTTGCTCACATGTGGGTGGTCTTTGCCACAGAACAGCCAGCTCTGAGGAATGGGTGACTTCGCAGGGCCACACAGCTAAGGAACAGCAGAAGTAGGACTTGGGTTTCGTGTGTTTGACTCCATTGCAGCTTCTCCACCTTAGGCATGCTCTGTCTCAAAGAGATTTCTCCCGTTCTCTGCCCCAAATGAAGGAACCAACGGTTTGGCCCAGGAGTGAGGGAACCGGGAAAGAGAGCCAGGCAGGAGGGTGACCCCTCCCAGGGCAGTGGGAAGGAAGAACAGTGCCACAGAGTGTCCCAGGATGGTGGCTGGCGATTGGCACAGGCTGCTCCATCGTGGAAGTTCCAACCGTGTTACCCTCTCTCCTTATCCATGAACAAATTGAGTATTAAATGTTGAGAGTCAATCATTGGTCCTTAGGTTGTTATTTGTCTGAAGATAAGTATGACTATGGAGAGATTCGTGGGAAAGGAGCAATTAGTATTCTCATCCATCTCAATGAAAGATAATGAAATAATATTAATTAATAGCCATATTGGGGTGAGGCGGAAATTTTTAAAGTCTATGAGCAAGAGATCTTCAAGGGCCATGTCTTTTCCTAAGTGCCTCTCTGACAGGTGCCCATTTATTCTGGGAGCAAGCAGAGCCCCATAAGGCCGCCTCTCTATCACTGATGCTGGCTCCCCATCGCTCATCCTGCCGTGCCAGTGCGGGCGAGCTTGAGAGACAGGATGTGGAACCCCAGGAAGCTGGTGGGCAAAGACAGGGTTGGGGTGAGGGGGTGGGGAGGGGTGTCCCAGATGGATGATGACCCCTGGGAGGAATGGGGTTGCCCAGTGGATTGCAGAGGAGAGGACCTCTGAGAAGAGCAATGTGTTGGATGCGCATGAATGCTCACCTGATCATACCGAGGCATTTTCCTTCGGGGAGCGACCCCTGCTGGGCTCCCAGTTTTTACGGCTGGGTGAGGACTGGCCCAGCCTCCCCTTTCTCAGCCTCAGGAATGGAACAAGGGGAGATATTGATCAAAAGTACAAACTCTCAGTCATAAGATGAATGAGTTCTGGAGACCTACTGTACAGCATGGTGAGTATCGTTAAGAATAATGTACTGCATCCTTGGCATTAAAGAAAAAACTCGTTCCAGAAACAGGATGCTGAGTGGGCATACTTCACTCCCGTGGTCACCAAGTTGGTTCAAAGGAGAAGACTTGAGCTTGTTGAATTAAGGGTTTGGGGAAGCAGACGATGAAGCATAAGAAACCATGGTTGAGTTAGTGGCCGAGGGGCATCCATACCTTTTGTGTCTCTCTGGACAGTTGCTTTATCCACTGCTGTCAGTTCAGCCTTCCAGATGATCAGTTTGGCCTTCTGAATTGATCTGTTATCTAGTCCACTGGCTGGATTCCCAGGGCACGTTTGTATGGCACAGTGGGAGGCCTAAAACTCAGAAGCCAGTTGGGTGAGTGACAGGGGGCTGGTGGTGACCTCCCCTGCACCAAGCTTACAAGTCAGGTAGCTCTCATCACATGGGTATGGCACCTATTTGTGGTTGACCTTGGTGGTTAAAAAAACCCAGGTGTGACTAAAAGCATGGAAAGTGACAACACCTGGAAAAGTTCATTATGCTGTTTATTGAAAGTTAAGCTGTTGAAAGGGTGGTATTTAATAGCAATTGCACAAAACCAAGTAAAAAATAGACTGGGCATGAAATAAAAGATGGAGTGACATGAAAGAAATGTTACACCTCGGTACATATTGCTGCTTTCTCCTAGGCACCAACTGCTGCGTACCCCAACCTTGGGCTGATATCGTCAAGGACTGAAGTTTAACACTCACCTTGACTTAGTTTCTAGAGTGGTGCTTCTCAAAGTGTGGCCCACCTGATTAGAGACACTGAGCCACCGTCTCTGGGGTGGGGCCAGAACATGCATTTTAAACAAACCCCTAAGTGAGCTTACGCACGTGGATTTTGGGATCAAATGTCTCGACTCATGAGCATTATGGGGACGTGCTTCTCACGGGTCATGCCCATGGGGACTCTGTAACTCTGCATTATTAAACTGAACAGTTGGAGGAGAGAACTTGGAACACAATGAACCTTAGGAAAAGGGAGGCAGAGATGGGCTTGTGGCACAGTGCTATGGGAAGGCACGAAAAACAAGGCGGAATTTCCCTCAAAGGAATCAAGGGAGAATTAAAGGAGGGTGGGTTTAGAGTGAGATTTACAGGACATCACAGTCACATGGCATGAAAAGAACGAACGAAAAAGGAACGCAGAAGGGGGACTGGGTATACACCGTGGGCGAAAATCATCTATACAGCTACTGTAGTTCTCTCCACAGGCTGGGGAGATAGCTTGAGTTAGGGATGATGATAAAGCAAACACAGAGTATGTCTTGAGAAAGTAACCTGTGGAGGAGCTTTAAAAATATGAAAAATTGGGGGAATAAAGCTGAAATCATGGATGGGAACAAGAGCACCTAAATATTACGCTACTAATGCAAAACCACTTACTTTTTTTTATACATAACATAAAATTTGCTTTTTCAGCCATTTAAAAATGTATAGGTCTGTGGCGTTTAAGCACATTCATGTCATTGTGCAAACATCACCACCCTCTGTCTCGAGAACTTTTCCATCATCTCACACTGAAGCTCTATCCCCACGAAATGCTAACTCCCCAGTTTCTCTCTCCACCAGGTCCCTGTAACCACCATTCTCCTTTCTGTCTCAGTAAGTTTTATATTCCACATATAAGTGAAATCCTACAACATCTGTCCTTTTGTGACTGGCTTATTTTGTCTCACCTAATATTTTCAAGTTTTGTCCATGGTGCAGCGTGGGTCAGAATTTCCTTCCTTGTTGAGGCTGAATAATACTCCATTGCGTGGTTAGACCACATCATGTTTGTCCGTGTGTCTGCTGATGGGCACTTTCATTGTTCAGTGTTTTGAACAAGGGTCTGAGCATGGGTGGAGGAAAGTGGTTGTGGGGTATGGGGCAGGTACAGGTAGTTTAGAGTGGGGAAGTATGGCTGACTTCTTTGTAATCAATGAGTTTGGAGTCCGGCTAACGAGGGAAGATCAATAGCTTTAATGCTACTACCAATGGTGCATGACTGCTGTGTTGATCAGGGGAGAACGAACTCTATGATGGATTAGCTATATCTTCCATGCTCACAGCAGGAGTGGGGAGTGACCTGCCATTCATTTACATTCCTGGGCCAAATTGTTTGGCTGGTTTTATAGCCCCACTGGTTAAAGAGCTAGTTTCTTTAGCCCTTTAACCAGAGCTGAGTAGTTTCTGGAGCCTGGGCAGTTTCTAAAGGGTCATTTCCAGCTTCAGATTATAGCTGCGCTTTAAGAGGCTCGAACAGTTCAGCCTCTGCCCTTGGCAATATCTCCAACTGTAGGATCAATAGTGTTGTGTTTTCTCTTTCCTCTGCTGTGTCATCTGTGGTAAGAACAGGACAGTTCTGGAATTCTTGATCACAGGAATCTATGATTGCCCTTCTAGAAAATAAACATCTGTTTATCAGTCCAAACTCATATCAAAATAAATTGTAGGGGATTGGATACTTTTGAAAGGCAGGGAGACTTTCATTTGTGCCTATAACACAGGGCTTGACCCCTGTTTGAGCTCATTCACTGCTGACTAAAGGGCTTCCCTTATTCTACCGGCCTAGTTCTGTCTTCCCTCTTCTTGGAACAGACCCTGGCTTTTCCCCAGGAGAAGTGTCCCTCTGATATTCTCTGTGGCCTCAGTGGGCTTCTAATAAAGGTGTCTTGTCCTGCTTCAATCCTAGCCACAAGGGCAGGTGTAGGTTGAAGGCTGGCTGGTCAGAACTTTTACATACTGGCTACAGTGAGTGATGTAGGAACAGAATCATGACCCAAGCATGACCATTGAGAGTTTATACCTGCACACAACAAAAGTAGGAAACTTCTTTTTGGTTCAGAGGTTGACAAATGTTTTCTGTAAAGATCTGGGTGGTAAGTATTTTAGGCTTTGTGGGCCAGATGATCCCCGTTGCAACTGCTCAACTTGGCTGTTGTAGTGAAAAAATACCCATAGACAATGTGTAAATGGCTGGGTGTGACTGTGTGCCAATAAAACTTTATTTATAAAAGCAGGCAGGGGGCCAGATTTGGCCCATTGCCAAGCCCCTTTTTAAATGGAAACCACTGGAATGCAGGAATATAAGACCCACCCTGTAAAGAGAGCTATCTTACAACCACCTCAGAGGAAAGTAGAACTAAAAGTCAGAGAGAATGAGCTCTGACAAGTCACTGAAACCTGGATCTAGCCATGCCTGAAGGCAGCTGGTCTTCAGAAGGCCAGTTATGTAATCCAATACTATCCCTTATAGTTTAAGGTAATCTGATATGGATTTTCATCATTAAACAGAGTCCTGACTGCTCTTGGGGCCCTAAAATCGCAAAATGCCTGAGCTGCAAAGACTTGTTAACAAGCTGGCAAGCAGGAAGAGGGAAGGGGGTTTTGTAAGCCATTTGCTCAGAGGCCTGTGGTGAGCCTTCCCACTAGCCAGAAGAGGGGATGCTGACCCCATGCACCCAAGCTGACCATTTCAAGTACGTGGACCACTTCACATGGTTCTTGCAATGGCCTGAGAAAGAGGGTCATTATTCCTATTTTCCTCTTAAGGAATCAACATTGGAACTCAGAAGGGTAAGTGATTTGCCCACAGTAACCAAAACAGTAAGTGAAGAAGTGAGGATGCAACCCCAGCTCTGGCAGGCCCCAAAGTCCATTTTTCCCCCCAACATCGTTGCTCCCCCCCCTAACAGGAGGCCGAGAGTGGGGCCCTTGTCCCTGTCAGAGAAGCAGCACATGTCTAATAAGCCTGCAGGTTACAGGGATGAGGAATAGAGGGGAAGCCAGTGGCATCTGTCACCCTATTCACAGGAGCTTTATATGCACACATGGGCCTGTTAGCTGTAAATACAGACTCCAGCTATTCTTTCAAATAAATTGGTGGTGTTGTATTAGAAAATTTCTCTCTGCAAAATGCTAACAATGCAGTGGTGCTTAAATTTTATGTGTGCAAGATTATGACTAGCTACATAAAACAGGAGGGAAAGAAATCTGCAATCGACATGGGCTGGATACGCAATGATGAGTTTTTTTCTCCCAGAGTCTTTTTCTCCCAACTGCTGGAGTGGAAGGGTTTCCTTCCGGAGAAAGTTTAACAATAAAACTGCTGACTGCAAGCCGCTCCCTGGATCTCAGATGGGGATGTTGAGAAGGTGGTGGTCTCTGCTTTTCTGGGGGAGAATCAAAGACCATTCCTGGGAACACTGCAGCCTGCTTAAAGTAGTGACGGTCCTCCCAAACCCACTGGCGTTCTGGGTGTGGACAAGCAGGCTCTGGCTCCCTTATGCTTGGGGCTGACTCGGCCACTGGGGTCCTTATGTTGGGTATGATGTAGTCAGAGCCTAGGACAGAGGGAGGGAGGAGGGAGGGAGTCAGAGATTTGATGGGGGGATAAGGAATTGTTCTCAGACCAAGCCCACTGCCACGTTTGGAGGTCCAAGCATCCCTGTGTCCAAGGTCACCCTGGTCAAATCCTCATTTTCCAGAGCAACCCCCAAGTGTCCTATCAGATGAGGAACCCAGCCAGGCAATGAGTGATCATGGTCTCAGTAGTCTCATGACTGGTGCTTTGCAGAAGCTCTATTTCTTTTCAAGTGCCCTCTCTCTCCTTGTTTTTCTGCCTCCCCCCTCTGTTCCGTGCATCCAGACTCTCTGGCTTGCTCTCAAAATTAAAAGCGACTCGCAAATGCATAGGCAGCCTAGATCTGCCCTTGTGGCATCAAACACTCTGGTCGGGCTGATCCGCCCCTTATGTTCAGCACAGTTTTCTAACAGGAAGTTCCAGTCCGGTGGAATAGCATCAAGGAGACTGTATCATCTTTAGGTTCAGTGGAAAAAAAAAACACAATAAAGATAATTCCATTTGCAGAGTAAAAGGAGATCAGCGAAGGGCGGGGAACTGATGAAGATTTTATCTTGAGGTGGTGGAGACTAGAGATTAAGGGTGTTAGTGCTGGAGTTTGCTCCACCACATCCGGACTCCTATTTAAACTCTCACACTTGTTTTCCCCAACTGTGACATGGGATACTGAGTCCCTACCCCATGGTTTGCAAGTAAGCATTGATAAAAAAGAATCCTCCATGTTCCACATTTTTCAGTTGAAGTTCTAGGGTTGTGCTCTTGGGCAAGTCACTGTAATATCTCTGTGTCTCAGTTTCCTTAAATAAAAATGTGAGTACCGCTGGTTCCTGCCTCATAAAATGGTGTGGATTTCACACAACCGAAGCAATTAGACCAGTGCCTGGCGTCTGCTAAGTGTTCAATGCATATTAGATGTGCAGAGGTTGTCACCAGGACTTTTGTTTGCATATGACAGAAACCTGTCTTGACTGAACATGTCCAGGGCAAAAGATGGTGGGTTAGGGCTCAAGCAATCAAAGGATGGACAGGATGGGGAAACAGCCAGGCAGGTAGGATCTCTTTCTCCTTCCAACTCTCACCATCCCCCTCTGTGCCTGCTAAGTTTTTTTTCTTTTTTCTTTTTGTCTTTCTGGTAATGGCTCTCACCTACTTCCATGACTTCCAATAGAAATAAGTTCCACTTTTCCAGCTTCTCCATCAGGCAAGGAGGACTCTACCCCCAGGTCCAGGTAGAAATATCAGCTCCAGGCACAAATGTCCTGGAGAAGAAGTGTGATTGGTTGCCTTTTATCATGATCCTGCCTCTTGGCCCAATCCCTGAGGCTGTACCGTGAGGCCCTGTGATTGGCTCAGCTTTAATCACATGATTGTTTGAGGTCCTGTGATTGGCTCAGCTTTAATCACATGACTGCTCTTGGGCAGTATAAGTATGGAATAAAAGGCGTAGTATTACTCCAAAGAAGGGAGGTGCCTCACCGAAGCAGTAGACTTCTGCTGCAGTAAAACAGATCCCAGCATGTTTTTTGGCAGGGAAATGGGTGCTCAGCCAATCCTTCATCCATTAGCCTTAACCCCAAGGATCCTTATGTGTAAAAAGGAGATCTCATGCTACCAGGAATAAGGATTGCATAACATGTTTTGGAACCCAACAGTGCAGGCACCGCATAGGTGCTTCATAAATTCCTTTGCTCTTCCCCTTTCCACAGCCAGAGAAGTGAGGAGACCACCACATAAATGATACAAAGCTTGAGCAAATCCGCCAGACAGCTGCCTCCCTCCAGGACCCCAGAAACTCTAAAGCAAATGTAACTTCTCTCCCCACTTAGTAATTGGGCCAGAATTGTTGTTTCTCTGTGCGCTGTACTGTAACTCCCTCAGCCCGAGGCTGGTGCTAGAGCTGGGAAAAGACAATTTCCTCCAAACTAATTTAGTTTTAAGAGGAAAATGAAAGTTTAAAGTAGTTTAATGTTTTGGCAAAACCATAATGGCTGGGGAAGATCGGACGATGCGAACCAATAAGGCATCCTAATTCGGATAATAACTCAAGGCTTAACTCTTCCCCACCTCAAAACCCATCCTGATGCTGACATGCCACACAGGCTGACATGGATCCAGCATGCGGTCGAGCAAGCATTCTTCTTTCTTTCTTTATATTTATTATTCTTTAAATAATCATCTTCATTTTGGACCGTAGTAGAGCCTTAAGGACACGGTCACTAATATCGTTTATATAGCCCTTTGGTTATATCCTAAGAGACGCCCCCAGGATTTATGCATTTCCATTCTATGCACACGGTTCCCTCAGACCTGGAATTCTCAGGGTAGAAGTCCTTGGGTGGAACACATAGGATAGTTGTAGAAAAGGCCCGAGGTAAAACATTAGCTCTGAAATGTGAAATTTCTGGAAGCCTCCATTTCTCATTTATAAAATACTGAGGATGAGAAAAATTGTACGTTTTTGTGAGATTTAAATAGGATAGTGACATAAAGCACCCAGCCAAGGAGAGAGAGGGAGAACTAAGAAAACAGTACCAATTCACTTGCCCATTTCTGAGTACCTGCCATGTGGCTGGCATATCATAGAGTCTGAGGATTCATAAAGCCGTAAGCCATGGTGGATCTTAGCACCCACCAGATGACTTAGTAACTTTGGCTATTGCCACCTGACTTGATATATTCTGTTTCAGACAATTAACTTTAAAAAATTTTAACCAAATTCCAGAAAACAAATTTCTCTTGTAAGCATATTATCCTTTCTAACTACATGTACTTTTCCCCCTCTTTGACTTGGAAAACTCCTGTTTATTCTCCAAGATCAGTCTCCATTTCATTTGTTCTACAAAGTCTTCTCTGATTGCCCAGGTGTCGTTCAGGTCTCCTTAGTATTTTGTCGCACCAGTTTGTTCCTATGGGATAAGCCATAGTTACATATTTTACCTTAGTATGAACTAGATGTGCCTTAATCTTCCTGATGTACTTCGTACATGTTGGCTTGGTGAATGGTTAGGCTGTTGATGGGAAACACATGGCATGTATATCACAGTGCCCCATTCCCAGCTCTTGACAGACATCACTAATCAATAGGCTCCAGCACAGGGTCTGTCCCAATCTAAGGCTCCAGCAGGCACTCTCAATCAATTATAGTTAATGTGTAAGTGGAAACTTGTTTGCTGTGCCTGAATCACAGGATCTTTCCAATGAGTGTTTCCCAAAGACTGTTCCTCAGACCACTTGCATCAGAGACTTCAATCTCTGGAACGCTGCTCAAAAATAACCTATTTTGAAAATAAAGGGTCAAAGTGATTTGGGGATATTGAAACACACGGATATAGATGTCACTGCCTAGAGTTACTTAAATGAGGTAAAGCTGCATCATTTAGTGTTTTGTGCACTCCTCTGAGAAATATCACAAAGGGAGGAGGAGAAGGACAGCTCAGAGGGTATCCCCCCTCCTCCAAATCTGCGGGCCCCTCAGCTTGATGCAGACAATGCTCTTGGTTTCTGATTTTAACTGATCCCACATCCCCAAAATTCTGTGCTGACAATTCCTTTGCTTTCTCCCTGTGTTTTATTTTTTGAAGTCACATCAAGTTGCAGCCATCTCTCTCTTCAGCCATATCTGTAAAATCACAACATCTCTCTCACTCCCCTCTTTGTTTACCCACAGTCACCTAGGATGTTTACTATAATTGAGCTGAGAACAAAGTTGGCTTTGGACGGCAGCCAATGTGGAGAAATCCTGCAGCAAATATATACCCGTTCTCGAAGTTGGGAAGCTGCTCGCCTGAGAGTGACCCACCAAAGATTCCACCCACTTACCTTTCCTGTTCTTACGTGGATTCAGGGTTTCTTTGTACAGAGAGTCAGAACTTCAGTCCCCTGCCCTCTTTTCACTCGCCCCAGGAGGCCAACAGCCCTGGTTCCTGCTCTGTCTCTGCTTCCCCTCCCTCTCAGTCTTCTAATTATCTCTTTGTTCAATTATCCTTAACAGGTGACAGCAAGGGGGTTCCAGATGAGATTTGGGAAGAACATTGAGAATGAGTGATGGGTCGGCAAGAATTCCAGGTAGGTAGTAGGCATGATTGAGTAAAGGACAGAAGAGGAAAATGGATTCCTCCCTATTGTTATTGTTTTTTCTGAGTGCAGTGGGTCAGCTGGTCTACCTGACAGGCAGGCAAGGGACTGACATTTATTAAATAGCAACTGTGTTATTTGGAGCATCTACATGCATCATCTAACCATTTCATTTGCTCTTTATGACCCACCCCACCCCCATGATGTCAGTTACTATTTTATTTTTACAGTGGAGGAAACTGGGAATCAGAGGATTTCATTCTTCATTCCTTCATTTCTTCAAAAAATACAGCTTATTGGGTGTCTGCAGGGAGCTAGTCTCCTTGCTGCTTGTTGGGGATAAAATAAGGAATTAAAGAGACCCTTTCTGTGACTTCACGGTACTTACAATCCAGCAGTGACAAAGATATGAATCAGATAGTCCCAGGGATACATGTGAAACGACGGCTGCAGTAAGTCTTGCAAAGGAAAGGCAGACAGTGGCCACAGGAAGTGTCATGTGCCCCATCTGGGGGATCGTCTTTGAGACGACGAAGTCTGGGCTGAGCTGGAGGCAACCTGAGAAAGGTGGGGAAGGATGTTTGGGCAGAGGCAGCTCCGCATGTGTAGATCCTATGGAAGGAAGAAACTTGGGATGTTAAAAAAATAAACAAACAACTTTAAGTAGGATGGTAGCTAGAGTATGTTGATGGAAGAGGGTCATAGTTGGAGGTGACAGCAGGGGTATTTGTAGGACTGAGGTCATGCAAAGCCTTGGAGATCACTGTTCTGGTCATCTTTAGAATATAAAAAGTCCTCTGTGCAAAAATGTCATTGCCTAGAGCTTTTGTGTGGAGTGGAAAGCTGGCTCATTGGTCACCCCAAGCAGAGTTCTGGGTCCCTCAGGTCTGGCCCTTAAAAAGGATGGGAGAGAGAGTGTGGCACACCCATGGAACTGGTGGCTGGTGCTGGTAGCCCACTCCTGACAGCCTCTCTCAGGGGGGACAGCACACACTTGCCCTCCCCAGGCTGCCTCTGAAGCCTAGCTCTCCAACCCTTCCCCATACCCCCACCTCAGTCCCATTTCCCTTCTGACTTTGGTTGGATGGGGGAGGCTGCAGGAAGCAGCAGGTTTTTGGAAAACATAATCTTCCTGAACAATGAGAAGATTTTGGTCATCCTGAGATTATTGGGATATCGTAGCAAAGTTTTAACATGGAAACACATGAGTTTTGGAAAGATGGTTCTGCTTGCAGGAAAAAGGATCGAAGAGACAGCAGGAATGCAAGCAAGGTGATCCATGGGGAGGGGTCTAAAGTTATGCAAGGTGAGGGTGGTGGTTTCGTGGTGCAGAGGTGGAGAAAAGCATATGTATGTTACATGTCTTATGAGCTGAAATTGGAAGGACTTCATGGTAGATTAGATGTGGGTGGTATGTTGAGAGAGATACTAGGGAAACTTCTTCCCCAAATCACTATTGTGTGTGATCTTGGCCAAGGGGGAGGAGAAGGAGATCAAAGGTGGAGCTCTGTAGAAAGGAAGAGAAGCCTTTTGAGAAAGAAGAGAGTGAAAAAGAATCACCAGAAACACTGGGAGCAAAGGGATGTGCAAGATCACAGAAACCGAGGTAAACAGTGCTTCAGGAAGAAGGAAATGAGGACATGATAAAATGCCGCAGGAGGTCAAAGGCAAGAAGCGCTTATCGTATCTGGCAACCAGGAGACCCCTGAGGGTCTCACACTGATCTTACTTCTACTGCTGTATAAACTGAGAAAGGTCCACCGTTTTCCCAGTTAGACATTAGCTTTTTATGACGTGTGTTTTGAACTCTTCAAGAGTTGGGTGATGGTTGTTTTCCCTCTCGAGTGGAGTAAGACCCACACACTATTAGTAAAAATATCCCCACTAGTCACAGATGCTCTAAATCCTGCCTCTTTTCTCCAAATCAGTGCTTTTCACTTGTAGCTGCACAGGTACCACCTGAGGGACTCTGAAAAAGTATGAAAGTCAAGGCCCCATTCCCCTCCTAATTAAGTCAGAATGTCTGGCAATGGAGCCTGAGGTTTTATTTGTTTTTATAGCTTTTTAGGAGGGTTGAAAATCATTGTTCTTAACTCAATCTAACTGACAGGCATGGTGATATTTATTTTGGGATTATGCATTAGTTTGCTATTGCTGAGTAACAGATAGCCACAAATTTAATGGCTTAAAATGACATTTATTACCTCATAATTTCTGTAGGTCAGGAGTCCAGGCATGGCTGAGCTACGTTCTCTGCTCAAAGTCTCATAATGTGTGGGCTAGGGTGCACTCCTGTCTGGATCCTGGGGTACTCTTCCAAGCTCATCTAGATTTGTTGACAGAATTTAGTTTCTTGTGGCTATAGCACAGAGAGCCTCATCTCCTTGAGGCTTTCTCACTCCCTAGGCAGTTTCCAGGATGGTTGTTTATTTCTTCAAGGCCAACAGGGGAGTGTTTGCTGCTGTTTCTCATTTCCTTGCCTAGACTTTCTTTTAAAGGCTTCACTTAATTAGGCCAGACCCACCCATGGTGGTCTCACTTTTTATTAACTCACCATACTGATTAGTGACATTAACTGTATTTGCGAAATCTCTTCACCTTTGTTGTACATTGTAACCTAATTGTTGGAGTGACATTTGCAGTTGACCAAATGTGTTCCCTTAAATATTGTGTGTGGGAACTCCAATCCCAATGTGTTGGAATTTGGAGATGGAACCTTTGGGAGGTGATTATGTCATGAAGGTGGAGCCCTCACGAGTGGGATTAATACTCTTACAAGAAGAGGTCAGAGAGCTGGGGAGCTGTCTTCCCACCATGTGAAGACATATCAAGATGGCCACCTGCAAACCAGCAAGTGTGCCCTCACCAGACACAGGATCTGCCGGCGCCTTGATCTTGGATTTCCTGCCTCCCAAACTGTGAGGAATAAATATCTGTTGTGTAAGCCCCCTCGTCTATGGTAACTTGTTACAGCAGCCCAAGTGGACTAAGATAACATCCTGTCACATTTATGGGTCCTGCTCACATTTAGAAAGAGGGATCATATCGGTTGTCAACAGCAGGGGGCTGGAATCTTGGGGGCTACTTTAGAATTCTGCCCACCACAAATTAAGACAGCGGTTCTCAACCTTGGGCAATTTTTCTCCCCAGGGGACATTTGACAATGGTTGCCATGAATGGGGCATGTGCTGCTGGCATCTAGTGGAACACTGTTAAATATGTCACAAGGCACAAGACTTTCTCCCCACGACAAAGAGTTTTTCTGGCACCAAATGTCAACAGTGCTGCAAAACACTGAAGAAGGAGGAGGAATTTTGGGAAAAGGCCCACAGAGTACTGCAGAATGGTCAGTTGTGTGAATCCAACTCCTTATCTGGCTCTATAAACTGCCTTCCATTAGAGGTGAGATGATCAGAAGCTTAGGGAACATTTCTTTCGAGCAGTGGACTCTGTGCAGAGCTGGGTTTGGCCCCAGAATTGGAGGAACATGATTCTCTGCTTCCTAATGGAAGCAACCCCAGAGGGATTGCAGACCACAGGGGCTGCTGGAGAGGGGATTCTTGGCCTGAACTTTGGGCAGTGGCTGCAGTGAAGTCTTTGCATGTGGGTTTGTGGGCACCGAGTGTGGGCCAGCGTGATCCACAGAAGGAGAGGAGGAACAGGCACACCCAGTGTGGGAACTGTGGCTGATACGCTGATCTGTGGGCTCAGGTGGCCCTATAAGAGATTCCTAAGTAGAGAGCACTCTCAATGGGGTTAATTTCCAATGATCAGGCTGAAGGGGACCCTTGTACCATCATTTTTTATTAACAGGAAATGTGGCAATTATTTGGGAAAGACAAATCAAAACCACAATGAGACACCACTTCACATTCACTAGGATGAGTGTAGTAAAAAAAGACAGACAATAATAAGTGTTGACGAGATGTCTAGAAATTGGGCCTCTCCTACTCTGCTGGTGGAAATGTGAAACGGTGCAGCTGCTGTGGAAAACATTCTGGAGGCTCCTCAAAAAGCTAAACATGGAATTACTATATGACCCAGCAGTTCCACTCCTATGTATATACCCAAGAGAATTAAACACATGTCCACTCAAAAACTTGTACGTGGATGCTCATGGCAGCACTATTAATAGTAGGCAAAAGGTGGAAATAACCCAAATGTTCATTAACTGGTGAGTTGATAAACAAAGGTGAGCTACCCACACAATGGAATATTATTCAGTTGTAAAAAGCAATGAAGCCCTGGTGGATGCTGCAGCACGGAGACCTTGAAAACATGATGCTGAGTGACAGCAACAGACATATGTCACATGTTCCATTTGTAGGAAATATCCATGAGGGTCAAATCCGTAGAAATAGAAAGCAGATTAGTGGTTGACAGGGGTTGGAGGAAGGAGGGATTGGGGAGTGACTGCAGGAGGGTGCAGGGTTTCTTTTTGGGGTAATGCAGATGTTCTGAAATTAGATAGTGGGGATGGTTGCACAATTTTGTGAATCTACGAAGCCATTGAATTGTTAAGTTTGAAAGGGTGAATTTTACATCTTACTAAAATACATTTTAAAAAGTGAACGTGACCTTCTTTTCTGGTCCTAGATGCCGAGGTCTGAGGCAGCCCAGTTATACACAGAGAGCCACAATTTCTAGGAGGGTTCCAACCGTTCGCGTGACAATCGGGTCAGAAGTGTGACATACTGAGCGCGTTCTTGGACCCCACTGTTCCTCTTTTGTAAGTGTCCTTCCTGACTCATTGCCTCCTATCCAAATTCTTCTATTGTCTCAAGGCACAGTAAAAATGGCCTCTGTGGGGGAGTCTAATATTCTTTCCACCTTCTTCAGAACTTGGTGTGTGTGTGTATATATATACATAAAAATATAAATATAAACAAACAAACAAACATATAATGTGTGTGTGTGTTTACTTATGGCACTTGTACAATCCTTTGCATTTGAAACTAGTTACCTGGCTGGACCGTGCGGTCCTCTAGGTTAGGTTGTCCATCCATCAAGATGCCTTCTGTTGCTGTGACACAAAACCAGTTTTATTCTCATTAGAGAAAAAAAAATGCCTAAAGACTTGGCTCCTTTCAGAGGTGGCTCCGCCTAGGACTGCTCAGTTCCCTCTTGCCGTGTTTTGGCTCCCATTTCTCAGTCTTTGCTGCAGGTTTAATCTCCACCCTTTCAGGTTCACCTCCAGGGATGACTGAAAGCCTGGCTCTGGCTCCTAAGAGTCTTGCTCAGCCCCAAGGCTTAGCTCCGATTGGCTCTTGCCTGACTCTGTCTTCATGGGTGAACGGATGGGGTGCTTGAATGGTGGGGATTAGATCACCTGACCATCCCCGGTGCTGAGGGGGAGTCAGACTGAGCCCAGAGGTCCTGGTTTAGGAATAGGAAGGTGGGCGATTTCAGAAGGAAATGGGAGACGGATATTGAACGACAAAAATTAACAAGTGTCCACCATGGTTCATTTCTGAATGGTCAGTATTTAGAAGGGGATGGACATCGAGCAAACATATATTAAAGTAAACAGAACCCTGAAATACCAGCTTTCAAATCATGATGTGTAGGAAAGAATGAAATACTTCACAAGTTGGGCTGCATAGGGAAGAAGACATATGATATTCAACCCTCAGACTATTTGGGATTTATGTCACAAAAGTGCATGCTCTGATCGCTCTTTTTGACATTTCTTTTAAACTAGTGAAGGCATTGCAGACATTCTGAAAGTCAAATCCATGCGTCCTGATCCTTCCGATGGGTGACATAGGAATGGTTACTCTTAAAATTCAATGGAAGCCGCAAGCCTTTTTGCTTAGAAAAATTTACATTGTCCAATCATGTACCTGAGATTTGGGGAGTTCCTGGACCTCAGGGGGGCCCGAGTTAAGAGGTGTTTTTGTGAATAATTACTGGCCTTTGGTTTTGTCTATTTCATGATTTCCTATTGTTTTCAAAATCTTTTCTCTTGGAACTACCCTGACTCAGGACTAGAGGGCATTGTGTACCTAGAAACCACATGACACACAGTGGGAGAGCTCCTCAGATTTTCACACAAAAAGGCTTGCTCACTGCTCAGTTAACAAGTAAGTCCTTCCTTGCTCCCAGGAGGGAGTGAAGTCAGCCCCCTGTGAAGAAAGGGATGGGAGAAGAGCAGCTAAATGTTTCCCTCATTTGTATGTTGATGAAATGCCTGCAGTCTCCCCAGAGTCCAAGTGCCTGCTTTGGATTGATTTCCCAGCAAGGATCCTGTGTGTTGGGATGGGAGCACATGAGGTTCAAAGTCTCAGCCTTGCCTCTGGCTTCCCTGGGGGATCTCAGGAAGGTCCCTTCCCTTCTCTGGACCTCTGGGCTCTTATTTGCAAAATAAGGGGATTGGGTTAGGTGTTCCCAGACAATTACTGTCTGCAATGCCTCTCAGGTTCAAAGGTTTCTGGTGTGGTGGGGAGATCTGAGGGGAGACCCCACAGCCAAGGAAGAGTGCGGTGGGATGCAGAAATGAATGTATCAGGTGATCCCATCAGGATTAGGGCCCGACTAGTCCAGAGACTGAATCTGGACAGCTGGGGAAGGCCCCTCCACAATACTAAGTGGTTTGTATAAGGATTCAGGCTGCTTATTCAAAAGGACCCTACCACAGCAGGTAGACTCTGAGATGGCCCCAGTGACCCCTGCCTCCGTGTAAGCCCCTCCCTTGAGGGTGAGTGATCCAGTCACTTATTTCTAACCAACAGAATAAGGACAAAGTGCTGGGAAGTCACTTTGTCACAAGATTACTTGACGACGGTAAATTCCATCTTGGATACGCTCTTTCCTTCCAGCTTTCTGCTCTGATCAAGCCAGACACCGTGCTGAGAGCTGCCCCCTGTGAAGGCCCTCGTAGCAGGAACCTAAGGGTACCTTTGGTCATCAGTCAGTGAGAAACTGATGCCCTCAGCTCAGCAGCTCACGTGGAACTGAGCCCTGCCGATACCCACGTGAATGAGCTTGGTGGTGGGTCTTCCCCAGCTGAACCTTCAGATCAGGCTACAACCCTGCCTAACCGCTTGCTTTCGGACTGCAAGAGACCCAGGCAGAGGCACTCAGCACTGACACTGGGACACACTCCCTTTCGAGAGTCAGAAGCACAGTGGAGGAGGGGAGACTGGAGCAATTTCCGGGTAAACCAAGAAGAGCAGCTGATCAATCCCCACGGGGCATCCTGGGATCCTGTCCAGATCACCTACCAAAGGAGAGGTGCCTGTGGCAAGGTCAAGCGAAGCAGAATTTTCCTTCCCTCTGTGATCTCACGCAGTGCTCTGGCTTCATACGAGCTCTGCACGCCGGTCACTCCCAAATGTATACATCCAGCCAAGAAGCCATTCCTGGATCCTGACCTGCAGAAACTGTGAGATAATTAATGTTCTTTGTATTAAGCTGCTATGTTTGTGGGTAATTTGCTATACAGCAATAGATAATGAATCTAAGTCTTAAAGCAGTATTTTTCAAGATGTTCTTGCTAGCGGTGTGACTTTGGGTAAGTCTTTTCACCTCTCGAAGCTTTGGTTTTCTGTAAATGATATCTACATCATAGGATACTTGTGAGGTCTGAGTCAGATCATGCATGAAAAGTGTTTGCACAGTGCTTGGCACATGAGCAATAAATGAACGTTATCAACATCATCATTGTCCTCAAAGGAATGCAATAGAGGGGTGGAAGCTAGTAGTTATTTAAAAAGAAAGGTCCAAAGGTCCTCCTTATCCTTCTTACTCCAGTAACAGACACTAGGATTATGTCTCAGTGACTGGCCAATCAGAAAGTTGCATCTTCTGGCAGCAACGATTGGTCCAAGAGGGAAGTGTTGACTGGAATGGATCAATCAGAGTCCTTTCCTGAGATGTATGTAAAGTTGTTGGAGAGAGAGGCTAGGAGAAGGCTTCTGGAATGGGGCCAAATTTTGAGTAGCTTGAGGCTTGGAGAGAAATCCTCTGATCTTTTTTCCAAAACAGAGGCCATCAGTAATTTCCAGCAAAGTTTCTTTGATATTTATTTTATATCCATTAGAGTTAAATCCAGTGATTAATGAAGCCTAAAAAATATCCCTTATGAAACAAACACAGCAGCAGAGGGGGAACCCTATTAATGCCCTCCTCCAAAGTCTATCTGCAAAGAATCTCTCATGGTGAAATTGGTCCTTTTAGCTAACAACTCTGTTTCAAGAGAAATTGGTTCTTTTTTATTTCAGAGGGTGCGCAGGGCTGATTACCTCTGAGAAATGAGACCCGAGGACAGATCATACAGTGCACTCTTTTATCTGTCCCTGTCCTGAGTCCTTTTATCTGTCCCTGTCCCAGAAAGCAGAAGATGGGTTAGAAATCCCAGGGAGGGTAGGTTGGAAGGTGCTCGCTTCCCAGATTCCCTGGGAGTCTCCCTAGTGAGACTCCCAACATCCAGGGAACTCCTGGTTTCCTCCTGGGCAGCCAGGATGGGTGATGGCAGGTTAACAGGAAACACACTGATTCACAGAATAATCCAACTATAAATTCCCTCCCTAGAAATTAGAAATGACTTATTTGTGTGCAATTTTTTTTTAAGGGGCAAAGCAGGAGTTTGATTTTGGACATGATGACCTTGAGATACCTAAAAGACATCCAAGGGGCAATGTCAAGTAGTAATTGGCTGGGTGAGTCTGTAGGTCTGGGGAGAGTCTGGCTGGCTGTAAACATTTGGGAATGGCCAGCCTGCGGAGGAGGGCTATGAAGCCAAGGCACTGGGTGAGATCACAGAGGGAAGGAAAATTCTTCTCCAGATCTCGGTGAGGGCATCTTCCTTGGCAGGTGAGCTGAGCAGAAGCCCCGGATGCCCCGTAGGGATGGATCAACTGCTCTTCTTGGCTTACCTGGAAATTGCTCCAGTCTCCCAACTTCCGTGGTGCTTCTGACTCTTGCGGAGTGTGTCCCCGCATCAGCAGCTGTGGAGGAAAGAGATGAGGAAGGTTCTTCCCTGGCTGTGATGGTTAATTTTGTGTGTCAACTTGACGGGGCTCAGGGATGCTCAGAGACCAGGCAAAGCATTGTTTCTGGGTGTGTCTGTTGGGTTGTTTCTGGAAGGAATTAGGATGTGATTCCGTAGCTCTGTCATCAATGTGGCGGGCATCATCTAATCCATTTGAAAAGAACAAAAAGGCAGAGGATAGTTGAATTCTCTTCTCCCTTTGGCCCATCTTTTCCTGCCCCTGAGCATCGGAGCTCCCTGTTCTCAGACCTTTGGACTTGGACTGAGTTATACCACTGGTTTTCCTGGTTCTCCAGCTTGTAGATGGCATATTGTAGCATATCTCAGGCTCCATAACTTCCTAGACAACTCCTATCATGAATTTCCCTTTATGTATCTCTGTATATATCCCATTGATTCTGTTTCTTTGGAGAACCCTGACTGATACAGATTTTAGTACTGAGAGTGGTTCTAGAGGAACAGAATTCTAAGGATGGTTTTCTGAATAGATTGGGGGGTTTCTGGAGTTGGCCCTCCAATTAGATTTAATCACACGAATGACTCTATTTCCAGCAGTAAAGGGAGTACATGATAGTCCATGGTGTGAATACACAAAACATCTGCACAGGATACTCCTACCCCTTACAAGAAGCGAGGAGCTAAGTAACTCCATACAGGACACTTCTGAACATTTTTGTAGAATTAAGGAATATATTGACATTGGTGGCTGGAGAGATTGGTGAGAGAAAACATGAGCTTGGGGATTCCAAGTCCCAGCTCCAGCACTGCCCAAATGACCTACGAGCTTCCAGGTGGGCACTGAGGGACCGCCTCATCTCCTAGAGCTGCAGGGCTGAAATTGCTGGCAATCAAGTGCAGGACCTCGTCCTGTAATTGGCTGAATTACAAAACAAGTTGAACTCCCAGCCTTGCTGGGTGTCCACTGATAAAGTGAGGACATTGGTTAGGAAAGAATGGGATGCTGTCTGTTGGGATGGGGACGCGTGGGAAGACCCGGATGAAGCTGGGGGATGGTGATCCCCTAAATGGATGGGATCCTGCTCACTGAGATGGGGATGTGTGGGAAGACCCTAATGAAGCTGGGGACATTGAGTCCCTAAATTCTGATGGGTCTCCTGTCTACGGTGGAAGGGGCATCTGCACTATAGCGGTACCAGCCTTTCTGCTCCCATCCCAGGGCGTTAACCCTGTTTTGCCTGAGGAAATGGTAAAGGCTGTCCCTGGGGCAGTTGCAGTGAAGACAACGCTGATTCTTCTCAGCACCCAGTCTCACCACCCCTCTTTGCTTCTAGACCTATAACTAGAGTCATTTCCCAATAGGCCCCTAAGGATGAGGTACAAAGTATGAGCCACGGGGAGGTGCGCTACACTTCCAAAGATCTTGAGTTTTCCCATTTTATAAGCAGACATATGGGGCATATGTGTGGGAATGGATATGAAGGGTGTGGGATACTGGTGGGAGGAAGAGAAAGTTGGATCGGGCTGAACTTAGGGATATGGGCCCACTAAGCAGAGATTGTGCATTTAAATGCTGTGGCTCAGAGAGTTAGAAAGGGCTCTAATGGTCTGGCTGGTTGGCTGAATCATGGACCAAAGCATGGCCCACTGTGAGCGGCCTGGAAATCTCTTTGATTCAGAGGCTTAGGGAGAGTGGAATGTTAGAGTGGGTTTGGCCCATAAGACCTGCTCATACACACTGGGAGGGCGCCTAAGACATGCCTCCTAAATAGCTTGAGAAATACATTTGTGAGGGGAGCCCAGCATCCTTGGGGAACTTTGATTTGCTCTTCCTTGTAGGCCAGACCTTATGGAGGATCCAGAGCCACTCAGTTGGAAAATCTAAATGCAATGGGAGTAATTGGATCTTGGGGTGGCAAGGGCCTAGTGCCGGCCCTCAACCACCAGAGGCAGGATGGGGTCTGTTACCATAGTGGACAGCAGCAATCAGAATGGTCCAACTCATAGACCTATTCCCTGGCTAGTTAACTAGGAGGAAGGTAGACAGGAAGGCTACTTAACTCTTCCTCCATTTGTATAGGCAGAAAAGCTTAGGTCAAGTGATCAAAAGTCTAACTCAAACCATAAAAGCAGAGTCCTGGCCCCTCAGTCACTTCTCAGACTTGAGCCAGTTTGCAGACCCAGATCCCCTCTATGAAGGGGAGGCTGGACCTCTGGCGGAAAGACCAAGGAGATGACCAGAAATGTATAATGTCAGTCTTCCTTCTAGCCTTCTCCCAAGGGACTGAGAGCTTTTGACCAGGGTCACGGTGACTTGGGAGAAGGAAACAAGCAGCCCTTCTGGGGACTAGTGGGCAACTGGCTCTGAAATGACTTTGATTCCAGGAGACCCAGAAAGTCAGTGTTCCCCCAATCAGAGTCGGGCGTCAAGGAGGCCAGGCGATCATAGGCATTTTAGCTCAGGTCTAACAGTGGGGTCCCGTGTGTCCTGGGGGCCCTCAATTCCAGACCATAATCAGGATGCACATGCTTAGCCGCTGGCAGAATCCTCACCCTGGTTCTCTGACCTGCGGAGTGAGGGCCGCTACGGTGGGAAAGGCCACCTGGGCCATGCCACTCTGACCCCTTGAGCTTCAGGTTTCCATCTCTGTGGTGACAAACTGGACTAGGGGACTCGCATGGACCCCACCCACTGTGATACTCCTCCTCTGTCATCGATTCCAGGAGCTTAAAACCAGCTGGTGTGGCATGTGCTCGACAGCTATGACTGAATCTTTAAACATTATGGCAGATACCATCTGACCCCCATCTTCAGGGGCTCTACAGAGGCTTCTAGAGGCCCACCTTTGCTTTCTGTCAGGACTCAAGAGGCAAGGGAGACACTGAATTCTGTCACCTCCACTCACCAACCCTTTATGGTGATCATTAGGATGGATTTGCCATGACCATTAAGAAAGAGAGGGGACTAAGTTCACACAGTAACAGAATCCTGCAGTTAGCAATCACATAAATGCCGTAGGTGATAGCAAGGGCTTCTGGGAGTCAGAGGGGCAAGTGTTGAGAAAAAACTGGTCCTTTTGGAGGAGGGATCCTATCCTCCATGTAGCTGCCAGGGGGCATGGAAGCCAGGATGGCTTATTCAACAAACATTTAATGAGCCCCTTCTGTGCCCTCCTATGCTCTGAGCACTATCTTCATGATGCCAAACATCTCAGTAAGAAAATCACTCTGGAGACTAGAAGATCAAGTCCCCAGATCCAGTTTTCCCCCTTGGTAGCTTGATGAACATAGGCCACGTTTCCTAAGCTCGCCAACTCTGCTGCAGATCTGTGAAGTGGGGATAGCAGTATTGACTGCCGCTAGGGGCAATGATGAGGTCTAGGGAAGGTAGTGATAGCACAGTGGTTAGTGCAGCTCCCAGTGCCTGGGAAGCGCTCCCGAGCTGGTTGTTACTGTTATCACCGCGGACCAGACAGATGGCTTGATGCTTTGCTTGTGCTGACTTAGGTCATTTCAAGTCCATCTGATTCAGCTCTGCTGTTTGGCTGATGAGACAATGGTCTTGCTTAAGGTCATACAGTGCATGATATTTGGTCACAAAAATTAATGGATGCCAAACTCAGGTTGTCCCTTAGAACCACCTACAAATCTTTTTTTATTTGCTTTCATATGCATTGTCTCATTTGCTCCCAATAGCAAGCCCAGGAGGAAGGAGTTACTATTATGTCCATTGTACAGATTGAGAAACAGAGGTATTCGAAGGCCATGTGGCCCTGCCTTCACCTCTGTCCTGCATCCTCTCAGCAGTCCTGTGCAGGTGATAATTCCATTCTGCAGACCGGGAAGCCGAGGCTTGGGAAGATTAAGCAAATTGTCTCAAGTTTCAGGGAGAATACAACACAGAGATGGGACTCAAAGCATAGATATGATTTCCAAACCCACGGTCTTCCCCCTAAACAATGGAGTGGAGTGACCCAGAGTTCCAGTTCTGGAGACAGATACACTGTGTTCTAATCTGCGAAAAATGACAGCCACTGAGACTGTAGCCTCCCTTCCTGCACCCTGAGTCCCATTCACTATCACCTTCTCTGCATTATTTTTCTCCTAAACAGGTGTCACCCTCCTACAGGTTGTAGAGCATATTATTGATTTGGCTTGTCACCTTCATCCTCCCGCCTAAAATGTAAGCTTTGTGAATGCAGGGATTTCCCCCCCATCCCCATTTTATCCATTGCTGTATCCCCACTCCTGGGATATGCTTGACCCCAGGCAGGCAGGTCTGGAATTATTCAGTCCATGAGTGATGTCAGTTCCACCACTCTACCACTCAGAAGCTGCCCACTTGCCTTGGTAAGTTACGTATTTCTCTCTGCATTTGTTTCCTCAATAGCAAAATGGAGAAAATGGTAACACCTACCCCACATGGTGGATGTGGGAATTACAGGGGTTAATGCAGCCAAGGGGCTTATAACAGGGTCAGGAACCCAGTAGGTGCCCACTAATTGTTTCCTATTACAGAATCCATTGCATACCAGTACTTTAATGACACCAGCTGTCCCTTCGTGAGTGTCTACTGTGTCAATATTTATTTTACACATGTTATCTGATTGACACCTTCAAACAGCAATTAATTCTCATTTTATAGCCAAGGAAATGGCAGGATGAAAAGGTGATGCATTTTGCTATCATGTTCTTAATTAGCATCCAGGGCAGGCACCTCCACGGGACCCAACAAAGCCAATCTTTCCAGCGTGGTGGAAGCTGGCCGCACTTCCACACTGGCATTTCAAGTTTCCCTTCATTACTCTCAAAAGCTTTACATGGGTTGGTTTGTAAAGCGCCTTGTCGACATCCTCCCTTAATTAATGCCAGTCTTAATGTAGAGCCACATTAATAGGACCATTGTATCTCAAGGTCCTGGACAATACAATGCCCAGGACAATCTACTTTTATCTGAAGTCACACCCTGCCCTCCAAAAAAATCAATTCAGACTAAACACTGTTGCAAAATCAGATTTATCACTCAGGGGATTAAGAAAAATGAAGGGCCAATTTAATAACAGGGTTTAGTTCATTATTTATCTTCTAGCATGTAAATTATAGATTGTCATAAATTTGTCATTCTTTGGGTGCCCACTACCCAATTTCAGCAAAAAAAAAAGAAAAAAAAAAATTGTAGAAACCTGCATTACAAAGAACAAGCGTCTCCTCTCTGGGCACAGGAGCCGTCTCCTCTGCCTTCTGATGGACGATAATCTGTCAAAATGAAAAATTAATGGCCGCTCCCTTAATTCATCATTGCCTGCCTCTGTTCTATTAATGTTTTCCCCCTTTCTTCCTTCCCCCATCCTCCTTCAGCCTCCCACCCTCCCCTCCACCTCCACCCACCCCCACGGCGTGCTTCCATTCACCAGCCGTGAACTGGAGGTACGGAACTAGATTAGTGGTGGGAACGGAAAAAAGAAAATAAAACCCTTGACCTGTGGACCCACAGTGCATCTGTGAAGGCGGGGAAGGCGTGGTTCTTCTTCACTCATTACATTCAGCAGAGGTCCGTGACGTAAACGCTGACACTCTTTCCCCTGCAAAGCTGGGTGTGGGCTTCGGTGGTGGAGGGGCCGGTGGGATTAAGCTATGGGGTGTTTCAATATCATCAGATTTACTGTCTGAATGGTGAGCCTGGGAATTTGGTAGGAACACTGATGAGCCGTTGGACCCAACGCTTCTGTCTTATGCAGCTCAGAAGACAGAGCTTTAGAGAGGAGAGGGGTTTTGCCAAAGGTCATGTGACTAGTGAGATTGGCACCCTTACAAATTATGGGTGTCATCCTCAGCTGGGCTCAAGGCGACCAATCGATCTTTTTATATCATCTCTCTTTTCTCATTTCCTTGAAGGGTCTTCTAAATTCACATTCAAGTTCCCTGACTCTTTGTAGAAGCTGCATCTCATCCTAAAGACTTCATCATAAAAACAATGCGTGCCATTTAACCCGCTAAGTCTAGCGCTCTTCGCCCTGGACGAACGCTGAGGCTGTATGTCTCCATTCACTGTGCGCTGAGACGTGCCCATACGGCTTGCTTTGGCCCATGGAACGCGAGCAGCATTTACCATATTCCTTTCCCACGGCAGGGGGATTTGTTTGGGTCTGGTGGAGTTGAGATACCGTCTGCACAGAAGCTGGGCTCTGTTCCCATCCCCTCACTGGTGCTCAGATGCATGAGGGTCCAGGCACACCCAAGGTCAGTGTAGGGGAAATGCCTGTACCATGCCCCATTCTCAGATGGTGTCTCATGAAATGTGGCAAATGCTCCTTGTGGGTTGCGCTTCTTTGGGGGCGTCATGCTACTAAGTTGTTTGAGACTACGCACACAACAGCATTTAGTGACGCTTATGTTTCAAGTCATTCTCTTGAAGTGCTCAGAAAGTGCAGTCTCCTTCCCTGCTTATCTGGAATTCATCCTCCTTTTGAGGTTTGTGGTTTGCTGTTGAATCGGACTTGTAACATTACACTGGGTCTTCTCTTTTAGCGTGTTCTCCCAGGAGTCCCTTATTTCTTCCTCTCTTATGACCTCTCATGGGGCACCCTCACCCTTTAGATGTGCCTGAAATATGCCTGAATCCCTCTATTGGCCAGGGTTTGGGCGCTTTGGGTTCCCAAATTGTGTCTCAGCCTCTACGAGGTTGCAGATGACCAGGTGTCTTCCACCTCCACCCACAAGACACAGCCTTCAGACAAGCTTCTACCCAGCTTAGACCCTGGCTGCAAAGCCCAGAGCATGAATCCATGGGGGCTCTATGAGGTTCACGCCCTTCCCCACCTTGAAGACAGGACTCAGAAAATCAGGACGTGGGAATGCTGTCTTCTTTCTCACGTCCATCCATCACCAGTAATTTCCCCCCCTCTCATGTGAATAAAACAACAGAAAAAAACAAACTGGCTTTGATTCCCCAATAAATCGCCATTGCGTGAGTGTCTTTTTGTTTGCATTGCTAGAATATTTGGGGGGAATAAGTGATACTGTGGAGTGGAGACTATGAAGATTTATGGGTGGATTCAGGGAGGTTTGCTCGCTCACTTTCTATTTTTTCCCCCTTCAAGTAATAATTATGATTACAAAAGAGAAATAGCGGGGAAAGTTAATTTGAAATGAATCTTTAATCAGGCTTCATCTGTTCGAAGCCAACGCCCCCTTTGTCTGAGCGCGGCTGCAGAGGCGGAGCCCGGAGACACCATTCTGTAGATGTTTCCACAAAGCCAAAGCCATTCTGACAGAAATCCAACGAGAAATAATTTCTCCCTGAAGGAATTCTTTTTGCGCTTAATGCCGGCTGGAGTGTTCCTGTTGAAATGGCATAATGGGGTTTTTAAATTAAACGATTCATATTGTCCGGTTTAATGGTGAGACCCTTACTTACTTGTTTTTCTCCCCAAGCTCAGGAGCTCATTTGTTGGGTGTGTACTGCCAAACGCAGAGCTTACCCCAAGGTGAAGAAGTGAATTAACTACTAAAAGCTGACCAGGGCCCAAGTGCCCCCTTTGTGGGAGAGGAGGGGGAGTCTGATCTGGCCCCTGGGACCCCCATAGGGTCAAGCTGGAGTTGGAAGTTTATTTTCCAAGACCCCTGGAGAGGCGCTAATTAGAGGAACAAGCTGAGCCGATAGAATAAGATACCCAAGACCAAGAAGCCAAAAACGAGCCTTAAACAGCCATAAGGACCATGGGGGAGGCCAGGCACCTAACCACCTAACCATTCAAACAAGAATGCCCGTGTGTGGCGGACTGGAATGCCCTGGGATCACATTGCTGGAACTGTGTTCTAGCTCCGCAGGACGCGGAGGTCATCTAACCTCCTTGAACTTCAGCTTCAGACAGAAAACCATATCAATGCAAAAAGAGACATGCCGGCCTCAGCAGAATCCACGCCTGGCCTCTTGCCAGTCTGCAGAGGTACTTAAGCTCTCTGAGTGTCCCTGTAACAGGGAGAAAACATGGATGCAGACAATATTATGAAGCATGCAATGTTCTCGTGTTAAATTAGTGCAAACTGTCTGAATCTCAGTCTGTCCCCCATTTGCTGCTGGAGAGAAAGCTGACGCTATTTTAGGGTCTCCTGGCTTTGAATGGCGAGACATCTATGAAATGACTCCTTTGTTCTTGGTTGCCTAATTAACTGAATTAGGGTATTCCAGTTAACTAACAGGCCCTCAGACCTGGTCACAGTCATTTTATAGCAAGCAGGGAGAAGAATATCTGTATTTTCCAATTTGGTGTATAAGATGTAGACTTCAGACTGATTCTGCTTTATTTGGATGTTTAAAATCAAGGTAGGGCCTCTCAGCAAAGTAGGGGGACGGATCTGTTGCATTTTTCCCCCTCTTTTACTGCTAAGATTCCTTCCTTCTCCTGACCATGCAATTATATATGGATGTGGGTTAACACAGGGGAGGGTGGGGAAGGTTGCTGAATTAGTGTAGGTAATGACTGTCATTTTGGAGGGGACAGAATCTTTGTGAAAACCACCCTCTCTGCCTCAGGCTGGGCTTAGGATGTTATCTCCTCCAGTGCAGTGGTCAGCTGGTCAATAATAACCCCTTAATTTCACTGCTAAGTCATCTCTGTCCTAGTATGCATCCTCCTTGGATCACAGCAATGGAGAATTAGGAATGTGAAACAGTAACGAGTATTACTTTGATTTGATCCAAATAGTAGATGCTCAGTTAATTATGTATTGGATGAAATCAGAAGCTTTCAACCAATACAATGTTGCAGATCTAGTGGGCATTCTATACATAGTTACTAAGCCGTAAAATTCTGTGCTCAGAATGATGTGGGTACTCTTGCCAAACCTTATAATGTCTCTTTCATCGTTTATGAATTGATAATCTGTTAACTAGAGTTTGTAACTTTTTATTTTGGAGGTTAGGCGTAGTTTCTGGAATGGGGCAGAGGAAATGAAGCAACGTAAAGGAAGCAGAAAGAACAAGAAAATTTAAAGAGTTTGCAAGCTGCGGAGTGGTGGTATCTAAGGAGGGACTGGCCTTGACCATAAGATCATTCATCAGATAGAATGACACAGGGTTGACCGCAGCAGTGTAAAGTTCAAGTTCTGGGGCATGGAGCAGATCACTTATTTGGGATCTGGGTCTTTCGATTACCTTTCATCTTGGAGGCAGCAGCTCAAGCCTCTTGTGAGAACTTGATGTTAGGAGATAATCTGAACCCCTGGAGCATCAGGGATTTATTTATATCTCTGATCTAGATGGAAGCAACTCCTCCAAAATTCTTGAATCCCAAGTCACTTCTGCCCTGCCTCACGGCAGCCTGGTTATTTGAATGCATTTTAGAGTCATTAAAACCTAATCTCTGTTTTACATTGTAGCAGTGGTAACACCCTTGACTTTCCTAAATGCTGCTCTATTCCTATTTTTTTTCCCCGACTTACTCTTTTAAAGTAAATAACTCTTCTCCCTGTTGTACCTGCTGGGAAAGGAGCACACATGGGCCCACAGCTGGGGCTGTGTCCTGCTGATCTGCGTTGCTATCCTGTCTCACCTACTTCATGGCTATCCTTGTGTCTCTTCTCCCACAATCCATTCTGTAATGTGCCTGGAGCACCTCTGGACTGAAGTCTTTCTTTACAAACCTGCATTGGAGGCAGTGCAGGAGTCCTAGGGGTTTGCTTGACTCTCAGTTCCGTTCTTTTTCTGGTTGTGTGGCTCTGGGTGACTCAGTTTACCTCTGAAGTCCCAGTTTCCTCATCTGTGAAATGGAGATCAGGATCCCTGTCTCTTCCACCTTGCGAGGTTTCTGGGAGAATTATATGAGCTTGTGAAACCCAATTAAGAATTTTACAGTTCTATAACTATATAAGAGATTATTGGATACAGTTAAAACACAATTGATGGTCCTGAGTTAATGAAATTACTTAGCAGGGGACCGGAGTCTTCCCTGTTGAAGTACTATATAATTATAAACTTACATCTATATGATAGTTTAATCTGTGTCTTTTTCTTTTACCTCGAAGACTTGGGTCTGTGTATGTTTGGGGCCTCACACATGTTGTTGTACTAAATGGAGGTGGGTGGGTGAGAGGCGGCCCAGACATTTGGTCAAACATAATTCTGGAGGTATCTGGGTGGATGTTTCTAGGTGAGATTCACAAATGAATAAGCACACTGAATAAAGCAGACAGCACCCTCCCACCCCATGTGGTGGGCCTTACCCAATCAGTTGAAGGCCTGCATAGCACAGAAGGCTGAATAAGAAAAATCCTCTGTCTGCCTGAGTGCCTTTGAGCTAGGACATTGATCTTCTCCTGCCTTTGGTCTCAGACTCAGACTGAACTATATCATGAGCTCCCTGGCTCTCCAGCATGTCAACTGAAGATCTTGGACTTCTCAGCCTTCAAAATTGTGTAAGTTAATTTCTCATAGTGAATCCTTTATGTATATCTTTCTCTTTATATCTGTCTATATCATGCATATGTGATACTTATTTATAGCTTTATATAGAGAGTGAGATTTACTATAATAAATATATCTTCATCTGTATCTCTCTCTATATGTGTATCTCTAGCCTATGTTCCCCTGGAGGCCCTAGACTAATATAGTGGGTACTGGAAGCTTCCACCAGATGGCTGCTATGGGGATGGGATGAAAAAGTCAGATTCCAGACATATGTGAGGGTAGAGAGATTCCCTAGTATATTGGATATTGGGTCTAAAAGACAGAGAGGAATCACTGAGGATTCCAAGGTTTTTGTCCTGAGCAACTAGAAGGATTGAGCTTTGTTAACTGAGATGGGAAAGTGTGTATAAGGAGAAGATTTTGAAAGGAAGACAAGTAATTTAGTTCTGAACTTAATGGTAAGAATGTAACTATAGAGTAATAGGTTCTAAGAGTCTAGAGGGTTAGATAGAAACCATCTAACCAGTCTCAACTAGTGGCCATCTAGTCTCTGCTGGCAGTGATGAGGAGGTCACTACCTTATGAAGAACTCTCATTGTTGGCTCTAAGTGTTATGATATTGAAATCTATCTCCCTATAATTTTTACCCTGTAAGAAGCTGACTCTTTTCTCCCAGTCATTCACATATGTTAAGTCACTGACCATACATCACCGAGCTTCCCTTTCTCCATAAGAGCATGCCCAGTTCCTCCAGCCATTCCTCACAGCCTCACTGGTGTCAGCCATTCACATTTTAGTATGAAAGTCACTTCTCTCAGGGGATTTGCACTGAGAATTGGTGTGATGTAGCACATACTTCTGGTCTAGGACACAGATGATGGTGGTTAGGAATATGATCAGATGTCAAACAACCTTGGGAGATGAGATGATAGACAAATATATGTCGGTCATGACAACTGGGCAGGCTAGAAACTGGAGTCAAGTGTGGTGAGAATACAAAACCATCTTGGTGGGAGTTTTGGGCAATGCAGTATCTCAAGTGCCTTGCACGAGACCTTGTTTGCAGTGTTTGCTGAATGGCTGACTGGGTAAGTGAGTGAATCATGTGGTGCCCTCCCAGCTGACAGGTCCTTTGCCTGCAACACTGTTACTTCTTCTTTTTGTAAGTTCTCATTGTACGTATACTTTCTCTTGAAGTGTTTTCAATAGTTGCAATCTTACATTTAATTGTGCAATTCTTTGCTCTCCTCTCCCATTGACATGGGGCCTGTGAGGCTGAGGCCATCTAGGTTTTACTGTCCAGAGAATCTCCAGCACTGTGCAGGGGAGGCACTCAAAATATCTATTAAGTGAGCAAAGGACTGTACCTCAGGGATTAATTTCTAGCAATTGTTGATCTTAGAGGTATAGGAGATAATACTCTCTGCAAAATAACCAGGGCTCATTTCTCCTTCAAATTAGGGAGCTGGTTCTCATCAGCCAAATTCATATGTGTCTTATAGGGACATTGCCCATGGTCAGCATTTATCAAAGCCCTAAAAATTAGAGTTGGCTAGGTCTGATCTTGTGTGTTTCTGTTCTCAGATCACTTACCTTTCTATGGCCCACTTACCTTGGGCCAGTTTTCTCATCTCTGGACCTCAGTTTTCTCATCTGGCATTGCATTCGTGGGCATCTTCCTGCATTAGCAGTCAATGACTCTGTCCACTGCACACATTTTAATTTTTATTGCAATAGGGCTGAACTGCCAGTGAACTCACAAAGTGACCTGTAAGGAAGTCCTTCAGAGTTGTGTGAACTCACTTGGCTTCCGCAAAGCAGTGATAAAGAGATATCAGCAAAGAGTTTGGAGCCTTGGGGGACAGCTGTGCTAGAACAAAGAGGTCAGTTGTCTGGCTGCTGCCGTGGACAGCCAAAAATAGGTGGCAGCAGAGATGCACCATTCTGTGAGAGGACAGGCCCTGGACCCATTGTAATCAGCTGGGAGGAAGGAGCTGTGGAGCAGGTCTTGGAGTGGGAGGCAGGGACGAGGTTATCATCAGGGACTGAGTCCCGCGTGGAGGTGGCTTGAGCCAGAGAGCTGGACAGAAAGGCATATTAACCGAGTCTCTACTCAGGTGGTGAAGGGACTCCTGTTGATACGAGCTCGCTTCATTCTCATAAGACCTTTGGGAGGAAGGACTTCTCTATAGATGAACTTTCTGAGATACATGGGGGTTAAAATATTTGCCAAACGGTAGCCTCCTTGGAGTAGGCCAAACTGGTGTAACAAAGAGATCCCCCAATCCAGAGGCTTAAAGAACAAAGATGTTTAATTCTCTTAGCTGGTAGAGTCCAGGGTGAACTCCAGGCAGGTAGGGAGCTCACCTTGTGGTCTCAAATTCTTAAGTGGCTCACATATTAGTGGCTGTGCCATCCCCTGGGACCGTACTGTCATTCCCAGGAAGCAGTAAATCATAAATACAGGAATGACAAATAAATACATATGCAAAGTTTTACGGGCCAGGCTTAGGAAGTTGCATGTGTACGCATGCATGCATATGCAGGTACACGCAGGCACTCTTTCGCTTATGTTCTTTAGGCAAGCCCTTCCGTCTGTTTTCAGGAAAGGCTAGCACATGCAGCGTGTCAGTCTCAGGCTGGGTGGCTGCATCTCTGCTACAACACTGTTGGCACTGCAGAAGGGGATGGTGGCTTTGGGTGGACATCTAATAATTTTTATCACATAAATACCACACACAGAAGGACAGAACGAACAGGGATCCCTGCCCAGAGGCAGAGTCCAAAGCTTTTGTATTTCTTCTTCCTGGGCCAGGTTGTTCCCAGCACTGGGGTTCCACGTGCTGGTCACTCATCCTTTGTACCACTCTTTTCCCGCTCTTTGCATGACCAGCCCCTTCTCACCCTTTAGTGCCAGTTGATATGCCACCTCCCAGCTCAGGTGCCTTCACTGGGAAGCATGGACTTCAATGGAAGTCAGTATCTTAGCCACATAGGATTAATCAGTCAGAACCTGGGGACTTCCTGAGATGGTTTTCTGGTTTGATTTCCTCCCTGGGCTTGGGGAGGCCATGGAGGGGAGAGAAAGAGGGTAACCACCCTCTTGCAAGTATTGTTGGAGACGAGAAAGAGAAGCAAGAGGCTGCTGGCTGGGAGTAGCACCACCACCATCGACTGGGTAATTGGAAGCCCTCGGGTGTGAATCCTCATTAAGGCCAAGGGATATGAATCATTTTCTAATGACACTTCCTCGATCCCAGCGGCTCAGCATGCAACCTGCCTCCAGGGTCTGGCTACAACCCAGGGTCTGCAGCCAGGCTGCCTGCCATGTGCTATTCCTTACAATTAGCCAGTGCTGGGCACTGAGAGGGTGGAGTGGCTGCCTGTGCCAGGGAAATTCTTATGAGCCATACTCAGGGCTCGGGAAGAGAAAGAGGGGGATTGGGAGGTGCTGTGTAGCCCCCCAGAGCACTGTAATTGGTGGTCAGGTCTGTAGACCTCTGTCTACAGAGTTTTATTCCTGCATTTGTGACTTACAACTGCAAACAGAAGAATTTTCGTCACTGGAATTCCAGTCATTCTGATAGTCTACAGAGGGAGATATTTTGGGATCCCCTTTGATGTCTATTATCACACCACAAAAACAACTGTGAACATTTAGCCCTTCTCTGAATAATCAGTCGTGAATGGTATTGGTTTTATTATTTTTTTCCCCATTTTTTTTGCTCATGGGTTTTTCTCTTGATGGGAAATTTACAAAAGAATGAACTACTGAATCCTAAATTTACATTAGGTGAAACTTGATAAATGCATACACCTATGGGTAACTCAAATCTTTATCATGATAGAGAAGATTATTATCACCTAGAGAGTTTCCTCCATGCCTTGCCCATCAGGAACCCCCTCCCCACCCCCAAAGGCAAATAGTGTTCTGATTTTTCCATCACAGAATAGTTCTTTCTGTTCTGAAATTTCACGTGAATGGAATCACGTGGTGTATACTGTTTCGTCTACGCCTTCTTCACCAGTGGAACGTTTTTAAGATTCACCCATGTTGTATGAACCAGCAGGTAGTTCATTGCTTTTTCTTGCTGAATGATATTCCACTGTTGAGCTACACCACCGTTTGCTTATGCATTCTCCTATTGATAGACATCTGGCCTATTTCTACTTATCGTCTAACCATTTCTTTTATTTATTCTATTATCTGTATATCAGTTTATTCTAGCTATCATGAATAAAGCTGCTATAGAATTTATTATTTTTTTGCACAAGCTCTTTTGTAAATATATGTTTTCTTTGTCCTGTGTAAGTATTTTGGGGTGGAATTGTTGGGCCACAGTGTATGTTTTGTTTTATAAGAAACTGCTAGACGTTTTTTACCCCCAAAGGAGTTTATAAACAATGTGTTTCCAAAGCAACATGTAAGAGGTCCGGTTGCTCTACGATTTCACTAAGATTTGGTGTTTTCCCTTTGTTTTGTTCTAAATATAGCCATTCTGGTGGATGGTGTGGGTAAAATTGTAACATGTCCAGAGCATCTCTCCTAGCTTTAGTGTATTTACATATCCTCAGGGATGGAAAGAAGTTCATCTCCATGTCAATGGGTAATTACCTGGGCAACCGAGGGCGTATCTGAACCTGGGAGTTTAAGTGGAGTGGCTGGCTGGCTTGCTTGCCTCTTCTGAAGCAGGGTGGAGAGAGCCGGTGCTAGACTGCAGTTTGTAAGCAATAAACGGGTTTTAAACTTTATTTCTCCCTTTGACTGATTTTGGTTTTCAGAGGTATTTTGCCCCAGGATTTCCTCTCCCCAGACTTACCGATGGGAAGTGGTATTTCGTGTCATTTGTGCATTTCCTTAATGACTTTAGAGGTTGAGCACTTTTCTTAGGCTTATTGGTCATTTGAATATTTGAATATTTGAGGTGTTTTAAAAAAAATCATCGGCTCCACGAATATTCTCAATCATAATATACGTTGGTCACGGGGATGGTAGTACAGCATGGGGAATAAAACCGTTGATTCTGAAACATCTTTCTGTGTTGACAGCGAGTAACTGCACTAGAGGGGTGGGGATTTAATAATATGGGTAACGGTTGAACCACTGTGTTGTGTACTTGAAACCAATATAAGATTGCATATCAACTATACTTCAATAAAAAATATATATGTAAAAAAAGAAAAGGAAAAAAAAATCATTGGCTCATTTTTTTTTTTCCCTTTGGGTTGTTTGCTTTTTATTCTGGGTTGTAGATAAAAGCATGGACTCTAGATTGAGTGAGATCAGCAGTCAGTGCTGGCCCCTCTACTTATCTGTATGGCCTTGGGAAAGTCACTTTAGCTCTCCAGGGTGTCATTTTCTCATCTGTAAAAAGGGGATAAATAATGGAGGAGAGATACCAGGATAGTTGCAAGGATAAAGGAGACAGTGTATTGAAAGCCCAGGGCACAGTGCCTGGAACATTTCAGGAGATCAATAAATGATAGCTTTTACTATTGTTACTGTTTGTGGTCCATGTGGCAAAGCCAGAGTTTGGGACTTTGCAGGGTTGAAACTACCTCTAAGACCCCTTCTAAAAGCTTTTGTACTGTGGAGCAATGATGAAAAAAGATGTTGGAGGAGGTCGTGGAGAGGATGTGACCTCAAGGTGACCCGTGAGCTGGCCCCGGGCAATGGGGGGGCCCCTGCCCTGTCCTGGGCCTGTGTGTCCACCCACTGTTCCCACCAGGAGCTGCTCCAACACCTGCTGAGAGAGCGGTATTGAGACCGTCTGGACGGTGTACAGGACTGAACCCCATTAAGGCCTGTAGGTTAGCTTTTATGATTCTGCCAGTGTGTGCAGAGAGCTGCTCATCTTGTGCCTGTCCAGGGCAAGCCTGGTAAGTATATCCCCTTGCTTGTTAGCCTCGCTGCCTACCCATCTGGAGAGCCCTGCCTCATCCTTCTGTCTCTCCCTGCCCTCCGTCTATGGGGCCAGTTTGCAAACCAACAGGAATTCTAGACTCAGAGGTTTCAGACATTGGTTCCATTTCATCTCCCCCGCCATGCTTTCAGATAGATGCTGTCACCCTGTTTTATAGATTAGGAACCTAAGGCTTCCAGAAGTGAAGTGATTTGTCCAAGATCACACAGCACCTCCAGGGTACAGCCAAGGCCTCTCCCTGTGTTCAGAGGCCTACACAGGCTGCTACCGCTGCCCCCTGTGGCTTGGAACCTAGCCGCAGATTCTCCAGCTGCAAAGTGAGAGGTTCATGAAGGTGAAGTTTGAATGTGCATGTCTGGATGTGCATGTCTGGAAGAGAATGGGTTTCGTGGTGTGGGGAGTTCCCTAGGCAGGCAGATCTTCATCCACAGCCGGGAGGACATCATGTATGTATAATGACACCTGTGGTAAGAGCTGTAAGAATGCATGGCAGGTGCTGTCCCGGGAGGGCCAGGGAAGGCTTCCTGGAGGAGGGAGTGTGTGAACCAAGCTCAGAGGGAATGATGCATTCCTGGGGATCAACCGGATGGGGAGAGGAAAGAACATTCCAGGCAGAGGGACCAGCATGTGCTTCTGTGGCTCGAGCGTCTGTGGCCAGTTCCAAGACTCTCAGGTTACTCTTCTCTCCATCCCCAGGGTGGATGGCACATGCCTGGCTCTTCTTAGGACCCTTGTGATTGTTGCCTGAATGGAACCAGTGCTTCTCTTCCCTCCTGGTGGAAAAACAAGAGCACCCGATGGTGATTCGAAGGAAGAGTTGGCCTCAGCTCACAAAGTCCCTTGGATCTTCTGTCCTTCAATTTATACTAATTAAAAAGGCTGATAGGTGTCCTTTGTGGGGACCAGTTCTGTATCAAGGACTATGTCAAGGGTTTCCCCGGGCATTTCAAACCACAGGGCAATGCATTAAAGAGGACTGTGCCGGCCTCGTCTGCACGTTAGGCAGCTGAGACTCAGAGACAAGAGGTGGCAGTGTTCAGGGCAGTAGGGTGTGGGGGTGGCGCTGCAGGATTCGAAGTTCTGTGTCTTCAAAGCCCATGTTCTTTCCCACTCTGCCCGCTGCCTGCACCTCGGCTGGAGGTGGGCAGTCGGGCTGTGGCGCGGGGTGGTTCCGGTCAATCTGCTCAAGTTAAATTTGGTTCAAATGGCTTCCTAATGAAAGCTGTCCAGCCAGGATCTCAGCAAGATCCTTTATGGAGTAACTGACAGCCAGAGATTGCCAATGCAGAGTAATTAATATGGGGTAATGATGAGTGAGAAGAGATGAAGATCTAAAGTGAACTCGGAAACGACAATATCATTTTCTTATCTTCCTCCCTTATGCACACTGACAGGAAGAGAGTTGACATGGTAATTTTATCAAACTCTCTGACACTTCTTGTTAACTCCCCTCCATCAGCTTAGTATGGTAATTGGCGAGAACAGACACGGGGGATTGGGAGACACACTCGTAGAGGACGGGGAGGTGCTTCCGAATGGGACACGGTACCCTCCGGCTTCTTAGGGCTCTGAATTCCAAGTCAGTGTCTGGAGGGTGTCCTTAAAGCTGTGAGCGGAGAATGTGTACATTCGGATCTCAAAAGCAGAGGCGAACCAATGGGCTTTCTACCTCTGGTCCTTTCTGTTCCAGCTCCAGTCTGCGTCCTCTCTTTCTTCACCCAGATTTTACCCAGCCTTCAGAGCCCAGCGAATCCTCACGTTGCCAAGATCCCCCCACTGCATTCTCACTTCCTCAGGCTTTGAACATGACCTTGGTGGCCGCAGCACAGAGCTGAGGGTTTGTCCATGGTGATGGGTATGCGTTCCTACTTTGCTGAGAGAAAACCTCCAGCTCAAACTCTTAGTTTTATATGGGGAAACCTGAGTCCAGAGAGGTCCAGAGCTTTAAATGAATGAAACTAAACATTTTTAAATATTTTTTTCAGTATCCACATTTTTTTAATTGAAGTATAGGGATCTATTACAATAGCTTCAGGCGTTCACGTTTGTTGAGTCATTGGAATTGTTTCTTAGAACTTGATTGTAAAAATGCTCCCCTAGATCCCAGGCTGCAAAAGGAAACAGGATTATAATTGGGTCCCACTCCAGGTGCATATGTTGAAGTCCTAACCCCCAGTAGCTCAGAATGTGAGTGTATTTGGAGACAGGGTCTTCACGGAGGTGATTAAATTAAAATGAGGTGGTTAGGATGGGCTCTAGTCCAGTAGGACTGATGTCCTTATAAGAGGAGGAAATTTAGACACAGATACACCCAGAGGGAAGACACAGGCAGGAAACAGCCAGCCTCAGCCAAGGAAAGGCCCGGAACACTTCCTGTCCCTCAGAAGGAGCTAACTCTGCTGACACCTTGATCTCGGACTTCCAGCCTCCAGAACTGGGAGACCACGCATTTCCGTGGTGTAAGCCACCCAGTCCGCAGCACTTTGTTATAGCAGTCCTAGCGAACTAATACAACCAGCCAAATAAATAGCAATAGTATTGCTAACATGAGTACCAATACTTGGTTATTATTAATAGCATTGTGTTTTATTGAGGGCCGGCTCTCTGGGGCACACAGGGTGCTCTGTTATACACATTATCTCATTTATCCAAACTCTTCCTTCGATGGCAGCCCAGGCTTCTCTGGTCCGAAAAGTAGAATATTCCTGTGGACCAGCCACAGGGGATGAGGACCAGAGGCAGATGAGATGAGTCATGGAGTGAGGCTGAGCCCTGGCATCTGTTTCGGGGAGAAGGAGAGAGGACAAAAAGACTATTTTTAATCAGGTGACTTCACAATTGGAGAGATTGGATCCTGTCTCAGAACACTGTGATTGCATTTCTGCTAAGCCCTGGGATGTATGGGTGAGTGACAGACTTACTGTGCTTTTCCAGATCCCAAAACACCTCCAGGAAGAACTGGAGGCCGCTACACGTGTGACTCAGTAGTTTGTTCTTCAGCCACTCATTCATTCGTTCATTGAAATGAAAATTTTATTGACTTAATGATCTATTTAGTGAAAATAGACATGTCATCAAAAAGTAGTAAATGCCCACAACATTTTAGACAAATGAAGTTCCTTCCATGTTGCAATATTCTCCCTCCCTGCCTTCCTGTCTCTCTCACTCTCCTTCCCGTCCCTCTTCCTCCCCTCTTTCTCTCTCTGTCCTTCTTTTCTTTCATTCTTTATTCCTTCTTCCTTTTTTTTTGGCAACCAGGCCTTTTTTCTTCTCACCATAACAAGTCACTTCCTTTTTCAGGGTGACTGCGTCCTCTCTGGAAGGTATGTGGAAGTGGAGCCCCTGGTCCCTGTGAACATGACCTTATTTAGAAATAGGGTCTCTGCAGATGTGATGAAGCTGTAAGTTAGGATGAGGTCCTATTAGAGTAGGGTGGACCCTTAATCCAATATGACTGGTGTCCTTATACGGAGAGGGAAGAGAGAGTGGTAGGCGCACATAGAGAGAATGCCATGTGCAGACACAGCCATGCAGGAGGACAGCCACGTCATAACTTTTCGGCCCAGAGAAACCTGGGCTGCCACTGAAGGAAGAGGTGCGGGCAGCGGGCAGAGTGGGAAAGAACATGGGCTTTGAAGACACAGAACTTCGAATCCTGCAGCGCCACCCCCACACCCTACTGCCCTGAACACTGCCACCTCTTGTCTCTGAGTCTCAGCTGCCTAACGTGCATAAATGAGGTAGAGCTTGGAGCTATGCAGCAGCCAGCCAAGGGACACGGATTGTCAGCAACCACTGGGAGATCAGAAGAAGACGGCCTTACTGACACCTTGATTTCAGACTTCTGGCCTCCAGAATTGCAAAAAGGATACATGTCTGTTGTTCTCAGCCACCCTGTTTGTGTCACTTTGTTAAAGTAGCTTAGGAAACTAACACAGTCTCCCCCCAGGCAGTTTTCCGAGGGACCCACATAATATGCTGGAGTTGGCTTCTTGCCATCTTGCTGGTGGGGCTGGTCTCCTACCTGCTTCCCACCACCTCAAAATATTCCTACCACTGAGAATATCTTCAAAATATCTAGAGGAGAAGCTCCCAGTGGGTTGCTTGGATGTAGGGGCAACGTTCTTCAAACGAACAGCTACTATAAGGAAAGGCCAGCCCAGTGCCTCCTTACATGTTCATGGAATTGCTTGACCTCAGCATGGAGGGAATGGACCCCTCAGCCTTCTGTCTCAAAAGCCCACAAAAATCACCCTGCAGGGCCTGTGCTGCTGCGTCCCTCTTGTCCAGAGCCTTCCCAGCCTCAAGCAGTCTTGATTCCAAACCGTTTGTGGGACGTGGCAAGGTTGTACCTTGTCTCTAGTCTTTATTTATTAGCACATTACGACCACTAATCACAATTAAAAATAACGATGCCATCAAGATTATTCAAATCAGGGACAACCAATTTCAACTACCATTACCCATAGATGGAATTATGGGTCTTGCTCTCTCTTCTGCACTTTGAAAGGACTCCTTTCTTTCCATTATTCCTCCGTCCCCCATCAGGCTCTTGAATTATACCCGGAATTAACTTAATATGCAAAGTCACTTCTAAATGAACCTGGCTCTGCTACTTTCACTTCACCTGCCCCCAAGTCCCTGCATCTCCCTGGGTAGCCTTCAAATGTCAAGGCAGGGCAATCAGTGCCCAACATCTGGTATTGTTCTTGTAAACAACATTTCTTTTTTCCCCCAGGTAGATGCTTCTTGGGGTGAGTCAGAGTTTTGCTTGTCTGGGTCATTTACATGGAAATGGCATTCTGCACTTTGTTCTTCTAACATGTAGGTGGTTTATTCTTAAAGAATCCAGGGCTTTTTCATCAGATACAGAAGATAGAGTTAGTCTCTCTCTTTGTCTCCAGGTCTCTGGGGGAGGGGGGTGGGGTCTCAAGCGCAGCTTATCCCTAGCGGTGAAATTTTAGCTGAGACTCTTCGAGCACTCAGTAGTTCCTTCTTCAGCCACAGGAGAAGTGGGCAGTTTTTAGGGAACTTGGTAATTGCACTTAGGGCCGAAGGAACAGCCAGGGTGATGTGCATGAGGTGGGAATACACTTGCTGTATTCGAGTAGCAGAAAGAAGGCTGGGTAGGCTGTGGGGGGCGGTGAGAGCAGGGCGAGGTAGCCCCCAGCCAGAGAGAGGGGGGCCGAGCAGATCGTGTAAGACTTTGCAGGCACACGAGGAACTTCTGATGTTGGTTCCCGGAATATAGGGCACTGGAGAATTAGTTGTCCGAAACAGATATGCATATGTGGGTCACCCGCCCTGCTGATGACATATTGGTGCCACTGGGGAAAAGCACATGTTCCTCATGTTGGGCAGAGGGGATGCAGGATCAGAGTTTAAGCCATCCACCAGCCTTCAATCTAATATATATGCAAGGAGTCCTGGGACTTGGGGTTAGTTACCATTTCTTTGATTTCCCAGGACTTGGCATACAGTAGGTGCTCAATGAGTGTAACCTGACCTCAGATTAATAGGCCAGTGATAGGATGGTGTTGAAATTTGAGAGGTGCACTGGAGGAGAGAGGGGGAGAATATTCCAGAGGGAGTGCAGGCCTGGTCGCAGGGTGATGATACCTGTCAGACCCACCAGCAACAGCCTAGCCGAGCTTAACGTCCCTCTCTTGAACTCTGCCCCTGCCTGCCAGACACGAGCCTCTCTGGCCTCTATTGCTCCTATGAGAGCAAAGATGAGATGAGGCTGCCATCGGCCGCAATAGATGAGAGAGGGCGAAGGCTGTGCCTTCTCTTCCACACCCAGCTTCTTTCTCTGCCCCACTCATTGGTTTTAAATTTTTTTCTTTAATGGAAACAATAGTACAAAATCCAATAAAGGAAATACAAAAATAGGAATTTATTTTCTAAAAAAGGTGCCAAGTGACAAAATGCCAGGAAAGGCAGGTGGATGGGGAGGGGCCCCCAAGGCAGGTGAGCTGCATCTCTGAACATCCCCATCACCTGGGCATACCAGGCTGGAAACGAGAGTCCCAGGGGCCTTTTCAGTGTCAGAGCCACTGGGAGGGCACCATACTTTCTGTCTGGTATTGTCTTTTACTATGTGGGTGACCTCTCGTACTTGGCAGACTGGAGTCCCGTTCTCCTTCCAGAATATCAAATGGAGGTCCAGGAGGCATTTTATGTACTTAAAAAAACCCAAAACATTATATGAATGAGATCAATAAACCTTCTGGATATAATCCAAGCTCTTTAACACGACATAAAAGGAGCCCCCTGTCCAGCCTTACTACTCAACATCGTGTAGGCTCAGGACATGCATGAGCCATAATGAACAGGTTCTGCTCTCTCTCACATGCTGGCACCTCCGCACGAGGCATGTTTCTCCATACCTCCCAGATGTGCACACACACATGCACACACACACACACACACACACACACATCCTTCGAGTCTCTACTCAGATGTCCCTTTCTCTAGGAAGCCGCCCATGATCCCTCATTTATGATTAGGAATCCCACCTCTATGCTCTCAAGCCCTCCACCCACTACTTCACCCCCGAAAGACGTAAGATTTACGACACTGCTCTGTACTTGCTTTTTGCTCTTCTGCCAGCTAAGTTCCTAAGGGCAGGAACTGGGCTGCATTCTTTGTCGTATCTCCAGCACCTGACATAGGGCACCACCTTTAGCAGGAGCCCAGTAAGCGTTTGTTGAATGAATGAATGATGTCCTCAGCAGCAGTAATGGATGTGGCCAGGGGACAATCCCTCTGAGAACCCCTGCTGCTTGTGGATACTTTCAAGGTAGAATCTCAGCAAGGAGATGCCCCTTCCCTCTGACTTGCTCTCGTTCGTTCATTTTTCTACTATTTTTCATCAATGGATTTTGAACACCTGCTCTGTAGTAAGCACTTTGATGGGCTGCAAGGGCTCTGCAAACAAGACAGATTTGCTGTCTGGCTTCACAGAACTTAAAATCTGGGGGCCTTATCCTGGGAGTTGGTTTCTATTCACTGCTCTGTTGCCAGTGTCTACAGAGTTTTTGGCATTCAACAAATATGCTAAATAAAATAAATGAGGAAACAGTTTCAAGGCACATGCACGTCAAAGTAGCCTTGGGTCCTATTTCATCTAGAGAAAGGGTTCAAGTTCTCAAGGGAGAGACAAGGCAGGACAGAGACAGAGGTGCGAAGGCTGTTGGACGTGCCTGGGTTCAAGTCCCCTTCTAGCATGATGTCATCCACAACGGGCACCTTAACCTCTTTACAATTCCTTCTCTGCATCTGAAAAATGGGGATATAACAGAATTAACCTCATCAGATCCATGTGAAAATGCAGTGAGCCACTCAATCCCAAAGCTTCCAGCTTAGTGAGGGAAGGAGGAAAGAGGCAGACAGACTGGAAAAAGGAAATCAGTGGATGGGAAGGGGCCAGAGGAGTCTCAGGGCTGGAGGGGGAGGGAGGGGAGTAGCCCGGTGATCTCCTGCCTCCGTTTCAGGGCCTGTTTGAAGGGCAGAAAGAGCTCTCAGGCACCCTCGCCAGATCACCCCGCCAGGGCCCGTCCAGGGGCTCCTGGTCTCAGGGCACCCGTGAGGCTTCCGGAGACCTGTGCCACTTACCGGGGCCAGAGCTCAGGGGCAGCTTGCCCTTGGGGGGCGCTCTGCAGCTTCTGGACACTCAGCTGATCTTGCAGGAGCGTGTCCCTGCGATGTCACCGCCAGGCAGATCGGCACGGCCCATCACCCTTCCCTTACTGCAGTAAATCCAAGGATATTTTTCTAGCTTTAATTTATTTTTTAAAGTAGGTTTATGAGCCTGTTAATAAAAGGAAAAGTTGCTCCTTGCCTGAGTGTCACTCAGCCTCGGCTTGTCCCCTCTCCCCTGGAAACTCGTCAGGAGCAGCCAGGGCTCTTTTCTCCCTGCACGTACAAGGTTTATAGATCTCCAGTTCCCTACAACTCAGCCCAAAGTAGCTCTTGCCTGACAGTCTTCAGAAATCAACGTTGTTCCCCCTTCGACCAAGCTGCCCGCCGGCCCGCACAAGGTCAGGTTCATTCCGGGAAGGAGCAAAGTGTTTGAGGCACACCGGCTGGGGCCCCCTGGTTGGCTGGCTGGCGTGTTTCTCCTCCAGATGACACCTCCATCGCGGCGAGGCTTTGAACCTTTAGCATCACGACAAGAAAGCTCACGCCTGTCAAACAGACTGTGCCCTGGTGAGCCGTGACGAGACTCTGTCATGTGAGAAAGGGGTCTGGGCACTTGGAGACCCACCTCCACTTATTTTCGTGAAGGGTTATGGGAAGGACAGGCATTTAGCATCCGGCCCTGCTGCCCGGGGATCATTCCCGGGTGTCCTGACGCCGGTGGGCATGACAAGGAGCCGAGGGACACTTAGACCCTCTCTACGTTTTCTGCATTGATGATATGGGTCTGTGACTGGAGGACTCAAGTTGTTTGTATCATTTCACATAAAATAAAATGAAGTCTGGGTTGCCTAAAGCTGGGTTTCAATCCTGCACACTATGAACATATGCCTCCAGGGGATTCTTTGTGGAGGGCATGTCCTGCAGTTGTAAGATATTTACTAGCATCCCCGGCTTTCACCCACTGGATGCCGGTAGTGACTACACTCTCTGCACCCCCAGCACCGCCTCCGCAGGTGTGACAACCCAAAATGTCTCCAGACATTGCTAAATATCCTCTGGGAGGGGCAGGATCCATCCCAATTGAGAACCAGGGATTTAAACCATACGTTCTTGACAAGGGGTAATATGATATCCAATGGGACAAAAATTGGTCCATGGAAGGCAAAAAAATCAATCATTCTTTTTATGCAACAGTATATCTGTGGCATTAAAATATCATGGGATAGGGTGACTAGGGGAGGAAAGTTTAACAAAGGCCCTTTAGGAGAGTGTTAATGAAGGAAAGTGGGTGAGAGACACTGGGTGAAGAGATAAATGGAGGCCATGGTAAGTTCATTTTCCACTTCTCCAGGGAGCTGCCTTCACCATAGGAATTTACCCCCATCAGTTTTGAACTCATGGAAGTTATGTTGATTTTTACCCCAAACGTCATCAACAGAAGCAATGGTATAATAATGTCCACACCCAAGTCTCCTCATGTCACTAGGCTCTTCATTGGTCAGATCTCACCTGCGTTGATCTGGCCTGCTGATACCTGGCATCGTCTTTGGGGGACAGGAGGACCTTAACTTACTGAGTGCCTACCATGTGCCAGCTCTGCATGAGGAACTTTGCAGAAGCCCCATGTCAACCCCCGAGAAAGGGTTATCACCATCCCCAACCTCTGAGGGGCTAAGAAAGCTTTGCAGCCAGCAAGTGGTGGAGGTAGGATTCAGATTTAGAGATGAGTTCAACTACGTAACTGTGAAGCCCAGCAGAGGTCCTAGTCTCTGGGTCTAAGAAGAAGCCCCATAAATACTAATGCATTAATTCTTCCTTTATTACCTTTTTTAGTATATCAACTGAATTGGCTCTAATTAAAATAAGAAGAGCAAAGTTATGGTAGGTTGGTTTAAAGTTGTCTCCTTCTTCCCCCCATTCCCCCAGTTTGATCATCTACTATATTTTATGCTCTCTGTTGACTGAATAAGACGAATGGATCCCTTTCTATGCAATGCATACAGTGTAGATCTGTTCTGTCCAATACGGTGGCCACCAGCCACAGGTGGCTCTTGAGAACTTAAATGTGGCTAGTGTGGCTGAGGAACTAAATCCTTATTTTTGCTTAATTTGAATTTAAAAATGAACACTGGATTTAGTTACTGAAAGCTTTACGTATGCTTGCAGCAAGTTGTGAATCTACATTTCCAGTTGTCAATTTTATGACTACAGAGTATTTCCAGTGAAAATTTAGTGTCTGAATAGAGATGCTCCATAAGTGTAAAATACACACTGACTTTGGAAGACTTAGTACCAAAAAAATTGTAACTATTTTATTATTAATTTTTGAAATACTGATTCCATGTTAAAATGATAATATTTTGCATATATTGGGTTAAGTAAAATACACTGATAGGAATTTTACCTTTTTCTTTTCTGCTTTTTGAAAGTGGCTGCTAGAAAGTTTGAAATTACCCCTTTGGCTTACATTTTATTTCTATTTTGTGACACTAGCGTAGAGAGTCATGGGTTCATTTCTCTCTTTTTCAGAAGCTCCCTGAAAAGACTATTTTTTCCATTAAGCTTTTATTGCTTTTATTTCCACATCTGTGAAATATAGGCAATAAATAACAAGAAGTACAGACACACTGTACAAGTTCAATGAGATAATGCATGCAAATTTCTCAGCATACTGATTGGCACACAGTAGGATCTCAATAAACATTTGTTAAATGAATAAACTGGTTTGACTGAGTGGGGCCAGGGGATATTAACTTTTTTTCCTGGTTGTATAAATAGTACATGCTATCATAAAATATTTGGCTGATCCAAGAAAGTACATGGAAAAAGTCCCGATTGCCTGGGTTCCTGTTATCTTAAGTTAACTGATTGGTACCCCTCCTTAAATACAGCCTTCTGACCTAGAGCCCAGACTCTGGTGTGAAATTTCAAGCCTACCACTTGAAAAACAGCTTGCCCAAGTGATTTCTTAATTCTCCCTTTTTAGTTTCCCCATCCACTGGGTGGAGACAATAACAGTACCTTCATCAGGTGCTTTGGGGGTTACATAAATTAATGTTTATAGAACATCTAAAATAATGCTGGCACATAATAAGCATTATGTAAATATGCATTCAATATTAACAAGATACACTTGCGTTCTCCTTGTCCACCCCAGTGTTAGCCAGTATTAGGATCTGTTCTGGATCCTTCCATACTGTGGTCCCAGTCCATATAATCATGTATCGTTGTCCGTAATTGCTTGTCTTATAAAAATGTGATTATATTACATACACCTTTCCTGACATGCATTTTTTTTACATACAATACCTAGATTGTGGAATCTTTCTCTGCCAAGTTAATTGGTGTCAACAAGTGACTACATAATAATTCCATGGCAGAGATGGAAATCCTTTTGTATAACTGTTCCCCTGTTAGTGATCATTTCCTTTGTTTGCCTACAATTTCTGAGCATTAAGATGTTCCATTGGAAAGGCAGGGGAGAGGCTGACCTGATGAATTACACTTCCAAATTTGAGTAAGCTTCGGGCACTGAGCTATGGATTCGATGCATATGGCAAGAGGCTCATTTTGAGTTAAGTAACTATATGAAGTCACCCAACAGTTAGATAATTGACCCAATTTAATTTAATTTTCCTATAGTAGGACGATCGCTGGTTTGTTGACTTGATCTATAGGTATGTCACTGTGCATATTACAAACCAGTCAGCTAAGATGAAGCTATTATTACTAATTAAAATCACTTCCCTGCAGAGCCCTCGCCTCCACCACCTTGCTAGTTCACCTGCCCACATTACCCAGGATTCACCCCTTCACGAACGGTTAATGTGTGCCCAAAATCAATAGCTCAATTAACAATCAGGATTGGGGCTTCCAGGCAACAGAGATCAGGATCAATAACTTATGTTCAGCGAAATTAAAGGCAGTTGTTAAGTCAAGTGTTTAAAAGCTGCAGACACGGATGATGCGGATATTAGTCAAAGCCGGTTAGGCTCTTTCTCGGGAGAGATTGAGAAGTCCATCTTCCTCTGCCCTATCTTCTGCATGGGTGGGAAGGTATGGGCTGACCAATTATTTTCTGAAATGAATCCCCTGGCCCTGGGGCTGCCGTGGACATCTGAGTTCCTTTATTGAGGAAAATGCAGCAGAAGCAAAGAATCCAGAATCATCTTTCAGGATCGTCTTCAACATCTTTTGGGAGGGGAGGTGATGCTGGCTACAATCTCTCCTACTTCCTCATGAGCTCCTGGAGTTTGGGAAGAATGTCTTGCCATCTCAATTTCCCTAATAGTCTGCCCCAGGGCACTTAGGACATAGTAATCCTCTTTACCCGGAGTCATTGAACAGAAGTTCCAAAAACCTCTGATTCAAAAAAGGAATAATGCACAGTGGTGGATAGTCAGATTAGAAAATGTGATGGCCTTTCTTGACCACCCTTAGCTCAACCACCTTGAAATCTTCAGATGCAAGAGGAATGAGAACAGTGGACATTGAAGTATGGCATAACTTGCTTCTGGAGGGAACTATGCTCGGATGGACAACCAGGCCAAGGTCCTACCTACTGGAGAGGTCACAGTCCAGCCAAGTGACACATCCTCTTCACACATCAACCAACTCGAAATTGATGCATTTGATTCTGTAGCCATGTGACTAAACACAACAGGAGCTAGCATTTATCCTGGATAATCACTTTACATGCATTCTGTTAAAGGAAAACCCCTCATGGTAGGGACTATTACCTCTCACTACCCTGGTCAGTGCTTGGAGAAGTGGTTGGCATGTAAATGGGTCCCTGCATTGGTACAATAATGCTGCACGGCAAAGACCACAGAACCTCAGCAGCATATAAAAAAAATTTAGTTCTCAGACATCCAAGAGTCAACAAGGAAATGTCTAGGTGGCTCTGCTGATCTTTGCTGAGGACCAGCTGGCCACAGGCTGATCTAGGCTGGCTCTGGCAACGTGACTCTGCTCCACGGGTCTCTCATCCTTCACAGGCTAGCCTGGCATGTTTTCATGGTGGCACAGAGGCACGTGCCCATTTCAAGACTGCACTGCATTATGTTTACTAACATCCTATTGATCAAAGCAAATTGCACAGCTGAGGCCAGGCTCAAGGGGCAGGGTGAAAGGTACTAAAAAGTTATGTAGCAAAGGGTGTGCCAATAGGAAGGGGTGAAGAATTGGGGCCATGATGGCAAATGACCACAGTCCCCACTCAATGTGTGTCGTGTAACAGAGTGAGTGAGCAAGGCTCTGAGCAGGTGGGCATTACACTGTGAGTACAACACAGAGCAGTGCTTTGAACCCTGGCAGGATGAATTCTCGGAAGGGGTGATTTTGGAGGCTGGTAGATTGCTTGGAGAAGCAACCAAAGCAACTCCTATGGCCTAAAGACTTTCCCCTTGCAAACTGAGGCCTAGAGTTGAGTATCCAGGGATAAGAGACATTCTTATTCCAAGCTAGAATCAGATTGTCAAGCCTTTATCCATGGGAGAGAAGACACTCATACCTACCAAGGTAACAACGATTGGTTTGAAAACCTCAAATGAATCCAGCTTTTTAATTCTTTCATTAAAACAAGGTTTTAAAAAACATAAGCTCTTTGTGTTCAATATATGTAAGATGGGAAGAGAGACATGCACAGCAATTACAATGAAAATCATTTATAACCTGTTGATAACAACTGGTAATACTTAGGTGTATTTTCCTCTAAATATGTTCATTATTACTATTTCTATTATTATTATTTACAAACTTAGAAGATGTCTTTGATACAAAACTTTGGCTTCTATGCCATAAACATTTTTCTCCCCGATTAAAAGCCCATTGGAAACATAATTTTCTGTGGCTGCATAATACCTTTTGTGCAGGCAATGCAGTAAGTCATTTGACCAATCTTTAGTTGAATATTTATGTTGTTGTTCAACATTTAACTGTTGAAATAATATACAATTATAAAATAAGTATTTTATAAGTATTATTATTATTATAAATATGATATAAATTATCAGTAATTATGAAAAATGAAAAATAATACTAATTTTAAATTCATATCTTTTCAATACAAAAGTGACAAGTGTATATAAACTTTTGAAAAAGAAACAAAAAAATACCACCCACCCACCACCATCCTTACTGCTGCTAATAGTTTGCTACAATTTCTTCTCGTCTTTTCTCCTACACATAATTTTATGCTCACCTTTTCCTGACTATAAAAGGAACATATGATGACTTTCTAAAACTTTCAAAGTAATTTGAAAGTACAGCAACAAAAAGCAGGAAAAAAAACCCATTCATAATTCTACCACCTAAAAGTGATCATCGAGTCTTTGGCCTCTTTTCTCATATTGCCATTGCCGTAATTAGCATTAATTATTTCTCATTGTCTTACATGCTTGAAATCATGCTAAACTTGCAATCCTTTTTTTTTCTTGTTTTTGCTTAATACTATATATAAGCATTTCTCCTTGTGATTAAAAGCCCTAAAAGAGTTTTAAAATAGCATTAAATATTACAGCACAATATTTCAGTGACTGCAAGTAGATGTGTCCCTTCAAATAGATGTGTTGCAGTTCAACGTCCCCACTGGGGGACAACATCAGCTGTCACGTTTGGCTGCAAGAAGCATCTTTGCACATGCATTTTGATCCCATTTCTGATCATTGCTTTGGGATAGATTGCTGGAAATAGGTTTACTGGTCATGGACTAGAAGTGGTGAATATTTGAAAGACTTCTGTACGCACGCGTTTCTACACAGTATACACGGCAAGCACATAGGGCGCAGCATGCTGTATCCTGATTTTTAACTTATTTTGTTAGGATGGGCATTTCCTCCTAAACCTCAGTCTCCTTGAAGGAAGGGATGATCACAAACATTTTGAATTCCCCATCCAGTGATCGGCACAGGAGCAGGCACACATCTACCTCCAGAGGCAGCATAGATGAGCAGTGATGACACCGAATTGCAGATCTAGACAACCTAGGTTTGCATCCTGGATGTGTGAGTTAATTATCTCTCTGACCTTTAATTCCCTCATCTGCCAAAGCAGAGACAAGATAGTCCCCACCTCCCTGGGCTGTGGTAAGCATGCAGTGCATATACAGCTCCGGGCATGTGCTAAGCCCCCCAGAAGCATAAGCTTCATTCACTCCTTTTGACTTGGAGGAGTCTGTGCATTGGTTCAGAGCAGGAACCTTCAGATTAATGCAGCCTAAGTTTTGTGCTGCTTCCATGAAAACTTCAGATATCACTTTAACTCCAAGCGTACTCTCTTCGTTGGTAAAAACGGACTGATAACCATGCCTACCCTTTGGTATGTTTGGTCTACGAGGATGAAATACGGTGATACAAGTTAAGCGTTCAGCGTACTTGCCTGGCAGCTAAGAAATGCTTAATAAATGGGAGTTCCAACAGTCGCCATAGAGGGGATACGGGCTCGCAGTTCCGTATTCCAACTCCATTCTCAGTGACAGCCAGCATCAGGAAGACGATGTGTCCTTGTAGACATCTTTTTCTTTTACAGTCATAAACATCTATGTGTGCTGTGGGGACAGTCACTGTTGCTACTCTGATCCGATTTTCCTTGCACCCTTTTTAGGCCATTCGTGGCTTGGGAGTCTCCCTTTTATTTCTGTTCTTGAGGCAGGTCCTGGTAATACGGTGAGAGCAGCTGTCCTCATAGGCACTTCTCACCTACACATTGGAACTGCCTTCAGCAAGACGCGGTGTTAAGAAGTAGATAGAAGGCAGCTGAAATCACCCTGAGAAGCACGCAGTTTCCTTCGCCATTCTGGGATGAGGACCTCTTCTATTCTGTTCTGTCAATGCGAGACCATAGAAATGACAAGGACTTTGTAAGACATCAAGGTGCTAATTTACCCATCGCAGGGATTTGAGAGCTTTCTAAAACACTTTAGAAAAGGCGCTGCATTATCAGCCATTTCTTGTCCATGCTGCATCTTTCATTTCATAATTGCATTCTTAAAATTTGTGCCTGATGAATAATCAGCTTCATCTCCCACTCTCAATTATGTTTACTGTATAGCATTTCCCAATGGAGCTATTCAGAACACACATTCATTAGCTCCATCCAGTGTTTTCACAAAAGAAAAACATATCTCTTTCCCCTGAGATTTTTTTTTTTTTTTTTTTTTTTTACTGAGGGACAAGAGTCCTACCAAAAGCATGGCGGAGGCAATAGGGGAGTTTGCTGAACCATCTCAGTGGTAAAACATTTTCCCTTTTGATTAATTTTCTCCTGAAACATAGACCGATTTCGCTGAGTTTGAATGGAAAATTTTAAAGCGTTCCTGCTGAAGGGTTAGTTGCTCACTTTCAAACGCATCCTGGGCTATTTCTGCAGGCAAATGTATAGCTTTAATGATTATTCATTTTTTTTATTAATCAGAGCCTCAGACTGCTAACTTATAAAGTGACATTCATCCATTACAGTGTTTCTCGACTCTGTCTTCACATTAGAATCACCTGGGAGCATTTAAACGCTGTCAGCGCCAAGAGCTCCCACTCAGTCCAATTAAATCAGTATCTCTGGGCATAGAGCCTGGGCATCTGTATATTTTAAAACTCCCCTGGTGATTTCAGTTTGCAGTCAGGAATGAAAACCACTGAGGTAGTGAGAAAGCCCTCATTTTACAGATCAGAAAAAGGGAAGCTCAGAAAGGGTAGCTGATTGCCTATTGTATCCAGAAAGGAACAATGCAATGGGTCCGGTACACACTGGGTGCCCTACCTGCAAGGCACCGTAGTAGGGCTTCCAGGACATTTTCTTATTCTGCCCTTATAATGACCAAATGATTTTTTTTAAAACCTCATGTTACAGTCAAGGGAACCAAGGTCGTAAATGCTGAGACCAAGGTCATCTCGTTGGAAACTCGGACACACACCTGTTCAATGATTCCCAGCATAATGCTTTTCTTATTAAATCTCTCCTTGTATACTGTTGGGGGAATGTCTTTGTAACCCTATTCACAGAGGGGCATTTGGGGCTATTATGCATGGCGGTAGGCTAGTGGTACGTCAGTGGCTAGAGCCTCTCAGAGCTTGATACATTTGTTTAACAAGTAAGTGCTGGTGATTGTTCATCAGAATTGTTTGTTCGAAAGAAAAAAGAATCTTCATCCAACTGGCTTAAATAAAAAGGGAGGGTATTGGCTTACATCATTTTTACATCTAAGTATCCCAAATCTAGGTGCTCAAATCCTACAACAAGGAATCTCATTTAGCCTGAGTTCGCTATGCGCTCAGGAGTGATATTCTTGGGCTGTGATTGGCCAGCTTCCAGTCATGTGTCTGCTCTTGAACCAATCACTGTGTGCAAGGGAATGCAGTTGTCTCATTGGCTGGGTTTGGATCACCTGACTGCCTCTGTCCCCCCCCACGCCACCTCGCCCCAACCACCACAAGGAGGTGGTGGTGGCAGGTTCACATAGCCATGTGGACCCAAGGCTGGGAGAAGAGGCTCCTTTCCCAGAAACTAGGGGTCAGGATGCTGTTGACAGAAGAAAATCTATTCTGGAGAGGCAAAACAATGGATGCCCATGACATTGGACTAGAAGGGATCTAATTAAACTTTGAAACTCTTGAGAGAGATGGACATCAAGGAAGAGTCCATGTAATTGTGAGCTCACACCTCCCAAGTTGCCCGACCATGGCTTTTGAGACACACCTCCCCGGGGGGGGGGGCCCACAGATTGCATCAGGCCTGGAATGCCAACCACGTCAATGCAGAAATCAGTCAGCCCCTCCTTTCTGGGCCAGGATGGAGAGAAGGAGCCACATGGGGACTGTTTCCTGACGATGGGGTTTCAAATGTTCCAACAGCATGGTTTGCTTATGGGGTGTGTGTTATGGGGTGTGTGTGTGTGTGTGTGTGTGTGTGTGTGTGTGTGTGTGTGTGCATGCGCAAGAGAGAGAGAGAGAGAGAGAGAGAGAGGGAAGGTGAAGGTGTGTTGGGGCTGACTGACTTACAGGGAATTAGTAGGAGCTTAGAGGCACCCAATGACGCAGTTAGTTACTCTGCACATTTGATGAATAACAGCAACATCATTTATTGCTCCAGCAATGAACGTGCACAGCTGCTAAAGAAGTTTTTATGAGGCACTGTTTCAAGAGACATGAGTGGTGTGGAGACAGTGCTGTTTTGAGTTGATGTGCCAGAAGCCTAGTCCTTACAGATGCTGGCTGGAGTGGCAAGAGATTCCAGCTCACGGATCAGGAGACAGTAATAAGGGGAGACAGTGATGGAAGGCAGGTGGGTAGGCAACAATCACTGAGGATGTTTAGCTATTGGTTATGGAATGTTCCAGAAAGTGAGAAGAGTAAAGGGCAAGATAATTAGATAATCAGAAGACCAGGCATATAGAAATGTTGACAGGGGTGAATGAGACTTATGTACAAAAATGTTTAACAAAGTTACTGCTAAAAATGGAAATAACTCAATTATTTTTCAATTATATAACAATAGAGGACTGAACCGATTATGATTCATTCATTTATATGCTGTTATATTAAATGTAATAAAATGGGGAGATACTCTTTGGTTGATGGGAAATGAGCAGGGACCCAAAGAGACCACCATCCCAATCATATTGATTTCATTGTATGGTCCCACCGATCGTTCTTTCTCATGCCCTGAATGAAAGCATGTTTTGTTTGTATGCTTTTGAAGTCAATACATCTACATGGCGGAAACTTTGGAAAGCATCGGAAAATATAAATTAAATGAGAACAACCCAACATTCCATTACCTCGTGATAACTGCTGCCAATGTCTTCATGTATTGCCTTTCAGTTTTTGGTTCCTTTTCTCCCTGTGTGGGTTACCCTAGGCTTCCCGAGTGTTCTGAATCTTTGGAAACACCCTTGCTTTTGCAGTTAACATAGTTTGAGCCACCTTTTCTTAACCTGTGGATAGTCCAACGCCTTACAGAGATATCTGCGGATTTAGTGATTTCACTCTATTTTCTTTCACGCTGGCTCCTGGGATCTCTCACTCCCCACAGGAGAATTTTCCATGTATTTTCTCAAAAAGGCTGTGGTGTGAAAAAGGTCTAGGGTAAGCTGGGTGAATTACAAAAAGCGGTGAATGTCACTCTTTTTGGAATTCGTTGACTGTCCCCCACCACAGGGCATTGCTCACTGTCACACTCCTCGGTAAATTCTAGCCCACCACGATCCCGACTGCTACCTTGATCAACTAGCATTCGATTAAATATTCCTGCTATATATTAAGCGATTTAATCCTCTCTATTGCATTCCCTCTGGAACATATATGAAGCTTTGAACTTCAAATTAAGAAATTACTACACTGTTATGCCCCTAAACTAAAGAGAGATTATTCTTCTAATATACATTCTTCTGCCCCTTAGAACAACCAAGTTTGACTTCTTGAAATTACATATTTGTATACACACATATCTACACACGTAAAATATATATTTATAAAACACATACACATATATAAGATATACATAAAGAATATACATAGTGTGTGCGCATATATGTGAATTTTAATGGAAAAGTACTGTACATAGCCCTTTATAACTGGTTTTTTGCACACTGTATTTTGTAGAATGCAGGATCATTCTATGATCCTCCATGAAATATAATAAACACCAGTCTTTGACATACCATTAAGAACGAAAGAAAAAAATTATGGCATGCCATTGATTTTAAGACATATCCTGACTTCATTGACATTACAGTGTGAAGACATATATATCTTAGAATAAGTGGAACAGGGTTATGTATCAATCAGCCATTGCCACAATAAAACTACATAGAAAATCACCCAAAACTCAACTTAGTAGCATACAATAATAGGGAACTATTTATAGCTCATGCATCTGTAGGTTTGCTTCTGGGCAAGGGGGAGTCTGCTCCGTCTGTGCCATTTTGGGGCCTGGACTGAAGGGATAGTGGCCTCTATGGTATGTTACCCCTTGGAGGTTGCTGGTGGATAAGAGGGCATGCCCACAGAGGAAGCAGATTTCGCATCTGTTTTTATTGTGCAGTCTAACATCCTATTAGCCAAAGCAAGTTACACAGCCAATGTCAAAGTCAAGATGTGTATATGTGGATATATATTCCACCCATCATGTCCAGGACATGTGTATATAATAATGCACTCCTGGGGAGGGAAGCACGGAGACCAAAAATTCAATCAATGGGGTATTTCAACATCATTATGTCTTATACCCCTTTGTATCCTGCCTCATACTTTTGGGAACAAGGTGAGTCATAACAATCATAAAGTTCAAGAGAAGAAATGGAAGTAAACCCACCCAAATGCTCACAACGGTTGCTGCAAGAGTGGTGGCATGCAAGATGGGTTCTGTTTTCTTCTTTGTCCCTTTGATCTAAGTTTTCTATGATGAGCAGGTGTTACTTTTTTTTTTCCCCAAATTTTTTGAAATTTTATTGAACATTCTGTTAGGAGTCAGTCCTAGGCTAGGAGGTTCTCTGTTACAGTAAGTGTTGCCTCTGAAAACAATTTATGGTGCCTCATCTGCTAGAATGGCCTCTTATGACCAAAAATGAGACATGGTAACTAAGGAAGAAAAGAACACAGTTTTACTGAGGTGTAGTTTATATAGCATAAAATTCACTTGTATTAAGTGTGCATTTCAATGATCCCTTCACGAGGTGCTGGGTTCTCGCAGGTGTAGATGTAGTCTGGCTGTTGTCCTGTATCTTCTGGTCTCTCTTTTCGGAATAGTTGTATTTGTTGTCTTTTTAAAAATATATATGTTTTTGGGAGGAGATTTCTGCTGCTCTACTCACGCTGCCATCTTGGCTCCGCCCCTTCAGGTGTTACTTTTTAAAGTCAGACGGTAAACTTCCACCTACAGAATTCCTTATTTCCTTTTAAAAAGTCCAAGTAGGAAGAGACTTAAGGGGAGAAAGAACCGGTGATTTCCGAGGAAACTCAGAGGAAGGCACTGGTTATCGGGGAGGGTAGCATCCGTATATATACACAATTAGGTCAGTTAGGTCCTCCAGGGGTAGAGAATTCAGGGGTATGACGTAGACGATTAAGATAAGACATTCTGACCCTGGGGAGCAGGACAACGGTGTTCATCAGCAGGGGTGGGCTCAGTTGGAACTGGGTTTGTGCCGATAGACCTCCAGGGGTCAGAACAGTGGGTCAGGAAGATGAACTCGCTGCTTAGCCTCAGAGCATTGAGCCTGACACCGTCCTACCTCCCGGGAACGTGTGCCTCCAATTAGGTTTGGAGAAGGAGGGGAGGCTGAGTTTGGAGGTGGAGCCAAGGGGTTGTGAGCCAGTTCATAAGAAGAGGCCGAGCAGGACCTGACAGGTGTTGGCTGACAAGCCAAGTGCAGTCCAGCTGCTGAGGATCACCTGACCAGCGGCTCATTAACCTTATCGATCACCTGGAGAGGGTAGGAAACTACAGACCACAGGGCCACCTGCTTCCAGACACTCAGATTTGCCAGGCCTGGTGGGGGAGGGGGACTTGAGAATGTGCATTTCAAATAAGCACCCAGCCGATATGGATGCTGTTGGTCTGGGGACCTCACTTTGAGAATCACCACACTAAGGCAATTGGTCTCAACTTGCAATTTGTACCACCTGGAGAGCTTTTAAATATCCTCATGCCTAGGCTGCACCCCAGACCAATTAAGCTAGAATCTAGGGGTGGGACTCAGTCATCAGCATTTTTTTTTAGAGCTCCCAAGGTGAATGCAATGTGCAGCCGAGGTTGGAAACAGCTGCCCTAAGGAGAATTAATTTAATCTGTTTAACTACTGAACACATTGGCAGCAGGTACTGAATTAGTTCACCACCACCCACCACCCCTTTCTCGGTGGACCAAGGCTTTGAAATTGTTCCTGTGGAAATCTCCTGGCACAGGGAAGCTTCACACTTGGAGCTCAATCACCCTCCTGGATCCCAAGGAAATTAGGTAAATTTGGTTGAGGAGAGAATGAGAAGAAATGGGGGAGCATCTGCCTGGTTATGTCCACTTTGGAAAGGGAGAGGTCATGGGCAAATGCAAGCTGCTTTGGTTGAAAAGCGAAGTCGTCAGCACGATGTGGTGTGAGCATAGCGGGTGGAGGGATTTTGTCAGCCTTCTTTCTGAGCCATTTCCACAAGCCTGCAAAGTTACCTTGGAAGGAGTGATAGCAGACACTTTAGAGCTACAGGTTGAAGGAGGTGGAATCTGCCCCAGGCTTTGTCTTCTTTATCTCTGATTACTCTTTCTATGAGACTTTCTTTCTTCCAAGTCATGCAACCAGCAAATACCAATCTCTGGAGTATTTTTTATCTGAGATGGCAGCCAGCTCTTTTCTGATGAGGCGTTAGCATACAGCATATACCTGCTCCCACGGGAGAAGTCTGACACCCCTCTACGTGACACCTTGATAAAGTAGGCCCTTGGAAATCAAGGGGAACTCATTAGTGTGAGGAGCCGCTCTCTAATGGCAGGAGTACAGGCTTGGGGGCAGAAGCGGAACTGTCTTCAATGACTTTTTATGGGCTATATTGGGTCCCTTCCAAATTCATGTATGGAAGTCCTAAGTCCCAATACTTAGGATGTGACTGTTTTTGGAGATGGGTCTTTAAAGAGGCAATTAAGGTAAAATGAGGTCATATTAGCGGGCTGGTACCTTGTGAAGCTAGGAAGGGATTTAGGCACAGACGTGCACAGAGGGAAGAGCACGTGAGGACCCAGGGAGAGGCAGGGTCCACAGGGCAAGGGATGCAGCTTCTGGAAAAACCGACCTGGCCAACACCTCGGTCCCCCGGAACTGTGAGTAAAGAAATTTCTGTTGTTTAAGCTACCCAGTCTGTGGTACTTCGTATGGCAGCCCTAGGAAATGAATACTGATTTGAATGGATCATTTGTGGAGGGATTCGATTAATTTCCACAGGACTGAAGAAAATGAGTGGAAATGAGAGGCAGATGGAGTTGGACTATAATAAATATAATTAAATGTTCTTGACTGGGTGCTGCTAACATAAGTAGTACCCCCTTTAAATATCGCTTGTCTCCGACTAGGAGTATGGCAGTTTTGTTTTGTAACTGGGAGAGTAAATATTTTTTGGAGTGGTTGGGGGGCCCAAGTGTGGAATAGGAGATGCACGAGGGATGGAATGGGGTCCTGGCCTTCATGAAGTCCCTTGGGCTTATTTTGAACCCCTATGGAAAGAGGAGTTTAGATGCCTAAGTTGAAAAAATTTGGACAGAGTCGATGTAATGTATTTTAAGTAATTCCTTAGCATAATTCCCAATACACAGAAACACTCAGAAATGTTAGTTGCCAGCTTGTCCACTATCCCCTTCGCTTTCTGTGTTTTCGTAGCGGGCACCTTTTGGTGGGTGGTGAGCTGAGCCCTCTGACTGAAGCTGATTGGACCAGGAATACTCATGTGACCCAGGCTGGGCCAATCATGGTCTCTTCCCAGGGAATTTGGAATTGGACCTGAAAGACTCCGGACTCTATTAAGCTGGTTCTACAGAAATGGAGGAGCTGAGGCATACCTATTATTATGATTTTTTATGAGTATTATTATGCCCTGTGTACTTCAGGTTTGCAGGGAGAGAATGACAGAAGTTCTGAATCTTAGACAGAAGTGCAGGTGAGAAGTAGAAAGAAGTTAGTCACTGCTGGGTTTTCATTTTTCAGCTCCCCTTGCATTCCTGCCCTTGGAGCCTATAACACACCCCTGAGATTTCCAATACAAAACATTCCCACTGGACTTAAGTCTTTCCACCAAGACTCTTCACTGAACTTTGGTGAAATCTTGCTGTGATGGGCCTGAGAACTCTTGTATATTCACCTTTTTGTCTGCATGAACGCCATAAACCAGGTTACTGTTACTTGCAGCCGCAGATCCTGATTTAAAACTCCTCTGAACCCCCTTGACCAGGCTGGGATGAGCTGTGCTCATGCCCCCAAATACCTTTGCTCCTTCCTATATTGATGGCTGACCATCACTTTGCAGAAAAGCTGCATCACCTCATGTGTCCTTATCAAAGAAATTGAGGAGACTGGTGGTTCCTGTTTAAAACTAGGCATTCTGAGTGCCCTTAAGACTTCTGGACTCAGTTTCTAAAGGGAGTTTAAAGTAGAAGTCACTTGATTTGGCCCAAGAGGCTAATTAGGCTTGATTCATCATTTACTCCTATCTGTGAAGTTCAGTACCCAACCTGACCCTACAACTGGTTGCTCCTGAGCTTTAATTCATTCTGGTGGCCGATTTGCCATCTCCTTGTAGAGAGACCTTTGAGTGGCTGACTTACACATGATGAATGATGTGGTGTTAATTGTGCTGACTCCGGTGCCGTTTTCTAGTCTCTGCACTGAGGCAGTGATGTGGGAATGGAATGAGATGTCCAGCACCCAGAGATCAGCATGGTGCCTTTGCATGTTTGGAGTTGTTATTATCCTATCTTAACTTAGATGAGGCCACAAAGAAGAGGCCCCAGGTTAGGCCCCACAGGTTATCCTTCCTCACTCTCCTGATGACAGGATGGAGCATGGAGGGTTGATGGATGGACCAGGTGGATAGATTTTGTCTGTCCCTTTTCCAAAGCTGAGGATTAACTGGACCCACAAGTTGGAATCTGACATGAGGCTTTATATCTCCTTGCCTGGGATGGTGGCCATATATTTAAGCCTTCTGGCCAAGGAATCTTTCAAGGCCAATGCTTCAGCTTGCTTCCTGTGTTTAGGTGAATCAGCTAGTATCTCCCAGGAGGTGCAGAATAGCCGGGTAGGTGGGTTTTTAAGAAAAGTGTGCTTGTATCTGTGGACGTCCCTCTTGATTCATTTGTCTCTGCATCTCTCCTCACGTCCTTGTGTGCATCTGTTTTACTCTTTCTCTTTGCCTCTCTTGTTTCCATTTGGTGGGGTTATGAATATTATTTGAGTGTGTCCATGTCCAGGAGTATGTGTTTTCATGTATGAGATTCTTTGTCTGCCTGTGGGGATTGCATAAAACTTGTGAAAATAAAACCCTTCTCCAAAAATGGGAAAATAGCATTCTTCTCACTCGTTCTTTAAGCAACTCATTTGTTTTCAAATGTTTTTTTTTAAAGGTTAAATAGTTACTTCTTTGCTGGTGTAGAGATTTTGGTAGTGATTTTGATAATCACTTTCCTGAAGGTTCTTTTAGAAGAACACTTTGAATCTGCCCATTCTAGGATTTCCTTATAGCCTGAGATAAAACACCTTGATCAAGCTTCCATAAAAACACACATCACATCAATTAACAGATATCGCCAGGGGCAGGCTCCTTGTTCAACATCTGCTCCTTTATTACTAAAAGTACCAGCAGAATAATTTAAGGGGAGCATGTCTGTGGATTTCTACTAGTCCCCAAGAGTGTAGAGATTTCCACTGGGCCAGCTCACATTCCTAAGAAGCCACATTAACACTCCATGTTGAACCTGTGGGGTGGCCCATTTTCCTCCCCGATTCTGTCATAACCATAAAGGCTATGGTTATTACAAGGTGGGAGCAGAGCTTGATCTCTCCCCTCAGGGAACTGGTTTTCCCAAAAGGCATCAAGAACAAGAAATAATGAGTGATGAAGAGTATATTTCTTGAGTATTTACTGTATGTTAGTCACTGTATTAGGGATTTCACATGCAATGTCTCATGTAATGCTAAACCGATCCCATAGGGAGACATTATTATTTGCATTTGAAGATGGGGAAGTTGGGCACAGAGTTCAAGTATGCTGATCAAGGTCCCTTAGGTGGTGAGTGGCCATAGTGCACAGCGATAGCTGTTGGTTTCCATCTTCCCTTACTTTGGGAATGACCCTGGCCTGCTGACCTAAGGACTGGGTATGTGTTGGAGATCAAGCTATTCATAGTACTCATCTTTTGGGCAATGATGATTGATCTTGGGTAGAACTGACCCAGCATGTCCAGTGAGAATCCATCTCTGAGAGGAAGGAGTCTTTTTCCTGTGTGATTGCTGAGCTGGAGTGTCAGTAGCTATTTTGTCCACCATGTGGAGATATTTCTCTTTCTGCCTTAAAAAAAAAAAAAAGATCAATAGGCAAAGAGAACCAGAGCAAGCAAAGATGAGAACCAGATGGAGGGTGAATCCCAGTAGGGTCATGTCCAGTCCCCAGTTCCCATTCCCAAAACCTTGATTTATGCAGCTCTTCCCTCCATCCTGCAAGTGACCACGTTATCTGTCCCTCCTCTGAAGCCAATACATCTCTTCTGTGGCTTCAGCATGGCTGAAGTGGGTCTGGTGGCTTAAAAACATCCACAAATGGCTACTGCTTCATTGGAGAGATAGAGTCTGATTCTTCTTTGTCTGGGGACTGGACTTAGTGATTCACTTCTAACAGGTAGAATAAAGTATAAATGGTGGTGTGCAACTTTGGAGACTGGATTGTAAAAGCACTGCAGCTTTCCCTTTGTTTTTCTCTTCCCTGGGCCACTCACTTTGGGGGGCAGCCAGCCGCCATGATGTAAGGACACTCAGACAGTTATGTGGGGAGGGCCACATGCTGAGTAGCTGATGTTCTTGTAAAAGCCATGGGAGTGAGTCATCCGGGAAGTGAATCCTCCAGCCTTGAGATGAATGTGGCCCCTGCCGATGTCCTCACTGCATCCTCACGAGGGACTCTGATTCCTGACCCATGGAAACTGTGAAATAGTGAATGCTTGTTCTTCTAAGCTGCTGAAGTTCGGGGTCATTTGTTACACAGCAATAGATAACGAATGCAGTGGGTTTTTGTCACTTAGAATCAACAGAATCTGGACAAGTTGAAAGGTAGAGATGCCACCCACACTAAGAAGATGCTTATTGCTCATCTTTCCATATCTATTTTCCCTTCTCCTGCCTAGAGCCAGGATTTTCCTCTGGGTAGCTTAGCATCTTGCCTGATCTCAGTTGTATACTTTGGGTGGGACTGACTCCAGTGTCAGGGGCCAGCTGTGATTGATATAAGCCAATGAATTCCATTTCCTGGCTAGAGTGATTGATTTTGGAATGGGCATCTCATCCCTAAAGAGCCACTGACAAGCAAGGAGATAACCTTGAACCTACCAGGGAAAATTCCTCTCTGTTATGAAGAAGACTTCAGAAAATTCTTGCTTCCCTTTCCTAGAAGATGTGGTATTAAGATATGAGGGTGGGTGTTCCTGCAGCCATTTTGCTGACATGAGGCAGTTATCCAATATGGGGTACTACTGTATTTTGGAGAACAGAGAAAAGAAAGTGATAGATATTTAGTCTTTGGCTATATTGTTGGCTGACTGGAACAAGTCTTACCCGAAGCCCTCTGCAACGGTTTTTGTTATGTGAGTCTATGAATTCTGTTTATTGCTTAGACCACTTTAATTGTGATTTTCTGTTCCCTGAAACAAAAAGGTTCTTAACTGAGACACAAACCCAGGTCTGTTGGAATCCAATGCTCACTCTCTTAAGCTGTATCATATCAGACCATACAGAACATGATCAATGGACTTTTGTTTAAAGTTGTATTGGACACAGGCTTTTCCAGCTTCCTATTAAAAAATCCCAAGAAGACATAGAAAAATGGAAACTCACTGAACTCTGAAAGCCAAAACTGATGATGAAACTGTTGTCAGAATCTGCAAGAATATTCCGCTAATCATAAGACTGATGGAGCTGAATTGAGAAGCACAAAATTATGGTTAACATGTATTTTGAAGTCTAGAACAGGGCAATCCTGATATCTATAAACAGCTAAGGAGAAAAGCTCTTCTCCACCCACTTCATGACCTAATGACTACCTGCCAATGGCTGATCTCGGCTTTGTGGATGCTGATGTTTGTCGTGTTACAGCGTTGCTGAAAAAGTCTTTTAAAAAATATATTTCATGCTCAATAATTGGTTATTCTAGGTTATGCAATGGCTTAGAAAAATAAATAAATCTAACTACTTCTTTAAAGCAATACTTCAAGATATACTCCAGCTAATTGGGAGAGAAATTATAACAGAAAACTCAAGAAGGAGAATATTTTTGCATAAAAAGACTGCAAAAAAGTTAATTATGAATGTTGACATACTTTTTAAAAGACAAGATATGTATTGGGAAAAAAAGAAGCATAATGGGAAAGAAAAGTGTGCTAATTTTTTCTGTTATATAGAGGAGTGTCAATAGGTACCATTTCAGTCTAATTTTTGGTAAATAAAGTTCATGATAATAGTAATTTAAAAATAAAAGTTACTAAATCTTTATTATGTTCTTAGGGGCTATGCAATGTTTCACAATAAAAATCTTATTTAAGAAATATATGTTAAGGAATGCTTTTAATTAACTTAACTCTTTTAATTAATTTAATAAACTGTAGTGTAGTGCATCATATCATTAAGTTCAATAACTACTATGATAGACCCAACTTGATGGAGGGATCTCTTTGCAAGAATCTCTCTCTTATTTTTTTATGAGAAGATTAAATACAATCACGGCGTTAATTATTCAAAAATTTATATGTAAGTCCAAATATTGCAATCAAAATCCTGCTGGGACTTCTAAGGATATTGCAAAATCATTCCTAAGTCTCCCAGAAGATTTAATGGGTGAGTTCATCAGAGGACATTTAAAAGAAGGAAAATGATGGTCTAATGACATGTTGAAAACAAAGGTCCTTGCCCGACCAAATCGAAAATGTTTCATGAGGCTCTAACTTTTAAAACGAAGTGGTTTTGGTACAAGAACAATCAGTGGAGTCAAAGAAATACTCCTGACTAAAACCTGAGCATACGTCTCACATAAGACAACAAAGAGATCATCAAAAGCCAATAGGAAACAAGTACATGCAAGAGCTCATGTTAGGAAAATCGGTTGTTTAGGGAAAAGAAACAAGTTAGACCTTTACCATTATCTTATGCACCCAGATGCATTCCAAATAAGTTAAAGAGATAAAAGTGAAAAAACCCTAAAAACTAAAAACTAAAAAAAAAAAAAAAAAGAATAAATGCAGGTAAATATTTTTCTCAGTTTGAGATAGGACATTTCCAAGCATGAAACTCACAGAAGGAATCAAAAGAAAAATATGAATAGATTCCATTTTAAGGTTCGCGAACTTTGTATAGGTTCTAGAGATCGAATGTACAGCACGGTAAAATGAAATTTGGGAACTCTGTTTAACAAAGCACATTGAGCAAAATGACAGGGGCATGTGGCAATTGGCAGATGGGATTTGCAAGAAATATGTAAAGATGAATAGTTTTGCTAGGCCATGAAATCTTTAAAAAACCCAAAGAAGTATGTGCACAGGACACGAAAAGATGGTTTCTAAAGTGAGATACAAGTGGTCTATGAACATGTAAAGAAAACGTTCATCTTTTATAGGCATCAAAGAAATGGAAACTGGGAAGATAATGAGGCGTGATTTTGCCCATTGAATTAGCCAATTAAAACATGGTGACATGTAAGATGTAGTACTGGCTGGATGGGGTGAGCAGATGTGCTGCTGGTCATCACATAAACTGGTGCAGATTGACATCCTATAGAATTGGGATGATCATACTTCCCCCTTGTGGCAAGGGTTAGGTGAGATAATAAATGTAAAATCTCTCAAATGGTGTGCATACTAATTGCTGACATTGGAGATGATGGCGACGGAGAGCAAAGATTTCAGAGGACAAGGTATTCATGTGTGAACTGGTCCACCCATTGGTGCAGGGCCAAAAAGAACTGGGAGTGGGAGAGAAATGAGAAATGATGTTCTTGTTTGTGTCCTGGATTTATGGATTTGGAAACAGAAGCTGTGTCACAAATGCTCCAAGAGAAGGGACTTATTGGGCTTTCCCTATGATGGATGACACATTCCAGGCTGAATCCCCAGACGGCCTGCTGTCAGGCTGCTGTCTGACAAGTGACCTCTTTTGACGTCCCCTGCTCCAAGCCAACAGATCTGTGTCACCTTAACCTCTCTTCTGATTCTTCCCTTCCTCATCCACTAATGTGGTTTATTCAGAGACTGTCCCAGAAACACACTGAGGAAGAAGACAGACTTCTTGGCAAATCATACCTGATTCCAAACATACGAGTTGACCCCAGTGGCTTCGGATTACACTGACCCCAGGTAAAAGGCCTGTCTTTCCTTCTCCTTTCTTAGCTTTGGATTCTGTACAGCAGTGGCCGTTGTTTGATTAGAAACATACAAAATATTACCCTAACCAGTGGTGGCTGTCAATATCTTGTTAAGAGAAGAAAGGTTTTTAAACATTGTCTAGTAACGCATTGGGCTTCAGCATGAGCCGGCATCCGATACCCAACTGATGTGAATGTTAGTGAAGCTAGTGATTCCTGAATCCTGAAGTGGTGTCCGTAATCTAGTTGCTTTTGCACACCCAGAAATTAACTAGAAACTGCACACCCTCTGTGCAGACAAACTGAGAAAGCAGCGCCTCAATTTGAGAACGTTTTCCAGATGCAAAAGACAGCTGTCTACAGAGACGCTCAGGAAAACAGCCAAGCTTGCTTGCTCCATGTTCTCATGTTCTAATTAGCATATCGGTGCCTTACGTTACAATAATAGGATGTCAGGTGAAGCTTGGAGCTCACATTTTGAAATGTGGAAGGAAATGCCAATTTGGGGGTGGTCCTCAGTTTTTATTTTTTAGGAGTTCAAAATTTGCTTTCTGGACCATCCTTATATTTCTTCAGGAATGACTGTTTTGGAGTGCTCCACCTGCCGCCCCGAGGCCGGGCAAATACTCCCCGACCGTCTTGGAGAATTCCTAAGGGTGGCAGCGTAACCATAAGGCAGGTGCTTCGGACTGAGATGGCTAGTTTCCTTTTAGCAACGTAAAATGGCTGTAGTGGCACAACGGGGTCATTTTAAAGTTAAAGTGTTTTCCTAAATCTGAATATGGAGTGCCTGGAAATTGTTGGTGGGTCTTGGGCACTGTGTAGATGCGTGTGATCTTGTCGGAGCGCTTGTTCACCATCCCTGGTGGGAGGGAATGGCCGCGGCAGAGAGGACCAGCCTGACACAGTACGTCAGAGGGAGGATGGAGGAGGTCTGACCCAGCACACCCTGCTCCGCGGGTGCCCTGGATGCCCCGCGGTGTGTGGGATGTGGCATGTGCACAGTCTGACAGTTAACCCGTTAGCTAGTTCAGTAGCCTTCTTGCTGGACCTCTGCCTCTGCTTTGATGGCTCTCTCCTTGAATCTGCTACCCAGAGCAGCTAAAACGATCTTATCTGATACAGAGCTGGGGCATATCAACAGCACCCCCCAAAAATTGCACTCATGGTTTTTAATTGTTGTCATTACTGAGATGAGGTCCAATCTAGCTGTGCTGCTTCTCGGCCATCCCTTGGGGTTTTTGGGCTGTGAGTCAGTGAAACAGGACACCGCCGCTGACCTGTAGTCATTCCTGATGAGGGAATGGACTCTGAGGGCCGCTTCACAGGCATGCAGACGAGAGGGTTCCAGCGCACTGGCATCTTTCCTTGAGAGAAGAGGCCACTAAGAGAGGGCAGAGGAATAAGAGAATTAGAAAATTCAAACGGATTCAAATCCAGGTACAATCCCCATTCCTCCTGGAGTCCTGATCTCGGGGAAGCACACCCACCCACCCCTGCACTTGTTTAGTATCAGGCACAGTGCGTGTTGGGAGCACACGGAAATGGTGCACGGAGTTTGGGCTGACGTTTCCCCACTGGTGTTCTCAGCCTCTGCACCTCCCTCCTCGATGTCCGGGGAACCACTTCACAAAGAAAACAAGTTGGAAGTGTCGTAGCTGACGACTGGTATAATCCACAAGAGAGAATATCTGGGCAGGGTGTCCTTCAGGACTAGGAAGCCCTTGAGATCCCGGTGGTAGACAGAGATGTGGAGGGTGGGGACAGACATCAGCATTCAAATCCTAGCTTTGTTATGCAGCTCTCTGAGTGATTCAACATACTAAGCCCCCCTCACTTGGTGCATTTCATACTGAGCCTGCCTCCCGAAAAGGCAAGCAGTTATCTCGGTGCTTAGCATGAGCTTGGCCCTCAGTGAAACGCTAATTGTAACCACGCTGCCACTTGCTAATTGTAAAATCTCAGGAACATTTTTTAGCCTATCTGAGACCTGGGTTCTTCACCCGCAGCACAGGGGAGAATCCATCACAGATTTGAGTGAAGATAGTCTGAGATGATGCAGAGACCACACTTGGCACATTGCGGGTGATAATACACGTTTACGTCTTCTTTGCTTCCTGAACTCTTCATCTCTCCAATGTACTGGGAAAAATGGAAATAGTGGAGTGATTGCAAGGTTTTTATGTAAATGTGCAAACACACTGGCTTTAGGGTTAAATGACCCAGGTTGATGTCATAGGTTGATGCTTGCGTCCCCTCAAACTTTATTTGCTGAAGCCACAATCCCCAAGGTGATGGTATTAGGAGGTGGGTCTTTCTAAGTGATTAGGTCATAAGGGTGACGTGTCATGAGTGGGATTGGTGCCTTATTAATGAGGCCCCACAGAGCTCCATAGTTCCCTGTCCACTGTGGGATTACACAGGACACAGGAAGTCGGTGGTCTGGAGCCTGGAAAGGAGGTCTTGCCAGAACCTGACATTGGCACCCTGATCTCGGACTTCCAGCCTCCAGAACTGTGAGAAACACACATTTGTCGGCCAGGCCGTCCAATGTATGGTATTCTGTTACAGCAGCCCGAGCTATAAATACAGTTGGATTTTTAACAGTAAACATACGGGGAAAGACAGAGTCCCCCTTCATTCTTGTCCCTGTGGACATTATTCTATGAGAGGTGATCAGTATCAACAAGAAAGAGCCTAGTCCTTGGTAGCTGCCTCATCCTGGATTGAGAGCACGTGGAACTTGCGGGCCCAGATGGAGGTGCAACTGTGTCTCCCAGGACAGAGAAGGAGGAGGCAGGGCCAGGAGGGGCTTTACAAAGTCCAGGGAAAGTGAGCTTTGCTTGCTTGGCTTGTGGAGACAGAACCAATCCCGCAGCCGAGCGCAGGTGGGATCAAAGCCCAAGCCAGGAGAAGTGGCAGAATCGTACAAGAGGAAGGAGGACGGAGAGGGACAGTTCTGGGCCTTTCGGGTCCACCAGCGGTGGGTGGTTAAGACTGAAAGGAGGCTTACAGGAGAAGGAAGGGTGTATTTTGCCCCACCTCTGGGTCCCTGGCGTGTGTGCGTGTGGTGACCTCAGGGTCAGACCTGGTTCTTTTGTCCTGCACGGGGCTGCACTCCCTCTCAGCAGCCTGGCGCAGCACGGCGGGCCCGTGTCCACACCGCCTTGTGCAGAGAAACAAATGAAATTGCTATACAAGTAATGATCCTTGCCCTGCCTACCTGACAGGGGTGCTGATGAACCCAAATGAGATAACATGCATGCTGGTGTTTCGTAAAATACAAATTCAAGTAACCATGCTTTCAATGCATTCCTGGCTGGGTCTGGGTGGCAGTTCAGGGAAACCACTTAACCCGGGGTGGCAGAACGCTTCCTGTCCCCTCAGAGCTGGGTCCCTAGTTAGCATTCCCCGGTGCCAATGGGGCTGCACTCATTCGTGGCTGTTGACCCGTGGGTCAGTCCTTTGTCACTCTGGGCACTGCTGCCTTAGGGAGATGGAAACGGACTTCTCGGTGAGGCTTTGTCAAGTGCCCCCTTCACACAGACCCTGCCTGCCACCGGATGGAGCCACCAGTGGGTGAGGCGTGGCACTGGGGCTGTCTGACGACTATTTCTGCTCCAGGCAGTGGCATGAACAATGTCTGATTAAGGAGATTCTGGGTCGGGGATGAGCCAGCGGCGGCACGCTCTATCTAAATAAGCTCCTGGAAACAGATCTTTATTTCAACACTGGTGTTTCTTCTGTAGCCTTGACATAAGATTCCAATTCATCTGAATTTAGTACATTTCGAGAATTTTTTCAAGAGCATACATGTGAAGGAATGGGTTGACCTTTAATTTATAATCCTTGTGTCATAGAGTTTAGCAGAGCTTAACCTATGTCAGTTGTGGTTCAATGCCGCCTGCCTTGCTTTGGAAAAGGCAAGCCATGTTTTCACTGTCAGTTTGAGAAAAATAAAATAAAATCAAGGAACCATAGGGGATAGTAGGCCTCCATTGCAAAGGGCAGAAGAGGACTAGAGAGAGAGAAGGGAGAACCCTCTAGAAGGATGGAGGAAACCCGAGGGATGGATGAGGTTCTGAAAATATGGAAGATGCTGATCGGGTAAGTAAAAGGGCTTGTGGTTCTTGGTCCCTAAACAGAGCAGCTAAACTGAGACAATGTGGCATCAAAGTCCAGGAACAGAAGTAAAAAAGGCTAATGAGAGAGGCTGAATGGTTTCATCAAGAAGAGATCAAGGACAACATTTTGTATTCTGCATGAATTAAGATGCATGTTGTCTTTTTGCTTTGCGAGCAGACCCTGAGATGCTGGGCTCTGACGCCCCCTCTAGGATGAAGCCCTCTTCCCCTGGTGGCTGGGAGTGTTGTCCCAGGTGACCCTCAGCTGTCAGCCCCTTTGAGGATGGCCTCAGCTGAAAAAACATGCCTCACCCAAGGTGACACCCCCTCCCTGGGGCATCCTCGTCCAGAGCCTGGCCAGTGCAAAGATATGAAGGCTGGTCCTCTCCTCCAGCTTGGGATGAACTTGGCAGGCAGCCCAGCTCCAGAGTGGAGCTGCCTGATGCCTTCATTGGGGCTGCATCATAGCCACAGATTTCCTGCTGTCCCAGTCCTGCCTCCTTCCCCACCCTTTAGGAGGGGTTATTTCCTAGAGCACCCCTGGTAAGTGCCCTGCCCGCTGATCTGCATCTCAGACTCTGCTACTTGACACCCTGCCTGTGACAGGTGCTATTTCCTACCTAGTTTCTGAATTCATTAACAAGTGATGCTAACAAAGATGCTGAGCTTTTGGCAAATGTATCCCATTTGTATTCTCATAGGTGGAAATAATAAAAGGTCATGATAATGGTCCCATGAATATGCTGCCTTCATGACAGAGGGGAATTGAGGTCGGAATGCAATTAAGGTTGCTAATCAGCTGAACATTAGGGGACCAGAGGGACTGGATTATCTGGGTGGGTTCAATGTAATCACAAGGGTTCTTGAAATTGGAGGAGAGTCAGAAAAAGAAGGTCAGAGAAGAAGGTATGATGAGAGAAGCAGGGTCAGAGAGAGGCTACATGGCTGGCTTTGAAGATAGAAGGAGGCGGCCGGCCACTAGCTAAGGACTGTGGGTGGCTTTTAGGAGCTGAGAAAAAGCAAGCAATGGATTTCCCTTCCAGAGGGAATGCAGCCTGTCAACACCTTGATTCTGTTCCAGTGAATCCCATGTTGGACTTAGCCATAAGGTACTCTATTTGTGTTGTTTTAAGCCCCTAAGTTTATAGCAATCTATGACAAAAATAGGAAATTACTACAAGTGGCATGACACTTTTTCAAAAGCTGAAGGACAATATGCTTCAAAAGTCATAAAAATATTCCTAACTCTTTGCCCCTCAAGTAAGTACCCGGGCAAGGCCTACCCATGAAATTGATCATAAAGAAATAACTGAAGAAGGAGCTCTATATTTGGTATTAATTATAGCATTATTTTGATGTTGCCCCTGGATGGAATAGTACATGGCCAGATTTTGTTCAGGACGAAAGCCAGGATGAATCTGATGTCAAGCATTTTAGGACCGATGGGGTGAAATGGGTCAAATAGTTGTGGGTAGGGGACACTTTTCAGACTCTTGAATTGCACTGTGAAGATACCCAGAGCCCTGGATGAGTTCCTAGGGAATATCAAAGCGATTGAAAAGATACATTTTTTTCCCTCTTAGGACTGTAAGGACCCTCTGGCTCATTCTGAGGAGTTTTCATCAACTTTCTAGCTTGTGGTTTCTTTCATTAGACACCGTGCCCGAAATAGGCCCTTAGATTTGAAAATGCGGGGTACCTTTTGGCCTTAGATCAACATGAATAATAATTGAAATGATGCATGATGAATACTCTGCACATCAACATCAAGATGCAATATTGATTACATAAATATTTCAGAACCAATGTTTTTATTTATATATAAGGGTGTGTGTGCATATATATAATATAAATCTGTATTTTAAAAATCACCCAAACTACTCCATTTTTTCTCTGAGTCTGGTGTCCACCTTTTGAGAAGGCCAATTAGGCTTCTACCAAGTGGAAAAGTTAACAATTCTCCTTCAAGACATAGGACCTGCAGGATAATGAAGACAAGGAAGAAATAAGGGTAAATTAGATGGAGAGGCTTTCTGGGTAGGAGCAGAGAACTGTCTTCACGCCTGCTTTAGCGCTGGGACCGAAGTGTCTGATGGGGTGCTAAGTGTTTCCTCCTTTTTAAATTTCATGCTGCAAATACCTCCTTTGGGGCCTCCCCCATCTTCATTCCATCTCATCCCATCCTCTTCACTGATGCACACTAAAGTTTAAGAACCATTCCCTTACTGTTTTGATCCACCAGAGATGTGGACTCAATAGGCCCGAGGTTGGGTGTGGGAATCTGAATTTTTTTTTTTTCAGTGACATCCTAGTTTCTTGGGACTAGCCTCATATAGATAACTCATGAACATTGAACATCATCCCATTGAGTTTAAGAAAGAGGTGGAGTTTAGTCAAAACCCAAGAACAGTTGATCAATGAAGTCTGGGGCTTCAGCGAAAGTCATTCAAGGAGCGCAGGACTGCTCCGGCTTCTCCTCTCTGTTCTCTTCTTCCACATAAAGACACACTAGTGTCTGTTGTGTCTCTGTGTTCCTGGTGCTGCTGTGCTGACCTCCCAGGCTCCTGCCCTTTCCCTTTATTATACAGCTCAGACCTCCCCTGGTCATTATTTCCCACTCGTAGACTAGGCACTGTTTATTGAAGGCAGAGAGTTGATCTTTACAGGTAGACTGCTGGAGGATCCTGAGAGAACAAGAGGGACCTGCAGAATTTCTCAGCCTCCCACCACAAAAATTAGCCAGCTGTTTATCTTCCTCCTTCCCAGGCATCTTCTTTTTTTTTTTTGGTTTCATTAATATACAATCACATGAGCAACATTGTGGCCCCTAGATTCCCCCAACCATCAAGTCCCCACCACACACCCCACTACAGTCACTGTCCATCAGTGTAATAAGATGCTGTTGAGTCACTACTTGTCTTCTCTGTGCTGTACTGCCTTCCCATTGCCCCCCAACCCCACATTATGTGTGCTAATCGTAATGCTCTTTGTTCCCCTTCTCCCTCCCTTCCCATCCACCCTCTCCAGTCCCTTTCCCTTTGGCAACTGTTAGTCCATTCTTGGGTTCTGTGATTCTGTGGCTGTTTTGTTCCTTCAGTTTTTTCTTTGTTCTTATACTCCGCAGGTGAGTGAAATCATTTGGTACTTGTCTTTCTCTGCCTGGCTTATTTCACTGAGCATAATACCCTCTAGCTCCGTCCATGTTGTTGCAAATGGTAGGATTTGTTTTCTTCTTATGGCTGAATAATATTCCATTGTGTATATGTACCACATCTTCTTTATCCATTCATCTACTAATGGACACTTAGGTTGCTTCCATTTCTTGGCTATTGTAAATAGTGCTGTGATAAACATAGGGGTGCATATGTCTTTTTGAAAGTGGGCTCCTGCATTCTTAGGGTAAATTCCTAGGAGTGGAATTCCTGGGTCAAATGGTATTTCTATTTTGAGCTTTTTGAGAAACTTCCATACTGTTTTCCACAATGGCTGAACTAATTTACATTCCCACCAGCAGTGTAGCAGGGTTCCCCTTTCTCTGCATTCTTGCCAGCATTTGTTGTTCCTAACCCAGGCATTTTCTTAATCGCACGCCTTTCATGCCTCCCATGCTACAGGCATTCCTTTGCTCTGCACCATAGTCTTGGCAGAAAGCAACTTCACACAAAAAGTAAAATGTTTCACTGCTTCCCAGAGTACAAGCTTTGAAGGAATCTTGATTAACTCCTTTCTTAGTGCTTCCCTGCCATTTGACTATGTGCTTCACTTTTCATTTACCCTAGTTCAAAAGAGTGCTGTGCTTGTATTTACTTAAAAAACTTTGTGTTTTTTTGGATTTTTTTATTTTTTATTTTGGTATCATTAATCTACAATTACATGAAGGACATTATGTTTACTAGGCTCCCCCCTTCACCAATTCCCCCCCACATCCCCATTCACAGTCACTGTCCATCAACATAGTAAGATGCTGTGAAATCACTACTTGTCTTCTCTGTGTTGCACAGCCCTCCCCGTGCCACCCCCAACACTATACATGCTAACTGTAATGCCCCCTTTCTTTTTTTCTCACCCTTATCCCTCCCTTCCTACCCATCCTCCCCAGTCCCTTTCCCTTTGGTAACTATTAGTCCATTCTTGGGTTGTGTGCTTCTGCTGCTGTTTTGTTCCTTCAGTTTTCTTTTGTTCTTATACTCCACATATGAGTGAAATCAATTGGTACTTGTCTTTCTCCGCCTGGCTTATTTCACTGAGCATAATACCCTCTAGCTCCATCCATGTTGTTGCGAATGGCAGGATTTGTTTCTTTCTTGTGGCTGAGTGATATTCCATTGTGTATATGTACCACATCTTCTTTATCCATTCATCTACTGATGGACATTCAGGTTGCTTCCATATCTTGGCTATTGTAAATAGTGCAGCAATAAACATAGGGATGCATCTGTTTTTTTCAAACTGGAGTGCTGCATTCTTGGGGTAAATTCCTAGGAGTGGAATTCCTGGGTCAAATGGTATTTCTATTTTGAGCATTTTGAGGAACCTCCGTATGTTTTCCACAATGGTTGAACTAATTTACATTCCCACCAGCAGTGTAGGAGGGTTCCCCTTTCTCCACAACCTCGCTAACATTTGTTGTTGTTTGTCTTTTGGATGGTGGCCATCCTTACTGATGTGAGATGATATCTCATTGTGGTTTTAATTTGTATTTCTCTGATGACAAGTGATGTGGAGCATCTTTTCATGTGTCTGTTGGCCATTTGAATTTCTTCTTTAGAGAACTGTCTATTCAGCTCCTCTGCCCATTTTTTTAATTGGATTATTTGCTTTTTGTTTGTTGAGGTGCGTGAGCTCTTTATATGGATGTCAATCCTTTAATGGGTATGTCATTTATGAATACATTCTCCCATACTGTAGGATACCTTTTTGTTCTATTGATGGTGTCCTTTGCTGTACAGAAGCTTTTCAGCTTGATATAGTCCCATTTGTTCATTTTTGCATTTGTTTCCCTTGCCCAGGGAGATATGTTCAAGAAGAGGTCACTCATGTTTATGTCTAAGAGATTTTTGCCTATGTGTTTTTCTAAGAGTTTTATGGTTTCATGACTTACATTCAAATCTTTGATCCATTTCAAATTTAGTTTTGTGTATGGGGTTAGACAGTGATCCAGTTTCATTCTCTTACATGTAGCTGTCCAGTTTTGCCAGCACCATCTGTTGAAGAGACTGTCATTTCCCCATTGTATGTCCATGGCCCCTTTATTGAATATTAGTTGACCATATATGTTTGGGTTAATGTCTGGAGTCTCTAATCTGTTCCACTGGTCTGTGGCTCTGTTCTTGTGCCAGTACCAAATTGTCTTCATTACTGTGGCTTTGTAGTAGAGCTTGAAGTTGGGGAGTGAGATCCCCCAACTTTATTCTTCCTTCTCAGGATTGCTTTAGCTATTCGGGGTCTTTGGTGTTTCCATATGAATTTTTGAACTATTTGTTCCAGTTCATTGAAGAATGCTGTTGGTAGTTTGATAGGGATTGCATCAAATCTGTATATTGCTTTGGGCAGGATGGCCATTTTGTCGATATTAATTCTTCCTAGCCAGGAGCATGGGATGAGTTTCCATTTATTAGTGTCCTCTTTAATTTCTCTTAAGAGTGTCTTATAGTTTTCAGGGTATAGGTCTTTCACTTCTTTGGTTAGGTTTATTCCTAGGTATTTTATTCTTTTTGATGGTATTGTGAATGGAATTGTTTTCCTGATTTCTCTTTCTATTGGTTCATTGTTAGTGTATAGGAAAGCCACAGATTTCTGTGTGTTAATTTTGTATCCTGCAACTTTGCTGTATTCCGATATCAGTTCTAGTAGTTTCAGAGTGAAGTCTTTAGGGTTTTTTTATGTATAATATCATGTCATCTGCAAATAGTGACAGTTTGACTTCTTCTTTACCAATCTGGATTCCTTGTATTTCTTTGTGTTGTCTGATTGCCGTGGGTAGGACCTCCAGTACTATGATGAATAACAATGGGGATAGTGGGCATCCCTGTCTTGTTCGCAATCACAGAGTAAAAGCTTTCAGCTTCTCGCTGTTCAGTATAATGTTGGCTGTGGGTTTATCATATATGGCCTTTATTATGTTGAGGTACTTGCCCTCTATACCCATTTTGTTGAGTTTTTATCATAAATGGATGTTGAATTTTATCGAATGCTTTTTCAGCATCTATGGAGATGATCATGTGGTTTTTGTCTTTCTTTTTGTTGATGTGGTAGATGATGTTGATGGATTTTTGAATGTTGTACTATCCTTGCATCCCTGGAATGAATCCCACTTGGTCATGGTGTATGACCGTTTTGATGTATTTTTGAATTCAGTTTGCTAATATTTTGTTGAGTATTTTTGCATCTACGTTCATCAGGGATATTGGTCTGTAGTTTTCTTTTTTGGTGGGGTCTTTGCCTGGTTTTGGTATTAGGGTGATGTTGGCTTTATAGAATGAGTTTGGGAGTATTCCCTCCTCTTCTATTTTTTGGAAAACTTTAAGGAGAATGGGTATTATGTCTTCTCTGTAGGTCTGATAAAATTCCGAGGTAAATCTGTCTGGCCTGGAGGTTTTGTTCTTTGGTAGTTTTTTGATTACTGCTTCAATTTCATTGCTGGTAATTGGTCTGTTTAGATTTTCTGTTTCTTTCTGGGTCAGTTTTGGAAGGTTGTATTTTTCTAGGAAGTTGTCCATTTCTCCTAGGTTTCCCAGATTGTTAGCATATAGGTTTTCATAGTACTCTCTAATAATTCTTTGTATTTCTGTGGGGTCTGTTGTGATTTTTCCTTTCTCATTTCTGATTCTGTTGATTTGTGTTGACTCTCTTTTCCTCTTAATAAGTCTGGCTAGAGGTTTATCTATTTTGTTTATTTTCTCAAAGAATCAGCTCTTGGGTTCATTGATTTTTGCTATTGTTTTATTCTTCTCAATTTTGTTTTTTTCTTCTCTGATCTTTATTATGTCCCTCCTTCTGCTGACCTTAAGCCTCATTTGTTCTTCTTTTTCCAATTTCGATAATTGTGACATTAGACCATTCATTTGGGATTGTTCTTCCTTCTTTAAATATGCCTGGATTGCTATATACTTTCCTCTTAAGACTGCTTTTGCTGTATCCCACAGTAGTTGGGGCTTTGTGTTGTTGTTGTCGTTTGTTTCCATATATTGCTGGATCTCCATTTTGATCTGGTCATTGATCCATTGATTATTTAGGAGTGTGTTGTTAAGCCTCCATGTGTTTGTGAGCCTTTTTGCTTCCTTTGTACAATTCATTTCTAGTTTTATGCCTTTGTGGTCTGAAAAGTTGGTCGGTAGGATTTCAATCTTTTGGAATTTACTGAGGTTCTTTTTGTGGCCTAGTATGTGGTTGATTCTGGAGAATATTCCACGTGCACTTGAGAAGAATGTATATCCTGCTGCTTTTGGATGTAGAGTTCTGTAGATGTCTATTAGGTCCATCTGTTCTAGTGTGTTGTTCAGTGCCTCTGTGTCCTTACTTATTTTCTGTCTGGTGGATCTGTCCTTTGGAGTGAGTGGTGTGTTGAAGTCTCCTAGAATGAATGCATTGCATTCTATTTCCTCCTTTAATTCTGTTAGTATCTGTTTCACATATGTTGGTGCTCCTGTGTTGGGTGCATATAGATTTATAATGGTTATATCCTCTTGTTGGACTGAGCCCTTTATCATTATGTAATATCCTTCTTTATCTTTTGTTACTTTCTTTATTTTGAAGTCTGTTTTGTCTGATACTAGTATTGCAACACCTGCTTTTTTCTCTCTGTTGTTTGCATGAAATATCTTTTTCCATCCCTTGACTTTAAGTCTGTGCATGTCTTTGGGTTTGAGGTGAGTCTCTTGTATGCAGCATATGGATGGGTCTTGCTTTTTTATCCATTCTATTACTCTGTGTCTTTTGATTGGTGCATTCAGTCCATTTACATTTAGGGTGATTATTGAAAGGTATGTACTTATTGCCATTGCAGGCTTTAAGTTTGTGGTTACCAAAGGTTCAAGGTTAGCTTCTTTACTATCTTACTGTCTAACTTAACTCACTTATTGAGCTATTATAAACACAGTCTGATGATTCTTTATTTCTCTCCCTTCTTATTCCTTCTCCTCCCTTCTTCATATGTTGGGTGTTTTTTTCTGTGCTCTTTTTAGGAGTGCTCCCATCTAGAGCAGTCCCTGTAAGATGCCCTGCAGAGGTGGTTTGTGGGAGGCAAATTCCCTCAACTTTTGCTTGTCTGGAAATTGTTTAATCCCTCCTTCATATTTAAATGATAATTGTGCTGGATACAGTATTCTTGGTTCGAGGCCCTTCTGATTCATTGCATTAAGTATGTCATGCCATTCTCTTCTGGCCTGTAGGGTTTCTGTTGAGAAGTCTAATGATAGCCTGATGGATTTTACTTTGTAGGTGATCTTTTTTTTCTCTCTGGCTGCCTTTAATATTTTGTCCTTGTCTTTGATCTTTGCCATTTTAATTATTATGTGTCGTGGTGTTGCCCTCCTTGGATCCCTTGTCATGGGAGTTCTGTGTACCTCTGTCTTCTGAGAGGCCATTTCCTCCCCTAGTTTCGGGAAGTTTTCAGCAATTATTTCCTCAAAGACACTTTCTATCCTTTTTTCTCTCTTCTTCTTCTTCTGGTACCCCTATAATGCAGATATTGTTCCATTTCGATTGGTCACTCAATTCTGTTAAAATTCTTTCATTCCTGGAGATCCTTTTATCTCTCTCTGCATCAGCTTCTCTGTGTTCCTGTTCTCTGTTTTCTAGTCCATTAATGGTCTCTTGCAGCTTGTCCATTCTGTTTTGAAGTCCTTCCAGAGCTTGTTTTATTTCTGTATTCTCCCTCCTTAGTTCTTGCATATTTCTCTGCAAGTCCATCAGCATGGTTATGACTTTTGTTTTGAATTCTTTTTCAGGAAGACTGGTTAAATCTATCTCCCCAGATTCCTTCTCAGGGGAAGATGTAGAAGATGTCAAAGTTGTCTGGGTTAGTCTTGTCTGGACCAATTTTTTTTGTCTTTTCATGTTGATAGGTGCAGTGGTGAGCTATTGACTCATCTGTCAGCTGGGAGAGCCAAGGCTTTCCACTTGCTCCTGACCTTTCTTTACTGGGACAACTGCGACCCCTAGTGGCTTGTGTTGGGCAATTGCGTGTAGACTGGGTCTTTGTATCTTGCCAGCCGGTATGGTGGAAGCTTCCTTGCTGTGGGCGTGGCCAGCTTCAGGCTGCTGCTCTGCTATGGCGGGGCCCCAGAGGGGTAATGGATGGGGGGCTGTTTGGCTGTTTACCTCTGTGAGAGGTCTCAGAGCTGTTGCCCAGGAGGTTAGTACACCCTGGAATTCCCTGGGATTTCCAGCTGCTGGATTGTGATCCGGGATGCTTCCGTCTGGCTGTGCGGTCCCTGTCTCTTTAAGACTTTCAAAAAGCACTTGCTTTTCTTTGTCACGGGGGTGCTGGCTTCGGGACCCACTCAAAGGTCTTACTGTCCTGTTTCCCTAGTATCCAGCACCCCATGCATGCACTGTGTCTGTCCTCTGGTCCGGATGGCTAGGGCTGGGTGTTTAGCAGTCCTGGGCTCCCTCTCCCTTCCCGCTCCGACTCCTCTCCTCCCGCTGGGAGCTGGGGTGAGGGGCCTCGGGTCCCGCTGGGCTATGGCTTGTATCTTACCCCTTTAACCAGGTGCTGGGTTCTCGCAGGTGTGGATGTAGTCTGGCTGTTGTCCTGTGTCTTCTGGTTTCTCTTTTAGGGATAGTTGTATTTGTTGTATTTTCAAAAATATATATGTTTTTGGGAGGAGATTCCCACTGTCCTACTCACACCGCCATCTTGGCTCCACCCCCGGGAATCTGAATTTTTATCAGGTACTCTGGGAAATTCTGATGTAGGTAGTTTGTGAATTCCACTTTCTGCCCTGCTGGAAACCCTGAACAATTTCATGAGCAGGATTCCTACATGAAAGCCGCTGATGAATTGACCTCCATCCTAAGTGGAGAGTTGGAGACCCCTCTGGGCTTTGGCTGTAGGGAATTGTATGGGTTAATCCATTGCATAAAGTCTAGGTTACAAGTCAACTATTTACTTCCTACGTGGAGTTGTGGAGAGCCCCTTTTCTACCAAGCCTCATCATGACATGCATTGGAATGGTGTCGATAAAAAGCGATTGCACTTGGGGAGATTTTTATTATGTGATTTCGACTAACAAAGGGGAGAGAAAAATCCAATTAAGTCCCAGGAAGGAAGGACAGAAAGCGTTCATAATGGAGCCATATTGTTTCAAGTGGCTTCTCCTGCCAGAGCGGAGACCCTGGGCAGAGTTAACTCACTGGCAGACAGTGAGGGACAGAGGGGAAGTGGCCAGGAGACAAGCAAGACAAACACAAAGGGTCACTGTGTTTCCAAGAATGCATGAGACTTCAGCAACGTCGCTGTAAGAAATTATGTTAACAGAATGCAGACAGATTCTGCATTTTCATCCTGGAAAGACAAGGGCTGAGAACAGAGTGTACTGAACTATTTAAACTCCTTGCATGAAGAAAATAAGTGGCTGGTGACCTCTGACAGAGGGATCTGTGGATGGGGGTGAGATTTCTGACTTTCATTAAGGAGAGTAGGTGACTGTGAGGATGGTGGTGATGGAGATGAAGAAGAGTAAGGAAGTAATGACAATTTACACCTGTGGTAGGTGCATGTGGCAGTGGACAGGGATGTAGTTGGGGGTTCTGGTTGCTGTAGGACACAAGGGCTCCATGTTGAGAAGAAAGAGGCTCTGGGGATAACAGACTAGGTAGAAGGGCATGTTCTGGTGCCTGGAAGGTTTTGCAGGGGCTGGAATGTCAACAGTGGTGGAATCTGGGCAGGACCCATGGTACCAGTAAGGATGGGTCTCAGTGCTTCCAATGAGAAGAGCAGGACCAGGAGACCAGGGAGCCTGCGGTGGGTGGAGCCTTTGGACAGGACAGGACTTGAATATATCTGCTTCCTAGAGACTGGGTCTGGGGAACCCCTGTGTAGTCATCAGTGGTTCTACAGTCCTAGAGGATGAGGGGGAATCCGGGCTTGGGGAAAGAGGCACTGGAATGTCCAGGCCTGGGGTCAACAGCTAGCATCTCTCTAGGGTCTTAAGGTGCATGCCCTTTATCATTTGTTTTACATGTATAATAAAAAGCACATTTTTAATCAAAGTAGTAGATGCCCATTGCAAAACAGTCCAAATTATACATGGGCTTACAAAGAAAAGTGATTATATCATCTCCAACCCTCTCCACTGCTGAGTCTTTATCTTCAGAGCCAATCTCTCTTTTGGCTGCTTGTCCTGGGTCTGGAGCATCACTCGATTGGCTCAGAGATGCCAGTTGCCATGACATTTATTGTACAGAAACACTGCATCCAGCACAGGACCCACAGGACACTGGATGCTCTCTCTGATAGGGGCAGAAAGAGGACTCTACATTTAACATGGATTTCTGATCTCTGGGCTTAACAAAAATTTTCTCGACTGTAATGGTAATGACATCCTCAGGAACAGTAAGAGTAATAATACTAATAGAACAACAAGCTTTGAAGGGGCACTTCGTGAGGGGCAGGACACCTGGCTCTGTAATTTACAGAGATGAACCTTTCACTGCCTCTAAGAACCGCTAGAAACTATTATCGCATTTTCCGCATGAGGGAGTTCAGGCGCAGAGGGGTTAGGTGTGTTGTCCTGACCGCTCCTGTAGACTCCGGAGTCAGGATTTGAACCCCAGAATTCTTCTCAGCTCATGCCTCCCACACCTCTGTTGACAAATGGAGAAACCAGAAGTTGGAGAAGTCAGATGCTGAACTCGTGGTCACACAATGAGGAGACATTGGGGCTCTCATTCCAGAACCAAGCCTTCCGGCTGCGAATCCTTGATCCTTTCCAACGCACTCCTTCTTTTGAAGAATCCAAGGAAAATAAAGCATGGAGTCCAAGGCTCTGGCCCCTCCCTGGTATGCTTAAATAAGCTGCAGAGAAGGCCAGGCCATTTATTTTCAGGAACAGCCTAATGATCTTCCAGCAAGCCTGGTTACGGATGTGGTTCATCAGGCCACCTGGATACGCTAGTGCAAAGAGCTCACAGTCCATCTCAGGCTGATGGATTGCCCGAGTTATTAATACAGAAAGGGAGGGAGATTTACTTTCGGTAGTGGAATTAAGGTGCTTCAGTGCACCCTGGACTAGTTGTTTAAAAATAACAGGGGACTGAGTTTCTCTTGGAAAAGGACTTAATTTTTATTGAAAACCTACCACCTTCAAATGGCTGGGAAGTTGAAGTACTATAAAACTGTCAAACAGTCCCATTATTAAAAGCTTTATTTGACAAATCTTCCACTGCTGGGGTAACTCGTGTGTTTTTCCTCCTCTCTCTTGCAAGAAATAAAACCACTCACTTATGCAAACTGCTGACAAGGAATGGAAACAAATGGACTTCTAAACACAAACAGAGACATGCTCACCCCTTCTTGCAGCCTAATGGAAGTTGGAGCCATTCATAAATCCAGGGCCGCTCAGAGAAATGGTGGTTCCACAGCTTCTCATCTTCCTGGGTTCAGCACTGAGCAAAATGTCCTTTGTAGACATTTTTCTGGAAGATTCTGTGTGAATGGGAGGGATTAAAGGGCAGGAAGAAGTGTATTAGTCACATGGCCCTTCTGTATCAGTTTCCTCTGCTGCATAACAAATTCCCACCAGTGGAAGACTTACATCATCTCATACAGTTTCTGCGGATCAAGGATGGAGGAGCAACTTAGATGCGTCCTGTGCTCGGAACCTCCTGCAGCTGCAATCAAGATGCCAGCCAAGGCTGTGTTCCCATCCAGAGGCTCAGCTGGGGAAGAGTGCATTTTCCCGTTGTTACGGCTGTTGGCAGCATTCAGATCCTTGGTATTGTAGCTTACATTTTTTTTTTCCTGGTTGTAGTTCAGAGGCCACCCTCAGCTGCTGCTCTGGAGTCCCTTGCCACATGAACTTCTCCAAAACAGCAATTTATTTCATCAAGCCAGAAAGAAGAGTGCCTAGTGAGTGGGTTAGAGGGGATGGAGTCTTACATAATGGACCATAGTTATGGAAGCGATAGCTGATCCCCTTTGCCATGTTCTACTGGTTAGAGGCAAGTCCTGGTCTTGCCTGTACTTAGGGAGGAAGGCTTCTGCAAGGGTGTGAATGCCGGAAGGTGGGGATCAGGGTCACTGTGGAGTCTGTCCACTTAGTGGACAAATAAGAAAGAAGTAGTCCTATTTTTCGACTACTGCAAAGGAAGGACTAAAGTCATTTTCTTGACCAGGTCTGCATCAAACTCTATAATAATGTAGAGATGTAACTTTTGGGTCTCCAAGCCATCTGATAAGATTCACTGAGTTTAGGGAAGCTAATGTGTCCCTTTAAAGCCCAATGATATCATTAGGATTTCTACATAGTTTACATGGTTTGGAAGACTGTGTCTACAGATCCATGTTTTCTGAATAATTGGTCTTCCCATTAAATGTGGACTGTCTTACTGACAGTCATTTTCTGCATGCCCACTCTGCATATGTTTGATGAGAAATTCTGATGAACACTTAGATGATAGCAGCTCCTAAATAAATGTTCAGTGAATCAGCATGGGTGGATGTATTCCTTTTGGGTGAGTAGATGAGCTAGGGAGCAGATAAGGATGGAAGATGGGGATGGAGGGAGATGCGTACAAACATTCTCAGGCAGTTGGTATAATTCAGGGTTTCTCATCCTTGACACTGCTGACAATTGGGGTCAGATCATTCTTTGCTGGGGGAAGGGGTTAGAATATTTAGCAGCCTCCCTGACCTCTACCCACTTGATGGCAGTAGTGCACCCACCCTAACCGTCTCCACATATTGCTAAATGTTCCCTGGGCAGGGGAACAAAATCTCCCTCAGGGAAATGCCTTGATATAATTCTAGCACAAAGTAAATGATGGATTATTTTTAGGTGTTTTGCGTTGTACCTTGACCAATATATAATTGTTCAGGTTTTTACAAATGCTGGAACTATCTCACGGATTGCCTCCTTGTCGGGCATCTGCACAGCTGGCTAAGGATGTGGGCTTTGGGGTTTTGGAGGAGGACATTCTAGTGTTTGAATCCTGGCTCTGCCACTTGCTAGCTGTGGGTCTGGGGGCAAATTACAAACACTGCTTCTGTTCTGGTCTTCTTATCTGCACAGTGGAGATCCTAACCCATCTGGCTGTTATGAGTATGCATAATATATATATATGTAATGCTTAGTGAAGGGGTTATGTGCAGAAATGATGCCTAATGTGTTAGTTGTCTTTTAGAATGCCTTTAGAAGGTTAGACATCTGGGCTTTCTCAGACTGGCTGTTTTCTTTCTTCACTCTCTCTCAATTTAAGATCTTGTTGGGATGGAACAATGGGAGCAGAAGAGTCACACTCATGGGCCCAGGTATCTCATCAGGTGCAGATGATTGGGAGGTGTTGGGACATGGGAAAGGCCAGCTGTGATGACAAGGGGAGGGATATTTGGGGTGGGGGTGGGGGCCACAGTGATATCAAATGTCCTCTATCACTGGAGGCACTGCTCCATGATCACATTTCTAATATCTCCCTTCTTCCCTCCTAGAGGATCTTGCATCCCAATGGCTGCAAACCAAACTACTGGCCCTGCTGCTAGAAAGTGTTTTCAGGCATTAACCCATCATGTAGTATACATGGATGATCGTAGTGAAATATACGTAACATAATATTTTTGATTTTAACTATTTTTAAAAGAAAGTACAGTTCTGTGGCATTAAGTCCATTCATGTTGTGCAAACATCACCACCATCCGTCTCCAGAACCTTTTTCATCTTCCCAAACTGAAACTCTGTCCCCATGAAACACTAACTCCCATTCCCCACTCTGATCCCCTGGAACCCACCACTCAACTACTCATGTAAGTGGAATCATACAACATTTGTCCATTGGCTTCTTTCACTTGGCCTAATTTCCCCAAGGTTGTTACATGTTGTACCATGTGCCAGAATCCCTTTCCTTTTTTAAGGCTGAATAATATTCCATTGTATGGATGGAGCACATTTTGCTTATTCATTCCTCTGTGGACCAACACTTGGGCCGCCTCCACCTTCCGGCTATTGTGAGTAGTGCCGCTATGATTACAGGTGTGCAAATATTGGCTGGGGCCCTTGCTTTCACTTCATTTGGGTATAGACCCAGAAGTGTAATTGCTGGGTTATAAGCTAATTCTATGTCTAATTTCTTTTTTTGAGGAACCACCACACTGATTTCCACAGAAGCTGCACCATTTTACATTCCTACCAGCTCCAATTTCTCCACCTCCTTGTGGTTTTGATTTGCATTTCCCTAATGATGAGTGATATTGAGTGTCTTTTTGCATGTGTGTTTATACTTTAATAAAGAATTTTGGAGGATCCTGAAACTTTCTAGTGGAATTTCAGACAGCTCTAAGGAAGAGACCTATTGAGACAATTGAAACTCCTAGTTCCGAACACCCCTATGTCCAAAGTGGCCACGAGGCCTGTTTACTGTCTGCATGAGGTCATTCCTTACGCTCTAGGCTCTGAAAATTCCCTGGTAGAAGCTCTGCTCATTCATCTTGGTTATCAAATGATATCCTGCCTACAAAGTCTGCTGAGGAAAGCACGGCCAGCTGCCATCTCTTTAATATTTAGAGATCTGCCTTAATAAATTCTTGCGGTTCCTGCATGTTGCTATCTGTGTTCGTGGTCTCCAGTTTTCTGGGAATTCAGTGGGATGGTTTCTTATCTGTTAGCTTGTCAGAAACAGGCGTGAGGACAATCAAACGTTCATCTATTCACATCTGGTGTTCTGCGGGGAGCAGTGTTTAGACCCCTACTGTGTTTAACTGTATAAATAGTTTCTATCTATCATCTAAATCAGAACTGCTTACGTGCAGAGCAAATTGCATCAGATAGAGCTCCACATAGGGTCAGTGTGGGGGAGAGGGCAGGGCCTCCGTCCTCTTTGAACTTTGGGGACTAAAGTAGTTCTCATTACGGTCTTTTATTACTTTTTCCATCCTGATTCCTAGTTGAAGTTAAGCTTTTAATCATTGCACTCTGTGCGCACATGTGTGTGTTTTTGTATGCATGCACCCATGCATGTGTGCATCTTTGGGTCTATGCATATCTGCATCTTGCATTTCTCACTGTCTGTATTTGCATTTGTGTACATTTGTCATACACCATCTCCTGCATGTGTTTATGTGTTTCTCTGTGGATGTGCTTCTGCATGGCTTTTTGGTCTGTGTTTCTCTCTGTGCTTATCTGCAATGTCTCTCTGTGTGTCACTGTGTCTGTGCTGGCACAGGTCTGCATATCCGTGCCCATGTTTGGCAGCCTCTGCAGGCCTGTCTTGGTGATGGGTTTAGTGTGTGGGTGTCCATGTCACACAAATCCTTTCCTTTTCCATATTGCCCACCTTCTTCTGTGGATGGAAGCAGACTATCCATTTTCAAGCCAGAGGACAATGATTGACTTGGACAGTGATTCTAACAGGCAGTGTCCTTGTGCTGCATCTCAGGCTTGGCTGGCAGGCCCTCTCAGGATGGCTCCACCCTCAGCTCCGTGCAGCTGTGTGCTGAACACACTTGGATGGCCAGAATTACCTGTGCTGAAATCAATGCCTCTTTTCTTTCTGCTGCTAACAAGACCTGCATACAGGTGCCTCCATGACCACATACACTAGTCCCCACAAAGGATGGTGCTTCAAGGTGTTGGGAATGGGACACTCCATTCTCCTGCCAGCTCCAGGGGCTCGTCTTGGAATTTCCTTGTTTCCTGGATAAATAGCTCTATTTGTTCCAGAGACCACTCTGTTAACCAGCTTGCCCTCTGCTTTCCCTGGCTTTCCCCTCTGAGCTCCTCAGGACAGAGGGCTCCATCCTCCCACCGTGTCATGTTATCAGAGGCTGAACGGGGGGTGACAGCATTAATCACCATCATCGCTACCATCGCCAGTCACCACTCAGGTTCGCGCGGCACTTCAGAGAGAACAAAGGCCCAGGGCTCTCCGCCCATTACCTCCTTCAATCTAAAAGTTAAACCCATGACACACATAAAATAATTTCCATTTTCCCAGAAGCAGCTGGTATTCACTGAGTGGCCACCTCAAGTCAGACAAGATACTAAGCTCTTTACATGAGTTAAACTACTTAATAAGCACCACAACCCTAGGAAGCAGGTATCATTTTCTCCATGCAACGGACAGGAACATGGATGTGGGGAGAGGTTAGGTCCCTTGCCTGCAATCACACAGCTGGTTAGTGGAGGAGCTAGGAAGAGAATGCGGACGGCTGGGACGCAGAGCCCACGCTCTTGACCCCTGCGGAGCGGAGAGATTGCCATCCAGCCGAGCTTCTGGGTTGTAGCTGGTCTTCCTCCGCGGCTTTCCTGGGATCTGTGTCAGTGAGGATCGCCATACCGTTTTGGGTGGTGCTCGGGCTGCTGGTCTAGCCCAACCCTCTCTTCCTGGATGCCCCCCTGTTCTTCCAGATTGACGGCTGGTGAACCCCCACCCAGAGGTCCAGGTCAAGAATCTCCGTGTCATCTTTGGCCCCTGTTTTTTCTCATCCCTCCCATCCGACATGCTGCTGAATCGTGGCAGCTCCATCTTCAGAGTATATCCAGGATCCAGCAGCTCTCCGTCCCACTGCCACCACCCTGCTGCCCACCAGTGTCATCTGGATCTATGAGCCTCTTATACACCTTCTTGGCTCCACAGATGCTCCTAGCGTCTGTTCTCCACGCAGAGGCCAGAGTGACCAGGTCACATCACTTCTCTCCGCCAAACCCTCAGGGGCCCCCATCTCACCTGGACTAAAAGCCAAACTCCCTCCCACAAGATGCAGATGATTGGGCCCGCTGTCACTCTCGGCCTCATCAGCCATTGCTTTTCCCTGCTTGCTCTGGCCATGTTGATCTCGTTCATCCTGACATGCCTGGAACACGCACCCACTGCAGGTCCACTCACCTTTGGCCTGGACTGCCTCCTGGGCCTGCCTGGCTGCCTCTCCATTCTTTACTCATCAGTAACCCGGCCCTAAAATTTCAACCGCTTTTTGCCACTTCACAGCCCACTACTTTTCTTTGTTTTGTTCTCCTTAACACTTAGGACTGGCATGTATGACTATGTATCCTCTTTATTTATCTAGTTTATTTTCTATCTCCATGCCAGCTGGGGCACAGGGAGTGTTGTCTGTTGGTTACTGCTATGTACTTGGCACATAGTAGGCACTTAGTTCATATTTGCTGAAGGACATATATACAGCGACAGGTGTATATGATACGAGAGGGAGAATCTTCCATACTATTGTTCTTATCCATGCGTCTTCACTCCCAGGAAGCAACTGATATGGCCCTTTGTCCTGTGTCCTCTCAGAGATATTCTACACAAACAACCATGTGTATCTCTATCATCTCTATCTTTATCATCACTATCATCTCTATCGTCTTCTAACATCCCCATCTCTATCATCTCTATCCCTGACTCTATCATCTCTGTTGTATCTATCATTTATATCTCTATCTTCTTTATCATCTCCACCCCAACTCTATCATCTCTGCCCCATCTCTATCATCTGTCTCTGTCATCTCTTTTGTCTTTATCTCCAGCATTCCTATCTCTGTCATCTCTCTCTCTCTCTATCATCACTGTTGTCTCTATCTCTATCATCTCTATCCCTAGCTCTATCATCTCTCTCTAGCATCTCCATCTGTAACCACATTATGTACAGATTTTCACCTTTCTTTCTTTACTTAATTTTGGCAATCTTTTCACACAGAGACATGAAAAATAGTGCCAATCTTTTTATGCTTGCCTATTATGTAACTGTACACACAAATATATACTGTTTCTCCAACCATCTAATGATGCGTTTTTGGGTGGTTCCCAGTATTTGGATTTGTAGACACCACTGCAATGAGTGACACAGTACCTGCATCATCTCTCACAGGTGTAAGTGTACCTGTGGGGTGGACTCCTACGAGTGAAATTGTGTTGGCTTACTTAAAAAAAAATTGGTGCTTGGCAAGTTCAGCCTTCTCGAGAAGGGTGTTCGTGGCAATGCTGACCCAGAGGGTCACAGCACTACTGTGTTTCATAATGTCAGAATTTAAAACGGACTCATTATACAGCTAATGGACAACTCAGACTGACTGCTCACTCAGAAGCCTGGGCCCTATAGTCTCCCCTCCTCCCCAGCCTTGAGAAGGTGCCATGAATCTCAGAGGTCATAAATGGCAGAGAGTTTCCTGGGATGGTTTTCTGTTAACGGTAGCATAAGACCTAATTTTCTTTCAGAGCAGCTCTGAGGTCAGGACTTATCCTCCAGATTATAAACATCTTCAATTTTGATTTTGCCCGTTGCCTCAGAGGTTATGTTTCCTCTTCTCATGCTGTTGGACTTGGGGGGTAGGGTGGGGTGTGGTTATAGGGTTGCCTTCTGCAGCAAGAGACAGAGGGGAGAAAAGGGACTCCCAGAACATCAGCTGTACTCAAGTACTGGGTTGGGTTCTGGATGTTACAGTTTTCCTTTCTGTAAGATGGGGATAATAATATCTACCCATCCTGGGATGGTTCTTCAGATTTAATTAGCTCATGTATTCATTTGTCAAAAATATTCACCAAGTACTAACCATGTGTGAGGCTCAGGAAATGGAGACCTAAATGAAATTCACAGAGTTCCCTGACTACTGGGATATTACTAGTGTGTGAGGTGCTCTGTATGGTGCCTGGTGCCTGGTGCGAGCTCCACACATGAAGGCTGCTGGCTTTCTTCCTCATCAGAGGGTAGAGTGGGCCTCATTCTGTCTGGGATTGGAGCTGAGGGGGAGGTATTTGAGTGAGCCTTGAAGGATGAGGGCATGAGCTTTCAGGCAGGGAAGGGGATTGGGTGCTGAGACTTTCTCAGCAGAGGGGGTAGTATGGGAAAAAGTATGAAGGTGGGAGAACTCCACAGTGTTTGCCAAAGTGGAGAATCTGGCCCAAATGGAGCACAGGGTGTAACCCTCCCACCCTGATGGCATGCTGCCTCCCAGATCTCTAGGGCTAATGACAGGTGCTGTGGCTCCCAGCTTGATTTCCTGTTTCCCAGCTGCATGTTCTGACCTCGGCCTGAGCAATTCTGGTCCCTTGCTCCCCCTGTCCTGCTGAGCTTCATTCTCCATAACGTCCCATGCCTTCCCCCCATCCCTTCGTACTCCGTGACCCGGCCTTTCAGCAAAGTCGCCCGTGATAGTCCAGCTTTGCTCATGTGTGCTCTTTGTCTGTTTCCTTGCGGTTTTAATCATTCTCTTTTGATTTGATAAATGAGTCTTGGCTTCTCACAACTTTCCTGAAGACCCAGGGTAAAAACATCCTTTCCAGTAGCTATTGCAGTTGTGAGGGAAAAATGAGCCTCCTCTTTAGTCAATAAATCACTTTGTCACCTTAATCTTTTATTGATCTCAATAAAAGTTGTATTTTGTTTCTTAACAAAAATCCACCAGGGAAGACATTCCATACAGGTGGGGGCCCAGTGAAAGCAGTGGTCAAGCCATCACCTCACATCGTTATTTATGGGAAAGCAATAGATTGAGGGGCCCAAGAAGGGGTCAAGAGACTAAGAAACCATTCTTGCAAGTGATGCATCATATTTTAAGAGACACACTTGACTCCAGGTAGCCTTCTCACAGACAAGACTCTGCAGCTATATTTTATGCAGACTTTTATAAACAGGTCGTAAACATCCCACTTCTCCAAGTCAGGAAGGGAAACGCTCTTTCTTGCTAGCGCGTAATGCATCTATGCGGTCAGTTAAATTGAGAATATGGCAATCATTGTACTCAGACATGGCTTGATCTCTAGAGAAGGGTGATCAAAGTAGGCTACTCGTGGAGTAATGAGTAATGTTTCATCAAGGCTTGGAATCAAACTTGCGTTAGGACTTGGAATAAATATATTTCCCCCTCTGTGCAAAGGTAAAGACATACCAATAAAAAATGGTCTTCAATGTTAATGTTTGTGTCTCGCTCATATCCCCCCAAGGTGTGAGAAAACCGAGGATCTGGTGATTCAGGCTTTAAAGAAAAGAGCAGGACCATACACAATACGATTCTCACTTGCCTGCTTTTTCTGTAAGACTCAACTCGTTGTCATCTCTGGTAGGGCTTCATCCCTAGGACCCCAATTTTTATTCTCACCAAATAGCCCGTGATTTCCTCTGTACAGAGTTCTCACACTGCTCCATGTGAATCAGACCAAGCTCCTGACCTCACAGAGATTCCATTCCAGGATGAAACAATACAGACCTGAAGCACAGAACTCGACGCGTAGTAGGTGCTTGCATCATGGGAGTTCAAGTGTGTTTCCATTTCCTTCATACTTTTTTTGATGGTTTTCCTAGCATCCCTGGGCACACACAATTTTATTTTGATGTAGAGATGAAAGGCGTATACCTCTTAAAGGAAAGATTTGAGCCAAATCATCTCCAAAGAATAATTGTAACATGTGCATTGATAGTGGCTAACACTGACTGAGTGCCCTGGGATCTCATTAGTGATAGATGGCATTTATTGTGTGCCAAGCACTTTGCTAAGTGCTGTTCATGTATTCATCTTTTAAACTTTACAACAATCCTAGGATGTAGGCACTGCTATTGCCTCCGTTTTTCCTAAGAGAAAATCATGTACACAGAGTTTAGGAAGCACGTCCACGCCCCCAAATGGAAATGGCAGAGTCAGATTAGGAGCCCACGCAGCCTGGCTCAGCCGTCCGTGTTCCTTACCATTTTGCTTTTCTCCATCTTTCTGAAATTTTTCTATTTCTCCTAAAGGTGAAACTCTCATTAGTGTTCATTCAAACACTTACTTATCATCTTTTCTGTCCAAACCAGGCATGGGATATGTTCTGGCATCAATTTGGCTAATCTGGGACAGTGGACAAGAACATGTTTACAAGCTTAAGTTTGAACTCCTTCCATCAAATAACCCTTCGAGTTCATGAGCGCCGTGTGCATCCTTACGACTTACCGCAGTGGATACTACTTAAATGTGTTTGACTGTGAAGAGGAAAGACTCCCCAGTAGGATGTACCCAAACATCAATTAAAGGGAAGATTCGATGCGCCCCCAAACACAATGCCCTCACCAGAGAACATTATCTCCTCTTATCTTTTCTCTGATCAGCTAGAAGTAGGATGGGATGTGTAAACTAATTGGCCCATTTAGCCTGGAATATGTCGGAGAATAGGGAAATGACTCTGTAAGATTTTTGGTTGTCTTTTTTTCCCATCCATATGCAGCAATTTATCTGCTTGCAGAGTGTGGAAAGCCCAGGCCTGTGCACATTCAGAGAAATGTGAAGTACTACATAAAACAAAGGGAATTGTTAGCAAAACAGATGCAGTGTTAATTGCACTTGTGAGAGCAGCATAAATAAAACAATACGTGTCCTGGAAAATCCTTTTATGGTGCCCAGATTTTATAAAATTGGCTTCTCTGCAAAGGTAAAGGAAAAAAATAATAACAGCAAAATTACTAGAATTACACCTTTTAAAAAATTATTCAGATCGATGCTAATAGAGTCAATGATTTTTGGTGTCTAATTCATTTTCTTGTTCAACAAATATTTGCTAAAGTTCTGTTATATGTAGCCTGTGTTCTAAGCTGGTGCTTATGATAATAAAGGAGAATATCTAGTCCGTGTACTCAAGGGATCACAGGTTTAAATGCCCGAGTAAACATTTGGAGCGGTGGTTCTCGGTTGCGGGTGAGTGGGAAGGGAGGCAGGCAATCTCTGGAGTCATTTTTGTTCCTCACACTGGGGAGTGCATGCTATTGACATCTAATAGATCGAAGCCTAGGATGCTAAGCATTCTGCAGTGTACAGGACAGTCTGCACAGTAAAGAATTATTTGGCCCTGAATGCCAAGGTTCAGATACTCTACTTCAGAATATTAATTGATGAGTTCCGTAATAAGAGCATGTTCAAGTTCTACAGGGACACAGGAAGAGAGGAATGAAGTCAGCCTCTGGCATCAGGGACTTTATATGAGGAATATGACATCTGAGTTCAGCCTTGATAGATGAATAAAAGCTCACTTGGTATGGAAGAAGAGAAAGGGCATTCATTACAGAAAGACCAGTATGTGCAAAGGCTGGAGGCACATAAGAACAAAGTGGATTCTGGGAGTGATGATGGCTTCAAGAAGACTGAAGCTTTGTGTGCATGTGTGTGCGTGCATGTGTATGTTTGTCAGCATGTGTTTGTGTGTGTAGACAAGACAAAGCCACTGGGGTAAAATTGTACACGGCCTTCATTGCCATGCTTAGGAGCCTTCGGTTGGTTACATCAGGGGTGAGCAAACTATGACCTGAGGGCCAAATCCAGCCTGCCGCCTGTTTTTGAATGACTCCTTAGTTATGAATGGTTTTCACATGTTTAAATGTTGAAAAAAAATCCAAGGAAGAACATTATTTCATGACCTGTGAAAATGATATGCAATTCAAATCTCAGCATCCATAAATAAAGTTTCCTGGCACGTGGCCACACTCATCTGATTATTTATTGTCTCTGGCTGCTCTCATACTACAACAGCAAAGTTGAGTAGCTGTGGCAGACACCATGTGGCTTGCGACAACTGAAATATTTACCATCCGGCCCTTTGCAGCCAAAGTTTGCTGATGTCTGAGCTTTTAGAAAATGATGTGTGACCACACTGCAAAAATCACTATTGCATCTTCCAGGTTTGGAAGATAGCCTGGAAGTTTATAAATCTAGGTGGAAACTATTGCTAATCCAAGCAAGATATTTATTAAGGTGATGTATCAGTCAGGATATGCCAGGTTGTGCTGTGGTAACAAGCAAGCCCTCAAGTCTCGTTTCTCATTCAAAATATATTTCCATCATAGGCTGTGTGGTGTTTTTTTCCATTTCCATCTTCACTGCAGGATCCAGGTTGAGAGGGAAGCTTCTCCTTGGAACACTTTAGCTGTGTGGTTGAGGGAAAAATAGACATAATGAGTCACATTGCAGCTCTTAAATGTTCTTCCCAAGAGAGACATATGCTCTTACTCATAATCCAGTAGCAGGTCTTGTTACTCCTGGGCTTAACAGGGTGGGGATGTATAATCCTTCCACCGGGATGATCCCAAGGGCAATAGCAGAATTAGCAGATGTGGGGAGACCGATTGTTTTGCTATTTTAGAGAAAGAATGCCCTGGAAATAAGGAGGAAGGACAGAGACAGGGGCATCCTATTTCCTGCATTAGATGCTTTGGTACATGGTGATAGCACTCACCAGTGGGCAGCCCAAGAAGAAATGGCTGGGAAATAAGATGGTGAGCCCCCCATTTGGGGCAAGGGGACTTTAGGGTGCTTGGGCATTGAAGTAAGGGGGCCTTGTTGGGCTGCTGGGGAAGTAGGTCTGAACCTCAAGACAGGTGTGAGACACCAGAGATTACCGTCAATCTTATTTCCCCTTGTGGTGGGAGAAAGTGATTCTCTTCCAAAATGAGATGACGAGGTAAAAAAAATGCTCCGCACAGCACCTGGCTAGACTAACTGATCATTAAAGGCTTTAGCAATTATTCTTTTTCTTAAAAACCAAGTGGAAATGTAGAGGCAATTGGAAAACATAATGATTTATCTTGCCTACCTTTGGCTACATGGTTATTCTGGTAAAACTACCTGAAGATGCATATGTTTGTTTGCTTCCTCCTGACCTGGGGCTGTTGTTAGTAAGCAGATTTTGCTAACCTACATATTCATATTCAACCCACAGCCATTCCTGTGTTTGGGTGGGACCACAGAACTATTAACCTAGAGCAGATTTCTGAATAATTTCAATTCTGTTAGGATTTGTATCTTTCCAGTAAAGTAAACAATGGGCCAACCATTATCACCGCATTGCGTGAGAACTCCAAAGCATGGGGAATGTGTAAATGGACAGGAACCAGGATGCAAACACCATCTATGTTTTGTATTCCCCAACAGTTAGGGGGAGAAACAAACAGTCCAAATTGTAACACTGCTTGGTTACCCTGGCAAGGGTGGGGTTTCCCCTCTGATGGAAACAGCAGGCTTAGTGGGATCTAAAATAAGTTGAGCAAAATTAAAATTAGAAATGTAGAGACACACTCGCACACCAATATTGGCTTTAGCTTCCTAAACTACTCAGTCTGGGGAATGAATACCCTCCCTCCCTCCCTCCCTTCCTTCCTTCCTTTCTTCCTTCTTTCCTGCCTTCCTTCCCTTCTTCCACAATTACTTGAGTTCCCACTACATCCCAGGCCACTATTCAGGGATTTGGAAAAAGAGTGGAAAAGAAGACAAATTCTCTGTTCTTACTTTCTGGAAGGAGAGATAAACATTGACATATAAACAAAGAAATATGTAATATAATGTTAAATCATGATAACTTTAATGAGGAATAAAAGCAATGGAGGGCAAGGGGTTTATGTGGTGTGGGCAGCAGTGCGATTGTGTGTGGTGTCCAAGTCTCTCTGAGTTTCCTTGCACAGGATGATCAGGGAAGCTCTTGCTGAGGAGGCACCACTTCAGCAGAGGTCTGAATGGAGAAGCAATGAACCTTTGGGGGAGATATTATGGGGAAGAATTGCCCCAATCAGAGGGAGGGAAATGTGCAAAGGTCCTGGGGTAGAGGTTACTTGGCATGTTTGGAGAATAACAGAGACCCATGCAACTGGTGGGGGTGAGAGGGCACAGACTGAGCCGAAGGAGAGAGCTAGGTGGTGAATTCATGAAGCATGTCAGGGAGCAGGTCAAGGGAAGGAGCCTGAATGGGGCATGATCGCAGCATTGAGAGCCAGGGAGGGACATGGTCTGATTCTCATTTCTAAAGGACCACCTACCTCGGCTGGTCCATGGGGAGGAGGTGGCAGGATAGCAAAGACGCACACAGAAGTCTAGTTATGGGGCCACTATGGTTGTTCAGTGATGAAGGACATTGAGGAGGTGGTAAGAAGATACTATCTGGGGCCACGGCTGCCCTGTTGTGTCGGAAGGATTCTCAGCAGGTGCCTCCGTCCTTGGACTTCTATCCATCAAAGGTTATTCCTTAGGTCTTCAACTGCTACGGTTCCCTCTGCCAGATCCTCCTGGAGCATAGAAATGTCTTGCCCTCCATACCACTGAAAGCTGTTTGTGTCTCCTCATGACTGACATGCTCATGCCCCTTCTGCAAATGTCCTGATCTTTGGGTCTCCATGAACCACAGCCCACCCATTTTCTTCCCACCTCATTGGCTGTTCCTTCTCAGGTCTCCTTGCTGATATTTCCCCTTCCCAACTTCAAAATATGGGTCCTCTTCAGGCACCAGGCCTGGGTCTTCTTCTAAACTCCATTTGGGCTCCCCTTAAACTAGATATTATCCATTCTCTGTTGTAAAGACCTGCTGACTGCCCACCTTGCAGCTGTCCTCTCTCCTTCTCTGTTAACACAGGCCCATGTGGTTTAAGTTCTGGGCAGGCATGTGTTCAGGGAAAACGGGCAACTCCAGTATCCCTAGCGGATGACGCATGATGGGGTCTAAGCCAACCACAGTAACCTCATTACCTCTACCAATGACTGGTATGGGGTTGAACATGTAACCTAGTTCTGGCTGATGGGATCTTAAAGGAAGCTGGAAATTCTGGGAGAGAGATGTCCCACTCCAATGAACGGGGAGAGTTACCCACACTCCCACTCAATCGTTTCCCTTATCCAGAACTTTCCCATGTCTCTGGGCAGTTAGAAAAGTTCTTCCATGGGCCTTGAATGTTTTCCCCCATGTTCTCCAGCTGATGGGGCTTTGGTTCATGTTTCAAGATGCCATGCAAATGTCACTTCTTTGTGATCCCTCTTTTTTTTTTTCCTTTTGTCCACATGCCCAGGCTTTTCCCTCTTTGTTCTTGCAGAATCCCACACTTACCTCTATTGTGAGAACTCTTAGGTACATTGTGATTATGTGTCTTTCCTCCTCATCTTTGAGCTTTTCCAGGACAGAGATGCTGGCTTACTTATTTATGAAGCCATGCCAATGGCACTCTACCTGACATGCAGAAAACACACAATTAAGATGTGATAAATGCAAGTGTGACCAAATGCCCCGAGAAAGGACTGGTGAAATTAACAAGCCAAGGAACAGAACAGAGTGGAGGACGCTGGAGGGAACCCGTCGCCTTATTTTCCTGTTGTTTGCAGGATGTCTAAATTCCTTGTCATGACATTCAGGGCCTTCGATGCCCTTGTCCTGGTTACCTTATAATTTCTTGCCTCAAACCCACACTTGAGCTGAAAGCTTGAAGTTTTGTAGCTATGTAACACCATGTCCTTTCAGATAGCTGTGTCTTTTCACTTGCTATCACCTTGCCTGGAATCTTTCCCCATCTTGTTCACCTTGTTAAACTACTATTCATCCTTCAAAACCCTGTTCCAGTATCACCCTTCTGGGATGTCTTTGCAGATCCCTCCTGAATACGCTTAATTACCCCCTGTTCTGGGCTTCATCTGTACGCTGAGCATAATTTCCAATGTGGCATTTGGGTCTGTGTGCTGTTGTGTGTGTCTCTTTTTTGCAGGACTCTAGATTTCTCCAATACAGGAGACACTTTTTCTGGATACATGTATCCCCAGTGCCTAGCTTAGAGCCCAGCACATTACAGGCTCCGCTACTATTTGCCTGGTTGACCTGATTTCTTTGCTTCCTATTTCCTCTAAGGCTACTTCTGATATATCAGTTTGGAGCCTGCCAGCCTCAAACCAGATTTAGTTGCCTTTCCAATGGGTCAAGGTAATAATTCTAATAACCTAGCATTTTAAGTAATTATTATATGCCAACCTAATGTTGCAAAGCTTGGCATGTATTATCTCATTTTACCTACACATCTACCCTGTGAGGTAGATACTGTAGGTATCTATATATTAGAGATGAGGCAGCAGAGGCACAGAAAGGTTAAGCAACTTGCCCAACATCACAAAGCAAGTATTCAAACTCAGACACTCTGACCCCGAGCCAGGGAAACATCGGGGATTGATGGCTCATGCCAACCTGTTGTTAGTACTTCCTGCCCTATTTCCTGTGGCCCTGTCCCAAATCTTTGCAGCAGAGCTTTTAAATTCAGAAGCTGCTGGAATTACTCCTCCTTCCTCTGGCTGCAGAGAGCACGGCAATGTACTTCACTGAAAGCCCGGGGCACTGTCTTCAATCTTTTCCACTCTCAGCCACTTCCAACCTTGACCTTAGAGCCATGAAGATGATCCTTATGGGGCTGTTACTCAGAGGAAAATGGAAATGGTCCCTGAGGGGAGACTGTAGGATTTTGGTTCCAGCCTTCTAATTTCAGATCGGCCTAGAGAAAAGAGTGTTCCTAGCAGCCCGATCCACAAAATTAGGTGAGCTCCGTTCTTTGCCTCTCCTAAGAAATATGGGCGCTGCTCTAAAAATCTTTTTTTAATCTTCTCTCTGGTCCATGTAACAGGAAATTGGTCTCTGCCATAGGCCAATAAATCTCCAACTTTTTATTGAATATTGAAAGAAAGACTTCAAGTCAAGTTCAAATCTCTTTGCTTGAAGTTTCTTACCTAATGCTGCAGCTCTGATACCTCAGGTCACAAAGGCTTTAAAAAGAAGGAGAAAAATGGAAAAGCTCTCCTGGTCAGTGGCCCACAGGGATGATTTCTTCTTCTTAGAAATAATAGCCTATTACTCTAAAAATCTTAAACAAGGCATTCCCTCTCTGGCTTATCCATTATAATTGAGAAGGGGATGAACAACTGGTAGTCCCTGGATGTATCTAAAATGAGCACGCAGCAATTTCTCCTGGAAGGTGAGGGGGGCAGTCCTGGGCCTGAAAGACCCAAGTTCTGTGGTAGCCAGTGGGTGGTGCTGCCTGGATACCCTGTTGGGACTGAGGCTGTCAATATCCCTGTTGTGAGAGCGCTGGTGGCTGGCACTGCCTGGCTGAACTGCCCTCCTGGAAATGCCTTTGACCTGAGAAAAGCACGTCACCCAAGGTCATACCCTTTCCCAGGAGAAGCCCGAATACATTCACTGGACAATGGAGGGAATCAGGGCCTGGCCTTCCCACCTCACTTTGGGGTGACTCTGAGGCCGTCCCAGCTCCGGAACTCCCTGGGATGGGCTGGGGCCTTTGCTGCAGACGCGTTGCTCTGCTCTCTCTCAGGCCCGCCCTTCTCTCTCTCCAGCTGGTGTTGATTCTGGTGGCCGTCCCGGCAAGCTTCCTGCATGCAAACCTCACTCTGTTTCCTGGGGACCCGTCCTAAGATAGTCCTTCATGTACCAGCATCATTGAGAAAGATGTTTTAGAAGCACTTAGGTTGGAAAGAACTTGAGAAGAAAACGTATAGAATGGTACCATTTGGTAATGGTAAAAAGCATACAAGCATACATACACTTTTTGAAAACTTTAAAAAAATACATGGGAATGGTGAATGCCAAATCAGAAGAATATTTACTTTTGGGTGTATGTGTGGGGGTAGTTGAGAGGAAGGGAAATGGGGTCTAGGTGGGGTACATAGGGTTTTCAGCTCTCTGGGTGAAATTTTATTTCATAGTCTGGGTCATAGGTGCATGACTATTTCATTATTTAATATGCTTTTTGGAGGTAAAAAGATCTCATAAGCAGTGTAAAAAAGAAGGCATTTCCAGAGAAGCATATGTGACATCTGACTCTCCCCCTTATGAGCTGTGTGGCTGGAGGCAATGGCTTAATCTCTCTGAGGCCTCAGCTTTTCTAAGGAACAGAAACCTTCTCAAACTGGCTGTAAGGATCCCATAAGAATTTGAAGACCAAATGTAAGGACCTGCTGAAAGGAAGTGTCTCTGGCTCTCCTAGGGCTTTGGAATCTCTCGCATTTCCATTTCTTTCCGTGTGTCTGTCTTACTCTTTCCGTGTGTCTGTCCTCCATCCCCTCATCAGCTAGCATATTTGATGGCTCATATTCCCCCCACTCTACATCATGACCTTTCTGCTTCAATATCCAGCTTCGGGTGCCCTGCTTCCAAATTCTGAGGACAAAAATCACTGTGGTTTCAGCTAAAGATGCGTTATTTTTGCACTGAGTACTCACCTGTAGTCCGATTAACTGGGGTGGCAGCTCTCCTGGGTGGCCGGGGGGTCGAGCGCATTATATGAAGTATAATGTCCACCTGCTGCCAGGCCCTTGTTACTGGGTGTCTGTGGGGGTTATTCTTTTCACCCCATTGATGTCAACTTGGCCATGTCACTTGCTTTGGCTAATGATAAGTGAGTACAGTTAACACGAGTGACTTCTGAGTGGAAGCTCTAAGAGCATCTGGCATCCATCTTTTCCTTCTGTCAGTACAGTAATGTCCTAGACAAGGTTGCTCTATCAGATGAGGAAACAGAGACCTGTAAGATGAGTGAGAAAGAAGTCTTTGTTGTCAAAAGTCATTGAGATTCAGAGGTGTTTTGTTACTGCAGCATAACCTAGACAAAGCTGACTAATACAAGGACCTCAGGCCTGTCATGTCAGAGGCTGTGCTGAGGCAGATTCTCAAGCAAGAGGGCATAAGGATGGACAAGTACCCCCAAACCTATTTCAATATTGATGCTTACCATTTGCTTGTAGAGTCTACATTGTTGAATTAAAATAATGAATATAGTTTAAAAATAAGACTTGGCATGAGAAAGGCACTGTACAGATTTTAGCACCCTCCCTCACTATGTAAGAGTCGTGCCCATCTACTTTATCAAGGTCATATCAATTAACAGTTAAAAGGAGTGAGAGTGGAACTTTGAGGACTCCAATTCTGGCTGTATCCTTTGTACCTGGGTCAAGTGAGTTAACCTTTCCATGCTGCAAATCTCTTATTTGTAAGGTGGAGTTCATAAGGGTATCTTTCCAATAGGGTTGTTGAGTAGAATAAATGAGATGATTTATGTAATATGCTTTGTTGGTGACAGAAATAAAGCACTGCACTGTTAAGCCGTTACTCAGACTGGTATCAATGAACTCGTGAATCAGGAAAAACACTTTTGGATGGAGAAGTCATGTGTTGATGAAATTTGGCCTCTGCAGCCATGACCCACCAAATTGACAGGGAGCACCTGTACCGGAAGTGCCTCGGGCAAGGTACAAATCCTCAAACTCAATCCAACACTCATTCATTCAATGACAGCCCTCCACGTGTCAGACAGTAGGTGGGGCTCCGCTCTCATTGTTCAATTTGATTGCTAACCAAGAAACAGGCCCTGCCTTTGAGGCAGACTGAGTTACTCACCTCTCATTCCCATTAGTTTGTGAAGAAAAACCTCAAAGACTGATTGGTAAAGATAGATTGTACAGAATATAAATCTCTTAGAACAGCACCTGGCATATAATAATTGCGGTGTAAAGATGGCTACAATTACTATTATTATTTTATTATTTTGATTGTGTTTATTACTATTATTATATTTCTATTATTATTACTCTATGGTTACTGTTACTAATATCATGACATTACTGTTATTGTTACTCTGTTGTTATTACTATCATAACTAGCACTGCTATTACTATTATTGTTCCATGGTTATTACTACCATTCCTGTTACATCATTATCGATATTATCTTCTATCAAGGTCTGTGATCTGCTTTGTTCCTCTTTTCCCCTTGCTGTTTAAGACCTTTCATCTCCCACGTGCTTGTCCCTGATTACTTCTTTGACCCTCTGGGTTTAGTGCTCACTCTGATGCGTCCCAGTCTCTTGGCGCCTCTGTGGTCTGCTTGGCCCCTGATTTCTCCCTGCTCCATGCGTAGCCTGGCTTAACCATTCCTCACCTCAGTTCCTTGAACCAAGCTTTGCACATTCCTAGAGGGGAGGGATGTAGGAACTAGGACACATTAAGATCCGAAGATCAGCTACCAATACGGTGTCTTGTTGGAGGGGAAGGGGGCTTCCCAGCACTGTCTTCTCCAGGGTAAGAGTGCAAAGAAAAAAGTTGATTTCCAGGAAACTTTCTGAAGACGCTACTTCACCATCTTCCCTGCGAAGTGTAATCTAGAGAAGACATCCCTGCAATATTAGAGTGACCTGGATTTGTGGCAAACTTCCCTACCTCCCAGGAGAGGTCTGCTGAGCTATGAGATGCCCCCATACAGATGGCTTTGTAGGACGTCCTCCCTCCCCACCCAAAAGCGGGTCTTGTTTGATACCACTTGGACTCCAAAGTAATATTCAGTTTACAACCCTCTCTCCTCCTCCACGAAGCAAGTTATTTGCCAGATCCCCAATGGTCTGCCCTTGATGGATGGCGGGTGATTTCTACATCAGCACACCTTGGAGCCCCAGAGCTAACCCTCTGACAGCGTTAGCATAAAAGATTTACATTTATGTTACGAGGGCCACACAAGAATAATAATTTTAAGATACATTGCCTTGGTTCCTGGGGCACCCTGGGAAATCTAGTAGCGGTAGACGCTCAGCCTCACTGTAATTACAAAATGGCAGTGCAGGAGAGGTTTTTTGGAGACAAGCAGCTAGAGACCAAAGCCATCTGCATGGCTTGGCGGATTGAAATTACAGTAATATATGAAGACATTACCTGAAAAATCCGGCACCATTTAAATGATTTACTCTTCAGCCCCGGCAACCTTTAATTTAAGGATAAAGTCATTCAGGAAGCTAATCTGATAGAGGAGGCATTATTTCACACAGTTAAGTTAATTTACAGTAGCTGATTGTTGTGGTTGCTTTTGGTATTATTATCTTCCGACAAACAGCTGATATGCCAGACAGAAGCAATATACTGTTTAACATAGTGTCTTAATTCAGCAGGCAAGCTATCTGTGATAAAGGTTTGTTTATAAGCAATAATAGGAAAGTCATTTTGAGGCCAGGCTGATAACACTGAGGAGAAGTGTTTTTTTTTAAAGGGGAAAGTGCACACGTAAATAAATAAACAAATCAGCAAGCCCTGCTGATTTTGTCCAGATTTGCTGTCTGCAGCGGTCATTTTTCGGGGCTGTAACCCTCTTTCCCTCTCTCATGGGCTTCCTGCCCCGTGGTCCTCTGCACATTGACCCCAAATTGTCTTCGTGCCTGGCAGCGACTTCTTCCCCGTTGCCAAACTGACTTCTCTGCCAAGCCGTTGGGAAAACCACATCTTGGGAGCCCGGTGATTTCAGCTGCCTGGTCAGTTACCTGCTTTCCAAGGAAAAAGTGAGCCTTGATATTTGTCTTTAATGTTTTTCTTTTATTTTTGAGAGACGTGGATTATGCACACTCATGGGTGCTGTAGAAAACCACAAGGAAGTGGGTATTCGGAAGCGAGCTACCCATTGCGGGCTGCATGAAGATGGCGCTTTTGAAAGGGTTAAAGACCAACTTGCTATTTCCTTGGCAAAACCAGGAAAGGGTGTTTGTGTTCTATGTTGACTCAGGATGCTGAGATGATTCAAGAGCTCCATTAGCACCAGGAACATTTGTCTAATGGATTTGCCTTCATCTGCTTAGGAATGTTTTCTTCAAAGATGAACATTCTCTGTCACCTCCTAAGTTTATCTCAGGAGGAGAGGCATGACTTTTGGACAGGGGCTGAGGAGATGCTACCCGGGGGATAGGGAAGTCACCTGCCGATGTCTAAGAAAGGAGTTTCTAAGAGAAGCAGCTGTCAGAAAGGACGAGGAAGGTCACAAATTTGTGCAGCTGAAAGGATCTTAGTCCGCTGCACTCATGGGGAGCTATTACTTCTTGCGTTTTTATTATGGGCTGGGGGCACTGTGCTAGATGGATCTTATTCCATTCCATCTCCAGCTTATCGAGGAACAATCCAGATTCAAGGGTGTCTGTAACTTCAATTAAAACTGCAGGCTGCATCTTTTCACATGTAGATGGCAGGTAGCTTTCAGTGATGGCCTCAGTGGTCCCCACCCCCAGCTGCTGACACCCGGTAATCTTTCCCCCTTGAGTGTGGGCTGAACCTAGGGACTTGCTTCTGGTGAATAAGAATATAGAAAAAGTGACTGGCTCTCATTTCTGTAATTAGGTCACTAGAGACGGACTTCCTGCCCTCTGATAGTCCCTTCTATTACCTTCTTGGCTTGCGTATTTGATGAAGAAAGGCCGCCATGTTGGACTGGACCACTTGGCAGAGAACTGAGGGTGGACTAGTAGCCACCGAGGACCTGAATTCTGCCAGCAGCCCAGCGAGTGGCCCTGGAATCGGATCTTTGCCCAGTCGAACCCTGAGGTGACTGTAGCCCTAACCGCCAAACCTGGGTGGGAGCTCGTGACAGACCCTGAAGCAGAGGCCCCTGCTGAGCTGCGCCTGGATCCCTGACCCACCAAAACTGTGAGATCATATATGATGCTGTTTAAAGCCAGTAAGTCTGAGGGTCACTTATCAGTCAGCAGTGGATAGCTAAAACAATGTGCGTCCCCAAGTAGACAGTGGGGACAGGAATTCAACAGTCCTGGAGGAAAATCCTAATCTCAACATTGTCACCAAGTTGCTCTTTCTCTCTTAAGCTCATCTGTAAAATGGGGACAGTAAAAATCTGCTTTGCAGGGTCACTGTAAGCATGGAATGATTCCCTCCATTTAGTCTCTCCTATAAGGCTAAGCTCATTCAGAGTAGCCCCTTAGTAAATGATAGGTTCCTGCTACCATTTATATATATGACGTGTGACCTGGGCAGGGGGGTATGCTGCTTCAATTATCCAAACTTGGAGAATTGGGATAAATAATTCTTCTCTAAAAAATAGTTGTTCAATATTACAAACCAACCTGCTCAAGGTGGGTCAGGGTGTATTCTCAAACCCGAATCTCACTCAGTAGGTGATCTCCTTAGAGATGCTTAACTTCTCTACATCTGGAAAATATGATCAGGTTAGGATCCCATTTAAAACCTTTCCGTGACTTCCTGTGACTCTTGCATAAAGTTTAGGAGTCTCTCACAGGATTTACAGGACCTTTGCATGACCAGGCTCCTCCGGTCTTATCTGGATCATTCTCCCTTTGAACACAGCATCTATGAAACTGGCTTTTCAATGCCTTGAACTTGCCCAGCGTCTTCCTATCCTGCCTCAGGGACTTTGCGTGTGCTGTTCCCTCTGCTAGGCAGACTCTTCCATCTCCTCTTTCTCTGGCCAGCTCCCACTCAGTACTGAAGTCTCACATTAAATGTCTCTTCACGAATGCCTTTCAGACTCCCCAGCCTTGTCTGGGTCCCCAGGACAAGCACAGTACGACCTCCTATACTTTTCCTTTTTAACATTTATTACCACTGTAGTGAAAGAATTGAAATAAATGAATTGATTATTAACTGGTATAATATTTTGATTTTCTTTACCTCCTTCATTAGACTTAAACAAGGAATTAAAAAGAGGGGGAAAAAAAAGCCCGGCTCACTCACTGTTATGACCCTGGAACCTAGCACCTTCCCTAGTACCTAATAGTCACTAAGTAAAGATTTCTTGAATAAACAATTGAGTTTATTAATGGGTTTCTTTAGCTGTTAAGAGGAAAGTGAAATAAATTAATGGGTTTCTTTAGCCATAAGATGAAAGTGAAATATCTGTGTTGCAGGATTGCTGGGAGGAGTTAGCGAATGAATGTTTGCTCATCAGGCAGAGATGTCCATGAAGCTTTGATCTTCTGCCCCCTGCGGCCTCTCAAACAGGATGGACTCCTCCACATCTCGCTGTCCTTCTCCCAATAAGTCTACCTTATGATGGGCTGCAGAGTCAGGTAGCCTTTTCTGAGTGTTTTATATGGGAGCCGGAGTGGGTGTTGACATTGCCCACACCATAGCGCTTTGCTTATTCCCCATTTGGTGCATCTCTTCACCCCTGAGCCCTCCTCAGCGTGGTCACTGGGGGCACCTCTTCTGCAGTCCTTTCTACTATCAAACACAGTATCTTCTCTCTTATTAGACCTGGTGCCAGAGCACAGACCCTTGTTCCTAACCTACAACAGGCTTGGCACGCAATGCCGATGGAGCCATCTCCCTAAGATCAATCTCTATTCCTTCTGCTAGAAAAGGACAATGTCTTCATGTGATTACCCAAATCACTGAGCATGGCTCATATTAGGTATGCATAAATGTCAATTCCCTTACCCCACACAGGAAGGCATGTCCTAGGAAGACAAAAATTAAAAATATGTTATTAGAGAAGGGACCAGAAAGCAGTGGAAACCCAGTGGGGAACCCCTCATCCAGGATAGAGAAGGAAATTGTTTGCTTTGTACGTGACCTGTTGTCACCCTGAACGATCTCTCGCAGAAGAGGGTGATGGGCTTTAATTGGTTCCATGTCCAGCACCTCCTCTGGGGTGGGGGCATGGACCTGGGGAAGGAAAGCCGATGGTAGTGGCTCACACTCAAGGGCAGAGAGCCTGCCACATAAAGTCTGAGACCGGTGAGTACACTAGTGGCACACTCAGGGTCCACGTGTACCCTGGTTGATCTTGTTCCTGACCCAATTATCCAAGAAAGGGAAGAGAGCATCTGGCATGGTTGGGAGAACTTAGGATGACCAAGCTCTTCCTGGAAGAGGTCTGTTCTCCTCCTGGGGTGGGTGCCCAGGGGCCTGACGCACAACAACATTCTTCTCGACCTAATCTTCCAGCCAGAAGTCAACTGGTGTGTATTACATATCAGGAAATGTGCTTTTTAAATGTGAATTTCAGATGGACTCATAGAATGGACATTGTGCAAATTATGTGTTGAGGGAATTTCACTGTCACCTTTTGATGTGCAATCCCCACTGTCAATCATCCCTTATTCTATAAAAATGTCTCTGTGCTAGATTGGATCTTTGCGAGGGCAGGCTCTCTGGCACATACCCCGTGTTTCTCTGGGGTCCAGCCTCACCCCTGGCATCTAGTGACCAGTAAGTCCTCCCTACTCCCAAGCTCTATCCTGTAGTGATGGCTCAGAGATCTTTAAAGGGATGCACTTGGCTTTCTCTGACTGCCCCCCCCTTTGCACCCCTGCTGCCCCACTGTACTCTCCCCAAAGGTCTGCAAACCACATCCATGGACATTCGGCCAGTCTCAAGGCTGCAGTTGCCCCATCAGATGAGTTCTATTAAACAGGAGACTGCAATGCATTCAGAAGCACCGACTCCTGTCCACACTCTGTGTCCATTTGACAAGAGTGAAGTGGATTAATTAACGTGGTGGGTCTATCTTCCACTCAGCTGTCTTGTGCTGCAATGGAGACCAAGAAAAATCCATTAGATTATACTGAGAGATAGCTGAAAGAAAGTTTAGATTAAGTTTATCTCCTGAGGCAATTTTATTAGATAGATTAAGTTTCTGCTCATCTCTCCAAAGACCGTAGTAATAACCAGTGTCATGACTTCCAAATCCTTTGGACTGCAGAGGGTAATCAAACATGGTTGTGTTTTTATCCCCTCTTTTACTTCTTAGTGTTCTGCAATCCAGCCTCGTTCATCTGTCAAAGGGATAGTATTAAGGGGATCAATGTTGACAAGTGATAGTACAAATTATGTAATGCTGATGACATTTCACCATCTCCTTTTGATCTGCAATCCCCACTTTCCATCACTCCGTCTTCTTTCTCTTTCACTGAAAGAGAAAAGCTGCAGAGGAAGCCATTGGCTTGAGTCCCTGAGCCCCAGGGGCAAAGTGGGGTGAATTTGAAGTGCACGGAAGGCTTCCAAATTAGACACGGGGCCTAGGAAGATGGCGTGACTGACAGAAAGGGAAATTGAGGTCACCTTCCTACAACAGTCCTTTGGCAGCTACAGGCTCCTGTTCGCGCTGCAGTTCCGTGAAAATCTTGATGTGTCAGGCCCTCGATGGCAGTGGGCTTTCTATTCCAAGAATATGCTCTCTGACTTCTCTCCATGGGGGATTCCACCCTGCCTTCTGGGGAATCGATGGAAGATAATTTAAAAGGAAAAAACGAGCTGGTTTTGGAAGATGAGGAGAAGACTCGGGAGATAGGAACAACACAAGAAGGGCTGTCTTTGCTGAGATGGGGCAGGGGGCAGGTACATTACATTTTGGGCCAGGTAACAAGGGCCAAGTAAGAGGAAAACAACTCAAAATAGAGCAGAAGAGACATTTTTGGGGAAGGGAAGCCTCCTCCTCCTCCTAGATTCTGTTCCCCTGGAAGAACCTCTGTTAGTACACCACTGCTCTACTTACCCATTCCCTCCCTCCGTCTCCCAGAACAGACCTAAAAAAGACTGGCTCTTCACAGACATGGGCTCCCAGCTGAGACAGACATGACCTTAGATACTTTCTCAACCTCTATGGATCACGGTTTTCTCCTTTGCAAAATAAAAACACCACCACCTATCTTGCAGGTCTACGTAATTAAAAGGGTAGAGTCCAGAACCTCTCACCTTACCAGGTACTTACTAGCTGGGAGAGTTCCTAAATGTTTATGAAAACCTCTCTGTGGAGTCAGATTTGGTCTGGGTCTTTACTGATTCCCATGATCTGATGCATATCACTTGACTAATACAGTATTTTATGATTCTCCCAGCCAAACGGACTCTGGCTTCAGTTACAAAGCCCCAGAGTAATAGGTGAGCGGGAATGAAGTCTGACAGTTTTAGCGTGGTTATTTGCCTAACTTTTCCAGTAGATTAATTTACTCGGCATTTATTAATCACCTACTATGTATTGGGTGCTTTTCTAAGCATCAAGGGCCTGATGGGAAACAGCACATTTAAAGTCTTGATTGTCAGCAGTTTGGCGGTTCATTGGCAGGAGTAACCCTGTTTCACTCCCATTAATGTTTCCATGACTTGTCATGGTATCTGGAGCACAGTGGGTACTCAAATAATATTTCCTGAATAAATGACTAGATAAATGCATACAAGCCATTCATATCCTTTCTAACCACTAATGCTGAGTTGCTGAGAGGCTGAGTCATTACTGGAAAAGTTTCTCAAGACACAAGAAAACTGTATCCCTCAAGACCAACAGTCAAGGATAGGAGGAAGAAATAAGATTCAAGGCCACATTTCACCATGAAGTATTCTTTCGGAATGTAAAATAAAAACACATAGAATTTTATCAATCTATTTTCACCCACAGCGTGGAAAAGCCCTTATGTCAAAAATACCTGCCTCTAAATTATGCTTTTTCTTCCCAGTATAAATTTTATTAACCACTTTTTTATTAGCAATCTTATTATAGTTGATCTGCACATGAATAGAAACAATTTACAAATGATCAGGGTTGGATTAGAGAAACCATAAACTCAATGCAAATTGTTACAAATTATTTACTGGCTTAGCACAAATCTGCATATAGATTGAGGAAGTCAATCAGAAAGGTACCTTCAGGTATTCTTGACAAGATATGATGATGGAGATAGTTGCAGACTGGTATGCATCGTGCAGAATAGAAATGAAAAGAAATAGATTCATTTGTCAAATACACTTAGGTGTGGGTCTCCTCATTTGATCAGAACTGTGGTGAGCTGGATATCTGGGAAAATTGAAAAAGGGTAAGGAAGGGGGTTTTACTCTAAATATAAGGTCAAGAATCAGAGAGTTATAAAGGCACTTTGGAAAAATATACGCAGAAACATTGACCCAGCACATGAAAGGCTGACAGAGTATTTCTCATATTTCATCTCATTAATTTCCCAGCCGCTCTGTGAAGTAGGGAGGACCATGGCCATTGTCGCTCCGTTGAGGGAAATGAGGCCAAGGTCACACAGTCATAGGGACTTCAGGCCCCACTTCCCTCCCCTGTCCTTGGTGTTGCTTTCGTGGGCGTTGGGAGTTCTTAGGTTTAACGCTGAAGTCCTAACTCACTGCCAGTACCATTAGACTTGTATTAATCTAGTTTTCCCTTTACTTCTTTATGAGAAGGATGCCAGAAAGAAGTGGCGATGGTTTAAGGCAAAGAACCCAGAGCCAGCCATGTGGAGGGGTGAGCTTTTCTATCCAACTTGCTGCGTGACCTCAAATAGTTCTTGTCCCCTTTCTGGGGCTTGGCTTGCTCAGGGGGATATGATCAGGTTTTCCTTAAATTCTCTCCAAATTTACTGAATTTAAGTCCGGGACCAAAAGACATGAATCCTACTATGCATTCTGTGTGACTATGAATTCTTTCCATACCATCCCTTGGCAAGGGGGACATTGAGCAAAGTTGGAGTTCCCATCCCTTATTCCCACCCATTGTTCATGCATTAATTATTTTCCCCTCTAATAGTTCACAGTTTTCCTCCTTTGGTTAAAAGCTGCTCTGGGGTTATTTTTCATTTCTAGTAACTCAACTCTTCTCCTGTGAGTATTTGGATTTTAATGGAGAGCAGAACCTTCACCTAAATGGCAAAACCTGTAGTGGTAGTATTTCAGATCTTTCCATTAAATGGGAAAAGGTTTTGAGGATGGAAACGTCCTGAAATTCAGCTACATATGCAATTGTTTATTCCTTCAGATTCTATGGCAGCATTGTGGAGCTACGGGGATGGGAGTGAAGATGGAGGTGGTACCATTTCGCCTCTTCCACGGTGGAAATTTTATCTGCTCTCTTTTGCCATTTCACGGTGTCAGTGATGAGCGTAAGAAATGCTAAAATGGGAGACAGTTCCCCCCTTGTATCTCCTTGCCGGCTGGGGGACCCATATCACTTCACATGAAAACCGAACATAATCATTTCAATGGAAACACGAACCCCATTTTACTAGATGCTAACGATGGGCCAGGCATGAGCTCAACCATGCTTTACTTTCTTGAGAGCTCACAATAGCTCTGTGATCTAGGAGATATATTATCACCCCATTTTACAGACAGGAAGACTTGACTTGACTGGGGAGGGGATGCTTTATTGAATTACACACTGCTAGGTATTGGAAGAAATGGGACTCTTTCCCAGTTCTGTCTGACCCCAAAGTCTACATCCTTAGCCAATAAACTGTCTTAATTTTAAGAAATTGAAATATATGGGGCTGGAGCAGACAAACTTTGTAGAGCTTTTCCATTTCAAAGATGTAACTAATAAATTCCTCAAGGTGGACAATCCCTTTGAGAGCTTCTGGTCCAACACCTATGTTACAGATGCAGAAACTGAAGCAATAAGACAGGTCTTTTTTCATAAATACATGAGACTGAAGGCATTGAGAATGACACTGGGAGCTCTAAGGGAATGGACGGGCAGAAAAGTCTTGACTTTTCCCTTATTCAGACCCTCCACACACAGTTGGGAGTCTTATGCACTACAGAACTCTACTGGGTGCATTTGCCTTGACTGTGTTGTGACACTGTCCTGTGTCCCTCTCTTTTTTCAGTTCCCCTACACTGTCAAATATGACTAGGACATTTTCTTATCTTCCTATTATTTTATTTCATAACCATTTCAAAGACAAAGGGGAACTAGCATGCCTCTTTGTTTTCTCTTTTCCTTTTCCTAAAAGAGGAGCTGAGGGCTTGCAGAGAGAGGTTGGCTGGCATCACTGAATTTGGAGGTTGCTAGCTAATCAGTCAGGCGCTGCATTGTGAGTGCTTGGCATGGATTTTCTTTTTTCATTCTTTCTGCGGGTTGTGTGTATGTGTCTGTGTGTATGTGTGCATGCACATGCACATGTGTGTGCGTACAACTTCCGTGCCTTTCCACCAGCAAAGGACTCACGACAAAGATGTTATTAACAGCAGCGATATACTGTGTTTGGCTTTGCTTTGTACATAGACCTTTTCCCTCACTTCCTTTGCGAATGCCCCACTAGCTCTGTGCTCTGCATTCATTAAACATCCATGCACCTGGAGGGGTTCAGAGCCTGCTGACATGGGCCCCCAAGACCACGCTCAGGAGTCTGGGGCTCATCAGGGAATTCCATGCAGCTGTAGCACTCTTGGAGGCAGCTCCGCAGTGATGCAGAATGAACTGAACGAAGTCAATAGGGCCTCTGCAGGGACTGCTGACAGTGGTACCAGGGGCTGAGACTCTGTTCCTCTCGGAACGCTCAGCCCCAGTCCTCAGGAGTTGAAATTGGGTATCACTGAAAAGTAAACTAATTATAATGGGGCCATTTGTGCTTCTGTGGTTCAGCTTATGTCAGCGTTTCCAGGCTAAACCGAGTTCTCTGGGGATTTCAAATTCTGCTTTAAATGTCTTTTTTCACCCTTATTACTATTCTTCCTGGTTCTGAATTGAATTCCCTTACAGGTTCTGATATTCAGACAAATGGACTTTATCACCCCTCTTATATGTGGCTCAGGTGCAAATCTGTTTGTTTCACACACACACACTACAGCAAACCCACACGGATGCTGTAATCATTCAAGATGTAAATGACAGAAGCCCCAGTCAAACCAGCCAACAGAAAATGTATAGATTTATGTAAGTAAGAAGTATAAGGGTGAATGTGGTTTTGGACTGACTGATCCTGAGACCCAAATGTGTTGTTAGGACTTTGTCCCTCTGATTTTATGTCACACACCTGCTTGTCTCAGCGGGACCTTCTTCACGGAAATATCACTCCACGCGGGCAAGGTGACCTTCAGTAGGCTGAGGTGGAAAGAGCCCTTCTCGCTACATCAGTGTCAGGGGATAATGATTGGCCTTTCCCAGGATCATGTGCCCAACCCTGAATCAATCACAGTAGCTGTGGGAGGGACTTGGGCATGGCCAGCCTTGCCACATCCCCAGGGAATGTGATTGACAGCCCTGCCAAGACCACGTGAAACGGAGACATTGGTCTCTGTTGCTTCCTGGTGGTGTGACAGGGCAATGCCCTTAACGTCTCTGCTTTTTAGTTTCTCCAACTGTGGAAGGGGTGGCATATCACTCATCGCTCAGGGACTATGGAGGATGAAGTGAAAGAATAATACATATAATGATCAGTTATTAGGGAGCTACTAGTGGTAGACACTAGACACTTAATAGGCACTTTCTTACTGATCTCTGCCCTCCCCAGAGCATGTAGACTGGGATGTGAATAAAAAGGCCCAGTGCTCGTATATGTGTGCAGAATCAGCAGGTTTCCTTACTAGAGGACTGCTCAGAGTCTTTAGTATGAATATCCCAAACCAATTGCTAAACCAGTTTTAACCTGGATCCCTTTTGATCATGGATCCTCAGGAGAACAGTGTTCTACACGACCCAGTTCTAGAAGCATGCTTTCAATATCCTAAAGTCTAAATTCTAACTGCAGGGAGACCAGGGAGCACTTGTACCTGGCTTGTCTTGTTTGGGCCCCTCCTAACTATTTGTACTGAATTTCTCTTTGACAAGTTTCATTGTGAGATAATATGAAACCTAGAATTAAAACCAGTTAATGCATTTATTGTGGGATGTGGCTGAGGTCATAAAATTGTGTTCCCATTAGGACAAACTGCTCTCCGATTTCAGTATCAGGGAACTGTGCACCTCACTCTAGCATCTAATTTTTAACTTTCTGGAGACTGTTTCCCTTATTGCGTTGGCTGCCAGGAAGCTCAAAGTCAAATGAAAGCCCCACTTCCAGCAACTGCAGAGAACTTCTGGTATGCATTTCGTATAGAACTCTATTCCTGACTGAATCTTTCTTTCTTGCTCCTTATATTATGTTTATTCTGATTTAAAAGTTACTGATACTTACTTTGTTTTATTCCTGTAAGTGACTCAGACCTTTGTGGGGTTGAGATGGGGCTAAATAAGTAAGTAAATAAATTAGATAAATGCAGGTGGGATCTCAGGGGCCTTTTTCTGCAAAGATAATGTTGGCTGTGTGAATGCCCTTTCTCCTTCAATGCTAATGTCTTGGCTGTGCTCAGAGCCACTTGTTCAATTACAGCGCCAAGCTCCTGTTTTACAAGGCTTCCTTTGAGCACATCTAATCAGGAACAGCTCCTCACTGCAGTCTCTTTGTTCACTGACTGGAACCTTGAATGCCTTGCTTTGCCTAATAAATAACCCAGGGGCTTAAACTTGGCCTTAGCCTTTATTTAGAAAATGGAGCGGGCCAAGCTCTGAAGCATATTCACAGCCAAGGCCGTTGGAAGGTCAGGTATCTCGCAGGCATTTCAGGAGGGTTGTATACTGCTCTGTTTCCTCCCACATTTATTGGACAATTTCCTCTTCGTTTTCATTGAGCCCTCTGAGCTTGCTCCCATTCTGGCGCAGACAACATTGGATTAAATCCCCTGGGGTAGGGATTGCTAGTTGACTCAGTATTTCTACTTCTGGGTGTGGACTCAAAAGTCTATGCTGGCAATGCGCAGGGCTGCGTTGAGTCTAAGGAACCACAGTGAAGTCTTGATTACTTTTATCTCCCTGCTTTTTCTACTTTAACCATTAGCTGACAACTCTCAAAGGGATCTGCAGGAGTGAGCCATATCTGCCAGAACGAGGCTGCCAACTGATGCTGGTCCCATGCTGCTTCCAGCGTGGGGTCCAAATCCCAGAGTCATCATTATGAGCTACGTGATTGCGGTTGAATTACCTTAAGTCTCCAATTTTCAATTCCTTCATCGATAAAGTACTTCCCTGACAGTGCTGAAATGACCTGAGATGGGGCCTCTGCTCCTCCAGCCCCCAATTCCCCATTAACCTCTCTCTGCCCTTTCTTGAACTTCTGGTTTAGGAGATAGATGCTCCCTTGGCAAGGAGGTTTCTGGTCTCTCTGACTGGAACGTATCCATTTATTCTAAGTTCTCACCACACCGAGTATCATTTCTCTTGACACCTGCCACAATCGCAGTTTTACATTTGCTCATACAATTATTTCCTACCTGTCTTTCGCATTAGACTTTAAGCACCCTGAGGGCAGCTATGGGGTGTTTTCTGTTCATCATTGCATCCCCAGGGCTTGCTTCTCAGATGGGCATGTATGATGGGCTCAGCCAAGAGTGATTAAGGGTGGTAGGTGTACGGTGTCAATCGGGATCTGCAGGGGGAAAAAGAAGTGGGTGTTCGTTGGGGCATCTACTGACTGCAAACCGAGCAGGGTATGTACAATATGCTTCACTTAGGCCAACACATTTAAAATTGACCACGATGCCAGGAGGCAGGGATTGTGTGTGCCCATGTCAGATCCCCAGAAATGCTGATCACCAACGTACGGCCCAGTGAAGGTTGTCTGGATTCAAACATTAAATAAATAAGCAAACTTATTTCCGTGGCACATATGGAGCTGCAAAGTCATGTCCGGAGGAATGCCAGCATTGCTAGGACAGAGGCTGGAGCCTTCCTTCCACCCCATTTCTTGGGGATACGAGGCTAAAAATAGATAGCTTCTAATTCAAAATGCTGCCGCCCCCACCCTTTGCCCAACCCCAACTCATGTGAGATGTATGCTCTCTATTTATTATACATGTCTGCATATTCAGATAATTGGGTTGTATGATATGGCACAGAGACTAATCTGAGAATGATTTCTGCTGAATAGAAATTACTTATTTTGATTCCTCGGGGGTTTGTTTTGTCAAGACTCATGTAGTATTTAGCAAAGTAATCATTGTTCAATTGCCGAGCACAGGAAGTGTAAAATTATCCTAATAAGAATGAAAAGAATGAGGAGAGCAAGTGTTGCTGACCTCACAGCTTGATTAGTGATGGCGTCTCCTCTTGTATTCAAATGCTGCCTGCGAAGATCGCCCTGCACGTCCTTATCTCACCGGCCCTAATTAGATAGGCCATTTGTTATATGGTTGTTCAACCAGAATAGAAACAAACAAAAATGCAGAGAGAAAGAGAGTCTTACTGAAATTCTTAAGAAAATGGTCCAAGAGCAAATCAATACCCAAATCGGGAGGGGCATTTTGGAAGACAGGAAGCTGTATTTCCAAATAGAGATACAGGCTGTGGGACCTTGCATTGGTTACTTACCCTCCCTGAACCTCAACTCTTCATCTGTCAGATGGAGTTAGTCGTAATACATACCTTATGCTACCTGCTCATAGCCTCATTCACCTGCCTCATTCCGGAGGGTTGTGGGCCATTTGGCCATTCTTGTTTTGGGGGAGCTTTGAAGTCAAACCTATACTCTTGGACATCTTAATGCACCATATACAAAAAAAAAAAATCCATGGGGGAAAAATAATGATGCTTTCCATGGACATCTCATGGGTAAATAAAAATAGAATCACAGTCAATCAAGTGTATCTGTTGAATTATCTCATTTCTCACATATGAAGTCATTCTGAGATAGGGGTACGGGTCATGCCCAAGGTCACACAAGGGGCAAGTGGAATTCAAGTGTAAGTCTCAGATCTGCTATTGGTGTCTATTCCCCTGACTGGCACTGATAACATGGAGCCCTTCTGATGGTCCAGAGAATGTCTCTCTTCTGTTGTGATTGAGGAATTGATGTCAAGAGCTCTGAAAGTTGAGGCCCTGTGACAGAAGACCTCACCTGCATGGCAGGTGTGGGAATAGTTAAGAGGATAGGCTCTGTCTGGAGCTGCGAAGCCAGCATTTGAGTCTTGACCCTGAGGCTTTTCAGATGGGTAATCGAGGCAAGAACTCAGCCCGTCGGCAGAGGGTAAAATTAGGGGCTGCAAATTCTATGCACTATGTCCATGGACACAGGGGCTTTATGTTCCCTTCCCTTGAACCTTGGTAGAGTCAAATAATAAAGTGCAGCAGAAGTGATACCACATGACCTTGAAGGAGGGTCGTAAGATACCAGGGAGCCGCTGTAGGCTTTCTCGGAGGTCGCCGCCCTGCTCCCACCACATGCAGAAGCCATGCATTGTTGCCATGGGTAACAGCCCCACCTGAGCTGAGTCTCCAACTCCTCCAGTCCCATCAGCTGCGTCCCCCATCATGAGGGAGCAGGGACAGCCATCCCTGCTGTGCTCCGTTTAAATTCCTGACCCGTCGAACTGATGAGGATTACAAAATGGCCCTTGTATCACGCCCCGAGGATTGTTTGTGCAGCACAAATAGTAAGTAGAACCCCATCTAAGCCTCCATATTCTCACGTGCAATATAGAGATAATAGTAATGTCTGCCTTGTAGGATAGCTGAGAATTGGAAGTTAAGCTAAAAAACTTACCGAGTAGGTGCTCAACCTAGGCTCATGACAATGTTACTATGAGTGCTGTCATTATCATCATCTGTCCTGGGGTGAGATAATTTTCAGGCCTTCCAGGATGGGGGTTAGGGACCCTGGGAGGTCGCTAGGCTGGTGAATTGCAGCGGAGACAGGGCTGCGGCCGGTGGGTGAAGAAGCGATACCAGCTGCCAGAGGTGTCTGTTGCCCCCCTCCCCCCCTGGGAAATAATGTGGCCTCCACAAATGCACAACACAAGCACAAGCAGAGGATTTGCTATGACTTCAGAAGCTTTCCGAGGAGGCAGTCTGATTCATTGACAAACCACACAATCCCGAGTGATTGCTAACGTGGATGGAGGGAGGGGATTGCCTGTCCCTGACTTTTACACCAGTTTCCTTGTCAACCAGCTCCAGCAGGCTGGTCTGTTTATTCCAGGGCAGTGGGAGAGTCGGCAGGGGACATTCAGGCCACTGTATATTCTCTCTCTCTCCCTGCACAGATTCCTGCAGGATTTTCCTGACACTTCTCAGCCTCAGCCAGTGGGATTAGGGAATTTTTGCCTTTCCAGGCTAGCTGTCTGCTTGGGTGTCCATGGGGTCTCATTATAGAGAGCCCAAAACCGCCCAAGTTCCCATCAGGCAGTGCGTCTCGGCATCTATTTGCAGGAGAGGTCTGGCCGGCCCTGCAGCTCCGGAGTCCTTCGTTCAGTTTACATTGCCTGCCTTTTCCATAGACAGGCTTCTTTGATGATTGCCAGGCTGTGCTGGCTCAGTGTTTCTCCCCCAAAGTGAATGCCCAGTTGAGAATGAGACCCAGCATGAAGTTCTTTGAGCTGAGCCCTGGAAGCCTTTCCTCTTTATGAGCTTTCAGTCCTGCCATCCGCAGCCCTGCTTCCCGTGCACTTGCTCGCGGAATTCAGTTATCATTCTCAATTTTCTTCCTGTGGCGACAGAGTCTAAGATGAGATAAACGCTGGTCAGAAAAAAGTCAGTCATCCGAGTTATCTGTTACAAGGGTACCAAGGAACCTTTCTTTCAAGAGATAGGACCAAAGAACTTAGAGGCATTTTTTTTTCAGGCTAACATTTCCTAAATGCTCACCGTGAGTCAGACACTGTTCTCAGTGTGTTCCCTGGGTTCCCTCATTGAATCCTTCACACAGCCCATTCTTTCCATGCCCATTTTAAAGATGAGGAAGCTGAGGTTCCGAGAGGAAAAGCAACTACGGCACATGGGTGGCCTAGCTGCCGAGGGCCAATTGTTTTCTACTTTGCACGCTGCCTCATGATCCCTGACACGTAAACCTGCTCTCACCCCATGTTCCCTGTGAGGGTGGCTTCTGGTCTGATGATGGGTATTATCTGTTTCTGCATCACTTGAACCTAATTCAGGCTCAGGCAGACAAAAGGCATTGGGCAAGTGTTTGTTGATTGAATAAGTGTCGATGGGCAGTGACATAATTGGAAGATGTCCTAGTTGAATGCATGAGTTATTCTTAGGGTCCAGGGCTTTTGAGGGGTCATTGTACTTGCTGGTATGATCCCTGTGGACCTGGAATAAGAAGATAAAAGGTGAGGGGGTGGGGGATTACTGAGAGGTATCAGAGCCTGTCATGGGAGCCCGTGTGCCACACCTGAGCAAGAGCCAAGACCTGGGAACCAGAAAGCCAGAAAACTCTGGTCTCCCATTTAGGTTTTTTCTACTTTTTTGATCATTTTTTTCTCCCTCTGCAGGGGAGAACTGCCCTCCCCCAACCCACCAATTTTTCTTCTTCTTTGCCCTTTCCATGATCGAAGGGTGACCTTTAGAGTTTTCCTGTCCTGGATCAAAACCTAAGTCCAAATTCCCAGGAGAGAAAATCCAGTTTCCCCGGATTGGTTGCAATCTTCGTCACGGGTCCAGTCGCCAGTTGCTGGGGGTGGACGGAGGTGTGATGTTCTGTACAAACGTCATTCCAGAAACCCTGCTCCCAAGCTTAAGGGGACGACCGGGGAGGGAAGGTGAGTTGAAATAGGAATCCTAGGTGGCTGTACCAGTTTCAAAGTAGATCTGAGGATGTCTGAGTTAGGGAGTCAGAAAGTGGTTTGCTCAGATCAGCCTGTCTCTGCTGTAGGGATGCCCGAGACACTTGGGGAATGTGGTGTCCCGCAGAGGAGGCCTGCAGACTACATCAGGGTTAGCTGAGAAACTGGGAGATTTGGGGCCATCTCTGAAATGAGTTTCTCACCCTAGGGATCTGTGGTGCTGTGTGAGCAGTTTTCAGCGGTGACTCTTAGGGGACGCTCGGGGAGATAAAGTCTTTGATGGCAGACGCTGTGTTCACCACGGCAGTGTCAGCCTGTAGCATGGTGGCTGGGAACATTATACAAATAGGAATGTATTTCTGAGACCCCACTGCCTTTCCGGCTCTAACACCAGGCATGTTTTAATTTAACTTTCACCAAGGGGGCTTTCCGAGTCTTAGTATTTTCTTCCCATTTGACTCAAGAGGAATTAGAACATTGGAGAAGTCAAGCAATTTGACTAAGACCAGAATTCGTATTATGGGATTTAAATCCAGGTTTCTCAGAAGGTGTGCCCTGGTCTCTTTTTACTTACTAGCCCACAAAATCTCTCTGATCCAGAATGAGTGTCTTGCAGGGAGTAAAAAACAAGAAAGTAATTTATCTTCCATGAGAGTTGCCGGAGGAGGTGAGAGGACTCCCGGTACCTGAGCGCCCAGCATATGGGAGGAAACGTTGATAAAGATCTGGTCTAATTAAGCTTAGCTCCCATTAGTGACACTCTGGTGTGCTGGCTCTGGGAGGGAAAAGCCATGCATACATAAGGACGCGGGATGGACAGGGTGTGCGCCAGGGTGGCTCAGCTGTCAGCAGGAAGCCTAAAAAGGCAAGCTGAATTCCAATAAGGCGAAATACCAGAAGACAGAAAGAACTGTTTTGCAAAGGATCAGCTCTAGGTGGGAGGAAGGCCGGCTGGTAAGGAGAGTCAGGCACTGGATGGGGAGACAGCATGCTCATATTCAATGTGTAGGTTCCAGAGAAAGCTGAACGTTCCTGGATGCGATGAGAATTAAAACCATGTCCCAGGGTCTTTGTGCTGGGTGTGCCATTCCTCTGTGATACTCCTTTCCTGGGAGCTTTTCCCATTTCTTTACATCATCCTAAGAGATATGAGCATGCATTTACCTTGGGCCAGCTCCTTGAGAAGGATCCGATTCCTCAGTGGGCTTTCCGAACAACTCCTTTAGAAGTTATTACCCAACCCATCCATCATCCAGGGAAACATCTTTATGCAAATATTCTGGTTGGCTGAGTAATTATGATTAAAGTTACACAGGGCAGGGCTGATGGAGGAAGTAATATTTGATCAGAAGTAATATTTGATCAGTCCCTAATAAACCTGACTGTTTGTGGAAGCGCTATGTTGGTCCGCTCGGGAATTCAGTTGCTGGAATAAGGCTGAGTATGTGGCTTTTAAGACTCAGTCTCCGCATACAAAAAAATCCTAACAGGTATTACCTGAGGTTACGAATGTCATCACCCTGCTCTGGAAATGGCTTGTGATGGTTCTTAAGCTTACTGGGCTTTTCTCCAGGTGCATTTATTTTCTTTAACACTTATAAAATGTTTACTAGGTACTGGACACATTACAGATAGTAATCCATGCAGCTCTCATAGACCAACCCTTGCAAGTGGGTCTTCTCATAATTGCCCTTGTTTTACAAATGAGAAAAGTGAGACACAAAGGTGTTAATTCAGTGATGCCCAGCTAGGGAGCAGCAGAGCTGAGATTGAACCCGGGTACTGGGTCTGGAATTCATGCTCTTAACCACCCAGCTGGGCCACCTTGATGAGCCATGCAGCTGTGATATGCACAGTGTTGGGGGAGCTTTCTGATGGGCATACCTGAAGGGAGATGGGTACTCAAAGCATCCAAGGATGCTCCAGTTTCTAAGCAGTGTCCTCATGGTTTGAGGGTGGTATTATGGCCAGGGACCTGGAAATGCTGTATAGCAGATTCTGCCTGTATCCCCTGTATCTTCCCATGTCAATGTGTCCCAAATGACCGTGAGCCACCACTCTCTCCCTCTCTAGCACTTGGCACTTTCTGAAAAGCCGTTCTGCTCCTGTGCAAAGCAGGCTGAAAATCCCAGGGAATGACACCCCCCTCCCCGCCCCAGGAGCAGAGCCCTCATTCCCCATCTGATGGGAGTGGGTGTATATATAACCCAGATCTCCAGTATGGAGGCATGTGCTTTACACCGTTCCCCCAAGTGTTCCTCTGGGATTAAACTTCAGTCGCCCACTGTGGAACCTGGCTTGTCAATGCGCCTTCCTCTGTATTATTTCCCCTGTATTCTTCCAGTGTTCCATGAGCTTTCAGAACAACTTGCATTCAGGTTATTGTCTCAGGGGTCTGCTTCTGGGGGAACCCAAGCAAAGACATGCTCCAATTCTGTCCCGACACTCAGTCTTTCTCTCTTAAGGATTCCTGAGAAAGGAAAGTATAGTATGTGCAAAAAGCAACAGCTAAATGGGAAAAAAGTACTGCTTTTTGAATAGCTAGGTAAGCACCCAGCACTCCCCAGTGTGTGAGGGTAGAACGCTAGATGGGCAATGTGGATCATGCCTGCAGGAGGGTTCATTGAGGTACCCTGTTTGCTACATCCTGTCTAGAGGCACTGGCAGTCTGGGAGTGGAAAGCCAGAGGGAGATCCTCTCAAGGATGTGGATGTTTAGGGTGCAGTTATTACATGCAGCAGTGAACATGGCTCAGTGGGGGTACAGGGCTCCGAACAGCTGGATCAGCAACTCCTGCTCTCTGAGAGGAGCTGACCGGGCGTGTGAGCAGAGGGTCTGAGATGTGGGGAGAAAGATGGGTGTTCCAGTTCCCGAAGGGGCTGAGGACTGGAGGCAGAAGCCCACACCTGCCTTGGTTGGATCCCTTTCTCTGTTACCTCGTCAGCATCCTGGTGCTCATCGATCCCTGCTGCCAAGGGAGACGCGGGGCTCATTTTCCCTAACAGCTTTTCTTGGCCTTTTCTCGGGTGTGATTCATGCAATTTGGTTTCTATTGCACACTGGTCAGGCATCTGGACCATTTGTGGAGGTTGTTCACATCAAGGGGCTGTTTCTGTAATGCTCCAAACCATGAAGAAGCCGCAAACGTAGGAAGGATGGACGGCAATGGTAACGATGATGATGTAGAAATGACAAGGACTTGCACTGGTTACGTGCCTGCTCTGTCCCGGGTGGCAAGAGAAATTCGTGCATTTCTCATGAATACTCACCTCGGGTCTGCAGTGGGTCAGGTGGTCTTCATCGTGCAGATGAGGATTGAGGAAGCTGGTAGATAAAAGGCTAAATGAGTTACTTACTGTCAGAAGGCTCATCCTATGAGACCCCTGAAATGGTCAGGGGGTAGCTGCATTCATATTCTTGCTTCTGGAGCATTCAGGCACTGGGGAATACTATCCCCTGGGGAGGGAGCCCACCTCGGGAGGGCACTCTGAAAAGATCTGACCCTGGTTCTTTCTTCCCCCTGTTGTCACTGATTTGAACTTTAGGAGAAGAAGATCTTGGCATTTTCTGTGCAAAAACTTGCTGGGAAATCCCATGAGGGGAATGCCTCAGCGGGAGAACTCCAGGCATGGCCTAAAGGAATGCACTTTGCTGGGTTTCAGGCCGAAGGGTAGTTTTTCATGCCCCCTGCTGCGTAGCAACGCCTGACCACTTGAGTTCTCCATTTCTGCTCATGGACTGAGACCTGGAATCCTGGAATTCCAGGAAGATGCGTGGCCAGTAACAAAATCAGTACCAGGTCTGGAGCTGAGTTCTCCCATTTATCAATATCATCACCAAGGAGCCCTTGTCCCTGCCGGTCACTCAGGCAGCCGGAGCCATTTCAGTGCCCGCTGTGGGGGCTCGCTGAGCCCTGGCTGCTGATTAAAGCCCCGGTGAGTAATGGGGAACTACAGGTGCCTCTATTCCTCGGGTAGATCTAAGCAAGTTAATAACCTCCTTTAGAGTGAAAGCAAATCAAGTCCAATTTTAAACATTTTATTGACAAGCACACAGAGGCTGCTGTCTGCAGCCCAGGTAGATTTATCACTTGGTTTTGTTACTTGTTTCTGACTCAGGCAACGGACAACAGCATTTAAATCATCCAAAGCCTCCCATTGTTACGAGACAGGAGGACACGTTGGCATGGGTGCAGGGAAACAGGGTGGGAGCGAGTGAAGTTGTATTTCTTGGACCCTGACTTGCCTCAGCGCTGGGAACAGGACTTCTGGGCACTGGCTTGTCTGATGCTCATATAGTCCCTTCATGGTGACATCATTTTATTCCCATTTCACAGGTGAGGACATGGAGCTATAAAGGCATGAAATGCCTTCTCTCCAATCACATGGCACTGAGTGGCGGGGCTAGGGTGCCGAGCTTCCTCTGGCATTTCCATCACAGGCTCCTGACACTGAACTCAATGACATTCATGCTAGGGGTGTCCCAGGAGATTTAATGAAGGGACCACTTTCATTAGCAAGAGTGAGGTTTAGGGCACCTTCTGGGAGGTAGCGTGGCCCAGGACTGGGGACAGAACAAGTGTCACCATTCTTAAACCCAGAGGGCAGGGGAAGGGAGCCTGCCCTGGAACCCTAAAGCATGGCCTGGAACGGAGGCTGTTTTGAAAGGAGCAGTGACTTGTGGTCACAAGACGGACCTGGTGCAATGTAACTTTTCCTGGAATGAGTTGGGGAGGGAGCCTCAGGGGCTGGCCCTGCCAGAAACCAGGGATGCCGCCTGCTGTGTTCCCCTCTGGTCAGCCTCCCAGGTGGAGGGTGGGTGGACAAGGGTCCAGCACGCTGGCTTCCTATTCTGTTCCAGCAGATGCTCTGGAACATTTTTCTTCCCCCAGAAGGCAACAGCCATCAGGCTGTACCGCTAAAGATCACGCCTCTCAAGAAAGCTGATGACTATCAAAGCGTTTCTCCTGCTAGCACTTGAGATAATCTCAAACCACCTTACTGAGATTTTGGCCACGGTCTAGCACCTATAAAGAGCCCATCTCAAGTAACATGTTATATTCATAAAGACATCCACCCAGCAGAGGGGAGGAGACACGTGGGCTGGTGGCAGCGTGGTTCATTAAAACTCACCTACTCCATTATTTATTATATCTTCACGGTGCCCTGGGGCCGGCAAGGGGAGATTTCCTATAAACTGTCTCTACCTTACAAGTAGGTCTTTAGAGGAGAAAATAGATGTCATTCTTCCTCTTCAGGAGTCCTCTTGATGCATCGGGTCAGCCCTGCTCAGCCAGGGGCTTTGGGAAGCCCCTTGGCTCTAGGGCATCTGGAAGATCTGGGAAGAAAATGGGCCGAGGCAGATATGTGACACTAAAGACGTAGGAGGGTACAACAGCAGGAACGTGTGGAGCAGAATCAGACCCAGGAACTGTGCGTCCAAAGCGCATGAAGGTTGGACTTTGAATGGCACAGATGCCACGACAACGGTGGCAGCCTCGGGGCAGCAGGGAGATAGGCAAAGGTTTTCCTGATTCCAGACTATGTGGCACTGGAATGAGATGCCCATCGTTGGCTTCTGGGAGCTAGTGAGAGCTGGTCCCGGCACACCACTGCATTCAGCCTTCCGTGGAGAACTGCCCTTGGCTCTTGGTTGCTTCCTTGCCTAAAAGATGCCTGGGGGAAAAAAAAGAAGACGTCTTTCTAGGAGCAGCCGATGGCCAAGGACTGAATACTGGGTGACGCGGAAGCTCGCCCCGTCTGCTGCATGCTGGGACCATTCTCGGGTCATAACCACAGTCAGAGCTGTTAACGGGATCAGGCTGAGTGGACACTTCAGCTGAGCCCATTTATTTGCCTAGGTTCTTTCCCTGCCCCTTCCTTCGTTTCAACTTTGTCCCAAGAGCTCGCCATCAATAAATCACCTACACAGGGATCCGCACCTCACCCCTGCCCGCAGGGAGCGCCGCCTGGCGAGTAAACTCCAGGGACTGCGTGCAGTCTTGCATGCGCGTGTGTCTGGGAGAAGGTCAGTGCAATGGCTTTCACTGGATTCTCCAAGGAATTTGTGACCCAGAAAAACTCTGCAACCTCTGCAGGAGGTGATCATATGCACTTTGCTCCTCGCCTGTGGTTGAAGTTCAGGGAGCCCAACTTTCTGGAGGCTTGAAGAGGGTTCCGTTGACAAGAACCACCCTGTGGAGGGCAGGCTGAGTCGCTTACCGTTCAGGCTCAAGTCCCCTGAAAGGTGACAGCAGGTAAGGAGAGGGGTGATGCCTGACTTGACAGAGACCCATTTGAAAGGGAGGCGGAGTCGCAGTTCCATGCGAGAAAGGAAGTGTCAAGAGGCATCTTTTAAGTCCTAAAAAAATGCAAGAAAAGCATTTTCAAAAGCAGTAATAATTAATTGGTGGTTGAACAAAGCCTTCTCTTAAGCCACGGACGTTTTCCCCACACCCAGGGACCGATAACAGGGTTTCCCTGCTCCAGTCGTCCTGCCACGGCTGCTTAAAGCTGCAGCTTCAAGCCCGAAGGCACCAGTCCAGGTGCAAAACAGAGCCGTGAACTTGGGGCAGGTGCCTGGAGAATCGCTGGTTGTGCTTAGGACCAGTGTTGTCACAAGGCTGGCCAGGGAGGCCGGCTGCTCTGCACAAGTCTATACACACACACTGCACACCGCTGAAGATGCTCGTGCTCCACCTGTGCCCTGCGACCTCACGCCTCCTCCACCATGAAAATCCGTTCTCACCATATGCCTGCATCATTCACCTGCTCACCAGGCCTCCTGACCAACTCGACCCCTTGACACACTCATCATACACTGAATGAGTTGTTCACAGGCTCACACACATCTGCTCAAACCGCAGCCCGCCACGAACACACACGCTCGTCACCACGCCCCGCACATGGGGTGCACACACAGTCCCCTCAATGATGTCCGGCCCTGCCTCGGCTCCCCCCTTTCTCCCACCCCACTCCCCTGTCCTCTCTCACGCACCTGCAACCCCTGCCACGTTCCTGCCCCCTCCACGCGCCGTCCCCAGCGCAGAGCGAGTGGTGCGCAGCATCTTCACAATTGCTCGGCTTGCGTTTCTTCCATTTCCCGCGTGCTGGCTGTCCTCAGGATGGCACCAAGCAGGGCTCCACGGGTCCTCGCAGCCACTCTGCGGGGCAGGCACCCTGCTATTCCTGTTGTGAACACAAGGTATGGAGACAGACCCAAGGTAAAGGGCCGCCCCTGGGCAGACAGGGAGCAAGTGACATAGGGGGTTACCGGGAGCCATTGTGTCTATCACATGGAGCCCAGGGGACAGGGGACAGAGCGGCAAAGGGTGGCATACACACGGTGAATGTGGCTACTGGGCTTCCGTGCTGGACCCTCCTTCCCCTCCACACCCTGCGGGCGGCGTTCTGGGCTGTGTGACCGACTGCAGATCTCCTTACACTGTGCTATCCCGCCTTTCCGAGAATGACACAGAGGGGCTGCAGTGCCGCCAGCCCTGAAGACCCAGCTCCCAGGTGGTCCCATTTCAGCTTCAGGACCCGAACGGGAGACACTAAGGCCGGCACCTTAGCTGGCAGACGCGGGGTCAGGCTCCTCAGGAACCGGCGAGGCTGGCCTTTCAGACCCTTGCTCCTGTGGCCCTGCGCCTGCAGGCTTGGCTTCCAACCCCCGTGTCTTTCCCAGGAACAGAGTTCAGTAGGCAAGGACTGCTACAGACCAGCTGTGACTTTGGACGAGTCCCCATCCCCTTTAGTTTCTAGAGTATAAAATGGAATAAAAATAACAATAAGATAACAGAGATGCTTACCTGCTGTTGGGTTAAGTATGAAATGAACATCATATGCAAATGGCACATTTTTAGCATGATCTCATCTCAGTAGTGGACATATCACCATGCAGGTGTTTCCCTGAGAACATGGCTGCTGGAGGGGCTCCCTTCTGACAGGCAGGCCCTGGATGCTGAGGCCCTGCCAAGAAGTAGAGACTGAGCCACTCTACCCGGCTGGTGAGGGAGCCATGAGTCAAGCGGGGATTGTCCAAGACCTCCCAGAAGACCGGTGGGAAGGCTGGGGGTCCGGATCCAGGATACCCCTTACCTCACCATGGCAGTGGGGTTCCAGGTTGAAATTATATAACAAAAATAACCTGTGAAATCACAGCCACTCTGCCCCCTTTTTTGAACAAATGTTTTCTCCATGTCCAGCACTGTACTGTGCGCAGTATGTCAAGTCTCCATCACTCTTGGAGGCAGGGACCACGTTTACCTCTGTGCTGCGGGTGAGAACGCCGGGCCCAGCTCAGAGAGGCTAAGAACTGGTCCAGATTACCCAGTGAGGAAGTGGCTGAGCAGCGAGGCAGGCCAAAGTTGTTGAAGTTCCCAGGCCATCTTATAGGAAGAGCTCTGGGTGACTTAGTCTCAGGATCTGGATGGCCCTGACTTAATTGGAGAAGAAAGCTTACTTGAATCTCCTTGACAGTATACTGTTTTTTTTTTTCCTATCATGGCTTTGCTTGGGATAATTCTAGCCAGAAACCAGCAGGTCCCCCTGTACTGACCCAGCCCACAGTCACTGTGCAGCTTCAGGGGTTAGACCCCCGAGCCTCTGCTATGATTTTCTCTAACGCTCTTCTAAGACCGCATGGAACATAGTTACCCTTCTCTGTGTCAGTTCTTCCTGATTTCAACACTTAGCCCCTCATTTTTACTCTCCTGTTTTTAGGGGGGTGATGATCTAATATCTCTTATTTACTTCTCTCCCCAGCCATCCTTTTTTCCCTCCTTTTCTTCACTCCATTCTGGTGCCCACAAAGAACTAGACCATGCTTCTCCATCTGTGACATACCCTTATAATCTGATTGTAAACAGTTCCTATTTCATTTCTTAAAATTCTCTTTTATTATTCTCCTCTCTATCCACCATCTTCTCCTTCACCCAGTTCATGGGCACTCTCTGTACTGTTGTAATGTAGGCACCCCTCACCCCCCAGCATCCATGTATTTATTTAGATATGTGTGCATCACTGGACATTGCTCTGGGAGGGTGTATCTGAAGTTTTGCATCAGTGGTTCTGTGCTTTAGTTCTCCACTTCTGTTTCCACTTAGTGTTGCCATTTGAGATCCATCTTTGTTTCCACATGTAAATCTTCCTCATACGTCTGAATGCTTCACGGTATTTCACTGTCTCTCAAACCATAGTTATCTGTTCCTGCAGTGGCGGACATCTGTATTTTACAAACTCTTTGCTATCGCATACTGGATGATTTCCATATGTGTGTTTCCTTGTGGACCTTTGTGAGAATTTCTCCAGCAGAAGTCTGCAGAATTGGGCTTGCTGGACCCTAGATATGGAGAGCTGTAGAATTTATATTGTCATGGACGATGCAGTGAGAATTGCACTTTTCCTCTCAGAATATCCTCCCCAGAGAGAATTTTTTTTTCTCATTTGAAGGGTATAAAATGGCACCTCATTGTTGCATTCATTTTTACTTTTTTTATTGAAATATAGTTGATATACAATTTTGTATTGGTTTTAGGTGTACAACATGGTGATTGGACAATTATGGACATTATTAAATGCTCACCATGATACATGTAGTTACCAGCTGTCAACATATGAAGATATTGCAATATGATTGACTGTATTCCCTAGGCTGTACTTTTATCCACCTGACTGATCTATTTTATAACTGGAAGCTCTTTATGCCCTTCACTTATTTTGCCAATCTCCTCCCTACCCATGGCAATCACCAGACTGTTGTTCTCCATGTTTCTGAGTATAGTTCCGTTTTGTTTATTTGCTTTTCAGGTTCCACATATACATGAAATCATATGGATTTTGCCTTTCTCTGTCTGACTTACTTCACTTAGTATGATACTCCCTGGCCCCATCCATGTTGTTGCAAATGGCAAGATTTCATTCTTTTTAGGGCTGAGTAATATTCCACTGTATATATACCACAACTTTATCCATTCATTTATCAATGGACACCATATCTTGTCTATTGTAAAAATGCTGCAATAAACATAGGAGTTGTTGCATTCACTTTTATTTCTTTAAATACTGGAAGTTGGAGCTTCTATCACATACTTCCTAGTCAGTTTGCTGTCTCCTCCTGGAATATTGCATGTATCTTCTAGTCTGTCCCCTGTCAATGATACCCTTCACCAAAAACAAATTCTTAAATTTGTCATAAGGCAAACAAACTCATGAATTTCCTCCAGAGTTGTGCTTTTGAGGTTCCATCTAAGAAATCACTGTATAACCTGAAGTTATAGGCCAATTTAAACTTTTCTTTTGTTTAAATTGAAAAGTGTACTTTAAATGTATTACGACTTGTTTTTGTTACAGGATTTGGTAGAGATTCAACCTGACCTATAAACAAATTTGTTATACATGTAATAGTTGCCAAATACTCTAAATACTTATAAAGCAATCCATTCTTCTCTCCCACAGATTTGTGGTTCTACTTCTATTATACGTCAGATTTCTCTCTCCCAGTCTCTCCTTCTCTTCTGCCTCCTACCATCTGTTCTCTCTGTCGACCTATTTGTTTCTGCACCATATTGTTCTTATTACTGTGGTTTTATAAGATGTCATACTAACAGGTTGGGTGAGTCACCCTCTCTCTTCTCTTCCCTCTCTTTTTGAACCTCAAAACTTTCCTTAGCTAGTTTTTGGAATTTTATTCTCACAGCCACATTTTTAACTGGTTTGTCATGTTTCTTATACAGTCCTGCTGTGAGAAAGTCCGCCCCTAAGGCTTGGTTGGATGATTGAGATAATGCATAAAAAGGGCTTTCCAAACTGCTAAAGAGTCTAGAAATGTTAGCACAGTGTTGAGATAAGAGCAGGGCTCCAGAGTCAGCCAGGCGTGCACTGAAGTCTTTTGGAACTTGGATAAATGATATAATTCTTCCGACTCTCAGGGTTTTTATCTATGGGATTAAAGTTGATGTTGATCAGCTCCCAGGCTTGCTGGGGGGCAGGCAGTGGTTATATGGGGCACCATATCCTGGTGTATTACAGGGCTGGAGAGGGGACAGGAGGATGACCAGGGATGGGGGATTCAAGAGAGAAAGCTGAGCCCAACCTCACACAAAGGATCAGGCGGCTGTAGACATGCTACAGGCTGCTGGGTTAATGAGATCATTCATCAACATTATGTTCAGGGTCATGATGGATTTACCCAGATCCCCTGCCTGACTTCTCTCGGGGGGGAAAGGACATTAATGGTGACATCTGTGGGCACAGGGATGTGCGTCAGCCTCTGGGAGTGGTGGTGGGGGAGGACTTGCTTTTCTCCCTCAGACTCTTTCTCCTTCAACATCTTTAACTCAGCAATGCCTGGTGGGATCTTCTGGGTTAGTACTGCTCTGCCCACTGTGGGAGAGGTGGCTGCGTGAATGCTCAAACAGGGCGGAGAGGCACAGAGGCCAAGTAGAAATGGCACCACATTTGGAGGTAAAACACAACTGGTTCTGAGCTCTAGCTCTTCCACTTAACAGCCGGCAATGTGATCTTGGGCAAGTCATTTTGCCTAGTCATGGGAGACCTCCATGGAGGATGGTTGCCAGGGCCATGTGATACAACGAATGCCAAAGGAATAGGATACATGGTAGCATGCCACAGAAATGTCAGGCATGGCAATCATTTCAAAAAGTAATTGAAATGATTGCTTCTTTGGGCAACGCTTTCTTTGCAATTTTAACTTCAGCCTTGCCTCTAAGTAGTGGCTGTCGTACCCACCTGGGAGCTATCGTGGACTCTAACAACTGGCTTGGCCAGTATCATCTCACGGTGTCCACAAGTTGGCACACCTGTATGTGCATGTATATGAGTGTGTTTGTTGTGAAAGGAAATATTACAAGACAACAGGTTATGAGGGGTAAGAAAATTTATAGCCTAAACCAAGAGCTCAAGGGATCATCAAATTAATTTGGACTTTGCATTCATGTTAAAGTGCCGCTGAAGATTGTGCATCTAGAGTGTGGCCTGAAGACTAATAACAATGATAATGGGCAACAAAAAAAGCTCAATGTGTTCCAGATACTTTATTGATTAGTATATATTCTTGTATTTACCTTTGCAATGATCAAAGGAAGCCCTGTTCTACAGATGGGGAAACTGAGGCATTGAAAGGTCAGAGTTGGTAGGAGCTGGGAATCACACCCATGTCTGTCTGGCCACAATACCCAGGCTCTTAGTAACTTGGAAAGGCCTGTCAGTTACCTGGGGACATTCATTTGGGGTTCTTTTCTCTGTCAAGGGTGCAAGGTTTGTCATGTCACTTCTGAAGATGGCAACTGCTGGAGCTGAAACTTCAATTGTTCAGATTGGAAGGCTGACACTCACAAGGAGGCATCACAGAAGAGCCTGTCACCCCCTGCCCCCATCACCATTCTTGAGGTGCCTGCTGCAGAGAAAGCAGTGGGTGAAGCAGCGAGCGAGAAAATCAGAAAAGAAAATCATGGCTTCGCTTGGCAGACAATTTTTTTTTTCCCTCGGCTCACCAGGGCCCGATCCCTCTCTGGGAAACGTCCCGCGCAACTTCCACTGGAAGTTAGCCCTCTCCTTAGGCCCTTGGACGTTGCAAAGACCCTCCTTCCTCACCCGGGCTCTGACCACAGAATAGGGCAGGTTATTTTCACATGATCAAGAGTTTATTTTATTATTAAAAGTATTTTCATCATCTCACAACCTTATAAAACCTATCTGGGATAAAAGAAAGACATTAAAGGTAATCTATGAATCTTAATTGCCAGAAGGCATCTTTGCTCAGTGTAGTGGGCAAGAGCTTTGGAACCAAGCAGAGGGTCAACTTCATGCTTTGCTGTATCCCAGCTGAGTAATCTTGGGGATGCTTTTCCGTCCCTCTGAGAAGGGCTAATGTACTGCTTTACTCTGCGTGGCACTGCTCATCCCAAATTCCTGGGGGTATTCTCACACAGAGCATTCTGATCACGGTTTCTGCTGGAGTTGTGAGGCACTTTCCCCGTCTCTGAACATCGGTGCCTTCGTTTATAAAATGAGGACGAGAACATGATATCTTGTTTGTGTAGGTTGTTCTCAGAATTAGGTGGGATGATGACTGCAAAGAGGCTAACTGTGGCTGGCGCCAAAGGAAGTGTGCAACACTATGCTCTTCCCACGCTATGTTTCTGAAATGGGAAGAAATGGAGATAAATAAGATAACAGCACCGTTCAGTGCTCGGGAAATCAAGCATAAAGATAAATGATGATATCAAAGTCTGTGAAACAACAGAAGCCAGGAGATTATGAAGCCATCCTTGTCTAAATGTGAGCTAGGTGACACAGCAAATAAGTATGATGGCTTCTGAAGAGGGAGGCTGTCTTAGGGGAGGATCCTCAGGAGGACATTTGGAGGTGAGGATTCTTGTATAAATGATTAAGGAACTGCTCCTGGAGATACTCCTGTAGGGCAGGGGAAAGAAGTCAAATGAGCCATAACAGTGAAGTCCCAGCTCGACCTCATCTGGGGACGCCCTGGAATGTAAATGACACCAAGGTTTGCCTGTCCTCCCAACAAAGAGCTTTCACGCCCTGTCAGTCATGGGTGCCAGCTGCCCTAGGAGTGTCTAAACTGCTGGGCGCGTTGGAGTCTGTCTGCAGTTTTTCAGAGAGCCCTGAGTATCAACCATTAAAAAAAAAAAAGCATGCAAAAATTAGTGAGGGGATGTATGCTCCAAAATGGTATTTTCCAAAAATGGCTGCAGCAGTATTTCCCATCCTGTAAGCTCTTGAAGGACTTTCCTATGTCGCTCCAAGAGGTACACACAGTCTGTGGACTGGAGGCACTGGTGCCTGTCATGATGTGACGTATGAGGCTAAGCCATGCAAGTTACATCGATCCCCCTTTCTCTCAGAACGCATGCTCTTAGAACCCAATCGCCAAGCTTCACAGATGCTCTGGCCACAAGGAGATCTGTGCAGGGAGGCATCAAGACCTCCAGCCCTCAGCCCTGGCTAAGTGCCTACTGGCAGCCTGTTCTGCTTTGCTAGCCATGTGCACGAACCTTCTTGGATGCAGGCCTTCCAGCTGAGCCAGCCCACCTGAGGCAGTATGGAACCCAGGTGAGCCTTCTTTGCTGTGCCCTGCCCAAGGGGCAGAATCCTGAGCAAAATGAATGACTGTGGTGGTTTTCAACCACTCACTTTTGGGGGTGACATGTTTTTGCAACAGTACTGGGAGCAGGGGGCAAGAAAATGGTAAAAGGAATGTGGGATTCTGGGTAAAGCACTAACAGTGTAGACTATGCTGTGGGGGCCATGTTCGGATTCTCTTCACCATGCTGGGGTCTCCAGCTCCCAGATCCCATGTGTGGTGGTGGTGTCCCCTTTTGGGGAATTGTGCCGGGTCTAATGGGAGCCACCTCAATGGGAAATATCCTTCCTCTGTGAAGACTGTAGCCTATGACCGAGGAACACAAGGTCCACCCATCATTTCCCAAGGCAGAATCAGTTCTGTGACGCGGTTGTGCTTCGAAGCTCCCCGCGGGGTCACACTGAAGCTGCTCTCCTCGCCATGGCTGAGGCTCTTGTCTCTCACCCTAATCTCCTTTGTTGTCTCTCTCTCCTCCGAGAGTGCTCTGTTCATGAATCACTGGCCCAAGAATCCTCCAACTCAGGGAACTTGATTTTGGACAGACAGCATTTTCTATAGAGATATTACTACAGGACTGACTTACAATAAAAATTGTCTACTCTATATACAGTACAATGCAAGATGCTATGGCTGTAATCTGATAGGATGTCTTAGCAGACATCTTATCAGTGTGTATTTAAAATACCCTGAAGGGGTGCAGAATAGGATGAGGATGTCTTTATAGCAGAGAAAGGACAGCGGTTTTTGTGTTCTCACACTGGGCTGGGAGATAGTCGATGTAGAATCTTCTAGTTCAGCCTCACAACTTGCGGATGACGCACACACAATTAAACTGATTTCCAATTCAGCACCACAATATGTGAAAAGCAGATGCCTCAATTAAAGGGCAGTTGTTTCTACTAAGTCTTGGTTGTAAGGTCTTATGCTATTTTTCCCATACCAGAGCCCCTCTCCCTTGACACCATCAGGATATTAGAAAAATCCCAGAGTCAGCCAGGGGATTACTCTGTTTATTAAATTTAGCTTCACAAGCAGAGATGCTCTGCACTTTGTATCACCCTTGAGAACTTGAGCATTAAGGCATTCTATTGGCTTGAAACCCAGCAATTTCACAAGACAATAAAACAATGTATGCTCTTTTCATTTTTTCCCCCTATATACTCTATTTGCTAAAGGGAGTAAGACATAGTGCGATGATACACCATTATGTGATATGGAAGCTCTCTGCTGAAATTAAATCTCACCATTACAGGGTGAAGAGCCAAGCCCATGGTGTTGGCATTTTTATTTTGTGCCTGCCCGAGGCTGAGACTTGATGTGGTATTCCATTCTGCTAGTGTTTTGGTATCCTTTGTCCTAGTCTGGAACTTTGCAGGTGAGCTGAGTGCCCAGCTTCGTGTTCAGAGAATGAATGTAGAATTGGAGGAAACCTCAGAGACAGTTTAGCTTGCATGTTCACTTTTTAAAGACTGGGAGACTGATGTCCTAAGACGCAAAAATGTTTTGCCTATGGTCAAAAGGCAGGTTAGGGCGTCAAAACGCCAGGTATTCTGATGCGGAGCCCCCCGATCTTTCGACCTATCACATAGACTTCTGTTGGTCTTCTCTGTCCTGGGTAAGTAGCCCAACGTGACGGTTGCTCAAATTTGTTTATTGTCTGGCTACTACTGCAGTTGGGCAGACTATACCTTGTTCCACGTGGTGCTACCATACCTTGTGCCTTGTTCAAACTAGTTGGCTGTACAAATCCTATGGGAGGTGAGGAGATTGAATACCGTAAAACTATTTCCCCCAAGTGCTATAAACCCTTCACTGCTATCAGTTTTCAATGCCAGATGTGAAAGCTACAGAGAATTTGCTGAAGATCATATTTTAAGACATTGTAATAATACCATTGTAGCATGGTGACATATGAATTCCTCATATTTGTAGAGCAAAACTTCCAAAAAAAATCAGGGTTTATGAGAATCTGACCATCTTTAAAAAGTCAAGGCATGGCCAGTGGACTTTGTAGTTCAATAGTTAGTACCCTGGGTGGACTTACAAACTGGAAGTAATGAGATCAAGCCTCAGTAGTCTTAATTTACATCAGAGGATGCATAATAATCTAGTGGTTTAGCCAACAGGTCTTGAAGTCAGGCACCCAGTGTTCGGACCTGGTATTCCACATACTTGCTCTTGGGCAAGTCATATAACTGCTTCAAGCCTTAGTTTCCTATGTGCATATAGAGAATAATTTTAGTAATGCCTCTATCCTATGGTAACTTTCTGGATTAAGGAAGATCATGGATGTAAAGCCCATTACTGCACCGCCTCACTTTTTAGCAGTACTCACTAAATGTGGGCTCTTTTTGTCAGTTACAATTGCTATTGAGAAGTCACATTCAAACAGAATGAGGCAATATTCACGTAGTCCGCACAGCAGCCCTGTGCTGAGGATTACTGCCCGTGCGTGACAGATGGGTGTGCAATGGCGCAGGCTGGGGAAACCATTTGCTCAAGTTTATCAAGTTCATGTCTGGAGGTTCCAGATTTTAGATCCAAGTCCACCAGGACCCAATGCCTGAGCCCATGCACTACGTTTCTGGAACTGAAAGGGATCTCGGGGGCCACTGAATCCTGTGTTCCTAGAGAATAATGGGTTTATCAAGAAGTAGTTCATGGTCAAATTATTTTGAGAAAGAGGATTCATTGTATGTCCTATTGAGAAGCCATCAATAACATTAGTGTATTTCCATCTTTATAAGGTTCCAGAGTAAGTAAACCTTATGTTAACTTCAGAATTTCCATAGGTTTTCTCATAGGACGAGCAACCTATGGAACATTCTTTGAGATACACTGATCAGGGCCGGCTCACTCACTTTGTCAATGAGGAAAAAAGGCCAAGAAGGCTTAGTAGGCATCATGAGACGAGCCATGACTAGACCCCAAGGCTCCTGGTCTCCAGGTTAATAATCCACCCGCTGCAGTTCGATGCCGTCTTTCCTGCCCTTTTGCCATTATTACCATTCATCAGCTAGACACTGGGGCGCTCTGTATTTCGTTGTTAGGACCTCCCCCTCATGGAGTTCAGGATTTGGCTTCCTCCTACACACTATTCTCCTTCCGTTTTATGACAGCTCCATCTGCGGATGAATCCGTCACCAGAGTGACAGAGTTCTGATGATATACTCACCTAACACACTATCAGAGCGCCAGTCCCGACGGCCCTGTGATGTACGAGGCTGGCGTTTGTCAATGCCCTGTGGTTCCAACAGAGCCATCCACCACCACGGCGTCCTTATCACGGGGGCCCTACCCGCAGACACCTTCCTGGGGGAAGGAGGGGCTTTGGGAACTGAGCGGCTGGGCGAATGTAGACCAGGGAGGCATCCAGAGAGACGGGCAGAATGCATATTATCAATCCTGAGGTAGGAAAGGGTGCCTGACAGGCTACCCTTGCTGAGGCTAGCGTTCCTTCAAGTGCATTCACTCAAATAGATCAAGCTAGGTGCTCTTCTGGGTGTTGGGGGTTCCAATAAAAACAACGGATACTAATCAGTGTTAGCAGAGCTCTTCCTGTATATCAGACCCTGTGGGAAGTGCTTGTCGATGTTACCGCTTTGCGCATCCCCTATAATTGCACGGTGAGATGGCTCCATTTCTGGAAGGGAAACCTAAGGCACAGAGGCACCAAGCAGCTGGATGTGTGGATCCAGCATTTAACCCGTAAACATTGGCTTCAGAGCCGATCCCCTTAACCACTAAGCCCGTACCGCCCGACGGAAGGCCCGGGTCCTCGCATAAGCTGAATGTCGAGTTCTAGGGGTGCAGGGTAATTCTCTCATGCCAACAGCAGCCTGCAAAGGTCGGTTTATTAATACCCTCTTGCAGAGGAGGAAACTCATGACAGATCACACTGCTAGGAAATGGTAGAGCCAGGACTGACCTCAGATTGGTCTGACTCCAAACCTACTCACCTTACATCCCAAGGCAGAGGTGGGTGGACAAGGGTGAGGGGTCTAGTCTTGGGCTTGGGTTCAAACCCAGCTGCACCGCCTTCCAGCCATGCAACAGTGGAGGAGAAATCAAGGAACTTCTCTGGGCTTTGCTTTGTCCAGTGACAAAATGGGGATATGTACTAGGACCTACTTTTAGGGTTTGTTGAGGATTGAGTGAGACAATGTATGCATTTATATAAAAAGACAAGCACTAGGCCTTGGTGTTTGGTGGTGTTTCAGGCAATAATTTTACTGGATGAAGGAACTATATTAGGAACTATTATTAGACAAAGACTCATCAAAATATAATGAATGCCCAGATCTTGGTTTCTAAATACCATTTTCTAACATTCCTTAGAGAAATGCCTGTATCTAAGGTTGGGCAGAGACAATAGAAATAGAATGTGGAGCATCTCATAGCACCAGAAAATAAAGAAGTGCTAAAAAAAAAGAAGAAAAAGGGCATGTCAAGGGGGCCTTAGGGCCAACTTGATGGAGCTCCTAGTCACTAAGTGGGAAGAATTTAAGCAACAAAATAAATAATGACACTATTGGATTATAACCCAAAGAGTGAAATAAATATCTACCAGTTCATCCTGTACTAGTTCAATCATGTCCATCAGCCTCCTGGCATCCCAGGAAGTCTGCAGTACTCTCTCAGTGGAGGTACGCATGCCATCTTTCTATTTAGAGCAAAGACAGAGTTGACACATTGCTGTTTACTTCACCTTTCACCAAAGCCCCCAAATCTGCCTGTGTTTGCACGGGTCACGGCTGAGGACTACATGCTGCCTTTACAGCAGGGCTGGCCTCCAAGAAAGTCTCAGATGTCAAGGGGCCAAAGTGGTGGGCCGCCTCTTACCTGGGAAGCGTGGAATTATTTATATCTGATCTGTTGGAGGTCACCAAGCAGCTCAAAGCTAAACCGAAAGATTAAGAATTGATCCAGATGTAATAACACCCCAGACTAGACATGCAGGCGTCCAGCACAGTTCCCCACAGTGCCAGTGAGGCACCACGCAGGCAGCCTGTGTTTGCTGGGGGTTAGGGGCATGCTCTGGAGCTGTCCTGGGGTGCACACCGCATCTGGGTTTGAATCAGTAGTCCTGGGCTCAATGCAGGAGAAAGTCGTATATCTTGAGATAAAGGAAACTGTGAAGGGACTTGTAGTCACTTTTTCCCACTATATATTTGAGAATCACACACCTCGTCTTGTTCTTAACTCACATGCCAGTGCACAATTCTGAATGTGAAGTGGATGGACTCTTGATTGGAGGGTGGTCACCGACTTCTTTCTCCCCAAGTGAATGCAAAATGGGGTATTTCCATTTCCTGCCTCTGCCATCTGGCTGTGATTTCAGTTTGGCCTCAGTTCCTTAATTTATAAAATGAGGTTACTAGTAATATCTCAGGACTTGAATAGACATTTCTCCAAGGAAGATAGACAAACGGCCAAAAAGCACATGGAAAGATGTTCACTGTCAATGGCCATTAGGAAAGTCAAAGCAAAGCCACAATGAGATATCACTTCCCACTCCCTTAGGATGGCTATAATTTTTTAAAAATCCCAGGAAATAATGACTGTGGGGAACAAAGAACCCTCATGTATGGCTGGTGGGAATGTAAAGTGGTGCAGCCACTGTGGAAAACAGGGTGATGGCCCCTCCAAAACTAACCATACGATTTCCATATGATCCAGCAATTCCATCCTAGAGAAACAAGAACATATGTCCACAGAGAAACTGTAAATGAATGTTTACAGACACATGATTTATGATAGCCAAAGGCAGGAGCAGTTCAAATGTCCATTGGTGGATGAATGGAGAGTAAAGTGGAGTATTATTCAGCTATAAAGAGGAATGCAAGTCTGCTACCTGATGCAACTTGGAGGAACCTTGAAAACATGATGCTAAGTAACAGAAGCCAGAAATGACAGGTCACATGTCATATGCTTCCTTTTATATGAAATGTCCAGAATTGGCAAATCCACTGGTTGCCAAGGAATGGGGAATGGGCAATGGGAATGATTACTTAAAAAGTACAGTGTTTACCTGGGGTGGTGAAAAAGTTTTGAAACAAGAGAGAGGTCTGGAATGAAGAAATGGAACATTGACCGAGGAGACTAGAGTGGTGCATCCATTCTGGAGAACAATTTGATAACACCCAGTCAGTCAAAATTAAAACTCGAATGTCCTGTTTCCTGGCAACTGCATTTCTGGGTATGTATCATGAAGAGATTCTTAGCTGGGCTTCTGCAGGGCCTGGTACAGGGCTGTCACTGGGTGGTGGGACTGGAGGCCAGGTAGGGGTGGCCCTGGGGTGGGGGGAGACAGGGAAACGTGGGGTTGCCCATTGTGGAATTCTGTAAATTGCTGGACGCATGATCGAGTAGTCCAGCAACAACATAGAGGCCCTTAAACCTTAGTGCTGGGCACAGAAAGAAAAGAGGAAATCCAGATTCCCTCAGTGCAATTAAAAAGGGTATAACGCAGCTCACTAGGGTGCAGTTTACAGAGCCACAAACGAACGAAATGTTCCCAGCAGACACAGGACAATGGTTGCTCTCAGGGAGGAAAGGGGGATGATGTTAGAACTGGTGATGAAATAAATAATAAATTAAGCAAAAGAGTCTGAGTTGTGGGGAGGGAGAGTTAAGTAGGCAATACAAGTTCAAGGCAAGGAACAACCTCGTTCCATAGAAGGGCAAACAAGGGCAGAGGGGAATCAAATAGCTCTCACTCCATATTCTAAGGTGGGCTTAATAAAGGCCTCTCGCCCTTGAGTGTGGTGCACGAGTTCCAGTCTGAGTGACAGCCCAGTGGTGCCCTGTACCCTTCCGAGAAATTACCAGGCTGTCTCTGCTCTGGCATAACTGGGTTCCCACTGTGTCTTGCAGTGGCTGGCGGCTGGGGGGCCTCAGCAGCATACAGATTAAGGGAGTGAAATGAAGGAAGCTATATACCTCTCTGGTCACAGACAGCTTCCAGATCCAGGCTGCGTCTGCTCATGCCTGGACCTGCATTGGTCTATATCTGCTATTGATATAGAGCTTGGGGAGCTAATTACTGAGTGATGGTTGCAAGGGACATGGCCTTTCTGGCCCTGTTAAAGGGATGGGATGATAATAGCTAACATTTATGAGCTGCTTTTAAAGGGCCTGGTTTTGTTCTTTACATATATTGTCCCTTCTGGTCATTTCAATGTCCTAATGAGTGGACCAGCGAGGGCTGTCAAACCCAGTGTCATTGTGATGATCAAAACAAGGTTCTGAAGCATTCAGTGTTTGCTCAGAGTTGGGGACAGAGCTGGCGCCAGAAGTGGGCTTTCCTGCCCATGCCACCCTTTTCCGCCATCGCCCTGTAAGCCCCAGATTGATGGGATCGGATACCACCAGCCCTTGTGGCGCGTTCTTCTTTGTAATGCTTTCTCTCTATTCTAATCCAAGAGGAAAGATGAACCTCGTCTTCAGGTTCGCCAGTATCTGTAATGGATGCTCAGCGTGCTTTGGAGAATTGCCAGGTCAAAGCATCAGGCTGGCAAACCTGGGAATATGCAATTTGGTCCTTTCTGAGATGGGGGCAGAGAAGAGGGCTTGGAGACAGTTTAAGAGCTTCCAGAGAAACAAAAAGAACAGTTCCCAGAAGAGCAAGGGGGCTTTTGCTGTCACAACGGGGCTGCCCGAAAGACCCCATATTGCTATGGAAACGGCGCATTTCTTTTTTTTATGGAGCAGGCACATAAAACTCCCGGAATGTGTCATGAAATAAGTTACTACTGTCCCGAGGCTGCCAAAGATGTACACCCTCATTAGGGGAGCGATGTGACAGTTTGGGGTTTATAATGAACAGTTCAGAGGCTCAGAGACTGAGCTAAGCTGACTTATCCTGTTGGGATCACACCTTGGTTTTAGGGACTAAAGGGGGGCCTTTCCTTAAAGTGTCCCCACTTTAAACAGACCACAACAGACCCATCAGCTTTTGCACTGAAGCAAGACAGCCAGGTGATGTAATGATGGGGCCTGCACATCTCATTTACATGCAACCAGTGAACAAATTCTGGCATTTCCATAAAGACACTCCTGCTGAAATGAAGCATTTTATTGTCTTTTTCACCTGGAGCCCTTAATTGGGAAGCTCTGCTCTCCTCAAAGTTTTATTTATCTGGTAATATGCAGATGTTAGTTGGCCAGCTTAGAAATAGAGAGGAATTATAAAGGAGAGGAAATGCAGAGACCACCTAGGTATGTTTCCCCTTCTACCTGGAGTGATGCAACCCTTGGTTGCATTCTGGCAGTCTTTTGCACCATCTTGCAAAATCTGTTTGCGGTTGATTGACAGTGTCTCTGACAGTGCTTTTGAGGAAGATGAGCTTGTTTTGGGAAACAGACAATTAGATTATGTAGTGAGGGAAATGAAAAGGAAGGAGATGAGGCAAAAAAGCTCAGGGAACACCTGGGCAATTGTCAGTCTGTCCTGGATAACCATGAAGCATTTATTATCGAGGACCAATGACAGTCAACACTGATGAAGACAGGTCCAGGGCACTTCAAGGGAAGAGTTGTGGCCATAAAGGAAGAGCTGCTTTAATAAAAATAACACCCAGACCCTCAAAGGATGACAGGATAACATCTCCCTTGGGGGATTTCTCATTGAGCGGGGGGCAGAAAGCACAATGGTCCTGAGCTTGGGCTCTGGGGTTGGAACGGCTCTGTTCAATCCTTTACCCTGCCCTGCCGCGGTTTTCAAGTAGCTTTTGTGGGCCTGGCACCATCCTTGCTCACGTTGCGATCTTGAGGAGGTTATTTGACCTCCCTTGACCCCAGTTTCCTAACTTGTAAAATGCAAATTGCAGTCACAGTTTGGACTGTTGGCTCTCTGGCTTACTGTGATGGTTAAATGAATGAATGCATGCCAAGTGCTAGTGAGTCGGTAAACAATAAATGCTTGCTCACTGTGGCAGTCAGTACTGCTGCTATCACAGTGCTGGCTTTGGGAAAGAAACAGTGGCTCAGTTATTCTCTTTTAATAGAGAACAGTGGCTCAGAGAGGACATTTTTCTTTTATGACCCCCAGTATGGCCAGGGCCAAGTCAGAATATCCAAAGAAGCTCTACTAAAGACTCCATCATACTAAGACAGAAATAAGTGGACAATAATAATAACAACAATGATATAGCAATAATAATATCAATAACAGTAATAATTCCAGCAAGTCTGGCTTCTGAGATGTGGTTTAGACTGGCTACTTTTGAAAAACGTTAGCAACTAGATGATTTTCAGTGTGGAAGAAATGATGGTGACGATGATGATGACAATTATGATAATGTTGATGATGGTGGTTATGGTGATGGTGATGCTGGTAACAATGGTGATAATGATGATGGTGGTGGTGGTGGTGGTGATGTGGTGATGGTGGTGATGATGGTGGTGATGTGGTGATGGTGGTGGTGATGGTGGTGATGGTGATGGTGGTGGTGGTGGTGATGGTGGTGATGTTGGTGGTGTTGGTGATGGTGGTAATGATGGTGGTGATGGTGATGACGATCATGGTGATGGTGATGGTGGTGATGATGGTGGTGATGGTGATGATGATGATGGTGGTGGTGGTGGTGATGGTGGTGGTGGTGGTGATGGTGGTGGTGGTGATGGTGGTGGTGGTGATGGTGGTGCTGGTGATAATGGTGGTGGTGATGGTGATGGTGATGGTGGTGATGATGATGATGGTGGTGGTGGTGGTGATGGTGATGGTGGTGATGGTGATGATGGTGGTGGTGATGGTGGTGGTGGTGCTGGTGGTGCTGGTGATAATGGTGGTGGTGATGGTGATGGTGGTGATGATGGTGGTGGTGGTGATGATGATGGTGGTGGTGATGGTGGTGGTGGTGCTGGTGGTGCTGGTGATAATGGTGGTGGTGATGGTGATGGTGGTGATGATGGTGGTGGTGGTGATGATGATGGTGGTGGTGATGGTGGTGGTGGTGCTGGTGGTGCTGGTGATAATGGTGGTGGTGATGGTGATGGTGGTGATGATGGTGGTGGTGGTGATGGTGGTGGTGGTGCTGGTGGTGCTGGTGATAATGGTGGTGGTGATGGTGATGGTGATGGTGGTGATGATGGTGGTGGTGGTGATGGTGATGGTGGTGGTGGTGGTGATGGTGATGGTGGTGGTGGTGGTGATGGTGATGGTGGTGATGATGGTGATGGTGGTGGTGGTGGTGATGATGATGGTGGTGGTGATGGTGGTGGTGGTGCTGGTGGTGCTGGTGATAATGGTGGTGGTGATGGTGATGGTGGTGATGATGGTGGTGGTGGTGATGATGATGGTGGTGGTGATGGTGGTGGTGGTGCTGGTGGTGCTGGTGATAATGGTGGTGGTGATGGTGATGGTGGTGATGATGGTGGTGGTGGTGATGGTGGTGATGATGGTGGTGGTGGTGCTGGTGGTGCTGGTGATAATGGTGGTGGTGATGGTGATGGTGATGGTGGTGGTGATGGTGGTGGTGGTGATGATGATGGTGGTGGTGGTGGTGATGGTGATGGTGGTGATGATGATGATGGTGGTGGTGATGGTGGTGGTGGTGATGATGGTGATGGTGGTGGTGATGGTGGTGGTGGTGGTGGTGGTGATGGTGGTGATGGTGCTGGTGATAATGGTGGTGGTGATGGTGATGACGATCATGGTGATGGTGATGGTGGTGATGGTGATGGTGGTGATGATGGTGGTGGTGGTGGTGGTGGTGGTGATGGTTGTGATGGTGATGATAATGGTGACGAAGGTGAACACGGTGATGGTGACGGTGACGATGATAGAGGTAACAGAGACAGCAGTCACCATAGTTACCACTCATGGAGTGCTCACTGTGTTCATAGCTTTGCATTCTATCTCATTTTAGTTTAATCACATTAAAAGTTAGATGTTATATATATATATATATTTATTTATTTATTTTACAGATGAAGAGACTGAAGCTTAGTTGCAATCATCTCCTACCAACAGGAGCTCAAGTTCTAGTCACCTAGGTGTGTAGATGGAGAGCAAGCCCAGGGGAGGGACAGGAACCTTCACAACCCGAAGTATAATTTGCTTTCTGAGACAGGTTTAATTTCTGCAGTCTCACAGCCATTCATGTGGATCTTGACACAAAAAGAACCACTTCTTCCTGAGCAGACCCCACTTATATAAAAACTACTAGCATGGGACACAGTAAACCCAGAATGCATCCACACAGTGGGACGAGGTGGCTGTCCCTGCATCCAAGGAAGGTGTGTATTGAGTAGGAGAGACTCACTGACCATCTATTAAAGTAATGTCTTTCTTTCCCTTGTTTGGGCCTCATGACAGCTTTTTGGCATTAAAAACCCAAGTATTAGAAGCTCATTGAATATTGCAGCAACTGGAAAGTCTAAAAACATTAAATGAATGTGTCAATATCATCGATCAAGTTGACGAATTCAAGTCATGTCTCTGCCTTGCATCACACTGACTCTCCTGGGAAGAGCTCCTGAGTAGGAACCCTAAATGGATCTTCTGCTTGGATGAAGTCACTGCTAATACAAAAATGTAAATATGCAGTGAATGCAGATTCTGCCACTTCTTCACTGTCATACTGTGTAGCTCATGTAACTGCTCTGACCTCAGTTTTGTCATCCGTGAAATGGGGTGTTATGTCTTATCCTAAGAGTGAGAACATGATCCACTTGTAAGTTGCATCTTTCTGAATACAGTGTTTCAAATAATTTTAATACAAGATACTTAATTTTAATACACTGTGCTGGCTATATGGCTGTATTCTACCCATCTCCCCATTCCCACTTTCCATCCCACTCGAGGACCTGGGGGCTGACCTCCAGGGGTTGTATTAACGTGCTCCTTTGCCTTCTCACTTCCAGTTGGGTTTCATCAATGGGTGGTATTTATTCCCAGGTTCTCTCCCTGCCAGGACTGTGAGTTGGCCCTATTCCCCTACTGAAGGCCATAGCAACAACCAGGCGATCCTCTCATACCCTCCCTCACTTTTAGCCTCAAGGTCAGTAACATCTCCTTCTGTAACTGTCCCCAGGTTACTGGACTATGATGTACTGGTTTCCATAAATCCTGCCTCGTCTTTTGGAACTATCCATTTATTAAACATTACCCTGCTTGCGTATGCAGTTTCAGCTGGGACCCTGACTCATACTGACCCTTTGAGATAATCGAGGCAATTACTACACACCCCAATTTACAGATGAGACCCCCCAAATTACAACTGACACTCAAAGAGGCAAAGAAACTTGCCCAAAGTCACCTCATAAGTCAGTGGAAGGTTCCCAGTACTAACCAGAGTCTTCTGATGGTAAGACCAGTATTTTTTTTGTCCAGAGGATCAAATTTCCTTTCTTTAGACAGTAACCCCATGGGGTTTGGGAAATTTACAAAGAAAAGAAGAGAACTCGTTACCAGGCCCACAAACATCTCTTTGATGAGAGATTGGATATACAAAAGGACAATGGTCACACCATCTCTAAAATGAGAACTCAGACCCCCCCAACCTGCCGTAAATCAGCAAAGCTTCCATAACAACTGGCCCCAAATGGCCAGGACTTGATCGATAATGATGGCTTCCCTAATTTTTGTTCTGACTTCCAACGTAGGACAAACTAGAGAAAGCCAGAGATGCTCCCCTAACCAATCACACAGGATGCCCCCTTCTGGTTGGCCTGCCTCTAGCTTCCCCATACCAACAGCCTTTGTAGCTGAATCCTTCCCTTTTATCCACTTTAAAGCTTTCCCACTCCTCTGCCTGCCTTTGAATCTCTGCCCAATGTAAGTGATGGTGGCTGACTCTTCCCTTAGAGCACGCTCTGAAGAAATATTCTTTGCTCCTTCTCATTTGACGGTCTTCATTTATTTTCACATTGGGATTCATTCCTTTAAACTGATCCCATACTATACTATCACCAGGCTAATGGACAGCTAGAAACATTGGTCAACATGCTGGGTGGAGCACCTGCTGAAGGTTGCCAGCTGCTATGCTGTGGCTGTCTGCAGAGTTACATCATTCCATATGGTAACTGTTCCCTGAGTGTAAGTACAGTGCTACCAGGTGGTGGCCAAGAATCGACTACATTGTCCAAAGAGGAATTGGAAAAGGAAAGAGTTGGAGAGCAAGACAACTCATTGACTGAGAACTCACCGAGTGAAGGACTTTCCGCACATGACCTTGTTGGATTTGCACACCTCAGTCTGTGACAGCACCGTTATTTCCATTTTAGAGGAAGAAGCTCAGGCACAGAGAGTTGACGTGATTTGCTCAAGGTTCCACAGCTATCAGGGTGGCTGGGTTGATGCTCAGAGCTGATTTCAAAGCGTATGTTATCCTGCGTCTCCTTACTTTTTGGGTAGTTGCGATTAATCATGAACATCAGATCATTTTGGCCCAAATTAGAGTTCTCCTTGAATCAGTTCCTCCTTGAATGAACCAAACTAGACCAGCTTTTAAGCAGAGTTGAGAGCTTTATCTTACTATACACTATAGGACAGTGAATGCAACAACATACAGACATTTGGGTATATTCAGTTTTTTTTCTAAAGCTCCTGCTTGGTATTACTGAATAAAGAAACATTTTTTCTTCTTAAACCAGCGGTCCTGGGGTGATTTTTCTATAACCTCCTAGGGAACATGTGACCATGTCTGGAGGCAGTTTTGGTTAAAAGGGGAGGATGGGTGCGCTACTGACATCTAGTGGGTGGAGGCCAGAAATGCCTCTAAATCCCCTATGGTGCACAGGAGAGCCCCCCTATAACCAGGAGTTTAAGCCCCAAGTGTCAGTAATGCAGAAGGTAAGAAACTCTGCTTCAGACACATCTAAGGTGAACTTAATATTGAACATGGCTTCTCAGTTCCCATATGGGGCTTTCTTTGCATAAGATGGAATCATTTCTTTCACCGTTAAAATACAAAATGAGGCTAAGATGATGACTTGGAACTTGGAGCCTGAAAGAAAAGGTTCTTGTATTGCCTTGACCGGCTGAGTATCTCTGGACAAGTTGCCTGATCACTCTGAACATCACCTGTTCTTATCTGCAAAGTGAGGTATTTCTATCACTGGGACTCCATGGATTAAATGGAAGGAAGTGCGTAAATATTTCATACAAGGTACAATGTAGTATAAGGGATTAATATTTCTGTACTTTCTTATTTTCTCTTTTTGAGACACATACTGGAACATCTTTATTTAATTAAAAAAATTGAAAAGTGCATGGCCACCACCCACTCAGTATTAGAATAAAAGAACATTGTAAACTTTAGTTTTAATGTGGTTGTGGAAAATGGAGTTAAAAACTCACAAGGTGAAGTTACAACACCAACCAGCCTCGCGCAGTTTCCAGCTTGTCTCAGCACTGTGCGCCAAATTCTGTACTGGACTGCAGGGAGATAAGAGGAAGAAATAAGTCACGATTATGGTCATCAGACACCAGGGTATGAGAGGACAGTGAACACGAAAGGAGGGAACATAGGAGGACAAAGTTAAATTGATTCTTGGAATAAGCTAGACTTCAACGAGGGAAAAAAGAAATTCATACATTCAGAAACCAAGTAGGATTTTTTCATGGTGATATTGGGTCTATAAAATTTATGAATTTCCCTTTCTATTTTACCTAGTTAAACAACAAAAACAGCCAGTGTTGAATATATTTTGAATCCCATTTGGGCTGAGAATGTGACCTAAAGCGGAGGAATCAAATATACTTAAAGGTGCAATGTTCTCAATCTGAGCAAGGGGCTCACACTTCTGGCTGAAACCCAACCAATAGGAAGGTCATTGCCAACATCTTCATAAACATTCTAAGAAAAACTTTTTAAAATGTTTATGCCTGGATTGGAAATAAACATTGAAATGGAAACCTCACATTGAGTTTGCTTTTAATTTTTATTTAAAAAATTGCTTAAAATTGAAGAATGGCTGACATACAATATTATATTAGTTTCTGGTGTACAACATAGTGACTTGACATATTAAATACATTATGAAATGCTCACCTCAATAAGTGTATTTACCATCTGTAACAATTTTATTTTTTATGCTGAAATGCTTATGTAATTTGATTAACATGCATTTTCCATTTATTTCCTCCTTTTCACTTCAACACACAACATTTTATCACAACAGAAGTTCCGTAAGTGATTTTCAACTATCTCCTTATTAAGAGGTATACCTGGATTATCCAATCTGGGGCTGTTATAAACATTATGTAGTGAACATTCATGTATATAGGACTTTATTATTTTATCACAGGCAAAACTCTTGACCCCCGTGACCCTTGTCTCCTGGTAGTCATGGCTCTGTGCCGTCCTCTTGCTTAAGTACATTGCTTTCAACCAGTAGAATGTGGCAATGTTGAGAAGTATCACTTCTGTTATTAGCTTACAAAAGATCTTGACTTGCTGGAAGACTCTTTCTGTTTTCTTCTCAGTTTGCATGCTTTGTGGACACATGATGCCATGTGGCCAGGTACCAAAGTGTAATCCAGTAGCTCTCAAGGAACTGACCACTGACAACAGCCACTGAGTAAGTTTGGGAGCAGACCTTCCCCTGCTGAGCCTTCGGATGAGACCCAACCCTGGCCAGTTGGCAGTTTTAGGAGAGACTGAAGCAGACCGCCAGATTCCTGACCCACAGAAACCTCAAGGTAAGCAGCGTCTATGGCTTAAAGCACCTATGTTTAGGCATCACTTGGTACAGAGGAACAGGTAACTAATGCAAAGAGTCAGCAATTTTGCAGAGAAACCGAGACAGGTGAGCCAATCCTCCCACAACGTAGGATGTTTTGACGACTGATGGAACTTTAGGGAAAAGGCTTTGGGCATTCTTGGGATGAAAAGGCCCCTTTAGCTAAGGGTGCTGAGAGTTCAGAGAAGGCACTCATTTATTTATTCAGAAACTATTTATTATGCCTTTTTCTGTGTGCCAGGCCCTGTGCTAGCCTCAGGGCTAAAATGGTGAGGATGATCAAGTTCTTTTACTCTTGATGTTTATCCCCTCTAGGGACAGAGATGGAAAGTGAAGGGTAAATGACAAATGAACAAGATAATTTCTAGTAGACACAGGCAGTAGTGGGGGAAAGTGATAAAGAGGGATTGTAAAGCCAGGTGGGTTCTTTGTTTTGGGTGGTTAACGAGGACATCTCACTGAGAAGGCAATAATCGCTGGAAACCATCTTTGCTTACATCCCAAACAGGTGAGATTTCCCTAAACCAGAAGCGGGGGGGGGGGGGCCCTGCCCTCTCTCACCCCAGTGCTGGCTGCTGAGCTCCCCCTCCTCCAGGCAGCCAGTGACAGCGGGAGGTGGGCTCAGCTCCACAAAGGCAGTATATTGGTTCAGGCTTCTGCAGCTCCTAACGGCCAGATGATGGATGCTGCGGTGTAAAGGGGGACCTGCTTTGATGTTCGTGGCCTGGTTTGATTAATGAGCAGCTCTGCCGGGAGGCCACGCTGGGAGTAAATTACTCTTTTCAGAAATGGCTAGATCGGCACTATTGTACTAATTATTTCACAAGCTTGGGGTCAGTTCCAAATTCCCTCACACACACAAGGGAACAAACACCCAGGCTAACCGAAGCCGACAGAGCTCTAATTAAAGCAGAAATTGGTTGTGACTCCCCTCTCCCTCTACCCTCCACCCCCAAGCCCTCTTTTCCCAAAGGGAGAAGCTGTCAGGCACATTTCCTTCCTCCCCCAACACGGCCCAGCCTGAGCCCCCAGAGTTCAGGAAGCAGCCCACAGTACGTGTGAGCATTGGCAGAAAGGGGGGATCTCTGTGGTGGGTCCGGTGCCCTGGGTTCTCCTGATGATGCGCACAGGTGTAGTAATCATTCATTCATTCATTCATTCATTCATTCATTCATTCTTCTGTTCATTCATTTGATTGTTCCTTCCCTACATATTCACTGAATGCATTTTATGGGCTGTGTACTATACTGAGAGCAACCAGGGTCCCAGCCTTCAAGAGTTCACTGCTTGGTAGGGGAGACACACTAATCAGGTAACTACACAGATAAATGCAAAAATGCCACTGTGAGGGCTGTCGCTTTGAGGCAATGGCTTTGATGATGGGTACTGGGGGATCTGACTAGGCTGGGGAGTCTAGTCCTTCATGAGGTGGTGCAAGAGCTGGAAGTGTTTAACTGAATGAAGGGTGTGGGTAGATGAGGTGGAGGGTTCATGGTGGTGGAGGCAGCATGTGCAAGGGTCCTGTGGTTGGTGATGTCTTGAAGGGACAGAAAGGCAGTATGGCTGGAGCTCTAGAATGGAAGCAGATTGATTTGGACTCTGGCTTTTGCAATATGTGCTTGTCCATGGGGGTCCTTAGCATGTCTGCACCTCTGTTTCTTCATCTGAAGAATGAGGATAACAGTTGTTAACCCATAACCATTGCAGTGGCCTCCCTGGAGGTACCGATAATACTAGCCTCACCTTCCTTGGCAGTCTTTTCTCCCACCAGTCCTGGCACGGTGCTCCAGCTGAACTGTACTGCTTACCTTTCTCTATGGGTTCCTCATGCTTCCCAATCTCTGTACCAGCCCTGCTGTTCACCAACCTTGGAAAGGCCACCTCCCTCCTAACCCACTGCTGTGCAAACATGGAGGTAGAAGAAACATTGGTTGTACATTTATGTGTTTCCTCTGCTACTCTGTGGATGGTCACCACATACTGCCACATGCTGTACAATGTTCTTGAGTGTTTAAACCCTTTATTTTGGGGGCTGCTTTGCAAAATGACTGAAATGTCTGCCTTCATGCAATCTATGAGGTTCACTAACTTCATTTGTCATTACTTACTGCTGGTCTTTCCCAATTATTGCTTCTTCACCACATACCTTTATACATGATGTTATAGTTAATTATTCTGACACCCCTTCCCAATAGATAGTAATCCTGTCATTGGGCATCAGTGAATGACCCAAGGGTCCACAAAATGGAACAACTTTTTGCCAAAGATATATATCTAGTAAGTATGTGTCAGAGCTAGGCTTTAAAAAAAGCCTAAGTTTTCTAAAACCTACTATTTTAATCCACTAAGTTATGTATTACTAATATGTTGATATGTTTAAAAATAATAACAGCTGACATATATTGAATGTTTATCATAAGATAAGCATTGTGCCAGACCCTTTCCCTACACAAACTTGTACCCACCCTGCAAGGTGAGAAAACTTAGGCACTGAGGAATTCAGTAATTTGCCCAAGATTATACAGCTAGTAAATAGTGGAATCTGGATTTATGCCTAGGCATGAGATGTCAGAACCATAAGCTGTGAGAGACAGTCACCTCCTTGTCAGTTTTGATGCTCAGATAAGAAAGCACCTTTTTTTGACCCAGGACTTCCACCCCGAGGTATTTACTCTAAGAATGCAGGAGCCCAGTTTGAAAAAGACATATGCGCCCCTATGTTTATCACAGCACTATTTACAATAGCCAAGACATGGAAGCAACCTAAGTGTCCATCAGTAGATGAATGGATAAAGAAGAGTTGGTACATATACACAATGGAATATTATTCAGCCATAAGAAAGAAACAAATCCTACCATTTGCAACAACACGGATGGTGCTAGAGGGCATTATGCTCAGTGAAATAAGCCAGGTAGAGAAAGACAAGTATCAAATGATTTCATTAATCTGTGGAGTATAAGAATAAAGCAAAACTGAAGGAACAAAATAGCAGCAGACTCACAGAACCCAAGAATGGACTAACAGTTACCAAAGGGAAAGGGACTGGGAAGGATGGGTGGGAAGGGAGGGAGAAGGAGGAAAAAGGGGCATTACGATTAGCAGACATAATGTAGGGGCAGGGGCACAGGGAAGACAGTACAACACAGAGAAGACAAGTGATTCTATAGCATCTTACTACATTGATGGACAGTGACTGTAATGGGGTATGTGGTGGGGACTTAATCATGGGGGGAGTTTAGTAATCATAATATTGCTCATGTAAACGTACATTAACAATACCAAAAAAAAAAAGAAAAGGAAAGCACCTTTCTTCTGATGTACCACAAAGTCACCTTCTCAGGGTGGCCCACGTGGCTCGGTAAGGTAGCCCCAGAAAAGGTATAATAAGGCAGTTAAGATTCTTTTACTTGGGAACTGGGGAATTTTCAGCTCAAGGCTCCTGTGCACCATCTTAAAAGAATGGGCTAAATGGGAAAATCAATAACACACACAGATGGTCCTCGTGATGTTTATACTATATAAGAGAACAAATTATCTGGAAGCAACTGGGATTCAGCCTTTCCCATACAAAAGGAGAAAAGCAAGGGAATTTCAGGTCGTTCTTATCAATCCATTGAGCTGACTCCCTAAGAGGCAATTCTTCTATGTTTATATTAGTTTGTATTGGTCATGTTCTACCACCTCCGCTAATGCTAATTAAGGAAGTTTCACTTTACTGCAATTCCCAGTAGGGATCATGGGTACAAAAGAATAGAATCCACACAACAAACATTTGTTGAGTGACTACTACATGTCAGATATTCAGTCAAGGGCTGGGACTAAGGAGAAATAGGCATAAATGCACCAACATACATGGCAAACCCTTATAAAGCATTTTCTCTGCCCCAAGATTTCCTCTAAGAATTCATGGAACCTTTACACAGGCCCAGGAGGTAGGCACTATTTTTACTGTCTTTTTATAGACTAGGACGCTGAGGACCAAGATCATGCATTTAGATATGAAAGAGGCAGGACTTGAACCCAGGCAATCTGATGAAGATGTCAAAAACAGGCCGTGTGTTGGCACTGCTTACCCATTTGTAGGGGAGGCAGGAAATGAACATATACACATACCAAAAAAAGCAGGCAAAGAAAGAAAATATGCACACTGACATGTGAAGAAAAGAAAAGAAAACATTGCAAAAATTGCAATGTATTGTAAATAGAGATTGAGCATGAGTGCAGGGCAGGTGGGCGGTGGCCTTTCATACGGTGGTCCTGGAAGGCCTCTAAGACAAGTTATGTTGGAGCCAAAGGGCCGAGGAAGGGCTGGAGGTGGGATATCAGTGACAATTTGAGTTGTGATGGGATGAAAATTCCAGGAAGAAGGAACTAGGTGAGTAAGGAGTCTGAGGTGGGCGTGGTGTGTCCAGAGAACTGAGAGAAAAAGACCCATGTGCCTAGGATTTAGTGACTCCAATTGAGGGGAGTCATAGAGCTGAGGTGGGAGAGGTTGGCACAGATCAGATCCTGTAGGGTCTTAAATCCTACATTTTGGGAGGATAATCTGTGTAATTTGCATATTTCCATACCTGGAACTTAAGAATTACTCAATTAACGTTTATTTTTATGATCATTATAGTTATTCCATGTCTGGTTTTATTGACTTTGATTTCTTTAGATTATGTCAAGGAAAAAAATAAAGGTTTTTAAAAAAGTTTGTTTCCTTTCTCCACAGAGTTTACGCTTGTAGGGTTCTGGAAGAATTCTGGCTGGGAGGACCTCAGGCACATCCCTGGAGAAATGACCCCTGGGGCGTGACTGAGGTGGTGCTGAGATGTAGGTGTCTAGAAACAACCTAAACGTCTGTGGATGGATGAATGGGTAAGGAAACCGTAGTGTATACTTCCAATGGACTACTATTCAGCCTTGAAAAAGAAGGGGATTCTGCAATATGCTACACCAGGGGTGGACTTTGAGGACGTTATGTTAAGTGAAGTAAGTCAGTCACAGAAGGATAACCCTGCATGCTTCCATGCCTAGGAGGTTTCTAAAATAGACAAATTCATAGACTCAGAGAGTGGAAGGGTGGTTTCCAAGGGGTGGGGAGCAGGGGAATTGGAGAGTTAGTCATGAATGGGTATAAAGTTTCAGGTAAGCAAGATGAATAAGTTCTAGCAATCTGAGATACAGTACAGTACCTCTAGTCAATGTGCTGTACTGTGCACTTCAAAATGTGTTAAGAGGGTAGCTCTCGTGTGAAGTACTCTTTCTACAGTAAAATAAGAGAAAATAAGGAAGCGAATGGGCCTTTCAAGTCTGCAGTGGAGGGACTCGAGGCAGGTGCCACAGGGTCAGGCTGGGGGCTGCCCTTGCTCAGACGTGTGTCCTTAACACTGTCTGCTAAGCCTCTCAGCAGAGATGACAGGATGCTTGTGCCGAGAAAAACCCAAGGGCTTTATTTTAAGACCTTGTGTCAGAAAAGCCCTTTGGAGCACATTCAACCACTCGACCGCGTTCCTGAAGGTCAAACAGCAGCGGTGACACGATCTGCTGGATTTGGGGAAAACATTTAAAAAAGAAGAAGAAGGGTAAAAAAAGGGTAAAAAAATCATACCCTTCCTGAGGGATCACTTTTGTTTTTACAAAGAGACGGAAAAAGACAGAAGAAAGTTCTGGTAGGAAGAAATGAAAGGGAGATAAAAACCTGCCTTTTCAGCTACTGTTGGAATTATTCTTAAATCAAGCTGTGGTTTTCAGACAGGGCTGTGTAATTGATTATAAATGTTGGAATTTATTGCAATAAGTGCCGTCATTCCTTAGCAGCTGTTTCACTTTACAGCAAACCAACAAACAGACGGAGGTGTTGGAAGCAGCCTGTCTTTTGTCTTTACTTTTGACGAGTCCACAGTGTTTTTCTGGAGAGATGCTTCTGGCTGAAGCTTTTAGGAGAACAGTGGAGGGAAACAGGGGGGGAGTGGGGGTGCCTTGAGCAGCCTGCCTTCTGCCCCGAGACACCATGACTGGGAGCCACTCACTGTTATCGCTTTCTCCAGAGCCGGAGGAAGTGACAGTCCCATTTCCCCACATTTATCAGCCCAAGGAGGCAATCCATGCATTCTAGGAGGAAGCCCATTTTTAATTTCATAAAAGCAGTGAGAGACAGGGGGAAGCACGCTCCACTTAAGGTTTAAGTCTAGACTTTGTTTCTCTTGTACATGATGAGGGTTTTCTCACCCTAGGACGAGGTCCTGGGACCTGCACCCAGAACTGTTGGGAAGATTAAACTCACTGACCTGGAGATGGGAGCCTCAGTGCATGCAATGCCTGGCAAACAGTAAGTGCTCAATAAATGTCTAGCCGAATCTGTTTTTTTTTTTAAAGCCACCTCCCAGCTGTTCTGGCTCACTTCGATCTGTTCCTCTGTTAAGCTATGCGTCATCTGTCTCACCTGCTCAATGCTTAGCATAGGGAAGTAGTGAAGTCCTGACTCTGACACCGACTTTGGACTAATCAGATCGCCTCCTGTCTTTCTGTTACTACAAAGTGGTGAAGTAATCACTACCCACCTCCTAGGGTGGTTGTTAGCATTAAATGAGCTGATAGAAAGGCAAGCATTTTGGAGTATTTAAAAACATGTTACACGTGGAACAGGTTATATTATATGTTATCTTCTGCTGCTACATGTCTTCCTCTCTTTTTAAAAGCTGGCTTTCCATCCAGGTGGTAAGATTGTTTAAGGCAGGCACCAGCACTTTGACCTTCTCTGCGCTCTTGATCCAGCTTGCTGATACGGTCCTTTGGGGGAAGATCATTAAGGGAAGCTTCTGAAGGGATGGGAAGTCACCAGTGGTAGGGAACTCAGAAGTCAAGGATTTTATAACGTCTCCTTCTGGACTGACTTCCTGACTTCTGTATTTTTGTGCCCAACTCTTCCCATTTGCTCTCTGCTGTACCCACACATTCACTGTTTTGAACATGTCTTGTTACCTCTTGCCTCAGGACCTTTGAATAAGCTGTTATCTCTTCTGAGATACTATTCAGGTTTTTCCATGGATAGTTCTTCTGGACATTAGATTTCATGAAAGAGATCTTTCCCAAGCTAATGTTACTCCTCTCACCCCAGACTGCTGTTCTCAGATGGCAAACCATCCGATTTTATTTTCTTACCACTTTGTGAAATGATCTCATTCCATTATTGTGTACATGTTTTTTTCCCTCTTTTCCACCAGAACATAAGCTCCGTGAGATCAGGGACTTTTATTTTTTTCATCACCACATCCCTCATGTCTAGAGCAGTTCCTAGGACATAGTAGGTACCCAGCAAATGATTGCTTAATTAACTGGTTACCTTTTCTACATAACCCCAAGTTTCTTTCTCTGGGATGCCTTCCAGGATTGTCCCAGCAATTGCTGATTTTCCCTACTCCAAGTTTTTCTGCTTTTAGAGTTAACAGGGCTTCACAATGAAATCTGGTTTTCTTTTGGATTCCTTCATTTTTAATGGTCTGAGATGGTTTTCTGTTCCTTTTTTTTTTTTTTTGCATTTAAGGTGGACATGGAGAGGTCCTCAGGAAATGCCTGATTGACTAAGAGAAATATCTTTGCTTGGCTTGGGTGGAGAATAAGAAACAGAGGGCTCTGGAGCCTCTAGAAGGCAGAGGGGGAATGAGTTTTCTGTATTCCTGCCTTGGGGCAAATAGTGAGTTAGGAGGAAAACATGTTATTACATTTTGCAGACCAGTAAAATCTGGAATGAATTACATCTGGGTAGGGCAGAGTCCAACTCTCTCATTTTCCTAGGATGAGAAAATAGGGAAAGACTGAGGGAAATGAAACATATGAGAAGCATAGAAAAATTGGTAAACATGTGTGTTCCAGGTTATTTTCTCATCCATCATTGTATTAAATCCTCTCATGTCAGTGAGGGTGACGTTAGTGCCCTTTCACAGATGAGATAATCGAGGCTCAGGGAAGCTGAGCAACTGACTAAAAACACATAGCAAAAACCTGACTAAAAACACATAGCAAAAGCCTGGGTCTTCTCTGCTTTTTCTCTTACTAACTTTAGGATTTTAGAATAAATCTCTCACCTTCCCCAATGGGGCCTCTATCTCTCAGCCTCTATCTTTAATAACCTGCTGGAATTCACAGGTGGTGGGGACAGTATTTTTTACCTTTTCCAGGCTGGGTTCTGAGCTTCAGGAGAGGTGCCTCTAAGGTCCCACAGAGCTCTGTTGTAAAATCTGCCATTATGAGCTTCATTAAATTAATATTCTCGTGTGAAGAGTTGCTGGGAGCAGCATTTCATGAGGGTCTTCGACTTCCATGTAGAGGGGAAAGTTTTCTGTGCTTCCTCTCCTGGGGCTGCGTGAAAAATGCATGACAGAAGTCGCTTTTCGAATGCCTGGGGCAATAGCATTTTCATGCAATTAAGCCTTTTAAAGTTTCTCTTCTCTTTCCTTTCCCAGCCCCATGCAGGAAATGATGCAAACCAGGGATTCTTAAAGTGACCTGCACAGGCTCTTAACCCACCCCCGCCTGGCCTGCACAGCATCCCCGTGATAACACTCATAACACCCAGCCAAAGAGACAAAGCTGGGCTGGAGAAGCCTGGTGATTGTGTTCAAGGAGGATCAAGGCTTGAGGGAAACATAACCAGCCAAAGACAATAGAAGGAAGCATGATGCAGCAGAGCTGCTCTAAGACTCGGCTGCTTATAAGATGGAGCTCACAGTATCCCTGTCCATGAGCTGCTTGTGAGGATTCCTGAGAGAATGCATGCAAAATGACCAGTGCTGGCTGGCACATAGTATGTGCTCAATGAATGCTTTTACTAGTGATACCTAGTGTTACAAATTGCTTACAGGAATGCCAGGCACTGTCTAAGCCCAATGAACCAATTGCATCTTACATCAGACCTCTGAGATATATTTAATTATTGCAGTGTAGTGAATGGTGGCTCCCCTAAGATATGTCTATTCAGCACCTGTGAATGTGACCTTCTTTGGAAAAAGGGTCTTTGCAGATATAATTAAGGTAAAGGTCTTGCGATCATCCTGGATTCTCTGGGTGGGCCCTAAATCCAATGGTAGGTGTCCTTATAGGAAGAGATGAAGACACAGGCAGAAGAGAGAAGACACAGAGGAAACAGCCATGGGAAGGCAGAGGCAGAGACTGGAGTGGTGTGGCCCCAAGCCAAGGAATGTCAGCAGAAGCTGAAAGAGGCAGGCAGGAAGGGATCGTCCTTCCCTAAAGCCTTTGGAGAGAGCACCACCCTACCAATGCCTTGATTTCAGATTTCTGGCCTCCAGAACTGTGAGGGAAAACATTTCTGTTGTTTTAATCCTCTCAGTTTGTGATACTTTGTTATGGCAGCCCTAGGAAAACTAGTATCATCATCCCGATTTTACTGATGGGCAAAGTAAGGCACAGAGAGGTTCAGTGATTTGCACAGTCACACATCTGAGAAGCAGTAAGTCTGGTGATTGAAACCAGCTGGTCTGGGTCATAGGGATAAATAGGATTATTAGGATCCAGGGAAGCTGAAGATATCAGCATGCTGTGCAGCACTGTCCAAGTCACTTACCCTCTCTATATCATATCATCTATAAATGGGAACTGATTTATTGATTATCTACTGGCTGTAGGACTCCAAAGAGGGGTTGAAGAGTATGGCCTATGGGCCAAGAATGGTTTTTGCAATTTTAAATGGTTATATGCAATAGTGTTTTTTTCACCTCCTTATCTACAAGCTTAAATTGCTGGCTATGGGACCCTTTTAAAAAAGTTTGCCAACTCTTATTCTAAGGCATGGGGGAGAATAGTATCTTCCATTCAAGAGTAATTGTCAAAATACTTTCACTCATCAATTTTTATGGGGCACCTACTCAGTGGCTGGGACTCTCAGAGGAGCTGGAGAAACAAAGCTGGCAGTCCAGCAGGAGAGACCAACATGCATGCAAGCCGACAACAGTGTGCAATACAGTTGTTGACGTAGGTGCAGAATAAATATCATGAGGTCAAGGAAAAGGAGACCCCAGACCGTGCATATTCCTGGGAGGGGACTGCAAATTTGGCATCATTATAGCCCTTGCACCAAGATGCACAGGTCTCTGTACGTGATGGAAGCTCTACAAACTTCTGTTGAATAACCAGAGAAAGTTCTTTTATTGTCCTGCAGAAAGTGAGTTTTTTAGACAGACGATGAGGACGTGTGAGCCCCCTGAGCCCAGGGAACCCCTTTTCAAAGGCTGCACTGCAAGAGAGAGCAGGAAGCATTTGAGGACATGTGGCCTATCTCCATGGGGTAGCAGCAGGGAGAGAGGAGAGATGAGGTGGCCACAGCCAGACCCCAAGGGCCTTCGACGCCATGAAGACTGGGGAATGTGTCCCAGTTGCAGACGATTGTGCTCCGGCCTGCTCCCCTGCCCCCCGCTCCGCTCACCCCCGCATTCCCTGCTCTGCTCCACCTCGGATCAGGCTCTTCTCAGCCCTTGGTGCTTTTCTTGTGCTTTTTCTTTGCATGACATTTTCTCCCCACAGGTATGTTTTTGACTTCATATTTTCTTTCCATTTTTACTCTAAAGTGGATTTTTTAGGGAAGCCATCCCTGCCCTCCCCCCAACTATAGCAGTTTCTCCTGGTTTACCTTTCTATACTGCTGTCTGCCTGTGTGCCCACAGCCGTGCCCACATCGGGTATATACTCCCACCTGTACGCATGCCCTGTCTGCTTCCATCTCCTGATAGCATATCTGTATCTTGATCCACGCCTGTATCTATACTTCACTTATATTGTTTCCCATAGCATTTAAGGCTCTTGTACCTACACGTTTAGGTTTATAATCATTTGATGGATTATTGTCTCCCACCCTAAACCATAATCTCCATGAGATTGTATATGAGCTAGCTCAGGCTGCCCTCACAAAGTCCCAGAGACCCAGGGGCTGAAATGACAGACATTTCCTGTATGATGGTTCTGGGAGCTGGAGTTCCAAGATCAAGGTGTCAGCAGGGCTTGGTTTCCTCCAAGGCCTCCCTCCCAGCTGCCTTCTTCCTGTGTCTTCTCATTGTCTAATGTATGTGACCAAATGTCCTCTTCTGAAAAGGATGCCAGTTGCATTGGATTAGGGCCCACCCTAATGCCCTCACTTTACCTTAATCACCATTTTTTAAATTCAGGTATCATTGATAGAAAATCTTATGAAGGTTTCACATGAGCAACATCGTGGTTACTACAACCTCCCCTATTATCAAGACCCCCGACATACCCCATTACAGTCACTGTCCATCAGCGTAGTGAGATGCTACAGAGTCACTACTTCTCTTCTCTGTGCTGTACTACCTTGCCCGTGCCAACCCTATATTATGTGTGCTAATCATAATGCCCCTTAATCCCCTTCTCCCTCCCTCCCCACCCACCCTCCCAAACCCCTTCCCTTTGGTAACTGCTAGTCCCTTCTTGGAGTCTGTGAGTCTGCTGCTGTTTTGATCCTTCAGTTTTGCTTTGTTCTTATGCTCCACAAATGAGGGAAATCATTTGATGCTTGCCTTTCTCCACCTGGCTTATTTCACTGAGCATAATACCCTCTAGCTCCATCCATGTTGTTGCAAATAGGATTTGTTTTCTTCTTACGGCTGAATAATATTCCATGGCATGTATGTAACACCTATTCATTATCCATTCATCTACTGATGGACACTTAGGTTGCTTCCATTTCTTGGCTATTGTAAATAGTGCTGCAATAAACATAGGGGTGCATATGTCTTTTTGAATCAGGGATCTTGTATTCTTTGGGTAAATTCCAGGGAGTGGGATTCCTGGGTCAAATGGTATTTCTGTTTTTAGTTTTCTGAGGAACCTCCATACTGCTTTCCACAATGGTTGAACTAGCTTACATTCCCACCAGCAGTGTAGGAGGGTTCCCCTTTCTCCACATCCTCACCAGCATTTGTTGTTTCTAGTTTTTTTATGTTGGCCATCCTAACTGGTGTGAGGTGATATCTCATTGTGGTTTTAATTTGCATTTTCCTGATGACTAGTAATATAGAGAGCATCTTTTCATGTGCCTTTTGGTCATCTGAATTTCTTCTTTGGAGAAGTGTCTGTTCAGATCCTCCACCCATTTTTTAATCAGGTTATTTGCTTTTAAGGTGTTGAAGCACATCTTAGTCACCTTTTTAAGACCCTGTCTTCAAATACAATCACATTCTGAAGTGCCAGGGATTGGGACTTGAATGTATGAATTTGGGGGAGACACAATTCAGTTTATAACAGATGAACTTTGTCTTTTTTTTATAATTTCTTCTCCCAATACTAAGTTTAATGCCTGGTGCATAGTAGGTGCTTAATAAATATTTGAGGAAGACAGAAGATGTTGCCATAGCTGCTGAGGGAATGGCCTTGAGGTCTGTTGGAGGAGGAGGACAGATACAGGGAGGCGATGGGTAATGGCGGCAGAGGGGAGAGCAGGGATTTGAGAGATGATGGGGCAGGGACCACAGGCCTTAGTGGCTGGGTGTAGAGGGCGAGGGACATGGGGACAGATGCAGAGCTGACTCAGTTTATCACCAGTGTAATCAATTTGTGGGTGCCCTCTGCACCCACACCGTCGTATCTGCCTACAAGGTCTGAACTCACAAGCATTGATTGCTCTTGGGATTGTGGCATTTACAGTCCCACCAGGGCAGATAACCCCTCCTCTTGGTTCGAATCTGGCTCCTTCTTCCCCCTTCCCTTTCAAACAGGAGACTATTACCTGCTGGTAGTTCATCTTAAGCCACGAAGGGTGAAACTGCTGGATTCAGGAGCATTTTATTCCAGAAGAACAGAAGGATAAGAGATGAATGGCAGGTAGCATGAGTTCATGGGATTTAGTGAGAAGTAACTAGACCCTAAAATTTAGACCTCAGAGCAGAGGCAGGGAATCTGAACTCCGAGGCTGTCACGGCCGACCTAAGACTTTAAGTCATCACTTATTAGGCCTAATCTCACTTTTCCTGATCACACTGGCGTCTACACGAGCTGACTCCAAAATGTGGGTGCTGCAAGCTGAAGATTAGGAACAGTGCTGAATGGCATATTCACCTTTCACAAGCTTTGCTGCTCCAGACACTTATAAAATAATTTTCGCCTTTATCTAAAGGCAGAAGGGCTTTTCTACCCCTAGCTAGGATTTGGGTTTAAAAAAAAAAAGCACCTCTTTCCACATAATAAAATCCTCAGTGCAGAGCTTGGCTGTGTAATCAGAGCTGTGCAGACTGTTTTTAGAGCTTGTGTTGCAGGCTGCACTGCAGAGGCTCAAGTGGAGGAAGAGCTCAAACCCTGGGAAGTAATCATGTCTCAGACACCAGCTGGCTCCCCGAGGTCACAGCCTGACGGAGCACCTTCTGCCCTCCAAGCACCCCCAGAAAAGAAGTCTGGCTTATTTACCATTTTAGAAAGTTAGACCTTTACACAGAGATGCCCCAGGCAAAACGTGCTTTCTTTCCTGTCTCTCTGAAACTAATGACTCTTCTCAGAAAGTTTTGACAGTGAGAGTTGTTCCGACAGCTGAGGGAGATAGCTGGGAGCTGGGCTGGCACACAGCCTGCAGAAATTGCTGGCCTGCGTGCTGCTGGGCCAGGGATGCCTGATGCTAAAATGCAACAAGTTTGACTTTCCGGGTTGGAAATGGGAATGTAGGAAAGATGCACCGAGCTGGGAAATTCTCCGGACTGGTGTCATGTTCCATAAGTCAGATTGCAGGAAGAACTTTCATTTTAAGGCCCCTGAAAGGTTTGAATTATTACCACAGTAATGGATGTTGTCTGACATTGAAGAGAAGACAGGTGATGATACTTGCATGCATAGCCTCTCATCAAATCCCTAGAAGGATGAAAATAGGTAAATCCTTTAATGCTTCTGTCTTTGAGGAGCAAGGGAGCTCAGACAGGACAATGTGAGCAGGTTTTAAAGCCTGCGCCCCACAGGAGAGGCAAACGCAGGTGTTTCCTCACTCTAGCTACATCATGCTGACTACCATCAACTCCCCAGGACACTAGCTGAGGGGAATTCACAGGCTGGGGTTGAAGAATGTGATGCTGACACAAACTGACCCAGCTCAATGGACAAGGCAAGGGGCACCCTGACCCTCCCAGGATAAACAGAGCAAGGAAGCTATACTACAGCCTAGAAACCGACCCCACATCCATTATTTCCCCAGTTTTAACACACATCCAGTAAGCCAGGAAAGGCAGGGAGTATAGGAACTCTCATTTTTGATGAAGAGACTGAAGTTCACAGAGCTTAGGAGGTTGGAGTAAGATCGTAATGCTGGTAACTAGTGCACCTTGTTTCCATGGAAAACTGTGGTGGTGATGGTGGTGGTGGTGGGGTTATTTAAAAGACAAAGCTCTTGGGCTCTGCAGCAGATCTACAGAATCAGAATATCTGGGTTTTAAAGTGACACCTGCCAGGGATCCTCATGCAACCATGGTTCGATGGCTGGAACCAATCCATCACACTGTGCTCCTTACGTCAAGTTCCAAATAAGGACAGTGGACAGGTGGGGAGGGAGGAGACAGAATGCCAAGGGATGTGACATCCTTCTTCACTCTCTCAGCTCCACCGGGGACCCCCACACGTCTCACGAAATCCCGCCTTCCCACCTCTTGCTACCTACTGTGGGACCTGACACCTGAGATGTGCTGTCAATCTTTGTATACTTGAGTCAGGAAGAAAATCTCCCCCATGAACACAGGCTGTGACTTCTGACAAAATAAACTCAAGCCTTCTGATTGTTCCAAGACATGAATGACTCCAGTCATATCTAGGTGACAACATGCAGCTATAAACATGACTATACAGTAGGCAGTTTGTGCCCTAGAGATGAAGTTCCCCCGGACCACCCTCATCTGCAGGTCCAATCTGCTTCCCAGAGGCAAAGACTGTGATCAGTTTCAAGAGTACTCTTTCAAAATTTGATTTTTCATTCAAATACAACTATGCACATATAGAAGTTCATATTCTTGTGTGTCCACAGTCTCTTTATATTTATAGTCAAAAGCATACCCCTTGTAGTAGTTTACAATTTGCTTTGCCCTGGACATGATGCCGAAAGCATCTTCCCATGTCACTTCATCCGAACTTACCACATTCTGCTCTGTTGCAGCATTGAAGAGACAGACTTTACCTAACCAGTGTCTCCTGATGGACATTTAGATTGTTTCCAATTTTTAGGATTGACCATCTTTGGATGTGCTTTTTTTTTTGGCCACTTCTGTGAGTTCCTCTCTAAGGCTGAATATAGAAACTTTTTTGCTGGGTCACAGATATACATATTAAAATTTTTATCTGTAATCTGAAATTTCCTTCTAAGTGCTGTTATAATTTTTGCCCTCCTCCTCTCAGCAGTGTTTGAGAATATCCCTTTCTTAACTTGACAACACTTGATGTTGTCAAACGTTTAAATTTAGAGTTTCTATGATTATCCGGGATGAATGAGGGTTTTGCAAAGGCTGCCCTGGGTAAAGACTTTCCACTTGTTTCTAAAAGGATCACTTCCTGGAGAAGAGACTGCGTCCAAAACATCCCCCACCATGGCTGTGTTTGATTCCATGCCACTTTTATGTGTGTTATTGACATCGTCCGTGTCTGCAACGAACTCTCTTCATGGATCTCACTGGATATGGAAGTGAAGGGAAGGCATCTGCATATTCCGCCTTTGCAAGAATACACACGTTGGTGTCTGTGCTGGGTTCCACAAACCTGGTGGACCTTTGCACCCTGAGAAGCTTAAAACCCAAAATCAAAAAACCCCCAAACAACAAAAAGCCCCCTTCATATTCCCAGGCACTGATCCAGACAAACAGAATCAGGTCCCAGAGATGGGTCAAAGGATTCTTCACGTTTAAGCTTCCCCCGTGATTCTCCTGCAGCTGGTTTGCCAACTGCCAGTTTGAGAGCTCCTAGTGTAAGTGAAAAATGCAATGACACTTACGGCACATTATATTAAATGCAAGAAGCAGGGAAGCTTTGTGCCCAGGGATAACGAAGTTCAATTCCCTTGTTAGCCTCTGCCCAAGCTGATGGCCTTGGGCAAGTCCCTTTGCTTCTCTGAATCTCTAGTGGCTGCTCCCCCTGTGGTTGGTATCAGATGTGAAGTGCTGGTTTATATGCAGCCACCCAAATTAAAATAGGGTCAAAACAACAAATCATGCAGTTCTTGTCTGTTTCCATGGTATCCCTACTCCTCACTGAGGCTCTGGTAAGTCATCTCTCCTGTCATCCCACCATCTGTGAAAGCTGAACCAGGATCAAACGCACTCAGGTCTCCAGGTAACAGCTGTAGGTTCAGCTCTGCTGAGTTGAGAGGTGAGCAGCTGTGGGAGATGGGAAAGAGCATGCAAAGGTGGGGACGCAGCACAGAACACGCAGCCCAGTGGTTACTAGACAGGACCTGGCGTCTGATAGACACGGCTCTAAGCACTTACCAACTTTGGGACTTGACACCACAATTTCCCCATCTGTGAGGATAAGGCATGTCATCAAGATAAAAGTAGATACCTGATATAAAGTACAGGATCTGGTATAAACTGTGTTGTGATGATTATTATAACACCATGGGGAAAGAACCTTGACAACTCTCTGGCTTGGAGAGCCACCTCAGAAGTCTATTGCAATTTGCCTTCACAGATGGAAAAAGAAGTAGAAAAATGATGGTTCCCACGTGTTCCTGCTTCGTGCACGGAGGGCAACTCAAGGTTGGAGCTGTATTTTATTCCCCCATTAGCCCCGTCTGGAGGCGTTTTGTTATTTACAATGGTGTGTAATCACAGGCTCTGGAACCAGACAGTGTGCCTTTAAATCCTCGCCCTACCATTTATTAGCTGTGTTATTGTGGGTCCCTTGCCCAGCCACCCTGTGCTTCAGTATCCTTGTCTGTCAACAGTGGCTAAGGGCAGTATGTTCAAACAGGGTTGTCGATGAGGATTCCACAAGTTCCACTGTATAAATCACTTAGAATCATACGCCCGAAGGTAATAAAACACAACACTATTGGTCACCTCTGCTGTGCACATTTCTGCCACAAAATAGATGTTTAGTAAATGTGAAATGAGTGAAGTCAGTGTAGCATTTGCTAACAGACATGTAAGATAACAATCCAATACTTAATAAAATGATAAGTTGACTAAAATAATACTAACATAACACCTGCATGGTTTAGTTCTTTGTTTTTCAGACAGGCAACTAGACTCAAGGTCAAGTGGTTCATTTAAGGTCACAGAAGGAATTAATACTGTTGGAATTAATAACCAAGGTTTGAAATTGATGTGTTTGGACTTTGGGTCCAAAACGATCTGGCCTGGAAGAGAGTATGAGGAAGATATTAGGGATATTGTTGAGGGCTTGGGGGTGGGCTTCCTGGGTATACACAGCCCCTCCCACAGCTCCATGCAAACCCCACATCAGGCACCGGGAACAGTCACTACACCTTGCCCAGTGTGGCTGGGGAACCTGGAATGCCAATATCCATGACCTGGAGAAGTCAGGCACTCATCCTTTGCCTTAGGGAAGAATACTCCGAACTGAGTGAGACTCCTTTTCAGAGCCCTAGATGGCTTGAAGGAGAAAGAAAAAAAGGAAAGTTTATAAAGTCACAAGCCGCTCTTGGAATTTGGCCAGATGGCAGGGTAGAGTGCAATGCCTTTTCTTCTCCTGGCAAAGAGTAAAAAGGAAAGCTTGTGGTCTCCTTGGGATAGGACACAGGTAAAGGGGACCGACTAGCCCAACTTTGAGAACCATTATAGTCAAGAGAATCTAATTTCTGAGATCTGGAGAAGGGTATATCCACCCATCTACCCCCCACATTTCCTGAGTGATCGCAGCAAAAATCTCCAGAAAGTTGTATTTTCTAAGGTCAGAGACCCATCCCTGGGTCCCCCAGGGAAAAAGTCTTCAGAAAAAATGCAAATGACACTTTGGGCATGTTTTGTTTTCAGACCTCAGCAAGGTCCCGTGGGCTGTGCCAATCTCCTTCCCTCTTATCATCATTCAACCCAAATTTCTTGGGCTGTGAGAGATTCTAAATGTTTTATTCAGCCACCAAGTATTTACCACACTCCTCACCCTGGTTTGGTAGCTTTGTGATTTACTCCTATTCTATCTATGTGGCACTGAGCACATGACCTAGAATTGACCAGTTGGAGCACCCCATCCACGTCCATGGTAAGTGGTTGAATGAGAGGCATGTGACCCAAGTAACGCCGATAGAATCTCACCCACCCTGAGCAAGACATTGAAGACATGGATATTGAAAAATAATTTTTTTTTTCCTGCTAGGACAACTGGGAGAATATGGAGTCCTCTCCCCTAACACTGGATGCAGTTCTTCAGAAGAGCAACATTAAGCAAAGATGAAAGATGGATGGATAGGAAAGTGCCCTGGTGACTTTGAGTCATCATTCTAGTCTTCCTAAAGCTATTTTTTCTGGTTTTACAGCCCCTCAAGTATCCATTCAGTAGGTAAACACGTTTCTTCTCTTTTTTGGATTAATGTAGTTTGAGTTTAATTTTTTGTCATTTACAGCCCAAACACTCCTGGCCAGCAATCCTGGCTAACAAGGCCGGACATGATTAGATTTTTGCTGATATCTGCATCTTCATAGCCTCCAGATTTTGCAGTCCCCTAAACATGCCTCTCGCCTGTCCTTGATCTGGAAACATCTAGTTCAGTTTACAGCCATGACGCTACTGTTATCTCCTCTGGGAAGTTTTCTCTGTTTGCCCCATGTGGATGGGGTCCCACCTGTAACCTTGGACAGCATGTCATGCTCATCTCTCCTATCAATTACAGTGTATCTGCTTCCTTTGCATTATCTCACACAAAACTGCAAAATCCTTGAAGATGGGGAGTGTGTCTAGTTCGTTGTCACATCCCCGGCACTTGGTGTGATGTGCGACCTTTGACAGGAGCCCAGGAATGGAGTTGAACGAATGGGGCCCTGAGCACCTCCACGTGTGGGCTGAGTGAGTACATGAGGAAAAGTGGGGAGAATGAGGGGCGTGGAGAGAGCACCTGCTTGCATTTGGACTAAAAGCAGATACTCAGCAACTGGGTTTCTCTTCTTTCTCCTATTATGTAGATCCTTATTCACTTAATTCAACACTACAGCATTATGTAGCAGGATTATTTTCTCCATTTTATAGACGAGAAGAGATTCAAAGAAGTGAAGTCCCTTGTCCGGGCTGCACAATGTGTGGAAGATCTGGCATTTGAAATCACCTCTATGAGGCCCCACGGTTTTTTCCTTTTTTGTTTGTTTTGTTTTACTATTCAGTGGAACAATGGATTAAAAAGAGATGGCCTCTGTCCTCAAGGGGCTCCAAGTTTGCCAGAAGACACAGGCACAACAAGATAAGCTAGGTAACATAACATGAGATGACACGAGGGACCCAAATCAGTGAGCTATGTGCTGAGCGACAGAAAGATGCCGCTACGAGAGACGTTCTAGTTCAGCCTTAGATTTGTTCTGTTGCCCCAGTGAGAAATATAGTTTAGGTGATTATGAAGCATTGCCTCATAGGAAGACGTCCCTAAAGCTGGAACGGATACACCGAATGTGGAGTGTTCCTCTGCAAGGACAGGCTGGGCTTCACATTTGGTGGGGAGGTTGCAGGAAGAATTGAAGAGCTCTTCCAAACCAAAGATGTGTCTTATTTGGCGTACTTCTTGGACTCTGAGTCAAACCCAGTATTAAGCTTCAGGACTAGAGCAGAGAGGTATATGAACCTTCTTGGGGGTCACTCCAGGGACCCCAGACAGCCATGGCTCTGTATCCTGGAGGAAAAGGTAGGGCCAGCTGGTGAATGGAGCATGGCCTTGCTCGTGGAAGAGGTCAGTGGTTCTTGGGGTAGAAGGCTTTCTAGGGGGGACATGCAGGAAGTGGGGGTCGGGGCAGCCTTTTAATACGCTCTGCAGCTCTCTGCAAGGAGCATTTATTGCCTGCTAATGGCATGTGCTTATGTTCCCGTTAAGTTTCCTGGAGCTAATCTATCGTCCTGGCTGGCTATCAGATGTCTGTGAGTGTATGTATATGCAAGGGCACGTGTGCTGAGAAGCATGGTTGGCAGAGACAAGGAGAAATGGGGTGCCAATAGAGTCCCCGTTGAAGAGAGTACTCCCTTACAGGAGCTACTTCTCAATCCCACAGCAGACGGGAGACGTCTAGCCTGGCGCAACATGCCTTCTGCGTTTCATCCTGCGGAATCTTCCATCACCCTTAGCCTGTGTCATCTTTACTTGACAAGGGTGGAAGCTTCAAGGTAGGCAAAGAAATGGACTCCAGCAGGGTGGTCAGAGGTAAGATGGGAGATGACATAGGAGCTCTAGGGCCAGTTAAGGATTTTGGATTTCCTGCTCCATGCAGTGGGGAACCGTGCATGAGTCTTGAGCAGAGGGTTGAAAGAGTGAGGCTCTGGCTGATGAGAGGTAATGAATTGGAGCAGGGAAAGAGCATAAGCAGAGAGACCAGTCAAGGAGGGGTTCAGTTCTCCAGTGGAGCAAAAGTGTGGCATGAATTGGTATAGTTACAGTGAAGGGATTTTTGCTATACTTTGAAGATAGATGCCTATGGAGGGTCCTTCCCAAGTGGACAGCGTTCTGGAGGTGCTTGCTGGGTGAATAAGCTGGTGGGCATGGGTACTGAGGCAGGGTCCGCCTTTGGTGGCTGGACATAGTCGTGCCTTGTGAGTCCACCTTGAGCCTCCTGTGCAGACAACACATGGGGTTCATGTCCCAGAAGACGCTTCTCTACAGGGGATTCCCCAGCCTACAAAGGACCTAGACTTCTGAGCATGGACATGGGCCCCTTGTGAATGTCATCTCTCTTCTCTGGGGCTCTACAGACCCCAAGGCCCATCTAGAGCTGGAAGGACAAACTCAGAAGAGGCCATGGTGCTTCGCAAGACCAGTGGGGGAAAACGCCAACATTTACCGAGCTCCCGCCGTGTGCTATATACTGGCCTAGACGCGCACATACAACTTCTGATTTAATTCTCACACTCCTCACGAGATTCTGACATACTTACCCTGATTTTGCAGACCAGAAACTGAAGCTCAGTGGTTCTAGGACCTTTCCAAGGTCCTGTGGCAGGGAAGTGGCACAGCTAATATTTGAATCTGTGTCTGCGTTCACGGCACGAATGGTTGGTGCCACAACATACCAGAGACTAAAGGTTCTGAAGAGGTGTGTGTAGGCACTGGAGATGGGAGGCCTTGAGGACCACTAGGGACATGATAGCCTATACTCACCCCTATCTTCCCTGCATGTGACCCAGGCTTAGGTGACATTAACTGGCTGAGAACCACTGTGGACAGGGCTGACACATTTCTCATCAACACTATGTACATTGATATGGACAGGGCCGTGTTGGAGGCCGACATCAGGAGGATACCTAAAGGAGGAGAGAAATAATGATTTCACCAAGAGTTCCCCTGAGTTCAGAATCTTCTGGCAATAGCAGATGCTGGTGCTTGAGATTTGCCCTGGCATTTCCCGGGCCTCTGGAAGGGGCGAGATGAGGATGCTCAGAGCAGGGTGGTCCCGGGAGGAGGGACCAGGCTGGTCTGGGAGTGGAGCGCCTGCCGGTCTCCAATCAGACGGCTGATCTGCACCGCTTGCAGCCCCTCTCTCCGGAATTACAGGTGATAAGGTAGAGCTGATGTTAATGGTTTATGACACGAATTCATTTTGAGAACTATATGCTTCACCCATCGCTTTTATTTTTCAATTTGCATCTGTTGGGTATTAATAGCTTTGGGGCTGTGTATTCCATTTTAATCTTGCTTTTTCTCATTTCCAAGTAGATTCCTTCTTTCAATTTACACAAACATTAAGCCTCCATTTCCTGCAGTCCTCCCCACCCCCCACTCTCTCTCATTCTCTCTGCTGACCTTGAGATAGAACTTTTCTTTAATGCGTGAACTTGCCTCATTCCAGGCCTCTCTTCCCCGCCCCGCCCCCGTGGCCACCGCGGGTGAGGTTTTAGCCACATTTTGCTGCTTGTAGTTCCTTGTGGACAGGATGACATTCTGGACTTCCAGGAAGAGAATTCAAACGAGCAGAGACTTAAAATGCATGGATCTTTACTATCTCACGTAATAAAATGTCCAGAGGTGGACAGTTCTGGGCGCTATGACCAACAAGGACCAACAAGGGTACAGGTTCTTTCCATCCTTCTGGTCTACCCTTCTTAGACTATAGGTCTTTTCCCTCCCAGTCTGTCTCATCACTGTGAGACACCCAGACAGCTTCAGGTATCCTGCCCTCAGTGGCTCTATCCAGAAGGAAGAGGACTTTTTCCCTTGTCTATTTCTTTTCATAGGAAGAATATTTTCTGTAGAAGCTCCCCTATCAGTTCCCACTGGACCACGTGCCTAGAGCACTTACTGCGTGACATGACCTCAACTGGTGCAGACAAATCAGAATTCATCTCCCAGGGCTGGGACGGTCTTCCCTGAGGACCTGGTTGGCTGATACCAGAACACGGGTGAAGGGGAGAAGGGTGGCTGTTCTCCCAGCGAGGCTGCTGCGTGTGACAGCGCTTTCTCATCATGTGCGTTTGCTCTCCCTGGGTGGTCTTCCGGAGCATCTTCTTTTCCAGTCACCCCGACTTCAAATGCAGGAAACATGTGGCTTCCTCCCAGTCAGACTTGGAGATGCAGGATGGGCATCACATTCTCTGGGTTCTCCTGATTTCCTTGCTTATCCCCTGCACTCTCCTGAGGCCCCAGGCACATGCCAAGCACTGCGTTTGCAGTGTTGCCCTTACAATCATCTGTGTGTCTCCTTAGGCATGGAGCTCTTTGGGGGTAGAGGCTGGATCTTACTTACCTGTCATCTGGGAACCTGGCACAGAGTAATCGCTCAGTAAAATTGCTGGAGGGACCAATGGTCCTGTGCAAGGGGGAGGAGAGAGGTGCCTCCACTTGCTCCTGCCTTGAAACACACCTCCCCTACCACCCCAAGCTCCCACAACACAGAGAGACTTATCACCAAGCCAGCCATGCTCTCCTGGGCCTCCATGTCTTAGGATGTTTTTGTATCTGCTGCCTGCATCTGGGCTTCCTCTCCTACTGCTCAACTGCTTTCTTGGCAAACCTCTTGTTAAAAAGAATTACCTTCCACATGGCCAGGTGCTTTCTGGAAATCCTCCCCAAATTTGGACCCTTTTTCTTTAAGGTTCCCATTGCCCTTTGCAAGCACTTCCATTAACTAAGGAACATTGAAAAAGCCTTTCTGTGCGTTTGCTTTTTCATCTGAAGAAAGGAACGATAAACCACTTGTCTGAGGTTTAGAGGAGTAAATGGGTTGACGTATCTGGAACACCTAGAAGAGCACAAGCAAAATGGAGTGTTCCATGCCCTTGGGTGGTGGGGTGTTTGCAGGACGCGTCCCTGTACTGAGAGGATGCGGTTACCGCTCTTCCTTCCTCTGTGTGCCAGGACAGCCCTGCAGTAAAGGCCAGATCTCACCCATCACTGACTCTCTGGCTTCCAGCATGAGATCGGGGAGCAAAGCTGGTGCTCAGAGGGTTCGCTGGGGACAGAGTGAGTGAATGAACACTTGGAGTTTTCCTCTTGCAGGAAGGCACCAGCCACTCCCCATCTTTCTGGAAAAATTGACAAGGAGGAGGAGGGGGCAGGACTGCAGTGGAAGGGATGCAAAATGGACAGCAGGAAGTGATTCAGGACCTTCTAACCCTCCTTCCCAAACCCGAAGACCAAGGCAAATGGGCATCTTTGTAAGGCTCATCTCTCTGCATGTTCTGGGACGGATTAACAACCAGGGATCCAGGCTCTAACCCTGCTTTGGCCATAGACTCTACGAGTGCCCTTGGGTGAGCTCCTAAGACATAGATTTTGCTTTCCAGACTGTAAAAAGTGGAGGATGGGTGGAGTGGTATCTTAGGTTGTCAGCATCTTAGACATTTAAAAATGTAAATAAATGATAGAAAAAAATGAGACATTCTGTGGTTCTAAGGTCTCCATCATCTTCCTTGGGACCAACAGATGTGAGAGGACAGTGATTAAAGGCTGTAATTAGAGCCGGAAGGGCAGGCCTGATCCCAGGAAGCATCTGCCTAGACCTGAGAGACAGGGGGAGCAGAGAGCTTGGGATCCAGGCAGGCCTGGTGTCTCGCCCTCACCCTGTCACTTGAAGGCATGAGCCTTTCAGCAAGCTATTGAAACTCTTCACGTCTCCATGTTGTCCTCTGTAAAATGGGGAGATAGACCCTACTGCATTCAACAGTTATGAGTGATGCGCGGACTCAGTACGTGAGAGCCCCCTCCTCACTGTCACTGTCAATGGAGAGAAGAGCCCCTGTTGAGTACAGTCATCACGAGAAGGGATTTGAGGTGAAACACGGAAAATGGATACTGTCTACTAGGCACAGAGAGGTGAGGGATGAGACATGTCTAAGGCAGGGAAGTGACAATGCTCTGATGGGGTGATGGCTCACTATGCATCACAGTCCTCTTTGATTCTCAACCCTAAAAGCAAGGGCTGTGGTTTGTCCCCATTTACACATTAGAGACCAAGGCACAGAGAAGTTAAGTAATTTGCCCAAGGTCACACAGCTCGTAGGTGGCTGAGCTGAGACTGGAATGCATGGAAACCTGAGCGATGCTCTCCAGTCTCCGTAAGAGTCTGGGAAAGAACTTGAACACCAGCAACAGCCTTGAACACTTAGCTGGTGTGATGTGGCGGTCTTTTAAGGATAGCCAAGGTTGTCTGTCACTAGAGCCAGACTCCAGACCCCTTGTCTGAGTGGAGGCGGGGCAGCTCAGCCCTCTCAGCTCCCTCTTGCCTCTGAGAAACCTCCACACTGCCCAGGCCGCCTGATGGCTGAGGCATAGCTCTCATGATACTGGCTGGCAAATTGGAGACACCCTTAATTGGATGCTGAGAAAACCTCGGCCTGCCGCACAATGGCTCCGGCAGAAGAGTTATAGCTGTTTACTGTAACACACAGACAGTCCCATTAACAAGAATGATGGGAGGCTGCTCCGTGGCATTACTCTTAGCAAAAGACTTGACAAATATGCTTTGTAAATGAAGGCGCCCCAACAGAGAAAACATCTAACACTCCCCTTCCCCTCCCCCCCACACCTTCCCCTTTCCTAAGGATACTTTGCATCTTGAATCCTTTATGCATTATTCAAGGCTCCATATTCTGGCGACGTTCATCAATAGCAGTGCCTATGGCAGGTAGAAGCATGTATCAACTGACAAATGTAGACAAAGCAGGCTGCTTAACCCAGGTACAGTGGGTCAGAGAACAAACAGGGAAATTGATTGTGCCCGCCATATTTCTATGGGAACAGTGGCATACAGGAGCACCATACGTCACAGCCTATCGCGTCTCGGGGGAGGTGACTGTGAATGGAGCAGCATGGCTTGCTGATGGCTCTTCTGCAGAAAGCTTTCGTTCTAGGCTGGGGTTTGTCTTGGCTACAGAGAGTCTCAGGCATCTTCAGCATGGGCACATAGGAAGCATGCACTCCCACGGAGTGATGGATTGTCCGATGGCCACGGCCCCTGGATACAGGGAGGATGGGCTAATGCAGCCCCTCGACTCTCACGGGCCCTGTAGCTGTGCCATTCCTAAGAGGCACGAGGGGCAGCGGTTGCAGGTCTGGGTTCTGGCATCAGTTCTCTCAGGGTGTGGTCTGCCACTTACTAGCCTGTGGACGAGTTAGTGAACTGAGCCTCCACTAGCTCACTTGGGAAGTGGGACAAACATACCACCTCCTCGCAGGTGTGGAATCAGGACTGACTGAGTTAAGATGCAGGGAGCCCTTGGAGGTAGTGAGTTGGCCATCCCTGGGGGTTTTACGCAGACACTGTCTTTCTGGGACGACTCCAGGAGGTAGGAATGGAAGGTTTAGGATGCTTGCCTTGAGTCCTGGTGCTGTCAGTTAGCTATTCCTGGACTCTGAGGCTTAGTTTCCCCTTCTTTCAAATGGAGAAATGGATAGGTACATCTCTAAAGCCCAGGCCAGCATGTCCTCCCATAGAGGGCCACTGGAGACTGGTGGTCATTGATGTTTTCCATAAGAGGAATGGGGGCTTGGGGCAGAGCCCTCTGAGTTGTTTTCAGCCCGGAGAGCTCATGATACTGCAGAGAAGGGTTCTCTTGGGACGGTAGCAGAGCCATCAGAGATGGGTCTCACTGCTCTCCCAAGCCACAGGAAATGAAGAAGATAATGATAAAATAAAATAAAAATGGAATGCATGATTTCTGTTGCTCATTAAATTCCTTCAATCATTACATTCAAAACTCCAGACAATTCTGTCACTCGTTATCATCCCGTTTTCCCTGCTGCCACACGCCCTGAAAGCTCTCAAGCAGGCAAAGAGGGGGAGACCTGGAAGGAGGTACCATCCCCCACCTGCCTCGACCCCTGTAGAAGGGATGTCCTCAAATCTCTCCCTGGAACGGTCCCTCTTTTCCTGAGATCAGCCGGTTCCAAAACACCAATTTCAAGCAAGGTTGGATAAGCTCTTTCAGTTCCCAGTCAGCCGCAGACACAATAACAAAACCTCCCAAGTTTCTGTGTCTTCTTTGGTGCAGTCATGCCTAGAAAGGGCCACCGCAGTCAAGAAAGGGCTGGAATTGGAGGCAAGGCCCAGCGAGGTAGCACAGCTGCGTTCCTGGGTTCTGGGCGGCTGAGGGGATGCACACACCCATGTGGGCTGATGGAAGGTGAGCTGATGGTCAGAAAGACCAGTAGATTCTTTAAGGCACCCTCTGAATCTCCAGAAGGGAGGGGGCTGCTCTGGCCTCCCTTCTACCAACTCAATCCTAATTCATTATCACATGGCAGGAAGTTGCGATGAAGTCCTTAATATAAATACGTGATCTCATGCTTTCCTTTCAATGTCTTTCCTTTCAAAACTTGAGATCAACACCCTTTTCACGGCCAAGGATGCTCTAAGATTCCCAAGTTCGTACGGCCAACAAACGGCGGAACCAGGACAAGGACACTTTCTGTCGCTTGGATGCTTCAAACCTTTGCACTTGTTTTTTTTTTTTTTTTTTTCTGTCTGCACATTGGAAAATAGAACCTGATCCATGAAGGTGCGCCACGTAAGGAATTTTAAGTTTTGTAGTAGCCACGTCAAAAAAATAAAAAAAGCAGGAAGGTAATTTGAGCAATCTATTTTATATAACCCCGATTATCCAAAATATTATCATCTCAACTTCTGATCAGTATGAAAACATTGTCAAGGAGCTATTGTACGTTCTTTCCTTTGTGCTACGTCTTTGAAATCCTGTGTGGATTCCACACAGAGGGGCAGCCTCTTCTTGGACTGGCTGTATTTTGGGCGCTTGGAGGTCATATGTGGTCACACCGCACAGGTCGGGAGACCTCCCCGCTTGTGTCATCCCTTAGAGAGTCTTCCCTGAACCCCTAACCAGAAGGGCCCCCCGCCCCCACCTCCCATACGTCCCATCAATCATCCTGTTTAACTGCCTACGTGGCACATATCACCACCTGCTGGTTCTGCTGTCGTTGCATGTTTATTTTTGTTTTTATCATTAGTTTCCCCCAACAGAATGTAAGTCCCCAAAGACATTTACTTCTATGTCCCTGGTGTAGAGAACAGTGCATGGGACACGGGAGTTGCTCAGGAAACCTAACTGTGTTGAACAGGTGAGTGGACACCTGAATAAAGGTATATCTGAATCCAAGGCTAATAATAGGGTTCTATTAGCACCCACGGCACCATTGAGTACATCCCCCCATCCCACCCCCCCAGGTAGCAAGGCCCCACTCTATTAATTGTAAATGGGGTAGTTGGGGTGAAAGTTTCCCTCCCCAGCCACCTTTCTTCATATTGCCAGTGGTTGCCTATTCTAAGTTCTTCTAGGACAGGTACTAAAGAAAAAGAAAGGTCCAGGGTCTGTGTGTATCTATCCTTCATCTATGCTAATTTGCCCATTCTTATGTAATTTGTAAGAGGGCAAAGCCCTGTCATACTCTCAGTCTGGGAGGCTAGTGTGGTCCACCGAATAATTCTTGGCTGCTTGTAAACAGTAATCTACGGGATTCATTAAATCTGACATGCACAGCCATTCACCATACAGATGAGCCTGCACAGCATCCTGGGATGTGGAATCTTCTATACTCGGAATTCCTGGAGTCACTCCTTGCCCCTCAGTCTGTGGAGGAAGGAAGACAAACTTGGACTGGCTGTATTTGGGGTGCTCAGAGGTCACATGTGGTCACACCACACAGGTCTGGAGACCAACCCCCCAGGGCAATGACACCCTTTGCCAGTCAGAGCTTGCATTACACAGCTGTCTCACCATTGTTTCAAGGAGCCCGGTGTGGTGACATATATATAATATGTACATCTCTCTGGGCTTCCTTCTAGCTTAGAAACCTGTGTTGAATATACCCATCTCATATGTCGGACCCTGAACTTTTTGTGGGGATGGAAGCAGGTCCTGTTTACCCTTGGAACCCCTGCTCCTAGCCCGGGGCCTGACACATAGTATGTTTGTTGAAAGAACAAATGAGCCAGGTGACCACTCCTTCATTCAGTCACAGTCCTCACATCCAAGTGTGGCTGGGGCATTGAGTGAGACAGTGCTTGTGTCCCACAGAGCATGTTCTGGCCTGGACATCATGAGCATGTGAGGCATGTCTTTGACACTAGGTAGGGCTGCATTTGGTAGGTAAGGAGGCTGAAGAGTGAGCTTGGGGCTGAGCCCACGAAGCCCCAGATGGGCTTAGGTGGCAGATCTCTGCAGGCCAGGATTGCTGTGCGGATGTTGGATGTTGGTGGGAAGGCACCAAAGAGGTGCCATGGCGACAGCTGCAGAATCTCCGGTATTAAACGATTAACACTTAGATGTCATGAAGATACTGAATGACTAAGACACAGGATGGAAAGCCCCTGTGACCAAAAAGAGACACAGGAAGCCTCCTGTCCCAAAGACAGCGGTCTGTTGGCTTCTGATGAGGAGGGAGGGGTGGGACAGAACCCTGGTGGGAATAGGAGGGTTGCCCCAGGAAGACAGGGAGAACAAAGTCTCTGAGGGAGAATGCAATATGGCACAGAATGTTCCAGAACATTCCAGACTCTTCAGAACTTGCACTCCTGGAGTCAGCTTATCCTGGTCGAATCCCTGGCTCTGGCCCTTGTAGCGTGATTTGGGCAAGTCATTTGCCCTTGATCCACCTCAGTTTTCCTATCTGTAAAATGGACCTAATATTAACACCCATCTCATTGTATTTTTGTGGGGCTAAAATGGGATATTTGTGCAGAGCACACAGGCTTGTGCATGGTAGTAGGAATCCCTCAGTAAATCCTCTACAGAAGTCCCTTTTCCTCCATCTCTGAGCTCCTTTGCTTTTTGCATTCCCCTCTCTCCAGGGTCCTCACTTTATCCGGATGCCCCCCTTGGATTCAGGCCGATGAACCTCACTGCCATAGTCCTCTGCGTGCATCTTCACAAATGTGCAAAGAAAGATAGTAAGTCTTTATCTTACTAATACCGATAACTCCTTTAGCATAATATGGCTATGTTATTGGGCTGTAGCACCCCCTGCTTCCTCAGGTAGAGGTGGGGATGGTGGGGAAAGAGATGAAAGAAAAATCAGGGGAAAAAAATGGGGAAAATGGATCCTCCTTAGCAAATAAAAACCAGCTTACGATAACTCTGTCTATTTTTATGTACTGTTTATTATTTAGTTGCCACAGCTGCCAACAGCTTTAGCCGATTTACAATAGCAAGTGATGTGTGCGTATCCTTTTTATCAAATTATTTTTGAAACATCCCAATGATCATATCTGAGGAGAGAAAAAAATGCATATGAGTGAAAGGTTCTCAGGGAGGAGATTCAATTGAGAGAAAGCAACTGATGACTTTTTTTTTTAATTAAGAGAAAACAGTAGAGAAAGTTTTCTTAAAAAGTGAGCCTGGCACCTTAAAATAAAACAGGATGATGAACTCTTTCCTGGCAAAGTTGCAATTTCTCAGTTGGATTTGGATTTGGCTTTTATTATGAAGGTTGGTGCTGAAAGCTGGCATTTTGACAGGAACATGGGGCGTTCGTCACTCTCTGGGAAACAGATAGATGTTGAATGACATTTCGGAAGAAATGTATACCTTTTGTGTCTAAGCGCTCTTTCTCCTTACCAGGAAAATTCCACTAGCAAATAAGTGATTGGTTATCTTGAATTCCCAATTCTCAGGGCTATTTAGATGAAAATAGAGTTAAAAGGTTGTTTTCTTTTTTTTTTTTTTCTTTCCCCCTTTCTCTCTCCCTCTCTTGAACCTTTGGGGAAAATGGAAAGAAGATTTCTCCACAGACAGGATCCTTTCCAGATCACGGCATCATTCCTGACTAGAAAAACCCAATGGAGTCTTTTTATTGTCCCCAGAGATGAACTAATTGGGGAGCATAGAATATGTCCCTCAAGGACTAGCTCAAGTCCATGATTAAGGAGAGTGTCTCTCTCTCTAAGCTCCACTTATTAACGTAAATAACTCAAGGGAGGAACATGGAAAAGATGAGAAAGGATTTTGGGAACGTCACCCAGGAGACCCGGGCTTCTCTAGCTCTGCTGCCTACCAGCTATTGGATACTGGGCCAGTCACTTTTCATTCCTGGCTTCTTTATTAGAAATAGATAGAGTGGCATAGACATTCCCTGCCTCACTCTGAGGATCAAGTGTGATAAAATACTGGGAAAGCTCTAGAATGCCATACAAATGTATGCTGCCGTACTTAGGAAGCTGAGTTTGTGGTCTTGATGGGGCAGAAAAAAGAGCCTATAATTACAGGGGATCAAACAACAGGATGATGATTTAAGAATGATGAAGACCAGCCCAGAGATGCAGGTTGACAGTATCTATTTTCTGGCCAGTGGAGGGGCAGCTGTGTGCCAGTGACACCAATAAAAGTTTAGGGTTAGTTTCTTTCCTTGGATTTTACTCTACCAAGAGCTCAAGCACTGCCCTCCTTGTATAGATTGCTGAGGAATGTGTAAGAGGCTACTGACCCGCCATAAATCGGAGTTGTCAAGGATTTGCGTGAGGAAGTCGGTCCGAGCTGACTTGAGCAGCCTTCCACTTCACTACTTCTTCCCTCCCCCGTGGGTTTCTCCTGGACCCTTTCCTCAGGGAATCACCTGTGCTGGAAACCTTGCTTCAGGGTCTGCTTCTGAGCGACCAAGCCCAAGACACTCCACTGATCCACGGGATGAAGGCAGGAAAGAGGGAGGGCGAGAGGGGTAAATGCTCCCTTGGTAGGAAGATAACTTAGCCACAATGGGAAGAATCCTTGATTTGCGAGTGGCAGATCTGCATTTGAACTCCAGCTCTGCCACTTTCCAGCTGTTTCATCTTGGACACATCACTTCCCCAGCTTGAGTCCCACTTCCTCTCGGTAAAGACTATCGCTGACTCAGGGTTGGTGCAATTAGTAAGAGAGGTGATGACTTTGAGTGGACCCAGCACATGGCCAGACCAGCTCCTTAGAACACACCATGGTTTTTCAAGTGAAGTAGGTAAGAAAACCTGTTTTCTCTAGCGTGAGTTCATCCCAGCTTGATGGTCCCCCTTGTTTCAAAGAGAAACGTTTACCTCCATCTTCTTCCTTCTTCAGCCACTGCCTGTGGGTCTAGGCAGTATAAACTGAAATAGAAAGAGTGTGGGCCTAGTTCAGTAGGTTTCAAATCCTCAGGGGCACAAAGATCACTTGGTATCTTTGTTAAAATATAGATTTTCAGATTCCTTCAAGAGATTCTGGCTCAGTGGATATGAGATGACCCCAGGGGTCCAAATTTTTCATAAGTTCTTTAGTTTAAGGCTGGCCATCTATAGACCTTCTTTCTAAAGGCACTGCCCTAGGTTCATAGACCACCTCATCCTGCTGCTGTTCTAGTTGCCTTTGATGTTCCGGGGGTGCTCGTGTTCCTGCTCATTGCAGTCCCTGCCAGCTCTTTCCAGCCCAGGTTGGCCACCCAGAGCCATTCCCCAGGCACCCGCTGCTTAGCTGCTACCTCTTGGTCCGCCTTGCCCCACTGGGTTGACACTTTCTGCGCACATCGATGAATTCATTCGTGGACGTCAAAGAGCGCTTGTCCATTTAGTGCAAAACAAATGGGCTGATGTTGCTGAGAAACCCTGAGATGACACACATGATCAATCACACTGTGCTGTGGGTCCACCTAGCCCTGGAAGGTGACAGATCCATCACATCCGATTAAGACTGAGAATGACAAAGAGGCCGAGGCCTTGCCTTGTCAGTGACTTTGACCGTGAATGTTGTCATCACTAGTCACCACTTTCACATTTCTAGTTGCTATGCCTCAGTCAATATATTGGCTCATTATAACCACTGATAGCTGCAGCTTGGCGGACGGTGCCTCCCCAGGCCTGTCCTACAGCTCCCCTTTTGTCCTCCCACCTCAAGCTCCTGAAGTTTCCAAAACACAGTTAATTTGTTTCCATCTGCATCATACAGCTGAATAAAGGATGGGTACAGGAGAAAAATGCATTTATTGTTCATAAAATTTTCCTGTTACACCAGTTTTATCTCTTGAGAAACACTGAAATCTAGTCCAGGTATAAGCAAACCTTTCTGTAAGGGGAAGATAATAAATATTTTAGGCTCTCTGGGCCAGGTGATCTTGTTGGCCTTCACTCAACTCTGCCTTTGAAGCGTGAGAGCAGCTGTGGATAACAGTAAACACAAAGTGGGTGTGGCTGTGTTCAATAAAGCTTTATTTACAAAAACAAGTGGTGGACTGCATTTGGTCCACCGGCTATAGTTTGTAACCTCTGTTCTGGTCCATGTTTATCCACCTTTATCCTTTCAGCAAATATTTGTTGAGTTTCTTCATGTGCCAGGCACTGTCCTGGGCCCTGGTATGCCACATGGGCCCTGGTCTCAGGGGACCTATCGGGCAACAGTGGGGAATAGATAACAAATGACTAATAATACAATTAACATGATTATTTACTACTGTTATAAGTGCTTTGAAAGAGGACAGTGATGTGCAGTGGAAGTGCGAGACCTGGAGGCTTAGAGAGGTGAGAGTGGCGAGGTGGGGCAGAAGGGGAAGGGCCAGCAAGCCCAAGGAGGACTAGTGGGAGGTCCTGCTGCGACAGGAACTTGGTGCGTCAAGGGGCTCTGGGTAACCGTCACCCTGGGGAGGAAGGAGAGAGGTGTCGGATCCAGCACTTGGTGCTTCTAGCGAAGTGTTGTATACTTGCCCTGAGAAGCACTGGGACATCTCCAAAGTGTTTTAAAGCAGAGAGCGGCATGAGTAGATTCAGGTTTCGGAACGATTTATCTGGCCACAGTTTGGAAAGCAGACACGGGGACAATAATAAATCCAGGATGACTGGCTGGAAGGTTCCTGCAGTCCTTCCTCAATTTCGGTGTGATGCAAACGCCTCCCTTCACTGCTCTTTCTGCCAACCTCACCCACAATCCAGGGATTGGGTGAAGTGTCCATGCCTGAGGTCATCACACTGAGGCAAGGGTGCCCACTCTCTGTGACGTCGCTGGTGATGACTCAGTTCTTGGGAAATGGTGTTTCAGGTGGGCTGGGCACAGGCGTCTGGTGGGGAAGGGCAGGTGCTTAGTTTGGAGAGCTGGGTTGGGGACAGATGGTGCCAGCTAATAAAAAGGGATGCAGGAAGCCATAGTCCTTCCCTCCTGCCACCATGCAGCTCTGCATTTCAGGGCCACCTGGACCTTCTGAAGCTTTGCTTACAGCCGATTCAAGGAACCATCATGTCGCTGGTATCTTTTGAAGGTGTTGCAGAGCTCCTGCACATTCGGAGGCATTTAATACCTCTGCTTGGGATGCACTGATATGCACATCATTCAGCAGAACAGTTCTTCTCGGTGAGGAGGCTACTAATTGCAGTTTTTGAATGCCATTTTCATTTGCCACTTGGCAGGGATATCACAGTCACGGTCTTCCTATTTCTGTTGACCACAAGGGTCGGAACAAAGTCCCCCTCTCTTCTTGTTGGCACAGCTTTCACTTCAGACTGTCAGCAGTGCAGGTTTGTAGGCATCACAGAGAGATGGGAAGCCAGCCTCCGAGATGGCCCCCGGTGATATTCACATATTTGTGGAGTGCCCTCCCATGGGGTACCAGGGTAGCTCTGTGTGACCAATGGCATTCAGCAGAGGTGGTCATAGGCTACTTCTGAGATTAAGGTATAGAAAACATTGCAGTTTTACTCTGGGTTATGTCCTCTTGGCTTTTGTATTAGTTTCCTATTGCCATGTAACACATTAACAAGTTTAGTGATTAAAACAACACACATTCATTATCTCACAGTTTCTGTGGGTCAGGAATCCGGACGTAGTTGGATCTTCTGCTCAGGGTCTTAGAAGTCTGTGATCAAAGTGTTGATCAGTTCTGTATTCTCATCTGTGACTCAGGGTCCTCTTCTCAGTTCCCTCAAACTGTGGGCAGAATCTAGTTCCTTACAGTTGTAGGACTGAATCTCTTAGCTTCCAGAGACAGTGCCTCCCTGTATGCAGCTCAACACAGCTATTTGGTTCTTCAAGGTGGCCAGCAAGAAAACACCTCTTTCTCCAGAAAGGGCCAGTCTTTCTCTTAGAGGCCTTCACCTGATTAGACCAGGCTCACCAAGACAAAATCTCATTCCATTAATGCAAAACCAACTAACTTAGGACCTTCATTACATCTCCCAAATTCCTCCACTTTTGCCACATAATGGAATTTAATCATGAGGATGACACCCCATCATATTCACATTGTTCTGTCCACACTCAGTGAGAAGGAATAACCCAGCACACGTACTAAGGGTGAGTTTGGGGTAAATCTTCAGGCTGTCTTAAAGTTGTGCCTACCACAGACACACAGGTAAGAATGGTGAAACTGAACTTCTCTTCATCCCTGAGGATAAGCAAATGCACCAAAGTCAGGTGAGATATTCTGGAAATATTATAATTTGACCCACAGGTCACTCCTCCAGAAATCAAAAAAAAGAAATGGTGAAACTGGAATTCAACTTCAGGTCTGCTTGACTCCAACATTCATGTTTTAAACCACTAACCATAAATCCTTGACTGAGGGCTTTTTGAGAGCAGGGATTATTATGGGCCAGTGCTTAGCACTTAACAGCGGCTCTCATATGCATCCTAGACCTGGTTAGGATGCTTCTGATGGCCAGAGACTGAAATCTAACACAAACTAGCTTAAGACAGCAAGAGAACTTGACTGTTAGCTGGGAAGTCTGGGGCTTAAATGATATTCTTGGGGCTTTTTTTGTCCCTTTAGTGCTTTGGGGCTGTATTTTCAGGCAGCCTCTTCTTACATGGTGATTAAAAGGGGCAGTAGCAGTGATCATCTTGTATCTTCATGGTTCAAAACCCAAAAGGAAAGAACTGCTCTCCCACAGGACCCCTATAACAAAATTTCAGGAAGGATTAATTGGCCTGAGTTACGTCCTTTCCGGGTCCAAACTCTGTCTGGAGGAAGGAGTCCTCGAGTTGAACACTGTTGCCGAAAGGAGCAGGTGATGTTGAGCTGATAAGAACATTGGCTATATATACATAAAGCTGAAAGATAAAGGCCTTCATTCTTCTACATTGGGTAAAATGGTTGCATAAAGAGCTTCGAGTGTATATGAAGACCTACCTTTCAATCGGACAGAACTGAGAAAGCTAATACAAATTCTTCATCCTGTCTTTCAATTATCAAGCATCCAAATTACTAGGATAGGGGTGGGGAGTGGATTCAATGTGTTGAATGAGCAAACGATGCCCTTCCCAGGGCTAATTACTTCGGGAACTTTGGAGGTGAGTTCATTGCTGAGATTTAGATTCATTAAACTTATCTTAGCCTGGGGAACTTTCTCCATGGTATTCTTGATTTTTAAATGAGCTTAACTCCAGGCGAGCCACATTAGCACACGTTTGCTGTGTTGTGGCAGCCTTCCCCCAAGGAACTAATACAACTTTATAGTATGGTTCGGAAAAAGGTGGAAGATATCCTTAGGATGGGACTAACCTTTATTTTATGAGCATTTTAATAAACTAATGGAGGAATCCACTGAAGAGGGCTGATGCCAGGGTCAGACTGATAGAGAGTGTTCCCTGATAAACGTCCCCCTATGATTTCTGGGAAGCATCTCATTTCTGTTTGTTTCTTGTGTCTCTCTGTGTGCGTCTTTATTTCCACTTTATACAAATCTCATGGATATTTTATCACTTTCCTCTCAAAAGCTCTTAACCTCATTTCAGCTGCTTTTAAGGCTTTGCATTTGGGAACCCCACAGAGAAGGGACTCGGGTTCCTCCAGAATATCATCTAAAAACAATTCAACACTTGTGACAAGTCAGAGATCTTTCCATCTTTTGCTTCCATAGGGAGAGGGACATGGGACCATGGCCAACTTCCTAAGAAATTTAATTTTCCAAAGTGGTTAACTCTATCTCGCAGTTATGCATGGAGAAAATGTGCAGTGCGGGATGCTGAGGTATTATAAAGACACCTAAGGGCTTACGTCTCCCTGTTAACCACCCAGAGCTCACTGCCTTCCTTCATTTCCTGCCATGCTCACTCTCCCAATCCTACCTCACTACTCCAGCTCAATGAATTTATTTTCCAAATCTCAATATATATTGGGCACAGGGTGCCCACTATGAATGCATCACTGGTGGAGGTTGAGTTCCACTGCCTGGCAGGTCCTAGGGTGTTGAGCAGCCAGCACAGGGAGGTATCAGCAACTGAACACAGCACACTCAAAAATATGTACAAGCCAGGGCTGTCAAGTTAAGTACAAAAAGACGAATTCCCTTTCTCAAACACTCTTTCTGACTTGTTTGCCCCGTCTAGGTAACGGGAATACCGTCTACTCCATTGCTCTAAATGGGCACCTGTGGGATTCCTGCGTAAGTCCTCATTCTCACTCATGAATGTGACTCGGTTTCTGTCTTCCTATTTCTAGGCTTTCTGGTTTCCCTTGATGGGGCCACAGCTAGCAGGTGATGACCTGCATCAAAGGCACAGTGAGTCCCTGATGACAGCTGTGCTGGTCATTGCTCAGTCTTCCTAATGATTCTGCCGCATCAGCTTCTGGAAAGAGACTCATCAGTAGTAGGATCTTCTAAGAAAGAGAAAGCTTGGATGCAAAATAGAAGAAAGAAAGGTGGGTGTGGAAACTTCTAAAATAAGTGTGTATTTCCAAGGCTTTATTTTAAATGACCGGCTCATGGCTATCAACCAAAGATTCTGTGTACATCTGCTTTCTTGGCAAGAGCCACTCATTGAGGTGGGTTTGGGGAATCCGTGTCGGCGTGATACGTGTTATACTAGAGGTAATCCCAAGGTGCTGTATTTAGAAAGACAGAATGGGGACACAGAAGCAAGCCTGAGGGGTTTGTAAAACCACTGGAAGGGCAAGCAGTGCTGAATTGATCTCGAAGACTAGAAGTTTGCCAGTCACAGAGAGCAAGGACAGAATTTGAGGAGGATGGAGTCGTGTGTACAAAAGCTTAGAAGCCTGGGCTTTATCGAGACAGTGAGAAACCTTTGGATGTTTTAAAATAGCAGAGTTCCAGGGTCACATTTCACATTGCAGAAAAATGATTGTGTTGGTTATTCAGGGACTGGCCTGAGGCACGACTGGAGAGGAAGAGAAGAGGAGGCCTATGTTAGAGATGTTAGAGGTGACATTGGTGAGGATAAAGACAGTGGGGATGGGGGAGTGGGGACGATTTGAGAGATGTTGCTGGTAAAATCGACTGAAGTTGATTGACATCATGACGTCAGAGAACACGGTTGTATTGTAGACTGACATAGTCTTTGCTACATCCAATAAATGTATATCTCTTTTTTTTTACTTTTATCTCATTTGTAGTAAATGAATGAAAGAATGAGTGTTGGGGCCATGAACGGGGAGGCTTTTATAGGTTGCAGGTAGACTTATCATGCTGTCATAGTTCAGTAACACAAACAATTAAGATGACTTAAAAAAATCAGTCCCTCTTGGATTCTGTGTTTATTGCATAACTTTCTGATTTGTGATTTGACTTATCAGCTGCATTCAGTGCTGAGGTGCAGGAAGTTTTATTTCTTCCTATCCAAGAATACACTGACATCTGGTTTATACAAAGTGAACCCTTAAGCATCTGGTTATAGGGAGATGGAGCATCTTGGGTGCCCGTACAGGTGAGTTTCTGGACCTAAAAATACCAGACCCTGTTTAGGTAACGAGCCAGGCTGTTTATCCATTGTAACCTAGCTCTGTTATTTCTATGATATTCCAATGGAACCATCATAATAGATTGACTTTGCAACTCTGTAGCGAGGATTACTTCACTCAAGGAAGAACCATTGTTGGAACCTCTTGGAAGAATGGACTTAGGAGATGTTAGTGGCCAGAGTGAAGGGACGTACACGGGGGGGTTGCCCTATCTGGACAGAGCTGTCCCAGTGGTTTTCAACTGGGGGCAATTTTGCCACTTCACTCCTGCCTCCTGCCCCCTCGCCAAGGACACTTGGTGATATCTAGAGATCTTTTTTTGTTACAACTTGGGGGACGAGTACCACTTGCATCTGGCAGGTGGGGGCAGGGATGCTGCTAAAATCCTACTGTGCACAGGACAGATCCTCTCAAGAAAGAATTATTCTGCCTCAAATGTCAACAGTGCCAAGGTTGAGAAACCATGATCTTGACATACATCTGAAGAAGAGGAGATGGTGTATGAAAGAAAGAAGGTTTCAAGACTGGATGCTAGTTTAACTCTGACACTGACTCACTGTGTGGCTTTTCTAAGTCATTGAACATCTCTGGACCTCAGGGTTCTCACTTACCACTTACGAGGACAGAAGCTACTTCTAGATCCTCAATTCTCTTCCTGTTCTGAAATGTTATGGATTTGTGACTGCCCCCAGGGTCTTCTCATCATCTCTAAGAAATCTGTTTTTCAGTCTTGCTTAGAGATTGCTTTGGGGGAAAGATCATGTCAGGCACTTCCCTTATAGATGGCTTGACCCTCAAAATTATTTTGAAAAGTTTTCCATCCTGCAGAAGGACATTGGATGCAGGGGTTATGAGTTCTTTCTTTGGAGAAAGGATTTTTTCACATTTTTTCTTCTGAAACTTCAATAGCCTGAACATAACCTCATTACCCAGGAGAAAACAAGAGATGAGAAACCAGAACTAAAATCTGGGAATCAAGGTTTAGGAATCCAAGCACTCTTAGTCCATGTTTTCCTGCAAACTAGGGAATTTAACATTTGTTCTATTTACCACCACTCAAAGCTGTTGTTGTGTTTAATGAGATAGTACTTTTACTCAAATAGCTTCATTCAAATAGTTTCAACAAACATTTATTGATCGAGTGCTATGTCCCAGGCATGAGCTGCATATGGAAAAACATTTTGGATAGTGCAAGATATTGAATCAATACAGGAATCATTACTAACAGCTCATAATATGATGTGCAAGGTGGGTGAGGAAATGCCAGCTGATGAGCAAATTAGTTAGAGTGCAATTTACAAAGTCCTGTCTTGTTCTCCTGGGGTCACTTCACACTGGGATGTATGATCATTAACTGTGACCCTCAAAGGCACTATATCTAGAGGAGGGGAAATTACTCAATTTTAAGACAAGATTTTAAACCAGGGCCAAACCATTTCATATCTGCTTGGATTTGGGTCACTGATTACACCCACTGATCTTCAAGTAATGAATCTAACAGCGACCTCATAAATTGTGCAGTGACAATGAATTTCCTTGCTGTCCTTTTTCATCATAAAGTGAGACCAGTGCCTTTTCCTTCAGTTATTGCAAATGTATGTCTATCAGTGAGATGAGACAGAGGAGGAAAATCCCGGCTGGGCTATGAGAGGGGATTTGGCTAACAGTCCATTTTGTAATGCTGTGTGTCCCTAATTCTGACCTTCTGCCTCTCTGATCCTATTTCCTCACTGGGAAAAGTATGGTGTTACATCAGATGATTTTCCAAGTCTTTTCCAACTCCCAGATTCCAGGCTTCTAAGTAAAATGCACTTGTGACATTGAAGACAAGGCACTGAAAATGATCAAACCCTGCATTTCTTCCAATGAAAGACCACTTTTTATATTGTTCCAAAAGGAGGTGATATATTTGAACTGCCTCTCATTTATGGTCATGATCAATAATAAAACAGGTTTAAATAATAGCATGGGAAATTTGAGACACAGGAGAAAGGCCGTCTTAATGGTACTTGCAAGGTGGTAAGTCCCTGAGTATCTTTTCAAAGTACAAGCAAACCCTGTCATTTCCTTTGCTGATTTACTCCCCTGGTCCAAACCCCTTTGTCTTGTCAAGTCTTCACAAATTTATTTGCCTAAAAGGTATAAAAGCTGCCTGTCTTAGTCACTTCTTTGAGTCCCATGTTTTTATGAGCTCCCATACACATGAAATTTGTTTTTCTCCTGTTAATCTGTCTTGGGCCAATGATTGTGTCAATTTAGTAAGACTGCCTTGAGAGCTCTTCTATGGTTGTGCTAGTTCCTTCCCCTTTGGAGAGCGGCTGCCTCATTTCAAAAGGTCACACAACTAGCTCTCAAAGGCACCTGTGGTGAGAGGGGGAGGAGACCAGGGAGGTGATAATTCAGTTGATTATATCACACACACACACACACACCACACACACACACACACACACACAAGAATTATCCCAGAGAAGAGTCACTTAAAACCTTGTATCAGAAGGCTTTCCCACAGTCCATAAAACTATAAATTGAAAAACGGAAAATTCGGTAGCTCCTTCAGTAATTCCCTAAGAGCATTTTGGCTCAATGCAAATGTTGACAACACCTCTGATGTGTCAGACATTGGGATTGCATAGATGAACAGGACACAAACACACCTGTCTTGCAGGATTGCAATCCAATGGTGAGCGCAGATGGACAAATGACAAGCTTACCCTACGGTGTACTATCTGACAAAAATGAGAAGACTTACAAGGTAATGAGGAAGCTGACTTGAAGTCATAAGACTTCCAAGGAAATACAGAGAGCGATTAATTCTGCCAATGGTGTAGCAGTGGGGAAATTACAAGGGAGGTGACATGTGATATGGGTGTCAGAGGTGGAACAGAAGTTTTTATGTCAATCAAAGCTCCTGGAGGGTACACTCTTTTTTTTATTATTTAAAGAAAAAAATTTTAACCCTTTTATCCTGAAATTTATTTAGGGGTTTTCCTTAATGAAATAAAAATTGCCACAGATCTGCAAATGGTCATCCTAAAATGCCCATGAATGGGGCAGGGAATCATGTTAGTTATAAAGTGTATGCGAATCAAATACCTCCATTAAAATGATATAGGTTTATATTTATCACAATAGAAAATTCCCTGATAAATTGTTGGCTGAAAAGCAAGCAAATAAAAACTTGAATGAAAACCCAACTAACAGAAGAGTATGAGCAGTTTGAGACCATTTATATAATGTTTTGGGTATTTCTTTGGTGTTTTACAGTATTAGGAGAGGGGGTGACTCTTTCCAGACAGTGTTTCAGGTTTTCTAAGGGCTCCTGAATTCCTACAGGGAAGAGGGTAGGTGCCCAGCACACATCCGGGAAATTTAAGATAAATGAATGGCAAATTAACTGGTTTTGGTTGCTTTTGAAGCCTGGAGCTGCCCCTGATTTCAGCTGGAGGAAAACCACAGCCTTGGTTGGCGCAGCACTTAATCCCAGATGACGTCCTTCAAAGTGGAAAATTTCACTGTGATTTATTTTTTTCCAGATGTAAATATATAGCAATAATGCAGTTATAAAACTGGCATTGTATTAAACCATAAATTATATTTGACACATAATAATGTTGAATTACTAAGGAAGTCCATCAATGTGCAGTGGAATTGCAAACACCGCTGTCACTGCTTTCACCAGCCCCATTACTTGCTCTACAATGAATAAAGTTCTGGGGATCTTTGCTGTGAGGGTCAAAATGGAATAAACAGTAGCTGCGAAGAGGTGCGTCTGAGTCAAGCTGGGCCTGAGGGCCCCGGAACACAGTCGGGCAGTCCTTTGCTTCTTTATTCATTCAGTACATCTTTACTGAAGACCTAATTGGCCAGGCTAGACTCTGAAGGTGGGTAACAGACACGGATGGCCTTTGCCCCCACGCAGGAAACACATGGATTTAAAAATAAAATGTCATTGCTTGATGACTGTGAACCTGCGTCATCATTCCTTGGAGATTTGGTCTCTTCTTGCTGGTACTCTCAAGGTCAATGGTAAAGTAGGGTGTTGAGGCCCATCTAGGGGGAGTGGGGGAAATTCAATCAGTGTGGACAGAACAAGAGCTCAAACACAGGACCTCTGTCTACACAGCTGCACACAGGGTCAGGTCAAAGAATCTGAACTGGCCAACAGACTGGAGGAGTCAGGGTAAGTTTAGTTAAGAGATGCTTCCAGACCAAGGACTTTAAGCTGGTTCCTGGTAGCAGGGGAGCCCATGAGCCCATGCACCTATTTTTTGTTTGTTTGTTTGAATTGCTGATTCTGCATTGCCAAGACCAATGCCTGATTGGGGAGCACTCAATGAATAGGTATTTAGAGGATGAATGAAGTGGAGATGCAATACCTGGGAGCGCTCAGTATTCTCAGTATTATGAAAAGGGCCACAGCAGGGCTTAACTCTGCCTGGGGGGGGTATTGAAGACAGATCTTCCAGGGGCTATTTATGGGAGACCTTCACTAGGACGCCTTGGGAAGGGGTGCAGGGGATTTGGAATTGACACCCAGATTCCCTAGAGGGCTACTTGATACACTCCCGGATCTGGGGGATGGGTGGAGTGAATGGATGAACACCCACTCTAAAGTGGGTGGACAGTGCAACAAGTGGCCATCAGAGAGATAGGGGGACATTACTAAGGGGGTTCACTTTCTGGAGAAAACATTTCATGTTTCTTATGAGAAAGAAAGCTATGACGTAGAAGATCCAAGTCTGCCCTTTGGAGGAGAATATAAACAGAAATAATTGGACAGGAAACCCTTCTCTTTGGCCATGTCTTCCAAAGAAGGGACATGGGGAGGAATTTCTGGGGCACAGGTGGGTCTGTGGTCTGTGGAGGGCACTTGATTGCACATCGGGTGCTGGGGAAACAGGACCGAATAAGGCGAGGAGGTCCCTGCCCTCCTCTGATGGTGTCGTGCTGTGCTCAGAGCGCTGCGGAGGGACCCATCTGTAGTTTAATGCGGCGGTGGGCACTGGGGCAGGGATGTTTAGGAAAAGCTTCCAAGCAGGGGTAAGGCTGGGAACTAAGGGCTAGGCATAGCTAGCTGAAGAGAGGGTAGGAATATTGCAGGCAGCAAGGTTGCATTTCTAACAAAGGGGCAGTGGGCGAGGACCAGGGTGGTTTATGACAGGCACCATGAACAGCTGGTGTTGCTGAGAATAAAATGGGAACTAGCAGAGGGGGCAAGGCTGGGAAGGAACAAGAGCCAGGATCAGTCAGTCTAAAAATGTTCCTTTGGGCCTTGTACCATCCTAGGAACTGGCAAGGAGGGTTGACTGCCATGATTAGGGGTTTGGATTTACTCAGCAGGGCAATGGGGAGCCATTGATGGTTTTAAGCAGGAGAGCTGTGAGATCATACTTGCATTTTGGAACCATGCCTCTGGCCCCGTATGCAAACCAGGTTTGGCGGGTAGGAACGAAGGTGGGAGCTATAGTCACCAGAAACCAACAAGACGGGCAGAGAAGGCTTGAGCCAGCAGGAAGGTCTCCCTGCACCCCTGCTCCCCCAAGGGTCTGGGAAATAAGGCCGCTAGGGTGACAGCGGATAGAAGGATGAAATCCCATCGTGGAGTTCTGTAGGAGCAGCAATTAGGTGTCAGGGAAAAGGAAAATATTTATCTACCCCGTCTCCCTGGCGGTGCTTTTGTGCAGTGAGAATCGTGGAGTCGGCAGTGGAAGGCATGATTCATCTCACCCAGGGCTCGCCACGCCAAGGGTGGTCGGGGCAGTGCTGTGGACCACAAGCTGGCTAGGGGACATGAGAAAGCCAACCCCAGTTTTGGAGGCAGGCCATTCCTAATTAAACTGCCGAAGGAATTTTGATAAATGACCCCGCCAACGGGGTGAAATTAATACATCAGGCTTCAGTCTGGAAGCTGTTTCCGGAGGAAAAGAGGTAGTGCTGAAACCCCGCTGAGGCTGGCAGTTGGGAGCAGGTCTGGAGCCGGGGCAGGAAGCTCACCCTCTCTCGCTCTCCAGCTGGGCTGCAGGAACTATCACCCGGTTAGTGGGGCCGCCACACAGGGCTTTTGAAAAGCAGAAGATAGCAGGCAGGAAGGACCTGCAGACCTAAAGCTGAAGGTTAAAGACACGCTTTTCAGATGTAGCGATGGGAGAATGGATTCTGACAAAGAAGAGGACAGACAGCCGGGTGGCTGCTCGAAGCCACTGCCAGAGGGGAAATGCGGGGAAGGCAGTTTGCTATCTGCAGTGGTCTCCTCTACTTCAAAGGATGAGCACCCCAAGATCATCAGCTTTTCAAATATCTTGCTTGGGTTCCTGGGCTCTGAGTTGATGCATCCTGTTTAACCAAGTCAGAGCATTTGTGGAGGAAAAAAGAAATCAAGGCCAACGTGGCACAAGCCCTTTCATGGCTCTTGGAAGCCCTTTCATTGCACCCTCTCCAATTTCACACTTGCAGCATCTACCTTTGAATGCAGAACAGAATGAGGTCTTTGGGAAAAGGAAATGGAATGTAATCCTCATAAGGTGCGTCATCCTCGCCATCTGACCAGTGAGAAGATGGTTGCTGTGATACTGTGATTTGTAAGAAGAGATCTGTACTTGGTCTTTCCCCCTGTTTCTGGCACAGAGCTCCTAAAACCTTAGGGGTCTCCTATGTGATGAGAACATAAAGCTGTCTCTTGTTATGTTAATGATGTGGCTTTTCCTCCACACCTGAGGATGGGGGTTGGTTGCCAGGGTGACCGTCCTTAGGATTAGGGGGCTGAAACTCTGAGCAGCCTCACCTTGGGAAGACTGAGATGATCACCTATAGCCAATGATCTAATCAATCATGCCTGTGTAATGCAAGTGCCATAAAAACCCCACCAGGGTTCAGAGAGCTTCCAGGCTGGTGAGATGTGGACATCTGGAGATGGCGCGGAAACTCCATGACCTTTCCCCACGCCTTACCCTACCCATCTCTTCCCTGGCTGTTCCTGTTTTGTATCCTTTTATTAAAAAGATGGTGATCTAGTAAGTAAAACGGGTCTCTGAGTTCTGTGAGCTGCTCTAGCAAATTAATTGAACTCCAGGAGGCAGGCTTTGGAATCTCCCATCTAGACTCTGTCGGTCAGAAGCCCCGGTGACAACCTGGACTTGGGAATGGCATCTGAGGTGGTGGTGGTGGTGGTGGGGGCAGTTTTTGTAGGTCTGAGCCCTTAACCTGTGGAATCAGATGCTATCTTCAGGTAGAACTGTAGGACACCCAGCTGGTGTCTGAGAAGTGCTTGATGGTGTGGAGGAAACTGCCTCACACACTGTGGTTGGTCCCAGAATCTTAGCTGGTGATGAGAAATGGGATTGAAGTCAGAATCTTAGGGTCTAAGAGAGGCTGTTTCACTCACCCCATGTGGATCTGAGATGCTGACAAAGCCAGGGAGATGATGACTTATTTAGTCATTATCTTTTATTGCCATAGGGTTTTGGAAGGCAAGGGGCCCCTCTGTGTGCCTCTTGCATAATGCCGCATGCCCCACAGGGCTGACGGTCTCACAGATGGGAATCCTTGACATCACTTTCTGACAACACCGTCAAGATCCCAGGGCAAAGCAAGCTCCGACAGGAGTTTATAACTTAACATTAATAGACACAATGCTTACTCAGAAAATTTTCTTGGTGACTCTGGTTTGGGCAGAAAGGACTTGAGAGTAGGGAGACCTACCCTCCATGGAAGGGAAGCATCTCTGACAAAACGAGAGGGTGGAGGCAGTGAGATGGGCTTATTACTACGAACAGAAGTGGTGGTACACAGACTTTCCTGTGCATCGCCCTTGTCTTCCATAACGCACCCCAGGGGCTAGAACGGGATGCTGGTGGTATGTCACCAGAGATGAGGCTGGGATCTGTGCAGGATGGATACGAAATAGAACAGCTAGTGGGTCTTCAAGGTCATGCTTGGGACAAGCATGAAGGTCTCTCAAACTCTCAGAAATGGAGGGAGAAAAATTTGAACTATGATAGCTTGTATATCGGAGATCTATCCAAATGGAAACCAATCCATGAGGGGGCAGAGGGACTTCAGCCCATGTCGGCGTTGGGTAAATCATCCAATTCATTATTATTTTGCAGCATGGTAGACAGGTACATGATGTATAATGAGGGATCTGCCCCAGTCTAGGGGTGGAGGTCAGAAAGACTTTCTGATGAGTGGACTTTCAGCTGAAAGGCAATGGATGGGAAAGAGATCGGCGAGGCAGAGCAGAGCTGGGGAGAGGGGGTCCGGCAGAGGAGACTCAGGCAAAGCCGGAGAGGGCTGGGGGGAGCTAGAGCATAGGCCATTGTAGGAACTCTGAACATTCACACAGCAACACAGAGCTTGCCCTTCAGCCCATACTCCTCTCCACCCATTCCGCAAATCAGGTTATACGGAAGGACAGAAACATTTGTGTTCAAGCTGGGGGAGGACCTCTACCACCAGTTAGCCCTTCCACGCTTAATGGGTAACAGACAAGTAATTTAGTGGAATTTTGTGGGCTAAGCCTATATATCTCTGGGGATGTTTGTGTGTGTGTGCGGTAAGAAATCTATAACTATATATTCCTGACTTGTACCTTCAGAATTCTCTGTAGCATTGGATGGGAACAAATATAGCAGATGAAGAGCATTTGTATTGTCGTATTTGAGAACTAGTGAATATTTTGGTTCAGAATATCTTTTTTTCTTGTGAAGGTATATTCAGTTCTCCGATGGGCACTGGGATAAAATGATAATTTGTCAGTTACAAACACAGGACAGTTCACAAAGCCTTATCTTATAAGATGTTCTTGACAGTCCTGGGGGGCGGGTAGGTAATTCATGAGCACATGCATCATTTACTTACTCATTCAAAAAGTACTCTACTCCATGCCAGGCATGTTTTTAAGTTCTAGGTTTGGGGTGCATATTAACAGAACAGGTCCTTGTCTTTGTGGAGCTAAAAATGTAGGTGGGGGAAGGCAGATGATTAAAACAAATGAGTAGATGAGGTAAGTCAACAGGTGATAAGATGGATGGTGTTGGGGGAGGAGTGGTTGGTAAAGGGTGGGAGATCTCTCTGAATTGATATTTAAGCTGATGTCTGAAAGACAAGGAGGAGACGGCCATGGGAAGCTAGGAGGAGCTAGATTGTTCTAGCAAGAGTGTTTCAAAGAGCAGCAACGCAGATGGGAAATCTGAGAGGCTGAATGGCTTGCCCAAGGTTGCACAGCTAAGGGACGGGTCTACTGGAGGTTCCACATTATGTCTTTGACTCCAAGTCAAGGGCTCTTTTCATAGGCTGTCCTGCAAAGCTCACCTTCCTATGATCTCTGGCCAAATCTTTGCTATTATAGGATGATAGGAAAATATATTTATTCCACCTGTCAGTATTTAAACTATAGTGGTTGTCATATTAGGTGGTGTAACTAATAGAGCATAAAACATTTCTTCAATGGTAGAATTTATGGGAATGCAGAAGGGGAGAAGGCAATAACAACTTTCTTCTAGTGCAGCTAATGGCTTGCCAAGACCCTCAAAGTCCCCTGTGGGGGACTCTGGCAGCTTGAGAATGTCCCCCTTCCCTCCTCAGACTTGACTTTTATTCTTCTTTCTGTCCCCTTCCTAACCAACTTTTCTGGAAGTTATCTGTTTTAAGTATCTAATGCAATGAAACCCCAGAATGTTCTGGAGTTTTGTCTGGGAGATGAGATGATGCAAAGACATATTTCCTGCAGGACCTTAGATCATTGGTCAGCAACCTTCCTCTCTACAGGGCCAGATATAAACTATTTCCAGCTTTGCAGGCCACATGATCTCTGCTGTAACTCCTCAATTCTGCCACTGTACATGAAGCAGCCATAGACAATTTGCAAGTGAATGGGCATGGCTATGTTCCAATAAAACTTTATTTACAAAGCAGATGGTGAGCTGGATCTGGCCTGTTGACTATAGTATGCAGACCCTTGCTCTAAGAAATACAACTCTAAGGGACAGATATGGATGAGGAAACTGGATAGTTGAGAGCAATGATTTGATGAACTGTGATATCCCAGAAAGAACACTGAATTAAGACACCAGGAGTTTGGAGTCTGCTCTGCCATTAACTTACTATGTGGCCTTAATATCTGCCATTAACTTACTAGGCTACGTGCATATCCACACACAGGTGCTGCTGTCAGTAGTAAAATACAAAGCCAATTCATAGTAGCTTTCTGCCATCTGTACATCTTCTCAATCAACAGACACTCAACATGAAAACACTATTCCATGAGGATCTGCCCAAGTTCCAAAGTGAAAGAGGCATCCTTGCACCCCAAGATGGGAATCCCAGGCCATGGGAGAAGGACCCTGCGCCTGGGCCAGGTAAACCTGGCCTAGATGCCCAGTGCGGCCCTGACCTGGCTCTGTGACTTGAGGCCAAGACACCCATCCCCTCTAAGCTTTCAACTCTAATCAATGAAATGGCAATAACGGTATACATAGTTCTTTGTTTTGTTTTCAGAATTCATTGGGAGAAAATAGGCAATGTGATTAGCACAGGGCCTGACATTTAGGAAGCACACAGTAATGTTAGCTATTATTTTTGAGATGATGATAATCATTAATATTAATAGTTTTAGGTAGTTGCCAGAGGAATAGTGGCAACGGTAGTGGGGGTGGGTGGGCCATAAAACTGGCAATATATCAAGAGCTAATCAAGAGAATCAGAGCAGCAGTGTGACACACGTGGGTTTTCCCACAGTCGCTTACTTGAATGAGACACCAATCTGTGGTTGCTTTCTTAGAGACCATTTGCTCTAAAGCACCTGAACTCAGACCCCTAGGGTCATGAGCTTTCTCTGAATGTCCTTTCCCATCATTCTGAACCCCGTGACTAGAAAAAGGACTGTTGAATACTAATTGCTTGGGAGCAACACTGCTTTAATAAAAGAAAACCATACACGCAGTGAGTTTTAAGTAAGAATGATCTATTAATATATAATTTACATTTACATGATAATTTATAGTATATATTAGTTTACAGTCCAACACAGAGATCCGCAGGGGATCCCAAAGGCTGGTTGTCGACTTCTGTGGATACTAAGAAAATAATCATGGGCGATGGGGTCACATGAACAAAAGAGGGCAAGCGGCTGCCTGTGCGCCCCAGCAGCTTGGTGTGGGCTGTGTGTGTGCGGGGATGGCTCAGAGCCACTCGCTTCAGGGCTGGAATAGTGGACTAGTCTTGAGAATTTCCCCTCATGAGTTTTTTGTGTCTGTTGAGCATGACGGTCATGTGAGTTTAGTCTGTATTTTAAAGAGGTGAAATGTCGAATTGAATGGGACTGGCGTGAGCAGGTGCGTTTATGTATTAGAACTCAGACGTGCTGGTGTTTGTCACGTATCTGTACACTAAACACTTTATTTGCATTGTTTTATACAATCCTTGCAACACGCGTTTGAGCCGTATCCAAACCCCACTGGGCAGAGGAAGAAGTGATCAGAGGCTTTGAGCCAGAGGACCTAAGTGTCAGATTTCCGGGTTTGACCGATCCCAGTTCTCTCAACCTGCCCGTCATTCTCGTTTCTTAATATTGGAATTAATGACCCCTTGTACCAAATCCCCTGGATTGCTAGCAAAAATGCAGATGATCACGCCCTACCAAGGATTTACTGATTAAGACTTCTTATCAGGAATCTGCATTTTTGGTAAACTCCCATGGAGATTCTTGTACAGACTAAAATTTGAGAGTTACTGCATTACACTTTCTTATCTGTTAAGATATCCTCCACCTAGCATTCCAACCCCAGGCTTAGGCATCTGGAAACTGGCAGAGTTCCTTAGGTTTTCAGTTGCTCTTAATCTTCTTTCAACCCCAGGATAGCTTTGCTTTTTCTCTATCCTGGAGGATTATTAATCATACGATATCAATGGCACTGTTGTATAGTGTCACCTAGAATATGATAAATATTCATAGTATGTAGTGCTATAGAATATCGCCTATAAATCATTCAAAACATTACAATTGTGGGGTGACTTCTAAGGAGTAGGGAGCTCTTGAGGACTAACTTGAAGCTAAATTGCTAAATCCATTGAATATTATATTTCAGGGCATACAAAGGTAGATGATTTCCTTAAAAATACTATGCTTGTTATTCAAGGGAGTTGCCACTAGGGGTCAGGGATGTCCTCTTCATATATATTTTGATGGTCAGATAAAGTTTTTCCTGAGATAAGTTAAATGGTGAAGCATAGATTAGATTAATAGAACTGCAGATGGTTAGAACTTGATGGGCCCAAGAAATGGAAAAAAGAACTGATGGAAATAAGAACAACACATCATTAGCCAGCTAATGATCATTTTATTCATCTTAAATAAGACTCTGGAATCTGTTGCCTTAGCAGGCAAACATGTGGGACCCCCCCCCCACCCTCAGCTCACAGGGACTGCAAATTTTATTCACAAATTCTCCTGTCATTTCTGCTTCCTTTTTTCCTCTCTCCTTCTTTGGCAGTCTTACATGGGTCCTTTAGCTTACTCCATCTTTTCGTCTGTCTCTTAGTATTTGTTATAGGCTGAATCATGTCCCCACCTCAAATCCATATGTTGAAGTTCTAACACCCAGCACCTCAAAATGTGATTGTATTTGGAGAAAGCATTTTTGAGAGGTAATTACATTAACATGAGGTCATTAGGGGGTTTTTAATCCCATATGACTCGTGTCCTTAGGGGTAGAGGGAATTTGGACATTGATACTTACAGAAGGAAGACAATGCCAAGACCCAGGGAGACATAGGTGTTCCTACAAGCCAAGGACAGAGGAAGAAACCAATCCCACTGACACCCTGACCTTGGACTTCCAGCCTCCAGAACTGTGAGAACATAAATTCCTGTTGTTTAAGCCTCCCAGTCTGGCATTTGTTAGCTATTTGTTATGGCAACTCGAGCAGAGCAATACAGTATTTCTCTGTACTGTCATTCTCTCTAGACCTCTGTGGCTCTAGGTTTCTCTCTGTTTTTCTCTTGGTATCACTATGTATTTTTCCTTACCTCTGTATTTTTGTTTTTCTCTCTTTCTCTGTCTTGTCTGTCTAACCTATCAGTTTCTCTCTGCCTTGCATAAAGCAGGATAACCCACATAAAATGTTCATAACAGCACCTGTCATACAGAAATTACTTGAACACGTTGATTCCTCTCTGTCCTTTCTCTGTCTTTCTCTCTTCTTCTTCACTATTTCCCCTTCTGTTCTCTTTCACTCCCTAACTAGACATAAAATAAAACCAGAATTTATTTTTCAGGATTTACTGTCCTTACTGAATAAAGTTTTATGGCCCCTCATTCTAATTTTAAAGCAACTCGCTTGACTGTTTTACTTTCTTCAAAGGGGAGACTAAATTGAATTGCTTTTTGTAAGAGACCCTGGTTTGATTTGTTCATTTTCTTTCATTTGGGTAAAAATCGTGAGATCAGTTGATCTAAAATTTTACTAGGCTTGAACTCACCTGGGGGTGGGGGAGGGCTGGTTAAATATGCACATTTTTATTTTTGTTCTGATCCCAGGGTTTGAATCAGTACATTTATGTTGGGGGCTGGAATTAGTAATTTAAAAGATGTCTGTGTGATTCTGATGCAGGAGATTCTTTCAGCAGGTGCTGAGGATCCCGATGTCAGAAAATAAAAAATAATGTTCCCCTCCGAGGCCTGCCTAACCTTTGTTCATTGTAAACAAAGAGTAAAATAAAGCCAAGCTTCATTTCCAGAAGAGGGTTTAAAATATACCTTCTGAGTATCAACTTGTGGATTTTTCTCTTTTCTGCCTTTTTCCTGTTTCTGACGCAGGGAACCCATTGCCTTTCATCGGCTGAGCAGAGAGCTGACATTCATTTCCAGATGATTTAGGTAGGCGGAAAGGAAGAGTACGACTTGAAAATTAACAGTCATAGATTTACTTCTTTGGCACCTGTTTTGATTATTGAATTAAGAAGGTTCTGGCAGCTACAACCAGCTCTGCCAGATGTTGAAGAGCCCATCTCAGAGAGAATGGAGAGGGATGTCAGAAGATGTAAGGATCATTCATTTAAAGAATAAACTGTCCGGATCAAGTTCTGTTTAGGCTGTCAGAATTGATCGCAAGCGTAATGAAACATCAAGAACAAAGGGGTGAGGAGACATTGATAAAGCCCAAACACACCGTGAAATATAAAATTCTGCTGATTTTTAAGTCAACACCCCCGAGTGTCGGCTTATCAGCTCGTGGAAATCACCGACATGTTGAGAGCAGTCCATTTTCCCTGCAGTTGGCTGCAGACTCGTCCGCGGCTTTTATGGAGGCCGTAACAGATGCTCTTGGGGGACTTATCTGTCAGCATCAGGACAAAGGCAGGGCCATGGCCCCTGAGAAATCTTTGTGAGATAGATAGCGATGGAAGGAAAGGCAGGCGCCCTGTCAGAACAGGAGTCACTCAGCATCGCTCTCAAATAAGCAGGCATCTGCCCCTGTGGGTGTTCAGCATCCATTAACACATACGTGTGCACACAAACATGCACATGTGTGTTACTGCAAACACATGCACACACCCAAATGAAACATGTGCACACATGCACACATTCATGGAGCTATATGGATGCACATCACATGCACACGCATTCCCCCATTGTTCATGACAGATGATGTGGCTATACATGTGTACACCACCATATGCATGGACAACACCTCGCACATAATGGATCAACCACCCTTCCGAGCCCCTGGCCCAGCCTGCCAGTGGGAGGGGGAGGACTGGAGTGCCTAACCAGGGTCTAATATGGATGAGAGCCAACGGGTGCCCTTCCCCTGGAATTCTGGGGAATTGCTCTACTTAAAATATTGCTTTGCTAATAAAGCACTAGCTTCCACATCCATCCATTACTTGGACCCACCTTTCAGGAAAAATTGGGGCCTGATTGCACACTGTTGGCCATGCCCTGAATGGGTGGACTCACACACCCAGCACACGTGCTTCGTGGTGTGGAACCCAGGAGGCCTGTCTGGGGAACTGGGTAAGGACTTAGCACGGTTTGACTGGCAGAAATTTCCCAGTGTCTGTACTTCCTCACGCTCCTGCCATGGTCTGTGGGGGCTTACACAGACGATACAAGACTCCAGAATAAGGACAATGTCTTCCTAAGGCATGAGTAATTACAGCTGAAATTAAACAATTTAAACATCATTTTATAGCTATTCAAACTGTTCAATCAACTACTTACATTATGGAGCAGCATGTGAAATTTACATGCATTTTTAAGGGGGAAAGAGTTGGTCAAAATTATAAGTGTTGACCTGAAAATTGACAGGGTGTGTTGTATTTTTTGAAGAAGTGGGTCTTTGACTACCTTTTACATTTTCTGCTATTATTTTTCTACCTCTTCTGGAGGAAATTTTCATTGTTGATAGTTTCAGAGCAAAGTGCTTTATCTGTATTTCAAATTGGTTTACCAATATTCAATCATAGACTTTTTAAAAGACTATTGTTTTAGAGTAGTATTAGACCTATAACAAAATTGAGAAGGCACAGATATTTCCCATATACTCTCTGCCCCCACATAAACAATACAATGTGTTTATGTTCACTGTTCAGTAATTTTTGTCCAGGTAAGCCATCATCCAATCATGATACGTAACATTTCTGTCACTCAGTAAAGTTCCCTTATGCATTTTTGCAGTCATACTATTTCCTTCTCCTGAAAATCGACCAGCATGGTTTACTTGCCCTGTTCTGGAATTCATGTAATAAAATTATACAGTACCTATATTCTTAAATCAACATAATGTTGTTGAGATTCATCTACAGTGTTATATATATACCAATGTTTTATTCATATATGTATATATATATTAATATAAATATATGTACATATATAATCTCAAACATATATTCCACATTATGTTTATCGATATCCTGACTGGTGGGCATTTGAGTTGTTTTCAATTTTTGACTATTACAAATAAAACTGCCTTGAAAAACCCCAGTACAAGTAAGTTCTGTTGACATGTTTTCCTTTTTTTTTTTTTTGGACAAATACCAAGGAATATAATTGCTGAGTAATACTTATGTTTAGCTTTGAAAAAGTTGCTAAACAATCTCACAAAGGGGTCATAAGATGTTACAGTCCAACCAGTAATATATGAGAATTTTATGAAGAATCTTCATCCTTGTCAACACTTAGTATTGTCAAGTCAGCACTTATACTGATGCCTCACTATGGTATTAATTTGCATGTTCCTGATGTTTCAAGTGTTGAGTTTTTAGTGTACTTCATTTATTCTGTTTTGTGAAAGGTCCCTGCAAGTCTTCCGTCCATTAAAAATACTTATATTGTCTTTATATATTGCAGACGTATCCTTTTTAAGATGTGTGTTGTAAATAAAATATTTACTCAAAGTTGTTGGCTCGCTGTTCGTATTTTTAAAAATGTCTTTGATGAAAAGTTTTTAATTTTGATGGAGCTCAACTGATTTTTTTAATCTTTTATGATTCATGCTTTTCATGCTATTTTGAAAAAGTCTTTATCACTGGGTTCTAAAGATACACTTTGTTTTCTTCTAGAAGTTTCATAGTTTTAGCTTCTATGTTTGGACTTGTGAATCATTTCAAATTAATTTTTATGTACGGAGTCAGATAGGGGTTGAAGCTCAGTTTTTGATGTTATTAGTTAACAAAATTTAAAAACATCTCCTAATTTTTATGGACATTTTGTGAAATAACTTTTTGCATATTAACTTTGAAATTTATGGGCTTGTTGAGTTTACATGTTATTTCTTCTTGTTTCTGGTAGGTTCCTTAGTATTTCCTCATAAATAATCAATGTTATCTGTGAATGGAAACACTTTTATTCTTTCATTTCCAATCTGTATACTTTTTATTTCTTCTGTGTATTATTGTGCTATATATAAGCTCTTATATAATGAGGTAAGAGGAAATGGTTCAATATTTCACTACTAAGAATAATGTTAATGCAAAGGATTTTGTATGTGTGTGGTTGTTATTTGTTTTTGTAGAAACTTTTTATCAGACAGGAGAAATTCCCCTCTAGTCCCAATTTTCTGAGAGTTTTTATTGTAGATTTCCTGCATCTAAGTAATAATTTATCAATAATTTCCTGCATCTAAATTTTCTTCATAATTTTTTTAATATGATAGTTTGCATTCATTGTTTTTCATATGTTAAATCAATCTTGTATTCCTGGAATAAACCTTACCTGATCCAAGATACATTATATTTTTTAAAATTTTGCTGGATTTAATTTGCTAATATTTAGTTAGGAGTTTCCACCTTTATGTTCTTGAGAAATATTGGTGTATAATTTTTTTTCCTGTTTTGGTGATGTTTTTATGAAATTTTGGCATCAAAATTATGTTGACCTCATTAAAGAAGATGATAATTATTCCCTCCTCCTTTAAATTCTGAAATGAGTTTTTGTAGAACTGGTATTATTATTATTTATTAAATGTTGGATATAATTCACCAGTGAAGTCATCTGGGCCTAGATTTTACTCCTGGGAAAGTTATTTAAATTACAAATTTAACTTCTGTAATAGATATATACTATACAAGTTTTGAAATTTCTTCTGAAGTCAGTTTTGGTTATTTGTATCTTTCAAGAAATGTATTTGATACTTTGTATCATACCATCTAAAAGATAGAACTTATGGACAAAAGATATTTAGAATATTCACTTCTCATGCTTTTAGTATCTGTAGCGTCTAGAGTCACATTTTCTCTATTATTCTTGATATTGATCATCTGTGTTTTCTCTATTTTTGATCAGTCTTGCTAGGGGTTTATCAACTTTTATTAATCTTTTCAAAAGATTAATTTGGGGCTCTTAATTTTCTTCATTTTTAAATGCTTTCTATTTTATTAATTATGTTTGATGTTTCCTTTTTTTTCCCCATTTCTTTTGCTTATTTTGCATTTAATTTCCTCTTCTTCTTCTAGCTCCCTTATGTGGATGTGTAGTCATGGATTTTATGCCTCTTTTCTAGTATCCTGAAGGAAATCCTCTGTGGCTTGACCTGACAGTCTCAGGACGTGATCCCAGTTTTCGCCCTCAGGCCTCATTCTCTGCCAACCTAGAGGAGAATCTCTGGGCTTGGCTCTGTTTTGGCAGCCTTGACCCTCTTTGCCTCCTGGGCAGGTAGGGGGTATCAGAGAATGTATAGATGGCCCCACTGTAAGCGTCTGTTCTGTTACTATATTTAGTCATTATAAATCTGCAGGACAAACTTACTTACTTTCTTCATTTTGCAAAAAATGACAGTGATACCAATTTCTTTGCCTAAGACTCATGACATTGCTGAGATTCAGGTTCAATCCTTTCTGACTCCAAAGTCCAATGTAAATTGCTACATACTTCTGCTTCCTATGTTAATAGTGGTCAATTGAGACTCTATTAGGTGCTATGCTGTAATAGATGAATTATAGACATTATATCATCCAGGCCACACATCTAGTCTGTGAGGTAGGTACTATTTATAATCAATGAAAAATAAGACACTGGAATCAAGGAACTGAGGTGTCTTGCCCAGGCTGAACGTAATAAACCTAGGATTCAATATTAGATATTCTTTTAAAAATCCCAAATCCCATCCTCTTGACCACTACCTAAGATTTTTGTATTCTATACTCCACACAGACATTTTCTAATGTTCAGGCCTGTGAATTCATTGAGGGACCCGTTCCCTTTACTGACAGGCAGAAAGAGACAGAATGTCAAATCTCATAGGGTTGGAGAACTTGCATTTTATGTGGACTCACAATAGTTTAATTTCATCTTGACCCCCTAGTCTGGGGGTTTACAAAGTCTGTATCTCTTTTAAGATAGAATGTGTTCAACCTCAGAGGGTTTACCAGCTAGTAGGTGGCAGAGCTGGGATTTGAATCTGAGTTGATCTTACTTCAATGTGAACAAGGAATAAAGAAAGCCAAATGTTCAAAGAACACCACACGACTCTTTTTACCCTCATGCATGAGACTGGTGGGACATCTTTAAGACATGGCAGTCAGTTTACAGGAGTCTAAAAGCGCTGACCACTTACCCTCAGCACTGAAGGGAGACAGGAGAAATAACAGGGATGGCTGATCGTCTGAATAGATTCCTGAAGGAATGTGCCTGATCATGCACCAGAGCTTATTAGATCTGGAGGAAGAGGGACACCGTCTAGGTTAGCCTTCTCTTTTTACAAAGAAATGGAGTTTTCAAAGAACAATCCTCGTCTTTTCCCCCAGGGGGCACTTGACATATATTAGGAGGCTAGTAATAACCACGTGGCCCCTTGAAGTTGAACAGATTCTCTCAGGTGCACAGCCACTCTGTCGTTTCAGTTTCCACAAGAACCGTAGGAGATGAGCGGAGCAGACATTTCCTGCAGGTGCATGGTGGGGATGTCGTGACCCTGAGAAGGAGCTTCTGTCCTGACCAGGTAGCGGTGTCTGCACTTGAACTCAGGACTTCAGGACTTCTAAATCCACATCCTCAGATTGTTAGGATGGAACACAACTGGCTGAGGGGAGCAGAGAAGCAAGCCTCATGAAAAACATCTCTGAACACCCGATCCCAGGCAAATGAGACAAGTTCAAATTAACCCACCCCATTCCAGGCTTGTTTGCCACTTGAGAAAAAGCAGGCGAGACTATTGAACATCTTCACAGCTGTTTATGTCTTTCTGGAACTTTCTCTAACCTTTTCCCCATCTGCTTTTGCAATGGGAAAAACCATTTTCTCCGTGTGATGGGTCTTCAACATCCCCTTTCCTGCCTCCTCGATACTGTACTCCAAGATACTACACTAAATTACCATGATTCATTATTCCTATTAAAACAAACAATATCCTCAAATTACCTGGCAAAGTAAACAATTGCGAACAGTAAATTCAAAGAGTAAAACACGGGCACATCTTGGGTAAATGTTATTTTCCCGAACAAGAAAAGCTTTTGGCAAAGTGTTTAACTTGAATATAACAAAAGGCAATTTAATTTAGTAATACAGCTGGGTGAAAAATGGAGACCTAGGGTTTAATAAGAAGGGGAAAAAGACACGCATATATCATCCACAAGGATAATTATGAGAAACTATTTTGTATGATCCAGCTAAATCAAACCTTCTAATGCTTTCTTACTCCTGTCAAAATAGGGAGATTTAAGGCCTTAAAAATGGGAATTTTGCAGACTTTGCTGCCAAGAAAAAATGATTTGTCTCTTGATAAATTACTATTGGGCTTTCTACTTGGGGAAAAAATACACTTACATTGAAATAAATGCCAAGGAATGGCTAGAGAATTTATATGATTCGTTTGTATCTATCACCGGATTGGTAGGGAGACAGCAGTACCATTTGAAACGTCCCCTGGCTTGCTGACAGGATGTCACAGAGGCAAGATGAACACCTCTGGTGAATGGGGGGCAGGCACAGACCCCCAGGAGGCCACACGAATATGGCAGCATGATGCTTTTCTTGTTTTTCTCCCTGGAACACAAATTGGCTGTCCTCGCTGCCTTCCACCTGTCAGGAAGAACCCCCGAATCTGGACACACGTCTTTTATGGATCCTGAATATTTCTATGAGTTCTTGTGCGTGTCCTAGACAAATGCACTTTCCAACACAGAAGGGGGACAGCAAAAGGGAAGAAACACTTTGGGGACTACAAAGCCACCAGGCTGTCAATTACAATGGGTCTGGCAAGTGCTGGGAAAGCATGACTCTTCACAGCTTCCACCGAAGAGTTGTCCCACAGGTACGTGGGGCAGCGCTGGACAGCACCTTGGCTGCTGAGGGACCCAGACTCCAGCTTCACTTCTTCCTCAACCCAGGTAACCTTTGGTAAACCAGGTGATCGCTCTGGGCCACACTTTCCCCAACTGTAAAATGGCTGTTTTGGATGAGCACCATTTTCCTTGCAAGTATTTTGGCAAAATGCTTCAGACATACTTTTGCATCATGTTGCGTTCTGGGGTAGAGTTGGAAGAAGAACTTGTGCAGTCAAAGTAGGGTGTTTCTCCCCTTCTCACCTCTTGTCACCTCTTGGGGACCCATAAGTCACTCTACGGCTTCAGAGAATATGCTTTGAAAATTGCTGCACTGGGCGCTTCCTAAGGATCCTTCTGGTTTGAATCCACCATGGTTTGGGGCTGCTTGGCTCTGGAAGCAATGAACAGGCTGGGAAATGTTCAGACAGCTTTGCTCAGCATTCTTTTCCTCTGTGGCAGTGATGTGGTGGGGTCTTCTGGACAAATGCCAGGTTCCCAAGGCTTAATTGCTGCGGCTCATGGCAGGGTGCATCCCCTCTCCTAGGCTGAGACAAAACACACAGCAGAGACCTGGGAGCGGTTTCAAACATCCAAACAACAAGTATCACCCAAATATTTATCTTTAGGATTTGGAGCATGCTGCACTTGTTAAAGGCCGATTGATTAGTGTTTGCTAATCCCCCATTCCAGTAAGTTCTAGATTAGTTCTTTTATCAAAGGAAACAATGAAGAAACAGTGTTTGAATCTTCCTAGAGCTGGACTAGGACTCATCTGCTATAAAAAATAAATAAATGAAAGAACTAAATAAATGCTTTGGGGAAGAATGTCTTTTTTTTTTCTTTTTCACTCTTCCTTGGTGCTAAAAAAAGAAGCTCCTTTATTTTTAAGTTGAAAATCTTTCTAAAATGTCCAGATTAATTTTCCCTTTGAGTAACACTGAAGTGTTTCTGTCCTAAGTCTTTTCTGTAGTTTACATAGTGCTACCAATTTCACAAAGTGTTTTTTAGTTTATAGGCATTGTTGACAATAGGCTTTACAGTTTATAAGGCGCTGTACCCTTCCCAGGGTACTTTACAGTTTACAAAGCTTTTTGTGGCCTGCACATTCCTTTGTATAGGCCACTTTATCATTTCAAAAGTATTTGGCATTTTATAAAGCCCTGTTATCATTGCAAAGCACTTTGTAGCTCACCAAATGCCTGGCAATTTGTGAAATGATTCCAAGCTCATAACCACGTTTAGTTTTAGCAGACGCGTGTGGCATAATTGCATCTTTCCTTGATGATTATAAGGATCATGCTGGGTATGAGAGTCATAATTGTGAACTTGCCTTTACTGAACACAGACCAAGTGTCCCATAGATACTTGTTATTGTCTGATTGATTAGGAATATTATTGCTCTAAAGTTATATAGCTGATGAAGGCCTAGAAGTTTGAACTTGATCAGTAGGTCTCCATGGGAGGATGATCGTATACCCCAGGGACAGCTGGTATTGTATGGAGATGTGTTTGGTTATCCCAGGGAGGGGAAGGAATTCTACTGGTACCTGGTGGGTAGAGGATCCCACTAGACAACCTACAGGGCACAGTGCAGCCCCACAGTAAAGAAATATCCAGTCCATTACATCAATAACGCCGAGGTTCAGAAACCCTGCTCTTGATAAAGGTCAGACTACCTGATAATACCATGCTGCTTAGCTCTTGCATCAGAAGGATGCTTTGAGTTGCAAGTAACAGGAAACAGCCTCAAGCTGGTTTAAACATTCCAGCCATTTAGCATCTCAACTAACTGGAAATCAGGAGCAAGTTCCGGTTACAGGGTCAGATGATCAAGACGTGGGCTCATGGTGTCAAGGTCCCTGGTTCTTCCCTTTTCTCTGCTCTGTTCAGTCCCAGCTCATCCTGACGCTGATTCATGGCTGTCAGCAGCACTTGGGGACCTACCCTTGTTTATATTCAAAGACAAAGAAGCTGACTTTTCCCAGAAAGACCCTTTGTGTGTGAATAAACACCCACGTCATTGCTTAACTGAGGAATGTATATGTAAAGTGCCCAGGACACAGTGTTTTATGCAACTGATGCTCATTAATGTTTTCCCTTCACCTCCGTCCTTTCTTGAGCACTAACTTTTGTCTGATAACTAGAGCCTCTGCAACAACAAAAACATAATAAAATCGCTTGTTAGTCCCACTGGAAACAGTCGTGAAACACCGGAGTAGATTTACGCACAGAAATTCAGTTTCCCAGCCTGGAATTCCAAACCGTAAATCCTTCCCCAACACAGTACACATTGCACATGCACATACTCTACCTCTTGCAAATTAAAAGTCATATATATCTTACAAAGCATTTCTGACATGCACCTTCAGCATTTAGAGCCTTAGGCAAGCTTTGCGTCTAATGTGTAATGATATATTGCTGGCCAGGGAGGTTGCAAAACCCAGAATTCAATGACTAGTCAACAGGCCTCCAGATATTCTGGGCAAAGCTCATTCACCCTTGTCTTAAAAAAGAACAAAACCTTATCAACCAGAGACACTTTATCTAGGGATATATGACTGAGTCCAGGGCCATTCATTAAAGGTGAAGAATGGTATGTGTTATAGAATCCTGAGCATCTCGGTATCTTATTTAAATATTTTCACATTTGCTTTGGGCGTATTGCCAAATTCTTGGGGTCAGTCATCAGGCCATCTCTGTGATGTAGGATGGGGATTTTGTATATTCATCTGTAAAAGCCTGGGGTTCCCCATTACCTACAGGACAAACTCAGACCCCTTGGCCTGTCTTTCACAGTCTGGCCGTCAAACACTGCATTCATTATTCTCTCTCCAATTACTATTTCCCTACAAGTATCAGACTGACCTCTTAGTTACATTTCAAACACGTTTTATGTGTTCCTGAATTCAGTCCCTGGAATAGAGCAGGTATTTGAAAGCAACATGCTTGGGTCTTAATCGTGGCCCTACTGCATACAGGCCAAAAATGGCACGTTTAGTGAGATTCAGTTTACTTGACTGGGAAATGATGGTAATATCACCTTGTGGGACAGCTGTTGAGTGTTAGATGAGATAATTAGTCAGTGTGCTCAGCTTAGGGGCTGCCATAGAGCAAGTCTTAAATAAAATCGTTCCTTTTTCTTTTACTTTCTTACCTGTCTGTATTGGCTTCCCTCGTACATTTGTATCTCTGTATTATTTTAAGGAATTTCTCCCATAGATCCCTCGAAGTCGAGAATATATCCATCTGGGGAGAAGCAGAGTCAGGGATTTGAATATTTGTCACCTAACTCCAAGCCCTACTTTTTAACCATTATCATGATACCTTCTCTCCAAAGATGGCAGGCAAGGGAAGGCAATCGTGGATTCAGGACTGGGTAATTTCAGAACTGGGCAACTGTGCTTTAAATCAGGGTGGGTTGATCAAACAGGATTCAGAAAATATGAATCCTTGTCTTTCTTTTCAATAACTTTCCAGCCACGACACCCTTTGATGTTCCATGGAATTGCGCTCTGTTGATGAAAAAATGGGACATGATGGGAGTGAGCAATTTGCCCAAGATGGTTCATCCAGTTGCTGACGCAGAAGCACAGAGCTGGGGGCACCTACAGAAATCAGTGGAGCCATCTCGGCAGGTCACTGCTGCCAGCCGGGCCTCCCCCGATCTCCCGCTGTCTGGGAGGGGAGCACAGGGTTGGCCTGTCCTCAGGGACAGCCCAGGAGGGGCCTGAGCTTTGGAAGAAAACACAGACCTGGAGTTCAGCCGTCTGGATTGTGGAGGCAGCCACATCATGTGGATCTGAGTTTGTGGCCCCTATTTGCTGAGCCTGCTTTTCCATCTCAACTGTGAGAAGGTTAGACTGTATCATTTCTGGAAGTTTCCATGGGATGGGTTCCTTCAACAGATACCTATTGAGTATCTACCGAGACCATGTCTGTCTCACTCACCTTTACATGCCTTGCCCCTGGAATAGTTCCTGATGTATATTGTAAGTGCTAAATAATTATCAAGTGAAGGGACGGCTGCAAATGAACATGACAGAATGAAATAATGATCAACACCTTGTTAGTCCCTGCCCTTTGCTTGGCAGTGATACATATGCAAACTGCTAATGACCCCGTGCTCTGCTGGCTGTTGACTCAAGTAAGTGTTTTGGTTGCCTTAAGGAGGTGCAATTAATCCAGTTTTGGAGGTGGATGGGAATTTAGGGAGGCCTTCCTGAAGGAGGTGACCTCTAATCGCCCCTACTGTATGGATACTCGGGGCGAGCCAGGAAAGGAGATGTTGAAATGTGTGGGCTTGACTGACAGGTGCAGAGGAAATCGGAAAGTGTAGTTGATTGTCCCAGAGAGAAGGAGAAGTTAGGGGCAGTAAGCATAGTTCGGTTGGGCCTGGGGTTTAATGTGCAGGTGGGGCAGAGGGGAGAGATGAGTCTGGAGAGATGGGCAGAGGAAAGGTGAAGAGGGAACCCTCCTGCTGGGCTGGGGCTTTATCCTGAGGTTTGGTGGAACCATGGCAAGGAACCTAAAGACAGAAGGTTTTGAAAAGATCGCTCTGGTTTCTGGGTGCGAAATGCTCTGGGGAAGGGAAGTAGTTGAAGCAGCGAGACCGGTGTGGATGCGGTTGGCGTGCTCTAGCAGAGGGGTCCTCGTGTCTGCGGATGTCAGCGGGAGGGACGGGCAGGCGGAGAAGACTGAGTGGAGTAAAGAAATGGAGTGGCCATTTGAGCTCAGCGGCTACAAAGTTTCTAAGACCCTGGGAGGGGGGCAGAGCCAGGGCCCTGAATTCCCGGTCCCTCCGCTCCTACCCATTGCAGTGGGAATGCCCCCTGGAGAAGCAGGGGGTCCCGCACAGCCCCAGGCCACTCTCCGCTCCCCGTCCTGCACAGGCTCTGCTGGCATCCCCCCTGCTGCCAGCAAGACCCCCGTCCCCTGCTGTTCTCTGCAGATGCCACGGCCCGCCCTCCGCTCACGGTGCTGGGCTGACCCGCTCATTGCATTGCCGCCATGCTGACACCGGTGTGTCGGATCCCGCCGTTTCCCTAAGTGGTGTCTCTGTTGTTTAATTTCTTCCCTTGACCCCTGCAGCTCTAAGGCGAACTGTATGCCAGTGGAGATGTTTCCCAGGGAGCAGCTTTGCCTCTTCCTCTTGATCAGTTTGGAAGCAAAAGACCCGAAAGCATTTTCAATACTGAGGAGACCGTGGTACACGGAGCGATGTGCCCTGGGGTGGCAGGTGGACATTCTGGGCACCGGGGACCTTGAGCAAGTCAGTCAGACTCATCTGCTCTACAGGAGAGGACAGGAAAGAACATCATGAGCCCAGTATGAGGCCCAGTATGTGGCCAGTCCCTTCCCCTGCACGTCCCTGGCCCCGTGAACATGTTCATTCATTTGTTTATTCATTCATTCATTCCATAGACACTTTCAGGTCAATTGTCCAGTGACTACCTGGCTCTTTTACTAGTCTTACACACACGTTGAGAGGTAGGACTACTTTTTATTTGAAGTGCATCATGTATCCCTGACACAAAGGCTGGCACAGAGTAGGTATTCAACGTATGGTGAATCAATGACTCTGTTGCTAAGTGCTGCACTTGGCGGTCCAACAGCCTGGACTCAAATGAGGCTGCTGCTACTTTTCAGCTCTGAGACCTTGAACAAGACCTGCCACGTCTCTGAGCCTCAGTTTTCTCATCTGCCAACAGGGGGGGTGGCAGTAGTGGCTGCTCAGATGCACATGCAAAACTGCCTAATTTTTGACAAAATGGCTGAGAGGAGGAAGGACATGGTAGCTTTATAATCCATGAGGTCATGCTATGAGAAGCTGTCAGGCTTGAAGCCATGAAGCTTTGTTTGCTACCAGGGTGTCCACTGTGAAGCTTCTGAAAGACCAGAGTACAGCCCTATCAAGGATTGTGAGACACCCATCCCTAGTGAGAACCCAGCCTTAGCAAGAACCTCCCCTCAGGAGTGAAGACCGCATGGCTTGGTGTGTGGTGCATGGACCACAGAAGAGGGAAAGAGAAAGAGGCCAGGGGGACACACCTCAGAGGCTGATCCTCTACGGACTCAAAGCAGCTTTAGGGGAAAAGTGGAGACATGGTGTGCATAGCCACTGGATTTTGTGTTTACTTATCATCTGCTGGTTCGTTTGACTGTTTCTGGCTGGAAAGAGATGATCCCACAGCCTATTTTAGAAATTGCTCATTGAGGGGCTGGCCATGGAAAACATCTGGAGAGTGACTACTATCCTCTGAGTGATCCACTGTGGTGGGTATTTCAATGGTCGCCCTTCATACAAGCATATGCAAACATCCCCAAAGACACCCCCCACATCTTGGGATTACTTTAGATTTCTGAGCCCTTCTTAAGGACTACAATTAGGATAATTCATAGGAAAATAGATATGGCCTAAGCATTCTCAGAAACACACTGTATTAGGGTTCTTTAGAGAAACAGAATCAACAGGCTATGGGGAGAGAGGTAATAAGAGGAGATTTAGTATAGGAATTGCCTCATATGACTATGGAGGCTGAGAGGTCCCATAATGTGATGTCTGCAAGGAAACCTGGAAAGTGGGCGGTGTAATTCAGTCTGAGTCCAAAGGTCCGAGGGCCAGGAGTGTCAGTGTCCCAGGGCAGGAGAGATGGAATGTCGGCTCAGGCAGAGAGAGCAATGTTGCCCTTCCTCGGTCCTTTCTATTCAGATCCTCAGTGGATTGGCTGATGCCCACCCAGATTAGTGAGGGCCAACTTCTTTCCTCAGTCTAGTGATTCAAATCCTAATCTCTCCTGGAAACATCCCCACAGACACACCCAGAAGAAGTGTTTTTACCAGCTATCTGGGCATCCCTGACTTAACACAGTCAGGTTGACACATAAAATTAACCACCACACACATTTTGCAAAGTGAAATTCAGCATGAACCAGGGATGGGGATCAGAGAGGCCAGGAGAAGGATCACACAGGGAAAACTATGAAGCCCTTCACATTAGCACCTTGGAAAGGCACCCAAGTCCCCCACCTGGAGTATCTTGCATTGTTATCGCAAATGACATACATACAGCAGTGTCAAAGCGGAGAGAAAGTTCTCTGCGCCTGACACATTTCACAGGATGAAATGGATTTTAAAACTGTTTTCAACTAACAAATTGACAGTCTTAGCCTTCCCTCACCCAGGATGCAGTCCCTGGAGGGCAGCATGGGGAGGAGGTGGGTGAAGCCTGATAAAATCTAATCCACTGCTTACAGAATTTGAGAGAGAGTTTCTCTAATCACCCACTAGAGGGTTCCCCCTCCCGACCCAATTTCCTCCTAAATCACATACTAGAGGTCAGAAAAAGGGGTGATAAGCTGTCCACCACGAGGAGGGTTGAAAAGGCCTGATTCCATTCCATCAGAATAGTGTCAGAGTTTATAAATTGTCACGTCTGTCTTTATAAAAAGGGATAAAGTCTACCGTCTCACAAAAAAAAATGTGTGTTTTCAACTTTGGTTTATCATCTTTAATATTCTTGAAGAATGGGAGAGAGACAGAGACAGAGAAAGGTGGGGGTGGCCAGGGACGAGGGGGTGCAGTGGGTAGGGACAGCTGACAGGCATAAGAAGTACAGCTCCTGCTAAGCAGAGACCAGGGGGAAGGGGGCATGGACGGGCAGCAGGTCTGGGCTGACCACAGGGTCCAGAAGCAGGGTTTGGCCCTCAACAAATTCAGGTGGCTTACATCATCTCTGTGAACACCCTTGTCTTAGAAATGGGGACAATGATGGGATGGACGCACCTCTGTAGAGTTTTCTGAGAATCGTGTGAATTAATGCCATCAAGTACTTAGTGCAGGGCCTGGCACAGAGCAAATTCCTATTCAGGACTGGCTTCGTCTGCAAAACCCACTGAGTGAGCTTTGGTAAGGAGAGCATCGTCATAAAGAATTAGGATTAGGGGCCTCCGCGGATGGAACTCAAGGGGCAGGAAGTGCCACCATGTTTTACTAAGAACTATTGACTCTGGGAAATAATGAAAGCTAAGCTAGAACCAAGTGCTCTCTCTCTCTCTCATTTTTCACATCTATTTCATCTGCTTTATTCTCTTTTTTCCTAGAAGATGGGCAGTTTCCCTTTCTGCACTGTTAAATGACCCAGGATAACAGTCTCATCAGGGCTCTCACTGCCAATGAATTCGGTCAGTGTCCCCTCCTAAATTTCCAGGAGAAAGAATATTATGTGCTCAGCTGAGATCAGCTGTTCACCCAGACCTAGTCTCCAATCCCAGGAAGAAATGTTGAGGATTGAGGGTTATGGTTAAGCACTAATGTTATACTCAGAGGTCTGGGGGTGACTCAGGGTCCTTAACACCCTAATAATGCTGATGCAAGTAAAAACAGCATGATGGTTAACATCACAAGCCCCAGAGTCAACACTCTCTGAGCTCAGCACCCGGTTCTATCATTTCCTAAGTGCTTATGCTTGGGAAAGTAACAATTTCTCCATGCCTCAGTTTTCTCATGTACAAAGTCGTATGATAGAAAATCCTACCCCACTGGGTTATTCTTCTGGTTAACTGGGACGTATGTGGCCCCAAATAAGCGCTCAGTAGTAAGCACTTAATTATTACTCTTATTATTTTTCTTCCTATGAAAACAACGTAGCTGGAAAGGCAACTCTGTAGAATGAGTTGCAAGCCCGTGTTTTGGGCTCTTACTGCTAAGAGACTATATCAGCTTCAGAAGCCATCCTGCCCGTCCTTCTGGGCAGGATTTGGATTTATGTCTGTGCTAAATCTGAGTTTCCCGTTGACGTGCACCCAGAGAGCCTTCCCCCTCCAGGGGCACGTGTGGAGCTGGGAAACATCCTCAATCTGTCTGAACCACATGCAACCTGAGACACCCCCATCCTCCCAGCTCTCCCTTTCTTCCCCTGCTGTGGTGTGTATGTCTATGGTGGGTGGTGATGGAAAATCAGGAGAGACAGAGCCCATTAGACAGAACTGCAGGCGGAGAAGGTTTGCCAATTATGTTCTGTTTCTTTCTGCTTTCCCCGTGACGTTTAGGATGTACAGATTCTTTCTGGCACTCCCCCCCCTGGTTCTGTGCCCATAAAATAAGTTTAATGGCTGAATTTTCTTTAAGATAATCAGAGGCGGTATAATTTATGCATATGAATAGTATTGTAGCCAGATGTAATTTTGCTCGAAGTTGTGGCATTACAGTTAGAAATGGCTTTGCTGGCTGTGTTTTGTAGAATTTGCAATTTATTTAACAGTTGACTGAGCAGTGACCCCAGATAAAATAACCATAATCAAAGAATAGTTTCTAAAAAGAGATATAAAAACAAAGGTGGGAGTGGGCTTTGGGGAAAAACTTGGCTCTGGTGCCAATGGGAGAGAAGAGCGGTGGCGAGGATTCCAAAGCAGGTGGATACTGTTGAATTAGTGCACATGGCAGAGGGGTCTTTGGTGGAAGGAAGGGGCTGGCATCTGTGACTTGGAAAAATGCCCTCCACCCCCCACCCCAGGGCTTTCTGTTTGGAGGTTAAAGTGCTTTGGTTGAAAAGCAACGGATTATTTCTTCATTGTTCATGGAAGCCGTGGTGTTTCTCATTCCTGGGAATTTGAAGGGGATGCCTAGCAAAATTAGTTTGTGCCTTCAGCAAGGAACGACTCCAGCCTTTTGAAAAACTGGCTCCTTTTAGAGTCAGCTTCATTCCTCAGAACGAGAAGAAGGCCCCATCTCTGTACAACAAGCCTTCCTCTGCCTAGCTCTCCGCCCCTGACCCCTCCCCAAACCTTCTAAAAATGGAAGGATGCTTGGTTGCTGTCCAGGACAGACGATGGATCTCCATCCACTAGAGGAGGGTGCTAGTGTCCGTGCAGCCAGGCTGCATCTTCTTTGACTTGCATCCTACCAGGATCTTGCTGCTTAGAAAGGATGGTCCGTATTATATCATTTTCTTCTTCCTAAAGTCTCAGGGCCTGGAGGAGTTGAGCACCTGGTCGTCATACCTGCCCCCATGCCTGATGCTTCAATCCAACCTCCACCATTAAGATTCAAGCTCCTGCATAGCTGTTGCTAAAGCTTAGCCTGATTCTCTGTTCCCTGTGTCCTGCTTCCTACAGGAGGCTCGTGGGAATGATGGGATGAAGAGATATCACTTAAAGAACAGTATCTTGTCTCTGGCTGTGAAACTACTAAAATAACGACTAAGCTCTTTGCCTACAGCCTTGAGATTTTCCACGCTTTCATTCCTCATAGGACCAGGTCACTTCTTCACTTAAATCCCTCACAGCCCTCCCTTGACCTTAGGATCAAGTTAAAGATATTTCAGCCTGGTATTTGAGATCTTCTGTGATCTGACTCATGCTTAGTAGCCATGTTTATTCCCTGTGAATCCCTGTAACACTGCCTTTCCTCCTGCAAGGACGTATTGCGCTCCAGCGATCCCAGAGTGCTCAGTGTTTTATTTGCATGCAAAATGTATAAGCCTTTTCACTCAGATATTTTCTACTTACTGCTTGAAGCTTGGCTCAGCCGTCCCTTGCCCTAGGGAAGCAAGCCTTTCTCCTGGAGGTTGGGTGAAATCGCCCTTCCTTTCTCCTGAAGGTTGGCCGGAATCTCTCTTCGATTCCACTTTCATGGTAGGCTTCTTTGTATGAATTGCAGCTTTCCTTTATTATCTCTGAAACCTCCAAACCCAGATGTTGCCTTGCATGTAGAAGTAGCTCAATATATATTTATTAAATGAAGACATAGATAAGTGTCCTCTAAAAAACTGGGATGGAGACTAACACGCAGGGGGTAGCATGAGAGGGGATGGCATTGGGAAAGAAAAGAGAAAAATCTCACTCCAGGAATCAAAATTCTTCCAGGTCAAAGAGGATCAAAAGTACACTAATTAGTATATACTGTACATATATTACGTGTAGTATATATTACCTGTCAGTCTGCTAAAAGCTGCACCTGTCCCATCTCAATGAATCCATAATGACACTGTAATATGGCAACTGTATTTCCTCTTTTTAAATGATGAGGTAACAGGCTTAGGAAGGTTAGGTAGTGAGTATCTGGTAAGCCCAAGATTCAAACTTCCAGGTTCTGGAGCTTGTCCTTTCTTTTCTTGTTCCCTTTTGGCTTTTTAAAAAATATTTAAAAAGTATGTAAATAGCTTGCCGTCAGGATTTGGTGGATATATGTGTGCTTATTTTATTCTCTGTCCTTTTCTGGATACATAAAACTCTCCAGAATGTCCTAAAAAATATTGTTTAAAAGTTAGTTTTCTGTCCCATTTCAATTCCTTCCTTACTGCCATAGTCAGTGTCCTGGACTTGTTTGTATGACTGTCCTTTCGTGCCTTTTGTTTTTATGACCCTGACGGTCTGCAGGCTGACTACCCAGGTGTCCGGTAGAATGTCCCCCAATCTCGGCTGACGAATGCTCTTCTCATGGTTCGTCTGAGGAGACAGGTTTCGGAGAAACACCGAGGCGAAGCGCCCTGCGTGTCCGCACATCATCAGGGCATTCACGACATTCACATGGATCCCTGGCGATGTTCACGCATCACTCGGTCAGAGTGGAGCCTGCCAGCTTTCTCCACTGTACGGTTACAGCCCTTTCCTCTCCAGACTCTGTTATTTGGAAGTGAATCAGCCCATCCCATGGTCAAGGGTAGGGTGTTTTAAACTCCACCTCCTGGAGAGGGGGTTACAGGTGCTTGTCAGATAGAATTCTTCTGGAAAGAAAACTCACCTCTTCTCCCCCATTCACTTATTAATTCAATCACTTATTTATATCAGTAGGCATTCATGAATATTGATTTTATACTTTGGGTTATAATCCAATATTATGTCATTTATCATGTTGCCCAAGTAGTCCCGGCTTTGACTACCGGGAACTCTTGGATGTTGAATCCTGTGTCACTTTGACACCCCCCAATCCCTTCATTTCTTGAGCACTTCCTTACTTGCTGATATTACAAGATGCTTCATCTCATCTTTTATTTTCCTTTTGGCCGTTTCACCATGGATCATTGTTCTTTCCTGCGGTAAAACATCCATAGCATCAAATTTGCCTTTTTAACCATTTTTAAGCACACAGTTCTGTGCCAGAAAGTGGATTCACAATACTGGGCAACCAGCACCACTTTAAAGATTTACGTAATTCCTTTGGACAGCCGTATAGAACAGCATTGTTAGGATGTAACATAACATATTAATTAGTTCTCCTATGGGTGGATAGTTAGGTTGATTCCAAAGTTTCACTGTTTCAAATAATGCTAACATCAGGCATCTTTTTACCCATCTGCATGACCAAGAACTTCTCTAGAGTATGTTTCTAGAAGCACTAGATTTTGTGTCATAGGAATAGAACATCTTCAGGTTTTCCAGGCATTGCCAGATACCTCTAAAAATAATGTGCAATTTCTTTTCCCACCAGCAGCAAAGCCTGTGTTTCCACACATCTCTGAAGGCCCTTGATATTACCTTGTCACTCTGCTGGGGTATCTTGTTTTAATCTGCATTTTTCTGCTTCTATATCAGGAAGAGCTCCTTTCCACAAATTTACTGGCCACTCAGGATTCCTCCACTGTAAATTGCCTTTTCTCATGTTCGGTTGTTCATCTTTTCTTATTGATCTGTAGGACTTCTTTATATTCTGGAAACAAATCCACTCTCGGTTTTATGTGTTGTGAATATCTTCTCCCAGCTGTGGCTTGTCCTTTAACTTTCCTTTTGATATTTTATTTTTTTTGTTTTACAACATATTTTAAATATTTTCTTTTCACTTACGGGCCTTTTGTCCACTCAGAATATAACTTTTTATGTGGTGGGAATGAGGGATCTAATTTTATTTGTCATCTCCACTGTTTTTGCTGTATGTCGTTGGTTCTAAGATGTGATTTCTGTCTCCACATTTTGCTATTTCGGAATCGCGATGCATATTGCGATCAATGTAATATCAGAGCGTTGTTTTTTCTCGTTATGATATGTAAAGTAGTATGTATCTTGCAATCCGTGGCAACTTAGATTCAGTGACAGGTAAGAATATTCAAGGTTTACCCTAATTCTTGATGCTTAGTAGGATGAATTTCCCGTTTCCCTTATTCCAGTACTACTGGTCCTTTAATATCTCATATGAGTATTAGAATCAGTTTGTCAAATGCTGAGAATGACTCAGCTTATATTATTATTATTGAATTTCATTGATGATATAAAATAGTTCTTTTGGGGAAATAGTCATGGTTAAGACATTTTTGTAAGGCCTACACTCGGGAAAAGGTTGAGGTCCCAGACTAAGTAGTTGGATCAAGAGACAAGGTGAGCAGGTAGCCCGAGGATTCTGTCTCGCCACCCGCCTCCTCACCTGCCCCAGGTTCCAATTCTTTCTTCAATGGCATATCCTACCTTCTGGAATAGCCACCTCCTGGGACAATAAGACTCCATCACTGGAGGTGTCCGTGTTGGAGCTGCATGGCCACCTGATCGAGAGAGGCTTCTTCGTGGAGGGTAGAAATGAACTCTTAGGTTCTTCTGAGTGTAAAACGCCCCAAACATGAGGTAGCACGGTGTGATGTGGAAAGCTGAAATGGGCGGCAGAAGCCAGATGCTCCCGCTTTATAATCTTGCCTGGAGCCAGCCCTAAGCTAAGAGGAAGAGAATGAAATCTGCCCACTTTCCATGCATTTCCTGTGGCTCCTGGGGAGGCCAGTGAAAGTGCCAGGACCCCCTCTTCTCTACCTCTCTTCTTAACTCAAGTACTGAAAAAGTTAAAAGCAGGAGCTGGCAAATAATAGCCAGCAGGCCAAATTCATAGGCGGCTTGTTTTTCCAATAAAATTTTATTGGAACACAGCCACCCCAGTCGTTGACATATCTACGGCTCCTTTCAGGCTACCACCCCAGAGTTGAGTGGTTGTGACAGAGACCATCTGACCTGTAAAGTCTGAAGTATTAACTATATGACCCTTTATGGAAAAAAATAAGGCCAAACCTTTGTTTAAGAGAAGAGACCGTTCACACAAAGCCTGTTCATTCCCTGGATTCCAAAACTTAGGGTTCCCTTTATGGTTAGATTCTTTTGTTCATGGTAGATTTTCTTTTTCTTTGAAAAAGTTAGATGGGCCCACATACAGCTCTGAACAGAAACCTGAAAATACATGTGAGCCCGCAGACCCACCAAGGGAAAAATGGACCCCAGCAAAATGCAATCACTCTCTTCTGGTTTGAGGCAGTCCTAGGGAAATCATCTTTGGAAGAGGCAGCTGATAGAAAGGCCGAAAATAGAATAGGGAGAGGGACTTTCAGGGGAACGTCCTGGCAGAGCTAATTTTCTCTTTCCCCCACTCTGTGTGGAGAGGATGGCAGGGAAGTGATATTACATCCTTTATTAGAAACTCCTTTAGGCCAACTAAGCGATCAGGTGAAATATGACACTACAAATTGTTTGTGACCAAATTATTAGTCTTTGACAAGAACTCTCTCTTGGATCTGAAACTTTGGGTCTGTTGCTATTTCCACTTCGGTCCACTTGATTTCCATCTCTTCACAGCCCAGCCCTTCCATGTCACCTGGCCCCTCTCCCCTAATCTGAACAGTCCAAGAGCCAAGGGTTATGGACTATGAACGCTTTCCTCCACTGTGAACAGTGACAGTTCACATGGATATTTTCCCGAAGTGTCTCACGTGGACCACTAGTAGAACACTGGCCTATGTTGGGGGGCACACCTACGGACTGAAAAGATAGTAAGTAGTATAAAGAGTTAAAAGACAGCAAAAAAATTGTAAAGTCACAGAAATTTGAAAAACAATCCTAGTATATTGACCTCAGATTCCTCGAGTAGTACTGCTTGGATAAAAAGTCAACAACCCCAGAAAAATGACAACAGCTTTGTCAGGCTGAATCATGCTGTCCTTAACTATGTCTCTATCTTAATCCCTGGACCTGTGAATATGTCACCTGACAGGGCAAAAGGAATTTGCAGCTGTGATTAAGTTAAGGATCTTGAGAAAGGAGATGATCCCAGATTATCCAGGTGGGCCTATTGTAGTCACGAAGGTCTTTATGTGAGGCAAGCAGGAGGGTCAGAATTTAAGGGATAGAAATGTGATAACAGAACCAGAGAGGAGAAAGACTGGAAGGAGAGAGGGAGAGAAAAGAGAGAGATCTGAAGATGCTACACTCCTGGCTTTGAAGATGAAGGAAGAGGCGGTGAGCCAAGGAATGCAGGGGGCCCCTGGAAGTTGGAAAAGACAAAGAAATGGACCCTCTCAAGAGCCTCCAGTAGGAACACAGCCCTGCTGACGCCTTAATTTTAGCCCAGTGAGACCCACTGCAGACTCTGACCCCCAGAACTGTCAGATAACACACTGGTGTTGTTTTAAGTCACTAAATTTCTGGTCATTAGTCCTAGCAGCTCTAGGAAATTAATATAACAGGTAACAAACAGAAAACAGTTCCTGTGTTCCTGGCACCATACTGAGTGGGTATCCCATTTGCATTCCCGGTCACCTGATAGGTAATGAATGACCATTTCCCTTTTATGGAGGAGGGAGCTGAGACTCCTGGGGGGAAGTCCAGATTCATGATGCACCCGGGTCAGTCTCACTTCACAGTTTGTCCTTTGTGTGGGGCTCCATGGTGATTGGAAATCACCATCTTGAGCATGTTAAAACCTGACAGTTGCCAAGGGGTGGTGTCTCCATTATTTCCTTTGCTATTGACCCCATGACATGGTGGAAAGACAGCTGGAGATGATGGATAATAAGGTGTTGTCCTCCACTGGGTGACCTTTCATGTCCTCTTTCTCTTGGCTGCCTCTCTTTATCTACTTGGGTAGAAGGGTGTGGATAAAGAGACATTTCCTTGCTCATTAATCTCTATGGCTCTATGGTATTTCCAGTTCACCCAGATTCCAGATTTGTGGACACAGACAGGGACCCGAGTCGCCACCTCTCCCTCTCCATTAATGCTTGAACATCAAAAAAGGGCTTTTCCACAGGAGGAAACGGGCTTTAAAATTTCAGCCACAAAGCGTCCAATTTAGAGGCAAAGGGTAAAGAGAAAGCTTTTGCAAATAAACCCGTGACTGAGAAAACTTGGTATCTCACAGAAATATATTTATCTTGTTAGTGTTACTGGAGAATATTTGCATAGCAGGAAAAAGAGCTTTAAACTCATTTCCTTATCTCTCCTTCTGACTGGAGAGAATATTTTCCCCCTGAAGGCCTATCTCGCTATTGAATCTGGCCGTTTAAAGGAATGTCACCAGCACTTGTGATGAAAATTGAATTTTCCCAATGCCTAAGGACGACTTTCTTTAACTAGCTTAGCCGACTTCCCGACCTGAAACGGAGGCAGACATCCCAGCCTGCTTTGAATCTGCTGCTCTCTTCCTGTCTCAGCCCCTTGGCTGAGTCTCGCCTTTCTACCCTTTCCTCTGCTGCCTGGGCGGTTTGCCTGCTTGGCATTTCTTCTGGGTTCTTCTCTTTCCTTGGATGGAAAAGCCCCTCATCATTTTCCCTCTTATGCCCAATTCAGTGCAAGCGTTCCAAGTCTGGGAAATCAGCAGTTCCTTCACTCTTCCTGACCAATGTGAGCCTCCATTTCATCCCATGCCTGGATTTCTGGAATTTTCAGGGGGGATGGTAACCCGCCTTCCACATAGGTAAGGGAGTAGGAGGTGATGCTGAAATGGATGGTCTGGTATTTTTTATTAACCTCAAGTGACCTAAACTGCCACCAAAAACTTACTATCCTCTCTTCAACTGCCACATCTGATTGATCTGGAGAAATGTCAGCTCATCCTATGGAGGATTAGATGTATTACTTTGATACACGTGCAATCCAAATACAGGGACCTGACAGCGCTCCAGCCTCAGAGGACGGGCCTCAGGCAGACCTGACTCCATGCAGCAACTCCCAGGCATTTAGGAACACAAGATCAGGAGAACATGGCAATGGACGGGTTATACCACCAGATGCTTTGCCCTAAAGGAAAAAACTAAAAATGCTTCCTGCAAGTTTTTGTCAAAAAGGAGGGGCCTCACACACAGTAGTTTACACCTCCTTGCTTAAATAAACAAATCAGGGCCTGTGCCACCAGCTTCGCGTCGGAACTGAAGACTCTGTATATTGGACCTTGGAAGCTCTGCACAGTCCATAAAGTAGAGAAGAGGAAAACCTCCACCCTCTGTGCTGAATAAGCAGCTAGGAAGCTTGCTATCTGCTCAGGCTTCTAGTGGAAAAATCTCCCTTGCAGAGAGTGACCATATAATTTGTTGTCCAAACCCGTACACTTTTCATAAATGTAAATTTCCATAAAGTACCTGCACAAATCTAAATCGTACATCTTGCTAAACTCGTACCTATATGTGTTCACTACCTGGATGGATATAGAAAAATATTTCATGGCACCACAAAGCTCCATCATGACCATTTCCAGCTACTGGCCACTCTCCAGGTCTCCCCCGACCCACGGGGAGCTGCTTGGCTGGTTTCTGCCACCGTCACTTAATTTTGCTGCTCATGAACGTCATCTAAATGAAATCATGTAGTCTTTCAAGTCTGCTTAACCTTAACACAGGATGAACGGTGTGCAAGAAGCATGGACCTCAGAAAGAGCAGACTGAGTGCAGTCAACTTGGGGCTTGTTTGAGAGCATAAGGCTTGCAATTCACATACGCGGGGACAGCAGGTATAAGGGGGACTGTCTGGAAATCAGGACAACATCCCTGATCTTTAGAAAATTGAAACCTCCAGCTTGTGCTTGGGTAGCACAGGTATAGTGTCCGGAAAACCCGTCTCATGAAATAAAGCTTTGTTGTTTCAACAGACAATGTGGGCTCTCTGCCCACCGTGGGTCACCTGCCTTTTCAGCGATTCTGCCTTCTTTCTGGTGATGCACCTATTTGGCCAGAGAACAATGGAGATGAGAGTGGGCGTGAATACAAGGCTCTCGTCAGGCCTATGAAATATCTCCCCGCTTCTCTCAGGTGGCCCACCCAGCACAGTCCAGCTCTCCTCTCAGTACCTATAGAATCCATCCAGAGAGAGGTGCTCTCTGCCCGCCTGCACCCTTTTGAAAGCAACTGTGTCTCACCCACTTCCATGCCCTGAATAGGACTCAGGGATCATTAGTGTTTGATGGTCTTGTGTTTCAAGACTTCAGTCCCTTGTACTTTGAAATTGAAGTTCCTGAGCCGGCAAGGGGCCCTACGCTGACAACTGACTTACTGAAATTTCTCCCGTTTCAACAGCTCAGAAAGTCGATCTATCCACTTGCCTTCTTACAGTGCATCATCTGTGGGGAAGCTCAAACCAGGCTCTATTTGTGAAAGTAAGAACTGTGTGCATTACCCCTGTCTTTTCCCTTTATCAGGGAAGAAGATGACCTTACTTGCAATTGATTAACCGACAGCAGGATGGTGAAATGCCACGCAGGACCACACAAGGCTAGACGCTGCTTCCGAGAGTGGCGTCGGGAGTACAGCTGACCCTCCTGAAATCCATTCTCAGCTCCCCGCTCTCCGGAGCAGCTCCTTCTGCATTCCAGAATTGCTCTGGTTCCCTTTTCCCGAGTGGCATATATGTATTTGCAGCCGCAGCATCACATTTTCTCCATCCAGAAAGCGGGTCACAAGTACTCAACTCAGTGGTGATGATTAGATAACGTACATGCTTAGCAGAGTCCCTGTCGTCCAGTACGTAAGACTGGAAGACACGTGAGCTGTTCTCTCTGTGAAACGTGGCGAACCGAGATCCTCTTCAGTCTGTCTGGAGCTCTGCTCTCATCCCTGCCTCCTGCCTCAATTGCTCTGTGAGCACAGTTATTTGCACTGTACTTCCATGTGCCAAAAGTGTAGTTCAGTTTCTCCCCTCGGGATAGTTTCTACTTTTTCCCAGTCCCAGGAGACTCCTTGGGTGGAAGGATTCAGGGTCTTCAGATAGAGGGAGTTGGTCCCTCTCCCGGCCTACAGTTCTGTCTGCTTCTCCTTCTGTTTGAGAGGCCAGTAGCATCTAGAACGTTCTCTACTCAGAGCAGAGGGAGTAGGGAGTAGGGCGATGGCACATTCTGTGTGACTGTGACCAGGCAGAGTGTCTGCTGGTGGGCCAGAGTGGGATGCTGGAGAGGACATTTCCCAGTTCTGTCAAGGTGAGCGTCCATGGTCTGACCACGGACCAGGTGTGAGGGTGAGGCAAAGCTGTCAAGAGGGAGGGCAGTGGAAGCTGAGTAGTTTGGGGAAGAGGTCGGGGAAACACAGCCCCGACGGGGAGCCTTCCTTCACAGCCAGGCGTGTCTGTGGGTAGGCTCAGATTAATTCCCTCTCACATACCATCAGAGCTGGGCCTGCATGTGTTGCCTTCACCACTGCCCTGTGGGGTCGTGCAGGTCAGGGGCCATGGTTTATTTGTCTGTCCTCGTGCTCACCAGGAGGGTCTGGCTCCCAGGAGGTGCTGAGGCTGCACGCGTTGAACAAAAACAGAGCATTTCTCCAGTGGTCTCAAAATTTCGCTCTGCATAAGAACATCAGAATCAGTGGGGTTAAAAGAGAGCCTCACAGATCTGGGCTTCCCTCCAGATCTAAATTCGAATCGCTAGAGGACAAGTCCCATGAATCAACTGTTTAGACAAGATCCTTGGTTGGTTCTTCTGCATCCAGCCTCCTGCTTTGCGGTCCAGGACGCAGAAGCCATCACTTTATATACACTCATGGTTCTCATCCCCTCCCACTCCCATGACTTGGGGGCTGCAGAGGTGACACATTCTGTATGGAGGGACCCTGTTTCTGACTGTTCCTGTCAGTTCCCCCTGTCCAGGACTGGGATTTTGTGCCATTTTGCCATGGGAGGCCACGAGAAGGTGTGATCCTCTCTCCCCCAGAGATCCAGGTTATGGACAGGCTGCAAGCAGGGTGTGCTTGGGCCTTCTCCCTGAAAGTCACATTCCTTCCGAGATATTTACAGTGGCAGAGATAATGGGTTATTGATGAACCAATCAGCCGGGATGGCCCCTGGTGAATTAGCTGTTGGTACTGGCTTGCCCGGGATAAGGAACAGTTGCTGAGCTCAGCAGCGGCCAGGAAAGGTCTAAATCATGCCCATCACCTAGTAAGCGCTAGTAATCTCTGTTCAAGGCCCTACCACAGCCAATTCCTCATTTGGAGAAGCAACTTATTTAATTTATAGTTAATTGAGGGCTCGGAGCTTTGGAAGCAGACGGACGTGCGTTTCAATCCCTGCTCCTCCCCCCCTTCCTGGCTGTGTAACAAATGCAAGTTTTCAGTTTCCTCCTCTGTGAAGTGAGGATCCTGTGACCAACTTTGCAGCTTTGCTTGGAAATAATACATGAAATGGTGACGGTAGAGCCCATCACAGCTTATAAAGCACTTTCCCACTCATCATCTCACTTAATTCTCCCAATAATCCTATGAGGAGTGTATCGTGAGCTCATTTTCACACATAAATATGACAGAAGGTTGGAGAATCTTACTCGGGAATCAGCCCCTCCCTCACCCCCACTATGTGCACATTTTATGGACGAGGAAACAGGTATTCAAGAGGGTACACGAGTTGCCCAAGGTCACATGATCAATCAACGGTCAGCATAATAGCTTTCTAGAGTTCTTAGAATAAAATCTAAACTGTATATGTTGGCCTTCAAGGACCTAATTGAATTGGTTTCTACTTTTCTATCTCTCTAATTGTGGAAGGCTGAAAAAATGGTCCCAGTTCTCCCCCTACCTGGTATTCAGGCCCTTACCATGTAATTTTATAGTACCCTCCCCCTCGACTCTGAGCTCAGCCATGTGGACCACATTGCTTTGGCTAGAAAAATGATGGTATGGTAGCTCTGAGCCCGCACCTCAGGGGGCATGACATGGCATGCCCCAATGCATACCTGTGCCGTTGCCATGACTGCACGTCTGGGAGAGGCTGTTGGAGGATGAGGGACACATGGAGCAGAGCTTAGAGCTGACCCCCACACCTGAGCCATAGACCACTGAAGTTTGTGATTGTTTGTTATGTGGCATTGTGGCAGAGATAGCTGATACACTGCCCTCCCCTGGTGGGGCTCTCTCCCTCCCTCATGGCTGGACGTCCACACTGGCTTTCCTTCAGTCCCTCAAATAAGCTAAACTCTTTCCCTCCTCAGCCCCCTTGCAAATGTGCTGCTTTGCCCGGGAGTCTCCCCTCCTGTTTCCTGCACTCTTGTTCATTTCTTATTCTTCACATCTCAGCTTGAATGTTACCTCCTTTGAGAGAACTTCCCTGACTGTTCTGTCTGAATTAGGTCATTTTACATATTCTCTGTTACAGTATCCTGGTCTTTTCTATCATAGTTTTTATTACAATTTGTAATCATGCAATCATCTTTTTTAGCTTAATGAGGTCTGCAGTGACAGGATTGGTGGCCAGATAGTCATCTATTCTTAGCACCTTTGGCAGGGCCTGGCACACAGCATGCTCTCAGCATGTAATTGGTGACTAAATGGATGCAAGATTGAATGAACTGAGAGAACTAGGATTACAATCTCCACTCTTCCCTCTCTTCCTTCCAAGCCACAATCATGACATTACTGCAGGTTTAGAGCTTATCTTTTTTTGGAGAACCCTACCTAAAATGCGCAATTCTCCGATAATGTTTAGTCTGCTTAGCTAGCATCTTTTCATCAGTTTATATTCAAGTGAGCAACTTAACACTCCGAGGGCTTAGCTGCAAGTCAGTGAAGCACAGCTCCAAAGAGATCAGAATACGGGGAGACGAGCCCTCCAGGAGGAAAGAAAGGGGACTTGAGACTGTGGCAGGAACACTTCCTGGGCTCAGCAGAGGGCCTGTTCAACATGCAGGGGCTGGAGAATTCTGGCTCCTGTTGCCAGCTATTGTTGTGGCACCCGCCTGGCATGCTGTGGTCTTCAGATTTATTCTGGAGGAGAGACCCCTGGATATAGGAGTGATTTCCATCTTCATGCAGATGTGCCTTTCAACCTAGGCCACTAACCAGTTGTCTCTAGGACCCAGGACTTGACATACTGGAGATCTTGCTTTCCCAGGGGCTCTGCCTGAGTCTCTATTCCGGACTGAAGTCCAGGAGGAGGATCAAAGCTCTGGGGGCTCAGCTGTTTTGTTGGATTGCACCACAAAGGGACAGACACCGGGAAGGTGGGTGTCCCTGTGGTCAAGTCAGGATCCTGAGCAAACAGCCCTCTTGGTACTGAGAGCCCTAGTGTGGGGATAGGGAGATCAGATACAGAGAGTGCAAAGTCAATTAAAAATGCAGCCATTCTGTGGCAGGGCCAGGAGGAACACCTACGGAGCGTAGACTATCTGGTCCCCAAATTTAGATGGTTTTGGAGGATAAAAAAGAATAGGGAAAGATGAAACAAATCACAGAGTAGATCCTACACAGTGCTCCGGTTGTGTGGAAAGTTGCCTCAAATGACCAGAAATTTCTGATTAAACTGTGATAATCCTGCAGCAACGGTTTTCTAAAGGATGTTCCCTAAAGCAGTTTTCTCTAACATATTTACAAGAATTCCAGTGTGGGGGGAGGGGGAGAAAAGACTTCTGTGCAGAAATAAATCATGAAAAGATTGCTTACTATATCCCTCTCTTGGGGAGAGTCACACACACATTTGCATAGCAAAAGCCCTGAACAGTCTTGTAAAGAAATATAAAACCTTAAAAAATTTTCATTCCAATTTCCCCAATTTAATTCAAATCTCTATCTTCAGTTATTTCATGAAGGAACACACTTACTTCTTCCCTTTCTCCCTCTCTCCCACCCTCTCTCCTTCCCTCCCTTCCTTCCTAATCTTGTTCAAAGCGATCAACATTATTCTGCAAATCACAACTTGTGCGATACTGAACTTGAGAATTTTTTTCTCAGTGTGTTCTATTTTGTGTTCATGGTTGGAATGATACAACAAAAAAGAAGCGGAACGGCTGTTTATTGAGTCCCTGCTGGTGTCAGTCATTGTGCTGAGCATCTGAACTCATTTTATTCTCAAAACCACAATGAAAAAGGGAATATTATTAGTTTTCCAGATGAGGAAACCGAGGCTCAGAAAGGTTGGGTTACTTGCCCAGAGTCATACCAACAGTGATATGAACTGGCCACGTTCACATCCAGGTAGTTTTGAGTCTGACCTTTCAGCCAGCAGGCTACTACAGGCTCAGAACTAAAAGATGGTCTCCCACCCCCTAAGCCAAAGAGAAAAAGTCATAAATTCTGTTTTTTAACAAGTTTGTGATTGTACACTTATTTCAACTGAAATATGCTGGCCAAGAGATGTCATCATTTCTAGGAGACACACGAGTTCAACCAGAGACATCCAAAGAGATACACAGAGTCCACTTCAAGCTTGGTGGGCTGAGCAGGTTGTGCCTGAACAATTTCCATTTCTGCTGTGATGTGTGGGTGAACATGTTCAATAATTACATCCTGTGGCTACATGGTATGCATAATTATATCTATTTACCAGTTAATGTTACTTTTCTAAGGAGAAGTATACAGCCTGCTGAGATTTTTATGAAGAACAAACAGATCGGCCCTTGATTGTATATCCCCACATCTTACAATGTGTTTGCACAGTGGAGGGCAGGTGCTAGCCCTCTGCCTAGAGGCCTGCCCAACGCTATTCACTGATGACTTTCCTGTTCACACAAAAAAGAAATCCCTCTTGCTTCCTCTTACCTCATGTCTGCCTTGCTTCTTAGTCCCCATTTTGTTTAGACACTACAGGGGAGTAGAAAAATACAAACATTTGGAGCCACACAGAATTGGTCTCCAGGCGTGTTTTTGATGTTGTATTTTCCTGTGATAAGTACCTCTCTGCATTACTTCATCCTACTTTCCAACAACCCTGAATGGCAGAGTTTACTGTGACCCTCCCCCAGACTGCATTTTGAAGAAGAAATGATTGAGTTTTAGGGTAAAGTAACATGGTCATCCAGGTCTTCCTATGTGAATGGCTCGTGCTATTAGTGTAGTGGTATATAGTGAGTTATCGCTAATACGTTACTGACTCCGCAGCAGCTAAAACACCACAGGAATTATTTCTCAGTTTCTATGGGTCAGGAATCCTGACATGGGTTAGCTGGTGTCCTTTCTCAGGTTCTCTTAAAGGCTGTACTCCAGGCATTACCTGAGGCTGCAGTCTCATCAGAAGGTGTGAATGGGGCAGGACCTACTTCCAGTTTACTAAGTGCTTATTGGTAGTTCAGTTCCCTATAGGTTGGACTAAGCTCTCAACTCCTCAACCGTTGTTAGCCAGAGGTCTCCTCAGTTCCTCGCCTGTGGGCCACTCCATAGCGCATCTTAAAACATGGTGGCCTATGGAAAGCAGTATGGAGGTTTCTCAAAAAATTAAACACAGAAATACCATACGACCCAGCAATTCCACTTCAGGGAATTTACCCAAAGAAAAAAAATTATTAATTCAAAAAGATATTTGCCCCCCTATGTTTACTGCAGCATTATTTACAATAGCCAAGATATGGAAGCAACCTAAGTGTCCACTGGTAGAGGAATGGATAAAGAAGATGTGGTACATATATATACAGTGGAATATTACTTGACCATAAAAAGATGGAAATCTAGCCATTGTGACAACATGGATGGATCTAGAGGGTATCATGCTGAGTAAATAAGTCAGACAGAAGAAGAAAAACACCATGATTTCATTTATATGTGGAATCTAAACCAAAGCAAAGAAACAAAACAGAGATAGTCATAAACACAGAGAACAGGCTGGTGGTTGCCATAGGGGAGTGGGGTGGGGGGATGGGTGAAATAGGTAAAGGGGATAAAGAAGTACAAACTCCCAATTATAAAATAAATTAGTCAAAGGGATGAAGGTAAAGCATAAGGAATATTGTTAGTAATATTATAATCTTTGTATGTTGACAGAGGGCAACTTCACTTATCATGGTGAGCATTTAGTAATGTATATATAAGTGTCGAATCACTGTGCTGTAGACCTGAAACCAATATGCTATTGTATGTAACTATATTTCAATTAAAAAATAATAAAATCAGTATATCACCAAAAAAACCCCAACATACCATAGAATGACATAAAAAATATATAGTCCCAGTACATCATTTTCACTCAATGATAAATGATCTTATACATTATTAAAACAATCAGGTATACTGAAACAAAACAAGACAAAACAAGACAAAAAGGACCATGGTAGTATCATCAGAGTGAACAGGAGAAAGAATACCAGAAAGATGGAAATCACAGTCTTTTATAATCTGATCTGGAAATTACCTCTCATCCTTTGCGCTTTATTCTGTTTATTAGAAGTCTCTAGATCCAGTTGCTCTCAAGAAGTGGGTATTATACAAGGCAGTGAATGGAGGAGGCGGGGGACATTGCAGAGGGTGTCAGGAGCCGCCTTCTGCAGGTGCCTGGGAGCCTGTGCCATGAAGTACGGTTTTTTCAGCTCCCCCACTAGCGACTCTGAGACCTCAGGAGAGCTCTGCACCTTCTCTGAGCCTCCATTTTCTTACAGGTCAAAGTATAATAATAGTACCTACATCATACACTTGCTCTAGGATTAAGTAAGTAAGGAGATGCTAAGTACCTGACAGTAGTTTTGGTTTCCTTCTCCGCCGAGAGGCTGTAGAACCACCTGGAATCCATCCTTTCCCACGTACCTCCTGGAGAGGGGTCAAGCTGAGGGTGCTGGAGTCCCGGGGCGTCAGCTCTAATTTGCCATGTCATTTTGCATGTGTTCTTTCTCTTCTCTGGGACTTTGTTTATTCACCTGTACATTAGGGGTTAAAGACATAGCAGAAAGATTTCATTTTTTTCTATACTAATTCTAAGTGATTGCCCAGTTGAAGTTGACACATAAATTAACCATCACGGCGGAGAAGGGATTATTCCCAATGCCCCAGCGCCCCTGGTTCTGAGAGCTGAAGTTAAAGAGATTTCACAGTGACCACATAGTAACGCTTGGCCAGGCTGGAGCTAGTATCCAGGTCTTACTCCAGCCTTTACTGTTCAGAGCTGAGGATGAGAAAACGTGGGGTATGGTGGGGAGCAGGGGGTAGGGACAAACCATCCTGGTGTGGCTGATGGTCTCCAAAGCAGTGAGATATGGGCACAATCATGATATGTTACCCAGAGAGGAGCTAATGAGATAATCATGGACTCTCCACAGTCAATTAGTGCAATTACGGGGAGCCACTGCCTTGTCATATTTCATTTCGCACACAACACACAAGGGAGGCATGTGGCACCGAGGCTCCTGGGTCCACTGTCGCTGCCCTTGCTGGAGCAGGCATCTGAAAAGAAGAACGCCAACCCCAATAAACTGTTCCTGCAGAAGCCATTAGGCGAGGTGACATGTTCACTTAGGATGACATATATTGATCATGTAAAACATGCACACTGTATAATATGATTAAACAAACTCAACTGGTTCCAGAGAGTGCCAGCTGAACTGTGCATGGCGTCTGGCGGCAGCAAGAGCTGGTGGCCTCCGTTGGGAGCAGCTAGCTCAGGGTAGGAACTACATGCAGCATGTTTCTCTCTTTATTCGTTCGTTCATTCATTCATTCATTCAGTGAATTGTTCATTTATTCGGTTGACAGGTATTTATGAAGGACCTGCTGTGTGAGAGTACCACGATAAGTGTTGGTGATAAAATGATGAAAGAGATACACGACTGCCTCTACTTCTAAGAAACCTGCAGCCTGGCAAGTGACACAGGTGTCAGCAAAGCCATCAGTGTGAGTCACAGACAGATATAAATGCTCTGAAAGAGATTACATTTCAACAGGACTATATAATGAAGGAATCTGATGTGATGAGGTGATCATGGACCATAGTAACAGTTGCTCTTCACTGTACCCCTACTCTAGTGGGTTGAATAGTGTCCCCCCAAATTCACATCCATCCAGAACCCCAGAATGTGACCTTATTCTTTGCAGATGTCATTAAGGATCTTCAGATGATATTGTACTAAATTTAGGGTGAGCCCCAAATCCAGTGATTGCAGAGGCTGGCATCCTTCTAAGAGGGAGGACACAGAGACACGCGTGGAGACAGAGGGAAGAGGGCTGTGCGGAGACAGAGGCAGAGATGGGAGAGATGCAGCCCCCTGCCAAGGATGCTGCGAGTCACCAGAAGCTCGAAGGCCCACAAAGCATTCTTCCCTAAAGCTTCAGGAAAGAACGTGGCTTTTCTGACCCCTTGCTTTTGGACAACTGACTTCCAGAACCGTGAGAGAACACATTTCTGTTGTTTTTAGGCTACCCGGCATGTGGTGATCTGCCGTGGCAGCCTTAGGAAATGAAGGCACCCACTAAATCCTGAGCATTAGACACTGATGCCGGGAGACATCAGACACAGCTTCTGCCTTCAAGGAGCTTAGAGTCTTGCTGGTGAGACAGGCAGTTAAACAATTCCTAAAATCTTTGCTAAATGCTATATCAGTGTAAGCCCAGGAGTTGTGGGAGCCTGGACAAGAGCACCAGGTTCAGCTGCACCACCAGCACCCAGAGACAAGGCTGGCAGCTCGTCTACACCTGCCACTACTCGCTACACCTGAGCCCTCACATCTCCTGAGCCCTGGCTCACATCCCCAGTGAAGCAGGTGTCACTACGGTTCATCTCAGTCATTCTCAATGAATGCCCAGCACATGAGAATCTCTAGCTATGTTCTCATTTCCTGGAGGTGTAGAAGTATTCTATTTCTGCTGTTTCATTTCTTGTTCAGCTTTTTATTTTGACTACAGCTTCTGTGCCCATGCCAAAGAAACTCTCCAGACCCTGCCCCTGTACCCCTGCACCTGCCAGGCCTTAGCTATTAGGGAGATGAAATTGATCAGACTTGGGTTTTGGGTGGCATAAAGGGAAAAGGAGATGAGGCTGAACTCCATGGAGTTTTGACGCTTCACAGAGTGGGAAAATGTAGGTCAGATGGATGTGCATACAGAGATGGGAAGCTCGGACTTCAACTTGCTAAATTTGAGTAATTTGTGGACTGTCCAATTAGTGGGAGCCAATAAGCTGTTGATTATATGAGTCTGCAGTAAAGGGAGATGTCTGCCCATTTTCAATTCTCTAAGTGGTCAGCTCAGATGACTTACCTCTCTTTCAAGCCCAGACTAAGCTATTAAAATCCAGTTGTACTCAGGAGAGTGAGATGGTGGGGCTCACACCTCTCACATATTATTATATATCTCCCATATAATATAATCCACAGGCTGCAAGGGAAGTGGAAAAGGTAGAGGTCTTGACAAGCCATTCACCCACCTGCCTCCCTAATAGACATCTTGTTAGAATGAATGTAACCAGGAACCAATAGGTTTTGAAGATTTGCAATAACGTAATTCCCACAGGAAGTTGGAAAGTTTAGTCCTTAGAGATAACAATTTATCTTCAGGTGGTAACAGTCTAAAAGTATTTTCTGGAACATCAGTTCTGATTGTATTTTGTGGGAGGGGATTGCTATTATTGTAAAGATAGAAATGTCTCCCTCCAGGAAATGCTCACAAATCCTCAGTGCACAATTATGAGGAATTGTACCCTTCAACATAATAGTGTTTCCAGAACATTTTTGGTTCACAAGAGAAAGGAACAGAGGAAGTGGACATATGTGCATATCCACAGATAACAGAGATATATTTGGAAGTGAAGGAGGAAAATCAACTTTGCCTCTCAGATATAAAAGATGGAAACAATGCAGAGTTAGAGGCGAGGAACACAGACTCCAGGCTAGCGGCTTAACCACTTTGTGTCTCCATTTTCTCATCAGAAAATGAACCTAACACCCACCCCACTGGGTTGCTCTAAGGATCAAGGGAAATATTGCTGCAAAACCCCTTTCACAGAAACTGGTGGATAGCAGTTGCTCATTTATTAATGGCAGCTTTTACTGAAATTTTAAAGAATGCAGAGCCCACCCCATAAAGGAGAGTACGTTGATTGCAATTTCAAATAGTCCGGTCATAGGTATTTCCTGGTAACGTTAGATTTAGATCATGAGCTCCATGAGGGCTAGGGCCATGACTCAATAATCATGATTATAATCATGATAACAGTAACCACAATAACAGTAACAGAAAGCATGTATTGAGCACCTGCTGTCTGCCGGGGAATACTCAGATGCACGCTCTGCTTACATTAGCTGGTGGACTCCTCTAAGCAACCTGGTGGGGTTGGCATTCTTTTTCATCCATTTTCAGGGATGAAAAGGGGGACAAGGAGACACACACACACACACACACACACACACACACACACACACACACACACGCGCACACACACACACAGAAAGAGAAGGAGAAAGAGAGATCAATCCTTCCTCGTGTATCTCGGCACTCCCAGTATGTATTCCGAATGATCACCAGCCAGACAGAGCGGCCTGAATGGCAGTGAGTTAATAACAGATGAATAAATGGGAATATTGGGTGGATGAAGATAAAGCTGTAAGCCACAGGGGCCTAAAACCCTAGCAGGCTTGACTCCTCACCCATCGTGGACCTGTCCTTTTAGTCTGCAGGGACCAGGGCATTTCTAGAGCATTCTCTGGGCTTTTCTCTTCTCCAAGAGCTGTGCCAGGGGATCACTGCGCCACTTATTTTCTTTGTGGCTCTGACTGCCTGCTCATTGGCATGCAAGGACCTCCCCAGCTCTGTTCCTGAGAGGGAGTGGAAATTCTGTGAGAATCGTACCCATTAAGACCTTTTATGATCACCATTATGTAATAAAGAGCATCTGGAGCCTGAGAAATTATTGCAAGCTTTTATTTTGTTTTAAGTATAACCAGTTTGTCACTCCCTCCTTCCCCTCAATGATCGCGGTAATGGTCATAATGGTGCCCCTCTCGCAGGTCAGAGCCTGTGGGGGGCAGCATGCAGCCCCCTTCCTCCTTCTCAACAGAAACCAGATTTTGTTCTGGTGTCTGTCCTTCCCCATGCAGCATGGACCTCCAGATAAACTGACCTCACTGTCCGTCTCGAACAGGCCTGAGTCTAAGGGCATCTCTACCTCTTTGCAAACAGTTGATTTAGGGACAGGCCTGATTCTAACTGTTTGGATGCTAGGGCTCTTTGGGCAAATCTCTCCTAAGAAAGAACTGCACGAAGAAAAGATGTCTTTCTTCTTTCGCACGCCGTCCAATCAGCATGTGATGCCCGGACCTGCTCTGTCATCTGTCCGTCACCCTGTGCTGAAGCAAACGCTAAGGATAAGGAAGCAGAGATGTGCAAAGGGCCTGGCTCTCAGGACATGGCTGAGCTGCTGACCTATGACCCGGATCTGCTTCTGGACTGCCCGTTATGGGAGATCACATATTTCTGTGTGGTTTAAGTAGGCATCCTCTGAGTTTCTAACCTGCAGCTGAACGCACCCTAACTACTGAAGCGTCCAAGAATACAGAAATCCCAGAGGGAGGACCAAGTTCCTGAGATAAACTCATTTCCCAGAGCAGCAGAAGAGAGGCGGCCTTCCTCGAGTGGGTGGATTCTCTTCAAAGGGTCTTTTACCCTGGGGAGTTCTGAGTCCTCGGCTGTCTGGCTGAGATGAGATTTCAGAGAAAACTTAGCAGAGTACTTCTCGAACTCAAACCCTTGGACAGTGGTGTCAGGATCACCTGCAGGGGTTTTTAAAAGTAAAACCATTCCTTGAGCTTGAGGGCTTCTGAGTTCAGAGGGTTGGACTACAGCCTGGGCATTTATGTGTTTTTAAAAGGCTCCCTGGGTGATTCGGACGGTAACCCAAGCACCATTGCTCTGACTCTGAGTCTTCCATCTCCCCACATCTGGTCATCGAAGCCTTTTTTCTCATTTTCAGGTAAAATCTATGATCGGATGTCAGTATATAAAGCAGACAAAAGTGGGGCTGGTTCGATACAAGGGGCCCCAGAGATCTTCCAGTTTGCTTCAGAAAGCCAAGTAGGTGACAGACGAGGTTTCGCTGGACTGTGTGGCCAAGGAATGCCCCTCTGAGAAGGTGACACTGCAGCTGAGACCTGCAGGACGTGGAGCTGGGGGGAAAGAACTTCCAGGACTGGGAGATGCAAAAGCTCTGGGACCAGGAGGAGCTAGTGTGCTGGGGGAAACAAAGGAAGATCACGGTCATGGACTGAATTGTGTTCCTCCTGAATTCATGTGCAAGCCCTCACTCCGGTGCGATGGCTTCTGGAGGGGGGCCTTTGGGACGTGATTAGCATTGGATGAGGTCATGAAGGTGGGGCCCTTGTGATGGGATTAGTGCCCTTATAGGAGGAGACAGAGCTGGTGCTCTGTCCCTCTCTTTCCCTCCCTAGCTCTCTGGTTCTCTCTCTTGTTTATGCCCCTTCCTCCCTGTCTATGGCATTTTGTTATGGCTGCCAAGCCAACTAAGAAAAATGGCATGGCTGAAATGCTGTGGGAGAGGCAGCCAATGCTGTGAGTTGAGTTTAGAGAGATAGGGAGGGACCAGGTCAGTTGGGTTTAATGGTCATGATAAGGGATTCATATTTTATTTGAATCCCATGTTTAGCCACTGATGAGTTTTAGGCAGAAGAGTGATGTGTTTTAAGTGTTGAGATCATCTGTCTGGCTGCCTCAAATGCTTTCCCCCTTCTGTCCACCTACCTAATTCTTTTGAGTCTTTACAGCATCTTTTAAAGGGCGCCTTCTCCAGGGCCTGAACATCTCAGCCTGTAGAAGTCTCCATTTTTTTCTGGCCTTTTATTATACCTGGAATCAGGTCTGCTGGTTCACAATTTTGATGCTTTCCAATGATTTCAGTGGTTGGTAATAATTGTGAACTCCCCAAGTGGATTGTGGGACCCCAATTCTGTGGGGGCAGAGATCTTTGCAAACAGCATAAGATATGCCATACAGCATGGCAAACATGCATACCAACATCCTGACTATGTAGATGATAGGGTGAGTTTAACCTCATTTTACTCATTTTCATGTGGAACTCACTGACAGAGATAATCTCCAATAAGGGAGCTTACTACCATAGCATAAAATCAAGGGGGCAGAATCCAGCTGTTTTGTACCAACCTTATCTTGGAATGGAAACAAGAAGTAAATTCTCTAGGAAAAAGATTTCTCCTCCTGCTACTTTCCCCCTTTTTGTCTCCTCCTTCTTCTCTTCATTCAGTAGAACAGTAGAAGGAATGATTTTTCTGATGGGTAAGAGCACATCTATTTATATAAAATGGAATGATTGGCTCAGGTAGGAAGCCCCCAAATTCTTGGTGTTAGAGAATCAAGTAGCTGCCTCTTCTGACAAACACAGGAAATGTCTAGATGCAATGTCAGCAGCCCTCAGAGAGCCCGAAGACACTTCTAAGAGTTCCTTTCCATAAACAGACAAGCAAAAAATAAGCACGCCATCAATTATAAATCCCAGTCTTATGAGGCCAGACGATATTCCTCTTAATAGTTTTCTTGAAATTTTGGGTCTTTGAAATCCTTTCTTTTCTTTCATACTTGAAAATCTGGTACCATATTTGAAAGCAAGTGGGAAAAAAAAAGATCAAAATAACATTGTGGGTTTTTTCTCTTTAATTTTCTGGTTGGATTCTATATTAGAATGTTCATAATGAGAAACAAACCCCAAATGAACAAGGTTCAGTAGGGTACCAGGTAGTGGGTCTACAGAACATTGAATAGGGCAGCCTATAAAAAAATTGTGTTCTCAGATGCTATACCCTCAAAAGTATCAGTCAAGTCACTGTCCCAAGGTTATTCATTTGGCAATTGCCAAAGACAGAATTCCAGCTCAGGTTTTCTGATGCTGAGTTCTGCACACTTTTTAAATTTCATTTCTCCTATTCTTTCCAGAGTCAACTCCTAAGAGCTTAGAAGAAATTGGCCAAGTGCTCTGTAAGTCACAGAAAAAGTTATTTGCTAAATACCTTGAACACAGAAACTGTTTATACTATAGCGAGTATGGCTGTTTTAGGGTCTACTGTAATTGGGGATGTTTCCAAATTAAGGGGGTTTTGTTTTTTCAAATTATAATGAGACAGCAGTTGTAGAACATGGAGAGAGAGACAACTCAAGCGGCTCCAGTCTCTTCTCTTACAAAACAAAAAAAGACCAAACTCTATTATCAGCCACACTTTCACTCTCTGTGGAGTATTATGTGATGGCCTAAGCAATTTCAACCCCCAGAGCTGGCCTGGCTTGCCTGGTGCTAGGTGTAAACCAAAAAGGCTTTGCTCACAGTCCAGACTTGAACCACTACTGGAACAACTTAGCAATGTTTCAGTGAAAGCATGTGTGTTTTTATCCCATTTATTATCTTTCTTGGGATAGAAATTGCAAGTTCAGACTGACACTCAATCTCACTTTTTCTTCACCTTATTTGGGAAGCAAATTTTTTTTTGAAAAAAAAAAAAGAGAGAATGAACTATAAAAGAGAAAGCAAGCAGGATTTCTCTTTCTTTATTGTATATATTTAACTTGATTTGATGTGACCTTATTTTATGTATCTATACATTGTATAATAATCACTACAGTCAAGCTAATTAGTGTGTCCATCACCCCCCATAGTTATCTTGTGTGTGTGTGTGTGTGTGTGTGTGTGTGTGTGTGTGTGTGTGTGTGTGGTGAGGACAATCAGGATGTCTCTTTCTAGGAAGTTTCAAGTATATAGTACAATATTGTCATCATTAGATATATTAGATCTCTAGAATTTACTCAGCTTGCATGACTAAAGTTTTGTACTCATTGACCAACATCTCCCTCTTTCCCCCTTTTCCTGCCTCTGGTAACCACCACTCCCCTTTTGACCTCTATGACTTTGACTTGAGAGTGCACATGTCAGGGAGATATACAGTATTTATCTTTCTAGGTCTGGTTTATTTCATTGAGCATTATGACATCCTGGACCAGCAATCCCATCTAGATATGTATTCAAAGGGATTAAAATCAGCATCTCCAAGAGATCTCCATACTCCCAAGCTCATGGCAGCATCATTCAGAACAGCCAAGATACGGAAACAACCTAAGTGTCTATCAGTAGAGAAGTGGATAAAGCATATGTGGATATGTGGTATATGCACACAGTGGAATATCATTCAGCCTTAAAAAAAGGAAGCAGGTGTTCTGAACACAGAAGACTTAATCAAAGGATTTGTAGTTTTGCCCCTTCACTTTATTTTTTGTATATTGTCTTCTTGAAGTACAAATGTGCAGCTTATCTTTCAGAAAAGATCCAGTGTTTTAACTTGCTCTGTGTTAGAACAATAGACCTCTTACATCTTAGCCCTGTTTCCAACAAAAGTGGAATATTGGTAGGCTGGTGGTGTCACAAGATTTCAGATCTTGTTTGAATGAGTCCCTGAGTGTTCTATAACTACAGGTTAAGAGACTAGGATTTGGGACAGAAAGTGCTAGATTTGAGTCGGGGCACTGACAGTTTTTAGGGTGTGAACAGGTAACTCATCTATCCTTGTTTAATTACTATTTTGTCATTTGTAAGATGGGAACGATAACTGTACCCCACAGGCTTACTGGGGGTCTATGTGAGATCAAGTATGTGAAATTTTATCACAGGGTCTGACAAAGAATAAGTGTTCAAGAAATGTTAGCTTTTATTGGTTTTATTCATGAGTATGGTTAAGTTCGCTGTGTATGGGGGTTGCCTATCTCCCATACGTGTTCTTCTGCCATCTCATCCTGAATTTATGGGTTGAGAACACCAGACCCCCTTTGGGAGCTCTTTGGTCCCAGGGGGTGAGGTGGTCTAATTTAAAGGATTGAAGTAGGGCCTGCATTTTGGAGACAGCCTGCAGTACCTGCTGGTGCCAGAGAGGGGCAGCATACCACCACCAGCTCGGAAGGTCCGGCCAGCGCTGCCCAGAGCTCTCCTTGGTAGGGCTTAGGAGTCCCGCCAGGGGGCTGGAGCCTCAAGAAAGCCAGTTACGGAATCGCACGTGAAATGGGAGCTGAGGTGAAGATAGCCACAGGACCAGGGGAGAAGCAAACGAAATGGCAAATGACGCCAGGACGTTGGTGGAGTTTTGCACCTGCTGTGCAGAGTCGCTCCATCCCGTGTCCTTGCTCTTTCTGGCGCTTGTTCGGCACGCCATTCATTCAGTCGTCCACCAGCACGGATCAGGTCCCTGCCTTTTGAGGGGCTTTGAACCTGGCAAGGCAGAGGTGGTAAGGGTCCCGTCCACAACCAACAGTGGACCTGGTAGGAATAGCGGCAGCCTTTGTAGGACCCTTGAATCGGTAACGTCCATATTTTCACCCCATTTCTTAACTGCATGCTCCAATGGACTGAGCAGGGATGAATGTTATTTCCAAATTTAATACCAATTATTTACATATTCCATAAGTATAAGATCATAATCATATTAAGAGCAAGGTCATCTTATTACTATTAAAATTTCCTAAACTTTGCAGTGATTTTTCCACTCCCCCTTTGACCATGGTTGGTGTGACAAAGAGTAACAGAAACTGCTTGACTTCCATTTTGAATGGAGGGGAGAGTAGAAATTTTTCAAAACAGACCAAAGGTCAAATGATTTCTGTTTTTTTTAAAATTTTTAAATAAAGAGAAATAAGCTATCACTGTTGTTGCTATTGTGGCTATTTCAGTGAGGAAAATGTTTCCTGGTTAACTGCTTCATCATAATGAATTAGGGCCCCAGCACTCTTGTGTCTCTGAAATAAAGGTTGTCAAAAATTCTAATGACCTGATGGATTTCTATGTTGCCAATAAACTCACCTGTCAAAGGCGGTATTAGCTCGTTGAGGGATGATTCCAATCAGCATGATCTTGAGTATACGGGCCATCATGATGTCTCTCTCCCTCTCACGCACTATCATACATACAGACACACCATCATTCTTTTTAGAAGTGACATGCTTGCATTGATATATCACTGTAACTGGTTGCCTTCTAACAGTGGACTTATATTGTCTTTATTTGCCTGTGTTTGTGTTTGGTGCTTTTCATTGACAAAGTTCCAGGATCCCTCCGTTCCAGGCACACAGCTGAGAGCACTACCCCGCCCCTTGAAGCTAGGTGTGGCCATATGAGTTGCTTTAGAAAAGAAATAAAGTGGACGTGGTATGTGTGGTTCTCAGGTAGAGAATTTCAGCAGCCGTGGACCCTCGCAGTCACATCCGTCTTCAGCGTGGGCAAAGAGGGTGTAGAGCACCGTGGGCCACTGCACACCACAGTGGGCAAGTATGATGAATGGGCAGCTATTGTTTTATGCTATGGAGGTTTGGGGGTGACTGGTCCCTGCAACACGACCCATCCCACCTGATGAGCTCACTTCCTTCAGACCCCTTTTTGCGAACCAAGCGCCACTGTATTTCCTTCCATCGGGGTAGGGGGCAGTGATGGACAGACTTCCTCTCTCTTCTTCTCCATTTCAGAGGTGATGACGTCGGCCAAGAAGCACTCTGGCTGCTATTTGTCCTGCCACTTTGGGAAAAGCCCTCCCAAAAATAACTCCTATCCAAAGACGCAAGAGCTGAAACAGGGAGAGGGACGGACTCATGATAGTATTTAGGCATTCAGAATCTGAACATTTTGCTTTCTGGAAATACTAATCACTAATTTCCTTTAATTTTTTTTTCCTAGTTTCTCATAATTTGCATTAGAGAAATCTTTAATATTCTTCCTAAACACACTGGATGAAGCGACCAGGCTTTTCAACCATACTCACCTGCAGTGTAAAGCTGATCCCTCCCAGCATGGCCCCCAGTGCCTTTCAGGTCTGGGGCCTGACATATTTAAAGCTTTATGTCTGGGTCCCATCCTCCACCCCATGTCCCCTCCTCTGTCCCCAGTGTCACCCTGCATTGCACACAGACCATTCTCGAGTGTAACATGAGCTTTCTCCCCGCCATGCTCACACTGCCTGTGGGGCCCCCGGTGTGTCTGACCCACTTGAACGTCAACTCCATTCAGTGTGAGCGGCGATATCTCATTTCTCTTTTACTTTCCTCATAGCGTCAATCACCAATTTTTGGAATGGTGGTGGGTGCTTAGAAAATAGTTGCGGAAATGAACAAAATTCTGCATTCCGAGATGTCTCCTCATTACACAGCCAGCATGCTCGGGCCCTTGGGAAATAAACCCCATATTTGGTTGACCTTTTGAGAAAGCTACATTGGTCTCTCTTTCTATGCCCTCAGACATCAGATTTCAGGGCTCCAGGGGAAACTCAATATTTTAGGTGAGACATTTAAGTACTAGTCTCCTTTTCAGAAATTAAGAGTCTCTCCAGTCTTGAAAATCACTAGTTTCTTGAAGAAAAAATAATTTACGATACACTGTGCCACGTGAAAAGTGTACATTTAAACCACACCAACAATAACTCCGTTTTACAGACAGAAAATAAAATCTAGAGAAGTTAAGCAATGGGCATAAAGTCACACAGCAGAGCTCAGATACCTGGACTATTTGCTGTCAGATATTGTGCTGTCGTTTGTGTCATGCCTCAGTTCAACGCCGAAGAATGAATGATTCCTCGATTCACCCATCTTAATTCCTCTTAGAGATACTGTTTTTATGCTGTTTCAAAATCTTGATCCATGCTAATCAACGCTGGACTTGACACTCACCCCCTAGAGAAGAGGGTGGCGCCCTGTGGCACAGGAAGAAGAGGCCAGCTGGACTGGACCCTTAAACCATGACTTTGCCCCTTTCTAGCTCAGTGACCCAGAGCCACGGAAGCGTCCCCAGCTTTAGTTTGGTCATTTGCAAAGCGGAGCCAAGAAGCCTCGTGTGGAATTGTGAGGATGAACAGAGAAGCGAATGAAACGTTCCAGATACAGCACCTGGCCTGCAGTAGTGCTGTGTCAATAGGAGCTGTAAATAATAATGCACAGATGCATAATTTTGGGAATGTCCTGTCCCATCCTAATGCTTCTTGTCTATACCTAGGTCTTGACTGTGCATCACCGTGCTTGGCATAAAATAAATGCTCTGCAACCTTAAAGGAAATCTTTCAGCTTCCTAACCTTCACTTCCCTGATTTTTAAAGTGGGGCAATCAACTCTTCCACATGTTGTTAGGATGAAGAGAGGTCCTATGCGCAAAGTCGTGAGTGTAGGGGGTGGCACCCCATATATACACTTAAGCAAATTGGATTTGAGGCAACTATTAATACAGAACCCACTGGAGAAGATTCCCCCAAAGCTTCCTGAAGGCCAGGTCCTCACCACCCGTGCTTCTGCATCCACCTCACTCTTGGAGCTGTCAGGGAGATCTCTGAGATGAACTCGGAGCTGTGCCTGCCCCATGAGCAGACACAGCAACAGGGCTAGCAAAAGGGTGCAGGCAGAACCCGGGGAGGAGGCTGGGGAAAGATGCAGTGACAGAGGGCCCTTTTATTAACTGCTGACTCCCATTCTGCAAAGTGATGGCGAGGTGCTCAATTTCTCAGTCCCTTACCAAAGGCAAGACCCAGCTTCTCACTGTTTGCAGCTTATGCACAGAAGCTCCGGTCATAAAGAGGACGTTTTATGAGGACATATGCTACACGCCCAGAAACACTGCCAGGCCTGAATGCTATTCCTTGGCGATACCATGATTATATCTCCATCGAGTCCAGGGAAGCCTCTCAGGCCTGCAAGGCTGCAATTTTGAAATGGATTTCACAGCTGCAAACTGTAAGATGACCCAATTTGTCTTTTCCATTTCTGCCTCCTCTCCTATAACTATGGAAATCTGCATCCCTGTCGCTGTGATGGGCTGCATAAAATATGCAACAGGACTTAGTGCTGAGATTGGAGAGCTACAGAATTTAAGGACAGCTGCTAAAGTGATCTCGGGGTAGGTGGGGGATGTGAACGAATCCACAGAAGGGCATGTGCAGATTCCTGCCCTCCAGACACAAAGGCCTGCTTTTGCTAAAACTCATGTCCCAAAGGCAAGGGAAGAGAGGATATATATGCCCCCTTATCTTATCTGAGGAAGCCGGGGCACCCCATCCTCCCAAGAATATCCCAGATGGTAAACGGAACTGAAGTTTGCACATAAATTCTCCCTGGGTAATTGGTGGTTGGTGATAGCAGGCCTAATGAAATTTTTTATTGTGGTTATTACATACAATTTGTACAGTATATCATGCACGGAAATTTTTTCTATCCCTATAAATCTGGAATTGCCAGCGTAAATGCCCAGGCTTACGAACTGCTGCAGAACACAATTACCTCTAGATACAAACTCTCTTTAGGACATAAAAATCGTTGCTACTGAGAAGGCTGAATTGCACTGGCAATTTTGTAAATATTTGAGTGATATATTTCCTTTTGGATAAGTTTTCATAGCCTCAGAAAGCTGTCTCATTTCTTAATGCTTTTGTTGTTGTGTTTTTTTCTTTTTCCTGGGTATTACTTGTGGCCTGATTGTTGTTTTCAATCATGCTTAGTAAATCAGACTATCGGACAAATGTCATTTATAAAAGGCTCAAAACAGCAAGGCCTTCCGTTGGCATTAAGAGGATTGTCTTTATAGCATGTTTCTTAAAGACATAAGAGGAAAGAAGAAAAAAAACAACTCAAACCACAATTCAGGCACATCCTGTACTTTGTATCCCTTGGTCAGATTTTTGAGGTAGAAGTTGCAGACGAGGTTTCCATTTTTAATGAAGCGGACGCACACCTCCTTCATCTTGTGCTTCGATCAATGAGGAGCGTCAGTCTGGATATGCCGGGTTGATTTTTCACACGGGCAAAACACACCAGATGCATGAAGTTTCTGCACGTTTTCTAGCTGGGCTTTATTACCAAGTATGATGGTGAAGGATGTTATACCCTCCTATCGATTTTCTACAAGTTCTAATATTGGAGATAAGGAGAGTTCTTCCTTCAGCTTCCAGCAAACAGAGAATGGAGCCTGTTAAAACTCCTCATAACGGCTTCCAGAGGAAGACAACAGTGATGGATTATAGACTGGCCAGGAAGTGCACAAACATGCTCATTGAGCAAACAGAAAGTGTTCAGATACAAGCCACACTAATGAAAGGAAAATACACTCTCTTTCTCTCTTGCTTTTTCTCTCTTTCCCTCCCTCCCTCCCTTCCTTCCTTCCTTCCTTCCGTCCATCTCATCTCATTCAATTCCTCATGACAACCTACGAGGTGTCTATTATTATTTTGCATTTTACAAATGAGGAAAAACAAAGGCGTTAGTTTCTTGCTGGCATCACCCAGCTTGCAATAGGTGAGCTGGGATTTGAACCCAGGTCAAAGTGCAGTCTGAGCCACAGCAATGGGATAGAGTCAGTTGCCTGCTTCATCCTTCTTTCCTTTTCCATGTTTACTCCAAGAGTCTGGCATTCACAGGTTTACAGACCACCGCCTGACTGTGTCCCTGCTCTATAGCACCACGAGATGGTCATTTGAAGGAATGAGGAACAAAAAGTGTATTGATATACTTTCCCTGTGCTAATAGCATGAGAAGTTACATTTGCATCCTACGCATGGGAGTGTAAAAAAAGAATTTTATTAAAGGCATATAAAAGTCTCAGAGAGAGAGTTTGGGGCTCAATATAGAGATATTCAGTAAATGCAGACTGACTTTCTGTTAAGTAAATTGGTCCAGGAACCAAAATAAATCAGGCAAAGAATATGAATTAGTAGTGATCAAAGAAGAAGTAAATAATAAACAAGAACAGGAAACTTTTATTGGTCCTAGTAATCCAAGAAATTCCAAATAAAATAAAAAGATCTCAATTGGCATTGAATAAAATAGGTTTACCTTTCAACCACAATCCTTGTTGTACTGAGGGGCAAGATGCTATGACTGATAAACAGATATTTTCAAACATCAATAGTGGGAGAGAAAATGGACAGAAGCTCAATGGGGAGATTTATTCCTTCACGCTCTGCTATTTCCTGAACACTGACTGTATGCCAGACTTTACCGGATGTTGAAATCCATAAAAACAAATAGATCCAGTTCCTATCCTGGTGGAGTTTATATCCCAGTGGGGAGGGGAGGTATAATCAAATAATTTCACTAGCAGATATAAAATGTCAAACTAAAATAAGTGTTGTTTAAAAACAAAGGGTACCTATCAAGGGTACCTGTAACAGAAACCAGATCTAGACTAGGTAAAATAAGAAAACTAAGTAAATAAAATTTAGACAGATTAAAAAGAAAAATAGTTCCCGTGGAAGTAGTGCTATATGTGAAGTTTTAAAGGATATACCTTTGATTCAAAAATTCCATTTCAATCAAGTTTTTGGGAAGAGTCACTGATTCACGCAAATGTTTATACATAAATATTTTCATTATTGTGTTTTTTTTTAACAGAAATTCAGAAATTATATCCAGCAGTGGGAGGATATTTAAAGTATGGTCTAAATACACAATGGAACTCCAGGCCTTATTTACAATTCAGGATTTTGAAGACGGTGCATGATGTGGAATTGCACGTTAATACCGTGTTGAGTGGAAAAAAATGCAACCTACAAAACTGCACGTATTATTTTAACTGCGTAAGACAGACAGGAAATGCAACAGATGGTAATGGTGTGGGATTACAGGCAAGCCATATTATCTTTGTTATGTTTATCTGTGTTTCCCTAGATCTCTTCAATGAGCCTGTATTAGTGCATTATAAAGAAAATGATGGATTTTTGAACAGATGATAGGTCCATTACTTGAGTAGATGTTGAGTGGGTGGGCACCATGTGCACATGGGTAAATGTAAAAACAAATGATGTGGCCCCTCTGGTTGAGTGTGGGTTTGGTTTTGGAAGGAGGATTGACCATTTTCTCTTTCATATCAGACCCACAGGTGCACCTACCTTGCTTACACTATTTGTGAGCTCCTCTCCCATGAACAGGAAAGAATTGAGCTTGGCCATTAACCCTGGTGGCGTGACCTATTTAATTAATTTAATGAACAATAAACAACACGATTCACCAGACACTGTTCAAAATGCCCTACAAATATTCACTTATTTACCTGTCATAAAAATCCTATGAGCTTGTGAAATGGGGCAACTTCTGCAGCAAGCAGTTCGGCAGTTCTTCAGGAAGTTATATATAGAATTACCATATGATCCAGCAGTTTCATTCCTAGGTACAAACCGATCCTTTTTATGCATGGATTCTCTCTTTGGGAATTTGCCTGTTCACTAAAATTTATTTGTAAGCCCCAGATCAGTACTTGGGTCAGTTTGGAGGTCATTTGTGCAGACATGTGCATAGAGGTAAAAATCTGAGTGGCTCGTCTGGTTCCTGCTGTGGAGGAATGAGGTGACAGACGCTCTGCCTTCTTGTATCAGCTCTCCTATAGAGATACCCAGAGGATGGAGACAGTAGAGGCTGTGTTGTATGGAGCAAGAAACCCCAGCTCTGAGGCCAGTTGGATGTGGGGGGGGTTACCTCCTTTCAAAGCCAAACCCACACAACTCAACCAGAGGGACCATGTCATTTGTTTTTAAGTTTACCCATATGTGCATGGTGCCCATCTACTGGGATGGCCTCAGGCCAGTCACGTAGCCCTTCAGAACCTCATTTTCTCTTTTATAAAATAAAAAGTATAGAATCTACCAGGGTAAATTGTTTTTAGGATTTAAGATTAGAATCTTTGTGATACGTATCTATTTCCCCTATGAACAAGGACTTGGTATTTGCTAATTCAGGGCTGGCTGTAACTTTCTGGATCATAACTACACCAAATAGTGAGAATTGAATGTATATACCCCCCAAGATTGAAAAGAAGGTTGCAATACATCAATGTTCACAATAGCTGAAAGATGGAAAACCCATATATCCATTAAAGGATGAATAGAGACACAAAATGTGACATATCCATATAATGGAATATTGCTTAGCCATAAAAAGGAATGAAGTATTGATACATGCTACAAATGGCGTGAACCTCAAACACGTACAGCTGGGTGAAGGAAGCCAGACACAAAAGGTCCTGTGCTGTCTGATTGTATTTGTATGAAATGTCTAGGGTAGGTAAATCCATAGGACAGAAAGCTGATCAGCAATTGCCAGGGGCGGGGGCAGTGGGAAATGCAGAGTGACAGTTGAGTGCATCTGGGATTTCTCACTGGAATGACAAAGACGTTTTGGAACTAAATAAATAGAGGTGATGGTCGCACAATATTCTGAAGGTACAAAATGCCCCTGAATTGTACTTTTAAAAATGGTTGATTGTGTGGTATAAATTTCATCTTACTAAAAATAAACCCTATTTATTTTTTTAACTCATTTAACAGGTGAAGAAATCAAGTCATTTGCTCAAGACACCCAACGGCAAGAGGGAAAGCTGGGATCTGAACCCAAACACCCTGACTTGCTGTGTGGATGCACTTGACCGCCATGACTGACATGCTTTAGCCTTTGTAGAACAGTGTGTAGATTTTTGGCCCGCAGTAGGTTATCACAGATGCTGCCTTCTTTATCTTCCTTTGCAGGCAGGAACATGACTCCACTGGAGTTCCATGTTGCTTTTTGTAGAACAAAGGCATGTGTTTAACTCAATCTCTTTATCTTTTATTAAGGCAGCCTCCAAAAACATGCTCAGTTGCAAAAATTGAACATGCAGCGAAGTGTGGCATGGAGCTGAAGAACAACATCCATGAACCAAAAAACAAAGGTCCAGACCTGCACTTTCCTAAATGATGTAGGAGAAAAATAATGGGCCAGAGGACGGAAGCCTGATTGTGTTCCCCTGGGTCCCTAAGATTTATCACTTACATGTGCAGGATGCCACAGAAAGGAGAGATGGTGACCACGGCCATAACTCAACGAGCCAGCCATGCAGCCTGCTGGTTGCTGATAGTCCTGTGACGTGTGGTCCCATCAGCTGGAGCTGTCCTCGTGGGCAGGGCCTCATTTCAATCCCCCCTCCCCCTCCCCTGAGACTCACTGTCTGTAACAGTCGTTCTGCACATTGGGACTGGGCGGGGGGAATAAGTGTTTCCGCTGCAGATTTAATGGTTAGGAAAGTGCACCCGCGTTCACAATCTCGGTGGGGGTGGAGAGACAACAAAGCTAACGAAACCAACCCAAACTGTGAGCCTTATGTTTGGGGAAATAATTTCACTCTCCTCTGAGCAGGGAAAAAAAAGGCTCAAAGATTCAGATGGTTGGTCTTTGGGCTGCAGTTTCGCTTACAGCTTTGGGCACTGTATTCCCAGGTGTTATTGATGCACTTAAACAAGTACCCACAAATTAGTCATCATCCAAGGTGCCCGGGGTGTGAATGGATTACAGACAACCAAATGTATATGCAATAATGGTTTGATTTTTAGTGGTGGAAGGAAATTTGTATCTTTTCACTATAAACATCCTTGTATTTGCAAGCAAAATAATGTTTCCATTATCAACTCAATTGAAAATCAGTCTGAACTCATGGATGAGGAAATGTGTTCTGCCCTCCTTCCTTCTCCCTGAAAGGTCCTTATAAAATGAGAACCTTTTTTTCTATACCCCTGCTTCTTGCATACCAGCGAATACAGTAGTTTAATATTTCTGACCTGTTTTTTTGCTCTTATTAATAACATCTTCTGCGATCATCTATTCATTCATTCATCCATTATTTATCACGTGTTAACTAGACAACAGTAGCTTAGAGTTAACGAGACAGACAGGTGTCCCCTGAGAGCAAGTTTTCATGTGTGTCAGGCTCACCCACATGGGCTTCCCTATTCTTCTCTCTCGCAGGTTCTGTTTCCTGGTCACCAAGGAGGCCACAGGCTTGGAGTGGGTTTTGAGTGAGATCCTAGGATCACAGCCTTCTGTCAATCATGACTGTTATATGCACTGAAGGGGTTGCTGGAGTTTTTAAGGGAGAAGATGAAGCATTTTACTGAGGATGTCTGTTGGAAATGCTCTTTGCCTTCACTTGAAATCCTTTCAAGATTTTGAATAACTTCTACGGTCTAAGGTATGATGCTTTTTAACCTCATGGCCTGGGGGAGTCCTTCTGTAATTATTTCTGTGGTATGATTTGAGGCAACCAGTAAAGTTGCTATCCCCACCCCTGCCAAATATCACCCTTGATGACCTATGCCTGAAATCCCACTAACAGATCTGGATTTCTTTGGGATATTTACCACCTTCATTTCTGAGATTCTCCACCAAAGGAAAAAGCAGGAGGGGGAAATATTCATTCCAGCATTTTCAGTGTGCTGTTGGTTGGCCCTGGAGGCAAAGTAAGGTGGGTCAGAGCTTTGGCTGTGGACTCACAGGTCTGCAGAACTCTAGTCTCAGGTAAGAGAGGGGTGGGAGTCCCTGTTCTCGACTGGACACATCAGCTCTGTCCCTTAATAGCTGAATGACCTCAGGCAAATGACTCTTCTGTACCTCAGTTCTAGTAACGTGCTAGAACCGGTTTGCAGAGTCTCCTAGGGCTGACTGCTAAATATCCAGGAATTTTCTGAGCAGGTTGTTAAAATTGCTGGTGGCTTAAAATTGGCCATGGTGGGCGTATTTACACTATGGAAATCGGCAAATACCGGGAAGCAAGGGCTTATCCTCCTCCCCACTGTCCCCTTCTGAGAACCGCTTTGCCAGCACACCACTGGTCACTTCCTTCATGAGCTTCTTAAAACAGTTATAGCACGAGAATTCATGTCAGGGGCTCAGCGCAGCACCTGCAGTTTAAGGAACTCCTTTTGAAAAGTTATTGAGTGCTACCACCCCCACCGATAATAATGAAGTTATAATCATATTATTATAGAGCTTTGGACATAGTAGGTACTTGAAAAACCTTGAGTGTTCCCTCCCCGTTATTATAGTTTCTACAAAGGGAATATAAAGTGAATCTACCCAAAAGGAAAGATTCCAATGGGACAACTTGTCTTTAAGGGTCATTTTTGACCCTTAAACAAAGCAGAAACATCTTTCCTTCTCACTGGCCACAGTTCAGGGTGGATGGACCCTTAGACATTCCACACACGTGTGAATAGCAGCCAAATACAGGCTCTGGCTGCCACGGTGGCTGGGTGGTTAGGGTTAGTCTTCTCACCGTCATGAAGCTGTCAACAGCTCTGGTGGACCCGGCAAAGGATAAAGCATAATTTATCCACAGAACACTGGCAGCACCATTGTTTATGAAATGATAACTGCTTCAGGTAGTGGCTCGTTCCAACATTAGCACAACAAAAGCTTTGAGCTGGACCATCTGTTGCCACGTGGACGGTCTGGTAGGCTTGCCAAAGCCATTTATCTGCATCAAGTGCATATCCACACCGGCCAGTCCTCATGCTGAGCAGAAAGGAAATTTAAAGAAAGGCCCATCATTTATCACTGTAGACAGCTGGGCTGGAGTGTGGGCAGAGAATACTTCTTTTTTTTTCGAGAAAAACAAAGACCCTGAAGATGGCAAATGCTTGCTCAGCTCCAAGCTTCTTGCTAACTACGCTCCGTCCAGCTCACTTCTTTCTTCCTGTGTTTCCAGATTACAGCACGGAAGATCTGGCCATGAATGCTTGCTTCCCTGCCTCCCCAATCTCACGACCTGGTGGCACCTGGATTTCATTGCTTTTGAGCTGCGGTTGGTCATTAATGTTGTGCCTCCTGGAAGGGACCTCCAGAACAGAACCTTTCAGCTTGGCCGGAGGTACCAGTGCCAAAGGCCACTGACTTCAGAGCTCACAACCCTCAGTATGGGTGCAGGCTCTGTTTGCTGTGCGTGAGGGAACTGGGATGTGGGGACTCTGCTCCCCGAACTTCAGCTTCCTGTTCTGTGACCTGATCACGCTTCTTCTGTGTAGTTCCGTTTGTGCCTACAAGGCCGCACTGTGACTTTCTCTGGCCCCACCCCTCCAGGAAAAATAACACGCGATATATTTTGTGTCTGCATTGGTCTAAAGGCAAAGATATTAAGATTATATATTAAGATGCCATCTTTAACCTAAAAGTTCATTTTTAAATTCTGTTCCTAAAAGAAATAAGCATTTTCATGGACCTTGAAAATTATCACGGGCTCCAGGCGCCATAGTTACTGTGTCTGATGGATAAGTTGGCCCCATGTGCAGGTGTCTGAAATGAAATACCAGGAATGGAAGTAGCTGATGTAATGAGGCCACTGCCGAACAAGATAGCTAAACTCAACCGTCTAAGAACTGGAATTTCTAAGTTCAAACCTTGGCTACCTCTGCTGTTTACAAGCCAATGTGTCACACACACATAATATATATATATATATATGAAATATGAAAAGAACATATACACACACAATGTGTCTACATATATACATATATATAGAATGGTGAAGATGTTATTACTACAACTATCTATCTCCATGTCTCAAAGGGTGGTTGTCAAGTTTGTATGAGTTCATTAACATAAAACTCTTAAGGCAGTTGCATGGACCTTATGAAGTCTTTGCTAAACGGTCGCTCCTCATCTCTCACTTATTTATAAAGCAGCAAGTACATTGGGAAGCAGTAGCTATACCAGGTAGAGCCAGAATACCTTTATGAATAAGAAATAAGTACCTAAGAAAACACCACCACTGCACTGAGGTCCCAACTCAAGCCATTCCTCTCTGTAGTGTCATCTTTTTTTAAAACCAGATCCCACTTAAAGGACCAGCACAAAATTGGATGGGTGGTTAACGATGCGTGAGTGTATTTTATAGGAATCCACTTGACCTAAAAGGGATCGACTCCATGATTTGATTAAAGGCGTAACCTTTCAGAGGCCAGCTCTGACCCCACGGTCATAGCTAAATCTCCAAAGCTGATAGATCCTGACATTTAAGAGTTTTGCCCAAGGAAAGGTGATATTCCATTTTCCATTTTCCTCATAGAGATGAAATAGACCCAGGCATGCTATTCACTAGCTGCATTATTTTGGATAACCCTCACCTGTCCTCTTGACCTCAGATTCTCCATTAGCAAAATAGCACTCAGGCTAAAGAGGAATAGCTGGAACTCTTCTTCTCAGATTGTGGGGGATTCATAGTAATTCCAGTGGGTGCTGGGGAAGTCCAGGGACAACGCCCTGCCCTTCTGTTTCTTCCAGAACATGCCATTGACACCTCTATACCTTCTTGGATTTCACTAAGAATTTTGTGGCTAACAAAAATAAGTTGTGTCAAACACGGGACTCGAATGACATCTCTATTCAATATTAATTATGATATTTGGAAGCGGTGGACCAAATCGGAGATAAAATTGAAGAGGAAGACACATAAGATGCCACACTGAGTCCCGCAAAGAATGGCCTCCAGCTGTAGGATGAGGGGGTATGCTTAGGAATACACAAATGAAAGCTACGCGGGTGTTCTGGCTGGTGGAAATCTCAGAATGAGTCAAGATGGTGATGTTACCATGAGATCATGAACCCAAGCAACCATCAGCCATCACTACGACCGCCATCACCATGGTAAACTGATGCGCACCAGGGATGAATGAACAGAAGGGACGCATCCGCAACCCGAAGAGTGAATCTCCCTTTCTCCTTCTTGCTGGTCATATCACCACCACTGTATTCTAATATTTTAGGGTTCTCAGTATCATTATGATGGTATTTTATGGTTCTAATGAGAAATTTCTGGAATATTTCTCATCTTCACCATTGTATATATGTGTATATACATAGACACATTGTGTATGTATATGTTCCTTTCGTATTTCATATATATCCATGTCCTTCTCAGCCAAACACCTCGTCTCACAGTTCCTGGGGAAGTTCCAAGCCAGCGGAAATATATCAAAAGCAAAATCATCATGAGCATTTATTTATGAGGTGAACAGAGGTCCAAGGTGGTGCATTGTATATATCATCTTATTAAATGTCATTTAGTTTTCATAGCCATCCTGTGTAGTAAGCTCTTTTAGCTTCTTCTTCTATTTTATTTATTTTTTACAGAGGAGGAAATTAAGGCATGAGGTTGCTGAGTAATGGCACAATGTCACAGGGCAAGAGAGAGAGTAAATGAAAACCCAAGGACGGTTGGCCTCTAGGTAGGTTCTGGCCAAGGGAGCTCCATGACGGAGCCGTAGGAGCTTCTGGCTAAGGCTGGAGTCCTAGGCAAGTTCTCTACTCCCTCCTTCAAACCCGCTATGAGTTGGTGAATCTTCCCATGTCTGGCCAGCCACATGGTATGGGCGCCTTCAAGTTTATACAAGAAAAGAGTACGTTTCTGAACGCCCCTGTGAAATCAGGCCCCCCTTGACCCTTTTACTTTCTGTTAACAGAATGGGAGCAAAGCAAATGAGAATGACTCCTGGGTGCATGCCTTTGAACTCCAAAATGCCCTTCCCCACCATAGACCTGGTCAAGCCATATCCACTTCCTGAACTATCAGATCCCTCTTCCCTGCTCTTCTGGAAAAGTCAGAGACTAGGTGGCAGAGAGGTAAGCTGATGGGTAGAAGCTTCCATTACTGCCCTCGGTTGCAATCTCACTGCTGAAAGCTGGACTCTAAGGGGGCTGTTGCAAACTCAAGTGTGTGGAGCCAGGAGAGGAGTCAGAACTTAGTCATCAAGCAGTTATGCTCGTCTATCTGAAGAGCTGTGATTAGAACGAGAGCAGAGTCTTGTTGAATATGGGTCAGAGGTAGAACCCTGGCTAGTGAATGGAGAGAAACAGACTGGATTCTGGTCATCAGGACAGCCCAGCAATGGGAGGGGCTGCTTTGAGAGGTACGTGGTCCCTGTTGTAGAAGATTCTCGGAAACTGAAAGATGCTGGCAAGGATCGTGTAGATTAGTTCTACTCAATGGGTCATCTGAGGACCAACTCCAACCTACATGTGGTAACTGGTCTGCAGCTAAGTAAATACAGAAATTGAGTGGAAGTACTTAGAAAATGTATAGGAATTTGACAGTAATTTTGATATCTATTGAATCTAATAATATAAAAATAAATAAACATGGGCCTGTATGTTGTACATTTTTTCTAGTAACTTATTTTTTTTAAATAAAAGCTGTACATGCATGAAATAATTTAAAAAGCAAGTCCTTCTCCATAGATAGTTTGAGAAGCATCAATACCAGGCAGCGTAGAGGGTTTTCTGGTATTGGATACAGACTGGGCTGTACAGACAATTAAAGCCCCTGGCAAGCCGGAGTCAGTAGACTCTAATGAATAATAGATGCAAATTATATAGCACAGTTCCAAGCACATAAGAGGGACTCAACACGATGTTTCTTATCCTAATTTCATGATTATTATAGTGCGTATATTGGGAGGCCGCCCATTTGTGCACAAAAATTAAAATATTGTATTTACATAGAAGGAAATATGGAAATACAATTACAAAGTCTTTGCCTCTGTGACTTTTTGCTGCAGGTTAGTGTGTGCGTGTGCACACAACACACACACACTTTCTTTATACTGTGGACCTCTAAAAATAACCCCATTTCCTTTTCTGCCAGGTGTTTTGCTTTTGATTTGTATAGCATGCATTGAAAGTGATCACCACTTATAGATACCCCGGGTTTTGTCTTTTCTTTCTAAACCTTTCTATGTGAACTGAAACTTCGGAAGCAGGCATTAACATCTGAGCCGCGGCCCTATAAATGACTCAGGAAGGGCTCGCTACTCCAGCCCGGGTTTGGGACGACAAAATTAGAGCACCAATCGCCGGCTCACTGGCCACTAGGTGGCGAACTCAAACGCTCACGGTTTGTACCGCAGCTACTGTTCAGACACAGTGGCCGGGATCCGTTCAGCACACACGGATGGCCTGCGAAAAGTGAAATGTAGACTCGAGCAAGTTTGGAGTGAACTGTCCCGAGCATACCTGGCCAAGGACTTCATCATTTCCTTCACGGGGAGAGTTGGAAGTGATGCATGAGCTATAACCCTGTGAAAAATTATTTTTGCTTTCTATCCCGTAATGGGGGTTATGGGACATTCAGCCAAGCCTGTTTCTCCTCTTCCATGAAATACTAAATTAAAAAAGCCCTCCAGATAGTCCTACTACCTCTGTATCTCACCTCGTGAGTTTAACCACCACTCACGTGGCCACAGTGGGAGAATCAGGTGTCAGGCCACCTTACAGCTGTTTAATTAGCAAGGATGGTTTCTACCCAGGTGCGTGCAATACCGCATACGTCCAGTGGCTCGGACACAGCTAAAATAAAAACGAAATGTGTGTGCAGCGTGCAGACAGATGAGACCCCCAACCTGCCACGCTGTTGCCGAGGGCTGCCTTTCAGGTTTGAAGGGACCCGTTCGCTGCCATAAAGCTGGAGGCAGCAATGAGCCCATCCACTTTTGGCAGGCTTGTGGAGTCCAGATGTCCACTATGAAATGGGTTGTTTAATGTATCTGTGGGCTGTTTGCAAGATGGGAATGCTTCCGTTTTTTGCAAACACCAAGTGGGCAAATGCCAAATGTGTTTGTCATCCACATCGCCGGGTGCATGGGTACCAAATGCACACAAAGCGTCCTTTTTATTCAGGCCAATGCAAATCGAACATTTTGCATTTCAATTCATGTTCTACTTAATTCTATTTCCTACACAGAAGCAGCTCCATTAGGTCACCCTGCCAAACTCTGGTGACAGAGGTGTCTCGGTGGACTTCTTCCCTATGTGGCAATTATCAAATTTATCTGTCTGTGTAATGCCTGGATGCGGCATGATGCTGACCCTTCATCATAACTCGTCAAATCCTGCTTACTCAAAAGGATTTGGAAACACAACCCTAGTTTAGATGAGATGCCTTTGAGATGTGATTCTGGAGAAAATAATTCATTTTGGACAGAAACTACAGAATAGGTATTGTCAGGCTGCCAATATCAAATGCATTTCTTAATCTCATCTCCCTAAATCCATGGCTTTTAACACACATTGTGTGTGTATGTGTATGTGTGTGTGTGCGCATGGGTGTGTAAGACCTACATCTCAGAAAATGTGTTTACAGCAATTGGTTCATTCCCCAGAAAAGAAAATGTATATGTGTATATGTATTCAAAATACTGTAAACACTTAAGGGGTCTTATGGACCTTCTAGATGTCTATGAATCAGAAACCTATTCTGTATTTTGTACACATAGCTTGAATTATATTGAAAACTATTAAAATTAAAGATGATAGTCACCTGAATGCTCATCCTTTATGCTCACTCAGTATGGCAGACTGGATTTCATTAATCATATTTCTGTAATTCAGAGTCAATGTTATTAATGAAAACACGTCTTCTTAAGCTCAAACTGAGTGTTCAGTAGCCAAACTGGAGTGGCAGATATTCAAATGCAATGAGTTAGTATGTAGCCAGTCTATAAGATCTTCCATGTTTAAAGAAACCTTGACCCCTTAGGAAACCATTCCTCAAGGAAGGACTATTTGGGACCTGCTAGTTTTATGTGCCTAAAAATCCTAACCCATCTTTAACGTAACCTCTCCCAAAGGACTCAACATCTACAAAGACAGTGAGATCAGAGCATTTCCCAGACTGCTCTGCCTTCTGGGCTGTGCACAAACTGACCTATATAAAAACTAGCCCCTCACCCAAGTTCCACCTAACCGGCCATTCGTCTCTTCTGAGTCCTTCAGAAAGTACCGTCCAGTGATTATTCCAACTGCAGTATTTGAATTACTGTGCTCCCCAATTTCCTCTCTCGTGGGTTCCCCAAGGCATTCCTCCTCCTGCCTTCTACCCCCAGGCACACAGCATGCATGTCATCCCAGTTCCCAAGCCAATTTTAGATGAGGCTAGAAAGGTGTAAAAGCTTCATTCCTACCATCTTGTGAGGGTTTTGCATAGGTCCCTCCAGCTCAGATATCACCTCCTCCAGGAAGCCTTTCTTGTCTTGCCCTCTCTGGGTGAGGTGTCCTTCCCCTGCATTCTCATTGCCTTCCTGCCTTTGTTTGTAGCACGGTGCTTATTATACCGTATCATGCTTGTCTGCATACAAGTCTATCCCTCAGCCAGACTGCACACCATCTCTGTAAGCCTAGCACACAGCATGGCGCCTGGCATAGTAGTGGCGTGGAGTTCACTGATGAAGACGTCTCCTTGACCCAAACCCTTTGTCATTTCTGTACTGCAGCACGGGTCCTGCCTGCTCCCCTGATCACATGGTCTTCTTCCCAGACCACCCCATCTCCCTGTTTTCCTGCTTCCCGTGGCTTATTAATCTGCCCAGGTTGACTGGACAAACTTCTTTCTCCTGGATCATTTTCATGTCTGAGTTATTTCCCAATCCCTCCCTTTGCAGGCCAGTTTCCACCTAATTCCATCACCTCCCTTCTTCCATTCTACCAGCTCAGCATCTGGGATCCCAGTTTCTACATTGCCAGTGACGTCTGCAACTGCAAGAGGCTGATTCTCGGGAATCTCACGAACGGCCATCCACCTGGCTGTTTCTCTTCGTTTCCCTAACGCAGCGCTGGGCACCGTTTGGGAGGGACCGACTCACTGCGCTCTGCGGTTCATCTCTCTTCCCCGCGATGCTGCCTATTTCTGGAGAGACTGTTGGGAAGCGGCATCCCATTCCTGCAGAGGACAGGCGGGACTCACCAGCAGCCTGACTCTAAAGCGTCCCACAAACCAGCTTAGAACAGCCGTTCTCCAAGGTCAGTGTGAACAAGCATCACCTGGAGGTGCTCAGGGAGACCAGATTCTCACAGGCCCCCCCACCCCCCCAGAGATTAAATTCACTGTGCAGGTGCAATTTAGGAATCTGTATATTTTATGAGCACCCCCAGGAAATTCTGATGACGGTGTTGGGAGCTCACAAGTTCACAAACATGGCTGTGGAATGGGGGTAGATTTTGTTTCTACCGAACACGTCCCGGGAGGAGCCCTAAGTGGACTGCCTCTTGGAAGCTGACATTTCACAGGAGATGGATGGCATGACCTACTGGTACGAACACAGATTTTAGAGAGAGACAGACAGACATCGGTGAGGATGCTGGCATCACACACTGAGTGTCAGTCTGAATGTACCTTGTGCAAACTGGGGTTTACTTTTTAGAGCTTTTGATGGACCCCTAGTAGATAGCATAATCGAGTAGTTTCCACGTTGCCTAGCATGTGGGAGGCACTCAATAGGGGGTGATTTTTATATTGTTATGGTTAATATCCTTTTAAGTTCCAACAGTGAGGTTCTGGTTAAAATAAGTCAGAACATACAGGGGCTCCCAGAATGCCTTCTGCCCCCTCCACCGTCTGCATTTCCTTCCCTGTTTCTCTTTACTGGTTTAAGATGAGAAGTTCGCTTCATTTTATTTTACATACTTGAGGAAGTCAGCTCATGACAGCTCTTGTCTGCCCGATCGTGGTACCAGGAGAAGGGCTGAGGAGGAAGGTCAAGGCTCTCTCTCTGCCCGTGTGGACGGGTGCAAAGCGGCTGATCCGCCAGATATTTTTTAAAGTTTCATAGGTGTGAAGCAGCCTCCGCTAATGAGAGTTTTAGGGGATTTCTCAAATCTAAAGTGAAGGGTGCCAAGAGTGGAACATGACCTTGGGGCTTTCCTGTACATGTTAACTAATATTACAAAGGACTCTCAGAAAGCCCTCTGAAGTCAGCTTCTGCGGGAGCCGGTGAGGCTCTCGGGACCTGGCAAGGGAGCAATGGAGAGTTAATGACGGCTGCTATAAATAGATCCCTTCTGAAGGCTGGAGTGGAATTTCACCTGCTGCTCTGCTGCAAACAGGAAATGGAGGGCTCGAGCAGGAAACAGGGTCAAGGGTCCTCACGACTGTGTTTTACGTGGATGCACAAGTTACAGAGGACCATGCACAGGGCCACCGAAGCACACAGCTGGCGAGAAGATCCACAGCCCTCCAGGCCCCAGCCTTCCCTGGGACATCCCCCTGCCAGCTCTTTCGGGGGTTCGGAGCTGTCATAGGGAAGATCCGTTGGGACCTCACTGACCGAGAGGGGGTGCGTTTGGTCTCGGGACTCCCTGTCCTCGTTGCAGCTGATTTACTAGGACACAGCAGGCAGGAGCACAAATGAGGGCTGCAAATACAGCCCCTGTGAAGAAAGCTGCCCCAGCCTCCAAGAAGATGAAAAAGGGGAAGCTGGGATCCCAACAGGAATCAGGACACCCCAACGGAGAGGGGAGCAAAGCAGATCCACAGGGCCCACTGTACCTTGCAATTGGAGATCCAGGTAGCTGCTGAGTTACTGGGGCGGGAAGGAGAGACGACTGCAAATCTGGTTAAGGCAGCAGAATTTCCTCCTCAAGGCAAGGAGTCATGCCCCAGCACAGCAAGTGAATGGCAAAGCTTAATGGTGAGCAGGAAATTCTGTGGCAGTGCGGGGAAAGTGAGGCAGAAAGGAAGGTGGATGGACCCAGGTCACCCGGGCACTGAGTCGACTCAATGCCAGGTGCTCACCAGATGTTGATGTTGAGGGTTTTATGTCTTTCTGGGCCCTGTCTTTATCCCCATTGTACCCCCACATCCCCCAGCACTCAGCACAGTGCCTGACACACAGTATCACTACTCTGGTGTCAGTCACCCCTGCCCCTGGCAGTGGGACCATCATTCACACGTGCACAGAGTGAGCTAGAAATCCTAGATATGAGGACGTGTTCTGCAACTAAGTTCTGGGTTGATGAGATCAAGACCATTAACTTCTCTGCAGACTCTCTTCATCTGCACATTTTGTAAAAGTTCCTTCCCTACACACTTCACAGGGGGCCAGTTCAGAAAAGATATAACTATGCTACTTACATCCCAGCCATCTGGGGCACAGCCCAAGTGGTGGATCTCAACCTTGAAATATCTTCAAAGTCTCATACATTCTCTTAAAAACATCACACAATTCTATATGCTGCTCCAAAGTGTAGTTAAATGTGTTTTAATAAAAGATAGTGTTATTTTCCCCCAAACTGAGTACAGCTGATACTCTAGGAAGATATCTCCTACCCCTGTATCTTCCTCTGCCTACCAGTACACTATGTGCCCCAGTTTTAAAAAGCCCTTTGAGAAAAATAAAGCAAAAATAAGACTAAAAGGCACTGAACAAGTGCAAGACATTCTTAGAACACTTATTTATTAATGAGTAATTGTTTTAAAATAATTCATGCTGATCAAATCTGCTTAAATGGCCCCAGAAAGTCCTTCAGGAATTAGAGGCCACCTCAGCCACAGCTAAAGAAAAACACATCCACAGAGAGAACATGTCCATCCCTGACTCAGCTCTGGTGAACACTGACTTCACTTTCCTTCACACCTGAGAGGACTAGCAACGAACACAAAACAAGCATACCCACAAGGGCTGCCTTGGCGTACCACCACCACTACAGCTCCACTCATATATGTGCTAAATGCTTCCCAAGCCTTCTCTCATTCTTCACAACAATTAAACGGGGACTGTCATATGCCATTTTCAGAAGAAGAAAGGGAAGCTTAGCAAGGTCGGTCATTCTTCCAGGGGCACAGTTAGATGTTGATGGAAGCAGGGTTGAGGTATGACTCTTCAGCTAAGGTTGGCAAACTACAGACTACATCTTGTGGGCCAAGTGTGGCCTGCCACCTGGTTTTGTAAACAAAGTTTTATTGGAGCATAGTCACGCCCATTCACTTATGTACTGTCTTTGCTGGTTTCAGGCTATAATGGCCGAGTGGAGTTGCTCCAATAGAGACCGAATGGTGCACACAGCTTAAAATGTTTACTATGTGACTGCTTACAAGAAAAGTTGGCTGACCACCATCTAGAGCTCTTGCTATTCATCACAATCCTTATTTTTAACCTGAGATTCTGTCCTTGTGGGGGCCTGAGCCTGAAGTCTCATAGAGAGCTGAGGGCAGTGTTTGGTCCAGAGAGGAAAAAGGCCCTGGTGGCACAGCTGGGGCGGCACCTGCTTCACTTTCAAATGAAGGACGTACAAGGCTCTTTGCAAACAGCCAGTTCCCCCCACTGCTGCCCCAGGGACTTCTGAGCACTCACGTCTGAGTCCTTCCCCATGCAGAAATTCCTTCTCTGGCTCCCGATGCCTCATGATCACATTCAAATTCCTTAATGCTGCACCAGAAGGTGTTCTCATGGACAAGTTTGTTCGCATTGCCCTGGTCTCGGTGCTTGACATTTTTTTGAGGACAGGATTTCTATCTCAGTGCAACGTTTCCTTGTGTCTGAGGATCCTCTGAAATTCATCTCTCTTGCCTGAGGGGTGGACTGCTGATATGACCAGCCCAAGCCCAGGCAGATGCGGACTGGTAACTAAGTTTCCTGAGCCTCTAAGGGGCAGAACACCGTGTGGTCTGCCACCTGCAATTACTGCTCCCAGGTCCCAGGGGTGGGGACCTCACCTCACCTCATCGTCTTTCCCGCTCCTCGTCACTGGGCACTCTTGTGCCAGTCCACATATTATTGATTCAAATGGAAGGCATTTGTTTATTTCTTCCCTCTGGTCTCACCAGAACTATGCAAAGGTCGATTTAGCATGCTGGCTAAGCCCCTGAAAAAGATCGTGTCAGTGGCTAGTGTGTGTTGTCTGCTCTGTTGGGAAACTCAGACCTGAGAAGGGATCAGCGGCAGGATTTGGTCATTGCTGTGCTCCCTGCAAAATCATTCTGGAGTCTAACAGCCTTTTCTCATCTTCGTGCAGGACACGGGAGCCTCATTCAGCTACCCTGAGACTCATGAGTCTCTACATATCGCTCCTGTTTGGTGAAATATACCCCTCTTTTTCTCTACCTCCTACCCCTTTAAAGCACACTGCAGGGTCTGTGTTTTCTTGGAGGGGGGTTGTGTCTTCTACGACTCCCTCAGTTGGATTTTTATGTCTGCCCCAGACCCTAGCAGCTTTCTGTACCTGCTCTGTTCCGGCATTGATTAAACCTTCTTCCAACTGTGGACTGACTTTGCAATACTTCCCCCTGGGTGGCTCTGAGGGTGGACACTGTCTTGTTTGTTCATCTCCTGTTCCCCCAAATCAGCACCACATCTGGCGCAGGGTGTATGCCACCCTTAGGGTGCGTTTGGCTACAACTGACAGCTCCTGACCAATGGAGGCGGAGACCAAGCACCATCTCATGTTTACTTAGGTTGAAGTCCAGTGCTAGGTGGTCCCAGGACTGGTCCAGGCTCTTGGTGACATCATCTAAGACACAGCTGTCCTCAGTCCTTTCCCTTTGCCACCTTCTGTGTCGGCGAGGTTTCTTTTCATGGCCGCAAGGTGGATATCTCAGTTCTGAGGGACACATCCTCACATGGCCACTTCTAAACAGAGTAGTAAGGGGGCACAGGGGTGCTCTACACATGTGGTTTTTCTTACATTGCTGGGGGCTAGTTCCCGGAAGCCACTGCCAGCTAATTCCTCCTTATATCTTACAGGCCAGCATGAAGTTACATGCCCTCTGCTAAACCCGTTTCTGGAAAAGTGGAATGTTTCGATGGTGACTGCCTTTTAAGAGTGATAACTTATCAACAGATATACCCCAAATGTCTATTTGCTCCATAAATTCTGTACATAGGGGGCAATGTATATTTGAAGAGTTATTGTCATCAATCAAAGATGAGAGCTTCCCCAAGCCCCCTTTCACAAGGAGGTAATTTCCTAGCCAAAAGCAGGTGGGAAACACCACACTGTCCAAAACGCCACGCTCCCCCACCATGCCAGAGGGCACAAGGGACTCTAACAGTGGAAACTGATGGCATTGAGGCAGTCTGGCACTTCTACTACAAATGTTGGTTCCCTCCGGTTCAGTAACCAATTCTTGAGGATCTACTAAGCGCCACCATTCCTTGTTTTAGATATGGAGTTAGAGGTGCAATACGACAGGACTGCCCTCGTGATGCCCCCATCAAGGAGAGACCCATAGGGGACAAAAAAGGCAAAGGAACTTACCAGCCACCAAGGTTTGTGTTCTGTGATTCATTCATTCACCTATCAGATACTTATTGCAAACCGACTATGTGCTGATCACTTTTATTCGTGTTGGAGATCCAGCAATGAACAAGATAGAAAGATTCCCTGCTTCCATCAAGTGCTGTTATAGTAGGGGAGACAGACCACAAAGATGGAAAGATATAAACAAGAAAAGGCGATCTGGAAATCAGTGCTACTGAAACACAGGGTCAGGGGTGAACAGTGAGCGGGAGAAGGTCCAGCAACGTGAAGGTGTGTGCGTGAGCGTGTGTGCGCGTGTGCATGCATTCTGAACAGAAGGGTTGCGAGGGTAAAGGGCGGCTAGAGGGAGGAGCTAATTCTGCATGCTCGGGGCATGTCCGGGTGACCGATCGGAGTGAGCCAGGCAGAGAATCCAGCGGCAAGGGGAGGTTATGGAGGAAGGCAGGGCCTTTGTAGGTCATGCTGTGGAACTTCTTTAAAATACATTTGCCCTGCCTGCTCTTGTGCTAGCATGAGCAACGTAGATAAGAAATGCATAAAATACTTCAAACAGCAGCTGTGGGGCTTGCCTGAGCACATTATTTGTTATTATGTTATTTGAATTGTAAGATGCAGCTAGCATGAATACTGCTGTTTGTACAGCCTTATTTGCTTGATATTCTGGGGTCCTGGTTAATGCAAGCGTCTGTGCACTCTTCCTGTATTCTATGGCTTCCCGAGAGAAGCACCATCGTAGATTCAATAAACCTAGCAATAAAGCCCATATTAATAATGTATGCAGAGCTATATATGTCTATTTATAAGGTGCAGAATTGCAGTCCAAATGCATCCCTTCTCTCTCTTCAGATGAATGTAAGTGGCCCGAACTATGTTAGATGAGATTTCTTTTCCAACCCGACACCCCTTTGCAGTGCACTGCATATTAAGAGCTGAGCTAAGTGCTGTGCCAGCCCTGGGACCATTGCGTACACATTGCCCCTTGGATCTGGGACGATTATTTATGCAGGAAATAAGAGATAAAGCATGCCCAGAAATAGGCTGTGATTCACGGTGGAAAAGAGGAGAAACTGAAAGACCATCTGAATAAGCTTTCTTGGAAGATATTGTTTATAGGAGAAAAATTCGGTGAGGCTGGGGAATGCAGGAAATGAAGGCATGTAATGTGTGATGTGCACCTACTGTGTGTCAGAATATGCTCGGATATACATGTGGGTGCTCTAGGCTGAATGTTTATGTCCCCCCAAATTCCTACTTGGAACCTCACCCCCCAGTGTGATGGTATTTGGCGGCAGGGCCTTTGGGACATTATTAGGTCATGAGGTGGAGCCTCATGAATGGGATTTGTGCCCTAATAAAAGAGACCCCAGGGAGCTCCCTGACCCTTCTGCCATGGAGGACACAGTGAGCAGACAGCCCTCTGTGAACCACGAAGTGGGCTCTCACCAGACACTCAATCTGCTGATGCCTTACCTTGGATTTCCCAGCCTCCAGCACTGTGAGAAATAAATTCTCATAGTTTCTAAGCCAGCCAGTCTGTGGTATTTTTTATAGTAGCCCAAATGGACTAAGACAATCTATACAATTTTTTTTTCAGATGATCACAGAAACCTTGAGGACACAGAAACTTAAAGAGGGCAATTAATATGTATGGAAACTTACTACGTGCCAGAGAGTTCGATATGCATTGTTTCATTTCACTGACTTCTCACACCAAACTCATAATGTTCTTAATTGGTCAGGATAAAGTATTGTTGCTATAGTAAGTGGCCCCACAGTCTCTGCAGCTGCTAATAATAGAGGCTTATCTCTTCATCATACTGGATGCCCATTATGGGTCACGTGTCATTACGGGTCAACATGTTCCCTTGGGACTCAGACAGTGGACGCAGTCTGTATCTGGAGCATTGCTGGTCATTGTGGCTGAGGGAAATGACTACCTGGTGAGCCACACAGGGACTAAGGAAACTTCTGCACAGAATCAACAAACGTGTGTTCATCCGTAATTGGCCCAGAAGAAGTCACATGATCAAGCCTGAGCCTAACAGAGCCGAGACGTATAATCTCCCTAACAGTCTCTTCACAGGAATCCCTGGCTATGGTCAAAGTACAAGCCTAACCATGCTTCCTTCTGTATTAACACCCGTCATTCTTTCTCCTTTTCAATTATTCTGTTCAGAAACTATTTATGAAGCAGTGACGATGGGCAAACGCTTAATTCGTGCACTTAGCATGGACAAGTGGCTTTCAGGACCATGGGTGTGGTCACAAGAGCACTCTCACTATCTTAATGGGGTTTATGGTCCAGAGGGCAGAAGAAACGTAGCCAAGAACACAGGTATGTGTAAAATGGCAATTGTGATACATTCTTCAAAGAAGAGGTACACGAGGGCGACCGGGATAAATTCCAAACTCATAAAGGATGCGTCATGGTGTGTTGTTATTTTTATGCTGTGCTTTTCTTTCTCCTTCAAGAATCTTAAGATTCTATAGAGCGGGGAATGCATCTTCTTCATAACTTTATCTGCCTAGACTTCTCTAGAGCCTGTTATATAACAGGAGCTCATTATTCCTTAGTGATTCATTGAATGAATAAGACATGCATTTTAGTCCGTGAATCATATTTGCTTGTATTTCCAAACTCAGGGTAAAATGGGTGAGGTATCAGGAAAGGGAGATGAAAAGAATATAAATCATGTTTAAACTCTGGACATTACTGTCACAGCCCCTAAGGCAGGATCCTGATAGTGGTGCTCACCAGATATGAGACCTTGAATAAATTACACCGATACTCTAATCTTTAGCACTTACCCTACAGGGTGGTGTGAAAAGAGGAGGAATATAAAGCACTTACTGTGTATGATGCCTGGGTCATGGTAAGTACTCAACAAGTGCTTGACCACATCAGCATTAGCATTATTTATTGAGAACGTACTATGTTCTAAACATTTGGGAGGTACTTAACATGCACCATCTGGTGTGATCCTCACAGCCAGACCCAGGCAGCCCATTAGAAGGATGCTCACACCAAGACCCAGGGAGTTGATGTGTCTTTTGACAAAGAATACAGAGAGTAAATCATAATATCAAGAAAATCATATACATTTTTACCTTCATTTTTTTTAAGGACCAGGGAAATTGATAATAATAACCCATGTTGGGGATTTATTTAAACACTAGTCTTCAGCTGTTTCTGACCTTTTCCTAAAAGTTCCTGTAGGCCCCAGGGATTGGTGTAACCTCTTCGTTTGCAGAGACTACATTCTGTCTTTTCACAGGGCCTCCCCAAGTAGAATTACTCTGAATATATTTTACTTTTAGTGTTTTTTATCTGTGAAAGCAAACGCATCTTTTTAGAATGTCTGTGAATATTTAATACACATAAAATTCTGCAGACTTTCTCTAATGACATAAACTGATATTTAAAAAAAATACCTGGCACATAGCAAGAACTAAAAGCACTGCCAACTATTATTAAGAAAATATAGGTGGGCAAGTAGTCAAGAAGAAGAAGTAAAAGGCATTTAGATTGTAAAGAAGATGTAAAAGCATCTCTATTTTCAGATGACATGATCTCATCTAGACAAAATACTAAAGACTCCACACACACACACACACACATACACACATAAAAAATTATTAGAGCTAATAAATAAGTTCAGCAAGTTTGCAGGATACAATATCTCTACATAAAAATCAGTTGTATTTCCATACACTAGGAATGCACCATCTGAAAATGAAATTAAGAAAAGAATTTGATTTACCATAGCATCAAATAGAATAAAATACTTAGGACTAAATGAATAAAAGGAGTGCAAGACTTGTACACCAACAAATGCCAACCATTGCTGAAAGAAATTAAGGATGACATATAAATAGAAAGACATCCTGTGTTCATGGATTAGAAGACTTAAGGGTATGTAGATGGCAATACTTCCTAAATTCATCTACACACTCAATGTAATTCTTTTCAAAATTCCAGATGCTCTTTTTTTTTTTTTTTTGCAGAAACTGGGAAGCTGATCCTAAAATTAATGTGGAAATATGTGACCCAGAGGAGCCAAAATCATCTTGAAAAAGAACACAGCTGGTCACATTTCCTACCGGAAACAGTCCAATTATTTATCAACCGATGAATGTATAAACAAAATACAGCCTATCCATGCAATGGAATATTATTCAACCATAAAAAGGGGTGAAATAATGATACTTCTTACAACACGGATAAACCTCAAAATCATGCTAAGTAAAAGAAGCCAGATACAAAAGTGTATAACTCCTCTTGACATGTCCAGAAAAGGTACAACCATAGAGGCAGAAAGTAGATCAATTGTTGCCAGGAGTTGGGGGTGGTGAAGAATGGGGAATGACTGTTAATTGGTATTGAGATTTTTGGGGGAGTTGAAAATATTCTCAAATTGGATAGTGGTGGTGGTTGTACAACCTTGTGACTATACTAAAAAACACTGCATCATACACTTTAAAAGGGCAAATTTGGTACATGAATTATATTTCAGAACAAACAAATAAAGAAAGAAAGAAAATTTGGTGCAGGATGACTCATACTTCTCTGGACCCAGCTGCCTCTGTGTTCAGATCTCAGCTCTGACACCGACTGGGAGGTCTTGTGGGTGATACCTAATCTCTAAGTGCATCAACGTCCTCATCTGTTTAAAGATAAAAGAGTTTCTAAGTTGTGAGATTCCTGGGAAGATTGTATGAGTTCCTACACATGAAGTGCCTAAGACAGTCATTGGCATGCAGTGAGGGCTCAATAAATTGCTGTCCCTGGAGGAGTTACAATTTCGGCAGAAGGTTGACACAGAAATAAACAGAAAATGACAATACAACATGTCAAATCTGTGATGGAGAGAAGCAGCCAGAATTTTGGAGCAGTGGGCCGGCTGTCTCCTCCAGCCTGGGGCAGAAGGGAAGTCCTCTTGAGGGACTTGATACCTGAGATGAACCTAAGGGAGAAGGAATCAAGCAGGCAAAGAGTTTAGTAACTCCAGATACAGAGGCACAGCTGGGGGAAAGAGCATTGGGCCTTCCGGGAAGAGAGAATGGAAGGTGGGGCTGGGACAAGGGCTGCAGGCAGGGGTTAAAACACAAAAAGCCTTATACAAGTTTTTAAAAAGATAACTGGGTTTTATCTTGGTAACAGCAGGAAGCCACTGAGGGGTTTTAAACAGGAACGATAGAGTTACACTGCAATTTATAAAGCTCCCAGTGGCCATGGGGTGGACGATATTTTAGGGACGGGCATAAAGAGATGATGCAGAAAGGTCAGGTGGGAGGCCCGCCTGTCTTGCAGCCTGGGAAGATGCAGAGCCAGCAGGTGGAAAGAAACCAATGATGCGGTGACCCTGGAGGGGTGGGTGTGAAGCTCAGTGAGCTGACCCATGGGCCTGCTGTGTCTCTGGTTTGGCTCAAAGTGGCAAGTGGTCACTTCTGCCTGGACAGAGAGCCCAGGAGAAGGAGGAAATAAAAAGGTTTTCCCCTTTGGCAGTTGAGAATCAGAGGTCTGAGGCCCTCCAGGTGCTGGTACCAGTCCTGTAAGGTCACCGTTAACAGCTCCACGCTGAAATTCAAGCATTCATCACTTTTAAAAAGCTAGCTTCTGTACCCAGGGCTGCTGTCATTCACAGGCACCTTTGTGCGAGCTTGGCCAAGCCACGTACTTCTTTGAACTTGGATATATAACCAGTAAATTTGGGTAAGTAGTGATTCCTCTCCTATGTCACTCATGGGGAGAGTTCATGAGGACAAAAGGAAATCTGTGTGTAAAAGTGATGTATGTGTTGTGAAGTATTGTATATATAGAAGGTGTTGCCACTATAACATATAATAATACACATAATAATTCTCTGAAAAATGAAGGGCTTTTGAACCAGTTTTCTTAAATGGTTCCATAAATGCCTAGATCAATCATAATAATGTTAATTAATACCAGGCATCTATTTGACACTTTACTGTTTCATACACTGTTTTCACATTTATTATCTGAGCAGATACTTGCCTATGTGGAAACAAGCCTGAGATAATCTTTGTATAGATGAGGAAATAGAGATGTAGAACACCTAAATGCATTTCCCAAGGTCACCTTGCTAGTAAATCAGAGGTGGTCCAACTCCTAATTCAATATTTTCTTAATAACTCACTTAAATATGTGGTTCTCTAGAGTCTAGATAATAGTCTTCTTGTTTTTGGCAGGTGCAGAGACTACTGTTGTCTACCTAACATCTATTATCCCCTTTTTTCTTAGTAAGCAAAACTGATTCTATTTGGTATTGCAAAGTGCTCAGCTAGGACAGTACATATCCCAGCCTTCCATGTGGCAAGTTATGGCTATGAGTCTAAGTTCTCTTCAAATATATATAAGTGGAAATGCACAGGATTATGAGAAAGTATTTTAGAAGTCACTAACTTCATTGGAAAGTGGATCCTTTTGCCTTCCCAACTGCTGCTATCTGGAATGGGGATGTGATTGATGGCTGGAGCTCTAGCAACCATCTTGGGCCATGAAGTGACTTTGAGGATAAAAGCCTGAGTTCTTAAGTCACTCTTTCAGCCCTGAACTGCTTACCTCTAAACTTTGCTTTCAGCTATATTGAGGTATAACTGATGAATATAAGTTTTACATATCTAAGGTATATAACTTTATTTTTTGATATACATATATATTGTGAAATTACCACAATCCAACTAATTAACACATCCATTACCTCCCAAAGTTACCATTTTCTCTTGCTCTCTTTCTTGTGGTGAGAGTACATAAGATCTACCCTCTTCACAAATTTCAAATGTACAATCTAATATTGTTAGCTGTAGTTACATTGCTCTACAGTAGATCCCAAGAACTTATTCATCTTGCAGAACTGAATGTTTGACCAACATTTCCTCATTTTTCCCTCCCTCCCAACTTCTGGCAACCACCATTACACTCTCTGCCTCTATGAGCTAGACTTCATTTTGAACATGACTTCATTTCATTTAAGCCCCCATCCTTTTGGTTTTTCTGTTAAATGCAACCAATAACTGATACAAGACAATAATATTTCTTTATGCAAGGTGCACAGCCAAGACTCCCCATCTCCTAGATATGGAGGAAATGGGTTCTTTTCCACTGATCACTTAAATTCAGTCCCCATTGTGAAGTCAGTTTGCATTAGAGATAATTTCACAGGATGGCAGGGTTGGGAGGTAAGTGACTTCTCAAGCTGAGGTCCTCCCTTGCAATATCCTTAAGCCATGGAATCACTGTGCACATTTCCTCCATTGCCATGCCTACAGTCTGATGCATGACATTTCTTTCTTACCTTGTTCTTTTAATGCCAGCCCAGAAGATTGCCGACTGCATCTATATACACTCCATTAGCATCGAGGCAAATGGGTGGCTGGAACCCCCTGGCCAGGCAAGTCAGCTGAAGCAGATTGATGTGCTAGAGCAAACTGGAGACTTCCCGAGCAATCTGGGAAAACCTGGGGACAGCTCCACGGCTTGGATTCCCAGAGACAGTTTAATGTCCGCATCAGCGGGCCCCACATTGGCAGCCTCCTACCTCAACTTCAGCTCCACACCCGCTGACATTTTCCTTTCCTTCAAATTGGCAGCGGGAGCCAGGGAAAACCTAAATTTAACCTCCGGAGAATATACCATATGACATTTGTGGGCCTCGCATGTTCGGTTTAAGACTTTGAAAGCTAATTTAGCCATGCGATGCCTCTGTAAGTGATGAGGGTTGATACACCTGAACTTCTGTCATTGTTAGCCACTGTGGTTTCACTGTCTCTTGAGACTTCATTCCTTAATAACTGCTGTCTTAAGCCCCAGAGGATAGCACTAATGAGTATTTGAAAATGCCAGGTTCTTGGCACTGTGTGCTGATTTATAAAAAAAAAAAAAAACGAAAAAAAAAAACCTAAATAACACCCATCAGTGTAATGGTCACTCAGTGAGGGGATGGGGGATGTATTATGCATGACTTGCCTTGTCATTTCCGTCTCCCCCTTGAATTCCCACATTCTAAGTACAAGCAATTAAGTGGCTCCTGGACCAAATCTTAATTAATTCAAGGTTCTGCCACCCAGGCCCTGAAATAAAATGCCCTATAAGCAATGCATATAAAAAGTCATTAAGCCATGAAGGGGACAGTAATGCAAGGATTAGCTTTGGGGAGATCAATGATGGCTGCTCAGTGACAAATCTCCCTTCTTAGTCTGGGCTTCCCAGCACACAACGTTGCTGTTCAAGTTTGAAATCTTAGTTGTGAGTTCCCAGAATCCACCATAAAACATCTAGGAGTAAACAAATCTATTAGTAATTCCTTAGGGGAAAGGTATTTCTTATTTGTCTTTGTATTTTCAACATCTAGCCCATAATGGTGTTCGCTGAGTTTGGGTTAAGCTGAACACAACTGACCAACTTTCTGAACTCCTGATATTAGCACCAATGTTCACACTGCCTGGCAAGTCTTGATGGTGGTTTTGCTTATTATAGGATGTCAACCAATTGGTGTATATGAAGATGGGGAACCTGTTGGTTTTGGGATTGCTGCACCTAGAAAATGCCATCTTTTTTTTTTTAAACAGTGAGGAGCTCTGTCTATATTTGATGTGATCTTCATACATTGCTCCAAAAATCACATTGACATTTCTGTTTCCTCCATAGCATTTAAAGTCTTTAAAGTGACAAAGTAATCTTGAGCACAAATAGCAGGATTTCCATCTGGCATGCAGATTACCACTGCCAGCTATTTGGCTGTGAACATTATCAAAATGTGTCTGTCCATTTATGCCTTTGCTGGGCATACTAACTTCTATTTTTCAAAACTGCCTAGTGAATGTCAATATTAGCCAATGTGAGAAATTAACCAGCACAAACCTATTCAGCAGGTCTACCTTACATGCTGCAGAGCAAAGCTCAAGGCATTACCATTGTCAGTGGAGAACAGTACATTTATTCTCAGTGTTTTTTGTGTCTGTTGTAAACATGGTTGTTTCATGCTAGCCTGAGACCTTGGAAACCTTGCCAAGGCTCGTTTCTCTTTTTTTATGGACATAAATCTCCCTGGTTAAAAAAACAGCACAGTTGCAAGAAAGGAGAGAAGAAGAAAAAGAAGAGAACCTCAAAACAACAGCAGATAAGGAAGCATCAGAAAAAACAAGTTAATAATTTATTTCCAGTATGTATAGCACCGAACTCAGGGAGAAGTCCTCCAATCCAATAGGGGGCAGCAGAGATGCAGGATCAATTTTGAAAAGAACATCTTCAGAGAAAACATACCAATGGTCAACAAGTACAGGAAAAGGTGCACCATGTCACTAATCATCAGGGAAATGAAAGTCAAAACCACAATGAGATATCATCTCACACCTGCTAGAGTGGCTATCATCAAGAAAACGAGATAAGTGTTGGCAAGGATGTGGAAGAAATGGAACCCTTGTCTTGTGCACTGTTGGTGGGAATGAAAATTGGTGAAGCTGCTGTGGAAAACACTACGGAGGTCCCTCAAAAAATTTTAAAATAGAATTACCATACGATCCAGCAATTCCACTTCTCGGCATTTATCTGAAGGAAATGAAATTGCTACCTTGCAGAGTTATCCACATCCTCATGTTCACCACATTTTATCACAATAGCCAAAACATAGAAACAAACTAAATATCTGCCCACAGATAAATGGGTTAAAAATGCGGTATATACACAACAAAATATTATTCAGCCATGCAGAAGAAGGAAATCCCTCCAGTTGCAACAACATGGAGGAAATTTGAGGGCATTATGCTAAGTGAAGTAAGTCAGAGAGAGAAAGACAAATATGTCTGATCTCACATGCAGAATCTAAAAAAACTGAAATCATAGAAACAGAGTAGATGGATGGTTGCCAGGGTTTGGGGGGCAAAGAGGAGACATGGGTAATGGTGGCCAAAGCATACAGACATCCAGTTATAAGATGAATAAGCTGTGGGGATGTCAAGCCCATTGTGGTGACTCAAGTTAACAACACTGCATTGAACTTTGCAAAGAGAGTAGATTTGGAAAGTTCTCACCACACAGACAAAAAGGGTAACTATGTGAAGTGATGGATGTGTTAATGAACCTTCCTGTGATAATCATTTGCAATGTATGTGTGGTTCAAACCATCACATTGCACACTTTAAATATACAATGTTTCATGTCAGTTATGTCTCAAGAAAGCTGGAAAATAAAGAAAGGACATCCTCACTTCAGGGAAGTGGCTGCTCATGGGGAAGAGACTTTGATTTTGGCATTTCAAAGAGCTCCACTTAATAAAAGAAAGAAGGTGGGGTTTCCAGAAACTGCAGCAGAGGTGCAATCAAGGTCAAAGAGAAGAAATGCAGAGGAACAGCCCTGATACTAACTCCTGCTTTGAGGAAATGTGCTCCCTGAACTGTTAGAACTCCCAGTGTGAATTTGAGCTGATGGGCTTAATGTGCAACGGGAGGCAGTTTTCAAAGCAGTAGCTACTAAGAAGTGGCTGCCTTAAGAACTGAGATTTCTTTAATCCACTCCTCATCAACATATATTTGTTCTGGATGGCTAAGAGATTTCTGGAACCTGCAATCACAATTAACAAATAAACCTTCTGAGGGAACAATATTGTGCCTCTGAAAGTTTCAAACACAGTAGACTGCTGCTTTTTTCTTTATTGGCAAGAACTCCATTTGGCATGGTTTTATCTTGTGCTCAATCCATCAACAATTCAAGAGAATTAATAATGTATTTATATCACATGCTAGTAGTAGCATAAAATGATCCATAAATGTTTAATAAATACTCTGTAATGCTTTTGGAACACATGTTATAAGTGATAAATAAATAACAATGGATCCTTATGAAATATTTATCCTCAGCATGGTTACTGTTACATTATAACCTCTATAAGCCATTACTCACAAAGTGAACTGAGTTCTCAAAGTTGTAGATGTGTTTAGTCTGCCATCCATAGTGAAACGTGCAACACTTAAAATGAGGTAAAGACACTAGAAACAGTCGTTGACGAATTATAACTGTCAGAGTGACTGGTCATCATACTTAGCAGTTCACAGAAGTGAATGTTTGCCAACAGTTTAATAAACTATGGCTTCTGAAAAACTGGGCCCCGGTATCTTACAAACATTGTGGGCTCTTTTTTTCTTTAAATTTGTTTTTCTATTTTTTTTTATTGAGATATAGTTGACATACTATATTAGTTTCAGGTGGGCAACAGAGTGATTTGACAATCATATACATTATGAAGTGCTTGCCACAGTCAGCATAGTTACTCTCTGTTCTCATACAGAATTATTGTAATATCATTGACTCCAGTCCCTATGTTGTACTTTTCATCCTGTGACTTATTTGTTTCATAACTGGAAGCATGTACCTCTTTGTCTCCCTTGCCTATTTTGCCCATTCCCCTACCTCCTCCCCTCTTGTGATGAATCCTTTCCCCACCTCCAGCTCCTCAAAACCAGTGAATGACCTGTTCTCCATCTTTAAAGATTTGCCTTTTCAAGAATATCATCATAAATGGATTCATAATTGTAATGCCTTTGACTCTGGCTTCTTTCAGCCTAATACATTTGGAATTTATGCGGCAGATGTAGCAATAGCTCATTCCTTTTTTATTGCTGAGTAATATTCCAGGGTGTGGGTCTATATTGTTTATTCATTCACCAATTGAAGGGCATTTGGATTGCTGGTCAACAGTTTTTGGCAATTCTGAATAAATCCGCTATTAACATTTGGTTACAGGCTTTTGTATGAACATAAATTTTCATTTTTATAGGGTAGATACCTAGGAGTGGGCTGCTGAGTCATACGGTAAATATGTGCTTAATTTTATAAGAAAATGCCAAACTGAATTCCCAAGCGGCTGCACTGTTTCAGTTCCCATCAGCAATGTATGAATCCTGGTTGTCCTGCAACATCATTAGCATATGGTATTGTCACTTATTTTTTAATTAGCAAGGGGACTTGGGGATGCCAATCAATGCAAACATTTTTTTATGTAGCCACATCAAAATGGAGAAATGTTTGGGTTTTATGTAATACGAACCAAAAGCATCCCTGAGTTTTAATCCTTGCCAGTTGGGCATGAAAAGTGTCCAGCTGGACAAAGGATGAGGAGAATCTCAGGGATGAACTGCACTTGTCAGCTATGTGTGATGCTTGTTAATAAAATACAGCTGCAGATCATCTTAAAAGTTGCCTTTTAAAAAGCTGTATAAAGATTCGACTTCAAATTAACCACTTCAAATATGGCAAATAGCCTTACAGATGGCATTCTGACAGGTGTTTTTCCTTTTTTTCTTTTCTAATCCTTACTAACCAGTGAATTAGGTTTTATATGGAAAGTGTTTATGTCCTCATTATACAGATAGGAAACACGAGCTGAGAGAGAGATTCTAAATCCAGCAATCATTTAATGAAAACTTACCAGGTGCTGAACACTTCAACTCATAGAATCCTTATAGCAACCCTAAGAGACAGGCATTACAGTATGCATTCTACAGATGAGAAAAATTAATCTTGGGGAGGTTGAATAACTTACTCAATCTTGCCCAGCTAATAAGGAGCAAAATAAGGTCTTAAACTCAGGTTTGTCTGACCACAAAGTCCCACACATTTTCCAAGGCTGTTTGGTGCCAGAAGTATATTAACATTCTAAAGTGACCTGTGCGTATATGGTCACATGGTTTTCAATAAGGATGCCAAAACCATTCAATGGGGGAAAGAATAGTTTTTCAACAAATGATGCTGGGAGCAAAAGAGTGAAGTTTGACTGCTTCCTTACATCATATACAAAAATGAACTCAAAATGGATTAAAGCTCAAACTATGAAACCCTTAGAAGAAAAGCATGATGACACTGGATCTGACAATGATTTCTCAAGTGTGACCCTAAAAGCACAGGCAATAAAAAAGAAAAATAGATCAGTTGGACTAATCAAAATAAGAAAACTGTGTGCTTCAAAGGGCACTATCACATGTGAAAGCAGCCTGTGAATGGGAGAAAATGTTTGCAAATCAACTACGTGATGAAATATTAATATCTGGAATGTATAAAGAACTTCTCACAACTAAACAACTACCACCACAAAAACCCATTTAAAAAATGGGCAAAGGACTTGAACAGATATTTCTCCCAGAAGATACACACCTGGCTGACCTGCAACTGATGGTGGTTAACATGGCCAATCATTATGTAAATGCAAATCTAAACCACAATGAGAGAACACTTCATACCCACTAGGATGGCTACTATCAGAACAAGTGGAGGATGTGAAGAAATTAAAACCCTTGTGCATTGTGGTGGGATTGTGAAATGGTGCTGTGCTGTGGAAACAGCAGGCCGTTCCTTAAAAATCTAAACGTAGAGTTACCAAGGACTCAGTAATTCTGCTTCTAGGGGTATACACCAGAGAACCGAAATCAAGGGCTCAGAGTGATATTGGTACACCAGATCCATAGCAGTATTATTACAACAGCCAAAAAGGTAGAAATAACCCAAATATCTATGGATACTTGAGTGGATACCCAAGGTGCCACCCACTCCCCCAACAAGCATGCACAATAAATCTGATGTGTGATGCAACACGGGTGAACCCTGAGGACACTGCACTATGAGAAATAAACCAGCCATAAGAGGACAAATATTATATAGTTCTGCTTTTGTGTGATACCTACAATAGTCAGATTCATAAAAGTAGAAAGTAGAATAGTGATTACCAGGGGTAAGGGAGTTATGGTGGAACAGACACCAAATTTCATCTTGAGAAGATGAACACGTTCTGGAGATGGATGGCAGTTGCACAACAATGGGAATGGACTAAATGCCACTGCACTTAAAAATGGTTAAAACAGTAAATTTTTATGTTTTGTATATTTGACTACAACTTAAAAGTCCCCTAAAATGAGAAAGATTGTCATATAAGGTTCAAAAATGACTCACATAGGGTCCCATGAAAAAGAAATAAAAGTAGTAGGCTGAGGATGCTTGATAAAAAGTCTCTAAGAAGCCAGAGATCAGAGGGGCAGGGTGGAGGAAGGAGGTGTCCTAGGGGGCTCACAACGCATGCAAATGACTTTTTGCATCCTCGTGTTTTTCCCAGGGAAAAATAATTCTCACCCTGCAATATGCCAAGACTCAACATTTTCCTTCTGTTATTCCAACCACCAGCCACTCCTTAGGTCTAATATTCATCAGCTCTTATAATTAAATGGGGACACGTTGAAAAGATGGCACATTAATTAAGGATGCATTACCCTGGACCACTGCAGAGTTCCTCGTGCAAGAGTTACATTAATAGTAAAAAAATCAGCTCCTCATTATTAGGGAGGACAAGGAGGGCTAAGAACAAGATCCTCATTTTCTGCTAGATATTATTGCTGCGCCGATTTAATGTCTTGGATCTTAAGCTCTTCTTGAGTTCAGTGAAGCTTCACAACTATTAAAATACTCAGAATTCAACGGATACACCAAAAAGAAAATGGAAACTCATCTACATAAGAAAGGATGGGAGAGAGCAGGTGTCATCGGCCGTTGCCAGATCTTGGCTTTTCAGCAAGGCCCAGTCGTGCAGAATGAAGGCACTACAATAAATGGCATCTCTTGAAGGCAAGGGCTTGCTTTGGGAAATCGGGATAAAGTGATGCATGTAGATGCAACAGTCTAGCAGGGAGTGTGTGAATGTGGGGAAGGGGCCCGGAGAGGGGGGGAGGCGATGCTTTGTTAAGGACTTAGAGAACTCCTGTGCTTCCGGCAGTGTAAGCTCTCTGTCCCACTCCTGTCCCCTTAAACCTAAAAAGACATATTCGCCATGCTCCTTCCAGCGCATGCAATCAAGTCTCAAATGTCATATGTTATCTAGGCCAGGAGCTTACAACTCCCAGATGTTCGAGAGTCAGGGAGATCCCGTCAATGGAGAAGTGGGTCAGGTCTGAAGAAACACACCTGATACATCATAAGTCTGATACAGAGTAAACGTTCCGTAAATTGTAACCATTTATTTTTTTTCCATTTTTTAGGTTTATGACTTGGACATCACAATTTAGTATCAAGGAGTTTCCTTCGGAAACCTCTTACTTTGTGTTTAATCTAAATTTAATTTGTCTCATTAATATTCATATCTACTTCCAAAGAAAAAGAAATGAGTTTATTATGAAAGCCCACAGGCACACAGAATAGGAGAGAAAGGAAAGGGATGAACTGGTGACTGGATGGAGCAATATGTGGAAGGTGCTGAGCTTCCTGGCGGCCAGAACGAGGCAGGGAAATTGCACATTCAGAACTTTCACTGTCTGATGCATAATTGATTTTATCAGGTCACCAAGGACATGAAACTCTTTAACTGGAGTCTGGGTTTTTAAGATGGGACCAGGCATGTCCAGGAAAAGAATGCTATACAGAGGGAAGAGCTGAACAGACATCCCGAGGAAGTTACAGTCAGCCTGGTGATGACCACATGGGCGTGGATGGGTAACTGATATGTTTGTACTCCCTCATTCGGCCAGTATTTATTGAGTGCCTACTATATCCTAGAGACTGTTTGAGATATTTGAGATTAAGGAATGAATAAAGATTTCTACTCTTATTCTGGCAGAAGAGAGAAAATATGCAGGCCATGTTGTAAACAAGAGCAGTGAGTGTCAGGTGAGAAGGGATGTACGTTAGAGGATAAAGAGGAAATCAAAGCCCGGGCAAGGGGGTTGGGCAGGAGATGGAAATAGTGGCAATGGCTCCTTTATCTCAAGATTGTTCTAAGATTCAAATGAAATTGTGGAGGCGAGACAGTTTCACAATTTATTTTGTGAAAGTCAGTGGTTAAAATAATTGGGAGGTTGTTTTCAAAAACCACACGCACGCGCACACACACACACACGCACACACACACACACGCATGCGCGCGCGCACACACACACAGACACACACAGACACACACAGACACACACACACACACACACAAATATTTAGCTTTTGGAATACTCCAAAGGACACAGCTACCCTGCTTTTTCTCCTAGTAAATGACCATCTGTTGTGAGGGGATTATCCTTGGTTCCCAGCCAGCAGCAATTAGGAGATGACATTTCAGGAGATGAAAAGGAATAGAGATATGACCCCCGTGCCTCGGCAGGTACCCCTTGAGTTCCTGCTCCGTTGCTGACACCGGTAAGGCCACAGTGGTCTGTTAACCAATTACAGCCTCTCTGCTGGTCACCAGTAGCTACTGCTTTCTCCACATGCCATGACTGCAAGGCAAATCACACCATCTCTTTCCTTCATGAGAACAGGCGCATGATGGGGAAAGACTCAGACTGGCTAATGCAATGCTCATCCCAATGGAAGCAGTGCACACCAGACAAATTCTATGATTAACTACCAATGGAGTCAAGCAAACAACCAAATGCCTTGTGTAACGTTTCCTTTGAATTCCTTGTTTCTTTACAGAGCTACATGACCCTTGATTCCATCAAGTTCTAGGCTGACGAAATGGAGGAGCCCATAGGATTCCTGTGGGGCTGGAGGTGGGGTGCACTAGTAAGAAGGCATTAAGGGTGCCTGAAGGTTTCTGTTCTTTGCATTTAAAACAATCAGGCTGGCCTCAGGTGGGAGGGGAAAGGCGGTGGATAGCGGATGTGTGGGGCAGGATCTGGAGTTCAGTTTTGGGTATGCTGAGTTTGAGATATCAGACTGATGGGTAGCAGTGTGAAGAAGGGAGGTAAATCTCTGAGTCTGGTGTTTGGGACAGTTGCAGGCTGGAGATCCAAATCTGAGTTATCAGATATATGGTGTTGCATGAGACAGAATGAGTGCAGACGGAGAAGAGAGGAGGGTCCGGGACTGAGGCCTGAGTCATTCAAATACTAAGAGGAAAAGAGGGGAGAAGAGAGAAGGCAGTAGAGGAGAGAAAGCCACAACAAATTGTGAGGTGTGGGGGGGGAAACACCAGGAGGAAGACATCCCAGAAGGCGGATCCGAGCGTCCAGGGGGAGGAAGGGATCTGTGCCTAATATTGCAACGTTATAATCTGTAGTTTAGTGGGTGCCTACAGTGTCTCCCATTCTGTGGGAGGTGCTGCCGCTGAGCCTCAGTCAGCCCAGGAACGTGAGAGCAGGAAGCACGGTCCCGGGAGTGCTGACCAAGAGCTCAGGGACACTGGGTAGCCGTCCAAAGTCATGTCGCTTTGAATGCCTGAGCTCGGATGCAAACCCCAAGCCCAGCTTGGATCCCCAAGCTTCACTCCATCTGTTCATGTGTCTCCTCATTACACTCCCTCCCCCAAAGGGTGGAAAGGTCAGGAGGTGAGGGAAAGAGAGTTTTAGGGATTTGCATATTCATTTTCTGTTATCCTTCACAAATTTATCAGTGGAAAGAAGCTTGAGGAGTTCCATACCATACTGTGCTTGAATTATTGACAACCATTCTTTTTCTAGCCAGGAAAAAAGCACCATTTGGTAGAAATAAAGCCCCTCACTCCCACTCTACCTTTCTGTTATTAAAAAAAGCCGTGGAATTCTGTGCCTGTTATTTTACACTGTAAGTGATGAGGAGTTAGAAAATTGTTAGATAGCAGGTGACAAATTGCAATCTGATGGGCCAACATGAACCTATAAAAATGTTATCAGGATGGTATTAAACAGTCTATTCCTTACTTAGCATCCAGGCAGGAAATTGGAGCTGTTCTTGCTGGGATATCTCACACTTTGATATTTTTCATTTAGATAATGCTTTTGAAAAGTTAACTGGATTACTGGTAATTTGTCTTCCAAGATGAAGGACCTGAGCTCTTGGCTCAGAGTATCTTTTTCCCAGTTCTTAGCAAAATGCACTTGGTACTTTCTGGAATTTCTGGGACTTTTCGGAGTGCAATGATTTTTTTTTTGTTTCATCTGCTCCAAGTCTGCTTTAAAAAGGAAAGAAAGAAAGAAAACCATGAATTCAGAATTTATGTGGCAGCTGGAGTTGAGGTGCAGTTGGGTCTCTGAGTGTCTTATTACGTGGCATGAAGTGTGTCTCTGTAGTCCGTTATGACCTCAAGGCTCAGAACAATGCCTGTTACAAAGAAGGGATCTTAGTCACATTTGTTGAATGTATGTTTCATTTTTTTATATTAAGCCTTCACTTGGTATGATACCCAACACAGAATGTGTGCCAATTAATATCTGTTACATTGAACGGCTCAGTTTATAGGTGAGTAACAACTCCCTGTGCACAATCATCTCAATAAAATTTCACCTCTATTTCTCATAGATCTTATGGAGCTGAGATGCCTCTGCTTTCTAAGACTGGGCTTTTTTTTTCCTGCAGAAGGGGAACACCTGTTCTTGTCTAAAAGTAGAATTAGAGGTGGTAAAATATGGGTGGTGTTTGGTAAGTGGGGTGGGGGGGGATAATTTTAAGTGCAGTCGCTAAATTGTACATAGAGGCCAAAAATAATTCTTAAAGGAAAAACTGTATCATACGAAGATAATAGCATAAAAAACCATCTGGGTTTGACTCTCCGATCATATTTGCAGAGCCTGACATGAAAGGAAAAGGGGGTGAAGAAATTTCTTCTTTTATTCGTAAAAGTTATTGAAGCATGTGTGCCCATGCTGTGTGCTTGCTGCTGCAGTGACCGTGGGGACAAATCAGAGGGCCTGACCTCAGGAGACTTACATTCTATTCAGCAAGACAGACTACAAAGAAGTTAAAATATATAGGGTTGTGGAGATGAGTCACACTAATCCCCTGTAAATGATTCTCTTGGGGAAATCAATATTAGCCAGCAACAGAGTAAAAATAAGATGCAAGAAATAAAGTATGCTACTCACATCATCGGGAAAGTAACATGATAGATTTTGGTACCAATTCCAGTGTGGTGGGAGGGTCCCCACACCAATAAGCAATTCTTGAACAACAGCTGGGGGTCCTACAATTCAACTCCACTCTGACATTATCTTCCTGGAGAGGGCATCAGATTCCAGAGGTTAAGCCTTACAAAACTGCCCCACCCCCACCCCTCAGACACCAATCCCAAGCCCAGGTTATCACCAGTGTTTCTGAACAACTGGCTCCAGACTGGAGGTTCTCACGACCACCTCCTTAGACTTCAGACACCAGATGCAAGCCCAGATTGTCACTATTCTTGACCAACTGGCTATAAATCAGAGGTTCCCAAGTCCCTCTCCTTGGGTTCAATTAATTAGCTAGAGTAGCTCACAGAACTCAGAGAAACATTTTACTTACCCATTTACTGGTTTTATAAAAGGATACATAATCCTAGGAACAGCCAGGTGGAACAGATGCACAGAAAAAGGCATGCGTAAAGGGTGTGGAACTTCCTGCCCTTTCCGAGTGGGACACTCTTCCCAAATCTCCATGTGCTCACCAACCTGAAAGCTCTCTGAACCCAGTCCTTCTGGGTTTTTATAGAGACTTCATTACACAGGCATGATTGATTAAATCATTGGCCACTGGTGATTATTCAACCGCCAGTCCCTTTCCTTCCCTCATAGGTTGGGAGTTGGGGGTTGAAGTGCTAGCGGGCATGGAGAAAAGAGGGTGGTGATTGAAAGTTCCAATCCTCTAATCAGGTGGTTGGTTCCCCTGCCAAACAGTCCCCTTTACTTACTAAGCTCCAAAAGTCATTCCATTAACACAACAGAAGACACCTATATAGCTCTCACTTCTTAGGCAATTCCACGAATTTTAGGAACTCTGTGCCACAAGTGGGCACAAACACCAAGTATAAAATCACAATGTTATCATACATGGTAATGAAACTCAATCCATATGGGACAGATCAGAAAGCCAAAAGAAATTTCACGGAGGCGTTAAAAATGAAACAGAGGAACAAAATGCAGACAAAAAGCAAAAGATAAAATGGCACATACAAGAATAAATGTATTAGGAAAGATAACAAGTGTCCATGATTTAAACTTCCCTGTTGAAAGAGAAAAAATTCTCCTACTAAGAAAAAAAGTCAAAATTAAAAAAATAAAATTCAACCACATGTAAAGGAAGTGACATAAAAAGTTAACATCAATAAGACAAGGAAATCTTTATCGGAAAAAGAAAGAGCTCGGAATTCTGCTTACAAAAGAGACAAAGCAAAATTCATGAAATGCAGCAAGGGTCATCTTACATTGATAAAACATGCAATCTGCAATAAAAATATGATGGCTGTGATAATTTCTCTACCAAACAACACAGTTCACTATGTAAATGAATCAAATGGTTTTAAAATTTGTTTTCTTGTGTTCTCAGTTATTTATTTTTTTTTAGCACATGGAAGGATGGCATTAGCACCCCTTGAGATGGAGAAAGTGTGGGTAGAGTTTTGGAGGAAGATTAAGATCTCAGTATGGGGCATGCTGTGCCTGAGATATCTGCTAAACCTCCAAAAATGTGCCCCGTGAATTTGTAGAGTATGAGAGACAAAGTCTAGAATGGCATTTTTGAAGACATAAATGAGAGGCTGAAGATGGAAGAAGAGATCATAGCTATTTATAAAACACCAACTGTGTACCAGGAATTCAGCAAGACGTTTTGTAAAGTAAGTTATTTTATAAATACTCTAGCAGCTCTGATTATTTACTATCATTAATTGAGCACGTACTATGTCCAGACACTGTGTTTAGAGAGGTAAATAAGACATAGTTGGTGCCTTAAAGGATCTCAGTGTAGGAATTATTATTGCTATGTAACACCAGTGCTAACCAAGTCTAGTGAGGTCAAGAGGAGTGAGGTGGCTTGTTCAATGGCCAGACCCAATAAATGCCATTATTGGGAATCACAGTTATAGATTTGTGTCCTAAGAGCCACCACTCTCTGCAGTCCTCTATGATGTCCTTATCAGCCCTCCCTTCTGTCTTGGAGAGGGGAAAGCTGCTAATTTTGCAGAATAATACTCAAGACAACCAACCCACAGACTTCTCACATGCCTGCAATTTTTAATGCTTCTGAACGAGCACCGGCCGTTTTGTTGCAAACCAGTCTTGGCAATTATTTAAAGCAGGACTTCTGAAGGACTCATTGTGTTATCATCTTGATAAAGCTCCATTTCCACTGAACGGTTGGAGTTCCAAGTCCTCATCTTTTCAGACCTCCTCTGTCACATGTGAGTGGCTTCCTAATGGGATCAGAAAGGCAGGCCACATGCATCCCAGGGCCTGCCTCGAAAGAACCGAATGTTCACGGGCAACCGATGAAGCTGAATGTGAGAAGCAACCGGTTTTCTCCATTCTCCTCATTGCCCAGATGACAGCCCAGAAAACCTGAGACCGTGCAAAGCAATATTGGTTACAGAGTTTCCACATGGAAAAGGTTATAGCGCTATTGGAGAAGGCAGACCAGAGAAGGTGGCCTTTAGAAATGAGGCCTTCCAGATAATTTAACCTCTTGAAGTGAATGTTAATATTTACATTATCTTGTTAACATCGTTGCGCTCTTTCCTCTGTCTGAGATGGGAGCCTGCAGGTTCAAATATTTTAAATGGATGTTCCTTTGAGAGAAACTTGTCTATAAAGAGCACAGCCTATGTATCTGTCTGTCTGAATTTGAATTCATCATGGCCATTTATTTTGCTGGATACTCTTGGGCTTGTTAGGTACTGGGCCTAAATCTCTCATCTGTAAAATGGGAAACCCATCCCCTTATTTACTAAATTACTGGGAGGATACACTGGGCTCATTTACTGAGACTATCTACTGCTTGGCACTCTGGGTACCCATTGGTACTCAATAGGGTGGAACTATTAACAGCTATTTTTGTTACTATTGTCACAGCTAATTCTAAGTTGTCACAAGCAGAGGTAAATCCCTCTTGTTTTGTTCACTTTCTCTTTTAAAGAAGTCCCAATGTTGTTCTTATGAGCACACGGTCTCTTTACTGGCACTTTATACGTCTCATGACACTGGCATCTGCTGTGAGAGGTGGATCACGTGGTGGTCCGGAAATCAGATGTTAGATCTGGACTGAGCTCAAATCTTGGCATTATCAAATTCTACCTTTATGACCTTAAAAATAAATCTACCCTCTCTGTGCCTTGATTTTTCTCTCCTTTAAACAGTGGTAGTTATGGTATCCATCTCATGGTGTTCTTGTGTGTTTTAAGGTAGTTAACACAAGAATAGTGCTAGTTGCCTGGCGAACAGTACATTCAATAAACCACAGTGATTTTCAGATCATTGGAATTTGATTGCATATGATATGACAGAAGGCATGCGATGCTATTCTCATTTGTAAGGTGGAGAAACTGAGTCAGAGAGCAGCCTGTAGGGATGGCCAAAGCCACTCACCTAATCTGTAGCCATCCAGTACCTGCATGGCAGCCTTCTGATTCCTGAAGCAGTTCCATTACCCAAGAGAAGTTCTAGCTGCTGGAGCTCCGGCCAGGATTTATTTCAAAGGCTGCTTCCGGCACGCATGCTCCCTCATCCCACCATTGTTGAGGGATGTTATGCTGCGAGCCATGTATCTTCTTCGACATGCTCTGCTCTTGAGGAAACGCTCCTAATTACTGTGGCTGTGTTCTCCGTGATTGCAATGTGTCATGACATTTCCAAGACGTAAGTTTCTTCGAAAAAGGCATTAGCACCAGGCGAGTGAAGCCGCTCATTTTTCAAACTTGGGACCTGTCGTTTGCCCTGCTCGGTGCTGGTGAAGCCTGAACGCACTGTTTAGCGAGCACCATCAGGTCACCGAAGTTCACCCCCATGGGCACGTTTGGCTGCTCTCCCTCTTGAAGATCAGCGGCTGAGAATGTGCAAATGTGCCTGCAAGTCCGCCCACACTCACTCATATGCACACACACACACACTTGGCACTAAGCACCCTCATTCTCTTTCAGGCTTTCTGAATTCCCAGTTCCCACCTGAAACCTAATCCACTCCCCGCTCCCCTGGAGCCACTGACACCCCACTTACAGACTGCACTTCCCCCTGTCCACCACTTGCCACTTCGGAGATGGATTACATCCTTCCTGGTTCCCCGTAAGTACTAGCCAGGTTATCAATTGCAAGCAAAAGAAACTTTTCTCATTTAAGCGGCTGTGGAATTTACTGGAAAATTCTCAGCACACAGAATCACCAACCTCAAGAAATAGGCAGGAGCAGGGGGAGGCAGCACAGTTGGAACCACAGGCAAATTCATGCCACAGCGGGCAGCCAGGCGGGTACCACTCTTACACTGAAGCTGGATGCTGCTGTGTGCCCCTCAGCCCAGGTGCATTCTGGTTGGATGCCTCTGATTGGCTAAACCCTGGTCATGTGCCTCTAATGTAGCTGCAAGGGAGGCTGAGGAAGTGAGGAATAGCTGTATTCATTTCCTATGGCTGCTACAACAAAGTACCACAAGCTGGGTGGCTTAGAAAAACGGGAATTTATTGTCTCAGTTCCAGAGACTAGAAGTCCAAAGTCAAGGTGTCAGCACAGCTGTGTTCTCTCTGAAAGCTCTAGAAAAGGATCTGTTCCAGGTCTCTCTCCATATTCCAGTAGCGTCTGGCATGCCTTTGCTTTCCTTGTGTCTTGCCCCACTGTCTTTCTTGTCTTCATGTCTGTCTGTGCCCTTATCCCCTTTATAAGGACAGTCACACTGGATTAGAGACCACCCTAATGACTTCATTTTGACTATTTGTGCCAGGACCCCAGTTGTAAATGAGGTCACATTTGGAGATACTGGGGTTTAGGATTTGAATATATCATTCTGGGGGAACATAGTTCACTCCTTAACACTGTCCTTTCAGTTTACTTGGTAGGAGGAGGACTGTGGTGGCTCCCAAGTGTGCTGTACGCCGCGGTGAATCTTTTACGCATATGAAGGGTTCCAGGGGAGGCAGCCCAAACATATTAACAAAAGCCTCAAATATCCATTATACCTTCACCCTAAGGATTCAATACTTCAAACTTCTTAAGTTAGTACCTAAAGTTCTCCTCCCTGACCTGGCCCCTTCTCTCTTTCCCTTATTTTCTGACACTCCCTAAGATATTCCCTAGCCTGATATAGAGAACTACCTACCATTTCCTGAATACTAAAAAAAAATTTCTGGCGTACAACAAGCTCCACATAATGAATGGTACAACTAGGTACATTTAGCGATAAGTATATACCTGGGAAGTTATCTCCACGATCTATGTCATCAACCTACATATCACCTCCAAACATCTCCTGCCTCCTATATTATTATTATTGTTGCCATTACTGTTATTTTGTGATAGCAACACTTGATAAAAGATCTACCCTCTCAGCAAATATTTACATATGCCATGCAGCAGAAACTACAGGCACTATGCTGCACAGTCTAAAACTTACTCATCTCCAGAATACTTTGTAACAGAATTGATGAACTACTAAGAAAAAAATCTAATGATTTGAGCATTTCATCCCTTCCATCCCTAGGACCACGAGGCTATGTAAGGGGCTGCCGATAGGAGATAATGAGTCATCCATGATCAAAAGCTCATGGAAGGAAGCACCGATGTCTGAGGAAGACGAGAAAGCTTCCCCAAGACTAGTAAGTGGTGGGAATTTAGACAGATACAGAAAGAGTGAGGACCAAGCATTACTGGTCTCATAGCAGCAGGGCAGGTGGACCCAGAGGGGAATGTGTGTGTGAGGGACAATTAGGAGCATTAGACCCTGTGGGGCTTTAGGTCTGGAGGAACAGGGAACCTTGCAGGGCAAATAAGCATATTAATGGTAACCAGTGTAGCACATGGACTGGAGCCCTTTGTCCCAGGTTCTAGAATACTCCACGTAAAAACCCCAGAACTTTGACCTTGGATGACTCCGGAAGAACAGGCATGGTAATTAAATTAAATTTTCTACCTGCCAGGCAGGATGGGGAATTATATTGAGATATACCTAAATGTAGCTAGAAGAAAATTTATTCTCCTTGAGAAATATTTCTTCCTTGCACCATGTGCGGTTAGAAATATAAACTGCACCACTCCACATTTTCTTATGTTGCCATCCTGGGCCTGGGCCCATCCTTCCTCCTAGAATCTCCTCTTCCAACCTGGGATAATTCATTGCCACCCTCCTTGTCCCAGTACCCTTCTCTGACGTCCCCTTCTTAAGGGGAAAGCTGCCGTTCAAAATGGAGTTAGACATGGTATTCACTGGTTGGATCAAGCATGAGATAAGATAGATAGCATTTATCTATCTATCAAGCCAGAAGTGCATGCTGAAGTTAACTAGTGACTGAGAGAGAGAGAGAAAGAGCAACACCTCGTGATAGGATCTTATGACTCCCAGAAGCCCTCTGAGCCCCATCTTTTTGGGTTTTTGTGGAGGCTTCAGTAACTAGGGAGGATTGGTTAAATCATTGGCCATTGGTGACTGATTCAACCCCCAGTCCTCCTCTCCTCCAGGAGGTCAGGTGGGTGGGGAAAGTTCCAACCCCCTAATCCCACCGTAGGTTCCCCTGGCAACCAGCCCCCATCCACTTAGGTGAGTCCAAACAGCAACTCATTGACATAAGAGAACCTTTCTCCCTCTTAGCACTGGAAATTTGAAGAGTTTTAGGAGCTCTGTGCCAGAAATGGGGCTAAGAGCAAATACATATTTAATATAAATCACAGTATTACACTACCCTAATTGAGTACTACTTCAGATATCATTTAAAATATTTGATCAGTAAGATCCATCTCATTTGTACATTTGAGGAAACTGAGGCTCAGCATAGTGAATTGTCCACGTGGCACAGCCATAGGCTGGGACCCTATGGCTCTGATGTCCAATCCCATGATTAATTTAGAGTGCAGCAGCTGTCGTAGCTCAGACTGCTACAACATCAGCCCTTAATGGGTGACTTATAAACAACAGAAATTTATTCCTCACAGTTCTGGAGGCTGAAGGCTGAGATGAGCGTGGCTGGATTCTGGTGAAGGTCCCCTTCTGGGTAGCAACTAGGTGACTTCTTGCTCCATCTTCACACGGTGGAGAGCAGAGAGAGGAGTGAGATCTCTCACGCTAGTCACCTCCCAAAGTCCCCACCTCCCAAAGTCCCCACCTCCTAAGACCGTCACATTGCAAGGTGGGGTTTCCATATGTGAATTTTCAGGGGGACACACATTCCGTCCATCACACTCTTTTGTACCTACTCAAACTTGATTCGAGGGCCATAAGAAACACCTATTGTAGTTAATCCATTTGGCCAATCAGGACTGCTTAGCCTTTCGGATTCTGGCTTTGCGTCCCACCTGCCACCAGCTCAGTACACGGAAGCAGCAGACAAGGGCAGCCGCCTTCCTCTGCATTCTGCTGATCTCCTGAAGCCCAGGGAAAGCCCCCTTTAGTATGTGCTCCTCAGCAAGATACCCATTCAAAGGGGATCTACAGGCTCTGCCTCGGATCACCCAGGCTGGGATGAAGACTTCACGATGGGCTTTTCCACAACGAACTTAGCAGATAACCCCAACACCTGCACAGATGTCCCCCTCTACCCATTCCTTGACAATGCCTCTCACATCCGTGAGTGAAGAACACATTACCCGATCCTTTTCAAAATCTAGAGAGTCTGTGAGTCACTGAAAAAAATAACCGCACATAAATTGCGAGCTATGGCTACAGATTTTATGGAGAAGGAGAAAAGAAAGATGGGCTCTGTGAACAGGGAGGAATTTTAAATATAGGTTGGGTTTTAAGAACAGGGAAAAAATTTAAATGCCAGTGGAAGAAGAAGAGGATGGGGAAGAAAAACAAGGGGGATACATTTGAGGTTGTGGGGGTGCCCATCTGGTTTGCTTCTGGTTAACATTAATAATTGTTAAATTATATTAAGTGATACATCAGATGAATAAAGCTTACCATATTTAGGGCATTTAGTTTCTCAAAATCACTGGCACCTGTGCCTATTTAAAATGACAGATGATTAGGGGACCCAAAGTTTGGTGGAATCTGCTAGCTACCAAGGTAGAATTAAAATTTACATCTTGTTCTGACATAATGAAGATAATTAAAAAGAGTGATAAAACCCTGAGATTAACCCTCACCTCTTCTTGAACAGCATTTTATTATGCAAATGAAGCCTCCAGCACTGTAAACTTAATACCAGTTAAGAATATGAATACGTTCTCATTTTCAAAGCACAAAGATATACATGTGGGTATAAAATACTTGATTGAGGTTGGAGAAGGGGCCCGTTTCGCAATAAAGTGGAACTCAGGAGTTCATGTCCCATGGAACATGCTACAGGCTCAAGTTCTGGCTTGCTGGGCCACCCACATCATTCCCAATGGCTTCTGTTTTGTTATTTAATTACCTGCCTTGCCACATTATGTCTCAGAGGATGCCTAGGCCCCAAAACAAGAAAGCCCATGTCATCCCCTGAAAGGCTTGTATGTGGTCCTGTTTTTTGCTTTCCTGAATTAAAGGACACATCTCAGTAACTTTAATAAGCAGAAAATTCCTGTCTCTCCATCTCTAAGGTTTGAGGAAAGTGAGATTAAGAAGCCCTGGGAAGAAAATTTTTTTTGCTTTTTTCGCTTTTCACCATGTAATATCTCTCCTCCCCAGGAATTTTTTCTTCCCCTCCAGTGGTGTTAAAGGGAAAGTTGGGATCGCAGGACCCCTAAAAGCAGTGTTGATCTGGTTTCATTAATTTTCCCTTGGCCAGTTGAGTTAGTAGGAAACCAAGAATTTTTTTTTTCCATTTTGCTGGATTGCTCTGCTTTCCTTTGCATTCTTCACTCATCATTTCCTCTCTGCACTCTGGCAAGTGAAAGAGGCTTTAGTTTTGTGAGGAGAGTCAACCCACATTAGCAAGAAGAATCTGAGTTGGACTTGAAGCCACACTTTGCCAAGATTGTTAGGATCCAGACACAGCAGTTAAGATGATGTCATTGCAGAAGGAGATGCACAGAACGGGGCTTGTGGGCTCAAGGCAGTGGGCAGAGTGATGCTGAGAAGCTAAAGGGAGAGGAGTATCAATGCAGAACAGAAGGTAGATTGATGGAGAGAAGTTTTTGAAGGGTCCACAGAGGAGAAACAATGAGAAAATGTAGCTAGGAGCCAAGGAATGCAGACTGCTAGCTACCTTTCTACCTCAGATGCATTCCTGAGCAGACACAGGTGAACTCGGCCCTTTCTGATGATGGTCTATGTCGTTTTTATGTTCTCATCTTGAAAATGAGAACAATGATAGTACCCACCTCATAGAATTGTTGAGAAGATTAAATGAAATCATAAATATAAAGGTCTCAGAACAGCATCTGGCATAACACCTGCACTATTTAAGTGTCAGCTTTTATTTCTACAATGCTTGCTGCTGTCATTTATTGTTTTTATTTTGATGATTTGTCAGAATTGATGTGCCTTCTTGATTACTGCAGGGCCTGTTTGAATAATTATTTCATTTGCATATGTATTTATAGAAAAAAAGAGTAGATGTTCACTCCGCAAAATATTAAAACCAGTTATTTCTGGGGATGCCATAGAAGTTTATTGACTTTCGCATTTTTTTATTTGCTAAATTTTCAGCAACGGACATTTCTTACTTTTGTCAAAAGTTCAGAAATAACCCAAGGAAAACCAAGATATCCCGGAAGTAGTAATTTCTGAAAGTTTAGTGCGCACACACCAAAAAGAGAGTCTGCAAACTGGAGCCCTCAAGCCAGGACATGGACTGGGACTCGAGGGCGTATTGTTATAAACAGCTCCTAGAGTGACAGGTCAATGACCATTCTGCATGGTCTACCCATCATATTGAATTTTCTTAACGGATGGGGAATTGGGCAGTGATTACCTCTATCAACGGTAGGAAACAGTTAGCTTTTGCTTATGGTTCCCAGGCATAAGCAAGAAGTGACCCAGGCCAAGTTAGCCTTGCAAAATAAGCCAAATTAAGCTTCGTGTGCGCATCTAACCTGCATTTGTCTGCGCAGGGAATTTTCAAGGCTAGTCTAGCTTGCTTTTGATTTTAACACTTTAGTAATAAGAACATGAAAGATTTGTTTTTCTTTTTGGTTTTTAAGACTGCTTGCTTTTAACTCTTAACACAAGCAAAGAGGCCCCAATCCAGGCATTTACAATGCCAGTGAGTTGATAGAGAACACTGTATATAACATTTTTTTAAATGAAAAATCAAGATTGGTAAGAATTTTCAACTAGTAACTGGGGAAAGAGATGGGGTGGGTACAGAAAATGGATTTGGAAGCCAATTCTAAGGGTTTGCAAGTAGACTAGAGTAAGATTCTGAAATTCACAAACCTCACCCCAGTTAATGCCTGAAATCCCACCTTGTGGACTGGATTCTCTGGTTCGGCACTCTCTTTCCCAGGGAGATTACTTCTGGCGAGAGAAAAATAAGGTGGTCACTACAGACCAGGGCCTATCAGCCTGTACATGATTGTCCTTTGGGGCTGGGTAATTCTTTCTTGGGGGGCTGCCCTTTGCCTCCCTGGTGTCTACCCATGAGATGTCGCTCGGTTGAGACCTTGACCTTGATCCCAGACATTGCCAAGTGTCCCCAGTTTGGAACCATTGCCCAGAGCAAAGTCCAATGCTGCTTCCTTTGGGTTCTGCTTAGGGAAATCCTTGGCTCAGACTGAGTTGCTGCCATTTTCTTGAAAAGTGACACCAATTAGTTGAAATCTGGTTAGCTGCATATTAAGAAGGCCTGGGTGTCTTGACACATTCTATCCCTCACTAGTCCTGTGACCTTGCCCAAGGTATTCTCCACTATCAAACAGAGTTAATAACAGCCTTCGCAAATTTTTATGTAACTAAGGGATCATTTATAGGTCATGTTGCACTATGCCTGGCACATAGTAGGACTTAATAAATACTTGCTTCCTTCCCTGCGAGTTGGCTGGTGTGTCTTAAAAATAAGAAAGACTATTTAATAATATGATATAATTGACCCCCCACCAAAAACTCACCAATGAAATTATGTACATGCTTCTCCTGTCAAACTGAGTTTTCAAAGACTACCTTGTCCCTACTCTCAAACCTCCAAAGAAAATAAAATATAGAGCCTAAGTTGATGCAAAATTATGAGTTGTGTTCTTTTTGTAGTTCAGAAGGGTCTGAACAGAAAGCCCTTATTACTGTGCTTCAGCTGTAGAAAGAATCCTTTAATCATGACTGTCCTCCTGGAAGAAGAATATAGATTTAGGGCTAGACAGGTTACTGAGCAAGAGAGAAATACTGCCAGTGGCTACCCAGCCCCTCTGGTTGGCTGAAAACAGCTTTAATCTGCTTCCACCGTCTATTTGAAGTCCGGAGATATTTGAGTATAATCTAATTAGGTAGTTGTGGGCTGAGAGAATTCATTTTTGTCAAACATATGGCACAGAAGGAAATTTGTCAATGATGCTTATGAAACTGGTCTCCTGGTACCCGTGGCTCCTCAGGCCACACTGGGTCAGGTCTGTGGTGAACCCCCTCAGGGACCTTTTGGTGGGATGGGTGAAATGTTCAATGGAATCTTTCCTCCAGCTCCCCTGTCTCTGTGGCAGTTTAGAGCTTAGGTCTGAAGTCAGAGTGGAATTGGCTGTAAATCGTGGTGCACTTGGTATGAGTTGGGCAACCTTGAGCGTGTGACAACTTCTCTGAGGTTCAGCTTTCCCAGCTGTGCAATGGGGATATTCAGCATAGCTAAATTAATTAAGTCGACATTTATTAAATGCAACATATTTATTAAATATAGATATGTGCAAGGTGCTGTTCTAGGCACTAGGATGACAAAATTTAGAAAATAAACACAAGTAATGTCCCCGTTATCATTCAGTGATGTCCAGGTAATGTTTAACAAATGGGTCACACACACATACACACAAAGGCCTTGTTTGTAACATTTGCCATTTTCTGTAGGGTGAATGCTCTCATTATAATTGACTTCAAGCTACTGACAGAACATCAGAACATCACTGGGCACACAGTTAGGAAGCCATGTGCCCGATCGGCTCTTCCGAGTAGGGTAAGCTAGCTCCAGCATCACTGCTATTAAAACACTGACACATCTGGATAGAGCCTGACTTATATCTCACCTTCCTCTCTCTTCTCTTTTGTATAATGGAATGGCTTTGGGGTTGAAGAATTGAGTGCAAACCTCAGCTCTACGGTTTATTAGCAGAGCCTAGTTCCTAACTTATATATATATAAAAAAGATAATGACTAGAATATACTGTAATTGTTTTGAGCATTTCTTCCATATTTTGTTCTGCATATGTTCATCTATCTATCTATCTATCTATCTATCTATCTATCTATCTATCTATCTATCTACCTATCTATCTATCTATCATCTATCTTTTTTCTTTCTTTCCTCTGAATACTTATCATATAACATAAGGCATATTAACGTGATATCATAGTGTTTGAATATTGTTAACTTTTACTAGAGCACTAAAGTTATAGCATCTCAAGGGGGAGAGGGCACATCACCTAGGGATGTGGCATCCTCTTCTGGAGAAGGGACCATTGCCTTTTCACTGTATACAAGACAGTTGCACTATGGTAGGGAGTATAGCTTTGTTCTTGCCTTTATTTGGAGGTGAAGTGTGCTTTAAGGAGATGTGTGTGAGTATTGAATCAGTTGAAGTTCCTTAAAACAAATCTCTTTTTCCATGTCTCCTCTTAGTTCTGTTTTTCTGGAGAACTAACACAGATTTTGGTATCCCCTGGCTGCCTATAAGAGAGCCAATGATCACATTAAGAAAGAAATGTAGGTAAGGAATTGGGGTAGGATGGACTGTAAGGTAGCAGTTTGAGTTTCCCCATCATTTATAACAGTATCTGTGTGAGAGCACATACTGCACCTCAAACCCAGGGCCCTGTGGAGCCCCCAGCTGGGCTTCCGCCTGAGAACCCCAATCTAGATGGTCTCTGATGGTCTACCTGGTTTGAGACTGTGTTTCTAAGTATCACAGTCCCTGGGGAAGGACTGGACCTGGCATGAAATGGAGCAGAGTGTCTACCTATTCCCTCTGGCCCACCACCCAACCCTGGTGTCACCCAACCCTGACCTCAGTGGGTGCAGTGGCTGAAGGGGTATTCACAGAACACCAGTACAGAGAGCAGCGAGGCGAAAGGGACGAGCAAGTGGGGCTGAGGAGGTGGATGAGAGACCATTGCTGTGGGCAAGGAACAGAGAGGGAGGAGGGTTTGGGGGGCAGGTGACCAGGCGAGCAGGAAAGGAGGATGCCCTACCAAAGCTGTACACACCTAAACTTACCTATCAATGACTAACACCTACAAAGCAGTTTTTACCATTTCAGTTTCTCTGCTGAGAAAATGGGTTCCAACAGGTTAGGAAGTTTGTGCAAGACCCCCTCGACTACAAGATGTAAGAGGCCAATATTTGTACATAATTCTGTCTGACTCTAAAATCCTTTCTATGACAGGGAGCAGCAGTGGGGAGAGAAGATGGGATCCTGCATATAAAGCTCTTTCTGGGCATGTTTGGGCACCTCGCTTCATGTCTCCCGCCAACAGAATTAAGTGTCCTAAGGTATTAGAGGAAGAAGAAAGGTGAGGACTTTCTCCCAGGCCTCTGCTGTGCTGGGACTCAGTCCATACTAGGATCTGGGGAGACTGCAGCAAGGAAGGTAGATACTGTTCCTGTCTCCTGACTCCAATTTTGCATATGTTTTACTGTTAGGTAATGTCCCATAGGTCTCTGAGGCTGCTTTCTTTTTTCCCCTTGAAGAGTCAGTTTAGGTCATTTTAATAACTTTTCCTTTCCTATGACATATTTTCTGTGATGCCCAGCTTACCATTGAGCCCATTTGCTGAACTCTTCCTTGAAGTTATTGTATCTTTCTGTTCTAATATTTCCCTTCATTGGTAGTATTTCATTTCTCTGTTGAAATTCTCCTTCTATTCATGCATTGTCTGCTTTCTTCACTAGATGCTTTAGTATTTTGATAGTAGTTATTGTAAAGTGCTTTTATGCTAATTGTAACATTTGAGTCATCTGTGAGTTTACTGACCACTTTTTTTTCTCTAATTTGTGGGGTCCTATTTTCCTGCCCTTTTATCCCCACCCCAGGATTTTGTAATTGTGTATAAAAGACATTGCATATAAAAGAAGCATAGATCCTGAATTGCACAATACCCACCCTGGAAAGGGTCTGCTATTTCCTCTCTCAGCCCACTAGAGTGGGAGGGGCCTTCCTCCGAGATATGCCGGGTCTGGGCTGGCTGTAGCTTCCATTTGCTTCTGTTCACGTTGGTTTTAAATATTTTACAGGTGAGACAGAAATTCTCCCTTCAGTGGAGTTTGGGATCTGAGCCCCTGCCAGGCTTCTTAGATCTCCCTCTGCCCTACTACCAAGGCTGCAGTTCGTGAACCTTTGGATAGTTCTCTCTGCTCTCCAGCCCACCTTCGTATGCTCAGGTCTTTGAAGATGCGTGTTGGCCCTTGTGCCCTTTGCCTTCGGCGAACAGCACCGTGAAGGCTCCAGTGGAAAAGGGTAGCAGGTGGGTTGACCTCTGGCGACTGCCCGCCCTCCCTGCCTGCTCCCATCCTCCTGTGTGCAGCTCTGCCACTCACAAATCAGGGGGGATCCTGGAGCAACAAGTCTCTAAAAGTGAAGAAAACAGGTGCTAAAATGGGAGAAACAGGTGCAAAAAATGCTAGCGATTCCTCGCTACATTATTGCAGTGCTTCAGCATGTTACAAAAGTACAAAGAAGTAACGGCAGTGAATCTGGTCCAGGCTTAGCTCTCCAGCTTCTTTGGCCACTCTTTGTTTCCATCCTACGTTCCAGTTGTGCTGAATCACACGCAATTCCCCGGATTTTTTTTTTTACTTGCTCTAAAAGGAACACCTTTAACATTTCCCCTTCATCACTTCAGGGAGCCCTCTTTATCCTGCAAAATTCCATTTCAGAGCTCATGTCCTCAAGCGAGCCTGCCCTCAGCCTGACTTACGAGACTGCCCAGGAGGTGTCCACGAGTGCACCTTCCTCAGAACCCTCACCAGGTTTTTTACTGATTCCTGGTGTGCACCCTTGTCTACTGTGCTGGACTTTGTGTTGCATGTGGGTTGAAACCATTTCAGGGGCTATCCCCATCCCCAGAATCTAGCAGAGCACCGGGAACTCAGTCAGTAACTAGGGTCAAGGGTATGCACCAAACACACTCAGTTCCTCTTCTCAGCACCCTCATCTTAGCTCCTGCTTCCAGCACAGGGAAATTAACCACATGTATCATCTCTTCAGGTAGATCCCATGCCTCCTCCAGCCCACATGTGTGCCAGTCTAGACCCTGTGCTTTTGCCGCTGGACGCAAGCCCCCTGTGTCTGCCGCCTTCCCCCCTGTTTCTCTATTCTTCTCCCCTTCCTGCATCTGGCACGAACACCAGCGATCAGCTGATCAGTGGAGCCCGTCCAGCTGGCGGCTGACACGCAGCGCCTCGGAGCTCTGGTTTTCCCGATTCTGCTTCTGTGTCATTCAGCGACTTTTGTTTTTTCTCTGAGGTCACCCTTAAAGGTCTATGTGTCATGTTTCTCATTTCTGCCTTGTCAGGGAAATCTTGCCAGTGCATCTATCAAAGTAATCATCACAAGCCTGATGTAAGAGTATGGTTCCTCTCACGTTTTTCATTACTAGATAATTTATTAATATCCTTCCCGAGCAACACTAGATTTATCTTGATAAAACTGCTATCAGCAGCGACACAGGCAATGCCACTGGGATGCTCCAGGAAGAGAACTGTGCTCACCTCCTTCACCCCTTAATGCGGCAGGAAGCCCAACCTGGAGCCAGCCCGGGGGGCTGCGGAGACCCAAAACGTTTTATCATTTTGATAAAGTTGACCTGGAACAGCCTCAAAGGGATTGCTACCTAGCTTGCCTTTCTTCTCTGCTCGTGGCAAACACAGGACTGCCTGTGTATGGGAAAGACAGGTGGTGAGGGGTGGATAAATTACCTTCAAAGAGTTCGCTATTTATCTCGTTTTCATTCGAACTTCTGTAGCAAACAAGTTCACCTCTCAGCTCGAGTGGGCTTTCTGGGAGGCCCTGTGCCTGCAACTGGTGATGGACTTCTGGACTATTTCTGTGGCAGCTTCAAGGCAGGGACCTGAGCCTCTGCAAAGCAGTGTCTTAGTTACGTGAGCTGAAGTGGCTTCTGCTGTCCCATCTCCTGCTCCCGTCTATGTTCTCCTCTCCCAGAAGGAGAGCAGAAAGAGCCAAGCGGACTCCTCCCTCCCAGCTGATTATTTGCAAAAAAAGAAAATGCAGGAGACCTTCTGCATGAGGCAGCTGTATTCATCCACTTCTGGTGGATATAGTTGCAGGAGTGTGTTTGAGACTGGAGTGGTATCTCTGTAGCCCTTTATTTGCCACAATTCAAAGTAATTATTTTATAAACTGCATTTCATGGTTAATTTCTCTTGATATCATTCTTGCCCTCCAAAAAAGTAAATAAATAAACATACACACACATATTCAAAGCATTAAATGGATGCCTCTGATACATATTCAAAGGGGAAATTCATGCATTATATGGATGCCTCTGTGTGCAAACAGATAGCATATATTCATTTCTGGTGGAAGGGCTGATTGGTTTAGCAAATTGAGAATAAGTGCGTACACCCCATGACTCACGAGCCTGTAACTAGTGATTTACATACAGGTGCATAAAGTATAGTTTTTATAATGTGTGGTCTTTGCAGCATTATTTATACTTGTAAAATATTTGTTGTCACAGAAAAAGAAAATTTGTAACATAAGTGATGGTACATCCATGTGATGGAATATTGCATGGTCAGGCAAAGGAGAAGACCTTGCCTAAGTTCTGATTCAGAGGAAGAGCAATTCAGTGATAAGCAGCCAAGTCAAGGTGCTCCGTACAATGCTCCTTTTGTCTCTGCACTGATAGTTGGGTGAAGGACACACAAGAAACTATCCACAGTGATTTCTTTCTGGAGGAAGACCTGGTTGTCTGAGGCAACGTAGAAAGGTATGTTTATTATTGTGCATTCTTGCAATCTGTTTACATTTTCCTTGATCATGTGTTACCTCTTCATGTACATGTCAAGGTTCTTCATATGACTTTTCCATGTTTGTGTCTATGGGCATTTCTGGGGCTCTCAATTAATGCTTTTTTTTTGGCTTTTCTCCTAGAATGAGCTTGAACCACACCATGGAGTTCTCCCTGCTCATTCCCATCCATAAATAATAAATGTGTGTATGGGGGCATAGCCGACTGCACCCAGAAAACAATCCTCACCCCAACAAGATTGCTTCGGACTGCTGAAGCCCATTTTCCTGCCAATTATTCCCATAATGGTCTGAGGAGGAAGAAGGAGGCTGTTGTTTCTTTCCAGTTGCAGATATTGAATCTCCAGGAAAAGTGATGTTTCCAGACCATGCATCCTGCAGGGGGCGGGGCTAAGACTCAAGCCCAAATTTGAATCCATTGAACATACCTTCTCCCCTTTGCTGTACTCATGCTCGGGGAAATCATTTCTCTTGCGTGATGGCTGTGAGCTCCCACCCGCAATACATAGCCCCTCCCTCTCCCTGCTGCTGAACTGGGGACCTTCCCAGAGCCGATGGGTGGTTGGGAAGGCTGTGTCAGAAAGCCTGAGGCTCCAGGTGCCCGCTGGAGAAGGGCTGGCTCTTGCAATTGCTGGTTTCAATGCCAAGGATGGCTCCGGCCTGCAGGACAGATGGCCAGTTGCACTAGAGCTCTCAGAGTGCACATACGTCAACAATGACAGGGGGTTTCAGCTGTGACTAGAGCAGGGACAGCCATCCAAATGCAGGGCCATTTGTCACTGTGGCTGATTCCATAAAATCAGTGGTGAGGAGCCGGATGGGGGTGCAGCCTCAGCTTTCTGTGGCTTGGCAAAACGGGGAGAACCCAGCACCCACCTGGCTCAATGAGAACTGAGATTATTGATCTGGTACAGATAAAAATCTATGGGGAATTATTCTTCCTCGTTTAACAGCCACACCCAGTGGCCCAGAGATTTCCTGGAAAGCAAGTAACAATGACCACTACATAAGTACTAGTACCAGTCCTACTAGTGATGCTGCCCTCTCCTACTGACCGCTACCCTGGGCAACAGAAACAATGGGCCTTGTCCCCTTTCACAGGCCAGGTAATACCAGGGTGCCTCAGGCAGAGCAGGTGACCCGGACTGCAAAATTCTCGTTCCTGCAGTGAGCCCTGAGACCAAAAGAGGGGTTTGCACCTTCTTTATGGCAGTGGCTCTTGCCTGGGGTGAGGTGGCCTTCCTAGGGAGTAACTGGCAAGGTCTAGAGACATTTTTGGCGCTCATGGGTGGGGTGGGGGGATCAGTGCTAACAGTGGGTTGAAGGTTGGAGCGAGAGGGGCTTAAGCTATATAAGGTTCCAGTATCAGTAATTGATACCATGGTGATATACAATGTGGGCTCTAGAATTAAATAAAGGAGCTCAAGTCTAGATTCTGCTATTTATCTATGTCATAAAGCAGAGGCTCTCCAATCTCCACTGGGATGACTGTGTCTCTCAGGACACATTTAGTAATGTCTGAAAATGTTTCTGATCATCACAACTGGGGGAGAAGGTGCTGTTGGCATCTGGTAAAGATGAGGGATGCCACTAATATCCCACAGTGCCCAGGACAGCCCCCCCCATGACAGAGAATTGTCCGGACCAAATGTCAATCATGTCAAAGCTGAGAAACTCTGACCTATAACATGCTATTTGTTTGCTTATTTATTTATTTTTATCACCTTATTCACATTGTCTTTCAGCTTTATAGATGTCAGGGACTCTTATAAAGACTTTTCAGAGAGGTGGTCCACTATGCTGTTTATTAAACCCTCATGGAAAAGTCCAGCCCACAGATGGCTCTGGAACAGTGTGAGAGAGAACATGGAATGGAGGTAGACAAGGTCCTCAGATGGTTGAAACTTGAAACATCTTCCCATACGTGTCCTGAGATACACCTTTCAGACCTTGACTGGCTTTGAGGAGAACATTAAGCAGGGCTATGTGGGTTTAGAGGCTCCCTAAAAATGAGGGAAAGAAAAATGAGCTAAGATCAGATGCCCAGGCTCTGAACCAGCTGCAGGAGGAAACTTCAGCAGGTGCAGCAAGGCTGGCTGAGGCTCCAAAGAGAACTGGGGGCCCAGGAGAGTCTGTGTGAGGAACTCCGAGGAGCCAGTGAGGTCTTTGAACACTGGTGTGCTGAGTGCCGGCTGAGGAAAGCAAGCTGCAGGCAGCCAGCACCGTCACCAGGGCCTCGGGGATACGCAGGGACAGACAGATAGGCCTGTTTTCAGAGAAGGAGCCGATGGGGCCCAGATTGCAGAAGTTCACTTAGTGTGATGGCAAATTTTACATGTTAACTGGACATGGGCTATGGGGTTTCCAGGTATTTGGTCAAAGGCTCTTCTGAGCATCCCTGTGAGGGTTTTAACATTAAAGTTAGTGGACTGAGTGAAGCAGATAGTCCTCCCCAGTGTGGGTGGGGCTCGTCCAATCAGGTGAAGACTGACAAGAGCTGACCTCCCTCTGAGTAAGGGGGAGCTCCTCCTGCCTGACTGCCTGAGCTGCGACAGCAGTCTTTTCCAGCTCTCACACTCAGGCTGCAGAAACAGCAGCTCTTCTGGGCGTTGAGCTTGGCAGCTCTTGTCTGGGAGCTACACCACTGGCTCTCCTGGGTCTCCAACCTGCTGACTCACCTTTAGATCTTGAGACTTATCAGGCTCTGTAATCAAGTGAGCCAGTTCCTTCTAATTAGTCTCTCTGTGTCTGTCTGTCTCTGTGTATCTCCTATTGGCTCTATTTCTCTGGAGAACCCTGACTAACAAGTTCAATGATGAGGTCCTACTATGTGCGTGGCACTAGGTCTAGTTCTATGCATAATGCAAGGCAGGAAGTGCCAGGTTCTGTAAAGCAGGATAAGTGAATGTCTGTGGCAGTTCAGGATGATGGGTGAGGCAGTTTGCTGTATGGGAGGCAATGGACATTTGATGCTAAGCTATGAGAAGGGAGTCCAACATTTATAGGGCATCTATTTAAAAATGTTAGTATATTTTAATTCCACATAAAACTTCAGAAGGTAAACACTACACTTCTTGTATTGTAGACTAAGAAAGCCACATTGAAAATGGAAGAGGCAGGATTCAAATCCAGACCTGTTGGATTCAGGGCCTGTTTACCTTGGGCTGTTGGAGTTCCCCAGGCTAATACCCAGGTCATCAGACGACCCTGATGGCAGAAACAGCACTCCATTTAGTTTTGACAAGCTTGAACCCTCGTCAACAAAGGGTTGAACTCGAGCTAACCTCCCAGCACGCAGAAAGTAAAAAGTCAAGCTTTACACTCAGGATCTAAAAACTCAAAAGACATAAAAATGCATGAGATTCAGCTCTGACATCTGTAAAATATGAGTAAGATACCTGTTCATGAAGCTGTTGCAAGAAATAGATGGTATAACTTATATAAATCACCAGATACTTTCTATAGGTCCACTACTACAGAAATTTGGCCATGCTTTGGATATTAACTTCTGTCCACACTGCTGTTCCATGACAGCCCAATCTTGCTAAATGCTACATGTCCTTTGTCCTGCTTAAATGAACTACGTTTTGGTTGCTCAAAACCACTTCTCATAAGCCCAGATCTCTCCCAACTCTGAAACTTTTGGTTGGATGTTGTGGTGGGTGTGTGGCGAAGTGTTCTTACACTCACAGGTTTCAGAGTGACCTCAAAAAGAATGAAGATTAGGCACCTAATTTTCCTTGCAGTATTACCTACACAGACTAAGACAAATCCTGGAAAAGTCTTCAAATCTGCATTTTTATCAATCTATGTTGAAGGCATGGTGTTTCAACCATAGTGACTCACAGAGGAATGCTGAGGAGTTTAATCCATGGTCAGGATGATCAGATGATAGATGATTTAAGAGTGAGACTTTGGAACCATGTGTGTATTTCTCAAATTCTAAGAAAAGGGCACATGTGGGTATCATCTGTGTGCATTGAAGAGAGAAGTAGAGTAGACAAATAATAGGCAGAATTGGGGGCATATGCTCTAAATCCATATGTATGAATTTAGATATCCCTACATATCTAAATGGCAGGGAAACAAGAAAGCCAATCAGAAGCTCCAACTCAATTAATTCCTTCATACAATGAATGCTTTATGGCAACAGTGGTGGAGGATTCTCAGGAGGTGGATAATTTTGGAGAACATAAACTCCCACCCCAGGTGGCTGGGGAGGTTAAGTGATAACTCAGAAGTCAGTACTAAATTCTCCTCTCAAGGTCATTCAGCAGATGGAAACGTTTTCATGAAACTTCAATGGTCCCCTCTGGGACCCTCTGATGGGGCTGATTCTTCCAACAAGTCCTAAGTTCCAGCAGGGGCTATAAAAGGGACCAACAACGATGACAGAAGAGGGTTAGCCAGAGATGAGCCTCGCAAGGGAAGGAACGCCTTCTGCCTGAAGGCCATTGCACCTTTACTGCTCACTGCAGGGAGAAGCAAGGGGCGGAGAGAGGTGGGCGGCTTAGAAAACTCCCAGGTCAACAGTTAAGTCTCTAAACTCCTACAATGCCTTCCTGGGTAATGGAGGGATCTCCTTAAGGGTTGAGACTGGAGGAGGCTTTCCAGAACTCTACTTGAAGGCACCAAAAGCCAGAGAAGCTTGGCTTCTCCTGGGTTCTTTCTGCCTTGGGTAGAGGCTGAGCCCTTGGGGGCAGTGCCCATGTGAGACCAGGTGTGGCCAAATGAGAAGCCAGAGCCCTGGCTTCAAAAGGAAAGCTGAGCTTGAGTCAGACCCAGAGCTGTGGGAGCGTCATCAGACCCACACTTCAGTCTTGATTCTCTAATGCCATAGCTGATTCTTGGTGTCCTTTTCTGAGAAATGTGGCAATAATATATCTCTTCCAGGGTCACTGGGTGATTCAATGACATAACGTGGTCGAGTCCTTAATGCTATGCTGAGCACCACCACGTGCCCAGAAAGAGAAATTCACTGCCTCATTGCTTTGGAGATCTCAAGAAATGTTGTTTATGTTCTCCAACAGTATCTACTTCCTGAAAATCCTCCACCATTGTTGACATAAAGTGTTCATTGAATGAAGGAATTAATTGAGTTGGAGCTTCTGATTGGCTTTCTTGTTTCCCTGCCATTTAGATATGTAGGGATATCTAAATCCATACGTACGGATTTAGAGCATATGCCCCCAATTCTGCCTATTATTTGTCTTCTCTACTTCTCTCTTCAATGCACACAGGTGATACCTACATGTGTCCTTTTTTCAGAATTTGAGAAAAGGACACATGGTCCCAAAGTCTCACTCTTAAGTCATCTATCATCTGGTCATCTTGATCATGGGTTAAACTCCTCAGCATTCCTCTGTGAGTCACTGTGGCTGAAACACCACGCCTGCAAAATAGATTGATAAAAATGCAGATTTAAAGTCTTTTCCAGGATTTGTGTTGTGTAGGTGATACTGCAAGGAAAATTAGGAGCCTAATCTTCATCCTTCCAGGGGTCACTCTGAAACCTACACCACTGAACAGACATAGATTTTGACTCACACCCTAAAAACTCTATAGGCAGACCTGGCACCTGCCACATCTGCCATCTTCAATTTTGCTCCCTGTCTTCCCCCCGCCGCCCCACCTCCTGTATTCCAACTTAAAATCGGCCCATCTTCCCATACCACTTCCTCTCTACTCTGACATTCCCACACCTGGCTGTGCTTTAGGGTAGACCACATCCAGGGATTCCTGTGATCGGGATGATTCTTTCCCAGCTCTGCCCTCCTTTCCAGGAAGTCTCTCTGGCCAGCTTCTACAAACTGTTGCTCTGCTCCAGAAGATTGCAGCCAGGGTGTGCAAAAGTGCATTTGGTGGAATGTCAAGAACATCGTTGTCTCTGCCCCCACCTCCCTGTAGGTCAGGAGCCGGCATTCAGACTGAAAAGCCTCAGCTGCCATCTCGGGATGGAGAAGAAGGAGGTGTATCTCATGTATGGCAGCTGTTGGAGCCAAGAGAACGAAGAACAGGCTCACATCTCAATAGATCCTCCCAGGACAGGGAAAAACATGCTATGAGCTGTCAGGCTTTATGGTGAAGTGAGGTTTCCCTCTGAAGGCCAGAAGGGGAGCTTGCCAGGTGCAGGAGAAGAAAAAGGTCATTCCGTCCAGAGGAGACAGGATACACACACACAGAGAGAGACAGGCTCAAAAAAGTTCTTTGTAGTTGCAGCAGAGAATATGTAATAGGAAATGAGACTGAGAGGAGACTGGGAAGAAATAGGGGGCCCAGTGTGGACAGGCAGAGGAAAGGGAGACGAGAAGGAGGCGAGAAGACCCGTTAGGAAATTGTGGTGAACATTTACTGGGGACGTTTGCTTAATGATGGCAGGGTCGGAGATGAGACCCTCTGCGCACATACACCCAGCACAGGTCCAGCTGCTGCCGATAAGGGCTCCCTCCGCCACTCAGAATCAAGGGGAAAAATATCTTGCAACAAATGTTTTTTCTTTTGGCTACGGGTAAAACAAGCTGAAATCCTCAAGTTCTTACCACCCTAGCTAAAAGGCAAAATTCACCATGAGTTCAAAACATATTCACATTCGAGATGACACCAGTGAATTCTTGGAGACATTAACAGGAAGAGTTATGAGGGACATAGCAAAGGAGTTAAAATTTGAAGGAAAAAAGGGATAGGGGATTATATAGCATGAAGTATGGGAAAGGTTGAAATGCATTCAAGAAAGCAATAAAGACTGGTGAACCAGAAACGCCAGGCGCACTTATGATAAAATATCTAGTTAATACCAAATAAAAGATTCAAATAGACTTGTTATGGTTCTTTAGAAAGTCTCTCTAAAATAACGCCAATATTCCCCTATTTTTTAAAAGCACTTTCACAAATAAAGTGTTGCCTTTAGGAAGGAAGCTTGGCTCTGGGGAGTAAGCAGCTTAGTTCAAAGGAAAAAAGACGTGAGAGGAACATAATTTCTGAACTTGGAATTGTTCTTAGACACTGTTTCAAGAATCTAGCTGGTCAAACAAGACTTACTGTTTATTATACGTAGGTAAGTACGGACTTCTGATCATGCACACTCACCTGAAATACATGAATGCCGGTTTAGTGGAAGAGGGTGAAAAGCAAATGGACAATTTCAGTAAGGGGTGAATGGTGCTCTAAAAAGGAAAATGCTTGGGATTTAAAAGCACAGAGGAGAGAATGTTCAGTGGTTGGGAAAATCAGGAGGACATCATAGAAGAGGTGATATTTGAGCTAGTTCTTGAGGGCTCAATAGGAGTTCGACAGGTGGGAGAATGCCTTCACTTGGAAAGTGCAGGTCCGACGCATCACAGAGGACAGCTGGAAAACCTCAGTGCAAATTGCAGACCACAGTCTACATCTCTCTTGGTCTGTGAATTAACCAATGTTACTTGTGAGAAAAACATATCTGAAAAGGGATTGGACGCCAGTATCAAAGTGCCATTGTTGACAGAGATGTGTTACATCCAGAGTTTGCTGCAAACACTGAAGGCTTTAACTTTCTAAGGTGGTGGGAAAACAGTAGAAGTATGGATAAGAAAGGAGAGTAGAGACCCCATGTTTGAACACTTCTCTTTCCTATCATAGATGCTAATCTAAAAATATATAAATAAATACCCTCGAATAAGCAGTGTAAGGGAACGTATAATAATTTGTTTTGCAAAACAGAAAGCAAGCAATGAAATGATAGGTTATCTTTCCCCTGAATTATCATTTACTGTTTTTTTTTTTTACTTAATAAGCAGACAGGAAAGAGAGAGAGAAATTGCATCTACTCAACCTATGCTTTTTATTATTATTAGTTTTTAATGGTGAAACTTGCTAGAACCGTTACAAAGCTCTGGAAGAAATAAAAACTTATGATCAGAACAAGCATTAGAGACATTTATGTAAAACTGGAAGTGAATAGTATTTTCCCATCTGTTACTAATTCATAACTGGATTCTCTCTGGTATTGTAACTAGAGTACATTTTTATAATTCATTTCTTGGCTTCAACTGTTGGGGAGTTCTCGTCTTTGTTAATTTCACAACATCAGATGTTCATGAGGAAGTGATGATTATGACTCAGTCAACATGTTATCAATTCCAAGAGGACAGCATGCGGCCAGATAGAGTGGTGAATTGGCGTTTCGAAAATAGAGCTGTGTTTCTAAACACTGCATTCTCCAAGAAACTATTGGGGAAACCAGGAAATGGCTGAGGGGCTGGATCTTGGGATCGCGTATGCGTGACTCGGCACACCGGTCCAGCCCTGGTCCCACTACCCCTGCTAGTGCTGTGCTTCCAGTGATTCCAAAACCCACTGACGACTCATCAGGAAAGGTGAACGTTTGATGGAATAGGATGGTATGCTGCTTGGGGAGTGGGGAGGGAGGGAGAAAGGGAGAGAAAGAGAAAAAGAGGGAGGGTGCTGAGAAACTTGGAAAGTGCCCAGCTTAGACAATCCCACACTTCTTCGGCATGCTTGTCTAGAAAACTTCATCACTAGGAGTAAAGGAAAAACCACTGTTCCTTCATGGCAACCACCACCAGCAAACATTGTTCATGAACCAAAAAGCTTAAGCACAGCGTGCCGCCTTAAGCGATCAATGCTTCGGCTGACATTTGTGTAACACACAAAGAAGGGCGAAACTATGCTGAACCCAATCACGATTTATTGTACTGGAGTCCCATGTATGGAGTTTTTAGGAAAGTAAATGTCCTTTTCATTTTCTCCCACAGGGTAATATCACCTTTGAGGTTAATTTACAAGTGTTGGCTTATATGTGGTTGAGTATGAGGTACAGTATTTTTACTATGAAAATATTTATTTGGTTATTTCATATACCAACGTAGTTTGAAATGACAGAATGTAAAAGGAGACATTATATGACATTTCCCAGAACATGAATGTTGCACTATTGAGCCGGCTGAGTTTGTTAATTTGAAGCTTTCTATCCTCTTTCCTAGAGTATCCTATTTCTGAACTAAGAGGGTTTAGAAGGTATAAAAATTAGTACAATACTTTGGAAAAACATAGTAATTTCAAAATACACCAAATATGAAATGGTTATATTGTCTGACATAGGAAGTCCAAACACAGGAATTCATCCTGAAGAAATAATACTGATTTGAAGAAAATGGTTTATACCCAAGGTGACTGACCACAGTGTTATTTACAATAGTAAAAACTTCAAAACCATCTCAATGAATCCCTATGGTCATGAAAAATGTTAGATACCCATTCACTGGGGACAAACGACTGCCATTTATTTTAAACTTTTTTGTGTGGCTGTTATGTGATAATATGGGAAGAAATCTCAAGGAAGGCTATTATGGTCGGTTAGGCACAGACACCCTATAATTGGTCTGTTGCCAGCACAGTACTTTTTATGGTTATTTAAGTGAAAAGTAGGAAGAAAACAAGCAGACAAACCCCAAAATATTCTCCACTACAATTTTTGGACCCAATCCTGCTCTCCGAGTCCCACATTTTAAAGCTATTCAAACAAAATGATAATAAAAATATTAAGAGGAACAAGTTTTCTTCAAGCTTGCTCTGTAATAAACCTATAAGGTGGGTATTTTTCTTGTTCTGTAGACGAGAACATTGAGGGCTGGAAATACTCAGTCACTTCTCTGAGTTCTCACAGATTTACGCAGTGGATGGAGTACTTGAATTCAGGTCTATTTGACTCCAAGTCTGTGTTATTGTGCAAACAGCATTTAATATGTTTCTTAAAGTTAAAGCTAGAGAAAGAGGGATCATGAAATATTAAGAGAGGTGACCAATAGGTATGCAAACTGTGAAAAAGAAAATGAAAAGAGAAATGAGGGACACAATGAGCTCTGAGATGATCAGGTACTCCTTGGAGAAGGAAAAACTGATGACTTTTAAAATCAGACTTCCTATATTCACATCTTTTATTAGTCTTTGCAGAATTATCCCCAATGATGACAATGGCAATAAAAACAGAAAGAGTATAAATGTCCATTCATAGGGGAATGATGGACCCAATGATGTTCTAGCCACATGACAGGATATTTTACAGATATTAAAAATTATTATGAAAACTGAGTGGAAATATGGAAAATGTTTTTGATCAATGATGAAATGAACAAAGCAGACTACAAAATGTCCTGGGCAATATTAATGGCATTCTGTGAAAATCAGGGTCTATGCTCTTGGACTGGGGCAGGGCACATACAGAAACAAAAATAATTGTGTTTTGGATACTCTCTCTGCATTGAAATATAATTGGGCCATTATGTCTTCCTTTCAGTAATAGAGATAAACACACACATGTATTTTAGGTATCATGAACATCATATCTTTGCTCATTTTAATACAGAGCTCAGCCAGAAAGAATAAATTCCATGCATCCATGCAAATGTAACATAATAATGAACCCATTGTATCCATTACACAGCTTCAAAAATTATTAACTTTTTTTTTGTATAAGACATTTGTATTATTGCAAAACTAATATGAGGTTTGGGAGAAATTAACAGTGGAGATCACCAAGCCTAGGGAAAATCCTCATGTTAGAGGTCGAAAACCTATTGATTGACGCAGCTGAGAACCTATCACTTGCCTTGGACGTAGGTGTGAACCAAGGACTGCTGCCATCTCTAATTAAGAGTTGGTGTGAAGGGTGGGCTCCAAAAAAAATACACGTGTGGGAATAGAAATAAGCTATGAATTCTCTGCCCTTTTGGCGAGAGAGATAATTAAATGTAATAGGAACCAGGGAAAATGAAAGCCACCATCAGGACCTCAAGTCCCCTAGAGGTTAAAGAAAGATGACAGGTTAGAATCGTGAGTAAGATTCGCCAAAGGGCATAGACACCCCAGTACCTGGCAAGTAAATGTGATTCTGACACACTGACATGTCCAAAAATGTAGAATGGGGAAGAATGAGTGACAACAAGGGAGGATATTTCAGGGATGAGGGCTAAATACTTCTAGGAATGGCAAGGAAAGCTAATTCATTAATTGACCTATTCATCCATTTATCCATCCACTCTTCCTTGCACCTATCCATCCATCTGTCCATCCCTCTATCCATCCATCTGCCATCCATCAACCACCCACTCATTCAGCTAGCCAGCCAGCCAATAAATCATAATTTTGCAGGAACAGAAAGACCTTCAGAATTTTTGGAACATATGGCATGTGAGAGTATGACAAAGAATCTGAAGTATTAGGGAGATGCTTTATCTAAAAGTTTAGAGTGTATCCTGGGTAGGAGGAAACTGCCAAAGAATTTTTGAGCAGCCATGTAACAAGATGAGATTTGCCTTTTAGAAGCAAGTGGCTAATAATAAGCATATGGTCACAAAAGGGCAGCAGATTTTGATTTCTGAAGAGGCAAATAGAAAAGGGGAGTGTCTGTGCTGTCTGATCAAGCCTGGAGAGAGATGTTCTCGCAGGTTCTCTGACACTGGGGCTTCAGAACTTCCAATTATTCTAAGGAAACCATGCCTTTCATCTTTAACCATAAATAACCATCACCTAACCATCAGGCTTTGAATTTAGCCAGTTCTGCTGAGCTGAGCCTCTATTATCCATAGTAATCTTAGCTACCATTTTAGAGTCACATCCCACTTGTCACTAGGGGCAACGTGGCAGCATATAGGAACTGGAAAAATGCTAAAAAATAACTAAGTCCCTATTTTTCCCACTGTAATGACACCATCACACCCCACGAAGATGTATCTGGTTGAGAAATAAGTAGGTAAAATGCCAATTGGGTGTTTTCAAAGGTGGAGCTGAAGCATTGAATTTCAGCTCTGTGACGTCTTTCACACTTTGGAGGAAAGCATACAAGATTCTTTCCACCACAGTCTCTTTCCTCTCCACTCACCAAAGTTTCCCTTGCAGTAGTAACCCAAAAATATGACAGCCAAATATCATGCATGTTAAATGACTTTTTCAATAGTAGATGATTTATAGTTGATTAGGTAATTAAATCAAATACAAGTGGCTGAAAGTAAATCTATTTTTATCATCCCTGTAAATTAAAAGTTCTGCATCATAAAAAATCATGACCATCTTGAAAATGACTAGTCAAGTGCCTTTTAGAGGCAAGCGGGATTTATTGTCAATTAACGTATTGAACTGTATAGTCAGCATAACCCTGTGCTCAAGACTTTTAAAATTATTGGCTTCCGCTTCTGAGCTGCTCCCTATCATGGTAATGAAATGTATCTAGCCATTCTCATATTGAACAATCCCGTAGGTTGGGTTTATATCTCACTATAACAACATTTCATTTTATTATTATCTCCAATCCACTGTAATGAATACAAATACATTCCTTTTTTCCATCACGAGTTTATCAATTTTCATTGATTTGCCTATAATGAATACAGTCAGGAAAAGAAAGGCAGACAGATCATATCCATTAAAGTGTCTTTAGCTTCAAAAGTTTGTGGCATTGTTTAATTAAAAAAGAAAAAGAAAGTCGTCAGGAAACTAATTAAAAAGAGACATTACTTTCAGGCCTGCTTATAAACAAGAAGTCAATAATGATTATATAAAGAGGCTTGGGAGTCATAGCACTTCTAGAAATTTGGCATTTGTATCTAGCCCATTTGAAAAAATAAAATGATAAATTCTTATCAAACATTTGGCCCATATAAATAATGCTGTCTTATCTAGTTACAATGTTCTAAACTTTTCTAAGTTAATAAAGGTTAAATGGAACGGTATAAATAAGTAAGATGCATCCATGACAAGTTCAATCTTCATAACTAGGTATCTTTGGGAGCTCATGAACCCTCTTCCTTCCAGGTAGAGCTCTATAAACCCACACTGTCTGTGTGACACTGAGCAAGTCACATGTGTTTCTAGCTGTACAAATCTTCATCTGTAACATAGTTTTTCTGAGGTCCTTCCCAGAAAAAAAATGATTTTCTACTCTAGGTAGCACTGAATCAGGAGTACAATAAAGCAATTGGCTTTCCCAAGGCCATACTGCTCATGGAAGCTGGCCCAAATATTGGACTCCGAGTCAAATGCTTGTTCCACGTCCACACAAGGCAGCAAGCTCGTCTCGCAAGAGTGAGAACATATCTCCCCAATGTCCATCGGTGTTATCAAAATTCAAACCACCCCCTCTTCAGTGACATTTCCTGGCCCTAGAGCCATTACCTCTGTCTGGGTGTAGCACTGGTACCCCCATGTGGCGGTACATCAAGCAATCCAATCGCATCTTAGATTGGATTAAAATCATCTTAGACTGGTATAAAATCAAGCAATCCAAAACCATCTTAGAACTCGGAACAAGGACACTGGTGAGACAGCGAAGCACTCCAGATTTCCCTCTTGCCCCCTCGCTATTTGGTACTGATGGGAAAACAAAAGTAAGAATAACATCGGGACCCTTATGCTTTTCCCTGAAAAAGATGCTGAAGCTCAATCTAGTTCTGAGGCCCAAACTTCTTTCATGGGGCAGAGAGTTTCCCTTTCCGAAAACTCTGGATTCCTTAAGCTTTCCCACTTAGCGCATGAAATGCAGAAACCATGCCTCATTTAGGGACAATCCTGACATTTGTCACATCAACAGAGGTGCAGTGATACTAGGCAAAAACCGGGACTATCTCAGACAAAAAGAGATGCATGTCAACTTCTCTTCTCATTCATCCCCACATCTTCTATCCTTATCCTACAGCAAGTGCCTAATAAACTGAGTTGAAAGAATGAGACTTTAGGTTTATTCCGCTAGAACATCATCATCAGACTGTGGTCCTGGGAGCATCAGTGCCGGCACCACCTGGGAGCTTCTTAGAAATTCAAAATCTCACAGCCTACTCTGGATTTACTGAATCAGAATCTGCATTTTAACGAGATCACCAGGAAATTCATTTGCATGTTAGAATCTGAGAAGTGCTGAGATAAAGTGTGTGGGGTTGGCACAGACTTAGAAGTTCTTTGCCCCCCTGCCCGTTAGAATCAACTGAGGGTATTAAAAAAATAATGCAGTTGCACTATTCCCTGTGACTTAACAATTCCACTCTCTGGAATATAATCCAGAAAAACTATCATGCAGAAGAATAAAGAATATATTCAGACATGTTCCTTGCAACATTTTCATGGTGAAAAGTTGGGAACACCTTAAATGTCTGTCAATGGAAAAGTAGCTGAATACATTGTGGTAAATCCAAACATTGGAATATGATACAGCAATGAAAACAAAGGAACTGTCACTACATTCATCCCCATGTTACATCCCAAAATATATAATTAAGAGAGCAAAGAAAACTGGGGAAGAGAATGTGCAGTTAAATAATAGATTTAGTATTAAAACATGTGCAGCTATACAGTATATTACATAGGGACATACATATATATTTCTAGTAACAGCATGCAAACATAGATGGAAATAGTAGCCATGAATATCAGGATAAAGGCTACTGTGAATGGGGAGGGAGAAGTGGAATGAAATCAGAGAGAGGCACAGCAGGGACTTTCTAGATGTCCATGACATGTTTTATTTTTAAGTTTGATGGTAAACAGATGAGTGCTTTCTGTAAGCTTTGCATGCCTGTAATATTCCAGAATAATATCTAGAATATAGATTACCAGGTCCTATGCTCCACAATTATTATATCAAAATTACCAAGAACAAAGCCCAGGAATTAACATGAGCACACCAGGTGATTCTTATGAATAACCAGATTTGAAATTCCCTGGTGTAGATTCTCTCCAAGATGATTTGAGAAAAACAAACAAAACCAACCATGGATCTATGGTTACCTCTAACACCTTCAATACTTTTAGAGGCAGTATGTTGCCATGGAAAAGCATGTGTTTTATATTCAGATAAGAATGGAATTTGAGGTGAGGCTTAGAACCTCATCTCCACTGTTTTGAGAGAAATCTTCTGCATCCGTGGATGTTTTGCTACCCTTGTCTAGCTTGGATTAATACTTAGTCTACAGGCACACACCTGATCACTACATTTGCTTTCTTACAGCACTAAACTATGTTTTCTACCTTTATCTTGCATCTACCTACCACTTCAGCATTTTATTAAAAATAATAATAATAATAATAATACTAAAGGAGAAATGTGGGATTCACATATAAATCAAGTATAAAAATCAAATGAATATTCATATTTGACCTGATTATTTATAGTTCATAATGCGTGATCAAAACTGAAAGTTTCTGTGATGACTGCCCTTGTACTGTTCACCACGTAAGAACTTAGTCACTATGTAAGAATTTGTTCACCGTGTAAGAACTTGTTTGTTGTGCTTCAGAAGATCAAAGACTGATGAGAATTAGGCTTGGGGTGGATTAATGATTGTGCATTGAGTCCCCTGTACAGAATTTTATTGTTGTTAACTGTTAACAACCATTTGATCAATAAATATGAGAGATGCCCTCTCAAAAAAAGAAAAAGAATGGAATTTGAATTCAATGTGGTTTCAGACTACTTGTTAGATGACTCCAATCCTCACTTTCCTCATTCAGCAACTGAATTGGTTTTAAGGATTAAATGAAAAAAAAAATACTGCCATAGAAGGCAGTCTACAAATGTTAATTGTTTCTATTATTACAAAATGACAAAACTAAGTGGTCATTGACAAAGAAGTAAATGTCCACTTACCTAGCATTCACTTATAGGATGCCTATCATGAGCTAGAGACATTGGTACAAAAAAATGTTCTCAAAGAGCTAATAGTCAGCTAAGGAAGACAGACATGCTCTAAATAGCGAGTGCTATGTTTTTTTTTGTCTAATCACACATCTTTGGGACATGATTCCTCTGTTATTATCCATTTGACTCTGGATTCTATATGATTCCAGAGGGACTGCCAATCATGGTATTCTGTCCCCCGACCACATGGGCTGGCCAATTCCCACAATCCCCACTGTCAATACTAATTGGTATGACAAGTGGGCATGTGATCTCAGCTGGCCAATCAGAGATATTCCCTGGGGTTTTTCTCGGTGGACTTTGGGAGAGAAAAATAATATCTTTTCTTTAGGTCCTAAATGAGAGTAATGCAAGTCTTAGCGGCTTTTGGCTAGGCTTTCCTGCCTCCAGTCACATGGAAAAAGCCATTGGAACGGAGCATGAGAAACTTAGATAAAAGGTAATAATGTTATCTGATGCTTTGGATCCATTTCCATTCTTCCTGGTTATGGGAACCAATATTTTTTATTTATATTAGATTTCTCAATTGGTACTAACCCGTATTATTTTGGTGAAAATATATCCCAAGATAACCTCTCTCATAACCCAATTAGTTTAGTACCTGATTATAATATCAATTACCATTAATTTGCAAAATCATATGACAAAAATCTAATGTTCATTGTGCTCAACAATTCCAAAGTGTTTCTTACCCTCCCAACTTATTTGATTAAATAGTCTAAGAATTTAGTCTCCAGTACCACTTAGGAGGCTACTAGGGGCAGAGATTCATTTACAGTGGCTTGAACACTCAAGGTTTATTCATTAACATGAGTGGTCTAAAGGCAGATATTTCAGGACTCATGATGGCTTCACAGGGCCAGCTTACATATACAGTGTCTTTTATGGTTCTATTTTACTAACCTTAACATTGATTTCCATTTACAAATTCTCCTCATAGTCCAATATGCCTGCTGGGTTCCAGCCATTGCATCCATATCATAAGAAGTCGAAAAGAAAAAGGGTGGTGATGACAGAAAAAGGAGTTAACTCCAAGGTGAGACAATTCTTAGTAGTAGCCTTTTACGACATCTCACACAACAATTACTCTTATGTCTCATTGACCAGAACTATAAGAGAGGTGGAAAAAACTAGTCCTCGAACTTGACATACCAGTGCTCTGAATAACATCACTCTCTGCTATTCAGTAAGAGAGGGTGAATGGATATGAGGTGGGCAGCTAGTGGTGAATGGATATGAGGTGGGCAGCTAGTGGTGGCTGTCAATCTTTCCAAGTCAGTGTGGTCCCTGTTAGTTTTGGAATGCTCAACCCTAGCCAAACCACATCACCAGCTTCCCAATCTTGAATTAATGAAGTTTTAATTAAAAAAGAAAAAAAAAACAAGCCTAAAGGGAGGCATTTGCCACTCCTCTTTACCCCCCTCCCCTGGCAGGACAGCAAACCAAGACTTACTTACAGTATCACCCTATCCCAGGAATGTCACCTTTTAACAGTCAACCAGAAATTTCCTGATCAGCAGCAGTAATCTGCATGATAAAAACCCAGGTGGTCTTTTCTCTGCAAAAGAAGTGGTTTTGGTCTGATAGACCCTTTCTTTTTTTGACTAATAACTCCTTGCCCCACCCTCCTGCCTACAAAATCTTCCATTTTGTGCAACTCCACAGAGCATCTCTCTGTTAGCTAGATGGGATGCTGCCCGATGAATGAACCACTTAATAAAACCAATTGGATTTCAAATTTACTTGGCTGAATTCTTTTTTAACAGAGGGCTCTTAAAGCAATGATAAGTGAGGCAGGCTTTAAACGGGAATGTGGGAGCTCCCAGTAGTAGCCCTTGGTGTGGGCTGGTGGGGAGGGATCAGGCAATGCTTTCTTGGGGAGGACACATCTGAGCTAAATCTTAAAGAAGGAACCCGGAGGATGCACATTTCTGGCCCAGGGGCAACAAAGTTCATAAGAGAAGTAAATGAAGGTAAGTTTCAGGGCCCTTTCTTAAATGCTCCCCTTCAGAGACCATTGCCCTATACAGCTGAGTCAGCAAACTTTTAATGTAAAAAGGGCCAGAGAGTAGATGTTTTAGACTTTGTAGTCTGTCTCCTTGTAGCAAGAAAGCAGCTGTAGACAGTAGGTAAACAGGTAGGCGTTGACTGTGTCCACATAAAAGTTTATTTACAAAAGCAGCAGCCCACGGGCCTCAGTTTACCAACCTCTGCCCTTGAGGTGAGGCTGAATTGTCTTTCTATTCATTTTCCTTGTCGAAAAGGACATCACAAAATTTAGGGCATATGAAGACGTGGTTGGTAAGTACAAACACACAAAAAAGGGAAAATCACATTATGGACCTTCACATTAGAAAGAAAAGTATCAGAATAGTGTTATTCTTCTGGAATATTAAGAACTCTTTGGTGTTTTGCAGTATTTTAAAATTTGTAATTTCCCATCTTCTTCTTATTAGAAATAAGTAGTCACATTAATACTTAAATTCTTATTACTTTGCTTGTTTCTTAAAGAGGGCTTCCGAAACTGTACAAGCTTTTAGCCTTATAGAAAGCATATCCGTTCCTGCCCAGAGGCATGAGAACATTGCACATTGGGGGAATTGCAAGTAATTTGGTATTGCTCAGGCGAAATAGTAAAGTGATTAAACTCAGTTGGCCTGCCTGGGTTGAAATCGGGGTGTTACCACTTATCTGAGGAAGTTATAAGACTAGAGGAAATTATACCAGCCCAGTTTTTTCATCTGTAGCATGGAGATAGGGCCATTCCTGGCCTCAGAGGGTTTGGTGGGATGAGGGGAGCTGATGCACGCACAGGAATGAGTGCAGCGCATGCTGTGAAGTATCTGGTAAGGATGTCTTTGTGCCAGTGGGGAAGATAAGGGTGGTAAGTTGCAGAATGTGGCTGGGAGGGTCATGCAGAGATACGGCCGGATTCTGAGGGCTGTGTCTGCACCAGTAGGAATCTGGCCTCTGTCCTGGAGACAATGAGAAACAGAGTTTCTGTCCAAGGTGGACCTGATGAGATTTTCATGAACTCCTGGAACCATGAATCACTGACCGTAAGAATGGGGAGAACTGCGCCGGCTGAGCCAATAGCTGCTGTGTCAGCCACGTTGGAGGCTGAGTTTTCAAAATCCCTCCCTGGGGAAATCTGCTGAATTATATCACCCTGAGTCAGGGGCCCCACAGCAGAAGGAAATGAAATGCATCAGCACAGGCCCCCAAGTGTCCTAAAGGATGGGTGTAATTAAAGCTATCTATCCATGAGGCTGGGCACTGGGAGGTGGATGTGGAGGTGGGTGTCAGGGAATCCTGGCAGGGGCCGAGTTTCTGGGTGTCCCTCAGCGCTCCCGGTGGGCCGTCCATCACAGAGGGAACAGGGCAAGTGACTCTAAGCTCACACTGCCCAGATCTTCATTCTCTCACTAAAATCTCAGTTAGTCTGCAACCTTTGCAGAAAGCGCCCAGGCACAGGGGTCATGAAAATTCCCCAACCCACAAGGGCCTCATTCAGACCAGACCAGCACTATCCTTATATTTTCTGCTGGTGTTTCCTTTGTAGCATTTAACTCAACCACAACAATCATCATAAACCTCTTGAGTTATACTTTGTTAATATCAGGCTATCACTCTAAGCTATTAGCTCTGTGATGGGAGAGAATATTTCTGTTTACTGCACTTCTGTATGCCTTGGACCTTGCTTGGTGTAGGCACCTAATGGACTTGATGAGATTTGTCCTATAACCAACTCAGTAATTTAGGAGGGGGTCCTTCTGGCAGGTGAGAGAGGCTTTTACCTCTCATCATGCCTCGTTAACCTATATTATCCTGGTTCATGATTCCCTCCTTTACTCACTCATTCTTTTTATTTTCAATTTTTGGAACAGCTTTATTGAGATATAATTTACCTCCCAAATGGTTCACCCATCCAAATTGGACGATCCAATATTCATAGTGGACAACTCAACAGCTTTTAGTATTTTTTCAGAGTGGAGCATCTATCACCATGTTCTGGAACGTTTCCATTCCCTAAAAATAAACTCCACACCCTAAGCCGCCTGCCCCTGCCCCTGCCCCAGAAACCCACCCACCTACTTCTTAAATTTATGGATTTCCATATTCTGGACACTTCATGTAAATGAAACCACATAATATGTGGTCCTGTGTGGCTGTATCTCTCCCTTAAGCAGAATGAGTTCACAGCTCACCCATATTTTGGTTTGTATCGAGACTTCTCTTCTTTTCATTGCCAAATAACATGCCATTGTAGGGATCACCATTCATCAGATGATGGGCATTTGGGCTGTTTCTGTATTGGAGCTTTGATGAAACTCACTCATTCTGAAACATTGACTGGCACCTCTTGTTTACTGAGCCCCGTTCTAGGCTCTTCATGTGAAGATAGGTAAGAGCTGGTCTCTGTCCAGGTAGAACAGTGTAGCCTTTGGGGAGAGGGTCCCACTTCGGGCCTGGATAACTTGAGAGGCACTCAAGAAATCCACAGAACGGGTGTGTCTGCCACTAAGGGGTTGGAGTCAGCGATTAAGGCTGGATGAGCCAGAATTTAGTGGAAGATGAGAAAAGGTTGCCTGAGACAGAGGCAACAGGGCCTGTGGACCTGCCCTGTGTGTTCAGGACACAGTGAGCTGGTTGGGGTGGCTGGTGGTCAGAGTGCATGGTGGGGGATGAGAAATGAGCCTAACTGGAACTTCTCCACTCTAGGATAGGTAGGGCGAACCCAGAAGCAAGACTCTCTCTGCCCCCAGGCCCCCAGTCACCCAGGCTCTATTCTCTGATGTACTAAACAACAAATATTTACTGAGCTCTTATTATATGTAGATACTGGGATAGAGCAGGGACATAGAAAAAGGCTTTGCACTCACAGAGGTCACATTTTAGTGTGGAAAGACAGATGATACGTAAATGAAAACACGCATAACATATCTTCCTCTCATTTCCTTTGCTAACGTTCGTCTGTAACTTGCTTTTTAATGTTTTTACTTAAAAAACCTATCTTGGTAAATATATTGGCAAATTTATCATAAAGGCATTTAGTGTCCCATCTTTTTTTTTTTAAGCCACATGGCCTTCCTGTGAGAGTCTGCACAGTTTATTTAAGCAGCATCAGTTAATGATCATTTCATTTTTTTCCAGTCTTTATTGTGAACAGATACACTTGACTAGGATATCTGAAGGTAAATTAGTAGAATTGGGATTTCAGAGTAGAGTCTGTGCATTTCTGAATGGTATATACTTACAAATTGTTCTTCATAGGGGCTGCAGTGTGTCAATACTTCCTTGAATGGTGTGCAAGTGGGCCGCATTTTATGTGGTGACACTTTAGATAGGGATGCCTATGTGTTGAAGTGTGTATCTTAGAAATATTGCATAGAAGCTGATTTGACTTGGAGGGGTGGGTCTGAGGTGGAAGAGACTGAGATGAAGAAAAACCAGTTTGCAGTTACCTGGGATCAGAGATGAGGTGTCAGAGGCAGAAGACTGGCTCAGAAGTTAGGCAAGAGCTCTCAGCCAAGCTGACTGTGGAAATGAGGGAATGGGAGGTTCCAAATACATTATCTTAGAGGTGACAGAGATCAGAACCATGCCTATGTCTGAAAGATGAGGAAACAGAGGCCTCAAGAGAACCCCCTGTCGATTCCCGGACACGGCGCTGTGCACTCCAAAGGCACAAACTTCAAGACTGCTGGGCAGGCTGACCTTGACTCACTCAGAGCGAAGCCTGAAGGAGCAAAACTCCCAAATTCTCTATGTGGGAAATCACGCGTGCTTTTGGAAAGGGGCCCTGGACACAGCTTTCTGTCTCAGAGAACATATGGAACGAAGCATTCTCTCCAAAGGGAAAAGAGTGAGGCACAAAGCTGCCAGGGGACCAGATGGCATTCTTGAAAATCAGAGGCTTCATGTGTACTTCCTCTGTGGCACAAAATGAAGCTTCATCCGAGGCACTCCCAAGTGAGACCCCAAGATCAGAAGGGCATGACCCTCAGGTTTCTGTGACTCAGTTTGGAGACACAGACAATAGTGTTCTCTCTAGAAATCTGAGATTCTAGCAAATTCCACTGCTTGAAATGTAGACCTAAATATACATTTCCCGTTCTGATAAACAAGCTTATATAGTTTCAACATTCCCACCGGGATCAACTAAAAATACTGTGTTGTAATGAATAATAGTTTATATAATAATAATAATTATATAAATAAATTATATAAATAATACATATTACAATAATAATAACTATTAAATAGGTATGTGATAGTTTTCAGAGCAGCTATGAGTTGGGGTGGGGGTGGGGAGACGAGATCCTGAAGAAAAGTGCAATTTCTTGAAGTGAGTCCAACAGGCATTAGAATCTGAGCAGAAAGCATCTGTTAAACACAGGAGAAATTGACCAGAACTTTATTAGTCTTTGGGTTGTAGAGGCCAAACAGGAAAGCAAAAATGTGAAGTTCAGGGTTATCAGACCACCAAGATCTGGGCAAAATCCCAGAAAAAAGGTAAGTACAGGAATGGAAATTGACCATCTAAGCTGGTTTTCCCCTTGAATCATTCGTTGATTTGTAAGTGGAGGACAGAATGAGAGGCAGGAATACCAGGCAGAAAGTCACTGCTGGGAGGCTGAGAAGCTAACCAAAAGCTCAAAGATAAGGATTAGGGGTCAGGATTCATCAGAGTGGAGAGATTCTATAAGCATGGCAGTCATTTCAGTGGGGCTGTTGAAGAATGACACCCTAGCAGGAGAGCAGAAATGAAATAGAAATGTTCTTTGTGGATAAAATATACCTTGAGACATCTTGCTTCTCGATTATGTTTTGATGATCTGACCCTACTTGAACTTCATGCAAGAAGCAAAATAAATGCTTCCAGGAGAAAGACAACAGTATCCAGATCCTCCACAGGTTCTTTCAAATACATGTTGTTAGGTAGTCATCCAAAAATTACCATGTATACCAGGAAATGAGACCAATAGAAAAAGAGGATAATTGAGGTGGAACCAGGAGTGACCTACCTACTGGACAGTACATCAGACAGAGACCGAACAACAACTCTGGTTAGTACATTCAAAAAAATGAAAGGGAAGATAAAAAATTTGGAAAGATAACTGGAATACAGAGGAACTAGAAGATAAATCAGTAGAAAGCCTCCAGACAGAAGTTCTGAGAAACAGGATGAATAAAACCCAGAAGAGTGTTATAGGGGACATGTGGCTTTGATCTGATTGTACCCTGGATAATGGAACTGGGTGACAGACAGATAGAGACAGAAGCAATAACTGAAGAGACAAAAATTGATAGTTTTCTAAAACTGATGAAAGACATCAATCCACAGATTCAAGAAGCATTACAAACTCAAGTAAGATTTCCTACAAAGAAAAGGACCCTGTGTTCCATTAAAGTAAAACTGTCGAAAACCAAAGACAGAAAATCTTAAAAGCAGAGGAAAGAAATTATCTTCAGAGAAATAACAAGTGTGACAGCTAATTCTCAGGGAAAGATGGAAACCAGAATACAAACACTGAATAAAGGTAACTGCTGACTTAGAATCCTATACAGCAAAAATATCTTTCAAAAGCGAAGTTAAAAATAAGGAAATATCAAGGAAAATAAAGGTTGAGATAATGTTTAGCAGACCTACACTAAAAGATGTGCTTAGAAAGAATTCTTCAGGCTCAGGAAAAATATTCTAGATGGAAGCATGGAAATGTAGGAAGGAAAGAAGAGTGGTGGAAAATTGTGATATATTTGAATAGATATATGTAGGAAATGTGCATCTACTGGCTGTAAAGAAAGATACTGCCTTATGTGATTTAAAATATATGCAGAATCAAAATATATGATAATAATATAACAAAAGGCAAGAGGGAATAAATGGAGTTAAAATATACCAGGGTACTAATATCAGTAAGGGAGTGAAAACAGTATCTCACTTTCGCTTATGGTCAAGAACACATGACATAATCTCCAACTATTAAAAGACTTGTAAAAACATGCAAAATTATTGTATTCAAAGAAGAGGACATGAAACCAGAAAAATACACCAATAGAAGTCAAATAAAAGAGAGAAAAGGGACATAAAATGGGATAAATAGAGAAAATAGTAAACTGGCAGGGTTACACTGAAATATAGTGTGTATTAAATGTAAATAGATTAATGGATCAAGTTAAAAGACAGAAGTTTTCAGAATGGAATATAGATATAGATGACAGATATGTAGATATTTTCTGCTTACAAAAACACTTCATAGATATGAGGACAAATAGAGTTTGAAAATAAAGGCATGGAAAGTATATGCCATGCAAACATTATCCCAAAGAAAGCCAATTTTGCTATGCTAATGCAAATGTGAACCCAAGGGAGAGTGTAGCTGGACACAATGGATGGTATCGGCGCAAGGAGGGTATGGGATTTATTCAACACATGGTTGCTACATATCTACCCTGGAACAGAGAAGAAAGGCAGCTCTCAGAAGGAGGAATTTCAGGCATTAGGGAAATGAGCTGGGGAGATATTTTAAAATAGAAAGGGCTCCATCTCAGCCACAGTAGGCGGATCAGATGTCTTTACAATGCAGACGTTTTGTTTGCTTGCTTTTTCTTTTATGTTTTTTAGTAAACTTCCTTTTTTTTAATTAAAAAAGGTTCAGATTAATAAACTAGGACAAACAGGTAAATGCAAAGAGTGTCTTTGCCTGTACCTGTATTTTTAACAGGATGATCTTAAAAAGAACCAATATTTATGTGTTTCAGGACATTTGCTCGACATTACATAAATAAAGCATAAACCATCCCACCTCAACCTTTCGTTGAATTTCTGTATCTGGATAGGGGACTTCTCTCTGGGGTATCTGAGGTGAAACAGGAAGATAACACTAGAAATTCCCAGAAGTACTGGGGTTCTATTATTTTAAAATATCACAGGGCCATCCATCTCAGAAGCCCAACTTGAGAAGGGTAGGCCCTCTGGGGATGTCTCTGCATGTTCTAAATTTTAAGAAGAATAATTATGATGATAAAATAGCAAAAATAATTATTGCTGATTTATATTAGCTGACATGTATAGGGTGTTCACCCCATGCAAGGGGGTGTTTAAATGTTTTATTCTGTCTAATCTTCATCTCAACCCTATACTTATCCCAATGAGGAAGCTGAATCTTACATTAAGCAAGTTGCCAAAGGTCTTGTAAGTGTCCAGTGGGCAGGTGAAGGTCTATGTGGAAAGGACATCGAAGATTCTGTTTTCACCTACACCCACTGCATCCTCAAAGACCACCAGTGAATGAGGAAACACTGCCACCCCAATCTTCAGGGGCTTAGGTCTCTGCCTCAGTGTGGGATTACAGTTTATTTGCTAATTAATTATGCAGCAGCCTCTTTGGCTAATAAAGTCTAAACAGAGAGCATTTAATCCAATTCATGGTTTTTTCTCCATTCGTGAGCAGCCTGTCAAACACAATGAGATTCTGCATGCAAAGCAGAGAGGGGGCAGGCATCGGCCACACCTGCTTAGCGGGATTGCAAGCGGGAAGCTGGCAGTGGGAGAACAGTTGGCTGCGCAGATGGCAGCGCCGGGAAGACCTGGGGGGAAGCCATTCTCTGACGGCAGCTCAGTACACGGAAGGGCCATTTGGGGGTTGCAGGCAGAGAAACAGTTCCTCATGCCTCTTGGCTCCATCCAAGTGATGGGTGGTGAGACCACTCGGAAAGAAAAGGCACACGAACCTCTCTTGTGACAGACACTGAACATACATGATCTCCAATTATCAAGCAATCATCAGAGACAGGGATTGGCTTCCCTTTCACCCAGGAGATTTGACAGGCAAAGTGCGTTATGTCAGATCCCAAGGTCAGTAAGCGGAGTTGTTGGGGTTTGAATCCCTATCTTCTAGATTCTCTTCTTTGCACCAGGCTTGTTGAAGAATGCTCAGAGAACATCCACTGAGCGGTCCACCTGTGCCCACTCCTGGGCAGAATACTGGGTAGAGATGTCAGAAATGTGGAAAGCACCTTCCTTACCTTTAAGGAATGCTTGATGCAAATGGGGAGATACAAAATAAATAAGGACTGAATTAAAAACAGTGATGTGCTGAACTGTGTACCCGTGAATCTCAGTAAATTAGGAAAGGACAGATGACCAAAGGCTGGTGTAACCAGAACAGCCTGGGGAGGGAGGGGGCTCCTAAAATCTCAGAATCGAAAGGGGGGCATCATAGCTATGTGTGAACATCCTTTTGGGGCCCCTGGAAGAGAGAGACCATGTCTGATTCACCCTTCTGCCCAGAAGTTTGATCACCATCAGGAAATCATTGCTGAATATGGAAATAAAAATTAACCTTAAAGAATACATAAAGAAACACAGATATTATCTTATGATTTTTTTTTTCTTGGTTCATGGACACCTTGGAGAAATTTATAAAACCTATAACCTTGCTCCTGGATGTGAAGGCATGTAAAATTTGTGAGGGTTCAGGTTTCCTTAGAAGTCAAAATGGTATTATGACATGAGACCTCAGGGGATGATTCCAGAAATGGTGACACATTTGTTCAATGGAAAGGCATCCAGTTTTTAAAAATCGTGTTCACCATAACATTAAGGAAAACCACTTGGTTATAGATTCAAAGGAAGTAAAACCAGGGTGCAACAATTTTACATGCCCTCCCATCTCTACTAGGTAGAAAATACCGAGGAAAAGCTTTGGTTCCAGCAAGACTATTGAAGTCCATCCCTAGTTCCTCATCAGCAATGCGGCCTTGGAGAAGTTACTCATCTCTTGGTGCCTCAGTTTCTTCACTTCTAGGATGGCATTGTCTGCATAGGATTCTTCTGAGAAGTAAGTGAGAAAATATACTATAGATAAAGCCTTAGCATAGTGTCTGGCTTTGAGACAAACCCTCAGTGAACATCGTCATCTTCATTATTATTATATTTTACTTACTTGGAAAATTATTCTATAACTGAGTCTCATCATTTTATATATAACACACACACACACACACACACACACACACATACAATCACTTATAAAACTGACCTCTGAGAAGGAAATAGATTTGATTTTGGAAAGTGATGTGTGCCTAGAGAAACAGGGATGTCAAATATATTTTCAGTATGATTATGTGTCTATTGCTGTAAATCAAAGTAGAGATTGCTCTACAAATGAGTCCAGTGCTGCCAATATGAGCCACTCTTTCTTTTGCACACTCTGTCTGTAACATGAAATATTTTCTGCATAATGAAATAATTACTTTTCCAGGAGAGAGGGTCTACACTGAGTCCCAACATTTACCTTGACTTCTAAGGGAGGAAACAGCCAGTTGTCTATTGAGTATTGCACAGCCTCATCAGGAGACAGATACTTGATGAACCGGCCCACTGCCCTGCCTGCTTTCATCTCTGCCACTGATATCTTGAAGTGATGGGCTCTGTCCCTTCCCAGGGATTCCAATCACCCAAATGGAATCACCTCATTACCATTTAATTAAGCAATGGGACTAAAATCAGGGGCTATTAACTCTCTTCTCTGAATGAATTGCTGGTGTGTGCTCTCACCATTCAAAAAGTAATATTTCGGCATGAAATATATTTGTCTGCTTCCCTCCATAGACGTGGCCGGGGGGCAATAAGCAAGCCTTGGCAAGCTGACATTCAAAAGAGAACCAGAGAAGCTCAATATTGTAGGAAGCAAGGAGAAGTTATTCAGAGAAGTACACGTCAGAGGATACAATGCAGCAAAGTTTAAACTTTCCTAACAACAGAACTCCTATGAGGGTGTTTGTGACCAATGAAGCTAAGAGAGGACGACATGTTTCCTGATGAAGAGGAAATTTTAGAACTATCAGGAGAGAAGGGATATCTTTGTCACAAAAATATGGCCACTACTATATGGAATTTACTGAGTATCATAATTCCTCCAAGTGGTAAAGACACCTCAAGACAAATGCTGGGCATAGAAGCCACAGGGCATAAATATGCAAAGAAGTAAAAAGCTAACCTTTTCAAACAATATTGCCTCTCTCACTTACCAACTTTACATTTCCCTGTATGGCCCCAGAAGATGACTGGTTAGCCAGAGACAGGTAAGATTCCTCAAGGGAGGAACAACCTAAGACAGGCACAGTCGCAGGGGGGCCATCAGGTGAGAATTTGGGGATCAACAGAGGTGAGGCTCAGAACCTCACCCCCCCTGCTTTGAGAGAAATCTTCTGCATCCGTGGATGTTTTATGGCCCTTGTCTAGCTTGGATTAACACATAGTCTACAGGCACACACCTGATCATCTACATTAGCTTGCTTACAACACTAAACTATGTTTTCTACCTTTATCTTGTATCTACCTACCACTTAAGCATTTTATTAAAAATAATAATAATAAAGAGAGAAATGTGGTATCCACATATAAATCAAGTATAAAAATCAAATGAATATTCATATTTGAACTGACTGTTTATAGTTCATAATGCATGATCAAAACGAAAGCTTCTGTGATGACTGCCCTTGTACTATTCACCATGTAACTTATTCACTAGGTAAGAATTTGTTCTCCATGTAAGAACTTGTTCGTTATGCTTCAGAAGATTGGAGACTGACGAGAATTAGGCTTGGGGTGGATTAAGGATTGTCCATTGAGCATTGACCCCCCTATACAGAATTTTATTGTTGTTAACAACCAGTTGATCAATAAATATGAGAGATGCCCTCACAAAAAAAAAATATATATATATATATATACACACTTCCAATTGTAAAATAAACAAGTAACCGGGATGTAATGTATAGCATAAGGAATATAGTCAAAATATTGTAACAACTTGGTATGGTGATAGCTGGTACCTGGAATTATCATGTATATAAATGTTCAATCACTGTGTTGTACACCTGAAACTAATGTAATACTGTGTGTCAACTACCCTTCAATAAAAATAATTATCTAAAAAAAAATATGGCCACTACTACTATCTCAGAGGAGGAGGAGACGGAAGTTGAACACTGAATTAAAACAATAATCTCACAAATGGTTTGATGTTTTCAGTAGAATATACCAGAGGTCCACAGTTACAGATAGGAGTCCTTCAGCAATAATAGGAATGAAAATATGTCTCATTCTCATCTTTATATTTTAAATAAATATTTATTGAGCATCTTCACCCTGTCATCTTTGTTCTAGGCTCTGTTTTTTTCTAGCAGTGAACAACAGAGGCCAAAGAAGGGAATAGTCCTGGTTTGGAAGAGAGTAGAGACAATTAGCAAACAAACGTACACATAAGTAATACAAGTGCAGTTAGTACTAAGTGCCATTAAGGCTATAACATAGGACAAAAAGATAGTTTGTGCCATGTTGATCAGGGAAGACCTATCTGAAGAGGTGAAATAGGAGCAGACGTTGAATAATAAGAAGAATTCACCTACTTCAATAGTTGAAGGCAACATGCTTCAGGTTGTCTAGAGGGACCAGCCAGTGAAAAGGCTGAGGGTGGGCGTGGTTTGCCAGAGGAGGACGAAGAAGCCCAGGATGAAGTGTTTAAGATGAGTAGAAGGCAATGAAAAGATCCCCTTGAGGAGATAGGTACTTGACTGCACTTCTGTTATCCATTGATTTATGCTGTGATAGAAAATAATCTGGATGAAGATGATCAAATTTATATAGAAAATTCTGATTATTGGATCTGAAAAATTTTTTTGAGACCATTTTGAGGCAAAATGAGCTTAATTTAATTGAATTATAGAAAATCAATTGGCTAAAATATCATTAATTTTATGAATCAGTCAGGACAGACAGGAGTTTGCTGTAGTAACAAGCATTCCCCAAATCTCAGTAGCTTAAGAAAAGTAAATGATTTACTTCTTGCTCTCACTATACTTCTGCCACACATACATCAGCATGAGAACTTTGCTTTTTCTAGTTTTCCTGGAATTCAGGTTGATGGGAGAGTCATCAGCTAGAACGAACAGTCTGGTAGTTGCTCTGCTGTGAGGGTCTTCAGTGGCAATTAAAATCTCTAGTGTGGATGTGACACAAACATACTTTTGCTGACAATTCAATGAGCAGAACTAATCACTTAGTTCCATTCAGTGGCGTAGTGCTCAAAAAATGGAATTCTACCTGTGTTCAAAGGAAGGTAAAAATGGGAAATATTTGGTACATACCCTGAATGACAAACACATCACAAAGCAGATATTTTTTAACATTTACTTTCTTTTTCCTTAAGTACCTGTGGTTTTCCTAACAAACCTGTTCTGTTTGGGGAAGTGTACGAGGTGAAGCTAGCTGAGTTGCAGAACTCCTGGGTACCAATAGTTTACTAGTTGGCCCTAGATTCTGAAGCACAGCCTCGTTACATATGTTGAGTCCTTACTATGCCAGACTCTGGATTTTACCTATTCACTTACTTTTCACAAAAACACTAAGAAAAAGGTATGATTATCTACATTTACCACCACAGAAATGGATGGTCTGGACTACTGGCAATTTGCTTAAAATCATACTGCTCTTAAATGTTGAGAATAAGGTCAAGTTTACCTGATGCCAAAGGTCTGCCATAAGGAAAGCTGGTTGAGTCAATTCAGAAAGGTAATCCAGATAGGACTTAATCATCCAGGATTAATTGATGAAATTCTTCCATACCTTTTGGACTTTGGACATGGGATTACTTCTTTAATTCAACAGTATTTTGCACTTCTGAATTTAATAATAGTTTTAATTGCAGATTGAGTGTTTAGTGGGTGAGAGCTTGACATCAAACAATGGGCCAAAGAAAACAGAGCTGATATTTGCTTGATGAGCTTGCAAATAAAAAATAAAGTTTGGAAACCACCTCCCCCACCCCCTACCCATGTGGCATATACAATCAGCACTGAGAATTAGGGGTGTGACCCACAAAACCAACTATTTCTTTTTTAGGAGACATAGTTTCACTTGACATTTTCAGATTGTTTCCAGCGTTTAGGATATTGCTATTATTAACATTTTAAATAATAATAATAATTACTATTATTATTAACACCTTTAAAAATGATTCATCAGAACAAGGCCACCACTAGGGTCAGAAGTTCTGGGACATTTATGATAACAAGCTTGTCCGATATTTGGACTACGATTCTCCTGCAGAGAAAATATACCTACACATTAAATCAAAGACTAACCTTAGTAATTTGTATTTCCTTTCTTTTATGTTAAAAGTTCTGGTTCCCAATGACACTAGCATAATTATTCATGTGTTTTTATCTCATACCACACACACCCCAGACCCAAAGTAACAATAGCAACATTGGCACGAACAATATGGTTTCTTAAAACAGTTTCTGCCAATTTGTTTAGATGATATAGTATATCTCATTAGAGATGTAGAATGAAATTGCTTATTTTAAAGTCACAATATAGTTTCCCTTTCTGTGTGTATGCCATCAACTTGATACACAAGTAGCTCACTCATTATGTTTTAGGAATTGCTTTTAAAAATATAAATTTATTTTGTAATTATGGGAAATATTTACATGGTTTCAGAGTAAAGTCTATAGACTCTATCATCCACCTTTTTATTGTTCTCTATTTTAGGTTTTTAAAAACACTCTCTTGTTTTCAGTACAAGTTCCCCTTCTCTTAATGGTAGCAGCATGCTCTAAATACTTTTCTCAATTTTAGATTTTTAATTTTGAAATACATCCCAGCAATCCATGGAGATATTATACATTCCTTTTAACTGTTGCATAATATTCCACTGCATTGATGTTCTGTAGTTATTCATCCAGTCTTTAATAAGTAGACATGAGCTGGGGTTTTTCACTAAATAAGAGCTAAGGTTATCATAATTATTTGCGGGTTTAAAATTTGCCATTTCTCTATTTATAAGCAACCCGGAAGGCACATGTGGTGTCATTATCTGCTCTTCACTGAACATGGATTACCAGCATGAGTGCCTGGTGCAGTGAGCAAGCTGTCTATATCAGTGTGGTTTGCACCCTGTCACCGGGGCTCCCAGCAAGTGACTTTGACCTGCAACTTTGTGCAAGAGGTGGTCCCCACAGGAGCACCCACTGCTCATCCTGGGGATGGAAAGGACACAAAATGGCAGGGATTTAAGAAGGGGATGTTTCTAAGGCAGGAACAAGCTTCATGTGGGAATTCAGTTTTGTGTTTACAGACTCATTCTTTTTCTGCAGGAGAAATCTGCTTTTCTTTAGCCATGCTTTACTGCATTTACGAGGAATCCTGAATAATGCTCTGGTGGCATTTGGCAACTTGAGAATTTGTGAAGGTTGTGGACCTCTTTATGTCATAGTCACTGAGGGCTCAAGCCTGGTAGTCATTGTGATTGCCTTCATACAGGAAGGCGCACGTATCTGCATGTGTCATGCAAAGCTGGGTCTCACGTGTTTTAATTATAGCCCTGCTCCTGAGGCTCGAAGCCAGATATATCTGGAGAGTGGTCTGCTCGCATCTTGCTTCTCACCATCAATGACAAATATGCTGCCCCAAACCCTCAGCTGCTCCCTGCTGATGTCACGTGACCCTCTCTGTGCAGCCCAGGAGATGCCTCCCAGAGGAGATGCTACATCTGCTGCCCAGTTATTATCTGAAGGGAGGAAGGGAATGGGATTCCAGCTGCAACCACAGCCCTGCCCTCTCTCCAACATGCTCCCCTTGGTGAACCCCAAAGGTCCCCATAATTCACTGCAGTCACCATGCTCAGATGGGTTGCTCAGAAAAGTGAGTTCTGAGCCAAGGGTTTTGGCAGGTTTTAAAATATTTCTTTCCATGTAACTGTAATCACATGTCCTCCATGGGCACCTGGGAATGCAGGAAGGCAGAAAGGGCAGAGGGATGGGGGGGGCAGTGTAGTCCAGGGTTTATAATTCACCCTTGTCACAGCAAGATCCAGCACAGCCAATCAGACTGGCCCCATGAGATCTGGGACAAATGAAGTGATGGTCTCTGGCTCTATCTACTTGAATTTTCCCAGGAAAGCAAAGATCCACCCCTAGAGGCAGCTACCAATTGCTTCTACGATTCCAATGGCCAAAACTTGGAAAATGCATGCATCAGTGTCCATACTCCACTAGCTCATACAAAGTTTCCTACCTCCTATTTTTTTCTGGAAAATGCTGGAAGGGAAGGAGGGAGCATTGGCAACAGACATAAGCACTTGTGAAGACCTCAGTCTGAATTCTCTGTGACAAAGTGATATGTGGGTACTGGTTCCAGGACAAATCATCATAGCGGCCACATGAAATGTTAAGGTCCAAGAGGGAAAGAGAAGCACCTGATTTTGCTGTTTTATACCACATTCTTATCAGATATTGGTAAGTTGTATGGGTACAATAAACTGTTGAAAAAAAGTAGGAAAAGAAAAAGAAAGTAAGAAAGATCTGATCAATCAAAAGATCACTCAATGGTAATGTCAGAGATGGCTTCAATATTTAATCTGTGCATTGTAAAAACGCTAGATAAGGTTGCTAACTATCTCTGTCTCTCACACACAAACACAATGGCTGGGTTTACACATGTAACATCTGCTAAATCTCAGCTAATTTTGGATCCCCCATGTCCCAGAAAAGCATTAGTTTATGTGTCCTGAGATTCACTATATGCTAGACATTGTGCTAAATACTTTACATGAATATTATCATTCTCCATAAGGTAGTTACTGTTTTCATCTTTATTTTTATAGATGCAGAATTCTGAAACATGGGATTTTGGGGGTTCACTGTTACTCAGCTCTTATGTGGAAGAGCCAGGTTTTAAATAATACTGCCTGATTATAATCCCCCACTATTACAACCTATTTATGAGTAATGGATGATGTGGAGTGAAACAGAGGCCAAGAGAGGTATAGAAACACCCACAATAACACACAGTAAGTCAGAGCAAGAGTTAGTGTTCTACTTTCTTGACTTCTAGGCCAGTGGCCTTCTCTCTACACTTCCGAACCTCAGCTAGTCACCGGGACGTGAGAGTAGAGGTGACTGCGACCTACCTCTGACAATATAGTGCAATTTGGAGATGGTACCTGACTATCCACTAACACAAATGTTCAGCAAATTCTACTGGGGATGAACTTTTTGGAATGGTATGACGTTAACTCAGTTCGGATTCTCAGTTGCTTGGTGACAAAGAGGCTAAGACTGTATCAGGTAGCATCAAAAAACTGAGTGGAGTGGGAATGAGGTTATTTTACTGAATCACACAAGGGGAAGTTCCTCATGTGGGAATGGGTTCGGGCATAATGGATTTCAAAGGCTCAAATGATGTGAGCTGTTCTCTCCCTCTCTGTCTCTCTGCCACCTCTTGGATCTGATTTTCTCTTTGCTGGTATATTTCTCAATCAGACTCTCTCCGAGTGAGTGCCAATTTCCAGATTTACAGAGACCTCACAATCTCAGAAGAAGGAAATCCTCTCTTTCGTAGTGGCCTTATGAGCTCCCGATTGGTCCTTCCTGAGGGCACATGATTGCTCCCAGATCTACGGTTATGTCCAGGATCGTATGTTCTGATCAATTAACTGCCACCACATGGCCATTTCACTGGTTAAAAAGACAGATGGGTCAGGGTGGAAAAAAAGATATTCTGTAACCAGAAGAAAGAATAGAGATACTGAGCAAGACAACTGACTAAATATGCATTCCTGACCTACAGCCAAGCTGTTCCATGTCCATGGAAAGCTCATTAAAACCCCAACATCCTGTCCAAGTGGCTTATGAAGATCCATGGATTTGACCCACTCAGTGTGCTTGCTGAAAAAAGTCTGCACTGCCTGCTGGATAGGATGTTTCTCCCAAAATCTACTCATTATAGGAAGATTTAATCATTTATCATTTGAAAATCACTTCCCGACATCTGAAATGTTAGCAGTAAAGGAAGGCAAAACACCGTGTGATGTCGCCTCGGCAAAATCTCGGGTAAGGCAGAGCATTGTTCTCGGCTAATCACTGCCTCAAGCAAGATGATTTTTATTGATGATCTCCTCAAGCAGGATGGATGTCTTCATAAGCCAGAGAAGGAAAGAAAGCCCCGAAAATGACAGAAAGAAGCCGAGGAGAAAATGTGACAAATACTGAAGCGGGTAGGAAATTGTTTTTAAAAATCAGAAATCCACAGAGAATATTGAACCACTTTTGCCCAGTGACAAATAGACAAGCACCATTCCACCCAGCAGGTTGTGAACTGGGAATGTGAGCTCAGATAGGCTCTCACCATCGTTGGAAGAATGATGGGCCTCTTTGGAAGCGGGAGATGCAGTTAGGATCCCGACCCGAGTTTTCTTTATAGTAGATGCGGAACCCTGTGATCAGTCCTCTCTCAGCCCAAGCACACACAGCGCCAGCATCGCCTCTTAGCTGTGTTCTCTGCCCCTGCATATCCCACCTCACCCCACCCCTCCTTTTCCTTTTACATCTGGGCACGTGACAACGAAAGTCTTCAGCTGACATCTAAATTCTCATCCTAGAACCTGCATGTCGGCATTTTATTTTCAATAACCTCTGCCCACTGTCAGAAAAATACATGAATAAGGAGTGAGACACAAATCTGTGGGAAACCAGAACCTTCTGACTGTTGACAGAGCAAAACACTGTGTTCTCACTCCAAAAATGGTGATGAGTCATTGAGCCAATTGTATTTGACTATAGTAGGTGCTTTTATTGATGAAGTCTGGTGTGTGTGTATGCGGCCAGGGGTGGGGTGGGGTTTCATGCAAGCAGGTTGTACTACCTGATGTATTATGCGACACACTGGTGCTGAGCGAATTAAAATCACACAATTACAGCAGTAACAATAACAGTATCAAACACAGGTGGTACAATGTTCAGGCATAGGGCTAGGCAACCTATATACATTGTCTCAGTTGATGCTCATAGCATCCTGGGAAGCTGATAACATGCCCCTGCCTTCTTCCAAATAGGGCTGTGGGGACAGGGCAAATGAGCAGCAGGTTTTAGCCTGCAGAACTGGCAGATGACTGAGCTGGGAGGTAAATCTAGCCATCTCCGTCTCAAAATCTACTTAAGATTTTTCTTTACAGCCTGGGTCCTCAGCCAGGTGCTGTTACTATTTAACTCTGTGACCCTGGAAAAGTCACTTTCTCTCTGAGTCTACTCCTCTGTAAAATGTGGCTGATCTAAATCTGTAGAAACCAATCTTTTTGAGTATGAGAGCTTTTTTTTTTTTAAAGGCCAAAACATTTTTCAGACACTCAGATAATTTTTTTAAAAAGTCATTGAGAAAATAAAGAAAATGTAACTTCTATGTATTCTGTAGTTTTATTTATAAGTAAGAGGAACACTTCATAGTGGCTCAAAGCACAGCCTCCAGTCAAACCATTTGCATTCAGAGCTCAGGTCTGACACTCTGTAGCTGTGTGTTTTCTGATGAACTGCATAACCTCTTTGTGTCTGTTTCTTCATCCATAAAGTAGGAAAATAAGAGCTCCTTCCTCCTAGGATGGTCGCAAAGACTAAATAAGTTTCTCTTTGGAAAGCACTTAGAATAGATGCTGTGTAGTCTTAGCTATTATTATTAACTTACGTTTCATTAATCACAGTGAGGGTAATCATGTTTTAATATTGTCACAGATCTGCTAATTTTTCAGACAAGGCTAGTTATACATTCAGAAACTCTGGGAAGACCACAGGATTCTGGAGCACAACGATAGGAACCAAAAACACAGAATTATTTCTGAGCTTTCTTGCAATTCAAGTACTTATGGAAAGAACTGACCGTACATCCTGACATCACAGAGTAACTTCTCAAGACTTCTTAGATGGAAAAAATCCACAGAAAACAAAAATAGTTTGGGGTAGGTGTTGATTTTTTTCTGCCAGACCACAAGCTCTTGGAGGAGGAAATTTGCAGGTGAGCCCCATCTGTAACCTCCAACCCTGTACTTTGATGCCTGCTTCCCAACACGTGCATAACAAAGCACGTGACGGTGTGCCTTGCAGATGTTCATCTAGGGTGTGATGAAGGCGGAAGAGAAAGGAAGAAGGATGGAAGAATCTTGACATTCATGCAGTGCCTGCTCTAAAACAGGCTGCCAAGAGATACGCCAGATGAAACAAGTTCAGAAAACAGATAAATATGCAGGCTAAGAGGTGCGTAAAATGTACAGGACCAGCAGTCACCTGCATCAAGGTGGGACTTGGGAACAGGTCCAGAGCCGCGTTGCGTGCAGCCCCACCCAGCCTCATGAGCCTATTGGAGCGCGTCAATGTTTGTCCAGGTGCTGCCTTCCTTTCTTACCACTCCCTTCCTACCTAGCACTGGGGACTCTCGGAGATGCCGCGGCACACCCACTCTGTCCTCCCTCAAGAGACGTTACCCCCGTTTTCTTACTCTCTGGCTCTTCCTACCTGGTACATTCGCCCAGAAAACCCAACTGAGTCCTGAGTTGGCACACAGGCCACAGTGTGTCTGTACGAAGCTGTTTGTAAACACAGTGAGTGTTGCTTTAGAACCGGGATTGAGAGCATGGCCCCTGAGCCACACGGTGAGGGTTATTTCCTCCCTCGATCTGTGGCTTACTAGGTGAGTGACCTTGGGAGAGTACTTCAACCTGTGTCTCACATCACTCCTCCAGAAAGTGGGGATCATAGTAATACTACTACCCACTGTGTGAGTTGTCATAGGGATGACATGAATGTGGAGCTATACCTGGCACACGCAGTCACTGATAACTGTCAGCCCTGGTCATATCCCCCTGCCAAATGTTCGTTCTGCCAATGAGAGTGACCGCATTTTGTTTCCTTTCTGTGGCTACATCCTACTTGACCTTCAGCCTCAGCTGCATTGACACCACCTCTTGGAAATAACCCTGGATTTTCTTCTGACTCAACTGTGCATCCTTTGTGCCCATATAGTGCTGGGATGGGACACATTGATGAACCATATCGCCATGTTCTGTGTTCTAAAGTCAGTCTGTTTCTCTCTCCCACTGGTCTTAAGTCCACTGGGCTTCTTAAGATCAGGCCCTGTGAGCTATACACTGTTATATCCCGTACATCTGGTCTCTTTACAAAATACTCCTTTCTCCCGACAGCATGTGGTATTGGTATGGTGGGCACGCAGAGACTTTCGGGAAAGACAACTAGGGGCTCAGAGTCCACTCTGCCGCCCTCACTATATCAGCCATGCTGATCGTGTGTCCATATCCTATGCACAACGACTGTTTTAATGTGGACTTCTGGGCCTCACCTGGACCGCTGCACATCCTCGCAGACCTTTTCTATCTTCTCCCTCGGTCTCCAACTACTCCTTCCCATGTGCCCTACAGACTGCAAGATTAATCTTGCAGTTCAATTACTGCTAGCCTCCCTGTCTCTCCCATGAGACTGTAAATGTATTATATCTCGCCTTATGTCCACAGTCCCAGGATTACGTCTGATGCAAAACAGGTGCTGCAATTACCTAACTGTAGTCTTTTCCTTTTTTTTCCTATAATTTATATCTTTAACTTATAGCAAAGAATGATCCATATGTCCACCAGGAGGGTAACAGATACATATATAGCGGCATATTCACAGAAGGGAGTCCTGAACAGAGGCTTGAATCAAAGCACTGGCTCTGTTTCTATTAGCGTGATCTCAAACACAGAATTTTGAGTGAACGAAGTCAATCTCAGACTGATGCGCACAGTATACACAATGTGTCTAAATTAATAGCACTCTAAAACTCTGTATTTTTAGGATTAGTCAAAGTATATGAGATATGGACTATGTATACAAAAAAAATCCATTATTACCGCGGGGGGAGAGGTAGGAAACTGTCATTGAGGAAGGCAGTATGTAGAATTTGGCTTTATTTCCTATGCTTTATGTATACAGAGAGAGAAGAAGAGAGGAGTATAGAGGCAGCTATGGAGCTGGAGCTGGAGATGGAGATAAGAAAATGAGGTGAGGAGAGGAGAAGAAAGAGGAGGTCGGGGGAGGAAGCAGAGAAGAGAGAGAATTAGAGATGGAAAGAAACCTAAATAAAGTAAAATCCAGAAAGAGCTGAGCTTCTGTGGGAGAGAAGAGCCTGGAGGCATCTTTTACCCCTGGGCAAGGGAGGAGAGGGGGACAACCTGCCAGAGACTAAAAGGAGAAATCAGCCAAGCTTTGGACAGGCCTGCACTCTGGCATGCTGGACTGCAACCCACCGCAGCTCAGGGCAAAGGCTGCATCCGCACCAACCTGAACACTCTCCCTAGATGTGCATGGAGGCTACGTGCTAAAGGCACAGACTTGGAAAGAGGGCTGAAGGAAGCCGGGAGGGGTACGATCCTTTTGCAAGTGCCCAGCAGTGGCCCACAAAGGTGTGAAGCCTGAGCAAACCCTGAAGGCTGGACTGAGTGCTTGGCAGCAGTGGTGAAAGGCTGAGCTCAGACTCCCCCCAATATGCCCAGGGCGTTCTCCAGGGGCAGGCAGCCCCCTAAGGAAGAAGGGGGAGGGTGGCCGGTGGGGAGAAGTTGCTTGAGACACAGAAAGCCAGAGTGGGGCTGACAACAGAGAATTCTTCCATGACCCTGAAGGCGGGGTGCTGGTCTGCCAAGGACAGGAGCGCTGGGGTCCGTCCAGGGCTCAGATCCCACATGTGCGAAGGAAAGTCCCGATCCTACTATGAAAACATGGGAAGCCAGTAGTGAACTGACTCTAAGGGGAGCTGTGATGAAGTCTAGACTGGCTGGACTCGGATTGTGCTGACTCAGCCCCAGCTCTGACAACCTGTCGGAGAAAGATGTATGTGTCTCTCTCAAGAAAATTTGGTGGATGAATGAATGAGTGAATGAATGTAAGTGTTTGGTATCCATCCATCTTCTGGGTCACCTCACCGGTAGAAAATATGTTATCAATTTGGGGCCCAAAGGCTCTACTTAGTAATATGACTTTACTCATTCTCTAGCTCTCTTGGAAACCTATCGTGGTTGCAGACACACTTTTTAAGCAGAAATAAGCAAAATGAAGTACATTTTTTATCACAGTGATCTTATTCTATTTAAAGGGTTGACATTAATCTGACGGAATCTGCTTATTTTCCTGGTGTTAAGATGCTCTTTCTTCCATGAAATGATGATATTAAATAGCAGCTTTAAAAGATGTACTTAATTAGCAAAATGAAAATTTGGCTACTTGTTGAGGGGCCCCTCGACATGCTGGACTTATTTTTATTCCCCCAGTGATGCAGACTTTTCCTCTCTTACCACACCTCACTGCTGAGCTGAATGAATTCATTATTCAGGGCTTGGATTAAAAAATCGCCCCCTCCTCGTAATAGCCCTGGACTCTGCGGACTTTCTCCCATCTCCCTGCAATAGACACCCTTTGTCTCTCTCACTTTTCATACTCCCCATCATGTGATCTTACTGAGTCGAGCTGGTCTGCCCCATCCCAGGGGATTATGAATGCAGTGAGCACAGGGTGGCACTCATCTTTCCCACCAGTAGGACCTGCAATGATGTCTAGCATATGGTCGTTACTCAATTGACAGATTTGCCAAGTGAATGAATGAATGTGTGTCACAGCAAATTGAGGGAGAAGGGCTGGTTTCTTTGCCTCTATAACCCCCAAAACCTATCCAGAGCACAATTTCCTCTTTCCCAGGCCCATCTTCTTTGGGAATGATGACATGTCAGGGAGCTGATAACAAGGCAAGCTCACAATTCCTTTTGGCCTGTCCTTCTATCTTGCGCCAGCATATAATGAAGGGAAAAAAGGAAATTAACAGCTGTTTTTATGTGCACTTACTTTACGTTATCTCAGTCATTTCTCATAAAGGTCTTGTGAGGTGCTACCCCATTCACTGCGTTTTACTCATTATGACATTGGGGCTTAGAGAGATTAAACCACTTATTCACTCAAGTCCATGCCATGGGATATGGCAGTGACATGGGGTTGCAGAGACCACCCTACTTTCCACGACGTAACATATGGCTTTCATCATCTCTATCCAAGAGAGACACCTGACCCTCAACCCCTCTCTAGATTTGTGCAGATAAAATGAGAAGGCCAGTGATCTTTTCCTGGGTGCCCCATGCCCGCTGGGAACTGGCATACAGGCCTCCCCCTTACTGCGAGAGCTCACGCACATTGGCGTTCCCCACCCAGTCAGTAGGAAATCACTACTGCATCGCTAGGAAAATGAAACAGGGCAGGTTATCCAAGAGCCGCGACGACACTGGGAAATGAGATGCTCCTGTGGGTGCTGCACGGTCAGATTTGTATGCCCACCAGCCAGATCACAAATGGCCCCTCTCCCATTTGTCTCAGAAGAGAGGGGGCTTCAACTGTGGAGCGGGAAGAACGCACAGGTGTCGAAAAGCAGTCCTGCGGCGCCTCCGACATGGCACTACCTGGTCCAGGTGACCTGCCAACACCCCTGCTGACTGTGCTTCCTTCAGATACTTCTTTGACTCAAAGCTCCCAATTTGGTGAATGACCCATCCTTGGATGTCTTGCTCAGTGTTTCCCAAAGTGTAGAGGATGCCCCTCTACAGAGATTTTAGGTCGAGAGGATGAAACGCGCTCTGACGGTAATTCCCAGAGAGTGAAAGGTATCTCCTCATTTCTCTCTCATTTCATCAGATAGCAAGGAGGACATCTCAGTGTTCTGTCTGTCGCACCTCTTGAACACTTTCTATCTGGTCTGACAAAAAGGGAGCCGCCCTCGGACCATCTGGAGCTCCACAGTGTTTTCTTTTCATCTTATTTGTTTTTATTCTTGTATTTATGATGAATGGTACCTCTTTTCCATGTACGGTGATGTTAGAGGTATCCTTTTAAGACACATTTACTTCCACTTAAGAAGAAAGTCAACTGAAAGGCAGTGGGCAAAAGCATCACCCAAATTGCATGAAGGTACCTAAAGCGCTGAGATTTGGGAGACCCAGCTTCTGTCCGGCTGTCGTCCGATCTGGTTCTTTGCTTTGTCTCTCTGAAGCTTCTGTCTGCGGGTTCCAGCAGCAAGACTGGGGTCTCACTGTTTGTCTCCTCGTCCAGTAAACTCACGTTCTGATACTACAGAAGATAATTTTATTCCTAAGAGCTTCTCCTTTCAAAAGAAAACCTCCTGATACCCCTGGACTATTTTCTGTTATTTGATGAGCTTCTAGGGTTCTTTCCACCTTGCTTACGTTCTGCCAAACAATGCCAGCTTTTCAGCTCCTCATACAGAGCGCAGCGCAGAACCCAATGGGGAATTCCAGGTCCTATGGCTTCCTGCACGAAAGGACCTCATTTCTCTTATTCCGGTCCTTTCCCCACTTAATCCAGCAAGCTAATCTTTTTGCCCCTTGTTCCACCAAGCCCTTTTGATTTGCTTTGACTTTTCATCACTGCTCTTTCAATATTGGCCCACAGCACAGTGTCTGTGGAAATTCCTAGATGCTCCCACCTCGTACCTGCACATGTGTCTAAGAACTTCGTGACCATTACTCAGCCTTCAGAGTCAGATAAACAAGAGTTGAGTCCTGACTCTGGCACTGGCCAGCTGCAGATCTTGGGTCATGAAACAATGGGTCCCAAGTCTCAATTGTTGGCCAACATGGTGTGAACAGGAGTTACACCACGTACCGTTTAGGGGTGGTGACAGCAAAGTATCTATACAGGATTTACATGGGGAGCTCCATCTATACTATTGCCAAGCCAGAAGAAAGGCAGTGAGCTGTGGTTATTTGAATCTATTAGAAATCCAGGGATAGTAAGCTCAAAGAGTAAAGTTTAGGTTCAAGATTAGCAATAATATAAAGATGCTGCTATTCCACTTATCCACAAAAATGCACTGTGGCTCCATTCTGCACAAAATGGGGCAGCATTTTGCATAAGTCAAGACCTTTCCCATCTAAGCTGAAAGAGGAGGTAGCCATGATATAGCCGGGCTCTCCGGGACTCCAGCCCAAACTGGAAGGGCATCATTAGCAAGGGTTGCCTCTCCATTTCTGCAAGGTTCCATGGATGTCTGCTCTGTGTTTTCTCTGTTTCGGCAGCTGTTTCATTTTTTCTTTCTCAGAAGCCACATTTATTTTTTTCACAGCCCGTCGGCCCCAGGTGACCCCTTCTTCAAAATACCAAGGATTGGCAAATGAACTGGCTTCTACTGGGTGAGGTTTTACTCCTGATTCAGCCCACTCCAGGGGGATGGTAACCAATGTCATATCATCTACACGTGACAACACAACGCCACCCCTGAGGGTAGCAGAAAGTCATTAGCAAAGAGTGGCTGTGGAATGATCAGATGCCCAAAAGTTCTCTACTCCCGGGGGATCTGAACAAACAGACCACAGAAACCAAAGAGCCTCCTTTTCCTATGTCTCTGCATGACAGAACAGGGGCTATGCTCACCATAAAGCACTGACTGAGGCTCAATATTTTGTTTCTAGACAGTCATGACCCAGTGTTAGGGATTTTATTTGTTTTCTGAGAGGGTGGTTTTTATAGTCTACCTGTAACCCGTTGTGTCTACCTACAACTTCCCCGACACGAAAATCCCGTCTTCACCCAATCCTGAAATATATTATTTTACTGATCCAAATATGTCAGGGATTTTATTGCATTTGCATTTCAAACCTGATAAAATCATTTTCCAGGTGACAGTTTTCCTTGAAGGCAACTTCAAATTGAATATTTTTTCCTTGTTCTCTCTCTCCCTCACCAGTCCAACTTCACATTCAGATTGCAAATCACTCAATATCATGAGAGCAGCAATGATCCGCTGTGGCCATCTTCTCCTCCCTGGCGTGCAGAGTTTCAGCTTTGCATTGCCAACTCAGGGCTCTACTTACAGAACACATTTGCAAGCACCTTAAAATATCTTTATTGCCCATATCTCACAAGGTGATTGTTGCTTTTGGCCAGATGCTACCCGTGGTGACCTCCTGTCATGCCCCGAAGGAAGATGAGGCTAAGAGATGTACTCACACTTGGATTTCCAGGCCCTGTCCTTCTGTGACCCTCATTCTTGATTTCCTTTAAATGCTTGTAACAAAGGAAACAGGCTTGGAGTCAGATGGCTCTGCATGTGAAACCCTTTCTGAGTGTGACATATGAGAAACGTGACATATCAGAACATACGGTACTTGGGAAGATTCAGTGAAGTCACGCCTAGTTTGGGTGTAAGCTGTTGTGAGCTCTCTTTGATCTGTTTCACTTCATCTTTCACTAACCCTGTTCTTAGGAAGATCTCTCATATGAACCATGGGTAAACTAGGAAACATGTGGTCCAGTAAGGAAAAAAACTTGAAATTAGAACAGCTGGCTTCAGCTCAGAGCCCCTTGAATCTGAGTGACAGGGAGTGCTTTACTGAACCTCCTGGAGTTTCAGTTTACCCCTGTGTAAAAGGAGGTGTAAGGATGTGATTCCTTGTTCTCCCCAGAATAGCTTTGCAATTTTCAAAACACTGTTCTTGCCATTGTCAATAGGGGTAATATGAACATCTATACATGGCCAGGCACTGTATCAGAATTTAATGCACTGAGTTATACTGAATATTGGTTATGATCCTATGCAATAGGCATCCTTTCCAGATTGATACATAAACACACGAAAGCGCCAAGAAGTCAAACTCTTACCTATGTAAGTAGCAGTGCCAGCTTCCTTCTCAAGTTGTCTTTACTGTCACTGAAACTGTGTTCCCTCTGCCAGGCGTGTGGGTCTTTGAAAACCTAAAATTAAAAGGGAAAGCAAACGGAAATTATTAGGAAAGGAGAGAAAGAAATTTAACGCTCAGAGAAAAATTTTCTTGGCACTTCCTCAAAATACTAATTGAAAACTTGTTTAAATACCCAGGACTGTCATCCAGATGGTGAAACATATAATTAAAATAATTACCCTAAATCTGGCAATCTAGAATTATCATTTATTATTATTAATGTAGCACCTATTCAGACAGAATGAATGTTTTTACTTCAAATTCCTTCTGTAATATTTAGCACATTCCCATAGGCATGGGGATTATCTGTCTTTTGGAACAAGTCTTTTTAACACCTTTCCTTGGTCTTCACATTCACCTATAAAGAGGGCTTCCTCAGGGATGGGACGATTTGCTCTGTGCTCATGAACCAGTGGGCAGTGTCATGATTATTTCAAAGACGGGGGGATCAATGCACTGTAAGCTTGCCACATGGCTACTAAATGATGAGACAAGAATTTGGTTCCTTAACTCTGATCAGGCACACTTTTTGAATTATGAAGGTCACAGAAATAAGACGGTATTAATCTGCAAGAGTGCTAATTATCAGCCTCATTCATTAGAACAAAACTTCGGAAAATACCTAGATCGCCCATTTTAGGCAGAGCATAATGAGCGCTCTTGTTTACTAACTTGATGGTACATACACAGCCCTTTAAAATGTTTCCAAGAAGCATGTGATATCATGTAGTCATATTTATTATATACTTCTCTATCGCATTTGTTAGATAATGTCTGAAACAAAAACTGGAATCCAAAATGATGTCCAATGGGGAAAACCAATAAAATTAGACAGCGGCTAATTCTGATGCTCTGAAAATTAACAGAAGGGAAATTTAGTGAATGTTAACAGAATTTGCGCTTGATAAGAGAAAATTATTTTCTTTCAAAGTTTTCCTAGTTTTGCATTTTATGTGATGGTACTAATTTCATAATAAAACTCATCAGGATGCATTTTAAGCATGTTCATCTGCAGATACAGAAGTGAAAACAGAAGTATACATGATTCCAAGATAGCTTACATAATAATTGACTAAAACATATAAATGCCTGGCCTTTGGGCATTCTCATTTTCTTTCTCAGTTGCATCACAGTTTAGTCAGCTATTTAATTCTTTGGAGTTCATTGGTTGCTTTACCAATGTAGTAATTTTTTTTTCTGCTGGAGACACCAACCGCTAAGGGATTGAGGCTATTTGCCTCTTAGTTCTGATTGGAAAGGAGAGTATTAGGCCACCTCAAGGAATCAGGAGTGACTGACTAGAGAAGGGAATTGAGTTGAGGGCCATGGTGGGGTGGCTACCCAGAGAGAAAGTGATTTCAGGCATGAGAAACTGCTTTGCACGTATGTGAAGCTGGAAGATTCCCCCCCAGCATTGTCAGGTCAGTTTAGCTAGAAACAAAAATCAAAATCAAACAAAAGAACACAAAACCTCCTATCGGGTTTCCTCTTAGCTCAACAACGATCAATAGCTTCCCTGATCAAGTCCTGATTACTCAGCCTGCGGAGTAGCATGTTGCAGATAATGTGAAATGGGAATGAGCTTTGGAAATGGAAGGACCTGGTTCAAATTTCGGCTTGGTCAGTTGCTAGGTGTTAGAGCTCAGGCAAGACTCTTGGAATTTCCTTCTTCTTTTTATTGAATATGCATATACAGTTGTATTGATATACAATATTATACTGACTTCAAGTATATGGCATAGTGATTTGACAGTTTGGTCCAGCCACTGTGGAAAGCAGTATGAAGCTTTCTCTAAAAACTAAAAATAGAAACACCATATGACCCAGTGAGTCCATTTGTAACCAGAAGAAAACAAAATCACTGATTTGAAAATATATTTGCACCCCTATGCTTATTGCTGCATTCTTTACAATAACCAAGATATGGGAGCAACCCAGTGTCCATCAGTAGATGAATGGATAAAGAAGATGTGGCTTATCTATAGCGGCATATTATTCAACCATAGCAAGAAAGATATCTTGCCATTTGCAATAACATGGATGGACCTAGAGGTATTAGGCTAAGTGAAATAAGGCAGGTGGAGAAAGACAAATGCCATATGATTTCATTTATATGGGGAGTCTAAAAACAAAACAAACGAACAAGACACGTACCATTTCTGAATGCCAAGTGCCCTGTTTGTGAAATGAGGAGAGTGAGAAGTGAAAAGGAGTCTGGGGATCACAGCAAAGGTGTGCAGGCAGGATGGCCACTTCCTCCCTGTGTGGACCCTCCCTCTTCCCTACAGGGCACCTTAATGTTCCCCAATACTCCACGCTCTTCTTTTCTCATATGGGGTTTTGAAAAGTTGTCTGTTTTGTTGAAAATGATTGCCCTCTAGTACCTCCCATTTTCTACACTCCACCCCTCTTCATTTAGGAGAGATCTCCTAGCCTTAGATCAGCCTAACTGAGCCCCAGACCAGGGGAGCCCCCCACCCAACCACATAATCCCATAACCCAGGTATTACTCCATCAGAAAACTTACCACAGTTTATTATGCTGTGCATGTGTGTGACTATTTGATTAGTGTCTTTTCTCCTGTAAAGACGAATTCAAAGAGGAATTAATTTGATCCTCATTCACTGCCTAGTATCTAGTACAGTGCCTAATCCAGTAGGTTCTGAATATGTGTGTGTAAAACAGGTGAACAATAAATGAAGTAAAGGTGACAACATTTTCTGTTTTCATAACTCACTCAATCCTGGAAACAAGGTCTGAGATGAAGAAGGAATGATGAGCTTGGGTTAAAATATGAAAAGAATTGAAGTAAAGTATTGAACAAAGATTCTATAAGTGGGAAGGAGAGTAAGTCAAGTTAAAGCATTCTAAGCTTTGCATAATATTCAATAGGAAGTTAAAGATATATTTTTGACTCTATCAGGTATGTCTACTACAGTATTTAGAGTAACAATTGAAACAGAGACTATTACTTACAAACTGGTAAAATACAATAAAGAAAATGGAGGTAGGGTGGGTGAGAATCTCAATCAGTCATAGGGATGAAAAGAAAAGATAAAGGAAAAAAAAGAGTAAATAGGCCAAGTGCCAAAGAACAGGTCTAAGTAAATATGGGCAAGAACTTTCTGGGGAAATCTGAACTTTAGGGGAAACCCTTAAAGAAGACATAAAATAAGTGGATACATAGCTCATGCTCCAAGAGGACTTAAGAATGTAAAAAAAAAGGTAATTCTTTCCCCAAACTGGTTAAAAGATCCAATTCAATAGGCAGTAAAGTCCCTACAGTGTCTTCTCTGGAACTTAACACATGATTTATGAAATTTATATGGGAGAGGAAGGAGCCCCAAATAGCCAAGACTTTCCTAAAGAAAATTAAATGGTGAAATAATCGTCAAACTCAGGGATATAAGAGTGTAATAAGTAAGTTGATGTGGGTATGGTACAGGGATGCATGGGGCAATGTCCCAGAATAAGGAAGAGAAAAAAGTGTTTTTGTGGAAACAGAGAGACAGAGATGAAAACCTCACCTGATAGAGAATAGCAACTGCTATTGTGAGAAAGAGGAGCCTCTTCAATAAACCATGTCGGCACAGCAGATTATATACGGGGACAGTGAGAGAGGCAGAGAGAAAGGGAAAGAGATTTGGAGAGGGAAAGAGAGGAGATTCACTTCTCAATTTTTCAGGCGAATTAAATATTTAAATGTGAAAGACTGGATTTTAAAACTCTTAAGAGTGACACAAAGAGGAATGTCTCTCTAGCAGCTGAGGAAAGTAGGCTTTTAAAATCAACACACCAAAACCATAGCCACAGAGAAAGAAAAAGTAAGTCTGACTATGTCCAAGTTGAGAACTTGTTCATCAAAACACAACGCTCACGTACGAATCCAAATGCAACGCACAAACCGGGAGAAATTGTCAGCAACAGATAAAACTGGAAAAATGTTAGTAACACTATACCTTACAAACGCCCCAAGAGTCCACAAGGACTACCAAACCACCGATAAATAAAATGGACAAGATCCTTGAATCGGCATTCCCAGAAGGAACAAATGTCGAATAAAATAGGAAAAATTGCTCCTCTTCATTGGCAATCAGAAAAATGCAAATTAAAGCTACAGTCAAATGTTTGTATTGGCTAGGTTGACAAAATGTAAAAGTTGAAAAGATGGGTATGGAGAAGGGACACTCACATACAACTGCGGGGTAGGAGCATAAATACTTGCAACTGCTTTAGAATACAATAGTCATGATCAAATATAGCTTAAAAGAAGGTACAGCCTAGAGAACCTCTGAAATATTGACAAGTACCATTGTTTACAGAAGGACAGTTCAAAAAACCTGGAAAGGTCCAACGACTCCAAGAATAGGCAAACAGGTCGATAAATGGTGGCACATTCACACACTGAACTATCATGCAGGGGTAAAAGAAGTGAACAGTACTTACATACATCACAGATAGATCTCACACACCAGGAGCAAGAAGTAAAACACAGAAAATATGAAAAGACGATGTGCAGTACGATTTAATTTATAGAAGGCTCCCAAACTTGCAAAATAGATGACGCATTGAATAAGCAGGATCTCTAAGACTGTTTAGGAAAGCTAAGATGTAATGATCACAAAATTCTGGAGAGGGTTGTCTTTAGACTCAGTGTGGGAGGGTGTATCCAAGCCAGTGCACTCAAGGAAGGCCTCAAAAGTATTGCTGGTATTCCTTTTCTTTTATTGGTTGACTGGTGTACTGTTATGTAATGAGCTTTTTGTAATTCATAAAACCATAATATACTCTGTGTGTTCATGAAAATTATATATATTTTAAATGAAGGAAGGACTAGTTAAATAATTTCGTTGCTTCCTCATAATATTCATTTTCCCATCAATTGCATTACTGGTAAATATTAGGACATTGAAACCAAGTCAATTTTTTTTTTATTCTGGCTTTCTGGACGCCGAATGAATGGACAGCGAGACCACTTATCTTGTCATCTAAGTATCTTTTATTTAGACTCAAATCTGCTTTCATCAAGACACGCTCTCTATGAATTGCAATCCCTTGAAAGACGATGGTTAAAAAAATGCTGGGCAAGGAATAGTCTGTCTGAACAGTTTCATTTCTAACGATCTGTAGAACTGTCATTTTTCTAAGACTGTCCTTTGCTAATGAAGTAAACCTTTCTCAGTCAACTGATTAAAGCTGGGAGATTAAATAATCTTGCAGACACGATGTCTGTTGCCCTATAGAAATGGACACCTTTCCTAACCAGAATGGTTAATAAGAAAATTGGTCTCTTCCCCTGATGAGTCTTTTTTAAATGTTGGATTCGTTATTTTGTAGTTAGTTGGATTTTTGGGTGTCTCTGCTTGTTCTGATGGCGAAGATGTCCTCAGGCTTGAGATAGGGTTGATGTGAGTGATGGAAAATCTCCCCCTTGGCTGCTTGGGTGGACCCTACTGAATGTTGTCTGGGTGCTGCTGGCTGGTTCTGAAATGTCATGGAGGGACCATCATAAAATATTACTACTTCCTACATAAGTCGAAGACAAGAGGTAAACCTTAGATCTTGGCTGTTAGCTACAATTCAGCAAGTCGACATCTTTAGGGGAATTAACACAACTATTTGTGTAAGGTTTTGTGGTATGTAGAGTTTTATGAATAAAAGCAAATACTTTTATCAGGCAGTGTCATTGCTGCACCAAGCTTTACTTGCTAATATGAGCTAACCACCAGGCTTAGCAGTGTGGTTTTTCTGGATACATGTCAGCATTATCCAGAAAGTGAAAAAAAAAGATGTCCAGGGTTCATCCAAATCAATTGTACTAGATTTGTGAATGAGGTTTAGGCATTAGTGTATTTTCAACTTTCTTTAGGTGACTCGAATACACAACCAGGGTTGAAAACAACATGTGAGGTCCAGCCAGGTCTGAATTTGAATCTTAACTTCAGCCATTAGCCGCTTGATTTCATGAGTAAGCCTTTCTAAATTTCTAGTTTCCTTATCTGGAAAAAGTGGCGAATAATGGTATCAGCCTCATGAGTTTACTGCAAAGATGGAGTGAGATAATCCATATAATGCACTTAGGAGTGTTCGACACTTAGAACACGTTCAATAAATGAAGGCTATTATTGCCATACTCATTTGTTTAATGAATGCTTACTGCAGAGGAGAGAAGAGAAGACATTGGAATCAGCCAATCGAAAAGACTCCAGAGGCGATTAGAGAGCCTCTTTCCTCTTGATAAAAAGAAAGCAGTGACCCTCCCCCACCCCCGACCATTGTTTAATTTCTCCTCTTGGAAGAGGGGCCTGTTGCCTAAGAAAGGTCACATTCTTCCAGTACATACTTGAGTTTTGATAGCTCTGTGTTGTTTTCACATCAACAGGCTTTCTTCAGGAGACTGAAACTAGGAGGCTTGGACTAATCCAAAAAAGGTTGGTGGAAAAGTTCAACTGTCCCTGGCATTCTGCCAATCCAGACAGAACTCCTGGAAATATTTTTTTCTCTGAAAATAAAAATCAATATAGTGGACTCAAAGAAAATGTAGTATTCACAGACATGCCATTTTTCTTCCAACATAATTCCCCCTCATGCTGCTAAAAGGGGTTCACTTGTCAGTGGCAAGATAGAGGAAGCATTTTTTTTTTGTTCCAAGATAAATTATGAATTGGTTCCCACTCCATCAGCCTAGTGCTAATATGTCACCAGCCATCAAGGTCAGGCACGGCTTTAGTTCATTTGCCCCCAAGGTGACAGAATGGTCAACAGTGCAGGATTTTGATTACTGAGGTTCAAATTCCAGCTGAGCCTGTTTTGATAATATGAGGCATGGTAAGTGACATCTCTTGGTGCTTCAGTTTTCTTGTCTGTAAAATGGGGATAGTACCCAGCTCCCAAGGTCTTTGTAAGAATTCAGTGAGCTTTAAATTTGTAAGAATTCAATGCATTTTAAAGGTGTCTGGTCTTGAAAAAGGACTCAGGGTTCTGCTGTTGTCAGGACAGTGTTAGTGATTTTGAGAAAATAACTCAGATATAAAGCTGTGTGTGTGCATTCTATGCCTGGGAAATGGATAGACACTGCAGCTCTTGTTGAAGAAACATAGTAGAATTGGCAAATAAACATAAAACTAGGATGCAAGGGATTTCTTTTCCCCCCTGGGAACCAGAATAAATGTCCACATTTATGTGGTTAAAGTTGTTATTGGATGGAACACTGGCTGGGTGAGATGCAGAAAAAGCTGGCTCCAATCCTGGTTCTCAATAGAACTAGCTATATAGCTCTGGGCAAATAATTTTCATCTTTCTCAGCCTGTTTCCTTGGTGATGAAGATTATCTAGGTTGGAATAGATGTTAAGGTCAAACCCTGCTTGACCAGCATTGAAAATGCTCATATTTAGGGAATCAATGTTGGCTTTATAGAATCGCTCAAGAGAGATCCTCCTACGTCAAGTGATTTGAGTGGTGGTTGATGGAGAACTGGCCTATTGACCTGTTATTTACCTGTTTAAAAAGTTCGAGTTTTTAAGTGTTAGTTTGGAAAAACCAAAGGATAGGGTGTACTCTGATTATCCTTCATTTGTTGCCAAGAACCACCCCGAATCCATCTCCATCCTGCTTTGTGCACTAAAGTACAAAGAGGCTCTGTGCGCTAAGAGGCTGACCAGGTGGGCTTTCCCATCTTCGAGCCCCTAGTTCGGTTGAGACAGTGGGAGGAACTGGTAGCAGATCGTAGGAGATCACATGATGAGGAGAGAGAGATCCCAGTGTCTACGCCCAAGTCTTCTTGCTAGACTAGACTAGGGTGTAGTGTGGTTTACTGTCCAGCATTACGGAAGTGGTCCTCTCTCAGGGTCCTGCTGTCGATGCCCCGGGCAGGCTCACTCTGTAGCCACAGCTCTCACATTTGGCCGGTGCTTTCTTTGCTTGCCCCAGGGGAGTATTCTAGGAGTGATACCGGCATTCCCCTTGTTGTTACCTTCCGGGTATGCCTCTATCCCTTATTCATTTCCCACCCCTTATTAGGAGTTCATGCATTAAACTCTCCTAAATCTCCTTTTTAAAATATGCTGTTTGTTTGTCTGCTGGGGGCAAGCTAAATACCACAATTAATTGAATACCTGCAAAGTCCTGTGTGTTTAGTAGACATTCAAGACCTGCTTTGGAAACAAACCTTCGGCTTATGAAATCACCACGTCTGAGCTGGGATGACATACTCTTCCTCAGAATCAAAGTAGCCAGATGATGCCTTTTTTTTTCCCTTGGAGGCATTCTTCCCTTCACCTTCCCCTATTTTTTCATTCAAGCCCAAATTATTAAGCATCTATGATCTGTCAAGATCTACAAAATGTTGAAATCGGTATTTTTAAGAAACTAAGATAAAATGTATACTTTATAGTCACCTGAATATGTACCATTTCAAATATTCTTCTGTCCTGAAGAATCAAGTTACCAAATGGCATCACCTCCCTTCAACCTGAGGGATTTCCTTTAGTTTTTTCATCAAGCACATCTGCTGTTCCGTGAATTCTCTTAGTTTTCTTTTATCTGAAAATGCATTTATTTCACCTTAATTTTGGAAGGATATTTTTAAAGACTTCTGAATTGGCAGTTTTTTTTTCCAGCATTTAAAAAAAATGTTGCTTCTGGACCCCACTGTTTCTGATAAAATCAACAGTAATTTCCCTCTATTCAGTTTCATTATGATGTCTCTGGATATGATATTCTTTATATTTACTTTGGGTGGATTTCATTAAACTTAATCTTTGAATTTATAACTTTCTCCACATTTACGAAGCTTGTAGACATTATTGTTAGGCAGGAAAATAGATATGAGTGAGGTGGAAAGAGAATAAGGCCAGTAAGCCCACTAGAAGGGACTCAGAGAGTTAACCAGTTCAAAATAAAAAGCTTGAAGGCCAGCAGCAACTCCATAAAGAAAAGTATCTCAGCACAGCCTGTGTCTTCACTGTGTCAATTAGCACAGACCATTGTAAGATTTACTTTAGCACCTGCTCAAAGGCCCAGCTTATTCAGGAAGAATTCTATCTTAAAGCTAAGATTGCATTTTAATCAAATGGACAGTGGCTCAGCCCACATGAGAGGCAAGACAGACACTCTTGATTGATATGCTTCTAGACAGAAGCTGATATTCTGGAAAGGAGTCAAAGCAGTATATTGCTTGTGTTGAGTTAAAAAAAAGAAACTTAATGTCTTATCAAAGATGAACATTCTGGGACAATTTGGCTGGTGTGCACCTGGCTCTTTGTCACTTTCCTGAAAATACTCAATCTCCTATAAAACCCCAGACCCTGAACCTTTCAATGCGCTCCTTTCTCTGAGGTCGCCCACACTTTCTAAGTGAGTAGACGTTCTCTCTTTCAATAAAACTTAAGCCTTTCAGGGTGCCTCTCCTCCTCCTCCCTGAGATTGCCTGCTGCACTTTTTCTCTCTTTAAGTAACTTTAAATAAAACTTTTACTAAGCTTCACTACTGTGTCTCTGCCCTTCAATTTGTTGTTGCAGCGGGGACAGGAACCGAGGAAAATACGCAGTGCTCCCCCAACATTATTTCTTCAAAGCACCTCTTCTCTCTTCTCCTGGCACTCCAATTACACATAGGTTAGATCTTTTAATATTGTCTCACAGAGGCCTGAGGCTCTGTTCATTCTTTTCAATCTTCCATCTTTCTGTTTTTCAGATTGGATACTTTACACTGACCTATGCTCAAGTTTACTGGCTTTTTCCTCCTTTACATCCAATATAACTGTTAAGTCTATCCAGTGAATTTTAATTTCAAACTTTGTACTTTTTCCTTCTAGAATATCAGTTTATTTCTTTGTAAGACTTTCTAAATCTTTCTGGGCATTTCTTATTGTGAGTAAAATTGTAACGTCCCAGAATCTCTAGCCTGGCTTTAGGGCATCTACATGTGAACAGGTGTTCCTAAGGGGTGGAGAGAAGTAGTCCATCTCCCTATCAGTGGATAATTACCTGGGCAACCTAGGGTTTACCTGAATCTGAGAGGTTGTGGGGAGGTCTCCCTTGCTTCTGCCAGAGCACGAGAGAGAAACAGCCCCTGGACTGCAGTTTGCAAGCAATAAACAGGTTTTAAACTTTATTTCTCCCTTTGACTGATTTCAGTTTTGCCCTGACATTTCCTCTCCCTGGAGTTACACTTACCTTTTCATTTATTAGTAACATAATTTTGTTTACATTACTGATTCTAATTCTAAGAAATGTCTTAAAATAATTATCCACTATTTCTAATATATTGATTATGTCATCAATTATAATTTTCCTTTTTGACATGGGTATCGTGAACATTGTGTTACAGAGACTAAATTCTGTTATATTCCTCCAAAGCATGTTGATTTATTTTTTGTTTTAGCAGAAAATTTACTCGGATGTACTCAAATGGAAAACTTCACCTCTTGGGAGGGAACTCAAATTTCAGTTCACTCATTTTATTTTTAGCTTGGTTGTTTAGATTCTGCCTCCTGTGTGGGTAGTTCAGAGGTTGGTCAGAAATTCCAGCAAAGTGTATACACAAGGTCTTATGTAACCTCTCTCATGTTCTTTTTTCAGGACCCCTCTTTACTTTTCAGTAGCTGCAATTGCTCCATACTCTATCCTCTGAATTGTTAGGTAAAACATAATGCGGGTTTTCTGTTGGGCCGCCCCACATGGCCTATGTCAGTCCAGGAAAAGGAAATCCTGGGGCAAAATACCTCTAAAACCGAAATCAGTCAAAGGGAGAAATTAAGTTTAAAACCCATTTGTTGATTACAAACTGCAGTCCAGGGCCATTTCTCTCTCCTGCTGAAGCCAACCAGCACTCCCCTTAATCTAGCAGGTTCAGATAAGACCTCTGTTGCTCAGGTAATTACCCACTGATATGGAGATGAACCTTTGTCCATCCCTGAGGAACGCCTATTGATATGCAGATGCACTAAAGCCATACTTCTCTCCACCCATGAGGATGCACTAAAGCCAGGTGAGATTTTCTGGAAGTATTACAATTTGACCCACTGCCTAGAAGGATGCCTGCCATCTACTAGAAGCTGTGAAAACAGGAAACTCACCTAGTGTAATTCCCTTCTTTCAAGTGATGTCTCCTTTCAAGGATATGTCTACTTTGATGCTCCCAAGTGCCTTAATGTAGTGTGTTTTTTATTTTTTCCAGAGTATATAGTTATTATTTGTGGGAAAGTCTGTAGGATAGAAGCTTTCTAAGTCATACCAGAAGCCAATGAAATATGTCTTCTTTCAAATTTAATATGACTCTGTGTTTAGAAGTGCTGACAGGGTAATGGATTTAACCAAAATACAAACCAAAAATTACAGCTTCATTTGATAAAGGCATAGGGTCTACCCCAGAAAGCATGCTTAAAATATAAGTGTAGCATTTTATTTTATTGTATTTTATTGTGTAATTTGGAAACTTAATGGTAGTGCTTCTCAATCTCTATCAACAATATGCCTCGAAATTTAAAGGACATAAAGTCATATATCAGCATCTCTATTCTTTCTAAGTGCAGTTGGAATAGTCATCCAAAGTGGTTTCTTCATTGGAAGATGGTTTTGAAGTTTTCTTGTTTTTTTTTATAAAGAACAATAACTATAATAGCAAACATAACATTGCTATCTCGGACACTTACTACCAGATTGCCAGGAACTCTGCCTTGGTAGGTGTTACTATATATAATCCTTATCTTACAGATAAGAAAATAAAGCCCATGGAAGTAAAATTCACCCACCTTGTCAGTGGCAGATCCTGGATTCAATTTAGGTTCCTTTTTGGATAATGTTGTCCTACTTCTATTTATATTCTAGACTGATACTAATTCCCATTTGAAAATGATGTTTGTCTACAATTGTAATGCTAGAGAAACTAGTGAACTTCTATCAAAGGAAGATCAATTAACATGTAAACTCAGGAGGGCTACTGAATGTGCCATTAACCTTCAGCCCCTTTGACACAGACCGAACCGTAAACCTGTACCTATGTGTAGCAGTAAATGGAAGTTGATTGGCAGAAGTAAATTTGGTTCCCAGGAAGGGGGTGAAAGTTGCTGTTGAAAGTGTATCAGACCTTTCTGTAGACCTCATAAGAAATTCCATTATTCCAGAATTCTAACATGATTGAAAACCCAGGGCATCAGTCACTTTCAGAAGCTAATCATATTCTTAACAGCCACAACCGTGTGACTTTGGCTCAAGATAGGTCAAACTTGTTTCTTTCCCTTTTGGTGGGGGGCAGGGTGAGGCACGGGGAGATTTAACTAGATTGAAAACAGCTATGAATCTAAAAGGCACTTGACTAAAACTTGGCTACCCTTCCAACCTATGTCTTCGTTAAGAAGGTCATTTTCTACGTTTCTGCCCATTTGTTTTCAGCCAGTATGAAGAGACAGGTTTTTCCTCTTGCATTGTCTCAACTTGAAATTATCTTGGGTTGCACTGAGGGTATTTGTTGATTCTAGCTGAATTTGTCGCTTAGAAAGCCTAAACTAGCACATTGAAAAGGAGCTGCCCAAGCCCTAACACACGGGAACCGGGACAGAAGATAGTGAGAAGCTCATAAATTATTCAGCATATTGTATTTGTGGCATCATACTATGGGTTAACTGCACATACAACGGTTTATATTTTTATTTATATAATCAATTAGCCTGTGAAATACCTAAGTCATTTATTGAGTCATTTCATTTTCTATGATGGCCACCACAACTGTATGCTACCGTAGGATATTAGGGCAGGGGAAAAAGGGGACATTCTTCTTAGGTCTGCTGGCATCTTATCTCTTTTTGAGCCTAGGTGCAAATTAATTGACTATGCAAATGCCGGTGTAGATGTAAAATAACGCACCATTCTAAGACATACTAAGTGGTTTTCTGCACTGTGCCAGGTGCTGGGAGTACAAAAGAAACTCCCTCCATGGAATGGATTCTCTAGTGGTGGAAACAGCATATTAAACAAATACTTACACAAGTAAGTATGTAATTATAGATACCTATGGAGTGGCTGCTCTGTTAATGAATGACTTGTTAAAGTTGCAAGTTATAATTTATATAGTTACATACCTGTATTACTTATATACTTATAATTTATAAAGCCATGTTATTTGGAAATTTCATACCACCCTTAGCTTAATGACAACTTTCTTCCAATATAATGATTTTTCACACACAAAACATATAAGTATGCTGTAAGACATTATATTTTGATATTATAGTCAATTTGCTCCCGTAAGATTTTCTAGTCAGAGAATGTCATCTGCTAAATTTGAATTGTGCTCTACATTCAAATACAACCCAAACGTTTTTCATATGCCAAATGAGAGGCATGGAGAAGTAGCGTCTGAGATTAATCCATCTCTTGTTCATGAGGGCTATTTTATGCATTAAAAAACACTGTTGTGTTTAGCTTTATGTTGCTTTGCTCATATGTTCTGTGCTATGATTTCAAAGGGCAGTTTGCATGAAAGATGACTGAGTCCCCCCAAAATGTTGGAATACTGATGCAGAAAGAAGACTGATTCTTCCAAAAACTGCCACTTCTCTCCAACCACTCTACTACCCACTACCTACTATCAAAACCTTTTCCTCCTTTGACCAGTGAAATCTCCGTTAGATTCCATTTCACACGCAAGTTATTTACTTTCAAACTATGGCACATTCCTCGCATTTATATTATTCAACCCATATGTGTACATATACATAGCACATATGTATATGTTTTTTATAACCAGGCGTGAAATTTATTTGTATACATTGTTTATATTGATACAAAACTCAGAATACTTTTTCCCATTAAAATTAATGGAGATATTTTATTTCTATTTAATTTTTTTCAGTTAGTGACATGGTCTCAGAAACTAACATTATTAAGTAAGGAATAGGAGCTTTTGAGATCACATGTCAGAGTAACTCCCTGATTCTGGGTCATGATGGGGGTGTTGGGAAGAACCCCTTTTTAAGCTGAGACTTAGATAATGAGTAAGATGCACACAGGAGAAGAGCAGAGAGGGAACACATTGTCAGTCCTTCAGCATAAGAGGGCTCTGAGGAATTGCTTGCACCAGTGTGGTGAGGATAGTCAGTGAGTGGCAAGCTGACACACGATGAAGACCCTCACCCAGGGTCTCATTGGTCACATGAAAAGAGCTGCGAGAGGCTAATGGAGGGCTTGACACAGTAAAAGTCCATGATTCTATTTATTTTTCCAAAGGCCACTTGGCATCTCTGCTCATACTTATCGGAAGGGACATGTGGGGTAGAGGTAACTCAGACTAGATGGGGACAGAGGTGATGGAGAAAACTGGATGAGATCAAGAGATGCATTTTGATATTTCATCAACACACAATTCCAGTTAATTGTATGTGATGATGGAGAGGGAGATAGTTATACTCACTTTCCCCATAGTTTGACTGTCACCCTGAGAATCCAGGCATATCATCCTCCATGTGTCTCTAACTTAAGGATAAGCGTGAGTGTTTACTACATATTAGGTACCCTCCCTTTGGTACCTTTGGTGCATTCTATTACATGACTGTCACTACAGGTTTTTTACATCTTAGTGTAATTTCTATTTTGCAGATAATTAAAAATACTTAGATGAGGTCACATGAACAGGTAATGGGAGAATCCGAATTCAAAGCCAGGCAATGTGCCTTCAGAAACCACCCTCTTAACTCCAAGTCATAACATCCCCCAACTCTAAATCTTCCATCCAATTAAAAGTCTAGCTATTCTGTTCTACTGTTTCAGCTAAGACTCAAATACAGGGCAGGACTTTTCCCCATTTTTCAATTAGCCATGTATTCTGGTCTTTAAGAATCAAAGATAACATGTTGGCTGTGCTTCTAAAGGCCGCAGTGCTGAGAAATCGCCAACTCCTTAAACGTCATTTCTTCAAGACTCTGAGAAGCTGATTGCAAAGTGGGAATTCTTTGCTTGTGATTAGAGTGTTAATTTAATTCTTAGAGGAGTTTCTTGCAGCTTCAAGTAATTTCCAGCTGAAAAAAAAATCTCCAGTACTGTTTTCACCTTGAAAAATTCAGCTGCAGTAAAACAAAGGAAGCTGCAAACATTCATGGTGATGCTTTATCTTTACCATAGACACCAAAGACACATGTTGGTGGCAATGAGGACAAAGGAGTGGAAATCTTAAGTCCATAACCGATTCATTCTCAACACAAGCCATGACTGTCACGTACTTGGATGTAGAGAGAAAATGACATCCTGATGTTTCCTATTTAAAGGAAGACTGCATGCCCAAACGGGGACCTTCTGAGAGTTAACAGGACCACTAACTGGATGGAAAAACAGGTGTAAATCAGGGCTCTTCCAGAAAAACCAGAATGCATGGAAACCCACCTATGGGCATAATTTCCTTAGACCAAAGCACCGTTTGCGGTTAGTGGGCAGCTGTTGCCAGTAGCTATTTCTTGAATTATCAGCATCAGAATTTTTCTAATATGTGACTTCTCTGAGACATAATCTCCAATGTGCAGCTCATCATCTCAGAATACTCTTTTTCATCAGGTTAGGCACTATCATGACAAGTGTGAGGCAGGGGACAGGGAAGTGGCAGAGTGGGTGGAAAAATCTTGGAAGAGAGTGCAGGGCTGGAAGCCTGACAGACCTCAGACACCATCGCCTCTACTCATCGGGCGATCTGTTGAGACAGAACTCAACAAGCATCAAGTGACTTGTCTAGGCTTCACTTATGGTCCCAGTTGCCTGATTGGAACGTTGGAAGTGATGGGTACAGAACATCTGGCCCGTGGCTGTCAATAATGACACGTTTATTATTACTGTTATCTTTCCCACTGTCACTTCTTAGTGACAGTGACTGGAGGCACATTCTTTTTCCCTATTCATGGATATAAACTAAGATATTTAGTGTCAGGACAATAGTAAGTGTCCAAGAAATATTGAGCCACACACCTATGAGCAACCTGTTGGGCTATATGCAGTGAAGAGCCCCTAACAATGGCTTTGAGAAATAGAGATTTGTCTCATGAAGCAAGAATCCCAGGGCAGGCGAATCCAGATGATACGCTGCCTCCACAATGCTGGACACCCAAGACTTACACAGTTGAACACTTCACCATTCTTAGCAGGAACTAAGTCAAGGAAGTGGTTTCCTTAGAAGGAGTTTTTATCCTCTGAGTTTCTACCCGCTGTTGAGGTGAAATAATCTGTGTGCTTATGGAGGTAGGTACTGTCATGCAGGTAATTAATTGGCTCTTTAGACATTTCCCCAGGCTTTCCAGACACCCCTTTCTACTTTACTAGTGGAATGAAATAGGGATTCCCTCAGTCTCGGGCATTTCTCCACGGGACCTGCAACATCAGGATCTCCTGGGTCAGTCACTTCCAGACTGGAGAAAACTTACTGTCACTTGCTACAGAATAAAGTGTGAATATTGTAATTTTAATGTGTTCTATAATATGAAAAAACTGTAGGAAGCAGGCAGATGCATATCAAGCCTCCATGAGAATAGTATTTATGCAGCAGATTGGCAACAATTAAAAAGTCTAACACTGATTATAAGGGTAGGAAAGGGTATGGATAAACAGGATTATTTCATGCTCTCCCAATAGGAGTAAATTTTATCTGGAAAATAAGTTGGTGTAACATTTTAACATTTGCATATATGCTACAACTTAGCAATTTTATACCTAACGATTTTACCCCAGGGCAATGTTACCACATGTCCTCCCAGAAACATGTACAGAGATGTCCATAGCAGCAGTACCCACTGGGGAAACAAGTACACAAGCAAACAAACAGGCCAACATCCTAAATTCTAGAAAAAGGAAATAGATAAATAATATACCATGTTGCCATGAAAATGGAAGTTTAACCAATCACCATGGGTTTGACGTAGGAGCATAATTTGGGGGAAAAAAGCCCCTGTAGCAAGATATAGTCTGATAATGTTTTTAAAAAATAGATTAACAAATAAAGTTAAACTATGTGTGTGCAGATGTGTATGTGTGTGTGGGCAGTAAAAGACTTTTAAATCAAGAATGGTAATTTTCCTGTAAGCATTTATTTTGCAGAGCCTTCAGATGGTTTCTTTATGTGTTCTACTTGGAGTTTTTAGCTGTAACCAGCAGAGGAGATAGACCGGAGAGTGCTTACTCCATCTCAGCTGGAACCAGATGTCTTCAATCCTTTTTAAAAAACATAGACAGAGAGCCTGCAGTGACTCTAATGGAGTAAAATGAACAGAACTTGGGAGTTGAAAGTTCAGCATATTTTTCTCACTGGACAAGTATCACTTATGGCCTATAAGCTGCAGCAACAGAGAAGTAGCTTTCGATGTTACTGAAAGGCTACTCAGAATAGTGCTGAGCACTTTGTCAAGCACCTTCTCAGGCTTAACGTTGATCCGTTGGTCTGTGGGGAGAGTCCCAGACAGCAGCTTGAACAGAAACTGCCCTCTTATCCTTAGGTAAATAGAGAGACTGGCTTTATCCCGACACTGCAGCACCTCTCCGTGCTCCTTAGTGTTTGTACGATGTTGGCTCCGTCTGTTGAGGGTGTTTCACCTCTGGGTAGGGTGACCATATAACTCAGGGTCCAAACCAGGAGATTTTTGAGAGGAAAGGGGAATGCCAGCCACGTGGCACATTGCAAAAACAGATGTGAACTGGAACTAATTTTGGGAAAAGCAGAGCATATGGTCATCTTACAAGAAGCGTGCTATATCTCATCGCCCTGTGGTTAGGGCACCACTTCACCCACCAAGTTGCCACTTGATTGAAAAGGCCAAAGCAGGCCAGAAAGTCACTCTTAACATCATGACAGCTTTAGAGCTGGTCAGCTGGAGGTCAAATAAGAAACAGACTACAGCTAAGGCAGAGCTAAGGACATCCTTATTTCCTTCTGTGCAGCTAGAAATGTCTAGAAATGTGTAAGTCTCCCTTAACCACATCTTGAAGAAGAGGGAAACATTTTGTTTTTTTTAAATTTTATTTTTGCTATCATTAATCTACAGTTACATGAAGAACACTATGTTTACCAGGCTCCTCCATCACCAAGTACCCCCCAAACACCCCACTACAGTCACTGTCCATCAGCGTAGCAAGATGCTGTATAATCACCACCTGCATCCTACTATTTGCAACAACATGGATGGAGCTAGAGGGTATTATGCTCAGTGAAATAAGTCAGGCGGAGAAAGACAAGTACCAAATGATTTCACTCATATGTGGAGTATAAGAACAAAGAAAAACTGAAGGAACAAAACAGCAGCAGAATCACAGAACCCAAGAATGGACTAACAGTTACCAAAAGGAAAGGGACTGGGGAGGATGGGTGGGAAGGGAGGGACAAGGGCGTGGAAAAAGAAAGGTGGCATTATGATTAGCATGTATAGTGTTGTGGGGTCGGGGGTACAGGGAGGGCTGTACAACACAGAGGGAAACATTTCTTATGATCTCTCATCCAGAAATATTCTGAAGAGTTTCTTTTTTTCTTTCTTTTACTTCTGTAATTACAACTCTCAACACGGTCTATTACTATTATCAACAGAATCTCAACACCAATTCTCACCGGTTTCATATTTTTTCACCCATAACCATTGAGAGTTGACATCATTAAAGCAGTACTTGGATCTGAAACCAGAAGAAACAAAAACAAACCCTGACTTATTCTGAATGGAGCAAAGATGTCTATTTCTCCTTTTCCCACTATTAATATTGAGATACAATCACAGGGGTGGGCTGCAGGGAGGCCAGGCTTTAGAATATATCTCTTTGCTGAATAAGTGACAAAAGTTAAAAAGCAGTCATTTAGGAAACTTAAATGTGACAGCGGATGATAGATGTAGCTGGCAAGGCTGCAAAATGAGAAACATTAAAATTGTATATTAGAATAGATCAAGCTCTGTACTCCAGTTTGTGTCAGCAAGTTTCTTTTGATATGTCAAGTCTCCATAGGCCTGGAACTCCAGTCTACTTTGAAGATGGATTTTAAAAGAAATATGTTTATGTTTAGGAACTTAATAAGGCCATGCGCACCAAGAAGCCAGGGACAAAATCAAACTGAATGTGTTACTGTTTCTTTGCTGTACCATCTTCCTGGGCCTGGTACCCCAAAGTTCTGTGCATGCTCAGAAGATCTGGAAATGCTTGCAGAACTAGAGCAAATACTACCTCCTCCAGGAAGGCCTTCTGATTGCCCCAGGTGGGAGCATTTCTGCCTCTCTAGATTCCTCAGCTCCCTCTTTGGACCTCTCCTGTGCTACTTGGGATTTTCTTCCTTGTGGTCGTTTTGTCTCTTTCACTGTCCTACCTTCCTGCTAAACTGTGAGCTCTCAAGGACAGAGGCTGTGACTGCATCATCCTCGCACAGGGCCTCCCACAGTGCCCTATGTTGTAAGTACGTCTTAGGGATTCTCTGCTCTCCATCAGTGCTGCCGCCTCATGAGGTCACAAGGCTCTGCCCATATTTCTATTGCAATCTTTGTTCATCATGAACCATTATTTGTTTATGTGCCTTTTTCCCCTCCTTCCTTACAGTGAGTTTCTTGAGGATAGAGAATGTGTACTATGCTTCTGGGAGATCCCAAAGACCAGAATAGGGTCTGAGCCATAGTAGGTATTTGTTAGATGCACGGCTCAATCCGTTAAGGAATCAATGAATTAATCAATGAATTCCAAGAACTTCACCTCTTTGTAGCTTGAGACTGGGAATTCCATGGTCTGAAATTTTGTCTCTAAGTTGATATATGTTCTAGAGCAAATCAGTCCTCACCCTACAGAGGCTGAATCACGTGACCTCCAAGAGCTTTGGAACCAGCTTTAAATATTCTATTTGCTCAATTCTTTGTCTCCATGAATAGAAATACTAGCACTATTATGCTAGTGTAGTACGATGATACTGTGCACTATTACACTGGCAAAATTTGTCCTTGAATCTGTCATTTATATGGATGTATTCATCATCATTGTTAAGTTACATGGGGTCTTGGGTTTGGAGATGGGGAGGAAGCACATTCTCACTGGGCTTATTCCCTCCTCTGGTCTCAAAAATGTGCTGGGAAGAAGCTGAGCCTGCAGGCCATCCAGGGGGGGGACTCACCCCTCTCCTCCTTCAAGCTTCCCAAGGACAGATGTGAAACAAGGAAAGGAAGGCATGAAGGAAGGCATGAAGGAGGGTCAGGAATTCATGGAGGCGGATGGACTCCACCTTCAGGGGTGTTTTTAAGATCATTGCCTTCCTTTGGTGTAACTTCTCAACATGTCACCTGGTGCTCCAATCAAGCCCAGAGTCAACATTTTGTAAACTATGACTAAATGTTAAATAGTAGCTCTTTGTTGTCTGTTTAGTGTTATTTTGAAGCGGAGCAATGCCTTAAAAAAAAAAAAAGACCACCTGACTGAGGTGTGATTGACATATAACAAGCTGCACGTATTGAATGTCTGGAAGAGGTCTGTGAAATCGTGACCACAGTCCATGCCATAAACAGATCCACCACTTCTGGAAGTTTCTTTCTGACCCAGTAGATATTACTTGAAGTGGCCAATGCCTTTTGAATTCAGGGTAGCAGTTATGACAGTGGGTGCTGTGTTCTGGCATATTCCTTCTTTACAAGTCATTTCACTCTAACTTGTGGCTTTTTAGAAACATAGTCCACTTCTATGTGGAAATTCTTCCAAGTGCTAGGAATACAAGTTACGACAGTACAGCAGGCGAACAATTTATATTTAGAGCATTTCACGTATTCACACTTCCTGTCCTACCCATTGTGAGTGTCAGTATGTCAGAGCCCATGCTCCGGAGTCATATCATCCAGACTTGAACCAACATACAAGCCTAGGAAGCCACTCTACTTCTTTGGGACTCAGTTTCCACATCTTTTCAATGGAAATAATAACAGCGGGCGTCTCCCAGGGCTATTGGTAAGGATCAGGTTAAAGCAGGTGAAGTTTTTCCAATAGTCTCTGGCATGACAGAGTTCCGATTTCCTTTCAGCTATTGCCATATATTTGATTCCCCCTCAGCAATTGTGCTCAGCACACAGGTATTAATCTCTGTCCATGACAGTTGAGGAAACTGAGGTTAAAAGTGGTTATGAAGGTTGTCTGCGATGCCACAGACAGTTAGGATTGAATCCAAGGCACAGGACAAAATGTGCTCCTGCCTCATCTAGAGCTTTTCCCTATTTCCAGAGCAGCCTTTCCTTTGAGCTGTTGTATTCACACATGGTGGAATAGAGTTGCTGGAGGAAGACAATGTAGTGGAAGATTGAAGAAAGGAAGAAATGATCTACATATCATCTGTATCAAATCAGAAGTAAGTCCCAGTACAAAGTATGTTCAAATAGGCCCCCTCTTGGGATCTAGCCCAAAGCCTGGGATTCTAAATTCTACTCTAAGTGCAAGCCAGATATTGAGAGGAATCTGAGTTCTTAGCAGGTACCAGGAGCCCCTACTACTGGCAAATAGAAGGTCACTCAGCTATAAATGAATAGGTTTGTTCATTGAAACAATGCCACCACTTCCTTTTAAACAGTGCTGGGTGGCCAATCCAATGGTAAAGAGGGAGGCGTTAGTTTGCCTGAAGATCCATAATTAAAGCAGAATAGAATGCCTGCTTTGTCCAGATGGAATCCTGCAACTATACCCTCAGCCACCACGGTTAGATGAGGGTCCTCGTTCTTCCTGCCGGGCTATGTTAAAGTTCTGGGGGTGGGGTACGCAAGCTCACATTTGCACTTGGGACCCTACTCTGTGAAAGTTTTCCTAATTCTAACTGAAAATGCAGATACATCTCATATATATACTTCTTAAGACCTATTTTTGTTTGGTTTGCTTTTGTTTTGATTTGTATACCTGTAAAGATGTCACATTTTTTTTTTTTATCCAGGTGATTTAAAGAACCGTATCTTCTGTAAATGCTCAGGCAAGACAAGCTGTTGGCATGACATGACATTCTTCATATCAACGGTTTTCCCCCCATTGCAAAGGACGTTGAAGTTCTGCCTCATCCACCAGAACCTCTAAATATATCGCACGTGGGCACAGGAGATGCTCATGAAGATTTCATATGCCTCATCCTTTTTTTTAACGGGGTGATCCAAGATACATAAAGTCTTCATGGAAAACGGATGGAGGCAAAATCCTCCAAATCGAGAGAAAGCCTTCCAATGACTGGGTCAAAGGTGAGCCAGAGAAAATGGCTCCAGGAGAAAGGAAAACTCAGAGCTTGTCAGTAGCCAGAGAAGCCAGCTGTCTCTCTGCACACGTGCATGAGAGGACCAGCCAGAAAGCCAGATGAGGCTTTAGGGAAATAGAGGCTGAGTGCCTGTTATCCGGTGATGGCCTTGGCTATCCAGGTAATTGGTTAACAAGAGGAAATCTTTCTCTTGCTCCGTGACACTTCCCGTTGCTCACACAATTTGCCACTTCCAACGCACACACACATACACAAAAGATGCCTCTCAGGCCTTGTGAGGCAGACAAGTCAAGGAGAAAAGGACAGGAAAGGGAACAGGGGCTGCTTTACAGAATTCTCTGCCACAGAATCTCTCTGTAGGGGGCAGGTCCCCAAATCATAACATGTTTTGGGGATGGAGTCCTTTTTAGAGCAGCTAATTATAAAAATATGGTCTGGCGGAGAACAGGGGAGCTGCTTCCAAATCATTCCAAAGCAGGATGCCAGGTTCCTTGTAGCTTTTGCTGTGTATATTAAAATTGCCAAGCCCTTCTGCTCACCATGTCTATACTCTAGACCCTCCTCGTCGGAAAGAATAGGGATTTTTGGAGAACAGAAAGAAAGCATGGGTATGGGAGAAGGGGAGAGAGTTTGCAATTTTTCTCGAGTGGAATTTGTTTTTCACAGAATCAAACAGGTTTCCTTAATATTTTAGTTTGATATTCAGTTAAATCATACCTATATGATGCAGACACTAAGGATTTCGTGGGTCTGCAGCAACCTCTCTCTTTGATTCTCTCAGTGGTATTAAACCTTGCCACCACTTTAATCTCTTGTATTTGAACCTAGTCAGGGCAGTGACTGGATGCTGGCTGAGTATCTGAACTTATTACTCCTCGCCACTGAAAAGATCACCTGATTTTAAGCATTGAATGTGTATATTGGTTTAGACCAACCAAAAGAACTCCAGGAAGTGGTGGAAATGCTTTTATATCTGTGCTGACCCATATGTGGCTTTGGAGCCCTTGAAATCTGGCTAGAATGACTGAGGCACCATTTAAGTTTTATTAACATTTAATTAATGCAAGTTCATTGCTTACTAGTGAAGATGCGAGGTGCTCCATGTGGCTTGTGGATGCGACATTGAGTAGTGCCGATCTAAAGTCTTGAAAAAACAAGTCTAGAACCCAAGTACCAGAGCCAGAGATCCCTATGGAAAGGGCTGAACCCAGACCAACAGTGTCGGTTGATTTGCATGTTCAACTCAGGCAAGTTACTGCATGACCCTGAACCTTGGTCTTCTCCTGTATAAGGTGGCTGTCAGAGCCTCTGCTCTACTTTGTCTTCTGCTATTTATTTTGTGTCTAAAAGCAGTTAAGCAGCGTCGGTGTTTAGCTACATACGGTGCTTCATACTACTGTAAAGTTTAGAAAGGTTAAGCCAATTAGGTGTTCTCCTTTAGTCTTTATTTTAGCTTTTGGAAAGACTTTGAATGCTGTACAAATAATTGACCTTCTTGAAAATTAGCTGGCTTCTTCTTACACCAATCCCATTTTACAAATGTAGAAGATGATGCATAGAGAGAAAAATAACTTTCTCAAAGTCCCTCAGCTAGTGAGTGATGGGTTGATACTGAAATGCAGCTATTTGGGTTCTGCTTCTTACCCCTATAATGACTTCCTGAAGCCTATGGGGAGTCACTGGTGGTACCTCCATCACTTGTTTCTCCTTAACTACAGAACTAGAGGTCTGAACCAGGGTTTTGATTGGTTGACCTTAAGCCAATCAGCATATTTCCTTCCTCTGGTCACATGACAAAGATGGGCACATGAAGCACTTCAGGCCAATGAGATGAAGCTATTTACTGGGGCCTTTGGGTGGAGAAGTTTCCTCTCTTGCTTGTTATAAACCGAGAAATATAATTGTGGTTACCACTAGCAAACATTTTATAATCAACACTGTGCCTAAGGTAAGCCTGGAACAAACACTGTAGAAGGTGGAGTGGAGAGATAGAAAAAAACCTTGGTCCTGGGTGATACTAGTGGTCTGCTTGATCCAGCTGTACCTGTAGCCTGACTATAGTTGGATTTTCAGTTACATGGAATTGTTTTTTTGAACGGTGTATATTTTTGTTATTGTTGCTCTTATAACTAACAGTGGAAAGCAACCTAGACTGACTAATATCATCATACCTTATACAAACTTGAAATTTCCCAACACAGAAAATTATGGCCATATTTAAAAGTCAAAGTTTGAAACAAACGAACACACAGAGCATTGCTCTTAGCTTAGCGACACCATTCTCCTGGCATTTGGAATGAGATCTACATAACAAGGGATAACAGATTAGCTCTGCAGCAAGCAACGGCTGTACATTAAAAGGATATTAAGGTTGTGACAGGAAATGATATCAGTAAAAGCAATTCCTCGGTAAGGGAGAAGCGCCATATGTGCAGCCAACACTGAGATGCGGGGTGGAATTAGGAGAGTCATTAAAGAGACTCCCCGTTGTGCCCAGGAGTTAGAAGACATATGGTGCCTTTGCCCCAAATTGGAAGGTTTCATTTCTCTTCATTTACAACTTCACACTCATCTTGTGTAACTTAGGAAGAGGATGGAATCACAGCTGAGCAGGAATCAGCAATGTGGGTCCTCATCTTATGCTGTCTCAGCAGGATCCAGAGGTGGGTGGTGTGGCCACTGGGAAGAACACTGGGGTATTAGTGCTAAGGCTGGGGTCCTATGCATTATTAACTTGTGACCTTGGTCAGTCACTTGAATTTCCTCACCCTGGTTGCTCCATTGAAAAAAGAGAGGAAGAACAATGCTGTAGCCACAGTGAAATACTACCCAGTCCATAAAAACAGATGCACATAACACCACGCATGACTTTTCTTTCCAAAAATAAAATGTAACAAAAAAGCAAAACCCAATGAACTCATAAACATGGAAACATGTTGACAGCTGCCGGAGCCAGGAGGTGAAAGGTGGATGAAATGGGTGTAAGTGGCCAAAAGGTACAAACTTCCAGTTATAAAATAAATAAGTCCTGGGGATATAATGCATAGCAGGATGACTATACTTAATAATAGTATATTATATATTTCAAAGTTGTTAAGAGAATAGATCTTAAAAGGTTTCATCTTGAGAAAAATTATGTGTGGTAATGGATGTTAATTAGACTTGTTGTGGTGATCATTTCAGGGTCTGTACAAATACGGAATCATTGTATTGTATATCTGAAAATAATATCATGTTATATGTCAATCATGTCTCAAGAAAAACAATTCATGCCTTGCCTCTGTCTACGTATTCTCCGCATTCCTCCTCTGTTCTTTTCAGCTCAAATGTCATCTCCTGTAAGAAGTCCTTACTGACTTGTCCTGAATATCTGCCCTTCTGCTCCAACCTGCCCTAGGACTTATCACATGTTAAAAAGAAAACCACAGGCCCCCAAACGGAGTCACTTCTGTTAAGGCCCCATGTCAGCAAACCAAGACTTAATACCTAAGCTGACCTCAGTTTCAACCTCAGCAGAAATGTAACTGTTAACCAGCCAATGTGGGATTTCCTGCTGGGCACTAGGAAATTGACTGATAGACCCCTTCAGCTTCCCTTAGGAGGGAGACCTTGCTTAAAACAAGGCAGTCTTTGCTGCTAATTCCTTTTTCCTGCTTCCTCTCTGCCTTAAAAAACCTTTCCTTTTTACAGTTTGATGGAGCTCCTTTCTATTTGTTAGATGGGATGTTGACCGACTTATGAATCATTTAATAAGGCCAATGAGATCTCCAAATTTTACTCAGTTGAATGTTGGTATTTAACACATACAAGGCTGGCACAGTCTGTTCCTTCTCAACAGAAGTTAAAGTACACACAGATTCCCACTTTCTGCAGTACACATACTAAGAATTAAGCTCCTTGAGGTCAGAGACCGAATGTGTTTGTGTTGGTGTTGCATCGTCTTTGGGGCTCACTAAGGCAGGTGCCAAGATTCCAGGCACTGACGTTAACTTGGTCCTTCACGCTGTGTAGACAGACCCTCTGTCAGCCCCATGCCTCATTCTCTGCCGTGTCGTTGAAAAGGTCCTCCCCTTCCTCAGACTGCCCTTTGTCCTTCCCCTAGACTCTCAGGAACAGGGCTTTGAAAGAAGACAAAGCCTCAAGCCCATTAAAAACGAATTCCATCTCTATTGATGAACATATTATAACTGTCCTAAAAGACATCCACTTGGTAAATACTCTTGTTTTTAAGACAAACTGCAAACATTTTTTTCTTTCGCTTTGACAAACAGAGAGAGAAGAACATACAAAGCTAAGGGGGTGGTCAATTGACAAGATTTGAACATAGTCTTACAATTGCCTGGTTATAAGTATGGGTACTTGATGTAGATGGTAGCTTACAAGATACAAGGAAACTGGCTGAGGCAAGACCCCTAGTGTTTTCAAAGATTTAGTTACTGCCCATGACTGGGGTATCCTAAGTTCACAGCAGCTCTGTTAGCCCAGTGTTCACTTATTCTGATTTTCAACTTTGTTGTCTCTACTTTTATGGATGAATTATGGGGCAGATAAGCATTCCCACAAATGGATAACAATAATGAAGTGTAGGGTGGCTGAGGGCTGAGATAATATATTTCCATTTGAGTTTATCTTTCCCCAAATTTCTTAAAGCATATAAGCCACCAAAAGCTCTCCCTTCCCAAATGTGAACATGATTAAACTGGTGATGGCATCTGAAACAAAAAATCATGCTATGTGGCAAAATAGTTTGATGCTCATCTTGCTGTTTCAGGAACACATTTCACGAGACTGAGGAAGGCCTCAGAAGCTTTAATCCAAGGAGAGATACAGGTGAGTCTCAGATCCCAATCAAGAATTTGAAGAAAGATCTTCAAAGTCACCCATGAGTGGGATGTGAGCAGTTCCTGGGTGCGTTATACACAAGCACAGCCAAGCTTCAGAGGAATGGGACAGTAGGTGTGGACGAAGCTAAAATCCTATTGAATTTCCCTCCAATGCCTCCTCACCCAGTATCATGCCCATCTAAGCTGGGGAAATGGATATCCCAAGAGCACAAGATATGCTTCAGATCTAAAGGCCAACTAAGGTCCCTGTCAGGGGAAAAGCAAATGTTTGATGCCCTGCAAAGAGTGCCTCATCTTTAATGCAAGGGTCTGGACAAGGAGGAAATCCTGCATTTCACAATGGGTGTGGACTGTGCCAGATGAGTGGGAAGATGAATGGGTTAGGGTCTCTGTCTCCTTGGGCCCTTCAGGCAAGTCATCTCTCCATATGGGAATCTAGAAAGGGACTCTCAATGACCAGTCAGGTGATGCCAGATCTTGACTAGGTGAAGCCTGGTAGACTTACATCACCTAATTTTTTACAATTCCACTGAAGATTTTCTGTTTCAAAAAAATAGCATTTGGGATGCTCTCAGAGTATAAAATCCTTCCACACTTTTCTGTAGAGGCTCTGTGTATAATAGATGAACACAGAGTTTGTTCAATCGACCCTGTCTTGTAACAGAAGTCAGAAGTCAAACCGCGAATGTGACCATTTGCTCTTCATGCCTCTGTTCTGCAAGCATGGCCAACTAAGAAGCCTAGTGTATTTGACTGCTTTTCTGTAGAAGGAACATTGCTAATCATTGTTAGGTTTATAGTATTCAAACCTCATTATTATCCTCGAATCCCTGTTAGGTTCGTGGAAGTGATAATCCTGACAGGTGGCATATGTTTAGGCATTTTATAAAGGGAATGCCATCACAGGGAATCCAGATTCCCAGGCAAACACACTCTAATGCATATCTATAAACCAGTTAGGGGGCTGCCGCACTCATCTTACCTGCTCTAGACTTGACGTTTTTCTTATTTTCACCCAAGCACTGAAAAGACAGCGTAGCAGCCAGAAATTCAGCCACATCATCAGTAAACCGACACGTACACTGCCTCCAGCCAGCGCTCACAGGCAGGCTGGTACACGCAGAACTAGGCAGGGCCACTTGTGAACAGAGGCTAGCCTTCTGCAGTTTCTTGCTGATGGTCTGAGAAGCGTTCTGGAAAAGCCGCCCTTGAGAGGGTTTTCATTCCAGGCTACGATGCTATCGTTGCTTGGTTTCCATACCTTGAAATTTAACAACAGCCCTCAGCTGACTAGAAAACCCTGAGACCCATTCCATGTAAGTATTTTCAGGGGCCAAAGAAATCTGCCACTTGGAAAAAAAAATGAGGAGGGTAAGGAGAGATCTAACTGAAGTCACTACATTCGAATTCATACCCAGTGACTCAACCAGCAGTGGAGTTAATGAAGCATTTTCTCTCCCTTCTCTCTCCCTCTACTCCTCTTTCCCCTCCTTTTTCTGACTCTCTTACTTTCTCTCTTGCACACATGCATCTCTAGCTGTGCCTCTCTTAAATAGAACAACCTTCATTGTCAGTGAAATACACGACAGCGAGTTTGTACATGAAAGGGCTTAATTCTTATTGTCATGTTAGTTTGAAACCCAGGCCAGAATGTGACCAGCTGCTGTAAGAAGCTCTCCTCTGCAGAATGAAAGTTTTATAATTTTCAGTTTTGAAGAGTCGTCCAGCTGGTGTTTTAGTCCCACCTCTTCAGTTTAACAGTAAGGCCTTGAGGTTACAAGAAGCCTTAGAATCGACTGGTTCATCCTCACATTTTAGTCTTGAATTGGTCCTATGTTTCTCCACCGAAAGATCAAGACCCCTCCTGGAATTCCTGCGGCGGTGGGGAGCTCATTTCTATAAAAGCCTTGCCCATCTATTCATAGAAGCCTCTGGTACTTACCATTTCCTTTTCTAGCTTGGGTATGTTGGCTTTATTCCCTGAGTGAAGTGTTTAGAATCAAAGTGGCAACTCAAACCAGTAAGTCTAAGGATAAAAAAAAGCCTGGGTAAGGAGAAAAACGGGTACAGAAAAAAGAAGAAACCCCAATGGCTGATAAACTGATGTCACAAAAGCCAGCTTCATTAGGAAGGGTACACAAATAAAGCAAAAATGAAATGCTATCTTCTACTGTCCAAAATGCTGATAATAGTGAATAAAAAATAAGAAATAGTAAGAAACAGCAAAGAAAAAAACAAATGCTGATAACAGGGCTATTTAGGTCAGGGAAATGTGTGCTCGCATACACAGCCACCTTATGAGAAAATTGATTTTTAATCTCAGGAGAGAAGTTTGGCAAAACTTGTATTACACCTTTACCACGTGCACATCTTTGGTGTGTCATTATGCTGCAGAAACAGCACAGAAACATAAATGTGAATACATTTAGCTACCCACAGGTTCAATCTGACTTTATTTAAAGTAACAAAATGGCACATATTGGCATCATGTATGATCCATCCATATGCTATTTACCACTCCTTCATTAGATTGGTGATTAACTAATATTGACATGGAAATATATTCATGATATACTGTTAAATTTAAAAAGCAGATCAAACGTGTACTGGCTAAAAAACAAAACAATACACAATTATGTGCAATTGGGGAAAGGTGAACACTGATTAGCTATCTGATGATGTTGAAGAATTACAGTTACTTCTTTTTGGTGCAGTGATGATATTGTATTGATGCTATTTAAAATATGAAGTTAAGAGATACTGAATCAACAGGTGGATTGGCCATCTATGTTAGATTTCCCTATGGAAATGGTACCCAAAAGAGATGAAGGAATAAAATAAAGACTCACAGGAATAAAGGCATGGGAAGAGATATCAGTGAATGGAAGATTCTAGCATTTTGTAGAAGATAGAAAGAGAGCCTGGCCAAGCAGACTGGTGAAAGATGCCGTGAAGCATCCCCAGAGAGGTGTAATGGTTAAGAAGCGAATGGTACAGCCCAGCAAAGCCAGGGCATCTCAGAAACTAGAGGCCCCAGAAATAGCAGGGAGGGATGGAGAAAAGACACTGAAAATGGGGCTCGGTTGCAAATGTTGACAGGATTAGTCAAATCCCATAGAGCAATGGACTTTGGTGGTCACATCCTTCTTACTCGGAGCCAGGAGACTTAGTACCTGTTTCTGGATTTTATTTGATCTGAATGAGATTGGTCTTCGCTCACTTAGGAGAGGTTGGCGATCAACATTATGCTGAGCTCATCATGAGTATTTGGAAGCCTTCGTGTTTTTCCAGAGGCTCTGGAACCAGTTAAATCACATGGGAGTTATATGATCCTTTAAATTTAGGAAAAAGTTCCCCTTTAAGGTCATCTGCATCTAGCATTTTTTGTGGAGAGGCTTTTTTTTTGATTCTGTGCCACGTTTGCTGGTGATTTGTTTGCTTAAATTGTCTTTCACTCCCAGAATCAGTGTTGATACTTTATTATTTTTCAGCCAGATGGCAGGATCTGTCACTGCAGAATTACTTATGTTACCGAGCGTCTTTCCCAACCTTGCCTCATATGCAGAGAGCTTCCTGCAAATATGGCGTGGCTGTGCATGTGTGCATGTGTGCATGTGTGTATGCATGTGTGTTTCATTTGGTTTCACCCACTACTTATCTTTTGGACTAAATGGAAAGAGGGGACTCAACTTCTCTCTCTTTACATATATATCATTCTTGATATTTAAAAAAATGATGGTTGTACCCCTCAGCACGTAATTGATTTTGGAGAAATATGTTCTGCACTGGTATCTCTGCCTCTTCCTCTCAACCTTCTGTTACTATCTCCGTTTCTCTCTCTATATAGAAAGAGATAGCGTGAGCTAAAGGTTTTTCCTAGTTTCTTCAAAAAGTATGCATTTCATTTGTTTTTGTTGTTTGGGGTGATGTCTGAGGGATTAATGAGGTAGAATATCTTTACTTTGCCAATTTAAAACGGGAAGACTTCCAGATTTCTGAAAATATGGCTCCCCTGCTCTATTTCCCCATGAACTCCATGACCATATCTGTCTCATTCAAGTCTGTAGCTTAAGCATCTGACTCACAATAGGGGCTGAATTAATATCTGCTGGACGAGCACAAAAAAGAATTAATAAACAAAGTATAATCTTACTTTGAGGAAGAAAGATACTATAGAACACACTGTGGGAGAGATACCCAAAGAAATTAATACTGGTGACCTCTAGATGGGGTGGGATGTGTTTTTCTTATATTCTGCTTTAGGCTATAATAAACATGTTTCTTTTGTCATGAGAGGAAAGCCTTTAATAAAACATATTTCTAAAAGGCATTTTAACAAGTGTTCATTTTTAAATGCAGTGATCACTTATACGGGGTCAACCAAGATGGTATAGATTCCAGGGCCTGTTGTTCTTGTGAATAAACTTGCACTTGTTGACCCATGAAATCACGCTCACGTTCATTTGAGGGTAAAGGCCATTTCCCCCGTGGATCTCCCTGCAATGTTACAAGTTGTCAGGTCCATGTTCTGTAAGGGGGAACCAGATGAACACATCTTTAACTTCCCCCTTTGAAGATGGAGAAAGGTGAGAAGAGGCCACCAAAGGCAACAGCCAGATAACCAGCCCCCTAACTGCTTTCTCCTGTTCTGGAAAGATTTGTTGGTTTCAGAGAATTTCAGGGAGGACTGTCGGCAGGCTCAGGTCCAACTCTTGGCACTGGCAACATTTTCAAAACATTATAGGGAGGTTTTCCTTGTTATGCGGGCATCCTCATGTACTCACCTCTCTCCAGCCTTCTCTCTGTTTCCTAAATGCATCAAATTCATCCCTACTATCTCCTCTGTTCCATCTATTAGTTCGAATGGTGTGCTTTTTCCCTTTGGTCTCAGGTCAAGTGGTGGTTCCTTGGAGAGATTCTCCTTTGCCACAAGTTGAACACAGCCACTTGGTCCCAGGTCCCAGTCCATCCCATTATCCTATTTTATTTTCTTCTTTCTGTCAGATACTCTCCTGCTTTTTTCAGCTAATGAATGTACTTTCCTTCCCTCATTAGGCAGGCAGGTTTTCTGAGATCTTGGTTTGCCTGATTCACTGTTTCATTCCCAACACATTTAAGGACTTGTATTTTAACATGGAAAAAGCTCAGTGTGTATTTGTGAACAGAAGGAAAGGAAGGATAAAGAAGGGAGAGAAAAAGTGAGAGGGGGAGGAGAGAAATCTGACACATCGTCTCTTAGCTGTAACTCTTAATTTCAAAACGGATCAAGATATCCTGAAAAAAAGAGCTTCGTCTATTTCCCACCATCTTCTTTCTTTATAAGACAGTTGAAGTTCTAAGCAAAGTTCCCATCATTATATAAATATTGTATATTAACATGAATATGCAGTAAAAACTAAAATGTGAATACAGTGACCCACACTTAGCTTTTCTTTGTTCACACGTCACTGACAGTAAACACCATACATAATTATATACAGAAATATGAGGACCTTGACATTTTTCTGAATCCTTGGCTTCAGAAAGCTACAAATTTTCAACCTGGATTATTTCCTTTGACTCTGAAACCTAAGAGAAAGAAAAATTACGACCAACAGTTTGCTCTTTAACGATCACATCGGTAAATTGCCCAACAATGTGGACAGACTTAACCATTGAACTGTATACTTAAAACCAAAGGGAATAAGTAAAGAAAAAACAGGGAAAGGGTGGCGATTCTCATGTCTCCTTCTCCCTGCCAGAGTAATGGCTGAAGCATGTGCTCAGGTGGAGCCTCCATCCGCCTTAGTCCCGAAACATCTAGAATGCGTAGAGCCCAGAAGACCCAGATGGGCATCTAGCATGAGCGAGAAGTAATCTTTGATGTTGTAGGCTGCAAGATTGTTTTATTGTTTCTGCAGCAAAGCTTAGCCCGTTCTGACTAATTCATGGTGGTCATTCGGGGATGAAGGAGTGGGGAGAAAAAGAATGGAGACAGTGTAATCAGAGACTGAAGTGTGTCTGTAGGATTAAGTGGAAATGCTTTCGAGGAAGATGTAAGAAAGGGTGGAGTGGGTTGGCTGATCTTGGGGAAGCCAAGGACTGCACTACCTCTCTGCACACTGGCCCGGCACAGATCTGGCACTCTGGTGTGTGATGAACATGCCCAGCTATGGGACGCTCTTGACAGGCATCGTTGTGGTTATAGGCATTTCTGCCAGTGGAATTTCTTCTAGAGAAAGCTAAGTAGCTAATGATCAAGTATTTGAAATAATTTAGCAGGGGAATGGAAGAGGGATAATTTAGCAGAGGAGTGTCTTCTTAGTGTCTCAATTTCTTAATCTATAAAATGGCCATAACAACAGACCTACCTCACAGAGCCGTTGTAAGAATTCAGCGAGTTACTACAAAGCACTTAAAACAGTGTCTGGCACAATGTGAGGTCTTGTTCAGTGTGGATCTCAGAATTCACAATGCGCAGGTTTTAGGAAGAAGCTTTAGACATGGTGGTGAAATCTGAGAATAGCTTACTTTCCACAACTGCTTAAACAACACGGGAGAGCTGTAGGAAGGAGCCAGTGCAGCTGTCCTGGGGTGAGCAATGGACATACGTACCCTGTCTACCAGCCTCAAAGCCAATGCTGTTAAAGAAAAATCCATCTTAATGTAGCTTTAAAAAAAATAGAATTACATGGATAAATTACCCTGGATCTGATATTAGTGAAGTTAAAATTAATGAGACATTTTTGCAACTGTTTGCTGACACTGCAAGTTAAGCAGTGAAGAAATACAGAGAAAGGAGAAAGAGAAAGAGATAAGGGGACCTACCCCCCTCCCCACCACCCACCACACACACCTACACGCATAGAAAGAAACAGGAAGGGGAAAGATAGAGATTCTAAAGAGCCGAGGCAGGGAACTAGAAGAAAGAAAACCCAGGAAAAAGCAAGGCTTATTGACTAGTTGACAAAACACACTAAAAAATCAATAATGTTTTCTCTGGCACATTAGATATCTTTCCAATAATGCCGGGCAGCGAGCTGAAGGAGGGGTTGCCGTGGCCGACAGCTTCCCTCCGGAACAGCTTGAGTTTTCTTTCGTTTTACATCTCCCCAGGTGGGAAGCAGTGCAGGCTGTCACCTTCCCATAGGATGAAAGCACGCCTTTCTCACCACGAAGGAAGCTTTGGAGATGGACGGGGGGTGGGGGCTGGCAGAGCTAGGGGTGAGTGTGCCAGTGTGTGCGTGTACCTAGGGGCTCTTTTGCTGACTGATTCTGCCTTCCTGGGAGCAGGAAACTGATAATACAAGATGGCTTTTGAAGATCCTCCCCAAAACTGGCCCAAAGGAGAAAGAACCAACGGACAGCTGTCTCCTGGATGGTGGTATCGGTCAGATACCTCTTGAAGAGGAAAAGCAATGAAGTCTTTGGTGTTCACTTGTTCCTTTTATAATATCTTCAGTTAAATATGTGTGACCGCTCACGTGGGCATCAAATCTCACGCTTGAAGCTCTTACACAACTATAAAAACCCAAACCATTTTACAAATTGAATCCATATGAGCTCTGATACGCACAAAATCCAAATAGTCACATTAATTGAAAGTGAGGGATTTTTCAAAATAAATTGCCTTTATGGGGTTAGTAGTAGAAAACCTAGCTTCAGGTACAGTTCTGTATTTTACCTTTTTAGTGGTTTGAGCTCAGCAATAGTAATATAGAAAATTCTTAATCCCTGATAAATATGTAAAGTGACATCATTATCCCCCAAGTCTTTATTTGCTAGTTTATAAAGGTCAGTCACAAGTCCATCACATTGAACCAAAATCCTACAGACCACTTGATTTTCCATAAAGCTGACTCATTCACTTGAAGATGAGGTGACATTGCAGCTTTTTCAAACCTGAACAAAATGGACACGTAGTCTTATTATTGTTGGAATAAGGAAAATGAGACTTCCTCTAAATGCACACCTTGCAAGCCACTGCATAGTTAGTGCAAACAAAGGTGGTGTCCACAAAACACATCCGCTTGCCTGAGATTGTGATCTTGAAATTCCCAGGTGCGGTGATCTGGTTTTCCTATACCACTGCTTGCCAAGAACACACTCACTTATTTTCATTTACTGCAAAACCTTCATCCGCACAGTATATGGTTAGGCAATTTGGCCTGAATTCAGGTGGGAACACACACACACACACACACACACACACACACACACGCTCCACACAGAGTGCTTGGTATTGGAGATGGGAAGAGAATTCTCTTTGTAACTGACCATATGCTGGACACAGATGTGCATTTTATTTTTTAAGATTCTTGATCACATTTAGAGAAAGGGTTTATTCTTCCCATTTCATAGATAAAGAAATGAAGCCTCAGAGAGGGGAAGCACCTACCCCAAAACAACAAAGCTTGACAGTGACTGTGCTGGGACAAAAATACAGACTTCTCCAGACTGCAAGCAGGCATTTTCTCCACTCTGCCACCCAAGCTGCTTGCTGAAGTTTGAAAGTAACCAGGGGGACTTTAACCTGATTGTAATGTTAGGCCCATGGTGAAGGTAGGGAGGACGAGGAGCGGCTAGAGACACCCCCGCCTCCACAGCAATCATAGAGGTTTGCTAAGTGGATGGTTCATAATGCTTGCGCCATGCCGCATGATTCTAAAGAGCAAGGTAAAAATCATATAGTGTGGTGAAGGAAAGAGAAGCTCCAAGCTATATGTCAGCTATTTTGTGGATGAAGCAAAGCTAGAAGTGAAGAAGGGGACTCTATCCTGAATAAAGGACCATGGATGGGCACAGAGGTTTAGCTATAAAAGAGAAGGAAATGATGAACACAACACAGGGGGCTATTTAAGTGAAGCACAGTCCATTCATTTGATGGAACATAGATGCCCTGACTCCTGAGTTCTTTTCATTCATTAGTGATTTACAGGACATAGAATAGATTGCATGAATATTGTTTTTTTTCTTTTACTGCACTGGGGAGCTATTTGGTTCTATGGAGATTAAGGCTTAGAAAAAAATACCTAAATAAAGTAGTCTTTTATATACCTCCAATCCTCATGCATGAAACAAACACATCCTTTATTTCAAAGTGCATGGTGCTAATGAATAAGAAAACATGATTTGAGTCAGCAAAAATTAATTCTCATCATGGAGAATGACAGAGGGAAAGCAACACTGAGCTGAGACAGGCCAGCAGGTGCAGTATGAAGCTTCTCACCACAGGGAATTCATAAGACACATGAACAACTTTGATCAACGGTCATTCCGGAGTACTCCGGAACCCCACTTACTCAGATATCATGGACATGGTGATCTTCATAAGCAAATAATCAAAAGGTAAGTGGTGGAAGAAAAAGGCCTTTGAAGTCAAGAGGAAAGCTGTAATTCTATGCATTGGAACTCAGTGTTTTTCTTCTAGAAGGTCTCGATAAGCTCCTATTCAATGTTCTAGACTCAATCTTAACAGCTGAGGTGGGAGTCATCTCATAAGATGGCCCCAGGGAGCCCTTTCTCCTGATGGTTCACCTTTGTGTTGTCTCCTCTTGTGTCTGACCAATAGTTGGAGGCAGAAGTGACACAGGTGAGGCCATCAGGAGTCTTCCAGGTTCCACCTGGAGCTTTTGGGATATTTGCTATAAGGCTCTTCTGTCCGAGAACCCAGCTGTAAGAAGCTCAAGCCACAAGTAGAACTTGTATGTTGGCCTTTCCACAGGCCCAGCTGAGCACTGCCAGTGAGGTGATGAGCTATTTTGGGCATCTAGCCCAGTTGAATCTTCAGGAAGCTCCAGTCCCAGCTGCCATCTGATTGGAATTACAGGAGACCATCCCCAGTGAAACACATCCATCCCCATCAACGTGCAGACCCATGAGAGGTATCAATTAATTGTTTCAAACCAACCCAATGCAGTTGGAATAGTTTATTACACATCGATAGAAACCTGAAACACTTGGCTACAAGATTTCCAGTTCTACACTAGCCATTAGGAAGACTGGTGTGAAGTAACACCTGGTAGCAGGTAGGAGCTGAAAGTTAAATTTGAGGAAAGTAACAGAAACTATTAAAATTAAGAGAAGAAATCAAAACACACCAGTAGGAGACCATTTAGCAAGAATGGGGGCATTGGGAGGGGCAGCTGCTAACCCAGCACCAGACCCTTCGGAATAATCATTACTAAATCACATCACTTCAGGCTCTGTATTCACTAGAACTTGGAGTTAGGAAGTAAGGTCATATTCCCATCAGCTTACTTGAGAATGCACAGAGGTGAGAAATCATTTTTTTTTTAAAAAAGATTTGGATGGTCAAAGAGTAACTGTGACATCTTCTTGGTGTTTAAGGAGGTAGGCTTTGATTTTCTGTAAATTTGTTAACAAAGACCACTTAATTTCCCCAACCATCTAAAATATGCAACATATTCTTGCTTCGTAGTTCTTTCTGACATCTGACTTCCCCAGTGTTGCTAGCACCACAGAAACACACTCATTGATGCATTGATTCATTCCGCAAGGAGGCATTCCGATTTGCTCACCACTAGCCCTGTGCAAGGCACTGTGAGCAGAAAGACGAGTAAGATGTGGCTCATGCCTACAACAGCTGACCATCCCCTGAGGGAGAGACACAGAATAGTCCAGAATTACCATTTACCGAAGACCAATTGCCTTTGCCAGGCCCTGTATTAGTTGCTTTCAAAACTTTTATTATTTGTTTTAAATCTTCCCAGTGACTCTGTCTAATGACCCTTATTCATCCCATGCTTAGACGAGGGGACTGCAACTCAGAGTGGCTGCACCACCTTCCTGAGGTCTCAACAAAAATGAATGAATTTTCATCCCTCATCAGGGGCAACCCTCCAACCTCTGCAAATTTTATACGAACTTCTTGGGAAACTGTAAGATAGAATGCCATCTCAACATATTTTGCTTATTGTGACCATTTGAAAGGCCTTTGCAATAACTGGAAGTCACAGCAGAGGCAGAAAAACTCCCGAGGATCTTTCCTTCTCCATCCACAATGGTCTTTTTCTCTCTCACACCATTGTTTCATTTGATGACTCCTGAGATTTCCCGAGAGTGTTTGTCATTGTTACAACAGCTATTTTTCTTTGACTGGGGGAAATATTATATATATATATTTATCTTAAATCAGTGTTTGCATTCGTGCACATTCCTTAAAGAGCTCCCAAATAAGTTAATTCCCAATGAACTCAAGATTTTAATTCATTTTACCCCACTGCCACTGCAGAAGGAGTCACATTTTTAAATGTGCGATGACATATGGCTGTTCATTATTTATACATTCTGTAGCAGACTATAAATTTTACTTTGGACATATATCAAGGCACTGAAACCATTTTGGTTGCAAACACATAAATCATGGTTACAGTTATTAGTCTAAATGTAACACCACCCGCGTTCTAGATCAAAACCCTTAAAATCCATTGTAATTGATGTCTGCTGCATAACTTATATCTGATTTTATTAAAGCTTCTCATTATAATTTATGTATTTGGAGCATTACCCTCCTAGCTGTGCTCCTCCATCCAGAGTAAATTATTTTGAGGTGTGGGATCGAGAGAGGGTGAAGTGTGTTGGGGGCCTGTGGAGGAGGCGCTTTGGGCAATGTTAGAAAAAAGAGGTGGGGAAACGGCATGGTTGTCATATTTCAGTGCAGTCTAACTAATTCATGCAATGATTTAGTTAATCTAACTCCCAAACGCCTTGTCCTCTGTACCCATTGACATTCATTTGAGACAAATAAAACAGCGGTGGACTTGTGTCAGCTAAATTATAAATTAGCAAAAGGGTAACTGAATGAGCCGATTCCCAGGGTTGCCACTGGACCAGCCTTTCAAGACCAGAAGCACTTAGATTGATCCATACATCACAGCACTGAGAGACCTCAGCAAAATGGGGACTGTGGATGGATGACACTTCACAGGCTCATTAGGAAGCTTACGGTTGACAAGCTGGCTCTCCTGGCTGACTGCAGGCGTGCTGGCAGTGTGACCCCCAGGGCCAGGCCGTGTCAGAACAGAAGAGAGGGTGAAGTCGGGGGGGGGGGGACTTGCCAGGAGAAGACAGAGGGCTGAACAGGGAGGCAGGAGAAGGCATGATGGCAGGAACAGAGTTTTGGAGCCACATAAACCAGTATCTCTGTCCCCATGTGCCATTAAAAGCCATATGGCTCGGAGCACCTTACTTTCCTCCTCTGTGACAAGGAGGTAATCATGACCACGTGCAAGGATTTGCCACACAGTTTTTCTTTTAATTAATAGACTTCATTTTTTTAGAGTAGTTTTAGATGTATGGGAAAATTGAGCAGAATGGACAAAGTTCCCAGATGCCCCCTCGTCTCCCCTGACAGTTGCCCCATTGACATCTCACACTTGTGTAGTGTGTTTGTTATGGATGAACCAATATCCACATATTATTATTAATTGGAGTTTGTAATTTTTTGCTGGGGCTCCCTCTTTGCATTGTTGTGCTGCATGAAGTTTGATGAATCTGTTACATCAAATGTCCACTATTACAGTATCACAGTTTCATTTCCCTGAAATCTCCATGCTCCCCTGTTCAACCCTCCGGCCATCTCACCAATTCTGTGGTGGCCACGGAGCTTTTTAGGGTCATGCGAGTTTTGCTTTTGCTGTAAAGTTTTGAGCTAATACACGTGAAGAGTCCAGCAGAGTGTTCAGTAGATGGCTGAATGATAGCAGCCGCTCCACAGCAGCAGTCCCCTGTAATTATATATGGATTTCAAATGTCATGCATTTGAAATGCAGATTTCAGACCAATAACTTGAGATGTTATAAAAGAAAATACTATAAAGTTGACAACTCTGTTTTTTCCCAAATGCAAGCAACTGAAAGGAGTGGTGAGACCAGCCACCTCTCCTCCTCCAGCTATGGCTACTGGGGAGGTTGCTCTGGGTCCTGTCATTCTCTGAAGCCTTCTATAGTGGGGAAATCAGTAGGTTCAATTGCTTTCTTTGCAAACCTCTACCCCAGGGAAGGATAGGTCTCTGGAGCAGGAATGGAGAGGAGTCTTTCTCACCTCACCACCAAGACAAGAACTGACTCCTCACTCTGTTGCATTGGTTGGTTCCGGCTATGGCTGCATGAGAGGTGTGGGGACCCAGAGCACACTGTGGGGGTGTGGCAGGTCCCTGGCCAGGGAGCTTGGTCATCTGCTTTCAATGGTGAGTAGAGGAGATGCTGTGAGCCCATCAGGCCCCTTGGCCTGTCTCTGAGTATCCAACACATCCACGCATTGGATATTTCCCATTCTCATCAACAGAATTCTCTGCAAACTCCTGACTGTGCCTCAAGGATCACTCCAACTCCCCGGGAGCTTGTTCAGCCCTCAGTCTGGGTGGCCTGGAATATGGAGGAGTTGACATCCCTGGATAACACCCTTAACCTATGAGCAATGGGCTCTGATGGCTAATGGGTAAGTGTCCCATCTTTAGAAGAGGTGTTCTGGGGCATGTTGCTCTGAGGATCCCAGCAGAACTCCAGTTTCCCACAGTGCGAGAAAAAGCATCTCTCTCCTTGTTTCTTCCCTCCGTATCCCATTTTCTCTGCTTCTTCATTCCTGCTTTCAGGAACTGCCTCTGCAAAGTCTTATCTCAGGTTCTCCCTTTAGAAGGACTCACACCAGGCCTGTGGAGCTGCAACACTATGAGGAAATTGAAAATTTCATTCAACGAATGAATGAAAATGCGATTTATGACTATGATTACAATAGTAGCCAACGCGGCCAGGTTGTTTACTGAGTGTTAGATATTGTATATGGATTAAGGCGTTTAATCCTCGTACAAGCATGTGAAGGAGGAATTACTCTAATAACTAGGTTACAGAGGAGAAAATGGAGGGTCAGAGATGTTAAGTGATGTTCCTGGCTTCAACCACTTAATTAACAGCACAGTCAGGCGACGGACTAATGCAATCTCCTTCAAGGCTTAGCGCTCAACCCTAGTTCTCTATTTCCTCATTCAGTATAGGGTTTTAATTGTGTATATACATAATACAAATGTTCTTAAGGACTCATCTTTTATAAAGTAAAATCATGACTTACATATAAATGTAAAAATGAATAGGTGTCAAAGATTTTATATTTATCTTGTTAATTAATCAAGGAAACTGTAAGATGTTACAATCAATTCAGAGGAAAATTCAACATACCATAATTTTGCTGGCAGTCAAGAATGCTGAAGTGAAGTTCCAAAGAGTCTCAAACCTGGAAGCAAAACTGGCCATTATCCATAGGAAAAAAATCAATTGTGTTCCACTGAACACAGTTCATTTGTTTTTCTATGGATAAAAATAATTTGCCCTGGTATAGGTTTTCTGCAATGTACAGAATTGTAAAAGGGGTCAAAGACGATGAAACCAGACATAACCCAGAAAAGCACACAAAATAGAATATCTGGTCATTTTCTTTGTCTAAATCTTGACAAACTATATGAGTTGAATGAGTCCAGGACTTCTACATTAACAATGACAATAAAATAGAGCAGGGGTCGATAAACTTTCTTCCTCAAGGATCAGATAGTAAATATTTTAGGCTTATCAGATCATACAGTCTATGCTGAAACTACTCAATAAGACTTTGTCTCAGGAAAGTCATCACAGACAATACATAAACTAACAGGTGGGCTGTGCACCAATAAAACTTCATTTACAAAAAGTGGTGGCCAGCCTGCAGGCTGTTCTATTCCACTTCAGGTATAGAAGACTATGAGATATATGAAAACATTGTCCAAGAATTTTTCCCAGGCTGGGCACATTGAATGAATTCACTTCATTATTACTAACTGGCTACTATTAGGAACCTAGGAATTCTCCATGTTTATAATTGTTTATAGAAACAATATCCACTTATAAATGACTCCAGTAAATCTCCTGGTCTTGAAAGGCTACAACAGGCTCAGATATTCCTTACATGTTGTCCAATAATAGACGAGGAATATGAGACCTAAGGTGATAGAAGTTACTTATTAAAGGTCACTGAGAGCCTATTACCAATACTTCAAAAACCAAGCAGTGAGCTAACAACTGGTATTATTAAAAATAAATAAGAACAGTGAGAAAGAAGAAATCTTTTTCCCTCTACCCTCTTAAATTCAGTGGCTGGGACTCAGGAATCAAATTGATAAAATACAGATTAACAAGAGAAAAAACAGGTTTAATTACATTTATATGCATGGGAATTGGTAAAAAAATAAAATACATACATACATACATATATATATATATATGTATGTATATATATGTATGTATATGTATATGGTTCAAGGAAGTGGCCAGATGATATGAGGATAAGTATCATCTTAGGCTAAACAAAAGAAAAGGGTTTGGGGCTTCTGGGTCTGGGAGGCAAGTCCTGGGAAGAGGAGGGGAGGAAATACGTGGTAAATAACAGTTGTCTTGGTATGTAGGTAAGTCTCTCAAAAGATGAATTGTATCTTAGTAACTCTTCCTCGTGTAGAGTCATGTTTTCAAATGGAAATTTCTTCTTTAAATGTAAATTTTCTTTTACAAAAGGGGAACACTTTGTTCTATATTTAGGCAGGATAAAGCTAAAGAGCTTTTCTTATGTCTTCTTGTTCTCAATGGACTTTAGCTCAAAATATGACCAAGATGCCTATTTTGGAATGACATATTCTGGTACTCTTCAGAACTATCTATGATTCCATTAGCAAAGATCCATTAGAATGTTCCAAAAACATAACTCTTTGCCTAGATAGAGAGAGAGACATGTATTCACCCATCAATTCCTCAGCTCAATACCATGAACATTTATAGATAGGTGTGTAAGGGTGGAAAATTTTCTCTCTTCCGTTCTAGGTTCTTGGCTGGACTCATAATAATTAGATTGACATTGGGACAGATTAACAGGAGAAAAATGGATTTTATTTCATACATATGGGGGCCCCAAAGAAATGCTACTGAAGGGCATGTAGAGCAATTGAGGCTACTATGTCATCCTGAGCTAAGGAACACCGTAGGGGCCTGGGCTTCAAAGAGAGTGTTAGGCAGGGAAATAGATATGAGCAGGGTGGAAAGAGAATAAGGCCAGGAAAGCCCAATAAAAAAGCCCAAGAGTTAATGAGTTAATTAGTTAAAGCTCAAAAAGCCAGGAATAACTCTGGTCTGAAATGTTTGAATATTCCCCAGATATAGGAGGGAATTCGCATTAGTAACATGGGTCTATGGAAATGGAGCCTGCTCATCTGACTTGTTAACCTATTCTTTCTTTTCCAAAAATTAATTCATATTGTGATATCAATTTTATAATTAAAGAAATATAATTATTATGTCCGTTTAAGATCCTCAAATACCATTTCTCTCCCAGAGCCTAGCTATTGGAGCAATCTTGTCCTTGAATCTCCATGTTGGCTTTTATATCTACTTCACTGATTCATTCAATGTTTATTTATTTGTTTGTTTTAATTAAGACTTTATTTTGTAAGAGCAGTTTTAGGTTCACAGCAAATTTGAGAGGAAGGTATAGATTTCCCAAGTCCCCTCTGCCCCTAGAAATGTGCTGACTCCCCCCCATGAGAGGGGACATTTGTTACAACTGATGAACCTACATGGACACATCACAGTCACCCAAAGTCCACAGTCTACATTACAGTTTACTCTTGGTGTTGTGCATTCTATGGGTTTAGATAAATGTCTAATAACATGTGCCCACCATTATAGTATCATATACATTATAGTATTTTCAGTGCCCTAAAAATCCTGATCTCCCCTTGCTCACCCTCCCTGACAGAACCCCTGACAATCACTGGTCTTTTTACTGTTCCGTAGGTTAGTCTTTTCCAGAACATCTGCTTTTGGAATCATACAGGATGTAGTTTTCCCAGCTTTGCTTCTTTCAATTAGTAATATGCATTTAAGGTCCCTTCATGTCTTTTCACAGCTTGGTAGCTCATTTCTTTTCAGGGCTGAATAATATTCCTTTGTCTGGACATACCACAGCTTATTTATCCACTTGCTTCCTGAAGGGCACCTCAGCAGTTTCCAAGTTTGAGCAATTATGAAGAAAGCTGTTATAAACATCCATGTGCAGATTTTTGTGGAGACAAAAGTTTTCAGCTCTTTTCGGTAAATACCAAAGATCATTATTGCTGGATCAGATGGTAAGAGTATATTTAGTTTTATAAGAAACTGCCAAGTGATTTTTCAAAGATCATTTTGTGTTCCCACCAGCAAAGATCACCATTTTGCGTTCCCACCAGCAATGAATCAGATTTCCTGTTGTCCCACATTCTCATCAGCACTTAGTGTTGTCCATGTTCCAGATTTAGGCCATCCTAACAGATGTGCAGTGGTATCTCAGTGCTTTCATTTGCATTTCCTAGATGACATATGATGAGAAGTATCTTTTCATGTGCTTATTTGCCATTTGTTTACCTTTTTTGGTGAGGTATCTGCTATGGTCTTTGGTCCATTTTTTAGTGGGTTGTTTTCTTATTGCTGAGTTTTAAACGTTCTTTGTATATTTTGGATACAACAATTATTTATGAAGTGCTTACTATATTCTAGTGAGTGAGACACAACAGTGAACTGACAAAATCCCCCAAATTCCTACTCTCAAAGAGTTTACATTCCATTGGTAAAGATAGTCAAATAAATTAAATAAGTAAAATATAAAGGTTGACATTTATTTACCAATACTTGTGTGAAGATCTGTGTCTCTCCCTCTTATTTCCTTAACATACATCGGGGGGAGAACAGACTTATTTAATTTTGTTCCCCAGAGTGCCTAGAACAGGGATTAGTGTACATCAAAATCTCAATCAACTTTTGTTGGACTGAATGAAGCCTCACCCATGTCCTCTTCCTATTTCCCTCTCCATATCCTACTCTGATTGGAAAAACCTGAAGCAGCAATACACCAGCAGTTCCAATGTGAGCTTCCAGTGCTGCCAGGAGAGACTCAACCTATCCTATCCCATTGACCTGTTTGACTCACCGGGGGAACAAGGCCTTTCAACATAAAAGTAAATCCAGTTGTCCTCTCCCCACTGCCCAGCTTCCAACACACTCAAGGAAAACACATGACCCACGTTTCCAGATGTTCTTTATTCTTTTTGATCCTGTCAGTCTCTTCGCAAACTCTGGATACAAAACAAAGCTCTTGGGCCTTCTTGTCTTGGAGCCGAGCATTTGTTACCAAATGGCACAAGGGAGACACAGGTGGTTTTGGAGGCAAAAGAAAACATGTCCACACGGAGTCAGGGCTGGAATGAGCATTGGTTCTCTGCAGCCCTCAAAATTGTTTGCACTGCCAGGTTTCCGGTGGCAACGCACACTTGAATTTCCTGCCTGAGCTTAAGCATCCCTCCATATCCGGAGCAGGAACTAACCACAATCCTGTTTTGCCCTCAGCTATTTGTCAACTGTTTTGTTCTCGTGTTTTGTCATTGGTGGTGCTCTCTCAGCTTTGGCCTCCCTCCCTGATGGAGCTGTATTTATTTACCGGGTCCATCGTAGGAAACGATATGCCATTTTGTAAGAACACTTAACTCAGGAAAAAAAGATAATTCTGTTCTCCAAAGCAAGCTCCTTTGTAAAAATACGGCATCTTGTATAATTGGGAACACAGTGATCACTTCTTTATCACCGAAGCCCACCTGGTGAGAGGGATTTTTGTATTGAGAAAATAAGGATTTCCTTTTAAAAATGGCCTCGAAGAGGGAGCTTTCTGAAAATAATTTACTCATTGAGGAATGTGAGCATGCATTCATTTTAGACTATAGATTTAGGGTTTCAGAGTCTGCGTAGTGAGGAAGAAAGAGAGAGATACAAAAAGGCAAAGAAAAAGAAGAAATTACAGGTACAGAGAGAAGTAAAAAGGAAAGAGAGGAGAGAAGGAAGGAAAACTTGGAGAAGCAAGTATTTTTAATCCCATAAAAATCACTTCCCTCAGTGATTATGAGGACCAATCATCTGCTTTTGCATTTTATGATGCAGAAATCAGAAACTTTTCCTATGTTGGTGATCATAAGTGTGACTTAATAACATTAAAGGAAGATTCTAGTTATCCCATAATGGCCATTAAATTCTCCAAGAGTTCCAAAATGGAAATTGTTAAAAATTAAAAATTCTGTTTGCAAATCAATGAAACAGCTATGTGCTAGAGTTGACAGTGGCATCCATCAAGAGTGGGGTGTCAGCTTCTAAAATGTTGAAAGTGACTGAAGAATTCATAAGATATTTCTAAAGAGGGAAACCTCAGAAGAGTTAGATAGATGTTGACATATTTATAGGTATCATTACAGATGTATAGTTATTTAGATTTATAGAAATCGAGTGAGAAAGAAACACTACCATTTAGAAAGTAGGTACTGTTATGGACTGCATGTTAGTGTTTTCCTGACATTCAATATGTTGAATCTCTAATCCCCAATATGATGGTTTTTGGCAGTGGGACCTTTGAGGGGGGATTAGGTTTAGATGGGGTTAGGAGGTTGGAGTCCTTAAAATGAGATTAGTGGCTTTATAAGACCAGGAGGAGAGAGAGTTATCACTTTCTCCACCATGGGATGACAGAGAGAAGGCAACTGACTGAAAGGTAACAAGAGAACTCCACCAGAGCTGACCTCGTTGGCCCCTAGACCTCAGATTTTCAGCCTCCAGGATTGTGAGAAAGGAATTTTTGTTGTTTAAGCCACCTGGTCTATGGTGTCTTTTTCAAGCAGCCCAAACTCACTCAGACAAATATAAAGTTCAAGATGTTCCCAGTTTCAAAAGATAGTCATACACACACAAAACGGTGCATTCATTCAACATAAATTAATTGAGCATCTCCTATTTGAAAGGTACTTTTCCAGGTCCTGAGGAGGGAGTAGTGAATAAATTCCTCCTGGGGATTTCAGTCTGTGGGGAAAGGAATAAAAAGAAAAGAGAACACACACATCAGAAAGTTTTTTCAGATGTTGGTCTGCGTTAAGAGACAGCAGAACAGGTGATGGAAGGGGCAGGGTAGGCAACTTTGGATACAGCCACCTGGAAAGCCTCTGGGAAGTGGGCTTCTGAGCCAAGGTCTGAAGGATGGGAAGGGACCAGGCATAGGCCAGAGAGGACAGTAGGGAAAGCACTCTAAGGATGTAGCATTGTGTGCAAAGAATAAAGGAGGCCTCCCGTGGCTTGGGGGATGAGCAAAGAGTAGAAGATGACCAGATGTAGAGGATGAGGCTGGGCATTGGCATGTACCAGAGCTTATGCAGAGCTGAGTAAGTCTAGGAAAGGAGCTAGAGTTTTATTCCAAGCCTCCAGACAAAGGCGCATGAGCCCTGAGATGGCAGGTGCACGACTGATTTGGGAGAACGGTCACACATGCCCAGGAGACAGGAGGACCCCTTTCTCTCCCCCGCCCATGGGATTTTAGGAAGTCACTTGCCCTCTCATGTTCTCAGTTTCTCATTTGCCAAGTGAGAGATTTGGACACAGTTGTGAGATGTGTTCCGTACTGATGTGTCATATCTGCTTCCTGCAGATAATGCGGCCAACAGGTGCTTAACTTCAATGAAGCTTCAGGCATGAAGGCTCTGCTTTCTTTAGTCAGATACCAAGCCAATACAGATGAGCCACATCCACTGGAGAGTGCAGGACTTCGGACTCACCAGGAAACATGGAGAGAGTTCTTAAGCTCAGCCCTGCTCCATAGACTTGGCCCATGAGCATGGTTCCAGTTGCAAGGGCTACAGCACAGGAGCCATGCGGTTAGGTAAGAGGGTATCTGTGTGATGTATTGGCTTGTGCCTCTCCATGGAATATTCCTCCTGCTTCTCTGACAACTTGCATTGGAGGGGACAACGAAAAATCAGCACCATCGGACACACCCTTCTCCCCTGGCCACAGCATCAGCAGCATTTCCTACAGACCCTTTCATGAGCCAACCCTCAGACCCATCCATCAGTTTGATGTCCCTGAGGTCGGATGAAAGGGAAAGAGGCCGTTTTTCTTTGGTGCTTTCGTCACCGCAGTCAAGCAGCATAACTGAAAGTGTGCGGCAGGCCAGCGAGGGCTCGAGAAAGGAAAGCAGTTTCTGGTTCTACTCATTTCTGTAGACGGATCTGAAAGACACGTACTGCGAGAGCCGCTCTCGGTGTCATTCACTGTAGCCATTTCCAGGGGCCCTGTGGTCAGGCTGGCATCTCTTCTCAAAAACATCATTTCAGAGGAGGCTTAGAAATCGGAGACAAGAACACAGATGCCAGGATATTTGGGGGTCGAATCTTCTCTGGGAAGTGGCGGCAAGAGGCAAAGGAGGAATGTGGGGTAACAGGGCTGTCCTCCCCTTGGCTATGTCACCAACGAGAACTATGATGCCCGTTTGGCACACCAGAGCTCCGTGTCCTTACCTATAAAACAGTCGTACTATTACTTGTTCTTTTCAACATCAGAAATGTTTCGTGGGTCAGAAGAGAGAATATATGTAAGAGCAAATATTTCCAGAACAGTAAAGTGCTTTCTGAAAGTCAGTTCCTATTAAGAACGTCAGGCTTCGCAGTTGTACACATCCATGTCATATATACAAATGCATGAGTTTATGAACCATTGTAAGGGAGGGTGCATTATGAAATGTAGGGTTCTACTATTGATCACAACAACCATAATAGCAAGGTTTGATTATTTACTTTTCATACTGAAGGACTCTTGGTCACATTTAGGAATCCTGCGAAGATAACCTGCACAGGTGGAGAAATGAGACTTTTCATGTCCATAGTCATGTTGTAATTACTGAGGCAATTAGCTGTTGAAGAGCTCCGACGATGCAAACAATACTTCCAAACCATCCTTTGCTCTTCAGCCTGTACTTTCACAAGCACCTTGGTAATTCTTATGCACATAAACATCCTCAGAGCATGTCTCTATCCTTCTCCTTTCTCCCCACAAGAGTGCTTCTGATGGGGAGCTGGAGGGTGAGCAGCTGAAACAGGCTTGAGGGGTTCTTCTCTTTGTCTCAAGGTCAAACTTGAACACAAATGGTGAGGATCCCATCGATTCAGTCGATCAGGTCATCTTCTATGTGTGGAGTTTTCAGGGCTGACCATATTACAGGCTTCTCATTTATGGTTTTGCATGTCTTACGTCATTAGACGTCAAATCCATTTTACTGGGTTAGTGAGAGTCCCATAGTGCCTGCATTAGAACCTATGCGATATGCGGCAGTTTTCTTAAATGAGCATTTATAGGTGGAAATGGCCCAGAATGGAACTGGAGACACAGTCTAGCCATGTGTGATCCAGTATGATAACCACCAGCCCTGTGTGTACTTGAGACATGGTTAGTTTAAATTGAAAAGTGTTGGAAGTGTAAAATGAAAACTTCAGATTTTAGTATTAAAAATGTAAAATGTGCCACTGATCATTGTTATACTGAAATGACAGTATTTTGGATAGGATGGGTTAAATAAAATATATTACTAAAAATTAAAATTAATTTTACCTGTTTCTTTTCCTTTTTTCATGTGGCTACTGGAAGTTTTTTAATTACATGTATGTTTCACAGTGTATTTCTATTGAAGAGCTAGCCTCTCCTGTAGCTACAGAATATTTAAAACCATAGTGCTAAGTGATCAAAAGAGGACTTAAATGTAGATATTCTGCGCAACCTCAGTTTCTCTTACACACACACACACACACGCATACACACACAGTATTTTCAAAATCAATACCTTTCGAGTTCTGTAAATCTTCCATTTAACCACTAGCACATGTTGAGTTAGGATGTCAATGGCCTCCACACATCAATCAAGGCCAACTCGGATGTATGCCTCAAGGAAATGACACCAGACTAGCAGGACGCTTGACGCTTGTGAACCAAAGAACAGAGGATATTATTTCCAAAGGTGCTAAGAGAGTACTCTGAATCCCAGGGTCAGCCATGGTCAACTCTGGATCGTGAGATATTTGGTTTTACTAATAAAAAAGGAATCATTTTAATTCAAGCTTTGTGTTCAAAACTGGGCTTGATACCGCAGTCTTCATACACTCTAGAAGAAGATATAGAGGGTCAGAGAAACCGGGATGCTTATATAAACTGAATTCCCTAGCCCAACTCAAGTCAGAATGAGATGCACCATTCTAAGCAAATGTGAGAGTTGAAACAGTAGCTGTGCTATTGCCCTGCGCTCCAGGCATTAGTAAGACTCAGAATATTCCTTCCTTCTCTGCCCCCTAGTTGTACTTGTTTTCCTTTGAAGAATAATTAAGATTTAATGGCATATTTTCACAGTTTTTTGTCTGCCAGCTTTCTGACTGCCTACTGTGCAGAATGCTTGCGTTTGATCCCGGTCATCACAAGAACTGTACAGTAATTGCCTATCTGGTGACTCACTAATGGAGGTCCCCAGAGAGCGGAGATGCTGCTCTTTTGAAGTTCATCTTGTTTACTGTTGGCCCCTCTGGTTTAATCTATATCATCAGAGAGCCTTGCTCAATTATTGGCAGCTCAGTCTCTTCTCATTGGACTATAGATACTGGGTAAACATGTTTCTTTTTCTTTTTCTTTTTTGTTCATTCCATGTTTTTCCTTTTTTCTTTTCTATTTCTCCTCCACTTACCCAGATGGATCTACCTTGATCAAGCATGAGATCAATGTACCTGGGGGTCAGTGGACCACTGAGGAAGCTGATCTTCAGACCTGCCCAGTAGGCGACCGGTTGGGAGCATCTAGCCATGTGGAATGGCTCTGCTCTTCATGTAAAGATAGGACGGCTTCTGCTCATCCTGTAGAACCCAGATCATGGAGTAGCTTCCCTGAGAAAACTTCACAGACTCTGCAAACACAGCTCCAACTCGTTTATCTGTCTCTTCTACGTGTCGCTTCTGTCACGCCAGACATGGGAGCCCCACATGGTCAAATGCTGTATCTTTATTTCTCAATCTCTAGTTTGGAATGCTTCTTAGTCCATATTAGATAGTTAAAAAGTGTTTGTCGAGTAAGTGAACATCCTCAGGTTGTACTAAAATTGCTCTGTTTTGCCTAAGGAAGGAAAAATTCTACCCTGGATATAAGAGCTCTAGTACAGTCCCTTCCTAACTCCTATTGTCAGAAAATATGGAATTAGGGAGATTTCTAAATAGGAGTGTGTTGATCATAGGGTAGGGAACCTTGTTGCTGATTGGCAAATGTGAAGGGCATGAGCTGTGTGACAGCTTAGAGGTCCCTGGCCAAGATGCCTGGGAGGGATTTCAGCACCACAGTGAAGGACAGCGACGCCAGTGCGGGTAAACAGCACTTTAAGAAACTGGATTTTAGCAGAACTAATCAGAGTCTTTCCTGGGATTAACATCTGAGCATGGGACGAAGGGCTCTTGCTTCCCACTCAGCCCATAGAAGCACACTTGGAGATGCATAATCAAAGATGAAGAAAGAGATTTTTGTTAAGCAGGTTTGAGCTCCTGGATCCAAAGATGGAAGAACCTCACTTTCATTTTAGACTTACTCCTTATATGAGAAAAGAACTTATCCTTAAACCAAGATGACTTAATTATTTCTAAATTACTCCTAACACACAGAATCACACAAAACCTGAATGGTCCCACAGTCCCAGTGGAGATATGTTTTGTGTATTTGGACAACCACAAATTGGAAAATCTCCACCATCAATCAATTTCCAGTTGAACTGGAAATAATTATCTCAGTCACACTTTGGTTCCATTAGTAAGAGGAAGTTCTTTTCCTCAGCCAGGCAATGTGCTACATTCTTCTCAAGTAGTAGTTAATTTAATATTTGCAACAATGTCGCTGAGACATAACTACACTTGTTATGACTTTGTTTCTACTTAAAGAGAAGCAACCAAGTTGAAAAATAGTAAAACTGTCAGAATCGGTCAATATTGGAACTGAGAATCAAATGTAGGTCTGTTTCTCTCTAAAATTCTCCAAGATTATGAGATATTTCTAATAATAATAATAATGAAATTATGCTTTCTCTTCTTTTATGTAACCTAAGAAACCATGTCTAAAGTTTAGAATATTAACATAGCTCATATAAAATATAAAGTGTTTTACAGTTTTTAACCAATACAAGTGCCATCATCTTTCCAGGTGGGTGGGAATCCATACTGCCATCTCACAGACAGGGCTGGCGCCTCTGAGAAGGTAAATGGCTTGCTGAGGTCAAAGAGCTGATAGGTGGTAGAATCTGAGGGTGAGCCCATTTATCGCTGGCTCCAAAGCTCACGCTAGTTACTCCAAGGTGAGTATTTATCCTTCAGTGAACTCATTTTGAATCCTTGGGCAACTTCTCTCAGGAATATTCACACCACCAAGAATCAACAGCCCCAAGTCCAATTTAGGAAACCTTATTAGTCTAATAAGACTTCAGTTCCATCAGTATAATTGGCAGCCGCCTCAATCGCATACAGCCTAATTACTTTACACCAGATTCCTCATTACTGAGTTTTGAGGGGAGGCAAAATGTGAGGAGAGAAGAAATGCCCATCGGGGAGGTAGGTACCAGCATAGCCTAAGGCCTTCCTGTGAGCTAAGAGCAGTTGCTCAAACGGGGGTCTTAGAAATCTGGAAGAGCATGTAAGTGTACTGCCAGCCTCCTATATTTCTGTTGGTTCAGAGGCAAAAGAGCCTCTGTTAATAACCAAATTGTATTACAGGCATTAAAAGACGTTTAAGGAACATACAGCAAAGAAATCCTCAGAATTCAGTTGCACCGTTTATACTTAAACTACTTCATTGCTCCTAGAGACCACCTTTCATTGGCTGAGCATGAATCTTAGCTATTCTTTAGGAGCAAAACAACAATGAACAAAGGCACAATTAACACCATATTTTTGTAAATCTGAATCTTGCTTTTTCTCTGTAAATTATCATTGATGCTCTCTTTGCCACTTTCAAAACTAATATATTTCCAATGAGTTCCTGAGGATAAATTTCTAGAAATAGAAAGGCTAATTCACAGGTTATATACATTTTAAAGTGATAAGCATTTTGTTAAAGCCGGGACAAAGGGCTGTTAAATTATTTCTTGTATTTGTGTCATTAAAAGATTGTTCTCAGCATTGCCACGTGATGGCAGGTGTCAATCAACATCCTGGAAAAGATTGCATTAAAGAAGATGGATTTTCTAGTGAGCAGTATGACAGGATAACTATACCCTCAAAGGCTTCTGAAATAGATTTCCCAATACTTTCTTTGAGTCACTGTTTTAGCCCCCAGCTTTACTGAAGGGTAATTGGCAAATAAAAACTGTATGTATTTAAGGTATACAATGTGATGTTTTGGTACATGTATACTTTGTGAAGTGATTAAAACAGGACTGACAAAGTTAATTAATATACCCAATCTCCTCACAGTTAATCTTCTCTGTGTGTGGGGGGGGTGATACAGAACATTTCAGATCTACTCTTAAAGTTATGCAAGTTTCAAAGCTTTTGACACATATTGCTAAATTGTCAACTATGTATTCATCTTCAGCCTTCTGAATTTCCCTTAGTTCTGTAATTTTTAATTGTCATTAGTTGGATAAGAAAAAAAACCTAGGTTTAAATTCTGCCTTCTCTATTTACTTGGTATGTGACCTTGAGCAAGTCACTGAAAGACTCCAAACATTGCAAAATAGCGATAATAAAAAGATTAAAATAATAATAACTGCACCTCATAGAGTCATGGTGAACAGGTAATGCAGTATTCTGGTGATTGGAAAGGGCTCAGTATTACTATAGGTCTACTTATAACAAGTTCCTAAAACATGTTGGAATACATGCTAATCGTAACACTCCCAGGGTGCCTGGGAGCAGGTGGGAAGGTCAGATAAAAAAGGCAGCCTTTCTAAAAGAGGTAACATCTTAACTGAATCTTGTTTTTTCTCTGTCGTATATCACTGATGCTCTCTTTGCCACCTTCAAAACTGATACAACCTTTCCAATGATTTCCTGAGGATAAATGTCTAGAAATAGAAAGGATAATTCACAGGTTATATTCATTTTAAAGTCATAAACATTCTATTAGGGCCAGGCCACAGGGCTGTGTTACAGAACTTTACTCATCACTCTGTGTATCATGGACCTTTAGACACTAGTTCTCCAGCCCACTTTCTAAGTCAGTTAGACACCTGCTTCCCCAGGAGGATGTTTCCAACAGGGCCCTGACTCTAACAAGGGGCCACCAATCAGAGAACAATTGATTGTGTTGTTTCACATGAAGTCAGTGAGCACCAAACCCAACATTTTCATTTATTAATCTTTACCACAACAAACTGGCCCCATTTTATAAACTGTTCCATGTTTTAAAAACAAACTATTTAAACACAAAGGAAATGTCACTATAGCACATAAAGCAGACCAAGTTGATGGTAAAAGTCACTTCATTGGGTGTCTACATCCATCAGAATTATTAAGATCCTATTTTCCCTAGACCAAGCTTCTAAAGGAATTTCCTCTAAAAGCATTACTATGAGCTCAACTCAACTTTAAAAACATATGCACCACCAGGACTCTACTGAAACCAAGTTATTCCACTTCATTTCAACCTACAACTTGCTATATAACCAGTCAGTAAATGTAATTGTCTGAGGCCAGCTATTTTCAAGGAAATCAATATTGGCTGATGGATTAATCTCTCCATTTGTCTTCATCTCAAAAGAGAAAAAGAAATCTACCATTTTTTGACTATTCACTAGCTCCAGAATATCCATAATACATTAGACACAGTTCTTGGACATTTCCTTCATGCTACCATTTTCAGGTGATCCTCTACCATCTCAATGCTCTATATCTTCCTTGTCCAATATTTTCTATTTCACACCTGACCCAGAATTAACAAGAAGCAGCTCAAGATTACAGGAAAAAACTTGTACTTCAAGTCAGGAAAGCTGACTTCAAGTCATAGCCCTCTTACTGGGACAAGTGGTGAGTCACACACTCTCTCTGGGACTCTTCTTCTGTTTAGGAATATATTGAGAAGCTCAGCTATATATAACAAAATAAAAGGAGAGAAGGAAGAAAGGAAATCAGTTTATTTCTGTCCTGTGGACATAAAGCACAGAGGTTGGTAAGTTAAACCTGGTATGGTTTCAGACACCAAGCCACTTTCCACAATATTGCTTTACCATCTTTGGCATGTAGACCTCATGGTAGCAGAGAGCTGCCTCAGCTCCGGCCTTCACACTCAGGTTCCAGCCAACAAGAAGGGGGAAAGGCAGACATAGGGCATGGCCTTCCCTTTTCAGGACATGTTCCAGAAGGCCCTCAGGACACTCCTGCCTTGGGCTAAACTTTAGTCGCAGACCTCAACAAGCTGCAAGGGCAGTTGAAAAAGGTAAACTTCTGGACCCCTGGTTAATGTGGAATATCTGAAAAACCATGAGAGGGACAGTTTGTACACCTCCTCAAGTCTGTTTCTAAGCATGTATTTTGAAGAAGACTAACCTAGGTCCCAAGAAGGACCCATTCATCAGAACCTCCGCAATGCCTCCCAATTCTATCCATAACCACCTGCACCCTATGGAAAGGGGGCAGGATGGAATCATCAAGGAAAAGAGGATAAAATGGTTTGCCTCGGAAATGTCTCTTTTTCCTCTAACATCTGGCTTCTCTTTGGAAAACTTCTGGTATCTTATGACTAAATTTCGGTGCATAAAACACTGGAAAATTCAGGATTTCCCAGTCACCTTAGAGCATCAGCCTACAAGGTGACTGACAGCACAGAGCTCATGCATCATCTAAGAGGAAGCGTGAGGCCCACCCCAAGACAGAATGATAAACATACCATCTGGGGAGAGGAAAGCAAATGCTCCCCACCTTGACCCACGTTGCTTAAGCAGGGAGTTTGTGCCATGCCTGCCATTGCTGCTGGGAATCACCATAGTCGGCTCAGCTGGGCTGCATAGATGAGAAGCTAGGACGAGGGCAGTGAGGTAGGTTCATTGAAAGGAAGACCCCTACCAAAAGCAGAGGCACTGTTAGCAAGGCTCCACGAAGTCGGACCCCGTGATTCTTAGCGGGCATTGCACCCCTGGCACCAAGCTGCATGTCCAGCCCCTGTGATCAATAACTATTGTTTGACTGAACACCAGTGAATGGATCACTGCAGATCTCCTGTCCTTTCCTTGTGCCAGTCTCCCACCATGATTCCAGCTGTGCTCTCCCTGCTGGGAATACTTGGCAAATCTCAAGGTGAGAAAACCCGCTCCGGAGCAGACTCCTACCGCGCTGCAGAACTGGAAACCACCTCTTATCGCTGCATAATGGCCCGGTTCTATTTCTCACACCACGGAGAAGGCAGCCTAAAAGGGATTGAGTTATTCCACACAAAGACTTCACAGGGGGAAGAGAAAAAATGTTGTTTTGATTCACGGCCCTTTTTTTTTTCCTCCCCCTCTTTGTTGCTTCAAACACAATAATGCACATTTTCATCAGGAACCCAGTGATAGTGCTCACAGTATTTAATATCTGAATTCAATTATGTTTCTGAAGGCTTATTATCATAGTAAAAGAAAAAGACTTTCAGAGAATTTCCAAAGGTATTGGGGTACAACTGTTGGGGAGAAAGTACACACTGTTCAGGAAACTATGCATCCAGATAAAGGAAAGACAGAGGCCCACACAGACCCACACAGACCCCACACACTGACCCCACACACAGAAAAGACAGAAACACAAAACAAAGATACACACACACACAGAAACAAGAAAGATAAAGAGACCGAGCCTCCTGTATGACCCAGTACTCTCTGAGCTCTTGTTTCACCATTCTGCCCTGAAAATAATGTCCTCCACTGCATTCTCCATGCCTCAGCCAGAGCAATTCATCAAAAAAGCAAATCTGATCACTCCACCCATCTGCCTACAGCCCTGCAATGTTTCCCATAGTCCATGGGATGGAGGTTGAAGCGCTTTAAACCGGCCCCCCACTGGCCAAATCTGGGACAATGTGAGCATCGGCATAAATTATGTAGAAACGGGTTATAACTCATTAAATAAAATAAAAATCCATGCGTCTATAATGATACTTCTAGATTAATGAGTAGAGGAGTTGAGGAAGCTCTTCCTCACTTTAAATGGATGGATAATAACTATTCAAAAATAACAGACTTAGAAAGTCACCAGTGGCTGCTAAACTAGTGGGTAAAAGATGGACAGAGAACACGGAATTTACGAAGTCTCAAGGAATTGCCCCACAAATCATGTATTAATTACAAAGAAAACATGAAAAATTGGAAAATCGAAGGAAAAACATGGACAAATCACAGTTCCATCATTTAGTCCTGACTACTGTTAACAAGTTTTCCTTCATTTTTTTTGCAGAGAGAGACGGAGAGGAAAAAGAACATGAGAAAAGGTGAGGGTGTGCTCTGTCATCATGCCGGATGAATTTTATCATGTTGCATCTTTCTTTGTTGAGAGTGCAATTACACAATTTTCACAGGCCGCCCCACGAAACAACTTCATTGGGTCAAAATGTTATCTTTTAGTTTTTTTGTTTAACTATTGCTAGGAAAACCTTGATGGAGTGTTTTCCTCTCTGCACACCACACCAAACATGGTGTGTATGTCATTATACACCAAGAGGGGGCCATGCATCTTGGACACCTCTGCCTCAGCAGAGCTCAGCATCGTCAGGATCTAACGAATCATGTCAATTGTTAAATAGAAACAGAGGCCAGTTTCTCTCCAGAAGCGAACTGGAGCCCAGTGGTTCAGAAATTGGGGGACTCAAGTCTCCTTTCCTCTGTGAATATGGTACACATATTTTGCTTTACCATGTTTAAAATGGAAAGGAGAAGTCGAATTATATGCCCACATTTATTCTTGCCATCTTTTGAGCAAGCCACACTCATGGGGCACTTTTCCTAAGCCAGACACTCTGTTTTTCGGCAGGGATACAGAGCAAGATAGAGCATCCTTCTCTGCCCAGTGGGAGATACAGGAATTAAACAGCAAATTATTATATAGTGCAGTGAGTTTCATAGTAAGGGCATGTTCCCCCATGGTAGAAGAGTTGAGAAGAGAATTATGCTCAAATAATCTCATATCTAGTCTAAATAGTGGAATATCTAGTCTAAATAGAAGAATCAAGGGTGGAATCCTTAGAATTGAGGAGAGCAGGGACAAGGGCTCTGGTGTGCTGATGGTAAACAGCCTCATCGTTACTACAAGATCTCCATGCCTGCGTCCTCGGCAGACATTACCGATCAACCTTTACTTCCCTTTGAATTTAGATTTCCAAGCCCTCCTTGAAAGTGGACGTCACAAAATCCTAGAACCCGCGGCATGAGAAAGAGTACATGCTTTAGAATCAGTTATATCTGGGCTAAAAATCGGCTTCTGCAATTACAGGATGCACAACCTTGCGCAAGATAGTACCCCTCTCTTTCCTCATCTCATCTGTCCGACGGAGCTCACAAGATAACGAAGCAAATGAAAAGGTAAAATTCTGCTTCAGACACTACCGATGGGAATGCAAAATGACATGGCCTCTTTGAAGACAGGGGTTTTCTTTAAAAGTGAAACCTAAGTTTACGATATTTCCTAGCAATTTTACTCCTCAGTACCTGGTCAGGAGAAATGAGAACGTATACTCACACAAAAACTCTATGTGGATGTTCACAGAGTCATTATTCCTAATAGAAGGTGCAAACAACCCAAGATTCTACTACCTCATGAATGGACGGAAGAGGTGGTCTATCCATATAATGAAACTATTCAGAAATTTACAAGGACAAAAAATGGATACATAATACATCATAGATGAACCTCAAAATGGTTAAGTTCAAAAAAAGCTAGATACAGAACACCACTTATTGTGTGATTCTACTTACATATAAGGTAAGAAAAGGCAAATTATAGACAGAAAAATCAATTACTGGTTGCCTGAGGCTGGGGTGGGCAACAATGATTAACTGAGTATGAGCTTCAGGGAGATTTTTTGGGGTTATGGAACTGTTATAAAATTGTATTGTGATGGTTGCACAAATCTGTGATTTCACTAAAACTCATTGGATGCTTACAGTAAGTGAATTTTAAATTATATAAATCATACTTCAATGACACTGTGAAAACAGATTTAAGAAGTTCTACATGGAACCTGTGCCTGCAGGACACAGGCAAAGTTGTTATTCCGATTTTCTTCTTTCAAAAAGTCTTCTCAAACTATTCCCTGCATGAACTGTTAGTTCCATAGAACTCCACTGTAATTCATTCTTGGCAATAAAACCTGTCTTGCCTCATGGAATTGCTTGTTTGATATTGCATTATTTAATTTTCGGTATACATATTTTAATGCTCAAACAAAAAAAAAGAGTTTAAACTTCCCCAAGGACAGGGATAACATCTTATTTATTTTCATATCTTCATCAGTAGCTAGCCTGGAGCCTGGCCCCTGGCACAAAATCCGAATTCCAATATTTATTAATGGATTATTAACTTCAACCCTAAAAAATAAAGAAGAATCTCTTGCCAACTGTGATTTCTGATTGGGAAAAGGAAGTAATAACAGGAATGGCTACTTTCAAGGGTGAACACGTTTTAGAAAACAGAGCAGCATCAAAGCAAGATAATTTAGAGATGCTGATTCAGGCTCAGCGTGGCTAATTAATTTACACTGCCATGATCACTGCAGACACATCTAAATTCTAGATTATTTTTATCTTGGCAAAGATGCTTTTTACTCAAGCCAGCTTTTTGTTGTTAAGCATTTAACAAAACAGACATTAAAGGAACTGGAGGAAAAAATTAAAGCTACCATATTTTTTTTTATGACAAATTGAGGTCTTTTAAAACAATCCAAACAGTAGCACTTATGCAAGAACAACACTCAAGTCAATTAAATTAATGGATGTGTGCATTCAGATCAACCAATGAATTCACTGTCTTTCACCTAAATAGGAAAAAGGAGTTGGAGTGGCTTGATAGAATCTCACATGTGACGGTAGCTTTCAGCTCCTGAGGTGCTGCTCAAGTAATAATGCTAGTTTAAGGCGAACACCAAAGATGGTGCTTCAGAAAGTAGAAGTTGTGTCCTACAATTAAAGGAAGATAAGAATGAGCTGGACAGTTGGTCTCTGGCCTATCAGCACCCTCTCCCTCCTGTTCTGGTGATGCAACTTTAATTTCCCTGTGGAACACCCCTCCCCTTCCTGGTTTCAGTGGGACTGAGCCAGCCCCCTTAGGACTCAGTATCTCCCATCTAATGATGAACAGCACCCCCTGTCCAGGGGTGCAAGGGTATGTTTAAAGTTCCATCCTAGTTCTCTGTCACCACGAAGGAGATGCTCTTTGTTTTGTTTGTTTTTTACAAACACATTTTTGAATATGTTTATAAAACTTATTCTATTTGGAAACATCTAAGAAAAATAAAAGAAAATTTGCAAGTTGCTTTAAATATGTGGATGAATTGCTTCCCTTCACAACTGTTAATATCTTAACACTTTATTATTCTCTCTCTCACTTTCTCAAAATGTGTGTGTGTGCATGCACACACATGTACACAGGCATACACATGTGTGTGTCCGTATACTTATATTTTTTCTGCATCATTTGAGAGTGAGTCGCACCTATCATGATCTTGTCCTGCCAAATTCTTCATCATGTTATCTTCTGAGAACGAAGTCTTTCTGCTAAAACTGTAATAGAATTATCAAATTCAGGAACTCTAAATGCCGATACAATATCATTCTTTAACATACAGTCCATATTTAAGTTTAGAAAATTATCCTACTAGTGTCTTTAATGGCATTTTTAAGTCCAGGATATGATCCAAGCTCACATTGCATTTAGCTGTCATGTTAGTGGCACACTTTTAACAAAGTTTCAGAAAAAGGCCAATGTGTTGTTTCTGTACAGGGGGAAGGGTCAAGGGAGCAGATCTGGAAATATGAGTCATGGGAGAACATTGACTTATTAGCTAGGAGAAGCTGGTAATCACGGAAGCCAATAGCTTCCCTGCAACAGTTTCAAAAGTTTCATTTACTGTACAACTTGGAGGGCATAGCTAGATCTTTTCTTGTTTGACCCAGGTGGGATTTCACCCACTGACTGTCAGTCCATGGAGTCCTAAATCAGCCAGCCTTCCAGTGAGTGGCAAAGGAGAGTGCTGTAAAACCAAGGCCACTTTTGTGCAAAATTGCAACTTTATTATCTCTGGCTCCCTCTTTCATGCCTTTTCCACTTCTGCTGATAGTCACTCAACTACACACGCTTCTCTTCCTGGGGTTAAAATACACATAGAGCATCATGAGCCCCTCTGTATGAATGAGTAGTATTCATTTTGACAGAGATTTGTAGCAGGGCCTGCAGATACTGTATCACTACCAATGGAAGAAGAGGTGAAGCAGCGTGCCAACCTGTGCTTCAAGGACTTACCCTTCTGGAAGGATCTATACCACAGGCATCTTGGAAGAAGACACATCTTCAGTGGGATTTCAGATCATTTCTACTAGGGTGTTAGGGAAAGCCTTGACAGGAGGGCTCTTTCAAAACAGTATGAAGATGGTTTCTGCACTTTCTATGAAAATCCAGCATTACTAGTTTTGATGTTCTGCAGATAACACGATCTCTGTATCACACGCCCTCACATACCTTTCTCTTACCTGCAGTTGTCTCCTCTCCTGCCATCCTACTCTTTAGGACTCAGAGTCCTGAGACTCACGTGACTCTAAATACACAAAGCAAAGCAAACGATAAGCAAACAAATGCTGGCATCAAGATTCCAGCGACGCTTATTCGTCCATTGAGTCCGTTCTGAACAATGGATCTCTAATCCTCAGTCCTTATAAAGAACAACACAGAAAGTCAGGCTTCTGAATGGCCAGAAGATATTTCACAAAAAAGGTCCTCTGGTATGCAAGCCCTTTGAGCCAGGAGATTACACCAGCATGTTAGCTCAGCGCCTCGTCACCTCTGCATGGGTCACGATTATAATACACCTTCATAATCTGGGTTTATGCCGGGAAGCAGATTAAAAACCACAGAATGGAAGAAGAAAAGGATGGCAGTTGATGGTGACAGGAAGTGACCATCCTTACCATGATGGATGCCAGCCTTACCAGAAGGGAGAAGAGCAACTCTTAAAAATCACACAAAAAGCAAAGGTGGTAGTGCAAAAAGCTGAGAACATCTGGGGACATTGAGTGCAAGGAGAACCTGCCTGAACAGCCCCAGTGCATCATGGTTATATTATACTTCAACAAAAATGTGCCAGACATTTGGCCTCAAATCATAGGGGAAAAAGTTATATCATATTGCATGAACTTTGCTTAAGAAAGCAGAGGAGAAATGTTCATTTAAAATGCTCCTACAAATAAAATAAAGGGTAAATAAAAACAGATAACTTGGGTATTTAAGAGGCAAACTTAAGCTACTTGGAAATTAACTTTTGTGAGAGGGGCATCTCCCTGTGTTGCCCGACAAATGAATTATCCAGACAGAAGAGGCCATTAAGTGTCTAGAAGCCATCACAGAAAGGCGAGAAACCTACCCCCAGAGGAACGAAGAATTTTAAGACAGCATTGCAAGCCTTTTCCTACCGTTGAGACCTCTTCACTTGTAAATGCAAAACTTCTGAAACTGCAGTTGGAAAGAAGTTGCCAGTATTGGCATCAATGGCCCACTGGGTCACATATACCACTGCTGGTGTGACTACAGAATGTATTCTGCTCCTGAACTGCGAGCAACATCACAGAAAAGATTTGTCGGTGCTGCCCATCCCGCAGAGATGGGTACCAGGAGTCAGCACCCAAAGAGGGATCCTGAGGAACCCATTTCCGCTCTAAGGCTCGAAGTGTTCGTCGAGCCTCCATTGTAGACATCTCTGGCTGATGTGTTTTTAAGGTGAGTTGCCTTTGAAGGCTATTTCCACATTGATTACGCCATATGGGATCTTCTGGGGTCCTTCCTCAGGTTGACTTGCCCAAGTCTCAGGCTCACAGAGGACATAAAACTAACAGAAATTAAGAAGGGAAAATGAATCTCAGCTCTATATGTCTCTGTCTCTGTCTCTCACACACAAAACGTATTAGGGTATGGCCAGCATGAAACAAATACTAGGAGATGGATAATACTATCCTGATCTTAACAGGTGAAAAAAAAAGGGGAAACCAAAAGGATTTCTCACTTCTCCTTCCCAAAGCCCCAAATCCAACCAACAAGCGAAAAAAAAAATAAAATGCAGTGACTAGAAATGATATGCAAATCTGGGACTGCCTAACCTCAAGCCAGAGTTCTTTCCACGACACTATGTGCATTAAGAATACGTTCAAATAAAGACGATTCACAGACTGGAAAGAAAGCACACAAGGGGCGAGGCGGATTATCAGTTACACATTCAGAGATTGTTCACGAATTGAGGGACCATCTCCATCAGGGCCGCGCCAGAGCCATCATCCCGGCAGTGTCTCAGCCTGGATGTTTGTTTAATACCTGTTTTTTTTTTTTTTTTTTTTTTGTCTGTGCTTTGGTCTCTCAAGGCTCTCTGGGTTGAACTTACCTCTTCAAGTGGATAAAGTCCACTTAGAAAAGCAACACTGGTACCGACTATCTCGGCAAGGAGCGTGGGTGTGTTTATTGTTTATCTAAGCCTAGTTTTTAAGTAAAAAGCCCTCATTTCTCTTTCCTCCAAAGTCCTGCCGATTTTTTTCTCTTGGCTGCCTCTCCAATCTGCCTGCTCCCATCACTGGGGCACTAACGCACCCGAGAGCCTTATCCATCCCACACCAGGTCTCCTTCCAACTGCCCTTCCTGCCTCCAGCCTCCCTCTGCGCCCATCCAGTCCCCCACAGCAGCCAGCTCTGTCGTTTGGTATGAAAATCTGGGCTCGCCTGCCTCTCTGAATTCACACGGCGGGTTATTACCATCCACAAGACCCAGCAAACACTAGGCCCATGTCCGTTCCTAACACTGAACTCAGGACTTGGGGGCTCCCCAAATCCCCCAAATACGCCAGACTTGCTCAAAACCCAGTGCTTTCCCCAAGCACACCCTGTGTCTCACTCACTGCTCCTCACTTTGGTGAGCAAGCGGATAGTGAAGCTCACATGCCAGCCCTTCGGTGAATTATGATGTGAAACTTCCTTCTGTGGCTGCCTCCGTGCCAGGACGGTGATCGCCTTGACCTCAAGGGCCGTGCATCAGCTTGTGCATTTTTTGGTTACAAAACAAAGACAACGACAGGAATAATGATTGTAATAAGTGTTAGTATTTTATCAAAAATCCTTTTAAACCTTATTACGAGCTTATGTAGATATCCTATACTCACGGCAATGCCATCATCCTTTTATCATAACTGTCCCCATTTCACAGCTGTATGCTCCAGGCCAGATCAATTTCTGACTTTCCCAAGGTCAGAGTTAACAAAGGTGGAGGCTGCAGACTCCAGCACCTCCTATAAACTCTAAGGTTAGAGAGCTCACTGTGGTCACCGATTCACTCCCCTACCTCACTGCCCACATCTATGCTGTCCACTGTGATAGTCGCAAGCCATGCAAGTCTGGACAAATTAAAATGTCAGCAATCGAATAAAACTAAGCATTCAGTGCATCAGTTACACTAACTGCATGTCAAGAGCTCCAGAGCCGCAGCAGAGAATGCAGATAGGAAACATTTCCATTGTCACTGAAAGTCCTGTTGTGGGGCTCCAGACCATGAGCCCCCTTGAGAGAATCTGGTCTCCGTATCGGAATGTATCCCTACACTGTATCCCCGTGGAGCTCCATGAAGCTGTATGTGGTACGTCAGACCCTTGCTACATTGACTAGATTTTCTCACATTTCATCTACAATGTAAATGAGGTTTCTTTTGAGAGAATGAGCGACTCTGGCATTAGGTCCGTCACCCCCCATTGATGCCAATGTCACTCGGAGCATTTGGCTCCTTCATGGATGTTCTCCTTGACCTGCACCCCAGAGCCAAGGAGGGACACCCTCAGTGATGCCGCAAGTGCACCACCATGACAGCTAGCTACACATGTGTCCTTGACAGTTCCATGTGCTTGGTTCTGAATTCTAGTGCTCAATTGCCAGACTCTAAATCTATTTTGTTTTTTCGTTGTTTGCATTGTGAATGGAATCTTTCCTCAGGTAAACGGTCCACCACTCCCAGAGGTTTAATTGGTTTTAATGCTCCAATTCCATCCTCTACTTCCTCAAAAACTACAAGGCTTAATTTTCTGATTATTACCATCACTTCTCTTATTGATAACAACAGTGCTTGGCATTTATGTACAAGTATAGAAGATGCCCTTAATTGAGTCAGTTCTAGAGTTGAATCCTGGCTCAACTGGCTTTGTAAACTTTAGGGAAAGCAGTTTACTTCTCTGAGCCTCTGTTTGTCTTCCAGCTAGCTGTACAATGGGAATAGCAATGTTACTCATCTTAAAGATCCTGGTGAGGCTAAAACAAGAAACTGCATTATCTGTTGCTCAACCCAGTGTGGGACACACAGAAAGCACTTAATTTAACTTTTAATTGTTACTGTCATTATACATTTTTATTTTGTTAGTGGCAACGTTTCAGAAACGTTACATAGCTCCATCCTCTTTAATCTTTTTGAAGTCCTGATGAAGTAGGTATTAGCCCCTCAGCTTTTCAGACGAGGAAAAGCTTCAGAGCAATCAGAGGATTGCAGAGCCAGTATTCCCCCCAGGCCTGATGAGCTGCAGGACCCAAGCTCTCCTGGCCCCATCACGTCTCAGCTCCAATTTACAAGAACAGCTCGAAGCTCAGACCAGGCGGTGTGGCCCAAGGTGTCTGTAGGCAGCGCCTGACTTGCATCGAAAGTACCAGGCTATGCAGAGTTTCTGCGATGCTCATCTTTCTGTAACTCTGTGGAATCCACCAGGGAGTGTTAAACGGCGGGTCTTCCTGAAACAGTCTGAAAGCCATTAGCAGAAAAGAGCATTCCATTCTCTGCTACCAGGGACACTGAGATGAACACTTTGGAAGAGAATCAAGAAGGCACATATCCGAGGGAGTCCTCTCCCGCCAGCTCGGAGCAGGTAAAAATGAAACAGCAAAATCCCAACCATCTCTTCACTTTTAGACCCTTTATTTGAGTGGAACCCTGGTGGTACTCCAACAACACATTTATAATGGGATAATCAAGGTTTTCCCTCCTGGGTCTCCCGGAGTTCATAACACTAGCGATACTGAGAATCATCCATTGTTTAGAATCTGCGCTTTATGAGAAGAATGCACTACGAACCCTGAGCTTCACACATCCTTGAATGTATCGCTGCTTCGAGCTTGGGCTTGGCTTCAAGAAATACACATTACTTTGTACATGATTCAGAAATTCCGGTGGATTCTGCAGGTTAAAAAAAGGTGCAGAATTTTTTTGCCAAAACAAATCAAACTGTAACATAACAGTTTGCAGAAGATAAAATTCTATGCACACATTTCAATGTATATTTAAATGAATCTCTCCCTATACATATATACTGCATGTGTATATCTATCTGTATGTATGTGTGTATATATATGCATGTGTCTACATATATATATATATATATATACATGCACCCACATAGTGTTTCACCTGAAAACATACTGGCTTATTTCCACAAAACACAAATTTGCAGTTAATGTTGATGAAGGCAGTTGCACATGTTCTTACTAATCAGTGACACCAGAGGCCTTATTACAAAATAGTTCTAAACATACGAAATTCTGTAATGGGACCCCTAGGGGCCAGGCCCACAAAGTGGGTACTCTCTCTGTTCTGCATATGCTCAGCCACGTGTCTCCACGGCAACAAAGGCGGCATATATGAGCAGTTCAGAATTGCTGGCAGGCAGAAATCCTAAAGCCTGCCGACTTTATTTTTAGTCTGAGCGGTTAGAATTCACATTTCATCAGCGTTTAGCTTGCTTCTGTTTCCTAACAAACACCACACGCACGCATGCACTCCACCAGATGTCTATAGTTTATCACACAAATATTACATAGAAACGATAATCATTATTAACGAACATAATCGCCCCAAGTTGGGAGGGATATTATTCACTGCCAGTTTGTGCTCAATCCCTTATGTCCCAGAGTCAAAAGGGAAAAGAAGAAGAAGACAAAGAAAGCTGTCAGTGGTAAGATGCATGGTTTAACAGAGAATATAGCCTGTGTTCTGCCAGGGGAGCTAGCCTGACATTTCTGTTTTGACAACAGTGTTTCTCCCCAAGAACAGAATCTACAAAGTCAGTGGTGTCCAGTATAGGTCACTGGCTATTCTTTGTCCACAAGAATAATTTCTATGTGCCTAGAATGTTTCCAATCATTGTGGATGACCTGGAGAAAGGACACATGATTTATCATCTCAAAGATGTAGCAAAATCCTATTTCCTGAACAATAAATAGGAATATGCCACTTGGTCATTATTTCCCATGCCACAGTTTCCTCATCTGCAAGATGACTCTTCATGGTGGTGAAGGTCAGATCTGACAACACATGTTCAAGACTTATCTGGGGCTTGCTAGGTCATCAATCATTCATGAACACTTTTAGTAGCAAGGTGATTAGCAGCGTGATGATCTGGTACCAAGGTTAATAACATGGGCATTCAACTGGAGCAGAATTGGGTCCAAATGCTGGCTTCCTCCCCACTTACTAGTTGCACAAAGTCAAAGTCTCGATGAGCATCAGTTTTTTCATCTCAAAAGCAATGTGTTTAATAGTAGCTAACTTCAGAGTTAGAGTGAAAATTAAAGAGTGCCTGAAAAGCATGTGACGCAGTGGCATATGGAAAATAAGTTAATGGCATTTTTAAAGATATTTTTTCAGTAGTCTTAGAGACATATATGGGGTGGTCGGGCAGAAAATTAGAAATTGAAACTGTTCCTTCACATTCCGAACATGTATCAGTTACCAATGGCTGAGAAATAAAATATCCCCCAAACTTGGTGACTCAAAAATGATATGCATTTATTATCTGGAATTTTCTGCAAGTCAGGATTTGGGGAGTGGCTTAGGTGGGTGCATTTTTGGTCAAGGTGTCAGCTGGGACCCTTAAAATGGCACCCTCATACGGCTGGCAGCTTCAACCACAGTCAATGGCTCAGAAGCACAGGGCAGAGTCACAGTGCTTTTTATGACCTAACCTTGGAGGTCACACGCCGTTACCTCTGCTATATGCTGGTGGGCACATGAAGAAGACCTGATTCAACGTGGGAGGAGACCAGGGCAAAACCACCAGGAAGTGAAGACCCCCTGGGACCATCTTGCAAGCTGGTATCACCCTGCAATCCTTCTTACATGTAAACATTAACAGTCTAATAATATTAAAGATGGTGCGCTGTATATTTGATTATTTTACCATTGATGGAACTGAATTAATGGACATACATACTTGATACCTTGAGGAAAGATTGAAAGTAGAGCTCAGCTCTTTCCAGAGGGTTCTTGAAACTCGCACTGAGCTTTAAAAAGAAAGATAAACATTCTCCACCTGTAGTTAGCATCTTTGGACAGAGAAAATATGCAAGATTCTTCAACTTTGGGGACAGGGGAGAAGTACAACAGTGGGGTAAAGAACTAAGATCACCCTCTTGGAGGTGCTGCCATATAGGAAGGGGGACTTGGCTAATTTAATTCAGTTTCTCTAACTCCATCCAAGGTTTGGGGCTGAGAAAATATTAAGGATTTAGATTTAATATGATGAAACCTTCTTTGGATAAATAGGCTCTAACACTCACATCTGAAACTCTGCCCGCTATGGGTCCATGTTCCAGACTAAAATATTAAACCAGGCAAGCCTTGGAGATCTCCCTCAAAATCAATCTCAGCTCATGAGACTACATCTTCTGGTTTCATTTAGTTATTGAGTCATTAACTGTCCCTTATTCATGCATCTGGGGGTTAATCACCCCTTCCTATAGAAACTAGTTCAATGATGAAGGTGTAAGTTTCCTTGCTGTAGATCCATATATAGTATGTTACCCCAAGAGTGGGGTGTCAGGGACACAGCATAGCATGGAGGCAAAAAGGGGGGGACTCTGGAACCAGATATCCTCATCATAAATCCCAGCTCCATCACTTAGTGGCTGCATAGGATGGTTCACTTAGTACCCATGACTCAGTTTCTCTGTCTGTACAATGGGATCAATAATGGTACCAGCTCCATAAAAGAATGACTGAGAGGAAATGGGTTCATATTTGTAGAGTGCCTGGGGTGTACACAAAGTGATCAGAGGCATCTCCACAAATGTTAGATGGTTTTTATTAGTGCCGAAATAAGTAAAAATTCACTTGGGAAACGGGATAAGATGGGTAGACAAGAAAGACACGATGCACTGATGGAGCGGAGGGGGAGAACTTTTTTATTCTGTTTTTTTTTTTTTCTGAACTGAAGGAAAAAACAGAAAGATCCAGCCCAGACTTCCATCTTGAACCAAGCTGGCATCTCTTGTTTTTATCTTTCATGTCAGGAGCCAGAGTCTCCAAAGACAATTGTGAAGGGATTGTGTTTGACTGATCAGTCAAAAGCAGCCCCCTCGCTTGTCTTCTGAGACTCTGAATTAAAACCTCCAGGCAGGATACTGTGGAGGATAGGATAGGACAGGCGAGGGGGCGGGCAGCTACCCAACACTGAGTGAGCTTTGATGGCAGAGAAGCAACGGAGATAAAAGAGCCCCTCCCAGCAGAGCTGAGATGAAAACAGGAGACACTTCATCAGGCCCAGTCCCAGGAAAAGAGCCCTGGGCGACGAGGGAAAGCAGAGGGGACAGACACCATGAGCCAGCCCTGACAGCAGCACGTGGGTGGATGGTCCCCTCCAAGAGAGCTCTCCATTCATGCCCCGCTGGGGTCCCGATCACCTCAGTGTCCATGAGGCCCCTTTGCCGCAGGACCACCAAGAAGTCAGCAGCTTCTAGGGCCTCGCATCCAGGATGTGTGGCAATTGGACCCCCGTCTCCCTGGCTCAGCGTCTTCCTCTGCCTCTGTCTGTCTCTGTCCCACGTCCACAGTCTGCATGTGCTCCCACCAGTCTGGGCACTCACCGTCCTCAAACAGATCTCTGTTTTGTCAGCCTCTAGCAATGTTATTTCTTCTGCTTGGACTGCATTTTCTCCAACTCTGTCAAGATCCTATACATCTTTCAAAACACAGCTCAACTATCACTTCTTCCAAGATGCCTTAACGTTTCTATCATCCAGGCATCTCTTTGGTGTGTCTAGAGTTCCCCTTTTCTTGTACTTGGATTTTAGAACATGCAAGCATCCTAGTAAGTTATGTCTGAGTCAATGACCATCCTGTCCCCCCACCACATCTGTTTTTTCAGTAAGTAGGAGCAGAAGAATGTCATTCATGCTGTTTCTCACCCCCAAATCAAATCAGAGAATGTTAGTTGAAAATGACCTTAGGCTTCCTTGAGTTCAGAGCTGGCAAACTGTCAGCACATGGAATACTTCCTCCATCCGTGCTCATGGCTGACACCACGAGTCATCCAGAGCATTCGTTCCTCCTCTGGAACCTGGCTTCAGAATCTTATCAGCACACTGCCCCAGACAGCCACGACGAACACAGTTGATTTGATGTACGAGGTAAGACCCATGCACCATCCGAGAACTCGCTCAGTATCCCCTCCCATTACACAGGATGGAACCCAAATCCAGGGCAGTTAAGTACCCCAACCATGTCTAAGAAGCAGGCCTCCATCTCTGAATTCCTCAGCTTGTATGGCTGGGGTTATACCACGCTGTTTCCCCTACCCCTGCTTTAGACAGAATAGCACGTGTTAGGTGTGTGGGTATAAAACTGAATTCCAAATTGGAAAACAAAAATATTGAGAGAATGCAACATTTCCAGAGATTTGTTTTAGTTAATTGTAGGGAATATTAACATGTGTAATGAAAATATGGAATCTCTTTTCTTTAATTGGACTAAGTGTTCCCTTTAAAACAAGACTTCTCATATGCTTTAAAGAGTCTGACAGGCACTGTGACTTCTCATTGCATTGCTGACACTCCAAATGACTGACAGTGGTGGGTACCTGATAAATACAAATTCCATTGCCTAAGTCCTGATGCATGGGCCTGAGAACTCTTTTCTCAACTACAACACGAGTCTCTTCAATTAAAATTAGGTTTTGCCACTGTTTAATTGCTGTATAAACATGTTGGCTCTAATGCCTTATTATTTCGACATTTATTCAAAATGAACTTTCCATGTGTGTCAGAGACAATAAGTAGTGTTCATCAAAACATTTCGTTTTCCTTCTGAGAATGCAGGAGAGCTGTTTCCGAGCCGCCTGAAGCTGGGTAGGTTCACATCACTGAGTTCTGGCCATCAGAATGTAGGTGGAAAGGATGTATAGAATTTCTGGGTCCAGACGCTAAAAGATCCCCATCCTCTTTCACCATATGTGTGGCTGGCAAATACAGCTTCCAGGACAAGGAAACCACTTGCTGGAAGAGGCTTGGACGCTTGCATCCTTCAGGTACCACTTGGAGGAGCCTTTTTCAGAAGGGTTGATAAACTATAAATTACTGTTAGCTCTTGCGTAATTGGGCAAACAATAGCATCAACAAAAACTTGTATCAGGTTGAGACCCTGAGATCGCAGTGTTCTGTATTACCTCAACGTAGTCTGGCTCAAGGTTTCTAGTCCTTGGCACTACTGACATCTGGGACTGGATAATTGTCCATTCTGGGGGCTACCCTGTGTATCATAGAATAGTTGGCTATCCTCACCAAATGCCAGTAGCACCCCCCCCTAGCTGGGACAATACAACTGTCCCCAGACACTGCTCAATGTGCCCTGGGAGGCAAAATTGCTCCTACTGAGGACCACTGACCTAATCTGATTCAACCAGCCCACCATGCACCCATGATCCTAATGACTTACAAGCTTGTTGAAATACTGAACAGACTACAGACTTCATAAGATCGTTTCAAGGCCAGATGTAGATGCAGCTCCTTGAGAAGCCCTCTAGCTTCTAACGGAGTCCCCAGCAAGAGAACTGCGCCATATGCCCTTTATGATGATATGTCCATGGAGAGAAGAAAAATGAGTCCAGTCAGTCTAACCATTGTGATTTGATTTTCAAGGGAACAGTGTTTCCCACCACACCTGCGGTCCCACAGGTCTCTATGAGGCCAGCTTTCCAACTATATTGTCATCCGAGGGTTGCTGGGGGTGATGCCAAAGGCCAGAGTGTTCCTTTAACAGACTTAGTGTGTGTAACTGTTGATATGGAAGAAACCAACAAAATGAAAGCTTGGCTCCAGAATCCAAACACTTCGAAAGCAGCTGGAAAATAAACTTCAGCCGGATGCTTTCTCGTAGGATGTCTCAGAACCTTTAAAGGGGTGATAAGTTTATGAATCCCAGAGAGAAGGTAGAAAGAATGCTTCACCAACTTATTTGATCTTGAAACTGGACGATGATGCTATGGGATTAAGCAAACGGGAAGATGGCATTATTAAGCACACAGGCTTTGAAGTCAGACCCTGGTTGAAGCTCTGATCTTGACTCAGAAACTCTGCAAACCTCAGTTCCTCATCTGTGAAATGGAGATAACAATATCATATCCAAGGGGTAGAAACAGTGCGTGTGAACTGCTTAGCATGGCTGTTGACACAGGAAATGCTAGATAAATGTTGGCTGTCATTATCACCAGCACTGCTAGGATGTTACATGGGATTCTCTTACAGAAAGAGTTTTCTTATCTCATTGGCCTAGTAATCAATCAAAAATCTAAAGGGACTGTCAAGTAGAATGTTAAATAAATCCTGAGGAATTACAATGAAGCCATCATAATATATGCTCTGTACTAAAACATCTTTACAACTCTCCAAGGCATTAGTCTTTTTAATGTAATATGTGAGGAAATGCTACAGGGGGCTAATATTGATCTGAAGGCCCTCTGGCATGACTTGGAAATAAGGGCCTTTTACACCACACATTGTGGTGGGGCCCATTGTGGCAGAGTTTGAGGGGAGGGGAGTGTGACGACCCCCAAGCAGTACTCCCAAGTTGGTGTGCTTGGTTGTAATTTTGTTACCCTAAAAGTCCTGGACATACCAGGCTTAATCCCTGTGGAATTGGAAAGCTGTAAAGTGTTAAAGAGAGGCACAAATGGCATGTGTGAATATGTAAGAGGCTCACGTTCCCCAGAGTGTAACTGTCCCAAATCTATAGCCTTGATAAATGAAAATTCATACTATCATAACCTGAGACAATGCTCCTTGCATTCATGCAATTAAAGTCCAGTAGGATACATGCCTGTGGATGTCTCCTGCAGTGGATGCTGGTTATAGAAATAAAAGAACAGTTGTCATGATGAACTCTTCAAACATTGTCATGGTTTTATTGCCAGTATGGAGGTAAGTAGCACTCATGTGCTAGGCGGTAAGTAGTTCAGTCTCTTTGTTGCAAGAGACAGAAACTCAGCTCAAACTGACCTAAGCAAGAAGGGGACTGTGCTAGGAATTTCACAGCTTGAACCTGCTTCAGGTAGAGCTGGATCCAGAATGCAAAATGCTGTTACCAAGACTGTTTCACTCTCTTCTTCTCTCTGCTGAACTTTTTCTCTTGGTCTCCACATCCTCAGGGTGATCCGTCCCCCAGTGGCAAGGTGGATACTAGCAGCTCCAGGCTTACATTTACAGCTGTCAGGAGCTGCCATGGAAATCAGAAACCCCTCTTCCTGTCTGCTTCAGCAAACATCCACAGATCAACCTCTGATTAGACAAGCTTGAGTTGTGAAACCACCCTGAAACCCATCATTGTGGTCTAGGACACAGAAAAACGCTGGCTTGGTCAACTGCTCACTCTTGAATGCAGGAGCGTGAATGCCCCACTGAAGCCACATACACTGAGGCTGATTTCCCCAAGGGGGAGAAATAGGTATGATGTGACAAAACAAACAACAACAACAAAAAAAAAAAAAGGAGAAATGGATGCTGAGCTAACAAAAGCAAAAGAGAGTCGAGGCACAGCTTTCTTGTACATTAATACCCAAAACCTTGCCTGCATTTTGTAGATGTGAAGACTGAAGCATGAAGTGGTTAAGTATGAAAACTCACCAGCTATCATGTGCCTGGAGGTAAACCCAGGAAGTCAACCCCCGAGTGCACTTTTAAACACACAAGCTTTCTGCAAAGAGAACCCAGGCACCATTTTTCTTGTGTATTTTCTGATGGCTCAGGGGTCCAGTGAGGTGGAGGGAAGCATGGGAGATAATTCCTGGGGACTCCATCCGTCTTACTCTAAATCTTTTGGTCTTCAGGTCTGAATCCAGCTAGGTAACTCTCCTTGCATCATGATCTCTGAACTAAGTGCCCCTTACCATCCGTGCATTTCTCTATTTTCTAGAAAAGTGTAAGGGCTGGTATAACCATGGTGGCTCTTAGTTTAAACAGCAGTAATGGACCATGGCTCATTCAAACACAGAAGCATTTTATTGAAAGACTATTTGGGTCATTGATGGAGTCACCAGAGAAGACGGATGGTTCATGTTAAAGAACAGCCAGGGAATGAGGAAGGCAGGCAGCCTGTGTCTCAGCCAAATTCGGGGTCCACAACTAGTTTGGTGACATCACTGCCCAAACTGGGCCCAGCTCCTCTCATCCTGAACACTGCAGGATCCCCTTGCAAAGCCCCCTGTGGCTTGTAATGATTTCAAGGCTGGGTTCTGCTGGTTCTGCTGGTGGGTCTTCTGTCCCTGCAGGTTGGGATGGTAAGCTTCCCAGCGTCTGCTTTGTAGACGTTCTACATCCCAGTTCTGGAGAACATGCATCTGACTGGCTGAGTCTAGATCCTGGACAGCACTTTAGACTGGTGGTTCTCAACTGGGATGAGTGCACCTCCAGGGGACATGTGACAATGTCTGGAGGAGGCAGCTCTGTGGTTGCATTGTCAAAAACCACAGGGAAGGGTTCTGCTGGCATCTCATCCGTAGGAACTGCAGATGCTGCTAACATGCGACAGGACACAGGTCAGTGCCCCTCACAATGACAGATACTGGTCTAAAGTGTCAACAGTGCTGACAGTGAGAAACCCTCTCCTAGCTGAAAAGGTTTGGTAAATGAGTGTCCTGAGACTTTTAGGCTCTATCATGGGAGGTGAGCTCTGCTTCCCCCCAAAAACCTTATGGAAAATTCCTTAAACATAGGAAGTGAGTTCTGATATTAAAACATAAGTACCACTATAAGTAGATACCACAAAGCCATTGTCGGTGATCTGGAATCCTCCTCATTTGTTTCAGAGGTCTTTTTGCTCCAATCCTATCTCAGCCTTTCTCCAAATTTTTCACCCTGCGTCTTTCTCCCTGTCTATGTGCCTTCGGACTTAGCGTAGTTTGCTTTCTTGAGCCTCTCTGTGTATGTTAGTTTAATCTGGCCAGCTCCCCCTTCCTGCTTCTCTACCAAAGCCCCATGGCTCTTGAGATCTTATCCTGGGTCTACTTTCTATGGAGAGCAAAGTTCCTACAGCCCTTTCCCTTCCTTCATGGTATCTTCAGCAAGTCTGCCGGTTACACTGGGAAAGAACCCAGCCAGGTAACGCCAAGCCACGATGCCTGATGTATCATTTCCACCTCTTGGAGCTCCTGAGTGGATTCCAACAAAAGTCACACACATCCAGAGACAGACAGCCATCCATGCGTGCAAGACCATAAATCTCAAGAGATTGAATAGTCATAGCCTGGAACCTCAGGCGACAGGAAGTCATTTCACCCCTCACTTCCTGGCTCTGAGAATTCCATGAAAGATGACCAGTTAGCCAAAACAGATAGTGCAGCTGGGGATGTTAGGAAGGAATTGCCATTCCTACCAGAATGAGTGACCCCACCCCACTGGGCACCCACAAGTGGGCTCCAGGAAGAGCCCGTACAGTCAGAGAGGAATTGGCATAAATCGACCACCCTGTACGTGCTGTGTCTGCCTCTCCACCTGTAAGAGACCATACAGTTCATGCACCTCGTACCAGAAAATCATCCTTCGATGAAATTACAGCTCAGACAGCATGGAAACCCAACCAATGAAGCACTTCTTTCAGCCCAGCCAGTCTCTATGTGTCATTTCAAAATTGCAGCTGACACTTTAATATTTAAACAAAACAGAAGAGAGATGGGTGATTTATTTTCTTTTACTTTAATTTGACTTCTGTACCAGCTCCCAACTTTTTTTTTTAATGTTAAAACAACAAGGCCCTACATTTTAACAGCAGCTTCCACTTGATTCATCAGGTCGTGAATGTTAACCTGACACTGACAATCCACCGAGGCCTTTTTCAATGCTTTTTTGCCCATCATCTGCTTCCATATTGCTATGAAATTACACTGAAAATATTTTTTTTTTGCCCTGGGCAAAACTAGTCACATAGAATTTGACTATGATCTATATATTTATGGAGGAAAATTAATCTTCAATGCTTCAAACTTTTTATGCCTCATAATTTTATCAAAAATGTCCAAATGCATCATAATGGAACTGCCAGAGACATGAAAAATGTCCCACTTTCTTGCTAAGCTTTTTTAAAAAAACATGCTTTTCAGGGTGCCTTTTGAAGGCATTGTCTGGTTATACTGTTTTATGGGCCACTCAACATCTGTATCAGAATATGATGAAAATCTAAGACATGGGAGAAACTGTGCAGTAGCCTGTTTTTAGATCAGTCATGGGTAGGCCTCCAACCTGTTCTATTGGCCTAAGTAATTGTAAAACACTACTTATTGAGCCCAAGAAATGTTTTAAATCTACATTAACATGAAATAAATTACACGTTTTAACAGTTACAAGTGACAGAAACTCAACTCAAGCAAAGAAAAAAATACATATTGATTGACTTAAATAACTAAGAAGTCCCAGGATGCCAATGGCTCTGGGCCAAAGGCCCAGAGAATGCAGTCAGGCATAGGTATATCTCTCCACTTCTCTAGGTATGTCTACCCATGTGGCAGGTGTGATATGCATGAGCCTCCCCAACCCCCTATATTAGATCTTAGCCCACCCATCACAAGGACAGTGACTCTTTCTTAGCTTCGGCAAGGAAGTCCTGAGAAGCCTCTGCCTGGCCTAGCTCAGGTCACATGTCCTTCTCAGAACCAATGACTGTTGCTAAGGAAAGGAGTCCCTAGCCCTGGGTAAGTAGGAAGGTAGGGCCGCATCAATTCAATGGAACAGATTCCCTATCCGAAAGAACCACTGTTCAGCAGAAGGAGAAGGGACCTGGGCGGGTGATTATGGAGATACCCATTCCCTATGGACCCGGTTTAGGAAGTGGTATTGCCATCCTAAAATTACTAACCTAATTGGTTTTGGTCTCCACTGAAAATGCCAGAAACAGTTGTTTCTTGGATGAACTTTACATTGATCTGATGTAAGATTTCTATTTGTGTATGTATCAAAACTAAAGTTTATTTTTTGTAAGTTAGACAACGGTGCTGGTGTTCTCCATCTGTCAAGCCTATTCCAACTATCCTTTGTCTACCCTTCATTCACCCCTGATTGTTTTCAAGTCTATCTCCCAAATCCATCTTGCAATGAACAAAAATTGTCTATGAACTGGAAAGGTGTTATCACCCATACAACCTTTTAGCACCTATTTCCTGGAGATCACAAGCATTTGGGAACTTTGTCTTCTAATTTTATTGTGAGAAGAAACTCAGATGTGAGACTGGGATTACCAGTTGGTGTTTACACACATATGGGTTCATTCATCCATTTGGCAAATATTTAGTGAGCGCCTATTTTGTGCCAGGTACTATGCTAGAGATCAGGGATAAAACCAGGTTTGCTCCTGTTCCCTGGGCATTGAGAGTCTCATAGAGCAGCCAGATTGTTTAAGTAGTCATGCGGATAAGTGTGATATAGGCTAGTGTGGGTATTGCGGGTGGGTGGGGTGGTGGTGGTGGTGTATGGTAATAGAAGAGATACTATAAAATGGTATGAACCCAGTCGGAGAAGTCAGAAGGCTTCCCCGAAGCAGCATTGTTCTTACTGTGATCTGAAGAATTAAGTAAGGATTAACCAGACAAAAAGGGTGAGGGGCATAAAGATGGTCAAGGAGTCTCTCTTTGAGCCTCATTTTCCCAGTCCGCATCTGGGCAACTGAGTTTACGGCAGTATTTCCCAATTTGCATCCACATTGTAAAACTTTCACTGGAACTATTCACGCAGTAAAAACCCCAAATATATTGTTTAAAAATTCTGCATTTCCATGCTTTATAGATACTTCATAGGAAACTTTTTTAAAGAAAATTATATTACAGAGCATTCTACAGGTAGGTGCCATATAGTTAGCAGCCGTTAACTAGAAAATTCATAAGGATAAAACATTGCTATAAGTTGGGTGTTTTAAAATGACTTTGTCTTACAGTATTCCTAAGAGCATATATGCTTCTTTGAAAATTAACCACATATATATGCAGATAGTAGTCATCTATTGTAAAGAGAATAGATGTCTGGTTCACCCAAGGGTTGAAGAACTTGTTGAAGCAAATTCATGGAATTCACGTCCACCCTTGGGAACCGTAACTCACAGGCTGTGAGCAAGAGGAGACATCTGTCACTTGTTTGTTCATTTTGTGAACAGCTCCCCACCCCCTGTGATAATGAGCCACCTGTCAATCAGGGTGCCCATTTCTACCATCCCTGGTATGGGGCGGCCGGAGTTCTTTGGGGGAACCAACATGGATGATGAGAGGAAAGGATTGCTTTCTTCCATTCCCTGGGAGCAGGATGCAAGTGCCACAGAAGCCCCAGTTGCTAGGGCTCCTTCTCCCACCACGTGGAGGACAGATCCATCTGAGAATAGATCAAAGAGCCCGGAGATGGAAAGAAACATAGGGCCTCGAGGACAACATGGGAACCCATCGATTCAGTTGGGCTTGAGGCCAATTAGCCTCTGGACTTCCCAGGTGGGTGAGCTCATGGTTTCCTCCTCCTACCATCCTCAGCTAGTTTGAGTTGGTTTTCTATCACCTGCAACTGGGAGTGGCTTGACTACGACTATAATTCCTGGTAGCCCAAGCTTCTGCAAGTTTGTCTTGGCAAATAAAAAAGCATTGTGCATTTGTAGGCAGGCGTCCAATGCTACACAGGGAGCTCGTTATTACACAGGAAGTTAATTATTACACAGAGTCAGTTATTACACCGAGCCTCAGTTATTATGCAGAAAGACAGTTATTATACCGAGTCAGCTATCACCCAGAAGTCAATGAGTACACTAGAGTCAGTTATTACAAAGGCCTCAATTAGAACACAGAGAGATCGTTATGATGCAAGTGACTATTACAGGGAATCGATTGTTACATAGGGAGTTTGTTACACAGAGTCAGTTATTACACTGAGAGTCGATTGTTAAGCAGAGTCAATTATTACCCATGCAGCTCATTATTATACTGAGATTATTAAATAGATTCCATGATTACAGAGTCGATTGTTATACAGCCACAATTACCCATTATCACACATGGTCACAATACACTGGGGGACCCTCTTGACTGAACCACATTGTCTACCATGCCACGTTACCCTAATTCTGCATCCTAGTCATTTCTGAGAACCAGCCACTATTGCTACTAAGAAAGAGATTGCACAGTTCCTGAAGACAAGTTGTGGAGACTGTGGCAAAGAATTGAAATATCCACAGAAGGTCTGACAATTTTTTGTACAAGTGATATATTATTTATGGAGGAAAAACAAGAAACAGAACTGTGTGTATGCACTGCATGTCCTTCATCACATAAAACATAGATTTATGAAGATGATTATCCCATCCCCATAAACACACACAGAGGTGAGTACAGACATACACACCAATGCACACAGGACACAAATCTAGGAAAATATAACAATAACTACGCCATATAGAAATCTCACTCTATGCCAGACACTGAGAAACATGCCTTACACATAGCACCCTATGAGGCAGTAAGGGGTAGCGGTTGGGCTCATAGTCCCTATGGAAGCCCTGCCCAGTGGACCTCTTAGCCTTGGTGGACATGTTCTAGAATTTTCACTGACCAGTACGGTAGCCAGTAACCGCATGTAGCTACTAAGCCCTTGCAATGTCACTGTTGGGACTGAGCAATCAAATTTTTAAACTTTATTCGTTAATTGAAATTTAAACTTACACGGCCACATGAGACCTGGGGCTGCCATATGGGAAAGCAAAGCTCTACAGTCTATTCCTGGGTTCAAATCTCAACAGCACCACTGCACTGGCTACTTCTCTTTGACAAATGCTGTGTCTCAGTTTCCTTATCCATAAAGTAGGGTTCTGAATAGTTCCTACCTTGTATACCCCATCTCTGTATCATATAGAGGTCAACCGTATTTTTTTCCAGTTGAAAGAAATAGAGATGGTATTTGTTTCTTAGAGCTGCCGCAATAAATGACCACAAACTTGGTGGTTTCAAACAGCAGAAATCTGCTATCTCACAGGTCTGGAGATCAGAAGTCAGAAATGAAGGGGTTGCCATAGTTAAGTCCTTTTGGAAGCTCTGGAGGAGAATCTGTTCCCTGCCTTCCTCAGGCAATTGGTGCCCACGGGTAACCCTGGGCATTCCTTGCAGACCTGTCACCCCCAACTCTACCCGGGTTGCCTCACCTTCTCCATGTTTCTTTCTCAGTGTTGTGTTCTGTTGGACAATGTTCCCAAACAGTCTATGAGTCTAACCACTAGTTTTTACTCTGTGACTCAAATCTCAAATCTTTCTCTTATAAGTGCGCCTGTCTCTGGATGTAGGGTCCCCTCCTCAAAATCCTTAACTTAATGACACCTTTAAAGACTCTCCAGATAAGGTCAAATCCAAAAGCTTCTGGGGATTAGGATTTGGGAATATCTTTTTATTTTTGGCATCCCTATTCAACCCCCTACAAGGATGGCTTTCATTTATGTGATTTTATGTGTACCTGTTTCACAATCTTTTTGAGAAGAATATATTACTTTTATAAACAGGATGTCTATATATTTATATCTATATCCATATATTGAAATATCGATTATACCTGGACCAAATAACTTCAGGACTGGTGCTTAGCCAAATGGTGAAGTAGAATATATGTGAAGTAGAAAAAATATGTATATCTTGTTCACACCTCTCATATAACTACTTCCCATTTTAAAAAGCCCTGAAGGATCCATGTTTTTGCTTGTGGCAGGATATGTAAGTCTACAGCAATTATTATCTCGATGAAAAGAGTATGTGATAAGTCTTAATACAATTGCAAACTCTGAAACCAATGACTAATCTTAAGCAGTAGATGACATTAACCTGTGTTCCCATGAGTACATTCGGATTTTCAAAATACAGCACTTTCTTCTTGTGCTGCATGCATATAAATGGGACTCAATTTATTGCAAATGGTATTTCTCAGCCCAACACCACTGACATAATTAAGAAATGTATTCACTCTATTATTAATTTAACACTGTTCAGGGTTCTTATCAAAAAGCCGTGTGTTGCCCCACAGTGTTGCCATCAAATTTATGCATTGTAAATACAAATATATTTTATTCATCGTGGATTCTTGCAACTTCAATTATGCAATAAGTATTTATTTGGAATTCATTCTTTTCCCTCCATTTGATAACCATCATTAATTCATGTGAAACTGATTAAGCTTCTTGTAAGGCTCTAGCAAACACCTTAGAAGACAAACTCAATTTGTAAGGATGCAGTTGCTGTGATTCTTTCAAATGAAGAAGAAATGGCCTCTGGACAGAATAACATCGAAGCTAGTGCTTAGCAAGATGGTGAAGCAAGTTAAGTTGATTTTTGTGGCACCAAAGTCATTTTTTGTTAGCAATCTTCTCTCCCACAGGCATTCCAACTGCCAATACCAGGTGTCCCTTCTGGATGGCCCTTCTGATATCCCCCAACGTGCTATCCACTATCACCCTCAGTTCCTTAAATGGAGCCACCATCCATCCAATTTCCCACCCAAAACTAGGGATCCTCAAGATCTTCCATATCTCACCCTAAACACATCAGCAGGTTCTGCGGGCTTTGTCTACTGTGTGCAATCCCAGTTCGTAGTCAACTCACCCAGGGTACCGGGGACTTTCCCAACTTTAACAACAGAAGTCCTGCACCCCAGGAGCTCCCTCGGCTCCAGGCAAACCTGGATGGTTTGCCAAGACTGTCTCCATTTTAAAAACAGAAATGCCTGTGTCCTGGGAACTCCCTTACCAAATGGAATGGTCGTCCATCCTCCGTGTTACCACCCCTTCACTTCCACGCCCACCTCTCCTCTCAACGGCTGCAACAGCGTATCTGATTCCACTCTTCCACTGCTACAGTCAAGTGTCCATACCTGGAATAAAAACCTCTGCGGATTCTGTTTCACTTAGATTGAACTCCTTACCATGGCGCACAGTGCCCTGCTGTGTGAGTTTCCTTTGTCGGTGTAACAAATTGTCACAAACCCTGTGGCTCAAAACAACATAAGTGCATTATCCTACAGTCTGAAGGTCAGAAGTCTGAAAGCAGCTTTACTGCACTAAAGTCAAGGTGTCGCCAGGGGTCCTGGAGGAGTTTCCCCTGCCTTTCCCAGCCGTCCTCATTCCTTGGCTCCTGCCCCCTCATCACACAGCCTTTTCTCCTCTGCTGCTATCATCACATGCTTTCTCTTTCTCTTCCTGAGCCTCCCAGCTCTTACAAAGACTTTATGGGGACCCATGTGATTACCCTGGGTTCACTGCTAATCCAGGATAATCTCACCCTCTCAAGAGTCTTAACTTAATCACATCTGCAAAGTTCCTTTTGCCATATAAGGTGACTTTCCCCGGTTCTGGGGAGCAGGCCATGGCCCTCTTTGGGAGGGAGTGCTAGTCAGCCTACCACACCTGCTTAATTTGGTCCCTGCCTCTGTCTTTGGGATCTTAAGGAGATTCGCAGGGCATGTCCCATTCTCCACCTATGTTGGCCTTCTTCCAAGTCTTTGAACGCGCCAAGCTCACTACCAGTTGAAGACCTACACGCCTGATATTGTCTTTGTCTGAGCTCATTGCTCCCAGGTATCCAGAGGACTGGTTTTCTCTCATCAAGTGAGTCTCCAGCTCAAATGTGGCCACATGGGAGGAGTCTTATTCAGGCTACCCCAGTCCCTGCCCACTGAGCATCCTCTGTTTCATTGTGTTAGTCAGGATGCTTTTGGTATAAGTGGAGAGATCTCAGTTCAAACCAGTTTCAAAAATGAAGATGTGCTAGGGCACATAATAGAAGTAAATGGTCCTACAGTGAGTAATTTTGGCTACTCAATGATGTCATCAGGCATCCAGGTCTGTCCCATTGTCCTTCTGCTTCTCCCTGTGGCCACAAGATGGCTCCAGTCCTCAACTACAATCCACAAACACTACAATACCCAGGAGAAGAAAAGGGCGCGGTTCCTATGGGAATTGTAGTTTAAGAGCAAAGGTACTTTTTGGATAATCCCTGACCTGGCAGCAGACTTGGCCTCATCACTATTTAACCAAAACTGGCTCATTTGCCCACCTTCAAACCAGCCTCTGCCAAGGAGAATAAGATACAACAGCTGGTTACCAACAGAGCAGATGATGGTATCTGAAATGGAGCCAAAACTTGAAAGTAAATGTCAGAAAGGGAACCCACCTGCCTCCTACACCAATTCTTTTACTTTCTTCTTTGTGTCTATCACTTTCAGAAATCAACTTATTTATTGCCTATATTTTTCTGATAATGTATAGATTTAGTAAGAGTAGAGACTTTGCCTATCTTGGCCCCAACAGCATCCTCATCCCTTAACAGTGTCTGGCACATAATACATTGATGAATAAATTTTATTTATTGAAAGCAGCTTGTTCGCAGAATGACTCTTACCCCAAATCAACTCATTCCTTTCTATTTTTCTTTGTGTGTATCCAACACAAAGAAAAAATGCCTACTGACCATGATGATACGCTGGGCACTGTGCTGGTAAGCAGACGCAGAACAGTGAGCAAGATCAATGTCATCTCAGGAGCCCTCAGTCTAACGGGGATAAAACAGACATAATATTGCAATAGGTCCTGACTTTTTCCTGCCCCTACACCCTTGAGAATTAGGCCCAAAAGTTCCATACCAAAGCCAAATGATGTTCTTTGGCAGAGATTTTCAAACCAGTCTGTTTTAGGATTGCCTGAGTTGCTGATTAAAAGCCCAAATTACTATCTAAATCCCCTGACCAAAATTTTGAGGTTCTGATTCATTAAGTCTTGATGGGTTCCAGGAATCTCCATTTTGGTAAATTAAACATTTACTATCTTTTGTGATCTTTCGAATAGTCATAATCAGGTGGCTAATGGCCCACCCTTTGAGCAACACAGTTCTAAGAGACCTCATTCTCTTAGAATAAGCTTAATAGGATCTTGGGGTTGGGAGGACTAGACCTTTTAAAGGCTCTCTCCATGTCCTGAAAGGCTTCCTAGTAGGGTTTCCAGATTAAATACAATTAAATTAGAATTTTATATAAGCAATAAATTTTTTTTAGTGTAAGTATCTTCCATACAGTATTTGGGAGATACTTATACTAGAAAAAATATATTTACATGCAATTAATTTAGCTGAGTATCCTGTATTTTTATTCACTGAATCAGACAACTCTAATTCTTAGTAAAGCATAAACAAGAGCAGAATACCTTTGTGGATCACTGCAATATAGTATAATAAGTATTATGACAGAAAGACATGTTTGATGTTACATAAGCCTAGAGTTAGGCAGAGAAGGGAGAACGCAGGTTGGAAAATCAAGGAGGCCTTCCTGTAGGAGTTAACATTTAAGCTGAAACCTAATAGGTAAGCAGGAACCAGCCTGGAGAATGGAAGGAGGGTGTGTTTTCCAAACTGATGGACTATCCACTTGGAGGCCAGAGAAATGATACTGTCTTGGGAGGCTCTGCCAACATTTCCCTATAGATAGAACACTGAAGGTCAAGGAGATGATGATGACAGGTGATGAGGGAAGGAGGTCCCAGGCCAGAGTCTCAAGAAACCCTGTGCGAAGTGGTGAAGCTCCCACAGTGTAACTCACCAAACTCTAACTGAACCCCGAAACCCTGTTCCGTAGATGGTACACAAGGATTTTTGACTCAAGGATTTCAAGTACAAAAAAATTCTTATCTTTGGTGAATGACCTTAAGCACAGTGGTTCTCAACCCCGGCTGCCTGGGGATGCCAGAAAAATAAATATGTCAGTGACTGGGCCCTACCTAGAGCAAGTAAATCAAGTAAGTCAGGATCTTTTCGTGGGGGACAGGCCCAGGCATTTTTTTGAGCTCTGAGTGATCGTACTATGCAGGCAGGGTTGAAACAAGAGCCCCAGGTAAATCACGTCACAGATTGAGAACTAGTTTTCACAGTTTAAGAGAATGTGAGAGATACCACCCCCTTACCGCATTGACTGTGCCACTTAACAAGAGAACAAATAGGAAAAACACTCTTATGAGTTTGAAGGTAGTGGATGCTAGAGTCAGATACTTTGATTGGAATCCTGGCTCCAAATCTTTATGTGACGGGACCCGGCTTTGATTTCTCTGGGTCAACTTCGTCCCACTGAGGACAATAAAATTCTATTTCATGGGGCATTTGAACAGAGACAAATGAGACAACCCACGTGAGTGTTTGTTCTGGTGTTTGGCATATGGACTTTGTAAACACAGATATCATTGTTATGCGGCTACCAACTGTCTAAGCAATATACTATCTTATTGTCAGAGGACTGTCAAGTTGTAAATGATCTGATGATTTCAGGAGCACGCGGGAGTTAACAATGAATAAGGCCAAGCAGAGAACTTTCAGAAGGCAGAGTTGAGTTGTGAGAGTCAGCGTTTGGATGCACGCACTCCCACGTTTCTCAGAGGCAGCTTCACTCGGCCAAGGGCCAGTGAAACTTTATGATGGAATTTGTAGGGTTGTCAGTAATCTGTGAGGGAGATCCTTTGGGACTGGGAGAGCCCTCTCCAGACCCATAAAGGCAACTTCTTCCAACTATATATGCAACAGTTGGGGCTGTCAAAATCCTTCCCTTGACTTCCCTTACTGGATTTGTGTTGCCTTTGGAGGAAATCCAATCAGCGGAGTGGTTCTTCCAAGAAGTGCTTTACACCAAAAACAGGAATCAGTTGAAAGACTTTGTTTTTATTTTTAAGGAACACAAAGAGACATTTTAACTGGCGTCTCCCCCTCCGCCCTTCCCTTGATCTCAGCTAAAACTGTCTTGAAACAGGGCAAGGCGGGGAGAACATTCCTGGAGGAAGAACGGCAGCCGCTGCTACTTCGGGTAAGATGGTAGAGATTGAGGTGGGGCTGCAGTTTCAGATGGGGTAACCTGGATAGGCCACTCCGGGGAGGGCACATGGGTATAGACGTACATGAGGTGCAGGAGTTAGCAGATGCCTGGAAAGGTCATCCCTGTAAAAGGGTCTTCACAGAAATGATCGGAAGCCAGATTCCAGAATAAAAATGGTCAGGAAAGAAAGACATGCTGCTAATTCAATGTCCATGGGTTTTGAGGAAAATAGGTTTAAAGCCCTACGCTGGTCACAGAGAAAAGCTGGGTTCCTGCTCCTAATGTTGCTACTGTTTTCTGAAGTGAGGCATCTCGATTGCTGGCAGTGCCTAGAGTGAACGCATTGGAAAGGAATCGGTTTGGTCCTCTAAGCAAGTGGTTGGAACACTACTCCCAGGAAAGGGAGGCAAGAACCAGCCAGCTCCCAGGGGCTAAGCGTCCGTCTCTCCCACTCTATGACTCCATCCCATTTGAGGATGACTTGTGGGCAGAGACCGTCTTATCATGAAGGACAGACAACAGCAGGTGCCAAACCTTCCAGCTTCTCTGAGTTACTGTCCAAAGCCCACTGTCCCCCAGGACGACAAATCTCCCTCTGGGGGAAATGATTTTGAGCTGTTTTCATGACAGGCTGGCTTGCTCCTGAATTCCTCTCCCCTCCTATACACACCTTGTAAAGTCCTACTTGACAGACTCAAATGCCTACTTGATAGATACTGTCATGGGGGATTCTGCCCTGATCAAATAGACAATATAAGTCCCTGTTACAGGCACTCAAGGTTCCTAGGAGCCTACCAGTGCGTCGTTGTATGAGATAATGCAGTTAATGTCTATTCAGGCTGTAACCTCCATGGAGCTCACATTGTGTGGCTAAAAGGTAAATGTTTAGAAATGGTAAAATCATGACTATCGTAACAAACATAACATGAACCCATGTCAAAAATTTTCATTTAACTCTTTCATTAATGAAGGAACCAGTAAGATGTTGATGTTCATAGGAGAATCCAGAGGGCAGAGAAATATATAGGCATTGGAAATGGTGAAAAAAAATTACAAATAGAAGCAAAACTGGAAACACTGGTCAATATCCACAGGGCAAGAATAATTGCATTCTGGGGGACACAATTTGCATCTCTATGAATAAGAGTCATTTGCATTACTATCTGTTTTCTCCAATTGACAGAGCTGTAAAATCACTGTAAGACAGAGATAACTGAGATCGTGCAGGAGAGGTGGCCAGACAGGATGCCCACTCATCTTTTTGGCTCATGGCAAACAAAGAATTTCACAATTTTTCTCAACTTTGTTCACTGTTGTCTTTCAACTGCTTTACAGAGTATTCACCACATAAGAGATACTCACTGAATATTTGCTAAATGAAGGGCACCTTTGTGGATGTATTTATAAAAAGATAATATAATCTACCAGGGGTGGTTCTCAGTTTTTCTAAGTGAACTTTTTTTATTAAAGTACAGTGGATACAAAATATGATATTGGTCTCAAGTATATAACACAGTGGTTCAACTGTTATACACACTATTAAATCCTCAACCCCACTAGTGTAGTTCCTATCTGGCAACATAAACAGATGTTACAGAACCATTGACCATATTCTCCATATTGCACTTCCATCCCAATGACTGACTTACATTTTGATTGAGATTTTTGTGCCCCGTTATCCCCCTCCCCTCCCCCCTCCCCACCAACCCCAGCCCCTCCCCCATGGTAACCACCAGTCACTTCTCACTGTCTATTAGACCACTGCTGTTTTGTTCATTTTGTTTTGTTTTGCTTTTAGAGTCCACATATACATGAAATCTTATGGTATTTGTCCTCCGCCTGGCTTCTTTCACTCAGCATAATACCCTCCGGGTCCATCCGTATTGTTGCCAATGGCAGGATTTCTTTCTTTTTTATGGCTGGATAATATTCCACTATGTATCTATACCACATCTTCTTTATCCATTAATCTATTGATGGTCACTTTGATTGCTTCCATGCCTTAGCTTTGTAAATAGTGTGGCAGTATTATAGGGGTACATATGTCTTTTTTAATCAGAGGCTTTGTTTTCTTCAGACAAATTCCTAGAAATGGAATTACTGGGTTGTATGATATTTCTATTTTTACTTTTTCGAGGAAGCTCCATACTGCTTTCCACAGTGGCTGCACCAATTGACATTCCTACCAACAGTGTAGGAGGGGTCCCTTTTCTCCACATCCTTACCAATACTTGTTATTTCTTGTCTTTTGGATGCTGGCCATTCTGATTGGTGTGAGGTGGTATCTCGCTGTGGTTTTGATAAGCATTTACCTGATGATTAGCAACGTGGAGAATTTTTCATGTACCTGTTGGCCATCTGCATGTCTTCTTTGGAAAAGTGTCTGTTTAACTGAGGTATGTTTCCCTAAAGGGCATGTCTTCTCATGTCTAATGGGTGAAGAAGTTCCACCAGGATCTTGGGAGAAAACTCATCCTGAAAGATGTGTCTGGCTCCATAACAAATTCTCATTGGTCACAAGCAAGCATGAATGCCCCCCACCACACACATACACTTTCAGCATACGATATATACTAAAAATAGGCTAGATCCTGTGGGAAAACTTAAGAAAACAGCTTTCCAGGGAGATCATGAATGAAAAAAAGTTCTGAAAATGGTAAAATGCCAAGCTATTAGGACAATGAGAGAATAAGATATCCATTCCAGATCTGTGTCACATGGATTGAGAAGCAGGGAGACTTTAGCTCAACCAATGCAATAAATCGCCACCCCCAAGACTTGCAGCTTACACGTAATTCATGAAACAAAAACCTCACCCTCTTTCTCCCTTTTATCAGATCTATGAACATGTCACAATTCCTGAATCTCATCTTGGGCTTCAAGTGCCCTCATTCACGATGGCTATTCCCAAAATACTGGGAGGAAGCTTGGTAATGTGTTTATCTGCCCACGTATTTCCTCTAAAAATATCAAAGGCAAAACATTTTACCTGCTATTAGTTAAGTTGGTTCTATCCCATTTCCCCCACTGTTAGGTAGTGTTCAGATGGCATGGGTATTTTGGGGATCCACGTAAAAGAATCTGAGTTGGAGATTCATTTCATTTGAATTGAGTGTGATACGTTGACGTGGTAACTTTCAGTCCCTGCCACAGAGAATTCAATTATCGCCACATCCCAGTGTAGGAATGGCTTCAAGGAATATCTGCATACTCCCTTTATTATGTATATTCACAAGGAGTCATGTTATGAAATGTTGGGCAGAAGTTATATCCTAATATACCCAGATCCAGTATCTCCCAGCCCTGGAAATACACAAGTACTCAGAGAGAAACAAGGTTGGAGGTATAAAGAGGTGGAAGCTGGTCTGTAGGAAATCCTTCCAATCATTAGATATGTAAAAATGTTAGGTCACTGTGTAGTTCTCATTGTTAGCTACTCAAAATGGAATTAACTACCCACAGGAATATACAAGAAAAACACAGCATATATAATTTTACATGCTGCATACTTTCCTTGTTTAAAAATAACTCTATTAGACAGACTTCATCAAAATTCTTGCGTTTTCAGGGCACAAACCAGTGGCGGTGCTGAAAACAATGTGCAGACATAAAGTCACCTGTTTTCTGAAGCATCATCATCAACAATAGAAAAACCTTCCAATCATCAAAACCATTATCTTCCTTTTCTCTCTATGAAAAATATTACAAAACTGTTGTCCTATGGAAAAGCAATCAAGAAATACGCAGTTAAAAGTTATAAGGAAAAAGTATCCCATTGCTGTGCTGGAGAGATAATAAAGAGAACAAATGGCATCATTATTTTTTAGATTCTGTGACCTTTGTGCTATTTTGCAGCTTGTAAAAATTTGACATTTGCTGTGATTTATGTTCTCATTCTAAATAAATATCCACTTATGTAACTCATTTTCGCTCATTATCTTTATCTTATTTTCCCTAAAGAGGGCCCTGGAAATTGCATAAGTATTAGGCCTCATAGAGCCAGAATCTGCCCCTGCTCATGCAGAAGAGCATCATTCCACTGCCTACCCTATTCCTCATCTTCCTCCCATTATTGGTTCCCTCACCTCCATCCCACCCTTCACCCCAGGAGTGGGGGATGGGGTGGAACTCAGAGATATTATTACCCAATGCTTGACATTTTATAAAACTTATTAAAAATGATACTTACATTTACATGTAAAAATGGCAATGTTGAAATACCAAGCTTCATTGGAAACAGATCTAAAATGAGCACCACCCGACTCCACTAACTAACCAAGTGGCTGTTTCTGTCAACCTGGAGGCACTTTGTGTGTCCTGGACGAATTTCTTCCCAAATAACTTAACTGTGGTAGGTAGAATGACCTCTCCAAAAGATGCCCAGGTCCCGATCCCCAGAACCTGTGGATATGTGACCTTATGTGGAAAAAGGGAGTTGAAGTTGCAGATAGCATTCAGGTTGCTAACCAGCTGACCTTGAGATAGGGAGATTATCCTAGGTTATCCAGGGGGTCCAATATAATCATGAGAATCCTTAGATGTAGAAGAGAGAGGATGAGAAAGGGAGTCCAAGAAGGAGATGTGACTGCAGAAACAGTATCAGAAAGATGCTGTGTTTCTGACCGTGTAGATGGAGCGCCCACAGGTGCAGGCGTTCTCTGGAAGACGGAAAAGTCAAGGATGCGGATTCCCCCCTGGAGTCTCCAGGAAGAAAGGCAGCCTGGCCGATACCTTGATTTTAGCCCAATGAGCCCAGCATCAGAGTTCAGACTGAGAGAACTGTGAGATAATAAACGGGCACTGTTTCAAGCCACTGCGTGTGTGGTACTTGGTTACGGTAGTAATAGGAACTTCATCCACTAAATGCACGTGGGCAATGGAGACACTGAGAAATGGAACCAAGGCATTAGTCAAGATTCTTTGCATTACAGATAATAGAAAACCCATTAGAACTAATAATACAAGGAATGTATTGGCTGGCATAACAAAAAAAGCCAGATTAGATCCCATGCCAGAATGTAATTACCCAGTGGCTAAGCCTAAATCACGTGCTCCCCCCATGCCCCTCCAAACGAGGGGTAAGTCAGAATCATCTGGGTCCCCCAGTGGACGTCAGATGTTGTTGGACAGGAGGAAGAAAGAGCAAATTCTGAGACGTGACAAGCAGGGTATCTTTTCATTTCTTCTTAGCTATTTGGTGAAAGGCAGGCAGTGCACCTGACCCACACCAAATACATGAAGACAAGGCTGGAAAAAAATGGTTGAACTTGGAACACACATCTTCCAGATGATTGATTGTCTTTTTTTTACTATTTGCTCTTACCTTCACTCCACTTAAAATAGTCTGGTATTCTGCCTGAGAGGTTGATTAATATGCCTTCCAAAGCTGGTTGTCTTTAAAGGAGTCATCTGACTCCATTTCAATGTTCTTTTGTTCATTTCTGTAGCTTAAAGGCCACTAAGTCAGAGTTCCTCTTGGTTGATTCTCTCTTCCACTAAATGTTCAGTTGCTATTGTTTTATTGCAATCTATTTACAAGACATGGACAATTTTTCCCCCATGATGCCTGCAGCCGGGGGCCGTGTTTGCTTATTGCTCCTCTGTGCACCAGAACCCATCCTCGGGATTCTGCTGCCAGTGTAAGGGATTAAGGGGCTAAGTGAGTCTGACTAGAGTAGGAATCTTTCAAATGTGCTTCTCTCACCCAGCCCTTTGGAGGCAATTTTTATTTAACACACACACACACACACACACACACACATACACAGAGGCTCTTGTTACAGCTGGGCAACAAAACAATTCTGTTTCCCGAGGTCTATTCAATTTCTGTTCACACAATCTTGAAAAATAGAAAAATGCACAGGTCTCACACATGGAATTATCCAAGTATACATATTTCTATTCGTTAATAATCTGCTTTTCTCCTCTGATGGAAAGCCCCCTAAAGGAATATCTACCCTTCCGTTCTGCCACAAAACAAGCCACTCTCAGGAGGAAAAGAACAGAATCTGCTCAATTGCCTGGAAACCATGCCTGTCAGAAGTATTTTAGTTCTGGCCCAGGTGATGGTCCGCACCCTTCTTACTCTGTTCTGACCCTCCTGCAGAGAGCATTTCTATTTCTGAAGCCAGGACATCCAGGAGATTCCCAGAGGAGGAAAAAGGTACCCATCTCTAAGGGCAGCCTGTGCGATTCCTCCAGCCCTGAGCACTCCCCACAAAGGACTCAAGAATTGAGGGTCCTGACACATGACCACCAAAGCCACCCTCTTTCTGACTGGCATGAAGCCCTGCCCTTGATTTGCTCAGTTTAAGTCAACATCTTGGTCCATCGCACAAAATGGCAAAAGCAACACTTTTGTTGTTGTTGAGGATGGTCGTGAGGACTTCCTAGCACCATGCACCTTGCATATTTTAGCTCCTAAATCCCCGAATGCCCCTGAAGCAAGTACCGTTGCTATTTCTTGTTTATGCTTGAGGGAACCTAGTGCTAAAGGGCTTAAGAAATGTTCTTGTGATGACTGGGTTTCTCAGTCTCAGCACAGGTGACATTTGGGGTGGAATCATCCCTGTGCATTGTAAGATGTTGAGCTGAACCTCAGGCCTCTACCTAACTCATTCCAGTGGCAAACCCTCACCCCCAGCTGGGATGATAAAAATGTCTCCAGACATTGCCACGTGTCCCCTGGAGGACACAGTCACCCCAGTTGAGATCCCCTGCTTTACAGCATGGATAAAAAGTGGAGCCCAGAGTCAAGCTCATTTACCTAAATCTAGACCCTAAATCCTCTATCTGGTATTGGTTACTGACTCTGGATCATAATTTGTCTAAAAAACCTCTCTCTTCAACCTGCTGCCAGTAAAAGTACTGCCTTCTCTCTTTCCAGAGTCACCTTCAAAAGCTTTCTTTGCTATTCCTTTGCTGTCATTCATAATCCTTGATAACGCAGCTTCTCCCCTCACATTAAATGCCATTCTTCATGTCCGCCACACAACCTGGTATTCTGAATGCTGCCAGGCCGGCGGGTTTTCTGGGACCCTCCGTTCTTCCATGTCTCTTCTATGAGACAGATGACATAATGGAAGGAGCGTGGTCTTTGGCACTGAGGTTGCCATGCTTGCTTTGTTGGTTCCCAGCTGTGGGTAGTAAGCATGCCTCTCTGAGTATCTGCTTTCTCCACCCACAAAGTGGTAGTGAGCTGCCCTCTCTCCTCTCTTGACTTGCAGGAGACTGTATCCCCCTGGCGGCCCTCTGGCTTCTCAGTCTCTCCTCTTTGGCTCCTCTGCCCCCTCTGCTTAAGGTCTCATCCAGGAGCCCCTTCCCTCAATCCTTCTCTCCCCTCTCTCAGAAGCCATGCCCACTTCACAGCTCTGATACTGGACTCTACACCCAGCTTCTCAAGCCAGACGCTGATAGACTCACAAATGCACCCACATCCTGTCCATGCCCCGGAACTTCCCATGGTTGATCAATTACATTGATCTATAGATAACTTGAGTAAAGTAAATTTCACTTGGAGGGTGCTTGTTTACATTTGAGACCCCATGCCATGCCTGACAACCCTCAGACCAGGTGTGCACATCCCCAGTCTAAGGGGGGAGCTGTGTCTTTTGCAAGGTAAACGCCGATCACCTGGAATCATTTTTATTTTTCTAGGAACTACCTAGAGTTCTGAGGACTCCTCAGGTTCTCCTGAACCCAGGCGGCTGAGAGAACAGACAAAAGGCTGACAAGATGGCTGACCGTTCCATCAGAAGGGGAAACTCTGACCATGCATCTGGTTTCAAATTTTAATTCTTCCACATGTCACTGCCCTAAGAGTGATGGCGGCAGTGTGGTCCTGCTTCCGGGGGACCTGGTGTTCAAAACTTATGAGTGTCAAAGTGGCTGGCATAATCCTGAGCTACCTGTTTCAAGATCATTAATATCACAGTTGTCCAAATATTGGTGAGGTCCCTTTCCTTCCCTTTCTTCTTTTTCTCCCCCAGTTGCTGAAATAATAATTGGGAAAATCTTACTCGGCTCCCAAACCCTCCATTACTAACTAAAACCCATCATTTCACCTGTCTGTCACAAGAAAATTTTAAATTTAATTAGTAGGAAAACATCTATCAAACCTCGAGACCCGTACTTTCTGTGGGCCAATGTATCAGCAAAGGCTTTTGCTTGTGAATCACAGAAACCCAGCTCAATCCAAGGTCTGTAAAAATGGGGAATTAATTAGTTCACATAAATAGGAACCCCAGAGGGTGGACCAGGACCTTCCGGCACAGGGGGATACAGGGAGTTCAACTACATCTTCAGGGCTTTCTGCATCTCTACATCTGCCTCTGTCTCCCCTCTTAGACAAACAGCAAGATGATCTACAGCACTTTCAGCTTTTAGTTTCAGAGAAAAACCGAACATCTAGGAAGGGTTTCAGGGAAGCTTCTGATTGGCTCAGCTGGTTCATCCGTGAACCAATCATTGAGTCCAGGGCGGCAAATGTTAAGTATTTTTATTGACCATCCCTGGACCATGTAGCAAACCTCCGGTCTGAGATTTAAAGCTCTGTGAAGCCCACATAGAGTGTGGAAATGGAAGGTCTCCAAAGAAAAAAATTTGGTGTTGCAATGAGAATAGGAAAGAAGTGCTGGACAGTCAAAAGCAAAATATGTTCATCCCAGGCACAGATTTATATTTCTCAAATGTCTCAGACTATATACATCTTTCTGTAAGATTATTCTGTTAAAGGCCAATACACATGCACTAAGGTTGGGGTTTAAGCTTTGTCTTAAAATTTGCTGCCTCGTATCTACTGCACTCAAAGCCTTTCAGTGTTTAACTTGGTTCTTTGAACAAATCTAACCAGAACGTAATTAATTTTCAGAAGAGAGAATTCCCAGGCACTCACTCTCTCTCCATCTCCCTCTAGGGAAGGAGTTCATGTCATTCCCACTTGACTCCTTCCATTAAGGTGTCCATTAATTTCTGCCATGATGCTCATCATAATCTATTTCTGTCAAATTTCAAATTTTGTATGCTTGCTTTGTCTAGACCTGACCTATCCAATATTGTAGCCACGGGCCACATCTGGCTATATACATTTAAATTAAGTAAAATTAATCACAGTAAAACATTCAGTTTCTCAGCTATACTAGCCATACTTCAAGAATGCCATAACCCTATGTGCCTAACGGATGCATATTGGATAACATGGCTTAGAACATTTACATCATCACAGTAAATTCAATTAGACAGCACTGGTCTAGGTTGTTTCTATATGGAAGATAAGATTTCATTTTGTTACATATATAGTGCATACATATGGCCTCTTAATACAGAGTGGACACTTAAATGACCTGAAAATTATAAGGACTGACATATGTTGCTTATACACTACACATTATGAACCATTTAAAATGGACACTGAATATTAGTGTGATCAAATACTCGACTGCAATTTTTTTTGAATTTATAATTCACTATCCAGTAAGTTAAGCATTCTTTTTTCCCCCTGCCTTCATTCTGACTAAATCACAAGCTTTTTCAGCCTTCAATTCCATCACTTGTCCCTGTGTTTCATCTACATTTTGGCCAAACACCCCAATTCCCCAAGTGTGCTAGAATCTGTCCTGATTCCAAGTCTTAGGCTGTTCTCGGTGTAAAAAAAATATCTTCCACTCTTGTCTCTCATTCACCCCTGAATACCTTTTCTATGCTACCTACTAGATATTAGATATTTGCTCCAATACTTCTCTAGGCATCTGCACTAAAGAACTAATTACACATTTTTTTTTTTGCAGTTAGCCCTTTGTATGTGATCTTACTTGATAATAGCTCTTGAGGGCAGAGACCCTGTGTGTTATCCTCCCAACTCAGCCTATGTCTGTTATTCTTCCATTGTGGATAGGTTTTCAGTATCTGTTTTTATAAGTTGAAGCAAATTGGAATATAATTTAAGAGCCTCTGATCTCTGACCCTGATGTAAATATCCACTCCCTTCCCACGGCTGTTACATGCAGACTTTGCACATCTGTCATCCTGACCCATTTGCTCCTTGTCCTCTGGACACATGGTGTGGACCCTACCCTTCATAAATTCACATGTGTTGGTTACTTTCATTGGAAAACACCCTTCATTTCCCACCAGCATTCATCCCTCACTGCCAAACTCAAATCGCTTCTCTAGAAAGCTACCGGAAGCCTACTCAACCAGAACATGTTTTTCTCTGCTCCATTTTCCCACAGCATTCTGGTTCTGAATACCACGTGTAAAGTACTTATCACAGCCTGGCTTTTATTGCCACTAGTTGTGTCTAAGTCTGTCTCGCTCACTAGCTTGTGACCCTTTCAAGGACACAGACTATGTCTTGTTCATCTTTATTTTTCTCTTGTGCTTAGCACAGGGAATTACCCACAATTGACACCGGAAAGCATTTGTTGAAAGGAATTGCTGTGCAAAGAAGGACTTCCTTTCAAAGACGTGAATGAAAAAGAACAATGGCAGCATAGCTGAACAGGACACAATGAACTGAGAAGCCACCAGCTTTGATCAAAACTTTGCCCCAGGAACTCTCCAAGCTGCTCGGACGTGGTTTCCTAGCATCCGCAGGAGCATTGGACTCTAAAAAAGGAACGATGTGCTCAGGGCTGAGTGAGGAAGGAAAATACCAGCAAAGCAAAAGGCGGTGGCTCCACTCTGCAGTTTGTTCATCTGCAGCAGAGGTGACCACACAGCAGAGGGAGGCTGAAGACCTTGATGATGGAATGGCGACTATGTTCTGCGCTATAAAAATGTTTGAGTTTGGACACCTAAAAGCAATCTGTAGTCCTAGAGTTTGGTATGGGTAACATTTTAAATGACTGAGATAAAAATCCTGATCTAGTCTCAAGCATCAAGGAAAATATTAAAGTGTTCAGAATAACGGAATTGTCCATCTAGAGGGGATGGTAAATATCCTTTTCCAGGGATAGCAAATAAAAGAGACATGCCCTAGCCCTCCTTTCCCATGGCTACGGCACATAATTCTGGTTCTACTGCCCAATTATTTCTTACAGACGGAGGATATGACCTCAGAACCCTTCTCAGCATAGTGCCAACTCCACAGGAGCTGACCTGTGAGATGTGATTATTTTCCATCCCTGATCTAGTCCAACTTTCTCACTCGTGAAATGAAGAAAGTGAAGCCCAGGGAGAGGGAGGGGAATTCTCCCAGGTGAGTCAGTGAATTGGTGCCAATTTAGATCTGCATTCAGTTTAGTTAACTTCCTAGACACCAAGCTGCCTGCTTACTGTCCCTTTTTTGGCCAGGGCTCCTAAAGGACTGATGCACTCCAGGCAAAGCACGCATGCCAAAAACTCAGAGAACTTCACGGATGCACATAAAACATCTGACCCAGTGAGAAGTCATGCTATGTGTGTTCCCCTGAGTTGAGAAACAGCCCCAGTCCCCAGTCCCCATAAAATGTTTACTGGCCACCCACTCATTATCCTAAATGAAATCAGCCTTGTTCTCAATCCCTGCCATGGCCGCACAGGGTGCTCTGGGGAGGCTTCCAATCAGAAATGAGCTTCGCTGAAAAGCTCCAGGCCTCCAACTTCCCTGCCTGCTGCTGCTTCCACCTCAGGGCTGCCCAGATACAGCCTGGGGCTGCCAGAAGGCACACGGCCTGCGTGCCCGATGCTTTAATGCCTCCTCTCTCTTCCTTTTGGTGCAGATGTGTGTAGAGTTTCCCAGAGGGAAGATTTGAAAGGGCCTTTTAATAGCCTTGTTCCAGGCTCCAGAGGAGAAACTGAACCTTTCTGTGAATTCAGCATGGCCCCGTGTTTTGGCAGGACAAAGATCTCAGGTGGCCTTGCTGGCACTGGGCTCTTTGGGAATTAACCGTTTGGTCCCTGAGGATTATGAGATGTGTCCCTGAAAGAGAGAGGGAGACAGTGGAAGGGAGGAAGGGCAGACGGAGGGACAGAAGGAAGGGAATAAAACAATCACCCTGTTCAGCATCTATTCCCTGGAAACAGCCTCTTCTCTACACCTAAGTTGGACCCGTGAAAACACTACAATATATGTCATTCTGGTCTCAGTGAGGGTGTCCAGTCTGGGCTACTGAGAGGACACCCTGACATTTTTCCTGAAATTTTTATGAAAATAACCTTTACCTCTTCTCTTCTGGGGATACGTCATAGACATCTTAGAGGTGGGGGTGTCCGTGTTTTGACCACTTAGGGGGAGCCTTCTGAGAATGAATGGTACACAGAGGAAGAAGGCACAGGTTCGACACCGACGAACAGCGTTAGGTGGTCACTGGAGGCCACCTTGCTTGAACTTCACCCTCGATCAATGCAGTTACTTGGTGGTGCAATAAATATGTTTATTTGATTTAGTATGTTAGAGTTGGGTTTCTGTCACTTGCAATTTCAAGCATCTTGATTAATAAATGTGCTTATGAAAAACAAGGGTTTCAGGGCCAAAAGTAATTGTGTAACCTTGGAGCAACCAAATTAAACGCCAGAATATTTTTCTCACTAGAACAGGATTTCTCAGATAATTGAATATAATAATGCTTTCTATGACTCTCTAAGAGGGGATACAGATAGAAGCACTGCCTAGACCTCTGCTGCCATGGATTCATGGATTTCTTTTTTGTCTTACTTTAAGGCAGAACATGAAAAATTGACTTTGTTTTGGGAGATACCTTGGTCTATGACTCAATGAAAATAAGGATACTATCAGAAAGAAAAATCATGGGTAACATTAAGTCTTATGTATGAAACTAGAAATATATATATATGGTTCATTTAGGTATACTTTTATGTATTCAATTTTAAATAACATCCAATATGTGTGTTTTCTGGGAAGGAAGGTCTGGTGTTGCTTGCAAATCTCTTCTCACTATGAAATTGTGGAAAACTCATAGTCCAGTGTGAATGATTCTACTAGTAACTAGAAATTATTGAGTAAATATTATGTGCTAACCACAATGCTAAGCCCTTTAGATGCACGATTTCATTTAATCCTGGCAATAGTGCAAAGATTATATTTTATCCCCATTTTATAAGCCAAGAAACTGAGGCTTAGGGAGGGGAAGTGACTTACTAGTCATGTGCTCATTGCAGATCCAGGACTTGATCTCAGATTTGTATGATGCCCTTGCTCAAGTTCTTAATCGCTGCAATTAGAGACGTGTCTCTAATCTAAATTTGTCCTTTGCTCTTCACTGAAAGCATGTTTCTTGTCTCGTGCGGGTCTGTTTTTTTATATATAAATGTTCGTATTACAGTGGATAGAAACTTACTAGGTTCTATGGGTGAACTTTTCTCTAAGTTTAATCTATAGCACCCTCTCTCTTTCTCCTGTATCTCTAGAGAACACTTGCCACTGGGTTGCTTATAACCCTGGGAAAGTTCCCTGTGTCTTCATCTGCTGTACGAATCTGAGTGCCCCATTGGATGGACACAGAGGTATACGTCCCAGATCCTCCAGCATGGCAGGGCTCACTGCCCACAGCGGGAAGTATAGTTACCGGTCAACTCCAGCTGGCACCTCTTAAGTCTCCCCAGCTGGATAGATCCCCCCCCAGACTGAGGCCAAGCCCTCCCCAGGGCAGCCTGACTCCAGTGTCTGGTTGAGAGGATGGCATAAAGTCCTAACCGTTTCAGCCCAATAGGGACCATTCTTGGGCAGCATCCACTTAGGCCTCCTGCCTGGCCAGCCAAGGCTCTCTGGGGGCTGAGCTCTGGCTCAGCTTCCCCCTCCGCCCAATCCAGCCTTCACCCTTTCCGTTCACCAGCGTTTATTTCTTATAAACATCTTGATCTTCTGATCCCACCTCAGTGCCTGTTTTTGGAGAACCCAATCAGCAAGACCCATATGCCACTCCAGGCTATGTTATAGCAGCACATGTGAACTAAAAAGAGTCCTTTATTTTATAGGGAATGAGGGGTGTGTGTAAGGGTTGACCTGTCTATGCACAGGGTTGGCATTTAAATCAGTAAGCTTCTCCAGGAAGTCTTTTCTTAACTACCAGAGAGGGCGGAGCACCCTCTGTGCACTTACAGAGCTCCTGCTGCATACCTCTCCCACGGCCAGTCGTATTGCCAGCATCACTCTCTGCAGCCAGGCATCCTGGCTTATTACTCTGTGTGCTCAGAGGTGGCTCCTGAATTCTTGCAAGAGGATCTGCCTTCAAGAGGAGCAGCTGGGGATCATCTCAAAGCTATTTTCATAGCAAATTCTTCATTTTCTTTTTAAATACTAGGTTGTACATTCATTGGAGTTGGTTGTACCTGGGGAGCTAATCCAGATTTTGATAGGGTGAGGACGGCTAGACCCAGCCCGTCCAGAGCCACTTTTTGAAGTGTCAGCTCCATGGACACCTGGTTGGTTCATAACACACTGCTTAGCACAGTACCCGGTGTGTGACAACATTTCAATAAATCGGGGTCAACCTGAACATTTAACGAATATATCAGATTCACTTGTGTGGATGTCTTCTTTCCTGGGTCATGCCAAATCCAGGTGCTATTTGGTCCTATACACCCATCTGATTCTGACGCTAAGAAGATGCAGACCTAATCTACAAGTAAATAAACCAGGGCTGTGGATACCGATGGCTGTTAGAGCAATGTTGTAGTTCGTTTGAATACTCCTCACCCAAGTAAATCCTTGGACAGAGTAAGAGAAACAGGGGAAATCTTCTCCAAGGAATTCTATCTCAACATCAGATAATTTTTGTCTAGTGTACACAAACTATCCGAGGTAGACTTCCAAACTGGGCTTTGCAAAGAACACGATACCTGAGAAAATTTGATGAAGAACAAAGATGTTTTTAATGTGTAAGAAGACAGAGAGTCATGGGAATAGTGTGTGTGGGGGTGAGAGAGACAGAGAGCTTAAATTTACTTGTAGTTGACTTGGAATTAAATTTAAGGTACTGTTGTGTTGAAGTTGAAGTTGTTTTAAGGATATTGGCAAGGATGAAAATACTTCATTCTAAAACAAAAAGATGTGTGTATGTGTCGGTGGGGGGTATATTAAGTAAATCTTCTTGAGATTAACAAAGAAATAAATCTTTTTCTAGGACTTGTGAGCATGCCCAGTAATGAGATTATAATTGAGCCAAGCCTCCTGCTCTCAAGGGGCACAGAGGGAATGCTGGCCATAGACATGTGTGTAGACTGACACCGTGAAATGCCATGAAACAACAGGAGCAAACTGTGTGGGGAGTACAGGATTCTGTCCAGGTGCAATGAGCAGAAACAAAGAAAAATGGCTCCAGAGAGGAGGTAATGCCATGCTGAGCTTTGCAATAGGAGTCAAGGATGCCTGAGACCATAAAGGGGAGAATGAAATTCCAATTATACATCAGACTTCTGCATAATCCCTCACGTTAAAGAACTCCCAGCCCACTTCCCACAACACAGAGCATCCCTCCAAACTTCTGGTGGAGTTAGTAATACTTACTCAGCTCCATGGATAATTTTCTCTCTGGAAACACTTGGCTGGGAGATGATTATGAGAGGGTTAATGAAAAAAAGCTGCCTCAAATGCTAAACTCCTAGGTAGGTGGAGGATGGAGGGAGAGTATCCCTTAAATCTGATTTAAATTAAAAAGATGTTTGTGAAACCAAAAATAAATCTTGCTCCGGAGTGATTACCAGATGAAACATTTTACTTAGTGGATGGTGAACTGGCCCATATTTCATGCTTCCAGTCAATGTTCCCTCTTCCCATTACCTGAAGGGACTGAGTGCTAAGCTGATGAATGTTTTGTAGGCTTAAAAGACCATTTATCACCACCACAGCTAATGCCATTTTCTGAAACATAATCCGAAGGCACTTTATGAAAAGCATTTTCTGTTTGCAAGTGTCCCCACTGTCACCTTCTAGATGGCTGGTAGGGGGCCACCTGACTTCTTGCTGGTGGATGAGTATGTTGGGAGGATGCGATTTGCTGATCCTGCACCTCTTTGCTTTGGTTTAGGACCACAGGGACCTCATGTCCTTCCTCCCTGCTTGGAATCCTCCTCCTCCCCCAGGCAGGGATGCAGCTCGTGGGAACCTGTTACAATTTATATACATAAAAGGGGCATGCCTTGGAAATGCCCCGCCCTCCCTAGAAAGTCCCTTTTAGGAGAACAGGGGTGTGGGAAGAGCAGTCAGGGAGCGAGGGTGGTGCTATGTTCAGGAGGGGGCAGAGGGGAGATGGGCAGGGAACAGGGGCAGGAGGCAGAGGGGTGTCCTGTGAGCCCTACAGGTGAAGTGATCATCTGAAGCTTCTCCCCATTCTGACAGATAAAATGCAAAATCTGTCACCCACCGGCCAAGCCGACCGAGAAGGAGCAAGGCTTTTCTTTCCTGGGCCTTCTCCCGGCCTACTTTCAATGCTACATTAATCTCTCTCTGCTGAGCCAAATGATGTTCTTTGACAAGTTTTTGTAGTGATAGCAGGGAGGGTGGCAGGTAGGCACGAGTTCCCCCAGAGGAGGAGCAATTTGAGGGCAGAACTAATCTAATAACTACAGTATTGAATGCCCTCCATCTGTACCATGTTGCCCATCTTTAGCTCCACCTGAAAATCTCACATAGAATGGTTAAGATGTTGGAGTTTCATCTTTTTTTTAGGGTATAAATCCAAAAGACTCAGATTATTTTTAAAGTATATATATCATGTGTGTGTGTGTGTGTGTGTGTGTTATATATGTATATATGACATACCTATGCTAATACACACACACACACACATACATACACACACATATATATACTTGCTTGTGCTTGTATCAAAAATATATCTGCTGTATATACTTTTCCTACGAAATAAGGGAGTTGGGAAGAATCAATAAAAGAAAAAATCAGAGATTTTTGACAAGAATGCCAAGATCACTCATTGGGGAAAGAATAGTCTTCAACAAATGGTGCTGGGACAACTGGATATGGCCAGAGAATGAATCTGGGCCCCTATCTCACATCACAGAAAAAACTTAACTCAACATGGATCAAAGTACTAGGCGTAAGAGCTAAGACAATGAAACTCTTCAAAGAAAACACATATATCTTCATGAAAAATACATAAATAGGACTTGATCAAGATTAAATATGTTTGTGCATCAGAGAACACTATTGAGGAAGTGAAAAGAAAAGCCACAGAATGGGAGAAGATGCCTGCAAATCATTTATCTGATAAGGGTATTCCAAATATGCAAAGACCTCTATAAACTCAGTAAGTTAAGTAACCTAAGAAAAATGGGTGAAGCACTTGAATAGGCATTTCTTCAAAGAAGATATAAGTGATCAACAAACCACAAAATGTGCTCAATATGACTAGTTGTTAAGTAAATGTATATTAAAATCACTATGATGTACTATTGCACACACACTAAGATGTCTATAATCAGCAGACACAATTACAAATGTTGCCAAGAACGTGGAGAAACCGAAACTCCCTTGCCCTGCTGGTGGGAGTGTAAAATAGTAATACTGTTGTGGAAATCAGTTTGTCAGTTGCTCAAAAAGTTAAACTTAAGTTACCAACTGACCCAGCAATATATATACTATGTAGATGTACTCCTACATCTATATACAAAGTATACATACTCCTGTGTGTATACCCCAGAGAACTGGAAACATATGTTCACATAAAAACTTGTGCATGAATGTTCATAGCAGCATGATTCATAACAATGTAAGCATAACCCAAATGCCCATTAATGGATGAATGCAAATACAGAATACCTCGGAAGGAAGGGAGAGAAGGCTTGGAGGATATAATTTCTCAGTTCCCTTTATATGCCTAAAAACGCTCTGGAGTCCAAAAAGACCCATGTGAAGACTTATGAATCACTAAATAGCTGGATGTCATTTAGCATATGACTCAAACCTCTGAGCCTCCGTTTCTGTATCTTTGACTTGGGGATAATTCCCTTGATCTTAAAGCATCATTACAAGGATGAAGTGAGTCAGCAAATCTTCAGTGGGTCTTCCTCTGGTCAAAGTCTTCCCCAGTAATAAGACCTCACTAACCCTAGGGGACCGAATGCCACTGCCGTCAGTTAATGCAGACATGCTCAGAGAAGTCACCCTCCTGAGAGGTAAGTTGGTAACATGATGATTATCCCCTTTCCATTTCTCTCTGTGGGATCAAGGCCCTTCTGCCTGTTCAGCTGAGCCCTCCCTGGGTGACACCAGGTGCCTCCCTCATTGGCTGATGCCACAGGTCCCGTCTCCCAGTGATGTCCCATGGCAGTGTCATTTCTTTAAACATCTTTCAATCATTCATCAGATTTTTTTTTTCAGGGGAAAAAAAAAGGCCAGTTATCAGGTTTTCTCAATTTTTCTACTTCATGATCTTGATTGGGTCAAACCCTTGAAAATTATGTGAAGAGACTCAGATCAAAGTGAGTCGAATTCAGTTAGATTTAATTCTATGTAGCTTCTAGGCCCCCGTCACTAAATGCAAAGGCGTTTCATGGCAGCCCAGCAGTGGGGGGTAGAGTTACAGACATTCCCATCCTAATGAGAAACTGAGCATTGATGGGCTTACTCTCAGACGCTGGAGATGCTTCTGATTTATTAAACAGGACATCGGTGTGAAAAAGAGTCCACGGAAGCCTGCTCTTGTTAAACATAAAATTACATTAAAAGTGGAAAGTAAATCCATGTTCTAAGCAGAAGAGAGTTGGACAAAGTAGTTATAAGTGAATAAAAGAACAAAATAGGAAGATGTAACTGGATGGTGGAAGGAGGCTTTGGTGAAAAGTGTCCCATACATCGAAGCTGTCAGAGTCAGCATCACACAAGAAACAGAGAGAGTAGATTGTCCTTTGGACGTACAAAATGGAATTGAAATGCAACTGAAAACAGAACAGCAGCAGAGTCATAGAACCCGAGAATGGACTAACAGTTACCAAAGGGAAAGGGATGGGGAAGGGTGGGGGGGAGGGAGGGAGAAGGGGAAAAGGGGCATTATGATTAGCACACATAATGTAGGTGGGGCACGGGGAAGGCAGTATAGCACGGAGAAGACAAGTAGTAACTCTACATCATCTTACTATGCTGATGGACAGTGACTGTAACGGGGTATGTGGTGGGGACTTGATAATGGGGGGAATCTAGTAACCACAATGCTGCTCATGTGACTGTATATTAATGATACCAAAAAAATGGAGCTGAAGTTGCTTTCCAACGTTGTATTATGGACATTTTCAAACGTAGAGGAATGTTGAAAGTACAATGTCTAATGGTCTAAATGTCTAATACACATACCACTCAGAGCCGACAACTGCTAAAATTTGGCCAAATTCGCTTTATGTATCCCTATTTCCATATATGTATGTGCATATGTGTTTTTTTGCTGATCCTGTTGCAAGTTAAGTTGCAGACATCATGACACATCATTTCTAAATTCTTCAGCTGACATCTCAAAATCAGAACATTCTCCTACATAACCTACATAGGCTTTGAAAGTGATGGTCCATAAATCTTTCAGATCATAAAACTAAAAGAAAAATATTCATTTCACTGTCTGTGAATTGTCTTTGGTCTAGAATGACTTTGGGCAAAATACTTTCTGGCTTTGGCTTTGTGATCTCCCTGGTCTATTCGATTTGTATGATTTATTCTACAAACAGGACAGAATGCAAATCTGAGTGAACCTCCTCCCTGGGAGGGACTGGAAATAAGGTTACCCCTCCGGGGTTTAAAATACAGCATCAACACATGAAAAATTAGGTGATAGGATGCAATATCCGTCTGATGAAACTGGGTTTGAATAAATATGTTACGATAAAGTCTGAGTTCTTCAAAAGGGGTTGGTGATGGCTAAGAAAGGCAGAGCTGCAGACTCAAAGGTTAATGTCCAGCCAGGCCCTGTGCCAAGGAGATTAGATGCTAGCAAGTCAACCTAAGTAAGGAACTGGGTATCTGGACTTACTGAAGCCGAGTGTGATGACAGATGCATCTGGAGATCACAGACTGGTGGCATGAAGCAGTCAATTCCTGTATTAAAACTAAGCAAAAATCTCCCCTTGTTCTTGTTCAGAATCTCATGCTTGCCAACCGATCTTTGGAAATAACTTGGCATCTCCTGCAGCCTCTGTGGTCAGCCCCAGACAATTATCCCAAGTATTTCACAGCTCCAAGGCCATGTTTAATTCATAACTGGCTTCTGGTTTTATCACCAAGCCATCGCGTGCATTCATGCATTCATTCATTCATTCACCTAGCAGAGAACCGCTCCTATGTATGTGCTATTTTGATGACTCATTTTCCTTTGTGTAACTGATCTATAACACAAGCATTTTCCAAGGTTTAACCTTATTCTAAGGGCTTAAGGTGAATTGCCTCATTTAATCACTTCATTCCTCCAAAATGTTCTAAGATAGACAACTTTTCAGCATTTAAAAAACCTGGAAATTGAGGTTCAGAGTTAGAATCAGGACATGAATTTAGTCTGACTCTAGACTGCCAAGTCTTACCCTGTCTTATATTAAACCTGCCTAGAACAGCAATAACAAGGAATTTCTGGACCTTGACGATGGAGAGTCCCTCTCTGGACTGTGGCCAGGGTGAATTTCACCAAAACAAATTCCACTTGGTGGGAACCCAGAGAACAGGTCAGCCAGCTTTCCCAGTAAATACCTGCTCTGCTGTATGAAGGCATATCTTTATCAAATAACTCATTTGTGGAATAAAACCTTATTGGATTTCAATGATACCTAAGTGTGAATAGAGTCTTACTCAACCAGGCTTAATTATTATTTTAATGTCTCAAATAATATGCTTGAGGGTCAGCAGAAGAGTACCAGTGGGGAAAGAGAAGGGAGATTTCCTTCACCTAATTAGGCACTGACATAAGCACTCGACTAGGGTCATGGATACAAGGATATCGAAAACAGTGATTATTAAAATATCATACACATTCAGTAAGGTCATCTTGAAAGACCCCCAGCTTGGGAACATTTTGTGAACAGTTTATTTGATTCATTGTATATATTTGAAATAAAATCGCATGTTTGAAAGTAAGATTTAGTCTTATAGGCTGATCAGCCCCTGGTTGTTGTGGACTTGTATTAGTTTTCTGGGGCTGGGTAACAAATGAGCACAAACTTAGCAGCTAAAACAACTCTCATTGATCATCTCCCAGTTCAGGAGGTCAAAACTGCAGGCAAGATGTGGCTGAATTCTCTAGTCAGGTTCTCACAAAGCTGAAATCAAGGTGTCCGCTTGCTCTGAAATCTCATCTGAAGCTTTGCTGCCTCTTCCAAGCTCACTGGTTATTGGAAGAATTCAGTTCCTTGTGGCTTTTGGACGAGATCCTCAGCTCCTAGAGGTCACCCCTCTTCATAGTAACCTCCTGACCAGAGCTGTTTCCTCTCTTCCTTGGGACCTACTGAGATCCCTCACCGGATTAGACCAGGTTCACGTCATATAATCTCCCTCCTTATGACCTCAACGTCAATAGATTAGTAACCTAAATATGGAATTGATATCTTATTATAGTCACAGATTTCATCCACACTCAAGATGAGAGGATTATAGAAGGGTGTGGGGCACTGGGGCAGGAATTTGAGAGGACGTCGTGTTAGAATTCTGCCTACCACAGTTTAACACAGATTTACTCTCTGTATTCCACCTGCCACCACTCCCACTGAGACCTCTACCACCTCCCCCTCACATTTCTGGAAAGTTCTTCTGACCAGTATTTCAAGACTTCCCTCTTTGCAGGAATTCATTCAGTGCCCCCTGGTCCGTCTTTTCCTGCTCAGACACTTTCAACAGACCCTCCCTGTCATTCAATGAATACAGCCTTATCTCTCTGCAGGACAGACTCATACCATTTGCTACCTTCCTTGCCAAACTTATTTCCCCTTGCTTCTCCATGAATTATCTCTACAGTTTATATAGTTTGTGGGTTTTTAAAAAATTTTGGACATGAAATATTTAACAGGGACAAACCCAAATTCTACTCTCTTAGTGTTAGTTTAGATTGCTTAATTCAAGGTGTAGCTGATGTCCAAAAGGGAGGGGTTGCCAGAATCACCAGAATCAGTTCAGATAATACTTAATGATGGGGTAGGCTACCTATTTTCATGAACTGTTGTACACATTGGCACATCCACCTCCAATCCACAACAGAAAAAATAAAAGCTCACATTTTAAGTTATATAAAAAGAGCCCAAACCATTAGCTGTTGGGAAAATCTGACTTCATTAGCAGATGCTCAGAGAGTCCAGGTAGCAGGTTATTAGCGGTGTTCCCTCCGGGAAAGCGACTGCACAAGCTTGGACGTGCTTCCCTTCCCCAACCTACTTCTAAATTAGATTTACTCAGTTACAAATTGTATGTGTTAAGTGAGCAAAACCATTAAACAAGGAGGACTTGCTGGGCTAAATAGCTGAGCATTTAACGGTTCACCATGGCATTACCATTTTGATGGTCTATTTGATGGCAAATGGAAAAATATCAGTAGAATAGGAACCTGGTGATTTATGTACATGTTTGATGAATTACCACACGCCTGTGTAAGAAACCAGGTCCTGTTCTCATCTAATAGAATTTGAGACAGAGACACTTGACAAAAGTCAATCTGTATCAGACACAGAGGACTTCTGCTAATGACCATGAGCCCAGAACTTCCCTTTCTTCCTTGCCTGAATGTTTTGGAGAATTAAAATACTCTGGGGTCCTGGCCTTGAATGTGTTTTTCCCCCTGATCTATTTTTCAATCAGGTTGAGGAAGGTGGAGAGCCATTATTAAGAATTAGAAAGGCCATTTTTGAAGTCGCTGCTTTAACTTCTGCAACTTAAAATTGAAATAAGGCAAGTCCTGGAGGCTTCATCTACTACTCTCCTCGAACGAAGCTTCCAGCACTGGCTTTACCTTCAGCTGATTTTCCCTGAAATTGAAAAATTCAGGGAAAGAAAACACGTAACTCTGTTTTAGCCATGTGCTTCTGGGAGATTCAAGATAAATAAAGGCAGGTGGGGAATTAAACAACCCCTAACCCACCACAGTCACAGTCATTTAGAAACACCTGACTTGGTGAGGTGTTATTAGCAGGGAAATGACTCCAGGTAGGAGGACAGCTTTTCACGAATGGCTGCTTTATCACCACGGGATATGCAGAGACTCCGTGCCGGATCCCAGGGTCCCCGAGAAGCCGTATTTTGCACAGCAGCTTCGGCGAGGTGGCATGGAGGGGGCCAAATGATACCAACAACATCCAAGAAATGAGCGCTCTGTTTCTGCTTGGAGAATTCCACTTCAAGAATGGAGCCATGGGGATTTGTAGGAAGAGAGAGAGGAGGTGATGGGAACACCTAGGTCCCCAAACGAATCAGGCAGCCTCACAGAATCAGGAAAATCAGGGTTTCTACAGGTCTGCAAATTTGGGGAAAAAAAAACACATTTCTTTGGTGCCCCTGTGGTTTGAACAGCTGCAGGAAACATAAAAACAACAGACGTCAGCTACCAAGAAACTCAGTCTTTAAGGCTGAGCTCAACGGTGCGCTCCTTTGTGAAGACTCGCCCTGTCTCTGTGTGACAATGACCTTGCTTTTTGTGTCCCCACGGCAGGGTCCAGTGAAGTCACTAGCTCTGCCTTGTGAAGCCCTTGAATGTTCCTGTTACAATTATCCACTTACAGGCTGTTGTTGCTGTAGGAAAGGGTCGTGTCCTATTGTGAGACCTGATTCAGTGACTCTCCTAATGCTCGGCAGATACAAATGCCCGGGTGATTGATTGCTAGATAAACAAATGATATCACTGTTTGAAGTTAAATGTTAGCTCGTCTTAAGCTCATAGGATGCAGCAGTAACTAAGTGAAGGGATCGCCATATTCTAACTTCCCATCACCATTTATTGGAGAGCTTCGTATGTGTGCTCAGCTTTACGTATCTTATTTCCTTTCTTTCTTGCAAGGAACCTAAGTGAAGGGCACTACCACGTTTAGTCTGCAGATGTGAAAACTGAGGCATAAATAGAGATGAAGGCGGGTACTTGAGTTCAGGTAACTGGGAATTATAAAGTCAGACTGTAGATCTACTTATGGTGGTCGCCAGGCCTCACGCGCTGGACCAACTGACTTCGTGAATCTGCTAGTGCAGGATTACATCCCCGATATCAGATCACTGGCACTCAAGTCTCAGATGTTCCCTATGCAGCTGTGCACCCGGAGGAAAGCCTGTTTCCTCTCTGCAAAGTGAGCGTGGTAACAGGACGTATCTCCTGGAGCAGGAGAGAGAAACAATGACCAAGGTGTGTAAGAACTTGTTCAGTTTTCTGCCATTCTTTTACCCATTACTGTTATCATCACCAGCCACCGGTTTTCTATGTTGCTCTCTCATTAGATCATTATATTATTGTTACTTCTGGGGTGTGTACGTGTGTGTGTGTTTAAAAGCTTTACTGAGGTTTAACTTTCATACCATAAAATTCACCCATTCTAAGGTTTGGTTTTAGTTGATGTGTACAGCTGTGCAGCTACCATGTTAGAACCTTTCTATCAGCCTGAATAGCTCCCACATGCCATTTGCAGTTAACCACTGAATCCACTCCCAACCCCAGGTGACCACCAGCCTGTTTCCTGTCTGCATAGTTTTGCCTTTTCTGGAGATTTCTGCATTGATTTCCCCACCCCACCCCAAATTCCAGTCAGTCCATGTTAAACCCCTGACTTAGTTGTTAAACATACCAATTCCCAGGCTCCACCCCTGACTTCCTCATTTAGCACCAAGTTAGAGCTAGAGAATCTCATGATCAGCAAGCTATGCAGGGTACGGTAAGGTACCTGCTACGTAGAATGAGGAATCCCACCTGCAAATTCTAGGGTTGCAAAGTTGGTGAGACTGAGACAGATCACCGGGAATGGAGCCCAGGCGGCTGAGGAGAAAGGTGGAAGAGGGGGTGTGTTTTCCCGGAGTGATGATTCCAGCCATTGCTCTTCTGGAACATGTCTGTTTCTCAGAGGAGGCAGCCTGGCTGTCCTTTCTTTAGGAGGCATTCCCACTGGACCCTGAGGACAGACCTTTCTGGGCTCTCATGAATTCCTTCTCCTTAGGGAGGAAACAGCACTACCACCCTCAAGGCTGAGCTCTCCTTGAACCATCCCTAGAGACCAGACCTTATCTCAGAGCTGTTCTGCAGGGCTTGTAAGCCATCTTCTTAGATCACTGTCTTTACGGAGCCTGCAGAACTCGCAGTAAGTCTTAGCTGAATAAAGTGACACTTCCACACTCCCAGGTAGAGCCTAGCGAGTCCTCAGAGACAATGTTCTGCATCAGGGAGACTTGTGACCATAACTCAAACAGGATGGGGCCCCCCGGGATGCGGTGATTTCTCTAACCATGACACACTTACTCTGCATGCAGTCTGTAAGGGCAGAGGGCCTGGATCCCATTTCATCTGGGTCAGGACCCTAAATGCAAATGCCTATGGAGGGCAAGGATACAAAGTTGCATAGCAGGAGGAGAAGGCTGCAGGGACTTGCAGAGCGCACATCATCTAAAAAGGAGGATCCCTATCTGGTCATTGTCAATTGTCGCCATGAAGGTTGTAGTTCCAATGTTGCTCAATATCTGATTTCTTAAGACGTGCTGCAAACAAGACTTGCATGCAAATATTTTATAACTACCAATTAATTTTTTAAGTATAGCACATACAAAACATCTGCGGGCTGTCTCCAGCCCTTGGGCCATTCAGTGCATTACATGTGGACTGGGTGGTCCTTTGCACTGTTTCTTCTTTTCTCCCATAGCCAGGACTGTGTCACAGTGGAAAGGTACAGGTGATGGCTTCATACCGACTGGCATTTGAGGCCCAGCTCTGCCATTACTGTTTACATGGACCAAATCATAAACTCTTTATGCATGTCAGTACCCACATCAGAAAGCAGGAATAGGGACACCTGCTTATCCTTGGGTCAGGTGAGAATTACATGAAGTAAGGCATGTCTGATTCATAACAGCTGCTCAGTGGACCTACCTCTCTCTCCCTACTCCTTTCACTAATTCAGCAAACACCATTCAGCATCTATTGTCAACCAGGAATGGATCAAAGCACTCAATGAGAGCCAGAGATGTGTCACCTCATAGATCTTTTGTGGACATCCCACAGGAGAAACACAGGATGTCAAGCAAAGAATGCCTTCAGGATGTATCAAAGCTATGGATCTTTCATCTTAAAACAGTTGCTTGAAACTTCTGGATATAAACCCACCTCTCCTAAAATTTGATGAGAAGGTAAAATGTAAACAAGAGCAAAAGTGTTCACCTTCAGGCATCCAAGCAAGGTGAAATCACAACCTGGTGCTATAAGTATCCCCCCAAAAGCGGTCCTTCACCAGTGTGTCCTGGTGTGGCTTCCCTCTTGCCTCCACCAAGACCTCCTAGAAGCTGTCTGGTGAACATATCTCACTAATTCTCCCAATACCTGGGGAGAAGCAAACAGAATGGGCATCCTTGAATTTTCCTTCTTTTGATGGGGAAATGGAGTAAGAGTTTCTGAGTGAAACAAGGGAATGAGTATCACCATTTATGAGGGAAATGAATTGAGAGATGCATGTAAAGCTGAATATATTTCCACATGAAAATAGGATGCACCTGGGACATGAAGGAGTGAGCCCAAGATACTCAACAGAACCTGGGAGCCTATATCGAACATATTTCTAACAAAGAAGGCACTTTTCTTCTCTCCCCCAGGCTACAGCTTCAGGCTTCAGAACAAAACAGACATAATACTCGATACTCAGCCCTCAACCTGCAGCTCAGACTGTACACTCTGGCTGGAGAGGAATCAAGAAATCATCTGTCTGTTATAAGAGCAAAAGGAAGACCTGGAAAGATCTGTCTAAATGTGAGGAAGTTGAAGACAAAATTTGCAAAATAAAGCCAGGAGGAAAGGAATAAGAGAATGGCTAAACAAATAAAGGAACAAGATTCAAGGGAAAGATGAGCTCCTCTTAGAAGGGCATCTAATAGAACAGCAGAAAAAAAGGGGGACTTTTTTGTTTAGTTCAAGCATTAAATCAATTTAACTAAAAAAGTCATTATAAGTCAAAAAACTGAAATGACAAACATATAAGTGGGAGACAGCACATGCAAGGAAGGAAATGAGGAACAGAAAAAAACTGAACTGAAAAATACGCATCATTTAGACCTGATCTTAAAAAATGTCTTGTTATAAACTGGGTGGATGCATATAGAAATTCCAAAATATTCCAGCAGTCATAGAGAAGATATTAGCTGTGGGAGGCATATAAAGAGATTTAAAATAAAAAGAAGGACTGTCCTTCTAGAAAAAAAAGTCAACACATAGAACAAAAATAAAACTTTCCAAAGATATAATACAAGAAAAAATTTTCAAAATGGAAAAATTAAACTAAGTTTTACAAATAAGGGATAATGCATTTTAGAAGAAAATGTCATACCAAATGGTCTATATGAGGCACATTTTGTTTACATTATTGAAAGTAGAAGACTTTTAGAATGACTTTTTCCCAAAGTCTGTAAGGAGTCAAAGAAAATCATTTACAAAGAGTGCAATTCTGGCTGGTCTCCGATTTCTCCTAAATCAAATTTAATGCTGGGAGAAAATAGGATAATGTGTATACAAATGTGATTCCAGAATAATCCCAGCTAAGGAGTTAGTGTGTTCTAAAGGCAAAACAGCAATGTCATTGCAAAAATTGTGGCTCACTAGCATCTCCTAGACACAAAGTCAGAATATCTGGCCCCAATGCAAACCTACTGAATCAAAATCTGCATCTTAACAGGCTCCACAGATGGTTCACTTGCATTAATATGTTTGATAGCACTTATAAGAGGAATTGAAACAAAGAATTCAGGAATAAATATATTGTGGTCAAATGATTATAAACATTGTCTCTATTTCAACACAGTACTAATATTTGGCAATTATGGAAATCATGGTTACAGAACAAAGTTTAAATGTCATCTTTGGCAATGTCAAAAATAATAACAATATAAATAAAGAATTTGGAAGTTCTGAGGAAGCGAGTGTGGAGAATTTGTATTAAGAGCTTCATCTTCTATAGCAACAGCCAAATGACATCTAAAAAACAAAAGTGGCTGAAAACATAATAATGACTTCAATTTCTTAATGTTTTTGTAACATCTTTGCTTTACATTGGAGGAGCCTTTAAGGAAATCATATCCTCTGCAATAAAAAAATGTTTGTTTGAGTCTTGGCTACACTGTCAAATGCCTGCTGATTTATTTTTCCATTTTTAACTCCACGTACTATGAAATGTGTTTCTTTTCATTAAAAAAATAGTATGCTATGTTAAAGTATTTATTCTCAAATCTGCATTTTTCCTCAATACAATATTGAGTATGACAGTCACCCAATATTATTGATGGTTCTTTGGGATGATTATATGTGGGTGATTTGCAAATGTCTTTTTTCTGTATATTTTACCTAGTCTTTTTATAATGAACATGCATTTCTTTTATAAAAACAAAGCTATAAGTAACCTTAAAGGAGAAAGTAAGGACAGAAGTCCTATTTCCAGTGCAGTATGCCGCTTCCCTGGTTATAAGTTCTGTTCTCTGAGGCTTCTGGATGAATATGCTTAGTCCTGACCATTGGTGTCCAGTCTCCTGAAGCCTCATTAAAATGTAAAATCCAAGAGGCAGGTGCAGACTGTTCTTCATTATCTCTGTATATGCTTTGTGTTTAATATACGAGGTGGTACACTGTGCTCAATACCTATCTGTTAAGTGAATGAATGAATCCTGCCTTCTCCATGAAGGCATCATGATAAGCCAAGTGTCCCTTTAAGCCTTTGACCATGGTTGAACTTGGCTGACTTGAATTTTAAGTAACTAAAGGACTGCAAAGCCTGGTGACCTTTTCTCAGCAAGAATCAGGATGTGGCTAATTGAGACTAATCCATTCCTTCTAGGTGCACAGCAGCTGTAAATCTGATCCTTAGGTTTGTATGAACATGACTTTTTCATGTTTGAATGTGGCTTAATTAAGCAAAATGTCTTATGTGCGGATTCAAATCCCCGTGTAGATTAAACGACTCTGTTTCGGATCCACTCAGACTTTGAAAGTTTTTCTCAGACTGGAGCACATTGCATTACACCCTCACACCACAGGGGAATAAAATAAAAGTTCAGAGAGAGAGAGAACGACTGAGTAAGCGCACCATGTGGGACCTCTGAGACCATCAAGAACAACCTCTCATTTTACCCGTGAAATCGACTCACTGTCAAAGAAAAATAGGCCATGCAGGAGAGAGCACCTGACTCTTCCCTCCCTCGGAAGTAGACGCCACATTTAGCCTCATGGCGTGGTGCAGGAATGTGGATCAGAGCTGCATATACACTCAGTCTGGGATCCAACTTCGCCTAACAATGTGCCACGTGTCAACATGGGCAATGCTGTTCCTCATTTTGGGTCATCAGTTTGCATTCGTTTGAAAATTAAAGACTCATGTCTGGTACATACTCATCAAACTATTACTTAAGACGTGGAATACTGAATAACCAATCACAACAGAGTCCATTTACTTGGGTTTGAGCCCATAAAACATGGGAAAACTGAAATACTTGGGTTGGATCCTGGGCAAGGACTCTGATTCCTGACCACTTCCCCCCGATCATTTTTAACCAAGGTCCCTTAGAGAGTGGACATTCAGAGTGACTTCTCGGGAAAACCAGTTTTTAAGAAGCATGATTATATTATCATCATGAAAGGAATTAGAACCTCACAGCCGTGATGAAACCGTTATTTCTGTGTGAAAGTGTAATAGGATCTTGATCCACAATAAGTTTTGTTGTAAGGTTGGAAAGAGCCATGGCCAATAAAATAATTCTCCGGCAACTCTCGGGGGAGGGAGGTTTATTTCTATCTTTGTAAAATTGATCCGTGTTTTCCAGGGAGGTGACAATCAGAGGAGGATAATGCGATCCGTCGTGTTGTGCCTGTACACACGGAGGCAAGGAGGTTTAGACGGAGCTACTGACGCGTCAGAGATGGTGAGATTATAACAAGCAGAATAACCAGAGCCTAAGGCCAGGGATTCTGGAATCAGACAAAACTGTTGAATCAGGACGACCCTGGGAAACTTGGTTTAACATCTCTATTTCCTAATTTTATTTAACCCTAATAGCAAGCACTCTCTAGCTGTGTCTTTCTTCTTAGTTCCCTCAAATCAGCACTTTATCCTTATTTTGTTTTCCTTACAGTATCTATGGAAAAACAATAAACATGAGAAACAAAAACTAAAAAAGTATTAAGATTCTTATAATAGGAGTTCTTGTTCTAAAATTTCTGACCCCCTTTGAGTTGACAAAGGGAAAAAAAAAGTGGCGGAGAGCATGAATTTTGGAGACAGTCATTTGAATACTGGACTGGTCACACACTAGCCACATGACATTGGTTAAATCAAACCATTCATCTAAAATGCCTTGCTGCTGAGAGTAGGCAAGGATGTGGAGAAAAGGGAACCCTCGTACACTGTTGGTGGGCATGTAAATCGGTCCTGCCACTGTGGAAAACAATATGGAGGTTCCTCAAAACACTACAGAGAGAAATATTGTATAACCCAGCAGGGCCACTTCTAGGAATTTACCCAAAGAAATCAAAATCACTAATTTGAAAAGATATATGGACACCTATGTTTATGGCAGCATTATTTATAATAGTCAAGATATGGAAGCAACCCAAGTGCCCATCAAGAGATGCATACATAAAGAAAACGCTGTATATTCACACATTGGAATATTACTCAGCCATAAAAAGAAGGAAATCTTGCCATTTGCAACAATGTGGAGGGACCTAGAAGGTACCAGCTAAGGGAAATAAGTCAAATAGAGAAAGAAGAATACCATATGATTTTACTTAAATATGGAAACTAAAAAACAAAACAAACAAAAAAGAAGTAGACCCATAAATACTGACAACAGATTGTTGCTCTCCATAGGGGTGGGAGGCTGGGGGATGGGTGAAGTAGGTAAAGGGGATAAAGAGATACAAACTTCAAATTATAAATGAAATTAGTTACAGGAATGGAAGTACAACATACAGAATATAACCAATAATAATGTAATATCTTGATAAGTTAACAGAGAGTAACTGCACATATCATGGTGAATATCTAATAATGTATATAATTACCGAGTCACTATGTTGTACATCTGAAATCAATATAATATTGCATATCAACTATATTCCAACAACAAAGGAAAAACACAAAAGTTAAAAAAAAAAAGCAAAACCAAAAATAAATAAATTAAAAAAACTCAAATAAATGAAGAAAATAAATAAAATACCTTGCCACTGAAAATGGGGCTACATTTCATTCAGAAAGAAATTAAATAAATACTAGCTTGGGTGATACATGCATATAGCATAAGCGGTAACCAGGACATGCAAATAACTCAAATTAGGCAAACGTTGGCGTGGTGGCTTTGGGTGAGTAAATCTGGGTTTGAATATCAGCCACGTAACTTAGTTTCTGCAACCTTAGGAAATTTATATAACCCCTCTGTCTCCTTTCCTTCTAGATTATGGACAAATAAGAAAAATCTGCCTGGATTCAGTGTGGCAACACCCTCATGCAAATCCCCCACCACAAAGCACGGGGCAATGATGCTCTGGAAATGCACTGGGTTTTTGTTTACTGGACTAATGCATGTCTTTTCCCTCTTGACTTTGAGTATTTTGGAAGTGTGGATAGTGTTCAATAGTAAGGACTTAATATATATTTGTTGAATTAATTAATTAGAAGCATATGCAGGTCCTCCTTGGAATTCACCAGGAATAAACTTTCCTACTATGAGACTGTAATATTATTTTCCCCTGATGGTTGCTGGGATGCCGTTGTTAAACTCTTAAAGAGAAACCAACGGAGAGTCGCTGGAAATCTTGAGTTACACATCCCGGGGACGGACTATGACAAACATCTTAGCTGGTAACTACAGATGGCACCTCTCTCACCATAAAGGTGTCTCATCTGTTTTTCTTACCACTTCTTAGGCTATTTGCCACAATTAAGTACGGCAGCAGAAAGTCCCACAGGCTAGTTTATGTTGTGTTTAAAAAGTTAATTAAATCACCAAGTTGTTAAGTTGTTAAATTTAAAGTTAAAAAAAATTTATTAGCAAGTTTTCTCCTGATTGAAGTCAGGAGACCCATGTGTTTGATTTTCAACTTGGTCCTCTCCAGCAATAAACATTTAAAATAAAACAGTTCCATTTTATGACCAAGCCCTCTACAATTTCTTTTGTGTGATGTATTAGGAAGGGGAAAGTCCATTAAATTACAATTCATCTATGTACAAAACTTCCAAAGAACATGTTTCTCTTGGCAGGATGGAGTGAGGGGGTAGGGTGAGTTAAAACTAAACATCTGTCCAGAAGTTATTGTATGCCACTTCCTACTTTATAATCTGATCTTGTAAGATAATAGAAAACAAGATGCCTTTGCTATTCTAGCCTGGTAGGGCTTTGGAATGGAGGAATAATCTCAGTCAATAATAATCTCAGGTTTTAGGAGGCAGACAGGTCTGCCTTAATTCCTGGCTTCTCATACGTGCCTGTAGCCCATTCTGGGTCTCCAGTTTCTCTCTGATTCATTGGGATTCAATTATAATATATGCTTCATAGGATTGTGGAGGGAATTAATGCAATAATGGTATATAGCAACCACTCATATAGGCGTGAGCATAGACTCCAGCCTCCGGGGACAAAGTTCAAACACCATCTCACTCAACAGTGTGAACTCGGACAATAACTTGTCAGCTTCTTGGCCACAGGTTTCAAGTTTGTGAAGCGGGTTTGAAGACACCATGCAATGCATAGGGTTAATATGAATATTAAATGAAATAAAATGAAGTAAAATGTAATATTCTTAGAATAGCACTTGGATCAACGTAAGTTGCCTAAAAAGTAATGGTTGTTATTATTGCAGGTCACACAGAAAATGCATTCTGGTCTATCTATCTATAATGTAATATACACAGAAATATACTACTATATCTTATTTTGTAATTTAATATGTTTTATAAATACATATGTGTGTGCATATATATATGAAAGAACTAATTTAAGAGCTAATTGAAAGGGAAAAAATGAGAATAAATTTGAATCTTGAGAAGCGTCAGTTGGAACCAGTGTTAGAATAATAGAATCCACAAGGTGAAAGAGGTCTTAGAAATCATCAATTCCAGCCTACCTGCTGAATGACTTCTCCTGGCCATCCCCTGACAGGTTGTCATTGGAGCGTGATGTGGAACTCTACCTTCTGACAGCCCATAGTAGTGCTGGACAGCTCTAACTGTTGGCAGTCTCGTTCTCCTATTGATCTGACATCTGGCTCCTTTCTATGTTGGGGTTACATGGAAGATGTCTGCTCAGGCTCCTACATAATAACTCTTGAGAGAATTGAATGCAGCAGTCATGAATCCGGAGGCATCTCTTCTCTGGGCTAAAAACCCTCCATCTTTAGTGAATACATGTTCAAGATTCACTTCAAAGGTCACCACCTCTTGAAAGCATCCCATGTTCTCTTAGCCAGTCCATCATCTCTTTTACCCCAATATACTGTCATTACGTATTTCTGTTCATTTGCCTTCTCAGCTAATCTGTGACCTAGCAGGCTTATGGCTGATTCATCTCTGTATTGTGGTGGTGTATAATTACAGCTGAAAAATGGTATGGGGGTTCCTCAAAAAAATTAAAAATAGAATTGCCATATGACCTAGCAATTTTACTTCTGTATATACACCCACAAGATTTGAAGACAGGGCCTTGAAGGGATATTTGTACACCAATGTCCATACAGCAGTAGTCACCATAGCCAAAATGTGGAAGCAACCCACTTTTTGTCCATCAGCAAATGAATGGATACAGAAAATGTGGTATATGCATTCAATGGAATATTATTCAGCCTTGAAAAGGAAGAGAATCTGTTACATGCTATGACCTGGGTAAACCTTGGGGTGTCATGCTAAGTGAAATAAACCAGTCCCCCCCACCCAATAAAATACCATAATTCCACTTTTGTTCCACTAGAGCAGTCAAATTCACAGAAACAGAATTTAGAACGGTGGTCGCCAGGGGCCGGGAGGAGGGAGGGGTGTAGAGTCAGTGTTGAATGGGGACAGTTTCAGCTTTGTAAAGGCAAAAGAGCTCCGGAGAAGGCTGACAGTGGGACTGTACCACAGTATGACTGTGCTTAATGCCCTTGCACGGTATGCTAAAAAAAGGTAAAGGTGATGATTTTCATGGGATGCATATTTCACCACAATTAAAATAAAAAATACAATAATAACTGCTGCACGAGTGAATGGATAGATGAGTGTTTCAACTAAAAAGTAATACCCAATTATCTGTGCAGACACTTAGGCTGAGCTACGGAAGAGGATGACTTGATGAAGGGCAGGGCTGTTTCTGGAACTTCTCTGTGATGTGACCATTTAGACAGCCGCGTATTTTGCATCCACCCAGAGCCTGTTTTAATGAGAACAAAGATGCCTCAGGCTGATTCCAGGGCTCAGCGTAAACACCACTGTTTTTATAAACTGGCTCAGCAATACCACAGGTGTGAATACAAATACAGTCAAGTGTACTACTGGAATTAGCAGAACATGACTCGTATGGGACAGACTTTCCTCTGAATAGCTGGTGCCATCTGTATACTCTTCTACATTTATAGAGAATAACTTTCTTTAAGAGATCCAGGTTTCAATCTCAACTGCCACTAACTCAGGGTTTCCTTAAACAAGCCCTGCCATCTCTCACTGAATATCAGTTTCACCCTCTGAAGACAAGGAGTCATATTTTAATGATCATTACAAAAGAGCAGTAAGGCATAGACTTTTAAAAGCTTGGCAGAGTTGGCTCCGGTACAAGTGCCGACACTTGATAAATAGTAAAACTTGGCTGTATCACGAGTCCCTGCGAGACTCTCTGTTTTCTTCTTTAAAATGGGGATGGTCATACAGATCACCAGAGACACGGTAATAAACCCCTTACCATGACACACAGTAAGAATTCAATTTATTTTAGCCTCTGTTTTCATTATTCCTTCCTGCTCTAACATTGCTGTTTGGAAGAATGAAAGCAAGTCTATCAGTAGTTAGCTGGAGAGTCCATAGTAATCACTCAAGAGATGAAGTGATGCCTTGTTGGGTGAGGCTGTCCTGAAAGAGGGTCAGAGGGCTCCCTCTTATAGGGGGGTGCCATCGCAATTGGGTGCCACCATGGATCTTAGGACAGACATTTGGGGGCCAGGATGCACACCCCAAAATTACTCAATGGTTTTTTCAAAGACATCATAAAACACACAGCAAATTCAAACATATGTATATACATATTGTATATACATACTTCAAACATAAATACTTCAAACATATTGTATATACCTAAATTTAAATTCCTGCACTCTTTCAAGCTTGCATCATCTTGCACATAACTTAGGAATTACAGGTTTCAGAAATGGAGGAGAACATTTCCATTCACCTTGTTACAGAGCAACATTAGCCTGTTGGACTCAGGCTGCACAAGATGGATTCTCCTCTTTACCTTTTGGGGAATATACGAAGCTCTGAGGACATACTTTGTTCATCAAAAAATAAAGCAATGTATCTAACGTGTCCTAAAGTGTGGCAATCAAACATCAAGGTCTTCAATTCCTATGCAATATATCTTTGCCAATATTATCTCAAGAGTTTTAAGCCTTAAGGTTTTTTGTAATGGTAGTTCCCCCAGGAAAGGAATGCTCCTTCTTACACCTTGCCAGGAAAACCACCTCCCATTCTTGATTTCACAGAACCCAGGCATACAACACATGACCCAAAGGCCACTGGGTTTCTCTCAGTCCAACAGTGGGTAACAAACCCTTCAGTGCAAGTGGCCAGGGGAAATGCCAGGTGACTGTCACAGGTGGCTATCTCACCCTCTGCTTCGCTGGAATATCTTACACGAAGGAAATGTTCACTCTTCATTTCTGTGGACAGTCATCTGTGGCAACATGGAAGCCCGTAACTGGATTTCATTATGGAAATGATGTTGAAGAGGGCCACGGGCTCCAAAATCCATTAAACTGTTTTCTATTGCTTTACATATTCTTCTCCGATAAAAATAGCCTGATATTTGAATTTAAGAAGCCTCTGCCTAAAGGGTAACAGATGGATATTAAGAAGATTATAATAAAGAGGGGGATTATCAAGAAATAAAATGGGTGAGGGAAGGATCGTCCTTATGTGGCAGGCAGGGCAAATCTGTTTCGGGGGTGACGTGCTTTCCAGAATCTGACAACACCATCCTCATTGGCAGTAAAGCCTGGGGGTTCTGTTTGCAACTTCCTGCTCTGAAAATGTGATTTGTGTTTCAAGGTCCACTCGCCGTAGCATTTCCCACAAAGATCCTCTCCTGTCTCCTTGTGTGTGTGTTGCTCTATGTCTCCTCTCCCCAGAAAACAAAGGGACCTCCACTGACCTCTGCAACATGCCTGCCGTCCACCTGCTTTCCCACCAACTTCAACACTCCAAGGTTGGGTCAACAACGTTGATTCACATTTGCAACCAATGTTTGCCTTTGTATCCCTCTCAATGCTTTGGAATAGTTGCTCCAAAGCACCACCCCACTAGCTTTTCTTTTCTGAACAGCCGTATCAAAACCTGTAGTTTACACCTTACCAAATGCTGGTGATTACCCATGTTGTCCTCCATGGTGAGACTTGTTCTACTTGTCCATTAACTGTACCCTTCCAACATCTGGAAAATCCTTTATCCTTTCCCCTCTGACACTCCTACATTTTGTTTAGATCATTTAGAAATTTAATTCCAGAGGATCTTCAAGACAGAAACATTTGTTTCTGTTTTGAGAGTTCTTATCTGACCACAAATTATAATTCTTAGTCACAGTATCATCTACCCGTTAGTCATAATTATATAAGATCCATCGCCCATTTTTTTGGTTGAATACTTTGTCTTTTCCTGTCTGGAGATGACCGTTTGTATCTCATTTTCTCCTGGATAAAGTACTTCCTCAATCTTCAACTAATTTCTTCAAACGTGTTTTTCTCTGCTCTTGAACAAGAGTTATATTTTGGCAAGATGTAAAATACTGTAATCATTGTCCTTTTTCCCTCATGGGCTGTTTAGTGTGGTAGATGAGATATCGGGAATCTAATTCTCTGTTCCTATGCTTGTAGTTTGTTCTTTTCATCAAAAAGTGTATAAGAAATATTTTTATCTTTGAGATTTGGATATTTCACTTGGAGACTAGATATCTATAAATCTGTGTATCCTATCTGAGAAGACGTGAGTCCCCTTGATCTGACAATTCACGTTTTTCTTTAGTTCAGTTAGTTTTCTTCTTTTATTTCTGTGATTGGTTTTTCCTCAGTGTGAGACGTTTTATCCTTTAAGAATTCCAAATGTTAGCCCTTTAAGAGTTTTGGATCTTTCTGCAAGACTTTTCATTTTATATTAGAACTTTATAGCTTAGATCAAGAAACAGAATATTTACAATATACAAAAGCTACCTTAATTATCTCTATCAGTCATTAACTCCCTTCATTCCTACCAACAACAGCACAATGATAACCAATATTTTAATTTTTAACAGCATAGGTTAGTTTTTGTGCTTTATGTAAGTCAAATAATAAAATAATGGACTATTTGTGTCTGGTTTCTTCCATGCACATGGTTGTATATAGTTGCTGATCAGTTTTACCCATTACTGGATTTTATTCCCTTGCATGAATATGCCACAATTTATTTACTCATTCTACTGTTGATGGGCATGTGGGTAGTTTCTAATGTTCTCTCCGAATTTTGAAGGTAATGCTCCATTTTCTTCTGGGTTTCATTGAGGTGGATGGTAAGTTTTGTCTCAGTCTATATATTGTTCCTTGTACATAATTATATTTTTCTCTGTGGGGATGTAACATTTTTCTCTGAATAGCTGCTCTTTGATTTTTTTCACCGCAGTGTCTCGGTATGGATTTACCTTTGTCCTATTCACTGCTCAGACGTTTTCAACAGTAACAGTGGGTGTGATGCACATCACCTGTTCTCCCTAACAGGCAGTCACCTTCCATAATGACCTCCTTTGCTACATTCCTGCAAGGAATGGACCATTTTACACAACCTATAAGCAAGCAAACTCTGGCTCAAAGTCGGAAACACCTCTGTCCAATTCGGAAAGAACCTCAGTTCTCATAACTGCCATATCCTAACCATGATTTGACACATTCTTATGGGGTCATGGATCCTATGTCCTAATGTGCCCTCTGGTAGTGTAGTATGCCCCCATATGTAGAAAATAGCTAAATATACACCATAAATACAAACAAAAAATATGAAGCACACCAAGAGTTTAAAAAACAAATGTTTCAAGGCAATATGAGGCTAAATAAGGTTTACTTATTTTAACTATGAGACTTAAAACCTTTAATATATTTATGAGCTCTGAACACCCCCAAGGGAAAGATGTGAGGAATAAATAGCATGCCGCATTTTGTAAATATAGAACCCTTTTTAAGATTATGATCTGTTTATTTGTACCCAACATTTTACTATGAAAATTTGCGAACAAATAGAAAAGAAACAATTGAACAATATAATACTCATGTACTCATCACCTAGATTCTACAATTAAGACTTAGATTTGTTTTATTGTCTATCTATGCATCATTCATCAACAATCATCTATCTGTCCATCCATCTACCCATTTACTTGTCCCTTTATCCATCCATTCATCTATCTATTCACCTTCCTGACTACCTACCTGCCTATTCATCCTCCTATCCCCCTTTTTAATCCTTTTATCCATTCAACAATCTATCTTATATTTGGAGGTATTTCAGTGTAAACTGCAGCATATCAGTACTCTAAAAATGGAAACACTTCAGCATGTACATTATCATCTAGAGTTCAATATATTTTATGGTTCTCTTTTTTATAGAGGTAAACATTACATAAAGCAAAATGCACACACTTTGAGGACTTTTAAGGAATTGTGGATTTAAGTTAAAATTTTAAACTACATTTCAAATTTAAATCTTCAAACTTTTAAAGACTTTTGACACATTCATCGACCTGTATGAGCCAAGGTCATCATTCCAGAAAGTTCCCAAAGGCTCCTTCTCAGTCAGTTCCACCTCCTGCCCACTCACCCAGAGGAAACCACTTCTCTGTTTGTTTTGTTTTTTTTACCACTACACGGCAATGATCACCATTTGCAATTTTTCTCACCACCATTGGTTTTGCCTGTTCCAAAGCGAATCTGCTCTTAAACTCATAGTGTCGTTTGGAAATTCGTCCACTCACCCATGCTTGTATCTGTAGTTAGTATAGAACCTTTTATTTTGTAGTGACTCTTTGGAGCGATATGTTATGGAATACACTTTAAGGGATGCTGGGCTACCCATGTGAGGAAGAGAAGAGAACTGGCATAAAGAAAATAAGGGGTCTTCTTTCCAGTACAAAGAAGTGATAAGCCATTTTTAAGTTTGAACTAGATATAAACAATCTTTGCTTCATTGAAATGCAACATTTGATAATCTGATAACTGGAATGGGCAAGAAAGAAATGTCTACGGTTTTAACTTATGGCCTTGATTTAATTTCATTACAGGTTCACTTTCATAACTTTTTTATAACGATGCCAAATTAACGAGTGTTGCTTTTCTCAACATAACCCCTGAAAGCTTGCCTGTATCTCAAGGTTGGAGAAGAATACAATTAGCCAATGCAAGACAAAGAACTCTACAAATTGTGAAGTCCTCTATGAATGTTAGCTAGTGTTAATGACACCGATGTGAATCTTCTCTTTTCCCTTTGGACTCGGGGAACTGAACATTTCAAGAAAATGAAGGGATCAGTTACATTATGAATCACTTCGATTTCTAGATGGGAATTTGAGACCTAGAAGAGGAAATGACTAACCAGATGGGAAGGCCAGGGACCATAACTCGAGTCTCTCCAAATGTCATCTTTTTACTTCCCTCCCAATTATATCCCTCTTGGATACAAGTTTGATTTAAATCTGGTAAAAATGTCACCCAGATATAACTTGGATTTTAAATTAAGAGGACCTGGAAAAACTTTTATCTATATCTACTAGGATGACCAGCCATCCCAGTTTGCCTAAGACTGTCCAGGTTTGAGCATTAAAGCCCCATCTACCCCAGGAAAAACCCCAGATGCAGAAAACCAGACAGTTGGTCACCCCAAATCTCCCCTGGGGTCAGAGACAGCTTCATAGAAGACATCCTTATTCCTACATTTCAATCACTCTTAAAAGTTGGGCCATTACATTTTCAAAGGACAATTAAAAACCACTTCAGTCTGTTCCCTATTTTTGTACTGAGAGCAGGTGTCACTCAAAAAATGCTTCACATATCACTTGAGTATCAAACTGCCCTTATTTGGTGGTGGGGGCAGAGGGGATGGGAAAGCATGTGGTGCAATGGTTATGAGCTAAGGCATTAGACGTCCTTGACTTAACTCTCAGATCTGCTCCTTATTAGCTGCGTGAACTTGGGCAAGTCACTTGACCTCCTTAAACTTCAAATGTCTTGCCTTTAAAGCGGGGAAAATAACTTGCTATCTTGCAAGTTGTTTTGCAGATGAAATGAGATCATGTGTCAAGTGCTTAGCAAAGTGCTGGGCATGTCACGAGTATCCTGTAAAGAGTAACCCCTGTTATGGTTTAATATGCAAGCCTTTCAAGAGAAGCTTAAAGACCCAGTTGGGAACAGCTTCCACGGAGATCCTGCTCATGAACGTGTCTCAAGGTAGGACTGAGCCAGGAAGTTCACTTCCACCAAATGAAAAGCAGAAGAAAAAGCTAAACAGCAGGCATTCACCTTAGCTCTAAGGGTTAAACAAAGAGGCAACTGCTTTTACATGGGGATGTTTTTGTCACTCTTTTACTGCAAAACCTTTCATGTGCACTAAGGCTTCAGAAGTCAGGTTTCACTGAACTCGCTTTGAGACTTGAGAGCTGGCAATAGGACTTTAATTACCTCTCTCAGACACAGGGATGGTTCTTGTCTTTAAAAAAAAGAAAGAAAGAACTCACTTTTTCCCCCCTCTTTGTTCATTCCTTTTCTTTCTTTCTTTTTGCCCCGGATTGAAATCTTTTGTTCCTGGCACATTCCATATGCCAGCCTTTAATATTTAATCAGCCCTTCCTCATCAGAAGACTGCTGGCCTCATTAGATAATTAATGGTTGCCGGCATCGCATTTGCTTCAGTTAATACATCTGCAGCCAGCAATTAGCGCCTGAGTTTATTTGTTGCACTGGTTTCATTTATTGGGGAAGCAATTCCGCTTTTGATTGAAGCCACTGGGATGGACATATGTGGACAGCTTGCCCCCCTGTTCCGTGGGACCCTTTTGTTTACTGGGGTTTTTTTTGCACCAGTTTTGCAACACTGTGCATCCTAGCCCTTGCCATGAACAGTTGGTGGGAAAGAGTTCCCCTTTGTAATTTAGAAGGTAATTGGGTACTTTTGCACAGGAGAGAGTGACAGCAGAGTGACCCTCCAGCTTCCGGTGGGTGTAGGTTGGGGAGAGCGCTGCTAACTAATTCGTTCTTTTGAAAATGTGTATTAAAAAAAAAAAGACATCGATCTAAAGCTGAGGCATATTCATTCAGGAGGAATGCATGCTAAGACACGGCCTCTAATGTGCTAGGCAGCTGCCTCAAGCAAAATCTTGGTGCTTGGGGTGTGTGTCGGGTAATCTGTTCTCTTTCTCCTCTAAACTTGAATTCCACACCTTGGGCAGGATTCCACTGCAGATTCTGGTACTAAGTGGCATCACGTCATTTTCATCTGCTTTTCAGGCATGCTTTCCTGCTGACCCAAATGGCTGCTGAGTTCTGCCTGGTGATTAAAATACTGGCATTTCACCCAGATGATTTCCCGAGTCAAAACCCTGTTCCTTCCTGATGCCAGAAACTGGGGCATTAAGAACAACAGTGATGTGATATCTGAATGAAATGAGGGTAATGTTTTTTTGCAGGTCCATCAGAGAAAAGCAGGGAACAAAGGAAATAAAATTTTATGAGCAGCACTGGGGGTAGGGATGGAAATGCAGAAAGCAAGTAACAAGATTTCAAATGTGTGTCTTTTGCTGTTGTTGTTTAGGCCAGAATGACTAAATCAAGACCAATCTAAATACCTACGCCATCAATGAAAGGAAGTTACAGTGATGAGGATAACAAACATCTACTGGGCATTTTTAAGTACCAGGCATCCCGTTTAACACGTTTTGAAAAAATTGTGTCTTCTTATTTAATACCGAGGCCATCCAGGGCCCCGACTAAGGTTCAGCTTGAGAGAACCGTCTATACAGTGCCTCCAACTTCGTCAAAATCATGTGCTAAATTTTGGATTCTTCTGTCATGATACTCTAATCCTTTGAATGAGTCAAGGAAAGTCATACATGCCTCTTCAGGCCTGAACGGTAAGGCCAATATATTGATTCATCTATTTATTGTTTTTTTTTTTCAGGGTGAGTTCAGTTCTCAACCTCATGGCCAGTAAAAATGCATAAAGTGGACATCTGTCCTTACACTGCGGTGCCTCTCAAACTTCAGTGCACACACACAAGTTCTAAGGCGACCTTGTTATCATGCACTTGCCGATTGTACAGGATGGGAGCAACCTGAGACTCTGAATTTCTAAAACGATCCTGGGCAATTATCAAGGCTGGTAACGCATGGTTCTCAAACCTGGGGCACCTGTGTTCCTAAATACAAACTTCTAGGTACCATCCCAATCGATTAAACTGGTGGCTCTGGTGGGGGGTAGGGTGTTCAGGGTTCCCTCTATTTTAAAAGCTCCCCAAGTTATTTTAACATACATTCCAAACCACAAGCTTTAAAGAGAAAAATCTCAGCCAGGCAGATCAGCTGTGTGATTCACTTGGAGAAAGAGAGCTGAAGGAGGCAGATAAAACACATCCCCACTTAACAAGCAAGAATGAAGGGCTTCCCGACTATAAACCTCTGACGCGCCTGCTGGTCTTGGCCAGGCACAGGACACCGTGATAGAGAAACATGACTTACCACCTTAGCTCTGTAACAGATCTTCTGGGTGAACACGGACAAGTTGTTAAACCCCCACAGTCTCAGGGTGCTCGCCCCTAAAGCGGAGCTAACCCTCGCCTGGCTGGTGGAGGAGGAGGCCGTTGAGAAGGTCCGTGAACTGGTTCCAGGCAATGGGAGGCTCCTGCCCCATACTCTGTCCTTGGCCCATGCGCCCCAGAGATGATGCTGAGACGTCTGCACAGTGTACAGGACTGAACCCCAGAAAGGCCTCTGTGTAAACTTTCAGTATTCTGTCTGGGATGCAGAGAATTGCTCGTGTAGTTATTGCTCAGGAGAAGCCTGGTCAGAAAGCCCTGTTGCTTGTTAACCCTGCTGCCTTCCCGCCTGGAGACACCTGCCTCCTTCCAGCCCTCCTCCTCCGTGCAGGCGGCCAGTTTGTGAGTCAGCCAAGAGACTGAAGAAAGGCCTTGGGGAGATCCGCGTTGGCTACCACCTCCAGCTGGGGAGGGCTGGTCATACTCCAGATGCTTTCGGACCCCTCCGGTGAATCCAGGGAGCCCCCCCCAAACGCCGGCGGGTCCCGGACGCCCTTCCGAAAAGCCAAGCAGGGTGCAGGGGCTGGCAGATAGGTGAGGAGCGCAGGCTGGAAGGTATGGCCAGCCACTCTGCAAAGGGGGGAGGTGCGAGCCGCTGCACCTTAAGGTCCATGCACCTGTCACAAAGCCCGACGGGGACGCTTGGAGGTGGAAACTCTGGGGAAGTAACAGAGGTCACGGAGAGGATAGGACCCCCAGCGGATCCGCGAGCTGACCCCGGGGAATGGGATGCCCCTGGGCCTGTGCGCTCCGCCCACCGTTCCCATCAGGAGGGGCTTCAAGGATGTAGCAGCCTGAGGACGGCATTGAGGTCTGGACGGTGCACAGGACTGGACCCTGTGAAGGCCTTTACGCACGCCTTTGGGATTCCGGCAAGCGGGCGCAGAGAGGTGCTCGCCTTGTGAACGCCCAGGACAAGCCCGGTAAGTGTGTCCCCCTGCTTGTTAACCCCGCCGCCTCCCCTGCTGGTGAGCCCTGCCTCTTCCTCCCCTCGCTCCCAGCCCTCCGCTTACCCGCCAGTTTATAACCAACACCTGCCTTAAGAATGAAACCGATGTGTGGGTTTTCAAAGGCTAAAGGGAACTGCAGCAAAGTAAGGCACAATTATTAATAACATGTTGCCGTTGGGCAGTGCAAGCTTTCCTAAGCCGGAGCAGACCCCAAGGCGGTGACTCTGGTTAACATTCCATTCTAGGTGCCTGGAGTATGCAGTTGTGTTAAATGCAAAAGCCATGTCCATCGGATTTCATTTTTCTTATAGACTAGGAGAATAAGAAGAGACCTCAGAGTATCTTTCAGTGTAGTGTTGTTTGGGCAGCCTACAGATAAAGTTAAAATAATGTTTAAATACATACGAGAAAATGAGTGGGTTTGGGTGGTGATATAAAATTTTATTTCAAATGCATTTATTTAAATGAAAACAGTGAACACTGCTTAAAGGCTTTGTTATACATTTCTGTTATCTAACAACAGTAAGTGCAAGTGAAGTCATAAATTGATGAAGATGGGATGTAAATAGCTGCCTGCAGTTGGAAGGACCTTATTCTGATCCCCCATCATAGTGATCCACCCACGCCCTTTCTGCCCGGCTTCAGCCTCCAAATGTTGAGTGCAAATGCTCATACTTACCTTTACCAGGTTGCATCATTGACAAGACCAAGTCCTTCTATTATTTTAGGCCTGGTTTGGAGGGGCCTGGCAGGACTGCTGTGCAGTTATAAGAGGTGACTTTGGAAGGAGTTGTCCATGATGTTCTGTTAATTATTTCCAGCAATTAACAGAGTCTCTAAGCTTCAGGGACAAGGAGGGCTTTCCTACAAGGACTGCCAGCTAAACTTGCAGATCTCTTCGAGCACTAAAAGTTGATGTTTTGTCCTTAGGATTCGAGCTTTTCCATAGAATCAGCAAATTCACTTTCAGGAATTTTCCCCAGAGAAATAACCATGGAAGTGTGCAAATCCTTGCTATGAGAGGACTCATTACTATTATTAGGTTGCATTATATGAAACTGACTTGTCTGTAGGTCAAAGATGGATGAATATTAGCAATCAGATGTCTGACAATAAGCAAATTTGGGCATATTCTATTTAATAATAATACTGCAGAAATCAGCAATGAAGCTGTAGAATTAAAGGAAAGAGATATTATTAAAAAATACAACCTCTTGAGCATGACAAACAAAAGAAATAGGCTAACCGTATAAACAGGTAAACAGTATAGGTAAACAGTCCAAAGGGTATTGTTTTTATAGAATCCATTTATGTGTAGAAAAAAGGACGTAACATCATTTATATTCAAGTCATGTGGCTTTCTCAGTTTCTGCATTGGCTATCCCTGCTTCTAGTTTATTTAATAAGACTTTTAAAAGTTAACTTTAAATTAATATTTTAATAGTTATTACATCCAATTCTTAGTCAATTCTCTCTCTTTCTTTCTCCTGACTGTGTTTGGGTACTTAGTAAAGTACCCATGCTATCAATACCTGCTCTGAACTTTATCATTCTTGTTTCTTTTGTTAAAGAAACCAGAATGCTTCTCAACACATAACTCCAGCTATTTCCAATCAATCAGAACTGTTATACAAGGTGGTATTGATTTTCCTTCCCTGCTCTAGACCCTGGTAGTTAGATATTCACCCCTTGACTCCCAGCCTCACTGCCACACAGATAGCTCTAGAACTTTCTCACCTTCTTCTACACTTCTCTGAGCCTCAGATTTATACAGCTGCTAATTGAATTTCTCTATCTCGGCCACTTCTAGTAACTCAGGGTCACTGGTAGTGTGACAAACACATCCTGGATTGTTAGAGGTTTCCTGGCTGTAAAACTGAAATCTCTCAGTCTCAGCAGAACTTGGGAGGTTAGGTTGCTCTCATCACGGTTGGGGTTAGGAGGGTCACTGTGGTCAAGAGCATGAGCAGTCTGCCAAAGCAGCTGGTTGATCGGGAAGCCTGGTAACTGGGCCAAGGCCAAGGCGATGATCACCAGCCCAGTTTTGAAAGGTTGTTGAGAAATTTCCTGGAATGTCCAGGAATCCAGGGACAAGCAATCTATGACAATTCAGATTCAAATTCAGTAGTATTTGAAGAGCGGGTACTGATTTGATGGGAGGAACTTTGGCCACCAAGCTCGGAGCAGGTGATTCCTCCAGATTCGGGCCAAGGTGCCTGGGATGGTCCAGCAGATCACCCCCAGATGCTCCATGCGAGGCTGAACTCCTAGACTCTGGAGTGCATCTCCTTAGCTCTTACACTTCACTGCTTGGTTTTAGCCCCTCAGCGAACATCCAGCCGTTCCTCTCTGTGAACTTGGCACCTTATTTTCCAGAACACTTAAGTGCGCTCTGCGGTGAATGATGACCATGCTCTAAGTGAATGGTATTTTCCTCATATTCCATATGCAAAAAGTGAAAACTCTCTGATTTCTTCTTCTGAGAGGCCATTAATAGAAATCTTTAAGAAGACAGTTTCTTAGCACTGGAAATATTAAGCTGTTATTATGGCAAATGGGCTTAGTTTTACTTTCAAATGAAAATATAAATAAGTAATAAGTAAATATTAGCAATTTCAGCTCCATAATGAATAAGGCCAGGATTGGGAATGGAGTGTGCGCCCATTAGAGGGGCTGGGAAATTAACATTTGTTGGCATTCGCCTGCTTTTAGCTTTAATGTAAACTGGAGGCAATTAAGTTATGTTCAACACATTTCTCTTGTAAATATTTTCCGTTCTTGATATAGTAACCAAGATGTCTTCCAGCAGTGCCACATGAGCAAGCCCCAAACTGGGGGGAAGCCTTACCTGTCATCTGCCAGCATAAAAATAGAAAACCCAAATGCTTCAGTTATTCAGTGTTTCTCCTTATTTCCTATCCACATTATGACGATGCCGTTCGCCATTCGGCGTGCCTATTTTGTTTTGTTTTTTTAACGCTGTTGATCTCCAGGTAAATCTATAAATCCCCACTCAGAGGAACATGAATTATCCGATGCTTGAATGAAATAAAGACAAAAGCAAGCTTGCATATTGAAACTTGCAGCAAGGATCTCCAATGATAGATCCTTTCAGACTGTAACTCATTTTTTCTTTGATATCTACTACTGCTGTGAAGTCCCAGTTTATCATATAACATCACAATTTATGGGGTAACCAGACTGTGTACCGACTATAAACCCTTCATCAATGCCACCGTAAAGGGTTTATAGTCCATAAATAGAAGAGCAATATGCCCTTGCTTCCTTGCGTGGCCCACGATACAGGACTTCAGACATGTCAGCCCAGTTATTTGTTTTACCTGCTGGCTGAGTTACGGGAAAGTAAGTGGATACCTTGTTTGCCTCTGAAACCCAGAGACAATTCAGGGTCACAGGAGAGATTAGCAATGTGATGTTGGCTGGAAAGATGCAAGAGAGCATGCTTGTTCTTAGTACATCAGTAATCTATAGGTGTGAAATAAAAAATAAATCCCCAAATTCAAATAACTAGGAGCATGCTCTTTCCTCGGAAGCCAAACAACCATGTAATACCGTCATGTCTTCAATGAATGGAGATAAGTAATCTCACAGTATTTACTGTCAGTTAGTCACCTTTCTCATACACACTGCTCCGTATCAACCCTCTTTTTGGGAAGAACATTGATTTTTAGCACCTGAAAAAACTGGGCTCAAATTCTAGCTCCAGTCCTGACTGGCTGTGGGGTCTCAGGCAAGCCTCTAACTCGGATCAATGCTTTCTTCATCTATAAAGGGGAGGTCATGAGGCCAGTGTAGTTTTAATTTCTTTGGTCCTCATCATTCTGTAGGTATTAGTACTTATGATGATGGTGATGGTGATGAGGTCATGGTGATGATGGGATTATAATGGTGGAAACCAAAGCTTATTCAGTAACTTTATACCCCGGCACAGTTTTAGGTGCATTATACATATTGTCTCAATCAGTCAAGGTAACCCCGTTTAGCATATGAGAATAACGAGACTCAGTGGTTAAATGGCTTGTTCAGAGGGTATGTAACTTGTGCAGGAAGCTAGGATTTGAACCCAGCACTCTGATTCTGTAGTCCTCAGTCTTAATCATGCCCTTATGTCACCTCCCTTTAACGGGTGGTTCAGGTGTATGGTAATGATTCGTATTTTGTTTGCTGTTCTCTTATCTGCAAAATGAAGCTTTCAGTCCCTCCAAAAGCTTCTCTGGGTAATTTCAGGAGGCCCAGAACAAGGCATTTCTTCTCATTTGTATCTGTCTTGCCCACAAAGCCTGGAGCTAGAGCCTATCATGGTGTTGATATGACAAATGTGAGTAGCCCTATGCTCTTGAGGCTTCAGATCCCCTGAGGTTACAAAGCATGGCTGTTTTCACAGCACCAAAGCCGTGAGGTGGTCCTGACAGAGGCTAAGGAGAAGCCCTGCTTAGTCTCCTAGACCCCAAATCAATGCTGGTTGTGTGGCCCAATCTCACCACTCCTGGTGCCAGCAGTTTCATTGGCTTCTGGCTTAGAGCCCCCCTCTTCCTAGGCCAGGGATATGTCCATGGGGCCACATCAGGCCAAGGCCAGATCCCCATCATGCCTGCAGTGCACCAGTTCAGAATCTGGTGGAGCCTTTTAGTAACATTCCAGAATATTACAGAACAAATTGTGGAGTAAGCGAAAAACTCTCCTGGTGAAATAAATGAAAAGGCCCAATGGAAAGTGTCCTCACTTCATGAGATGCCAAAGGAGGGAGAAGGTCCCAACTTTAATTATCAGCACATTTGAATATCTTCATTCTGAATGAGACACAGAGAGGCTCAGGTGAACCCTGAGGGATTTCCAGCCAAAAGCTGGCTAATCTCCAGTTAAACAGGGCCATTATCTCTCACTCCCCTGGAGAAAGTCAAGCAGAACTGATTTGATTAACAGCAGATTAACCTCTCTAACACAGCCATCCTGGGTTTTACACCTGTCACTTTAGTATGACAATTTATATTTATTCAAAAAGCCATGAGACAGTAAATTAAACATTGCCCTAATTAGAAAAGTGTCATATGTTACAGTGGGGAAGCCACCTGATCTAATTTTCCAACGGGCCCTTTGCAAAGAACGTGTCAGTCTGGCATTCGCAAAAGCCCTCGGAACACTGACACTCCTGGGAGGAGAAAAATCCAGGCTGCTGATGCTACGTCTTCGTTTTTGAGAGGAGAGATTCAGAACTCAATCCAGTGGGCACTGATTGTGCCCCTGCAAGGTGCCTGGCAATGCTCTGCAAGCTGGGACTCAGCTGGGAACCAGAGCCCATCTCCCTGCTCTCCATGACCTCAGAATCTAGTAGGAGAGACTGACTAGAACTCTCAAGCCACGGTGACTGAGCCTGAGTTCAGAGTTAAGTGCTCAATGCTGTGAAGGCAGAAAGAAACGCACCTGGCTAATGCAGTCTTGTGGGAAAAGTGACAAAGAAATGACCCTGGAAAGCGATGTCATTTAAAATGCTCTCTGAACCTTATAGGGCCGTTTTCCAGGCTTAAAGGAGGAATGCAAAATACTGACAGTGAGCCATTTCCTGGCATTTCAGGGACTCACTGGTTAGCAGTAGTCAGCAAAATATGCCTTAGATGCACAGCGAAATTGAAGCTTTGAGGGAGGAGAGCATCAGGTCATGAAAAGCTGCGGTATCACGGTAAGAAGTCCATTTTAAAAAACCTGAGATACACCTTGCCTAGAGCAGAGCATGTAAATGTAAATAAATAGCTTGTTGAGTTTGTATGCGTGCGTCCGTGGAAGGAACCCTTGAATCCACTTGTGGAGCGGTTTCAGCTACTGATCCTTGCTCCAAACCAGTCAGCCTTCTCCCAAGGCTACTCCTCTGATCTCTGCCACCCAGGTTGTTTGGCCTGTCTTTGAACTTCACAGATATAGGACAGTGCCACTTACCTATTTTTGTGTCTGGCTTCCTTTATTTGCTCTTACTGCCGTGATATTTTCTCACATTGAGTTCTGCTTCTATTCTTGAGTATCATCCCATTCTGGGAAAGCGTAGCAATGTATCTACTCATTCTCCTGCTGATGACCATTTGGATTTTCATGGTTTTAGATATTGTGAATGCTGCCATGATCAACATTCTCGGACATTCTTCTGGGGGCAGTGTTCATTTCTGTGGCGTATGGGGAGGAGTGAAATTTTTGTGTCAGTTGCTCCTGTTATGGCCCCTGAGATCTTTCACATACAGTGTCCCATTCACTCGATGACATTTCTAGAAGACCTACTAAGGGCCTGGAGTACAGTGGTCATTGCGGAAGCACTCTCTCCTCCTGGCACTTGCTTTCTGCTACAATCTCTACTGACTATATAAACCCTAAATCATGGCTCAAGTAAATTTGCCATCATAATACCTTCAAGAGTGGGGAATAAAAATAAAATAAACCATGCATAATAAGCAATACCAATTAATAATAAAATTTCCTATAACTGACATTTTGCCCCATTAGCCTGCCTAAGCTCTCAAAGAAAATCTAGAGGTCTAAACAACAGGGGAGAAGGATTGCAGGGGAAATCATCTGACGGATATGTACTGCCCACTGCTCTGTGCCTGGATAGGATGTGGAGCAGTCTTGGTCAGACATCACGGAGAGTGTGGCATGTGCAGTCCCTGATGGGAGGGACCTGGAGCTAGTGGGGCTTGGCTCGGAACTGGCCATAATTCCTGGAAGCCAGCAGTGAAACCGAAGCGTGATGTGTGAGAGCCAGCTGACCCCCTCCTGGAGGCCCTGTGCCCCTCACTTGTAGGCTGTCCCTTCTCTTAACAGCTTTTCTGCTTGTTTCCAACCTGGAATCCTCTTGGAGGCAGGACACAGGGCCAAGCCTAGAGCCTCTTCTCCAAAGAAGAGGCTGAATTTACCCAGTGTGCCTAGTTCCCTGCCTACCTCCTCCTAAGAGCATGCTCCACAAATCCTGGAATTTGAGCTACTCTACCAGCTTTTGAAGCCTATTTCTAGGGTTAGGAGCTTAGCGAAGGACAGGGAAACAAAGGAGAAATAAAATCTATTTGCCATTTTGAATAGGAAAACCAAAACAAGTTTATTTATGTGCCAAATCAAGCAAGAGCTTCCAAGGAGATCACATAAATTCCAAGAGTTACATAGGAACTTAAGGAAACTCTACAGTCTTTTTGGTATCTCAGGAGAAGGCTGAGCTATTGATAGTATGGCTCCCCATCCACCAAAAAAATGGGACACAAAGTAGTTATCCTCTGAGAACATCCCAGCAATGCATTTCAAGACTCAAAACCCTTTTACTCTTTCATCTACTAATTCTACCTCTAGGATATATAAATATATAAGATCTTCACTGTGGCATTATTTATAATAGGAATAATCCAGCAAAACATTATGCATTCCAAATAGGTGAAACGCATCTTACGTTGGAATGTTCCTATGATGGAATATTACAGACCATTAAAATTATTTTATGAAGAATACTTAGTACATACTTATCTTATAAATTTAATTGCTGAAAAAGCAACATATAGAATGTTTTATATTTAGCATGATATATCAGTTTCATCCTTCCTGCCATTGCTGATTGGTTGATAACAGCTGCTTGGAATTCTGTGTTGGAAAAGATTCTGAGGTCTTGCCTGCCCCCCAGCAGAAATGATGAGCGAGGTCTGTGCAGCCAGAAGGACGAGCATTGTACCTGTGCCAGCAATTTGCTGTGCCAGGCTTATTCAGAATAATTTAAACCATGACACATACAATATGCATTCACACACATGCATACGTTAATGGAGAGCAGAGGCGAGGAGCAGAAACCCTGAGCAAAAAGAAGCAAAAGTTTGTTGATAAACACAAAAGCATGACTTGTTTATTTCTGTGATAAGGAAGGATTTCTGAGGTTACTATCGTGATGGTTCCTTGGATTAAATAAAGTCTAGTGTCAAGATACAAATAGATTTTATACTCACTGGAATAGCTTTCACTGCAAAAGGCAGACAATAACAAGTTTGGGGAGGAGGTGGAGAAGAGAGAACCCTGAGTTACTGATCAGAATGTAAAGTGATACAGCCACTTTGCAAAACAGTTTGGCAGTTTCTGAACAAGTTAAGCAGGAATATATCAGATGAGTCAACAATTCCATACGTAGGTGTTTACTCTAGAGAAATGGAAATGTTAGCACATGGTGGCCTCAGCAATACAGTTCACAGGAACCCCAGATTGGAAACAACCCGAATGTCTATCAGTGGGCGAGTGGGTAAACAGTGTAGTATCCCCATGCAATGGAATATTATTCAGCCATAAAAAGGAATGAAGTCCGGGAAGATGCTACAACATGGATGAACCTTAATTACACTGTGTGAAGGGAAAGAGAGAGGTCAGATGCAAAAGACTGTGTATTGTATGATTCCATTTTGTATAAAATTCTTCATAAAAGGTGGCTCTATAAAAATACAGAGTGAATAGTGGTTACCTGAGGTTGGGAAGGAAATTGAGATTAAGTCTAAAAGGCATGCAACATATTATTATGATGATGAAAATGCTCTGAAACTGGATTATAGTGATGGTCACACAACTCGGTAATTTGCTAAAAATCACTGAACTGTATAATTTAAAAAGGTGTTACTCACTGCATATAAATATGCCTCAATGAAGATGTTTTAGAAGATACAAATGGAGGGAGTAAGAGAGTGAGAACTCACAAAGGATGTTATCGGTGACCGTTTCTTGATGGTAGGATTATGGAAGATTATTTTCTTCTTCACATCTGTGTTTTCTTTGTGTGTATTTGCACATGCATTTTTTAATAATCAGGGGGGAAGCTGCCACCACCCGCCCTGTCCCCAACTCTTATCAGAATCAAGGTATCGCTGATGCAGGATTAGAGCCGCCTGCTTCATCTCCATTCCCACACTGGGTACAGTTTCACCAACAAGCCAAGGACATCTTGGTGAACACGTCAAGCATATTCACTTGGGTGTTGAAGGCCCTACTCACAGCAAACATTTTTCTCTCTTCCCCTAATAACCAGATGAAGCATTTTCACCTTTCGAGTGCTTATTTTCCAAGCTTCCAATTTCCTGGGGCCATGGCCTCCAGGTCTCATACGAAGTGTGCAGTCATGCTTCATGCTTGAGAAAAATCATGCCGTTGCTATGTAAGGTCAAGATTGTGCACCTGTTCAAATCCTCTAGAGCCCCCAGAGAAATAGCCCTGCCAAGGTTTTCTTGACATCTCAGACTTCATGTGTTAGAATTGCTTGCAGTGTCTGGTGCAATAATTTAAAGCTTGGCTGTAGGTGAAGGCCCTTCCTTAGAAGGAGGCCATTTTTCTGCTTGCTTTGGGAAAATGTCACACAATCCACTATGTTCTCACCCTATTACATTTTCTGGTCATTATAGAGCCAAGTTACATTTCCACACAGTGGGTAAAGCACAGGCCATTGCATAATGTGGTAAATAATGGCAAGTGTTAGCACTGAGCTCTTACTTTGGTCCCGGTACTGTGCCAAACATTTCATATACATTATTGCAGTTTCCCCTCATGCACTATTAATTATTACCTGTAATTTACTATCGAGACAATGGGCTTCCAGGAGGAGACATGACTCAGTTAAGTGAGGTGCAGAGCCAACTTTTGGACCGAGTTTGTAGTTTTGTTTTAATACTGCAGCACCATTATTATTTGCACTTAGGAGCGTAGGCAGAAACTCAACCAACTTGGAAATCAGAGGAGGGCAAGATTCGTACAAATCAACACACACTTGTTAATTTAAATGCCCTTTCAGGAAGTGACTCAAGAGGTTGTTCTGCAAACGTGTGGCTGACAAGAGCTGAGAATGTGCATGTCCCAACTGATTAGATAGAATGGTTTTCATCACAGTAAAATACCTCAACACTGCATCAGAGTATGAAAGGTGGTCTGCACAAGTAAATGTTTGATAATAACGCTGATGCTCTGGTATAAAAACATCTAGAAGAGGCTGGACTCTCCATATACGTGTTATTGTCCAATGGCTGTACGGTAAGATAGTTCTTTAAAGTTTTACCTTCTGGGATGTTGTTTGTGGAGATTAATTTTTTTTGTCCCTTGTTTTTTGCTCATCTCATTTAAAGTCGACCAGGTCCCCGCTGCCCGAGGAAAAGCAGGTTGTAGAAAATGGTTAGTGGGCAGCCATTTCCAGCTGGGATCCTAACATACAGTGGGTCCCAGTAGGAGATGCATGCAGCTGACTCCGGTCATGGTAAAATCCAGCGGCGCAGATTCTAGGGCGGCTAGACAATGTGAGGAAACAACAACGCCCTTTTCCACCCAACGGGTATTAAAAATTGCCTCTGTGATGCATTTATAACCCTTCTGACAAGTCAAAGGAGCAACCCTTAAGTTGTCTGAAATATACTGATTTAACTCCCGTTACCTTAAATTGATTCGCTTAAGTTTCTGTCATACGGCAGTGGGGAGACTTCTGATCAAATTAATTTCTCTAATTAAATAAGAAGAATGTATACATTTCCTGCAAAGGAATCAGTGCCCCACTGACACTATTTAATTGTATGAGTGAGATGATTTTCTTGCTGATACAAGAGCGTCCTGGGATGAGCTTGTGGACAGTGTGACCTGAAGGGACAGGTCTTCTTGGAGGAAGGCAGGTCTACAGGGTGTTCTGTTAATATGGGCTTTGGGGACACGTGTGGGGTGAGGTCTCATTTTGAGAAATGGTGTCTCCCTGGGCGCTCACCCCCATCCGCCTCTGTATCCTGCAAAGGTTGGGGGTGTGGGGACAGGCACCGGGCTCGCCCACATTTTTTGTCATCTACCTACCTCTGCAGCAGCCGACAAATGGACCACGGCTGTGTTTTCGACATTAGAAGGATTTCTATCTTCGGGTTTCTGCTTTTCACTCTCATGTACTAGAGGAATAAATACTGTTGGAACATAATAAAAATGCTTCCAGTCCCCTGAAGCTAAGAAAGCGTTTTAATGTAGTGAGTGATGTTGCAAAACCTTCTTTATCAAGAAACATGAAGGAAAAGCATTTCAAATACTGGCTGCGAACACAGACTGCTATGTTAGAGAGACCTCTCCAGAGGTGGTCAGGAAGGGGCTTGCCCGGAAAAGAGCGTTCACATCCTCTCCAGGAGCAGTTTCAGCCTGAAGAGGCACGGGCTCTGCACGAGCTGGCCCTCACCCTCTCTCCAGCCTCATCTCTTGCCACACGTTTTACCGCTAAGCCAAGCTGATGGAATTTCAGGTTCCCAAATAGACTGCTGCTGCTTGCCTCCGTGCACTTGTTCACATGCATTTCTGTGCGTCTTTGTGCATTTCTTCCTGCCTGGTGTCCCTTTTTCCTCTTCTTCTTTCTTATTCTCATGCTTCAAGACTCATGTCAGATGTCTGCCCCTAGAGAATTGCTCTGAGCCCTCAGTCACCGGGTGTCGCCCTCTTTCTGTATGTGCCCATATCCACCTTGCATTTTCCTCTGACAAATATTTTATATCAATATATATCAGTATATCCAAACCGATAACATCTTTACACTTCTTTCCCTCTCCTTAAGTGGAGTCAGGGGTAATCCATATAAACTAAGAAAAGAGTGGGGGAAACTTAAACCTTTTACTTACCTGAGGGAAGGATCATGCAGGTCCAGAAGGCTACAAAAGCTTGAAGCCAACTGAGGGTAACATGGTGGTTGCCAGAGGCACCAATGGGGAGACAGTGGCCCAAGGATACAGACTCTCAGTTATAAGACTAGTAAGTCCTGGGGACCTACGTACAGCACGGTGGTGGCTGTTAACAATAATGTGTTGTACACTTGAAATTTGCTAGGAGTAGATCTCAAGAGCTCTCACTACATTCGCACACACACCATGAGGCGATGGACACACCTTAAATTAACACAATTTTCATTTGTCAGCCATACCTCAATAAAGCTGGAAAAAAATTTGAAAGTAGAAGAAAAAATCTTTTAAATGGAATTGATTCCAAACCAAACTGCTGAACTATAAAACCAAGTCCAACAATCCTGAACTCAGTGGGGGGTCACCTAGGCAGAGATCTAGGTACCCGATGCCTTCACCGGCGGACGATTGGAACGATATGTCCCCAGTTCCTTCAGTTACAAGGGAGTCCCATCTTCTTGTCCTTTAATGTTTAAATAAAGTCATGTCCAACTTCCATTCCAGTGTAAGTTAGGAAGCTCAGTCTTGAGCTTCTTCTCAATATTTCAAGGGATTCAGAGATGGAGTGTTATACTTTTTAAAATTCCTCTCAAGAGTTTCTCATCTAAGCTCCATTTTTCTTATTAACTATAAAGTTCTGTACTGGAAATTCTCCCATCATAGTTTTTCTCAGGAGGTGAAATGGTAAAATGGAAAGAGACTGAGTTGTGAGGTCAACACACTGAATCCCAAGCTAGGCAACTGGGTCAAGTTTTGGTTCACTAAACAGAGCAAGAAGTCAAGAAACAAAATGTAAAGTGGGACAATGATGGTATAATTGTTCTCCCCTGCAATGTGGTTTTGTAAAGATTAAATGAATCAATATATGGGGAGCGTTCAGAACAGTGCTTGAGCATAGTAAGCTCTTCTACACATTATCAACTGTTGCGGTAAGCCAGTGCCAAGGGTTGAGTGGGGTACAGGAGACCTCAAGATGGAAAACATGAGGACACTGGGAATAATGGGGGGATATTTCCTATTCTGCTATTTAAGGCTTAGCCTAAAGTGCTATTGATGAAGTGACTCTTGTGTAATGAGAATAATAAATACTAAAAGGATAATGAGCTCGGAACATTCCTGAAAAAAAAAAAGCACCATTTGTTTGCTCAATTATTTGCAATTGCTTATGTAGTTCTTACAGATTATGAATTAGGTCTACTGTTTCAAGCATAGTGCTACATATGTGTGTGTGTGTGCTTCCATTTGTCTTCTGCTGAAGATAATGATGGGGACAGTACCACTTCTTGAATTAAGGCTGTATTTCTGGACTAAGTGAACAGAACTTAGGCGAAGCCCAAGAACATGACTTGAAACACAGTAGGAACTTGATACCTACTGTTTGTTCTCATGTGCCAGTAATTTGTGATTCGTCTGGATCTTATGCATTTTGACTTTCCTTGAAACTATGCCTACTGGATCAGAAATTCTGGAGGAGGTCCCAGCGATCTGTTTTTCACTATCCCTCCTGGTGACCCATGCACCCTCCAGTGAGAGCCTGCATTCTGGGGAAGTGATATTGGAAACTATCCATTATGCAGCCAGCAGAGAAAACACCACCACAAACAACAGAAAATGAGAGACTTAACATTGGGAAGTATAATCAGTGACTGGAGTTATCCAAGTCCTACACTGAGTATAACCAGGGATAGAAAGATAGTATCAATTGTGAGATGTATGACATGATCATGTTTAGGAAAAAATTCTATTATTATTCCAAATTGTGAAACCAACACCATTTATTTTAGAAAACAGAAAAACAAGAAAACAGGAAATAAACTTGTCTAAATCCTGCTACTCATGCAAAATGATTTAAAATATTTTTTCTGGATTCTTTGCTTTCAGTCTTAACTGTGTGTGTGTGGGGGGGGGGGGTTGTGTTCACTATGAATGATAATATCAAATTTTATATTTTTCCTATTCTGATTTGCACATCTGCATCTGGTCATTGTTCTCCATGATGTTTTTAATCAACTTTGAGTTGGGATTTACCTACATAAATGCACCTAGCCTATGCATACATTTCAGGAGTTTTACATACATATACATGCATGTAACCACCACCATGATCAATATCTAGACATTTTCATAACCACCATGATTTCACCTGTGACCTTCTTAGTAATCCCCCCATAACTGATAGTTTCTGGTGTCACTTCCACAACTGTTAGGTAACAACTGATCTGCTTTTTGTCAGCAGAAATTACATTTGTCTGAGTTTCACATAAATGGATTCCTCTTGTTTGTAAGTCTTTTGTATCAGCTGAATGTTTTGATATTTCTGTTTGTCTGTAGTTCATTCCATTTCTATAGCTGTATAGTATTTCACTGCTTGGATATACCCAATCTTGTTTATCCCTTTGTCTCTTCAAGGACCATTGGGGTGTTTCTAGCTTTAGAATATTATGAACAGAAGTGCTATGAATGTTCACGTGCAAGTCTAATGTGTGGACATATATTTTCATTTCTTTCAGATGATTTCTAAGAGTGGAATTGTTGGCTCATATAATAAGTTTATGTTTAATTTTGTAAGAAAGACACCTCAAAAATGTTTTCCAGATATTATACCACTTTTCATTCTCTGAGACTTTCAATTGCTCTACATCCTTTCCAACTATTGGTGTTGTCAGAGTTTTTAATTTTATCCATGCTGTTAGTATGTAAGATATCTTATTGTGGTTTGATTTTCATTTCCCTGATAGGTAATAATAATGACCATTTCTCATGTGCTTAGTGGTCAACTCTAGATCCTCTTGGTGAAGGATCTGTTCAAAACGTTTGCCTATGTTTTATTGGGTTACTTATTATTGGATGGATAGATAGATAGTAGATAGATAGATAGATAGATAGATTGATAGATAATCTGACAAAGACATATATGCATATATTCAAATATACCTGACGTATATTCCCTCAGTCACTGACTTGCTTTTTCATTCTATTAGCTGTATCTATTAAACACATAAGATTTCAAGACTGATGAAGTCTAATTTATCCTTGTTCTTCATTTATGGTTCATGCTTTCTGCATCCTAAGAAATCTTGTTTACCTCAAAGCCATAATAAATTATCCTATCTTCTCTTCTAGAAAGTTTGTAATGTTAACTTTTAGGTTCTGGCATATGATCCCCTTTCAGTTAATTTTTTTTTTTTTTACATTTGTCAGATAAATTCTTTTTTTATTTTTATTTTTATTTTGGTATCATTAATCTACAATTACAGAAAGAACATTATGTTTACTAGGTTCCCCCCTTCACCAATTCCCCCCCACATCCCCATTCACAGTCACTGTCCATCAACATAGTAAGATGCTGTAAAATCACTACTTGTCTTCTCTGTGTTGCGCAGCCCTCCCCGTGCCCCCCATGCACTATACATGCTAATCGTAATGCCCTCTTTCTTTTTCCCCACCCTTATCCCTCCCTTCCCTCCCATCGTCCCCAGTCCCTTTCCCTTTGGTAACTATTAGTCCATTCTTGGGTTCTGTGATTCTGCTGCTGTTTTGTTCCTTCAGTTTTCCTTTAATCTTATACTCCACATTTGAGTGAAATCATTTGGTACTTGTCCTTCCCCGCTTGGCTTATTTCACTGAGCATAATACCCTCTAGCTCCATCCATGTTGTTGCGAATGGTAGGATCTGTTTTTTTCTTACGGCTGCATAATATTCCATTGTGTATATGTACCACATCTTCTTTATCCATTTATCTACTGATGGACATTTAGGTTGCTTCCATATCTTGGCTATTGTAAACATTGCAGCAATAAACATAGGGGTGCATCTGTCTTTTTCAAACTGCAGTGCCGCATTCTTAGGGTAAATTTCTAGAAGTGGAATTCCTGGGTCAAATGGTATTTCTATTTTGAGCATTCTGAGGAACCTCCATACTGCTTTCCACAATGGTTGAACTAATTTACATTCCCACCAGCAGTGTAGGAAGGTTCCCCTTTCTCCGCAACCTCGCCAACATTTGTTGTTGTTTGTCTTTTCAATGATGGCAATCCTTACTGGTGTGAGGTGATATCTCATTGTGGTTTTAATTTGCATTTCTCTGATGATTAGCGATGTGGAGCATCTTTTCATGTGTCTGTTGGCCATCTGGATTTCTTCTTTAGAGAACTGTCTGTTCAGCTCCTCTGCCTATTTTTTAATTGGATTATTTGCTTTTTGTTTGTTGAGGTGTATGAGCTCTTTATATATTTTGGATGTTAATCCTTTATTGGATCTGTCATTTAGGAATATGTTCTCCCATATTGTAGGATGCCTTTTTGTTCTATTGATGGTGTCCTTTGCTGTAGAGAAGCTTTTTAGCTTGATATAGTCCCACTTGTTCATTTTTGCTTTTGTTTCCCTTGCCCAAGGAGATATGTTCATGAAGAAGTCACTCATGTTTATGTCCATGAGATTTTTGCCTATGTTTTTTTCTAAGAGTTTTATGATTTCATGACTTACATTCAGGTCTTTGATCCATTTGGAGTTTACTTTTGTGTATGGGGTTAGACAGTGATCCAGTTTCATTCTCTTACATATAGCTTTTTTGCCAGCACCATCTGTTGAACAGACTGTCATTTCCCCATTGTATGTCCATGACTCCTTTATCAAATATTAATTGACCATATATGTTTGGGTTAATGTCTGGAGTCTCTATTCTTTTCCACTGGTCTGTGGCTCTGTTCTTGTGCCAGTACCAAATTGTCTTGATTAATGTGGCTTTGTAGTAGAGCTTGAAGTTGGGGGGTGAGACCCCCCTTTATTCTTCCTTTTCAGGATTGCATTGGCTATTTGGGGTCTTTGACGGTTCCATATGAGTTTTTGAACTATTTGTTCCAGTTCATTGAAGAATGCTGTTGGTAATTTGATAGGGATTGCATCGAATCTGTATATTGCTTTGGGCAGGATGGCCATTTTGACAATATTAATTCTTCCTAGCCAGGAGCATAGGATGAGTTTCCATTTGTTAGTGACCTCTTTAAATTCTCTTAAGAGTGTCTTGTAGTTTTCAGGGTATAGGTCTTTCATTTCCTTGGTTAGGTTTATTCCTAGGTATTTTATTCTTTTTGATGCAATTGTGAGTGGAATTGTTTTCCTGATTTCTCTTTCTATTAGTTCATTGTTAGTGTATAGGGAAGCTACAGATTTCTGTGTGTTAATTTTGTATCCTGCAACTTTGCTGTATTTTGATATCAGTTCTAATAGTTTTGGAGTGGAGTCTTTGGGGTTTTTTATATACAATATCATTTCATCTGCAAATAGTGACAGATTAACTTCTTCTTTACCAATCTGGATTCCTTGTATTTCTTTGTTCTGTCTGATTGCCATGGCTAGAACCTCCAGTACCACGTTGAATAACAGCGGGGAGAGTGAGCATCCCTGTTTTGTTCCTGATCTCAGAGGAAAAGCTTTCAGCCTCTCGCTGTTCAGTATGATGTTGGCTGTGGGTTTATCATATATGGCCTTTAGTATGTTGAGGTACTTGCCCTCTATGCCCATTTTGTTAACAGTTTTTATCATGAATGGATGTTGAATTTTGTCAAATGCTTTTTCAGCATCTATGGAGATGATCATGTGGTTTTTGTCCTTCTTTTTGCTGATGTGGTAGATGATGTTGATGTATTTTCGAATGTTGTACCATCCTTACATCCCTGGGATGAATCCCACTTGGTCATGGTGTATGATCCTCTTGATGTATTTTTGAATTCAGTTTGCTAATATTTTGTTGAGTATTTTTGCATCTACGTTCATCAGGGATATTGGCCTGTAGTTTTCTTTTTTGGTGGGGTCTTTGCCTGGTTTTGGTATTAGGGTGATGTTGGCTTCATAGAATGAGTTTGGGAGTATTCCATCCTCTTCTATTTTTTGGAAAACTTTAAGGAGAATGGTTGTTATGTCTTCTCTGTATGTTTGATAAAATTTTGAGGTAAATCCATCTGGCCCGGGGGTTTTGTTCTTGGGTAGTTTTTTGATTACCGATTCAATTGGTCTGTTTAGATTTTCTGTTTCTTTCTGGGTCAGTCTTGGAAGGTTGTATTTTTCTAAGAAGTTGTCCATTCCTCCTAGGTTTTCCAGCTTGTTAGCATATAGGTTTTCATAGTATTCTCTAATAATTCTTTGTATTTCTGTGGGGTCCATCGTGATTTTTCCTTTCTCATTCCTAATTCTGTTGATGTGTGTTGACTCTCTTTTTCTCTTAATAAGTCTGGCTAGATGCTTATCTATTTTGTTTATTTTCTCAAAGAACCAGCTCTTGGTTTCACTGATTTTTTCTATTGTTTTATTCTTCTCAATTTTATTTATTTCTTCTCTGATCTTTATTATGTCCTTCCTTCTGCTGACCTTAGGCCTCATTTGTTCTTCTTTTTCCAATTTCGATAATTGTGACATTAGACTATTCATTTGGGATTGTTCTTCCTTCCTTAAATATGCTTGGATTGCTATATACTTTCCTCTTAAGACTGCTTTTGCTGTGTCCCACAGAAGTTGGGGCTTTGTGTTATTGTTGTCATTTGTTTCCATATATTGCTGGATCTCCATTTTAATTTGGTCATTGATCCATTGATTATTTAGGAGCATGTTGTTAAGCCTCCATGTGTTTGTGAGCCTTTTTGCTTTCTTTGTACAATTTATTTCTAGTTTTATACCTTTGTGGTCTGAATAGTTGGTTGGTAGTATTTCAATCTTTTGGAATTTACTGAGGTTCTTTTTGTGGGCTAGTATGTGGTCTATTCTGGAGAATGTTCCATGTGCACTTGAGAAGAATGTGTATCCTGTTGCTTTTGGATGTAGAGTTCTATAGATGTCTATTAGGCCCATCTGTTCTAGCATGTTGTTCAGTGCCTCTGTGTCCTTACTTATTTTCTGTATGGTGGATCTGTCCTTTGGGGTGAGTGGTGTGTTGAAGTCTCCTAAAATGAATGCATTGCATTCTATTTCCTCCTTTAATTCTGTTAGTATTTGTTTCACATATATTGGTGCTCCTGTATTGGGTGAATATATGTTTATAATGGTTATATCCTCTTCTTGGACTGAGCCCTTTATCATTATGTAATGTCCTTCTTTATCTCTTGTTGCTTTCTTTATTTTGAGGTCTATTTTGTCTGATACTAGTATTGCAACACCTGCTTTTTTCTCTCTGTTGTTTGCATGAAATATCTTTTTTCCATCCCTTGACTTTAAGTCTGTGCATGTCTTTGGTTTTGAGGTGAGTCTCTTGTAAGCAGCATATAGATGGGTCTTGCTTTTTTATCCATTCTATTACTCTGTGTCTTTTGATTGGTGCATTCAGTCCATTTACATTTAGGGTGATTATTGAAAGATATGTACTTATTGCCATTGCAGGCTTTAGATTTGTGGTTACCAAAGGTTCAAGGTTAGCTTGTTTACTACCTTACTGTCTGACCTCACTCACTTATTGAGCTGCTATAAACACAGTCTGATGATTATTTCTTTCCCTTCTTTTTCCTCCTCCTCCAATCTTCATATGTTGGGTGTTTTGTTCTGTGCCCCTTTTAGGAGTGCTCCCATCTAGAGCAGTCCCTCTAAGATACCCTGTAGAGGTGGTTTATGGGAGGCAAATTCCTCAACTTTTGCTTATCTGGGAATTGTTTAATCCCTCCTTCATATTTAAATGATAATCATGCTGGATACAGTATCCTTGGTTCAAGGCCCTTCTGTTTCATTGCATTAAATATATCATGCCATTCTCTTCTGGTCTGTAAGGTTTCTATTGAGAAGTCTGATGATAGCCTGATGGGATTTCCTTTGTAGGTGACCTTTTTACTCTCTCTGGCTCCCTTTAATACTCTGTCCCTGTCCTTGATCTTTGCCATTTTAATTATTATGTGTCTTGGTGTTGACCTCTTTGGATCCCGTCTCTCGGGAGTTCTGTGTGCCTCCGTAGTCTGAGCAACTATTTCCTTCCCCAGTTTGAGGAAATTCTCAGCAATGATTTCTTCAAAGACACTTTCTATCCCTTTTTCTCTCTCTTCTTCCTCTGGTACCCCTATAATGCAGATATTGTTCCTTTTGGATTGGTCACACAGTTCTCTTAATATTGTTTCATTCCTGGAGGTCCTTTTATCTCTCTCTGCATCAGCTTCTATGTGTTCCTGTTCTCTGGTTTGTATCCCATCAATGGCCTCTTGCATCTTATCCATTCTGCTTATAAATCCTTCCAGAGTTTGTTTCACTTCTGTAATCTCCCTCCGGACATCTGTGATCTCCCTCCAGACGTCTGTAATCTCCCTCTGGACTTCATCCCTTAGCTCTTGCATATTTCTCGGCAGCTCTGTCAGCATGTTTATGATTTTTATTTTGAAGTCTTTTTCAGGGAGACTGGTTAGGTCTGCCTCTGCAGATCCTTTCTCAGGTGTAACTATCTTGGTCTGGACCAGATTTTTTTGTCTTTTCATGGTGATAGCGGTGGCTGTAGGCAGGTTGCGGTGTGTCAGCTGGGAGAAGAAAGTCCTTTCCTGCTTGCTGGATGCCTTGCCCTTCTCCGCCGCTTGTGACAGCTACCTGCACTCCTGGAGCAGCCAGCAGGTTAGTCCCCTAAGCTGCTGTGGGCGGGGTGTCTGTCAGAGCAGTGCGCAGCCCTGTGGGGAGTGGCAGGCATGCCAGGTGCACTCCTCCGTGCTAGCGGTGACCCTGCCGGACAGCTGTGTGGCAGCAGTGGCCTTTGGGTCTGGCCCGGGCGGCTGTGTGTTCGGCTGGGATTCCGTTCAGCTGCTGGGAGCCCACCTGCTCCCTCTGGCTCCGCTGCCGGTGTGCGCAGGGCTTTTCTGCACAGGCTTCTACTGGGCTCTGGCTTCACTGCCACCAGTGCGTGCGAGCTGTGCCCGGGCTGCTCGGTCGTGCCGCTGCAGGCTAGCCCTGCAGCGCATGGATCTGCTCTTGGTTCCTTCTAGCGCTTCCTCCCCCAGCTCGTGCTCCTACTCTCCTGCTACTGGGCCTGTGTGTCAGGGTCCGTGCCAGTTGGAGGAATGACTGGCAGGCTGCCTAGTCCTGTGAGGGGCTTCAGAGCTGCACTGCCTCTGTGTAGGGTGCCTAAGTTTTCCCGGTATTCCCAGCTGCCGGGACAACTTCGTCCAGCTATGGGGTCCCTGTCTCTTTAAGACTTGCAGAAAGCACTTGCTTTTCTTTTGTCTCAGGGGCGCCAGTTGTGGGGACCTGCCCACAGGTTTTGCTTTTCCATTTTTCTAATATCCAGCAGCCCATGCACCTTGTGTCTGCGTTCTGGGCGCAGGTTTCTAGAGCTGCTTGTTTAGCAGTCCTGGGCTTTCACTCCCTCCCCGTTCTGACTCCTTTCTTCCCACCAGGTTTTGGGGTGGGGAAGCATTTGGGTCCCACCTGGCCATGGCTTGTATCTTACCCCCTTCATGTGATGCTGAGTTCTCTCAGATGTAGATGTATCCTGGTTGTTGTACTGCATCCACTGGTGTCTCTTTTATGAATAGTTGTATTTATTGTATTTTTATAAATATATATGTTTTGGGGAGGAGATTTCCTCTGAACTACTCACACTGCCATCTTCCCGTGATACCTCAGTTAATTTTTATTTAGTACAAAATTCATCTTTTTCCAAATGGATATCCAGTTGTTCCAGTAACATTTATTGAAACTATTATCTTTTCCCACACTGAATTACCTCAGTACATTTGTTGAAAATCAGTTGATATGCACTATATTTATGGATGTTCTACTTGAGTCCTTTGGCCTATGTCCTCATCCATACAGTAGTTTCTGTTCCATTTTTATTTCTATTCACTGCCTCAATTATTATAGCTTCATAGGAAGTCTAAGCAGTGCAAATCTTCTGTTTTGTTCATCTCCAAAATTGTTTAGGTTATTGTAGTTGCTCTGAATTTCCACATAAATTTGAGAATTGACTTGTCAGTTTCTCTGAAAATTCTGCTAGGGCTGGGGTTATATTATTACTGAAACTATATATTCAAATGCCTTTAGATTTGTTGAGACTTGTTTTTATTGTCCAGCCTTCCTGGAGCAAGTATTGGAACATCTTAACTTCAGAGAAACTCAGCTTTATTACTAAGTCATGATGCCTCTGGAATCTTCACAGAATGCCCCAGATAATGACCAAAGACTCTCCATTTTTTCTGATTAAAGCTTAAACATCTCACACTGTACAACCTCTGGCTGCTGCTGGTCTCAGTTCCCCTATTGTTTGCCCAGCCTTTTGTAACTTTGATCCGTGCATATGTGGCATCACGCTCAGCCGAGATTCAAAGGGCCCATGGAGCGGATTGGAGGCATTTCAGCTCGACTCCTTTCTTCTGCTTCTTTTTTAAGAGGAGGAAAATATTTTTCATAATCCTCAGGAAGTGAAGTTGGGGAAAAATTCAGTTTTAAAATAGGCTTCTACTTCTCATCTCTGAATATACTTATTTTTTTGCTTTTATTATTTTTATAAAAATGATGTATTGAAGGCATACAATGGGATGTTTGGATATACATAGACACTGTGAAGTGATTGTTACAGTCAAGCTCACTAACATGTCCCTAAGTTCATGTATAATGTGTCCATAACTTAGGGTGTGTGTGATGAGAACACTTAAGATCTCTCATATCAAGAGAAGAAAAGCATAAGATTTTTTCCTTTATGATAGCATTAAATAATCCATAACAAAGAGGAAAAATCTAGGAGATACAAACTAGTGAAAGGGTGACTCACCAACCCTGTTTGCCAAGTACTGTCCTAGTTTTAGTGCTGAAACACCACATTCAGGGACACCCCTTGGTCCTGACTAGATAGGGCGAATGGACCACCAAATGTCCATGTCCCAGGAAACCCCCCAGTCACAAACAATCCAGGGCAGGTGGTCACTCAGAGGGAAAAGAGAGGTCTGGTAAGCCCCCAATTAATGTAATATCTACAGACCTGATGGGCTCCCAATGGGTTACAGTTTGTATCAAGGGTTTGAAGTCTGTAACTCTGGTCTCATTTAATCATCAAGGCTGTATTGTGATGTGGACAATACTATTCTGCCTTACAGGTGATTGTTCATCCCCTGCACCACAATGAATGTTCCACAGGGAGGCCACTGACCTCACTAAGCCTCCCTGGGAGTTCATCTCCGGCCATTAGGGGAAAGAAGTCTCATTCTCTTTTGGAGCCCTGAGGTCGGATAATGTAGGCCTGGAGCTCTGTGAGGCTGCCTACAGCTCTTGGTAGAAGCTCTCTTAAAACACAAAAGAGTAGAGTCAAAACAGAGAGACACACTGGGCTGAGTAAAGCACTAGAAAAGAAGGGAAAAGAAGGGAGGGAAGGGAAGAAGAGAAATTGATAAATACTAAATGGATAATGAGCTCAGAACATTCCTGAAAAAAAGAAAAAGCCAATTGTTTGCTCAATTATTTGCAATTGCTTATGTAGTTCCTATAGATTATGAATTGGGTCTACTGTTTCAAGCATAGTGCTATGTATGTGTGTGTGCTTCCATTTGTCTTTTGCTGAAGATAATGATGGAGACAGTACCGCTTCTTGAACTAAGGCTGTATTTCTGGACTAAGTGAACAGAACTTAGGCGAAGCCCAAGAACATGACTTGAAACACATTTACTCAAACCCGTGCAGTTAATGACACCCAGGGAATTCCAACCAGCCTTTCCGTGTGATGTCGCTGTTATTGCTTCCAGCCACATTGGCTTGTTTTGTTTCGTTTTTCTCTTAGAGATAAATATTTCCTGACCCAGTATCTTTATTGGAGATATACAGGATCTGCATCCCCAATCTTTAATTTCTCATAAGTGGAGCTTAAAGGTTTTGGAGTCACCTGTAAACGTCCCAGTTGGTGATATTCTGGTTTAAAAGAAATGCATTATCTGGCCTACACCCTGTTTCTGGCACAGAGCTCCTGAAGTCGTTGGGATTTCCGAAGTGATACAAGTCTTGATATTTATAACAAGCTCCTTTCAACCACACCTGAGTTTACATTAATGAGGTGACATTTGTAAAGCATGCGTAAGTAAGACCGGTCACCCTGGGAGGCAAGGATGTGATCAGAGAGCTGGAACTGTCCCCATCCTGCTTCATCCAGGGATGGGAGAGGGGTTGATGCTCGAATCAATCACCAATAGCCATTGAGTTAATCAATCATGGCTATGTAATGAAGCCTCCATAGAAGCCCAAAAGGATGGGGCTCAGAGAGCTTCTGGGTTGGTGAACAAGTGGAGATTTGGGGGAGAGTGATGCACCCTTTCTCTGGACTTTGTCCCATGCATCTCTTCCATCTGGCTAGTTTTTGAGTTATAGCCTTTTATGATAAATCGGTAATCTATAAAATAAGATGCTTCTCTGAGTTCTGGGAGCCACACTAACAAGTTAATCAAGTCCATGGAAGGGATCCTTCGAAAGAAGTGCAGGTGACAGCTTGGACTGGGGATTGGTCTCTTAAGTGGGGGCCGGTCTTGTAGGACTGAGCCCTCAACCTGTGGGATCCGATACTGCCTCCAGCAACACCGCATCAGAACTGAGTTCAACTGTAGGACACCCAGCTGGTGCTCTAGAACCCCGTGATGGTGGTGGTGGTGGTGGTGGGGGACCCACCCCGGGGGGGGGGACCCTCCCCATTAGAACCAGGTGTAGAATCATTCCCCGCAATATTTCCGTTCAACTTCATATAAAAAAAATAACCATCAAAATGCTCTAGGGACACGAGGGGAGGCTGGGCTGGCTTTCACTACTGCTCCCCTGCCCTCCGGCCCAGCCGCGTGGGAGAGAGGCGCTCCCCGTTCCTCCTTTCTGTCTCAGTGGAGTTTGGGCAGAAGTGCTTCCGGTTTGTTTGTTTTGGAGATTTGCTGTCTTGCCTGAGCAAGCATTAAATGGAAGGAAACCTCTCTCTCAAGGTGAAAAATTACTTTAAAATTTTCCACGTAGGAAAGTGCATCTCGGCACCTTCTTTGGAGATTAGCGTGAAGGCTGACCCCAGGGGCTCTGCTGCAGCTGAGACAGGTGCAGGGTTGTGGCCGCCTGCAGACAGGCATCTCCCTCATGTCTCCCCCACCTCTCCCACGTACCCTGTGTTTGCCTTCTTTTCTTTCCCCTGGAAGGTCTAAATGACTCTGAAAGCCTCTGGATAAACAGCCACTGTGACGCCAATTTGTGCCGTTCCTTCCTATTCATTTAGCTTGTAATGTATTTCTTTATTTCTGACACATTTCACTTACATTCCCAGGTAAGGGCGAAGTGCTGAAGCTAGAAAACTGTAATTAATAATCGGGTGGCTGGCAGGCCGGGAGAGGCTGTGAAGCCGCTGTTTGTTATCATCTTCCCGCGTGGGTCATCGGTAAACAGGCAGCGTGGGAGGGGCAGGCCACGGGGAAGTCGGTTGCTCATAGCATGGGCAGGCTTTATTTTTGTAAATTATGATCAAAGTGGGTTTCATGCTGAATTACGGCGGTTCCCTCCAAGTACCATGAAATGGTATATTATTACCCTTTGCATGACTGATTCCTTCCACTGGGAGCTGGGGAGAAAGGCTCCCACTGTGTTATCCATCGCAAACTCTTTAATGAGATGATGGGATAGCAACATGCACACCGTGCAATATTTTCCTTCCCGACTCAACCTATATTAAGTCGATAGCCCGCCGAAGCCCAGGGTTTGGTGCATTTTTCCAATTTAGTTGCTGTCGATGTCTCTGAACGTGCTGATCCCATCAAACCACCCTCTCCCACACAGATTTCAATAACTCGAGAGAGAGAAATTCCATTAGCTGGGGATGGCGCTTTAAACAAACTGTGGTCTCGCCTGCATGCGCTCCACCTCTGATCAACTTGTCTTCTCATCAGAATTATAACAATGTGTGAAACCACCTGCCTAAGGAATGCTGGGAGAGGACATTCATTTACTGATGAAACAGTGGGTGAAATAATTGAGGGTGGTGGCTCATTCTGAAACACAGGAGCCATGTTATTAAAACAAAATCAAACCAAAAACTCCAAACCAATGGTTTGCTTTCGCTGCTCCAAGTCAGGACTGGGCAAACTTTTGCCATAAAGGGCCAGATAATGTATCCTCTGTGTTTCGCAGGGTCACACATATCTGTTGCACACTTTTTTGTTTTTATTGTTTGCATTTGCTGTTTTACAGTCCTTTAAACACGGAGTGGGAAACATTCTTAGCTCAAGGGCCATGCAAAGAGAGGTCTAGTTTGCTCCATTCCAAATGATGTTTGGTTTGAACTTGAGCCTCAGGGGATTAATTTTGAAGGTGGTGCAAAAGCATTTGTCTGGTATTGAGAAATCTCAGGGTCTGGAGATAGCCAGCTCTGTGTTCCATCTCTGCTGTGACTGTTCCTGGTTGGCTCATCTTGGACTAGTTTTGGACTTTGCTGAGTTATGATTATCTCATCTGAAAAAAAAAATGTGAGTAATGGCTGCCTTATAAAAGCAGAGGACAATTAGTTTTGAGGGTGAGGAACTTGTTTTTCTGATTTTCAGTTCAAAGTGGTGATCCTAATGCTTACCAGAGTGGCTAGTTTCTAGTACACTTTCAGTAAATGCACAATGGATGATGGATTAATGTAAACATTATTTGAAAACCTTAAAAAAAACACACTCTCTGTAAGTTTGGAGAACATGGTCAATTAAAACAGTAAGAGAAGTGTAGGCATTTTCAGGGTTCTGAACCAGAAAAACAGACCCAATCGGAGGTATAAAGATACATAGAGGATATTTATTATGTGGGTTTCACTCGTGCAATTACGGAGGCTGAGAAGCCCCACAATCTGCTATCTGCAAGCTGGAGGTCCAGGAAAGCCAATGGTATAGCTCCAGTCCAAGTTGAAGGCTTGAAAATGAGTATCCATGTCTGAGTGCAGACATTAAGAGGCATTTTCGGGTTGCTATTTTTTCTCGTTTGGCCCAGTCTGGGTTTACGGAATGCTGTCAGCAGAGGGAATTTCCCTAATTCTTGCGAAAAGATGAACAGATGAAAGAGAATAAGATGGGGCCAGCCGGGAGTGTCAAGGCCAGGCCAAGGAAAGGGAGGAGAAGGCATAGCCAAGTGTGATCAACATGCAGAGGAGAAATAGTGAAAAGACGGTGGCTGCTTTCAAGAGAGTCACGTCAGGAAGTTATGTGCTTATTGCAGAGATACTAACAGTGTACATATTCTGGAAGACCTATTTGGAAACTGCGATCTGACTTTATGACATGCAAATGCCTTGGTGATGGTGAATCTTTTCGTGTGTGTATGTTAGACAGAATATAGAATTTACAGCTCATAGAATTTCAATTCAGATTTTTACCTTCCAGTTACGGGATAAAGCACATACGACAGAACATTTATTTTAGAATCTATGTGATAATGCACATGGAATTCACTGTATGGATTTTCTTTTTACCCGACTTTTTCATACGTTTAAAATTTTTTACAGTTATATGTCAAAAAATAGGGAAAAAAATCAATCCTCATGCCCTAGGTTAAGCCATGTGTATAGTTCTCTCTAGACCTTGATTTTATCACCCATAAAATGGGAATCATGATACTTATCTCTTAGAATCGTTCTGAGGATTGGTTGCAACTCTCCACATTAGAGTCTTTGTAAAGGGTAACTCACTATGCAAACGCTGTCTGCACAGTGTGCATTTAGCCAAATCTCTTATTAGTTTTATTTGTAATGGGTGATACATGCAGTGGTGGTAATCACTTAAATAGTATAAAAGAGTTTACAGTGAGGAGACATTGCCCTGCTTTCTCTTCTGATCTCCATGATTTTCTTTCCTAGCAGTGACCACATTCTTCACAAATAATAGTAACATGGTAAATAAACATCTCTTTTATCTGTAGTGATGCCTCTTTCCATTTCTAATATCACCTGTTTGTGATGCCTTTTTTCCCCTTTTCTTTCATTCAGATTTAAAAGACTTGTCAATTTGTCTTCCTAAAAGAAACAACATTTACTTTTGAGATCCTCCCTACACTAATTTTTTTTCTACTTTAATTTCTGCTTTCAACTTTATTATCTCCTCTTTTGCTAACTCCTTCGAATACATTCTATCAGTTCTTCCCCAAACTTCTTAAGTTAGATGCCAGGTTCACCTGTTTTATATAGATAAAGACATATAAATATAGGTATCTGTAAATATAAGCACTCAAAGTTGTGTATTTCCCTCTGCATATCACCTTAGCTTCAGCCTTCATGTTTCCATATGTAGTATTTTTATTATAGTTCAGTCTCGATTATTTGAAAATATCTAGTATGCTTTCTTCTATGATTCATGGGTATTTTAGAAGAATTGAAAAAAATTTTTAATCTTTCTTTATTTTAGTTAATTTTGGTAAAGATTTCTAATTTAATGACATTTTAGTCCAAAAAAAAAATGGTCCATCTAACACCAACTATTTGGAACTTGGAGATGCTTGCTTTATGGCCAGTACATAGCTACTTTGGTTGCAAATGTGTCCTGTGTTCCTGGGAGGACTATTTAGTCTCCAATTGCTCTTCATATGTCCATTAGGTCAAAAACCTCAGTTCAGAGTGTGAGAATCATGGTGCTTTTTGTCTTAGACCTTCATCTTAGCATAAGATAAGACCACATTAAACATCTTGTTCTGTATGTTATGGCTTTTAACACGGACATAGGTGAAAAACCAGGTCCTCAATGAATATTTGCTATGCTTTTTTTCACATGTTATTTTGATGGGCTAATTGCGTTTGGTCCTCTCTATGAGAAGGTAAATGTGTCGAGGTCAGGAGTGTCCACACCGCTGTGTCATCACAGACACATGACAGGTGTTCCTTCTGTGTTTGTGGGGATGAAGGATGGTGGGAGATACTTTCATTTTTTTCTGATAAGAAAAAAATTCATTTATGAAAAAAGGGATTGAAGCTTCAGTTGACTTACCAAGACAGATTTTATTAGAATGGTTCTAAAATCCCCTTTTACTGAATTTCTTTACATAAAGAAATCAATGACCCATTCTTTTTTTTTATTTTGGTAGCATTTATCTGCAATTACATGAGCAACATTGTGGTTACTAGATTCTCCCCCACATACTCCACTAAGTCACTGTCCATCAGCATAGTAAGATGCTATAGAGTCACTACTTGTCTTCTCTACATATACTGCCTTTCCCCGTGTCTGCCCCCCACCCTGCTACATTATGTCTGCTAATCATAATGCCCCCTTTCCCCCCTTTCCCTTCTCCCTCCCTTCCCACCCATCCTCCCCAGTCCCTTTCCCTTTGGTATCTGTTAGTCCATTCTTGGGTTCTGTGAGTCTGCTGCCATTTTGTTCCTTCAGTTTTTTTCTTTGTTCTTATACTCCACAGATGAGTGAAATCATTTGGTACTTGCCTTTTTCCACCTGGCTTATTTCACTGAACATAATACCCTTTATCTCCATCCATGTTGTTGCAAATGGTAGGATTTGTTTTCTTCTTATGGCTGAATAATATTCCATTGTGTATATGTACCACATCTTCTTTATCCATTCACTTACTGATGGACATTTAGGTTGCTTCCATTTCTTGGCTATTGTAAATAGTGCTACAATAAACATAGGGGTGCATCTGTCTTTTTCAAACTGGGCTGCTGCATTCTTAGGGTAAATTCCTAGAAGTGGAATTCCTGGGTCAAATGGTATTTCTATTTTGAGCTTTCTGAGGAACCTCCATACTGCTTTCCACAATGGTTGAACTAATTTACATCCCCATCAGCAGTGTAGGAGGGTTCCCCTTTCTCCCCATCCTCACCAACATTTGTTGTTGTTTGCAATGACCCACTCTTAGGTTTGATTTATGTGGGAACTGCCTGGTGGCCCCAGGGTGGAGAGGGGGCTGCTGAGAACATCACATTGCCTGTGGACATGCCTCTCAGATATGCCAATACTTTTTCTGGCAGCTGGGGTAAGGGAGACATTTTAGTCTCAACAGAATAGAATAAAGCATTTCACCACCCACTGATACTTAAACATCTTACACTATGATCAATAAACTCAATTAAATAAGAGTAAGGGTCTCTGAGTGCTGAAAATCCTATGGCCCCCATGGAGCTCTCTGTTGGTCTAGCTGTTGTCCATTGGAGGGTACATCAAGCCATTTAACCTCACCTTTCCACAATTCAGAGCTGTCTTAATGGGAATGAAGAAGGGCAGAAGGAAACCTGGGGGTCCTGCCTGGATCTTCACTGCAGTGATGTGGAAATGCACAGAGGGTAGGAGTGAGGTAGTTTGGGTTTTGTCATGTTTCTCGTCCAAAATATTTTTTTATAATAATATTAATTGCTAACATAGAAATGCTTTACATACATGGACTTATTTAATCCTCCTCATCCATGTGTTAGATGTTGTCATTAGCCCCAGTCAGGAAATGAAAAATTGTACACAGAAGTGTCCAGTGCTCTGTTAATGGATACAGGAGCTAATACCCTGTAGGTATTGTCGGCACAATGGCAGGAACTCTGATTCTATATCCTGGCTCTGGAGCAGGGATTACTCATAGCTGAAGGTGCCATCCTCAGTAGCAGGCTTCTTGTGTTTCTTCTCCCCATGAAACACACAGTTTTACTCAGCTTGGAACACACCATCGTGTGGGTTGTGGGCGACTGAGTTACTTCTCTTCATCTTGTCAGTTGTATTGGGGACTGTGCTGGTATCTCGTAGGGTACTTACATGCATCTTCTCTTATGAAACAAGGTACCTACAAGGCTCACAGACTGGAAGGAAATTTGGAGATCCTCAAGCTCAGGGTTCTTTCTGTGGCTGGAGACCACAATGTCTAAGGGAAAACCATGCATCTTTTCTGCACAAACCCAGTTAAATATGTATTCTGGAGGTCCACAGAGGGGGAGGTTCTTTCCTCAAGGTTATTTAGTTTCTGCTAATGCCAGATGCAGGGCTGACACCTGACATGAGCAACGTATATGCTTATGGTATAATTTCTCAATTCAACGTCCCATCTCAATGGTGCATTCCGAAAAAAAGTGAGTCTTCAAATGTCTAAAGAGAAAAGTGACAGTAAAAACAGCTGCTGCTAACTTTCCTTCCTGCCTAATCTCTGTGATGTGCATGTTTGTTGCAAATGTTTAGAAGTGGGGATAAAAGGAGAGAGAAAATTTGGTGGATAGAAGAATTTTTTGGAAGGAATCTTGAGATGACTATCCTGTGAGGAAAAGAAGTTAGAGAGCAGAATTTAAGAAGCAGCAGCAGGTGGCTGGGGCCAATGTAGGAACTGAAATGATTTCGGTTTGTTATAAGCTATGAGCTGGATAAGTGTCACTGAGTGACAACAACAATTGAGGCAAAGCCATGAGGCAGAGAGAAGGACATTTCTATGTGGACTTTTCATTGCACAAAATGAAACACAAAAGTGGCAAATGGGACAGGGACACAGTGAGCTGGAAGGAGGATACCCAAAAGACTGTCAGCACCTGCACCCCACTGACATCATTAGAGAGGAAGGATGTGGCTGGGGGCACTCACCCCCATGCTGTTCCCCGACTCAAGGTGGGAATATGTTTATTAAATGACAAGTAATTGGAGACATTTAACAGGTACCGAAATATAATATTGATTTGAACCTTGCTCTACACGGTACCCCGTGTTGTTAGAGGAGAAAATGAAAAATCAAAACATGGGCAAGATAGAGATGGGTAAGATTCCTCAAGGGAGGAACAACCTAAGACAGGCACAGTCGCAGGGGGGCCATCAGGTGAGAAATTGGGGATCAACAGAGGTGAGGCTTAGAACCTCACCCCCCCTGTTTGGAGAGAAATCTTCTGCATCCGTGGATGTTTTGTTGCCCTTGTCTAGCTTGGATTAATACTTAGTCTACAGGCACACACCTGATCATCTACATTTGCCCTCTTACAGCACTAAACTATGTTTTCTACCTTTATCTTGCATCTACCTACCACTTCAGCATTTTATTAAAAATAATAATAATAATAAGGGAAAATGTGGGATTCACATATAAATCAAGTATAAAAATCAAACGAATAATCATATCTGACTTGATTGTTTATAGCTCATGATGCATGATCAAAACTGAAAGTTTCTGTGATGACTGCCCTTGCACTGCTCACCATGTAAGAACTTATTCACTATGTAAGAACTTGTTTGTTGTGCTTCAGAAGATTGGAGACTGTTGAGAATTAAGTTTGGGGTTGGTTAATGATTGTGCACTGAGTCCCCTGTACAGAATTTTATTGTTGTTAACAACCATTTGATCAATAAATATGAGAGATGCCCTCTCAAAAAAAAACCAAAACATGGGCAAGATAATTAAGAGCAATCCTTTTCCATAAAAATGCCCCAGTGAGCATATTGCAAGCAAGTTACCTGCCTTCCTGGTTTCCCACTGACGGCCTACTTCCCAGATACAGCCACATTTAACAGCCTCTCATCTAGGGTAGGGTTCCAGACCCAATTGCTTACATGTCACCTGGGGAGGAGGGGTGGTGTTCAGGGACAATTCAAATCCAGAAGAGAAGTTACTAGAAGGTCATAGCACAGTGGATAAAAGGGACTTTGGATTCCAAGAGAACTAGATGCAATGTCTATCTCTAAATTCAGGCAAGTTTTAATTTTCCTTCCTCTGTAAACTGGAACCAATGTTCGCTTCTTTGCTGAAGTGTTTGAAGTGAACGTCCACAGTGGAGATTCAATATCTGGTGACTCTCAGTATTATCAATGGCAGTATTTAACAGGATCACCAAAAGTAGCATTTGCTGTCAAGACTCTTTGCACTGCTTCTTTGGTAATTGGATTTAACAGATGTAAACTTACACACATCAGATTCCATCACCAGTATTGGAACCCCTTGAATCTCTGTCTCGGCCCCTCATTAGGGACAGTCATCTGAGTCGGCAGAGAGACAGGTTTCTCCTTCATCTCGGATTCTAACCCGAGGAGGGTGCAGCAGAGTCGGCTGTGCATGATGGCGTGGAGGCTAGTTAGAGGCCCCTTTCAAGAAACACACCTGGGCTGTGAAGTGCTGGACCCTTGGCGGAGCCTAGGGTAAACGCCGACAGATGAGGTGTCTGCTGATGTTGATGGGAGCTCTACTGAATGGCAGACTTGATGAGTGAAGAGCAGGACCTTTAACTGGACTTCTCCTGGGGAGTGCATTTTAGGACAGGTTTAGGGAGTGCATTTGTATGGCAGATACCTGTGTTTGAGAATAAATATACTTACTAGGTGAAAGGCTGAATTGAACCACCAACCCTAAGATCCTATGGTTCCTGACCACTGAAAAACCCTGCAGAGGAGGCCCATGACAGTGGTGAATGATGTGTTCCAGAACCTTCACAAGCCCTTGTATTGGGGTCCAGTCGTATAGGATGTAGTGAGTCCCCCCCGCCCCCGGCGCCCCGCCACCATTAGCTATCACTTGCTCTGTTTCCTTGACTTCGGGACCCTAATGGCACTAGCATGTGGCTCTCTCTTCTGGACTTTTCTAAATGAAGAAGCATAGTCTGTAATCTGTGTTGAATAGAGACAAGTAAAGCCACAGAGAAGGCAGCCGAGCTAAGGGATTTACTCACTTCCGACGTGAATCACGTTTCCCTCCCACAATCTGGATTCTTTCCAGTGCAGCAAAAGGGCAAATGACTCCATCGGTATGTCAGGGGAATGTGGAAGATCTTGGAAAAGAGTTGATGCTAGAACTGTAAAATCTATGGATGTCAGAATGCCCCTCCTTTACCATGAAGACGTGCATAATTGGATTTATCCCCTACAACATTCTGTGTCTCCAGCGAGGCTCTGAAAGTAATTGGCTACAAAAATTGAGCATTGGAAGAAAAAAGAAACAAAAAGCTCTCTGCCCCAAATGATTGATTATATAACATTTGCAATATTAAAATACTGGAAGGAAAACAACACAAATGTTCATCAACGAGAAACAATGACTTATCCACGTATACGTACACAGTGGAGTTCCGTGCACTTGTAAAATATATTGCCAACTAAAAAAGACAAAATGGAGGTAAATGTTTAGAGCATGCTGTGCTTTATCTCAGGGTAAGCAAATAATTGTGAAGGGAAATTTCATTTAATTATGTTCTAGTGACTAGAGAAAGCATAATAGAATTTAACTACCACTTTTTAAAAATTGAATCAATTGGTGGCTTTAGTCAGTAATCATAAATGGCTTATCATTATAAAAAATAGAGAGAACCAGACATCATGTGCTTCTAATATAATTACATGGTGTGTCTGTGAACTATTTTTGACCAAAAAAAGAAAATCCTTGAATCCAATATAATCAAACCTCTAAATCAAAATTTAGACTTATAGGACAATAGGAGATAGAGGAACAGGTTAAAATGCACAATTGAGATGAAATCAGTAAAATCTAGACTGTGGGACATTCTACATGACAAATGATCTTATTTAGTAAAAAATAAAAATAGAGGCTTGTAGGGGGAACCTTTGCATTAAAAGGGATGCTTAGTAATATTAGGAATTTTTGTTAATTTTCAGGTGTGAAAATGGAAGGTAGTTATTTATAAGGAGATGATATTTTTTAGTGATACACACTGAAATATTTACAGATGAAATGATATAATACTTGGCATTTGCAACAAAATAATCTAGAGAATGAGGGGTAGATGAGGGTAAATAAAGATCAGATTGACTGTATTGATGATTACTGAATTTCAGTGACATGTAAATCCACTTCACTATACTATTTTCTTTGTGACTATACTTGTACATTTCTATAAAACAAATTTTAGAAAAACACTCATATTCTGAGTCTCAAAGAGCAAATGAAGACCTGTAAGGTAAATATTAGGGATAAGTATTTTTCCCCTTAGATGTGTAGAGAGATCTATAAGCTCTGTCTCTTTGCATTATTATTAATAAGAATAAATTATGCTTATCTCATGTCTACAGTATGCCAGTAGGTTCTAAGCACTTCATCTGTTTTAACTGATTTAATCATTCCAGCAAACCTGTGAGGCAGGTACCATTATTGTTCCCATTTTGCAGATGAGGTCACTGAGGCAGAGAACTTAAGCAAGCTGTTCAAGGTGACACAGCTGGGAATGACTGAGTCAGGAATCCGGTGGTGAGAGCGTAGCTCCAGAACGCATACTGTCAACCACTAACTGAAACGTTTGGGTGATTGCTACGGAAGTGAGCAGTGGTAGAACCAGTGGCAATAACAGCTAATACTCGTTCTGAGCGCTCCCCTATGGCATGCACTGTACTAAATATTTTCTATCTATTATCTGTCATTCAAAACAATCCTACAGGGGAGTCTCATTGTTTTCATACTTCAATGGAGAAAACAAAACTCAGAGAGGTTGGCAACTCATTCCTGATCATTCAGGTAGACTCTGGCAGAGGTGGGATACTTTGCAAGTTATCTGTTCCTGAGTAACACCTCACCCAACACTTCCTGGCTTAAAATAACAGCCATTTATTTTGCTCATAACTGCAGGTGGCCAAGGTAGTTGAACTCAGTTGGCTGCTCCTTCTGACCTTGACTGGGCTCCCTCATGATTCTGTTATCAGCTGCATTTTGCCTGGGTGGCTCTTTGTGAGAGCTGGCTGCCCATTGGGTGGGTCCCTTGGTTCTTCTGACAGGGTCTGGTCCTCTAGTAGGATAGCTTGGGCTTGTTTCCATGGTGGAGGCATGGGTCCAAGAACCAGAGTGGACTCATATAAGACATCACTTCTGCCATTTGCTGTTGGTCAAGGTCAACCACAAAGCCAGCCCCGATTAAAGCACTAGAAAAATAGATTCCATCTCAGGAGAGGGGAATCTGGTGAGTCAGTTACCTTACAAATGGAGTGGATTCAGTGAAGGGGAGAAAATGGAGGCCTTTTTTTGTAATTAAATGACCACAGGCACAAACTCAGCTCTGCAAACCTTTCCCTCATTTTAGGTTCTACTGCAAATTTGGACTACTTATCACCAACCTGGTCTGAACTTATCTGAATCAGCATTCTCCATCCTCTAAATTCTAAGTGCTGAGCCACTGCATACTTGGAGCCAGATACCAAAGGCGTGCTGCTGTGACTTGCCAAAGGATAGGATTACACCCTGGGGAGGCAGAAGACTGGACGCCATGGGCAATAAGAGCAGAACTTTAGGAAGACCTCCCATTACCAGGTAATGAGACGTTCTGACACGTTGCAACAGCAATGCAGCCATCATAGAATTTCAATGAGATCAATTCCACTTCCTGCCCAAGTTTAGCCACTCAGGGAAGAAACAATTACATTGTGCAAATGGAGCACTCACCCTATATTATCCCTTCATTAAAACATTCAAATGAAGGTAACAACACTGTTCTAAACTCATTTATAAAGAAAAATAACATTAATGCATTTAACGCTAATGCATTTATCTCAGAGCGCTTTCCAGAGATGTTAAAATGTGAAGTTTATAAAATGTTCAGTGATGTTGAACTTGAATTGCAACCCAATGCTTGAATTGCTACATTTAACATTAAAAGCATGTTATTAATCTTCAATTTAGGGGAGAATAATTTCACTCAGTGTGCAGGGGGAAAAAGAAAGCCCAGTTACGATGGGATTTCATTCAGATCAAATTTGCTTTAATTGCAATTCTATTAAATTAGGAATAGACATTTTATCCTGATATGATTCTTTGATGTCTTTAGTTTTAATGCTAATAAAAGCATTATCACCACAGGTGTGAGCTGCATTATGTACAATAATTAGGACCTAAATGAAAGATGTGTCAAGCCACCCAAAAGTAATTTGGAAAACTAATGGTAAAGAAAGAAACCAGGTGAAACTTTGGGGGCAGGTTAGTTTCCCACACTTTTGCCAACATTAGCTTCTCATTATTTTATTTTCTTCCAAGAACAATAAAACTTTGACGACATGGTGAAGTCAAGTGATGTAGAGCAATTGCATGGAACACTTTGCAGACAAAGAAAGGCACTGTAGGAGAATATTTAACACAGTGACAAATATAAATGATGCATATTAAGTAAAGACAAAGTCATAAATGTGTAGGTATAGTGTACCATATTTATAAAACATGAATTGGAAATTCTGGGACGAAATACAGGCAAGTGTAAATTAGTTATTAATCTTTAAGTGGGATTATGGGGGAGTTCTTTTAATGTTTTGATTCTGTGTTTTATAATCATCTCTTATAATTAGCAAATACTGTTTTGAATTAGAGGAACATCATATAAAAGAACAAAATGCATTCAGTATGACTGCACTGGTTATAATCAAAGATTGTGTCATAGTTCTTTGTCAGATCTAAACACAGAGATGAGTTCAGGCAGATAACACCTCCTGGGGGTGGGGAAATGAAGGAATGAACAATTGAATACATGAATTCCAGAAGCTGGAGCTCAGTAAATAGATAACTAAGAAATTAGCGTTTTGCTTTTTGTTTGGCCCATGAAGACCTCTTTTCAGAATCTAAATCTCTTTATTTTCCTAAAACCTATTCAAGGAACTGATGACTGATATGATGGAATTATGCTTTTCTCCAAAAGGGACAACATCTGGGGACAGAATTAGAAGATGTGAACTGAGCCTCAATGCCTCAGGTAAGAGATGCAAATGTCCCTCTGTCCACACAGAAGTAAGTGACTTAGAAATGGCAATGTAACATTAGACTTCTGGCTATGGGGGATTTTTTTTGCTAACCTTTGTTAAATATTTCATTAATGTTCACACCCACTGTGTGTCAGGGAATGAACCATATGCTGTTGGGAAGGCAAAGATAAATGAATACATGTTTTCTGCCCTCAGGGTGGCTTGGAGTAGAGAAAAGGGAACAGGCTTTGCAATCCGACATTCCTAGGGTCCAATTCAAGCACCCCCAGTTACTGGCTGAGTAGTAAGTGATTTATCACTCCCCAGCTGCAATATCCTCATCTGCAAAATGAGAAAAATAATAATATTCTACTGGGGTTCGTAAAAATTAAGCCAGATACTATAAAAATAAGCCGGTATATAAGCACACAGAAAAAGGTAACCATCCTCGTGAAAGAAAAATACATATAATAAAATATGACAGAGATACAAAGTAAATAGTTTAATGTGCATTCCACTTGATTTAGGTTGAATGTAACTGACTTTCCTATCTACCTGGTCTTATATTCCCTACCTGTTGAGGACAATGAGGGACCTCCTGTGCTTATAGGAATTTAATTCTATCAAGAGCAGTTGCAGTTACTGGTGTTGAAATTTAGTTGCCTTTGTGATGGTCTTATACCAGGGCCTCGGAAATCTCTCATCACTGCCATGCCTGTTGGCCTTATCTTCTCTTATTCTTCAAGAGAATTCTCAAACAACTGCAGAAGGGTGTATGAGTCACCTATAGCTGCATAACAAGTTGATCCAAAACTTAGGTGCTCAAAACGACACCTATTTATTATCTCACGGTTTCTGTGGGTCAGGAATTAGGCTTTAATTTAGGGGAGTCTTGTAGACTGCAGTCAGAGTGCTGGCCAGGGACTGGAACCTCACCTCAAGGCTCAGTTGGGGAAGGATCCACTTCCAGTGTCACTCACACACATGGATGGCAGGATTCAGTTCCCCGTGGCTGTGAGTTGAAGCCCACCTCAGTTTCTTACCATGTGGTCTCTCTGTAAAGCAGCTCACAACATGGCAGTTGGCTTCTCAGAGAGTTTGAGACCTCAAGAGAGGATCCTCTTTGGAATCGAATCTTGGAAGTGGCATTCCAGCATTTTGTCATATTCTACGCAGTAGAAGCTATTTAGCTCCAGCCCACACTGGGGTCAGAGAATGGGGGGAGTGGATTATGTAAGGACACAAATATCAGGAAATAGGTATCATTGGAGGCCACCGGAGATACATACAGAGACACTGGGGGCTCAGAAAATCGCTGTGTCTTAAAAGTCCCAGGAAAAGCTGGGTTGGACCCTGAGGTCCTAGTGGTGGTTCCTACATCCCCCCTGCTGTAATTTGGGCTCAGGGGGCCACTGTGCTCACACAGAAGAGGGAGAGAGCTAGGTCATCAAGGTCATCCAGAAGGACCTTGATAAATCAACCCTCCAGCTGCATGCGCAGGAAGACGTGGAGGAGCATGAACATCCAACCTTGGCTCAGGGTCCTCGGTGGTCACAGAATGCAGGACATGCGCACACACACACGCACGTGCATGCGCACACACTTACTATGGGTCCCACTGCTCTATGTCCTTCAAAGCAATTATGTGCAGTCTCACTATGATTACCATCATCCCAATCCTACAGACAAGCAAACCGAGGCACCGGGAGATTGCGTCACACGGTCCAGGAACCACCCGCTGATCAAGCGGCAGGGTTTAGTTACAAACAGAAGCCATCCCTCGATTGCTATGCTATAAAATTTCCCTAAAGCCCGGTAACTCAGTCCAGCTCCCCGTCACGGTTCTGGATTCTGGTTCACAAATTGAACAGCTTCCCCTTTACAGAATTAAAAGGTGGCGGGCAGAGGCAGAAACTACTGGGAAAGAGGACATACTCACTGTACCACAACCTGCCATCTCTTCTTACAGTCCTTAAACGATTCAAGGATTTGTTTTTTTCTGCCTCATTCTGTGTTGCCCGGGACCTGGGACACAGAAAGCTCAATACGTGTTAATTCAGTAGTTACACTTTCTTCCCTCACATTGGCCAGAAGCTTAGAAAACGCGTGTCTCAGCTTTGGCGTCTGACCCACCTGAGTTCCAATGCTGGAATTCCCATTTGGTTTGTGTGACTTTGACTTTCGTTAGCAGAGCCTGGGTTTCCCCTCTTTAGAACAGGATATGACTGTCTTCCTGTGGGCTTGTCAGGATGATCCCATTAAATCGTGTGCCAAGCACCTCTCGTGGAGCCATGTTTACCAGAAAAGGTAGCTGGTCTTATTCTAACCAACCATCATCCAGGTTTTAAAAAGGGGACTTTGCTTCTATCTCACAATCCAACTTCCCCAGGATGATTTTCAAAAACATCACAATTCCCCCTTCTAAAGGGAGAACCATTTTGTACAACACTGAAAAGGCATAATATTTGAATCCATTATTCAAAATTGGTTACCACTAATTGATTAAATCTCCCACCCCACATCTTGGTAGCTGAAGAAACATTTTTCTTTCCTTCAGAAGGGAGTAGGGGGCCCTCCTGAGCTCTGCCCCCTGCAGCCGTGTCGGGGCACAGTGTCCTGTGCTGGAGATGCACTTCTGCTTCCAGCCCCATGCACGGGGTTAACAGCACACTGGGCATTTTATGACCCAGGCTTTGAAGTAACTCACACCCTTTATGCTCATGTTCTTTTATCCAAAACTACTCACATAGTTTTACCTAGGTGCAAAACAGCTAAGAAACACCATTTTTGTGTGTGCCTAGGAGGAAAATCAAACCGCATTGCTCTGGCATCCTACATTACAAAAAAAAATTGCAAAGCTAGAAGGTAAGAAAAAGTGCCAATGAATATTTCCTTAATATTACCACACAGACCTCCACACGTACCTTTTTTGTTGTTGTTCGTATCATATGGTCTTAGGACTATCATTTTAAAGGCTGCATAGTCTAGGATGTGCTATACTTTTCTTAATTATCCCTTATCCACAGGCAAATACGTGGGATCATTCTAATTCTCTTCCCCAGAATGCTACAGCTTTATACTATGAGCGCTGATTATGTCAAAGCGCCTACCTCCAACTTCGGTGCATTGCGGGGCAGTTACATGCCGAATGCTGAAATCAGCCAATGTAACTCCCCTACTTCCTTAAGCACAGGAATATTCACAGTCCCAGACGCCTCGCGATAGCTCTCACGCTAGGTTCATTGCCTCTGAATTAGAAGGGAAGAGTTAGATATGTGCCTGAGTCAAATTAGACTTGACTGGGATTATATTTTCTTCCACAGAGGCAAACCATCTATATAGTATAATGTTCAGCGGCCGGTGTCAGGGAAGAATAGTCGTAGTTTCAAATGACTGCATGGCTAAAAATCAAAGTACGGTGAACGGTTCCCAGCAAAACGCGTCTCTTTCAGCCGCGTTGCACCAGACGTAACTGCAGTCCGCATGGCACGGATGGCAGAGGGAATGCAAATAAAATGCAGATTTGTTTCCATTTCATTCCATTCCAGCAGCAGTTATTCATAACAGCTTAATGTGCAGCCATTGCATTTCCCAAATGCCATGTGCTGGGGGTTTTGTGCAGCTAAAATTGGTTTTATAGGCAAGGGAAATGCCACGAGCGCAGCAAAATTGTTGCTACACTTTCACTCTCCTGGATTTAGTTCTCTAGGATGAGAATTCAGCCCCTGGAATAGTTGTTGCCTCCGTAAAACTACCAGAGTCAGGATTATGCTCTGAAATTTGCACATACACACAGGCATATACACGCACATGCACACACACACACATGCGCGCAAAGCCCCTTAAATAATGCTATAAATAAAATATGAAGCCTCTTTGTGCTTTCAGAAAAATCAGAGAGAATCAAAGGCTTGTGCAAATTCTCCTCCTCTGCTTGGAGACATTGTTGCCCTTCTTAGTTTCCCCATCTGTGTCCTGATGTCATGCACAGCTCTCCTCCCTTCTCTGGGCTTTTCCCCATGCAAAGGTTAATCCTGATAGACACCAATGGCTTTTAACTCTGCTTTAGGGCATTTTCAGGACAGATCTGTCCACCAAAATCCAAACCACAGGACGAGTGTGGGGAAAGGAGGGGAGAGGGTAAGCTCACACCTTTTTTTTTTTTAACCCAGTGTGGCTCTTCAAAAGCGGTGCATCGTTAGGACTGTTCCCCTTTATAGCAAAGAGCCAACAGGCACGGGACAGGGAGTGAAGTGGCGTCACCACCAACCAGTGTTGAAGCCTCACTGGTCAGAACGTCCTTCTTTATCATCATGGATAAAGATTATGTTCTGAGCCACTGAGTGTGGCACTGGCCTTCCAGTGGATTCGATCTGATCCACTTGTACTCATCTTAGCTCTCTCCAGAGCGGTAGCCCCTGTTTACCTTCCATGGGTTTGACAGTTTAATTCCCAGAGTTCGGGGTATGCCTGTGTTTTCCTGACAATGTCTCTATGATACAGAAGCCGCCTTAGAATCCAGCATGCCCTTGAACTAAAGCTTCCTCCTGGGGAAAGTGCCACCCAAGACAGTTTGGTGAGCAAGGGACATGTTCAACACACCCCAGCATGACTGTGTGGCATGTACCGCTCTAGCGTCCACACTGGGGGGAGACAGACAGGACTCGGCACCCCCACCAAGGCCACAAAGCCAGGATTGCTGAAAACACATCAGACCGCAGAAAGCAGATCTGCTCCCCCATCATTCTCTGACTGGGACATTAAAGCGATGGGCATAATCAAGTAATTTTGATTCATTTTTGGGGAAGCGATGGCATTTAGCGAAATCCAGTAAATTGTCCCTTTCAGTGCTAATAACATGTTCTGAGTTCTCCTACTAGACGTTGTATAATGGTAATATAATAGGATTGCTATGGCAATTAAGCAATTGCATATTTTTGGGCAATGGAGGGCATCCTCTGGGCCACGAACCATTAGTAAAATGGAAATGTTGTTGCAGGATTGATTGGGACCTGGCTCAGGCGTTGGGAATACGTGCCACCATCCATTTTATTTCTTCAAGAAATTTGGGGGAGGGGTTGTAATATTACTGGGCTCCATTACGCACCCTGGGATTGCACTGGGAAGGGTCCACCAGCGTCGCTACAGAGCAACTGAGTCATCACCATTGGAGCATTTCACTCATACTTACCTGCACGGATGTGGGACAAAGTGGATTATTAAATTTGCGTTCTGATGGTAGAAGGCAGTTTAGAGAGGGTATTCCATACCTTGTAAACACCAGTGACTGCTTTGTTTGCAGAGTATTTTATGATTTCCATGCAGGCAAGTTTTTGCAGTGGGGGTGGGGGTGGGGAGCTGTTTGTTGAAGATGTTTGTTGAATATGATGAGCCAGGCACGGTGCAAGGGGCTGAGGGTGCGGCGTGAGTTAATAGATTCATGGCTTAAGCCTCCCGTGAACTCTCTGGCACAGGGTCCACTCAGCCAGCTTGCCTGTGAAGGAACTCAGGCTCAGAGAATCCTGTAAGTGATTCCAGGACACTTAGGTAGGAGCCAAGCAGCTGTACATTCAAACCGTCTTGCTTGACTACTCCGCACCCCAGACTATTCCTCCACTGCCCGTGCATTCCCCACACCAAACACAGGGCCTGAGGAATGGGCGACGGCGAGAGATAGTTAATCATGAATAGTTGATGGTTAAAGGAAAGAGAGATTCAAGTTTGGATGAATACAACAGTAACAATAGCTACCATGTATTGAGTCCTTACTATGTGCCAAGCACTGTGCTAAGCACTTTGCTCTCATTGTCTCCTTAAATCTAAAACAACCAGATGATGACGTTACTATTTAACTATGATCATCCCTACTTTGAGTAGGAGGGGCTGAAGCACAGAGATGTTGATTAACTGGCTCAGGGCCACCCAGATGGTGATGAACAGAAATGAGATTTGAACTGAGGAGTTCCACATTGTATGGCAGGCAAATACAGCTCAGGGGGGGGTGCAGATGAAAGTATTATAGATTCCTGCTCCTTTATGCACATCCCTAGGGAGGAATATTTTGTAGAAATGAGTGTTTATTGTTCCCCGTGCCCTTGGTACAAATTGCCAGCGGCACACAGGGGCGGTAGAAGGTGCCCTGTCCCGATGAGCTGGCAGGAAGAAATTGCCCATGGGGAATTCCCTACCATCCCAACGAGTGAGAAGCCAAACAGATGCCCATCCTTCAGAGATTCTCTGGGGCTCCAGCGGCAGACAGAGCCTAGAGTACAGCCAAGCCTGGGGGGTGCCCCAGGGACTGTCCCTGGACAGCAGACGGTCGCACGGGCTGCAGAGACCTTTCAGGGGGATGCTGACTGGGAGGGCAGAAAGAACACAGGGCGGGAAGCTGGGGCCCTAGCCCAGTTCTGTGCCCAGATCAGAGACGGTCACAGCTGAGTGAAGACACAAGCTGGTGCCCACCTCCAGGACTCTTGATTTTTCTCTTGCGACATACATGTTCTTCCTCCAAATCTTTGCATTTCTGGCCCCTTTCCTCCCCGAGATCGTGGCTGGATTTTCCTAGAGGCCTTCCCAAGCCGCCCAATCTACAGTAACTCCCCTCTTCATCACTCGGACGCCTTTCCCCGATTTTCTTTCTCGAGGCACTAATCAGCATCTGAATGATCTCCTTTGTCCTCTCATTAATGTAACATTTCCAAGTGCTTCTCATGGACCTAGAACAATAGTTGGCATATGTTGAGGAAAAGAATGAAATAAGGAAGGAAGGAGAGAACTGCCAGCACTCACCACTCCTCACTGTTTGGAGGAGATAGTTGAGGCACAGAGAGGTCAACTGGCATGTCCAAAACACACAGCAATTGAGTAGGGGGGCCTCAGAGACTCGTGTTTGACTCAACACCTTGTGCCTTTCCCTTTCATCTCACTGCCTTGATGCTCATGCTCGCATGCATGGAGGTTTCCTGAAGTTGTATTCATACTTTTTACATTGAAAGAAGTCTAGCCATTTCCCTGGTTTCTACCCTCTTCTAGAAATTTCCTTTGTTTTATCAACTTGAGCCTTGTTCGTGTTCATAGGAAGCTTTCTCCACAAATGTTTGAAACTAACAGAAATGAGGTGCCCCTTGTTTCAGTCCATCTCACATCCAAACGGTCTTTGAAAAAAAAAAAAAGAGTGGATAACTCGGTTTCTCACTCTGTACTTCACAGCTGTTTCCTGTATTTGTTTAACAAATGTATGTTGTTATTTTTAGGATGAACAGTAAATAAGATGCATTTTAAGAAGGTCACCCATCTAGACAACTCTCTCTCCTTTAGAGGACTTTTTGCTTTACTCCAGACACCTAAAACTTTAAGTAAGCAAAGCATCCCACATTTGACCATTTTTAAATACACTTTAAAAGAAAAAGCTAATTGGAAAAGAAATGTGAAACCCTTCTGATTTCTGTGAAAACATGCCAATTATCAAGACAATGTCCAAATAACCAGAAAGCTTGTGTAAACATCTTTTAGCGCTGGGAGAGTAAAGCTAAGTATTTACCACATGCCAAACAAAATTAAGATTTCTCTGGCACCAAAGGTAAAAAGAAAAAACTACTTCTGCGTGCTGAAATCCCACCGCTACAAAGAGAAGCAGGGCCTTTTGAAAGGAAAACGTTTTAACTGTGTTTACAAGGGTCATTTCAATGTTTTTGAAACTCTGCTGCTAAATAATGCATGTTACCCGAGTGAAAAACTAATGCAGTCAAGTACTGTCTTCTTGAAGAAAAGCCTAGATGTCCAGGTGAATGACGTAGCAGGCAGGGCCTGTCTGACTCCCTCCTTCCCAACAGAGGATGGTGGGGGCAGAGGGCTGGACCTCAGGGGCTTCTGCAAGATTCATAGCTATTTTTTGTCTCATCAGAACATTGGTCTGCAGGGAGGCAGGGAAGATTTGTAGGGCAGGGGAGTGTTGGGAACTAGGCACTGTGGGACTGAATCCCAGCTCAGCCATTTCTCTGTGGGGTACGTGATTAACTCCAGTGGCCAGCTGACTACGAAAGAGTCACTTAGTTCTCAGAGTCTTTGCGAAAGATTCCTTTAAGTAGGGTGTATAAGGCACAGTGCCTGGCACACAGTAACCCCTCGGTAAGTATTACCTATTGCATTGGGAGTGGTAACAGCACAGTATAGGCAGAGACAGCGCCCCCCACCATGTATTGCATGTGCTCCCCTCTATTTCCCAGCTCCCTTGCAGGTGTGCTGGGGCCAAGTGACTCACTCTGGCTAGTGGGCGGCCAGCAAAAAGGACGCGGGGCACTTCCAGGTAGAGGCAGGCAGGGAGGGATGGGTGTGCAACCTTGAAGCTCTCTGCTGTAGTTCAGCCCCCATGCATCTGGTGTCCGAGAGAGTGGGGCCCCCAGCTGACCACGGGGCACGTAGACCTTGAGTGGGAAGTCCATCTTTGTTGTTAGGCGCCTGGGATTCTGGGTTACTTTGTCATGTGGCACGCCTAGGCTGTCGTGACTAATATGATTTGTGATTATTTCTCTTATCATTACTCAGTCAAAGCAGGTTCAAAGAGACCAGAGTCCAGCCCACAGGGGCTATCCTGAAGCTGGTTTTCATACAAAGATGCATGCTTATTAACTGATATCTTATGTGTATGTGTATATGTAAACACACATATACATATACAATATCAATACCTATATTGATATAGATACAGATATTGGTATTGATATGGATCTATAAGGTTATCTAGCTCTTAATTCCTGCTGGCTTGTGAGTTTTTACCAACCCATGTGAGCAACCTTAATTTCTGAAATCAGGAAGAAATGTATATATTTTCTTCCAGTGCATTCTTCCTGAGACTGTGTCTTCTCTTTTTATAAAGCCCTCCTTCTCTCCCACCTCCCCCCACCTGCCGCCGTTGATTTCCACTTTCCTGTGCCTACTGTGATAAAATACACATCTCTCCACCTGATAATCAAGGCTCTCTGAGACCTGGCCTCTCGGTTCTCATGTGTTTCAAAATACTCTGCTACCGTCACATCACTTCCCCATCTCTGAATGATTCTGGAACCTCCGGGTATTAATTAACATCTTTGTTTTTCTCCTATCTGCAGCCTGGAATGTTTCTCTGGCCTCCTTTCCAACTCTTTAAAAAATAATAGCAAAGCATTAATTAAATACTGTTTTTATTGGGGTTTATTTTATTTTATTTTTTAGTTACATCAAAGCACAATTGAGTCTTACTCTCCATGACCCGTGTTCGGGGCATGCAGTACGGCGCTCACAAACACTGCTGCTCATGGCAGATGAGAGGAGAGGAAGTTTTATCCCAGTGGCCAGAAGGCCTTCAGGAATTCCAGGACAGGAATGATAAATCCACCATCTTCCTCTGCTGCCTCTTGTACAGAGCAAGGGGACACCCGTTCCTGTCAGGGGAATGTTCCTGCTGCTCCAGAGACCACTAGGCACGTTGAGGGTCTGGGTGCAACGACCCCCTTCACTCTACGCCAGGATTATAATGCAGGTCACATCACTGTCACCATCACTTACATGACACCTTCTGTGTAGCTAGTCTCCACAGCAGTAACCTGATGAACCTTCCAAACTGCTGTATTAGATAAGTATTACATTTCCTTTTCACATATGAGGAGGCTCAGAAGTTTTAAAGAATGTGCTCAAGGTCACCCAACTGGCATGTGGACAAAAACATCCCAGTTGAAGAATGCACAGCATAGTCACCTTGCCACATGCCCAGTCAGCAGCCCAGGCTGTGAGCTGAAATCACAGTTAGGTGGGTCCCCAAATCGGTCCCTTCTACTGGAGTATCAGCCTAATATGGCCCATTTGCCTTCCGCTATGAACATGAGAGCAGTTATTGCTAGAAGTGTTTATGCACACTTTAAAGTACATCAATTATTTTTCAGTTTATCAAACAGATGCGACTGAAATCGCAAATCACTGCTTTGCCGACAAAGCTTTAAATATAAAATAACACCAATTAACATTGTAGACCAAACTTATTTTATTCTAACGCGAATGTCTTTCAGATTATGAATGGCTTACATGTTCATTATAGAAAATACGTAGAACATAATGGAAGGAATTTGGAAAAAGCAAAGGGCGGGGAGCAATGATCCTTGACCCTACCACCCAGGAAAAAAAGCACTGTTCATCTTGTTCCATTTGTTTCAAATTCAAGAAGGTGAAATCGGAGAGGGAGCCTAGGGACTACAGGCCCCCACTCTGGAATCAGACAGACCTGAATTTGATTCTCAGCTCCACCACCTGCTGGCGGTTTGACCTTGGGCAGCTTCTGTACCTTCTGGATATTCCCGGAAATTGCATTCACCTCCCAGGGGCTGCTGCGAATTATATGCCACGACTCATATACAGTGTTTAAGAGAGTGTCTGGGCCGTGGTGAGGACCCAGTCACTGGTAGCTGGTATATTTCATGAGAGTGTTCCTGTTTTTCTTGTACTGTGCCCAGCTACCCCGTATTATTCCATCTTCTTGAAAAACTTGCCTTCGGTCGTCTCATATCTCTTACTTGCTTACTGACATACCCAAACGATTTAGCCAGTTTCTTAATTAGTTCATAGATACTTTTGATCTCCAATAAATTACATAATGCTGCCATTTCCATGTTACTCTTAAGACAGCTTGTGGGTGCCAGGATCCTCCAGCTCTCCCCATCCATCAGTGGCCACGTCTGGCATGTCCTCAACTCACTGTGGTGTGACCCCGCAGGGACAGAGAAGCTGCTCAAGCCTCGTTTCCCTAGACACAAACTCTCAGATGGAAATAAAATCAACCTCTTTTTTCCTAAGCAGAAGCCATGGTGTTTGCTCACCCGGCAGCCCTTCCTTCGCACGGGGGTAATTTGTAGCTTGAACGATTGAGACAAACACTTGGCGTGAGACGGAGAGAAGTAGGGTGAGTCTGTAATTGGAATATTTTGTCTCATTTATTCTTGATAATGTGCCATATTCCACTCCATCAGCCAAAGGTGATTGTTCATGGAGTGCCTTACACCTGGTGTCACTGCTTATGAAAACCAGATGTGGTTCATTGTTAGACGCTGTTTGAAAGCAAGGGTGAGCCGTCTCCCTCCCACCAGCCCCCTCCCTTTCTCCCATTCTATTTTCCCTATAATTTTTTGTTCTCCCTGGAGTTTTAGTTACATTTATTTGGAGTGTAGGCACGCTGGCCCATTTTTACCAAGCCTCGGGTAATCTATTCTGAATTCCCTGCGGGTAGTGACGGAAGGGGCTGTGTTGGGGAGGGGGCATGGAGTTCAGAGTGATTGTGATCGGAAGGGACTGCAGATGGCTCTGGTGCCACACTGGTCCAGGCACCTCCTTCTGGAGGGGTACGTACCATGGTCAGAAAAGGCAAATCAAGGAAACCGCAACGCATCGGTTACAAGCCTTTGCTTGCCTGGATCTTTGCAGTTCACAAAAGGAAGAAGGGGCCTCATGGGCTGGCTTCTCCAGGCAGCTTTGTCCAGATGCAGTCCTGCAATTTAGATACTTATAAAGACCGACTTAGAAACTTGAGAAAGACGCATTTCTGGTCCCACCCCACGTACTGTGAATCAGAATATCGGGGAGGGTTCTGAGCACCTGCATTTGGATCCTATCCTGATAGTGCCAGACTGAGAGACCATGGAAGGGAGCGATTCACCTTGCCCTGTGCTGTCTTCGTCTGGGGCACCTGATGCAACCACAGATGCCGGAGTGGGAAACCTGGGTGGGGGCTACGGAGGAGAGCTGAGACTCTGTATTTCTCAGGTGCTGGTTCTGCGGCACAGAGACCACACTCTGCCGCAGGTAGGCATGGAAGGGTCAACGAACACCCCCTCCCCACCGTCCTGCCTAATTTTGTCCCTCCCATGACCAAAGGATGATTTTTTTTAAGTGAAAATAAAAATTGCATTTCATTTCACATGAAGTTTCATGAAATGTAAAAGTCAGTGTCGAAGAAGGAAGCCTTATCGGGAGCACAGCCACACCCGTTCACGGCCAGTGGACGACGGTGGCTTTTGTACAATCCGAAAGCCCAAAAGATTCCCTGTCTGGTCCTGCACAGAAAATATTTGCCAATCCCTGGTCCAGATTTGGAGGCGAAAAAGCAGAGGTGTCCTTTACGGAAATGTACGACCCAGTACAGCTGGAAGGGGGGAGGTAAGACTGGCTATCCAGTAGGTTGGGTTTGAATATCAGTAATTATTCAGAAAATTAATATTACAATAAAACAGGAGATGAACTCTGACAGGAAAAAAAGTTCTCCCAATCTGTCTTCTTCCCCCCTTCCCCTCCTGACCCCAATTTCTGACTTTGAGTTGCCCTGTATTTGCATAATGGCTCTCTTTTGTTTCGTTGTATTGCCGCCTAATTGAATGAGGATGGCTAAAAAAAAAAATACCTCTAGGCTCTGACCCAGTTACAGTCCCCTGTAAACAAGGCTGTAGGTGAAAACGGGTGAGGAGGGTGCTTCTGTTCGTCAGGCAGCTAGAATCTAGGCTTTATCTGTGTTTCGGGTTTGTTTGTGCCTTTTATATTAAGCTTACAAACATTCAGGGAGTTGGTGATAGAATTTCGAAAGATGACTTTTCTTAGAGAAAGGAGTCAGAATTCAGCTTAAACCTGCCTTTTTTGCAGAGCCCCTTCCCGTCCCTCTGAGCTCTCCACAGGGTGGTGAGGGCGTGGAATGGGTGGGGAAGGCTCCGAAAGCTCTGTGAACTCATAGGTCATACATCTTAAGAAAGACTTCTCCCTGAGAGGGATTGGAGGAGGGCTCTCGGCCAGCAAATTGATTCCTTCTTCATGTGGTTGCCCCGGGATCTTCCCACAAAGCCTGGAGGTGAGCTTCCATTCTTACCTGAGAGCAAAGAGGGAAAGGTGCAACTCACAATGCAGAGAGCTCAAGGCTGCAGATCCCCCTGGCCTGTCGTAGCTCTTGCTTTCTGGACCAGTCCAAGGATGCTTAGAACTGGAAACCATTTGGGCCTTTATAAATTTATTTGACTTCTTACAGATAAAGGGTATTTTTCCTGTGCAAGAAGTTTAGTTATTTGGTCAGCACACAGGATTCTGTATGTTTAACTCCACTCATGCTGTATTTCATGCCAGAGCTCAGCACTTACAAGAGCCCAGCCAACCACCAGCCCATCAGCATCTTTATGCGAAACTTCGCTTCATTCTCTCAGACAGGAATGTCATTCTTTGCACTTTTCTCAGGATCCACTGTAAGATAAAAGGCAAAGAGGAAAACACACAGAAAACAAAAAATTCAAAAGAAATTTCTCCCGAGCTTGTTTCCTTTTACCATCATAACAACGCCCCTGTTTGTGTCAAGTCTCTGAAGTTGCACAAGACGGGCACCAAAACCTTATCTGTCTCTTCTTCCCAAAGCTCTCCCTTCCTCTCCTTTGCTTTGCCAGACTTGAGTCGCAGTTGCGTCTTCCTGCGAAGGGCTTGCAGTCCATGCTCCTTGCTTAGCCTAAGTGAGAGGCTCCAACTATGAAAGAAATCAGAGACAGGAGAAGACTTGTCTTGGGAAACAGCCTTTCAAAGACAGATGACTTATTTTAGCAAGGATGCTGTCTCCCGGTAATGGCCCCTGACACCTTGAACTGCGAAATATTGTTGCAAAACCTATTGCTCGTCTCTTTGTCTCTCTCACCATCTCAGTCTCTCTCTGTTCTAAGAACAAAGAAAACTTTTAAAAGAAACAGAGAGAGATCAAAAGAGTTCTTAATTTTTTTTCTATGTCTACTGAGCCCAGGACTCTGAGGAAGGTAGGGTGAGGGGGGCGGTGAGGGCCGCTGGAGTGGGAACCAGTGCGAAGCAACTGCCGACATCAGATAAAGCTCTTTTAGGAGGGAAAAAGCCTGTCACCTCTAATTACATCCCCTGGCTCTAGCTGAATGCTACCCCAGAAACTGAATACTTTGATGTAAAGAAATGGCAGCAACACCTTTTCCCATTTACACCTGTGAAGTAACCAGGGAAGGTGGGAGTTAAATTTGAACATGAACCATTTCATCAATCCTCTAAGAAATTATGCAAGTGACACCTTCTTCACCCAGTAGCCATCTTTCCCATAATTTTCAGTACTGGAAGAGGAAACTGTAAGATAAATTCTAGCAAAAATAAGCAGGCGAAGAGAGACAACAAAGGGCCTGGTAATTTATTTAAATACCCCCGGGTGAGGTTCTGTGGCCTTCTTGTCAGAGGCCAGAGAAGTCATGCCCAGTTAGGGAGGTGGGGGGCTTATAAGGGGTTAGGAGGGGGAGGAGTGAGCAAACTATCTTAGGGGGGGGGGTGTTGAGAAGTATGATTGGCTAAAGGTGACATAATAGTCAACTAGAAACTTTTTTCTTTCCAAGAGGGAGGAGGCTGACATCCGGGTCCCAGTTAGCACATCAGGATGGAATTCAGGGAGAACTGTCCCCTTTCCATATATGGCACGGACTTTGGGGTCTGGTCTGTTCTGCCCCTATGGCATCTCTCTGTTCTGTTTGCATGTCCTTGTTTTTCCTTTCTCCAGCCTAACATTCCAGCCTTTTGGTCATAATGGACGATGACTCAATCTGGTTACTTCCGCTGACAAGGGGCGTCGTGGGGGTTTGAGGCTGGTATTAGGCTGAAGGAGGGGGTTCAGTGGGAGGAGGTGCATAACGGAGAAGTAACATCTGGTTGGTGGCCACTCAGGTCATCTGGGTTAGCTGCTGTTGGAGGAACCTGAGGACACAAGGGGCAACTAAGAGTAAATCACAAACTGCTATTAAGGGGCCTAGTAGGGGCACTAGCCAGGCTATTAAGGGGGACTGGAATTCTGGATCGAGTTTACATCTCAATGACCAGTATTGGGATTTCGTATAGATAAGACTGCATTATTGAAACAATACTTTTCTCTAAAATCACGCTTATTTTTATTAGAAGTAGCTAGATTAAGAAAATAATTAACAGTTGGCTTTATTATTTGCATAAGTGCAGCAAGAAGAGCAATTGATTACATAGGCTTTTTTAAATGTGCTTTGCTGGAACTTTTTGTAAGGAATTTCAGATTGAACTTCTAAGGGCCTCTTGAGGCCAGAAAGCCAAGCCAGACTTGCCATCAGCTTGTGCCTGCAGTACCTGTTTATTTGGGTGAATTCCTCTCTTCTTGAGGTTCTTGCACCTGCCAGGCAGTGACCTTCCTCACTCACCTGGTAAGGCTGCTGGAAACCCTGTAAGCAAGGTACCAGGCCAGTTCTTCCAAGGGGCTTTGTTGGCTTTATAAAGTCAACCTTAACTCCTTAAAGCTGTCTGTCCATATCTGAGTTTATGCACGTGTCTCTCAGGTATGACATTCCAGTCAAAGCCTTGGTAGTATAACCTGTGTTTTTAATTGGTCCTCTTACAAGGAATGCAGGTTCTTATTGAACTTATGCAAATAAACATACTGCCATGAAACATAAAAATACTGAAAGCTTTTAAATTCTTGAGAGAAAGATAAATGTTTCAATTCTGCTTATAAAGGTATTGTCATTCATGAAACTGTTGTCAGCTTAAGAGAAAAAGCTTAAAACACTTTATCAGCAACATCTGAAACAAAAAGTCACAAAACTATCTTCTTTAGTTCACTTAATCCTATGTAACCAATACCTGTTACTTTAACCTTCAGTGAACACTGAAAAATAGGCTACTGTAAACTGTTACACTATCATTCTTCAGATTGATACATTTATGAATGTATATCATCATTTTTGGAAATGTGCTTTATAGCACAATTTCTTATTAGGCACAAAATATGTCTAACTTAGCAAACTTAAAGAATTTTGGTTACTACAGAAATTCTCAGGCTGTTTGCCTGTATGTATATTGTTATACATTAATACAGTATTATTAAAATTTATTTGCTAGGCTTGTTTACTTATTTTTAGCAACTATGCTAGATTACTTACAAAACTTTTACTGAATGTTAGACAAAGCTAAGCTTTTAAGCATTTTACTCCTAAAAGATTTAGCAGATAACACTGACCTAAATGACCTTAGGTAAATGTAGGCAGCTGATAACAACAAGGACATGCCCTCCTCAGCTAAACTCAAATTCGTACCCATGCTTAACATTTTTTACTAGATTCTCTGGAAGTTCTAGAATGCTCAATTTTCACAAGCACTTGTTTTTAAATAAAATATTTTTCATTTATACAGTTAGACACACAAACGTACAAACTGAGATACAACTACAGTCAGCAACAATTTTTTCATAAAAAGATATACACAGATAGACAAACTGATACAAAGACTTGAGTTACTGGTATCCAATTGCCATCTCTCTTCTCAGCTTCTCGTCTGTGGCTTCTGGAACTAGAGGGCGGGAGGGGCGTGTTCCGGTGGGGGAAGAGGGCGGTGAAGGTGGAAGGAGAGGGGGAGGGGTGGTGCAGTCACCGGAAGAGGAGAGCAGGACAACGGCATGGTTGAGAATGCAGGACTTTAAGATGGAGGCGACACGTGGGAAGACAAAGGACTTAGAGATGGTGGTGGAGAGAGGGGGAGGGGATTGCGAGCTGAAGGAGGCAGGCGACTGAGGTTTTCTGGCAGATCTGAAAAGGAAGGACTGAGTAGAATAAGAGGCTGACAATCTTTAACTGGAGATGGGGCCAGAAGAACCGAGTTATAGAACACTTAACATAAAGGTCTTGACGGGAGCGCGAAGTCCAAAAAGCCTGCACATATGGGATTTCATTCTACTTCCCGCTCCAGTGGCAATAATTAGTTAAGTCGGTGAGGAGGCTAAAATCAAAAGTTCCCTCAGGGGGCCAGCGAGATTGGTTGTCCAAGGGATACTGAGGCCCGGCCTCAGAGCACAGGAAGACTAGCTTCTGTTTGCGAATTTCCCGGGACAAACAGAGTAGCCAGATTAGAAATGAGACACCGCAGCGGGGTCTGAGCCTCTGCTTTCATGGGCTGGTTCCTCACGTCTGCGGCCACTTCCCAAAAAATATCCCGCTGAGAGGAGCACCCAGCGTCCCAAGTGCACCAAGTCAGGGGAGACGGCCTGGGAGCCTGGGTGAGGGACGTCTACCCCACCGCAGGGCCAGGGGCAAGTATCCCGGATACTCGCAACGGATGGGCTGAATGCCCAGACCTGGACGTAGGTACAATTTCAGATGGACCAGGTGAAATGGAATTAGGAAGGGAAGCAGACCAGGGGAAACTGAGGGACTCACTGGAAAATAATCTATGCAGCAGAGAGTAGGCTGAGGTCCCAGGTCGGAGAAGGAGGGGGCGGGGCCACCAGTGGCTGGTCGGGGCCTCGCGCTCACACTCCTCCCGCATTTCGGCACCATATGTAAGATAAATTCTAGCCGGAATAAGCAGGCAAAGAGAGGCAACAAAGGGCCAGGTAATCTATTTAAATACCCCCGGGTGAGGTTCTGTGCCCTTCTTGTCAGAGGCCGGAGAAGTCACACCCGGTTAGGGAGGTGGGGTGCTTATAAGGGATTAGGAGGGGGAGGAGTGAGCAAACTATCTTGGGGGGGGGTGTTGAGAGGTATGATTGGCTAAAGGTGACATAATAGTCAACTAGAAACTTTTTTTCCTTCCAAGAGGGAGGAGGCTGACATCTGGGTCTTAGTTGGCACATCAGAAGGATGGAATTCAGGGAGAGCTGTCCCCTTTCCATATAAGGCACGGACCTTGGGGTCTGGTCTGTTCTCCTTTTATGGCATCTCTCTGTTCAGTTTGCATGTCCTTGTTTTTCCCTTCTCCAGCCTAACAGAAACCGTCATCAGTGGAAGAGGCCCATCTTAGCTTCCTGTGGTCACTCTAACAAACTGTGTCACAAACTAAGTGGCTTTAAAAAAAAAAGTCAGCGATGAGCTCTGAATCAGGAAAAATTATCATGAGTTTTATTTTCCTTCTTGCTGTTCTCTGCAGTTCCCATATAATAAGCAGGCATTCTTTCAGCCAGGAAACATGCAACAAAATAAATATTGGAAAGGGTCATGGGAAGGCCCCTTGAAATAAACACTATGTAAATGCATGTGACAAGTCTCATAGGCTGTCTTCCTGAGATTCAGCCGCAGGCTAAGCTGTGTGCTACCTGTTAGGAAGGAGTTTGGCTGGTGTCACCGGAAGTCAGATGCAGCGAAACCAATGTCATCAAAACAAGTGAGTAGCAGACCCTCCGTAACGAGCTGGCTCCGACCTAAGGTCCCCAACTGCCCCCTGTGTGGTTCTTTGTGATGTGCTTTCAAGGCAGGGCAGAGAAGTCCTTGAGTGACGGATCTTCGCCCTTGTGGCCAGAGCTGACTGGTGAAGTGAGGACTTGAGCTGAGCTTGCGCTCTGATGTTTCTCTGTCAGGAGGTTCCTGGACATTCCCTGGGTCACTCCTGGCCCTTGCAGCCTCATCCAATTAACTCTCTGAATCATTCTTAATTAGCTCCACTCTCTTTACATCTGCCCATGCCCATCCTTCTGCCTAACATACCCACTGCACAGATCTGAGATCTGAGGGGTAACTCGGCTTACCCGAGGCCACAGATGATGAACGCGTGCCTATCAGACACCTGCCGTACATCAGTCCCACACTGGGCATTTAGAGGATACACTGGGGGTCAAAACAAGTGTGGTCATTGCCCGCAGGGAGCTTTTAGGGCAGATACAAACAAATAATCACAAAAATGCAGCTGCCGACTGCAGTGAATGTTGTAAGGGGAAAATGCCAGGACACTGGATTGGAGAGTCAAAGAAAACTTTTTGAAAAGGGGCTAGTTAGCCTTGGATTTATCATGTATGAGCAAGAATTAAAGAGAGGGACAGAAATGGAGGGACAGATGGCAAGTAACTGCACTTGCAGAGGTCCTAATAGGAACATTTTGTAAGTCTGAGTTCAGTTGTACTTTTTCCACTGTGTTTGGCCAATCTTTCTCCCCACTCCTGGTTAGCTAGTTCCTAAATAAATAACCTCCAAAGGGTGTATAGCCAATACCATCTCTACGATTTGGAGTTTGTTCTGTTTTCCACCCTAAAGAGCTTATATCAATCTTCCTGCAGGTGGTTCCTGAAAATTTATGAGTGGAGGAGATTCACATAAATTTTTTTCACTTTATTATTAAGAAAAACAAAACAAAGGAAGGCACGATAACAATAACAAAACCCCAACGTGCTTTGCATATGGCTGAAGGAATCTCTGGTTGCATTTTTTCAGCACCAATTTCCCCATTTATATAAGCCTCCAGACCCCCTGAGTGAAGGGCCTAAAGCTCTTCTATCTACCTACTCTTGAATGCATGGAATTGATTCCACCCAATTCTGACAGGACGCATTGGCATGCTAGTAATTTGTTTCTTTTATTGTTACCTCTATTTTTTTTTTATTTTTAAAAATGATCGTCCACTAGGGTGGCCTCAAGCAGAAGCCCTGGGGGAAAGGCAGCCCCGTGGGCCACCTGCTCTGTTATCCAAATGCACTCTCTTTGGGGAGAAGGCGGCTGGGGTCTGAGCCCTCCAGCTTAAGGGCTTCCATGGAAACATGTCAGGGGTGGAGAGCCTGAGAAGTTGACACAGCCACGCAATACGTAACATCCTGTTCTCAAGTCACAGTTCGAATTCAGTTGTCTGAAGTTGATCAATTCAATAGAGTGAGACTCCTCAGGCAGCCAGAGTGGCCCAACCCCATTATTCTTGTTCAGCTAAGTGGGCGTGCCAGGTTTGGAAACTTTTGAACTGTGTCCTCAATACTCCAAATCCAATTTCCCAGGCTTCTTCCCTGGAAAAAAATAGGACTACACACAAAGGGCTGTGTGTCACGAAGCTAAGAGGGCACTTTTCTCTCTTTTCTTTTTCTTTTTCTCCCCTTTAAAAAAGCAGATGGCTTTTTATTAGAATGGACAGCTTAGACGTTGTTCAGCTACTGAAAGATTGCAAGGAATGTAGTTACTAGTTTACCTGCAGTGACCAGCAGTCATGGAAGCTGATTCCTCTAGATCAATTTCATGTTCCTGCTTCCCACAGCCACACACCTTCCATGCAAGTCTGACTTTACTGCTTCCTCTTAATTTCTCTGTGTCCAGTTTTCACCAATAAATAATGTACCAGATGTGAAGTGTGTGATGTAGGATGAATGCATTCATGCCAGGGCTGCCCACACTCGCTTTCTTGACTTTCTCTCTCTCTTGGTTTCCCTTCTTTCCTCTCCAGCAAGAGCTCCTAACTCCCTCCTAATTGCTTTCACTGACTCCCTTCTGCCTACAGCTCTCATGTCATCTGTATCATCTCATAAACTCTCACGCACAAGTCCATGCATATATACCCAACCTCTCACTGGATATGTCCACCTGGTAGGCCAGGGACACCTCTGATTCAATCCAACCCCAGCTGCACCTGCCACTCATCCACCTCCTCAATAAAGTAGAAACAGACAACCAGAAGCTGATGATCCGGTACAAGGAGCAATGTTTTCACACCCTCACGGCCCGTGGACTTGACCGCTGTCTTAGGGTGGAGTGGCTTGAACATCCGCATGAACATCTGCACTGCAACTTTACGCCATTCCTTCCGTTTGTGCAGTTAACAGATTCAGGTCCTCTGTGCCCTTTACCCTCTTGCCTGTGGACTCTGGATCAGTTGCAGACTTATTTACCCTCTAGTGGACCAACAGTAGACAACTCGGCATCTCCATGACTGAAATGGCAAGAGTCATGCCCTGCAGACATTTCTGGAGGTGTGCTTTGTCCTGGATGCCAGGAAACCCCATGTGAGTTACTTGGGTCCTTGCTGAGAACCTGCATCAGAATGTGCTCCCTTGAGACATATCATCAATCTCTCCTGTGGAGTCTCTTGACTTCTTTTATATTCGGGGATCTCACAGAAGACCTACTCATAAACAATTATTCCAGTTGTTTTTCCCATAACAAGATGATGCTTGTGTGTGTGTGTGGGGGGGATCTCCATATCCTTTAGAACTCTGGTAAGCAAAACTTCCTTTGTAAACTCTCTCAGGAGGGTCTGGTCAGCAGACAGAATTCATACCAGGTACCTTCACAGAAGGTATTTAATATAAAGAATTATTACCTAGATATTGAACTAGAAGGTATTTAATATAAAGAATTATTACCTAGATATTGAACTAAAAAGGTAAAAAGAAGAGCCAAGATGGCGGTGTGAGTAGAGCAGCGGAAATCTCCTCCCCAAACCACATATATTTATGAAAATATAACAAAGACAACTCTTCCTAGAATAGAGACCAGAGGACACAGGACAACATCCAGACCTCATCCACACCTGCGAGAACCCAGCGCCTTGCGAAGGGGGTGAGATACAAGCCCCGGCCCGGCGGGACCCAAGTACCCCTCCCCCAGCTCCCGGCGGGAGGAGAAGAGTCAGCAGGGAGGGAGAGGGAGCCCAGGACTGCTGAACACTCAGCCCCAGCCATCCGGACCAGAGCACAGACACAGTGCATGCGTGGGGTCCTGGATACTAGGGAAGCAGGGCATCAAGACCGAGAGCAGGTCCCTGAGGCTGGTGCCTTAGGAAAAAGAAAAGTGAGCGGCTTTTTTTGTTTTTTTAAAAATTATTTATTTAATTTTTTTTTGTTTTTGTTTTTTTTTTGTTTTGGTGAGTGCTTTTTTGGAAGTCTTAAAGGGACAGGGACCTCAAAACCAAAGGAAGCATCCCGGGACACTTAGTCCAGAGGCAGGGAATCTGGGGATCTCTGGGCACTCTAAGCCCCTGGGCAGCAGGGAGGACAGAGGCCCCTCATGGAGATAAATAGCCTCCCGGCCACTCCCCCTCCAAAGTAGCTCCACCATATCGGAGCAGCAGCCCGAGCCAGGCCACATCCACAGCAACAGCTGAGAAAAACTCCATAGCAGCAGGGCAGGAATCAGAAGCCCTGTCTGCGCACAGCTGCCCAGAACAAGCCACTAGAGGTCGCTGTTCTCCCAGGAGAGGAAGGCCACAAACCAACAAGAAGGGAAGTTCTTCCAGCCATCACTCGTCCCAGCTCTGCAAACTATTTCTATCACCATGAAAAGGCAAAATTACAGGCAAACCAAGATCACAGAAACAACAACAGAGAAGGAGACAGACCTAACCAGTCTTCCTGAAAAAGAATTCAAAATAAATATCATAAACATGCTGATGGAGATGCAGAGAAATATGCAAGAGCTAAGGGATGAAGTGCGGAGGGAGTTCACAGATGCCAGGAAGGAGATTACAGAAGTGAAACAAACTCTGGAAGGATTTATAAGCAGAATGGATAAGATGCAAGAGGCCATTGATGGAATAGAAACCAGAGAACAGGAATCTATAGAAGCTGACACAGAGAGAGATAAAAGGATCTCCACGAATGAAACAATATTAAGAGAACTGTGTGACCAATCCAAAAGGAACAATATCCATATTATAGGGGTACCAGAAGAAGAAGAGAGAGAAAAAGGGACAGAAAGTGTCTTTGAAGAAATAATTGCTGAAAACTTCCCCAAACTGGGTGAGGAAATAATCGAACAGACCACAGAAATACACAAACTCCAAACAGAAAGGACACAAGGAGGACAACACCAAGACACATAATAATTAAAATGGCAAAGATCAAGGACAAGAAAGAGTTTTAAAGGCAGCTAGAGAGAAAAAGGTCACCTATAAAGGAAAACCCATCAGGCTATCATCAGACTTCTCAACAGAAACCTTACAGGCCAGAAGAGAATGGCATGATATATTTAATGCAATGAAACAGAGGGGCCTTGAACCAAGGATACTGTATCCAGCATGATTATCATTTAAATATGATGGAGGGATTAAACAATTCCCAGACAAGCAAAAGCTGAGGAAATTTGCCTCCCACAAATCACCTCTACAGGGCTTCTGCTCTAGATGGAAGCACTCCTAAAAAGAGCACAGAACAAAACACCCAACATATGAAGAATGGAGGAGGAGGAATAAGAAGGGAGAGAAGAAAAGAATCTCCAGACAGTGTATATAACAGCTCAATAAGTGAGCTAAGTTAGTTACTAAGATACTAAAGAGGCTACCCTTGAACCTATGGTAACCACGACTTTAAAGCCTGCAATGGCAATAAGTACATATGTTTCAATAGTCACCCTAAATGTAAATGCACTTAATGCACCAATCAAAAGACACAGAGTAATAGAATGGATAAAAAAGCAAGACCCATCTATATGCTGCTTACAAGAAACTCACCTCAAACCCAAAGACATACACAGACTAAAAGTCAAGGGATGGAAAAACATATTGCAGGCAAACCACAGAGAGAAGAAAGCAGGGGTTGCAGTACTAATATCAGACAAAAAAGACTTCAAAACAAAGAAAGTAACAAGAGATAAAGAAGGACACTACATAATGATAAAGGGCTCAGTCCAACAAGAGGATATAACCATTCTAAATATATATGCACCCAACACAGGAGCACCAGCATATGTGAAACAAATACTAACAGAACTAAAGGTGAAAATAGACTGCAATGCATTCATTTTAGGAGACTTCAACACACCACTCACCCCAAAGGATAGGTCCACTGGGCAGAAAATAAGTAAGGACACGGAGGCACTGAACAACACAGTAGAACAGATGGACCTAATAGACATCTATAGAACTCTACATCCAAAAGCAACAGAATAAACATTCTTCTCAAGTGCACATGGAACATTCTCCAGAATAGACCACATACTAGCTCACAAAAAGAGCCTCAGTAAATTCCAAATACTGAAATTCTACCAACCAACTTTTCAGACCACAAAGGTCTAAAACTAGAAATGAATTCTACAATGAAAACAAAAAGGCTCACAAACACATGGAGGCTTAACAACATGCTCCTAAATAATCAATGGATCAATGAACAAATTAAAATAGAGATCAAGGAATATATGGAAACAAATAACAACAACAACACAAAGCCCCAACTTCTGTGGGACGCAGTGAAAGCAGTCTTAAGAGGAAAGTATATAGCAATCCAGGTACACTTGAACAAGGAAGAACAATCCCAAACGAATAGTCTAACATCACAATTATCGAAACTGGAAAAAGAAGAACAAATGAGGCCTAAAGTCAGCAGAAGGAGGGACATAATAAAGATCAGAGAAGAAATAAACAAAATTGAGAAGAATAAAACAATAGCAAAAATCAATGAAACCAAGAGCTGGTTCTTTGAGAAAATAAACAAAATAGATAAGCCTCTAATCAAACTTATTAAGAGAAAAAGAGAATCAACACAAATCAACAGAATCAGAAATGAGAATGGAAAAATCACGACAGACTCCACAGAAATACAAAGAGTTATTAAAGACTACTATGAAAACCTATATGCCAACAAGCTGGAAAACCCAGAAGAAATGGACAACTTCCTAGAAAAATACAACCTTCCAAAACTGACCAAGGAAGAAACATGAAAGTTCAACAAACCAATTATGAGCAAAGAAATTGAAACGGTAATAAAAAAAATACCCGAGAACAAAACCCCAGGGCTGGACAGATTTACCTTGCAATTTTATCAGACACACAGAGAAGACATAATACCCATTTTCCTTAAAGTTTTCCAAAAAGTAGAAGAGGAGGGAATACTCCCAAACTCATTCTAAAAAGCCAACATCACCCTAATACCAAAACCAGGCAAAGACCCCACCAAAAAAGAAAACTACAGACCAATATCCCTGATGAATGTAGATGCAAAAATACTCAATAAAATATTAGCAAACAGAATTCAACAGTATATCAAAAGGATCATACACCATGACCAAGTGGGATTCATCCCAGGGATGCAAGGATGGCACAACATTTGAAAATCCATCAACATCATCCACCACATAAACAAAAAGAAAGACAAAAACCACATGATCATCTCCATAGATGCTGAAAAAAGCTTTTGACAAAATTCAACATCCATTCATGATAAAAACCCTCAGCAAAATGGGTATAGAGGGCAAGTACCTCAGCATAATAAAGGCCATATATGATAAACCCACAGCCAACATTATACTGAACAGCGAGAAGCTGAAAGCTTTTCCTCTGAGATTGGGAACAAAACAGGATGCCCACTCTCCCCACTGGAGTACTGGAGGTTCTAGCCATGGCAATCAGACAGAACAAAGAAATACAAGGAATCCAGATTGGTAAAGAAGAAGTTAATCTGTCACTATTTGCAGATGAAATGATATTGTATATAAAAAACCCCAAAAACTCCACTCCAAAACTATTAGAACTGATATCAAAATACAGCAAAGTTGCAGGATACAAAATTAACACACAGAAATCTGTGGCTTTCCTATATACTAACAATGAACCAATAGAAAGAGAAATCAGGAAAGCAACTCCATTCACAATTGCATCAAAAATAATGAAATACCTAGGAATAAACCTAACCAAAGAAGTGAAAGACCTATACCCTGAAAACTACAAATCACTCTTAAGAGAAATTAAAGGGGACACTAACAAATGGAAATTCATCCCATGCTCCTGGCTAGGAAGAATTAATATCGTCAAAATGGCCATCCTGCCCAAACCAATATACAGATTTGATGCAATCCCTATCAAATTACCAGCAACATTCTTCAATGAACTGGAACAAATAATTCAAAAATTCATATGGAAACACCAAAGAACCCGAATAGCCAAAGCAATCCGGAGAAAGAAGAGTAAAGTAGGGGGGATCTCACTCCCCAACTTCAAGCTCTATTACAAAGCCATAGTAATCAAGACAATTTGGTACTGGCACAAGAACAGAGCCACAGACCAGTGGAACAGATTAAAGACTCCAGACATTAACCCAAACATATATGGTCAATTAATATTTGATAAAGGAACCATGGACATACAATGGCGAAATGACAGTCTCTTCAACAGATGGTGCTGGCAAAACTGGACAGCTACATGTAGGAGAATGAAACTGAACCATTGTCTAACCCCATACACAAAAGTAAATTCAAAATGGATCAAAGACCTGAATGTAAGTCATGAAACCATAAAACTCTTAGAAAAAAAACATAGGCAAAAGCCTCTTAGACATAAACATGAGTGACCTCTTCTTGAACATATCTCCCTAGGCAAGGAAAACATCAGCAAAAATGAACAAGTGGGACTATATTAATCTGAAAAGCTTCTGTACAGCAAAAGACACCCTCAATAGAACAAAAAGGTACCCTACAGTATGGGAGAATATATTTATAAATGACAGATCCGATAAAGGCTTGATGTCCAAAATATATAAAGAGCTCACCCACCTCAACAAACAAAAAACAAATAATCCAATTAAAAAATGGGCAGAGGAACTGAACAGACAGTTCTCCAAAAAAGAAATACAGATGGCCAACAGGCACATGAAAAGATGTTCCACATAGCTAATTATCAGAGAAATGCAAATTAAAACCACAATGAGGTATCACCTCACACCAGTAAGGATGGCTACCATCCAAAAGACAAACAACAACAAATGTTGGCGAGGTTGTGGAGAAAGGGGAACCCTCCTACACTGCTGGTGGGAATGTAAATTAGTTCAACCATTATGGAAAGCAGTATGGAGGTTCCTCAAAATGCTCAAAATAGACTTACCATTTGACCCAGGAATTCCATTCCTAGGAATTTACCCTAAGAATGCAGCACTCCAGTTTGAAAAAGACAGATGCACCCCTATGTTTATTGCAGCACTATTTCCAATAGCCAAGAATTGGAAGCAACCTAAGTGTCCATCAGTAGATGAATGGATAAAGAAGATGTGGTACATATACAGAATGGAATACTATTCAGCCATAAGAAGAAAACAAATCCTACCATTTGCAACAACATGGATGGAGCTAGAGGGTATTATGCTCAGTGAAATAAGCCAAGCGGAGAAAGAGAAATACCGAATGATTTCACTCATCTGTGGAGTATAAGAGCAAAGGAAAAACTGAAGGAACAAAACAGCAGCAGAATCACAGAACCCAAGAATGGACTAACAGGTACCAAAGGGAAAGGGACTGGGGAGGATGGGAGGGTAGGGAGGGATAAGATGGGGGGGAGAAGAAAGTGGGTATTATGATTAGCATGCATAATGGGGGCGGTGAGAGAAAGGGGAGGGCTGTACAACACATAGAAGACAAGTAGTGATTCTACAACATTTTGCTATGCTGATGGACAGTGACTGTAAAAGGGTTTGTGGGGGGAACCTGGTATAGGGGAGAGCCTAGTAAACATAATATTCGTCATGTAAGTGTAGATTAATGATAACAAAAAAAAAAAGAAAGAAAAGGGGGATTACTCCCTGATAGGATAAAACTAACTGTAAATCAACGATTAATGCATGCTTTAAATATCCTTAATTTTGATCATTTAAAGGGTGTCAGATGATCAGCTATGGAAATACATTTTTCTGATATTATTCCTTTCTTTAAAAAAAAAAGCAGTTCCTGTGTGGTGATCTGCAATAAGTTCTTCACAATGGTATAAAGGGCATATCAAAGTGTGGGCAAAGGGTTTGTTTGAGTTTATAAAGAGGATCAAAGCCTTATTTGGCTACCCAGAAAAAGAATTAAGATACAATATGAAGAAGAACTTCCAACATCAACATTCTCTGGAAGAGTCATTCCAGAAGATGATCATCAAAAAACTTCAACAACGATCCTGGTGCTGCTGCAGTTGTAGCTGCATCCATCCCACCGGTTCCTGGACTTGCCATTGGAATGAAGAAGGAGATATCTAAGCTGGCCTGTGCATACAGTAAAACAACAAATTTGACTGGATCTATACTGTCAGAACTCAACCAAGAATTAGGAGAAGTGCAAGTTGCAGCACTCCAAAATCTTGTGACTACAGACTATCTACTGTTAAAAGAACATATGGGATGTGAGCAGTTCCCAGGAATGTGTTATTTTAATTTGCCTGATTTTTCTCAACTATTCAAATTCAGTTAGACAATATCCATCATATCATTGATAAGTTTTGACAAATGCCTAGAATGCCTAACTGGTTTTCTTTGGTCTCACTGGAGATGGCTGGTAATTGTAGGTCTGCTTTGGTTATGTAGCTGTATTCCTATTATGTTAATGTGTGTACGCAATTTAATTAGTAGTTTAAAACCTATACATGCTTATGTTACTCTACAAGAAGATATGTCAAAGAAATAATCAATCTTCCCATGTTTTCTTCCATCTGCTACTTCTATAGCTTTTCTTCTTCCTTCCTAATTACAACCCTTAAGTAGAATTCGTGCCTCATATAGAAATTACCAAGTATCATAATTCTTCCAAGTGGTAAAGATACCGCAAGACAAATGCTGGGCATAGAAGCCACAGGGCATAAATCTGCAAAGAAGTAAAAAGCTAACCTTTTCAAACAATATAGCTTCTCTCTCACTTGCCAACTTTACATTTCCCTGTATGGCCCCGGAAGATGACTGGTTAGCCAGAGATGGGTAAGATTCCTCAAGGGAGAAACAACCTAAGTCAGGCACAGTCGCAGGGGGGCCATCAGGTGAGAAATTGGGGATCAACAGAGGTGAGGCTTAGAACCTCACCCCCCCTGTTTTGAGAGAAATCTTCTGCATCCGTGGATGTTTTATTGCCCTTGTCTAGCTTGGATTAGCACATAGTCTACAGGCACAGACCTGATCATCTACATTTGCCCTCTTACAGCACTAAACTATGTTTTCTACTTTTATCTTGCATCTACCTACCACTTCAGCATCTTATTAAAAATAATAATAATAGTAATAATAATAATAATAAAAGGGGAGAAATGTGGGATTCACATATAAATCAAGTATAAAAATCAAACGAATATTCATATTTGACCTGATTGTTTATAGTTCATGATGTGTGATCAAAACCGAAAGTTTCTGTGATGACTGCCCTTGCACTGTTCACCACGTAAGAACTTATTCACTATGTAAGAACTTGTTCACCATGTAAGAACTTGTTCGTTATGCTTCAGAAGATTGGAGACTGTTGAGAATTAGGCTTGGGGCTGATTAATGATAGTGCATTGAGTCCCCTATACAGAATTTTATTGTTGTTAACCACCATTTGATCAATAAATATGAGAGATGTCCTCTCAAAAATAAAAAGCGTAAAAAGAACACTGAAATATCACAGATGCAAAGTATTCACCGCGCCTAAGCCTGGCGGAGCGAAGAGAAGAGGTTGAGATTATTAAAATGTAAATGTGTGGAGGAGGAGCCCTGTGAGGCGGGACGCAGGCCCCTGACAGAGGGCGCTCTTTGCTTAGTGCTGAGGCCCCTGAGCTCAGAAGACGCAGGGTTGGGGGCCAACACTCATCTGAGGAGGGGGTCCTGGCCAACTGGGGCTTGTGTCTCTGAGAGGGTGTAAGAAGCTGGTTCTGTGGGTCTGGGATAAACAAACAAGAGGGATCAGCAGAAGCATTCTGCTGCAGCCTGGGTGCAGGAGGCAGGCTGGGCTGGTGCGGATGGAAGCAGAAAGCAAGGGGGAAGCCAGCAGGGACCCAACAGGCAGCAGCAAGCTCCTGCTTCCTCCTGCAGCTTTGAAGGCTCCCCTGAGGTCCCCATCTGCATAGCCTAACCCAGAGCCACTTGGCAAAGCAGAAATTTGGTTTGCTCAGCCTGATACCACAATGCAGAGGAGGCTTCAAATGAAGAAACAGTTAACTGGTCCACCAGACCTTTTCCTTGCTGAAACTCACAGCTACTGTAGGCCCTCATATCATACTTTGGATTAATGATCTTTTCAGCCCCATCTTTCCCTTAAGGCAATGAGCTACTTGAAAGCGAGGGTGGTTGTATTTTATTTATCTCTGTGTCCTCAAATATTCCAGCGTCTGTGTCTTAGTGGATGTTTGCTAAACGGCTGTTGAATGGTTGCATGGGAGGATGAACAGACAGAGCAAACAAAAGAACAGGGGAACCCCAGAGAATGGCCTTGATGGGGGCTTGCAAAGGAAGCATTTGGAATGAAGCCAGGAAGGTGGCCAGGAGACCTGTGACAACGCTATTTGTCATCGTGGGTCTGCTCTGATCCTTCCCAGCTGGGCTTTTGTATCTTGGGGCACAAGAAATAGTGTTTCCACAGGAAGTGTTCAGCTGGGCAGAGAGGGTGGAGCTGGAGGAAGAAATCCATTGTGGGTGGGAGGCTAATGAGACACCTGCTAGGACCAATATACTGAGAAAATGACTAGCAACAGTGAAGCACATAACCAGAGCCACAGACCGAGGTATGAGGGAAAAGAGCAGAAGGGTACCTCTGAGCCTGCAATACAAGTCTCCTCATAGCCCTATAGCCTCAGAGGAATAGGACCTGCCTCTTTTTCCAGCTCCACTGCTGACAGCCAAATCTCACTGTGCTCCGTCATGAGTCATTCCCTGGAGTTTTCCTCTGCCTGAAACTCCAGCCTCTTCCCACCTGATTAATTCTTAATCATCCAGAAAAACTCAAAACAGTTGTCTCTTCTTCCTGTAATTTTGCTTCCCAAGCTGCTCTTTATCTAATGCATCTGTGGCTCCCCACTCTTTCTCCCCAAAGAGAGCAGACAGCAGTAATTAATCCAGGTTCCGGAGCCCGGATGCAAAGCCTGACACCATCCCTTGCCACCTGGCCACATTTCTGAACTCTGCCTCAGTTTCCTGGTTTGTAGAATAGTTATAATGATGCCCCCTTCTAAACAGTCTATCTGTGACCACTGCAACACGGAAGGCATTCTAATTGCTTAGAATGTTCGCTAGCGCATAGGATGTGATCACAAGCATTGACGAATTGTGTCGTTATCACACTGTATTATCATTTTCTTTAAGTGGAGTCTCTCTCACTAAGTATGGCCAGGGATTTTTCTGTGTTTCCTGTTGTCTTCCCAGGGCCGGGCACATAGTAGGTGTTCAAGGAGCACCAGAAATCAGCCAGAAAGAATGAATAAATTAGAATTTTGATGAAGTAGCTTGCTTGAGGCACTATGGGTCTCCTTAGTAAAACTCCCTAATAAGGAATTCACAGGATGTTCTTGTTGCTGCTGGAAATGTTTCTGCATTGGAGAAGCACGTTTTCCTGTAAACACAGTCTCATTATGGTAAACATAATTAAGGCTTTCTTGAAAAACTGCGTCCAGGTTGACCTGGCAAATGTTGGGACTCCTATAGGACCATAAATGCAGAATATGTTAGGCAGCACTCTTTTGTTTGAGAGGGATAGAAACTCAACTGGATAAAAAAGGACTTAGGAAAAAAATGAGATTTATGAAAGGATGCAGGGGTATTGTTGAATATCTACAGGGAAATACTGGCCTGGAGAGCAAATGGAACCAGGGGCTTAACTTTCTTCCCCTCTAATTTTAGCTCATCAATCTCTGGACATCTTATTACTTTGTTGCACAGGTGGTCTCTCTCCTAGAGCATAAGTGACTCTAGGGCAGGGACTATGTATTAGTTTCCCACAGCTGCTATAACAAGTGACCATAAATTTAGTGACATAAAACAACAGTAGTTTATTCTCTCAAAGTTCTGGAGATCCAAAGTCTGAAATGAGCCTTTGGCAGGACCAACTTCCTACTGGAGGCCCTGAGAATTGGTTTCCTTATATTCTCCAGCCTCTGGAGGCCACCCATATTCCTCGGCTGATGGCCATTGCACCATCTTCAAAGGCAGCAGCTTCGAAAGCAGCATCTTCGAATCTCTTGCCAACTCTGAACTTCTCGTCTTTTTTCCTAAGAACCTCTGTGATTGCACTGGGTCCTTTTGGATAATCCAGGATCATCCCCATCACAGGATTTTTAACATAATTTCAACTGCAAAGTCCCTTATGCCACAAAATGTTCACAGGGTTCTGGGGATTTGGGTATGAACATCTATTTCTGGAAGGAAAGGGAAAAAGAGGCATTTCTTAGCCTACTGGAGGCATCATTTACCTCTAGAGTTGTCAACATACTTGGTATATAGCAGTGTGAAAAATACCACTGATTGAATGAATAAGAGTGAGTTTACCTCTGTGATTTATCACTTTGGCTCTGTCCCTTCAAACAGGCTTCTTCTTTATGAAGGAAAACATGGCTGTCAATAGTTTCTGAACCTTATAATCTCCCTCCACGACCACCCCTGGAAGGATGCTTAGTTGCTTGCTTGGTTGCTTTTGAAAATCCTTGGAGAATGATTCTGATCAGAACCATGGTGAGAAGCCTGTACTTACCTGGAAAGACATAAATCTGAAAGTTGTTACTTTTTAAATTGGTGCCCATTATTCCCTGTAGGAATTTATTTCCCAATGATTGATCACTTTTGCCTAAACATAAAGCATCACACGAGAATGCCAGCCACATTATGGTCTGGTTAAGAGGGTTCTACATCAGTGGTTTTGAATCCTATCAGACCTGATGCCTCCTTTCATTAAAAAATAATGTCTGATCCTCCCCTTATAATCTTGAAGTGAAATTTCTAGGTAAATTGTATGTACACTGGCACAATTTTGGAAACATTAAATGCTTAAGGTGTAATAGAAAAGAGAATTCAAAAGGTAATTCATAGTAAAACAATTTTTATTTCAGTGTATCAGCTACCTGGCACAGTTACATTATAAAATCTTGAACTTGTTCACAAGACTCCAAAATCCCAGTGTGAGGCACGGCCAACCACCTCTCTTGATAAATGCAGAGTATACTTAACATATGACCAACCTCTCCCTTGCCTATGCCAATTAATTTCTGTCACATTTAGTGTTATGATCCTTAACCGCATTTACTCCCTCCTGAAACTATCTTCAGTTATTTTTGACCTGTTTACTGTCTCTTTCCTTCACTCGGACATAAGCTCCATAATATCAGGACTCTTATCTGTCCTTTCCAGTGCCCAGCATGTAGAAGAACTTAGTATATCTCTGCTGAACGAAAGAACAAATGAATGCTCCTTTTGACAACTTAAACACTTCAAAGTTGGAAAGACCTTTCTGACTATTTGATTTGAAGGCACTAAGACCAATTGAAGGAGGAACTGACTTGCCTCTGGTTTAGAACTAGAAAGTGGATGCACGCAGGTCTCCTGTATCCTAATCCATACCTTTGCACATGTGGCTTACGTTTTATCCATCAATGGCCAAGCAGAGAGACTTTCATTTAATGACACTGATAGCTCTTCCCTTTATCCTAATTCATCAGACAATGGGGATTTAAATATGGTCACTTCTAATGAAGATGAGAAATGTTTCGTATACACTGTCTAGTATGTGATGGCTTCCATTTTTTCCTTATCTTTTATATGAACTTCCCACATCTGTAGAACCCCAAACTGCCTGCCCTGGGGTGCTAAAGTAGTACTTCCTCTGTAGTAATTAACCAAAACATCAAGGACTTTTTAATTTTTCCTGATCAACCTTCCAGAAAGACAAATTTATTTTCGAGAAGAAAGACAGGGTATGCTTTGCAGAAGGACACAGTGACAGAGAGTACAAATTGCTGAAAACAGCATGTGCCAAGGGCTACTTTGCAATATTAGTATGTGAATTTTGCCAGCTCAGTAATGTTTTAGCAGTAGCAAACCACTTGGAGGTTTTTCTTGTTTATTCCATTCAAAGGGATGTTGCATCTTAGCATACAAAGCAAGTTGGGTCTGCTTAGATTTAAGAGGGAGCTGAGAGAGCAGTTTTTATTTGCTTTTGATTTTTCTGTGTGAGAGGAATGTGGTGATTACTTCCAGCAACACTGAAAGTCATATTCTAAAAACCAGAGAAATACAAGTGAGAAGGCAACACAGGTGCACTTAAGAATGAATATGAGCAAGAGAGAGTTCACGATTTGTTTCTGGAAGGCAGTGACCCATTTACAGCTTACTTCAAGCCCAGAAATAAAGCCTGTTAACATACCTCAAAACAATGTGGATATGAGTTAGTAAAGGGAATATTTCAAGTGCAGCTTAAGTTTGGGTCTTAAGGCATCAGATTCTGGTTTCTTCCTGATCTGATTGTAATCATCTAGTCTTGTGAAGATCTGGGCTTCTTTCTTAATGCAAAAGAGAGACTTCCTACACTGGAAAACAGCATCACACTCCACATGCTTTCCTGTATAGTGAAGGCATCCAAATGTTTGAATAAGGAGTCAATTTCTAACACCTAATGATTACTCTAGGTGTGGACGACAGAACAGTGCTAAGCTGGGTGAGACAGTACACATAAACTGTGCCATGTAAATTGAAGGAAACTCTAAGTCATTATTTGTGGTAGGTAGAAGGGACATCAAAGAGCTGGGAGCCCAAATACTTTCCCTAACAGGAAAACTAACCTCCATAGAGGAGTTGTGATCTGTCCGAGGTCCTGACGGTTTGAGAGCAAGGCTTATATTGGAACTTGGTGTATGGGCTCCAATCCTTGCTTTTTCACTCATGAGCAGCCCTCTCTCGAAGAAGTTACTTCACCGCTTTGTGAATCTGCTTTCTCTTCTGTAAAATGAAGGTAATCATAACAGTGTCTTCCGCACAAGGCTGGTGAGGGGGCTGACAACTGTGACACTCTCTCTGTGGTCCTTGCTCACGTGCTTGATAAGCAGTAGTTTTTATTATCTTTGTAGCCCTCACCTCCATCATCTGCATGACTGTGGGTCTTGTCCTGGCTGCACACGTATCAATCCCAAAGTTTGAAACACAAAGGAATCCTGACACGAAAAGAGACTGAAAAGCATATCTGGCGTCTCCATAACCTGTCTACACTACGGCAAAAGGTGTCCAACGTTTATTTCTGTATCTAGGCATCATGCATAGAGGATTTCAATTTAGTCCTTTAAAAATGAAACAGAGAGTTTTTTCATGCCAAGTATTTGGTACATTTTTTTTTAATCAGGTAAGAGATACCTTTTTAACCAGGTGACCCAGCTGCTTTTGTCTCTTATCTTTCCTTTTTAATTTAGGAGAAATTTCAGTGGAGGCATTACCCTCTAGGCTGCCTGGGACTGAACTGTAAAGATTAAAATGTTTATTTTACTCAAACTACCAGTAGTGAAGCTGAGAAGATCAATCCCACCAGGGCTGATCTAAACTACAATGAAGAGATGAGGAGATCCTTTGAAGTTAAAGCTCGTAGTTAGACACCCAGCCAGCCCAACCAGTTGGTTCACCAGTTGCTCTGAGTCCTGCTTCCTGACTAAACGTTAGAAGTAGAAGATTTGTCAAATTCAGACCCAAGAATCAGCATGAAAAGATGGTGCCTCACTGCTGGCGTTGTAGAGGCAACCTTGTTAATACATTAGTGCGAAGTTTCTGAATGTGGACACCGTGAATGCAAACAGTGCACACACATGGTGGAGTGACCTCTAGTTCGGGTAAGGGCTTGACCTTCCTTGTATATTGTTACACCCTTAGTACCTAGAAGTGACGCATCCATTTAATTAATATTTTGTGAGTTAACTGAAGGAATAAACCCACGTTGGTCACCTATCTGCACCCAGACAGTAGGCATGCATACTTGTATCTAATCCCTGTGGCTACTCTGTCTGACATCTGCAAAGAACTTCACTTCACAGATGAGGAAACCAAGGCTCAGAGATGTGACACCAATTCCCCATGGCCACTCAGCTAGAAAGCAGCAAAGGATCTGAGTGAAAAGTCTATTTTCTCCCTTACAAATGCTCCTCCAATTCAACGATGTTGCTGTAATGAAGAAATCCACCTGGGTGGGAAGGACTTCAGAGAAACGATGATCTCAGAAAACAGTGCGTGCTGTCTCCACTCCCACAGGGGACAGGGGCTTTCAAGCACTGGAATTGGCAGGGGCTGTTGGGCAGGGCGATTTGTAATGTCTTTGTCATCTAGGATACATCAGTTATTACTCACTTATTCTTCATTCATTAATACTTCAATGTGGTTTCCTCTTGATAATAAAAAAAAAGTTCAGTCATTAAGACCAGAAGAAACTGCTTCTCCTAAACACCTGGTTTGGTTTTATCTAGTGAATACTATAAATCATGAACTGATTATATATGTATTCACGGGTGTGTGTGTGCGTATTGATGTTTCCTTATTTGCTAGTGGGTTCAGAGCAAGATTTACAGTCCATCTCTAAAAAGTGATTCAGCCACATAGTTGGAGATATACTTCATTGATCTGCAATATTATTTCTCTGTTCAATTCTACATTTAATCTCAATTCCTTCAGGTTTTCCATCTTGTGTTTCTGTGTGTATTTATAAACAGGATCAAATCTCCTTCCTGGGAAAGCAATGCTTACGTGTATTGCCTTTGGGTGTGTATGTGTGCGCCTACAAACATACCTGCATGCTCCTGTTTGCTATTCAGTCTTGAGCCTTTAAACTTCAGCCAGTGCAAAGGAATAGAAATATTGCTGGCACTCACTTCAATTAGAGCCAGCCAACACAAGCAGGCATCCCAAATGTCTGCTTTCTCCATCCCTGCCTCCAAAAGCAGCCGATCACAGGATGCTGGCCAACCTCACCCGCTCTGGAACCAGGGCCATGTCTCCCCTGCAAGCTCTAGGGCCTTAAATCTGACTTCCTTGGAGGGGAGGACAGTTTCTGTCTGCCAAGGGTAACTGAGGCCCCTACATCTGTCACGCCGCTCCATCCAGAACTCTTGCCAAGCCTGATACGCCGATCCATTCGGCTGACCTGCTAATACTAACATCACTGTGGCGATGCCTAGAGTGAAAGGCTGGAGACCGAATCTATGGCAATGAGCTGCTCAGGCCAGCCAACGTGATCCGGGACTTACTCTATTAGTGAGTATGCCGTTTGCTCCAATAATGAGAACTCTATTGAGATTGGTTAATTCAATTCGGCCCATCTTATCAGATTTATTTTTAATGGAACTGAACAATAGTTTCATTTGTTATGTTATTAGTTTTCCCAGTAGGAGCAATGAGACTTAAACAGTGAAAGCGGAGCAGACAAGCCTTGCTGATATCTTGACTTACCAGTGCTGTGTGCCCGTTTGGATCTCACAGAGAAATGCTCTGCCCTCCTCTGGGTCTCCTTTCCGGCTCCTGGGACTTAGAGCTTTGAGGCCATCTTCTCTGAGCCACATCTAATATTGTCATTCCCTTGTTAACAAACCTGCCAGGGCTCCTGATTGCCGCAGTTCCCCCCGTTGCTAGCTGAGGGCCTTGGGCAAAGTGCTTACCCTCCTTCAGCCTGTTTAGTTTTTCATTTGCAAAGTGGTGACCATATAAGTCACTCCGTTGCATTTTCTAAGAATTGAATGTGATTGCGTCTTACAAATGTAGTAGTAGGTGCTCAATAAATGTTGTATCTATCTTAGCAGACAGTGCACTGTTGCTGGGGAAGGAAGTGCATTTGGATGTGTTTCCTACATGCCTGCCTTGACTTACTCTAAGCATTGAATAAATAAATGCTTAGTCCAGTTGACTGCTGTGCGCCTGATGTTCAGTCTTGACATTACCCTACTTTATCATTGTGTTGTTTTCCTCTGAAACTTTTCTATCCTTTCAAGCCTGGGTGAAAATATCCCTTCCTCCCAACACCTGTCCCTGGTCAGTCTCAGTAGATGCAACCTGCAAGCAAAAGACACTTTCTGGTGCATTTTTGTAACGTCCACCCTGATGGAAACAAAAAGCCCTACCACACTTAGTTCAAACCTCAATTTTAAGATGTGTGCTCATCTTACATGGGAGGGGAGGGTCCCATCACTTCTTTGGCAAGTGACTCTTGAATAAAAGTGCAGTGAGAAACCTACCAGCCTGGGAAGAGGGATGGAGTGGAGCAAAAGATTAGAGAATAGACGGGGCTTCTGGAAAATCTAGCCACAGCCTGATCCCAAAGTGACCTCTGGAGGGTTGGCCTTACTGGAGTTTTCCCAAACCCCAGGAAGGGGACTGGGCTGATAGACACGCACATCACTTGGGCACTGGGTGGGCATCACCTGGGCAGAAAGGTGTGCACAGTCTCCTAGGCACCTTCAGGGCTGTGGCTCTCGCTGCACAAAGTGGATTTTTAGGAAAGGGTACAGATGTGAGCAGCCAGAAGCTGCAGAATCCAGGGGCAGGGCTCTGATTTGGTGCGGGAAACGTGAGCAGGGCCCCCACAGTATGTGCTCCGAGCTCCGAGGCAGACAGTGGGCCTGGGGTATGCCTGACAGGTGTCTGGTCCAGCACCTTCCCAGAAACAGTGGCAGCCTCAGTCCTGCAGCCAGGAGATGCTTGGAAACAGCTTGGTGACATGTGAGAGTTGAATCATTTATTATTTCTTAGAGGAAAAAAAAAAGTACGAAGGATATTTGGCAATGCGACTCTGATACCTTAGCCCCTCCCCGGCTTTCATTTTGAACATGTTTAATTGGAGTATTGTATAATTAATTGCATGTCAATTGCAACATGGTGTTTACTCACAAAGCACTGTGGGCCATGTCAACGATTAGCCATTTTCTCTGACGCCTGTTGGAGTGCTAATTACCAGCAGACACCGTACACGTCCGATGTGGGGGTGCGGCACGAAGGTTTCTCCCGCGTCTCTGCACATCCCCTTCATCCGGAAGGAGCCGTGGTTGGCCTCGGCGATGCGATGCACTAACTCCAACCAACGGTTGCCGGGAATCAGACAAAGACGGTGTGAGTGTCTAACTGAGGCCCTGTTGTGCTGTCATCTCGGGGGCAGCCGCCTAGAATGTTCCTGGCCCCGGACAGTCTACAGACTCAGACAACCTTGACCAATAAATCACAAAGCTGGAAATCCTCTGCTTCCTCACAGGCCCTGCCAAACAATTATGCAGTGAAATGTTCTAATTGTACTCTGATTTTAATGTTAATACCCATTTCCATAATTTCTCTGGATCTTGGCGGTGCGGTGTAATACTTGCCAACGAAGCAAATGAACTAGAAGGAACACCCACAGATGGCTCATGTTCCCCATTCAGCCGCAGCCCGAAGATGTGCTTTGTTTTCCGTTTGGCTTGGGCAGCAGAGCTGTTCCCAAAGTACCTGCCTGGCGCTTGTCCAGCTCTGGAAATGGCCGCCTGGAACCCGACTCATCCTCAGTGAGCGGGAGATGTGGGGGGCAGTGTGGGGATGGCTTTTACTGGGTCAAAAAGGGGCCTCTCCTGAGCACCCCAGCTCAGTCTGCTCCGCGGGGCTCTGCCCCGTGGGCCCCGGGAGGTCTGACTGCTGCGCACGGGTGCTGTTTCACACCAACACATTTGCTCTTGTATCTCTGGGATGTCCTCACGTTCCTTTAACTTTCAAGGCTCAGAAACCCTTCTCTGAGGCCCCCTGGCCCCTAAATAGGCAAGAGTTGAATGAAATTGTACATTTACCTCCTAGGACAAGCAGGGAGCAATTCTCAGTGTCTGGGGACGAAGCACAGCAGGAGGATATGCCCCATGGCTACCCCCGCTTTCTTTGCTCCCAGCAAGCCAGGGCTCACATTCAGAGGAGCGCATATCCCACCCTCTGCTCCGTCTTCTCCCCCAGTGGGTGTAGAACTCCTGAAGTGTTTACCCAAGGCCTGTGGTTCTCCCATGGCAGGGTGGTATTAGCCTCTGATTCTACTAATAACTTTCCTTAGGAAAACAAAATAGCCAGGTTGGCAGAAAACTAACTCAATCCAGATTCAGTTAAAGGGAAGACCAGGTGGCTCATGTAATAAGGGGAACCAGGATCAGAAACAGAGCATAAAACAGTATCAGTATCCCCTCTTCGTTCTTACTGCTCATCTGTCTCTGTATACACACTTGACCTCTCAAATAACTTTCTTCTTAAGCTGGAACCATAGCTGCTAGAGCTCTGGGCTCTCAGCTGCCTAATTTTCAGTTAGAAAAGGAAAGGACCGTCTTTCCCAGCTCCACCTCCCTAAGCCTCAGGAAAGGGCAATAAGGCCCACATTTGGTTTGCACGCTCGCCTCTGGACCATTCAGGGGTCGAGAGTATGGAGCTTTCTGATGGGCCAGTTGTGGCAGGTGTCTGCATCTGAATGGGGAGCTGGGGGCCTGCAGCTCTCCCGTGGCCCCATGCCGGAGACTTCCCCTCCACCACTGGGGAACACTTGTGAGCTGAACTCTTGTTCCCGTCACAGTTTCTACTACAGGCACCCAAATCTAATTGCAGTCTTATTTTTACATTCATTTGTTTACTGTGTCTATCACTAGACTGAAAGCTGGTTATTTACTCTAGATAGGCCAGCTTGTGCAAAATAAGCATTTGTTAGATGACTGTATGACTTCATCTCAAAGCAGTTCCAAGTTCCTGACACATATTAATCTTCAGGGTTTAAGAAAAAGAAGATGGAATCTGTGGGTCTCCTCAGGAATTTCCCATAAATCATTCTTTATTTTTTTTTGTAGATAATTGTTTATTATTGAGGAGTAGTTGACACACAGTATTACATTAGTTTCAGGTGTACAACACAGTGATTCAACATTTATGTACATGATAATTCTAGCTACCAGCTATCACCATACAAGTTCTTACAATATTTTGACTATATTCCTTATGCTATCCCGGTTACTTATTTATTTTACAATTGGAAGTCTGTACTTTTTTTTTTTTTTTGAGAGGGCATCTCTCATATTTATTGATCAAATGGCTGTTAACAACAATAAAATTCTGTATACGGGAGTCAATGCTCAATGAACAATCATTAATCCACCCCAAGCCTAATTTTCGTCAGTCTCCAATCTTCTGAAGCATAACAAACAAGTTCTTACATGGAGAACAAATTCTAACATAGTGAATAAGTTACATGGTGAACAGTGCAAGGGCAGTCATCACAGAAACTTTTGGTTTTGATCACGCATTATGAACTATAAACAATCAGTTCAAAATGAATATTTGATTTTTATACTTGATTTATATGTGGATACCACATTTCTCTCTTTATTATTATTATTTTTAATAAAATGCTGCAGTGGTAGGTAGATGCAAGATAAAGGTAGAAAACATAGTTTAGTGTTGTAAGAAAGCAATTGTAGATGATGAGGTGTGTGCCTGTAGACTATGTGTTAATCCGAGCTAGACAAGGGCAATAAAACATTCACGGGTGCAGAAGATTTCTCTCCAAACATGGGGGTGTGAGGTTCTAAGCATCACCTCTGTTGATCCCCAATTTCTCACCTGATGGCCCCCCCGCGACTGTGCCTGTCTTAGGTTGTTCCTCCCTTGAGGAATCTTACCCGTCTCTGGCTAACCAGTCATCTTCCGGGGCCATACAGGGAAATGCAAAGTTGGTAAGTGAGAGAGAAGCAATATTGTTTGAAAAGGTTAACTTTTTACTTCTTTGCATATTTATGCCCTGTGGCTTCTATGCCCAGCATTTGTCTTGAGGTATCTTTACCACTTGGAGGAATTATGATACTCGGTAAATTCGATATGAGGCACGAATTCTATTTAAGGGTTGTAATTAGAAAGGAAGAAGAAAAGCTATAGAGGTAGCAGGTGGAAGAAAACATGGGAAGATTGATTATTTCTTTGACATATCTTCTTGTAGAGTAACTTCAGCATGTATAGGTTTCAACCTACTAATTAAATTGCGCACACACATCAACATAATAGGAATACAGTTACATAACCAAAGCAGACCTACAATTACCAGCCATCTCCAGTGAAACCAAGAAAACCAGTTAGGCACCCTAGGCATTTGTGAAAACTTATCTACAATATGGTGGATATTGTCCAACTGAACTTGAACAGTCTGAGAGAAATCAGACAAATTAAAACAACCCACTCCTGGGGACTGTTCACATCCCATATGTTCTTTTAACAGTAGATAGTCTGTATAGTTGTAAGATTTTGGAGCGCTACAACTTGCACTTCTCCTAATTCTTGGTTGAGTTCCAACAGTGTAGATACAGTCAAATTTGTTGTTTGACTGTATGCACAGGCCAGCTTAGATATCTCCTTCTTCATTCCCATGGCAAGTCCAGGAACCGGTGGGATGAATGCAGCTACAGCTGTAGCAGCGCCTAGATCTTTGTTGAGGTTTTTTGATGATCATCTTCTGGTATGAGTCTTCCAGAGAGTGCTGATGTTGGAAGTTCTTCTTCATTTCGTATCTTAGTTCATTTTCTGGGTAGCCAAATTAGGCTTTGATCCTCTGTATAAACACACACAGACCCCTTGCCTACACTTTGATATGCCCTTTATACCATTGTGTAGAACTCATTGGAGGTTACCACACAGGAACTGCCTCCCTCTTTTTTTTTTTAAGAGAAAGAAGTATTATCAGAAAAATCTACCTCCATAGCCGATCATTTGATACCCTTTAAGTGATCAAAATTAAGGATATTTAAAGCATGCATTAATCGTTGATTTACAGTTAGTTTTATCCTATCAGGGAGTAATCCCCCTTTTCTTTCTTTTTTTTTTTGTTATCATTAATCTACACTTACATGACGAATATTATGTTTACTAGGCTCTCCCCTATACCAGGTTCCCCCCACAAACCCTTTTACAGTCACTGTCCATCAGCATAGCAAAATGTTGTAGAATCACTATTTGTCTTCTCTGTGTTGTACAGCCCTCCCCTTTCTCCCACACCCCCATGCATGCTAATCTTAATACCCCCCTTCTTCTCCCCCCCTTATCCCTCCCTACCCACCCATCCTCCCCAGTCCCTTTCCCTTTGGTACCTGTTAGTCCATTCTTGGGTTCTGTGATTCTGCTGCTGTTTTGTTCCTTCAGTTTTTCCTTTGCTCTTATACTCCACAGATGAGTGAAATCATTTGGTGCTTGTCTTTCTCCGCTTGGCTTATTTCACTGAGCATAATACCCTCCAGCTCCATCCATGTTGCTGCAAATGGTAGGATTTGCCCTCTTCTTATGACTGAGTAGTATTCCATTGTGTATATGTACCACATCTTCTTTATCCATTCATCTACTGATGGACATTTAGGTTGTTTCCAATTCTTGGCTATTGTAAATAGTGCCCTTTCACCAGGCGTTGGGCTCTTGCATGTGTGGATGTAGTCTGGCTGTTGTCCTGTATCTTCTGGTCTCTCTTTTAAGATTAGTTGTATTTGTTGTATTTTCAAAAATATATATGTTTTTGGGAGGAGATTCCCACTGTCCTACTCACGCTGCCATGTTGGCTCCGCCAATCATTCTGTATTTTTAAAACATCATTACTGATGTGTTTTTAAAAGCACGAATATATGAACATCATGGTAAAAGGTAAGTTTTCCTGTGATAGGGTTATGGTAGATGTAGCAAATATTCAAAGTGCGTTATGATTGTGACTTTGACATATGGTGACAAGATTATATATTTTCATAATACGTAAGAATTATTTCTGCCTGATATAGACATTTGATCTTCCAGATTTGAGAAAAAGAAGATGGACTTTTTGGGAATCCTAATAATAATAGAAATTATCACCAAAATAAGTTCCAAATAAAGAGATCCCTTTAAAGATGGAACGATACTTTCACAGATGTTTAGTGTTTTTAAATTATCATTCTTAAATTAAAAATTTAAAACACAGGACATTACTTGCTCTGATCTTTGTTTTGTGACAAATGGTTCAGACATGGGAAAACCCTTTGCTTTTGCTTTGTTACTGGTTGAATTGTTGAGAAAGCGTCCAAAGCACCTTCAAATTGGACATGAGAGCTCATGTTGCTTCGTGTATGAGTTCCTATTTTAATGAGGAATCTTTCCACTCACTTCCTTCCTTTCCTCCTTCCATCCTATCTTTGTTTTACAAACTGCTGTAGCCTATAATGAATATTCACACCCTGGACTACACAGTGAACATGATTGGATAGTGTTTGAATAACGTAACGTGTGTGTATCTCCGAGCAAGATTAACAGCGCTCTGCAGAATTACATGTTGACGTTGACTGTTTAACGACTTAGTTGGCTTCCAGAATTGCTATTCTTGGAACACCACTCGTAGTATTTGCCTATTCTATGCATGTAAATTTATGAGGGTTTATTTTACTTCCAAGAATGCCTTACTGTTAGCGGCAGAAAGGGCCACAAACACACATAAAGTGACAAGAACCAGCAAGATTGATTGATTCATAGCCCTTTCTCTCCTATGACTCTTGCCCCAGTTCCAGAAATGTTCATCTTTGACCTATAGGTCAGAGGTTCCTGTTCTTGCTTTGCATTGATGACAGTGGCTTCCTTCAGGTACGTCTCTGTGCCAGGAAGGCATTCCTGCATGGAAACGCTAAGCCGAATCTGACATAGGGACTGACAATGGTGGACTTTACTACTTTTTTGAGACTAACAATGGTAGGTCCATATAGTCCATGCCTCCTCTACAGCAAGCACCCAATGCCTGTTTGGTGCTTGAAGTATGTGCCATCGTATTAATTTTGCAAGTAGGAAAACTGAGGCTTAGAGGAGACTTGCCCAGTCACATAGCTCAAACGTGATGGAACTGGACTCACTTTGGGTCTACCTTATTGCACCACCTGTCATCCTTTAAGCACTGGTGTGTACACTTTCGGCATTCCTACTTCTTAATTTCGGTCTGGGATGTTCCCCTTGGCAGCATTACAAGTGCATTATCACTATTTATTTTCTAATCATTTATGGGGCGCTTCAGATGTACTGTGCCAAGTATTTTATATACTTGCATGTATGAGATGGAATCCTCTCCCTGTTCCCAGATGCCAGGGCTGTTGTTAACTCCATTTTACCAAAGGGGCTCCCGAGGCTCTGAGATGCTTTCCCAAAGGCACTTGATGAATGACAGAGGGAAAGGAACACCGTTCTGCCTTGCTCCACAGCTCATGCTCTTAAACACAGCATGCTACTCCCCATAGTAAATAAATGGTGCTGATTGTATCCTGGAAGTGGCTGGAGTGACATTTTCCTGGGAGAAGTGGACTCCTGTAAATTGGCAGGTGTGAAACCAGGAGTGCAGGTTGGCGTGGTAGCCTGTGGGAAGGGGCGCATTGATGGTGCAGAGGTACTGGGATCCTAGGGTTGGGGGCCTTTTGGAGGCCAGCTGGTTACTGACCAGATGTGGAAGCAAGGCAGAAAGGATTATTGATGCTAATGACTTTATCACGCCCTGCGCTGGGCCATTCTGGGAGCTTCACAGTTATTCACATGAGCCACCCAACAGCCCTCATTTACAAAAGAGAAGAGGAGATGCAGGGAGATAACCTGGCTTGTACAAAGTCATTCCAGTAGGAAATACCGAAGGGGGGCCCAGACCCGAGGCCCCTGCCCTGCCTGGCATCATCTCTGGGGTCCCCCTCCCTCTGTGTGTTGAGGGGGGTAGTGCAATTTTATCGCTAAGGACAGTCCTTGGCAGCCCAGTCACCCGATCAACTTAGTTTGTGGGGGCTGGGGGGGTAGGAGTATGGAGTGATTAGTGACCTTTGTTCTTGTTCTCACAGATTTTTAAGCTCCTATCATGAGTATTCACCCTGGATGGGCTGGGGGCTCGGTGTGTGCGAAGATTTCATTTAGGGCATTCATTTTATATTTTTCTTTGAGAAATTGTAAGGGCAGGTGGCAGGCTCATTTCTACAATCCCAGGCTAAAACTAAAATCTAAAGCAAATGTTCACCCTTGTGCCAGACACCTAAAGGGCTTTTAGACCCAGAGATACAAGCGTGTCATTGTGCTATTATTTACAGAAGTGTTTGGCTCAGCTGTGAAAAGATCATTTCTTTCAGTTCTGTTTAAAATCATGTAGCCAGGAACTACAAAAGCATTTGGCTCTGGGAGAGAGGACTTTCAATACCTTACGCCCTTCCATTATTATAAGGCTCTGCGCCCGCGCGTGTGCGCGTGTGTGCGTGTGTGTGTGTGTGTGTGTGTGTGTGTGTGTTGCATATACATCACATTCCTTTTGGCAAGTAATGCATTTAATTAATCTACATGGAGTCTTGGTACAGCATAGTTGATTAGCATAGTAGACATGGTACCTTTTTAATATAACAAATCTACTGAGGAATATCCTTAGTTAATGAGCTGCATCATTTTGGAAAAGTTTGTCTTAGAAGTAATGTCTGAAAATAACATATATTTTTAGCGTGCATGCTCAGGGCCAAATAAGTCATCCTGGGTAGGAATAGAGTTCTGTATCTTATATGGTCTGAACACACTCAGCCCCAGCCTATTGTTTTTAAATTTTTTCTGCTTTGACTTCTGTATGATTGCTTGTCAAAGGGGAAGGTTCAGAAGACTGTCATAAACTTTGAAGAAAGGTTTGTTATAGGTCATGTGAAGACAGAGGAATATTTACAGTAGACATGGTATGTGAATTACCTTCAACCCCGTTGTGAACTTGGGTGCAAATTAAGTCCACTTGTCCTATTCTATCAAAGACTGCTCACTGATGGGTGCAGCTTCTAGCCTTATTCCCACACTCCTACAGTCTATTAGCTTCAAAAGGGAAATGTCTCCTTCCCCCCTTATCCCATCCCAGGCATGGCATTCTGACCCTCTGACTGTATTTCATTATTCTAAGCACCAACCACCTTGTCCAGACCTTCCACTGGAAGAAAAGATTAGCAATGCGAACCACTGCTCAGAAATTCCATTTTGATTCTTCTGAGGGCTGGTGACCTGTAAGTGCCGAAATGCCTCTTAAATATATACCAAGGTCTTTTTTATGATGTATAATTTACAGTTGACCCATGAACAACATGGGTTTGAACTGTTCAGATCCACTTACATGGAGATTTGTTTCAGGAAGTACAATACAGTATTGTAAATGTATTTCTTCTTCCTTCTGAATTTCTTACTAACATTTTCTTTTGCTTCCTTTATCATAAGAATACGGCATATAATACATGTAATATACAAAATATGTGCTAATCAGCCATTTATGTTATTGGTAAGATTTCTGGTCAACAGTAGGCCATTAATAGTTACGTTTTTGGGGAGTCACAAGTTATACACAGATTTCTGACTTTGTGGGGGGTTGGCGCCTAATCCCTGAATTGTTCAAGGATCACCTGTATACACAGTGAACTGCAGTTTGTGATCATACAGATCAACTAGAGTTGACAAATTCACTTACCCATAAAGCTATGAAGGGTGCTCATCCTGCCAGAAAAATCCCTCATTTACCTTCCTAACCAATGCTGGTCACTGCGTTCCCACACTCCAGAGCAACCAGGTTGCTGGTTTTGATCACCATAGATCTGCTTTTCCTGTTTAATTTCATATAAATGGAATCATACAGCATGTACATTTTTTTGTGTCCAGGTAGCTTCTTTGCCTTAACGTACGTTTGAGAATCATCCTTATATAGCACCAGTCCTTTGCAGCTTTTCACTGCCGAGTGGTGTTCCATTGCGTGTAGAATTCCCTTGTATCCATTCTTTGTCAGTGGGCTGTGTCTACTTTGGGGCTATTATAAGCAATCTGTGCTGTGGATTGCATGTCTGTGTCCCCCCAAAAGTCCCTGTGTTGATGCCCTGATCCCCAGTGTGATGGCATTTGGAGGTGGGGTCTTTGGGGGAAGACTAAGATTAGAAGAGGTCATAATGGTAGAGCCCCATGACGGGATTCATGCCTCTCTAAAAGAAGAAGGGACAGGTGCTTGAAAGATCTCTCTCTTTCCACCCCCTGCCCTCCCTGCTTCCACATGCACATGCCAGGAAAAGTCTATGTGAGGGGATAACCAGAAAACCTAACCACAGAGAGCTTGGCTCACCTTATTAATTTACCTCCGTATTTCTTTCTTTCTATTCTCACTAGGTGAGTTAGAAAAGGATACATATGGGGTCAAGAAAGTGGAAGCTGAGCACAATATGCAACTTGAGTCTGATTTCTAGAATGCGTTCATTGATTTGACTTTTAGGAGGTTTGGAAATTATTTAGGTTGACTTCAGTTCAAACATATCCATGTAATATGAGAAACCTCTCTCTATCACCCACATACATACATGGACACACACCTTGGCTTGTATTTATTAGTGAAATAATAACTACTTTTGGGCACTTTGGGGTGGTTTAGAATTTGTGCTGCTCATTCTTCATTTTGGTTCCTGTCCTCATTGAAGTCTCCTCAAAGTGGGTTCTGAGCAACAGACTCATTGATTATGGGGTTATGCTGAGATTTTTAGTGTCTCTGATGAGAGTGGTAATGGCTCACACACACACACCCAGTCTGGGTCTGCACAATACACCTTCTCTTTTGCAGCGTCCCAAAACAATCCTATGAAGTAGGTCTTGTCACTCTCCCCATTTTACAGCTGAAGAGACTGAGTCTTACACAGGCAAGTGGCAAATCAAGTGTGGTGAGCTTCTGCGATGTGTATCATCGTTCCGCTGGGAAGTGAGCAGTAAGGGCTATTGTCCTGGGTTTTCAGCCAAGTAGAGAGGTTCAGAAAAGTGTGTGGTGGAGTTTTAAGGAGAGCGCCTCAATGGGAGACACGAACGTGGCACATGAGATACACCGAACCCTTTCTGTTTCCGTTTCCCTACTCCACACCCACCGGCCCAGCCCGCCGTACATCTCAAAGACTCTCAGGGACAGCAGAGATGGGGATTTGATTGCATTGGTTCTGAAATGCCCCCAGGCTTTCCATGAAGTCGGTCATTTTCCTTTATTCTCAGCAACTATGGTTACAAGTTTTTCTCTTCTTCCCTATTATAGTTGGAAATTTGTCAGTAGAAAACCATGCCAGGGGGCTAGAAAAAAAATGTACATCTCTAATGAGCTAGATAACTCAGAGAACTTTCCGCCTTGCTCTTTCCCCTCTCAAGGCAGGAATGTCCAGACCATCTCCTTTCTGCTGAAGCCATGCCAGGCTGTAAGAAAGTGCCTGAACGAAAATAATCCTGAGGGCAATAGCAGCGTCAGGTGTTGTAGCCCAAGTGTGTCCAAAGCATGATGCTTAGGACTTAGCATGTCACTGAATTCTCTCTGTAGCCCGTGATGGTATAGGTCCTATTTGTCCCATTTTACCTATGAAGAAACAGGCTCCCGAATGTGAGGTGGTATCTGCAGGGCCACCCAGGAATGCGGAGGGGCAGCCAGGAGTTGATACTTGCTCAGTGGGTGTCCAAAGCCAGTGCCTGGAGCCCAGATAGGCCTACCAACCAACTATCCCCTGTCAGGTATTATGAAAACAGTAGGTGCTTGTAGCAAACAGGTGAAAGGGTCATATTAGGACTCTTGTATACATGTTATTGCATACGTTCCATGCACTGCTTTGCCCCCTATCTGTGGTCCTTCTGGCTTCTGCATGGTGATGGGGCAAAGCAGAGCTGTGACCTGCCAGTGAGGGGTCCCCAGTGTATAAACAAATAAACCCAAGGGACTGAAAGTATTGCCTCTCCTACAGTGGAAATAAGGAACAGTATTGATGCAGATGCCTGCACTCCTCTGTGAGAAACCTGTTCGCCCTGTGGCTTCTCGGCCCGTGTCCTGAATTTCCCGGGGCCCCCTGAGCTGGCTGCTCTCATGACCCCGCAGGTGCCCAGTGGTGCCTCGTTGAGAATGCTCATTTTTTCAGTCGGCCTCCATGCCGCCTGGGCATGACTTCTTGGGAAGTGCTTTAGATTTGGAAGAGCACCTCAGGAACTGAGGACCATGTGTCCCCAGATTTAAAGGGGTCCCCAGTCTCCTACAGGAGCAAGGTGCATCTCTGAGTCCCTGTGAGATAGGTTTCAGCCCACATCCGTCAGTGGCTACACAGGTTTTATGTTTTATCATTTAATCTTCACCGCAGCTCAGCAGGTTCTCCTATTGTCCCTATTTTGTCCCCCAGTGAAATTTAGAGCTGGGCATGCTGGCTGACTTCCTCACAGTCACCCAGGGAGGGGGCAGGCAAGCCAAGGTTTACTATCGGGTGTCTCAGACTCCAGAATATCTGCCGTGACCCCCATACATCTGTTTGCTGCATCCCAGTTGAACTTGGCGTGGTGTTCTAGTGGGTCTCAATAAAGATCAGCGCCAGGTGAGCATACTATTGTTTATTCAGACATTTGTATTTCAAGCAAACAGTCTTATTCCAAGGTGTCATACTTACTGAGCCGCTTTGCATAATTTTTAGAGAGCAGTATATTTATGCATGAATGAAAGTGGTGTAATCAGATTCTATAAAAAGCCTGTCTGTGGGACATTCCAGAAAGCACTTACATTCTTACGAAGACTTCTAAGCCTTGGATTGGGTCCAGAATAGGGGCATGTGTTTAATGCCACACACACACACACACACACACACACACACACACACAAAAGATTATATAGGATCAAAAAGATGAAATAAATCAGAGGTATACAGCCAATCGGCTGTCCATCAGTGTTAGTATACGCACATTAGCAGGCCTGGCTTTATTTGTACATTTTTTCTAGATCCTTTGACTGCAATGTGGGGGAATATGCATAAGTTGTGGTAGATGGGAATGAGGAGAGGGAGAGAAAGGAAAGGCATATTAAATCAACCAATGGTTCATAGAGTTTATTGAGAGCTTTGTATGAACACTGGGGTTTTCATTATCCTAATTGATTTCCACATGAAACAACTCCATGAAATAGTTAAGACCCCCATGTTCTGATAAGGTAACTGAGGCTGAAAGATAGTTGCATATGCAGTTGGGATGTAAAAACTAATGTGATACTATGGTTTATAAGAAATATACATATATGGTCAGTCAGATGACCTAAGCGTATTCCTCGTATCTATTTGGTCTCCCTCCATGGTTCCTGGCTCACAACTCCCAAATCCCTCGGAATTTCCTGAGTAATAAGAACAGTAGGAGCTTTTTTTGTCATGATATTTGGTCTCTTGTCCTCAGCTTTATTAAAAGGCTTCAGAGCCATAAAGGTGAAATGGGCATTGTTATTCATAACTAGCCTTTTCCCACCACAAGAGGGTCTATATTAATGAGGCAGCTTTTGGAAAGCACCTAGGGATGGGCACTGGTTGCCAAGGGAGCCAACTGTGACTAGAGGGATGGAACTTTCAGTCCCACCCACTGATTTCTGGGCAGGTAGAGGGGGCTGGAGGGTGAATCAATCACCAATAGCCAATGAGTTAATCAATCGTGCCTAGGCAATGAAGCCTCCATGAAAACCCAAAAGGAAGGGCTCAGGGGGCCTCCAGGTTGGGGAACCAGAATGTTTCACGTGCTACCATGCAGGATGGTCCACGAGAACTGAAGCCCTTCCCTTCAGGACATTGCCCAATGCATCTCTTCATCAAGTTCTTGGTTTGTATCCTTTAATATTCTTTGTAATAAATAGATAATCTAGAGAGTAAATGGGATTCCTGTGTTCTGTGAGCCATTCTAGCAAATTCACCAAACCCAAGGCCCATGGGGACCTCTGACTTACAGCTGGTTGGTCAGAAGCACAGGTACAAACCTGGGCTTGCGATTGGCATCTGAAGTGGAGGGTGGTGTCCTGGGACTGAGCCCTTTACTTGCAGGATCTGATGGTGTCTCCGGGTAGACAGTGTCAGAACTGAGTTGGATTCAGTTACACTGTAGGAACACCTTGCTGTGTCTGAGAACTGTTGGTATGGGGAAGCCTATGCACACACACACACACACACACACACACACACACACCCTGGAATTGGGTCCAAGAACCTAAAAGAACAGTCCCTATGACACAAAATCCCATGTATATGTGTATTTACAGATTTATTGGTGTACAATTATAAAATGCACCACACACAAAGTGTACAATTTGATGAGTTCTGATACATATATAAATATATATATACACACACACACATACATACACACTACTGAAACCAACACCCAAATCAAGATGGGGAGCTTACCCAATGCCTCTCAGGGTGCCCTGGTGCCTCTTTGGAGCCCCTCTCTCCCCCTATCTGGGGCCTCGGGTCATCACTGATCTGCTTTCTGTTCTTAGAGTCAATCCCATAGCCTATTAGGTCTTCCTGCATCCAATTGTATTTGACTTATGGTGTTTTATTTCCCTCCAATTTTCTGTGTGTGTGGAAGATAAGTCAACCACATGCAGAAGCCCTGCTGCACACCCTGCCAGCCCCTGGTAGCCCCCAAGGGGAGGGCTTCCCTGGAGTGGCATCTGAACCCTCCCTCTCCGACCTTGGCATGGTGCGTCCTTCTACAGGTGGTTTCTGAAGCCCCAAGAGTAAACAGCCCAGGCTCCCAGGGCAGAGAGGGGGGCGGTGGGAAGCTGCTGAGTTCTGCCTTCCTGAGGACCTCAGCACAGATGCTGGGAGGGTGTGTTCCTGGAGCTCACATGACGTGCACTGCACAATTTGACATGAATAATTTACCTCTCTGCTCTCAGAAAGATTTTAAAAAAGAAAAACATACATACGACATGTCATTCCTTCCCCGTAGTACCATCTTCCTGTATTTCGGAGCGAGGCTTCTGCGAAAATGAAGCGCGCTTGGGTGCAGTGAATTTAAACAGTTTGGCGTTGGATTACGCCCTGATTTAAAGTTTTATTTTTAATATTACAAAGATGAGTGTTACTTTTATACCCTGGAAAAGCAATGAGTAAACAAATAAAAAATTCATTAGAGACAGGCTGCTATCGCTGAGATGAAAGTTTGATGTTAGAACTCAGCTTTCAAAAAAAAAAAAAAAGTCTAAAACCCAGTCAGTGGATCATTAGCTCAGCGGGTGGCCAAACTAAAAAAAAAAGAGGGATTTCGGGGATGGGCAGTGTTTGTGGTTTTCATTTCTTCAAGGTTTCAAAAACTAGTTTAGCCCTTTCCCAGATGTGGGGAGAGTACGTACTCTGAAGGGCTATGGTCATGGTTATGTAGAGAAAATTAAATTTCAACTATGCTTTGGAGTCTTACCTATGTTTCTCCCCCAGCTTTACTAGCACAGCAGTGGAAGAGAGAAGTCTGCAAAGGGGATGTATTACTGAGAATTACTCAGTTTGCATCTGGGATGAGTTCTCATGTTAATAATGCCAGCAAGCCCCAGGGCTGGAATTCCAGGTCATGGACTGCGGCATGCCTGCCTGTGTAGTTTTTACCTACATAGCGACATTTTCCTTTTCTGGCAACATGGCACTCATATTCCATAGAAGGGAATTTCCTATGTAAGTGGTAAGGATGGAAATGTCTATGAGGATGCTAACCCAAACCTGGCCAATGAGAATGCCTCATCCCTCTCAGGCACAGTGATTGGTCCAAGAAGGACCAATCAGAATCCTTCCCTGGCTTTTGGTAGATCAGTCTTGGTGAGAAAGAAGCCGTGCCTTTCGTTGCGTTTCCTAAACTGAAGCAATTAGGATTGAGGCACCAGATGGCAATGACTCCAGCGAATGGCGGGGCCCAATTTGAAGTTCTGAACATAAATCACATGCCTGTGGAATCACACATTAGGGACCGAGCACTCCCTCCTTCACTGAGCCCATTTAAGTTGGGTTTCTGTCAATGTAGCTGAAAGAATCTTCTTGAATCTAACATTATGTGGAAAGTTCTTCCAAGCAGCCCAGATATATGATAAAAGGCTGACCACAGAAGGCAAATTGTGGTCTACCTTCTACTTTTCAGTCCTTTGGCTTCCCCAACTTCTGAGTTCTCTTGGAAATTAAACAGTTTGTTTTTCCATCAGATGGAGTTCATAAGGGCAATAGAAAGAGTACAGGCTTTGGACTCCTTTAGACCTGGGTCGGCATCCCGGACCTCTTAGTGAACTGCTTGAGCGGGTTGCTTCACCACGCTAAGCTTCAGCTTCCTCTTACGTAAAATGAAGATGAGATAGTAACAGTTCACAGAGCCTGGCAGCCTCGGTCTGCACCGATAAATTAAATCAAAACCCCTGGAGATGAAATTCAGGCAGGGATATTTTGCAAAATCATTCCCCGTGATTCTAACATGCAGGAGGGTTTAAAAACCTCCTGAGTTGACGAGATGTAAGACAGTCACTTTCAGAGTTTGGGCTGCGTGCAGATCACCTGGACTCAATACTAGCTACCCAACTTCTGAAGGTCTGGAGGAGGACTCAGATCTGCCTTGTTCATAGGTTTTCCAGAGGATTCTGAGGCAGGCAGTCCACGGACCACACGTTGAGGGGGAAAAAAAATGCCTTAAGCTCTCTCTCATCTTTCATGTGCTAAGAATCTGCTGGGTGAGGTATTGAGAGGGCTATATTGATCAGAAAGGAATTTTTCATTTGAGCAGTAGAAAATCTAAGGGTTTGTTTTCAGAACTAGTAGAATCAAGTCAGGGAAAAGCATATAGGTTGGCAGGACATTGTCTAGATGTCTAGAAGGAGGAGGAAATGGTGAAATGCATGCTGCTTAAGACCCCAGGAGTGAGGGTACTGAGAACTGAGTCCACTGCTGCAGATTTGAGGTCCCATCAAAGTCTCAAATCTCATTCTGCACTCAAGTTTCCTCTAGCAGCTGGGACTCGTCCTCACAAAAGCTACAAGAAACACACCTTACAAAAATGAGACAAAAACTCTTTAACAATGGGGGAAGTCCTCAAGGAACATTCTGGGGAAGAGTTTGGAAGATCTCTGGGGAACAGATGACAGATGAGATCCTGAAACAAACTCTGGATGATGAGTAGAAGCGTTAACCTGGATAATTGTTGACTTTGATAGAAGTCATTATGATCAAACTAAAGGTTCCTTGTTGAACCTGTACTCAACATTGCCACCTGGGAGGAAGTCAGGTCTGGGACGTGGGTCCATCCGCCAGCGGGACTGAGCAGGTTGGCTGTGGATCGCAGCTTCGAGCTGTCTGCTTAGCTTGCTCTCCCTGCCTCAGTCCATCGCCTGAAGCTATGTTTGACTGTGGAATTGGGAGCTGGGACATCTTCAGACTCTCCTACATAGCCCCCGAGATGTAAGGGCCAACTCAGTCGCTTCACTTCATTTTACTTAGGTGTCCAGCATAATGTGGAGTGAAACTGCTTAACCCACTGAGACAAACAGATCCTCAAGAAGTTGATGATCCTGCATTGATTGGGACCACCCCAGTCATTAGGGACAAGAGTTGGCAGCTTCTTCAATAGCAGCTCCCCCCCACCATAACTGTGGCCTTCAGGTGGCCACACCCTTGCACAGTCCCCTCTGCCTGAGTGTGGCTGGGCTTTCTTCTAAGAACGGAGCATGTCAAAAGGGATGGGGTGTCAGTTCTGAGGACAGGTTATAAAATAATGGGGTTTTCATCTTAGTGGCCCTCTTCTTATTCTTTCCCTTGTTTCCTGTAATGCAGCAAGCTGCCAAGTTGTGAGCTCCCCCATGTATAGGCCTACATGTCTAGGAACCGAGGAAGACCCCTGGGCAACAGCCAGCAGGGGAGACTCCGCCCTCCACGCATCAGTCCACAAGAACAAATCCTCTGATGACCTTGGAAGTGAGCTGGGAGTGTGTCCTGCCCCCGCCAGCACTGTGATTGCCACCTGGTAAGAGACCCTGGGCCAGAAGACCAAGAAAAGTGCTTCTAAATTCCTGACCCACCGGTCTGTGTGGCCATATTCTAAGCTGCCGAGTTTGGGGTGATTTGTTACGCAGCAATGGATGACTAACATAGGGGCTTATATTTATTCTGTCTCTAAGGCTCAGGTAACCCGTTAAGAAAATGCTGGGAACACCAGCGACAGTTCAGTGGGCATGAGGGGCCTTTCCAAGACTTTGTTGTTAAAAAAAGGATCAAACTTCTGTTGTGACCTCACCAACTTCTAGGAGCTGAGTAAACTCTTCTGGCTTCTCTGAGTCTTGGTTTTCTTATCCAGAAAATACAGATACCTTGACAGGTTGGAATTATCGATCAAGTGGTTCTTATCACAAAGACGATAGCGCTTCTCCTATTGTTGATATAAACAAGGAGCTTTGCAAGATGTGCCGGGTAAGATCCTGAGATGGTCCTCAGGATTCCCACCTCCTGGGGGGCACGCTGGGTGTTTCGTCTCGCCTTGAGTGTGGGAGGAGCCTGCGACTATGGTATCTCTCCTGAAGAAGTTTCTAATCAGTTGACTTTGAGTTAGTCCAAAGGGGGATGAGCCTGGGAGGGCCTGGCCTAATCACAGGAAGCTTTAAAAGAAAGTGAGGATGTCCAAGGGGTGCACCTCTGCTCACCTGGAAAAGGCAGACATAGCCATCACTAACTGACCGCCAGCGGCAGAAGAGGGACCTTCGTCCACCCTCCACAGGAAGCTAAGTTCTGCCGACGGCGCTGGTGGGGGCCATCTCAAGCTTCAGCTGAGAACCAGGGCCCTGGCCGGCTCCCTGGCCTCCTCTGGGGAGGTCCTGAGCACAGGACTAACTCATATGCAGACCTCTGACCCATGGAAATGGTGAGATGATGAACGAGTGGTTTAAGCTGCTAAATAAAGTGGTTTCATTTCACAGCAATTGAAGTTCACACTCGAGGGAAGGATGGACACATAATGGTATGTTCAGGCCCATTTGCGATGTTTTGCTCTAATTGTGCATCTCATCCTTCAAATTCAGCCCAGCACTCCATCTGGGGCAGAGAGGGGCACTGGTGGTGAGAGAAGGAGTGAGTAAAAGGGCAGGGACAGGGCTCCCTTGGGAGTCGGGTGGGGCCGGGGTGGGGGGAGCATGGCTGCCCAGCCGCTGCTCCTAATTGACCCCTTTGATCCGCCGTCTGGCTCATCATCTGCCTCCTCTGGGAGTCAGAGTGTACTGACTCAGCCCCACAACGCCCCACAGACCAGCTGTTGCATGTGGGGGCTGAGCCTCAATGGCAGCAAATGGAAGTAAAGTTAATGAACGGCTGGCTTGCAGAGAGGACAGCAGTCCATGGAGGAGGGCCTTTCTGAGAAGCACGGGGAAATGTCACCCAGACACAGCTCTGGGGTCATGTGAAACACCCGTTGCAATTCCGGCACCATCCATGGGATCCGCCGATCTCACTCCTGGGCTTACCCTGCACTGAGATGGGGAGATAAGGGGACCCAGAGGAATCGTCAGTGGTCTGAACGCACCAACGTGGGAGCCACGAGTCATCTGTGGCTACTGAGCCCTGGAAAGGTGGCTGGTCCAAACTGGGATGTGCTGTGAGTGTTAACATTTGCAACAGACACCAAAGGCTTAGGATGCAGAAGGCAATGCAAAACATCTCTGTGATATTCTCAGATTGAGAACATGTTGGAATGATAATATGTTGTGTATAGTCTGTTAAATAAAATATATAATTAGAATGCATTTCATTGATTTACTTTTTTTGATGTGGTGAGTAGATAATTTAAAATGACATGTTATGCCTTGCATTATATTTGTACGGGACAGAGCCAGGTTAAATCAGGAGGAAATCTATACCAGAGAAGGTAGGGCTAAGGAAAAAACACAAACCTGCATAAAAAAATTAAAAGGCAATCAGTCCACGTAAAGATGACTATGGAAGAAGTAAATCATGAATTTGTTACACACCCAAATCTGTAATATTAGATAACCAGAAAGAGTTTTCTAGCGTTTCCTTCTTTCTTTCTTCTCTCTCTCTCTCTCTCTCTTTCTCTCTTCCTCCATCTCTTTTCTCTCTCTTTTGCGCTTTCCAGGTAGGATGGTGTTCAACGACCTGGACCTTTGCTCTCCCAGCCAATGGGATTCAACGTCTCTGTGCAATAAGCCTGCCCCAGACCAGAGGTCTCAGCCCAGCTCCCAGTGGAGTTTGCGGCTGGCTGGCAGGAAAGGGGCCGGGCTTTATGAGAACCGGAGGGCTACTGTCCTGTTTTGAGGAGGCAGTTACTTCTCATCTTCCACCAACTGCTCCCAGGTGGGAATGTGCTCTCACCACACCTCTCAGTTTCTCAAGGAAAGAATTCTGTGAAACCTTCCAGTTCTCAAATGTTGGAAGTTAACTTGCATCTTGTAAGAGCCTGGGCAGCCCCAACAAGAGAGTCTCAGAGAACAGAGTTGGTCCCTAAAGCCACCAGGGGATGAGTTCCAGCCTACGTTTTGGACTCAGTGGCAGCATTCTAGTATATGATGTGCGGAAAAGAGACAATATCTGCTTCCTTCATGGTTGCGGCAGCGAGGGATGTAGAGGTGGGGGCTGGATGCTAAGGGAAATGGTTGTAGCCAAGTGGAAAGTGACCTCTTTCCCCACAGCTAAAGGTGCTGCCCGCAAGCTGCCTTGCTGATGACCTCCGCCGCCTCCAGTCCAAACATAGATCCACGTGGACGTACATCCTTCTGAGAGAGCCTGTGGAGGGGACTCAGAGAATTGATGGCATCTGGAACTTACCAGATAGTCACCAAGTCCTCTCTAAGTCGGGTTGACTTGGAATATTGCCTGTCTTCTCTGGCCGCAGGGATCCCTGTGGCCTATCTTAGTCTGTCTCACCCTCTGTCTATGGGGCAAGGGGTGAATCTTGATACCTATGATATTTTGTAGGGTTTTTGTTTGGGGGTTATTTTAATTCAAAGTCTCCAAACCAGGAAGTAACAGCAATTGCTGGATGAAAAGTCTCTTGAGGCTAAAGGACGAGGAAGGAGAGAAGAGGGTGGGTATTGAGCACCCCGTTCTGAGCAGGTTATGTGCATTTTCTCAGCACTTTCTCACAACCATCCAAGGTAGTCATGTTTCCCTCTGAATGACAAGGAAGTGAGGGCTTAATGGGGTTACACGCCTGGTCCCAGAACCCACTGGGGGAGCTGAGGCTATGTGTGTGTGACACAGCGGCTCTACTGCACTTGCATTTGGGGACCTGCATCTGTCAACGGGCACACTCAGAGCAGAAGCTCCCTGGTGTTGTGGGGGTGGGCGCGGTGGGGTGCATGCACACTCCAGAGCACCGTGAGGATTTTCAAGGATGGTTTCAGTAGGTGAGCATCCCCCTTGGTTTTCCAAATATAACCTCGGCTGGAACCATGCCGCCCCTCCCCTTGTGCCCCACTCAAAATGCAGCCGCCCCTCCCCTTATACCCCACTTCTTAAAAAAATGCAATGTCTCATTTTTCAACACAAGGTGTGAATTTTGTCCCAAGTGGAAGACGGGTGACTTTTCTGGAATTAAACCCCTTGTTGTTACACCATCTCATTTCATTCTCGCTGAAACCTGATGCCATTTTGTCCCCTTGAAACATGAACCCCAGGGAGGTTAAGTTGCCTAAAGACACACAGTAGGTAGGCAGGTAGAAGAGAGCAGAGAAGGGTCCACATGCAGGTTTATCTAGAAATATTTTTTAAAAGGGGAAGAAAACCTGTAACCCTGAATGTGGCTGCTCGTTTTCCCCTCCTCGCTGCTGCAAGTTTAAGTCTCTGACGGCTTAATGGAGCAAACCCCCATCTCCTGTCTTTATATCAACCTGGTGAATCATGCTGGTTTGTTTTTGAAGGGGGGAAAATGATAAACAAGGAAGGAGGGTTTTATGTCTTCCCTTCACCATGCAGGACAGGCACGATTTGGAATTTCAAAATCAGAAGGTTGCAACTGACATTGAATATTTTGGGAGGTTTTAATTTTTTCCTTCTTAAGCTCCTTTTCTCACAAGGCCGTGCGCTCCCACACGTGGGCCTAGTCTGGAGGGGGAGAGAGATGTTCAAGGCTTTGGAAAAAGGCGGACTGGTAGCAGGAACAATGCATCATCTCGTCAGACAGTTTAGGAAAATAAACATGGGGAAACAGCAGCAGCCACATAAGGCCTGTCCCGCAGAGCAGCCGCTCAGCTGCCTGGGAAATGCACACGTTAATGAATTTCAGCCTGGGAGTGTTTTGGGGGAGATAAAAGTCGAGCTGCGTGCTGACCTGTTTTTTAGTTCCGGACAACTTCCTGGGGTGGCTGCGGAAAGTTTGCCTTTCCAGACGTGAGAGGAGGCTTTTGTTTGCTGCTCTGCTTTTAGGCAGAGCTTTTTGTGTTTTCTATCCTTTTAAGGTTCGCTGCAGCCTGCATGCTGAGGGGCTGCCTGGGTGCATTCTGCGACCACCGCTTGCCTACCTCTTGGGTCTCTGCTCCTCTGTTTTCTGCCTGCAGCCCCCTGTTTTGTCTTCTGTTTTAGAGCCCGGGGAGTTGTCTTCTTGCTTTTTTTGGGCTACGTGCTGTCTGCCTGCTTCAGATGGAGAGCTTGGACAGCAAAGGCCGAGGCACATACATGGTCTCAGGAGTGATCACAGGAGGGGGGTGTACACTCAGGGGTAGCCCACCATCTAGTCAAGAACTGGCTAGCTGTCTGGTACTTTCGAGGGCAGTGTGCAACAAAGGGAAGAACCCTGGGGTTGGCTCTTTGCTCCAGCAGTGTGCATGAGCTCCAGGACGTGGGCCAGATTACCTACGGGCTGCCTGGGGACAAAGCCAGGGTGTGTGTCCAGCACTGCCCAGCACGTAGCAGCAAGAACTCTGGGGTCCAGCAGCCCATGCTCATGGCCCTGCCCTTGCACCCAGAGCCACAGACCCTGGGCATGTCGCTGAGCTTGCTTAAGCCCTGCTTCCTCCTGGCTAGACTGGGTGATGATAGTACCCACCTCACCAGTTTGTGAGGATTAAATAAGCTAATAATAATAATAATAATAACAATCCGCAGTGAGGCTTATTTGCTGACAGCAGACTGTCAGATTGCATCTAAGTGCTTTACGAGAATTAGTCTATATATTTTTAGTCCACTAATGAATATATTGCAGTGACACTAATGCATAAAAATAAACACATTATACATTTAAAAGCACTTGGTATCCATGTATACAAAGTAATTTACTTTAGATGTGTACAACTGCATAGATCTGTATGTATAATTGATCATGTGATGTGATATACACATACAGATAAGAAATATATAGATTATTGGAATCTATAAAAAGTATATGGATATATATACATTATATAGATAGATGCAGAGATGATTTATCAAAAAGAAAAAAATGCTGTATGCCAGGCCAAGGTCTCTACACATTTTAATGCAGTTCAGTCTCACATGAACCTTGTTTGCGAGGTTCTGTGATGACTGGCATTTTATAGAGGAGGCGACTGACGTGCAGGGGTTAAGAGACTCTCTGATGCATCTCCTATCTGTGATCTGTGTCTGTAGAGACACAGTTATGTGTATATAAGTACAGATTAAGTGTGTGTATTTTGTAGAGTGTCTGGCATTGTATTTAAACAATGTTCACCATCCTTATTATTATGTTTGTATTCTCAGTACGAGCTATGACACTTATTCCATTTAGGAAATGACACCATTAGTTTTAAAAGAATCCTTGGCATTCAGCTTTGCTGTCCAGAACTCGTTTCCCCTTTGAGACAGCTGGTACTTACCATTGTCTGGACCAGATGTCTGAGCTCAAACCAGCCTTGGTTTTCTGTGCCACAGGGTCAGAGACACACCTTTGGAACCCCCGCACCCCTTAACATGTGAGCTAGGACTGGACTGACTCTTCAGTAGTGCCAGTGAGCCACCTGCTCCTGTTCAACCCAAAATCTATATCCCCGAGGGCTGCCAATAACAGCAATGAGAGAAGAGGCCCCGTGTTACTCACTAGTTGATGGACTCTGCTTTGGGAAGCGACATGCAGTGGCCCTTGGTCCAATGTCAGTTTGACTCCCAAGCAATTGCACAATGGGAGTGTCCTATCCTGAAAAGATAGCACCTTGTGAATTTACACATCTCCCAAGTATATGATATATATTGGTATGTGTGTATGCATGCATCTATATTACCCAATAGTGGAATAAAAAAACAAAAGAACAACAAAAAACCCTAGCCTTTCAGTGTTTTCCAGCAAAAATGACTTTTTTATCTTCCCTCGTGAGAATATCATTTTTTCAGTCCCGATTCTTGACTTTTAGTACAAAAGTGATCCCAGGTTGTCAAGAGCAAGAACGCACATCAGTCTGTAGTTCTGTGCAGGTGCATGCTTGTGTATATGTGCACATGCACACCCATGCATATACACACCAACCAGCTCGCCTTATAGATGGGTCAGGTCTGCAGAGAGAATCAAGCCTGAACACGAACAGGAAGTTCACTGACAGGTGGTACCTCCCATTTGATAGTGGTAGTCAACCTTGGGAGGGCTGAACCCAGACATGCTGGGAATCTGCCCTTGCAACCAGCTCAGGTGCTTCTGAAAGAGGAGGTCTCTGATCACACCCTGGGGAACACGGTCACTGCACTAAAGGGCTTTGGCTCATGCGTGCACGCACGCTTACAGGTGCACAAGCATGAGGGGAGCAGACATCCACACCCGCGTGCACAGGGGTGTGCTGGAGAAGGAAGTGTTTTGCTTCCATCAAAAACAGCTGCTTCCCAGGAAGTAGCAACTGGCCTTCAGATACATCATCTTAAAGTGAAGGTGGTCAGTGTGCCAGGTGGGATGCTGGGATGGAGCGTGGTCTAAGCTAGTTGAATTGTACCTGTAATGTTTCATTTTTATTTTTTTAACACAGTGGTTTTACTCTTAATCAAAATACTGTTCTAAGAAAAAAAATACAGATGGGATGAGGCTGTGACTACCTCCCAGGCACTGTCCACAAAGAAATAAATGACAGCCTCTATTTGTACCCCAGCGTGTGCCTCGCATATGGGCTTCCTCTGGGCTTATTTACTTACCTCTGGGCACACTGGGCGGGTGGTGGGGGGGAGGCAGGGCAGAGTGGGGCGGGCGGCAAGCCTGTGCATCCACCATCCAGTCCTTGAAGAATCCCTTTTGCTTCTGCCATAGTTTTTATTTTGTTTGCATTTCCCACAAAATCTATATGCTTGGCTCTATTTTAGAGGCGAACTTGGCTTTGGAGATGCTAATGTAAACTATTTCTCTTGTTATCTGTGCTTTGATCCCATTAGGACGGGGCAGGGAATAGTCATCACCTAGCACTTTAGGTGATGATTATCCCCCCGCCCACCATGTGCCAGGATAAAGCTAGTGACTTTCAGGGTCACACAGACTTTCCTGGGGAGGCTTTTTCCAACAGTTGCTAGACATGACTTTAGGCAAATCCTATGACCTATCTATCCTTTCTTCAGTTATCAAGTGAGAGTAATACTGTCTTCAAGGAACAACTGGCCTCAGGCCATGGGAGTTGATTATAACCTGGATGGGCCCCTATGTAATGAGTTTACAGAGAAAGGGCCCTTGAATATACTTGAATCGGTATAATGAATGCTTTTAAGACAGTCTGGTTGTGGACTGCCTATGGCCTTTGGGGAAGTTGTGTCATTTCTATAATTGAATGCAAAAAGTTCTCCCTGCACCAGGAGAGAGACTGTTCCCCAGCTGTCAGGGGTGCCCACGTTGGAAGCCTGGTCCTACCACTTGCGTGATGTGTGATCTTATGTAGAAACGGCTTAGAATTTATGAAGTACTGCTGCAGGCCTGTCCCATAGAGTGTTTTATTTATTCTGTGCAATAACAGTAAGAAGGAGATGTTATTAGCAACCTGAATGATGGATGAGGAAACTGAGGCCCAGAGCTTTGGGTTCACTTGGCCTGGATGGCAACTGGCTAGCAACCAAATCAGGATTCCAACTCAGAACACCTGCTTCTAGACCCCATGTGTTGTTAACCTTTCTATGGGTTTCCAACTTATTAGGGGTATTAAGAGAATTAAATGAGATAGGTTGAAGCGCTTATGAAGAGAACTAAACGGGGCAGACAATTCAACCTTGACGGGAGTATCTAACAATTAAACACAACACGGAGCACCGGAGCCCAAGCAGGATTCCTGGCTCCTGGTAAACCCCCTGTAGCTGTAAACTCCAGCGTATTCATTTTTCATCTTCATCCAAGGCTCGCCCACCAGTTGTATTAATAATTCGTACACCTGTTTTGTTTGACACGCACAGTTGGCCGTTGTTTTGTTTTAAACCGAAGGCTGACACCCCCACACCGGGGAAACAACCAAGGTGAGTTTCGATTCGCTCTTAAATGTCCGTGGTTCATTCCACTGACTTGTTTGGAATAGGGGAACGAGAAAGGGCAGCCCTCTGAGCCGGCCAGGCAGGGCCCCTGTGGGTGGCCTGGGGCTCCACTGGGTCACCCCATGGCTCAGCTGGGCCGCGCCTACCCATGCCCCACTGGCGGGCGCAAGAGCAGCCCCGGGTGTGCAGAACGAAATCTCCCTCCGAGGAACCGCACCGAAGCAAAAGCACTCAGGACACCAGCTCACGTGGACCTTTTCAGACTAAGCTTTTATTTTTTGATATTACAAACCAGTTTTCTTTATTCACAAACCACTGTAAGTGATATAAACACTAATTTCTAAAGACAGATATACACATTTTCTGGGTTTGCGATTGCATGATGTGTGTGTTAAGAAGTCACTATATGCCACACATGATATTAATCTTTTTTTTCCCATAATTCATAATAGCAATAGTTATTTAGATAAATGAAAACATTCCAAATAAATACTGTCTTAAAAAAATCCAAAATGTTTGTTTACATCTCTGACATACATTTTAAAATGACTTATTGGCATCTTGGAAGAGTGCCTAGACAAAGATTCGGCAACATCATTTGGCACCCACTTGCTCTAAATGATTTTATTAAAACTACATACAATCATGGGGGAAAAGTACAGCTCATTGATGAAAATCAAAACTGCAAATTAATTTTACTTGAACCAACACGGTAAGAATTCTATGTTTCTGATTTCAAATACAATGCAAAATCTGGATTTTGAAATCCAAGGCAGTTGGGAGAAAGCTATTTGTTCTCCCAAGCCCCCCTGTTCTTTCTACTGTTCTGGCCTCTGGGGCAGGATGCCTTAACGTTTTAAGAAGTTGTTTTCTTTAAAAAAACGTCAACCAGGCATCCATTGCCAGAACATCGTTTTCAGGTGGGTTGGGGGTGGGGGATGAGAACGTCTTAGTGATGCGATAAAACACCCCCTCCACCCCACCCCTTCCCCACCCATGTCATTCCAGTGAAAAGAACTTTTTTTTAGGCTTTTGGCTGCTAGGCGGGGTTTCCCCCCTTCCCTTTCTTGATAATGATTATCTGTCTTAGATACCGAAGCTACAGAAACTTGGTTTTCGAATCTGGTGAAACTTTATTGATGGTTTAATTATCCAACTGATCTTACTTGCATGCACGTAAGATGACAAGAGAAAGCTGGACCACAGACACTTTTTTTTTTTTTTTTAGGTTTTGTTTGGTTTTGTTTGAAAGCAGAGTTGTTACAGCGGATTGGCAGGCCCACAGCAGTGAGCGGATCACGTACTAAAGTGTGTGCCACAGAGCCCGCACTGCACACATAGAGGTCTAACTATGGCAGCAGAACTACTGGGGGCGGCTGGCTGCTGTTTCTTTATTTAAATACAAAAACAGGAAGACCCGCGACAGATACCCCAACTTAGGTTAACTTGTAAACAGGACAACGTGGAAAGAGTTCAAACAGAAGAAGTTCAGACAAACTGCAATTTTTCGGCTGTGTCACTCTGGCCCTGCTTCCGAGGTGGGGGGGACTTTGTTCTTTGGGGTCGGAATGGGTGCACCTCCTCTTTTGTTTCCTTCTGACAAGTGTCCTGGGCCTTGGAGACAGAACTAAAGATACTGGTTCGAAATAATCCCTGGGATCCGGGGAGAATTAGGAGGGCAGGCTCTCACGGACTGAAAAATTGCAGATTGCTCACACAACACAGTCATGTTTCAAAAAGTACCAAGCTGATGAAAATACCGTGATTATCTCTACTCAATGATTGCAATACTTGTAAAATGCTTCTATAAATCCGAATATGATTATCATGTAATTCCATAAAAATTATACATCTGTCTCTAACAGGTTTTTGACTAGGCTAAAACTAAAGCTTCAGAGACTGTTTCTAGAACTTAACTCCACTGCACAGATGTAAATTTTATACATTTTTTTTTAACTGGTACAAAGAATTTAAGTTTTTATTACTTTCTTTTTTTTGGAAAAAAAGAAAAAAATAGAAACAGTGCTTTTTATCACCTTTTTATTAATGTTATTATTATTTTTTTCCCTCCCATAATATAAAAGTCAGCAATGATATCAATAATTTATTAGACTGGAAGAAATATAAAAAGAATGCTTGTTTGATGGCCTAACTAGCAGTTTTTTGCCTGAATAACTAGCGGCTGGTTAAGAAGCTGAATACTGCCGGGCGGAATGGTTTAAAGGGTGCGTTTGCACAGCTTCGTTCAACTTGGATGATTACGTGCTACGGGCGGTCACCCAGGCCCCCTGAACCCCGTAACCTTTGGCCTGAACTGCCAGTGAGTAACTTAGAACCGCGGACATATGATTGTTGGTGCAGTGGGTCGTTTAGATTCATCTGTTACCATCTGCTTTTTCTTTCTTGGCCAAATCCGTGCGCATCCCTCCTGCCCTTCCCCCTTTTGTAAAACAAAATAATGCAGATGCAGAAAAAAATGACTACTGTCGTCACTTGAGCTCTTCCCAAACAGCGGATAACCCCAGTAGCTTAACAGTCAGCACAGGTGATTCATCTGACATGAGTTAGCACTCTAGCCACAGCCCTAAACCAGTTTTTATTTCATAGCGAGCATCTCTCTAGGTCAACCACAAAAACTCCTACAGCCGGCGACCGAACTACGAAACCTTCAGAAATGAAAGACCCACAATATTAAAATACACAGAACAAAATATCTGAGGTATAAGATAAAAAATGTCATTTTTTTCCCCTCTTTTTAATTGTTTAGAGTGGCTAAAATGATGCACTACTGCATGTATTGCGTTACCCAGGCCTCAGAAAGCTTCCTTTCTCCCCACATTGGAAGGTTTTAATGGGTTTTGTCATTTAGTATGGAGCAAAACGGTTGTATCCCCCTCGGTATATACTAGCCTGCAATGAAGAAAGAACGAGACCCACATCATCAGCATGGCTCCTAGTCTTGGCATCAGTCAAGGGTGCAAAAGCATTCTGAAACAAAGCAATTTGAGGGGTGTGTTTTTTACATTTTCCTTTTGCAACATGGGGATCATCAAAAAAGACTAAGGTGAAAAATAGACACTCAAAAGCAATCAAAACGGAGGCACCCCCTACCCATCCCAGGCCATCCTTGGAGAACTAAAGACAGGGACAATCCGGACCTCCCCCAACAGCTCCTTACAAGGAAAATCCCTGTACAACCAAATTCTCTCGGCCAGTCCTCTTAGCTAAAAGCGCTCTGATACAGGCTGGACAACTGAAGGACCTGCACTGCCTCGTTCTGGGCGCTTGTCTGATTCATTAACACTACGCTGCGTCAGAACACCAAGCTCAGTCTACGTGCGAGCGGTTGAATGTAGGCAACTTACTGAATGTAGTGATTCAACTCTCTTTTCCAACACACGCCGCAAGTGGACGAGGTGTGGAGGCAGAGTGGGTGGATGCAGAATCAGGATGAGAATTTAAATCAACTGCTGACTTGACTCGGCTCAGCAATCTGTATGGAATTTGCTATACAGATGAATTGCTTGATGTAATGGAGCTTGTGCAAAATAATGTGTTTCCAAATCATGGCTGAATTTCTGTGACCAAGTTCCAGTGAATTGTCTGGCCATGGCTTTACGTGGCTATGAGGTGGCACTTAACTATTTCCTTTGCCTGAAAGTATTGGCCATTCAATTGAATGCCTATGGGGGCTTATTTTTAGGATAAGGACTGATATTCTTGATCCCAAGCAGAAAACTGCATGCCAAAAGCTTTGTAACGATTGCATACGCTCTCACGTGATGGGCACGTCTTACTGTACTCAAGAGTTCTAGTGCATAGAAGTTTGAACAAGTACAGGCAAATTCACCCCACCCACACCTCCCACTTTGGCCCTCCCCCCACCCCTCCCAAAACAAAAACCCAGAGCCCCCCAAAACAAAAGACAACCCCCAAACCCCAGCTGATTCCCTCTAATTCCTTATGTACTAGGCACACACACAAAGCGTGCCCCTCTCTCTATTTTCTTTCCTGGGCGACTATGACTTTAAACATGAATTGTAATAGGGGAGGAGAGGCAGTCAGATTCTCAGCTGCCTGACAGCAGAGGCCTGGAAGTGTGCAGCTTAGCTCCTCTGAAGTCTGTGCTGGGGCTGGAACCTTGGGGCTATGTGAATGAGCAGCAAGGGAGGGAAAAAAAAAAGAAAAAAAAAAGTTCTGCATTGACACTGCATTCCGTTAGTGATGGATTTAATTATCAAAATGACTAATTATTCCATTAAGGTAAGTGCTCTGCTAGGTGAGACTTGCAAAATTAGAAATATAATAACTTACATGCACTACATTGCCAAGAAATTAAGACATTTATCAAGTTTACTGGGAGGATTAATGTGGCATTTTGGCTGCTGTTAGCACAAGAGACAAATTCAATTAAGGGAAAGTGAGAGGACGTCAACCGTCACCCCACACTAAGGTCCCAGCTGGGGGAAGGGCAGGAAGGCAGGAGGAAGTGAGAAAGAGGAGGAACCGGTGGCACTCACCATGGCACCAACGCTGTAGGTGGGGGCTGGAGCAAGTGTGTGGTGGTAGGGGTCGGCAGCATAAACTCGTCCGTAACTGAAAGGCAAGCAGAGGTGAGGATGAATCCGTGATGTGCGATCACAAAGTCATGATAACAACCATTAAACACCAAATACCAAGACAGTGTGCAGGGGCCCTGCTCCTCTTCAGAAAGAAGGAATACATTCAACCCACCACATGATATGAGAAAAGTCCATCTGTGCACAGCCCATTATTTCATCCATTAACATTCACGTTGCTAGTGAGATCGATAGATAGATAGATGATAGATGATAGATAGATAGATAGATAGATAGATAGATAGATAGATAGATAGATAGATAGATAGATAGAGATAGATACACATTTTTTTGTTCCCTTCTCTCTCTCATAGAACATTTCTCTATTGCTCAGGTAGCTACCTGGAGCCAGAGGCAGATAGAACAAACAACCTGAAAGTGGCTTTACGAAGCCCAGTACCCACAAAGGACATGTTATACTCAAGAGAGATGGTCCTCTTCTCCTAATTGAGCTATCACCAGTCAAGTGAGACAAGGGAGATCAAAAAGGGTGAAGAGACCCAGCATCTTAGCATGGAAAGCACAAATGAATTCAAACAGAAGAATCCTTGAAGGGTTTGTGCAACCTTCCCCCCACTCAATAATGAGAGCCTGACTTGATTTTGAGCCTATCACCCCAGAACTTCTATCTCATCCATCTCTGGCCAGGCGCTTGGAAGGGGTACATTCAAACACTATTTCTTGATGACATATCCTCACCTTTGAGCATTTCTCTCTCTCTACCATCCTCCTCCCTCCACTGCCATGACTTCCACAGGCTTTAGAACAAAAACGAAGACGAGATGGAGGCCTGATTCATTGGATGCCTACTACGTGTCTCAAATTCAACAATGAACAAGTCAGACATTAAGCTCAGGGAGGTTAAGTCCTTTGCCAAAGTTGCAGAGCTAAAAAGTCAGAGCTGATCCTTGAATCTCTCAGGGAAACGTGCATGCTCTTTCCATGGTGTCAAGCACCTTTCCTTGAACGATCTGACAGATATCTTCTTGGAGGCTGAACATTGCTTTTTTGGTAATGAGCAAGGCTGACATGTGGGTTGGGTTAGGTTAGGTTGTCTGGAGGCACAGCCTGAAACAGAGATTCTGGTGCATGTGGTTTGTTGAGGTGCTTTCAAGAGAAGGAGAGATAAGCAAGTGGGTCAGAGCATGGGTACAAAGAGAGGCCCGGGTGTGGTCTGAGCTGGAGACTAGCTTCGGCCTGATCCTGCCAGCTGCACTCCAGAGACGATCCCGCCTGGAAGCAGGTGGGTTGGCTTTTCAATGCTCATGTAAGGTAAGTATTAGCTATGGGCTTCCCTGAGGATAACTTCTGAGTTGAAGCGACACTCTTTGGCAGAGGATAATTCTCTGAAGAAGGGAACAGCACAACTGGGGTGGGGACGGGTGTGCCAACCATTACATGGGATAAATGTCCATTATCTGCAGCTTTTGACTCTTGGACTTGCCTTTAAAGAATGAAGGAGCAAGGCAGGAAGGAACGGGTTGTGTGTCCTGTCATCCTTATGCTCACCTCCCACCCCCTGGAGTCTCACTTACATGTATTTTATTCCTCTCCTCCCCATTTTCTTTCCTAGCTTCTTTCTCCTAGTGGGTTGGTGAGAATGTACCAGATGGGTCTGATGTGGTCACTCACTCCATGGAGCCAGGGAGGACGTGGACGGAAGCCGGGGGACAGAACTTCTAACTCTTAGTTGGACTCCAAATGGAGAAAAACGTTGATTATACCAAGTTCTCCCCGGACGTGTGAACCTTCTCCTGAACCCGACTTGCCTGTTTCAAGGGCACTGAGTTCAAATAATCTAGATGAGGCTTTCAGCATCCTCAAAAGCAGTGATGCGAGTGGAAGTTTCTGTTCTGAGGTAACTCTCTCGGTGAAATGACAGAGAACTCCCATTTGTTCTTCACTCTTAGGGACACCCTTCAGTGGTTGGGCGCCACCAAACGGCCTTCAATCCAAGACTTTCCCTCTCTCTTGGAGGCAAAACTAATGTGAGCCCCAGACAGAGGGTGTGTGCAAACAAAAAGACGACTGCTGAAGGTTTTGAAGAAATCCTATCCGCATGGAGGTCACTCATGAAAATTGAGCCTCTGCCCACATAACTAGAAGTAGACACTAACAGAGGTAAGAGGGCGAGATGCACAGCTTTGATTTCCATTTCATGAGGAAATAAAGCCTGTCATGGGTCTAGAGAAAATCTGGTTGTATGAATGGGACAGAAGCTGCAAGGGGAAACTGAAAATCCTTGGGAATGTAGGAAGAAATGTCAGAACATCCCTTTAATGGTGCTCCTTTGACATGAGTATGGAGATGCAAATTTAGAGAAATTAAGTCCTTTAAATTTTGGGAATGGCTTTTATGGTGGCAAAACTTTTCTCTTTTGGGAGACAACGTTATTGGTAGACTGAATGTATTCAATGAAGATGTGGCTCCCGCCCTTTCCTTCCACGTACTTTATTGATAAATTGTTTGTCTCTAACACTGGGCAGAACTTCCGCCTTTGTGGAAAACCCCAGGTAACAAACTGGCAGTTTTCTCTTCCAAGGCAGAAGAAAAATACAGCAGCATGAACTGTTCCTCATACATGAGCAGGCTCCTTTTCTCCTCAGGGTGACCTCTACCTTCAGAATCCGATGGTTTTATTATGATTAATAAATTTCATTTCCACAGAGGAAAAGGGACCATGTCAGCTCAAACTGAAAGCAAGGAGGCTTCTTTTCAAATGCTAATTCCTAAACACACCCTTGCGTGGTACCTGGATTTAGACACAAGGTCATTAGGAAGATGTGGCCTGAGCCTTCCTGTTGCAGCAGATACGCCAGGCACATGGGTGCCCACTTGTTCTCAGAGCTGGCTAAGCACAGCCCGTGGGAGGCATGCCAATGCCCAAGCCTTCAACGGGAATGATGGTAAAATGTCCTAGAACCTCCATGTTCATCACCCTCTATGCCACCCATCCCCAGCCCAAGGGGACAGCAGCGCTATCAGGCCACGAAGCTCTCTGTGTCCCCACATCCCGTCTATCAGGAATTACAGATGAAACCCGACACGCGTCCACATGACTCCACTCATGCTATTTCCATCCTCACATAAGCCGCCGGTATTTCAGTGGAACCAAGTCAACAGCAGCCTTCAATTCTGTCTCTGGGTTCTCTTCTCACCTCTTCAAACCACCAGCCATCTAGGTCCATATCTATCAAATCTGTATCTATGTCTATCATCTATCTACATATAAATCTATGGAAATCTAATCACATCACTTCCCTGCTTAACCACCTCCAGTGGTTTCTCACTGATCTTGGAATAAAACCCAAACCTTGCAGGTTGTCCCGGCCCTCTTCCAGTCCCACCTTCCTCCCTTCCAGCCCTTGCCCCCTGTGCTCCAGGCCCCCCGCTCTCCTCAAAGCTCCTCGGACACTGCAAACCCATTCACCTCGCGGCCTTGAAACATGCCCACCCTCCCCTGAACTACTTTCTACATGTCCCAGATCGAGGGTCACCTCCCCAGAGAGATGCTTCTGTCCTTTCTTCATCATTCTTCCTTAAGCACACTTGCCAACTCCATCCCAGCCCTTCACATAACCTAGCACATCTTTAGTGATTTTGCTCACTGACGTCTCTATCTGGTGGTTTACCTCGCCCCTTCCTGGCATGTCAACCCCGGGGTGGGAGGCTAGGGCAGGAGTCTTAAGGTTGTTTGCTTTTTGATTGCCAGTGCCTGGAACACCACTGGCCACGGTGCAGGCGAACAAGGGCCCAGGCCAGTGCCGCCATGACAGCACTGCGGCCGGAGGGAGGAGAGAAGAGGAACGGGGGCCTGGGAAGGCACGGTGCTCAGCGTGAGGCTCTGTCAGCGCCAAGATTCTCCTGGATATGCTTTCTGAAGATTCTATCTGCTGCTCACAGAGACAGTCAAGACCCTTCAAGACACTTAGATAGGTTGGGCAGACTCTGGAGATACTGACTGTGTGATTTCACACTGCCCAGGGCAGTTCACAAAACACTGGCCATGTGGCCACAAAATTCATTAAAACCCTTTTTTAAGTTTGGCGGTTGCTGGGATTTACTGGGATTTTCATACACAAAGTTGCTGATAAAACCCACAGCTATCAGGCTTTGCGGTCTGGCTAATAGAGCATGCACCAGTTAGAGAATATATGTGGATAAAAATGGAAACAGTAGCCAAAAATGCGGGCAAATCTTCCAGGGGTCATGCACAGCAAGGACAATGAATGAGTCTCCATTCACCACGGAGAGACATGGGGCCAGTCATGTTGTTCCACCTCCACGGGAAGAAATAAGATTCCCAGGGACCTCGGGACACACAGCTCGGTTTGCCGCAACAGGGACAAAGTCCTCTTGAGAGTATTAAGATGAGAACTGCTTGAAAGTTCTGGGGAAGAGTTTGAAGAGAGATGGTTTAGCCAGGGGATGCTGCGGTTTGCTCTACTCCGGAGGAGCTTTAGACCTCGGCTGCTGAGGGGACCTCCGTGAAAATATAAGGCAATGACTTAGACATTTATAGGCCATGAGGGTGGCCAAGCTTTATGCTAAACGCTTCTCAAGATACGTATAGTAGAGGAACTAAACCCGTCCCATAACTCAAAACCACCATAAAACCTCTGCAGATGCAGCAAAACCTCCAAGAAGGAAGGACACCCGTAGAAATGGAATAAATTCTCCAAGATGAGCAATCTAGCGTTACCGCAACTTGACCCCGACATGGTTCAGCCCTACAGCTGCTCGCTTCCTCAGCCTGGAGCCGAACTGATCACCTTCACCAACCACTTATTTCATTTTTTTAGCCTCGTGATTTCCCCCCCACCCCTTCAGAAATAGGAGGAAAAGCTTTTTCAGGGTTCTTTAGCTTCTAAATGGGAAGTCATTGCATTTGCTGTTGCACATGGATGCCGGTCACACATCTGAACGGGGTATGAGTAAGTACACATGTGAATCCAACACCTGAAGAATCTGTAAGAACCAGAGCACACCACCCGTGACAAATCAGATGGGCTCATCGGTTCTCTGCCCTCTCAGTGCAATGCCAAACCTCTTCTGTTCTGAGTTCCAACAGAGCAGGTTTGAGATAGGAACCTTGATTCTGAGAGGGGACAGTTAGGTCTTGCTGTGGCCACGCAGTTCCTCCTATTCCCAAGGAAAGACCCACTCTCTAAGGCCAAACTCGGGGTCATCCTCCTCTTAGAGAGCCTGTTTCACCTTCTTGGGGTCCTGACTACTGTTCTACCCAAATCGCTACGAATTTCCCACCATGCTTTGCAATCCACATGGCAGCCCAGCCACCATTCAATCCACCGCGGGAACCACAAAGAGGGTTCCGTGTCTGTAGCCCTCATGGACCTTCAATGCCCCTGCAGGGAAGGTCGTCTCCTCTCTGAGCCAGTTTCTCGGGCAATGAATGGTGATGGTAAGGAAGCGGACTGGCTGTAGAAGGCTGTAGGGAGGTTGAGATGAGGGTTATTGGTTACCAACTAGTCAGCAACCAAATGTCCATTAGTTATTGATGATGGGCAAGGATTGAGAAGACTGCAGCTCTGGTCCCCTCTCTAATCTGTGTGGCAACACTCCAGTAAATCCCAGGCAGATGCACCACGAGTGTCAGAGCCCCTGAAGTGTGGTGATCATCTGAAGCCCTGTCTACTGGCATCCCCCTCACCTCATGCAAGTGGGTCAAAGACTCTGACAGGTTCACTAGCAGGGAAAGAAGAAGGTAGGTTCTGGGCTCTGTATCCCAGGCATGTTCTTCTGTAACACATACACACACAGACACACATGCACAACACTTTCACTCAGAGGCAAAAGTAAAACAAAGTCAGGGCACACCACCTACTTATCTGTTGCATATTTTAATTGCACGTCATGCTCCTCACTTCTAACAGACCGGGTCTTGGGGCGCACAAACTCTTTCCATACTCATTTGAGTAAAATGAATGAAACATGGCTCTAGAGTGAATGGTACCACTCAACAGAAATGTAATGAGCCAAAGATGTCCTTTTAAACTTTATAATAGCCACATTAAGAAAAGTAAAAAGAAACAGGGGAAATTTATTTTTACCTAATCTGACCTATTAAAATACTATCATGTCCACATGGAATCGACTTAAAGGTTATTAATGAAATATATCTTACATTATTGCAGTAAGGTTTTGAAATCTCGTATGTGTTTTACATTTGTAGCTCATCTCAGTTTGGACCATTTCAAGGGCTCCACAGCCAAATGTGGTTATTGGCCCCCATACGGCCAAGCAAGACTCTAGAAAAACATTTCCTATGTTCTCTTTATCATTGAAAGGGAAAAGATTATTGATTGATCAGTTCCATGGTTCCTACAGTGTGATCTGAGGATTCCTCTGTGAGAATTAGCTGGGGGGGTGGAATTTGTAAGAATATTGATTCTTACAAATCTCCAGGCCTATGGATATGAATCTCTGGGGCATGGCGAGAGGAGGAGAAAGTGGAATCTTCAGTCGTAGTAAGTTCTGCACGTGGTTTTGAAGCATGTTAATATTTGGTAACTGCTGTTCTATTTTACTTTTTCAAATTCTGCCCTGATTTTGCACTCCTTCATCGGGGCTAATTCAGAGCTATCTAGATATCTCTAATTTTCATAAGCAAAACTCTAAGAAACATTGTATTTTTATAGGGTAGGGCTACTGCATGTAACAAGCTTTGAATGATGCCTAGTACACAGTAAGTGCTCCATAAATGCTATGATGATTTTTAAGTTCCTTTGTTTAGAAGTTCTCTTAGCATCCCGTACACCCCCTGTTCTATCTAATACACATCACATTTAATGGGGAACAGACCAACTAAATACAAATCAATTTGCTGCATGACACCTTTGCTGAATAATCAAATCACCAGAATGAAGGAAGACAATTAGAGGAAATCTGCTGAAGGATCAATTAGAGGAATGGGAATCTGGATATTTCTTCTAAATATTATCTGTAGTCTTAGTGCAGCCACATGGATGTGTGTGTGTGTGTGTGTATGTGTGTGTGTGTGTGTGTGTGCGTGTGTGCACATGCTAGTTATGGATAGAAGGATGATGACCCCTTCTGTGACCCTCAACTTGACAAATATTGCTTCCAAATTTACTTAATAAAGTGCATAGCAGACTGTCCCACAAAGCATGCTTTTAACAGCTTTTGTAGATGTGTTCCTTTGGGCCAAGGCTTTTCCGCAGACCCCCACCCTTACCTCACATGTCATGTCCATGACTCATGAAGCACTGGGAGTGTGTCCCCAGCTTGGCTTCCCATGCCACCATGATGACCTGGCACTGGGGAGGTGGCAGACTTCCTGCTGGATGGAGACCCAGCTTCCCTAAAAGCACAAGATGCACACATGCTCCCTGGGGCAGGGGCAGTGGGGAACCTGGGCTCTGCAGCCTAGATAACGCATTCAAAGTGTCTGGCAGGTTGCAAGAATGGGCCGTCCCCCTAGGTGATGCTTAGTCCCTGATTTTCAGCAAAAGAAAGATGTTTGAAGAATTGACCTAACACACTGTGCTTGTTAACCCTCTGTCTCCCTGGATACGCAGAAAGCTCCCTGACAACGCATCCCCTCCCTGCATCGCTCTGTTCAGGCGCCGAGGCCCAAGCACGGCACGCGCACCTGTGGAAGGTGTGTGGGCCACACTGAAAACTCCCAGGGCAGCAACCCTGTAGAGAACCATTCACTTTCCTTGGGTTCCCTGAACATTTGAACAACTCCGCCCTCATCTCACAAATACTAATTTTCTAGGAGCCAGACAGCCAGCTGCAGAAAGTGGGAGAATTGTATCTGGAGAGAAAAGTCAGCATCCCAAGGCCCAGATGAAAAGAGCACATGGGGAGCAGTGTGGTTCAGTGGAAAGAGCCTTGGCATCAGACCCACTACAGTGTGACTTTGGGCAAGTTACCAAGCCTTTCTGGGCCTGAGCTTTTTTTTTTTCTTAACCTGCAAAATGAGGATGATAGTAACACCTACCTCACAGAGCGGTTAGAATAAATCATATGAACATGTGTATACATACATATATGCATGCACATACATGATTTTTCAGACTGGCTAGCACACACAGTTTGTTCAATAAATGACAAGTTACTACCAGCCCTTGGGGAATTCAGCGAAGCCCATGTGAGGACAGTTACTGAAGGGAGGAAGGATTTCCTTTCTACTGTGACAAAAGCCTTCGCACACCATGGAAATAACTGATCCATCCTTGGTGCAGGAGGGAGGGTGAGGACATGCAGTACAAACCGGACCTTGTGAGTTTCTAACCCACACCAGCATATCCTACATGCTCTCCCATCAAAACAGCCCAAAGCCAACCACTTGTCAGCTCTTCCCCAGCACTGTCCCAACCCAGGCCGCTGACGCTCCCCAGGGTAAGAGACTTCTTTCTGCTCTTGCTGTGTCATAATCCAGTCTCCACAAAGTGTCTAACTCAGCATTTAAAAAAAATGTCAGGTCAAAGCAGACCTTCCAATGAGGACTTCCTAACCACATGTAGAACAGAATTTCAAATGGTTTCTGTAGCCCCCAACTGCTAATTTGTTCTGACCCCTGGCTATCTTCCTAAAATTATCCCTAAAACTCTCTCCTGTACTTACATGGTGTGGCCACTGTGGGTCAATCCTGCTATGCTTGGACACGTCAAGTATCAGCCACAGGGCATTTGAACTTGCTGTTTATCTAGCCTGAAATGCTTCCATTTCCACAGTTACTTACCTGGCTTACTTGATTCAGGTCCCCGCTTGAATGTCACCCTTGCAGAAAGACCTTCTCTGATTCCTGAATCTACAGTAGCCTGTGTGCTACTTTCTACCCACCCCTCTGCTTCTGCTTTGTGATTCATTATAGCTATTGTATAATTTTATATGCACGGCTATTATATGCTTATTCATCTACATGTTTGGGGTCTGGTCTCCACTAGAACAGAGGCTCTCCTCCCAACTTATTTAATGCTATGTCCCCAGGACTTAGGCCAGTTGCGGATACAGAGCAACGACTAAATACGTATTAATTAGCTGAAATGAATTTCCAGCTGCTCTGGCAAAATAAGTAACTTGCTTTTCAACTACCATTCTTGCATGAGCACCACAGTCTACAACCACCGGCCAGTCCTGGAAAAGCTCCAGGGGGTCACATTGGCCAGGAGACCTCGCATCTCAGAAAGGAGGAGCAACTTGCCCCTTCTTCCACCTCTTGCAGAAACCAACTCATCAGAGGTTGGCGATGTCACAGAATGAGAATTATCTGAGTGTTCAAGAGGGATGCCTCAGATGGTGGGGGTCCAGTCCTGCTGTCACAAGCCAGTCTCCAGTGACACCCATGTAAACATGCGTCTTTCACATGCTTTGGGGCAACTCAAACAAAATAAACACCAAATGACTAGCCCCACTGCAGGAGCCCTTGAGTTAAAAAAAAAAATGAATTCCCTTGTAAGCAGTCTCATAACCCACATATGCAAATGAAAAATATCTCTTGCATGTGGCTAACAAAAGCAGACTGTTCGGCGTCCTCTACGGAAGACCCAAGTATACATTGCCACTTCTCTTTTGGGGACACAAAGCAATATCATTCCGTGCTTCTGTTCCTATTGTTTGGTCATTTCCATCTCAGCATCTCTACCCAGAGCCACAGACAAAATCATCCGGCCAGCTCACCCCTATAGGCAGCTGTGTATGCCAATCACATCCGTAAGGGAATTTCAGTTATAAAAGCCACTGCACCCTCGAAACTGAGATTTTAAGCATCCTGATGATTTCTTTCTTTGTTTAAAAAGAGAGAAGTTGCCGTTTGCCAATCACTGAAATCCAGCAGCTACCAGGATTTAGCAGGCTTAACCTAAGGAGAGCTCCACACAGTTGTGCTGTTTGGAATGTGGGTGCCCTAGATCTGTCCAGCATGTGGGAGATCAAGTCCTGGAAGACTTCATGGAAAGCAGGAGTCACAGCCTTTGCTGACCGACCAGTTCTGAGTTTTCATTTTTTTGCTCTATGAGGAGGGTGGATTGGCTGAGAGATAATTCGACATTTGATGGATGTGGGTGTCTTCTTTTTCATGCTTGATTCAAAATTCAGAGTTCAAATTGAACTTTATGAAGCATATACCGTATGATTAATATGGCCATCAGAGCAACAGGATCTCTCTCAAACTGAAATTTGATCAATAGCAATTCATTAAGAATTTACTGAGCAGCCATCCTGAATCAGGTAGGGGAGGTGAGAACACTCTAGCTCAGGCACACTTTCATGATCTGCAGCCCCTTTTTTAGGAATATTGCATGTGGACCACTCGTTACAAGGCGGGGTTCGTTACATCACGGGACAAAATCAGTATCTACTTTTTAGGTTGTCACTTTGCAATGTTGGATCTATGATGTCAAAATATCTCCTAAGACACATTGGAAATGCATACAATTTAGCAGGGAAGCTAGAAATTCTGGAATGCCAGCATATCCACGAACGATGTCTAGTAACATTTTAAACCAACATTCCTCCCCACCCAGGCAGTGTCCCCTCCCTTTTGCTGCATGTTTTGCTCTCCAGGTTTTGAAAATGTTCAATGACTCTCATACCCCACGTATGTTCCTCTGTCACACTCAGCAGGGCAACTCTCCGTCTTCTACTCGTAGGCATTAGTGAGGTATATAGAGGTCACCACCTCTCACGGGGACAAACAGATATATGAGATTAGGGGTTGATGAAATATACGAGATTAGGGGTTGATTAGGGGTTGATGATGATTAGGGGTTATATAGAAATGGAGTAAGCTGTGGTTTTAAATTATGAGCATGCCTATCTCTTGGATTCCCAGGGTAAGACTTTAAACCATTAAAAATCTTGAGACCTACTATATCGACTACTAGAATGGAGAGGGCTGGGGACATGTTCCGGGCTCTCAGTTCCTCCTTTCCTTCACTCTCCCCAACGACTCCAAGAGGGAAGTGAAGAATTAGCCAATAAGCCTTTGTTTACTGCTTTGTTGATAAAATGTGATTGGTAACAGATGCACTACTGGTGAGGCTCAGTTTACCGCAGGCTTTTGAAGGTCATGGCACATGTAACTACATGGGGGTGTGCTGACAAGCCCTCCCTTTTTGGCTAAAAGCAACACAGTGGTAAGATCTAGTAATTGTTTTGGTCACAATTTAGGCTAAAAGCAAAAAGAATGAAAAATTAAAAACTCTATTGTTAGTTAAGGCACTCAACTCTCTGGACATTTCATCAAGTAATTCCATACTAATGAAAAGTCCAAATATGACTTTCTGAACCCCGTCAAAGCAAAAAGGCAGGCATTATTTTGATGGGCACATCATGCAACGTAGGCAATTTCCATTTTCCAGGGTCCTGATTTCAAAAGTGGAAGACTTTGTCTCTCCAAATACTGCTACTTATAATATGTTTTAAAAGAAAGGAAATAGAGGTTCTTTAACTAATAGAATGAAGATTTCCCTCTTTATAAGACAAAGATCACTATATTCCCCAATGCCTTTAGCTTTATGGATTCAGTCTTTTAGGGCCTACAATAGATACCATTCATTCCATAAAGAACCCAGAGTTCACATATAAATCTGTGCGAACCCAGGCAGAACATGTCAACAAACATAGAAGTCACACGTCTGTGTCCCGAATCTGCCCTATTTGTGTCTTAACATAAGAGCACCGCTTATAGCATAAGATTGTATTGAGGCTTCATTCAACACAGCCTCACTTTTCTGGATTATGGATTATTAAAACCGGGAATACAATATCCAAATTAGTAAAATGCCTAACATCTTTTTCGACAGCAGAGCCTAAAGGCTTCAGCTCTACTCCAAAGATATAAGGACTTCGTTTTCTTTTTTTAACTAAACTTTCTAGAGTGACCAACTGCAGCATGTGAAGGAAAAAATAAAAAAGGAAACTGGGGCTGGGCTGGATGTATCAAAAAGTAGCGAGGTTTGTTACCTGCAGAGGTGTTACAAGAAATTTCATCTGCTGCAACGAAGACGAACTGATTTCTGGAAGAGAAGATAAAATTCACAATACTGCTCGCTCAGGGGGAAATGTGCTCTCTGCCAATTGGTTCGATGTATTCAGATGAGGGGAGGGGAGGGAGCTGCATTTGCATGGATATTGCGAGGAAATGTGTGGGTATATCTCCGACGTAGAGTTTAAAAAGACCATGAAACAGGCATGCGGGGGACCTTGTGAACCAAATCATGGTGATGTTGGAATATGGACCATGTACAGCTGTTGCATGGGAGTATTCATACTATGTGTTACCCAAACGTTGTGCCAGGACATGTTTCTAAGACAAGGGCATTTCAAACTGCTTTTCTTTGGGTTTCTATGCTAAATGGTGATCACATTTTTAAAACTATATGGACTATCTATTAGGAAGAAGAGTGTACTGCAGCTAGCTAGGGGGAAAAAACCACGAAATTCCAGACTTAATATTATAGAATAATAGCAAAAGTTTTTTTTTAAAAAAAGGAAAATAAAAGAAATGTTGTCATTTCAAAAGAGAAGGTTACCTAGTGTCATGTTATAGATACTAATTTCCTCACCAAACTAGGCTAGCTTCATAAAGAAGGTAAGAAAATTCATCCAGTGAAATAAATCCTATCTTGCCAAATTATTTTTAATGATACAGTATTTAAAAGAAAATAAACATGGAAAATGCTATTTTACTTTGGCATAGTAAAATCCAGAAAGATGATAAAACTCTCTTAAGATGTTTCTCCGGCGGTGGCATTTCCACAATGTAATGCATTCTAATCAGAAGCACTGTTTATTTCTCTAGAAATAAGGATGCCTGTGTCAGGCAGATTATAAAAATGTCCGAACAAGAATTGTTAGGTTCTTACATGCCTCTGAAGCGGCTATTCAGCAGCGTCCAGTTATCATTTGTTAGATTTTACTCTGTACATAAATCATCAAAAAACAAGACAAATGGATTTTTTTTCGGTCTTAGTTTGATGGGCCTTGTTCAAAATTTTCAATGCTTCAAAAAATATCTAGTGATTGGGTATTTCTTAAAACATCTTAAGAAAGTTTTACTGTTGCAAGAGGTACAGCCTGGAATATAAACTGAGCTACCACTTGAAAATTCCCTGGAATTTAACATTCAGTTGAGAATTCTAGTCATTTCCACACCACTGAAATCAAAACAAAATTACACGTACTCTGAGAATGGTGTTTATGTTTCTCTTCCACATAACAAGAGTCACAACTAAGTTCATTCATCACCTCTTGAAAGAATAAAAGTTAGCGTCCTTGGATTTTTGCTATCTTTTTGCTCTGATGCAGACTTTTGGAGTCCAAACAGTTTCTGACTTCATATTTTCAAGGAAGGTTGTGAGGAGCAGTAAGTTAATATCCCTGAAAATGAAGATCTTTGGGTTGAATGGGTTGAATATTTGTTTTGACTTGCTCAGCTTTGACTTATTACTCAAAGGGTAGTAAGACACGGACACCTCACATTATAGGGGTGGTATTCCTGGATAGAAACAACAAGCCCTCGGAAGGACCTTTATTTAGCAAATGTTCTCACGAAGAGCCCTACCGTAACCAACAATGGTGACCTGGTTAACCCAAAGCGTCCATCTCTTCGGAATGGTCATCCACCTCCCTAAGAGGGGGCCCATTAGTTAGGTGTCTACATCCCATCCCTGCTCCCTAACTCTAGAAGACTCTGCTACCTTGCGCCCCACACCTGCATGTTCCCTAAGGAGCTGTCCAGCTGCTAGGTATGAGGAAAGCTACGGGAGGCAACCAGCACATATAAAATGATGGTCAAATGAGGACGAAACACTTACAAAGATGCAATCTACACAATTATGATTGTAAAGGTGTTAGACCTTTTTCTTTAACTGTACCAGAATTTTTAGAAAACATGATGGTCATTCACAGCACTCTTCTTTTTGATGTATTAACTCCTCCAAAAAAAAGCTACCACTTCTCCATTTCCTTCCTTCTTTCTGTCCTTTTGGTGTTGGTTTTTTTTTTTTTTTGGTAACCTATGTAAATTTGGATTTTTTTCCTTCACAGTGTCTTAATGATTCCTGAGCAAATTTTTGAACCAAGGGGATTTTACCCCTTGATGAGTCATTATTTTCAAAAGAGTTGGCTCAGATGACTTCCGACTATCAAATCAAATCTACATCAATGCATAGAGAGTGATCACCCAATAGTGAAATTTTAAAGAATATGCCGTAGACCCTGGAGTTAGAAAAGTGTTTGTAAAATATAGTAGCCATTTGGATGTATCAATTCTGTAATGATTTTTCAAAAATCCACACAAGCATTCCCACTACATCCAGGAAGGTTACTCTAACCTCAGAAATGAACCTATCTACAGAGCTTCATCAATCCATGGAGTCAACCTCCGTGATCACCCCCTTGCTCTAAGCTATGCTATCATCAGTTGATTAGTAAAGTACATGTAACAGGAAGTGCCTGCCATCTAATAGTCTGGCATGGGGCACCCTGCATCAGGCCAACAGAGGGATTTGGTTAAGAATTCTAAAGTGCAGGTTTCACGATGGTGTTTATGTCCACTATATTATGCCATTTTTATAACTTGTTTTTCCCCTCTCCCCTTAAGACATGACCTATCTTACACAGCCCATAAAATGGATCATCCATGACCCTCTCTGTGAAATCATTTACCCTAAATGACCAGAGAGACATCATCAAAGGGATTAATGATACAACTGAGAAGTCCTCTATTCCCAAGCATATTGAGGAAAAATTAAATAACCAGCCTTTAAGGCAACCTAACTATGTGGCTGCCAACGATGGAATGACAGAAACAGCATACATGGCCCAGGGGTGGTTACCTCCAGTTCCTGGAGGCCTCCTAAGAGCAGGGACTCGAAGCTTCATTTCCAAAAGGGAAGCTGGTCTACAGTGGCTGTACTGTCATGTTCTGGGCATTTGCATCTGCTTTCTTATTTCATCACCTCCCATGGATTTACTCAAGATCATCTTTCCTGGGTCTTTCCATTTTTCCTTCGGGGGTCTGCATCTAATTCTCCCTGCCAAATTTTCATCTAGTATTCCTTCCTATTTTTGATCTCTCCCTCTACTCCAGAATTTCTCAAATTTCTCTGAAGATAAGAATGACCTAGAATGCTTGTTAATAGATAGATTTCTGGGTTTCAACACTGACCACCTAAGGAAGAATATCCAAGAAAGGGATCTGGTAATGTGTACACATAACAAGAACCCAGACGTGGCCGTGGATAAACTCTGGGGAACAATTTTCACACTGTTCTAAGAGGGGATGGGTCATGGTTCCAAGTAATTCCTAACATGGAGAGAGTCGGGAAATGTTGCTGAGAAATCTCCTGCAAATTCATTCTCATTTTCATTGCAAAGCCTACCTTTCCCAGGAAGCTTGTTTGACATAGGAGGCTTTTGGGAGAAGGGAGGATTACTAATTTAAGAAAAGAGAATGAAATGGTAAATTACTGAGCACAGGGAGAAGGGGGTGTTGTATCCACACCCTGGAATGCCGACACCAAAGAGCATTACTAATGGAGTTGATGGAGCACTTATTCACCACAGGTGGTTGCCAAGGGCTATGGCTATGTATTCATTCATTTAACTTTCCTTTCAACCCCATTTGCTACCCTCATCTTTCCAGATGAGCAAATGGAGGCATAGGGAATTTGTACAGTGTGAACAAGCTGGTAAGTGATGGAAGTGAAATCTGAACACATTTGGGTTGACTCAAGACCCCGATGCTTATTCACTTTCTAAGATTCTGCTCAGGGTTATGGCATCAACAATGGGGTGTGACGCCTCTATGGAGGAACTTCCTAATACTATTCTGAATCTGCACTTCCTCCGAGACAAAATAATAGAGTATTAGGAGGCCCCTTTGAACATGATATAATTGAGGCTTCAGAGAGATCACTGTATTTTGTTTTAACAACAACGTGGATGACGAAATGGCATGAGCCCTGGTCTTTCTCTCTTTTTATAGTATTCTGAGACTTCATCATGTTTTTTGATGGTTCTCAGTGACCCACCACCTAGGCTCTAATCTGACTCAGCTGGTGGCACATTTGAATGACTCTTGTGACCTGCCATATCATCCTTACAGCCCGCTTTTTCTTCTTAGGCTAAATCTCATCTCTTTGCAATTTTCTTTCTTCTAAATCATTCCCAGCTGAATTCTAAGAGTCAAATTAAAATAGTAGCCAGCCAGTATTTCTGGAAGGGAAGTGAGAAGCTCGATATCGAGACACAGAGTAAATCTGCTGGCCTAGGCGGTAGTAGTAAGAGGAAAGAGAGGAAAGGCCCTCCCAGCAGATAATACTGGTTTTAAGTTTCACTGGCAACGATGCTGGTTGCTTCTCCTTTGACTTCTTAATTCTGCTATGCCACCACTGTTGACACAAAACTCAGGGTTGATGTCATTCACAACAAGTTTCCCCTTGTATCCAGTGCTAACACACACATACACAGACACACATAGGTGATGGAAACCCTCCAGGCTATAAACCAAGAAATCCATACAGCCCAAGAAGTTGGTGTTGCTGGGCTGGCAGAGAGCAGCCAAGATGCCCCAAGATGGAAGTGGGACAAAATCAAATGAATTCTATCTGTGGGTATTGGGGCATCTGCTGGCGGTGTTAAGGCAGAGGTTCTCAACTCTGCTGCCCGTTACAATCAGCCAAGATTTAAAAAAAAAATACTAATGACCAGGCTTATTCCACAGCCATTTAAGTCAGAATCTTTGAGTGTTTCCCAGGCACAGGTAGTTCCAAAAGCCACTTAGGTGATTCTAATCTGTAAGTCAGATTGGAGAATTGACATATCACTACACGAATATTTCTTTGAGCCTATGCACCCTCCCTCTGCAGGAAAGAGGATTGTGTCTCTTTCTAAATTAAATTTCACTGGTGTTGATCTCCATATTGTAACATTATTAATATTTGATTATTGAAAATTATGTTATACCAATTATGTATTATTTCATATACTACTTATAATTAGTAGATTTTTCTAACTATGCTTACTGGAGGCTTCCCTTCAGACACATAAAATTAAGGTGGAAATGTAGAATAATCAGATATTCTTGCTCATCTTAAAAAGTTGCTGGAAGGGTCATATGAAACCCCAGCCATGAGCATTTTCTGAGTAGCTGAACATAGCATGCAGAAATAAGGTGCTTCTATTAAAATTCTTATTGCTGAGTTTAATAGTTTACTCATGTTGTCCATTCAATACTCTGATGGTTAATGAGGGCTTCATGCCTGCCGGGCACCCAGTGAAACCTGAAGGCTCTGATGCTGTGCACACGGCTGTAAGTCACTGTAGAATATCTATATGGGCTTGGCTGTCTGGAAGCTCAAACCCTAATTTATATTTTCATTTTGCCACGTAGAAAGGAGGACTTATTTGCCTGTGATCAGTATTTGACTCAGCACTCAGTTCTAAAACTCTGGACCTGTACAAATCCCACTTGCCCTGTTGTTATTTTTACTTGTATTTTAGTATTGAATTATGTGTACTTCAAGAGGCTGTGGCAAATCATAGGATGAGGTGGGGTATAAACAAACAAGCAAACAAACAGATGGGCTCCAGAGCCTGCGAAAGGAAAGGGTCCACCCTGATTCTTTTTATCTTAAAAGAGAAATGCATTAACATCCATTGAACAACATTTCATTTCGCCCCAGTTCCTGTTGCTAACACTGTCTACAGAAAAAAGTTCAAATGGGAAAGGAAATGAGTGCTGTGTATCTGTCCCTAATTTGAATATTCCATCAAAACCCTGTGGGTTTTAGAAATTCAAATCCAAGTGCATCTCCACTCCCTGGAGCCCCGGAGAATGGTTCGCTTTGCAATTTTAGTTTTTGTTACATTGAACAATCACCCTAGTTCCCACTAAATTTTTTTTCCTCAGTGAAAGTGAAAAAGACATAAGAGTCTCTGGGAAGCCTGGCCTGGCCACGTACAAGCTGTGTCATCCTGGAAAAGCCATTTTATCTCTCTGGGCCTCAGTTGCCTCATTTGGAAAATGGGATCAAAATGAATGCATGCTCCTCAGACTTTTTTTTATTGGAAGATCCATGAGTGCAAAGGCACTTCATTTGGGGAAAAATTATCTGTTTTTTTCTTTTTGTTTTTGGCTGTGTGTGGATTCAGGAGGGTACAGTCTTCTACTCTCTCTGCCCAGAGGCTAATTGCCTGTGTTTTTAAGTGCTGCATTTCTGTGGCTTGAGGGTGACGGAATTAGGCAAGAGCCTTTTGACGTTGCAGGTGGTTTTAAAGGTGGGCTGGGGCCTCCGGGAGTTAGGGGCAAAATGAAGTGAGTGTGGCAGAGGAATGTTCCAGAACCATACAGATTCTCAGGGGATTCCAATGGACAACTATCGCCACAGACGTTGGACTTACCACCAGTTGCGATGGGAAAAAGACAACATGGACAGATTTGGTTTGACTTTTTGAAAAGTCGCTCGTGGGGCAACTGGTTGTACAGAAATCTCAAGCAGGGATGGTTCAGGGGCTGTGTCCACTCTGGCAGCACTGGTGGTCTTTCCTACGAAGCGGATGTATTCGTGGTATAGCCTGAGCTACCAGTGCAAAGACAGAGTAAAGAGGAAACATCCGGGTGTAAGGAGAACAGGACCGGTGTGTGAGCTTATGGTTCCCAGGGGCTTCTTCCTTCAGAACTTTGTGCCCAAACTAAAGACTCCCCAGTGTTATTGAGTACGACTGACTTTAAATAAAAACTGTATGTAATTAGGTTTTACAACGTACTTTTTAAAAGGAGTACGGAGTGATAACTTAATACACATGTACACTGTGAAATCGTTACCACAAACTCATTAGCACATATCCCCACACCTTTCTCGGTGTGCAGTGAGAACTTCTAAGTTTCACTCTCTCAGAGAATTTAAAGTCTAGTTTTACCTTTCTAGGGTGGAAGACAAGATTTAAAAACAAAAACAAAACAAAAAAGCTTTCAGGGTCAAAAAATCATTCTAACCCAGAGAACCTGCTTCAGCAGGAAATGACCCATTGCTGTCTCAAGAAAAAACTGCACTCATAGTTTAGTGATGCTGTTGATGATAAAATAATATCCTGAGTGCCACTTAGTCCTGTTGGAGAAGCTTTCTGTTCATGACCATGATGAATTCGGCCACCCAGTGAGGCAGGCAGCAGTCACTAGCCCCACTTTGAAGATAAAGCAGTTGAGGATTAAACTGGTCCACTAGCTTGCCCATATGACCTCACGTAGTGCTGAGATGCAGACTCTCATCTAAATCTAAATCTCTGATCATATTCTGTAGGTGGATTAGCAAAGATTTGCTAATGCACGCATCAAAGAGGAGACACAAAAAGTCTGAAGAAACTGCTTCACCACCTGACCAGGTTAATTATAAGTTGTAGGCTGTCTGAGCGAGGCACAGAGCCCCCAGACCTTAGTATTGCACTGGGTCCTAGAGATGGCCCAGTCCGAAAGCGACTCATATTTTGAAGTGGATTTAATATAATGTGTTTCTCTTGCCTGGATATCTTCAGTGTTTCTGAATAATACCACGCACTCTAAAAGCTCTACAATATCTGTCAATCAGCAAGTGAGTTATTGATGACCCCATGCATTTCACCAGCTCTTCCAGTTTATAAAATAATGCTCCCCTTCACCTCTTCCTGATTCTAACTGGTATTATGCTCCCCAATCAGCAGGTGAGAACATGAAGGCCCAATAAAAGTCAGAGGAATCAGCTGGGACTCTTGCAGGGAATGCTGAACATGAGTGCAAATCTATTACCCAGTCAAGGAGAAGACGGTAGCGTGAAGTCACGCTCATCACCCATGGATCTCTGGGATAAAGTGAATGACTGTGGCCCTAAGCTGGCTGACGGAGGAAGCCCCCACAGGATGGATTGTGAGGGCCACCCAACCGTTGTCAGCTTTGCTTCCTCACTAAGGAAGGGGAGTAGAGAGGAGATGACTGCAAACCAGCAATTTGCAGACTATTATGTCTTACATCCTGCAAGGTTCATGGAGGGTGAACCAGACTTCATTATTTACTGCGTATCAGGGAGAATTAAAGCTTGCCCTCCGTGGGCGGAGCTTCTTGAACCGCCTATGCATCGCCCTGGGCTCCAGGAAGAGCTGATTCGGACCCAGCAGGGCCAGGGTGGGGTCTGAGGTTCTGCATGTCTCACAAGCTCCTGGTGAGGCCAGTTTGGTTGGTCTGGGAACCACGCTTGGCAGAGCGGGGCCCCGAGGACCCTCAGAATGAAGCATCCCCATCTCGAAATTTCAGAACCGGAGGAGGTAACCACTTCTTTTCCGGCTGTTTGTTCTTTTGCTCTGTTTTAAGTTTGAGATAGGAAACCGGAGAAAACAATAAGAAGACTGGCAGAAAGACTGCAGTTCTGGGAAAGCTGTGGAGGTAATACCGTGCAGGACACACTTTGAAAGGGCCCCCAACCCCACTATCTGGGGTCGTAGTCTAGGTACTAGACAGTAGCCCACAAACCCTCTAACGAGGCAGAAATGGTGGTGAGAACAAGTCCCTCATCTTCTAAAGAAATCTAAAATTTCAAATTATAGAATTGGACAGGAGCTTGGGATTGAGGGGATGCTAGAAGCATCCATACTTTTCTTTTTTCAAGAAATTCCAAGGCTGCAAAAGGCATGGGAACCACTGTGCAGGTTGTCAGACGTGTGGCAGATTTCTATCATCTCAGACCAAAGCATTTCAATCTGAGTGGTTAAGATGCTTAAGGGAAGGGTGTTCGGCTTTGACTGTGTCTCATCGCCCCGCAAGCTGCTGATCTAGGTGAACACTCACACATCAGGATGTGGCAAGGACGGTCCCGGAAACAGTGACAAGGGGGACAGGTGAGTTCCTCTTTACAGATTCCCTCAAGCTCTTACCTATTAAGCTACCATCTCCCTAAATCCTGAGAGGGGTACCTACTCTAAGTGTTTTGCATGTTAATTGAATATGAAATGCACTGTGGTTCTGAGGTGACTCTAATTCCACAGAAATCAGTCATTGTGATTCACGCCAGGGAGAAAATCAAGAGGTGTCATTTACTTCTGTCTGGTGACTGTTCACATGCATGTACTACACACAGACATGGAAATAATGTAGAGGCCACATTTACATAGAAATCGCTTCTTCTAAAAAAAAAATTCAGTCTTCTTTCCTAGGTACAGATTCAGAACTTGCTTTGATAAGTTTAAAGGAAATACTAGGAATTTTTAGTGAAAAGTCCCCTCTTACACCAAAGGATAGAGTCTACAGTACATCTATCTCACAGTCACCAAAAATAAAAAGGGCAAAGATGGGGGCGGGGTTTAATTTTTATCCCATCCATGAATGCTTCATGGTATAGTCCTTCCACCTGACTGTCTTCGAGGAGGAAAGTTCTTTATTTGCAATGGAAATGGCTCATCCAGGGGCCTCTGTCCATATTTGTCATCAGAGGTTTCTCACCTGCCTCGGAACCCTTCACAGCTGAAGGATCCTGATGGCACTACTTAAAAGATTAGCTTTATTTGCTTTTTTTTTTTGTGGCCTCTCAAGTCAATGATCTGCAACCTGAAAAGTGTGTAATTAGGCCAGGACATGACCAAAGGAGCCGTTACATCTTGTCTTGTCACTGGCAAGTATCTACCCACAAGGCTGTGACAGCTACGGTCCACCGGGTTTGGAATTTCCTTTAATACCTCCCCAACTCCTTGTTGGTCCAGTCTGTTGACTATTACAGTCTTGGTTCTTTTTTTAACTGCTTCAATTACATTTTCATCCAATAGTACCTAACAGTTGTTGAGAAGTCATTATAGATGATGGACCAAAGGCAATTAGTTCTTGAAATGAAAACTTGAGCATTTTTCCTTCTTACATGTGTGTGTGTGTGTGTATGTGTGTGCACACATGTATGTCTGTAAATTAAAAGCAGTGCACACACGTATGTCTGTAAATTAAAAGCAGGAAAACTCAGAAAATATGCCTACCAGTAACAGCCATATTACTTTCTAGCACAGAAGGCTTTGTGCCTATAGACACAAGTTTCAAAAATGCTCTCAAAGTTGCTGTCAAGAGCCTTCACTATTTCAGAACCAGGTCAGTTGTTAGCGAATGAAATCATTGCCAATCTACAAAGCAGGTTGGCAGAAACTGTAACTTATCTTAGCTATCACGCTCTTGTTGGTGAGTGCCCGGTGGGAAGTATTTGATCCATAGGAAAATAAATTATTGGTGGTTGTGAGAGCATGACATTTCACTCACTCCTTAATTGTTCAGTCACATCTGTGATGACCATCTGAAGCTGTGAACATGCCTTTGCCCTGACTTTGTGACAATAGCATGAAGAGGTGCAAGCAGTCCAGTGCCCGGACTAACGGACATGGGATTCGAAGCCCAGTCACTGGACTTCCCCTGGCACGTATTGCTCTGTCTGGACCCACTTCTCCCATCTGCACTTAGGATGAGCATGCATGTTTTGCATCTCCTGGGACAATCGACTTGAAGCCTGTTGTTCTGGAGTCACTGCAGTGCATTCCCTCTCTGTCACACATGCCGCAGTTTGGTTGAGCGTTTCTATGGCCACCCTAACTGTACGGCTTCCATCATCAGGTCACTTGAGCTCATGTTTTACACCGTACCTGACGCGCAAAAGACACTACCATGAAAGGTAACTTCACAGTAGAAATCTGCATGGTGAAAAGAAAAAAAAAAGTGGCAGGGAAGATACCATAGACTGTTCCCTTTAAGAAGACCTGACGTATCAGAATCCAAACTTTGGAGAACTGATTCACTGAAACGCTTCTGCAGGACCTCCCCTCAACTAAAAAGTCTTTTTTTTTTCCTTTCCATAAAAAAATAAAAACAAGCCAAAATAAAACAAATGGGAATTATTCCTGGAACTCAAGGGATTAAAAAGGACTGGATTTGCAGCTAATCCTATTATGTTTTAAAAGGCTCGTCTACATCTTACTCAGCTGGGTGGGCTTGGTCCTCCCTAGCCTTCTGAACTCTTTGAATCACCCCAGAACCTGTTAAAGAAACAAGGGATTCACAAACCTGAGTTTTAGAGAGTTGGGGGGAACTGAAATAACCTGGAAATGTGGGGTTTTCCTAAAGCTCCTTCTTGCTTCCCAGATCTAAAGCTCTTAGTTGATTATCTTATGGGAATATATAAACATAAAGCGGGAACATTTTGTGTAGTGCCCCATATGCTGGGTATTTCTTAGACATTGTCTCAAAACTTCCGAACCGCTTTGTAAAGTGTGATCAATGTACCCACCACAGATGAGGTGGTGGAGTGCAGAGAAATTACGGCTCAGGATGGCTCCACTCAGACGCCAACAGAGCCTAGTGATAAGGGCACAGATGTTACGCTAAACAACTTGTTCAACTTTTCCAAGCTTGCCTCGTCCTCCATCAGTACAATAGAGGTGGCAACATCAATTTTATCGGGTTGACGTGACAGGTCAACGACTGTATTTGTAAAGCACTTCGGACAGTGCCTATCATACCGTAAAGAGTCCATAAACAGCCATTGTTTCTGTGGCTAATATCGCGGTGATTATTGTCACAGAGAGATGATTTGAATCAAAGTTTTGCTTATCTCCTATATTAAACTTTAAGAAGTCTTAGTAAATAGCGCAAGTACTAAAGTCCTGTATTTCCATCTAACGAATATTTTAACAGGGGCACTGTCATATATATTGCAAGTTTTATTGAAGAAATTTATTTTCATCTGGCATGTGCACCTTTCCACAGGAAGCTCACAGTCAATACATGTTTTTTCTAGTTACCCCTTAATCTGTCTAGAATGATTTGCTTCACTTTCTCCTCTAGAGGGTCCCCTGAATCACCAAAAACAAAAACAAAAAAACAAATGAATTAAAAGAAAGTGAACTTTAAAAAAAAGGATAAATAAAAGTAACAATGTATTATACATACTATTATGTGCGTGTATGTATACATATATTTATATTTCAAGCTGGTGTTCTAAGTAAAAAAAACTGGATGTACTTTTCTAGGCAGGGGGGTACAGAAGAATATAAATAAAGGCATTAGTGACTCATTTCTGCTAAATTTTACTACATGTTGACAGAGCATCTTTATTTAAATCGCAGAACTCAGGAGCGCTCATCAGGACAAATGAAAATAGCAGAAAGGATAAAAGGCTAAAATGAAGAAGAACCTCAGCAAAAGCACTATCAAAAAAGGCACACAGGAGTAACTACTCTTTAGGGTCATGTTTTGGCTCAACAGCTTAGAATCTGAATCCAAATGGCTTTCTTCTGACCCTGGATTCTTGAGACAACTGGGGAGACGGCACAGGACCCACTTCGATCCCCTCTGAACTAAGCGCTCGGCTCCTTGTTCATCTGAGAATACCACCCTCGGCATCACCAGGCTTTACAGGGCCCTCACTCTATTTTTTCAATGGTCGATCTCTCAAAAAAAAAAGATTGCAAATGAAATGAAATACCATGGGGAGTCTACCATAGAGTTGCCAACTTTTATTTTGCCAAGTACGAACGTTCAAAACAAAATTGGGTAAAAAAAAAGGCGGTGGGGGGGAGGGGGGGAAGGCTATCATTTGCTGTTGTCATCATTTTATAAAAGAAAAGCTGTTTATGGCAGCACATGAGCAAGAAGCATGGGGAAGGCCTGACTGCTCCCCAGACAAGGGAGTCAATGGCTGTGCTTGGCTGTTCCCCAGGGGAGGGCATTGACAGCCACAGTATGATGCCCACCATCCTCTCCCATCCTGTACACCTGCAAATGTATGATCAGAGGCAGTGCTTCAAACCAAGCACATGGATAAGATCTTGAAGATCTCTCCAAGGGCAGGGCTCTGCTACTGAGTTCTACCCCAAAGCAGCTTCAACCCTTACCGAAGGTGGCTCGGTTAAGAGGTATGGGGAAAACAATGAACCCTCCTCCTCAGTCCATTTTGCATTGTCCACCCCCATTAAAGGGTCCACATTATCCATAGACGATTTCTGTATGCTAGCCCAGAGCAAGAAAAAGTAAAATCATTACGTTCCTAAAGTACAATGATATTTTTTAAACAACCATCCTGCAAAAACAGGAAAAAGAAAAAAAAAAACCTTAAATGGTAAATTAAATTTTCCTTTCAGGATGCTCATATGCTTTATAGGCCTACAGTCCCTTAATTTTTAGACTATATCATTTGATAGGACTCCAAATAAAATGGTATACCATTTTAAATGCAATTAGCCTTTAATTTTAATGATGGCATTTCTCTATTATTTAATCTGAGTCCAGGAAGTAAAAAGCCCTAAAATAGATAGGGAGTAACTACACTAATGGAAATCAACTCAAATCCCTTTACATTTTCAGTTGAGACTGAACTAAAGTTGTACATAAGAGCTTAGTTCTATATCCAGTAGTTAAGCTTATGATGAAAGATACGAGAAGCTAGAGAGGTGGTCTATCTGCCCACACAGCTGTCTTGTTCCTCCCTTCCTTCTTTCCTCCTCGCTCCCTCCTCTCACCCTTTCTTTCTCTTTCTTCCATTCATCCACCTAACTATTTATCGATGTATCTATTATCTATCTACCTTTCGACCCTTCCATCCATCCATCCATCCATCCATCCATCCATCCATCCATCCATCCACCCATCCATCCATCCATCCACCCATCCATCCATCCATCCACCCACCCATCCACTCATCCATCCATCCACCCATCCACCAATCCATTCATCCATCCATCCATTCATCCATCCATTCATCCATCCACCCACCCATCCACTCATCCATCCATCCACACATCCACCAATCCATTCATCCATCCACCCATCCATCCACCCATCCATCCATCCATCCACCCACCCATCCATCCATCCATCCACCCACCCATCCATCCATCCATTCATCCACCCACCCATCCACTCATCCATCCATCCACCCATCCACCCACCCATCCATTCATCCATCCACCCACCCATCCATCCATCCATCCATCACCCACCCACCCATCCATCCATCCATCCATCCAGCTATGTATGTATATATGTATCTTTCTCTCTGTCCCCTGTATAACTTTAAATAGTAGACCAGCTTTTCCAGGACCCCGAAGACATGCCTACTATTGAGTTTTGAGAAAGAACTACTAATCTATTCCTCTCTGAAATAGAATCTTTTATTCATAGGTTATGAATATCACATTTAAATGATGTTCTACCATATGGCTTATGACTGAACTTGAGAAGTCCTGGCCTCTTTATTAAGATTCACCAAGATGCTCCACTGAGTCCTTCATGAGGTCCTAAGGCATAGGTGTGTGTGTATGTGTTGAGTATATATATATATATTTTTCACTTATGTATTTGGATATATATATATACATACACACACACACACAACACACACATATATGTATGAGTATACATAGATATGTTTCAAATGCAGGAAGCAAGATAATTGACATTAGAGCATTTTAGTTGAGTTTCTATCAAGTTGGTCTGTATGAGATTGTCAATATTCCACCATTTTTGTCACAGAAAAACAGCATTTTCATATGGTACGGTCTAATGCTTTGTTGCCAATGAGATGTAAGGACTCCAAAAACAAACAAAAAAGGATACAAAATAAAACAAACAAAACCTTGTTGCTTGCTGTTGCCTTTGCTCAGTCTCAGGGCCCCTGGGTGGCCAGGGCTGCTACTGTATGTCAAAAGCTGCTGAGTTTCAGGGAACTTTAAAGGAAATGCCTGTCTTAGGTGAAAGAAGAAATGACTCCTGGTGACTCTCAGTGCAACTGGGTTGCTGTGAAATTTCCGAGTGTACGATTCTGGCTTGTTTCCTTCTCTTAGCTGCTTTGAATCTATATCCCTTCTGCCCTGAGGTGGAGGGACGCTCTCATGCACCGATTGTTAGGAGATGTTAGAATGTGTAGCAAGCAGGACAAGCATGACAGATGTCTGCCTTTCTGGTGAGAGAACATTTTCATTGAAGCTGTACACATCATGTGTATTTCCCCACATATTTGTGGCATAACCCATTGAACGAGGAATCTACCCTCCCACCCACGCTGGACCCCACCTCCCACTTTGCTCAAAGATGCAGCAACAAGCAAGTCATAATACACAAAGAAACCAAGAGCCAGTCCGTAAAGAGAAGCCTGCCCTGAGGCTTAATTCAAGCAAGCCATCCATCGAGCTCACGTGATGATGGACCTGTCAAGTCCAGAACGCATCATGGACACATCACCGACACCAAGTGGCATGCAATGACGAGATGACCGACGGCCCCACTGCCATGCTCTGATTGGTTCAAGCTCAGAAAACAATCTCACAGAGTTTGGACAGGTGGCTTTGCATAAATTGAAGTGAGATTAAAAATAAGGATTTGGTGAGGTCAAGCGCTTACCAAAGGCTTCCTAAATACGAAAGAACGATGGTTGCCTATTCCCATCAAATCTGTCAAAGAGGCTATGAAATTACCTACTCCAGTCAGGTCTTTTTCTTTTGGGGAAATCTCTGCCCATACCAGATGGTCTTCATTCTGGAGGTCAGCACTCAGAATCTCTCAGGATGCTCCCAGATAATCAGCATGCGATCATTTAGCCACGAAGATGATGGGCAGGGAGTTGCCAGGTGCCCATCAAGGACCTTCTGGACTGTCCTGAAGTTACTGGAGTTCAGTATTTTCCAAAGGTCCCTGAATCTTTAATTTGATGAGGGCCTAACTTGTGCTGATAAAAGTTAAAATTCTACCAACTGGGGACATCAAAGTTCTTTGGCTTTCAAGATGTCTAAAGAGTGAATCTCATGATCACAGGGAAAGTTTGTCGTGGTTTTTCCTTTGATCAGGAGGACAAATGATGCACCCTTCCAGAATATCCTTGATGCCCGCTGATATTGCTCCCGATTTGGAAGAAGTTCTTTGGGCTAAGAGGGTTTTTCTCTTGGTCGACCTGCCTATCCTCTAGAAAACAGGAACTGAGACACTGTCGCCACTGACGTCATCCTGTGATTGTGTAAAATAAACTATGACACAAATGCCCTGAGATAAATTCTAGACTCTTGGCATCTTTCATCTGGATTCAAAAGCTCTTTTGATGATTTTACATTTCCCCAAAATACATGTCTTCTACTAAAGGATCTTCCTTCTCTTTATGTGCTTAGTGAAAAGAAAAGGAAGTACCACCGATTCATAAATACACTTTACCAATCAAACCAGAAATGCCACTTTAAAGATTGTTTTCTGCTAATTTACCTATTACTGGATTTACCTCAATGCTGCAATAATCCCACATGTGGCCAGGGCCTTGCTTATAATGACGTTAAATAGGGCTAGTAATCAATTTCCACAGCAACCAAGAAGACCTAATGTGCAAATTTCTTTAATGAACAGCAAGAGGCCAATTACATGGACAAGGGTATATTTAGTTGGTTTCTTCAACTGAAACTGTACAACTAAAGTGGGAATTGCAGGATTATTCAAGATTTACCAGCCCAAGAATGAGGGCAATTTTTCAGTAGGACATGTTGCCAATGAGAAATCTTAATAATATTAAAATAACAGATTTGATTCATATATTTGCATATATGTTGCCCTCGAACACAGTAGAATTTTTAGTTAATTTTTAGATGAATGCAAATGGAGATGGCCAGATTCTTAAGTAATTCTATCTAAGAATAGTATTAAACATCGTTTATTATTATTTTTTTTAATGTCTAAGATTGGTCTTCTTGAAGAAGGCAACTTAAATTATATCTTTGTAATTAACCTTTTCTCAACTTGGGGATAGATGCCCTTATCCTGAGAAAGCAAGATAAAGATCCAAAGAAATAAACCCGTTGAAGATTCTTATAATTATACTGCAGGCTAAAGTTACTGTGATTATAATTACACACAAAGTGGGTGTTTGAGAATTTAGCATCTAGAGATATTTTCATGAAAATAATTAAGGGTTGTAGATGAACCGTATTACAACAGATACTCTGCAAGGCTTCAGTGTGCAGAATTTAATAGCATTAAGTCTTTCTGAGTATGCCAAGACTGTCACCACTTCTGTTAGCCTTACTGACCCTCTCTACATTTCAAATCCAGTGTCAGAGTGTATTGAAGATAGCAACTTACATAAAACGTATTTTGCATGTTGGCAGCTGATTACTGGGTAACTGGATGATTTATATATTTCGAGGCATGTTGGTGTGGATTTCTTTAGAGGATCCCATCAGCCTTGAGCCCTGGTGATGGCTGTTTGTAGGAAAATAGTATAAATACCTGCCTATAGCCAGACAGCACATAGTCTGGGGGTGGGGAGGATTATAGATTATTTAAACACTCTATACTTGGCTGAACTTTCCAGATTTTCAGAAATGATGATGCTTTCTCAGATCTCGATTCTATCCTACCAGAGATGGAACTCACTACAGGATTATGCATGAAGTTTTCAAAGTGCAGCTTTCAGGGTTCAAGAACTCATTTTGCTTTCATATACGTCAGAAGAGAAGCATTCTGGAGCTACGATCAGCTAACAACAGATCTCGTGAGGAATGGGATGGGACTGCAGAGGAAGCACACAGCAAACTGAGGGGGGGCCGAGTCACCACGGGTCACGGAGGAGACGCACGCTTGCTGGCGTTTCAGGGTCCCCCACTTTGCCTGCTTACCTGTCTGACACAGCATGCCTCAGCCACACATGCAGATTGTTATCATTACTGTTTTATTCATGAGACACATTTTTAAATGAAAGGAGTCATTACCAAAAATAAGCACCTCAATGACATTTGTGCATGCAGAGCATCTGAACATTCACATTTATGTCCTCAGAGACAGAGCCAGCAAGTTGCATTCAATATGGAAACACACACTTTCTTTTCTCAAGGCACCTATGCAAAAATAGCCGTGGCTTGCCACTTCAGGAACCGAGGCGTCTGTTGCGCCTGGGTAATGGGTAGTAAAGATCCTCCACTCCCGCCCCCACCCCGCCATCCATTCTGACTTCTGCATTTCTTAAACCCACTTCGGTCCCTTCTGCTGCTAGTCTTAGCATGTGGTGTGCATTACACATAAAAGTCAGCTTATCTTAGTAGGATGGGACACTGGGCATTGCCAAAAAGAATGAAATCTCCAGGGGAATGCCAGATCCACCTCTCCCGTTCCTTTATTTTGGATTAAAAAATGCAATGGAGGGAATGTGTCACTGGGTGCAAAAAGTTGTAAAAAGGGGAAACGGGGTGCTTGAAACCGAGGTAAGCCTGGCTTTCTTCCTATGACTCAGTTGAAACCACGGTGTTCCAAAGACGACCATGAGAAGGGTGTACAGGGAGTGTTCGTGTGTGCGTGCAAGGTGTGCTCTCACAGGAATTAGGAGATCTGAAGAACAGCTATGCATGGACAGAACCGATTTTCTTTACATCTTAGCAGAGAGGGTGAGATTTTAGAATGACCTAGACTTACGGGTTCATCCTCTCTCTACATGGCCCTGTGTTTACCTTCACTGCGGGACCAAACTTTTTGGGTGCTGCCTTCTCAGCAGTCATGCATTTGCACCCAGACTGGACGAGAATCCCTTGTGCCACCAGCTAAGTTAATTTCCAGTAGTTGTCAAGCATGAGAAGGAAGGCCCTTACCTGTCACTGTAGGCAGCAGCTGTGGCAGGGGTAGGCTGGGCGTAGCGGTAGGCAGCGTAACCACCCTGAAACACAAGGAGACACTGACTTAGGGACGCGGAGGAGCCCGGCTCTGGGGACGCCCACCTGTGAGACCACACCAGAACAGCAATTACCCAAATCTAAAGTCTAAAGTGGAGGTTAACCAAAGCTTAGTATTGAAGCAGAAGTACACAACGCATTGGAAAGACAGGGGGTTGAATACCAACTCCAGCTGGATGTTAAAGGTTAGCAGTTGTAAGCATGTCCCAAAGGGAGATCCTTTGAAAGGAACCTACCTAAATGTTAACAGTGATGGTCTTGGGGTGGGGAGGATTAACTGATTATTTAAACACTCTATACTTGGCTGAACTTTCCAGATTTTCAGAAATGAGTATGCTTTCTTTTACCTTTACTTCTTAGCTGCTAACTTACATTTTGTTCAAATGACCCTTGGTTGCTTCCTTAGAAAGCCAATATAGGTCACGCGGATGTCCTCCTGACTTACATTCATTTACAAAGATAAGATAACCCTTTGAATTGAAAATTTATTAGTCATCTCTTGCATATGTAGTCATTTAACCACTGAAGCAATTACAGAAGGCTGTCTCTAGCTTTCTAAATGTTAATTATTAACAAAAGGAATGGGTGAACCCTTCTTTAAAAAATCTGTCTTTTCAGCTAAAGATATCACGCTGGTTCAGATGGGGAATTTGTTTGGTGTGGAAAATATGATAAAGTCTTCCAATTTGTAAATAAAATCATTAAATGAGAAAAAAGCTGAAAAAATAATTAACATTTTGTTGTATGTACCAGTTATTGCAATTGTTCAATTAAGCAGAGGACAAGCAAATAGACACATTGGAAAGGAACTGTGTTCAGTGGAGCATTGATTATCAAACTGTGAAAATAACAGAGCTTCTTGCTCAGCAGACCAGGGCAATACATCAACCACTGTGGAATGATCTCAGCACAATTAACAGGATTCAGTCTCCGCCCTTCACACAGGGACAGTTCATGTTCTAATTAGAATTCATAGTCCCATAATCCTCTGAGGGGAGGGGATTCGCCCTCACCATAAAGGGGCACTCACAACAGTGTTAAGAGGGCATCTAACAGAAAAATCACTTGTGGAGGGGGTGGGGGGTCTGACATTAAAATCATGATTGGGGGGGTATACATTTACACTTGCTTTCCTGGTATAGGGGACAGTGGAGTAGTTGGATAGTAGATGACTGATTGGCAAAGCTGTAAACAAAGATCTTTTGAAATGTAGACGTTGATCTCAATAATTTATTTCTATCCCTGTCTAGCCATAGCTGACTTTCAGAATAACATGCTTTTCATATGCTTGTCCATCTCCTGGGCTTTCATGATGCACCCAGAAAGACACAGGTGTGCGGGGGTGTACATTAAATGCAACGAGGTAGGGAGGGGCTGGAATGGGCTCCCTGACTGTCAGGAGGCATTAGTTGCAACCATCTGAAAGCTTTGAGTGCAAAAGTGTGTGTGCATGTGTGTATTTTTTCTCTCCCGGAATAAAACAAAAAGTTATTGCAAAGATATTAAGTGCCATATAATTCAATCATGATTTGGTGACTGAATTTGGTCCCACCGAAGATTTATATATAGCAGGTTCCCCTTGCAAACCCTTTGCTGTTTGAACTCTGCATGTCTCCCCCAACTTCTGCAGTAGTTTCCCTCAAAGAATGTAGGTAGCAAGTTGGAGAAGTGGACACAGATGCTGCAGTGGAAATAAAAGGAAACTAAAATGAACCTTGCTGACTGTTAGACGGTATTCAGTGTACGAATGATGTGTGCACACCTGGGATGCTTCTGCACAACAGAGGTGTTCATCTATGAAGATTTGGGAAGGAGCCATGCATATGACTTGGCCATTTAAGAGAAAACATGTGTGTGTTTCTCTGCAGGACAGATGCACATGGTCAATGCCCTGACTTTTGCCTTTGTGATTTAGGATTTCTTTACAAGCACTCTCTATTCAAGGGCCAAGATCATAGTTTGCTGAAGTCTGGAGCCAGCAGAGATTTTGACCTTGAGCAGCGGTCTCCTTGCTGTTCAGCAGACTTCTTGGTGGTGATGACAGAAATGTTCTGAATCTGTGCTGTCCCCTGGTAGCCGCTTGTCCTAGGTCACTACTGAACACTTGAAATGTGGCTGGTACAAATCACCTGAATTATTCATTTATTTATTATGAGTCTATTTGAATCTAAATGTAAACAGCCACTCGGGGCTGCTGGCTACAGTCCTGGGCAATCCAGTTCTAAGTGATCCCTGAAATATGGCCTATTTGGAGAGAGACAAGGATGGGCAACATGCTACTTCCAGATCTATAGATTGCATTGTCCTCCTTTGCTATTTTTCTTCTGTACAAAATCCATATTAGGGGAATAACAGAGTTGTGTATTACCTCGGTATATGTGTGCATACACTGTAAAATGATCAAAAAAATACAAATTGCTTTAATTTGCCTTTCTAACAGGTGACTCTAATCAATTTTATTGCTCTATATTTTGCAGCTAGCTGAGCACAGCCAAAGCTTCTGCAAGGTTCTATGGTAATGTTGGAAAAAGGAGCACTCACTCCCATTTGCTGGCACAAAATCGAGTTCATGTTGAAACGGGTCCTTCCAGACCATAGAACAAAAATATGTGTCCTTGACAAGGAGATTTTTTTCACCACCAAAAGCAAAGGAAAAGGGATGGTAAACACGATGTAAAGTTCTACACTCCCTACTCACAAAACACACTCATTTCTTCCCAGGCTGGGCGGCCAAATATGAATGTGACCTTATATAAAATATAAATTTGAAATGGCCGTTATGAATTTCCCCCTCCCACCTCTACCACCACCATGTGGCCAACCAAGATCCACCTCCCATGGTCTGAACCATTTCCTCCATTAGCGAGGCCCTTGGAGGTCGAGGGAAGTCACTGATGAGGACCTTTGATGACGCCAAGGAAGCATTTACAAGCTTACACTTGGTGGGATATGAATAGAGGCATGAAAAGGAAGCTTCCAAGACCAAAGAGGTTTGGGACATGCTGAGTTACACAGAATGAGCCTGGTTATTCCATTTGTGGGCTTCCTCAAACAATATTGACGAGCTTTGTGGATCTCCAAGTCATTTGACAAAGGAAATCACATTTTCCACTTTAGAGCATACTTTTGGATAAGGATGCTCTAATATCCAAACGGTGAATTACTTGGGAAGCGAAGTGAAATGTTTGCATGCTGGGGGGCCCATGGGGGTGGGTAGGACCATAACCTGTGTGTGTGTTTCCCTTCAGTGTAAGTGTGCAGCTAAAGAGTAATGAGCTCCATCACGAGGCCCTTCTCCTTTCTGCGAGTACCCAAGGATCTCACTTGGTGTAAAACAAAGGGACTGTGTGTGTGCGTGTGTGTGTTTATAATATGTGTGTGTGTATATATATGTGGGTATACACACACACATATATGTAACTCAACATTGTATTCACTAAGTAACATTTACATGAGTATTTGCAGAATGAAACATGTAACTATAATAATTACTCCCTAATTAATGTAGCTGGTTTTGAAGTGTGGCCATAGAAGTCCAGTTTTCTCGAAATGTGAAAATAAAAGTTGATCTTGGGAATTCTAATTATTTGGTTCTTTCCTAGATCCAAGAACCGTATTAGATTTATTAAAACTTGATTAATTCTCACAGTAAAAAAAAAAAAAGTACTTTCTCAATGGACTTCATAGCAGACAAAAATGGGGACTGCAGGTCACAGGGAAACCCATGTGATAAGCCCTCCAACCCCCACTGAGATTCTTAGTCGTACACTTTTATTTCATTTTATTTGGCAGCTTTAAGGTTGGTTATAGACCAGATTTGGAGACTCAGCCAGCTACACTCTGATGGATGTGTTGGGTCTTTTTTCTTCCTACAAACCTATTCATTTGGGGGTTATTTCAGCAGTGAGAAATAGGTCTGAGAGCTATTGCAATAGGTGGAAATAAGTTGATAAAAGCTGTAACGAAACTAGTGCAAGCTATGTTAACTATGCTGACCCTCAGTGCTGGGAAACTAAGAGGTTTTTCATTCAGATGACTCTAGAAATCTACTAAGAAATTACCCAGACAACAGGTTTAATGCAACCCCTGGAATTCTTCCCATTGATTTTATACTCCGTGAACCCTGATACATTTTAAGCTAAGAAATTTGTAGTCAAGCCAGACCTTCATTGTGATACACTCATGACCTGGCAAAGAGGGGATATTTGGGGCTGAGCATCATGATTCTAGAAGAATTGACATCAAAACTGGAAAATTCAGTTAAGTGTTTCCTCCCTCTATGTTAGAAAACATCTTCCCTCCCCAGAATTGTCTTGTTAGTAGGATTTCACAGCAAACCCACAGTCATAGTGATGAGTTTTTCCACCAGCCGGGATTTCATACCTGCAGCAATTTATTGCCATACACAGGCTCTTGATACACTACTCTATAAGGAAACAGAAATGTAATGTTTTCAATGCAAAAACGAAATAAATAAAAGAAAAATCCATTAAGTCAGACAGCAATTCCAGAGCAATTCATTTCCAAGTTTGCTTCTCTTACTTCATTAAGACCTGAGATTGACCCATTTGACCAGAAGAGGAACCAGGAATTGCCAAATAATTTTAGCAGCGAATCTCTGTGACTTACAGTATCAAGAACGTGGGGGTGGGGATCAAACCACATTCAATGTATTTGTGTTCATTTTTACCCTGTGTTTATTTTTAAAGAAGATAAAAAGATACTTTCATGGCTTCTCACTCTTCCAAGAATATTTCAGTCATGCAAGTTAACGATTACAAATTTCCCTCTTTATCTCATGATTTGAATTCTCTGGAATACCTGAGGATTTAACTTTGATGCCTAATTACTGAGGCCGGTAAGGTGACAGCACAGAAGCAACCGTGAGTGTAGCAGTGGGTTTGTTTTTAAAATTTAATTTCAACTCAGAACAGAGAACACAATCGCATTTCATCAATTGATCAGTCGCCTTGAAGCTACCAAAGCTATTTTCACATATATGATTGGGAAAACTGTGTGTGTGTGGGGGGGACCTGTGCCAAAGAAAGCTGCTCTTTACGTGTAATGAACATGATACCACTTCATTCAAACTCAACACTGACAAGACCTCCATAAAACCCTTGGACAGAATGGGAAGCAATTTTCGGATGCTTCCAGTGGAGATATTAATCCCCAGCGGCCAGCTCTCCCATCTGCCTTCCATTATTCTCTCTCATCCCCCTGTGCTTTTTCTTTTCACACATTCCTCAACATTTGGTCAATGAGGGCAACGATGTTCTTCTGTGGGCTCAGCGCTGAAGCATTGAACTCTGCAGTCATATGGACTTAGACTGCTGTGTCAGGGAACAGTTTCGGACAAATTACTTCATCTCATTTTTGAAAAAAAAGTTATCCCCCTCTGAAAAACATAAGTGGAGGTCGTGGGTGATGAGAGTCCTTTCAGGGCTGTGCGGAGGAGGGGATCAGGTGACATACGCCCTGTGTGTCACCCGCAAGCTGTTTAACTTCTCGGTGGGCTGTCACCCCGTAACAATGGGCCAGCCCAACGCTGACCCCAGCTGGCTCCTGCTGACAGCAGGGCCCCAGGGATAAGGCCTTGGGATTTTATTTGGAGAAGTTACACTTTCTAGGCCTACATGTTTACATCAGTGACATGAGGACACCTCTTTGTTTTAAGATCCATGGATGGCAAGGTAACAGGAATTCAGAAATAACTGTGGTTAGCCATGGTTTCGACCAGAAATTTGTTATAGCAGGATTTAGGAACGAATGTAAAAATGCACTAGAATCTCATTGAGATGTATTTGCTAGGTAGCCTCATGGTTGCATTGACAAGAAAGCTTAGGGTTTCCTAACCAAAGGGAACATGGTAAACATGTATATTGTATATTGGTTTCCTGTCTGTCTCTGTCTTTCTGTCCGTCTCTCTCTCTCTCCCCTATCCCTGTCTTCTCTTCCCTTCTTCCCACTGCCCTGAACTCCACCTTCCTATTCTACTTTCCACTGATGGCTAGTGAATTCCTTTTTTTAATAGCTCTACTAAGATTTCCTTCTTTTCATTTTCAATAGTTGTCTTTTGATCAGAGGCCGTACCCTTTGACATGTCCCTGAGTGGGTGAAAACACATGTCCTGGCTCCATTCAGCGAAGCAACACTTGTATTCAGCTCCTTGGTTAATTCCGGCCTCATGAGGTTGATAGCCTCACCCCTAAACATAATGGATAACTTTGTAGGTCCAGGGAACTTTCAGTTTGTCAAAACCACATACTATTCTTTCTTTCTTTAACTTGACTCACTCTTTAATTTAAATGGATGTATTGAAGGGAGCTCCACTAAGCAGTGATAATGACCTTGTAGATTTGATATGCTGGTTGCATAAACTAAATTCCTGTCTTTTGAAATGAAAGTGTGTGTGTGTGTGTGTGTCCACAGTGGAAGGGACCCAGGTAATGACCTTGCACGTCCTCCTTTCTGACTCAGAATCCTCTCCGGTGCATGGCCACCCAGCATGGCCACCCAGCATGTCCTCTGCGACTAGGCTCAGTTCCTGACCAGGTTGCTTTCTCTTTGTGCTCAGATCAAACGAGCTTCCCTGGGTTTTGCCTTACCTCCTGGCACAGGGCATCTCCTAACAAGTCTGCCCATGCCCCCCACCATTCCAGGGCATCTATGATCATCTCGCCCCCACTCCACCATCCTCTCCTCTCTGACAAGTTAAGGAAGGAGCTGCTTCTAGGTAGGGGGTAGGGCTTGCCATTTGCAGGGATCCTGTGGGTCCTGCAGGTCTCTTAAATTCCCATCAGGTGGGAGGGACGGAAAGACCTTGGACAACAGAAAGGAGAAGGGGCGGGAGACGTGCGGGGCACAGAGAATGGCTGTGGCTTTGGCATCCGTGGTGTTAGAGTCATGGCTGGGTTTTCAGACATGGTGTCAGGGTGGAGTGCGACTGGAGTAGGAGGAAATGGGAGTAGCTTCCAGCCACCTTCCTTAGGAGGCTCTAAAGCCAGAAGCTCACCACTCTGCCCAATAAAATAGAAATAAGAGCTCCAAACCTATTACAGGTGGCCAATGTGTCTAACACATGTTGTAGGTCCTCTCAGGATTGCCCTAAACCTATGCATTGTGCACTGTTTTTAATGGGATTAAAGGAGCACGTCAGAAGCTTCCTTTAAAGAAAATAGAACCTTCTATGCTTTTCTATGAACCTAGTTAATCATCATTTCTTGAAAAAATGGGGCATTTGGGGACATTTCTACTCATCAGAACATACCAGTATCTCAACTGAGGTAGGGGTGGCAGCTTTAAAAAGTACATTCAGGATGATAATATACTGCTAGGTAAGATGAGGCCTGCTCTGTAAACTTTGGGGGGCAGGAAACACATTCTTTTCTTTCAATCAACTTAAGGCTATCTATGAGCCCTCGTTTTGCTCCCTTCATGGGTCAGTGTAATTCACCCGTCCTCCCCATGGACAATCCCCGCCAGAGGCAATATTCCACGTGGCCATCTTACAGAGCAGGGTATGCGGGCAGGTGTGAAAGGCCAAGCCACTTTCTTGGAAAGACGACTGAAGCGTGTGCTGGGTACGCAGAGCTCTAAGCTCCTATTTCAGGAAGTTTTTCTGTTGCCTGCTTGCTTTTGGGACTGGCCCCTGAAAAATTTTATTGCTATTATAATAGCAACAGTGGGATAATGATATAAATAATTTTTTTGGCTTGAAAAGGGTAAGAGAAACAGTTTTCTAAACCTGGACCGTAGGAAACTCAGGGCTTGAGGCAATGCTCTCTGGTGTCTTAACTCCCTTCGTCTGCACCGATTGCAGACACCTGCAGGGGGCTGTACTGCCGGGCGCAGGGCTCCACCCAGATATGAATGTGTGGGGAAAAAAGCTCCTGAAGGAACTTAAAGCACACAGGGCCTTTCCTTCAGCAGTCCTCCCTGAACGGAATTTCCGTCTCCACTTTGGTCTGGGTGCTGGTGAATCTGTTCTCCTCTGAGTCCCTCTGTACATGGCATTTGCCGCATTCTCATGGATTTTCACTTGTGGCCTCTAGGCCCAACCCGTGCAGACCCTCTGTCATGACTCTAACCGGTCCATTCATTCTCTTTACTCTGGATGCTACAATCCCTGCCTTCAGGCAGCTTCCACTTCTTGCTAATCAAAAATCCAGGAAGCAAGGAAAAGACACCGATTCGAAATATCCGTCGGTCAGCACCAACTAATAATTCAAGAAACTGGTTGTCCTTGAACCAATGAAGAAACTCAGGTACAGAGAGGTGGACACTCAGTCAATGATGGCTAATATACTATTTTGTTTTTTTAGCGAAACTTAGTGACACGTACTTTTTTCTCCCTTAGTGGGGTGATGATGGAGATTGTTTTTATGGTAGAGTTTTCAAAAAATGTCTCCATCCTTTCTGTACCCCCATCCATTTCTCACATTAAAAAAAAAAAAGCCCTAAACGTAGGCTGACTGTAGTCCTAGCTCCCTGCACGTTCGTACTTATTCTGGAGGCTACACTTGGGGCATGTCTGGGTTTGTGAGGCATCTGAGGACGTGGATGGACACCAGCCTCCTCTGTGTTTATAATGGTCTGCACTGGAAGTCTGGGGAAAGAGGACTTAAGAAGGAGCGGGTTAAGCTACGCAGAAAAGGAAATCGGCTGTTCACTGGGTGAAAAAAGGACTTGTAGGTGTTCACTCATCTCATTATGAAAAAAAAAAACTAGCCCACAGATTTTAAGAAATGTACTTGGTGCAATGATAAGAGAGCTTGACTGAGTTCATCATTGATGGAAATGAATACTGTGTATCAATATTAGAATTATGTGAAATTCAAAAGGAAGAAAATTAAATAGATGATGTCTTTCCCATTTTCTAGTAAATGACATCAATTTGATCAGAAATATGGTTGTATTTTTGTGTGCTCTAGCCTATGAAACAATAATGTGACACCATGGAACTCATTTGAGGTCACGAGTAATAAAAAAAGTATGTGGTTGAGAAAATACCCCCAGTCCCACCTGTTTATTTTAAACTGTGTTTATTCCAAGTCATTTTTATAGCATTGCTGCTAATATCATAACGTGGGAGAGTAATGACCTGTACATCAACGTAAATACGTTTAATTATGGTCCCTACGAGATGGTCCCTAATGAGAAACATCCTATTCTTTTCTAAAAGTGGGAAGCTTCATAAAGTAGTACTATTTAACAAATGATTCTACATTTAACAAACAGTTCTAAGTTGGATCACAGTTTTGGGGAAATGGAGGGAATAAGAGGCTGGAGATAATAAGAATTTAATGATCTATTGGCATACATTTTGTTAGGAGACGTTTCTTGCTAATATCTTGCTAAAAGGAGGTGTTTTTTGCTTCCAATCACCCATGGAGGGTGGGTAGAGAGGGGGAGAGACAGAGACATAGAGAGAGCCAGTGTGTGTGTCTGTCTTTCTAGGGGTGTTGCCATAAACAAATGTACTTATAAGAAAACATCGACAAATTCAGCCATGAAAATATCTTTTAACCCTCTACAGCTGGTTACAGCAGCTGGTATCCTAAATATTATACAGAAAACACATAGACAATACTGAGAACTTTAGAGAGAATTCTTTGGGGGGTGGGATGTGTTCGGTGGGGGGGGGTTCTTTAATTTGACATCAGAGAAATGCTATCTTTTTTCGTGGGGGTGGGGCTGCATGTCTTCTGGAGCTAAGGAGTGAAGGCCACTCACTCCGCAGCTCATGATGGCCATGACCCCTGGACCCTCTCCCATAGATCAGAAAGAGGACATGAACGGCTTCAAGGAGAGAAATTTGCAGCAAACTTGTAAAAAGAATGACTCTGGGAGGAAACAAGGATGGCATGCACGTTCATGAATACTTACATAAATGTCTGCACCATAAAATCCATCCTGGTAAACAACACTGCGAGGGCGCACACACAAAGAAAAACATCCATATTAGTGCATTTCCCCATGCACACACACCAACCCCCACACTGGCCAAGTTAGTCTGGTCACAGGAGCTGAAACACAGGAGCCGAGGAGAGTTTTTCACATTGGTTAAGGAGTTTGGAGCAACAGCCGTCAATCAGACTGAGAGAACTGGGCTGGCGTCCGGGCGCGCGGCCCAGCATCAGGACATGGTGGCGTGCCGGGCACCAGACGCCCCACCTTTTCAGGAGCAGGTACAGAAACGCAAAGAGGAATGAGGTTTAAGTGGCCCAGACAGACATTAGGGTTGGAGTTTACATTCAATCAAACCACATTGCTCCCCTGCCAGAAAAGAAAAAAAATCACCTGCTTAAAATATATGATTGTTAAGGGTGAGGGCCCAGATTACTGTATTTTCCATATGGGTGTTGGCTGAACAGCCTCAGGAGCGCTGGGCAATGATTCCAGACATTTTCTTCTATACTCTTTCACACTATAGTGTTATGTTTGGTAATTCCATGTGCCCGTCTGTAACAGTACGTATAGGCAAGTATATCCAATTATACATGTGTATGAGCACATGCGTGTGTGTGTGTGCACTTTGTGTATGTGAATGGATGTGTGTGTCAGTGTGTATACATCAGTGCATGTGTAAGCCATGCCCGTGTGTGTGCATGCTTGTGTATATGATATGTATGATAGTGCTTGCATAACTGTGTACATGTGTGTGTTTATATGTATGTATGCGTGCACATGTGTGTATTTCACATGGATCATATTCAGACTTGGCAAAGCCCCACATTATGACTGAACAAGACTGGCCTCAAACCGCCTTCTGATCACTGTTCATACAGTCATCCCAAAGAGAAGGGACTTCCTAGGAGGGGAATAGAAGGGTCCTGGATTTCTCCAGAAGTTTCTTGGTTTACCTTGAATGAAACAGCCAGGAAGAGAAGCTCACAGCTAAGTGATCTCAGGAAACTGACTTGAAATTTCTAAGCATGAAAGTGGGTTTAATGAGGATCATATGCAGCCTGCAACCCTCACAGGCTTCTGTGAGGATCCCTGGACATCTTGACTATAGAAGCATGTGTTTCTAAGGGCACATTTTCCAAAGGATGGTAGTTGGGATTACTGACCTTCCCTGATGTCTCCCCATGTAGTTTATAGATGATTCATGATTCTGGCAATTGACCCATGAGCCCCACCGTTGAATGGAACTTGGGTTCTAACAGAAGCGTAGCTATGATCGCCACGGGGATGCTGGCAGGTCTCAGTAGTGGAACCCACGCATAAGCCAAGCATACAGAGCCATGGGAAGGCACTTTACAACACGCACACACACGTGCACACACGCAGTGACACTGGTTTGCTGGAGAACACCACAGTGTGCCTCTCAGAGCTTTTCAGAGTGGATCGGCTGAACCCCAAGGACCATTATCCTTAAGAATGTGGCCGGGATTTCACCGGCTAAGGAGGTTGGCAGGAGTCACTCTCAGCTGTTTTCATTGTGATCCGAGGGGGCTACAGTTCATGAGAGCACTTGTCAAGCAGTGTAAAACCCTGATCCACGACGCTGAGCTAAGCTCTGAATTCTCTTGCAGCATTTCCAACGTAAAAAGATAGTGGCCCTTGGGGGTCAAAAGGTGGGGCCAGCCCCTGCTGACAGGCCTTGCCAACAGCTCTGATGAAACAGGGGAGAGGAACACATACTTCTTTGGGCCCAGACCTGCAGAGCCGATCATTTGGGGTATCGGAAGAGCCTCCGCCCGGCTCCTGCATGTCATGATGCCTCTGCACATCACTTCCTTGGGCTGGGAAGGCCCTTTCTCCCAGCATCCTCATCCAGAAGCAGATAGCCATTCAAGAGCTAAGTCAGATGGGAACCACATGGGAGCCCGGGTCACAGCCTCACCAACCAGTAGCATGTGCCCTCAGACTAATATCTAGGCTACCTGAGCTTCACTTAAAACAGGGAAAGAGGTTAGTAAGTGCCCACAGCAGGGGAGGATTCAGTGAGATAATGCGCGCCAAGTCATGAGCCACGTGCTGCATACTACAGCCCTAACAGAATGTCGCTGTCTCTATGTGCTTTGGCTAATGTCCACCCGAAGCAGTTTTCTCTCCCTCCTGGAAACGCCTGCATCACTTTTCTCCAACCTTCCCTTGGGTCACTCACTACCACCCAGCTCACACTAAAAGTATCTGTGTATCTGCCTCATTTGGCCTCAGAAGTTGCATGGATTGCTCACCTCATGTCTAACCCATTACTTCTCACCTAGAAGATGTACAACCCCTATTGGGTGAATACTGCCTCTGTTTTAAAGGGGAGGTGGGCACTAGTTGGGGACAGAAGGTGACACAGAGTAATTTACTTATCAGTGCAGGATTCCGTAATGGCTTAGGAGGAGAGGAGGGGGAATGAGGTTCAAAAATGGGGCTTTGAATTAGGAGACCTGGGCCAGAGGCTAGATGGGAGGTGGTCCAGGCATGCACAAAATATTGATATTTTAACCAAGTGCTAATATATATTTAAAGATGGGAAGCAATGCCTTTTTCTAAATATTTATAATGGTCCGTGTCTGCTCTTCTGAGAATAACGGAGAGAAAAGCAGAGCCTACAGCTTGGGAGCTGTTCCAATGGGCACAAGGTGGGATCAGGAGTGACTGAGGCTGAGCTCTGGCTGGGAAAGCGGCCCCTTCTTTCACCAGGACAAGCTCCCGCATGCTGTGGCCAGCTGCCTGCCTTCATGTCACGCCCACCGGCACCACGGCTTCCAGCAGTGAGATGACAGCAGGCGCTGATGTTTACCTTTGTTTCGTACAGGTGAGCTGTTGCCACGCTTTGCCCTCCACCGGGGGCCGTGGAAAATTACTTTGGGACTCAGACATCCCACATTATGAAATGGATAACCAGCGTGAAAATGTGATCTAGTGTCCTCCTCTTGACAAGCTCAAATTGAGTGATGGGTGCCATTGCTCTGCTATGGAAATGCTAACGCTACTCCAACCATACCAGAAGGCCGAGGCCACCCCCAAGCCCTGCTCGCGGGGGTGCTTACAGGAATCGGGGGGCGGAGTCACAAAGCCACGGGCATAAATGTGAGGCTGCAGCTGTGATGTGTGTGGCGGCGAGAGGAAGCAAGGGGCTCTGAACGGGTCATGGAAGGAGCGGGGACGTGCAGCAGAGCTGAGGGCACCTCAGCAAGTGCCCTGGGCATCTCTGAGCCTCAGCCAGATCGAGAGGCAGGAAGGAACAGCCCGGGCTAGCCTCAGTGTCTAGAAGGTCCCGGGCTCTTTGCAGGGCCTGCAGGAAGGTCATCATTTCGAGCTTGGCGGGGTCCAGAGGCCCAGGAGAAACTAGTGGCCTCCCGAGAAAGGGAAGCGAGGGTCCCAGGCAGGGACTGCTTGTGCCCAAAGAATGCAGCACCAGCACGCGCTGGAGAGAAATGAATGACAGGGAAAGCGATCTACTCTGCTGAGAACTCTGACAGCCAAGGGGCCGACAGTGCTGTGCTCCCCTTTGGGCCGCCAGCTTCACCGAATGCTGTGTTTTCCCCTCAACTGCTGGTAACAGCACAGTACAAACACTCTCCTCCCACTTACAGAGCAGGGCGCATGCATCAGCCCCTAGTCCTTACCCTGTTTAATCTGCATGATTCCTCTATGAGTTGGATACTATTATCGCTTCTTTAGACATAAAGAAGCTAAAACGGAGAATGCTACATACTGACAAAGCCACGATTCTAGCCCACATAGTCGTGGCTCCACAGCCCGGACTTTGAACTGCTAAGGCAGGCAGCAGTGGTCAGATGTCAGGGCACATCTGAGTCACACGAGGGCTTGTCACAACGTGGATGGCCGGGCCCCACGCCCGGCCCAGAGGTGCTGAATCAATAGGACTGGACGGAGGTCTAAGAATTTGTATTTTTCAGTAATGCGTGATACAGATGCTGCTGGTCCAAGGATTAATAGACTCATTGCTCTATGGAACACGAGCCTCCACATGTTGTTTTACTTTACATGTGAGACAACCGTGAAGGTCAGCCTCTTAGGTCCCCTCTAAGCAGGAGCTGATTGTTGGAAAGCTCTTACAAAGTCTCATGTTGGTTTCCAGGAATGTATCCAAACACTTTTTAAAGCCCTGTGAAGCAGGTGCACTTAAAATCTCAGATACGTAGGCAGAGAAGGGCAGGGTCAAAGTCTAGTATGCATGTATAAATAAATGAACCACAGCCCAGCTCTACGAGAAGGGAGTCGCCAGCATGCATTGAACAGGTGCAGCCCAATTTTAATGCAGAGGCGGTCTGTGTGGCCGTGCAAAGGTAATTGTAAGGCTTGTCAGTCACTTTGGGACTACAATATGCTTTTGCAAGAACATAATGCAAATGGCACATCTCATTTTCTTACAAAGGTAATAACAGTAGTTAAATATTTGGGTGAATGCAAGCAGGGAATGATTGCACTATAGCAAATCACTTTACTTTCTCAAAAAAAAGGAAAGAAGGAAAATATATAGGATGCCCAAACTATACAATCTGTTTGTGTAATATAATACATCCCAACCACAAGTGTATTCTTGAAGGAAAGGTTATTTAAAACTGTTCTACATTACTGCTCCTTCCAACTGGAAAATAAATTAAATTTTTAATGTGTTCAAATCTAGCTGTTTTTGAATAAATATCAGCTGGGTCCATGAATTCCCTGACACTTGTATGGAATTCTGTGTGTGTGTGTGTGTGTGTGTGTGTGTACACCAACATTTTTTTAGGGAAAACACATGTTAAATTAGACTATCAAATGCACCTGTGACATTCCACTGTCCCCTCTCCTAAAAAAAAATTTTAAGAACCACCAATTTATGGTGCTTATCTATAAATGCACTCAAGAGAATTTTTTTTTAATCCGAGTGGTTGCATTTTAAAATTGGATTTGAATTTGAGCAAGAATTCACATGAAAAATGAACATAAACATACAGATAATTCTGGAAAGTGTTCCAAGAATGAGTGATGATTATTTTAGTTCCTAATGTTTATATTAAATGACGAAATTCCTAAGCATCAGATAATACAGTCTGAGGATTAAATATTTAAAAATTGAATCAAAGAGCATGGTTGATTTATAGACAAAAGGTAAGTACATAGAGTGCTAGAGGCTGTAGTCAGAGGCTTTTTTAGGACCTAACCTGGAAGTATTCCCAAAGGATCTATGCGTGGGTTTCATTCTTGCACTGGCCAACTTAAAGAAAAGTTTTCTCATGGGAAACTAATCCTACGTTTCCTCTACACAAAGTATCACAGAGTCTCCTCAAATACTTCTCAAGGTAACTCTGAGAAGTTCTACAAAAATTTGTTATAATGAATTACCTGAGAAAGTACAGAATACCTTCCTCAAAGATACCCCAGGAAACCAAGATTGAAACCCTATAGATGCTGGATGCTTAACTTAGAATAATAATAAATTAAAAAATCTCCTCTGGTGCTCCATTAAAGCCCCTTGCTGTACCCCCATGCAATATGCACGGGGCATAGCAGGCACTTGGTAAGTAGCTGTCTAAGGATTAATTGACTCCTTAATTAAGAACAAGAACTTGGTGAGGCCAATCTCATGGGGTTCCTTTGGGAAGGGGACTGGGATTTTATGCCATCTTCTAAAATCAGATTTCGTATTGAGTCTGGGGGGCATGTCTCCAGTTCTTCCACGTGCCATCTCCATGCACAAATTGCCAGTCTGCAAGTCTATTGGATGGCAGTTACTCAGTGGGTAATTTCTCCTGCATGTGAGTCATAGGAAGACAGACTGGACATCGTGGCTTCTCTATTGACTCCAGGATCAAATGTAAGAACCATCAAAGACCTGGCCCACAGGTCCTTCTGAAACCATTCACTAGTTGGTATTTTATCTGTGAGCTACATATCCCAGGAACTGCTAAGATGCCTCTCTCCAAAGCCATCCCTGTACCTGTGACTAACGGAGGTCTGTGAACTGCAGATACCTCCCAGCAAAGGGGTAAGGGATGCACAGAGGGTAAGAGAGAATTTGCCTGGATACTTGACACAAGCCAAAGGAGACCTCAGGAAAGAGAGGAGTATGGGCTGCCATTAAGTCAAAAACTGCACCAGCCTGGACAGTAGCTAGAGCTCATTACACACGTGTCATGAGACGGAGCTTACGAAGGTGCAACTTTATACGGTCTCCCTCTTTCATCCTCTATCAGCTGACAATCAGTAGGGAGTCGGCTGGCTCAGTCTAGGGTTTTCCACTCTTACCTATGTTCCCTCCATGATCCAAGCAGAGCCCTCACTGCCCTCCCAACCAGAGGGAATGATCATGTATTATTGTCCCACGAAGTTTCTAGTTAGCTCTGTGAGTAAGAAGGGAATGGGGCCTCTCCAAAGCCTATGCTCTGCTTGCTGGGAGAGGTTACAGACAATATCAGGATGTGGAGGGGAAAAGGGAAAACGAGACCAGTAAGAGGAGATGGAAGAATTTAGGGCCACCCTTGGCGAATCCTTCTGTCAGATGGTATTTGTGCTGGACAGCTCCGTGGGTCACCCAAGGCTCCACAAAAGTAGCCATGGAGGTTCTGCTGCACTTTTAATCTCTCAGGAAAAAAAAAAATAGGCATAGCTTCACAGACATAGGATAAATGACACATTTTTGTTTGGAATTTTAGTAACAAAGCCTATTCATATTAGAGACTTCATGAAGAAGGGAGGTTTACTTGGCCACGGCCCATGGGGGATATAAATTCCTCCTTAATAAATGCAGCTTGAGAGGTGATGGCTTAGAAAAGATGGGAGTCACTGCGTGTGAGGGAGAATCACAGAATATCATCATGTGGCAACTTAGGAAATTACTGGACTTAAATGCATCCTCTATTTCTGTTCTTCTGGAAGGCCCTCTCTGAATACCCAAGCTAAGCTAGGGGCCCTTCCTTGGTGCTCACACAACACCCTACTTATCACTCATGACATTTACTGGAATCGTTCACTTCTGTGGCGGAAGAAGCTCCCCCGAAGGTGCCAGTGGCCTCAGTGGCCTTTGTGCAAACAGTGTGGGAAGCTGAGAAAAGGGGTGTTGAGCTGAACTGAACTGAAGTAAAGACATTAATCAAATCTATAAATCTTCCTCCCAACGACTTTGGAGACAGTTACAGGAAATCCATCCCATCTCCTGGACCACCTGAAACCTGGTAATGCCACTTCCTGGAAACAGGAGTGGGTTTCCCACCTCTTTGCTATTTGCTTCTGCTCAACTCAAGATCAAGGCCCTCTGTACTCCAGCCAATGTCTGCTCTGGGTTGTAATCTGCTCTGCTCCTTTGCAAAATGAATCTCCTGCAGCCTAAGTCAAACAAGCAGAGGAAAAGAGAAACCTTCATTTAAAATGCTGGGTTCACAGTTCACATTTCATTTGAGGCCAGTGCACTCCGCGCGGTGAGTAATAAGGCAAAACACCCAGGCAACTAGCTCAATTTCCTTCTTTGCGGCCAGCCCTTTGCTCTTACAGAACGTGCGGACATGCACATACACCCACCAAGCAGCCACTTGTAAATGGTCTGTGTCTCCCCCGTGAATGTGGCATTAATGAGTTATGCCTGGTTATTCCTGGCAAAAAGCAAGTTCATTATAAGTTAGCAAATTTCAGTTTTATGGCAGGTGTGTTACTTTGAGATTTTTACAAGTTGTTCATGTGAGGATAAGCCATATAATTTTACCTCATTTTTTTTCCTGTTCAATAGTGAGATACTGAGGGTACATGTACCAAAAAGCTACAATTACCATCTTTGAAGATAAGATGACAATTTTCAGATAACTAATATGGGTATAAACATTCAATCTTACATTTATGGCTTATGAATTTCACATTAGTAATTACATGAGCCTAGGGGGTAACTTGGTGGGGTTTCTTTTTTTTTTTTCCCTTTGTAACACATTACGTGACCTTGGGAGTAACAAATCTTTATTTCTGCATTTATGGGTCGAGAAGATGGGGTTAACACGGTAGTGCCAGAGATAACGATTACATTATCAGTGAGTCCTTCTCTCCCCTGGTCAGATGCACAAGGCTTGGGACACACGGATGTTTACGTTTTGTAGGGCAGGAAGAACTGAGGGCAAATCTGTCCTTGGTTTGGTCTGATCCACCGTGAAAAAAAATATTTGTTTTGCTTGTGTTTTGTCCACTAGGGAACTCAGAACTGACCGAACTCTGTAACAGCAAGAAACAACGTACCCCCACTTATTTCTCTGCCTTCAGTTTCTCCCCTGGTTCATCCTATCCAGTTTCATTTCTTGATATTCTTAACTTTGTCCCATTGCTTTTGTTTTTGAAACGCTTACAATGCTCCCCTTCAGAATGGGTGTCCTACGAATAAATAATGAAGAAAGAATGGTTCCCTTTGTCTCCAGTATAACAGAGAGGTGATCTGGGCTCACTCAGGTTTGCTAAAAGACCTATAAGCAACAGGGCTGTAGGAAATGCATAAAACCCTTTTCCCTAGTCCCGAAGGCAGCCATATTCTTTATACAGACCAGAAAGCCAGTCACTGACCGAGGAAGCCTCACGCCAGACGGTTGAGGGCACAGCTGAGTTTTCCTTAGGGTCGCACTCTTGCTATTTGGGTCCTGATAGCTCTCTGTGTTGTGGGGGTCCCCCTGTGCCCTGCACACATTCAGCAGCAGCCCTGGCCTCCACCCATGAGATGCCATCACACTGTCCCTCTATCACAACCAAAGGCTCCCCCAGATATTCCTAATGTCCCTGGGGACCACTGCTTTAGAGACCCCTCTCTTCCTGACACCAGGAGTGCCAGAATGTTCTAGGAGTATCCCTTAACTGGAAGGCAGGACGGATGGCATTTGGGGGTTGCAGCCTACCAGCCCAGTACCATCATTTCTGGACATTCACCACCACTCCTTGTCAGTCACTTGGAAATAGCAAAGTCCACGCACAGAAACCCCAAACTGGCAACGGGGAACCAATTAATCTGCATTTCCTTGCTGAGGGGAATGGGAGGCAAATGCCATTTTGGAAAATCAAAGTAAAACAAGTCTTAATTCCAGTTTCATTTGAACTATTGCATGTTTGCACTTGACTCCACAGCTAATTTTCTCTTCTCAGCCAACGGTTCATAAACCTTGGAGTGCCAGGTGTCTCTGGGGGAAGGGAGCAAGACCGCCCCAGTGATTTGTTTTAGGTTTGAAAACCTCATGTCCCTCCATGGACGGATTCAAAGGGCAAATGTGATCCAATCTCCTTAATAACCAGATGTTTGCAATCATCAGAAATATATCTTTGGCTGTAACCATTTCTCTGTTCTCCAGCATTCAGTCTCAAAGAGAATTTACATAACAACATGTGACATGTAGAATGCTTAAAGGCACCAACCATGACAGGACAAATTACACTCATTTTTCAATACTCTTTGCAAGGTGCTCCACGGCAGGCGCGCCGGGCTGCATGCTGGGGCGGTTCTGGTGAGGTAGTCAAGACCAGCATGCGCGCACAAACAGGGGGGCGCTGGTGCAGGGAGGCCCGCCGCGAGGCTGCCCCACTTACCCGCCGTAGGCCGGGATTGGCGGCGGGGGCGCTGCAGCCCGGAAGGTGTTGTACACGGTGCGCCCGCGGCCTCGCAGGTGCGCCCCTCGGTAGGCGGCCGCGGCGGTGGCGGCTGGATACGGGAAGCCGGGCACTGCAGGGCGAGAGAGGAGAGAGCAGAGCAAAGTTTTCAGAAGCACACCTGCCACGGAGGAAAACCGCCACTGGAGCCTTCCTCCTGCAGGCCGAGGCTGGGCACCTGCCCCCTTTCCAGGAGTCAGGGTCCTGAAGGTGGGCGGTAGAAAGGAGGCCAGGGTCACTCCTGGGAGGAAGGGCTAGCACAGACAGAGGTCCCTGGGCCCCAGGGCACACAGTAAATGACAAACTGAAATGTTAAAAAGGTTTACTGCACTATGTATGTGCAATGTGTTCCTAACACCGTCCATCTACTCACATACATACATCTGTATATTGTAATATATATTTATATGTGTGTCTGAGCACACAGTATACAGATGTGTGTATGCATGTATGCACATGTACCTGCGTGTGCATAGGCAAGTGGTTATGTATATATGTGTGGGTATGTTGTCTACACAATGTGTGTATATATATATGCATGTACGTGTGTACACATGTGTGATATGCATATTTATGTGTGCGTGTGTATGCACGTATGTATATAACTGCATATACATATCCGCAGTTCAATGTGTTCATAGTTATCTCTAGGGCTGAACTGTGTTAACTGTCTGTAGATTTTCATTTATGTCCCACATTGCCTTTTACGTGCATATATTGCTTGTTAAACTTTTTAAATTGAATTTCAGGGTTCCTACATGCACATGAAGTGTTGTCAGTGTACAAACCCCTCATGCACCAAGAAACAAATTGTCACCAATGTCCGATCAGCCCCCTAACCACATATACAGCCTGTAAAACATATACCACAACCATAATCAAAAGTCTGAGAACTCAACCCATAAGAACAGGGTGTGGGCAGGGTTTTCTTCCCTGGAGGGAAGGTGCATGGAGCAGGACGACCTGGGGAGACCCATCTTCCAGGACGCCTGCAGGTCCCGTCACATCAGGGCCCGTGATGCCTGCAGGAAATCACTGTGCCTTCTGGTTCCATTTCTCTGGGTCTCCTGGGCTCTCGCTCTGCTCACCACGCCTGTCTTAGTTCAGTGTCACCCAAACTACATCCCGTGGAGGGAGGGGGTGATGCCGTGGGAAAGTACATTTGGGAAACCGCAGTCCCAGGAGATAAACGTGAAAGGCTCAGAAAGCTCTGTGGAAGTGTCAGCAGCTTCTCCATGGAGTTACTAGCCAAGCACCTCCAAACTCCATTTACCCAGGAGCTTCTCAATTTGCAGAGCCTCCAAGCTCTCAGGGGTACTGGCGGGAGGACTCAGTCATTAACGTTTCCTCTCTCCTCTTAGTCTGCAAGTTTCTTGCAGCCTCTTTCCACTGCCCATTCCCATCCATGTCTCCCCGGGTCTCCCCAGGTCAGAGGAAGCCCTGTGACTTTATCCACAGTAGGCACTGAATACCGGACACTGGACTGAATGTAGGACAGCGGAAGTACGTGAACAGGCGGACGAAGCTGCGGGCTGGCAGATGACTTGTTGGCAGTAAACCTCCCCTTCTGCCAGTTTCTTCTCTCATCCCACTTACCTCCCAGGAGCTTGGAGGGTCTCCAGAGAGGGAGAAAGGAAATGAACCAGGGTGGGATGGGGTACCCCTCCACTGCCTCCCTCCTCTGCTCTGTCTCTCCTGGGGGTCCTACGGTGTTTGTAATGCCATGCAAGGCTGGGAGGGACACTGAGCTTCTCGTGCTATGATTTAAGCATGAAGGCATCTGGGTAGAATGATGGCCTTACAAGAAAGGACACGCTTTACCATAGGTAGCCAGGCACAACCAGAGATCACTTTCCCAAGAGCGGTATTTTCCAGAACACCTGACCTCGCAAGGCATATTTCATATTGTGCTCAAGTTGTCTCCACCTATATCCAAACTCCCAGGAAGGGCCCTTCCCCTTCCTGCTGCACATGTAGGAAGACAAGCCTTCCACCTCATCTCTCCCCTTGGGCAGAGTATGTTTGCATGGTGGGCCAGGGGGCCAGAGGAAGGCAGTGGGGTTTCCTGCAGAAGCCATTCCCAAGCCTCCACCACCTCCTGGGTCTGCATGGCCTGGAATATAAGCCTGGAACTGGAAATGAAGACAGACTGGCTATCTGCAATTCCCTGTGCATTCTTGAGTGGTGACCCATCAGCCTGCTTCAGGGACTCTGCCATCTCTCTCTCACAATGCAGGTAAAATGCTAGGATTGTAGAACAAGCCAGAGTGATTTCATCTTTCTATTTGTGCCCAAGAAACCCATACAGACTATTTTTAACCTGTTCTTTTAATTGTTAAATGCAAACCGTGTAGCTGTACTTAACTCTCAGCTTGCCAGCCCCCTTAGCACTCGTGTTTCCTGGCTAGGGTTTCAACTAATGCACTTGAAATTGTAGAGAGGTGTCAACCTTAATGGGGAGAGAGAGGAAGTCCCAATATTGTAAAAGCCCAGAAGTAATGAGATATGTGAGACGTTGGCTTCAGGACTAGGAAGAAAGTGAAGGAGCTCTGACTCTGACTCTATTTTGCCACGGTTCAAATATTAAGTTCGCAGAGGAACGCCCTGGATTTTGAAATAAAGAAAATGAAAAATTCACAATCTGGCAGAGCAGCTGGCTGCCTGTGTGAGAAAACACGGTAATTACGCTGACCCATTCATTATCACTGGCTGCAGTGCGGAGCGAGCGGGACAAGATCCCTCTCAGCGACAAGCAGGCTTTACAGTCATTCTTGGAGGATTTAGATGTTGAGATACAACATGAAACAGAAGCTCGGCAGCACGGCAAGGGGGGGCACAAGCTGCTAAGCGTACAGCCAGGATGTCGTTTTGTTACAGGGTGGCGATGTCCCAGGGGGGCGGAAAGCTAAGGTATTTACGGGTCTTAACACAAGTCTGTTTGGGCTCTTCCAAGTAGGACACATTAGAGGGACTCCTGTTTTGTCAAAGGAACACAGAAGGACTACAGATCAACTCCTGGCTTGGGTTTCACCCTCCTGGGAGGCCAAGTACCCTTAGGCAAACTAAAAGGTTCCATAGTTCATGCTTTGGACCAGAGGCTTCCTGGAGAAAGGACGCCTCTCCCAGCTGTGGTTTGCTCAGCTATCTCTTTCTTATCGCCCTCTGGAGCAGGCCACGGTCTTCAGTCAGTTCTCACGATTCGTGGACTTTGTTGTCTCTCTTTCTTCTTCCCCTTTCTTCTTACCTGGCTCCTCTGCCTGCCTCTCCCCCTCCCTCCCTCCCTCTCTCTTCTTCTCTCCCGCCCTACCCTCCTTCCTTCCTTCCCTCTTTTACTTATTTTCTAACCTCCTTCTGAAGGAGGCCCCTAATGTGCTAGCCACCAGGCCGCTCGAACACGGAAATGGACCAAGAGCCTCCCTATTGCTGGAATGCAAGCTCCACGGGGCAGTGAACTCCACCTGCTGGTTGCTTCACAAGACTGTGCAACAGCAAGCAGGTGTCTGGTACCCAACACTGTGCCTGGACACCCTTTGCTGGTTAACCGACGGTAGTCCTTTCTGGGAGAGTAGAGACCCTGCCTCTTCACCGTCCACCTCCCGTAATGCTGTCCTCTATTCGAAGGGTCCTGCCCAGGATTTGCAGATAAACAGTATGCAACAGATACAACCGGACCCCAGTCATGATCCCGTAGAATTAATTTCTATACGAAGAGTGACCAGACTTGGAATATATGTGATTCTGATAAAAAAGGGAGATGGCTTGGAGAAATGTACCACACTTGGACTTACTGCAAATCCTCAATTCAGTAAAATCCACTTTTATGTCTCCACAATGTTGGGATTTGAAGATTGGTTTCTTGTTCTAGGGAAAAGCAGGACTCAAACTTTCCCTCAGACAGTTAAAATGGATTAAAAGGGATTTAGTACTGTTCCTCCTTGCAGATCACCCCAGAAAATGCTCTCTGGTAACCCAGCAAGTCTGAGTCTCTGAATACAAACAATGTGTACAACAAGGAACAATGGAAAATAACCACCTTTAAAATCCTTCACTCCTCTGATTTGTGGTCCTCCCTTTTGCGTTTCTCTCCACATTCACTAGAGGATTTTTCCCCTCATGGCTGCCTTAGGACCGCTTGGCTCTCTTCCCTTGCCACTAAGACAAATGGTCAGTTTCAAGGGCAAAAAACCACAATTATTTGTCAAGCTTCCTTCAGACTCAGTGTGGGATGGAAGGAACTGATTTTGTTTGTTGACTTGCCTACCAGGTACGTCGGCTTGTAGATGTGGAACATGGTCACATGCATATTGGAAGCAATTACCTGGACAGATGATTCAGATACAGATGAAATAAAACCAAAATTGCTTTAGCTTCAAATGCTATAAAAGAAGACATCTTGAGGATGAGCTTACTTTGTGGGGTGACACTGAACTTTTGTTAAGTCAAAGCTTTTGTGTCATCTGTCAATGCCCCAGTTCCAGAATTTGGATCTCGTAAGTGGGCAATAAATATTTAAAAAATCCAATGTGAAATGCCACATGGGGACTCACGATGTTCTCTCCATTTCTGGGATGGAGTAAATCAGCGCTAATACAAAGTCATAAACCTGTCACCCTGACCAGTATTTGTGAATGCCTCTTTGTTCATTAAAGAATAACGTTAGAAAGGAGAGACACTAAATTATAGGCATTTCTGAACTCCAACACTGGAGTTTGCGTTTTTCCTAGTTGAAGTTCAAGTTAATAAACATGCAAACAGACCATCATAGGGAAACAGTAGCAAGTCTTCAGGTTGCCTTGTAGCTACAGTATAAATCCTTAGTTCTTGGCATGAAGGAGACAAGGGAGGTAAAAAAAACAACAACATAGGTTCATTATGCTGGAAAGGTTTCCTCTTAAACCTTATCCAGCATGAATCAAAGTGAAAAATCTGGTATCACTGCAACGAAAATTGGATTTAGCTCATAAGCTAAAAATGAGTTGCTCTCAAATAACACAGGGCAAGAGTTTTTGGAGCAAATACCAATTGTGTCTCTGGTTGACACAACACTCCCACTCACCCACTCCCAACCTTCAGCTAGATTTATACCCACAGCATATGTGGGGGGAGGTTAGCAGAGTAACCCTCTCAGTTCTTGGCAATGAGGAATTCTACACGGGGGGACTCAGTGAAACAGAAACTTTAGGGATGTAACAACAGGCATGCTGCGATGTGCCCGAAGATCATGGCACATCAACATTTTTAAAGGAAGGATGTGTGGGTGTATCAACCAACCAAATGGGTCATTTACCAAACTGTCAAGTGCCTCCTTTCTCTCTGCAAAGACAAAGCCCTCACTTCCCACCTTCTCTGAGCTCTGCATTCGGTGTATTTACAGTGACACACGCGTATTCTTGCTCCTCTTTTTTACGAAAATGATGCTTACCTTCGAAATAAACACAAATGAGATCATCTCGCCGGCTCGGAAATCCCCAAAGAAGAAACACAAAACCAGTGGAAAATACTTGAGGGTTATAAACTGCATATTAAAGTTTTAGGGCTCTGGGAGAGACGGAAGAGGAGCAGATGCAAAAACCGACAGGGGGGCAGATTCTGCATCAAAGCCATAAAAATATACAACCGCTTTAATGGGCAATTATTCTTCGCATTTGTGGGCTGGTTTGAATTTGCATGAGGTTGCCAGATGCCCTGGAAAAGGTGGGCCATCAGAATGGGTGAGGGGCTCTCTCTTTGACCCTCTCTTCCTCTCCTTGTGCTGTTAGGCCACCTTCCCCCTTGCTCCCCCTTTTGAATGTTTTAAGGTTCAGAAGTGTTCACAATAATTCGGGGTTGAGTTGTTCTGCGGGTAATTTATGATGTACTTTGAACAGTAGGTTCACGGATCTGAAGGATACCCCTTGGGGGGGCTCCCGTTCCATGAGCCGGACCGTAAATTAAGAAACGGTATAATAGGTAACATTCTGAGGCGGAATCAAGAGCCAGCTACAGCTCAATTTCAGAAGCGGAGCGTCGTGTGATCGACACCCCAATGATGAGTCCAAAAAACGGATTATGTTTTCCTAAATGGCAAAAATGTTTGCTTGTTTTTTCGAAATGCATCTCAAATAAAGCTACATCAAAATTGCTTTGGAACTGAATTTGTATACAGCTAGGTCACCATCTTTAAAGGACATTAAGTGGAAAATTTAGTATGAGGGAGCATATTTAGTTCTAGGTCAAAACAAAAATGAAAAGGCTTTCAATTTTCTTAAAATTTGGCAATTTCAAGGTTTGGGGAAGAAAGGGTTGGGGCTTGGAGGCGGGGGGGGCATTGCATCCATTCAGTCATTTATGAAAAGACCAAAAGGGCCACTTAATTTGTCGGAAATCTCTGGTTCGCATATTCACATATATTTATCCCAGAAACGCACATTGGGATCGACTCTCGTTTCATTTAAAGATGCATGTTGATATTAAATACTGATGTTTAGAAGTGAATGAATCTACATTTTGGACAAACAGTTCCTACTAGGACATCCTCGTTTGAGATGCATTGAATAGGAAAACAAAAATTTCTAATTAATGTACAAATCTAATCACCATTCTCCACATGGAAGACTAATTTTTCACTGTTCATTTGCTCGGTTTAATCTCAAAACTGACATAACAGAAATGCAATGTCCTATAAATCTCTGCTCATTTGTTTCTTTAATATTCATATTCCATTGAACTACAGCTGCTTGTTCCGCAGTCTATTACAACTTGCAAGAGTGTCGATAAAAATATTATGAAAGGCAAGATATGTTTCTTCCTGGCTGTGCATGCCATTTATTTGGGGGAGAGACAATAAATGGCTCGTGGATTGTCCCCCCAGCCTGCCGCTCGGTGGGTGATTAGTGATTAATTACCTGGCAGCAAATTGACGTGGCACAAGGAAATTGACACAGCTCTGATTAATTAACTTTTTATGGGCGGTAGTTACTCACAAAACATTGCAGCACCGTCATTGAATCTCTTTGCATAATATTGTGGTACCAAAGTTTTAGTCAAATCCAAATTAGCCAGAAGTTTCTAGGCTGTTACAGGGCTGATTAGGATGTGTGGAAGGAACTGGCAAGAACTTCAACTTGGAGGGAAATGCGTATTTTTGAAGGGAAAAGAAGATGGTGATATTTGTACTAGCCGGATTGCTCAAGCCCAATCTGTTGACCCAAATCTTTCCCATATGAGACTAAAATGCTTTGTTTTCCTCCAAATGCCACCACAGCCACTGTCATTCCACTCCTGCTTCACCCCCCTCCCCTTTACTTATCAGTCTCTTACCCCCTCATCTGATTATTTCATCTTCATTATATATCTCCCCATTGGGATACCTTAAGGGGTTTATTTTGGCCAAAACTGTGTCTCCAGCATCTAGGGGGTCACGGGGCCCCAGGCAATCACTGAAACGTTATCGATTTTATGGCAGATGAACACAGAATGTCATAGTTGTTCAGCTACAGAGGAAAAACGGGTGACAGCCCTTGCCTGTAAGAGTTGCTAAGACGCTGCTTATGAAAGATGCATATTCTAAGAGAATGTCTGGTTTAGGAAGGACATTAGTGAGGAGGCATTCTGGAACTCACTTGACTGAAGGCCAGACAGTAGGGGCTGGAATAATTCAAGAAAGATGTGATTACAGTTGGCAAAATCCCAGGCTCCCGCACTGCATGACTGCATAGGGGAGATGCAGCCGCATGATACAACTGCTATTTACTAACACTTGCTAATCGCCAGGCCCCGCAATTAACTCACCAACTCTTCACAAAACCATACTATCTCCACATTCCTGGGGAGGAAAGGAAGATACAGGGCAGTCCAGAAACTTGCCCAGTGATCCGAACCCAGGAAGCCTGTCATCTTACCGAGTACCCACCAGACATCCGAGACGAGGGCATCCCCACGTCAGCTTCGGGCTAAAACTTTCCACGTCTACTCTCTCTGGGCTCCTTACTGACTGTCAGTTTTTACTTCCCTCCTATTGCCTGTATAAGCCGCTGCACCATCTCCCCACATCCACGCATCCAGGAGAACCAAGCCCACTTCATCATGGACTGCCTGAATTTGCAGGGGAATCTGTTGGCAAGCCTTCCTGAGGCCTCAGTATGCTCCTCGTTGGGGACAGGGGGCAGGAGGGACAGGAGAGCAGCTGCCACTTCTTACATTCCGTATTGATGTTCTGAGATTTCAAGACACCTGGAAGGGCTTTGCTCCTTTTCTACTAATTGGATACGGGCCATGGGGATCACTACTGATTTATGTCCCTGATAGGAGTCCAAGGCAAGCTGTTTCCCTTCTCCCCTGGGGTTCATCCCCACATCTGGACGTGAGCCGGCGGTGGGGGGGCGGGGTCGTATACAACCCAAAAATGCTGGGGAAATGAACTCTCCCAGCGATGAGGACCTGGTAATGGCAGCGTAACGTTATACACACAAACCTAATTACTGTCAAAATGAGCTCCTTCTGACTAAATTCAACTAGAAATCGTCTCCAAGATTTGGAAGATTGGCATAAAGAATTTCCACAGTATTTGGGAGTGTTGCGTTTTCTTTCTGTATATAATCAGTCTGTAACTACTGTTATCAGATATCACTTGACACACAACTTGGTTAAGAAGAACCCTTAGAAAGAAGACAGTTATCTAAGGAAAAAAGAAATAAAGGAAGCTAAACACACAGTGAACACACAGGGTTGTCCTGTGAGCGGTGAGTCTGGCATTCCCAAAGCAGAATATTGAACGCAATCAAAAATCCACAGCAAAACCCACCTGCAAGGCTCACACACCTGAATATTCCTGCATCGTCAGGTCTTGGCGACTTTGAGTGAGGACAGCAGCTTTGGTTTTTAACTGATTGCCATGTTATTCCTGCTTACCTCCCGAAGTTAGCTGTTGTCTCTTCCCTCCCAGGTTACAAATGGCCGGATTAATCCAACAGACATGTGGCAAATGACATGGCTGCTGAACGTGCAGTGATAGGCTTTTACTGTGCAGAAGATATATTTGTGATCTGTCTACTCACAGGTACTGACAATACCCCCCTGGGCAGGATTTTTTTGTAACCTTTCATTCAGCAAAAGGAGAATGAATCTCAATCTCGGGGCGTTTAACTTGGCAGGACGGCAGACGGTATTTGCAAAGGTGCTTTCTGTCGTCGGAAGGAATGCTGGGGACAAACAAAAAGCCTTGAGATGCTGAGATCTATTTTAATTTGGATGGAGTGATTTGCCATCATCTACTCGTTTGACAAAACCTGTACTGGTGTCAATTTAGCTTTTTTTCAGGCAGCCGTGGAAAAAGGCAAATAATTTATATAAATAATTACTTTATCGAGTGCATACACACGGTAAAGCTTCAATTGTTAAATCATTCATGATCTAGCTAACAGCTGGCTGAGACAGCAAGCTCGGTGAATTGCCTCTCCAGGTAGGAAACGGGCAAGTGAGATAAATTAGCTTCCTTATGCTGGGCTGGATTTCCCATGATCCTCTAGGGCTACTGCGGCTCCTGAACAGGAGGCCCTACGAGGGGGGCTGGCGGCAGCTCCCGGGAGGTGTATGTGATGCAAACGCACCATTCATTTCGCTTTCAGCCATCATTGTGCGTGCAGCTGGTCAGCCTGTGCTGAGGCCCATCTGATCTTTAGAGGCAGTTTCCAGACTGGGGAGATTGAGTCCTGAGCCTTGGAGCCACACCCCAAGCAAACCTTGAGGACAGGTGCCATCTGGACCTAGGGATCACCTGCCTGATATCTGAGCTGAGCCCCTGCAAAACCCCCCATCTATAAAAGACCATTCAGAAATGGTCCAGTTTTCCAGTCATGGGGCTAAACAAAAGCTGCCAAACCAGCTGCTTTGGTGAACGTTCAAAAGGTCCTGGAGAAGATGGCTTCTAAGAAACAAAGGGAAAACACGGCCCTTTGTGTGAGAAGCTACAATGCCTCCAGCAGGCGGAAAGGGTCTTTACACAAGGACTGGGTTTAATGCCCACAGATGGGTAGGTATTCATGCGTCTGGTCATGGCATAGAGACGTGGCCAGGGTCAAAGAGCTCAGGTACCACAGCACCTTAGACCCAGCTCTGCCTAAATCCAGCTCTTCTCACCAAACACATTGCTCATGGAGAAATTGGTAAAACCAGTGCCGGGAACTCAAACTGCCCGCCAAAAAAAAAAAAAAGGATCTTTGGGAAATGTTTCTTAGATCCCTGTAGCAATGTCAAAGGGTGGGGATGATGTATAACCCAGGGCAGGTGTAACCACAGAAGTGGTTCCTTTATGTTCGCTGGTTTGCTTTTACATAAAAAAGCGATTAGGCACCAAGAGACTACATCGCATGCAAACAAAACTCAGGAAATAGATCTAAAATATGCAGTGTTATTTGGTCCTGAAAATTGCATTTTGTTAACAACCCCCCCCCCCACTCCCCACCACCGCCCAGGTCTTCAGCAGCAATAAAATACCTTTTGGCATGACAGTACTTCTACACAAATGAAAACATGATTTAAGAAAATGGTGTTTTTGGAGTTCTTAGTGAAGCAAGTGTTTCAATTATCGTGTTTAAATGAACTCTGCCAGGCTCTTCTGCCTTCAGTGGGAAGCAAGCTCGGCTTCCTTTCATGTATCCTGGCACTGCGCAAGGAGATTTGCTTTTGAAGAGAAATAAGGTGAGGAGAGGAGGGGGCCACCTCTGTGCAAGAAGCACCAGGAGCCCCCACCCCTCGCATGAGTCACAGGAGCGTCATCGGGCGCTCTTACTCCCCCCTCCTAAGCTGCTCACTCCAGCTCTGCAGACTCTGAGAGGGCTTGGCTCAGTTTCCAGAGCCAGGTCCCCAGGACCACGCACCTGCTCCTCTGCATCAGGCTGCCTCTATAAATGCTAAGAACAGGAACTTAGGTTTGGCCCCTGCAAATTTCATGTTCAGAGCTCTGAATTCAGAATCGGGTTTTTTTTTCCTCTAAATCCACACTGAGAGAATGAGAATGCAAATGAAGTGCTTAAGAAAATAATTTCTTAAAATAAGCTTCTCGACTCTGGGAAGGATTTCTCTCACCTCTGCTGAGGGCCAGTGGAAGGCGGGCAAGGTGGAGGAGTTCAAGGTGGCAGCTGCACCAGCCTGTGGAGCCTCTTAGCAAACACTAGCATTAAAAATATACCTTCTGTCAATGCGATCACAGGACTTGGGGTTTCCAGGGAATTCCCCCAGAACCAGTGCCTTGCTACCTTTCAGAGCATCTCATCTCAGCCTTGTTCTCTGGCTGTGTGAAAACTGGAATCCCAGGGCGACATAGTTTATTGTTTTAATATCTGTCTGACACAAAGAAAAGTATCCTTCAGTGGCTCCTTATCTGTCATATGTATTTCTGCAGAAGAAATATCAGGACAAATAAGATGTTTGGGGGCATACCATGGGATGGTGACTTTTGCAATCGGCAGCCTTTTGCAGAAGCGAGACCCCCATCTGGAAAAGACAAAAGCTATCATTCTGCATTGAGATTAATAACCAAAGTGCCAGGAGAGCCAAAGAGTGGCTGCCTGGCATGTGGCTTCCTTGCAGATTCTCCCCTGTAAACAACTGAGGCTGTTCAACTAGTGTTATCTTCTTTCCCCCTGAACTTGGTATTTAAAAAGAAAGGTCAAAATAGTTTACAACAGAGTGGTCTATGACTGTGAGCCAGCTAAGGTAAGCACAGACCCCAGACAAAATGCTGACCCAGTTGGGGTGGAGGTGGCAATGGGAAATACAACTGGACCTCTTCTGAGAACTGGTGCCGAGGTGGAGTAACTAAGTTCACACGGGAGCTATTGAAAACCTCTTAAAAACACCCGTTCATAAACCAGAGATGTGCTGCGCCACGGGAAAGAGGGCAGAGGAAGCAAAGCAAAGGGGTGGTACTTGAGTGATGGAGAGATGATCCCAGGGTCCAGCCATCAGTGTGGCAGCTGGACAGCTGTGGCCAGCAGTGGACAATCACCATTCATTAAATCAGGCCTGTGCTATGATGGAGGCAATGGGTGGAGCATGGCACACAGTAGGTGCCTCAGAATCTCTCCATCCGTGGGTTCAATGAGGGAATCCAGTTTTAGGGGCCAAGTGTACCTGTTTGTGGTGCTGAGTGGTGGTGGAAGCAGTGATAATGAGCTCACCTACCAAGAACTCTTCAAAAGGCAGTGCTATTGGTGGGTAAGTCTACTGTGGGGGATGGCTTCCCAAATATCCCTGTGACTGATGTGTTTGCAAATCGGGGACCTCAGCACTATGCATCTATGTCTACAGTCTATTCTGCCCACAAGAATGTAGGCACCCCAGAAGCTGATATGTGGGATGTCTCGTTCCTGGAGTATTTGCAGTGCACAGAATGATACCTGGAATGCAGAAAGCTTCATAAGAAATGGCTGAAGGAAGTAATGATTTTCACCTCCCTCCCCATCAAAGGACTGATAAAATGAGTAAAGAATGGAGAGAATTATTTCAGAGATGATGACTTAGGGATCATGGATATGTTATCACCAGAATGCTGAGCCATTGACAGGAAGGGCAAAGTAGAGGTTCCTGATTAGAGAGGTCCAGTCCAGAGGCCCTTTTAGACCAGCACTCTTGGGAGCATGTGGAGGCCCAGGCAGAGGAGAAGGGATCTTGGCTAAGTTAACAGAAGCCCAGGCAGAGGAAGATGGGTCCTGGGTAAGTTAACAGAGTCACCATTTATCCCAGGGAAACAAGGGCAGGTCTGGGAGGCAGCCAACAGCACCAAAATAAATGCCTCCAAGTCCAAATTTGTTTGTTATTTATCGTGAGATTAAAAGTCATTGCATTGTATCTAACCTGAATTTATGTTTATATCTCACTTTAATATGTGCCAAGAAAAGGGTCCCCTCCGTAGGCACCTACTTTACATTATTTGCACTAAAATGCGATCAAGTGGTACAAAATGCAAACAGTACATGAGGGTGCTCACTGAAAAAGAAGTCTCCTTTATATTTCCAGCCCCAGGCAGCCAGCACCCCTGTGTCCTGCCCTTTCAGATGAGGTGATGGCCTGACTATGGCCCTCAGGCCAGATGGGGCTCAAAGGCAGTTTTTGTAAATACCAGGCAGAGGATGAGGGGTGCTGGGTAAGTTAGTTAACAGAAGCACAGCCATACCTATTTGTTTCTGTATTATCTACGGTACTTTCAGGCAGTAAGGACAGAGTGATAGCAACAGACACCAGATGGCCCATAGGCTGGAAATATTTACTCTCTGGCCTTTTAAAGAATGATTTGCCAGACGGATCAGACAGGGAAGAATTGCCTCTCCAGAAATCGTGGGGTGGGAAGGAGGAAGCCCACAGCCTTTGGCTGAACGAGGGGGCTGCACAGCTGCTTAGAGGTTCCACCTGACCACTCCCAGCTCAGCTGCTTCCAGGAGCCGGACAGGTGGCTGTTAACATAAATTTAGAGACTGGTAAAGACAGAAAGCTTGGAGTTTGGTTAGACAGGGTTCAGAGTTGGTCTAGTTGGATCATTTCGGACAAATTCCTGAATCCTCTTCCTCCTGAATCTTCTCATATGAAAAGGGGGCATAATAATCATAACTATTTCAGTTTTCTTGTGAGGATTAAACGAGACAGTTCATGGGAAGGGCTTAACAGAAGGTTTGATATACAGTAAAAGTCAATAACTATAGTTACTACTTTTTCATTATTTCAGGGCTAGAACTAGGTCAGACCAGTCAGACTCTTGTCTTCGGTGCAAAATTTAAGAGGGGAGGGCACCCCAAAAACCCAGTAATCAGGATCAATCATATCTTAACGCTATTTTGAAAAATAAAATTATTTACAAGTCCATGATGAACAGACTCTCAAAATTTAAATAAAGAACTGCTGTGCTGAGCCATATTGGATCCTAAGGCAAAGGAAAAATTAATAATACTTGTCTTCATGGAAAATTTTGATAGTTTATTTATCCTGGATTTTTTCCCATTAATTTCAATTTTAAAAAATCTCATTAATATATGGTTTACCTTGATTACTGAGGTTTTTGGTGACTCTTTAAATTTTGTCTGAGATGAGTCCCTTGCCCCACCATGGCCCCAAAACTGATTACTGTTCTTTTAAGAAATTCCTCCAGAAAATATTAGAAAAAGCCTTTTCCGAGGCCACCATGAAGCTCTGCATTACTGGAAAGAGGGAGAAAGAAGACAAGGTTCTTTAAACCAATGTATCATTAACACAATGACCTGTACGCACACTTTCTATTAACTGAGCTCAGTGTACTGACATTTTCTGTCTTGGGCAGAAGAAAGAGGAAGCCGTAAATTAATTTAGGCCGTTACTTTAATTACAGAAACCAATGGAAGTTCTATCAATTACCTAAAAGGAGAACAGCGCAGGCCTGATTTATGTATGTTTCTGCCACTTAAATCATTGTTTTATGAATTCCACACAATTACTTCCATAAAATCTGCAATCAATTTATCAATTAAAACTATGCCACCACGACTTGCCCTTGAATTTCACAAAAGTGAATGAAATGAGGAGATGATTGTGCATTTGGATAACACTCAGGTTCCTAAGTATTTGCAACATCCTATTTGTCCCCTTTTTTTCCTGCTGTCAAGGGTGAGCATTTCAGAGGGAATTGATTGTCGTCTCTCTCTTCCCTTAGGTTTTGCCCTCACATAGAAGTGAAGTTCATTTGTGGCTTCCAGGTCACCGTGTGAAAATACACTTTGTTTGCCAGGAAAAGCATATGGAACCAGACAGAAATTTCTGCTGGAAAATTCTTTTCGAGTCCTTGACACAGAAAACTGGTACTCTTTTGTCAAGGTCTTGGCTTGGACTGAACTGTGTCCCCCTCAAATTCCTAACCCCCAATGAGATGGTATTTAGAGATGGGGCCTTTGGGAGTTGCATGAGGTCCTATAAGGCATTGGTGTCCTACAAGAAGACATACCCCAGGGCTTGTTCTCTCTGCCAGGTGAGAACACAGCAGGTGACCATCTATGAGCCAGGAAGAGAGCCCTCATCAGGACCAACTATGATGGCACCCTGATCTCAGACTTCCAGCCTCCAAAACTGTAAGAAACGATATCTCTATTGAGAGCCAGCCAGTCGAGCGTGTGTTGTCATGGCAGCCCGAGAAGACTTAATACAGTGCTAAACAAAACTTGATCCTGATGGAGGTTTTGGAATCTAAAACGTCTAAAGCTGGTAACAAAAGAAAAGACAGATAGATTTGTCTATATCACTAAAAAATGTACAGTGGGATATAAACAAAATCAAGTGGCTGAAGTCAGAAATACGTTTGCAACATCTATGCTACTCACAGGTTAGTCTCCGTAATGAATCAGTCACCTCATGCAGGGAATAAAAAATTAAAAATTAAATGAGAAAAGCTCAGAAGGGAAAGGGGCAGATGTGTATCAGAAATCCACAAGAGGTAACGTCCAAGTGACGGTATCTGATGCGTGATGCTCTTTACTAGGAGGGAGTCAAATGCAAACGACAGCAAGCTGACATACTGGTTTTCACCCACCTGATCTTCAAAATTAAACAGAGCAGAACACACAGGTGCTGGCAAGAATGTTGGAATGGAACCAGCACACCCATCTTTGGGAAGCTAGATGTGGGATTTGAAGCACTGGGAAGTCAGGGTATAGTAGAGATGTTTGCCGCACCTCTATGGAGAGGACATAAGAAGGAGCAGCCTGAATGTGGATAGAGAAGGATGAATAAACTGTGGACCATCCACAGCATGGAACAACACAGAATTACCTAAAAGGCTCAGTGGGAGATAGTCACAGCGCGCTACTGAGTGAAACAAAACATGATTAATGATTAATATGTGTAATGTGTTCATCAGATGTATGTGTATAAAATCAACCTACTAACACCCCCCATTTCACGTGTGTATGTCCTTCTTTGCATTATTGCGGAGAAAACGTGGAATACTTACCAGTGATCCATACGATTTTAAAGGCGTGTCTTTGGATAAAGTGAGGATATTATTATCATGTTATTCCATATATGTGTGTTTGTGTGTATACCTGCATGCTTCCCTGATTACAGTGAGCATGTGTTACTTTCATAATTTAAAATCTATTTGTAAGATTGCAAAGAAAACAAAATAAAGCTGGTAACATTGACCTGCTTCTGGAAATCTCTATGCCATGTGGAAATCAGGATCGGTGATAGGTGGGTTTGCTACTCCAAACAGAGGTGGACATTCCCATTCATGGAACCAATGACTTACCTCTGGATATTTAGACTCATAAAAATGGAGGTAATGTTTTAATTTGGAAGAAAGGTGATAGGTTTTTTACTTCGCTACTTCTGCCTGGAGGCGTTTTTGATCTCAAGCATTCACTGCATATGCAAGCAGTGCTAACACTAACAAAGCTGGCGCCTTTTCCCCAGAAGCGAGGGGCCTCCAGATCACTGGCCCTAAAATTGGGTGGGCAGTGAGCCAACCCACCAGCCAACCCCCCACTTTCACCAAACCTCTCTGTTAGGGGGGCTGTGTTGTTTTCTATTCGAAGCAAACACAGTGTTAATGTATTCATTAAAATTATTTAAAAATGAATAAAATATTTTATTTGATTAATTTAGTTGACTAGAAGTTAATATTGTCAAGACAAAAAATATTAACATTAAATGTTTTCTGTCTGGTACAGGGTGATCTTGCCCAATTCTCTGGAGTTTTGCTCCAACTTCATTTTAGAAGTTTAATAGAAAGTAGGCCCATGTTATACCCTGGATGAGAGTGGTTTGTTAGGTAGGATATGCGAGAGGATGCCAAATGCCCTGTGACACAACTTGGATGAGGCTTTCACACCAGGATAAAGTTCTGGGATGGGGAGGAAAAGCTGGAGTCAGCTGGGGTGAGGTGGGAGAGTCTATAGGATTAGGTTTGCACTGACATAAGGCCCTGAGTGAAATCTTTCCATTAATGCTTTCACATCTTGGGCCACATTATTAAGCATGATTCACTTAAGGGGGAGAAAAACGCATTATGCAAAAATGCATCTTAAAAAACAGATCACTTCACTAGGAATTATTTTCATTACAGACTAATTCAGCAGGAGTCCTTTAAAAACCATCTCCCCTACTGCATTTAAGGGTGTTATTTACAGATGATTAGCTATTTGGCTAGGCAGAGGAGCAATTTAAGTCTAAAACATCCAAGGCCAGTTAAAGGTGCATGAAAAAAAACAACACAAACTCAGGAGTAATCACAGAAGTCAGTAAAACGTACAAAAGTGTAATGTACCCACACCTTTCTTCAGGAGCATGACTGTTAGCTAAAAAACGAGAAACACACACATTTTCAAGGTAAAAAAAGCAAGTGCATCCTACAAGATTGCTTGGAAATAAGGCAACCTCAACTCTTGGGAAGAACGTTTGGTTCTTGAAGGAGAAGAGGCCACGCCAGTCAGACCTCAAAGACACCATCTGTGGCTCTCGGCCACATGTATGTCAGACCTGGAGAGTGGAAAAGAATCTCAGAGGTGTATGTGTCCCCTGTGTGTGTGAAAATAGGGGGTGATTTTGTACTAGAACAGACACCTTAGGGTGGAAGAGAAAACCTAAGTGCTTGTATGTTACAGAGAAGCCCACTACCTGCAAACAGTCCAGCCCCTAAAGGCATGGCTGACTTGGGAAATCGAGAGAGGGAGCCTGAGCAATGTCCCAGGGGGCAGTGGGTAACTTTACACTCAGCAACCACCGCCTCAACATGGCAGTGATCTGAGGTGCACCTGGCGATCCTAGTGGACCAGAGGCCTCCAGGTTGGTTACCCTTACAAAATACTAAGACAGTTTGTCCATCTGGATGTATTGTGTAAGAGAATGATTAAGTGAAGGTTCTTATGGCAAAAAAAAAAAGAAAAAAAAACCCCAGTTTTTGTCCTGTTTTGTTATAGGGTAAAGGATTAGCTATTTATTCATTTTTTAAAAACTGATGTATGCAAGGGCATCTATTTTCTTTAATATTTTTGAAAAATTGCTATTAACCTGAGTACCCAACAATAGAGGGGTGTATAAATTAAAATATAATATCATTAAACAATAGACTATTATGAGGCCATTAACATATTTTCATAAAATGCACTTGACATGATAATAAGTGAAAATAATAGGATGAAAAATGTGTAGGTAATATGACTGATTAAGCAATTTAAAACTGGAGAGTGTTGGGCACACATTATACAGTTTTTATAATTATTATAAATTTTTACTTTTAAACTCAGGAGGAAAAGTATACACAATTATAAACAGTGAATTGATACTGCCATTTTGTGTTTTCAATAATAAAACAGACCCTTTATATCAGAGGTCAGCATATTTTTTTCTGTAAAGAGCCAGAATATCAGTATTTTAGGCTTTTTGGGCCACTGCTGTCTGTCACATATAATTTTTGTTTTATTTTTTGCAATCCTTTGAAAAATCTAAAACCCATTCTTAGCTCACGAAATTTACAGAAACAGGCCACGGGCTGGATTTGGCCCTTGGTCCAGAGCGTGTTGACCCTTGGTTTAGATTATTTTATTTCCACCGTACGCTTCACCTATTTTAACATGGAGAATTTGTGACATATTTTCATGTTTGACATTTATGACACACACTTTCCCCAAGTTGCTTTAGAACAACTATACCAATTCAAATGAGCCCTTTTGGGGGGTTAATTTGTTTTGTTCTCTTCTGTGAAGAAAAATAAAATATAAATATAGCATATACTTTTGGAGCACCACAGTGTCCAATATGGTAACCATTAGCCCCATGTGACTAATCAGAGTAACATTCATCAAAATTAAGTTAAATTAAAAATTCAGTGCCTCGGTTTCATGGACTGAACCCCACAGATAATAGAACATTTCATCCCACAGCTCTGTAAGACAGCATGTTGGAGAAAAACAACACAAACTCTGAAACTCAACCCTAGGGTGTTTTGGACCACCAACTCTCCTTCAGAAAATAATATTTATAGAGAAGGAGGAGCAGGTACAAAGATCCTGAGATTTAGAGTCAAATGGAGCCAGAAAAGCAGTCAAATATCAAATAATTCCCCAGGTTTGAAAAACAAATCAACAATATCCTAGCTGTGCGATCCTGGGTCAATCACCTCACCTCTCTGTGCCCTCCATTTCCTCAGCTGCAAAGCAAACATTATAATACCTACCTGGTGCAGATTCTGAGCATTAAGTAAGGTTGAGCATGTGAAAATGTGTAGTAGCATTCTCAGTCTAGGAAATATGCATGCACACTTATGCCGGATGGGATAACTTTCATTAATTCAGAAAGAACCACTTCTTGCCAGAAGGGTTAGATTTTGGATTCTCCAGGACACAGGAAAATACCTGGCATTTAATGAACGCCCCCCAGTGCTATTGAAGATGGTACTCTGGTGGGAAGAAATAACTGGCTGCCCGTGTGACCTGATGCCTTCGGGGACCCTCAAGTGTCTCAGGGCCATTATGGACGTGGCTCCCTGGGACTCCTTCTAATCTTTGCTCTCACAGAGAAGAGTGTGGTTTGTCTCAGCCTTTGGGACTGAGATGCTTGCTCTTGGCACTAAAGGAGGGTTCTCTTCTGCTTCTCGTCCTCTGAATTATCAAGGGCCTCTGCCTCTGCTCTCCAGCACCCCCATCTCTAGCCGGCCAGATAAACCCCCCTCCCTCTGACCCCACACTCACTTCTGAGCACCCAGCCCAAAGGGGACCCATTTGGCAGTTATGGGGGTTTCGCAGCTGCACCGACACTGCAGGCAATAGGTGATAAGGTCTTGGCCGTGGCTGGGGGACTTTTTGATGAGGCACGGGCCAGCTGGGGACCCAGGGTGCCATGGGCAAGAGCTTTCATTGTTCTAACCTGTTCTGGGAGTTGGGTGGGAGGGAGGCAGTCTCCACCCCCAAGATCCATCCCAGGCAGAGGAATCCTTGGTTGTCCGTGTCAACACTATGCTCTATCTGCCATATTTATTTTTGGCCTCCTCCCCTTTGCACTTGATGGCTATTATTCATATCTATAAATGCGCCTTTTTACCGTTTCAATGGGGGAGAATGACACTCTTCTCTCCCTGCTCCCCGTCAGTGGAATTGCCCAGCACACGTTAGCACAGCCTTGCAAAAAACAGCCACAGGCTAGTAATATTTTCCACAGCAAGAAAATTATGCTCGAGAGTAACGATCAAGCACCTTTCGCTAGGCTAGGGTGCCATTTGGACAGCCTGCGTATTTCACTTCAATTATTTTTCTGTGACATTGCAAAGCCATGATAGAAGCAGGCAACGAGTAAGAGCTTCCCCCCAACTCCCATGCCAGTGCCCTCCAGCCCAAGGCCCCATGTCCCATCCATTGGACCCGATCCTGACAGGTCTTGACAAAGAATGGCCAGGACATCTGGGAAGTGGAGATTCAGACGTAATGAGCAGAGGAATTGGATGCTAAGGCAACAGGGAAAACAGACATGCTTATGGAAACCAACCTCACCTCGCTGGGAGCCACAGGGCGTGGGGTGCAGGGGTGGGGGAGGGGGGCTTACAGGGCAGGGAGGGTGATCGGACTCAGATTCATGTCACAAAACAAAAAGGGAGCCACACAGTGGGCTTACTTGCGGAAGTATATACAAGTGAACTGGGGGCGCTGTACATGGAAGATCCTTCCTGGCTTGCCTGGCACAACAGCACGGTGCCTACGGAAGAGAGAGAGATAGATGGCGTCTGGTTTGGGAACAGGCGCGCTGCACCTGAGAGATCACTGCAACGCAAACGAGAAAGGTAGAGAAATGAAAACATTGCCACGCCCCGGAGCATGGGCTGGGAACACCCACCCAGGCCCCCCGACTCTGCCAGAGGGCATCAGTGAAACCCACCTCCCAGCCCACCAAGCGCGTGTCATTCTTTTCACATGAGGTTTGAGTCGTGGGGCCCTGGCTGCTCTGGGACCCACATTCAGATCAGTACTGGAGGCAGCATGGCATCTTCAAAGAGGCACTTTAGAAATACAGAGAGAATTGGATGACAAGCCTGACTCAGACACTACTTAGCTGTGTGATCTTGGTAAGTCACTGTACCTCTCTGTGCCTTGGGATTCCCATCTGGAAAATGGGGTGAATATACCTACCTGCAGGAAGGGTTGTGAATCCTGTGACTGGAGATGTGCCCCAATGCAGAGGCTGGTGGTTAATCATCACTCAATAAATGATAAGCACATGCACTGACACGTTTAGAGGAAACTTCTCTTACCCCCTCCCCTGGCCCTTTAGTCTTTCTGAATCAGTGCTTCAGAGGAAGACCAGCAGAAAGGCAGGGGAGAAATCAAAGCAACTTTCAGCACCCCCGCAACCCACCCTGGACCCCCCAGTCTTTGGCTTCTGTGCTGCTCATTTCTTCCCTAAAGCTCTGTGACTTCAAGCAGGAGAGGCTGCCTCACTGACAGCCCGCTGTGGCCGCACTGCACTGGCGATTCTCCTCCTCCTGATTTAAAGCAAAGGGCACTAGGCTCATCCCTGCAAAATGGAATTTTACAGCGGGCACCAACAGTGGAATTCTGAGGCATCTCCTCAATCTATGCCATGTTTTGCACCACCACCCTCTCCAAGGCTGACCAGGGTCAGGAATCTTCAGGGTAGCAATCCTGCTGTCCTGCTGCTGAAAAGCTCAAACTCTAACACTTTGAAAAGAATGGGAGAGATTTAGGGGGAGTTTTAAGCCCATTACCAGTGATGGAAATGCGTTCCTGCGGTTTCTGTTCACGTCGCTGGCTGGGCAAGGTCAGCCGCCTCCGTGTGTTTTTGTATTCCTTGTCATAACCACAACGAGGACTCAATCTCCCATGAGAAGAAGCCCGCCTTACTGTGCACCCACCTAGATCCCTGGAGACTTGCTCTAGGAAGGGGTCCTACAGTCCTTTGGTATCACAACAAAAGTGTAGTTAACACATCCCACGCGAGTAGGGGTTCGCCCAATGGAGAAGGACACGATGCCATTAAGAGACGGTGAACTTCCCTGAACTACAGAACCAGACGCAATTCCAAAGCCGGTCTCCTCGACCTCTGCTCCACCTCCCACCAGGCACTGGGCCAGTATGGATGGATCTGAGACGCCTTCCCCAGATTCTACTTTTACCCTCTGTTCCCGTGGCTCTCTAGATTTGGTACATGATTTCCAGGATAACAAAGATTCTATTAAAATTCCTAACTCATCTCTCCCTTCTTCCATCATTAGGTCAAACCTTGGCAAGGAGAAGTGGCCTCTGGACAGGACCTCTACCCGAAGGAACGACCCTGGTCCTTGTGACATTTACCCTCGTGTCCCCCGTTTGCAGTTGGAGAAGCACCCTCATCCCCCTCCCCCCACAAAAGTCTGTATATGAGAATGAAACCAACAGACCCTCTCTGGGTTGTAAATTCATTAAGAGTCTGGACAAGCCTGATTCATGATCAGCCTTTGCTGAACTGATAGTTTCTCTTCTCCCGGCTTGACTTAAAGACTGCTTATCCCAGCATGCAGGGTGAGCCTTCACATGGTCTCATTTTCTCCTCAGCAGCTATTTCCAGTTTTGCCAAGAAATGGGCAGAGTATGGAGATTAACAGCAAACCAACCCAACACCAGATCATCGGATTTAGGGTCTAAAATCAACCTATAGGAGGCAGGACACCCACCAGGGAAGATGTGCCCTGACCCCACCCGGCTTTATCCAGTACTTATTTTGACTTTGCAAAAGCCTTTCTTGGGCTTCTGTTCCTTGTCAGAAATCTTAAGTACAAAGTGATATTTCTAAGGATATACAGATGGCTACCAAACCAGAATCTTCAAGGGCAGGACCCAGGCAGGTGGGTTTGAGAAAGCTCCTCAATGGGTTTCTTGAGTGTACCCCTGGCTGCAAACAACTTTAAAAGGGAGACCTGAAGTTTCTTGGGGCCCCTGAGTTTCAAAACAAAAATAAGGTAGTTGTAGAGAAATATATCCAGAAGGACATTTCAAGTGTTGTGCAGATAAAATCCTACAGTCAATTTTTAATACCTTCAATGCAATTTAGAGAATCCCACTGGGACACAACACAGCTTCCCTCCGGGAAGCCAAGTCCTGGCAGGGCGCAATGTGATTTTCCTAATGTTCTTATGCTGTAGATCCTGACAAACTGGACTGAAAATAACTTCTCTGGATACCATCCGAGGTAGCGAAAAAATTTGTTTATGCAATGATTTTGACCTTTTTGCAAAACAAAATCCATCCCGTCACAGGACTTGGTTTTTATTTTACCTAAAAACATCCTCCAATTTAATTTGCGAAGTACTTACTGTATGTCTCTTAGTACTTGGTGACCTTTGCTTAAAAGAAAGCTTTGCATTAAACAAAAATACAGTGGCAGAGAACACTGTAACCTCCGTGTGCTTTGCGGGGGCGAGTGATGTTTGTTTAGAAAAGTAAGTCATAGAGGTCACAGGGTACAAGCAGCAGTATGAGGGGAGTTTACAAGGTCGTTGAAGTCACTTCATGACACAGCGTCGACCCAGCTTTCTAATGCATCTCCCACACTGTCTCTGCTCTCTGCCCCCAGCACCGCCTAACATAGACCATCTGCCTATGACTACCATGAATTGTTGGCCTCCACGACACCACCCTGTAGTTCTCAGACTACTGTGTCTTTGCTTATAAATCTCCCTACAAATAAGGATGGCAAGCATATTCAATTTTTACCACTATCTACCTAGTTCTTAGCCAGAACAGACCAGTCATCAATTTCAATAACCTGGAGTCCCTCAAAATTGTCCTCCACACAGATTCTGGGCAGGTACTACCATTCGATCAGAGCTGCACAGGATGGAACCTCCACGTTATTCCTGCTTCTACTGAGTGAAACCGTATGAAATTGACCTCTTTATGTCAAGTAGGATTGAACACTGAAAATTTCATTTAGTTCAATTAAAAAAATTTGTCTTCTCCCCCCCTCCTGTACCTTCTTCTCTTCCCAGACCCCAGGAGTTATTGAATGACTCTCTCTTCTATGCTCCTATCGCACTTCAAAAAATCTCCTTAACAGCCTTTTTTACACTGTATGACAACTTTTTATTTACATATTGGTCTTCTTAGCTACACAGAATCCCCCTGACAAAGTCAGACCACGCTCGTCTTTTACTCCCCAGGCCGCTAGGAAATACCTGGCCCTCAGGACGAGTAATGATTGTGGTTGAATTAATATGTTTTTAAAGACCTCTTCATTTCTGTTTTCTTTGCTACACACAGTGCTTTTTTCCAGTCCATCTTTTCTTGAGGGCATCCTCTTCTGCCCCTTGTAGGTAGCTGGGAATTTGCACGCCTAAAGTTCACATTCAGTTATGAGCTATAATCTGTGGGATTCTCGTGCCCTCCTCTTTTATGGCTCTGTTAGGATTGACTGACCCAGTTTAACAGGACACCCACACAGCCTGGCCATCCATTTCCTGGAGAGTGGATGGTCGTATCTGTAACCAGCAGGGACAGACCTCACTTCCAGAATAATCAGAGCTGCTTCTGAAGCCTGTCACGGTCACTCATCAGTGATGCGGTGACTGTCAGCACCCCAAATCCTGGCATGACAGCCACAGGCCCTCTCTCAAGCAGGATTTGGAATCCTGCAGCTGGGAGAGGGGGTGCCGGGGTCCATGCCTCAGATGGGGCAAGCCAGCCCTCCCCTCTCTCCTGGAGACCTCCCACGGCTTACAGGGTTCCTGTCACAGAACATCTAAACGTCCTGCTCTGCCACCTGCAAACTGGACTCCAACCCGCGGGAACACCAGTGCGGCCGCCCACCTCCATGCTTTTGCACAGACTGTTTGTTCTTCCAGGGAGCCCTCCCCCTCCACCCAGATAATGACCTTCTGGACTCAGCTCTGGCTGCTCCTTCCAGAAATCCATCTATTTGCTTCCACTTGGCCAGGCTCAGCTCCTGTCCTCTGCTTTTCTAGACTGTGTTGTAATGATGTACTTCATGAGTGTCCTCCCCATGGATGCTATGAACTCCAAGGGTCGGGCGTCGTATCTTACTCACCTTCCCATCCCTATGGGTGCAGGGACCTAGGCTAACAGGTAGGGGACAACTGGCGAGAAGAGCTAAGGGATTTCTGATAGGGAGCCATGTGACACTTTCGAGAAACAAAATTAGAACAGAAGAGGGGGAGGAGGAAAGAAAAGCTGCTTTGCAATGTCCACCCTTCCGTTTTTGCATCAAGGAAGCAGAGCTCCAAGCCAGCCCAGGGCAGGTGATGAGGCCCTTCCCGTAATTTCTGAATTCCAAAAACAAAATGTCAAAGAAACACCTAACGGCCTGGCAACTAGGATTGGCTGATTCACGTCGTTAGCTCCAAGATGAGCTAGGAGATTTGGAGAAGGCATTGCTGTCCCTATGGAGTGAAAAATAAATGCACAAGGAAGCAAAGACATACACCACTAGCAACACTTTACGAAACATTCAGAGTGAATGGGAATTCGGGAGCAGCTACTGAGGGGCTGGGTGCACCTCACCACATGCTGTCTGAGCCTCCACAAACAGCATCAGGCAAAAGTCCCTTCCAAACAGAGCCCTTTGCTGGGGTCCTGCTTTCCTAATGTCACCTGGCCCCATGCTCTCGAAAGAGGGCTGAGAGGAAACGCCCACCAGCAAATGGTGAGCGGATGCAGAAGACCACCCCGGAGTTGTCTTCTCCATCTCTAGTACTCAGCTGGGAAGGACGGGGCTCTGAGACTTCTCCACTTGTATTCAGCAGGTGTTTGTCGGCATCTACGATGTGCCAGGCACTGTGTGGGCTCCAGGACACACTCACCGAGCCCCATGTGCTTTTCAAAAGCACAACATGCTCTTTCAGACTTATATATTCAGGAACAAATACCTACTCAAGAAAAGCAACAAAGGAAAGATCCAGAAATGTCAGCCCTTAGACGACATGGTTAGTTACTTTGCTCAGAGATAAACTTTAAAAGTAATTTTGGGACACATTTTATTAGCTATGACTGTTATGACTTTGGCAAAATGTTTATTCTGTATCTGCTATATATTACAGTCATAGCTGAGAATGTTTAATAGTCATGGTGATCACTACTAGAATCAATACTTTGATTTTATATAAAAAAGAAACTTCTATTTAATATTTACCAAGAAATCCTTACACTGCATTTGTTCCTCCCTAATTAGAAAAGTCAGATAGTAAAAAAAACCTTCTTTAGAGACAGAATAAAAGGGCCCAGAACAGGGATGTCATTTACAAAAAGCCTTATCATCAATCCAAGGCAAATTCCAGGTGGGAAACAAGCTCTGTATGTTCCTAGCACATTACTCACTCGATCAGTGACTCCTTTCTGCTTCCCTGTTTGCAGAGTGATTTTAAAATTTTTTAGAAATTATAATAGAAGTAGGAAAATGTTGGTCGTAGTTCGTAGTTGAAAAAACAAACTCTGAGAAATGGAAACTTCCCTGAAACAGAAACGCTAAGCTTGCTCTCCTATAGGAGCAGCATTTAGGAAGGGGGCGGCCATCCCCCAGGGGTCCCCATTCTCGTTGGTCCTCAAATGACCTGCTTCATAAGAATCACCAGGAGGACTTGTTAACCGCAAATTGCTGGGCCCCACGGCCTGTGTGTCTGATTCCATAGGTCTGGGATAGAGCCCAAGAACTTGCATTTTTTAAGAAATTCTTGCATGGTTAGGGGACCACACTCTGAGGAATGCTGAAGAAGAGCCGGTCCCCCAGGCCTCAACATCACGTGTTCTCCCTTCCTTAAATGGGAGGTTTCAAAGCCTCCCAGATGACACAAGGGGATATTATTAAATGGTGCGCCTTCTGGGGCCCCACCCCTAAAGAGTGCGACTCAGCCGGTCGGAAGTCCACACGTGTCTGCCGCACTGCGGATGCATTTTGAGTAATCCAGGCGGAAGATGGTCTGTACATATTTAGGAGGAAAGTATAAATGACTGGATATACCTGGTCTGAATACCTCTGTGGGCAAGGAGGCAAAATTTATATATTTTTTCTCCTTATTACCTTGTATGCTGACAAATATTGCCTTTGCTTTGCAGCAAAAAGCGTCTGGTCTGAGCTTTTCTGTCCAATTCTCCAGAGGCTCATGAAAAATCACTGTCTGTATAATCTTACAGAGGTCACTGCAGGCTTGCCATCCAGAAGAAGGCATGCCCATTTCTGCCCTACTGTGCCAGGCTGAATTGTTCCCTGCCCCCGAGCAAATTCACATTTTAAAGTCCTAACTCCCAGGACCTCAGGATGTGACTGTATTTGGAGATGGTCTTTTTAAAGAGGTAATTAAGTGAAAATCAGGCCATTAGGGTAGATACTAATTTCATATGACTGATGTCCTTACAAGAAGAGTAAATTAGGACACAGACACACACAGCGTGAGGGCCATGTGAAGACACGGGGAGAAGACGGCCGTCTGCAAGTCAAAGAGAGAGGCCTTGGAGGAAACCAGCTGTGCTGACACCTCGACCTCGGACTTCCAGCCTCCAGAACTGTGAGACAATAATTTCTCTTGTTTAAGCCACTGAGTCTGTGATACTTTGTCACGGTGGCCACAGTGAGCAAATACACCCACCTTCCTCATAAAGAACCCTGCTCTGAGGGTCTACCACCTGAGGGTCTCCTATAAAGTGTCATACACGCGTCAAACTTCTGTTAGCTGTAGAGGCCTAGGAGGTTGCCATGAGGTCCCCGCCAATGGAGTGCACTGTTTCCAATTGATGAATTTATCCAAAGTCCCGACGGGCTTTGGACGTTTCTGCAGTTCCACATTTTTGAATGTAGACTAGCACAGAGCTAATCTATGTAAGAATATTTTCACAGCTAATACGTAATGCTGCCCTACATGCCTGAAAGACAGTTTCTCTGAAGGGTTATGTAGAGTTTTAAATACAGAGGTATTTCCATTTAGGCACAGATGGTACAGGAAAATGTGGTATGTATATTTAATTCTTATAAATCAAATCATGTTTTAATTGCACCAGGGGATTACCATATTTAAGGGAGCCCTGAAGTGCATCTGTGTACGCTGTAAATAGTCTCTCATTCCAATTTTTTGTAAGTTTTGATTTTCATAATATTTAAAAAGAAATACATTCCTTGTTTATTTTCTTTTCACTTCTTATTTTGACATAATTTCAGACTGCAAAAGTGTTGTAAGAATACTACAAAGACTTTCTGTACAGCTTTCTCCCTGATGGTTTGTTGTTTACAAAACACTTATTCTCTTATTCTCCTGCTTCCAAAATGTCAGCTAATAGTGGCTTTTACAGAAAAAGTCAATTTTGCTTCAATATGATAATAAACATATCAACAGTAACAATTCCAAAAAGCATTTACTGAATACCTGGTAAGTGCCCAACAAATCCACTCACTGCTTTATCTGGATTGTTCCTCTTCTTTATCCTATAACACAAGTACTATTATGATACCCATTTAACAGATGAGGATAACTGAGACACAGGGCTTAGAGTTTTGCCGAAGGTCACACAGATAGTAACCTTACAGTGCTGAATGCAAATCAAATCAACCAGATTCCTGGACCCACAGATTTAAAGCTCATCTTCTAAATAAGGTTTAAGCAAACTACAGTCTTTTGGCCAAATGTGCCCTATTCACGTCTTTGGTATGGCCTATGAGCTAAGGACGTTTTACATTTTTATACGGTTGAAAAAATGTCAAAATAAGAATAGTATCTTGGTGACAAGTTAAAAATCACATTAAGTTCAAATGTCAGCATCTAAAAACACAGTGTTACTGGAATACAGCCACATTTATTCATTTACCTATTCATTATGCCATTTTGTATTCATTCACGTCACTATGTATCCATTTATGTCATGAAGTATTCACTTACGTCATCAACCTCAATTCACAGCCAGTATTAATGTGACTATTAAGACGCCGCTGATTTCATTCAGGTAGTGGACTAAGTATGCTTGTACACAAATTATAGTTTTTTTTTCGTATCAAACCCACATGGAAACTGAGGCTCACAGAGACAAAAATTCAAATGTGAGCCAGCTTCATGTGACTCTAAAGCTCTCACTCACTCGAAGCTACACCTGCTTATCAATGGCGATGCTTGGTCCTGAGTCGCTTAAACATCCTCTCCAGCCTTGGAATTATAAAGAGCCACCAACTCCATTTCAGACGAGCCACCTCTAAGAACTCTGCAGTCACCTTCTGGCTGAACACACCTGACTCTCCCAGGCTGGCGATGGAAGCTACAGAACCTCGTGATGATGTTTGAGAACCTGCACACGGGCTTTAAACCCAACCAAGGAAGCCTCTGAGCGGAAGTATCTTCCACAGATAAGAAAATCCCACATGCAAGATTGAAATGAGACGAGCAGGAAGGAAACACAGGGAAGAGAAGTAGTGAGTGTAGCTGAAAAGGGGTGGGCTTTGGAGACTTTTACCCTTCATTTTATTTTCCGGCCTCACTGACTATTTATATCTTTGACCTTGGACAAGTCATTTAACATCCCAGGCTCAGTTTCACATCTGTAAAATAGGGACAAAAACATCTACTTCATCGAGAATTCTAAGGCTTAGAACTCTTACATAAAAAGGTTTGACACAGGGAAGGTAGTACAACACAGAGAAGACAAGTAGTGATTCTACAACATCTTACTAGGCTGATGGACAGGGACTGTAATGGGGTATGTGGGGGGGACTTGATAATAGGGGGAGTCTAGTAACCATAATGTTGCTCATGTCATTGTACATTAATAATACCAAAAAAAAAAAAGGCTTGACAAACAGGTAATAAGGGACCTCAGTGATAATAATAATGGACAGAGTAAGAGGAATTACTATTTTGAATCTCAAAATATGGCACTTTGGGGACTTAATTTGTTCCCTTATTCCTTTAAGGAAGGAATAGCAAAGTGATAGCTATTGAACTTTTGTCCACTGACAAAATGCTAAGCAAAACAGGATTGATGGAAACTGTTTTAAGATTGGGAATTAACAGCTAACATTTCAATGTGGGAGGTTTAATGTCACAAGACTATTATCTGGCTTCTCTTGAGGAATCAGGAGACGAGGCCTCAATGATTTGCTCCTGCCTGGCAGGGCCACCCGGGTGATGGGGAGAGGTGTGCCTCCTCGTAAGTGGGACATGTCCCCTATAATTTGCACATTTCAGCTCCTGAAGACCTTTCCGTCGGCAATCTCTGCTCAAAAGGAAAGAAATTAGGAATTGTGCTTTAGCGGAAATGTGTAGAGTTTACAAGTCTCTGAAAGAACCCAGGGAACTTCCTCATTTTCTCTGTCATCTTTCAAAGGACAAGAGCCTCTGAGATGCTGGAAGAATCCAAAATCCCTTCTAGAGAGCCTTCCCTGGAGTCTCCGTCCTATATGTCACTTACCATAACAGAACAGCAGTTAAGGAGAGATTGGATACATTTGTGGGACTGGGGGAGAGATTCCCTTTGAGTTTCCTTCCTATTTTACATTAGGTTTAAAATCCTGACCCCACTCTTTTGGTGAGAGCAGAAAATATACTGCAACTTTGAATGTCTCTGAGAGTAACTAGATACATGCGTTTAAATATGCCTCCCACACCACATGGGTGGGCTGAAAGCTAATAGACTCTTTCACCTGCTGAGAATTGTTTTCAAAAACAACAGAGAACTAATAGGGAGTTTCAGTTTTTACAATATTAATATGGACATCAGACACACACCCGATACATACAAATAGATTCTTATTTTTCTCCAGAGAAAATATCAGTGATACTGGGGTATTCATGTCTTTAAAATGATACTGGGGTTAATACAATGATAAGCGTACATCGATTAACCTTTGTGTCAGATTTAAATGTATGACCCATTAACTAATTTAATCTCCTAAAAAAAAACAAAAACAAAAACCAGCCGTTGGCATTATTCTTTTAATAACCCCTGTTTAGTTTCCATAATGGTAAACTGTTTAATGAAAAACTCATTAGAATGTAGCACACGGCATAATTAATTCTGGCTGATTCTTTTCCCGTAAATAGCTAATGCAGATGCTAGATTCCATTTTCCACTGGCTTTATTAATTTTTCATAAACCAATATTTCGACTGTAATGGGTTGTAACCGGTCCACAGAAGTCCGCAGAAATGCATTAACTGTCATCGATGTAGTTAATCTAAGTAGGATGTTGCCGTTTGGATGTTGGTCGTGAAGGGCAGCTTCATTTTATACTCGGAGAATGAGTATCTGCATATAATTAACACACGGGGTATTAAACAATATTTGGCCAATTTGTCTTAATTTACACAACTTAACTGGTTGGGCTAATAATAGAGAACTATACATTTTGGAAAGAATGCTCAAAGTAGGGAGCCAAAAATCTTCAACAGAAAATGGTTTAGGATAGAACGGCAGTGCATGTCAAGACATAAAGCAAACGCAGTCACCACCTTTTTTGAAATCTCTGGTCATTTGCTCTCCTAGGAAAAGATTTGGACTCCAGCAGGAAATAAGTGTTGAGCACCGGTTAAGGGATCCTGAGGTCCGACAGGAACCCAATCTCTGGGGTTGGCAAGCAGAAGCTGATGCGATTTTCCTTGTCTCAGCCCTTCAGGGCTTAATCCGTGTATTAGAAATAATCCTCATCCTCAAATAGCATGTATCCCAAGTGTAGATATGGGTGCTGACTCATCCTCGGTGTTCTTGCTTGTTCGTTTTTCCCTTGCTTTTCTTTTCTTTTGTTTTTTTCTATCAGAGCTTTCAATGGTTGCCTGCCACTCAAAGGATAAAGTTCATAATCTAGATTCCTCTCCGTATGGCACTATCAGGTCTCCTGCAATTTTCCTCAAGAAGGTGCCCTCTGATCAAAATAGATAGATTTCCTTAGCCTTCAGGGGATACCTGATTTTGCCTCGGAAATTACCATCTCAGGGAGAAGATCAAGCACCTGTATTTGCTTTTGTTTGTGTTTGTTTGTGGAACATTCTTCCATGGATGCTGAAGATAGAGGTCGAGAAACTTCTTTGGGCTCTACCAAATTCCTTACAGCCCCCTACAAATGATTTTGCTCCTCTTTGTCTCCAGAAGAACTCTTATTTGTCCTTCAAGACCCAGCTTACACCACCCCTCTGACTCCAAAGGCAGACAGGGTCGCTGGTTGGCAGGCGTCCTCACCCACTGCACACTGGGGTTTTCTGTCTGTGTCCTTTACTGCTCTGCGTGATCCCAGAGGGGAGAATGCTACCCCTGTGCCTGTCACAGCGCCTGGCACTTCCCAGGCCCCCTGTGCTGTAACTCTGAACTAAAGGATGACTTAACGGAAGCCAGTGGTCTGTGTTCATTTACACACCGCTGTCCCTTTGGCCATTCCTTAAGGAACAGCACGTACCTGAATGACAGCCAGCTAACCTGACAAGTTCACAGAGTACTGTGTAATCACTATGGGGGTGAGATGCTTCCACAACCTCCCGGGGCATCGGCGGGTGGCTTTGTGTTTATTAAATCTGGACCCTCTAAGCCTGGGTCAGCAAAGTAGGGCCATGGCTGTCCCATCTTTACATAGTCGAGTGGAGGAGGAGGGGACAATGACTATTTCGTGACACATGAAAATGACATGAAACTTAAATGTCTGTGTCCTTAAATAAGTTTTAATGGAACACAGCTGAGCTCCATTCATTTATGTATTGTCTGTGGCTTCGTGTGGAATTGTGACAGAAACCATATGGCTCACAAAGCTGGAAAGATTTACTAAGTGGCCCTTTACTGAAGAATTTTGCAGACCCCTGTTCTAAGTGAGACTCTTTCCTCTTTCATAACCATTCTCAGCTAGATCTTTTCTCCTCGAATCAACAGAGGCAGTGGGATGCCCTGTCTTACATACCCGTCCTCCTCACTACTGCCATTATTATCACCATTGCTATACATTCTGAACTTGCCATCTTTGGTTCTTCTTTACTGCTGCACAGCTGAGGGTTTCTTCTTTACTGCACAGCAGACATGGGCTGCTCAAACCCTGCACATTCCCCTGAAAAGGCTTGTCTTTAGGGCTGGCCCTTGGTCAGCTCCTGGGAGATGAGCTCTTAAGCCCCTGCAATATTCTATCTGATAAGACTGCTTATGGATGCCTGAGGCCTTGAACCGCACAGTACCAGTTTGATAAGATAATTTATGGTAGCAATATCGTTCACAGTGAATGTTTATTTTTCTTCTTGGGGCTATGTTTTGAATGCTTGGAGTCAGTTATAGGTTTGCTCTTGTCTGTGTGACCAAATATTAGTAAATATCCTGGACACCAAAGCTCAGGGAAGCTCCTCTGACAGACAACAGTTTACATGTGTTGTCCCACAGCATAGCTGCGAAAATTCAGCACAGCTGTTGACTGCACTGGGGGGACGCCCCTGAACCCTTCTGCCTGTATACTTCTGGATTACATCCCATAGGCTCTTTCTCTTTGCTGAATCTTCAATCTGTGTCCTTGTGCTGTAATAAGTTTAAACTGTGAGTGTAACAGTCTTTTTAGCCACACACAGAGCCCGCGGGTGGTCTTGGGGACCCGGGCGCAGATTTGCAGCATAAAATCTAACTTGATGCTTTTTTTCTTCTGGAGTCAAAAATTGCAAAGTGATGCCCAGAAGATGTAACATTTGGGCAAATGTTTCTCTTTAAATTATTTGATTGCCATTGATAACCACAGTCGCCCTTAGCTCTTTAGCATTAGCAATCGGTCGGGCATGAGAATTAGTATGATGTTCGGCATATGTGCCATTTTTACTAATGTGCTTCTAACAGGACAGGGATTTTGAAGCCCAGCACTACTGGCGTTTTGGCCAGATCATTTTCTGTAGTGGGTGGGAGGGCTGTGCTGTCCATAGTAGGATGTTTCGTAGCACCCTCGACTGCTACCCACTAGATGCCAGTAGTGAACACCCCTCCCCCTTGATGTGATAATGAAAAATGTCTTCAGAAATCACCCAATTCCCCTGGGGGACAAAAAAATCATTCCCAGTTAAGAACGATTAATCCAAGATATTGGGTTCACTAAAGTGTGGGTGGGAAGTAACTGTAGCAAAAATGAATGGGCTTTGGAATCAACAAAGAGAATGGGTTTGAACCTAGCTCTTTAACTTCTGAAGTCAGTAACCACGGGCAACTTAACTTCACTGGATTTCTAATTTATCTGCGAAACAAAGAAAATGACACTTATCCTGCAAGGTTGCAATCGCTCTAGCCAGTCTAGAAGTTTCTGTATGGGATTTATCCAGGGCCAGAAATTCCAAGCTCATCTTCCTCCTACAGCCCAGAGGTGGGTTTCTCCTATAAGCACCATCCTGCTGCGTCCTGCCACTCCATAGACTTTCCACACAACAGAATGGGAATTAATTTACTTAGGAAATGCTATATTCAGCACATAAGCAAGTTCTGATTCTATCTGAACATCAAAAACCCCTACAGACTCCATCAAAAAGCTGCATTGCCTCTGTGGGACAGGGAAGGATGCAGATAAAAATTAAGGCCAAATGTGGGTAAGGATGGAATGAAATCTGAAAGATAGATCAGGGGAGGACAACAGAGAAGGAAACTGAATCGCAACCCAAAGCAGGGAGCAAAGGTAAACAGATGTACGAGATAAACTCTTTGAAGTGGAATATTTCCAGGCTGAAAATCCTTTGTTCGGGGACTTAAATCTGGACTCTTCTGTTCCAGCTCACTGAAGTGCACTGCATCTGAATGTGGCAGATGAGGAAATTAGAGCGAACATCACAGGGACAAAGGTCAGTGTTCATAAGAAGTGGCTCCCTGACACCACACCGCCAAGTCTAATTGAGGCTGGTGTTCTGGGTGGATATGGGAAATGTCAGAGCTACAAGGTCACCCGAATATTTGCCGCTTAAGGGGCTCACAGTGGGAGCAGGGACCTCTCCGGCCCGCACTGCATTCTTTCAGGATGCCAAGGAAGCCACCCAAATGGGGCATGCTTTATACCCAGCATTTTGGCGGATTCCCCCCAAACCCACTCTGAAGTCTAGCACTGTGACCACTAAAAGAAAAGCACCTGTGTCAGGGACCCCAGTTAGTGCAGGTTCTGGACAATCTTTCTTTCCGCAGATGCTACTGTATCCAAACTGCAGGAAGGGAATTGTAAAGAAGTCCAAAACAAAAGTGTGACTAAAGGTCATTTTCTTAACTGTAATGGACCCAGTGAACTGAAGTCGGGGAGTGAGGCTGGCGGGGAGACTTATGTCTGCCTTCTTCTGACCTGATTCTTAGATGAACCTTGGTTCACAGAGGCCCAAAGCCCATAGAAAACCAATAACTTTTGTACGGGTAATCCAAGGTCAAGTACAGCTGCCCTTTGAGACAAGCAATCACAGAGGGCTATATCCCTCCTTTTCATTTTCAAACTCAATATTGAGATTTCCAACCCACTTTTCCCATCACCAAGCCTGGAATCCGGTCATGTGGTCTATGGCCCGGGTTTCACAGACGTGGGTATAATCAATGGAAGCAACTTCAGGGACAGCACCGACCTTTATATTTTTATTTTAACTTTACCATCTATAAAGTTCTTTTATACTCATTATCTCCCCTGAGTCTCCTTATAACCCCGGGATAACCTGGTTTCAAGACCTGACCACCTTTCAAACATCACATTGTAGCCAGGCGAGCAGTCCTTCAATATGTGTCTTTTATTCTTTCCCCTCTGGAAACCAGAAACTTTTATTTCCAGGAGTAGTAGCCCATTCAGGGTCGCCCGCTGCGCCCCCACAAAAACACCCGCTAATCCTAGTAGTGTCACCAGACTACTGATTCTTCACCATTTTCAAGGTTTGCAAAGTTGATTTACTCTGCATCTCTCTACTCCTGACTTTAATTGTGTGTTCCTTGTCAACAGGACCTAACTGTATCTCAGATCTGCATTGTATTGGTAGATTTTTTTCCCTTTCCCTATTGATGGAAACTCGTGGAGTAATTTAACTGAATTCCAATTTTCCCTTTGCAGGCGGGGTGTTCTCCATCCACGGAAGTGAGTTATGTGTGTTCAAGTGGCGCATCTTATGAATCTTGTTAAGCTTTGCAGCCTTATAGCCCCGCTGATGGAATATTTAATCATAGAAATGAGTTGGCAGATGTGATATACAGTGTGGGAGAGCTTTGCTCCGATCTTACTGGCAATCGAGAAACAGATGAATTTGCCATTTGTCAGTACCATGCTCGACAACTGTGTATAACCTCCTGTTATTTATTTTTATTTTGTTTTGCATCTTTATGAAGATTAAAGGAAGTTTCAATCAACAGTTTTGTTGGCTAGGTATCATGATTATGCCTAAAAGAGAGCACTTAAAAATTATTTTTTATGAGATGGCAAAGGAGAAGTCTCACAAGGATGGAGAAATTTGTAAGACTCTCCTTTAAGACTTCCACATTGAGATTCTTAGAAACATTATTTCTTATTATATTAAGTGAGTTGAGTCATGCTACTGGGAACAGCTCTTTGTGGATATTGTACTTCTTTCTGGTGCCTTTAATTTTTTTTTAAAAGCTGTAAAATGGAATGGCCATAGTTGGTGGCTAAAATCTTTGAGATACACCTGGCCTGTTTTTTGGGTTTTTTTTTTTTGCATATTATTGACTTATCTATCATTTGTCTCGTGAGTAAACCTCAAGGATTCTGAAGATGATTAGGTGTAGGAAAAATAATTACCATTGTTTAGCTTTAGAGGGAAACACCCATTTGTCTTTGGAGAGGATTTAGTATGTTCGTGGGATAGGCTGATCTGTGTACACCTGCTTCTGAAGACTGGTATTGGATAAACATTGACAGGGTTCTTGCAGGTATGACTTGATGAGCATTCTGTAAAAACACCTGAAATAGAAAACCTTTCATAACAGCTTTCTAACTACTTCCCCTGGAATGTGTGTGTGAGGGAGAGTGCATGTCATAATTTATCAAAGCAAATTAATACTGTTCAGCTAGTAATTAAAGATCCTCATTAAGAGGTGCAACTGCTCTCCCCACCCCCACCCTGCGTTAGCAATAAAAATCCACTCAGGGCGTCAAGAGGTTATATACGAAAATCAATAACCTGCCATTTTATAATTAAAGAGAAAATAAATGTTAGGAAAAAGTCCACTAAATTAGGAAAATTACCTTTAGGAGAGATTGAAAATATTGATTTTAATTTACAAAATATGTGAACTTTTCATGCCCTATTCTGGGAGACAATTGGAGGCTGGGCTGTTAATTCTGCATAAGCTTCAGAAAATCAATGATTATGCTATGGGAATATTATGAAATTTGTCATTAACACAAAATTTTCTATATAGCAATGACTAGTAAGTCTGGCTTTCTATCTCAGGCAGATACAGGGCTGGCCTGCTGAATATCCACAGCAAATCAATGACAAGGTCTTCATTTCAGCTTTGAGGCACGTTCAAAATTGCGAGATAAATCCAGACTATTTTTATAGTTGAGGAAATTCTTAAAGCCCCTTAAATCCTTCATCATGGGAATTTAAGTGGGTAACATTAGTCATTATACCTGGATATGGAAAGGAATACATTCTACATCCATATTTTGCATACATGCATTCCGTAGATACAGGCACCTAAAACTTTACATTCAAGCTAGCTGAACTCTCGGTATTTGTGGGCTTTCACGTATTTCCAAGAAACTGTTCTGGAATTTTGAATCCGCAGTAACATTCCCCGACATTTCTGAATATCATGAACTCTACCTACATTCACAAATGTACTGGCAAAACGTTCTGCATGCCCCGCTTCTTTAAGATTTAAGTTTATTGGAGCGGCTTATAGACATGATGAGTTGGCTGAGCAGATTCCTTAACGCTTCCCTGACGCAACCCAAGGCATGTCTGAGCACAGTGGTGGGGGTGGCGGTGGGAATGACCCAAGATGGTTAACTTACTTCCCTGCGTCGATTTGACTGGTGTGGACAGAGAGTGGTAGCGTGATCCGCTATCAACAGGACACCATCAACAAGAATTATGCTTTTGAATATTATAAAAAATAAAGAAACAGTGTAACCTGGTCATAAAGAGCACAGGCTCTTGATTTCGAATCCCAGCTGGCTTCTTACCAGCTGTGACGTCTTCGCTCCGAGATGCAAACCCTTTGTACTTTTGGGTTCCCATTTGGGAAATTGCCGTGAGGACTTAAATGCATTAATTACGTCAAGCACTTAGAAGAATGCCTGGCCATATACAGTACTCAGTAGATATTAACCCCTATTATAATTTATTCTTTCCCTGTGTGTAGTCCAATGATCTCGCTTCTGCAGCTGGGCTCAGGGCGAATCTGAATGGCCGCTCTCATGTTCTAAAGCTATGCAGGCAATGAATTCTTGTATGCTGCTGCCCCACTCTCTCTTTGTCCTTCTGAGGGGTTTCATTTCATCTCAGCTTTGGACAAGGATGTACCCCAGCCATATCTGTGCCCCTTGAACAGACTGCTTTACCCCTGATCCTAGAAATTAACTTTCCCTACACAGACATGCTGAGAACGGAAGGATTAGTCCTCTCATGAATTAAGAAAAGAATCTCTTAGTCTAGTGGTACACTCAGAATTCAGCCGAATCAGCTCTCGGTTGCTTTTCCCCTTATGGCAGAGAGGTGGTACATTAACTTCTTTATTTTTATTTACCCAGTGTTTATATGGTACTGGCTATGCACCACACATTCTTCATTTATTAACCCATTGAATTCTAATAAACACCCATGAGTTGGTTACTCCCATTTAACAGATGAAGACACTGAGGCACAGAGAGGTTAACTAACTTGCCTGAAGTCACACAGCTGGCAAGTAGGGGACCCAGGATTTGAACCTGGGCTGTCTGAGTGCAGTGTCCACATTCCTTACTTTGCTGTGTGTCCTCTTAGGAGGTGGGCTCCACCATATAACCATGGAAAGCCTTCCAGCTAAGTCTCTCTTCCTCCAACAGATCAACACAGCTACTTCAAAGTCATAGGGTCTCTGCATTTAACCCAGGCTTGTGGTAAAATTCACACATGAACAGCTGCAAACATTGCCTACCAAAAATGCAGAACTCAGCCATCGTGTTGGACCTTCCCAGATTGACCTTTTTCTTTTTTTTCTTGTTTTAATCGAGTTGGGTATTGTGTCAGAGTAGCTAAGTTTCCTGTGTTCCCTGTCATCCAGTAGGGGTGATGCTTATTATCAGGAAACTGACAGAAATAAGGCTTCTCAAAAGAGACAGGGGGTGGGACTTCCTGTCAAGAGATCAGTCAGTGAATGACCATTTGGTCATTTATTTCTTCTTGCTAAAAAGCCAGGGCCACGTCAAAGAGAGGCTTCTTTTCAGTGTCCATGTGGCCAATGTACGAAGGTTCTCAGGTATGAGATTAACGAGCAAGAAGATAAAATACCGACAGAAGCGACAGATCAAGCCAAGCAAAAGCCTCAGCCACCGCCCTTCTGTATGCCCTCTCGCGAAACGTGAGGGCCAAGTTTTCTACCAGACTGCATTTCCCTAGAGAGTGGTGGTTGGGGCCTACTAGGAAGGGGTGAGGGGGGAGAGCATTCGTGAAGGCAAAGCAGGTAGAAATGGAATCGCTAAGGGACACTGAAGGATGGAGAAAGAAAGACGACTTAAGTTTTTTCCAGTTTTCTAAATATTCCTTCTCTTGGCAATTTCAGCTCACTGCCACATTATTGGAATGAGTGAGCCAGACTTTACTTTGCCAGGAAAAAAAAAAAAGCCATCCCCAAATGGAAATGCATGGTTGAAAAACACACCCTGGCATATTGAAACAAAATGGGCGTGAACAGCCCTATATGGGTTCCATAGGCCCTTGAACAAAATCTCAACATTGTTTGGAGGAAAAAAATCAATGTAAAATACCCAAAGGAGCAATGGCTTTATGCTCACTCTACAGTGTAACTTACATGATTCTCCTTTATTTTTAAAAAGGTTTTAGACACTTCTGGTGGTTCAAAAACAAGAAAATCATTCAGAACTTCTTAGGATAGGGATTTGCTTGGGTCTGATTGTCTTATGAACATTATTCCTATTGGCATGCAAAACATATTTGGGAAGATCAAGAAGCCATGCAACGAAACTCGTACCTGCATAGAATTCGGGACTGTAGACTGCACCCACGACTGGATTCAATTTCCAGCCTTCAAACAAATATAAAAAATGTTATTATATTTCATTCAAAAACTTACATCCTTGCAAGTTAACTGCAAATCAACTGGGTTGGTGTATTTTTTTATTTTAAAATTTAGAGGATACTATATATATATATATATATACACACACAGTATATATATTGGGTATGCATGAAAATTATTTGAAAAATATACATGAAAAAAATAGATTTATGCCCTTTGATTTTCTGTCCACACAAGGTCATAGTATGAAAACTGCTGACCAGCTACAGGTGAACCTTTTGAAAATGAAGTGGTAATTAATTTTCTCCTATATCAATATTTTCTAGAGCCACAATAATCATTTCAGGTTTTTTTGTCTTCATTCATGGATCACTGCTAGATAATCCATCGCATGTCCTTTAGCATTAAGTTCACAAAAATTTGAAAACTCGCATAAACAGAATTCCTTGAGGCAACATATTCTGATAATTGTCATCCCTGATTATGACCGGGACAGTCTATAGTATTCTGAAGTGCTTTTTAAACCCCAAAGAAAATGACGTTTATCCACTAGAGATTAAGTGTGGAATACATTTCAGTGCATTCAGGAACCATAAAAATTCTTAATCAATGCATGACATCTAAGGTAACTTTCAAATAACCTGTATATAAAATGAACAGAATCCTGTAATTCTCCAAATGTTCTGGATAGAGCTTTTTCTGAAAAAAAAAAAAAAAAAGAATTCTGGCCTTTTAAAACTCTGACTCAAGGAAAGCATGTACAAGAATATTTGGAAATTGAGAAGCTGCCCACATTCCACACCCCAGGATTTAGGGAAGAGCTTCCATAGAATGGTCACGTTTCAGGGTTTGGAGGTGCTGGTTGTTTGGGGTTTAGGTAATCCTGCTAGGGCTGGTATGTCTATGAAGACACCTATTATAAAGAATACCTGAAGATAAGGACAGATCAGGTGTGCCGTCTGTCACAGAAAACCTTGTGTCCTGGGACAGAGGGTCAAACATCAGAGGTTCTTTTTTTAATCAGAAGCCATGCCGAAAGTTGGGATATGAGGGAAGGTATTTAGGAGAGCTCTGAGTTCTCTCCGGAAGGGAGAGGTTCACATCCCATCTTCTGACCTAAGCAAAGAGCCTGTAAGAGTGGCTGAGAGGTGGCCATAGTTGACAGATCCACTAAGGAAGTCAGGCCCAGTATCCGAACAGACAGGCCCCCTGGGTGAACCGAAGAACTTCCTAAGAATGGTTTGTTTCTCAGAACTTGCAGTTCCCTCTTGAATAAGTAGCTCTTAAGTCACAGCCCCACGATGATTTTAGGATGGGGTTTCTCCAAGTGCCATCCTTGAATTACTTAGGAGGCTTCCTAATGGGAAACTCCTGGTTCCATTTTAGATCTGCAAAAAGAGACGTGAAATTCTGAGATGGATTGTCCCAACGGTTTCTGAAACCTTGAATGACACCTTCCTCTCTTATACTGACCCCATCTTGACTTACAGGAATTTCTTTAGTGACATAAAAATAAAAATCATCCTGGATGTTTCAGAAAATGTGTTTTATGAGTGTGGGAAATGGCTTCAATTTGAGCAACTGAAATTCCACTGCTTCCTAAAGAAGAAAATACCCAATTTCTGAGGACATGGGGACCACTAGCCGCATTTCAAGTCATTTGGAATCTAAGAGAAAATAGAGCAAACTGGTTGCAAATCAAGCTCCCGGGCATATTTCACTGTTCTCTTTCTAATCCTTCGCAGAAATCTAGAGTTGGTGAAAGTAATCTATAAGGACCTATATGAAATGAATAACTAAGCTATTCATTTATTGCTCCTCATCCTCTTTCACTTTCCCATTCTATACCCTGCTTATGCCCCTGCCTTTCACAGGTAAGGGGGACAAGACCTTCTTGACACTTCTGAGGCACGGTTCTGTTACCTGCATACATCCTTATTAGCTCCCTTAAATATTTCCTTTTGCACACAAGGCTGGGACACACTATTCATTGAGTGTGGACCCACCAATCAATTTTGATGTCACTCGAAAAGACTGAAGGTTGTACCAACAGTCTTTTATTTCCTCAAAGAAAGAGATTTCTCAGAGGTATCTAAGACCAACTAGAAATTATGCTTCTCTCATCCCCCTTATCTCTCTCATTTTCTTGGGCCGTGAAATCTATTACCCAATCTACCTACCTGCCTACAGATTCTGTTGATCTATCTACCTATCCTTTATGTATGTATGTACATAGCTATCTAATCTCTATCATCTATGTATCAATTTATAACCTATACATCTCCATCATCTCCTTGTCACTCTCACTCTCTCATCTGTTTATCTTCTATCTACCTGTCTATCGACTGCGTGACCAGCTCTTGACAAAGCCAACCTGACGTTAGTGAGGTCTGCAGTGTGTACCCAGGACAGGCTCCTTAGTGCGATGCCCTCCGCTCCTCTAGAGCTACTACCCCCAACTCGATTCCCAGTTTTGTTTCCTGCATGGCTGTTAACACTCTCTGGGTTTATCTTTCCTCTTTCTCTGCTTGTTCTGAATTGCTTTTCTAAACATTCTCCTTCATTAAAATTAATGGCAAAGTGAACAGGATCGCCATCTGATGTGAATTCCCAGCATCTAAAACTGTGTTGAGCAAATAGTCAGCGCTCCATAAATATTTACTTAGTTTTGCTCTAAAGGAACTGATAGAATAGAGAGCTTTTCCTGAAGGACTCACTCCCTTTCAGCTAGGATTCTTTCTCCTTCTGGCCTCCGATGCCCCAGATGGCCTGCTTCCTGACGGACATCTAATAGAGAAGGACTCTGTTCATTGGGCAGCTCTCTTCAAGGAAAAGGATTAAGAGTCCAGCCCTTGAAAATCATCTCTGCTCACACAGAGCTCATGCAGGCTTGTATAAATGTATGCAAATCACATGTAAATGGCCTCTTAGTCTCTGTGACTCCCTCTAGTACCTGGAAAAGACCCTAGGGATAACCTGGCTGGGACAGAGGCTGCACTGTCAGGAAGATGGACACAATGAGCCCAGTTTTAAGTCCCCAGGCAGTCTGTGTACATCCCCAAGCCTTGCAAATTGAGAGATTTTGATCAAGGACATTAAACCAAACAATGAGGCTTACAGCAAGAGAACAGCTGATAAAGCCCACACTCCCGGCCTCCCAAGGCCCCCGCACACCAAGGCAATGGAGCAGAGACCAGAGACATGGGGGTGTCCCTCCACATCACCCACAGGAGCTGCTCAGAGAGAAGCCTCCATGGCGGGGCCTCAAGAGGCTGCATCCAAGTCCGCTCCCCTCCTCAAATGTAGCTTCTCAAAGGCCGCCTGCCAGCCTTCTGTAGAAAAGCACTGGCCAGGATCCCCAGGGTTAAGGGTGGCTCTGTTGGGTGCCAAAAGGCAGGTCTGAATGTCCACACCAAACATCTGCCCGTCTTCTCCAGGGCTTGGCTGGGTGCAGATCAAAGCAACCCATTTAAGAAAGGATCCCTACATGTACCACAGGGATTTCCAAAACTGCATACCAATGGTTTCCAGTGGACTAGACTGAGGGTGCCAGGGACCTGGTAGCTGAAATGGTACACAAGGCATTGCCCCAAATGAAAAGTCAGTTGCACATCAGTTGGTTCACTCAGTATTTTTTTTTTTGCAACGTATATTCATGGTCAGTATTTAGATTTCATCTAAAATGCAGGATTTCTGGCTCTCTTGACACTTCAGTAGAAATGGCCACTTATATTAAGGAACCCCATGGACCAATTTGCTGGAGGTGACTGGGGATCACCCCAATTATACCCCCACTTAGGCAGACTCACCTCTGTTCCCTATTGTGCACCTGGCTTGGAGGTCAAATGCCCACACTCTTTTATTGCTACCTTAGACTGCTTCTCCTTCTAGTAGAGCAACAGTTTACTTCTCCCAGTATGAAAATGAAATCCAGTACAAAAAGAATATTTTTCTCAGACCCTCTCTGTTTGCTTATTCAGTTTACCTTCTACCTCTGTTGACATCTGCATGTTTGATCCTTAAACCAGTACATCTGTCAGGAAATTCAACTTACTATCTATAACAAAAAGGAACAAGATGGCTACTTACTATTGAGATGACTGTGTAAAAATCAGGTTTTCAGGGCAGGTTATATCCCCGGCACCGTGTTGAGTACCTTACGTCCCATGGTAGTCACAGATGCCCCATGGAGTAGGTCCCACTATGTCTACCATGCCCACTTGAGAAAACCGGTGTGCAGAGAGTTTGAACAACTCGATCAGTAGCCAGTGAAAGGCAGAGCTGAATCAAAGTGTATCTCTTTAGATAGTCTTGGATCTTTTCTGCTCGGTTTTCATCCTTCCTAACATCTCTAAGAAATAAAAAAGCTACATCCAACATCCATGCTTCTCCAACATGCAGAAAATCCCTGCAGAAATGGTTCTCGATTGGTTTCGCAGAGCAAACATTTGGTCTGAGGGTTAGTATCCTCAGGAGAAATCAGCAATCCAGAAGTGGCCCAATTCCCCTTTTATGGAGCTTTCTGATGGGTAGTATCCAGAACCCTATGTGTCATTCTACAGCCTTCTCTTATATCCAAGTTCAAATGTCCTGGGAAATGGAATCTATATCCTCCATGACACTATTAACTGTGGTCCTTTATAGCACAGCCTCCAAGCCATGAATCTCCCTGTATTTAGGGTACAGTATTATTTACCACTGGGAGCTTTGCAGCTGCATAAACTTTGTTGGATATATTTTTGAAGGAATGCATGAATGTGATGCTGGCACTGATAATGACATTTCACCATTTGAAGATGACCTCAAAATTTGATGACTCTAGTAATGTATAATTTTGCTGAAGTCTCAGCTTGATGGTTTTTGAGAGTGAATCAGATAGCTAATGAATGAATCTCAATGATCATTTAGTTTTCCCATTCCAAAGTGACTTCAATTGGTCCTGACTCATCTTTTTAATTTTTCCAGCTTTACTCATGTATTGACCACGAAAATATGCATACTTAAGGTGTGCAACTTGTTAGTGTGATAGCCATTTACACTGTAAAATATCCGCCATAGTCAAGCTAATTAGCAAATCCATCATCTCACATAGATAGCACTCTTTTTTTTTTTTTTACAGTGATACTGTCTTCTCTTAACACAGTCACTCTTGTTATGGATCTGAGAGGGTCCCATATATTTTCAGTTACGCTGGTTGCAATTTATGGGAAACTGTATTGGTGGTGATGATACTTGTGAATTGAAGATCGTGAAAGCTTTGAGAACTGTTTTTCTTTGAATACCAAAACTCTCCACGATCTCCTCTCTAGAAGCCGTCTTTATACAATTAGGATTTGCATTTGTTTTTTTAAGTCAGTTCGACTATGACTGTCCATCCACCCTTCACGTACCATACCCAGTCATGTGACAGGGTAAGCCTCTAAGTGCCCCTTGCAAGTATACAGAGGACAGATTCACACAATTTATTCCTGGAAACTCAGAATACACGGCTACCTGGGATGGGATGTGGGATATTTATGGCAACATCTGGCAGGAATATGGGGCTGCGCATTTAGTGAGCTTTTTGTTATCCTAGCTGGTGGCCATCTGAGCGCAGTTCTGTAAGATGACAGGGAGGAAGCGATATACTAACAAACACAGGTATGGCCACAAGATTTTGTTCCTTCATAATAAAAAGAAAAAACTTCCATAATCACTTCATCTTATCTAGCCTCAGTTTTTGCATCTTTAAAATAGGGCTAACTATGTCCTCTTAATAGGACTTCATGTGGGTCCAGTGCATGCATTTAAAATTTTTAAAAGCACATTTTAATTTAATGTCATATGGCCTGTGTTCCAGAAATTTGGCTGTTAATGAATGGGCTTTGAATTATGTCCAAAAATCCCACAGGTTCAGTTTTCAGCCCCTGGGTTGAAATGACATTGATTATAACTATTTCTTTAAAATAAGTATGCATACGTATGGAATAATACTTGGTTCCCCTTGTCTCATTTTCCCACATGAACAGCACACAGGAGCACCTAGGCACATGTATGCAAACACACACACACACGTACCACACACACACACAATTGCTACTTCATAATTAAAGAAAATGCCCAGTAGTCAGGTGGCTGTCACCAGGTAGTAACTCTGGCATGCGGCAGAGCTATCATTTTTACTTGAGTAGAAAGGCTTTGGACATACACATCAGAGGTTTGCTTCGAGTCACACTGGGCATTTGAAGTCTGTTGTGGACATTTTCTATACCATTTAAGGATGTATCTTGGGTTGTGGAAGCTGGCAAAATGAGTCAGCAGAACAAATAATTCTTCTGGTCTCTCAGCATAGAGCCCTACTATACTGAGGGTGACTCTCTGTTTAATGATGAACTCTCTTAAAAATAAGAACAAATTCACTTAGTCAAACTGGTAGCCATTGGCAGATGGAAGAATTAAAACTAAAGCAAAGCTACCAAATGCTAAAACTATTGTTTAAAACAGAAAAATAAAATAGCCTTAACTGTCAATCAATATGGAAGGTTGGAATAAACTCATATATCCATTTTATGGAAAATCACAAAACCAATAAAAAGAATGAATTTGGTCTGTATATACAGTAACACTGAAAGAATTCCATGTTGATTTACAAAACCAATTAAAAATAATATATATACCATGATCGCACTTACAAAAAACGCAGGTACACAATACTGTAGATATATAAATATATCCTCATTACATATATACGCATGAAAATGCAAAATAAAAGTATAGACAATAATCTATAATAGTGGTGTCTTCTGGGGGGGAAGGGAAGGAAACTAAGTTGGTCGTGGTGTTATTCAAAATATATTTTAACCTTTTCTTTCATGTTTCTTTCTTATTTTTCCCTTTCTTAAAAAACAAATCTCCAAGCATCATGTGTCATTACAATGTTAAAGATGGAAAATTCCATACATCTTCCCTTTTTAAAAACCAATAAAACAAAGAAAAAAAAATATTTCAGCCTCACCATTCAACTCAACCATCAGCATTTTGGTCTAATGCGTACCATAACTGAGTTGAAATCATACTATATATGTAACTTTTATTTAAAAATTTTCATTTATTATGAGGTCCTTCATGGTTTTCATCCTACTCATTTTCATGGATATAATATTCCACTGAGTGTACATACTTTAACTTACATTATATTTGTTCTAATTTGGGGGAGAATTAAGTATGTGATTAGCATATTAGAAGCTTGCCCCCTATGTATCTTTAAGAGAGATTTATTCTGAGGACTAAAGAATCAAAATGCTTGAACATTTTTAATTCTTCACATAGAAGTGAGTACTTAGCATGGAGAGTTTTGAGACATCTCGTTTAGTAAGGACAGAACTGCATTGTCCCAGAGGGGCCTGCAGTACACAGCAAGGTCTTCACCTGGCCCGACCTGGAACGAGGCGATTCAGAGGGCAGCAAATAATGCACTCATAGTAGGGAACGCATCATGAGGCCCCCTCTAAGCCACTTCAAAAGCTTAATAGCTCCAGAGAAGACTCAAAGCCAGGACCAAATTCTACAGTCCCACTTCCAGGAATGATTAGTGATCAATGTGAAGATGGTGGTAAAAAAAGAAACAAATGAAACTTCTATTTTCCCTGAACTTACGATAATAACAACAAATAAATTACTCAAGTAATTCTTCAATAAATACTGCATCTCACCCCCAGTGGGAGTTATTCCAGAGAGACTGAAGGAGGGCCATGCACCCTGAACCTGGAAACTAAATTTGCCTTTGTTATGAAAATTATCTTATTGATTCAGGTGGTTCCCTGTAGCAGGTCAGTGGCAAGAACACAGAAGCCATGCTAAGGCAAACGTGACTTGTTACAACAGATGCCCTGGTTAAATTATTTAGTAGATTCAGAGGTAGAGGCGACCTCTTATAAAAGGCCAATCTCCACTTACCGTTTGTATAAGGGTTGACAGTCTTTTTATTTGTCATTACACGAGCTGTAGCATTATTTACCTATGTACATAGAAAACTCAAGTGAGAACATATTCTAGAGCCAGCCCACAGTTCCATTAGTTGCATGCATTATGACTGTGATTATTTATTAAAAACGAAAACAAAACTAAAATGCATTTTAATTTATAAAAGGCAGTAGGTGCATAACAAAATCATACATTTTTATAATTACATTTACTTCATAACCATTTTAACTTACAAATCATTTCAATACAGCAATGTCATATCATTTAAAAGTTTAATAAGGAGACAGTAAAAGCAAATTAAAAGAAACTGCATAATTGAAGATTTAAAAGCATGCGTGTACTCCATGGTAACACAGAAACAATAAATACTTTTTAAACATAAAATAAAGTTCATATGAAGGAACATGCAGTGGAATAGAAGAGGGGAGAGACAAGGTACAAGGGAACATAAATATCAAAAAAGGGACAAACAAGTTTTAGCCGTGTGCAACACCGTAGGACAGAAGAACCATTGGGGAAGCAACATCTAGCATTCAACACTCGGAACAAGAGCCTTTTACATTGCAAGGATTAACGAAATCATTCAAGCTTTAAAGTCACAGCTAACAAAAGGAGAAAAGAGGGTGCATTGTTTAACACAATATGAAGTTAACAATCTGAGTAAGATGTGCACCGATCATATCTCAATCCAGTCAGTGCCTTCCAGGCTAGCTTAGAACGTACACTCAATTACAGGCGTACCAATATCCAAAAAAATAGAGCATCAAGAAAACTTAATACAACAAGTCAAAAAAATTCACGTGGTATATATATATGTATATAGATATATCAGCACTAAATACGTGAAACGGCAGATGGACTTCACCACTTACCATTCACCACCATCGCCAGCATGGATTTGTATACAGTTACCATGGTTACTGAGAGTTTGGTGAGGGGCCTAAGCGTTATCGTCGAGGGGGGAAAATGAAAGGCAAAATATGCAACATCTTACTCCAAAGACTAAAGCATTTGTAACTGGTTTTTTTTTTTTCTTTAAGTTTTAACAAATATGACCCAGTGGCCACGTTGAGGGAGATCCAGTGGTAGAAAGAGCTGATTCTGAGTATTGGAAATTTTAGCATTTATTTCTTGCAGTGAAGTGGAGCCAGATATTGAACAGGAAATCCCGTTTGGTTATTCACTTTATTATCCAAAGAATACAAAGATTCAAATGGGCTTCTTCAGAAAAAAAAAAAATGAAAGGTATAAGTGGACAAAGACCTCTCATTTTTTTTTTTAAACAACTGTTCTTTCAAAAGTGATCTCTTTCACAATTTGGCTTAATTTGCACACCACTGTGGATCCCTCCTCAACCCTGCAGCAGAAAGAAAAGAAAAGAAAAAGAAACGGTTCTATACTCGGTTTTGTTCTGCAGCACTGTCACCACGTTTGAAATCTATTGCACCCTTGATTATAAAACATGAAAACTAAAATAAAACAAACAAACAAAAAAACCTTTCAGATCAACCTTTCTTTTGTCTCATGTTTGCCATCCACCTTTCATCAGAAATAAGAGTAATGTCACAAAGTAAACTTTTTTTTAAAAAAAAAAAGTAAGGCCAGTTTTCCTTTTTATATATAAATATATATATATATAAACAATGACAAGGGAATAGGGTCACATACAAGACACAGTGATGCATCTGAAACGACAAATGAGCGTGAAGCAGACATTTATAAAAAAGATGAAAAGGAAAATATTTTGAACATGCACCTCGATTTTACGGCCCTCTACCACGGTGCCGTGTAATTTCTCCCTCGCCCTGTCCGCATCGGCACTATTTTCGAAAGTTACGAAACCAAATCCCTGCATGCAGGAGGGAGAAGGGAAAACAACATGCAGATTATTATTTCAGTCCACGACCACTGTGTAACGTTCTCTCGCTTTAATCTCTATTTCTCGTCCTGGCTTCAGTTCTGTAACATGCAAATTAGAGAAATTATAAGAGTACTAAGGTGTGCAATAAGTAAGCGACAAATGTGAACAAGATTTTTTGTTTTCTGTCACCAGATTAGCATGTAACCCCTGAGGAAGTCAAAGAATGATACCAAAAATACCTCTCTACATGTCACTACGGAAGAAAATAAATCTAACGGAAAGAAAATGAGATCAAAATAAATTTACAGTGTCTTCACAGAGAATAAAAATGAAATAACAAGGAAAAGAAAAGGGAACCACTTTCTGGACATGCAAATTAAGAATGAAATAAAATAAAACGTGTGCACGAAATTCAACAAGGAATGCCAAAATCTTCTAACATTGCCTACAGAGTCATGCCGTGTGGTTTTAAGAACATCTCTTCTTCATGCAATTTTAGGGTTATTCAGATTTATCAATTCTACAGCCTTTACTTCTCAAAAAATAAAAATTAGAAGCCTAAAAAAAAGGAAAGACCTTTTTTATAATCAATCTTAAACTCTGATTTATAAACAAAATAATCACATGAAATGAATAGAAATAAACATCAATTGATTAATAATGCAAACAGTTCAATTGATCAGTAATGCAAACTTTTTTTATATGAGTACTTTCTCCTCCCCCCAAAAAATAGACATGCTTCTGAATTTCTCAATTTTTCAGACTAGTGTATTAACCAAAAAGGGACATACGTAGACACATTGTAAAGTTCTAAGACATAATGCTGGTATTCATACCAACAGGGAGAAAATAAAAAGCCTCTTTAATAGGATGTTATTTATAATAACACTCTGGGCACTTCCTCTTTTCCTGAGAGATAATAAACAGTCCCTTTACTTCACCACTGACATATTTTGTTTTAATATTTCAGCCTCAAAAACAACCCCCCTAAATATCACATTGTCAAAATCCATCTTTTTTCTTCACTGACACTGTTCCTAAGAAGAGTACAGGAAATATAACACATTATTTTTAAAGCCCCTAAAAACATTTGTACATCTTGTTCAGAAATACACACCAACCTTTTGAAACAATTCCAGTGCAAATTTGCCCAAACTGTTCTGGTTTTCACAGTGTAAACTGGGTGAAATAATGCAACGTGTTGGGACTTCTATTTGCATTGGGTAAACGTTGCATAGGGTAAATGCCGGCTTTATGTTTATCTGGGGAAGTTTGATATTCAGTCTTACTAATAAAACAGACAATTACTACAAATCACAGGTCAGTATAACCAACTAGCATGAAGCTGCAAGCCCTGTCTAGGTCGCTAACGTGATCTGCAAAGCTCAGGATTTACAGAGGTGTTGCCCACGTTAAGTACTCAAACATACTAACTGATTAGTTTTGAAATACCAGGTCTTCAATGGGCAAAAGACAGAATTGGGGGCCATTGCTCTATTTGTTGATTCTCAGTCTTGGCCAGTGGGTCCCCAAATTGGCACATCAGAAGGAACTTCAGAGTATATTAAATGCTTAGATCCCTGAGACCCACCACGTATCTACCAGATCAGAGCCCGAGAGTGGAGCCCAGCAGTTGCATTTCGACGGTCTGTCATATCACGGGCACCATCAACATCAAAAGAAGGTTTTGGCTCATTGCATGAAGTAGAAATATTGTATTGCCAGTTTCTATACAGCAACCTATGGAATGAAGTGGGTTTGTGAAGTGAGTATCTGTGTGACTTGGTTATTTGTATCTTAGATGCAGGGGTACAGCTGAAATCCCACAGCAGTGTTCTTAGCCTCACCTCTACGCCTAACTCCTTGGATGCACAGCCATTTAATAGGGAATACCAGGACTCTGGCCAGGAAAGAGAATCCATAATCCAAGTCTTATCGGTGGAGGGCCCGGGAGCATCACTGGGTCTATGCGTACCAGCAGTCACTGTTACCGGGGCACTGAGAAGAACACGCCCAGGTGAAACAGGGCATTCAACCCACTTGTCAAACATTATCCCGAAGAACCAAGTCATCGTGATTTCAGTCCGAACCCAAGGCCAACCGTACGGGCCTGAAATCAGCAGTGTGTAAGTCAGGGAGAGATGAAGGTGGAGAGAGAAATACATCCTAAACCCCAAGAAAAGTTCATCAAGTACAAGGGAAGGACTCCATCTGGCTCTCAAGGCCTTACTGTGCTTTGAAGTGAAGATAATACACAGATTCTCTTCATGACTATGCTTACTGTTAATTATTTTCTGCTAAACTTCTCTCTCTCTCTCTCTCTCTTTTTCTTTCTTTTCTTTTCTTTTTTTTTTGAGATGCTCTGCATGTCCCATTTCCAGCTGCTGAGATGACTGACTGAGATCTGAGAAAGTTGGGTTCCAAAGAACTTGCTCTCGACACAGTTCCCCACATACCAAAGGGACTTTCCTACCTTTCCAGCGGACAGTCCCATCTCCCACCAAGACAAGAACTGAATGGCCTCTCTGGTGGCTCAGACATTGCCAGGATGCTCAGAGGGCAACTAGGTCATAGCCAATGACTGTGTGGCCATTTTTAGGTAACCCCCGTCTATCAAGCACAGGTCTGGCAACTATGAGGACAGGTGCCGAGGTTCTTTGAACCTGCTTCAAGGCCAGAGGTCTATCTCAAAGAAACCTCAGCGTATGGTTCTTAACAATATTCTGAATATTTTTTATCTCAGCCTTTAAAAGGGGCCCACTCTGGTCTTGGCCTGGAGCACGTACAAATCGAGTGTGGTGCCCGTGGGTAACCCTTAAAGATGAAGGGTGCACGGGGGCTGCAGAAGGGAAGCACATGCCACGGCCTGCTGGATGACAGACACTGCTTTCAGGGTTTACCTCTACATGGGGTGGAGCACAGAAGGCACCAGGCTGCTGGGGAAAAGACCGCGCCATGTGCCGCCCTAGGATGGGAAGGCACATACCGACAACTCCAAGAGGGACTGCTGCACAAGGTGACTTGCTTATTTTAAACTCTTCTCGTGAATCATGAATTCTAACCCTCTTGCATCCCAGTTGTTTTTTTGTTTTGTTTTGTTTTCATGGTGTTTGTTTAAGTGATGGCTCCCTTTTCTGTATGGATACAAATGCAACATTTTATATCTTAACTAAAGGCTCTGGTACACCCAGGATGGAGGACAGCACGGTTTTTTCATTTCTCGTGAAAATACAATTCGTCTCGCTTCAGGGGCAGAGAACTCCTGTCTATCAGAGGGGAGCTGCTGATAAAAGTCTACAGGTTCATTTTTCTGAGGGACTAAGCACCTCACATCTCACAGCTCACTAACTACCCTGGCGCCCTCAGCACCTCTCCCTGGGAGACCATCAGCCCCGCCTTTCCCTGGGAAATTCTTACTCATCTCTCCCTCAGCGTCTTCCCAAGAGCCTTCCCACCTCCCAACAGTACTGCTCAGCCTGCCCGGGTTCTTGGCAGCCTCCCCTTGGCCACAGAATGCAGCGTGCTGCAGGGCTGCTGCTGGCTTCCCCAGTCTCCCCTCCTGCTATTGGGGGACATCCCAGGGCAGGAAGTACTTCTGTTTTGCTCACAGTTGACTTCACCTGTCTTGTACCTAGAATGGGGCTGATTCTTCAAGATGTCTCTTGAATCCACGACCAGGCTGGACATTTCCTAGGTATCTTAAACAATAGCTGTTATCTAGTTGCATCCCCCAAAAAAACATTTCAGAGCTGAACAATGGTTTTTAAATCTCCTATAAGGAAACATGAATGGGTGGTGCTTTCACCCCTAAATGTTATCTAAGTGTCATTTTCGAAGGCTCGCATATCTTTGGAAAATGCGGCTTCCTTGTGTACTTGGTCTCCACATATACAAGGACCACTGACGGTATGCATTCTGAGGTTTAGACAGACACTGCCTGTGTAGGCATAGGTGCCGTGCACATGCACACACTAAACACCCCCAGAACACACAGCCTAAGTGCTCACATAGCCTTGAGGGAGCTGCCTTGGGGTCTGTCACCAAAGAGAATGGCCAGAAGGTGAGCTTCGAGCTCTTATGATCCCACCCATCTCCTGGCTGTTTCTCCAGCACCAAATGATGAAAATGAGCTCACAATGAGGGTTCAGGTTGCTCAACTGTGTAAATGGACATGTTTCCTTAAATAAAGTCCTTTCCTGTAAAGGATAAAGTCAAATATGAAAAATAGCCTTGTGTGAGCCGTCGCCCCCATGTAGCCATCCCCAAATGGACTGTCGCGAGGACGCCCCCGCCGTACCTAAGCAGTCAGTTCCAGCACCTGCAAGTCCGGTCCGTGCGGAGGGAGCGTGCCCACTGAGAGAGGCTATTTTTGATGTTTCCTAACAAAAAAAAATGCTGCACCAAGTCAGACTCGGGATGCGGCCAAGTTAAACGGTCTTCCTCCTGGAGCCCCAGAGACTGGTTAACCATAGGAATGATGAGAAAAGCCCTAAAAATAGCACCGCCATTACACTTTCAATATAGCAGACGATATTCTTCTAATGTCCCAAACATCTCTCAGAATGAATTATGGTAGCTTTCTCCAACTGGCAAAAGTTAGAAAAACAAAATATAAATTCGATGCACATTTAAAAAAAAACCTTTAGAAGCCGTAGTGATACAGACTCAGGGTTAGAAGGAGGCTGGCTAATCTCCCAGGTCTTCTCCGGTTTTGCCAGGAGTGCATCAGGCCTGGGTGTGGGGGATCTGGCTGGGCACGTCTTTCTCTCGGCGTGGTCTGCTCGGCGGGAGCAGAGGTCATCCCTGTCCTGGTCTCCACAGAGGACACAGAACAAGAGCCAGCTTACTGTCCCCCCTGCCTAGAGGTCAAACTCCCGACATATCACAAGAAGGACCATTTAACACCTGAAGTTATCGAAGGATGGCAGGGTCTCTGAACTCGCAGAACCAGAGACTATAAGGGATTGATTTCATTTTTACTCATCTGGGGAATCACAGAATCATTTTGGCTGTGCAGAAGAGAATACTGGAATTTTCTTCCTTCAAATCAAGCAGCATCGCCCTATTCAGTTAATACTAAGTCTCCTGTGCAGGGAGAGGGTACATACAGTCCAAGAAATAGTACATTTCTATGCCTGCTTCGTGGGGAGTTGCTGCCTGCTGTGCCCCAGAGAGCTGACACTTGCCTTAGAGAAAAACTCTCGTCTCAGTAACCCTGCTGGGCACAGACCTGTCCCAAATTGTCTGTGTTCAGGAAAGTTAATGGGGCTCAAATCGGCATCTCTGTGTACCCAGGAAGCCATTTCTCTCAATGTCCACTTTCACTGTCTGAGGGTGAGGGAGAAGGAAGTTTCAGATTCCTGACGGCCACGGGAGTGAGGCTCTGAACACAGGGCCACTCTTGGAAGCGGCCACTTGCTGGCTGCTGAGGTCCACGTCTGAGTCCCTTTACAGCCTCCCACCCTGGGATCCCTCAGCATCCACAGCTATGCCAAATGCACTGTTTACCTCGAGGGAGAGTCTGTGAGTTTTCTGCGGGTGCAGGCTGAAGGAGCCGTCAGCACCCACAGCATGCAAAAAAGGGGGGTATTCTGGATACAGAAGCACTGGCATTTGTCTTCCACAGGAAGACACAGTGTTTGGAACTTTGATGACAGGCCTGGAAGGGTTCTTAAGACAGAGATTGCTGGGCCCTGATTTCAGAGTATCTGGTTCAACACATCTGGCTGGAGCCTGAGCACCTGTGCTTCTCGTACGTTCCCAGGTAATGACCACTTTTATAGAGGATGTTTGAAAGGGTTTGGCCTTCCTCCCTGCCCCCTGACAAAATACTTCCATTTTTTGAAGGTGTTGGCACCCTTCCACCTCACCCCTGATTTTTACTAGCACTGTTAGCTCTACAAAAACCTACTTCAAAATTGGTTTCCTAGGAAAAAAAAAATTTTTAATGATGCCAAATTACCAAATGTGGATTAGTAAACATACTGATGAATAAAATTGTATTCAAAAGGTTGGTGTATATGAAATGTTTCTCCCTTACAACCCAGGAAAATAACTGCACTTTATTAATACAGAATAATCACATATTTACCTGCTCATGAGACTATCAACTCACTTTTTAATATAAAGAACATAATTATCACTGCAAAACAAAAATGTAGCAACATTATTTTTTTAAGCATGGATAATTTTCCTCTGGAAACTTGATATATAGATAGATAGGTATGAAACTGCAATTTTAAATTATCCCCTTATACATTTTAAAGAGAACCCAATATATTTCCCACCATTTTGGAAACTGAAATAGTCTCTAAAGGAATTCCCCCTGGAAGGGTATTTTCACAACGTGCTGATTAAAACAGTGCAGTTGTTTCCCATTATTCATTAAAAAAAATTAAAAATAATCTAAACAATTCGAAAGTGAATGAAGTTGCTTACCTTTGAGCCTCGCTCATTAAAAATAATTTCAACATCTAAGATTTTACCAAATTGCTGAAAAGAAACAGAAATATTTTATAAGCAAGACGAGAAATGGAATAAGTCGTATTAAACACCACACTGGTCACTGTACCCCCAGTCAGCATATCTCTTCTCTCTTAATATCAAGGATATACATTTTATGTTCTTCTATCATTAGAGATATGCTTGAACCAAGAGAAAATACAACCCCACATATTATTTCCATTTTACTGCCTACCCATCAAGTGCAATATCATAGTAGGGGCCTGATACTTCATATGGAGTCAAGAGGCTAATTCTATTTTCCTTTCTTTATGTGAGCATGATTGCTTTCCCAGGCACGGAGCAGCAGAGATTAAAAATGGCTAGTGTGCATGCTGACCCCCCTATGCTACTCCACTAGCCCTGGAGAAACACCCTTGATAATGTGAGATTCTGGTAGTAAAATGTCCCAGCAGAATACAGTGGTGAGGAATTTGGCCCCCAGCTCCCATAAGGGCTAGCGACAGCCGGCCCACAGAACAGGAGTAAAACGAAGGCAAACAAGCATGATCCGCCATACAGGCACCCGTCATCATAAGACACCAGCACAGTGGTGACTTGTCACAGGCCGAAATGTGCTTCTCTTGAGAGAAGTCTCCCTGTGGTTCAGCAAACAGATTTCAGATGATTAGCAGGAAAAGACTGTATAAAAAGTGGAAGCAACTAGACCTATTCTCATCTAGATGCACACTGTCAGACTACAAATCCATTTGGCAGTTGGATAAAATGCAGATGTCGTGTATTAAATTGAAGTTTCGGAATTTTCAGGTTAATGATACTCCATGCCATCGTGGAGACATACTTACGCTTAAGAAAACATGCTCTCTAAAATCCAAATTCAACGGTTGTACCTTGTAATTTTGTATTTGCTAAATCTGATGGTCCTAGTGAGGGATGTACATCAAGCAATTTTTGATTCACACTTAAAAAAAAAGAGAACATAGGCCCTGAAACCAGAAGCACTGAATACTCTAGAGCCCTTTTCCTGACATCGGAACCCTCTCAGTCCCCTTAGACGGCAGGAAATAGAGTGGGCATTCTTTGAGTGTGGTCTGCTCCACACGAAGGAAGGTGCGAGAGGGGGACATCAGAGTATGTGATGTGGCCCAGGGACAAATAAGATGAAAATTTTACCCTGTGTAGAATGAGAGCAAATGCTTGCTTTCATGATTTAAAAAGAAAATGGAACAACATAAAGTATTATTTCCATTCTTTTTTTTTCCAGTTTTCCTATCAGTCTGTTTGCTTTTGCAGCCTAGATTAGAATTGCATCCTTTATAGCCTAGGAGATTCTGTACTCTGTCTCTCTTCCCTGGGTGGACAGCTTTAAGCAGCCTCTTTGTAGCAGAGGACAGCATAGTTGGGAAGATGGCAGAAAATGAGCAATTAGAAAGCAGAGGAATGGGGGCAGCATGCTTCAGTCGTAGAGCACCGGCAGACCCCGAGAGTGAATGGCAGGAAGGTCCTAGTAAGAGTCAAGAGAAAAAGTATGTGGAACATAGAGGCTCTCCTCTGGAGCAGACAAATCTACCTTCCTTGGAAAGGCAGAAGCGAAAACACGCATACTCCACTTGCATATAAATAGCTCAAAACCTGAAAATGAAAGTAGTTCTGACCATGAGAAAAAGAAACCCGAAGCTTATGTCATCCTCGGTCACACACGTGCAGCCATCCCTCGGGCTATGCACCCGGTCAGGGCAGTGCAGGCTGGAAGTGTTCTTGTCGAGCAGACGTGCTGCTCCACTTCGAAGAAAGAGATGGAGAAGAGAAGACTCCGCTAGGGTAGGAGCGCAAAGGACCACACTGCTAGGGCATGCGGTGGGAACCTAGGAGACACGGAGCTAGCCCTGCACTTCACGGACACTCAGATATTCTTTTGGTCAAGAGACTATCATCCTTCTACAGGACATTTCCATTGACCTAGATTTGGGTGGAGAAAAATCATTAAAAATAGAAGAAGAAAACTTTCAGATTTTGGTAATGAAAGGCTTGCTGGATTTCCCAGGAAACCTTCCTCCAGCTTTGACAACTCCTCAGAAGCAGTAATTTTGATAAAACCTCCTTAGAATATTCAGCCCACAGACATAGGTATCATATTTATTTCTGGCATAAAAGCCTGAAAACACACATATGTATGGGTAGAGAAGCTTGGAAAGGACTTCTTCCAAAACCATGAAGAAATGTCATCTATGGAAAATTCTCTAGGCAGGCAACACAAAAACATTTCCTTTAAAATAAGATCTGGATGAGACAGAACCAATCAAGAAGTAATCCCAGCATGTGTCATTCCCTAAATGAAACAATGACACCATATGCCCCCAAAATGGTCTCAAACATTTGCCTCTCTGGCAGCTCGCATTGGGCTGCCGATCCTCAAAGCCAGTGAAACAAGCTGTAAAAAGGATGCTGATATAAGCCCCATTCCTCAGACAGTTGTGTACTATATTTATAGTATCAACAGTTTAATTGGGAAGTTTGGTGCTAATGATGTAAACACAGCTGGCACGTTTTCAATTTAAATAGACACGACTCATTCACAGACACAACTAGCATTTGTTTGCTCAACACCAGTGTTCAGCCGCATTCAAACAATGTCTCAGAATCCACGCAAGGGGTCTCAATAGCTGGATCAAGCACAAAATCCAGAAGCTTAAAGGAATGCGCTTGGGCAAACATGTACTGGGCATCTTTAGACACTCTCAGATCAGATAATATTCTTCTGAAAACCTGTGAAAGGTGTTCCGTGGACACAGCATCAAACATGCAAGCAAAGGTCACCTCAGAGAGTGCACCTAGAGGCTGAGAAAGGGTAGTATCTCAGTTCTCTGAGGGGCTGGTTTCACGTTGAGAATGCAGAAAGAGGACGCACATGCCACGGTCCCCAAAAATGGCTTCATTACTTATCATGGGAGGTAGGACTTTACATTAACATTGAAGATGCAGGCATCTTTATTACCCTATTTTTATTCCTAAAAAGGTGTCATGAAAGATGCTCTCTGGTGTTCTCAAAGTTATCTGATCTGTTTTCAGTGACAATGAAGAGAGACTTCAGTACATCAGATTCGTGCCCAGAGGGACTGTATTTTGATAACAAAAGTAAGACTGTCATGTCAACAGGCATATTGTGCAAATTGGAAACCTCTACTCACAGAGAAGCTGTTTCTGCAAACAATTCTATGATACGAAGTGTTGTATCAGTGGTCTGGATATATTATAACCATGTCTTTCACCCCAAACCCAGATACTAAGTTACATTAAGCATTCTATTCAGCAGCAAGCCATTGTAACTAATTTGGTGGACTTACATATATTCCTTTCATGAGACCATCAAGAATTCAAACATAAAGGAAATGTGCTTATGCTTGATCCCTGAAATAAAGAGTAACTCAAGAAGAAAGTGGCCATGCCAGGGCCCTACATTCCCTTCCACAAAACTTCCAGAACCAATATCCCTGATCATATACTAGATCCATTTCACTCCCACCCCAGCCAGTGTTTTAAAGACTCTGGCTTCTGCTTCGGAGACCGTGTCCAGGAAACTTCTTGACCAAGGAATGTTTCATCTTAAAAAAGAAAAAAGGAAATCTATGATGAGCTACAAGATTTAATGCCAAACAGTAGAACAAGTACTTCCAAAGAGTGTAATGAATACAAAGTACAGAAGTGGGTGATGAGAGAAAGACAAGCAGGATCGCACCCAGAAGGCAATGAAGCCACAAACCAAAAACGAAAAGTGAAGCCCTTGAGGAAACCACTGGGCCAGCAGAGGTTGCAGACTTCATGGTGGAATTATAATGGTTACAGAGGTTGCTATGAACATGTCCAGGTTTTAGGCAATTTGAGGAAAGAGGTTTTTTTTTTTTTGTCTTGTTGTGTTTTTTATTTGAAATTCCCTTGGTTGTATTTAATAAAGGGACAAAGAAGAAAAGCACAACCATCTTGGGGATTTTTCTCTGTAACTTGCCCTCATCCCAGCTCCTGACAACGTGAAGGGACAGAAGAATTAGCAGTGAACGGCGGGAAGATGGCTCATGTCTAAATGACTTGGAAAGAGGAAAACGTACTCGATTCTCTCAGCTGGAGGGTGGGGAGCCAGTCAGAATGTTTACAGAGACCTTTCAATGGGATTTATGCCACTAAACACATCACATAACCAGAATGGGTGTGCCCACCCCAATGCTTGGCTAAGGAGAACAGATTTTAGTACTGAAATTCCATTTCTTCAGGATGGCATCTGTCAACCAAGAAGGCCTCAGTGTTCTTACAGAGGCCAGGAATCCATCCATGTCCCCCAATTGTTAGAGATGGAACTCTTGAAAAATGCTTGCATACTTTTAAAAATGGACACAAATGCTGTTTGTGAAAAACAAAATTAATTTCAATATTTCTAAATGTATGCTGCATGTTCTTAATAGATACTAAGCATATCTATCATCTTGTCAGTTGCTTGAAAATTTTGACTGTTACAAAATTGGCTCTGAAACCAGTCGATGTTAATCAAGGTTTGACAGCTGGTAGTACACTGAATGGTTTGGCAGGCTTTGCTCTGCCAAAGCCCCACCCCTATGAGAAGACAGGGACGCAAGCAGAAGCCTTCTTTGGGAGTTCTGGGTGTGAGATATTTTGAATACCTCTCTGACTTAGCAGTCAAGCACTCCAGTAACATTCAAGGCAACCAAGACAATGAGGGAGGGAAACCGGGGTGTGTTACAGTGAGGGGCACTAAGAGCAGCAGGCTGGTCATTAAGAGGACCAAATTCAAAGCCAGTATTCCAGTGGCACTTGCATGGTAAAGATGGACTAAAGGGCAAGACATGTTCCTAACCCGACGTGGCAAAAGGAATCTAATTCCTCCGGCTGCCCCCGTGCAAACCTGGTGTCACTGCTTTACACACACTTAACCTCGACTCTAACTTTGAATGCTCTGCGCTTTTCAAAGTCATCATTGACCTGAGAGTGCCCGAGGGCATCTCTGCTCTGCAAGAGTTAGAGGACTCAACTCAAGGTTATTACCAAATGAGAGAGATAGAAGTGCGGAAGCTGACCTTTTCCTCGGAAATGTCAGGATTCAAGCCTGGGTATCTTAAATATTAGGACGCTTGTTCTGTCTCTGCGTCAGATGCAAACTTGATAAACATCATGCAGGTCAAGGACATCAAAGGTGCACACCGACCCCACAATCCCAGCGTGATGAACCAGAGCCTCCCCTTTCCCATGGGGACTGACAGAGGCTCTGCCCAGAGCTCGGCATTGAAGTTGGTTATCCTCTTAATCCTTTCGGAATATTTGCAACCATCCATAAACTCTCAGAAGAAAAATCTCCAAGCAACCAACCTTTACTCGAAGTCACATGTGAAGAATGTGGTTCTGTTCATTGAATTCACAGACCCTTCCCATCAGTGCTGAGATGTCACAGACAAACAGACTGCAAGTATTTTGCAAAAATGAATGATATCCAAGCCCTGTCATAGCGCTGTCCTTTGGTGGAACTGACCCCAAAGAAATGGCTAATTCATTCCTTCTCTAGGTGAAGAGTGCGGGGTACCATCCAGGAAAAAGAATCAGGGTCATGATGTCTCATGAGGAAGTAACCCTATCAGTTAGTTGTGGCTTCTGCTCTGTTCTGCATTTCACGGTGGCACCCAGGCGAGGCTGTCACGGTAAGAAACTGAATTCTCACCACTGATTCCAGGACAATGTATAGTGGGGGATGCAGGTCAAACCTGGAAATCTCCATGGCTTTTTTTTTAACGAAGCTTTGTGCAGGACTAAGTAGTCTCAACAGCTGCACCTGAAATCTAAATGCACAGTGCTTGGGAAAGACTCAGGGATGCAGAAATATGCCACAGTGATTTGGCAACTGCTCAGAAAGAACCGAGAGGACCCGTTATGCTTATTTTAGCCATGACCTGGGGGCCCAGGCCACGTGATGCAGATCACCAACGCGCTTGTTGCAACGGTGTGTGATCTGGGAGTTCATTTTCCATTTGGCCTTCAGGTTGCTAATGAGAAGACCATGGGCCAAAGTGGGAACGCTGGTGAGCATGTGCAAAGAAACTTACACTAAAATCATAAAGAGGTCTTAGCCACAGTATGCCCACCGATTAGGCTGTAAAATGCCTCCCCCCTCCCCCACCCATGTGGACATCTCACCTTTGTGTCGTAAATACCAGGAACTTACTTGGGGAGGGGAGGGCTCCTGGGGCCCAAAGCCGGCACTGCCCAGGAGGAAAGCGGTACTTACGCCAAACATTTGTCGGAGGTCGGGATCCCGGAACCTGAAAGGGATGTTGGAGACGTGTAGCCGCTTGGGCTGGGACTTGTTTTCCGTGTTTTCAGAAGGTTGTGTCTGGGGCTGACCATCCGTCGGCGCCGCGTCATCTGTCTGCTAAAAGAACAAGAGCGAAGGGTTTCTGAGCGGCCCACACGCTCTTTCCAAAGTGCTTCTGCTTCCCCAGAATGGTAGGGAAATGCCAGAACAAAGGAGTCACGGATCGGAAATAACTGCTGGGTCACTCATGCAGTCATTCAACAAGTACTTACTGACCCTCCACCGAGTGCCCCCCATGGATCTGGGATCCAGCAGTGAGTCAAGCAGAGAAAGGGGCCTCCCTGCCTTCTTGGGGCAAAATTCTTAAGAGGGGGCAACAGACAAAAACCTCATTAATAAAAAAACAGAGAGTTGGCAGAAGGAGAAAAATAAAACAAAAGGAGGGACTAGTTGTGGCTGGGGTGGGGTGGGAAGTTGTAACAGGCAATCAGAGAAAACCTCTTTGAGAAAGGGTACAGTGCCCATTTAAGGTAGGAGAGGGTACATCCCTTCGTCAAAGCAGCTCAAAATCTCAAGAGAGACCTCTGTAACTGTTGGGGCTGTGCAAATAAAATATTAGTAAATGTAGTAAAACGCTTGAAAAGGCCGTTTGGTATTCTGCGGGCCAAGTAACCATCTGATTGACTTGAATCTTGTTTTTAAGGTTTTAGCCTCTTGTTTCTTGATTGTGGAGACCTGAGCCCTCCATTACAGTGGATCTCACATTGGCTATTTAAATTTAAACGAACCAAAATGTAATAAAATGTAACAGTCAGTTCCTCTTCTGCACACATTTTCAAGTGCTTAGTAGCCACATGTGGCTAGACACTATGGACACGGCACAGCTCCATCACTGCCGAACGTTCAGGCTGTGTGGGTGTAGGCAATGTTCCACGATTAGCATGAACTCATTACTCTGCCTTCCATTCCCCAACCCCCAACAAAATAAAAGCCTGGATAACATGATATTATATTGATACCCATAGCTAGGCAGGAACTAGGAAACAAGTAATAGTAACATTTGCTTTGATTATAGCCATCCCCATACTCCCAGTTCTAGAGGTTTAACATGTCAGAGATGCTCCGTTTCTAAAAGCTTTCTCTGCAATTAGCACCTGCTGCCTCTAGGTGGCAGTAGATGACACCCACATCGGATAATCAGCTTCTCCGAAAGGGTGATGGGAAACCTACGTGAGAGCCCATCAAATGTATGGGCAACGGCTCATCCTCACCTACTTAGATGCAATTTAGTGTAACTGGGGCAAAACCATCCATGCAGGCATCCAGACGTAAAATAATAAAGATGTAGAAGAGGGAACAACCTCACAGTGACATGTGTAAAATGCATACTACATGTAACACGTATTACATAACATAATGTTAACATATATAACAATATATAATTTTATATAGATATATGTATGCTTATGTAAAATTATATTTATTCTATATTATGTATTATGTAGTACATATATATATAAAGCTAAAATAACACGAGCATAATTGGCAACTTTCTGATCACTTTTTGTATTGATTGGCAGGTTTCATTGCATTCTCCTCCCTAATTTGCCCTGAACTGCATTTTGAACCCAAGACCTCCCAGTGGCTGGCACACTCCTCTTCCAAACTGGTTGGTACCAAAAGCCCCACCAGATGACTTCTTCAACTTTTAGGTGCAGTGTCATGAGGACAGCAACAGTGCGCGCGGCCATTCTGCTTGTGCTGTGGAGTGAATACGGAGGAGGATGGCGACAGCTGTCTAACCTGAAAAATGAGTGATAATAAGAGTGCTCACCCGTAAGGCCCTGGGATGACTGAATGCAATAACAGGCAAACTTGGCAGAGTTGTTGGCACCTGGCATACAGTCAATAAATGGAAGGTGAGGGATTTTTTTAGAGAGATGGTATTTTTTTTTTAAGTGTCAAATATGAGGAGCAAAAAGTCTCTCTTAGAAAACATTAAGGAAAGGTTCTCATTTGCTTATTAAATTCATCTTTCCTGAGCAGCTACTATATATTGGACACAGGTTTGTCCTCCAAATCACATGCAGTTCCCAGTCGAGCGGAAGAGAAAGAGGTACAAAAAGACAAGTGTGATACAGGATATTAAGTGCTGGGATTATGAGAGTGAATCACAGAGGGCAGAGTAAGCTTAAGTCTGGGACACACCCCATAGCTGGAGCTTCTGCAAGACTTGCCAGTTCTGGGGTTAAACTTCCGGTGGGAGATGCCTAAGAGAACAGGGGAAGGAGGCTGTTCCCGCAGAGGGCCAAGCGCATGGAAAAATGCAGAGAGGGGAAATTGTGCTCTGGATTCTGAGGAGTGTGCGCAGACCTGCCTGCAGCTGGTTCCTGGGGCAGGGATAAGGCAAGGACAGGAGCCCATTGCAGAGGCAGGCAGGGGCTGGATCACAAAGGGGCCTGTGCGCAGAACAAGACTATCAGTTTCACACTAAAGCAATGAGAAGCCATTTAAGGACACAGCAGGGGTGTGGCATGACCAGGACATGATACAAAGGCTGAGCCACTGCAGACAAATGATAGATGCCAGATTAATTAATGGCTGGCTGACACCCTGGCTGAATGGGTGAATGAATTATGAGTGTATGAAAAAAACTAACAAATAAGGACTGAATGACTAACTTTGCTACTTTCAAATGGTAGGCAAAGAACAAGATTATAACACTGAGACCCGAGCAGAGCAGGAACTGTGTTTTCTCAGCTGGTAATAGGAGGTTTGGTTATGAGTCCGTGAGCTGGAAATGGCCTTGAATCATGGGGTCGTCCTTTTTCAGAGCGCTCCGTGGTCTCGGTACTCTGACACAAGACTGAGTTTGCAGGGGCAGCAGCCAGGACCCAAGACTCCAGGCCACCTGTTCCCTCCTGGGAGAAGTTGCTGTTCAAATGCAAATTTAAACAAGCATCCTTCTCAGTCCCAAGAAGGAAACTTAGATTTGGACTTGAGCATTAACTGCTGGATGTTTCAGCTTAATAAACCTAATTAGGAATCACAGAGATTATGATTAAACATATTAAATGATTAATAGCATTACGCCGCTCATGTGAAAATTAAAATGAATCATCTTTAGTCAAACAGGACTTTGGAGGAATCTTTGCGTTGTTTCCTTTGATAAAAACATACAACGCTCAATTAATCATTTTGCTGCACGCGCCTATATACAAATGCTCATAAATTGTTAAGCTGCAATACCTGTGTGTTAAAAGGAATTTTTAAAGATAACGAGTTCAGTAAGTAATAAACCAAAAATGTTTCAGACATCGTGGGAGAATGGAAACGGAAAGGACGGGGAGAAATGTCAGGATACAGAGGTTGAGAAAGAAAAATGGAAAAAATGAAATCTTGCAGGCTGAGCACGCATGTGTATACAGCATGATGTCACGCAACGGGTGAGAGTGTAGTGTGGACCCAGCGCAACAGGCGATGAACAGAACGGCTACTACGAAGCCTCAGCCAAGTATGGTGGGGGTTACACTGATGGGAGAGACCCTCACCCACTCTTGTGTTGAGCTTATTGGGGTGTGCATTTTCTCTCTGACTTTTTCTGGGAACTGTCAGGGAAGCCCTCCATATTCAGAAGAAGCCTGTGGGTCATGCCCTTGTGACAGTCTCCTAAAATAACCCAAACCTGGGAGGCTTCAAGCAACAGAAATTCCCCCACTGTCGTGGGGGCCAGAAATTCCCCAGGAAGGTGCTGCTGTCAGGGCCACACTCCCTCGGGAGGCCCTCTGGGGATCCTTTTTCCCCTCTTTAGCTTCTGGTGGCCTCTTAGCTTGCAGCTGCATTTCTCCAATCTCTGTCTCGATATGCACTTGGCCTACATCCCTAAGTGCATCCGAGGCATCGGCATCTCCCTCTGCCTTTTTCTTCTTATGAGGACATTAGTCCTTGGATTCGGAGCTCACCCTAAATCCAGGATGACCTTGTTTGGGGATCTTTAACTTAATGACATCAGCAAAGACCATTTTTCCAAGTAAGGTCACATTCGCAGGTTTATGAAGGTCAGGATGTGGACACAATTCTGGAAGGGCATGGTTCCACCCACTGCAATGTCCTACTAACCAAACAAGCAAACCACAAGTCCATGTAGAATGAGTCACTGTATCAAGGCATATCCACATGTATCCAGGAGTGCATGAACTTTCTACCCCTCCAGGCAGCCTGGGGATCGCAAAGGGCTGGTCTCAAACCAGGTCAGAGAGAAGCGGGAATGTCCCTGCCAGACCTGCCCCAGGCTCCCATCAGTCACACTGGTCACTTTGATGAGTTCCTTAAATAGAGAGAAGATTTCAGTTTTTCCTTCACCAGCCTGGGCTCGGTACCACCTTTCTGCCCCTGCCCCTGGATGCGAGGACGCCCTTTAGCAGGGCTGAGAAACACTCCCCCAGCCTCGTGAAAGGTGCCCAACACTCCAAGGACAGGGGCCTGTCTGTGGGCTCCCAAGCCCAGCACTGTACATCACACGGAGGCATAAGTGATCACAGTGTCCCTGAGAAGTTCAGGGAAGCTCATGGCAAAATCACAGAGCGAAATTTCTAACGACAAAAATAAAATAATGTGAACAAGCTAAGGCACTTGCTAATGGAATGAAACATCTAGAATGTACATTCCCGGAAGGCAGGCACTCCCTGGCTTGTAGTTACCGTCCTCACGGCTGCTGCACGTCCAGGCTTAGTGGAAATGAACAGCTGGAGGAGGAACTCTGAATGTGCCTGTGTCTAGTATTTTTTAAGTCACTTTGGCTCCAAAGTGGAACCCAGCTGAACTGGAAATGAACCTCATCACACTATCTGGGAAGGCAGAAGGTGGGATATAAAAACCAAGCGGACTAATGTGGGTATACTTGCTGAACTATGGGAATACATTAAGAAAATGAAGGATGTCGGAGGCGTAAGTAAGAGGACCAGGCACCTTCCTCCTCGGGACCGTCCAGGCCGGCCCTGTGCCCTGGTCCACGGGAAGCAGCACACTCCGGCCCCAGGCCCCTTACTTCCTGACTCTCCTCCCTTCTTACTCACCAGCCTCTTTGCTTTTCCTTTGACATGCTCAGCACGTTCCCTCCTGAGTCTATGCTCCTGTCATTCCCTTTGCCTAGAAAATTCTCTCCCCTCGGGGCTTGACCCCTTTCGCCAGTCAGATTTCTGTCCAGACACCACCGATCAGAGAAGTCTTCACTGGCCCCAGTACCTAAAACATCCGCCTCTCCTCTCACTTGCCCACTGGTTTATTTCATAGCCCGTGTCACATCTTGTCTTTGTAGTATACGCTTCTGTTAATTCCTGTAGCATCTGTCTTCTCCACCAGAATGCAAAGTCCTTGGGAGTAGAGACTGTGGAACTTCCACTCACTGTTTCGTCCCTACCTCTAGGGCAGAGTTTCTCAACAACAGAAATGTTGACATGCGGGGCCGGTTACTTCTTTGGTGAGAGGCCGTCCTGTGCAAGGTAAGATGCTCAGCAGAACTTGGGTCTCCACCCCAGACAGGACAGCAGCCTAGCCCTGAGTTGGGATGACCAAAAACATCTTCTGGGCTTCAAATGACCTCTGACGGGGGGGGAGGGGGGGGGGAGGGTCCAAACTGAACCAACTGAAACCACTGACCTACAGCACATAGTAGGTTCTCAGCAAATATCTGCCATAAATGAACAGGTGGTTTGCAATAAGCAAGCTGCACAAATGCTAACTTAGGGTCTCTCTGGGCCTTCGTCTGCATGTGCATAAAATTATAAATACATATACATCTTGGACCCTTTAGAGTGGGGTGATGAAATCAAAGTCAGGTGTCAATTAAATCCCGTGAATAAATGAGACAATTATCATGAGCATTAACAGTGTTAAGAGCCGTCAGCTTTTATTTTTGTTTCACAGGCCCTTGGATGGTGACGACTCTCAAAGGCAGCCTCTCCACGACGCAGGAAGGCCGCAGGACCCTACATGGACGGGAAGTCCACGAGCCTGGGGAGGCCCAAGCAGCCCTTGACAGAGATTCCCAAATAAGCTCTTTAGGACAGTCAAGCCATCTCCTGCCCTGCTTATTAGCAGGCAAGATGTGTACGCAGAATTTTTCCTAATAAACAAACTCCCCAGACATTGGCCCAGGTTATAAATGTTAAGAAAACACCACCGGCACTTTAATCTCTTGAAGATCACTTAGCGCTTCCGCAAAGACCTTAATAAAGAACCGCGGGCTCCCTCTGCTATAATCGCTCTTAATTCAATGAACAGCTCTGAGCAACCCAAGGCTAATCCTGGAGAAATTGGATTTTGATATCGACCAATGCAGGGATGACTGTTGGAATACGCATACTTGTATAGAAATATGTGCCTTTCAGATACTGGCCCTGCCCCAGGTTTCGGCCCTCTGAGGCCAGGTTTGCACTGCTGAGTTCACCTGCGTGGAGTCCTCTGGGGTTGAGCGGGTGCCTAGGAGCGGACCCACAAGCGAGGGGGACTGTGACTGGCTATCTCCTAGTTAAGCTCCAGTTCCATCATTTCCTAGCCCAGCTCCTTAAACCTTTCTGGGCCATCTCCTCAGAGCAAGCTGGGATGAAATAGTTCGGTCACCGAGTTGTCTGTGATGCCCAGTTGATGGAGGGAACAGAGACGACAGTCAAGCAGACGGATGAGTAAAAGGTGGGGAAGTTGTCGGCAGAAACTGCAATTCAGAGAGCAACTGGTTTGGGAGCACAGTGCCGAGGGTACATGGGGGTACAGACCATTAGAAATAAAACAAGAACTGAACCAATTTATATTTGATGAGGGGTAGCAAACTTTGCCACCCCAGAATATGTCTCTGTAGCATAAGGGTTATTTGGGAGAAACACCAGACACAGGAGAAGCTCTGAAAACAGAATTAAGTTACCTTTCATAAGGGATATTTATAAGGGAAATCTCCATTTGGAGGGGTGTCTCCTCGGTACCAGGAAGAGGAAATGATTAACTCTCTAAAACTCTTATGAATGGAGAGAGCAGAGACTTAAATGGACAGAACAGTCTCACCCTTGTTACTCTGTCTTTCCTGGTAGCCTGCCCAAAACTAGCTCCCCCCAAGCTCTGTCTTTTGCCTTTAGCTGGAGATGGCATTTAAGATGGTGACTTGAGTCATTTTGGAAGTTTCTCGGTTTCCCGGGGTCTCTTCTATGTATGTAGGAAGTAACCATGTTATTAAACTTCTGCTTGTTTTTTTCTAATTAATCTGTCTTTTACTACAGGGGAGGTCTAGGTGGAAGACTTAGAAGGGTAGAGGGAAAATTATTTTTTGTCCCCCACATGATCGAATTTAAAAATGTATGTGCTCACAACACAGCAGTAGATTTCAATTCAAGGATGGTGATCAAGCACTTTAGGACAGCTCCGTCCAATAAAATTACATGAGAGCTGCATAGATAATTAAAAAATTTTAAGAAGCCACAGTTCAGAAAAGTAAAACAGAACGTAGAATTCTTTTTCAGAATATATTTATTTTAACCCAATTTATCAAAATTATGATTTCTATATGTAATCAAAGGAAACGATATTTTACATTTTTTGGTACTAAATCTTTGGAATCTTGCATAGAATTCACACTTAGGGCCACTCATCTCAATATGGACACTGAAATGTCACTGGAAATACTTCATCTGTATTTTAGACTTGGAAAAATTGACAGTTGAGTGGACAAGATTTCCAAGCACCCCCAAAAGGTTTCTAATAACTGAATCAAGTGACTGTTTACATTTAAATGAAAGTTGAATCAAATAAAAAATTCAGTTCCTGGACAAACCTCCAGGTGGACAGGTATTGTAGCTTGTGGAATAATGGCCCCATAGAAATGCTAATTTCCTAAAGCTTGGATGCTGTGACTGTTATTCCCCATGACAGAGGGGGATTAGGATGGCTAACCAGTTGATTTAAAATAGGGAGACATGCTGGTTTACCCAGCAGGCCCAGCGTGAGTATCACGGTCCCTAGACACAGAAAAGGGAGGAGGTGTAGCCAGTGTTGAAGTGCCGGGGGTGAGGACTCAACCCACCATCACTGGCTTTGAAATCGGAGGAAGTGGACCAGGAGGCTGAGAATGAATGAAGGGGCTGCTAGAATTCAGAAAAGGCAAGGAAGGGCTCCTATCCAGAGCTTACAGGAAGAGACGCACTCCTGAAGACACCTTGATTTAAGCCTGGTGAGACCCGCGCCGGACGCTGCCATCAGAGCTGCCCACACCTCCGGGGAGTGTGACTCACCGGGCTGGTGGTAACCTGCTACGGCCGCAGCAGAAAGCTAACACACTTGCTCATTAGAGGCATATGTACAGATGCTCCTGTCACTGCGAGGGGTCCCCTGGACCGCGCTGCTTTAGATAGGTGGTGTCTTGAAGGGGTGGGAGTGGAGAATGAACTTAAAAGGGAAGAAAATAGAGAAGGAGAGAGACAGAAAATATCTTCCCCAGGCCATGATGGTTGGGTGCTTTGAAATGGGGAGTATGGCTATTTGGAAGTTAACTCCCTATGCCTAAGTTTTAAATAAAAAATAGTTTTAAAACATGAAACAGACTTGGGTAAACAACTTCTTTGGGTGGAATTGTGAGGATTCAGATAATGCACATCACATAGACAGGCCAGGGCTGTCTATACACAGTCTACTGTCTGGTGGAAAGACAGACATGAGCAGCCGAGGAAAGGGAAGATAAAGTTCATGGAAAAAACTGCCCAAGCGCTCCAGGTAGGGGGTCCCATGTGAAGACAGCAGAAGCTTTGCAGGTAGATGGGACCTTGTCTGTGGGACCGGGTCAAACTGGTCCCATTGCAGGCGCAACTGAACAAAACTCAGAACTGTCCAAACCACACCTCTTCATAATTTCATTAAAATAAAATTGTGGCTTTGCTTCCACTCACCCCCATGGGCTTTCTGTGTGCATTCTGGGAGAAGACATGTGCCCCGAGAGGAATGGGTGTAGAACTAGAGCTGTCAATCAAATGACCCCACCCTGTCAATCAAGTAAACCTGCCTTTGTCTACCTTGACTCTGGTCCTGCCTTTCAATTCCTTGCTGGGGTGGGGATGAGGACTGAGGAGAATGAACTCAACCCATTGCACTAGAAAGGTTTTCTAACCTGTTTTTGTGTCCATGGACACACTGGGGGCTTTGTGAAGGCAGCGGGGAAAAGGCATATACATCTGAGTTTTGCACAGGATATCAGGAAGTTTAGAAATTCCCGTAGAGATACAAGGATGTCCATGGACCACTGGAAGGGGACCACTGCTGCGGGAGGCATTTGCCCTTCCCCTAGCTTGAGCTGAGACATCCGATGCTGAATGCCACTATCCGCTGGCTGCTCGTAAGCCAAGTGTGGGATTGGTTAAACAGTCTGGGATGGGGAATTGGAAATAAACTCTGCTGAGGACCTACTGTGAGCCTGGTATCTTGTGAAATGTTGTTCATACCTTATCCTACTGAATCACTAAGACTATTTGAAAAACTGAAGCACAGAGAGATTAAAGGCCCAAAGTCACACAGCGAGGATATAGTAGAACCAGGATCGAGCCTAAGATTTCTAACTCCCTGTCCTAGACTCTTTTCAGCCGTTAATGATCTCTCAAGGTCAAGGGGACGATGCTTCAAAAAGTCTAAAGTCTGCCCAACCCTAGGGGGCAACAGCAAAGCTTTTGTACAGAGGAGTAGATTCAATTGATGAAGTTCTAACTGCCCGTGCTCTATGTCTGGGCTGGAAACAGAGCGGTGAGCTCTGGAAATAGGGCCCTATCACAACCAACGGACCCAAACCAGGCTGTTCCAGACCTCTGAGTCCCTACAGCCTGTGGTTCCCTCTGCTGAGCCCTTATTAACTGTATATTTTTTAATGGCCAGTTTATTTATCTCTCTGTTCTACTAGAACACAAACATCCTAAAGACTAACATTCCATCACACATCACATCATTTCTGAAGCCCTTTACTGTGGCACACAGTAGGCACGCACCAAATATTTATGGCATTGCCCTAGAAAGCCTCTCAGATCAGGCCACTTCCTTCTCCACAGGAATCCCCAATTCAGCCAGGAAGGTATCCGAACCCAACACAAAAGACAGGACACCACTGGAGTCCCATCCCCCCCGCCCCCCCCCCTGTCAGCCTATTGAATATTCAGTATCTTCCGTCTCCTACAGGCTCCCTCCCCTCCACGCACAAAGCGCTTAACCGTGATAAGTAAAAAGTGTACTTTTGCATAGCCAGCTGCTTTTCCCTCTTCCACCAATCAAGTGATTTCTCGGAGAGAAAAGCTTGTGAGTGTCTTGGAGGCATTATTTGATTAAGTTGACAATATTCCGTGAGCGATGGCTGAGTACCCATTGTGATGTACTATGGACCAAATTGATTTGTGTCACAAACACTGGCTCTGTCTCTTCTTGCAGCCTCAATAGCGGGTCTTGATTTAGCCTGTAATGCCGGGCGCGCCAAGTGAATTTACAGGGTGCACAGTCCCTCTCTCTCCATCTGGAGAGAAGAGCGGGAGCAAAGCCTGGACTGGCATAACTCAATACATTGTATTATAAGCTCAGAAAATAATATCACAGAGCTCTGCAATATACCTATTTGATTTGATTTGTAAACCTGATAAAAAAAAAGCAATCGGGAAAAGTTCAGAGGGGAAAACTATCTATGTTCTAAGCAAAAATGTAACTATATTGAATGTGTACAAAGAACCAAAGAGCCGAGGAAAGAGAAGACGGGGGGAGAAAATCATGCATGCTAAATCGACTGCATACCCTGCATGAGACAATACTGCATAGTCTCCATTTAAAACGAAGCAAGATTGTGCAAAGTTATTTTCTATTAAAAGTAATAATAATGGTAAGCCCAAGGAATGTGAATTAAAACCCACGCCTCAGGTTTTCTCGCTATCCTACTTCAAAAGGGGGCCCGCATGGATTCACTCAGCTTCCTGCTTTTTCATTTTAGCTCTGGAGGCAAACAAATAAGTTAATCACACACAGCCTTGGATGTAGTTAATGCCTCCTTCCTAGCTTGGCGGGGCTGATTCCACAGCCCAGGTGACACAGATTTAAGAAATTCATCACATTTCTCTCAACTGGAATAAATTCAATGCTCTGCTGGGATGATGAAATTCCTTAGAAAGGGGAAGCACTGGAGGACAGAGAAGGGCTGACTCCAAATTCTTTTGCTATTTTTTAGTCTTTGCAAGTACAGGAGGAGCATGCAAGGGGGGCCAAGTGTTTAACACATTCGTAAGGGAGATAGGCTGTCAAGGTGTCTGCATTAGTCAGCTCGGGCTGCTGTAACAAAATGCCGTTCGACTGGGTGGCTTGCAATATCGACATTTATTTCTCCCAGTCCTCGAGGCTGGAAGGCCAAGATCAAGGTGTCAGTCAACGCAGCTTCTGCTGAGGTCCTCTTCCTGGCTTGCCACCTTCTCCCTGTGTGCTCGCACAGTGGAGGGAGACGGCTCTCTCCTTTTCCTCCTCTTACAAAGACACTGATTCCATCAAGAAGGCCCCCACCCTCATGACCACATCTAGCCCTAATTACTTCCTAAAGTCCCCATCTCCAAACACCACCATCCTGTGGGGTAGGGCTATAGCGTGAATTTGTGGAAGACAAAATCAGCCCACAGCAGTGTCACAGAAGCAGTGGGAGCAAGGAATGTGTCTGTCCTAGAGATGGACAGGAGTTCTACTGGGCTTAAAACCAGGTATTGTCTTATCCAATCATTCAAAGGATATTGGTTGAGCACCTACTATACTTCAGTCCTGGGGACACAGCACACAGGGGTGGGAGTCTGTGTCTATCTATCAGAGGACAGAGTTATAAGATCCTGGGAAGTACACTTTCTCTGTGTTCAAAGTTTTGGTTTTTAGTTCCAGGGATAAGGAGTTGAAAATAACTACTACTAATAATAACAATAACAGTAAGCATTTGTAGACTGGAACCAAATGATCTGGGTTTGAATTCCAGCTCTACCACCTCCTAGCTGTGTGACCTTGATCAAGTTACTGAACCTCATGAGGCCTCATTTCCTTCATTGAGAACAAAGGCATCTTATTAGCACCTACCTCAAATGAGTCAATACACGTGACCAGTAACAATTATGAATGATCAACATCTGAAACAGTGCCTGACACCTGGCAGCCATTTAACAAATATTGGCTGAATGGTCAGCGCTCTGCCAAGCTCTCTGCATGTACTGTGTTTCATGTATCACTTGATGACTCAGACAGGAAGGTTCTATCATTTGTTCCCATCTTATGATAAAGGAACTGAGGTTCAGAGAGGCTACCAGCTTCTTCAGGATGCCCACCCAGCACATGGCAGAATGGTTGAGAGCCCAGGCATTGACATTTCCTGGGTCAAACCCCTTAACAACACCTCAAGAAGACAAACTGACCTCTTTCTGACCACTTGGTTGTTAAAAACTCAAACCAGTTCATTTTAAACCTTCCAGAGTCAATGTGATTCAAACTCTCTTCCCATTGCTGCAGACATGTGTCCTGATAGGCCTGCAGCAGACAAGGGGCATTTCCTACCCCTTGGCGCCTACCATTCCAGCGCTTTGCAGCATCCGTGTGAGAAAGTCTGCCTCTGGGGCCTTCTTCCTTCTCCCACTCTTAGGTCTTGTTCTTTGGGGGCTGGAGGTTTGAAGAAGGGACCGAAAAGGCAGAGGGCATCCAATAAAGTAAGATGCATCCTGGTGTTGAGAAGCAAGTGCCCCTTTCTGCTTTATTTCTCATTCTGCTGGAGACCTTGTGCCACTGGTGGCTTCTGTGGGTGCAGGGGAGACTGAGGTGTCGATGTGCTTAGAGGTAGTGATCCCCAAGCTATCCTGTCGCCCTCCACTGTTGCTGCAAAGTCCTCTATCTTTAAGGTGGGTGTTCAATCTCCTGAGCCTCCTTTCAATGCGAGTCCCCTCCTTCAGTGCTGGGTTTCCTGGAATCCTTAGAACTCCTGCCCTGGTGTTCTGAACTTCAGGCTCGTTACAGTGCCAGGGGCACGCCACAGAGCATAGGTGGTGGCTGCCCTAACATGTTCTCCAGGATAATTCCTTCCCACCCTGCTATCTCAGACTATGCCAGCCAGCCTCCACCTTTATCAGTCCTCTGGTAAGAAGTAGGCATGGATCTCTAGTTAGTGACATCCCCACACCCAGAGAATTTAAGGAATTTGTCAGGTTCTCCCAGGAACTCTGCCACTACCTTCTGCTCGCATGGCCTCTTCTGGCTCCGTAACTCAGCCTCCCCTCCCTGCTGGAGGCCCCGCTGCCTCCAGCAGTGACTCCCTTGCAGCTTTATTCTTACCCCACCTTAGCCTCCTGGTTTTCTTTTATCCCCTATCCCATCAGAAATCAAGGCCAACTTAAACATCGATTGAAAAAGGAAAAAATGTTGACATTTTGCAGTGAATCCTCAAATCTACATAGCTCAAAGATTTTTCCCCCTAACATATTATGCAAGATTTAATTTAACCAAATGGCAAATCTGCACATTATGCTAATTTTCCAGGCTTAAGAAAAACGCTGAGAGCACAATTCAGTTGCAGAAAATTGGTGATGAATTTAAGATGGAACTGATCTCAGCTAAACTCCCTGGATTTCCCTTACTAATTACTTTTTTCTTTGTATAAATGTTTCAAACAAAGAGACAGGCACTCTTAGCATTTTGTTCTAGGACTACTGGGGTTTTTCCAGTATATATCAAGACACGTGTAAATATCATTCTTAGGAATGTTGATATGTCTATTCACACGCATTTGATACTCAAAGAATCCTGTCACACAAAGTACACAACTTCTATGAACTGATAGAATTCAGCTTCTGAGTTCCAGGTCCTATTCATCAGTAGGCTAATTTCTCCCACACTGGAGGGTGGGAAGTGGGGTAAATAAATGTTGGGAAGTGGACATACTAAGAAATACACTCTGGCAATAGAAATGACTTCATCTCCATTTCAGTTTGCTCTTTACAGACAGCAAACTTTTTCCTAAAGGGCCAGATAGTAAATAGTTTTTCACTGTGAGCCATACTGCCTCTTTTGCACATGAAAACAGTCACAGGCAACATGTACACAAATGATGAGCAGGGCTGTGTTCCAATAAAACTTTATTTACAAAAAATGGCAGTGGGCTATAGTCTGCCATGTTCGTTCTTAGAGGAACCAATACCCTGGGTCTACACTGTTCTGTTCAGCTACCATTTAAAGAGCTCCTGATTATTTAAAGAGCATTTGTTAGATGTGAGGGATGAAGGATGAATATAACAAACACAGAGCCTTTAGGATCTCCCAGTACTGCTGGAGAGAGAGAGAGATGATGAACTTCACGATTACATGACAGTTGGTGAGTTCTCTGAATGAAGAACCTTTGGATACATAATTCAACCAGAGGAGAATATAGGAAAACTACTCAGAGAAAGTCTTATTCATCTAGAAATTTGGTGGGTACACATTAATGGGTTTCACAAGCAGATCATTAGATGGTCTACAAGTCCGATTCTTGAAATGAAGAAAGAAAAACATCTCCTAGTCCTGGAGTTCTCACTCATTTAATTGTCATTCATGACTCTCAGAGGAGAGGATGAGGCTTGAAATGTAAGATTTGGAGGTTAGATTGATGCTGTGTGTCCTGGATTAAGTCATTCACCTTCTCAGAGTCCCTATGTCTTTATTTGTGAAAGACAAAATACCAGCTCTTTCCTGGGTCACAGAGAAACAAATGGAATTCTGTCCCAGTAAGAGCTTTTATTATGTCAGGGTGTTGTAAATCTCTAGTCAATGATTTCCACTTTTCTGGGTTCTATGACTTAAAAAAGCAAGATGCGCTCCCATAGAAGACAAAAATATGAAAACCACTGGGGCAATGACTTCACTAGTTGAGGTGCCTCAATTCAGGACACTTGGATTCAAGCCCAGCTCTTGTCAGTTTCTCACTATGTCGTGTGTCTGGAATGAAACTGACTGCTCCGAATTTGGTGGCCTTGCAGGTTCCCATCATGTCTAAAAATTCAAGGCTCTGAGATGCAGGGAGGGTGGACAGGGTGAGTGGGGTAAGAGTCCCTACCTTGGTAAGGGATTCTTGGTCACCCTCTAAGGCAAGATGCAGGTTTTGTGGTCTTGGAGGTGGGGAAAGATTTGCATGTGTGAGATGAGTCCATCTCCAGGTATAAAGGCCTTTAGATGACCTCTACCTAAATCACATGGGGAAGTGTTGAAAATGAAGATTTCTGGGCCCTACTCCAAAACTCACCATTCATAACAATAGACCTAAGGTGAATCATTGAAACCTATCCTCATGGGTGACTCTGATGTACTCTCCCATCTCAATGGCCACTTTTTATACCCTTGAGGCAATCCTATGAGTTTATGTGTCTGGATTGAGAAAACAAATGGGATTGGAGCCTCCAATTCCCAACTGTCTGACCTTGGGGGTGTCACCTCACCCCTCCATACCTTACCTCCCATGTCTTTAAAATGGAGGTTTGTGAATTCATTCACTCAAAGACTACTGGTTGACTACTTTCAACGTGCATGGAAAGGCCCCAAGGGCAGGGGGAGGATAAGCACTGTAAGGCCTGGAATGTGCCTACCAGTGGCTTGAGGCACTTTGTGAGCTCTCAGTAAACAGTCACACAGACTATCTCCGTATCCACCTTCAAAAGGCAGAATCATTGTTCAGAGAACAAATCCCAAGCCCTGGATTGGATCGCTTGTGTATTGGGGTTTGCACACAGCTACCGGACCACCCTTGATTTGGGGGGGCATGCTTTCTCCCTGCACTAAAACCTTACCTAGAAAAGAGACTTTGTATTTTTAAGGAAGATGGTGCTGGGGTGGGGGATGGAGGCAGATGATATTTCAAATAGTTTTCTCTACTGAAGTCAAGCAAGACTTCCTTACGGACCTCAGATGTGCCTAGTTTATTCTTTGAGGTTATGTAAATGGAGAGACAGAGACAGAGACAGAGACAGAGACAGAGACAGAGATGTATACCGTATACATCATCATACAATCACAAAGTTGAATTCCAAGGCAGATGGAACATTCTGATGAGGAGGCTCACCGGTGACTGATTCTTTGATGCTTTCGATCTTTTATATTGAATTTGAGATTACAAGCCTTACTTTTCCACTCAGCCCTGCCCCGCAGCTCTCCCTGACATTTTGTTATCTCTGCCTAAACCTTTCAGGAAAGGCCTCTGAACCATTCTCCTATGCTGGATGCAAAGGAAATAGGATTACTGCCTTATTCTTTAACACAGAGCGCCGTACTTCATGGAAGGGTAAAATAAAATAAAACTTTGGAATATTTTTATTCAATTTTCAGAAAAACCTTTTAAGATGAGTAACAGTGGGTTCATTTAGCATAACCGCCCATGAGCATTTGTTAGGAATATGAATCCATCTACATTTTTCAGATGCTTATCATATTATATGTCTTTTTCTTACACTTGTGCTCTAAAAAAAGGCCTATGGCGCTAGCTCAGGAATTTGAGTGTGCACCAGGATCCCTGGGGAACTCTTTAGAAATGCAGATTCCAGGGCTCCAGCCTTTTGGGGTTGATTTTATACTCTGGAGTGGCACTGGGCGCTGACTGTTTACTTTTCAGGGATTTGGGAAGCCTGTTGTTCAACACAACCTTGAATAAAAATTAAAGGACGTAAACCCACAATTAAATAACAGAGATAGGAAGGTAATAATTATTTAAAACTCATCACTTCCTGATTCTTTTACTCCATTTTACTATTATCTATATGGTCTTGAAGTTTTTTCGGGGTTTGGTACCTGAATGGTGGAAATACCATTAAGGGTGTGTGTGCTACTGAACACCTTCAGCCGACCTTGTGTTTAATGACAAGGCGTTGGTAGCTTGAAATTGGCCACAGTGGGAGCATTTGTGGAAATACGCAAATATTTCCAGTCAGCCTCTGGAAGCCCTCCCGTCCTTCCTCTGCCCCAAACTGGTTGTGAAACATTTACCAGCATATCACTGACTGGAGCAAGCAACATGCATATGCCAGGCAATTTTAATAAAAGTGGTTTCTGGGCCATAGTTTAAGAAAGTCCCGACAACGCTTTGGAAACGCCAGTCCCAGAAGAGTCATATTCTGGTCATTTTGTCATTTGTTTTAAAAACTTTCCTTGGCAGTAAGGCAGTGCTAAGCATGGATGAAGATTCTCTGATCAGAAATACCTGTGTTCCAGACCTGGTGCCACGATTATGTGTGACATTAGGCACGTTAGTTAACCTCCACAAAACCTCAGATCCCTCATCCTTAAAACAGGCTTTTACTACTCACTTTGCAGATTCATAGTGAACAATAAAGTAAGATATGAGGATATAGCATCGAGGCTGGCTCCTAACAATTGTACAGTAAGTGATAGGCATTTGGTGATTGTCAAAATAATGATGATGAGGTAGTCACAGAAGCATTTGGGAGGAATCCCCTGAAATCATGGAAATAGTTGATGGGTATTAAACTAAGTAACCTGAAATTAACAAGGTTCTAGGGGGAAAAAAAGTCCATTTCAACCTCTTCATTTAAGCAATGATAGCCAAGCAACCATAGCAAACACTAATGTTATAATGTCAGTGCACTCCTCTTTACATTGATTATATTCTTCACGACACGTCTGTGAAGTTGGTGCTAAAGTTATACCCATTTTACAGATGAGGAGACTGAAGCTTAAGAGGAGGTCTACATAGCTGGTAAATATTAGAATGGCTCCCAGAGCTAAGGCCTTGGTCTTCTAAGCCAGTGCCCCCACCCCTAATTTCATGCAGGAGTCTTGGGAATGAAACTCTTTGTTCGTTATTGAAGCTAAAACCAAAAACAGGCCCACAAAGGGGAAATTGAAGGTAAATGTTCCATGTTAGATACTTATGAAAAACTCACAATATTCCAGTTATCTGTGACCTTGGAGGGAAATAATATGTTCCATATATTCATTTCGGATGGTACTGCCACCTAAGAAAGAGGTTTGAATTACATAAACGACTGACTCCATGAGTTGTCTATTTTTAATCATTGAGCGTTAGGTGTCAATGCAAAGAGGGAAAGCATCATTTTGGAAGACAGTGGGGCATAAAAGAATGAGGAGCCAGATGCTGCATCAGGAGATCCGGGTTTGAATCCTGGCTCTGATATTTGGTTGAAGAACCATGTGATGATGGACAAAACTTGGGACTTCTGAAAGCCTCTTAAACGGTGGGAAATAACTAAGTTTCAGGATGTCCTGAGGATTCTACCAAACTATGCGTTTAAATTCTTACCACAATGCCCTAGTTACCAAAAGCTATCAGCAAGTGCTACTTCCATCTTTCAGTTCAAAATCAAACATTTAGGTTCAAACAGCTGTTCATTAAGCACTGAGCGTGTGCTAGGTATGACTCTAGGTGCTGGACATGTATAGCAGAGAAAGTAGATACACATCCCTCCTCTTGAGGAGCTTAACTTCTAGTGGAGGAGGAAAGTGATCAAGCAATAGCATAAAAAATAAGAACACCGCGCAGCATGTTAGAAGTGTAAGCACAGGGGGACAGACACTGAATGTGAGATTGGGTGCTCAGGATGGTTTAACATTTTCAAGGAATGGTTTCTGAGAAGCTGCCACTTGCAGTCAAAATTTGACAAAGAGGACTGAACCTCTTTGGGGCATAGCTCAGGCAAGAATGGCCCAGACATGGGGACAAGAGCTGGTGCAAAGATCCTGGGGTGGGAACGTGAGGAAGAGAGGCTGGCATGGAGGGATGGAGGGAAGAGAGGAGATGATGTGATGAACAGGTGGGAACAGGTCACCTAAGGCCTCACAGGCTGCTCTAGGAACGTGGGCTTTAAAAAAGAGCACTTTCATTTCTGAAATAATTTTAGATTCACAGAGGTGTCACAAAGAGAGTACAGAGAGTCCTCACATACCCTTTACCCAGTCCCCTAAAGTGAACATCTTACCCATCCATGTGCATTTATCCCAACTAAGAAGCTCACAGCGGTGTATCAATATTAACTACAGATGATATTCACATGTCCCAGTTTCTCCACTAACGGCCTCTCTCTGTTGCAGGCTCCAATCTCGGATATCAAGTTGCATTCATGGGATTTTGGCTTTTACTCCAAGGGAAATGAGGAAGCCACTAGAGGGCTTTTAATAAAGGAGGGAGATTAAATGATTTACATTTTAGCAGGATTTCTGGGTGCTTTCTTTCTCTACTTAAATCTGAGTTGAGAACAAGAGGATAGGAAGACTACTTGAATTGCAATTTAATGAGCTCTTACTTAAACCCCGTTATGCTAGCCACAAAAATGGCAAATGTCCTTTATCAGGGTTTTGCCAAAAGAAATGGCCCCAAACAATTATCAGGCATTGTACAAATACACCATGCTATGCAAGCACTAAATAGTAAACATAATACTCTTATCCTTACTGCTCCACTTGATTTTTATTACTGCAAATGCTCATTGTCCCAACATCTTGGATTTATGTTACTCCTTTCTTCTTAATAACCAAGTCTTTCCAACTTGTATTTTCTTAATTGTCTGAAGTAATAGGCCTGCCTGGTTAGAACATGGCAATAATGTGGCCAAAATTACAGGTTTCATGTCACACATCTGGCTTTGTATAAGAAAGGGGAACAAAATGAGGGCCCTCAGCAGCTATAAGAATTGTCCCAAATTGGGGCTCATTAAGTTACAGGTGCTGGGTGCTTGGTTTAAAAGTGGGGAGGGGACTGAAGGTGTTTGAATCACTCACTGAATTAATTCATCGATGCTCAAAGTCAGCTGCTCACCATTAGAGGTGCTACGCTATCCCCATATCTCGGATGAGGATACTGAGATTCAGAGAGGCTAAAACTGTGTTACTCCAGCCACATGTTAGAGGAGCTAATGATGAAGGGGCTGAGCTCAAGAATTCAATTTTCTTAGCTCTTATCTTTTCTCTGCCCATGCTGTACAACCAGGAGTGTGGCAGCTAACCTCTCTGCGCTCAGGTTGCTAATCAATAAAACAGACTTTTACATAAGTACATAAAATATAGGCTTGCTGATGGGACAAAAAAGATGCATAGAAAGCATTTTCTATAGTGCCAAAAAGATGGCAGCTGATGACTAGCTGTTTCTGGGATGACTAGAGAGTCATGTGAGGTTATTTCCCAGGTACATGTGTTCCTCCTAGGCTTGCCCTGGAATACACCTGTTAAATTGAAACTTTCTGTCAATTTGCCCATCCTCCCAACTAAACCATAAGCTCTGAAAGAATAGGATGTGGATCTTCCATTCGTTATTGTCAATGCCTAGCACAGAGCCTGAAATACACTGATGACTTCTGAGCAGAATGGGATTCTTCAAAAAGGCTCCCAAGCTGACAGCCTATCTTACAGCTCAGGTTGGACATCACCATCTATCAGAAATCTTGTCTCTTCTTGGCCTCCGGAACCAGCCTCGTTGGCTTATGAATTCATCAAGATAGGATTGTGATCGTCCAAACAGTTGGACGGAGCTTGCCAACTCCATCCTGTGGTAAGAGTTTCCTCACAGCTGGGGCTTATGACGCGGCTGCCTCTGGCAACACCCAAGAGCACCTTCGGACATGAGTTGTGCATCCTAACCCTAAAGCACTGGCCGCTAGGAGACCTTCATCAGAGCTTCGACTTTTGCCATATGGTTCTTCCTTCCCTTCTGAGTGTGCACCATGTTCCGCAGTACTTTCCAGTTCTGGAAGCCTGACGTGCATTTTTAGTTGTTATTCAAGATTTTAGGCTATCTAGGCTGTTCTTCAAAACTTATAGACATCGGAAAATTACAAAAAACGAAGAGAGAGAAAGGAGAGAAAAGAAAGGAAAGGGAGGAAAAGCTTTTTGCTCCTCCTGGAATATCTTATTTGCAGATGAATAAAAGGACAGACGGGATACGCTGAGGGCTATTTGAAACTAGCAAAGAGGTCATGCAAAGCGAAAGAAGGCAAAGGACAGGGCCTTGGAGATGCTTGAGACATACATTTCACAGGGTCATGAACTATGGATTTCGCCTCTCTGCTTCTGCATGCATATTAAGAATGGAGTTGAGGTTCAGCTCAGGTTTTGCCATAAAAAGCATCGTTATCAATTAACATTGACGTGCTGGTCACTCAGGCCGTTGGCCCTCTGGGGTCATCCACAGGCTCCTTTGCAGCTTCTCAGGAGACATCCTGCTATGCAAGGAAATGCTTCCAGAAAATGTTTTCCAAAGTCTTGCCAGTGCAAAAGTCCTATACCTCTAGATGTTCAAGGGATATTCCTGTTTTCATTTTTAAATCTCCTCTAACTGTAAAAGGATGTCACAGACTATATATAAAGAACTATGGCTACTGACCAGTGCTCCCCCAGACAAGTAAATAAAGACCTATTCCTGGGAATAAGCTGTAAAATTCCACTACGGAAAAAAAGATACTGACTCATAATGGAGAAGACAGTCTGAGCCCAAAATGTAAGGAGCAATATATGATAATGATATAAAGATATTCTCCAACTGTGCAGACATGGGAGTAAAACAGCGAGGGGGTGGGGGTGTAAAATGCCTAAAACACAAGTGGGATGAAAATCTCATTAGACGACAGTAGGCAAGGGTGACAGTTCTGCCCGAATATCAGAGAGGACGGAGGAGTGGAGGCTGTGGACGCAGGACCTTTGCACATGCTATTTCCTCTGCTGGAACTTCCCTCTTAGGGCTTGCCCCTTGAATGACTGGCTCTCTGCCCTCATGTCTCAACAGAAATGACACTCCCTTGCAAAGCCTTCCCTGACCACACTATCTAAAAGGTAGGTTGGTAATGAAACTGTCCAAAACAAACAAACAAACAAACAAACAAGCAAAAACAAACAAAAAGAGTCCGGCCAAGTTCTATGGTATAAATACTCTAATCCCGGCCGATTTCAAGCTGCTCACATGCTGTCACTGAACTCAGAGTTGGGAAGAAATGCTCACAGCTGGCTCTCCCAGCCTGTTCAAATAGGCACTGATCTAGCTGAAATGACCCCAGTTAGTTAGTTACTGACTGTCACCCCCCAAATTATCTAGGCTCAGCAGGTGAGGCACCATGTCTGTCTCTGTTGCTCCTATGTCCTCAGCATCGAGGAGCTGGTACCCAGCAGGTACACCCCAAATGTTCCTCATTTGGATTCTCCCTTCTGGTCTCGTGGCCCAGAAACCCTCTCCACGCAGCGAGCTGGGGCCACTGCAGGGTTCTTATTGGTATTACCTTTCTCTCGGGGATTCTTGTTGTCCAATATCTGGAACTATCGCTCCTTATATGCTGACCATGTCTTTCAGTTAAGAGGGAATGTAAACCTAGTCCCCGTTACTCCATCACTGCTAAAAGCAGAAATCTTATTAGTGTTTCTTGTTTGGATGAATGATGATGTCTGAGTTTAGGTGAAGGGGGCAGTCACTGTGGTTACCAATAATTTTAAAATGCAGGACCATCTCTGAAAACTCACCGTCTGCACCCTCCGGTGAGTCCAGGGGCACTGTGCGTGTTCTAGAAATTTCTAAAGCTTCCTACTTCTCTTAGGTCAGGATTAAAAATTGGAATCCTTTTTTGAGCACTGTTTGTTAATATGAAAAGCATCACTTAATTAGGACTAATATAAGATGCCCTGTAGAGTGATAATTTAATAATTCGGCCGCTTTATTTATACAGTGCCTCCAGGCTCCTCATTAAAAATGGAAGAGACGGTCAATGGGACGACGTGGCTTTGCCACTGCAAAGCTTCTAAGTGCTCTCAGATCATAAAGTCCACCCTCTGGGCATCGTAAGAGACATGTCCCCAGCCTGGGAGCAGATATTTGTGCCGCCAAATTAACCTTCATGGACAGGGGAGTCCCTGAAGCCGCCTGTTTACTCTGCCTGGTACTCAGGGTATTCTCCAGCCCAGCTAAAAATTAAAAAAAGACTCCAGAGGAGCCACCCAGCAGAAGGGTACTCTTCCTGCTTCCAAACGGGCCACTTACCCTTGCTCTTGGTTCAATCTAAACCCCGGCTTAGCAAGGCCCCACCTTTACAACTTCACTTCGAGCCCTTCTCTGTTCATTCACCTCCTTACACCCTTACCTCTTTCCCTCCACTCCTCCAACACCACCAGGGGGTTTCCCACCTTGAAGTCTTTGCACGAGTGGGCTCCCCTCCCCCGAACCGGTTCCTTCCCCTGATTGCCAAACCAGACCCTTCTCCCCTGTAGTCGTTGGCTTACAAGCCACCTCTTGAGAATATCTTCCCTGCCTGCCCAGATGGGCAGCTCTCTCTTGTCTGATTCTCCCCCATCACCAGCCCAGGGAGCAAGTACTCTGATGTATTTGCGGCCCCCAGGAATATAAGCTCTGTGAAGGCAGGCTCTTCACTGGTCTTATTGTGGAAACTTCTAGAACCCAGAGATAGAGGTTCTTCATAGTGAAGACTTCATTGACAATTAATGCATAATGAAGTGGGTTTCTTAATTACTAGCTGTGGCCTGCAAATGCCATCCTGCCTGGAATTTCTTCTGTGCTTTCTGCCAGTCTGCAACCAGACTGATGGCTCAGAGATGAACCCAGTAGTGCCAAGTGCAGAAGAAACCACAGAGGGAAGTTTTCTCCTCTCCTTGAGACGTGCCGGGCAGCGGGAGGTATGGATGAGCAGAAGCAGAAACTGCTGCGCCTTTGCTGGTATGAGCTCCCCCTGGGTCCTGCTTACCACCCTTCGAATGCATTTGCTGTTTGCACTGCTTTGCACCGCTGGCCTGGGATAAAAGTCCCTGGAGGGCAGGGGCTATGTTTCACTCATTTTTACATTTCCGTGCTCAGCACCAGATTGAAAAGTTGTTTAAGAAAATGAACTAAGTGTGTGTGTATGTAAGTGAGAGAGAGAGAGAGATTGGGGGTAGGGAGAATACGAAGTCCTTGGTTTGTTTCAGAATATTTTACATGGTAAATAGTCACTGAAAATAAATGGAATAATGAACCACTCAAAACGCCAACATCCTGCTTATTTCTGTTGCACAGGGTGTGTGCTCTTTTACAAAAACCCAAATGAGGGACAGCATCACTCATGAGCAAACAGTGAGGTGGGCTTCGTAGTTTGTCCGTAATGCCTGGGATTTGCTCCACCACCAAAGGAACAAAGCCAGATGGGCACATGGCCAGTGGCACCACCCATTCTGTTTTGTCTCCTGCCAGGGTAGATTATGCTTCTGCTTCAAAACACACACAACCTTCCCGCTCATGAGTCACAGTAACAGGTTTCCACTTCATACCAGCCAACTCAAGAACAATAGCAAAGAACCATGAAACCTGTTTCCACCTGCATAAAAAAATGGAACAAGCCAGGCGTCTGAGTTGCAAACTTCCAAACACGAACTAAATAATTTAAAAGTCTAATTTCTAAAAGCACCTGCCTTCTAATGGTACAGCTATTTGTCATGCCTGCCCAGATTCTGATGTGAGCACTGCCAGCCATGTGGGAAGTTCACTGTTAATGTACGAAAAGGATTCTTTGCTTTATTTTTTTTCTTCAATAAATTATGTTGGTCTTTTAAGTACCTCTAGCTTGCAAAAGGGATTAAATGCGTAGTCAGATCCACTAATCAGATTCTTCTCCCCTTTCCTCTCCTCTTCTTCCTTTCATTTTTGACATGCAATGGAAGGCAAGGTGCTCACTTAATAAATTATGTTTGCAGAAACAGCGGTGCCAACTGACACAATTATGCACTTGTTGAGTTAGTGGCCACTTACAAACAGACTTTGTAAGCCACGCACTTCATACTGAAAGGTACTAATGCATCATTATGATCTAGCAGGTTGCCTGCTGAATTTTACAGCACTGCACACTACATTAACCTTTGGTACCGCCGATATTTATGACCTTATAAGAAAGTATTTATCAAGCTGGAAGCCAATATGCGGCACTCGTGTTTCAGCTAGTGCTGTTCAGAAACCATTATCACCCCTTTCTGCAGGCATTTTAAATCACTCTAAGATAATTCTCTGTGCTGGTAACACAGAGCTGGGAAACAGGCACTCGGGTGCAGCCTTCCCGGGGGTTTCAATTGGAAGAATCTTTCTGGAGGGTGATTTTTTTTTTTTTTTTAGTTTTATATGACTCTCCAAAGCCTTTAAAAATGTGCATTTTTACTCCTTGACCCGGCAGTTCTACTTCTGGGAATTTATTCTACAGGAGCTAGCACAAAAGTGTGCAAAAATTTGGGCACATTCATCAGAGTGATATTTGCTGCAGTAAAAAATGGGAAACAACCTAAGTGCCCAACTGGAAGGGATTGGCTAAATAAACTACGTCCAATCCAAGTGACGCCGGACAATAAAACACAAAGAGGCCATCAGAGGGGAAAAGATGTTCAACTACATTCAAGCACTTGGAAAGGTATTCACAATATTTTAAATTACGAAGCAAGTCATGAAACAGTATGGCATGTACTGTCCTTTTTATTTTTATTTATTTAAAAACTTTTTGTAACATGTTGTGAAAGCTCTCAGAGGATGAACAACCAGGTGGCCAGTGACGTGACAGAACAACTGTGATTGCTGTTATTTGCTTGCTTAGCTTTTCCATCTTTTCTAAAAGGAATAGGAGCTATTTGCATAGTTTTAAATATCATAATGAATTGGGCTTGTTCCAATCTGCAGGGCATAACAAACGGTCAGTAACTCAGAGTCACAGGCTATTGGTATTAATTGCTTCTGTTTTTATAGCACTTTCCCAATTTCTAAAGCCTGCTCACATCTGATTTTCCCTGTGCACCTCAAAACCATCCTATCGGGCAGGCACGAGTGGGATTTCTGGTTCTGCTCCCAGATGCGGAGACTGAAGTCCAGAGAATGTATATGACTTTCTGATGGTCACACTGTCCCAACAGGCAGAGCTAAGACCTTCTGCCACATTTTCTAGCTCCTGAGCCCATGTTCCTTCCCCTCCCCTGTTTGCCTCCGTGTGGAAAGAAAAGTCAAGAGGAATACAGCAGCCACGAGTAAAGAGACACCGAGAAGTCAGCTCTTTCATTTGGGGTACTTGGCTTAAGTCTCAGTTCCCCAGGTCAGAGGCTGGCGGAAGTGGATGCAGAGCTGGGGCTTACTAAAAAGGGGAACAGTAGGACCTCAAATCCCAGGGAACAGAACAGACCTGCCCAGTGCCCATGAGCATGGCTTGCCGCTTCTAGAGGCCGCACGGAAGTAGATGGGCTGATGCTGGGGTTTTGGCGTCTCCCAGAATTATTGACTAATATGTGTCTGTTGGACAGAGAGATGAGATCAAAGGCCTGGCCACGAGCAAGGGGGTTAGTGGGCTGCAGGTACTCCTGCTGCCTGCATCCTGCCCCATTCACTGGTGGGCAACTTTTCTCAAAGGGGAGCTATTGTTTCAAGAAGGGCAGGGTGGGGCTTCTCATCCTGCCAAGCTCTGCAGAAACAGTCTTTACTGTAACAGCGTTCTCTCGGTCCTTGTAACTGCTCAAGTTCCCATCAGCTCCTCAGCAAGGCAGAGGGGGCTGTAGGAAAAACACCCTTCCTGCCCAGAACGATAATCGTGACAGCTCCTAGTGTGCATGCCTGCTCTTGGCTAAACGCTAATGCAGCTTCAATATATTACTCGGCTCAGTCCTCACAAAGGTCCTCTTCATCCATTCAGCTATTTATTCAATCAGCACATTTTTCCTGAGCATTTACTTCGAGCAAAACAGTGGGGAGACAGGGACCATGGAGAAGATGCAAGCATGGAGCTGATTATGGTATGGCTGTTGCGCCAGCTTAAGCAAACTAATATTTTTGCAAATTGCAGTAAATGCTATGAAGCAACCACATTCGAGAAACAAATACCTCGGATGTATTAGTTTCCTGGAGCTGCCACCACACATCAGCACAAAAAAACAGCAGGAATGTATTATCACACCGTTCTGGAGGCCCCAAATCCAGAGACTCTAGGGGAGCCCGTCCCTCCCTCTTCCCGGACCCCCTGGCTCCAGGCACTGCTGGGGCTCCTCGGCACATGGCCCCCTCACCGCCATTCCCGCCTCTGCGGTTCTGTGGCCTCCTTCCCTCTGCGTGTCTCATACGGCCTTCCCCGCAGGACACCGGTCATTGGACTTCAGGTCCATCCCGATCCAGCATCACCTCATTTAACCTGACTAATTATAGCTGCAAAGACTCAAAGACTCTGTCTCTGAACAAGGCCATATTCTGAGGATCCGGGTGGATGTGAATTGTGGGTGGAGCCCTATTCGACTCAATGTTTCTCTCTCTGTCCATCTCTGCGTCTCTCTCTCCCTTTTTCTCCCCATTCATGTCTTCCCTTTCTTTCCCTCTTTTTGTTTCATGTCATCCCTTTGACCCCGTTCTACCTCTTCTGTGCTTATGACCATTTGGAACCCACCCTGCAGACGTAGGCCGTCCGGGTGGAAAGCCCGAAGCGTGTTACATGCCCGGCGTGTGCCTTCAGGCCCAAGTTAGGTCCTCCAGGTCTGTCTTTGGCATCTGTTCCTATATCAGGATATTTCTTGCTGGCCTAGACAGTTAAAAAGGAATCCTGGGTCTCCCCTTTGGCCCCCCTTCCCAGTGCCTGTCTCTCTGGCCTGGATACCCCACGAGGTGGAGGAGAGTGGGTTCAGAACATTCTCGTTTCCAGCCTTTGTTACATTGAATAGCATCGACATCTCACCTGCCACTTCGAACTGGAAACTGCTGCTCTAGATTGCTCAGGGACATCTCTGAGAAATCCCTCCAAGCCCACACTCTGCTCTAGCTCAGGTCCTAAAAGAAGGACAACCTCAGACACGGGCCAAGTCCAGCTGTCTGACCTTGAGCAGCTGCATGGGCCCTTAGGAATCTTTGGGAGCAAACTGGCATCTGTTCACACAAGACCTCTATGTAAGCACCTACACTGTGAATAACCCAGACGATTTCTTAGGCACCCAAATCTTTCATAATATTTCACTCATGGCACCCAGAAAGATTATTTGCCAGATAAAGAAACAAGAGATTCAGTGGAAGCGCTGCATGGCTAGCGGGAGGCGAGCGCAGTGCTTGGGCTGCCAGCCTCTGTTCTGATGCGCCAACCCTTCGGAACATTCTGGAAAATAAATTGCTCAACCTCTATGTCAGAAATCGATTAAGGGGCGAACCCAAGACCTAGATTAAAAACCGGGACCTGAGACAGTCCAGGCGGAAGGAACAGGATTTTCAGAGCAAAGTGAGATGCATTTCCTATGCCCTGAAGGGTAGTACGCATTCAGTGTTAAGTAAAATAAGTCAGAAAAAAGAAACATCTGATGAAAACTGAACACTAAGGTATAATTTGACACAGGATGGTGGGATAGTGGGAGGTAGGACCCTCCTATCAGTAGGGTTCCTTCTCGAGCTAAATTGGAATGAAGGTGAAGGGCCACAGGTGGGCTTAGACCAAACATGATTTGCAGCCAACAGAAAGCAAAGACACCCTTTTAGAACTGTCCATGATAAACTCTTCTTTCTGAGGGAATTCACCTCGTGCAATTTTGCTGAATCATTTACTTTTAAACCTCAGTTACAGTCCTTCGTGTTTGTCCTTCAATATGGATTCTGGGTCATTATCTTTCTGCCCAGAGTGTGTGCAGCAGGGATGGAAAGGGGCTCCGTGAACCGCCGGAGCCTTGGATTTACAGGTGGGGGGCTCCTTCTAAACAGAAACACCCTGGGACTTAGGCAAGGTGGAGTCTGAAGGGTCCCTCACCTGACCCTCTGAGACACACAGCCAATCAGCTCACAGAATTCGCCAGTCTGCAAAGCAAAGGTTCCCCAGAGACACAGCATGGGTGCACAAGGGGTGTCCAGGGTGGAGAGCGCTGGATATAAATCCAGCCTTGGTGAGGAGAGGAGCCTGGGGCTTGGGGCAAGTTAGAAGGCTTCTTAACCCGCAAAATCAAAATATTCCTACCAGCCTAACACAGGTGCTGAGAAGGCCACAGGCGATCCCTTCTGTAAAGTATCATATAGGTGTTTAATTACCAGCCTCTGTTCTGATGTGCCAACCCTTCGGAACATTCTGGAAAATAAATTGCTCAACCTCTATGTCAGAAATTGATTAAGGGGCGAACCCAAGACCTAGATTAAAAACCGGGACCTGAGACTTCTTAGGCTTTTGAGAAGGGCAGACCTTAAGGACTCATGACTCCCCCTGCCTACTGAGCTTGAGATCTCACCCAGGCTGATGGTTCAGTGGCATCTCCATTGATGTCTCACTCTTCCTGGGCACAGACAATGTCTGAGTCACCTCTATTTCTCAGCAAGGAGCTGGCACACAGTAGGTGTTGATAAATGTTTTCTGAACTCACTGTAATTGGGACCAAATGCCCAGAAGGCAGATTCTCTCATTTCCATTGTGGAAACATACCATGGATTTCCCCTTATGCATGATGCATCATAGAAATTAATTTATCCACCACTGTTTTCCAATGTAGTTTCCAAAGATAACAGGATCTAACTGGAAACCAACTTGTACAAACCTCCTGTTGTACAAAGCATGAATATACATGCCTCTCCCCCCCCCCACAGTATGGGCTGGGGAGGTGGGTATGGCTGGTCTCTCTGCTAATCCCAAACACCACTCCTGAGGTGGGTGCCAGGCTTGGGGGGGGAAGTGATGTCAGAAGCCAGTGTTTCCCCATTCCTACTTTTCTTGGGAAGGTCGGCCTGGCTGTATCTCACAGGACCAAGTGCCTCTTTCCTTAGGCACCCCACCCTGAGCCCACAGGCTTCTCCATTCTTCCAGCCCCTTAGGAGAAGTACTATAGAGCTGCGGTCATGAGCACAGGTCGTAGATTTAAGCAAAACACATACTAGTGACAGGACCCAGGCAGGAAGCCACCAAGTCATGCCCCCTCTCCAAGCCTCAATTTCCTCATCTATTAAAAGAGCATAATTGCACTTACACCTGACGGCCATTCTGAGGATTAAATTACCAGGGATCATGGCACCCCAAACGTGTAACAAAAGTTCACCCGTGCTCACACTGCATATTACAGAGCTCCTGGGCAGCTTCTTTGGTCATAGCTACTCCAACCCTGTGAGTTAGGCAGGGCACAGGCTCTTTACCTGCCCATTTGATAGATGGGAAAAGCAAAACTCCAAGGGATGCCTGATCACAGCCCCTGTCGACCGAGTGCCAATTACATGCCAGGCAGTCATAATAACTTTGCCCAAAATAGCTTCTTTATGTTCACAAAAGCCCTACAAGTTAAGACAATTGGAGTCTGAAAATGGAGGCTCAGAGAGTCTGAGCAATTTGCTTAGCCTGTGAGGAGGTGGTGGAAGGAGGGCTTGAACCCGACAGTCTGGCACCATAATCAGTGATCTTACCCACGGTGCTGAGTGATTTCCTTAAGGCAAAGCCCAGGCTGGGCCTGCAACCGGGCGCTTTCAGCTTTGCATTATTTTCTTCCCCATGACGCTGTACACTGGGCCTCAATTATCGAGAATTCTGTGTGTTCCAGACCGAACCAAATGCATTGTCAATCCACTCCAGCCTGGCTGTCCAGTTTTAAAAGGGAGCAGATTAAGAGTGTCAGAAATTCAGATTGAACTAAATTTTACTGCTTGTTTCCTATATGCCGAGTGCTCCCATATAAATCAATCCACTAAAGAATCATAGCTACCGTGTGAAATAGGCATTACCCTGTCCGCTTTAACGATTAAGAAATAGAAGCTTGCTTAATGATATATTTAGGAGGCTCACAAGCATCTCAAAGTTCACGCACACACATACGTACTTCAATTTTATTCTCATGTCCCTCCACTCTTTGGAAAATGACCCATCTCTCCACCAAGATTCAGCTTTGCAAGTGGTGGAAGTTACTCACGCCCAGATCAGCGTCACCCTGGGCCTCATCCTCTTTCTTACATTCTGCAGCCACCTCATTGCCCAGAACCCATTAGCTTGTGCTGTCTTCCCTTGTCTGGACCAGTGCCATAGCTTTCTAACTGCTCTTTCTGCAACTCACCTCAGTCCCCTGCCCCATTCCTGTGTCTCTCTACTTCATTTTCCACACTACCATCAGCCTATTCCTAGAATCAAAATCTAATTATGTCATTCTCTTGTTTAAAATCTGCCTGCGGCCTCCTGTTGTACAAAGCATGAATATACATGCCTCTCCCCCTCCCACAGTATGGCTTACCAGGCCCTGCACACATGTTTCCTGCCTGCATCTTGGACCGCCTTCTTACTGCCCCTCAACCCAGCCATGTGGACATCCTTTCCCTTAGACATACCAGTTCCTGCCAGGGGTGCTGTGGTAATGGCTGAATAATGAACTCTCTAGAAAATGCAGCCCCAGAGCCCTGGGTCGTATCATTGCCGACTTCCATGGTGTAAATACTGTCACTCTGGCCCTTTCCTGTTACTAACAGGACGTTTCTGTCATGTTGGGAAGAAATGTGCCCCCTGCTTAGCTCCTTCCTGTATCTCTCCTGTGGGGCATTTTCTGCAAATGTAACCATTTAATCATGCAAGTGGGTTTTGTTTATTTGTACGCTTATGTTTTGCACTAGATTCTAATTTCCTGAAGGAGAGCCCACAACTGTCACTCACTCTGGGACCTCCAAGGCCTAGCACTGGGCCTCCCAAATAGTTGGAGATGAAGACATACTCAAGAATAAATACATGACACACAACTGTTGAGTATCTACCTTATTCCAGGTACTGTGCTTGACACAAAGATAAAAAGGACAAATAGGCCCAGTGGTATCTTCAAGGACTTTATAGCTTTGTGGCAAAAATGAAGTTTTAAAATTGTTGAGTGGGCACTGAATACATTAATACATCTTGTGACATATTGTAGGAGTTCAAGAAACATTTCTTGGATGCCAAAGGCGTGAATTTCGAGGCACAGTCTATAAAGGAAGCACCCACTCTGGCTCTGAGATGTTTTTATGAAAGAGTTTAGAGATGAGCAGAGGCTGGGACTAAGGGTAAAAACTGAGTTGATCACCAGAAAAGGCAATTACAAACACTTGAGAATTTAATTCCAGAATCAGAGGCCTCCTTTCTATCTAGTTAGCTTCCTCCTTGATGCCATCTAACTTAGTACATTTTGAAACTACGCTGGGGTATCAAAAACCATTTGCCTTCCTGAGTAGCAGCATTCCGTGCAATGTCCAGGAATGTGGCCCACGAATATCCCCACTGTGAATACAAACCATGTGGACCAATTGCTTACATCCAGGAAAACTGAAGTGACCATGGAGGTGGACTCCAGCTCTTGGGCACAGAAAGGGCCTGCATGGGAGCCCTGAGCCAGCCCAGGGAAATGATGGGGAATTCAATTTCAGAAGGGCTGTTTGCAAAGTAATCCAATACATTATGGTGTGTGCATTATTACTGTATTATATTGAGTGATATCACATTTAAGGGGATTTCATAGCATCATAGCCATGCACAAGGGAATATAAAAGCGGTTAATAAAATAGAGGAGTACAATTTCCCTTCAGTGTTAGTTATGCTCCTCTTATACTCAGAATAATAATCAGAGGTCCACTTAGCTCGACTTGGGAAGTAACGGATCTGTAATTACCTCGTGTCTCCAGTGTCATTACCAAGGGCTCAGCCTCAATGTCAGACCACTGTGAAGCCTCAGGAAGCCTGCACAACTCAATATCCAAGCGGCAGAGGGAAAATCACAGGGCTCTCTAAAGCCACGCATGCACACACACACACGCACGCATGTATGCACACACACATGCACACATGCACACACACACACACACACACACACACACCAGGACAGGCTAGGACGCTGTGAGCCCAGGCTGGGCTCTCTGCTGGAATTAGGCTGCCATCTGGAACCTCGAGCCCGTTCCCAAGGGCTTCCCTCTGTTTTGGGTAGTTGCCTGCCCCATGAATCCTTATTCTGAAAAAGCAAACATGTGATTTCCCCCACTTCAGCCCCCTGCAAGGCAGGCTGTTCCTCTGCTGAGCTGGCTAAGGCCACTGGGCAAAAGAAATGCTCTGCGCATTTGCTGAGAGCAATGGGAGATGATTCCATTAATGTTTATCAAAAACTGACCTTCAGTGGCTCTAAGCAAGCCTTCAGAAGCCCCTCTTGGGGTCCACTGTACTAGCGGTTAAGAGAAGTGATCCTCGGACTCACCCTGCTCTATATATCACCTCTATGGCCGGGCACTTGTTGCTTATTTTAGTCAGGAGTTGGTTCCGTGGACGTGCCCATATGATTTAAGAGCTGTGATGATATATTAGAAAGAGCTGTGCCTTTAGCACCAGCCAGGACTTGACTTCTGTGCGCATCACTTCCTGATGGCACAACTGAGGGCAGTTTACATGACAGCTCTGAGCCTGTTTCCCTATCTGTGAAATGGGAGCGACACTATACCTGCCTTTAGGTTTAGAATTCATGGACTTAGAGCCTGAATACATTGCCCAACAATACTGCCACTAACTCTGATAATAATAACAATTGTGCTACTCACTCCATGACCTCAGAAGGACATCACATTTACTAATCCTGCTTTGATTTAAACCAAACTCAGTAGTGATGTAGATCTTGATTCCAAAGAAGGTTTTTTGAGAAAACAGAGGCAGTGTGTATGTGTACATATATATATGTGTGTATATGGATAAGTTTGGAGGAAGAAGGGGATGCTATCTATATTACTGATGTAAGTGGCATTCAGTAAATTCCAGCATTACACAAACATTTATTTTCCTGCCAGACTTCCACAGGGAAGTTGAGTGTGATAGAGAAGAAAGAATATAAGAAATGTAATTCATTGATCAGGGGAGAAATTGGAAATATTTTACTAAAAATTAATCCAGAAGACCCAGATGACCTGGTCAAACTCCAGCGCCTATGAGGGCCCGTCCATACTGATGGAGGAGATAAACTTGGTGAAATACTATAGGGAGTGGTGGCGACTGGGGCAAATAGTCCTGGGGGCACCCTGTCTGCAGTATTAGCACATTGTTGCCCTATTATGCTAGACTTCCCATTTTTAAGCAGAGCCAGATTACAGTGTGACATTTTCCATTTTAGAATGGAGGCAATTAATTCCATTTGTGAGCCCAATAAAACAGCCCTGAGATTGGAATAAAGCCAGCCAGATAATGATATGTAAACTTTGGCCTGGATCAGGGATCAGCAAGCATTTTCTGTAGAGGGCCAAACAGTAAGTATTTCCAGCTTAGTGGGTCTCATATCTCTGCTGCACTTCCTCAGCTCTGCAAAAGCGAAAACAGCCTAGACAATACATAAGCGAATGGGTGTGGCTGTGTTCCAATAAAACTTCATCAGCAAACACAGGTGGTGGGCCAGAACTGACCTATTGGGCACCGTTTGCCAACCCTTGGCCTGGCTGCTTGATGCTGTATAGAGGCCTGGAGGAGGCGGCAGAGGAGAGGAGAAAGGGAGGGCTGGCGAGGGTAGCTGGGTCCCACGGACAGCTGGACCAAGCTGAACTGACAGCCATGACCTGGACGTTCAGGCAGTGCTTCCAACTCCCCTTTCCAACCTCTGACCAGGTCCCTTTTGGTGTTTGCTGCCAAAAGCTTTAGTAACACAAAACCGAGGTAGCTTACCATCCCCGCTGTCTCCAGATTTCCATTCCTGGATTCAAGAACATTCTCTGAGGTTCATTCCCAAGCCTGCCCTACCCCTCTCATCTCCATTGTGAAGCCACCAGATTAGTGCCACCCGGAGACACTGCCTGGAGCCCCAGGCAACTCTTCGCATAATTGCCAACTGCCTCCCACTATGCAAGCCGATTAGGGCGGAGGGGGGATGAGACCCACCTCCTGTCATTCTGGTACTGCCGCCACCACCGCTCTTCTTAGTCAAAAATGGTAGTTAATTTCTCCCCCTAAAAAAAGGCCAGGGAGCGATCTCTTTAAATTACAGTGTTACAACGTGAAGCAAAGATGCAGAAGTCAAATACAATTTGGGTTATAATTAGCGATTTCCTTGTAGCAAGTTTCTCTGGGAGATCCAGGGTCCCTCTGTCAGCTTGCCAAATGGTTTGAAGGACGCTTTTGCTGCACTGGGCCAGTGGGTGCCATAGGGTGGTTGTCTGGGGAATGGGAGGACGGGAGGGGTGTGCGTGTGTGTGTGTGTGTGTGTGTGTATAAACTGAAGCTATTTGGAGTTAAACACAGAATTAGAATTATGGGCACAAAGGATTGCTAACATATTTGTCTGCTATGATGTTATCAGCATTAAAATTGTGGGGACCACCATTTAGGTAAAATAAACTGCTTCTGAGGAGGATGTCACACCCAGCGGGTTTAGGAATCCTCCAGACCTCTGCTTACATTTACACTCCTCCCTTTATTAGTCGTATGGCCTGCGGGCAAGTTATTAGCTTCTGTTACCTCATCTGTAATTCTACCATCAACCCATCCATCCCTTGGTGGGTGATGGGATGGAAGTGAACAAGTATGCAGGCCAGCGCATGGTCCCTCGAGGGAGTAATGTGTGGACCCTGGAGTCGGACTGGCGACCCTTGAATCCCAGCTTTGTCCTAATTGGCTTTGTGACATGGCCTTGGGCCATCTCCTTGATTTCTCTATGCTCCAGTTTTCTCGCCTACACAACAAGGAGTTAATTAGGGTGTCGCATCCTCTGAGTGCTGCAAGCCTCAATCAGATCACGCATAGAGAGCTTGTAACTCCACTGCACTGGGCACCTAGTATGTGCTCACTAAATGCTAGTTACTGTTGCCCATACACTATTAATAAATGACAGTTGCCTCTTTTTTTTCCTTCCTTTCAGCCCAAGAAATTTCTATTTGCTTTCCCCATCTACCGATCAGGATATGCACCTTTCCATTTCCTCCTTTTAAAAGACCAGAGCAGCCCAAACTTTTTGAACTGTATTGCTTGCAACTACTTCCATGAATTTTTTTCTTTACTGGAGGAAAACTGCCTTTTCGCATCCAAACCAAGTCTGCAGCATGTAAGAGTCCAAATTACCTTGGTCCCCATGGCCTGGTTTGTTTGGACGGCACAGTCTGCAAAGCTTAGTTTATGGGATGACTTGCTGGTGTAGCCTTGTCCCAAGGACACTAAGATCACATAAAAGTCAGCCCCTCAAGCCTGGATATGTTCTGTTCCTATGTCAGAGGTTGTCTGGGTTGTAGTGACCTTCTCTCCAAAGTCCAGGAGCTGGAGAGCCCTTGAGGGTCCCATGGGGTCTCCACTCTGCTGGGCTCACCCACCAGGCTCACCTGCCTCACCAGGCTCTGACCACTCTGCCAGGAGGGCAGGCCCCAGCCTCTGGGCTTCTGCCCCTCGGGGAGCTTGTGCAGTAACTCAGACCTAGGTCTATGTGAAAGTTTGTAACTTGACAGTCTGACAGCCCCTATGCTCTTTGGGGGAGAAGAGAGGGAAGCCCAGGCCCACTGGTTAGAGTGTTCTGACCTGGGAGTGTTTCGAGCTGATTGGGATATAAAACACCATCGAATGAGCACAGCCCGGCTGACACAACCACCAGGGTCAGCAGAGAGATCTAGATAAAATCAAGACTCTTTGTAGAAGTCTGGAAGCCTTTTGACAGAGTAAGGCCCAATAGTGGCTGAAACCTCTGGCTGGGAACCAAAACAGGGTATCAAAGAGAAGTGGAGCCTCAAATCCTATCACCTGACTCCCTCCTAAAGACAGGAGCATTTCACTGCACAAAAAACCCTCAGTAAGTGGATTTTGAAAAGTACTACAGAATCCAAGAGCTGGAGGGAGAACAAGGGGTCACAGCAAGTAGAATACATGGGAGGGGCACAGTGCAGCGGAAATCTTCTTTTAGGATGTCCCTGCTCAGGCTTCCACTGTGATGTGCACCATGTGATGCAGGCAGGTTGCCTCCCCTCCCTGCGCTGGCGCATCATTTGTAAACGCAGCAGGTAACACGATGGGCATTTCAGGCTCCGCACTCCATGACTCTCTGCACTGTCATGCTGAAGCAGTCGAGCTGTCTTTTTTATACATCTGAAATACAGTCTCCCTGGAAAGCCTAAAGTTCCTCATTTCACCTCTTGTTAGACATAAATAAATGAAGTTTCCAAGAGTAAGCAGGGGTTATAAACTCAGTATTTTCAGAGGCTGGGCCAGTAACAAAAATGAATGAAACAGGAGTAAACAAGGGCACATAAAAATCCAAATTGCTGCTTACTCTGGAAAAAAATTCAATGACATTGTAATGCTGCATCAGCAAGCCACCGCGGCAGGCTGGATGGACTGATGGCCTCCCCTTTGGGAGGACTGTGTGCCCTTTAGACAACTACAGGGGTCCACCAGGGTCATTTGACCATGGCCACAGCATTATGCCTGTGATCTTATCATTCCTGTGTTAATGGGGGAAATTCGCTGTCCCTTCCTATGCCTCTATCATAAAGCAGTCTCTTTGTTTGTTACTTGTGCACCTGGACCTGAACATATTTGCATTTCAGTCCTTAACCAATGCGACTGCCTTGCGTGTGAATGACGAGAAGGCTGGAGCAGGCGAGCCCTCCAGTTCCCTCCGGCGCTAACGCTCAGGGGTCTGGCTGAACCAGCCAGGAGCCCTCAGTTAGCAGATCACAGTCAATTTCTTTCTCCAGAGCAGAATCCAAAGGGAGTATAGAATTCATATGAATTCACTGTAAACTTATAGAATATATGGCCACGAATTAAGAGCATGAGTTGATGGTTGGCTAGTGAGTGATTCAAATACTGCCCACAAAACAGATTAGTACCTGCTTCTAAGTTCATCTCAAAACAAACAAAAGCAACATAACTATCTAATGGGACTATGAACTACGCCGGGCTCTTTCTTCAAACTATACCAGTTGTTTGTACAGTTCATAGATAGGCCGCCTCACCTTCACATCACCCAGTCAGTACCACAACACCTTAAAATTACACTGCATGCTAATACTTGCTAAAGACTAACATCGTCATCAAGGGTTGACTGCTTAGTCACACAGAGAGGGTAAAACTGATGACAGGGAATACAGGTGTGAATAAGCACAAAGCACCAAATGGAGAGACCATCAAGATGGGACATTTCAGATGGCTGTCTGACTTGCAACTGAAATATGACAATGAAGTCTCCCCACCCCTGACTAAGGGAACATTAACTCAAATTCAGAATATCTCTGATCTTTCCTCATTTAGCAAAAGCAAGATGGCTTTGGGCTTTATGAACAAAATTTTAATCCTATGTTTCTCTAATAAATCTTAACCTGGTATCCGTGCCCTAGACCCAGCTCCAATAACTAGCTTGTACCAATCAGTCACACTCAGGCATGAGTTACTGAAAACTATTTGTATGGAAATCATTCAATATACAACTACCTTAAAAATGCATGTGGGAATTTGAGTCTTAGTTTGAGTCTTATCAGAGAAAATTTCACAATGCTTCTGATGGATTTATTCTCCTGAAAAACATTTGGAATGAAGAAGTCAGGACAGAGGATACCACTTTGATTCCCCATTATGGATGACATAATTATCCCATAATCGTCACGGTTTGTAGGGACTATGTGCCTGTCACTCTTAACCTGGCGGCATTATGTCATTAAGCCTTCACCATGACTGTAAGCCTGACATACACAAAGGAAGGAAGTCAGGCTCTGAGAGGTGACCTCACATGCCAATGGCGCCAGTCAGGGTTAGAACGGGAGCGGGACCCTCGATTCTCCACTGTTTCCCCTGATAACACCTAAGGCAATCCAGTGGGGCTTTTTCTGACCTGGCATGAATGCCTCCAATTCTGCCCAAATCCAAGGTTCTATCCTTCCATCCCCAGGCCTACAAAGGGACATTAGACATGTGGTCTCTGATGCCCGTGATGCCCGCCCTTCTCAGAGTTAGCCTAAATGGGGCTCAACTGTGCCTTTTGGCCCACCAGGACTCTGGTGAACAGGGGCTTTAGACAGTATGGTGGTCATGGACTTGGGTGATGAAGGCCTTGAATTCACCCCACAAGCCATCTACCAGCTATTCTACAGCATATATGGGAGGCGGAGGCATACTACCCAGCCTCGTGAGAGAACAAGAGACAGTAGCTGTGCCCTTAAAGGGATGTGAACCTTAGGAAACTAGGACTGGTGTCGACAAAACACCTTAGCCACACTGTCATCTGGAGAGACAACTTTGAAGCCACCCAGACATGTTATTGGAGTTTGCTTAAAGCACAGGCCTCAAATAAGAGCGCTCTAAGCTGTGATATCGCGTATGCCTGGGGCTGCTGGGGCCCTCCCCAGGGTGAGGTGAGTAATTCCCAGGCACAGCGTCCCTTTCTGCAATGACTGTGCACGCACAGGAGGCCAGCCGCTGGGCCCGGGCAGGCCTTGTGGGCTTGGAGCCCTCAGGAGTTTCGGTCTCCCATCTGGCACACCTGGTTTTGAGCCTTCCCTACTCCCTGTTAGGGACAATGACCTTGAGGACACTACTGGCCTCAGGTTCCTCAACTATAACATGGGATGATAACACCTCATATGTGTTTTTATTTTGGTGATGGAGGGCTGAGACCACTTGAGACTGTGTGTGTGAAGGGCCGAGAACAGTCTGACACTCACTGAGCAAAAAATGATTATTTCTGAAATAGTTATTCTCTGCTTCCTGTCTTGAGGTAGCTACTTACCCTATTTTTAGACAGACATCCCTCAAGGATTTCACCAAGCTTTTCATGTAAGTAGGTGAGGCCACAGTCCTCCACCAGGGAGAAGAACTCTCTGGGTTTCTAGGATTCATGTCAGGTGGGTGTTTAGAAAGGAAGAAGGGGGTTTGGAGATGGGCAGAGACTCAGTGGAGGAAGGAAGGTAGGAATGACCCGGGCAGAGAGGTCAGAGCACCAGCTCAAGATCCTCCAGCTTGTAGATGGCGGAGCAGGGGGTCAAATCCTGACGATTCCATGGCCCAGGTTCTTAACTGACCTACTTCTCTAACTTGGAGAGCAGGGCTGAAGAACCCAGCCTGGGGTGACTGTTGCTTGCCCGCCCTGGCCTCAGGCACCGGCCATCCAAGCTGCCAACCAGGAGACCCATGTAGAGAATAGCTGGCGCTTGCGGTGGAGTCTAGACTCTGACATCAGCCAGGCCTGGTGTGGATCTCTGCAGCTTCAGAGATCTCTCAAGCCCTCTGTATCTTTAGCTTCTTTTTCCTCACCTTCCCCAGTATGAAATGGACAGTATGACTATCCTGAAAAGCTCTGGCATGAGGACAAAATGAGATAAGGAACAAAGTCTGCCTGTCACGGTCTCTGGACCACAGCAGACGTCAGTCAATGGCGGTACACTTTCCTTTCTCTTCTCCCTGGCACCAGACAACCCCCAAATTACTTTCTTTTGTCAGAGGGTGGGGTAGCTATACCCAGGTAATGTCCACTGTAAGCAGGGTGGGATAGTGGGCTGTGCGCTGTGCTGGGCAAGGGAGGGGGCACCAGGCCTACTCAGGTCCTGTCTGTGGGGGTGCAGGGTAATTGAACAGTGTCTAATATAAATCCATGTATCTTTTAACCATTCCCACACAAACACCCAGAGGTGGACGGCAATATTTGTACCCATATCCAGGTTGATTGGGAGTGGCAACATCGCAAGAAAAAAATCCCAGAAATGACTTCAGTGCCATCAGCAGAACACCTCTGTACCTAAGATTGCAGGCAAACATGAGAAGCAATGAGTTGCATTTTGAAGTGTAGTATGGAATGATCTCCCAGGCATAAAGGGTGTCAAAGTGGGTGCTTAGTAGATTTCAATTCTGTTCTTTTGAGAATGGAAGTAGTGAGAGAAGATATCAAGATAGATTTAGAGACAGAAAGAGAGAGAGAGAGAGAGAGAGAGAGAGAGAGAGAGAGAGAGAGCAGGTTGCTACAGATGGAATGTTGTGATCCCCCAAATTTGTATGTGGAAATCCTAACCCCCGTGGTGCTGGTAAGAGGAGATGGGGCCTTTGAGAGGTGACTGGGTTGTGAGGATGGGGCCCTTATAAAAGTGGCCCCGAGAGCCCCCTCCCCCCTTCCACCCCAGGGAGGACTCAGAGACTCTGTTTATAGAGCAGGAAGCCACCCACACCAGACATCGAGTCTCCCAGGGCCACGGTCTTGGACCTCTCAGTCCTAGAATGGTGAAAAGGGTTTGTTGTTTCTAAGCCACCCAATTTATAGTGTTTTTTTGTTACAGCAGCCTAAACAGACTAAGATGCGGACATATGCTCACATTTGCATTAAACATTTCTGGAAGGAAATGTAAGCAATCGGTAATTGTTGTATCTGGCAGGGAGATTAAGATCTGTGCTTGTCGGCATTAGGAAATTTCAGTTTTCATAAGCCCTTTTCTAATGTGTGGCTTTTAAAAACACAAACCTGAATTGCTTTCATACAATAATAGTAATAGAGAAGTTTTTCTCCATACCTTTGCCACATAGCTGGCTCCAAAAGCAGAGCCAGGATGTAAAGGATTGAGAACAGGAAGGCATCGTCAACCAATGTCTTAACCTCAAAAGTATTAATGAAAACTGGAGACCCAGTGGGCATCCTGGTGGGAACTAGCTGAGGATCAAGAATGTGGCTCTTGAAGCAGCTCTTCCGCCTGTCCACAGAGCCCAGAGCTCTGGGACCTGGCTCCGGGACCCACATTCTTTCTCCCATCAGATTCAGAGCTGGTGGGAGACATTTACACAGACTGCAGAGGCGTTAAAAATAGAAGTTAAGTTGCTACTGGAGATTCAAGGAGAATTCACCACTTGCAAATTTCTAATTATAATATGTCAAGAGTAAAATACCTTGTCAGGAGCAGTACCTGATATAATACAGTCCTGGCTCTATCAACACAGTGATCCATGATGTGTTTGGAGGCCCACATTAAATGGATATTCAGCAGGAAAATGTCCTGCAGGGATTCATCTCAGCCCCTGGGGAGCGGGCAGGATGACCGGGTAACTCTCGCCTGGCTGTAGGTTCTTCAGCTCCAGTTGGGAGCTCTGGGTGCACCCTGCTTTCCTTTTACAGATTCTGCACTTTGTGTCATGTCATGTGCATATATTAGGTGTTTGTGGAGCCTACCAGATAGATGGATGTCTTCTCTTAACCAAAACTAGTCAGTGTCTTAAGGAAATGATGGCTTTGACAGTGTCGTCAGGCTGGGAATAAGCACCAGGCATATATGTCCAAGGACAGTTAGGGCTATTCCAAGTTGAACACTACCCTCCGGGAGTCACTTAGGTTGTGCTAATACAGGGCCATGTGTTCCAGAGTTGGGAGAACATGGATCTGTCCCACTTTGAGGTGGAATTCCTTCCGTGGGTAATGCAGAACCTGGAGCGAAGAGAGGATGCACTCTGCAAACATGTGACGATGCAGACATTCAAAGCGAGCTTGTCACAGATCATGTTCTGCTTGGTCAGGTGAGGAAAGTACAACTCAAAAGTAGGTCATAGGCAGCAGAAGCATCTCCTGTTTTGGCCAGGAAAGGAAAGCGCATGCCTGTCGTCATTTGTAGCAGAAAACAAGATGGTCCCTTTTGTGATTCCCCTTCCCCAACACCAGCTAGAGTAAATGCCTTGAGACTTCCTTCAGGATTGGCCACAGAGACCACCTGCTTCACCTTAAAACTTCCTGTCACAGTGCGGACCCCAAACGCTGCTGGAGAGGACAAAGTGACCGGCGGGCCAGCCCCACCCCAGTGCGCACTCTCTGGATTCAGAGAGGCGCTGGCTGTCACTCACGCACCCTGGGGACTGTCTGCGTCAGCTCCCCGGCATGGTCGCCCAATTTCAGGAACCATTCCACCGCTTCCGAGTCCCTCCCTTTCTCGCTCTCTGCCAGCTGATGACGATGCCCTCCTCACTGAGGACGTGATGGTCATACAGAAAGAAGTCCTCATGTTCGCGCGCCAAGATTTCTCTCTGTTGCCCTCACACGTTTACCTTTTCTTCTTGCCAAGGTCTGGATGTTTGCCTCCCCCACCAAATTCACATGGTGGAACCCCAAAGTCCATGAGGTGGTGTTAGAAGGTGGGGCTGTGGCAAGGTGATTAGGATGAAGGGGGAGCCCTCGTGAATGGGAGGAGTGGCCTCATAAGAGAGATCCCACGGGGCCCCTCACCCCTTCTGCCACGTGAGGATGCAGCGGAAAGGTGCCGGCGATGCACCAGAAAGAGGGCCCTCAGCCAACCACGCTGGCACCCCGATCTCAGGCTTGCAGCCTGCACAACTGTGAGCAATACATTTCTGCTGTCCATACGCCAGTCTGCAGTATTTGTGATAGAAGCCCTCTCTTCTGTTCCAAAATTGAAATACCCACCCACAGGTAAATGAATCAACAAACTGTGGCACATCCACGCTACGGGATGCCACTTGATACAGTGAAAAGCAGCCAGCAGCTGACACACGCAACAGGGTGATGAATCTACAAACAACGAATAAGGGAAAGAAGTCAGGCAGCAAGAGCACAGAATGCTTGAGCTCAATGCTATAAAACTCCAAACACTGAAAACTAAGCTACAGGAAGGCGCCGCTTAGGGGACCCCCTGGGAATGAGGTAGAGGGTGGGGAGGGGTAGGAGAAATCTTTGGGGGTGATGGACATGTTTGTTATCTTGATAATTAATGGTCCCCCACATATGTGTGTATGTCAACACTTACCTGATTGCATGCTTTAAATATGCAGTTTGTTGTATGTCAAGTATATGTCAATAAAGCAGCAAAAAATGAAGTATTTCCTCCCTGTGCTAGACCACCTCCACTATCTGTATACCCCTGGCCAGACCCTTTCTATTTCCTCTAAAATAATGTGTCATTTTCTTTCCGAGTTAAAGTTCTCTCTTGTTTCCTGTCATGAACGAGATCCTGCACAGGGGCCTTCGCCTTGTCATTAGCCTATGACCCCAAATCAACTGTCCTACAAACTGCTTCCTCCGCCCCACAGTTGATATCTTTCCCTTCTCCTCCTCACTCCAAATGTGTGTGATGGGCCCTCTCTGATGACTTCCATACCCTCCATTTGCTTCTGGACTCCTGGCCCCCTGGCATCTCTGGTCAATATGATGAGCACATTGCTTTCTCCTGAGTCTTTAGTGGTGTCCAAATTGCCAGCTTCAGCTCACAGTGCAACCCCCAGTCTGGACACCTCATTTAGGTCTCATTCCATAGCTCCTTTTCTTCCAAACCTCACCACCTATGAGTTCTCCAAGGATCTGTCCCTGCTCTTTTCTCCAGTCCTTTTACTTGGTGAATGTATCCACTCAAGTCTCCCTAAAAATGGCTCACCAGACTACCTTCAGTTCTGCTCAGTTTCTGTCCATTTAATGCCTTTAATGAGAAGCTCCAAAGGCACCTTATCAGTGGCCTGGTGGAACCATCCTTGGTCTGTGTATTTGGGTAGGAGGTTCCTCAGTGGCCCCAGGGCTGAGACACTCATTCTCAGCTCCAGCTGCTGAACTAATCTAATTCCATGCAGACCAAGGAGAGACAGTGATTCCCAGGGCTTGCTTACATGGGACTAATCGAAGAGTCTTTCACGAGGAATCGAATGTGATGTCAAGACTCTGAACATGCAGGAAAAAAGAATGGAGCTGAGCAAGAGGAAAGAGAGCCAGAGATGGGTCCTGTTGGAACCCAACAGAGGCATGCCAACATGCCAAGAGCCAGGCAGTGTCTAAAGCCAGCCCTCTCTCAAGACTTTTTGTTGTATGAGCCAGTATTCCCTGCCGAGTTTTCTGTTGCTTGTAACTGGAGATTCTGAAATGAACACCCCTTCAGCCATGAGTGGGAGACAGACCCTTCAGGGAGTTTTCTTCCGTTACCATAACACACTAAAGCCTTGAAGATGCACCCTCTAGAACCTGTCACATCACAACAATTAACAGAACACATATCCTACATTCTCTAGTGGCCCCAAATCTAAGGGAAGAGAACAGATTCCTCATTGTCACCCCAGACCAGTGCCTGGGGCCCTGTGGACACCCAGCCTGTTTACATACGGCGGTGTTGATCTCTTAATGAGGTTGTTCTGTGAGACAACGATGTTGAACATCCAGCTCTCCAGCTAGATTAAGATCTTCTTTTACGCAGGCATCATTAGCTTTTCCCTTTAAAATTTCATTTTATAAATCTTCGGCTTAAACTCTTTTCAATTGTTTCTAACATGGAATTCCACCCCCTTACTGAAGCCCCCATCCAAGCCAGTGAAGTCTGTCAATGAAACCCTGTTTCGTCCTTTGCCACTGCCCCCCAAACCCTCTTCACATGCCCCAGACATGCTGGCTTCCTTTTCATTCTTTGAAGAAGCCAAGTATGTCTCTCTTCACTCTCGGGACCTTTGGATTTGGAATTCCTTCAGCCTGGAAAGCTTTGTCTTCTCATCGTAACTATCATCTCCTTGAAGAAATTCTTCCAAACTACTCATTTGCAGGGGGCACCCCTGCTCTTTCTAATCTTCCCATAGCACCTGTCTTTTCCTGAAGGACACGTACCAAAATTTGTGTTTATATAGCTGTTTGATCACCACGTATTCACTCTCCATCTCTCAAGCTGTTATCAGAGCACAAAGACCACTTCTGCACATCACCTGTTCTGAGTCCTGGCCCCAGTAAATGCTTAATAAATGTTTGCGAATGAATGATTGACTCTCCCACAATAGGTTAGCAGTGTTAGCACAGGTTGAGGCTTAATGAATAATGTCAGATTGGACCTTTCCTCAGTCTTCCAATATGTTCTCAAGCTCTGCCACCATTGATGGTCACAAAATAACGAACAAACAACAACCCATCACCACCAGCTGGTAGTCAAAACACAGTAATGAAGACCCGCTAATCCAGCAAAGCCATAATGAACTCATCTCTAAGTTGGAAGCCACATTACAGCTCGAGTCACAGGAGCCAAAGGTGGAAATGCCCATAGGTTAAATGAATGGGTAAACAACGTGGCACAGCCATACAATAAAAAGGAATAAAAACTCATACAAAGGAATAAAGTACTGACACATGCCACAACGTGGGTAAGCCTTGAAAATGTCCTATTACATGAAAGAAGCCAGACACAAAAGGTTGTCTATGATATGATTCCATGTTTACAAAATATCTAGAATGGGCAGATCCATACAGACAGAAAGCAGATTCGTGATTACTAGGGGCTGGTGGGAGGGAGAAATGGGGAGTGCCTGCTTAATCGGTATGGGGTGTCTATCAGGGTGATAAAACTGTTCTGGACCTAGAAAAGGGTGATGTTTGCACTGAATTGCAAATATACTCAATGCCAAGGAGCTGTATACATTAAAATGATTCAAATGATACATTTTCTGTTACAGATGCATTTCACCACAATACATAAGGGAAGACAGGCAACAGAAAATGTTGTAATGTATGTTCTTTTAAACAATCTCCAAAGCTACACTCCAAATGAAGTATTAGGTAGCAAGAAATGCATCATGCTTCAAACGTACAAATGTCACACATGCTTGTTTTTCAGAGGCCTGGGGGCAGGAGGAGGTAGAATTGCCCTGTACTTACAGAACATTCTAGATGAGAGGCGTGTGTGCCCAGGCTTTCTGAACAATTCTGCAGAACAGGGTTTCCCAGAGGCACATCGACATCTTGTGGTATGCATGGTTATTTTAGGTCATATTGTCAAATTACAATAATTGTTTTTATCGAGGGTTATCTCTGATTAATACAACCGCACTTTTCATTGATGGTGGCAATGTTTCCTTTTTGTTTGCCTGTTTTTAATCCACTGAATCCATCCACATGCAATGAAATGTGATCTTTTTGGTGTCTACAGTCCTGTAACCACCACCATGACAATACAGAACAGGTCCAGCGCCCCACAAAATTCAGAATTCTCTCCCGCTGCCTCTTTGCCGTCCTCACCCTATGGCTCAGCAGATAAAACAGGATGTAGGGATGAACCTCCAATACGTGAGGCCATCAGAGGACAGAGGCACACATGGGGAGTGGCTGCAAGTGGGCACAAGACTGTTTTGGGAGCCATGGAAATAATCCAAAATTAGATGGTGGTGATGGTCACACAACTCTAAATATATTCAAAATCAGTGAATTGTATACCTAAAATAATGAATTTTAAGGTATGTGCATTTTATCTCCATAAAACTGATATATATATTTTAAAAAAGGTGTAGGTGAGGCGACCTTTGGGGAGCTGGTATGACCCGGAGGGGCTGAGGGCCTGGACGGCGGTGCACCCTGCGCACCCCTGTCGCCCCCCCAGGGCTAGAGCCCACTTACTGTGGCGGTGCCCGAGACGGTCTGTGCGTTCGTGTCCGCTGCGCTCTGCTCCGAGTGCGACTGCGCGGGAGGGTACAGGTTTAACGTGTGCTCGGGGACGGTGGTCTGGCCCGTGTACTCTGGCGCGGGGTGGGGGTGAGGGGCCGTGTATTCCGCGGGGATGCCGTTCTGAGGGGGTGCAAACTGGGCCGAAGCATAAGGCTGAGCCATTGTGTCAGGGGCAGCGGCTGCTTCCTGATTACCCTGAAAAATCAGAAAGGGGGAGAGAAGAGAGCAGACCGTGAGCAGGCACCGAGCAGAACCTCACTTACTCTGATGCGTGGTAGGAGCCAGCACTGGGCCGAGCAAGCGTCTGAGATACATGCATTAATTTCCCCCAGACCCTCTCAGGAAATAGTAGCCTATGGAACCCCATTGGGCACATGCAGAAATGGGGGCTCAGGGAAGTGAAGCCACATTGGCCCGAATCAGCCAGCCCCACATAGCCTGAGACCGTGAGAATCTGTGCCCGACTAGATTGGATTTTTCTGGCAGATCTTCCTTACTTCATTCCCATTTTGGAACATGTGAGCATGTCATTGTCTCCAGTGACAGCAGAGATTTGATTTGATACTTAAAATACCAAGAGAAATTAAATGGAATGTGTGTGTTCTTGAGAGGAGACACAATTCATCTAAGCATTTGAATTTAATCAAAGTTTTATGTGACTTAGAACATAATGGGATGGGGGAGGGGTCCTTTTAATGGTCACAATGAGTGTGTGTGTGTGTATGTGTGTGTGTGTGTGTGTGCATGTGTGTGACGTTTCCAGTTTCAATAGGAAGCTGCCAATGAAAATTCAAGGCCTGGTTTGGACAAAGATGGGACTCTGTGACATCCCCATTTCAAGTATCTCTGCAAAACGCTGGACTTAGCTCAGCCTCATTAGTCAAGGCCTCCCCTGACCCCCTGCCTTCTTTTTTATAAGCACAGAGTGTTACATAACAGTGTAGCTTTCCCATCTAGGTAAAACATGCCATGTGATAACTATTGTCAAGTCCAAAGAATTTTTTTAAATCCTGAATTCAAATGCTTCCATTTCTGGAAACATCTATCCCTCTCCACCTCCACCCGCACACCTCTATTCACTACCACACACACACACACACACACACACACACACACACACACGATATCAGAAACTCTAACTTGGAGATCCAAATTTTCCATGGTCTCAAGAGATGGGATTGCCCAGAAAGGGAGAGGGAGGGAGAAGCACAGCCGTGAAGACGATCAGTAGCATCCGTAGCTGCCTCTCCCATTGTCTGCAGTCCATTAGATGTGACTTCAGCACTCATGTAATGATACCAGGGCAAAAATATCAGAATCGCGTATGTCTCCTCAGGCCCTGACACCAACACTGGGGAGCCTCTTCAGCTAAAGCAACTTGAGGTCGTCACAAAACAGGACATAGAAAGGAGAGAAAAGTGTATTCTCAGAGCAGCTCACAGAGCCTGTGCATTTGTTTAGAGGGGACCTTAATTAGAACGCTAAAGATGTCACTTGGAAGAGAACTCAGCTGAGGATAAGTTTAAAACACTTTACAAGTGAAAACATTCCCATCAGGCCCTTTCCTCCCCCAGGCTAATTCCTCCAAATGTCTGCACCATTGGAAGCAGAAATGTACAGTCATTTCTTTCTGTCTCACATCTCTTCACAGCATTTGGGGCTGTGCAGGGCCCGTCTGTGGGGAGGCTGGATCACTGCAGGTGGAAAGGTAACCCCGTCGATCTTGGGAAACCACAGGAGACAGTGATGGTCATGGCTGATTAGTGTGCATTTCTCTTTTCAAGGATAGTGCCTGGGTTCCTCTTTGGGGATACCTGCACCCTCAGCCCATGCATGCAGATGGGGGCTGAGCCCTACCTGGATTACCACTAGATTTGGTCGCGTGACCTGGCCTAGCTAATCAGAGGGTTCCACCGGCTTGGCCCCGGAGAGAAGCGGGCTCTTGCCCATCCATCTAAGCCAGTTAGGGAATTAACCCCTAGTAACTCCAGTGAGGCTTGCATCCTGGGACTTTGCTGGGGTTTTCCTAACTTCTCTACCCACTGTGATTGGGTAGAAATAATGTAAGCCTGGAGCTGCTCAGAACAACTACTTGAAGGGGGTCTGCCTAGAGCAGAAGTCCACCCAGAGGAAAACAGAGCCCAGAAATCAAACCGAGTCCTGGGGACACCATCTGAAGTCTGGGACCCAGTTCACCTGCAGTTAGTAACACCATTTGTTTGCTTTAGTTACACAAGTCAGTACATGTGTTATTTTGTTTAAACTAGTTTTTCTATTACTTTCAACAAAAAGGGTCTTGGCTAATAAGAAATCCTCTGCCATTTATAAGCTGACTAGCATTCTCCTCTTCTACATGGCTGTTCCAGGAACATATCCTTGTGTACAGAAATCCCACATACCACTTTTTTCTGGCTTACAGGAAGCTCCAGAACCTTTGGGACCTTGCGAACCCTCCAAAGAGCACTTCATATGTGTCAGATTCTATTTCTGCCCAAAGGGTCTGTTTCCACCTCCCGACCTTGGTCCTGGCTCATCTCTGGATTCAAAGACTTGTGAAAATTCCAGGTGTGGCCTCAGAGAGACGCATGAAATGATGCAGAGAGAGAGGGTCACATCAGGAGAAAGTTTCCCCCCTCCACCTCCAGCAGACAACACCTTACATGTAGGAGCACGTGGTCCTTCCTCCCTGCAGGGCAACTCAGCAAGGGCGACCCAGTCCCACAAAGGGCTTTCTGCTACGATCTGAGCTCTTTATGGAAAGAGAAGGGCCTGCCCTCAGGAGACCTATGCCCGCTCCATGTTCTCAATACCACCAAGTCTTGCATGTCGCTGCCACCTCTGGCTTGGAAAGCCCTGACTCCCTCTCCTGGTTAGGCTCTATTTCTCTTTGGGGTCCCAGATCAAGAGCTGCCTCCTCAAGGAAGCCTGCCTTGTCACTTAAGCCACATGAGTTGACTGTCCTTCATGCTGCACTGCAGCTTGTAGCCACATCTCCCATAACTCCAGGAGGTGCTATTGTCTGCTTATTTATCTGTGAGAGTCCCGAGGAAGGGGTCTGTCATATTCTCTGCTCCATTTCCAGTGTCCAGCAGCATGCTGTCTGCAAAGGGGGAATCAACGGTGCTTGCTAAGTAAATGTGTGCATGCTCCCATATGAACTCGGGGCCCTGGAAAGATTATTCTGGCAACAGGAGATAGGCTGGCTCGTGGGACAAATCTGGCCCGCGGGTTGTTTTGTAAATAAAGCTTTATTGAGACACAGCCATACTCATTGTACCACAGTGGCAGAGTTGAGCAGTTGTGACAGAGACCATATGGCCCATAATGCCTAAACTATTAAACTACTTGGCCCCTTGCAGAAAATGTTTTCTCATCATGGTGGTAGCTTTGTCATTAAATATGGGGACACCAGTTAAGAAGTCATCATTGCATAAATAGTTTGGTCTGGATACAAAGCTGGCAGTGAAGCAGGAAGAGAGAAAGTGGGTGTGTTCTACCTAAAGGAGGGGTGGCTCAGCTAGACTTGGAGATGGGCAGCGTTGAGGAGGGTGCAAAATGCATGAGTCAGAATCTTCTTCGGAATTCACTTTCCCTCACCAGATCTCTAAACTGTAAACACATGCACACACACATGTTTTAAACTCCGCAGAGGTGGCCTTAGGAGGAGGAGACCCATCACGGCCTCAGGCTTCTGCACCCCATCTGGAAGATGTCCCCTCCTATCTGGTGCTCCAAAGACAAACTGAGTGACAGTTCCTTCATCTCAGGCCTATGGGGTGCCAGGCACGATGCTGGGCACTTTGCACTCGTGGTTCTTAAATGGGGTGACCAGTCCCCAGGGAACATTAGGCAATGACTGGAGACACTAGTGGGTGGAGGCCAGCGATGTTGCTGAAGACCCTACTAGGCACAGGATGGCACCCACCACAGAGGATTCCCCAGCCCCAAGTGTTCATGGCGCCAAGCCCTAGGATCTGTTCTGCATACACTGCGTCTTAAACCCCATGTTACTGTGTGGTGATGGATACCGTAGCCCCAGACTGGGAAATAATTCTGCAAGGTCACGGCAAGGGAGGCCAGGAGCTGAACACAGGCCCATGTTTCTCCTGTGCCCAGGGGTCTCTCATTTGGCAAGACTGTCCTCTGCTGGGCAGGCTTCTTCCCATTTTTAAACAAGCAAACCTCTCTCGGCCACAGACACCATGGCCTCTAGTCCTGTCCTCCAGCTGGTGGTGGTTATGCCCTGGGAGGAAGTCAGGCGCTGGCCTATCTGATGAAGAGATGCTGATGTTCTATGAGCCAGACTGGGGGGTGACCCGTGGGGAGTGTCAGAGCGACAGCCTGGGGAACATTTGCCATCTCAAGCTCAAGGCCTAGCTGCAGAAGGCCCTGAGGCCACCCTAGGAAAGGCAAGGGCCAACTGAGGCAGCACCAGAGCTCAGGATAAACCACCCACTTCTGCCAAACCTTGTGCCATGCTGACAAGCCAAGGGCAGCAGGCTCTTGGGACTCTGCGCATGTAGAGGAGTTTGCGGGGAGCATTCAGGTCCACGGGACTGTATTGCTCTCTTGTTCCTGGAGTTCTTAGACAGATGTTGGTGGGACCCCCCACTGTTACTTATTAACACTGACAGCTGTTCCAGAGAGACCCTAATTAATATTCCCAACATTTGCACTTTGGGCTAATTACAGCTAATATTTAATTAAGATCATTGTACTTCCTATGGAATTATTTTTCACCTTCAAGTGGTTTCAGAGACGTCTTTGTTCCCTCCCTAGTGATGTTTCCGGATTCTCAGCTTGGCGGACAAGTATTTTCGGGAAAAATACACTCACACTGAGGACACCTTTTTTACGCCAGGTCAAGGCAAATCTTGGGCACGCAAACAGGCTCCTGGTTGAAAACTGAAGCCAAGTGCATGTAGATGAGGGTGACAGGCAAAAACGATTTGAAGCATTCTGGCTAGGCGTTTCCTCTTTTGGAAAAGCTGCCTTCTCTCTTCTAGTCCAATGCCAACACCCCACCTTGCCCTAAACAAGTGGTATGATCCCAGAGGTTCTGATACTTCCCAGGTCCGGGTGCCTGTGGGTGTTCTGAGTTGACAGGATTCTGCTTTTGCATGTTTCCCCCACCTCACTGAGCAAGTGCTCTGAGAGATCATGAAAACCTAACACCTAATTTTCAGTGCCTGGACTTCCCTGAGTTACTGCTAAATACACAAAAGATAAAAACACGAACAAAACCCCAAAACACTCTGAAACCTTGTGTTTTAAAACACGCTATTGCTGCTGCAGAACTGGATAGAAGATTGAAATAAAGAACATGTGTTCGAATAAATGTGGAAGAAACCCCCTCGTCCTCACACATCCACACCGACCCTCAGTTAGAGCAGTAACTCAACAACAAGCGAGATGGCGTGGAATCCCATCATTACTCGAGATCCCCCGACGGGCGGCTTGTGCTCCAGTTACCGGGAGCAAAACGATTATTAAAAGGCAACCAAGTCCGACTCTCCAGAGCAAAAAAAAAAATGCCATTTCAATTTAAATATTTTACTGAAGCATGAAATAGCCAGGATATTATTGCTATTTTAAGACAAACACCATAATCTGACTATTAGCATGGTGTGTAGACTCTGTTGCATGCAAACATTCAGAAAGGCACTCCTCAAAAGAAGAATCTCTTTGGTCACTGAAATATCCTGCAAGCCTTCATTTTTCTCTCCAAGCTGGGCTCAGGAGACAGAGTCAGAGAGATAATGAGACTTTCCCGCCCCCCCCCCCCCAGACATCTCCCTTCTCCCAATTCATTACCTTGAGTAGTTGAATAAAGTAGTTGTGGAAAACTAATAAGAGAACAAAAGGTAGTAGCCTGTTAGACTTTGCAAAATATTTTGGCTCCACATCTAATGCCAACCACATTTTAACTCTGGAACCGTCTTTACGTGGCAGAGCACGAAACGGGTATATTCTTTTTGACGTAACTGTCTGACTTTCCCATCTGCCAAGGTGGACTTTAAGATAATCAAGTATTTTTCTGTGTGGGGGGGAGGTGGGATTTTCCAGCTTTCAAAATCAAACTTCTTGAGCATCTTCTCTGTTTTTGCTTCTGGAATTCATTTAGTCCGTTCCTTGCTCCGAAAAACCTCTTCTGCCCTAAGCACAGCCCTTATGATGAAGAAACGCACAGGCATTGTACAGCCCTAATGCACCGTCTGATTCAGCTATCCACACAGCCAAGGAGAGCGTCCATTCGCGCACGGGGACCCCCGCCAGAACTGACTGGCCGGAGGAAACTCTCCATTCTTGGTTGCCTGCTGTTCTCAGTCTTGCTGACAGTTTGTTTTACTTGAGTTCGGGAGCGTGGACGGCTCTACTTCTCTGGCAAGAAATCGTGCATATTCAGAGAAAGCCTCCTGTGCTGGCCTGCGGAGAGCCACATGGCATTGTGCCCCCAGGCATTGAAACAAAGAAGAAAAATACAAAATTTCACCATGAACCTGCTGGTTCTAGGACCAGCTCAGTTCGACATATCAAGCAGAAAGCCCCCCAGCCCCCCACAACATGCACACACACACACACCCTGGGCTGAAATCCTCTCCTTTCCCCACCAGCACGATTCAAGGAGCCGAGCATGCATGGCAGACAACGACAGACTTAACGCACAGAAAGCCTTCCGTTTCATTCAAATCACAGTTTCAAGTGAATGTAAAACGGGGAGAAATACCTGCTGCACCATTCTGCGTCCTTTCTCCTCCATAAACTTAGCAGCTGGGCTAGTCCCACACCACGAAGCATCTGCCTGGGGCCGGCCTCAGTTACGAGGGAGGGTGTGGGCTCTGTGCAACGTGGGGATGGCTGGGGTGTTGAAGGCCGCCTGGCTGACCTCCCCCTCAACATCTGACTGCTCCCCAAACCAACCCCAGATGGGACTCTTTCCGCGGGCGAGGCCTGGTCTGTCAATCACAGCTTGCCCCTCCTCTGGCTCCTGTTCCTTTTCTGAGTGTACACTGAGCAGATGATTATATAGAGGAGGAAGGGAAAAACAGCCACACACACACACACACACAGCGCTTGACTACATTAATAGCTATTTAAAAAACATTAGAAATGCTATCCTATGCATCGCCTGGAGCTGGAATTTTTCATTACTAAACTAAATATATGGTATGCAAAGTTATGAAACCCACCAGGGAGTTAGCTACGGTTCCTACTCTCCTATTCTGTTTTATATTTTTAAGGGGGGGTGCTGAGTCAGGGGTAGCAGAACAGAGACGGAGGAGGGATGAAGAAAGAGCTCAAAGAGAGAATGGGATGGCCAGAGGTAAGCTAAAACAAAATATATATATATATGTAAATTGGTCTTAACACGCTGTAACTGATGATTGGAAGATTCGGAAGACTGGCTCCTTTGCAGCCTAGCTGTGTGATCTTAGGCAAGTCGTTGCCCTTCCCTAGGATCCAGTTTTTGCTTCTGTTGAATAGGGAGATGATGAGTGACTTCCTGGAGCAAACGCGAGGATCAAAATAAAAATCAAGTCACAGGAAAACAAACATGCACAGGGCCTGCCTTATAGTACGTGCTACATAAACAGGTTCATTCATCACGTTCAATAGCACGGTGAGCAAAACCCCAAACCACCTTGTCCCAATGGACTATGCAGCCAGGAGGGGCAGCAGGCTTTCAGGACAGGAACCTACAAAGGGCCATAAAATCCAGTGGCGGTATGTGCTCTGTAGGAAGAGGGCAGGGACCTTGCTTTCTCCTTTTCTTGAACCTTTGTCTCTTCCTACCCATGGCTTTTCTTCTCTTCCAACTAAGCAAGAATAAAACCATGTATACAAAATCCCCAGCGATTTCAATGCCAAATGCCGCCTCTTTATTCAAAGCTACAAACACTTTGTTCTTCTATTATTATTAAAACTACAACCACTGGAGTGAAATGTCACAACAATCTCCGTTGTTATCTGGTTAGGTCTTTCTTGCTCGTGGAGGGAGAGTTTCAAGAGACCCTCCACCCTTCCCGGGCACAGCTCACTCATGGCCGAGATGCCTTGCTATGAGAGCAGAGATCTTGCTACACTGGAGGGAATGGATGGGGTTTCTGAAGTGATTAAACTTGTAATTAATTGAATAATAGTGGAGGAGGTGAGGATGGAAGAGGCTGCCTAGAAGAATTCCACCTTCCTGTTAGTCTGTCCGTGGTACTTGTTCAGGTAGCCCTTGGGCGATTTTTTTTTTTTTAATTCCCAGATCACCAGCATTGGAAAGAAAACCTGGATAAACAGTATTTATGCCATTCTTCCCTTTCCATCTCTAATCACACCCAGGGGACATCTCTAATGCAGGATTCAAATAAGCAACCCTTTCTGGTCCCTTAAAGGGATATGTGGGGGCCCTCTTAGAAATGCACTGCCTCAGAGGACGGACCAGGCACGCTCCTTGCATGACTCCAGCCTGGCATACGAACTCAGAGGTCATTCTCCTGAGCCATAAGAAGCCAGACTTCTGCCCTTCAACCTGGGGAAGATGGATGAGACGAAGAAAGACATATTCCCTGGTAAAAGATGTTCTGGGGAGTGAGAGAAAAAATCACTCAAACAAGCCAATACTAAACAGAGAAGAGCATTTCAGATGGAAACAGAGATGTAGTAGGACATCTGGTCCTGAGCCAGTGGGCCATCAGAGTCACTTGAAGTAATCCTAGAAAAAAATATCAGATGCCAGGACTCCAACTCAGACCCACTGGCTTAAAATCTCCAAGGGTGAGATCCAGGCATGGGGACCAGGTCATTGTGATACAGAATCCTGGGGACAATGCAACTACAGGGTGATCCCTTGGATTATAAAATCCTTGTAGGGAGTTGTCACATCAACACTCTTTAATGAAATAAATGATACTACCCTGGAAAAGAAGAGAATAGGACAATGTGTAGTGTTTTGTGAAACCTTATGTGTGTGAGCTGGGTTACAACATAAAATCCTTTATGGATTGCAGTAAAATCAATAACATTGAGAACAGCATGCTAGGTAATTTCTAGTGTTGTTACCGTCTAACCTTCCATTAACGCTGTCACTACGGAATCAAAGTCAAATGCTGAGCAATCAAGAGCATAATGGTGGGACTGTTGTCAAGTTATTCACCAGTTAATACCCCAGTTAATAAACATAGGTAACACATATTCTTCCCAATAAGGTTCTTATAATGCCTTAGGCAGAACATCTACAGAAATGTGTTTTATAATCTAAAAAGTTCTGTGACCACATGTCCTCATGTGGAGATGAGCTCAGGCCCCCTTCTAGTCCAGCAAAATGCTCCCTGTGGGGAACACCTGGGAGGAGGGTCCGATCCTCACCTACAGTGTGCCGGGCACTGTGCTGGGCACTTTAGTCCCCCAAGCACCCTCATGAGATACATTTTATGGTTCCTTGAGGCTCCAAACAAGTGAACATCCTTCCTGTTACGGGATCTAGTAAATTAAGTGGCAGAAACAGAATTTGAACTCATCTGGTCTTACTGAAGATTTCCTGACTCTGAACCTATACTAACATGAAGATGAGGATGATGGTGGGCACGATGGTGATGGTGGTGATGGTGGTAGTGGTGGTGATGGTGGTGATGAAAAGGGAAATGGTGACGATGGTAATGATGATTAGAAAACTTCTCTTAGGTACTACCAGTCGCTCTTCTAAGCACTGAGGATACAAACTCCAACAGAGGAGCTTTGCCTTCAGTGCCTCATCGACCAGGACCCTGATGTGGAACACACTCTTCTTCCCTTTCCACGGAGGTGGCCTTACCTCCTCACACTCACACAACTACCGAGGGCCACTTCCCCAAACCTGTCAGACTCCTGAGCTCTGCGTCCTGAAGCAGGTGGAGACGGGGTCCGCTCTGCCCTCCTTGAGGTAGACACACAGATCTTGGTCTCCCTAACTGTACTGGCTTATACAGAAAAGCCCCCCTTGAATAAAGTACTCTGAAATTGCTCTGTGGCCATAATTCACAAAAACAAACAAACTTACAGAGACAACAAGAATCCAGGTCACAGATTCAAGTGAAAGCAATTTGTTTCATTTCACTTCCCCGGCCTCGACAGGGAAGCAGTGAGAGAGGCCAGAAACCATCTCGCTGGGGCTGACAAACACCAGTCCCAGAAATACAAGCCAGCCCGAGTGGGCGGCAGGCTTGCAAAAGACAAGGTGTCATGTTTGCAAAATGTTCCATCCTGATTTTCCATTTGGAGTCACAGAAGGCAATGTAGAGGTTGTTTTTCTCAACTCCTTAAAAGTTAGTGACAATCAAATATTTATGGCACTTTGTACAAGTCAGGAGACCTGATACTCTTGCTTATGAGATGATATTTCCACAGGGAAATGTGCTTGTCTCTTAAAGAATCAGCAGCCTCTGGGGCAAGTGGACTTCCCAAGCAGTAGGATCCACCACTTCAGAAGAGGGCTTTCGGTTTTTCATCTTGCTCACCCCTGTCCCGATGCTCGAGGACCCTGACTTGTCCTTTAAAACCTTTATCAAAGTTTGACATCATAAACATTTTGATTCTGACATTACATATATTTATTCTGCATGAATTGTGCTGTCTGCCTCCATGAGCACAGGAGCCTCATCCGTCTTCCCGATCACCACTGCCTCAAGCACTTCAAATGGGGGCAGGCACTTAACACATCCAGTTCTGTTGAATGAAAAATGAATTCCCAAGGTAGTCCTTGTATCCCTACCAAGACCAAACCATGCTCTGAGCCACCCAGCACCGGCACCTCCTTCATCTTTCATATACAGACAGGTGAAGCCCCACACAGCTCCTATTTGTAAGAGAGGGGCTACTTATGCCTTATTATTGCCTGTTATTAAGAAAAAGTAATAGCTAGAGCAGCTTTTACTCATTGAGTTCTTTCTAAACATCAGACAATATTAGTTTCTTTATATAGATTATCTAACTTCATCTCTACAGGAGCTGTAGTTTTAATAAGCATCTTTTAATCATGCCCATTTCACAGATAAGGAAGCATAAAGGCTTGAAGCTAGGAAGCTAGGAAGTGGTATTTGCAGACAGACCTCAAATCAGTTCTTTCTCCAAAGCTGAGGTCCTTTCAAATAGGCTGTGATGGACCTCTTTCTTGGCTAAGATGAAGGAGCGTATTTGTAAGGATTATGGTGGAACAATTAAGCACAAAATATTTTCTGACAAGTCCCTGAAGTATCCCAGTCAAAGTGGGAGGTTGCGAAAAGGCATGAGATCTTGTTTCTGCCATCCCAGATTCAGAACCCAAGTGGGTTAATAGTATTAATTGCAATGATGGCGATTATAACATTGTTGATAACAAGAATAATATAATTCGAAAGGCTTACAATGTGTGTGTGCCACTGCCCTAAGTGGTCTATAAATGTAGCTGCCTCAGTGCACCCATAGCCCCATAATGTGGGCACCATGTTATCTTCATTATATAAATAGGAGGCTTTGAAAGGCTAAGCAAATAATCTAAGGTCACTCCAACAGGGCATGAGGAAACTCTTATTTGCAGCGATCCAATTCTGACCTCAAGGCAGGAAGTTGGAAAAAATGGAAAGGAAGTTCCTGTGTACTACGCAAAATTGCCCTTGCCGTTTATTAGTGAGTGACACCTGGAGCTGCCCACCCCTGGCACAAATATAGTGGTGCAGGCAGAAGGCCACATGAGCAGGTAGACAACGGAACTAAGCAAATAAATATTAGCAAGAACTGTTTTCATAAGGGAATGAGCAGATAAATGCATCTTAAGTCTTAATTCACTAAGGACCCTTCACTTCCTGCCTATGCAGGAAACCTCCAATCCTGAGCAGACTCACTGGCACAGTCTATCTCCTTTCCCAGCCAGCTATTTTCTAAAGAAAGGAAAAAGTTCTCGCCACCATCCCCGCCAGAGTAATGTCAGTGTTAAATTCATATTCAAGATGGATTTCAGTGACTTGTACCACATTTCCAATACTACTACATTTAGCTAAATCCACAAAAGGAAATGGATGGATTTTGTTTCCTTAAATAATCTTACACTTACCCTGCAGATACGATTTGGGATAATATCTCTGTGGTCCCTATCCTATCATAGTTATCCAGAGAAATCTCTGCTGCTTCTAAGATGGGAAACTGACGCAACTTGGTGTGATGCAACTTTCTTTGTAGAAGAGGAGGCCACTATGCATACAGACAGCACCAAGCAGCTTAGAGAGATGCCAGTTCCTCTGTGGATGTTGCTGAATGAAGCATCCCACTAAGCACGTCACCGAGGGTCTATCACTAGATTTGGAAAACTGGAAGGATTAAGTCACACTGCTAGAAAGACAATTGTATATGCTCCCCATGAGAATGATGGTAAAGAAATGTTCTAGTGAAAGGAAATGCAAACATTCCAGACAGAAAACGGTGCAAGGACCAGGCACCACTGTCCTGTACACGGACGGATTCAGAATCATTTCCTTTCACACGATGTTATAAAAACTGAGTTTTCTATCCATAGGAAATGGATGCCCCAGTGCCACTCATCAACATTTCTTCTTCTCCAGTCCTTTCTCAAAGCTGGATGTCTGACCATGGCTGACAGCACCCCCATGATCTTCAGGGGATGGGACACAGTTAAGACACAGAAACTACCAACCAGCCCCACACAGTTTATAATGAACTTACCAAACCAAACATTTAAGTGTATTTTTAACTGTCCAATTTCCTCACATGAATGTCATGGCCTCTCATGAGACTGCAAACTCCTCAAGGGCAGCTGCTTGTAGTATTCATCTTTTAACATTTCCTACCTTTCTTCCACGTGTTGTAATCAGGTGTTTGATATGATAGATATCGGTTGGCTTACATTCACCTCACTTGTAGAAAGATGTCCAATCTGGTTACTGCGACAGGCAAAGATGATAAAACATGGCCTTGTCTTTCATTGTGTGTTGCATAAGTTTTAGCCTCTAATAGTTTGCCAACTAGAAAACAAAGGCTGTCACAAAATGAATTATACGTGGACTTGGGAGAAATGGAATTAGAGAGACTGCCGGGAAACAAGAGCAATGAACTATTCAAATTGGCAAGAACTTGATATTCATGTAATTGTTTCGGCAGCTAAGTTCTTCTGGATGGCAGGTACTGTGCCAGCTTTAGGGGCTACCGTGCTGATGAGATGGACACAACCCAGGTACCTCACAGATACAGGCTGGCAGGAGTCACAGACAGTCCAGAAATTTGCAGCGTAGTGGGGTATGTGCCATGACAAGAGAAATACAAGGAGAGAAAGGGGCATTCCTAACCCGGTGGTTTATCTAGGAGCACTTTCTAAACAAACTGATGTCTGAACTGAAAGTTACAGTGTGAGCAGGAAATGGCCGGGTGGTATGAAACGGGCTGCCAAAACAATGTGTGGGAAGACCAGTTGTCCTGCTGCGGTAGGAGGACATCTCATATGGAGAGTGGAAGAATTGATGAAAAAGTAGTAAAGGAAAACAATGAGGCTGTTTCTGGAGCCATCGGACCAACAAGATATTGGACTGAGAGAGCTGGAAGCTACTGGATTCTAAGGCCCAGAGGGCAGAAACCTACATCTGTTTTATGGAGCAGCATATTCCCAGCACTCTCGGAATGGCATGCACAGAGCAGATGCTCAAAAACACTGTGGTTAAATCTAAGAGTAAATGCAGTGATGACACACGCCAGGATGAAGCTAGTCAAGGTAAGAAGAGAAATAGAGATGATAATTTACACTATACCCTTGGCATTACCTTTGCACTTGAAGCAGCTCAAATGCTTGAAACAGCAGAAATAAATGGAGGAAATGGGTGGTCAATAAGTAAATAAACCGGACAGAGGCCCATCATCCTCTTCGCCACCACCATCACAACAGCTTAGCCAATGGCACGGTATAAAGGCTCCTGGGAGCAACTTGCGTATTACCTGTTTGAACCTCACATTACACCTCGGAAGGGAGGGAGAATGGGTACCAGTCTTACCCATTTAACAGAAGAGCAAGCTGACACCCAGGTCACTCAGTGGATGCCCAAACTCAGAGAGCTGAGAAATGTTCTTGCTGGGATTTCAACTCTAGAGCTATTTCCATTGTACCAAACTGCTTCCTAAGTTTTCCATTCACGTGACCTGACATCTCTAGCTATAGCCATAGACTCGACTGCACGGTGCCTTCTGGGTTTTCTCCATCCTTAACTCATAAACTTTTACATGAAAAATAAGAAAACTGAACATGGACCTTATGACAACTGAAACTATCATCAGAACACATGGGACATAAAACTTTATTGGCCTTTCAAATGCAAGACAAGGCAACTTCACTTAAACACGCGAGTATTGAAGTGACTCCTATTTATTTAAGAAATTCAGAAGGATTGGAACCAGAGAATCTTCTTAAGTGAAGAGCAGGTTCCCTAACTGCCCTGTTCCAACTCAAGGGTCTTTGAGACCATGGTCTTCAATCAATGTACTACTTAAGACTGGAGAACCTTGAATTCTTCGCATATGTTCAGTCAGTGCATAACTATGATTTATCTGTAGCTACGGATGTACGCTAGTTCCAGGGTATCTCCCTGACTGAATGCTCAGCTGAGAGAGGGTTGCACGGTTTAGAGCAGAGAAGAACTAAACTGACTGAATCAAGAAGAGGTTGTGCAAAATGTCAAGGAGTCAAGGAAGACAGTGGGTTTTTGGAAATATGGAAGAAGCTTGTTTTATTTGTGTATAAAAGAGAGGCCTGGTGATGAGAAATGCTATTCAGATACCACTGGTGTGGTATCTGACCAAATACATTGTGTCAAATAACCTAAAACATTCAAGTTCATTTATCCAAATGCTTGAGACAGCAACAGCTGAGAAAACCCGAGGCTGATGGATGTTAATGAAGTTTAATTTAAAAGGCCCTCAAGGAGCAGCCTTAAGATATTTTCAAATGTGATTGTGTAGCTGTGTTAGTTGTAGGGTATAAAACTGCCCATGGGCAGCATTCATCCCCCTTGCTAGCCAGGTTTCCTTATTTGATTTTAACACACCTGTCTTCTTGAGGCAGAATGGAATATTCTTGGAATCCACCCCAAGTAGATGAGAGGCTGTCCTTACATTCACGTACTGTTGACTCATGTATCTGGCTTACATTTATTGAACATCTACTGTTTCAGTTTGAATTGTGCAACCGCCCCACCGCCTGCTCGTATCCAAACATTGAAGTCCTAGTTCCCAGTATCTCAGAATGTGGCCTTCCTTGGGAACGGACTAATTGCAAGCGTAATTAGTTAAGTTAAAATGAGGTCATACAGGAAATAGGGTGGACCCATAATGACCCTTTAATAAAAATGGCACATCTGGACACAGACATGCACACAAGAAGAATGCCAGGTAACGATGAAGGTGCAGAACAGGGTGATGCTTTTATGGCCAAGGGATGCCAAAGGTTGCCAGCAAACCTCCAGAAGCTAGAAGGAAGGCCTGGAACAGATTCCTTAGCCCTCAGAAGCAGCCAACCCTACTGACACTTCCTTCCAGAACAATGAGATGATACATTTCTATTATTTAAGCCATCCAGTTTGTGGTACTTTGTTATAGCAGCCCTAGGAATGTAACATACCTACTATGTGCTGGTCATTGGAGACAACAGTGTTAAGTGAAGTCACCACCTACCTCCAGAGCTTAAGGCCCAGCGATAGAAATCCAACAACCCAGGAAACTAAGAATGATGTAATATCTTGTCCTCTTAATCCACTCTTTACACTTCAGAGGAGGAAGCTGGAGTACCTACCAATTTTCATGAGATCTCACTTGGTCTCTGTGAAGCAGATCTTATAATCCCAGTACAAGAAGTTTAAGAACTTGAGAGACATGCCCTGGCTTTGTGATTTCACCCCAGGCTGTTTCAGTGTGGTAGCCGTTAGCCATGTGTGGTTACAGAGCAGCTGAAATGTGGCTGATTCGCAATGAGCTGCGCTGTAAACATAAAATGCACACTGGATTTCAGAGACACAGGAGAGGAAAAGAATGCAAAATGTCTCTTGAATAGTTTTATTTTGATTACATGTTGAAAGGATAATAGCTTGGACACACTGTGTTAAAGAAAACTTTCTTCGTTATTTATTGAGGCATAATTGGGTTGAATGAAATATTGAATTCACAGTCATCTGTTTCTTTTTACTTGGTTTAAGGTGGTCATCAGAAAATTTTTAGAAAGAAAACCTACATATATGGTTCATACTGGGATCCCATTAGATTTCTTTGAGCTAGCCCTGGTTTTACCCATTGGTTTGAGGGTCACACAGCTAGTCGGATCCCTGTGTACCAATGACGCGCTGATGGGCAGAGCTGGGAATGAGCTCCAACCATATGAATTTGAAGCTCCTGCTCCTGAACAAAACCAAGCTACCATTTTGCTACCAAACATGAACATCTTCAGAAACATCCTCATGGAGATGAATCCACAAGAGGACAGCTTGATTTTCACACCACCCCTCGCCCAGTATTTGTAATCAAAATTCTCCACTTTGCCCTACACTTTCTGTACAATTTCTGTACAATTCACAGAAGGCCACTTCTGAACCAAACATAACCTCCACGTTACTGAATCTGACAAAGGCCTTGAGAGTCTGTCTAAAGTACCTATTTGGGGACAGGAGAGGTAAAAGGCTTTTAAAAGCTTGTTTTAACTCTGTGTGAAATCAACTGACTAATATTTATAGCGGGCAGCTTTCTGCAAAGATGAAATAAACTCTCCACAAATAGCCTATAGAGCTCAGACATTCGCTGTGTGCGAGGTCAGGGAAGAGCCCTTGAACACGTTCCAGGACGCAGAATGCTTAAGGTATCAGCAGACATTCTGAGTTAGATCTTGTTCTGCAAGGTTATCCACTGGATTTGATCAGAAAGAAACTAGTTCTTTTTTAAATCTCACAGACACACGGTAGGATGTCTTGCTTGATTCACCCATTCACTCATTCAAGACGTCTTTCTTGACTGTGTATTAAGCACTGAGAGAGGCACTATGGATACTTTTATTTACTGTGGGGGCCCCTGGGAGGCTCAGGATCAATATTTGTTTTTGCATTGACATCAAATACATTCAGACCTGGGAAAATAGTCCTTGTTCCTATGGGGATTAAAATATGGGTAAAGAGAGATGCGAGAAAGTCAACGATCAAAAGCAAGTGTCATGGGTAAGTCGAAGTGCAGGTGATTGTGGGAGCCATAGAGGAAGCCCGCCACTTCTCAGATGGAAGGTACATTGAATGCTTCTTGAAGGACACAGTAGTCCGGATGGATTCTCAAGGAGAAGTGGGGATGAGTTAGGTGGAAAATGCAAGGGAGGGAAAAAGCATGTTTCAGGGCATAAAAGCATACCGAGAACAGGGTTCTAAGGATGCAGTATGTGTGCGGTGGGGGTTTGGCAGGAATTGGAATTGGAGCTGGAAATGAAGTTGAGGGCATATGTAGAAAAACAGGGAATGCTACATAAAATGGCCAAAGAGTTCTGAGACTGGGAATAGCCTGGTCGGGTTAGCATTGCAGAGAGACCATTCTGGCCTCCGGACAACTAATGCATGGAGAGCGAACATGGTGCAGACAGGGAGGGAGGAGCAAAGATGGAGGCGTCCTCCAGGAGAGAGACGACAGGCAGGGGCAGAGGCGAGGCAGGGCGCTGGGACTGGAGCCCCCTCTCAAGGCTGTGCATCTCTGCATCAGTAAGGATCCCAACGGCTCAAATCATAACTTTGGCAAACTTTCCCGTGTCCAGTGCAAAAGAGCTGATTCTGAATTTTTAAATTTTATTTTAATAGGACTCTAATGAACATTCTCTCCCCCCAAAAGCTATTTGGAGCAATTATATGAAATGAGGAAATGGTATGTCCTGCAGTCTTTTCTGTAAGAATGCTGAGTAGTCGAATTTTTTAAAATCTCTGTTGAGGATTACTCCATGGGAGTACAGATGCCGTCAGGCACCCCAAGATCGACTGTGAGCTTTAAATGTGATCGTCTCTTGACTACATGTTACGGGTGGGAGAGAGACAATGTTGATGATGATAATGGCTCTCAAAAAGCCCTTTATAGACCATAAGTGACTCACAGCCATTATCTCATTAAATTCTCACAAGGACACTGGGTTAGGTGTTACTGGCCTCATTTAATAGATGAGAAAAGTGACGCAGCCAAGGAATGGCTTGTTCCCAGCCACCCTGCTAGTAAGAGCTGGAGCCAGAATAGGAACCCACCTGCTCTCTTCCCACCACATCATGTTCTCGAGGATTTCTCTGGGATGCTCTCCTTCCAGTATCCCCCTGTATGAGAGCCCTTATTAGTTATTTAAGGACTCCAAAAATAAATATAAATGAACACTTTCAATGAGCTTTTGTTGGTTTTCCAAGAAATGGTCTAGGCTCGTTGAGAGGGACAGGGAAAAAAAAAGAAGACAGCATGACATTAGTGATCTTGAGGACTGGGTTTGGGGACTATTTTGCTGGGTTCTAGAATGCAAGCCTTCTGAGACTCAGAGGCCTGCTGTCCAAACACTGGCTATGCCTCTTACTGAGCATATGACCCGGAACAAGTAACACAACCTCTGTGTTCTGGATTCTACTATAATGAGGATAAGGACAGCATACCTAATAGAGTTATTTATGGGAAAAATTGGTCAGTGCATATAATTTTCCTATCACCATACTTAGCATTAAACATATTCCCTATAAATTTGTTATAAGTGTTGTAGTATCTGTGCTTTATTGTTGTTATTATTATTCAAAAGAGCAACAACTTGGATGACACTGTGTAAAGTAGGTGAAGGAAAATTTTCCAGAAAAAAAATAATCCATCAAAACCTGTCCTGGGAGGGACACTGGTCAAGGGAGCAGAGGATAAGTTTGACCCATCACAACCACGATGACACGGTGGGCTTGGGAAAATGACACACAAGCCTCCAGTGGCACGGAGGGCAGAAAGAATTTTTCCCAGAACTGTGCTAAGTCTTGCACTGAATTGTATTCTGATTCAAGCATTTTGTAGCATGGTCACCTATGTTTCTAGCTCTGCCAATCCCATATGGACACGGTGCTCCAAACCAGAACTGGAACTGACAGCCACCCTGGTCCAAAAAGTCAGAAAGCAAGGCCATATAGCTTATCTCCCCCTGCCTTCCTCTATTACAGCCCCCACTGCCCCTGGCTGGCATTGCTAATGCATGGCCTACAGTTTAAGCCTCCATTAAAGCCACTCTCAGAGAAGAAATCTCTCGTGAGCCAAAATGAATGTCTCAAATGAAAATGGTGTCATTGCTTATGAGCTTCGTTGTTCAAATACCCAAGGGATTCTTTTGACTCTCTATTTGAAGAGAAGGCGAAATCATGAGACTCCAAAGTAAATGTGCAAATGTAGCAAATGATGCTGGTGCTCGTGATGGTTAGTTTCCCTGACATAAAGTTAAATGGCCAGCAGGACTGGTTCTTTCTGGAGGCTCTCGGGGGAGAAACTACTTCCTTGCCCTGTACAGCTTCCAATAATGGTCCCTTTATCCACCTTCAAATCTCTGCTTCTGCCATCACATTACCTTCTCCTCCAAACAGGATTCCAACATCTCTGCCTCCCTCTTACTAGAAGGACCCCTGTGATTACATTGGGCCTCTTGAGGTAATGCCGGAGAATCCCTCTGTGTCAACATCCATCACCTTAATAATATCTGCAAAGTCCCTTTTGTCATACAAAGCAACTCACATAACAGGTTCCAAGGATTAGGGTGCAGATATATTTGTGGGACACTATAGAGTTTATCACAATGATGATACTCTAGGGAAAATGCTGTCCAATAAAACTTTCTAAGATGATGGGAATATTCCATATCTGTGCTAATAAACTAACCACCAGTGCATATGGTATCTAACACCTGAAAGGTGGGCAGAGTAACTGAGAAACTGAATTTTCATGTTATTTAGTTTTTATCAATTTAGTTACATGTTGCTAGTGACTGTCATATGGGCCAGGGCAGTTCTGGGGTAGGTGTCAGTGAGCTCCTGTTACGGCATAAATAGCATCTACAGTTCTAGAGAAATGAGACTAAAGAATGATTGTAGAGAAGTGCATGATATTTAATACATAGTAATTTAAGTACAGTCCAATCATTATATTTTCTAAAGCAGGAAAGCTAGCCCAAGGATTTTGTTGGGTTTTTTTTTTCAGCACCAAGGACAGAAACACAGACCTTTAGGACTTAGAAAACTCTCTGCCAATAAACATTCCTCTTACTGGAATTTTTACAGATAACTTTTATAGGATTGTGACTGATGAATGCATTCCAAGAACGTAATTTTATGTCTGTTTAGGTTATGTTGGGATTCAGTGTCAAATGCAGAATGCTGACAAAACAATGCTAAATAGTCAGTTTACTATAGAGCCTTTATCCACCTTTTGGCATGGTAAGTTTAATGCTGAAAATTGAGCTGGTTTCATGATATTCAAGCATGGGAAACACAGAGTTTCAATGCCAGGAAAGGGAAATACTACTGGGTAGAATTTTCATGACCTAGGAATCAGTAACATAGAGTAGAACACCGATATTCAGGATGATAAAGAAGAGACACAGAAAAGTGGTGGAATGAAAGTCAACTAGATATGAAAGACTGGACAGAAAATTAGTGAATCTGAATTACTGAAATTCAAGTTCTTCCTGTAATTTCTGTTAAATAACAAACAGTAAGAGTCAATTCCTTTTAAAAAGCTGAATAGAAATGAACACTATGGCTATAGGACTGTTATCTGTGAGGACGTGTCATTTTGGGGAAAAAAAATCTCAAGGCCTTAGTGGACCACAGACCCAAAAATATAATAATGAAATTGCCTATTAAGAAAAAGGAATACAAGAGAGACATGTTAATACTACATAAAGCAGAAAACTTGAGAGAGAATGAAAGAGAGAGAAACCCCATCAAAATCTTGCCTTGTCCCTAAACAAAAGATCAAGAAGGAAAGCTAATATGATCTGTCAAAGGAATTCTGAAAATCAGAGAGGCCATACCACTGGTCTGTCTGATGTTCAGTGTATCTGGTCCAGCCCTCAGCTATGTCTGCTTATGATGGAGAGACATTCTGTGAGCAGATTCAATCTTGAGATAAAACCTAAGCAGAGTCCTTACTAGGATATAAAGTCAAATCAAGGCTAAGAGAACAGGATGAGACATGGTAGTAAAGTGAAGAATTTAGACTCTAAAAATGGTCATAGACAGGGAATGGCAGAGTAGATGAGGCTTTAAGAAAGAGGAATTTGGCATTACCTGGCAAGCAAAGATGGGATGGTGTATGGTTTAGGAACTGGTTTCAGGACAAATCTAGTTATCTGAGTATCTTGTTAGAGTTAAGTGCTGATCACCTTACTTCAGAGCCTGATGGGGGGCAGGGAAGGTGAGAAGTATGAACCATGTCCTGGCCCCCTCAGAATCACCCACTGATGGGACACAGTAACTCGACCACCTTGTTGAACGTTTAAATCCTCAAATATACCTCATTTTCACTTTCTATTAAAGCAATTCAGATTTAATTTTTTACATTTTTCCAAGTGTAGAAAAGAGATTTTTCAGTAATCATTTTTAGGCCACCCCAAGGAAAAAGGATGCTGAAATGGTATTTTCTATGGCTTCTTAGGACAGGCATCTTCACTGTGGAAACCTGGGAAAGCTCCTAATCACCAAGCCTTGACGATCATGAAACCTATCAAAAGTCTACCGTCTTCAACAAGATTTGGACTGGGACTTATGAATAGTATGGGCCATGGTTTCAAACTGCTTTTTCTTTCCTCACCGTTCCTTCACTAAAACAGAATTTGCTAACTCAAGTAAATGTGGGAGTTGAAAAAGTCTTGGTTTAATTTATTTTAACTCCTCCCCATTGATAGATTAAAATGGAGAGTGTGGATACATTATTTACTCGTTCCCTGTTGGATTGAACCCCTCCAATTAAGAAGGCAGCCTGGCTAGCTAAAAGAAGTTGAGCTGCACACAGTGAAACCTGAATCGCAGACCACTGCACTCTGAGGAGTGGCTACACGGTCTAACAGACACTCTGCAAACCTAATCTTGCCAGGGAGAGAGCCCGGCAGAGCGCAGCAGCTTCCCAAGCCCACCGGAGCAAGCAGCCCCAAGGTCAGAAACAGCACAGAGATTATTAAGAGCGTCTGAGCTCTTGAGGAGACAACGTGTCATTCTTTTTTCAGTAATGAGAAAAGCATCTGCCTTGAAGAAGGAGAAAAAGTCAAATCAGACATTTCTGCCAATTTATTCTGGCTCAGACAACTGACCGATATTCTGCAGCCTCCAGTATTCGAAAGCCCTTGGCCACATGGCAGGCGTGTTCAGTAAACACCACCAGGGCACAGTTATAAGGGGCCAGCAAACAGGGACACACTGGGGACAAAAGCCCACCTCGTGGGCTATTCAGAGGAGAATTTTGGAGAGAGACGTATCTGGGATAAGATCCCAAGAATTTCACTCTTCAAGCTCTCTAACCCTGGACAATTCATCTCACCTTTTTAAACCACTTTTATGTATCATTAAAAGGTGGGAATAAAGTGTTACCTTGGTGTGCTAAACTGTGGATTAAAGATAATATGCATAATTCTCTTTCTAAACCCCAGTTTTTTCATCTCCAAAATGCGACGGTGAGAGTAGCTACTACAAAGGATTATTTTGAAGATTAAATGGGATTAGGTACAAAAAGTGTTAGCATTAGGACCTGGCACATATTATGAGATGAATCAATACTAGCTGTTATGAGAACAATTATTAAATAATTGTCCAAACGTACGTCGGGCAGTTCCTAGCGTGTACTCGATGCTTAACCTAAGATAGCTTCTAAATTCCCCAAACATTAAAACTGCTGAATAAAAAGGGTTTCAGTTAAAGGCTCCCTGTAGTATCTCGTAGGGCAGTCTTTGGAAAGAAAAAGAGCAAAACGTAAGACAAGAGACAGAGAGAGATCTGGGTAGAGTAAGAAAAGCAGACCCAGACAAAGACACAGAGAGAAAGAGAAATTGAGAATCACAGCAAGATTTTAGAAGGACGCAGAGAGCGTGAGATAGCTGTACATAGATGTGTACACACGTACAGATTCATATGTATCTAAATGTATGTATATGGCCATATATGTCTATCTCTCTCTCTATTATATAAGGGAGAGAAAGGAAGAGCAGAAGAACGGAGAGGGGAGAAGACGCTGCCCACCCAGCCCTGCTGCCAGCCCAGGACGCCGCAGCCTCAGTGCCTGCGCGGAGCCCAGCCATCTGCCCGCGGGCATCGGCGCGCGCTGCAGATAAAGATGTAAGGGGCCCGGCTCATCAATCACAGTCACGCGGGGACAGGGGAGCCAGGCGAGAGGACTGGCACGGCAGCCTGCTCCGGGCTCTTTCCTCTCACAGCTTCGCTTTAATTAAACATCACCTCCTGTGCATACTTCTGGCCGAGGTACCCCCTCCACTCCCAAGGCCGGCCTCCTGTAATCTGGGCTCCAGAGGTAATTAGAAAAGAGGCTCAAAAAAAAAAAAAATCTCCATTCCAAAGGGTGGGAATCCCCAAACAGAAATTATCGGATGCTGGTAATAAAGATTTGCTTTTCCTTGGAATTGAGATTGACTGTGAAATGGCCTTCATTAAGCGGCATCTCTTTTCTTCCCAGGACCTCCCCAGCAAAGCTCTTTGGGGTCTTACTGAAGAGGCCGTTGGCTTCTCGGGGCTGTGAAGGAGGGGGCGCTTTGAAGGCTGTGCCCACATCTCTCAGGAGAACGTGTCCACCTAGGGAGGTCTGAGGGCCTGTGAGTCCGGGGGAGGTCTGTGTGCAGGGAGCTCCGTCTGGGTGTGTGTTTGCACATGGCTGTGACTCGGTCTAAGAGGGGTGCTTGTGTAGTGTCTGTCTTTGGGCATGGGAAAGGGGAGGGATGGAGAGAGGGCAGGTGAGTATCCCACAGCATTGAAGGAAATTCTCATCTTCTGGAATGTTCATCCATTCATTCACTTAGTCAACCAGTATTTATTGATCTCCTATTTCATGCCAGGCAAAGGTCTGTGTGTTGAGCACAGAACAAGATAAATCCCTCAACTGCCTGAGGAGTGCCTTTGAGTACAGGAGCCAGGAAACTGGCCCATAAACACAGAGATGGATAACACAATGACCTACGGGTGTGATGAGGACAAGCACATGGACCTGGGAGAGATGGGGGCTGCTCTCTGAGATGAAGGGGTCAGGGAAGGGGTAAGCCATGTGGATGTCTTGGGAAAAATAAGGCACAGGTCACTGCAAATTCAGTGACCTTAAGTAGGGCGTGTGCTTGAAATGATTTTGTTTGGAGCAGCCAGTGTGGAGGCAGAACACAGCTGAAGGGATAGCCAAGGGCCCTGAGGTTGGAATCTTGACTCTTACCTGGCTCTCAGTCCAGCCCACTAGTCCTCAGCTTAATGGCTTATTTCATAGCCTGTGCTCTGTTAACGCAAGGCCAGTGCCTTGTACCTTAGTATCAGGATTGGCTGCCATGCAGGGAGCTCACCTTGGGTAAACCAGGCACCATGCATGCCAGAAGCTTCACCGGTATTTTCCCCCAAATCCACAAACAACTCTATAGGGGTTATAGAGTTTATAATTATAATTATTAAGCTCAATTTATGAATATGGAGACATGAGACTCAGAGAACTTAGGTGACTGGCTGAATTAATTGGACAAATACAAACAGTCCACACACAAGACAGAGATGCATGTGAGGACTGAAGTCGCAGACACAGTGAGTTATTCTACAAAGCCTAAGTTAGCCAACTTCCTATAAAGAGCTGGACCAGAAACACTCCCAGCTTTGCCAGGCATGTATCACCTCTGTTGCAACCATTCAAGTCTGCTGCTGTAGCCAGAAAGCACCGTGCACAGTATGTAAGTGAACAGGCGTGGCTGCGTATCAATAAAACTTTATTTACAAAAGTAAATGACAGGCCAGAGTTGGCCCACAGGCTATAGTTTGCAGACATTTGCTATTGAGGACACATAAATTGAGAACCAAACTGATGATAGTCAAAGGATTTAATATTCTAACAAAAAAGTAGATACCAGTTATATACATGCAAACGTAGAGCAGTTTTCTATCTATTTAAAACCTCTCCTTATAATCCCTTGCCTGGGGGAGGAGTGAAAATCCTCCATTTGGGGGCTGAGGGCTGCTTCACCCAGGGACAAAGGCTACATTCTCAGTCCATTTAGCTCATTCCCTGTCATGTTTTAAAACTAAAAAAAGCACATGTGGGAAGTTGAAGCATCCAGTTGAACTTGAGGAAAACCTATTAAGTATGCTAATCCATTTGTAATTCAACAAGGAGAAAATGAAAGTACAAGGAAAAGTACAGAAGACAGGAAAACGTCTTCCAGAACTGTACAAGCATTGGTGTGTAGCAGGGCCAGCCATTAAAAAGTCGCCACATGATCCACTGTGAAAATTGTCGAGGGAAACAGCCCATGTGTGTGCATCTGTGTGTCTGTGTGTGTGTACACATGTGTATAGAAGTCATTAGCATATAGGTCATTAGCATTACAGATGCAAAACAGATCACATGTAGCGTGATAGAGAACACACATGTCTTTTGTTCATTAATCTGTGTCTGATGGCTGGGAACACTTTCCTACATGAGTGAACTACAAAACAAGCAAATCGGTGTTCTCCAGGAGCTGGGAATGAGTGGAGAAATAGGCTAAAAAATGGGCATAAGGAAACATATAGTTTACTGATTATACTGGAGGTTATAAGACTGGATACAATTACCAAGATTCATCAAACTGTATACTTAAAGGGACAGATCTTATTGTATGTAAATAATATCTTAATTTAAAAAAACCTCAAGTACAGCCTCTACGACAAACCAGTTAAATTAGAATCTCTCAGGAGGAAAATTAATTTCTTTAATTATCTCCAGGACTGTTTCTCAACCTGGACTAAACAGCCATATGACCCGTGACCTGTTTTCCAGGGTAGCTGGACTTACACCCAACTCCGGAAAGAAATGTCTTTTAAATACCAGCATTTCCCAACCTGTAAGACACTAAAACAAATATAGCACTCTAATATTATTAGCCCAATAAGACCACTGTCCTTCTACGTTCCTAACCCAGGAAGTACAGAGGGAGATAACAGTCAGCATCCTAGGCAGCCCCTGGATCTAAATGATTCATATAGACACAGTGTCTACCATCTACTGAGTGCACTGTGCCAAGTGCTTCTCCAATATAACCATACTTTCTTTTTCACAAGACCTCTGTAAATGCACATTGCTGTCCTCCTTTTACAGATGAGGGAGATGAAGCTCACAGAAGATAAGTAACTTGCCCAAGTTCATGTGTTCAGTAAGGCTGAGCTCAGATACAAAGTTAGGTCAGCTGGATTCCGCAGTCGATGCTCTTTATCAACAACCTGAGTAAGCACTGACCCGTTTGACTTAAGCCTCTTGCAGAGCCCAGTAGGGACCAAAAGAGTTGGATGAGTCTATGTCCACAGACACAGAGTAGGTGCTTACTAGATGCTTCTGGAATCCCATTCAGGGATTTCACAGCCCACAGTCATGTAAGGGGTAAGCTGACTCACAACACAGCCCTGGTACTGTTGGAGGAACTCAGCCGCACCAGCTCAGGGAGGTGGGTTAATGGTGGCGCCTTTAGTACAGGGGCCACTTCCCCCTCCTCCCGCTGTGTTCCAGGCGGATGGGCCCTGGTTCTCCACCTGGGAAAGCCTACGTATAGGGGTAAACACATTGTCAGATCGCATACCCAGGGAAGGCCTTTCCCAACCCAGGACAGAGGCTACAGAGAGATAATAATTGCAGGCAAAAGCTGTCGTCTCTCAGATCTTGTTTCTGCAACAGCCAAGCCCATCTCCTGTATGTGGTGTTCAGGATTTGGGGACAGAACATCCCGAGCACGTGGGAGGACTCATCTGCATAGAGGTGGGTGGGCAGGGGCTTACCAGCACATCCAAAGACACAGGCAAACACACCCAGGAAGGCAAACTCCTTCGGGGCTGCGGGCTCTAACCCTGCCGGGGTGCCTCTCCCTGGCACGGGGCTCCTGTCTCAGCAGCTTCTCCCCTCTGGTTCTCTAGGGAAGCGGATCCAGAATTTGTGCCTCTGGGGCCCAGCATTTGTCTTTAATGACAGCAAACCCCAGGCGATCAGAGGGAAGAGATGAGCTATGCAAGTAGCTGACTTTGAATTTTAAAAAAAGAAAGAGAGAAAAGGAACCAGAGAGAAATGAGGGAGAGAGTGAAGAGGTAGAAGGGGTCAGGAATAAGGCAACTGCCAGCCCTGAAGCCAACAGCACGATTAACTGCGTGGTCCGGACAAGTCCCTCCGAACCCCTTCTCCCCACCTGTAAGGTGGGACTGTAACCCACCCTACGGAGCCTCACTCTAAAGATGGAAGTAGTGGCAATGACTGTAGCTGAAGTCCATCCTCAGCATGTGCTGGCGTTGTACCAAGGGTTCTGCATAAATTGGAACATCTCATCCTCTCTGTTACACTATAAGGTAGATGCTACAAAATATTGTTGCTATTACTATAAAGCAGGACAGCTTGTTGCTATTATGACCATGACTAGTCCTTGCTCTGTGAAGACACTGAGCCAACTGTCTACAAGTATTATTTCAGGTAATAGTCGAAGTGGTCTTCTCAGGTTGGGGCAAGGAATACCACATCGCTTTTCCGTAGGAGGTATTTGCTGCTATTGCTGAATGAAGGATTTCATTCAGGGATTTAACAGCCTGTAGTCATTTAGGAGGTAAGTTAACTTGCAAAACAGCCCAGCAGCAAGCACGATCAAATTAAGGCATGGTGGTGTTTCTTGCTGACTCACCAAAAGAGAGCAATTTACAGTAAAGAGGCATCTTAATCTGTCATCAAAGAAAAGCCATTTGTATTATGAAAGTATATACCTGGATAATTCAGCAGCAATTTATAATGGATATCACTAGAAGCATGTGTATAAATTCTAGAGAAATATCTATAAGAATTATCCACAAGTCTGCATGTTGTATAGATAATAAGACTTCCATTAGTAACAAATAAAAGCACCCCAGAGATGGGGCTATGTCTGCCGCACTTAGTATTTTATCCCTAGCACTTTGGAAGCCCTACATTGCTCTGCTTGTATTATTGCTCAATCTCTAGTCCCTATCGCCTTGGGGAGTACGTGGCACTATCCCCATTTTACACACAGGCAAATCCGAGGCTCACAGGGAGTAACATGCCCAGATGCCATAGAAGTAAAAGCAAGCCCAGGACCTAAGAGTCAGGGTTCTCTGTTCCCGTCACTCTGTTACCAAGCAAGGCCAGAGAACAGGTTACAGTTCTAAAAGCTGCAGAGAAGACAGGAAGCCCCTAAGTCTCCTCCTGCCCCTCCCAGGATCTGTCACTTGCCCAGGAGGACAGGTTTTATCCAAGATGCTGCCGCATCCAACTCCCGGCGGCGTTCAGCCTCCTCTCCAAGTGCCAAGACCCCGCAGATCATTAATTACGACTTCTCACAAACGGTTTCCCACGTCGCCTGGCGGGCACACTCGTGCCCTTGGAGGGAAGAGGGTTTCTCAGCAGCAGAAAGTGGCCTGCTCTTGCGTCTCTACATATAGCTCTCAGCGCTGAATCTGCTCACGAGGCACCGAGGCCTTCAGGCAGGAGGGAATCTGCAACTGAAAATCAGCCAGTGCTGGAAAATGAGGCTGATGAAAACACGGCTTGTAGCCTTTAAGAAGTAAAGAGCACAGGAGTGGGAAAAAAAAAAAAAGTGGCTGGTGATAATTAGCGCAAAGAACTACTGTTTGTATCACATTTATTTTTCCCAAAGGACTACTGTGCTCACTTTCTCATGTGTGGAATTGGGGTGATATTTGCTGAGCACCTACTATGTTCTAGGCATTATCTCCCTTAACCCCTCTAAACAGTACAACAAAGTTGGTATTACGAGCGCCAGTTAACAGGTAAAGAAACTGAGGTGCATAGAAAATATAGCAGGACTGGATTTCAGATTTGTCATGTCCCCAATTCTTTGCTCTGGCCCTGACCTCACAATACTTCTCAAAGACCCAGTGGGACAGAGAGGGCAAAGCAAATGCTCCACTTGTAGCTCAGAGAATATAGACCTCATACTAACTGGCTCTCCCAAGACACGCTGCCTGGACAAGCGGTCCAAGACGCAGCTCACTCCACCTTTCCTCAAGAAGAGGATAAAGAGTGGCTTAGGAAGACAGCTCAGGCAGAAGGCATGTGTTTTCTGAGCAAGGGAGGAATACCAGGCTGTAAGGGGCATCTACAACACATGAGCCTCAGTTCTGACCGTGCCTGGCATCTGCATTTTCCATGCAGATTTAATAACTCTTCACTGCCACAAACTGGGGAGGGCAAAATCTTAGATAAAGCCAAATTTAAGCTGGAAATTTCTGTTATGAAAGTGAATTATTAAAGGCTGTTCTGAGAATACTTTTCACTTAGAGCTCTGCTAAAAATTAGGCATGTTGTGGGGGAAGGTGGAGTTGGTGCCATTATAGCACCGAAGGAAGAAATCCCAGCTTATGCAGGCTGGACCTGACATGGAGAGCAGAGGGCCACCTCTGCTCACCAATCAACAGTGATCACACGAATGAGGCCCATTTTATACTCCAGATCCCAGGCCTGCCTGGCCACCTTCACCCAGAAGTAAGAAGACACTCAAGTCCTTATCCACAAGCAGTTGCCCAAAGGCTGCACATGTGTGCTGAGTAAGGGTGGGGTTGAAGAAAGGGAAAATATTGCAGAGTCAAATATCTGGACCTGATTCAGCTTTCCCCACCACTACCTGAGTGAGGTCGTGCATATTCCATCACTGCCCCCTTAGACTTAGGGATAATTGGATTCTTTCTCCTACTTTACCATAGTGGCTGTTAGATTTAAGTGAGATGAGCAGAGGTGAAGAGGCTAGTCCTATGCTCAGCAGTCATAGCGACCATGCTTCACCTTTAGTCACTGAATTTACAGATTTGACTATGGAGAGAGACAACACAGAGCTATTTCAAGGTGTTACTTACAGGGCTAGAGAAAACCATGCTGAGATTTTCAAAATCCCTGGTATATTTTTGGCATTTACATGGGATCCAATTACTAAGCAAGTAGGATATAAATAAATACAGCAAAAACTGAGAGCAAACCCTTTCTCATGTCTCCATTTTATAGGAAGAAAAGTTGAAGACCAGAGAGTTAGCAACACTAGCTCACATTCGTACCATTGGTCAGTTTGGAAAGCCAGTGGATTATGTAATTGAATGAGCCAAAAAAAACCAAACAAACATACAGTTCAGTGAGTCAGCTTCTTTATACTTTGACTTTGACATTTAGACCTCACTCTAACTGGCTTTTGAAGATGTGCTGAGGAGACGTCATCATGACCCCATGTCTGCTTGTTCAGCCTTCTCTTCCCATCAATCCCATTCTCTCCATCCTGACGTTTTGAGAGAAGCAATGCCACTATGTTCCCCCCAGCCTTCTCCACACAATCCCCCTGCATGGAAACACATTATCCTTCTCTGCTCCCACTGTCAACTGAAGCGATCAGCTCCCCTCAGGCGTCAAAGCTGAAGTACATCGCAGTATTCTCTAAGGAGCCCTTCCTGGTTCTCACCTGCCCTGCCAACGTATTGAGGGTCCATTCCTACTTTTATCATGGCACCTGTAATTCTATGCTGCAATTAATTTTTCCTTGTCTTTTATTCTTGACCACATAGACTCTAGATAGGTGCTATGGTGTCTTACTGTACTTGGAGATCCCATTTTTAAGATATAATATGAAAAGAGGGAATACGTAACAGGTGCTGAATCCATTGCTAAATTTATGAATAAATACATGCATGAACAAATAGTGGGCATTATTTTCCACGACTAAAGAAGACCCTGAAAATATTAAGCTTTGTTCTTGATAGACATTCCTCCTCCCACCCCACTTTACAGATGGTCTCCTCTGCACATGCTTCCCCAACCATCTATCAGAGGTCACTGCATTTATAAACATGCAACTTCTCCAAAGGGTATTAGCCAGAGGACATACCCAGAAGCACTAGAGGAAACTAAAGTGAGAACTTCTTTGAACCGGAACTTGGGACTGAGATAGTCAACCCCTATGATAGAAGATTTCAAGAGAAAAGTCTGGTGGCAGCTGGTTTCATCTATGTGCTCAGAGAAATACACAGATAGGCAAAGAGATCACCTCCAACTTCTGAAGCAGAGACTCAAGATGCTCTCTCACTTTCTCTCAACAGGAAGCCATCACAAGGCCAGCCTGTACCCACAAGCACTCTCTGAGACATTAAGACATTAGGATAGCAGTAAACTGTAATCCTCATACCCAACCCAAGATAAAAGATTACTGCAATAACTCAATGAATAATAATTATACATGAAATAATTTATACAGTATTTGGCTCATACCAAGCATTCTTAAAATTAAAATGATATCTTCATTATTCTGAATAACTTGCTCTATCAACAACTTTCAAGACCCAAAAGACAGTCATTGTTATTTTGGGATACGGAAACCCAAAAGTCTGAAAACATTAATGGATGGCTTTTTTACATTCACATGACTGAACAAACTAAATTCTGTCCCTTGGGCACTAAGTTAAGGTCGTCTAAACATACGAATCTTAGGAGAGTAGTGATTGAAAAAAACTTCCTTCTGAGAAAATTTAAGAAAAGATCGAGTACATATAAATCAGATTTGTACGGCAGGTATGATTTGCTAATTACTCAGCATTCTCCTTAGAGAATGGGTCCACTCATCCAATTCTTAGGAATGAATAATGACTGATCTAAACTGGGCAGAGCCATCCAATTACCTTTGGCATATCTGTCACCCACTTCTGGCAAATAAGATGTAACTTGATGGCTTCCTTCTCAGATAAAAAGGCAAAAAACCTTGCAAGAATGAAGTGACTTATCCTTGTCCTTTTATGCTTGACGTACTGGATGCACTTGACATACTGGAGGACACGATGCATGGAGCTTTAGCAACCATCTTGTGATCATGAGGAAAAGCAAACTCTAAATGCCAACATAAAAGAGTCTCAATATCAAGGGCCTAAGTTTTTAACAATGGCACTAAACCAATTAACCAACTCTAAGACTGCTTACTTTAAGGCTTCTGTTAAATAAAAAACAAATATCCTTTTGATTTTTAGCCACTTATTAGTAGCCAATTTTGGTTACTTTCAGCAAAAAGAAATGTGAACGGATTCACCTCCCCAAATGCAGAGCTTGAGGCTTTTGCTGCATTTAGTAAAAAGCTGGCGAAAATGGCTTCTGAAATCACTGGAATCATTTACAACTATGATCAATTCAGCTTGCTTTGAAAATCATCTCACTGTGGGTGTGTCAATGCCCAGAATCTGGAAATTTCAGAACTGGAAAGAACTTTCAACATCATACAAGGGACTTCCCTTCTCCATCCACTACAAACCCCACCCTCATCATGAGCAATTCAGCACCTTCTCTAGTTGGACAGCTCCCGATGCTGGAGTGATCTGCGTCTGACTTTCTTCGGCATAAGAGCCTTCCTTCCTTTTGTATATATTTTCCCCCTTGAGCCATCTGAAGGGCATTCCCGTTCGTCTTTCCATTGCTATCTCTTCTAGCTATTAACAAGGCGGTTCTTCTCCTCTTTACTATTCTCCTCTCCATTTACACAATGATTATCCTCTCGGGATATGGAAAATTGTGTCATATAAAATAAAGGTAGCACAACTTTCTATATACCTCCGGTAAAGTGAAGAGCCATCAAAGTCTCTTGCACAGACTCATTCGAACAAATTCGTAATCTTTAAAAAATGTGGGATTTAACTCCAGCCCTTTATCATTGAGTTGTAAAGGGTTCAACCATTTGAAATGCAATTTATTTGATTTGGAGTTAATTTTCTCCATGTCCTCAAAACCATGAAGGGAGAGGGAGGAGCAGAAAGCATATATTTATGAATCAAAGTCAAACCTCAACTCTGTGTGGGAGTCCAAAGGCTCAGACTGTAGAGATCAAGCAATAAACAACAAGGACACAATACTGAGATGTCTTTGTTGGACTATGCTGGAAGAGACTATGCTAAGACAGACCTCTAACCTCATTTCCACAATTTCCAAAGACTTTTCTGAGTTCTGGGCCCGCTTTTAACCCATCTTCCTCCAAGCGTGGGTTTGGGAAGGGAAGAAAAAGGTAGAATTTGCAGCGGGTGATGCTGTATCCATTCCTCCTTGAAGTCTGAGCCTGGTCTCCAGGGTGCAAAGAATTAAAACCGATGCAGTGAACTTGACTTGCATAGAGTTACTGCCATCTTAATAAGGTGAGAGCAGCTTGGGGATCCCAGGAACATGTAACTCAGGCCTTGCCATATGGAGCCAGCCTGGAATCTGTCAAGTTCACTTAACACATTTTCTCTTTGGGGAGTCAGCCAGGCAATCATGTTCAGGGGGCAGGAGGGAGAGGCAAAGAACATGGGGAGAAAAGGCTGCTGAAATATTGAAGCAAATGCTGATGTAAAGCCAGCTGCACAGCCACCTCCCGCCCCACCTCCCCACTGGTACACAGTCTTCTCCTAGACCCAAGCCAGAGCCGAGGCACTGACAGTGATTTAGGGCTGCTTGGGGAAAGGAACTGAAATAGCTGGTATGAATATATGTATTTCGGGAAGAAGTAATAAGCATGTTTCTCATTGTCGGTAGATGAACCGCATTTGCATCAATGTCTTATTTCTGCTCTGAACAACCCAAGAGACAGATATACCAATTTTAGCATCCACAAGAATGCCATTTTGTGTGTGTGTGGTTGCTTTTGTGATCCTTGCGTGTGATAGATCTTAAGAACAAAAAGTAGTGAGAAAAAGGCAGAGAAAGGGGGAATAAAGGAAGCGGCTGTTAAGGAGAATATTACCCAAGGCTGCAGCCCGACAGCAAATGCTGGATACACTTCCAGGGAAGGGAACGAGAGCCACACCAGTGCCATTCTGTGCTGACGGGTGGGAATGAGGGCATCTCTGCAGAGCTTTGGGAAAAAAGCCTGCATCGAAAATGTAATCTCCATTTCATACTTTTCACTGATATTCAGCATAAAAATAATGCTAGCCCATGGCTGGCCAAATTCAGTGCAATTTATATGCAGCCTCATATATCTTTGCAGGGATTTTATAGGGAGACCAAATCCTACTGACATCCCCTTGTCTCTGCCATACAGATTCGCGGGGGTCCAGAGCAACTCTTCAGAGGGATCTGGGGAAATGAAGCAAGGGGTTTAATTTTGTACAGTTTATAGAATGTGCCCGTAAGGTGACATTTCCAGGAACAACTGGGCATTGTTATCCCTTGGCAACGGGGAAGATGCTGTTTGCAGAATGCTCCTCATTTATCCCCTACTCCCGCCGGGGAGCTGACAAAACCAGCTCAGGTTTGCTTCGTTCCGTCTTGTGAGTCCTGTGACCCTGGGCAAGCTACTTAACTGCTCTGGGTTGACTCACTGTGGGCAAACCACCTACCCGGTGCAAGGGTTACACATGCTAAGAGTGACCAACATTACTAAGTGATGCATACACGCCAGGCATTTTTCAAAGTATTTCACATATATCATCTCACTGAATTCTCCCACATCACAGAGGAAGGTTCTGGAGAAAAGCAAGGGCTAAGGAGACTGACGGAGATCACAGCTGATAATTTGCTGGGGTGAGGATTCAAACTCAAATATTCTGAATCCAGAGCCTATTTTAGGAGTGAAGCTACAGCCGCCTCTCTGGTGTGAGGTTCTCAACTCAGTTCCTGTCATACACTAAGCCCTTGATAGATGCTACCTTATGACTGTGAAAGCAGTCACCAGAATTTATAGACATTAATATGTTTCATGCACTAAACTAGCTGCTTTAATGCCTTAAAACAACTCAGTTCTCATTTTCACCTGGGGAAACTGAGATCCCAATTGGCTTCATATCTTGTTCACTAGGCAGGAAGAAGCCAAGCCAGGACTATATAAGCCAGGGCTCAGATTCCAGAGACACGATTTTAACGACATCTCTGTATTAGGGTGCTCATCCATGAGGCAACCTCCAAATCTATTAATCAGCAGCCGCTACCCAGCATAGAAAATGAAATCACACGCTTTTCCCTTTTTCTCTTGGGTAATCTGCCTCCTGAGTTCCCACGAGCCCACAGAAAGGGACAGAAGGAACACAGCTACCCCTCCTGGGTCTCTGCATGAAACACAACCTCTTGAGAAGAACCCGTGATCATTAAAAAGGTAGCCATCTGTCTTTCCTAAGCTCCTATCAACCCTCGAAGGACTCCCTGGCTTAGTGAACAATCTCTCCCTGCTGAAAACACCTGGACAGCATGGCAATCATTTGAAGCACAATCCTAGGAAATGCAAGAGTCACAGAGAAGATGGTGGCTCAGCAACAGTGCCTGGAGTGGCACGGACAGACACACCATCAATAACGGGGGAGTGACCGAGGGAACATGGATGAATGGGTTTGGCTAACTAACACCAGGATGAACAGTAATAGCAGATGCGTGAATGATGCGTTCCTGTGCTAAACGACAAGCATCTCCTTGCTAAATGCTTTGTACTCATCAGCTCATCTAATCCTCCTCAGAAATCACAGGAGTTCATTTCTACCATCATGCCCACTTAACGGAAGTGAGAATGAAGGACTGGAAAGGTAAAGCCTCGTAACTTGTCCAAAGTCACACAAGAAATAAGGAGGAACACCGGTCTGACTCCAGAGCCAGGCTGCTCAGAGACAGCTGTTCACCAGCTAAACCAGGGGTGCTGTCAAATCACAGCACATTCACCTAAAGGGAGAATCTGCCCTTTATTAAAAAGTATTAGAGGCAGGACTAGATCATCTTCATCATGATGTTGAAGTGCACTTGGAAACCCAAAGAGGTGAGCAGAGGCCATTTGCTTGCTAGCATAATAGCTAGAAGAGATTGGGGTGGGGGGTCTTAAATGAAAAGATAATATTGATTCCTAATTAACATTTCAAGTGTTTGCAAGTTAATAGATGGTTCAAACGGTGCTTGAGGGGGTTTAGAAAAAGTTTGAGAGAGCCTGAGCATTTGACACATTCTCTAGAATCACTGTCTGAGTCACTGGTGTTGCCTAGGAAGAAGGCAAATGTGAGGCAGAGGTGAATGTCCCCACATGCTGTTCAGGTATGAAGGCAGCGAAATATGGGTGGTGAGTAGGTACCAATAAATTATTAGAAACTAATGCCTCCTCTCTATCTCTAGGGATTAAATTTAGCCAAATAGAGCATAAAGATACTATTGTTTGAAAAGTTGTCCCAATAAATTAATACAGGGAGATCACGTTCCTTGATTATTTATTACATTCCAGGTCCTTTATATCTTACCCAATTCACCTTTTGCATAGGCCCTTGGACAGAAGCATTCTTATTAGCAGATAAGAAAAGTGAGGTTCAGAGGCGTTAAGAACTTGCCAAAAACCACACAGCTAGTGAAAGGCACAGTCAAATTCATGGATCTTTTCACACCTCCAAGATTGTGGTCTTACTACTGTGCTTCCCGTCAATAAAGCAATATATATGTAAAAGAGGTATATATTATTCAAATATTTTTATCTAATATTTAACTCTGTAGAACAAGTATTCCTTTCTGTGTCTTTTATTTTTAATAGCATAATTTCTGCCATCACCCTGGACTTGGTTCTAATGCAATGTGACCACGTGCTATTATTTATGTGAATATACCTATATAGTAATGAACTATCTCTGAAATGATGCACAAAAATGGCAACCGTGGGGTCCTCTGGGTAGAACTGAGTTGTTGAAGGGGTTGAGAGGAGGACGCATTTCCCAAGGAAGCATCATATGGATGCATTGTGTACTGCATAAATGTAATATTCTAAAAATAAAGGACTTTATGTCAAAATAGTGTAATGTTTTCTTTGCAAATTTCATAATACCGGTTTCCAGCCTTGCAATGCAGCAGTGGTGCAGAACACTGACTTCCAAATGAGTTCATCCATGAAGAGTCAAGTGTGACAGGTGCCAAGAAGGTGCTAGGCTAACGGGGAGTTTATGTTGCTTACATAGACTGTCCCCCCATAGCACCATGCAGCTACACTGAAATATCGTAGAAGACTAGCCACATTTTATCCTAAAGGAGGAAGATGGCCTTATGTCTATGTCTATATCTATATTTGTATCTATTCCTTATCTTACTTTCTCTCATTTAAAAGATGAGCTCTCTCTCCCATTTCTCCACTATGGAGAAAGAGAAGCTTTCAGAAACATGGTACATGCTCTTTGATGTTTTTTTTTAATGTCAAATATCAGGCAGGATGTGTTGAAGGAAAGATGCTAGGTGTAGTGGTTAAGTTGTGTCAAACATATACCAAACCACTTCTGCCACTGTTCTGTGACTGTCTCATCTGTACTCTGAGCCAGCCCCCAACTCCTTTTCACCAGCTTCCTCAGCTCATACTGAATGGGGAAGATGTCTGACCCATGCAAGCAGGAAATCGTATGCAATTAGGACATGTCAAACCAGGGATGCCTCTTCCCAGAAGCAGGGCCAGACGAGCTGTGGGCCAGACCCGGGAGCTCCCAGACAGAGGAGAATCACACATCACTCTTAAGGGAGGGGGTCTGAGGTTGTGGCCTCTTCTGCCTCTTTCACTTTCAATACCTCCACAGAGGACAAGAAAATAGACAGAACTTCCTATCACGTTCGAGGTCAACATCTCTGCATTCTCCCCTTTTTTGATCTGATGTGCACAGTTTATGTGTGAAGGAGCCATCACCGCCCCCTTTCAGAATTTATTATAAATTAGAGACTATCATGACTTAATCCTCGAAAAGTCCTAGTAATGTTCATAAAGAAACTGGACTCTGTGTGCTCCACCCTATGTCTTCACCAGTGTGACTCACTCATGTTAACGTGACTGACAGTTATAAAAACAAGTCACAGTGGCATAAGCTAGTTCCAACTTTTGGGAGAGGCATCTGGAAACATCTATCAAAATGCAAAGGGTACATACTTTAAAACATTTAGCCCAGTGGCTCTCCTTCCATGAATTCCCCTCATGGTTATACTCACACAGGTGCTGCAAGAGAATGCAGTTGTGTTGATAACAGCCAACAGCTAACTATCCTCCCCAATGAGGAGCGGCTAGATGGTGATACCTCTTTGAGGTAGACCAGTAAGCTCTCATTAAATAGAGCTTGGTAGATGTCTACTTACCAATTACAGAAAGATCTCCCAAGAATGGTTGTAAACATACCACATATAGTTACTGTGGTTTCTTCTGTAGAGAGAATTACTGGGAAGGAAATTTTTAATTTTCATTTTATTCTCTCCTTTCCCCTATGAATTATCTGTGTATTATTTTTATATTTAAAAGGTCATATTATATGTCAGTAGGATCTATTTTGGCAGTAAGACCGTGGTAAAGGTTTTCACTGATTAATTTTATTTTATTAAAATACTGAGCAACATAATTTTATGTACAAAATTTTAAACAAAACATACTGCTCCGCCTCCTCCCCCGCCACTATGTCAGGGTTCACGCTGGCTCTCTGTTCCTTGTCAGTTTAACCTGGTATTTTCCTTTGCCCTGAAGTCTTTTGTTTTATAATCATATAATCATATCAGTCCCTCTGGACTTGACAGCAGGGATCAAGTACTCTTTGAGGCATCTACTTAGGACCATCCTCTGGATAGCCTTATTTTTTTATCCAACCATCCACCATCTATCCATCCCACAAGTCACTCCTTTCAAGTATTTGCTGAGTACCTCATTCGAGTCAGGCACACTTCTAGGTTACGGAGAAATAATGGTGAATGACTTACTGGCATGGCGCCTGTACTTAAGGACCTGGGAGTCTAGTGTGAAGGGTAGACAGGGAAATAAGGTCTTACGCTCCCTTAAGATAAGCTCCATGATAGAAGTGAACCCGGGATGCACCTGGGTAATAAGTCTGGGTCAAGAGAGACTTTGTGAGCAGCATTATTCACAATAGCCAAAAGGTGGAAGCAATCTAAGTATACATAGACAGATGAATAGATAAACAGAACGTGGTATAGGCATACAGTGGAATATTAGCCTAAGAAAGGGAGGAAATCGTGACATATGATGTTAATAGAGATGAATCTTGAGGACATTCTGCTGAGCAAAATAAGCCAATCACAAAAGGGCAAATCATAGATGAGTCCACTTACATGAGGTACTTAGTCAAATTCTTGGAGACAGAAAGTAGAAGGGTGGTTGCTAGGGGCAGGGGCAGGGGGAAGGGGTGAGTGGGGAGTCATGGCTTAATGGATATGGCTTCTCACTTTTACAACACTGAGAAGTTCTGCAGATGGTCAGCTGTGATGGGTGCACAACACTGTGAATACACTTAATGTCATGGAACTACACACTGAAACATAGTTAAAATGGTACATGGTGGGTTCCATAGTGGTTCATTAGTCATGATAAATGTACCACAATAATGTAAGATATTAAAGACCAAAGAAATGGGTTGAGGGCATAATGAGAATTCTGTACTACATTCACAACTTGTTTGTAAATCTAAAACTATTCCAAAATAAAATGATTCATATAAGGGGAATAAAAAGAAAGGGCTTCAAGGAGAAAGTTGCATCTAAGCTGAGATGTGAAGGATGCCTGGAGGCACCCAAGGGTCTGGATAATGTGAAGATTATTCCAGGCAACGGAACGGCATGTGCAAAGGTCCAAGAGGGACACAGACACGGCCTGTTGGTTCAGGACCTGAAAATTATGCAGACTGGCTGGGGTCATGCTTCCAAAGACCCAGATTTGGCTGGGACCTTATGGCCTTAGCACTAATCCTACTCTTGACTGTGGCTTGAGCACCATGGGATCTCTCTAGGAAAGAGTTCACTCGTGATGCTTGGAGAAATAAGACTGAGCAGCCACAGACTCTCTTAAATCTCTGCTTAGGGGCTGGTCAGAGGCACTTGCTAGAGTTTACAACTTATCTTTGGGAAACTTGAAGGCATCTGAGCATGGAACATATGAGCCACCTGACATTTTTTCCGACAACCAAGTTCCTCAGATTCCTAAATGGTTCATGCTGGGACTTAGATCCCACATCAAGATGAAAGCTCTCACACCTTGAAAGTTCCAGGAGTATCAGTGTTAATAAGTTGAGAGAGAAATAGAAGGGAAGAAACTCCGATGTGTTATTTGCAAGTTGTCATTCAAAAAAAAACACCATCAGAGGGACTCCAAACCAAGCCACATGGTGAGTGCGCGCAGCAGTGTGACTGTCTCACTAACGGCTCTACACAGTGTCAACAATGGAATCTGATACACGCAGGAGAGAAGAATTTATTGTTTTAATTAGAGTCTAAAGTGCAACCTCATTTCTTGCTAAGGCACCAAAGCATATACTCTTTGGGGTGTTCCTGATGGTAAAGGTTGGGCGGTGGGCAGAAGGGAGTGTGCTCATTGTCTCTCTCCCCTGGTAGCTCCTTTGATCCTGTGCACCAAGCAATTTTGCTGCGGAGATTTAATGCTGGGGTTTTCATACACAGCTTGTTACCTTCATGCCTTCAACCAAGCTCTGTGATGCTTATTGCAAGCAACTAAGCTGATTCTGTTCTCAGAAGCTCAGCGGCTAACAAGCCAGAATTAGGCATTTTCCTCCTGCTTCACTTGTTGTGAATGTATTGGATTCAGCTAAAGGTTTTCCCTCTTAGCAATAACCTGTTATTCAAAATGTACAGATTATGGACATAGCAGGTCAAGTTCAATGACTGGAGTTCTTGGACTGAATCAGATCAGGCGCATTACGCTGGCTCTAGATTTTTGGGGTGGGGGCTCTAGATTGAGCTCTCAGAAAAGTAGAGGGCTCTTGAGACTGGCGTCAGGCAGGACAGGGGTGTTTCCAGAGGCATGTGGCAGAGTAGGAAGAAGGTTTCCTGTGCATTGTGGAAAGGGGATGGAACCCCAGCGTAGACAGACCTGAGTTCGCGTCTCCACCTTTCTGTAGGTATGCAATGTTATTTAATCCTCAAACACCTTAGCAAGGTCACACCTATTACCAAACTGCATGTTTCCTCTTGAATTAACTTGCCCAAGATCCCCCGCCAGTAAATGACAGAGCTGGGATTTGATTCTTTTGCATTTATTTGATTCCAAAATCCACGTTCTTCCCCATGATATTTATTAGATTGCCATCTCTAATATTCTAGGGGTTGGATGTCTTCTGGGCAGTTGGGATTTTTTGACCACTGTGGTAGTTACACTGCACCATCCACTTCATGCAAAGTGCATGCTTTTAAGAAAGCACTTGAGAAGCAGACACACAGAATCTCCAGAGTCAGAGACTGACCTGGGACATCACCAGGCCTACGAGACTGGGGATGTCTTGAGGGCCCTGCAGCATTGAAGCCGGCAGCTTTCTATTTAACATTCGCTACCTCCAGGTAGCCCAGCAGGTCACAGGGATTCATTAGAAAGGTCACCTTGCCTTTGTAACTGTGCCTAAGTTGGAATTCTTATTCTAGCTCTTAGAGGTTTGGGGAGGAACAATTTCCCTTCTAGGAGACCCAGCTGGGTTGCCTCTGTTATACACTCATGTTGTTTATCCTTCACATCACGATTTCAAATTATCTACATAGTGACAGGCATTGTTTGCTAAACATGCTGAAGCTACTCAGAAGCCATATCTATCTTGTTCACCTCTGTTTTCCAAGTGCCTTACACTGTCCCTGGAGCATGGTGGTTACTTGGTACGCATTTGTGGATTGGCTGAGTCACCTCTGCAGCTACGGAGTGTGCTTCTCTAGTCCCTGTGGACTCAAGGTCTCGTCATTCTGTCGTCTTGGTCTGTCCTCACTCCCTTGGATGTGTGGTGTCCCCAACACACTGTGCAACAGGACCACAGCAACCCAGCTCCCTTGATTGGGCACCTTTTCTTGTGCATTAGCCCGGATGCTTGAATCCCATCGTGTAACAACTCACATATGTTAAGTCTCCCTGTGGCCACTTCACAGATGTAGAAACTGAGACCCAAAAAGTAATTTTCCTTGTTAAGGACTCACAGCTACTGTGGGCAGAGCTGGGATCCGAGAAATGATACTTCCTGAATATTCCAGGCCCCACCCACTTTGTGAGGCTCAGATGTGAGTGAGGCAGCCTGCAAGGTAAAGCAAACTTGACAGCTGGGCTCCCCTACCCACTGTATGACTTGGGGTGACGTTTCTTAAGCCAAGCCCCTCTTTTCTTGTCTGTAGAAGATATTTAGATATTAGAAGACATTAGTAGTTGCCTCATAGGGCTGTGTGTGAATTAAATGGCATGGAATAAAGTTCCACTTCATTTAACCTTTATTATCATTATTAGATAGCATAGGTCTGGTAAACCGCAAAAAGCAATGGCATTTGTTCCATATGCCATACTGCTAGGGTTCTTGTTCTGTGAATCCTACTTTTATTGGATGCAAACTACAACCATGCTAGCTTTGTAGCTGTTTAATTCTATTGCTGACCCAGACAGTCTTCACTGTTGACGAAAACCATTAGCCTTTCTCCTGGTGCTCAGCCCCATGGGTAGCCAAGCCTGGAGAAAGTCCGTGAGCAAGTTCACTCCAACCTGAACTTGGGATCCAAGACTGGAGCTGATGCATTTTCTGCTTAAAATGGGAATGAAGAGATTTGCTCAAGAGACGTCTGCTTCCTGTTATCTAGTCTGTCATATTTTTTAAATAACACAATTGTTTAGATGGGCACCAAGAGATGTTTTTGTTGGGTAAGAGAATGTTGCCACGGACAGATAACCGGTCACATGAAACGTTCTACATCAGTGATTCTAACACCTGCGTGCAGGTAAAAATTGCCCCATTCTGACAGCTCAGCTTCAGTGCTTCTGAGTCACTGGCCTGAAGACGGACCCGAAAATCTACATTTAGGAAGTGTTTCAAGGGACTCAGAAGCAGGTGATCCCCGGGGCATATTTTGAAGATTCCAGTATAGGAACTAACTCCATAAAGGCAGATAGAATATTCCAGCACATCTTGAAAGTAGTTAGGGGTTATCATACTATTATTGTCGTATTTTCTGAGCTGACCCACGTAGCCTGACCAAGCTTGCCCATAGCACTGGGAAAAAATACGCACAGGACTTCTTGTAGGAAAGTAGAGATAACGGCGTGGTTTAGACCTCATTCCACAAACATCTACTTAGCTGACTATGTGTCTGTTCCCAGAAGAGGCACTGAGACACAATGGCGAATAAGACAGGCAAGGTTTCTGCTCTTCTGGAGGTTATAGACTCACAGACGCTCCCACCCAATATAAGAAGACAGACAAAATAATGAATTACAAACTGATGAGTTTGTGCCTTGATTAGGGTTGGCTGGGGAGCGAATTTGAGGCTGCTCTGAGGTGTCTCATCCAGCCGTTTCTACGCATCATGCATACATCCAGCTGTGTGCATATATAATGCCCATTGGCATCTATCCAGGAGGCATGGGTACAGCCTGCTTCAAGAAGGTTGACCCCAATGCCTAAACTGTCCATCATTATAGATATTTGCAAGGTGCATGTATATTAACAATTCATTAGGCACCATGACATGGCTGGGATCTTGGTGAGTAACGGAGTCCCACCTTCGAAGAAACCAGAGCCCAGTGAGCTCAGGAGGGGAGTGGCCACAGACAGCAGAGCAGAGCCGTAACAGAGAGCGTGGAGGAGAGGAGGGCTTGGGCAGGGCAAGGCAAGCATTAACAGACTTCCTGAGCAGAATCAGTCTCAAACCACCTTTGGAGCTATCTAGAACAAGGTGCTGATGTGCTCTGGGTCTCAGCTTTTCCTTTTTAAGGATGTAAGATGACAATAAAGATAGACCAGACTTTTTCTACCTTGGTGATCTGTGAGAGGGATTAAGCGAACTGACCAATTTACAGGACTTATCAAAGTGCTTGGCACATGGTGACATGCTTTAAGTATTAGCTATTGTCATGGTCATTATCATAGACATCATCACGGCAATGCCTGTTAACGTTTATTATTCATGAGATCATTCTGGAAGGCAGAGTGACCCCACCCCCACCCCCAAAGATGTCCATGCCTTCATATCTGGTGGCTGTGGATATGTTACATTTCATGGCAAAAGAGACTTTGTCTATGTGATGAAGGTTATGGATCTTGGGATGGGAAGGTGATCCTGGCTGAGAATTTGGGGTGGGGGTGGGGGGCAATCTAACCATGTGAGCCCTCCAAAGCAGAGAGTACCTGTAGCCAGGGCGATGTGGCAGAAGGGGAACCTGGAGAGATTCAGAGCAGGAAGGCGGCTTGGCCCACACTGCTGGACGAGGATGGAGCACATAGAGGGCAGGAGGAGGTTCTTGGGGCAAGGACCAGATCCTAGCTGACACAGCAAGGAGAGGGGCTCCTAACCCTTAGTACTGCCGGCGACGGAATCTGGCCAACAGCTTGAGTGAGCATGTAAGTTAGCTCATTTTCAGAGCCTCCAGAAAGGAACACAGCCCCCCCCTGCATCTCAGTTTCAGCCTTGTGAAACTCTGAGCAGAGAACCCACTTGAGCCACCCTGAATCTGGACTTGCAAGGAGTAGAACTCTGAGATAACCCATGGGTGGGGTTTACCTGCCAAATCTGCTGTGATTTTGTTGCTGCAGTAAGGAACACACGGGAAATTCGCTCTGTGGCCAGATGCTTCCTTGAGAGGGCTGCAGGGGGTCCCTCCATATCCCTGTGTCTGGAGGCTTCAAGGAAAAATGGCCATGGTTCTATTTTGCCCCTAGCTCACTGGTCTGTCCTCTGTCATACAGTGGAAATAAATGATCATATTTCCTTCCCTAATCCTCCTTGACATCCATGCACCTCACAGGTGGCTGAAAAGCTAATAAGAAGGAGACGAGCCCCTATAGAGTGAGGATGTAGAATTGCATGGCGCCAAGTTCTTGTGGAAACTGCCAAATGCTCAGGTTTTCTAGATCTTGGAAGTTTGCTAAGACTCTTAAGATAACATGGGTTGAAGTTCTAACTCACTTCCTATGAGGACTTAGGTAAACCCTCAAACTGTGAGCTGTGGATTTCTCACCTGTCAGGTGTGAGTTATCATACCATCTTCCAAAATACGAATGAGTTTTGGAATTCACATTTTGGAATTCAACCCAGTGAACACAGGGGCTGTGAGTCCAAACAAAACTTACAATTCTTAGAGATATAAAAACAAATAAATAAAATGGACATACAGTGGACCCCTGAACAACACAGGTTTGAACTATGTGCGTCCACTTCTGTGGATCTTTTTCAATAAATGCATTGGAAACTGTTTTAAAGATTTATGACAATTTCAAAAAAGATTCTTTCTCTAGCTTACTTCATTGTAAGCATACAGTATGTAATACACAAAATATGTGTTAATCAACCATCTATGTTATTGATAAGGTGTCCAGTTAGCAGTAGGCTATTAGTAGTTAAGTTTTGGGGGAGTCGAAAGTTATATGCAGATTTCTGACAGTGCAGGGGGTTGGTGCCCTTAACCCCCACGTTGTTTATGGGTCAAATCTGTTGCAGTGAGTTGAACGTATTGTTGTTAAGTCTGTGGATGGTGGCAGATCCACATTTAGATACAATTCAGTCTTTAAACTCACGTTCAACCTCAGTAACTCATACTAATCACATGAAATATCATGTTATTGCTATAAGATGTCCCCTGTGTCAGCTGCTATTGGCTACCTAAACAACAGGTAGTTTTCTGGCTGGCAGAAACCCAAATATTTCACTCACCTCCTGACAACCATGCCTTTCAAGGAAGCTTGAATTATCCCAATGCCAAGGGGATAAATCTGGATGGCTTTATGTCTGTGGGTCTCAAATGCTGTTCTGGGACCAGAAGTCAGCATCACTGGGAACTTAGCTGTGCAGAATCTTAGGCCCTGCCCCAGACCTACTGATTCAGAAACTCTATGAGTGGGACCCAGCATTCTGTGTTTTCTCAAACTCTCCAGGAAATTCTGAAATATGTTTGAGTATAAGAATCAATGCTTTAAGTCAATCTTGGGGATCTTAGTTCTTTTGCTAAGTGATTAAGGCAAATGATATAATCTGGCTAATGAGATCTCAGGAAAAGTCTCTAGGAGAGATGAAAGGGCTGCTGGGGCTATTTTGCTTAGAAGAAACATCCAAGGGGCATTTGCTGTTTTTTTCTGAGTGTTGTCAACCCTATGTGATGCCTGGAGCAATGGCAACTATCTTGGCACCAGGAGCGATGCCAGCCTAAGAAGATAAGCAAACACAGTAAGTATGACAGAATGACAGAGCAGAAATATAGCAAAAACATGAAACGTTAACTGATGCTGTTGAATTGCTAAATTATTTGAATTAGCTAACCCTAGAACTGCCTTAACTTATGAATTCTTGTTGAGATCATACATGCCTTTCTTGTTTTAAGATACTTTTAGTTCAGTTTTCAGTTACTTGCTATCTAAAGGATCCAACCAATACACCATTTAAAACACTATTCCTACCTTTAACAAACTGTCAGCAGACTATACTATAAATGTCATTCAGTGGGCTGATAAAGTAATAATAAATGTACGTTCTGTGACCTGTAATGGTTTAAAAGAATATGGGGTTAGAATAAAAGAAAAGTCCCCAAACTAGGCTGATTATATTTTCCAAACCAAACTGCACTAGAAAAGATACTTTGTGCTATTTCCAGGTGCAGGCAATAACTTGTGATGCCAAAATATTGCCATTTCTAGGTCATTTCCATGATTTACAGATACAACACAGTAGAATATCTGAAACTAGAACTGTCTCCCCAAATCCAAGCTGAACGGCTGCCATATCAATAACTTTTCCAATTAACAGCTGAAATTGTAAATGGTTCCACAAGTTAGATGCAATGCCTTAATCTGGCAACATGAAACACACAATAATCTGATTCTTGGTTTGTATATATCCTTCCACTCCAATGGGTCTTTGGAAACTCTTACTTCAACCACAATATTCAATTTTCCAGAGAAGGAAGGGAGAGCTGAAGCAAATATCTTTTCTCACAAAGTGGCAAGTGAAAGGTAACTGCCCACACCAAGGGAAACAAACCGATCTCTGGACTTGCCCCAGAAAGTTTATCTCCAAGTATAATAATAACTGGTGTCCATCCCAAAAGGGGAGGTCTAGAATGCAGAGATTACTATTGATATTAAAACTCAAGGCCAAATCCATCCACTCATCGATTCATCAATCTCCCATCCATCCATCCATCCATCCGTTGTCTTAATCATTCAACAAATATTTGATACATGCCCACTCTGTGACAGGCCCTCCAAGGACACAGCTACAGACAAAACAGACGGAAATATCTCCCTTGGCAGAGCTTACGTACTAGTGGGAGAGACAGATGCAAATACATAAATAAAACATAGCGGATGTCACACGGTGATAAGTGATACGGTACAATGTCGGACAGAGGAGGGAACTAGGGTGCACGGGAAGGAAGAGGGGATTGGTTTCAATGGAAGGGTCAGGGAAGTCCCGTCTGAAAAGATAATAGATGAGCAAAGCTGAGAGGGAGGTGAGGGAATGAACCTGAATACGCGACACTCTGTCTTTCTCAGAAAATGGACAGGAGGAGATGGGAAGAATGGAAGTTCCAGGGCAGCAGGGGGACGTGAGCCCTGGGACACAGAGCAGAGTGCACAGCAGGTCCCAGGGGAAGGTGGCAAGGCACAAAAGCAGACAATTCCTGCATTCATATGACTGTCCAGGCCCTGAGATGCACTTGGGTGCCAAAGACACAAGGTTCCTGCCTCTTAAATACACATGGCCTGGTGAAAGAGATAGCTGGTACCCCCTGGGAATAAAAATTTAGGAGATTAGTCAGCACCTAGGCTGGGGAGTCTTGTTCTGATTTGGGAAGTTAATCAGGGGGCACACCCCTGGAGAAGTGATGTCTGAGCCAAAGAAGGCTGAATATAAGAGCCAGCCAGACTAGGGTGGCAGTTGGGTGTGTAGCATGTCAAGCAGAGGGAACAGCATGTGCCAATGTCCTGTGGCAGAAAGATTATGATTATTGGATAGACTGAGGAGTATCTGCTTGGCAGCCATGAGAAGGTTGGGAGTGGGGGTGAAGAAACTCTGAGAGATGCTGGGTCCTAGCAAAGACATGGATGTTAACTACTGACTTCTTTCTTTTTTTTTTTCTGAGATGATCGTTTTAGCTGTTGGGTGGGAGGTCATGAGCTCATAAGGAGAACCCACTGGAACTCAGCCAGGAAGAGAGGGGTCTGCTTTTAGATGCCCCTGGAGGACTGGGAAGTACAAGGGTAACAGAGAAGAGTCCCCTCAACTGGGAAAAGGACATTCACAGTCAAAGACAGGCTGAGGTGAAGAAGCAGGCCCAGACGCCCCAGGGGCCCCCCCAAGGTCACAGCATCAGGAAACCTAGCCCACATTCCACTGAATTAAACAAGAGGGAAGATACAAGATGTGAACAGGTGTGTGTATTGTGTGTAGGTGTTTTCTACTCCTGTAAAGCTAATGCCATGAAAATGAGATCAACAAACAAACAAACCCTGTTTGAAATTGCCATTTTTGAACTAAGAACTAGGTCCCTGTGGTCAAGAGGCCCAGGGCCCAGGATACAGACCTAAAGATAACATTTGCTATTCGCTGATGCAGCGGTCTGTTGCTGGATCTCCCGGATATCCAGGGCTACCGCCTCAGGCCGGGCACCAGTGCTCGAATTACAAAAAGGCATAGCCTCCCAGTGGATGAATTATCAAAGGCGCCCGCCCCTTCCTCCAGGCTGTTGGAGCCCTGCACCAGGAATGGGACTTGCTACCTCTATGGACCCCCGTGAGTAGAGCACAATTGTGGATGGCAGCCCTGTGAGTACCCATCACACTCAGGGAGGCGGGCATGCTGGAGGCCCATCCGGTGTGCCAAGCCAGGCGAAGGAGGTGCAATGCACGTCAAGGTGCCATCTCTCCACTGCAACACCTGTTTTCCTACAAATCGTAAAATCTATTTGGAAACGACTGCTCAGAGCAGATGACACAAAGAGTTTGTTACACCAAACAGGATAAAGCGCAGAGAGACCCCGCCCCTTGGCAAACAATGCTGGGAGTTGGAGACCCACGTTGTGTCTTGTGTTTACAGCTTCTCAGCTGAGTACTTCGTGTTTACTTTGGAATTAATCCAGGCCCGTAAAACGAGTGATATATCAACACGCAGATGTACTTGAGCGACTATACGTAAAAGGGGATTCGCTTCACAACGAGAATCTACCCACAGCCCAGAGACTGAAGCAGGTATCTTTCCTATTTCCCTAGAAGAGGCCATTCTCTGGCGTGAAATATTGAAGGGAGGGGGAAGGGGGTGACTATCGTAGAGAATCTGTTAAAGGCACACATTTTGGAGTTAGGTCAACCCTGCATAGAGCTCCGCTCCTGCCCCTTAGTCAGGAGCAGCGACATAATTTCCAGGGCCAGCACAAGAGGACAATGCAGGGCCCCTTAGACTATTAGAGTTCTTAAGAATATTCAAATTCTTTGAATTATTAAGAGTAATTCAAAAATTATTAAGAATTCCAAGCAAAGCATTAGGCCTCCTCCAGGGCCCTTCGAAGTGTGCAGCTCACTGACAATACAGGGTATGTGCCATGAAGCTGGCCTTGCCCTCAATAAAAGGGATTTGGTTTGACATTTCCAAAGTGGAGATGTTAATAGTACTGACTTAATAGGGCTGTTGTAAGAACCAAGGGAGAGAAAGACTCCTAGCCTCCACACTGGCTCACCGTCTTAATAATGATACTTTTTATCATTGGTTAAAGTGTGAAAAAGATTTCTTATATCACCCCAACAAAATGTCCACTTCTGTGTAAATGTTTAATATTTCCTTGCCAACAGCTCCAGGGTCTGTTAAATTCTTGCAGAGAAAACAAGCCTGGATAAAAAAACAAAACTCATTCCAAAGAACTGAGAGAGAGTGAGGTTGCTGAGATGTGAAGTATCTGAATGCAAAGCGGAGAAAGTATCTAAGGCAAACATATTTGGCTGTTACACAGAAAACAATGTACTTTTGTTAAAACCTAACTGCTTGGTGGGTTGAGGGGCTCAGAATAAAGAACTTCTAATCAAAACCTAGGCGCCCCTAATAATGTTCCATTACAGCTGGTCATTTGGAAGACACCTTCTCATTTCAGTGAAGAACTGAGATGTTTGTCCCTTCCAGATCGTTAGCTCCAAGATGGCAGAGACTACACTGTCTTGTTTCCCATCAAATCTCCTGTGCCTGTCACATAATTAGTGTCCCATCAATAGCTGATGAGTGAATGAATGAAAGAGTGAACCCATCAGCCAAACATGGGAAGATGAGTTTCAGTATAGGAAAATGGGCTGGCCAAGGCCTAAGTACATACAGAGAGTGTTAGGAAGAGACTTTGATCATCATTCTATAACCCTGGGGTCCCTAGTGTAACTGTCTTGAGTTCATCCCTGTCCTGAGTCCATCCCTCTGAGGAGCCAGAAGGTTCATTCTCCCCAGTGTCTTTCCTACCACAGGCCCTTTGCACACATCAATCTCACTGTCTGGAATGCTATTCTCACCTTTTACTGCTTAATCTCTTTTAACCCTTTGATGTCAACTCAAGCATCATTTCCTTCAGAAAGCCCTGCCTGACCAACCCAACTGACTGAAGCATTATTACTATTGCAATTCTAATTTTTTATTATTTTTTTCAGGTCTTTTTTTCCAACTAGATGAAAAGATCCATTTAGTTGACGATTATACACATTTTTGCTCACTTCTAGATCCTCAACAACATAAAGTGCTCAATCAATACATTTTGCTGAGTGAATAAATGAGTAAATTCATGCACGCTTTTCTATAGGTATGATCCAGGGTCTAGGATGGATAGTTTATTTATTTTTGGGGGTGTTACTGCGAACAGAGTAATAGGAAAAACGAACATTTGCATCCCGATGCCAGAGAACCAAGTTAAGCTCCTGCAGAATGAGGACATACCAGGAACCCTCTGTTATTCTGAGATCTCAGTGCAATTCAAATCACCTACACACTAATGTGGGCCGATTCATTCTCAAATGATGTACTTTTCGTGGAAATCATCAAGCTACTGTTACCCTAAATAGAATAGTACTAAAGTGCTTTAACCAAGTCAGCTGGAAGGCCTGACATTTCGTCCATATTGTTATTTATATACGTATTCACAGCTGCCACCTGCCTGTAACTTGGCTGCGTTGTAAAGCAGTGTTCCCTGTTTCATTATACTTTGACATTTTACTGTAACGGCGTCATTTCCCATTCCTTAGTTCCCAGTTGCTCTGCAGCCACTCTTGAATTATATTGCTGTGGTAATAGAACAAAAATCTTTATGGTAGTACCAGTCTCTCTCTTTCCCTCTCTGGTCTTCTCTGTCCCCATCCCCTTCCCGTACCCAGATGGTACAAATTGTTGCCACCACATGTAACAATTATAGCACAGTGTCTGCTGCTTAAATGAACCCCCACAAACCCACCGAGGTAGATTAGATTAGGGAATTGGGAGGTAAGCAGGGGGCCAGCCAGTGGTCTCAGCTGAAGCCGAGGGCTATTTGGTCTGTCTCTGCACAATTGAGAAATAAATGTTTCCTTCCCCATAATGGTGCTGGGAGCCCCTACCTCTGAAAGAGGAAACAGGAGAGAAAGCCAACAACTCCATTAAAGGCAGGTTCAATTTTGAAGTGTTAGCACAGTCCAGTCTCAGAGAATATTTGCGGCTCGCTGCAGTAAAAGCTGGATTCCAAGAGCGAGGGGAAAGAATCAGTTTAGGGATGCCCCCCACCATTGCTTAAGTTAACCTGTTAAGTTGTGCGGTGCAGCGCAGGGTGCTCACTCCCATTACGGTCCCTGCAAAAGACGCACAGAAGAGGCGGCCCACCCGAGTTAACTTCTCCACTGCCTCCACCAGCCACTTTCCAGTTTCCTGAACTATGTCAGGGAAAAGAAACGACTTTTTACATTCATTGCAAGAAAGAAGCATGCTTTCAAGACATGCCCTGCAGGATATGCAGAGAATAAGTGCACAGCAAAAGCTCCTAGGACTGAGTAGAACTCAACCTTCTTTGAACACTTAAGGTTCCGTCCAAAAGCCTCCCTAGATATCCTAGAAATCTGGAGTCCTCTATTCACCCGTGTTCACCCCTGTCCCCCAGGCAGCCGGCTGCTCTCTATGCCTGCTTCTCCCCCACCACCGGCGCCCTGACCCTCAGCCCGTCCTTCCGGGCCCAGCAGCCTCCTACTTGTCACTCAGGGACTCTCAGCGGCCTTTGAGTATACCACTCAGAAGCGGAAGCCCAGGCCTTCTCTCATCAGAGCAGTGATTGGAGGAGGCAACTGCCCCCGTGCCACATGGAGGGGCCTCTTCACCGGCTGGCCTTTGAGCTCCCAAACCACGCTGGAGATTCATACTCAGCCCTCCACCTGCTCTCGGCTCTGTCACTGCTGACACAGGACTCCATCGGATGTCACCCCCTAGGGCCAGATCCCTGAATCCGACTACAGCCATTGAGCCACCTCAGCGTATAGCTGGATGGCCAGTCTCTCCTCCAAACCTATCCCAACAGCCTGGAGTCTAATCATTAGCATCCATGTCTGGCACCTACTTGGCGATTAATAGGTGCCAGTGTCCTTCTCCATACTTTAAGGGCTCAAGAAGTGGAAAAGGGTCCCAGATAAGCCAGCAATTCCTTGTTTCATCTGCAGACAATTCCCCTGGCTTTGCTATAGACTGAATGTTTGTGTCCACCCACAAATTCTTATGTGGAAACCTGACCTCCCAACTTCAGAGGGGATGGTGTTTAGAGGTGGGGACTCGGAAGGTGATTAGGTCAGGACAGGGAGCCTCATAAACGGGATCAGACCCCACAGAAGGACACAGCGAAAAGACAAAAGACACCATCTATAAGCCAGGAAGTGGATCGTCAACGGAAGCCGAATCTGCCAGCACCTGGATGTGGGACTTCGAGCCTCTGGAGCTGTGAGAAGTAAATTCCCGTTGCTGAAGCCTCTGGTCTGTGGTGTTCTGTTACAGCCGCTCTGATGGACTAAGATGGGCTCCTGGGGCCACAGTGTCCATCGGAACCTAAGCGGGCTGCCTCCGAGCCTTCCCAAGTTCAGATTCTAAGTGGCACGGGTTTTATGCTCCACGCACCTTCTTTCTGAACTCGCCCCCGTGATCCTCTCCTCTCGGTTACACTCACACTGCTGTCTTCCGTCTGCCCTGCTGCCAGTCGGTCCTTCTCTTCTTCCTTTCTTTCCCTCCTTACTGTTTCTGACAGTTCCCTCGGGGTCCTCCAAACACAATAATCTCTGCTGTCAATTTTGCGCCTTCCATCTTTCACCCCAATCCCACCGAGTCAGTGACTAGGAATGACAGGCCTGAAACCCACACCCCGGAGGTGCCACGAGGCTGTCACCCTAGAGCCCCTCCCCAGCTCCTCTTCACTGGGGGGCGTACCACCCTGGTGCTGGGGCCACAGATGCAGTTCTCCAGCTCTCCCCGCCCTCACATTTTACCCGCTTTCTCCTCACACGCCTTCAAACCCCCTACATTTCACTCTGTCTTAGATGCCATCAGACAAGCTCCCTGAAGCCCCCAAACAGAGGCAGTTTCCATTTGCTGGATGAAAAAAACAAAAACCCACATATTTCTTCCTTTGCAGCTAAAAGCACTCACCCATTCAATAATGCTCAATTACTGCTGAGAACCTACTGTGTGCCAGCCACCATTCTAGGCACAGGGGGCACGCAGGCCTGAATCTAGTAGAGATTCACGTCTCATGAGGGTGCGGGGCAGAGATGGTGAAAAGTAAGTCAATAAATAGAGACGTTCAGGAATACGGTAAGACCACAACGCGGGGTCACGGGACAGGTCATGAGCCAGGTGCTCTCAGCAAGGGGCATTCTAGGGGCACCTGGGTGACACCTAGGAGGGACCCACTCCCTGCAAGATCCGAGTAAAGAGCACCCCAGGCAGAGAAGATGGCACGAAACTCCCCCAGGAGGCATCCCAGGTGGGCCGAGGGTCAAAGGAAAGCCCCACAGGCAGACACTCCTGCGATCTTAAGACACAGCATCTCTGACAAGATGGAATTTCAGAAAGAGAACATTGTCCCCGGGGTGTAGACCTGCAGGACCTCCGAACACCTTCAGCTCTTCCTCAGCGGCCAGCAGGCAAAGGCAGGCAGAATGGAAAGGACCGCCTCCACCTGTTAGGGTTTCTTTTCCTCTTTTAAACCTGTAAATATTTCCTCTCCCAGGTTCAGCTTGAGTCATCTTCCCAAATGTCAGGCTCAGGACTCCCCTGGCTCAGGGGATTCTCCAAGATTGTTTGGAAACCCTGGGCTTGGCAAGCGAATCTCCCTTCACTGTGCGCTCCTCCTGTGCCTTCTGATGGACATCTCGTGGCCTCCCCCCGAGAACGCTGTCTACACGGCACGATCCCAGCCCGCCCATCCGAGCTGCAGGGACATCCTTCCCACTCACCCGGAGTTCCTTCCTCCAGCCCAGCCATGGGCACCGGAAGCCATTCTGCAGGTTAGGAAGTCTGGGCAAACAACCCACCTATCCTTCTGGTCCACTCTTCGAGCTTACAGTGGATTCTAAATTCCCCCACCTTCTTTCACTGCCTCATTCTCCATCTTTCCATGGTGTACTGGGTTGAAAGATTTCCTTCAATGCCCCATGTCCACCTAGAACCTCAGCGCAGGACCATATTTGAAAACAGGGCTTTTGTAGACATAATTAAGGGCAGATTATGCTGGGTTAAGGTGGGCTCTGAATCCAACGACTAGTGTCCTTCTCAGAAGGTCATGTGAAGATGGAGGTAGAGGTTGGAATAAAAGAGCTGCAAGCTAAGCATCCCCGAAGATGCCGGCAGAAGCTGGGAAGGAGGCCCAGAAGCGAGTCAGCCTTAAAAGGAAGCGATCCTGTTTACACCTTGATTTCAGACATCCAGCTTCCAGAACTGAGGGAGAATAAACTTCTGTTATTCTGAGCCACTCTGTCATGGCAGCCTGAAGAAATTCATACACTTGGCTACCTCCAGTCATCTAATTCTCAGGGAAATGAACCATCTTGACGGCGGCCTTCAGTGGCCTTGAGAGCAGTTGTTTTGGAACTGCCGTGTGCCCCATGATCATGAGAGGTGGGCTGTTCTTCAAAATGGAAATCCCTGCATCCCGACCCCAGAGATTCTGACTTGGTCATTCTAAAGGGGCCCAGGGACCTTGTGTTTAACAAGATGCTGCTAGGCCCCCTCCCTGGTGATGCCAATACGGGTAATCCATAGAACATACATGGAGCAATCTATTGTAAACTGGGTCAGTTTAACTCTATTCTACTCATACCTTCCCCTGAGAAAAGCACTATGACCTTGAACCAATGTATTTGGCTCTCATTGAACTTCACTCTTAATCAAGACTTAATTTTTTTAAATTTGGGAAGAGGGCAGTGAGAAGATGAGGGGAACCGCAGCAGAGGCCACCCAGAGGAGAAGCAGGAGACCCAGGGTGCAGTTAGGAGCACAGTGCACAGCCACTTCGTAAAATACGCTTCTTTACTGCAGAATTTCATTTGGGAACAGAAGTAGATAATCAGGTGATACGTCTTAAGCTTCCGGGACCGTCACATATGGCGGTGTGTGTCCACGGCCATACCTCACTTTGCATGAGTAATTTTGTATCTTTTCCCTAAAAAAAGGTTCCCGTTTTGTATACATCTCACATTTCCTGAAACCTAGGTCCTCCTCTGCTTGAGAACTATGAAGAGGTGAGTTTAGATTGACAGGGGAGGGTCCTGATTACCAGGATAAGAATCGTAGTTTCTAAATCTGTTTTGCACCTGATAGTGAGCTCCTGAGGTTTGTGGCTTAAGGGAAGACCTGGTTGTGTGCCTCCATAGGTTCAGTCTGATAAAGCAGTGCACCCCTTAGCAGCGCAGGAATAGACTCTTTGGGGAGACTGCTCAGGTTATGTCTGCATACTGCTTAGCGTATGGTTAAAAAGCAATGAATATCAATCTTTCCTCCCCAATTCAATTACAGCTCATCTATGGGTAAATGTGGGTACTTTCTGCCCCCACCATTCAGGCAGAATCTGCTGAAAGGCTTTGTCTGGTTACACTAGAAAACTGTGGGCTCTTTTATTCTATTTCTCCAGAACTTCTCAAACTCGGATTAGGGGATTGTCCCAAGACAGCTTGGAATGACATGATTCCCAAGTATACAAACTCAACTGACAAGCAGCTCAATCACAGAGGGATTCCTCTAAATTCATATGGCCTAGGGGCACTCAAGTCCTGGGCAAGTATCTCTAGGAGAACTGCTGGTTACTAAAAGCCCTATTTGTCAATGACAATTCTGTCTGCATCTCTGCCATTAATTAGTCATTTCACACAGCATCTCTGACAGGGAGTTAAGTCCCAGTTAACCCAGATTTCAGATAAGATGGAGTAGCAAAGCAGGAGACTGGCTTTAATGAGACCACACTACAAAATGTTGGCTAGGCTGAGATTAAAAACAGAAGATTCCTGCCTCATAAAAACAAGAAATGGAAAGGTGTAAGAAGGAAAACAAAGCTTGGCAGCTCAGAAATAGGGTAAATTAAGGTGGAAAATATCCACCACCCAACGGAGAGTATTTATTCAACAAATGATTATTAAACCACTTTCGTGAGTAAGGACTGAGATAAAATGCCCACTGAATATTTGTAGTTGTAGATGAAGTGCTTTTGGACTCTCAGTTTTTGGGCATCTTTTAAAGTCACCGCATGAGCAAAGGCAGGGAAACGCACTAGGGTAGCGGGTCTCCTTGTGTTCTGAATCTCTGAGACCAGACAGAAATGCCCTCTGAACACCATTCAGCTAACGGCTTCATGGACATGAAATTTCTGGGGAGAAGACATTTTACAGTCGGAATCAGAGGCCACAATCCCATTTGATCCATGGACCTGTCGCTATTTGATGCTGTATCAAATGCATTTTGAGAAGTTCACTTGAAGAGCCTCTTCAGGTCTCAAAGGCTTGTCCTAATGACCCAGATATGGAACAAATATTGTGGTTCTTTCTTTCATTTCCTCTAATGGAGCTGGTGCATGGATTGATCAGGGACCCATGGGCCTCCAGATTAGTGAGAGAGAAGTGGAGAATTTTGCTGCTAATAAGGGATGGTGACAGAGGCCTGCTCCACACTGAAGCACAAATTCTCACTCTTTTTTCCTATTACCAATTCTCCTTCCAGTATTTATAAGACCTACTAATACAGGCACTCATGCTAAGATCTTTCCTTTGTTTAATCTTTATGAACCACCAGGCACCAGGCTTCATTAACCTTTTGCAAGGTGCTAGTGTCTCTCTCCCCAACATATGTCTCAAATTCAGCCCCAAGAGCCCCAGTTGACAAGAAAATATTTCCCTAGGGAGTAAAGAATTTTGCTCTTTTTACTCCTAAAAGAAAAACTTCAAAGTCAGGCTCAGCAATAGAGTTGGAAAAAGTTGTCTGTATGGCACACCATGATTACGAATTTGATGAGACTCGGAAATCATTGTAAACATGCTTGGGTAGTATGATGGTTTCTGTGATACCTTGCTAGGCCATGAGGGGCCCACACTAAACAATATTTCCAGGTGTGTCTGTGAGGGTGTTTCTGGACAAGGTTAGCAATGGGGTCGGTGGGCTCATGAAAGCAGATCACCCTGCCGAATGGGCATGGGGCTCATCCAATCCATGGAGGGCTTGACTAGAACCGAAAGAGAAGGATGGGAGGATTCTGCCTGCTGAGTTGGGGCATCTCATTCCATCTTCTCCTGCCCTCAGACTGGGATGTATCCATAGACTCCCCTGGTGCTCAGTCCTTTTAGAATTAGACCGGAACTACAGCACTGGCTTTCCTGGGTCCAGCAGATGGTGGGACTTCTCAGCCTCCATCATCATATGAGTCAGTTCCTTACAATAAGGACATTATATGTCTCCTACTAGATACTACAGCCTAGCTACCTAAGGCTGAAGATGTACATGTTCTTGGCTCAATGATTTGCCCCAATCCATGGACTCCATACCAGCCAGCTCTTTACAAGATCACCCTTTGCAAGGAAGGGCACAACACACTGAAGTAGAGGTATCCCAGGGAGACATCCCCATGAGCCCAAAGACCTGTGCAATGATCACCTGAAATAATAACCCCAGCTATGTGGGTTTAATATTGCATGACTCACCAAGCATTGTGCACATGCATGGCCTTGTTTCACGTAAATATATAATAACACATCTAGCTTAAGGCAACCACAGAAAACAACCCCAACTATTCCTTGATAGACCAACTAGAAGTATCCTCTTGAAGATACATATGTATAGTTTTTGTTCCAATGCAGAGAAAGGATCCCTTGGCAATGAAGAATATGAAAATAGCGTCTTATTGCAGGGAGTTTGGAAGCCAACATTTTGACCCCATGTACATCCCTAACTAGTTACGAAGTTTTAAACAAGTCAGCTCACTCCTTGGTACACAAGTTTCCGTGTTTATAAAATGGGAGCAAGAGATGTCTCCTGGCCAAGTCTTAGGGTTTTAGTTTGGGAGAAGTTCCGAGAAGACACCGCATGTGAAATGCTTCCAGGTTTGTGAAACACTAGCTCTCAAAACTAGGTATGTCCAGCAATAGATGGCACGTTTATAACCCTTAAATTTTATCAATGAAACGGCTTAGAAAAATAAGTGTAAGAGAGTTGCAGAAGGATAAGATGAGGGTATTTATTACCCAAACTAGGATGTTGGATTTCATGCCTGGCGAAACTCAAGGGCCTCAGCCTACCAGCCAAACGCTGAACTGTAACCTCAGGAGGAGACAAGAAAGAGGAGAGGGGGAAAAATAGCTCTTGAAGCCGGAGCTTATTAAATCAATTACATGATTAATGTGAAAGAGAGTGTGTGAGCTGGAAGGAGGTGGGTTAGTAGCTCACTCAGCCCGGGAAAGGCCGCTGATCAAGCATTTTTTTGTAACCTTTTAAGCCACCAAGAAAATTGCCTCTTGGTGGATGAATCAAACGGGAGAAATCTGTTTGTTGGCAGCTTTTCATATTAAAAAAAAAAAAAAAGAGAAAGATGTTCTATATGAACTGTCCTGTACCACTCCATCCCAGGATTGACAAATATTGGAAACATTAGAAACACCGTCATTGGAATCAAGAAAGACATTTTATCCCTGGTTGGAATTTCCTTATGCAGCACAGGGTAGATGCTTGTGCTTGCGATAGGAATGGGGCTGCCAGAAAGACAAAAGGAAGCTAATTAAGGTGTTTGGATGGAGTTTTCTTCCCGATGCACCACGTGAGTCACGCGTAAATCCCCCGGATGACTTGAGTTCCACAAAATATCATTAGTCAGGGCACGGGCAGGGACTCAGTCAACTAACTCCTTGATGGGGTCTGAAGAAATTCCTTTTGGAGGTTATGGGCAAGGCCCTGAATCAGAAAAAAAATTGCCCAACATCCACAAATCGCCCAGCCAGTCCGACCAAACTAGCTGACTTGGTGGATGATAACAGAGGGCTGAGGCCGGGTTTCTATTAGCAACCAGGTCCTTCCCGTTCGGGTTGACAAGATGGACAGCCATCCACCCTCGTAAAAGATTCATGACCCAACTTTGCACTCTCTACTGCTGCTTTCTCATAAAACCAGTGCAAATCCTATCAAAAATTTAGCAGAATCCCTGCCTCATCTGTTTAGGCCTGAAGCTAGTTGCAGGGACAACTCATTAGGGACAGGCTCATTAAAACCAGCCCTTGGGCAAAAGCAGTTTGTGGGCCTCCTCATTTTTATTCACTCTCACCTCCCTGCCCAACCTCCGTGAGCCCTCAGACACTGAGCTTCTAATGATTTTGTACAGTGTGCAGGTCTCTTCGCAGAGGTGCCGGGCCCAGGGTCCGACAAATGCTGCTCCTTCAATCTGCCAGAGATAATCTGTGTCTTCGCCTTTGTGTGCATCATCATCGGGAGGGCTGTGCTGGAGAGGAGGTGTGTGCAGAAAGCGAGGGGGGAATCCTGAAGGCTGGCCAGCTTCTCACCTGGGGATGGCTGGGGTAACACCTGGCGCTGGAGCGGCCACAGGAGCCCTGAGGAATATGCCCAGAGCTCTGGCAGAAGGAGGGCCAAAAGGTCAACTCTTTTGGGGTCTCATTCGTGTATCCCGTTCAGCCCAGCACTCAGAACCCTTGGGCACCTGGAGCCTGAGCAGCAGCCTGGCTAATGGATTCATTACCAGATGTTTTCTGCTATGTGCCAGGGATGCCACTGTCTACACGCCCTGGGGAAGAAGCTTATTTGTGCTGAGAAAGAGCTGTTGGATTCTCCGGGTATGGCTGCAGAAAACAGGCAAGCCTCAATGCATAAGCAAAGCTTTCCTCTGGCCAGTTTCTCGGGGAAAGTTTATTTTTCGAGGGGCCGGGGAGAAGGGCTGCAAAGCCAAATGCTTGTGGTGGTCAGTGGGCAGTGAGGCAGGCTGAGTCAAGGTCAGTAGTGAGTAACAGGGACGGCGCTGAGCTGGAAAGCGCACGCCCCTCCTACGCGGACAGATACTGCAGAGCTCCAGCTGATGGTTGCAATGTGGGGAAGCTGCCCAATACACCAGTAGTCTGATCTTTCATAAGAAGCCAGAAATCTGGATTTTTAAGTGAAATCTTTACGCATTTAAATGTTGTCAGCTACTAACAGAAAGTATGAATAGCAACTATACAGACCAAAGAAAACTACAGACTTGATGTTTATGACACCCGATCTGAGAAAGGAGGGGCCTAGATACCTGCTTGGTTTTACCACCACCTGGTGACGTCAGCACATGAATGGACCCCTATAGGCCCCCTGCTACGCTTCTGTGAAGTGGGGGCCAGTCAATGTGACCTCTTAGGCCAACATTCTAGGACTCTAATCCTTTTGAAATACACTTTTTTTTTTTTAGGTAGGGCTTATAATTTCCAAAAGCATTTAACCATCTGAAATGGAACTAATATGCTAATAGCTGCCATCAATGCCAAGACCACTGATGCTGATTGTTCTTAAAACATAGATTATTAGCCTAATAGAGCTTCCAGAATCGCCAAGTCATGCGCATGCATCAATTCCTGAACCAAGTTGGGCTTCGTTAAAACCAGAGAGGTTGGTTTCAGGGCTCGGGGGTGGAGCAGGAGAGCGCCGGCATGAGCCCATGTCCTGAGGGGCGCCAGGCAGGCCATCTCTTCCACCTCTCCCGGAAGAGTCCATAGCTGGATTTAACTAGAGGTTGGCACATGGGGTCACGCTGGGCCCGGAGGGCTCTTTGCAATGCCCCTGGGGGCTGCTAAAGGAAGGGAGTAGGAGGAAGGGGTACAACTGTGGAAGCAAAACCCCGGGTTTCATGTATCTTCTTTCTGTAAAGAGGGACGCTCCGTTTGAACAGAACTGTGTTGTGCATTCACCTGAGACTTTGAGCAAAATGTAAGAAACAAAAAAAATTGATGCAAGAGCCTCCAAATGAAACGTAGCACTATCACAACAAGATGTCTGAGCCCTAATTTTCTAGAAGCCTGAGGACTTGCTGACCCAGCTCAGCCACCTGCTGCCCACTGCAAGCCCCATCCCTGGCTCCCTGGGGCTGCACCTGACACATCACGTACTGCGGTCGGGGGGCACACAAGAGAAAATACACTGGTGTGAGATTTCCTTCCCTAAAATCACCATCTTCACTTTCTCTCCCTTTGCCCCACCTCAAAAGGTTACTGCAGAAACAATCTTGCTTTCGCCTACCATGAATGTCTCCACCGCCCACCTCCACACCCCAGCAACTCAATCTGGCTGGGGTACAACAAGCCCTGCATTTGTTTGGAGAGAACGTAAGGCCACAGTGTCATGACTGACCTCATCAGAAAAGACCCGGTTGTTTTGTGGTTAAGGAAAGCAGGCATCTATATCACGAATCTTTTCCAGAGCAACAGTTTTCTATTAGCTTTTAACACATCGCCGCTTCTACGTTACTGCCACCTCTTCTCCAAGCCCCAATAGGAAGAGCAAGAAATCTGCGAATTTGGGGGTAGCTTCTCAGGAAAGACGACATGAGGGAAAGACATGCATATTACGAATGCAAATACAGTCACAAATGAGTCGGCGCTTGCATGAATAGTGCCTTTAGAACAGTTATTTAATCCATCTAAAATTTGTCTTCAGGAAGAACTGAGCAGCGCTGGGATTCAAGACAGTTTGCATTTAAAACATGGATTAAGTGCTCTCCCAGCACTTTTTTAGGGCAGACATTTGCGAATCTCATTTCTGCCAACTTTCAAGGCTTGGAGATAGCAGGGGCCAGGTGGATAGTTATGAGTTAAAAGTCATGCCCGGGCTGGAAGAATACGAATGGCTCTCTTTAAAACGAACCCGCCAGAAAGGTGAGGCTGAGTCCCGTTATGCCTTGTACGGGATCCTTTAGCCAGCCAGGCTCACGGTGTTCCAGCAGGAGGTGAAACGGGACACTTGAAGTCCCTACCACTGCAGATGTGAGGGTGTCCCGGCTGCAGTGTGATCATGTAATTAGTAGCTCTTGCTCTTTGAACTATTTAGATCTGGGGGTTCAAGGTCTCCTGCAACAGTGGAGACAAGGGCACTCAAAGGGTTGCACCAAGGAGAGTCAGCCAGAGGGCACCCATTCCCCAGTGCCAGGAAGGTGCTCCTCCACACCCTGGTGCACACGGGGGGACCCCATGTTCGGCTCAGCAGAACAAAATGCAGTGGCTTCCACCAAACTCCACGACACCACAGCACGACCTGCCCTCATTAAAGATTCTCTACAAACAGGTGCTTCTCACTGGGCTGACTTCTGGAATGGCTTTCTTTTTATTCCCAGGGACACATCAAGAGCTGAGGGGGGATTCATGCAGTATAGATCAGTCAGCCATTGACAGCGCATCAGGCTTTGACAGGCTGCTTGGCTTCGTTGAAAGTCAGGGTTGGGCTTGGGCCCGTCAAGGCTACGCTATTGAATTATTGACAGGCACTCACTGTGGTGCAAGGGTAGAGCGAAGCACAGCCTCAGCTCAATAAAGATGAAATGGAAACCCTCTCTGAAGCCGACTTTAGCACGTTAAAGGAGTTTTAATGGGCTGGTTTAAAATTCAGTAAGAGAACGCATTAGGCTGATTATATTTTCAATGGATAAATGCGGGCACGCACACAAGTTTGGGATTCTGAAGGGCTTACAAATGAGTGGGGAGCCTGTCAGGATGAATTAGGCCCTTCTAAAAGGAAGCAAGAGTCCGTGTATGTTCCTGCCTGGTCTCAGGAGCACTTATTTTCCTGCCCACTCTCCTAGATTCCCTTCTTCTGCCATTCCTGCATGTGGCTGAACTGCTGGCCCAGATGTAATAGAAGGAACCTGCAGAGTCATCCTGGCCACGTCGGCCTCAAAGAACCCACGGTAGCACCATTCGGCCCTTATGAGCCCATGCATCGCCTCCAGCCCCACCCCTGGCGAGAGGAAGGTGTTCTTCACGTCGGCATCCTATCAGAGCACATGAAACGTCGTTGGTGGCCACTGTACCCTGGTTAGCAAATTAGTATTAACAATTCTGATTTTTCTTATATAATCTCTTTTCTTCTTTAAATTTCCACCTGCCAAGATTTACTTGTATTTTAATAGCTGATGTCAGACAAGCAGCAGGGAGCAAGTCCCATCTCAGAGCTATAATTTTAAATACAATGAGACGCGCATCAACTGTCGCATTGACATGCAGGGAATTATTCCACGTGGACTTCTAAAGTGCATCCTAAAAGCTTCAAAGACTGAACACATTTTTAAAAGAATTTAAATTGATGATCATGGTGTGCATTTTTTTTAAAGCAATTTGTCTAATGTGACCCTATATTCATTTTTTTCCGACTTCGCCTCCAATGGGCTGCCTCCTGTCAAATTGCAGAAAGGGCCGACCAGCACATCTAAATCTGTGTTCGTTTGCCTTCCGCAGGATTATCTTCGCCACGTTGAGCAGTGTAAGTAAATCAAAGATGCTTCTCGGGGCTGCAGCAGTGGGCTAATCTCCAGACCAATATTTAGAAGGCAGCTTTGCCTACTCTGGCCTTAATCGTTTCCAACTGATTTGACTTATTCTAATTACAGCCTTTATGTTATAAAAGCCATTTTTATGTTGCCGGGGAGCAGTTTCATTGCAAATACATGAAATTTTGCTGAGTTTCCGTTCCCATGTTGATTATGGAAATGGTACTCTGCAGCTTGGCTCTAATTAGAAAAACACACTGCGTGGAACGTCAACAATTTTTAACATTAATAACGCACCGACAGTGTCCTTTTGTCTCTCTCAACATCCTTTCCACAAAGGCTGACACCAGAGAGCCTGGGATCTATTTTGCTCAGTCACCCCCAGGTTTAATGAGTAGCACTTTCTGAGCACCCCCCCCCACCCCAAAGGGGGACCTGCTGATTTGGATTTGGAGAAGGAAACTAATTTCATGTAATGGGAAAGTGAGGGGGGAAGAAAAGATCATTAAAATTCTAGCACACTTTAGGGTAATGCATTTGTTTCCTTACTATGAACTTGGAAAATTCTAGGCCAGTATCATAGAGCAGATTAACCGGGTCTTATAGCAACTTGGAATCATGCATCCATTCCAGGGCCTCTTGTGGTGTCACTCGATTTTGCATACTGGGAGGACCTCAGCAAGGAGACCAAATAATTTTCTAGGTATTTCACTCCGATTGGAGGTAGCCCAGGGCCAGTTCTCTGCCCCACTGAGCCTCAGTGTCCTTCTCTTTGAAGTGAGAGAGATCATGCCTGCCCTGAAAGGTTATAGTCAGGATGAGGCATAATGCAAACTTTTGGAGAATGTCGTGCATCCCTGTGCATCCAGCTGTTTCAGAGAGTGATCTCATGGACTCCACACAAACTTTGAATGTCCCTGACCCGTGAATGGGCAGTCGCACTTCCTGCAAAATATCTGACCTGACGCCATACATGTAAATTCAAACACAGTCATTCAAGTTTGCTACCAAAACACTTTGGGATATAAATAAAGAGCATGGGAAGACAAACTGGAAATCATACAAACATCAACCAAAGGAAGGATGTCCATGATCCATTGTTAAGTGAGAACAACAACAAAAAAGAATAGGATCCTTCCACTGAAAGCATGTATATCACTTGGCCCAAAGAAAAACAAGGAGCATTTTAAGTAGGAAAGGTGCTGCCTATGTGCCCTACAAAAAGGCCATTTTGCGTTGCACTCTCACCAGCAGGGAGGTTTGTACGTGGTGGAAAGAAGGTTCCTTGACTAAGGAGGGCTCAGGCCACACCCTCCCTAGAAAAGCATGCCAGAGAAGGAAGAAGAAAATGGTGCAACCCAAGATCACAGTGGAGAGAGAATCAAAGTGGTTGCCATGGGATAGAAGAAATCATTTGCTACAATGATGTTGAAGGATTTCAACAAAGGTTGGCTTTTTCAGTCATTTTTATGTGGTGACAAACTCCATCCTCCGCACCCCATAATGGGGCAATTCCCGAGGTTAATACGCAACCTTCTGCATGTTTCTCAAACAACTCTCCAAACATCTGAAGTCAGATGGGTTTCATGACACTGGTTTTCTTTCAGACAAGATCTGAGTTGTGGCTGATTTTTGCCTGGATGATAGAAACCTTTAATGAATCTTATTTATCTGAACACTGAGCCCACTCAGATGCTAAACCCCACAACCAGACCATTTTAAGGGGTAGGCACTTGTCCTGGGTGTGGGACAAATCTGCTTCAAGTTGGCTTGGAGACATTCATGCATTTTCCACCCGAAGGCACTTAAATCAGATCTCTGTTTTGCTTAAAAATCCCCACGATCCCTAGGCTGCCTTCTCTTGGAGGTGGGGCACAAATGCCCAATCCTTAAGTGGGGGCTGCACACAGTGACGTCCTTCCAAAGAGCACAGTATGCAAAGAGGGGGAAAAAACACTAACTTCACAGTGGAGAATTCTGACAAACACAGCCTCAGCCAGGTGAGCACCAGCAGTGATAAATCTGAGCGTAGGCGCCCTGATAGGATGTGAGGAAAATGGCACTCCACCTCTGTGGTTTTCCTCCCCAAACCCATAACCTTAGTCCAACCATGAGAAAAACATCAGACAAGTCTAAATAGGAGGACGCTCTACAGAATCCCTACCTAGGACTATTCAAGTCCATCAAGGCCATCCAAAACAGGGCACACCTAAGAAATTGTCACAGACCAGAGGGGACTAGGGAGACACGATGACTACACGTAATGTGGGCTCCTGGATGAGATCCGGTAACAGAGAAGGCACATGGATTAAAAAGAAATTAAGGAAACATGAATAAATATGGACTTTGGTTAACAATAATGCATTCATATTGGTTCATGAGGTAGATGACACGTGTGCCATAGCAATGGAACATGTTAACCTTAGGGAGAAACAAGAGCAGGTATGTGGGAACCCCCTGAATTATGTTTGCAACTTTTCTGTAAATTTTAAACTTTTCTAAAGCAAAATGCTTGTTGAAAATACTAAACTCCGGGTGCTCCCTAGCACCTCTGAAAGACGCGGTGCAGTAAGACAAGTTGGACCTCTGCCTCATTTCCCGGGTGCATCTCCTGCCTCTTCCGACACCACTTCAGAGCATCCCGTGCTCCCAGCTGCTCATGGTCTGTGCTCTGTGCTCTCCTCTACCAGAAGCATCCCTGACCTGCTTTCCATTTCACCTGGCTAATGCCTGGTAGTGTCTTTAAGATAACATTCAGCCTTAAGCTCTTGAAGAGCATCTCCCAATAGCATTAACTGTCCATTCTTGACACTGTCTCAAATATCCTGTCCAAAGTTCCACTTCCTTCTTCAGTTTATAACTGACTGACATACCTGTCTACTACACTTCTCTGACCTCCTTCAGAACTGGCCTCCTTCTCCTTTTTCCTCTCTGATACTTGACTCACTGCATGGTACACAGAAGATGCTAAATAAGTATTTTTAGAATGGGTGGATGGATGGATGCATGGGTAGATGGATGATGGGTGGATGGATGAATGAGTGGATGGATGGATGTGGGGATAGGAGGATGGGTGGATAAAATCTACCTCTGTTCTTATAGAGACTAAATTGATGTCTCTCTCAAACAACTCCCTAGACATTTGAAGTCACATGGGTTTCATTTACATCTCATGAAGCCCATCAGACCCACTCCAACGCTGCCTGCCTTGTGCAGTCTCTCAGGGAGACTGCATCACTCACTCGCCTGGCCCCCACACAGCACTGTGCGTTTCTTCCACTGCTTTGTAACTGACTGAAATGCAGCATCCGTCCTATTAGGCTCTTAAATTCCTGAGAAGGAAGGCCATGCCCTCTTCATAGGATGAGATGGAGAGGAGAAAAAAGAATTAAAATTCCTTTCAGAGAGAGTATTGCCTTTATTGTGGAGAATTCCTAAGAGCTGAGCACCTGTAGTAGGATTGGACCCTCACCCACCACTGTTACCCTCTATTCAAGGACCTCTATGTTGATTAGCATTCAGTTCAGAGAAGACAAGAAACTCTTCTAAGTAACTAGAGGCGCAGGAATTTAGAATCCCCAACGATGTCTCGGGGGAAAGAGAAAGGAACCAAAGAAGTACCACGCCTTGTTGGGGTTGCTCTAGAGGCACCCCCTCTCTGCTCCCCCTCCTTCCCACCTCCAGGACTGCCTGAGGAGGAGTTCTGGGAAAACAAGAATAGCTATTTAGGACTCTGGCGTGTTATTTGCTGTGGGATATGAGACCCCAGTGACCTTCACAGAAATTGCAAAGAGTTGCAAATGCTGCCTGGAAGAATGGGTTCTCTGCGGGAAATAACGCAGCTGTTGGGTCCCTGTGGATGTGGTTAGGGACTGCACAAGGCCAGAGGAGGCCGGAGAACAGTTTCTGGGAATCAGCAGAAAGCTTGGGGGAGGTTCTGTACTTCACAGAAGAGGGGAGCAGGGTTCCCAGAGAGAGGTCTCCAACTATGGCCTCAGGGCCAAATTCAGTCTACCACCTGCTTTTGTAAATGAAATCTTCTTGGAAGAGAGTCACACCCATTTGCTTACATATTGCCCAAGGCTGCTTTCATCCTAGAACAGCAGAGTTGAGTAGCTGTGACAGAGATCAGAGGGCCTGGAAAACCTAACACAGTTACTATCTCGTCCTTTACAAAAAAGGTTTGTGGACCCTGCTCTGAGACAAGGGGTCCCGTATCTTCAAGGAGCCATATGCTCTGGCTGATTGTTTTCCAAAACAGCCTCAGTAGGCCTCCAGACACACTGGCCAAACTCACAAATGTTCTCTCCCTCCCTCGTCCCGGGGCCTGGGATCCTAAATATTTCGGCAGATTAAAGACAAATGGGGCAACAGGTCAGCCTTTTCCCTGGAAGTCATTCGTGCAGAAGTTTTTAGCAGGAGCCCAAAGTTCACCTCTCTTCCAGAATTCTGTCCCACCTCGGGAGTCACACCCCACCTTTAAAACAAGGACTCTGATTAAGAATAGAGTCTAACACTCATGTTTCTGTCCCAAGTAAAGGCCCTGGACTGGCCTCAAGCATCCCTTTTCCTTGGGGACCAATGTCCTTGGGGAGCAACACACGGTGGGGACCTTTGGCCAGGACCTCAGGGCTCATCTTCCTCCAGCTGTTGGAGTGGCACCCTCCTCCCGATTGGGCTGGGGTAGGAAAAGCAGGGGGAGGGAGGGAGGACTCCAGGTGACACACGCTTCCCACCAGCGGGCATGGTGCAAATCCTCTAATGCGAAGTCTCAGCAGAAGCCATCTTTTGTGTCATCTAGAAACAAGTCCTGCATAGACAGTGTGAATTGGGTGGTAGAGCAAAGCTCTCTAATGGGGAGCTAATTCGCTTAGCAATTAAGTACTCTGCAGTGGGGTGACAGGCTTCCTGGCCTCAAATACCAGCTCTTCCACTTCCTGACGTGGGTGTAAAGCAAGCCTCTCTGTGTCTTTGTTCTACAGCTTTGCCAGGGGTTAAGGAGAGGGGGATGGACAGTGATAGCTGAATGGGTATGGGGTTGTGGAAATGTTCTGGAAGTAGATAGTTGATGGTGCTTACATCCCATTGTGAATTAGAAACTAGATGTTCCTATTAGCAAATTTCACTTTATGTGTATTTTACCAGAACTGGCTTAAAAAAACATGAAATTAGGGTCTCTTGTTAGAGTTAAGGGAAGGGATTAAATGAGATAATCAGGGAAAACACCTGCCTGGTGCTTGGCACACAGCAGCTAATCAATGTCCACGGGTGGTTGGGGTGTTACCAACAGCCCAGCACAGCCGGGGAGCCCACTAGCGCACCACGGGAAGGCTTACACTCCTGGTGGGTGATGGGGAAAGCAAACCCACCATGCAACACAGATTCAAACGCATGCGCTTCTATGTATCTGAGTCCATGAAACATGCAAGCTCAGGTTCGCTGGCGTGTCTCTCTGCCAGGTTCTTTTCCAGCCAGATCTCACACCCGTCACTCTAGTTCATGCTCAGACAGCGCAGCCCCCTTATCAGCCCCCTGCACAGGAGCGTCCGCTACTGAGCGGGCCAGGGTTCAAACATGGACACAGCTGACTGAACTTCAAGTCCAGTGTCCTAGACCCTAGCCCACTGTCAGCTGTGACGGAGACACAGACTGGCGGGGTGCCATTTTTAATCTGAGGGGGAAGATGTTTCGAACTATTCTCAACAGTGAGATGCTACACTCTGCCCCTGGGAATGGATAAACAATAACAACCAAACAGTAAACACCCTTCCCAATGGGGAAGGCGCGTGGGCAAAGACACAAGGCTCCAGAACACTTTTTTATCAAAAACATTTAAGTGTGCTAGATCACTGACAAGCCCCTTGGGCTGGGTTACACAGTTAGTGGAAGGAAAGTTTAAAAAAAATTGTAATTAATCGAAGAATACATGCATTTAGCCAATTTCTATTGAGCATCTACTCTTTGTAAAGAATCACTTCTGGAGCTGCATGAAACCATGACAAAGAAACTAGGCAAATGCTACAGGCTAACGAGGGCAGGGCTCTTCTGGAGGAGCGTCTGGTTATAGGCGGGCTCAGTAATTACTAGCTGGCTTCACAAAGGAAGGAACTATGAGGGTAGGGGGAGAAGAGGGTCTTGGGAAGCATGGAAGGGAGGCATCTAAACAAAACATTCTAGGGTCCTTGTTTCACAATGAACATCCTAAATTCCCCAAGGGAAAAGATCTGCTGCCTCTGGTCTTCCAGCCACAATGGTTGCAAAGAAGTTCGGGTCACTTCCTCCCATCTTTCCTTATCCACTGAAAGACCATCTCCTTCTCGCCTGCTGTATGTCAGGCATTGTGCCAGGTTCTGAGGGTATAAGAGGACAAGCTAGGTGTCGTCCTGCCTTCGTGGAGCTAAGAGAGAGAAACTTTCAATGCGCATAAAACTACGGCAGGTTGTTAGGATACAGGATGCTGGCAGGGGAAGTAAGGCCTCCGTGGGCAGGCACACACTAAACTTACTTCTCGAGCATTCTAAACTTTGGTGGGCTGGCCAGGGAAGGCTTCTCCTTCTTCCCCAGAGAAGGGATGCAGCTTTGCCCCTGCCCAGCAGATGCTCTCTCTTTCCATTGCTCCCGTTCACAAGATTTTATCCGAACATCAGGGGATGCCAGAGAAATGAGCATCGCCCTGCTCAATTGCCCTGTAGCTCCTCGGCAGCTTCCTCTCCCCTTATCCTGCTCATTCTTACCACTGCGCATGTCCCACAGTAGGAAAAAGAAAGTAAGGTAAGAGCCCTCCTAAGTGTTAAAGTTTTGTTATGTGTCAGGCACTGTGCTGTGCATTTTCTTACATGCCTGTAAAAGAGAGAGTGGTAAACTATTAGTGCTGCTACTATTATTACCACTGCTATTATCATTATTGTTAATACTCCCATGATAAAGATGGACAAGACAGTCTCAGATAAGGAACGTGAGTTACATCCAAAGCAGAAACAGTCTCACATGTAGACACACAGACATTCAAACATTGGTCATCTGACTCCAAAGCTTGACCTTTGCCATTAGGTAAGGATTCCCATAAGACGGATCTGTCTCATGAAAGCTTTACGTGTTCAACAGAAACGTTACTGTGTAACGACCGCGTGCCTGGCATAACGCTAGGTGTTGGAGAAACAAAACCAATCATATAGGATCCCTGACTTTAAGGAGCAAGACACACAAATGCCAGCATACAACATGCTACCTTCATCAGACAGGTACACGCGGAGCTATGGAAATTCAGATTATTTGGAGGGAGTCACTAATCCAGCTGGGGCCTCCCAGAAGAGTCGACAGTTGAGCAGCACCTTAACAGATGGGTGAGAAATATCCAGGTGAGGAAGTGGGAGGGAGGCCCATTCTTGGGATGTAAAAAAGCACACTTGTGGTGGGGCACCAGGAACATTCACAGTGAAATAGCTCAGGCAGGGGGAGGAAAAACTGGAGGAGAAAAGGATGGCCAGATCACAGAGGGTCTCAGAAGGCAGTTGAGGGTCTGGGCCTTTGTCCTGAAGATAACGGGGAGCCACACGTGGGTGTTAAGCCAGGAGGATGGGGTCTACTTCATGGTTAGCAAAGACTGAGCCTATCAAACTACATCCAGGTTCTCCACGTGTGGTTCTTGGACCAACAGAGTCAGTACCTCCTGGGCATTTTTCGGACTGTGAATTCTCTGGCTCCGCCCCACACCTGCTTCCTCAGAAACCCTGAGGTCTTAACAATGATGCACATTCACGTTCGGGAACCCCAGACCTAGCCGGCATCAGCCTGCTCTGCTCACCCCCTACAGCATGCACGTGTCTGCAGGCTCTGCTTCCCACTGGCTTCTGACCCCAGACGTGGTCCTGCTGCCCTTCCCAGGCCTCACAGAGGATGGGCAAACTCTGCAACATGTCTGGTCCCGTTCTGGGCATCCACGAGCCCAGCGTCCTCCTGACTTCCCAGGGCCAGACCCTCTCTCCTGGCTTATGTCTTCGGTTTTGTTTTGAACAGCAGGTGTTCTCTGCTCCCCAGTTTTCCTAGCTGCACGGGGAGCCGGGTACCAGATAACGGATGCTGTTGGGGAACTCGGCTGCTGCTCAGAAATTCTCATTAGCTAAGTGCTGGCTAACACATTCCGACGCGGGGAGTTAATAGGCAAACAGGCCCGAGTCTGTAGCCTGTACCCATGGCGGCCTACAGCTGGGTGTTCAGTGGTGAGTGGCAACTCCCCTCACATCGCTTCTTGTGACCTGCAACTATAGGCAAATTGGCAGCGAGGATTAGGTGGGCGGACTCTGCCAGGGTCACTGTCAAGCAGAGAAAAGACTCAATTTGCAGAGCAATCACACTCTGTAATCACTTCTTTAAGAGCTCTCCTGAGCGGCATTTGCCTTGGCAAGGTGGGGACCCTCGGTGAAGGTGGGCAGAGAGCTACACGCTGGCTTTTCCTTGAGCATACTAAAATGATTACTCCCCTAAACGAGATAAGTCACACTATTAATAGTTCTCTGCCTCAACGGGCCTCCCCTGACATCTGGGGACCCGGTGCTGCTTTGAACAGATGAACAGCAACGTGCATAAACAATTGATCTGAGCTCCTGAAGAGAGCACATTTTTGTAAACACTGGAGGAAAATCTGGGAGGAAGCTTTATGGGGGAAAAAAAGAGATACATTTCGCTTATCACTGTTTGCATAATGTGCATGTAAAACAGAAACAAATGAACTAGGCAGTATTTTAAGAACTGTTACACAACAGTGGAGGGAAAAATTGCTGGAAGTGTATCATGTCTCTCTCCAATTCAAAGGGGGGTTCTTTTAAAAGAAGGCAAGCACCTTTTCTTTTCCAAATGTTGGGAGCTTTTGTCTAGGTGGGATAACCCTTAGTCTCAGGGCTTACGAACATCATTCTCTTCACCCACTTATCTGGGGAAGTTCGGTAGCAGAATGAACGAAAGGAATTCATATTCTCTCAGAAGTAACCTTCTGCAACTTGGAAGCAAAGGAGATGGCCAGAAACGAGCTGCTATTTAAAGTTGAAATGTGAGTCATTCACACATAAATGTGATTTTTAAGTCCTTCAAGGAAGGGTTTCAGTCCTCTGGAATTTCCCAAGTAGAAACAAGATTCGGAGGACGTTTTCCCATCACATGATTCCCTGGCAGGCTGCCAGAAGGAAGAGGAAAGAGGGGAGGGAGGCAAAGGAAGAAATGAGATGAGAAGGCCAGCTCATCTATTACCCACCAAACCTTGCTTTTCCTCCCCTTGCAGGTTTGCAAGACGTCATAGTAAAAAAAAAATCAAACCCCTCTCATTACATTTGTGTACTGAACCTGCATGTTCTAAATGAAGCATTAGGCAGTGCTGGAATTTTAGCACGCTATAGCAAAAATGCACTTCAAAATGTAATTTTCAAGTTTTTCCAAATGAAATTGTTTCTCATCGGGAAGAGCTTTTTCCTGAAAAAAAAAAAAAAATAGAAGAGCATCACCTCCCATAGATGATACACCAAGGTTTTTTCAAAGCTCCTTTTATATTTCAAAATAGTAATAATGGAAGATTGGTATTGAAAAATTGAGCATCATCTCTATGTCAAGTATCATTCTTCGAGTGCTTAAACTTCTAAGCATCCTCTCGGTTTGGCAGCATAATTTGTCTAAGTTCCCCTCCAATACCTCTCTGGTGGACATTTGGTTAAAATCATTCCTGACAGCCCCAAAAACTGAAGAAAAATTAATTGAAATTCAAGGGGATAGTCTAGTTGTTCCAAAAGGTGCTGTTTTTTTCTTTTTTGGTTTGTGTGCTTATTTGTTTTTGATTTTGTTTTTTGTTTTGGGATAATGCTATGGCATCAAATGTCAAAGTGACAATGTTGTCCCCTTCCATATGTACTTTTCATGTCTTTCTCACGCTGGCTGTGCCGTCACAGACACAATAAAGTTATGATCTAGCTACACCTGGGGGTGAGTATGAGGCGAACATTAAGGCTTACCTGTGATCTTACACTGGAAAAAACGTGAGTGTATGTATGGCATGTAATTAAAACCTACAGCTGCACTATTTATCCTTTACTTAAACCATGACAATATCCTGCCATAGGAACTGGACTCATTGTATCACTGCATACTTCTTGTCCCTCAAAATTCACTATTTCAGAAACTCCAAATGCTTTAAAAAAAATGGACTCAGAATAAACCAAAGGAATAATCAGCTTGGAAGATTTTTCCTGCCTCATGCTTGAGTTATATAATTAAAGAGAACAATTAATGTCAGCTGCCTTTAGTTCTCCAACTTGTTAGCTTTTGGGGGCTTGAAGGCAATCCCCACAAAAGAGTGGCCTTCCTGGGATTAAAACAAGGTTTTCTTCAGAATAATGGGTGTGCCAGTAAAGACAGCTCCCATAAAGACTACATGTCACTTCCCCCGTCCTTAATCCTGCTAATCTCCATGCGAGGGGAGAGCGGAGGGGGAAATATATGCCCCAAGCCTGGCAAGGGGTGATCCTGAGCAGAGCTGTGGCACACAGAACACGGAAAAGGAAGCAGCCCCATCTTCTCATCTGTTCCTTTTATACCAACCGGACACATGAGGTCAGCAAATCAAAACCTGCAGGTCCCCCAAGTCACATGCACAGGACAAACAACACCCTAAGCCACAGCTGCAAACTGTCACAGTTCCCTGTGCCCACAGTCAGCAGGGAACACTCCTTTCCAAGGGCGGGAAAGGATGGCTGACAAATCGGGGGCCCAGACAGTGACAGGAGTTTTGATGCAAAGTACCCCCAACTCCCAAGGCACCCCAGAAACCTCCCAAATCTTCCCCCTTCCTCCACTCCACATTTCTGCCATCAGATGAAATGCTGGCACCCCGAATATTGTTTAGTACGACAGCTGTGCAATTACCTGTCATTATTACCGCTTTTTTTTTCTGTTTTGCAGTGTGCACTCTTTGTGTCTAGAACTGGTGAGAAGAGATGCAATTAGTTAACTGGGAGAAACGGTGTTTCTCCACGCATCAGCAGCTGGGGTGGGGCGGGGTGCAGTTACTCAGTGACTGGTCCTGCTTTTTAGTCCCTCTTAACAGGGCTCAAGCCTCAGCTCCATTCTCCCTGTCTCTCTCTCTCTCTCTCTTCCCCCACCCCCTTCCTTTTCTCCTCCTGCCTTCAGATACAGAATCCCCAATGGGAAGAGATAAACTCACCCCAGGTGTGAAGCCAGCTGGCATGAGGTTGGATGGCCGGGCGTCAGTGGGAAATGCTAGTGGTTAGCTTCCTGGGTGGAAAGGTGGGCCAGAGGAGAGTAAAGGAGGGGTGGAGAGCCTTGGTAAAAGGCAAAAGGAAAAAAGGCAGAAGGAAACGCATCAGAAATATGTGCAAAGGAAAAAAAAAATAAGGCAGAGGGGACGAGAAATTAATAATCCAACAAGCAGATTTTCTCGGAGTTATTAATCACACTGCTTCCCGAGCTGCAGAGAAGCCCGGCACTGCACATGGGAGGGAGGGGTTTGCACACCATTGGCCGCCTCTGCTCACTCCGACGCATCTCAGCCAATCCCCCCTGAGCCTTCAGGTACAGATCTATGTGGGCTGCCGTCACAGACCCCTGGAAGATGAAAAACCGTGCTCCGTGGGTAAGGCACCGCTCCGTCCAGTTAATGCACTATAAACTTTATTTGAGCTGACTTCTCATTTGATCCCCCTGCGACGAGGTCAAGGAGCGCAAGCAATTCCACCCCAAATCATGCCATAATCGAATTGCTGCCTATTTCCCGAACCTATAATGAAAAAGGCAACCGAAATAATGCAGGTAATGTTGGCGGCCTCCCTTGCCTGTCGGACATTATTACCTCCGATTGCTTACCACCACTTCCCCGGCGCTCTAACAATGAATATATTTCACAGCTCACTTGCTCTCCTGTGTGGGTGGCATGGGATAGACACCTACATGATATGAAAGGAAATCTGAAACAATAAGGCTGTTTCTGAGCGCCGTGTCTAACAGCCCGCCGGCGCGAGAGGCCGCGTTATCAAAGTGCTTCTCACACGCACACACATGTAGCAAACGGGTGGGGTCCAGAGTCACAGACTCAGCCACTGCCAACTCGATTTCTCTTTGTCTACTTAAGTCCGAGTTTCATCACCTACAGCGTAATAACTGAGAGCGGGACTCCTTTATCACTCAGATGCTCTAAAGGTTTTTATTCTGTTTTCTCCCTCTGAATAAAACGGGACCGATAGGGCTTTAGGGATTGGGTATGAGATAAAATAATGTGCGTGCACTCTCTCCCTGAAAATGCCTTCTAAGTACTCACTTCTCCTTTAAAAGGTTTTTTAAAAATCAACACCCTTCATTTGCATGCTTTTAGAAAGTATAATTCAACGTCCCATCATATTTTGCTGCTTAGAAAAGTGCTGACAGCAGCACCATTCAATGGTAAAGACTCAGGGACCCCAGGAGGGGTGACCTGGACAGCGCACTGGCTTATTTTTAGGGCCGCCCTTTGGTGAAGGCCATCTCCAGGTCAGTGGAGCCTCCCAAACCTACCTTTTCTTTTTCCAACTCGTAGGTTTGGAGTTCACTCACAGCAGTGACTTTTAAATTGTCAGACATCAGATACCTGTGTTAGAAAGCCTGGCTGTGCCTAGGAGATGTTGTTATTGCCAAACCATTATCTCCAAACACTGGGGCTGGTACAGAACCTTGGAAACAGGTATATTTATGGACACTTGAATATGGAGTGTCATATGTGTGAAAGTGTGCATTCAGCTGGGAAACAAAGTATGACTCTATCGAGTTTTGGAATCATCAATACTTAAAATCAGAAACGATTTGTGTCCAAGAATAGTATTTTCTTAAGCTTGACTTCATTACAGATTCTCTCCCTCTCTCTCTGTCTCTGTCCTTTCTATTTCTTTTTTCATTAGACATATGTTTACTTCTTGGTCTATAAAATCACCTTCCTATATTGGCACTACCTGTAACAAGGAAAACCGGGCCACAGAAACTACATGCTACCAGGTAAGGAAAGAATGCCAGGTAAGGAGAGTCCACGAGAGTTCATCAGGTGAGGATCTGGAATTTTCCCTTCTTGGGTTTGTATAGATGAAAGGGCAGGACCACAGTTTTTAATAAGACACACAGGTTCGAGAGTGCATGCTAACACACAAAGGATAATTCTTTAAAATACTCAGCACTACAGGCTATAGAGAACAGATCTTCTAAGAAGGGAAAAAGAAGGGATCAATATAAAGGAAAAAATGCTCTAGATGTAATTGAAGTCATACATTTGGACATGACTTCTGCGATACGCCCAATTACTGCTATTTATCAAAGAGTAGACAACATTGAATCTGGCAGCATGAAAAACAAATTTTACTAAGTCAGAGGGAAAAAAAAGATCATCAGAAAGAGAAGGGGAAATAAGATACAAATAATAAATAATTCAATATTCTCAAGGAAAGCTCTTGGAGAAAAGGCCCGGTTGATTCAAACATCAGACATGGGTCTGACAAGAGATGTATCGATTTAGACAATTCTATCATCATTATTCCAGCCGGAGTCCTTCATAAAACCTGCTCTTTTTGCTCCTGTTTTTACTGCTGTAACTACCACCCTCCTTCTTATACCTCGATCTCTTTGAACAGGTATCCATTATAGCTTAAATCTTAAGCCTGAGCGTAAGGTGATGAACAGATTGTGTATCACACTGGGCGGAGGCAAGGGTTTGGTTTTCCTGAAATCTAACAGGACAGGAGACTATTCACAATCTGCTGAGGATTTCCACACTCGATGGAATAGGTCGTGTGCTCCGTGTGTATAATTACCAAGGCAGAACATTTAGATTCCAGGGAGACCATATAGCAAAAGTACATAGTACCCACATCTAACAAAGAGTCGCCAAATACCCAACAGGATGGTTCACAATAAATGCACCCTCATTTGTTACTTTCAAGGCTGTGAGAAGAAACATTGACAACATATATTGGTAATGATTTCATTGTCTTCTGCCCAAACTGCAGAACAATGTCTTTCGTGTTGGATGTGTTAATTACAACCAGATAGGAGGTACCACGGAAAATTAACAGCCTGGCAGAGGCATAAGAGGTAAACAGACCAAACAGGAGCTGCTGCAGGGTCGAGAGCAAGTCAGTTTGGAAGAAAGATAAAAGAACGGCCGTGTCCGTGCTGGCTGCGGAGAGGGGCAAGGGCCGAGCACCCCTGTTATCATCAGTTAATTAGGCAGGAGGTCCAAGCCTGCACCGTCACAACATTTGCCATGGTAATCAGATGTATTATTCAAATGTGCAGGGAAACAAAAGCCACTGCAGGCTTGACAAGGTGCAATGAAATCTGCCCACTCAGAGGCGCTGGATGCATGGAGCCCTAGGGGCAGGTGGAATTCTATGCTTGACATGGACAAACGGGGTGGCTTCCTTAAATTCAGATGGGAGGAAGGGGGTGAGGGTGGGGAGATGCTCTCAAAAGTAAATAGCCCCTAGGTCTGTGTTTGATGCCCAGCCAAAGTGAGAGCCATTGATGGAAAGACTGGTGGGGAACAAGACAGCATAGTTAGGCTGAGGATGCAATATAAACGACAGTGGGCCTGGAAAGGGGGCTTCGGAAGACTGGACACCTGAATGTGCAGGGGACAGCAGGAGAGGAAGACACGGAGAGGAAGAGGGAGAGAGAGCTACAGAGAGCAGTAAATGTGGGCACCACCTTTCCTGGGCTTGCAAGAGTAAGGGGGTAAAAACTCCCCCAAATCTAGGATCTGATCTAATCTAATAATGCTCATCGGCGAAGGACCGTTCGGTCCAGCCTGCCTTGCCTCCTCAGGGTCCACCCGTGTCCTCACGTCATCCCCATCCTGAGCGTTTACAGCCAATGACCTTAATGTCATCAGATACAGAATCAGAAAAACGAAAGATTCATCATGTGGGACCCAGATGTATAACGTCTATTCTCCAACTTTGAGGTCTGACTCACACCTAGAAGGAGCTGTGGCCATTTCCTTTGATGCGAAGGCTTCTGGACACTCTGGGACATAGATAAGAATCAAGAGTGTTTGCCACACAAGATTTCAGGAGACACTCCAACCTGTGAAAATTGGGGGTGACACCCCCACCCAACCATAGACCAATACATAACCCAGTTATCTGCACAGACAATGCTAAACAAACCTCTTCTGCTGCTATCCCTTGTGAGCCAGGATGGGGCATGGAAGCTTCTGGGGTGGATCACTGACCAGCCAATGACCCCAGTCTTCTTATTCCCAGGCTCGGCATGGCTAACCAGCCTAGGCTGGCCTGGGTGGCAGAGGTGAAGGTAAGAAGTGGGGGTGAGGATGGACAGTGATAGGAAATATTTCGGCCTCCAGGGGCTGAATGCAAGCAGAGAATCTTGCAGAATTCCTGATCAGTGGCATCTGGGGTGAGAGCTCTGTGTGTGTGTGTGTGTGTGTGTGTATGTGTGTGTGTGTGTGTGTCTGTGTCTGTGTCTGTGTGTGTGTCTGTGTGTGTGTGTGTGTGTGTGTGTGTACAGGCTACACACTGGTGCTAACAGTGCATCTAATCTCAGGAAATCTGCAGCAAAAAGGAGACGGGAAGTAACAGAGGAACTGGAAGGGGTGTAGGAGCCGAGGGGACATAAGGACAGGACTGTGGACTGATTTTGTAACCACTCAGGTATACAGGGAAGGGCAATCAAAAAGTTCAAGCTTTTCACATACTTTTTATGTAGCATTCTTGAAAAGACAAAATTAGAGAGAGAGAGAACAGATTGGTGATGGCCTGGGGTTGAAGCTGGGGCTCCTCTGGGACTGCTCTGTGCACTGACTGCATGATTGATAGAAGTACAAAGAGGTACAAATACAAACACAGAACTGAGTGTGTAGCACTGGCGAAATTTGAGTAAAGTGGATGGATTGTATCAATGTCAGTGTCCTGGTTATGATGTTATATTACAGGTTTGCAAGATAATACCACTGGGAATAACCGGGTGAAGGGTATATGGGATCACCTCTTCGTGTGGTTTCTCACAACTGCATGTGAATCCACAATTACCTATCTTAAAAAAAGAAGTTTTAAGCAAAGTTCACGGGGTTTAGGAGTCAAGCACTGTTTTTCAGGGCCCCTACCCATCAGCTGTGAGCCCTTGGACAAGGTACTTCTTTAAGCCAATTCCGTGCCACAAAATGTGGATATTAATAATGCCTTCCTTCACAGGCTTGTTTGGGAATTACATGAGATAATATGTTTTAATGTGCTTAGATAGTCCTTGGCTCTTAGTAAGGGTGTGATAACGTGTTAGTTATTACTTTCAATGTCATCATCACTATTATTATTTACAACTAGTGTCCAGTATATGTGGATAAGTAAAAACATGTCTAAAGTCTGAGCTGCTTTTACTCAGAGATTAAAAGTGCATCTATTGCCACACAGATTCTCTGATTTTCAATGATCAGGAATTGTGGGCTCTTTCTGTCATTCATCCTTGACAGAAAAGTCAAGGCCACCTCCAGAAAGGGAATCCTGTCATTCCCCTACCCCTTTCCCCTTGTGATTTCCCCCACTCGTCCACAGACGCACCTCTCCACCAGTGGGGACCCAGCTACCCCCACACCCTCTCTCCCCTCAAACCAATCAGCAGGGGTCAGGGTGACTCCCGGGCACTCAATCACATCAGCTAAGAGCTACTGAGAGGAACAACAGGGAATAAAATGCTCTATTCTGATCAAATTAGTTGGACAGGGATGAATAGGAAGCTTTGGTATGTCCGTAAGCTCAGAGTCTGTGGATTCCCGGCACAGAGTAATCTGAGAGAAGCAGAAAGGAAGGGGCGAGGGGGAGAAATAATATCTGTTTCCCTGGCACAGATATTTCTTTTTATTGAGTCTGTCACTTCCCATTTTGGTTAACAAACTGCTGAATGGAGCACATCGTTGGGCAAATATTACAGCCCCGTGGAATACAGAGTGGGAGCAATCGTTTCAGATTGGGGGTTTCATAAGAAAGAAAGGGCCGAGAGAGAAAGAAGATATCCAGGAGACTGGACGTGGTAGAGGGGAGCCGGGCTCTGCAGAGACGAGGCTCAGGACAGGGAGAAGGCCGTCTTAAGCATTCCTTGTATTTTCCTTCCCCTCCCTCTTAAACCACTACCAGCCCCAGATTCAGAGCAAGTATTATTGGGTTCAAAGTTATCACAGTGAATGCACAGAAAAGACAGCTCTATTTTTCCCAGGAGAGGATGCTAAATTTGGAATTGAATAACTGGAAAGAAGGGCCTGGAAAGAATTCTTTTTAATGCATGCTTCCTATTTTCTTCTGCCTTCCTGTACTAGAAAAGTCATGCAGTCATTGCCAGGTGGAGAGGGAACCGGTGACGTTTCTTCGCCTTCTTGGGATCCAACTAGGACTCTTGGTTGATTTTGTGAGAGAAAATAGAGAATACAGTGCTGGGAAGCTCTTAGATTCTTAACTATGTTCAATATAGTATAGTTGGGTATATTTAGTACATGGAAATAGTACATCGCCCAAAATTACAGAGCCAGAGAAGAGCAGAGCTGGGCGTCAAACCCTGATTGGACTCAAGGCCTGTGTTTATTCCACAATACCATTCTGTCTGCGTGCTCAAGGGGCCAGTCTCTCTCTTATCTCTGGGGGACTTATCCTGGTCATCATAAACCTCAACTGCACTGGCTTGTAATTACTCTCTGGATTGCATCTCTGAACAGAGCTCCACTAATTATACAACCAGAAAAGATTTATTAATCTTGGGCTCTAATGCTACCAGTGGTACCCAACATAGCCTGCCCATCAGATTCATCTGAGAAGGCTTTAAAATCCCCGATACCCAGCCCCCAAGCCCAGGGGGTCTGAATATGTAGCCAGGATTGTGAACTAGTGGGTGTGGCAATGTAATGAATTTGAAATATGGCAAAAACATAATTGGTCCTTTAAGAGGATTAGGACAGTACTGTTGGTACCACTATGGCTTTTGAGGAGGAATGCTTTGGATTTTTTTATATGTCAGAGGCTATAGGGTACAGTAGAAAGAGCCCACCTTGGCTATTTACCAGGGAATCAGCTAACTTCTTCAAGAGTCCATTTTCTATAATATGGAAGTGATATGCCACCCCCTGCAGAGCTGTTATGAATTAGAAATAATAATTGCAAAATGCAGGCTCAGGGTATGGTGGACACACAACAAGATCTACTATACTGGTTAGAAAATCAATGTTTTCTATGAAAAAAAAGACTACAACACACGTGTTAAATTATGCAGTTTACAGTAGAGAGAACCAAATTGGATTGGACATTCTTTTATGTTTTCTCCCTCTATTCAGTCTTTCCCCTAATGCCAACTTCTCAGAAAGACCTTCTCTGACCATCCCGTCGCTGTCGCCACACTCTGCCTTTACGACCACTTGTATAGAGGGTGCTGCACATCATAGCTCTAGGAGGGTGTGCCCTCTATTTTGTCCACTGCTGAATCCCTAGTACCTGGAACCCCACCAGGCATAGAAAAAGCTGCCATAAATACTTGTGAATAACTGAGTAGGGGAATAATTAATTGCCTGCAGACCTCTCACACTGGGATTATCTGGACTGCTTATTAAATGTGTGGATGTGTCCCCAGACTTGACAAGCTGGAATCTCCAGAGGTTAAGTCCTGGGTTTCTGCATTACTTCAAGCTTTGCAGATAATTCTAATGGACACCGAATTCTGGAGTTAGAGAAGTCATTATTATTGAGGCCAGTCAGCTAGTAAATAATGGTGCTGACCCTGAGACCCAGATCTGCTGTGACAAAGAAAAATACTCTTTCTGTTCAACTGTGCTTTTCTCAAACCAAATACTCCCTATTTCCTATCTGGATCCTACCCATTTCAGAATCCCACACCTCCTGGGGAATACTTCACTGATATTTATTTTAGGCATTAGGTAACCAGTGCTTGGGGAACAGCAAGAGCAGCATACGGGTTAGACAGAGTGTAGAATCTATGGAGGAATGAATGACAGCCACACAACTGGAGCAAAGGACCCTAGTGGTTTCGGAAGTACATCTCCAGGCCAGTAGTACCACTATCAACTGAGATCCCGTGAGAATTGTGAGAAATGCTGATTCTCCAGGCTCCATCCCAGACCCGATGAACTGGGAGCTCTGGGGCTGGGTGGCAGCCATCTGGGCTTTAACCAGCCCTCCTGGGAGATGTGAGACCCACTTCCATTGAAGAAGAATGGGGAGGGGAAGGAGCACATTTCAGGTGGGCTGCGATTGCCAGGAGAGAGAAATGGCTCAAAGGTAAGGATTCGTGTGGAGACACTAAGGAGTCACTGACAGGCTCTGGGAGGACTAGTAATGTGACAGCGGCCCAGTGGCGCATTCTGTGAAAAACAGTGCTAAGAAGTTCCTCCTAATCACGGAGGCTTATGCCTTAGGTTTCTTTGCCCTATGGCTGTTTTTCAAATAGAAGGATTCCACCATTAAATCAGCTGGGGGAAAGCTGGGTTACAGCCAATCACACAAATATGTTGATGTTGTTCACAGTGTGACTTTTCAAAGCCTTTAATTGCCTAACATATACTGTGAACGATCTAAAATAGAGTGTTTTGTATGACTATGTGAGGAACCCTTCTTAACAGGAAAGTCTGGAAAGTTTGGGGTTATATCCCATCTTTTTTTGCATGTGCTTATGATATTTCCCTTTCTAAAAATAAACCTTTACATTTAAGAATAGTTCTAGATTTGCAGAAATGTTGTAAAGACGGCACAGAGAGTTGGCACATACTCAACACCTAGTTGCCCTGTTATTAACATCTTAGAGTACTTGGTACATGTTTCACAGAAACCAGGACTAATGGTGAATAATAACCATTGTTATTAACTAAAATCCAATCTTTACTCATATACCACATGACATTCAGGCTCAATGACTTTAGGCTCCTCTTGGCTGTGATGGTCTCTGAGACTTGCCCCGTTTCTGAGCATGTTGGCAATGGATTGGTCAGATATTCTGTGGCATGTCCTCCATTGAGAACTGGCTGGTGCTTTTCCCATGATAAGACTGAGATTATTGGTTGTGGGGAGGAGGACCACAGTTACTTGCAGTGAACGGTGCTGAGTATGGTCAGATATCCAGCGCCTTTGCTAAGACCACTAGGGTTTTGTGTCCTCTCCTAAAGATGCAATGAAATTTAGAGAAGGCAGATCTTACAGTTGAAATCACATAAATTGTTAGAAAAACTCAAGTGGGAGTTTGGCTAAGCACATGAGGATGGCGTCTGACTCCTACTGCCTACCGCGTTACCCTCAAGGCAGAGTTGTGTGTGGGCCATTCTCAGAATTCCGATTTAATGGCAACTAGCCCATTATTAGGCAGTGAACAGTTCACTAGGGTCTATTAATACTCCTCATAATTAAGGAGACTTATACACAAATAAAAACAAAACATTTTTTTTTCCCAAGCCTGATGAAAATTCAGAACCCTCTGTGAAAACTATGAACATCTGTCTTCAACTGTTATCCAGCCAGGAGTGCAGGCTGTGGGGGTTAACAGCATAGACTGCAGCATTAATCTCCTGGGTTTAAATCCCAGCTCTGCTACTTAGCGGCCTTGGGGACAAGTTACTCCCAGTGCCTTGGTGTCCTGGTTTGTCAAACGGGGCAATGACAGTATCTGCAATAGAGAGCTGGGTTGGTCCAGTGAGCTAATACTTATGCAAAGTTTACAGCACTGTGCCTGCGTCATAGGAGTCACACAAGACAGAGGGCTATGACTTTTATAATTATTAAGTTGAACCATATGAACATTTGGTTCAGACAACAGTTGAATAGGTAAGCAATTGTCAAAAGCCAGCACCTTCATACGGTTCAATCAGTTACCGTCATCATCACCATCTTTGTCATGGTCAGTAAAGACACCTGAAGAAGAGACGGCTGTCAACTCAATAGAGTGGCTCTGAAATTGGAGTCACCCAGCTGTGCCCTGGTCCCCCCCCGCCGAGTCCCACTACTGGAGAAACGTCAGCTCAGACAACAGGCAGCTCACCTCCTCCTTTCAAACCCGGCTGCGATGAGTGGACCCCTCATCCCATTTAAGTCATTGCCGAAACTTCCATTTTTCACACTTGATTTTCCTCATTGCCTGGCCCATGCCATATCAAAGCAATGGGACTAAAGAGAAATTTCACAGCTCCTGACCTTCAGTGAGGACTGCCCAGGAGCAAAAGAATGAATGAAACATGATGAAGTTCCATGAATTTCTCTAGAAAATCTAACTTTCAATGGAATCAGGCAGGTGGGGGTCAAGAGAACAGCCAGAGATAGAAGGCCAGACCTGTGGTGATTGGATTACATTCTCTGGCCTGTGGCTCCTTATTAAGACCATCCAAACGAATGTAATATATATTACATGCACATACATATTCAATGCCCACAGATAGACTACTTAGGATAGAGCAAAAAAATAAATAAATTGAAACAAGAAACAATAGGCGGTATCTTTTCAACAGAATCGTGTTCAGAAAGAGCCGTGTGTTGTTTTCTCTGTTTTCTGCATTCCATGACAGAGGGAAGGGGAAAGAAATACCATTCTCCAATCACTAAAAATAAATACTTGTGTTATATTCTGTTTCCTCTGCAATGAATAAAACAGGCATGCGGGTTTATAATATCAATTCACAGAGCTCTTTCTGCTCCAGTGAACTGTTACTGAACGGTTCAGAACAAAGCTACAGGCAGATCGGACAAAGCTCTTCTAACGGGGCTGACATTAGGCTCAGCCTGATAAGACCACATCAGAGCGATGCGCATTCTCCAGACCCTCCGACCACAGCAGCCCACGACAGAGAGGCGCTCCAGCTTTCGGAGTCTGATCACAGACCTGGTGCTGCGGATCTGGCTCAGACCAACAAAGCAGCTCAGGGTTATCAGGCAAAGCTGGGGGAGTTCAAGGCAATCTCGTCTTTGCAGCTCACTTAGACATTCCTAAGAGCCCAGCCCAGGAGCAAAGAGGGGGCGAACTGGAGGGGAGGGTTGCAAAAGGAAAAGAAAAAAAATTCATCTGAAATAACAACAATATGCAATGATTTACAGGTGTGAATGCCAAGCACTTCCTAAGTCGCATCTAAAACCCTCCAATTTGACCCCCAGCCTTGGGGACACTTAACAATGTCTGGAGACATTTTTGACTGTGACAGTGGGAGGGGGCTCGCTTCAGGCATCTAAGCACCGCCGTGCATGGAACAGCCCCCGCAACAGAGAAGCGCACGGCACAAAATGTCAATGGTGGAGAAACCTGCTCTCGAAGACAGCAGCCCTGATTGCCCCCGTAGGCTGAGATAAAGCCTTATTAAGTCAGATTGTCAAGTTGGTTATCTGCAACTGCGATCTCCATCCTCAGTCCAGTCGAGGGGCAGGCAGTCCGGACAGGGCGAAGTATCAGGAGTTAGTGACTTCTCCTCAGAAGATCAGATTCTTATAATTTAACGATATTTATGGGATATTTTTAGAAACAGCGTTTACTCCCATTTATCTCAATGCAGTGACAGTTTCGAACAATTTACTGTGTCCAACTTCCCACAGAAGCCACAATTTCACTTTTTTTTCAATTTCAAAATGAATACAGTCTCTGTCTTAAAATGTTCTCTGTTTTACTGTCATTTACAAGTCACCACAGTGAAGCGCAATTTATGTCACTAAACATCACTGGGAACAAAATCTGAACAATTTGAGTTAGCCACCTCAGTTAATTCGAGACTTTTACCTGCAGGAAGGTCAGATGACTCCACAAATATTAGAATCTGAGGGATGTGAAGGCAGCTGGAGAGTGGTAGGTTCTGGTTAATCAAACGTTCTGTGATGTTACCAGGGAAGGTTGCCAATGCTCATTTGTCTAAAGCAAGGATTTACACACATTTTTCTGTCAAGGGCCAGGGAGTAAACATTTTACACCTTGTGGGCCATGTTCGGTTGCAACCACTCAACTCTGCCATTGTCATGCAGAAGTGGCCGTGACCATTTGTGAACAAACACGCACATGGCTGTGTTCCAGTAACACTTTGTTTATGGAAATAGTCTGCAAGCCAGATTTGGCCCTCGGGCCATAGTTCACCCACCCCAGTGAAACAGAAAGACTCGGGTCCTAGAGCTTAACTGAAGACACTGAATCGGGGGGGATGTGGAAGCACCCTGAAAACTTGCACAGTCTCTAGGTTATGACTGTACAAAGCAAATAACGTTGTACTATGGTGAACCTCAATGGCAATTAAGATAACGGATCTGTTGTCACATTTGGGTTGCTGTAATTTGCAGTTTTTTTCTTCTGTGTTTCTATTAAACCCTGTTTGTGCATTTCTTAGAAAAGCTAATGCATGAAACACAAACCCGAGCCTCAACCATGCCCTATACCTGGCACTAGAATAACCTCTGAGGATAAAAGATGAATAAGAATTAATAATCACACCTGCCTTAGAATGATTATATGAGTGTCATGTGTCCTTTTTTGTGCTGCCATTCTCTGCATCACACGCGCACAGACACACACCACTCACACATACCATACAGATCACTTGAAGGCAATATTGTATCTTTCATCACTTTATATCCAGTGCTTGTAGAGGTGGCAGCTACAGAGTAGCTATGGTGGGCAGAATAATGACCCCCACCCCACTGCAAAAAAATTTCCACATCCCAGTCCCCAGGAACTGTGAATATGTCACCTAGCATGGCAAAAGGGACTTTGCAGATGTGATTAAGGACCTTGAGATGGGGAGATGATCTTAGATTTCCAGGTGGGCCCACTGTAATCACAGGATCCTTAAGAGAGCAGAGAAGGAGGTGTGACCACGTAGGTAAAGTCAGAGGGAGCTTGGAAGACGCTCCACTGCTGACCCTGAAGGCGGGGGAAGAGGCCATGAGCCAAGGAAAGCAGGTGACCTCCCAGAAACAGATCCTCCGCCAGAGCCAGGTGACACGGCAACATGCAATGCCGCTAACGCCTTGATTTTAGCTTATTCAGACCCAGTTCAGCCTTCTGACCTCCAAAACCGTCAGAAAATACATTTGTGTTCTTTTAAACCGACACATTTGTGGCCTTTTGTTACAGCAGCCACAGGACACTGATACAGTGTCGAGTAACAGCAGCCCACTCCGCTGAGTGGTCATTCGGGGACACAGAGTTTGGGGGGGGGGGGCAATTCTGGATTCTGGCAAGTTTTTATTTTACTTTTTTTTTTTTTGCATCACTCTCTAATTTACTCAAAAACAAGATTCAAAAGTGGATTTCTTTTTTGGGTTTGGCCTTTTTATTATTGCAAGTCAAGCCTGCATGCATGCAGCCTGAAGAATCTGGGGACCCCCACGGGGAAAAAGTGAATAAGAAGAAGTCTGCAGACAATGCCTGCCTCACAAAGTACCCAAGCCAGAAGCCCATTGGTTGTGTTGCTGGGGTGCAGTTAGTGGCGATGAATATCCCACAGCAATTAATAGGAGCCGTGGTGTCTCAGAATAGAAAACACCCTTTATGGAGCATCAAATCCTCTCCTCTGTCCCAAGTTGGCAGGGGGAGTGATCAGGGCCCAGTGAAAGAAGAGAAGTTACTTCTTTAGATCTGGGAAGCTGGGGGACAAATCAGGGTATACTTTGTCCACTTTGTGCAGAAACCACTAAAATCCACGCCTACCCAGGGCAGGCCCCATGCCAGAGGCACAGGAAGACACAGCAGGTTGCAGGGAAAGAGACACTGACCCTGAAGTAATAGGATCTGGGGTCAATATTGGGCTCCCCACTTCGTAGCTGGGGGGCCCTGAGCGACAAATGCAAGCTCTCTGAGCCTCTGTTTCCTCTTTCCCAATATGGAACAGGAACCCCACCCTCAATGCTGTTTCTGCAAATCTAGACAGACTATGAGCAATGTGTCACAGAGTAGGTCCGCACATGTGGCATCTCTTTTTTACTCCTCTGTAGGGGTGTTTCCTTGGCATGATGACAAATTGTCATGACACAGAGGAGCTTCTCTAGGACAGTCACGAGTGGCAGGGTTTATCTCAGAGCTTCGGAGAACACAATCATTTGGCCAAAGGACCGTCCTTCTCTAGCACAGTTCCGCAAACTCGGCGCTAGCCGCCATTTGGGGAGTTGTCGGTTGTGGGACTGTCCTGCGTGGGGCGCGATGTTTAGCAACGTCCCTGGCCTCCGCCCGCTAGACACACGCAGCAGCTCTCGTGGTTCCCTGGTATGGCAACCAGCAGAGTCTCAGGACACAATCTAGATAAACCCTGGGGAGTCCATCACTCCTGGCTAACAATCACCGATCTAGGGCGCTGCACTCGTGACAGAAAGGGAACAGGAAACAGGTGTCCAGAAGCAACTACCTCGTGGGAACAGACAGTAACCCTGGCAGAGAGAATCCCCCTCCTGTGCATCCGCAGTGGCTGCCGCTTCCTGAAGAAAACGCAGGCTGGTGCCAGGTACCTCCGGGGCTCGGGTCGGGGACCTGGCTCTGCACCATCTTGCACGGTCTCCTTCCCCCAGAGAGAGCGTGTGGGCGGACCCAGTGTGCCACAAAATGTGTTGATTTGAAACACGAGGCATGAGGCTGACTCAGGAGGTGTATTTCTCCCTGCAACGGGGGGAGGGCTGTTGGAGTCAGCAGAACTCACGGAACTGCTGCCTTCCAAGCAGCCCGCGTGCTCCAGAGCAGCTGCGAACACACTTGGCCCGAAGCTCGGCTCTGCTCAATGTTCTCTGGCAACACCTGGTGGAACAGGGTGACACTGCACAGCGCCTTGGCAACGAGCAGGCCCGTCTGCTCCTCATCACAGCTGAAGGCTCTCCAGGGGCCAAGGTCTGTGGCAGAGGGGGTCACCGTCGGAGTCCACGCCTCTGGGCTGGCGTCAGCGCTGTGCCGTGCTAATTTCTGCTGTTTTCCTTTCTACTTTACCAAGCAGAAAACAGACAACTGCTGCATCGTCAAGAGCTTTCTTGCTAGTGTGAGGAAATCAACGGCAACTTCAGCCCTGCTGGAGGTTCGTCTCTGGGATGTGCCCAGCAAGCTGCTTTGACGGTTGCCCTGCCACCGAGTCAGAGTGCACTGCCCAGCTTCAAAAACTATACTCTCATGGGTTATTACTGTATCCTTAACGATTCCCTTCGTGGCTCGGCAGGCATTTTTCCAGTTGCAGAGTAGAGTCATCTCTACTTGGAGGAGTAGAGAGGAGAATGGCATGGAGACCTAAACACATCTACTCACTGGGAATCAGATGCACCTGGCCCAGGACCCCCACCTTGGTTGCTACCCTTTCACCCACCTGCATCAGCATCCCAGGGGGGCTCACGGGTATTTCCTCCTGGGTGAGAAGGTGAGGCTAACCTATAATGAGCTTTGCCTAATAAAGGCATGGCAGGAGAGAATCAGATAATTTAAAAGTACATTCAGGATTCCCTTCTTTTTCTTAAGGCTGAATAATATTCCTGTGTGTGTGTGTGTGTGTGCATGTGTGTGCATGCGGTGTCTATGCATGCATGTACACATTTTCTTTATCCATTCACCCACTGACAGACATTCAGGTTGTTTCCACAACTTGCCTACTGTGAATAATACTACAGTGAACATGGGAGAGCAGATACCTCTTTGCAGTCCTGTTCACATTTCCTCTGGGTAAAGATTGTTAAATCATAAGGTAGTTCTAGTACTTGTTTTTTGAGATGCCTCTGTATGGTCCTCCATAGCGGCTCCACCAAATTGTGCTCCACAGCAATGTACCAGGGCTCTTTCCCCCACATCCTCTCCATATTACATCACAATGTGTACATATATCAAAACATCAAACTCTATACCTTAAAAATATACAACTTTTATTTGTCAAAAGACAAATGTATGCTCAGCTTTTTGGAAGGATATTTTCTTGAAATCCACAGCCTCACTATACATTTCCAAGGGAGGGAGCTTAGCATGGTTGGGAGCTGGAAGGGCCTCAGAGGTCCAGGTCTTGTTTACTCATCTGCTAGATGTGGAATCTGGGGTGAGTTATCTACATTCTGTAAGCCCTTTGTTCCCCAACTGTGAAACAGGGAAGATAATAGTACCTATCCATGGAGGTCACGCATGCCAATTCTTTCACATAGGGCCTGACACCTAGAAGTGCTCAGAAAATGTTAGCTGGAGCAATAATTGTTTACCTCTAAGATGCTATCACTAGACCTCAGAAGTTTGAGGAGCAGCTGTCTCTGGTAGGTCAAGGTCTTACAAAGTGACCTCAACTAAATTCCCATCTCTTCACGTATATGTTTCCCATCTGCCAAGATGGAGAGAATATCACTTGCTTTTTAAAACTATTAAACTCCAAATATCATTGTCAATATAGCATGAAATAGGATATGTGAATGTATCCCAGAAAGATCTACTACCACATAAACATGGGCCCTAGCACACATTTGTGCTTTCTTCCATGTAAATGGTCCACACAGCCAATGCCATCGATTGGACATCTTCCGAAGACACTGGAGAATTACTCAGAAGTGTCACAAAATGTGTGCCTCAGTCACTGACTGAGGTCTTTATTCTAGAGATTTGGTCTACCCGGTCAGATGGGGAGAGGGGTGTAGGAAGTGGTCGGATAATCCAAGGAAAATCAAGCCCCGTTTCAAGGGAGAACAGCGTCCTGAATGTGGAGCTCCAGGCTTGCCGGTTTCCTTCAAGACCAGATTCGAGAATGATCGGCAGTCTTTCTGGAATTGCCTCCAAGCCCAGGCGGGGCCATGATTTGTACTTTTAGTAGCATCAAATCGAAGTGAGCCCTGCCCTGCAGTTGTCTTCCGCTGTTGCCACTGAGATTCCAAGTTGCAATGTCCGACCTGGTGAGATTCTCCAGGATGAGGGCTTCCTTCTCAGAGTCACGTTAGATGACATATTTAGCATATTGTATTCCAGTGGCTGTCAAATTAGGCTCACCTGAAATCCTGTAATAGGAGGGAAGCCTCACATGCTTAGCGCTGGAAGCCAGACATTCAAATCACGCATAAGGATTTGGAAGCGAAAGAACACCTTTCCGCCACTACAGGCCAGGTTCCCGTAAGCATCCTGCCCCCCAGACATGACCCACGAAGGGCAGTGAGGAACCTCTATTTGCTCCTGTCCTGTGGTAGAAATTCCCAGTGATGGGAGGATGGGATGGGATTATTTTAAAAATTTCACTTAGGACCAGATTCTAAAAAGGATATTCATTTGTATCCCAAGACAATGCCTTCATCTGAAATTATGAAAGATGGATTGCAGGGTTCAGAAACATGCTTGCTATTTTTCACTTCAAAAGGAAATTATTAACCATGGATTTCAGGGCACTTAACAATGTCCAGGACTGAATAAGTTGGTTCAGCCTTTCTCACAGGTGAGGCTTCACACAAGACTTGGTGAATTTTTAAACATATTTTCAAAGGGTTACTCATCGCAGCTAGAGACCTGAAATATATATGTGTATATATATAGTATACATATATATGTATAGATTCTCAACTTGGCAAAAATCCATTCTATCTTTTAATCAAACCTTTACTTTACAGCCTGACCTTGTGGAGTAGGTCCCTCTGCATCATTAAAAAGATAATAATAATAATTAAGTAATTAATTAAAAAATAAAATAACTTTTTACAGGCAAGGAGAAAGAGCACGCTTGATTCATTATTAACACACGATAGCCTTCTCATTGAGATTTAACCACATGAAGATAGGACACGAGTTTGGGTATGAAACTTCTCAAGGGCCACTTTGACAAGACAATCTACTTCCCTTTATGCAATTTACAAACTCCTTTCCGTCTGTGCTAGATCATAACCCACGAGCAGGACAGGGCACCTTCTATCTCCTGGTGGGGCTGAAATGCCTGTCGAGCTGGACCATTTACAAACACACCTGATCATGACAGCTTCACTGTCATCTCCAGTTTGGGGGGCCAGCAAAACAGATGTCGCTTCCCCCACTTTATACATAGTGAAAGTTGGGATAAGAGAAGTTCATGAACTCGCCAAGCCCTGGCATTACACGGGGAGAAACAACCTAAGTCCAAACTTCCACCTGTCCAGACTTTGGGATTCCAAAAGTAGTTTTCTGCCTATTTTTCTATTTTCAATCCAGTCTGTCTGTCTGCCTGTCTATCAATATGTTCATCTCTCCAGCTAGTCATCAGCTTGTCTACCTTTTGGTGGCTTCAGCAAGGCACCCACCACTATTGTAAGGTGGGTTTGAGAGTTTACCGGAGAAAATTCTCTAAAACTGCCCACTACTTAACAGAGGTTACCTCTTTGAGTAGAGCCATGTGACTTGGAAGCTATTTGAAATTTGGAAACCGTCACCTTTTGCTATTTTTGCACGTTTATGTATAGTTTGTTTCACAGAGAGAATGGCTTCACGCCAACTACTGTGTGATTAAAAAATAGATGCACAGAAGATAAAATTTTGCAAATTAACTTTATCGGGCAGCTTAACTCGTAGTGATTTTCTGATACGGTTGCTTGTTTTCTCTATTCAGACAAGTTCTCCTGGGATGTATCGGGGCTATATTTTGGATAAACCCTCTCCAATCAGCTGCACAGAGCCAGATTTCATACTCTCGTCCCTTCACATTCCCAGGGTTCATCACGCATGGCTCTGAGGTTGGCAGGGCAACACATCAGAAATAAAAGGCAATCGTGGTATGTGACACTTCAATTTTGCTTCTTCAGCAGCAAAAAGCATCAACCACACTGCTTTCTGCTATGACAGAAGACCCCTTAAATATCACTTAACAGCCCTGTACACTGATGGCAGCATGGACGGCTCCCCTACCCTACACACTTCCACCACACTGCTGGGAACTAAAATCAATTTTTAATTGACTGGATTATTGCAATTCTGTGGCTCCTCTGCTATGCTTTGCTGAAGGCCTTCTCCCCACCAGCTCTGTGGGCCTCCTCTTGAAGTGGAAAGCTTCAAATGCTTGAAGAATAAGCAGACACATGTAGGAAAGGGCGAAGACCAGCACCACCAATTCCCACATTGCCTCCTGCAGTTGGGTAACATGAAACATGAGCTTGAACCAGCAAGACAGGGGTGCTTGTGGGGGAGCAGGGGGAAAGCTGTGGGCCAAGGAGACTTCAGCTAAAAAGAGAGCAACGTGGCTTCTCTTGCGGGTGGCTTTCCACTTTTGAGGATTTCTGCCTTCTGGGATAATCTGAGTATGTGTGTTAGACCATGTGCTAAGGTCGCAATTACTGGAGAGATGGGTTCAGTGGGAGGAGAGAGGGGGCAGAATTACATAACGCAGTTATTTTAAATGTAGATCATTACCCTGCCCCCATAACTGCAGGATCAGACTCCCTGGAGAGGGAGTTGGGGGAACGGATGATTTGAACATTTTGCACGGGCTTCCTATGCGTGACGAAGTCAGAGACCTTCGTGCACCGTGGTTTAAAGTATGGGTTTTGGAATTCGAAAAACCTGGATTAGGATATCAACTGTGTCATTCGGGGAGCTAAGAAAAATGACCTTCCCTCCTGAGGCTCAATCTTCTTGTGCATAAATTGCAGAGGGGCTCATGACCTAACTCAGAGGATCGTTGAGATAAATAAAAAAGATAAGCATATACTTGATGGGCACAATGCCTGGCACACAGTAAGTGCCTGAGAATGTTCCCTCTGTTTATGATGTCATCATTGAGTGGCCCACGTTTAATTGAACTCTTTCTCCATACAAGGGTGCCTCATGGAAAAAAAAAGTGGTATTGGGTTGAAATGTGACTCCCGAAAAGCTATGCCCAAGTCTTCTGCCCCCAAGCCTGTGAATGTGATATTTGGGGAAATAGACTCTGCAGATGTAATTAAGTTAAGGATCTTGAGATGAGATGATCCTGCCCAGTGATGGATCCTTGTCAGAGACAGAAGAGGAGACAGCACAGGCGAGCCCATGCGAAGATGGAGGCAGAAATTGAAGCGATGGGTCTACAAGTCAAGGGATGCCAAGGGTCGCCAGCAGCTACCAGAAGCTGGCAGCGAGGCAGGGAGTGGATTCTCCTACAAGGAGCCAGCCTTGCAGACATCTTGATTTCAGGCTTTTAGCTTACAGAATCTCTGATGTTTAAAGCCACCAGATTTGTGGTAATTTGTCACAGTGGCCCTAAGAACTAATAGGGAACCCTGCAACTCTACTTGAGCTCAGGGATTATATCTGGAAAGGGTCACCTCAGAATTATGCTCTCCAAGAAGTCTGACCAGAGACTGGGAATATCTGGCCCCTCAGCACAAGGGGCCAGGGTTGGAACTTGGCTTTAGTCTGCACATGTCACTCACTAGAGGAGTCTCCTGGGCACAGCCAACCACATCACTAAATTTCAGGTTCACTCTCTGGTAGTCTCCTGAAAGAATGAGGTCTTTCCTCTTCAGAAAGCTTAAGTATATAGAGATCTGCAGGTGTCAGATATCAGATGAGGGTCAAAGAGCCAGCACCTGCATCAGCCACTCAGGAGCCCACATACTGAGGCTCTGTAACAGCCCAGACACAAATTCAATGCATCCCCATCATCATCTCAAAGCTTCTGTAACATTGAGACAATTCTCTGTCCCCATTTTACAGATGCAGATACTTAGGCGCAGTGAGCTTAAGGACTCTGAAAATGTCACCCAGAGGTGAAGTAAAAGATACAACATTCAACCTGTGGTTGTATGTATTCAACCATATAGGATGTTCCTTCCATTGTGATAGGCCGTCTGGCAACAGGGGTCGTTCTTTAAGGATGGACATCTGCGTCGTTCCCAGCCAGTGTTCTGGCTTGTCTGAAATAGGCCCACAAAGGCATTTCCTCCCTCACTGTGGCACCGCGCTAGAGCACAACCTTCTCAAGTACTCATGAATGCTCCTGAATACAGAGCAGCTGGGGGGAAATGAAACCACCGAACCATTGCTCTGAAGACCTGGATCAGCCCACTGAAGACTGTAAGAGAAGCCTGGGAGCTGTGCAGCTTATAAAATAAAGTTTTTGCTGTTCATTGAGCTGGGAAATTTTCAAGCTGAGTGGGGTCTAAAAATGTGGGTAGTTTCATCGTGCCGTTTTACAGATGAGAAAACTGAGGCCCGAAGAGACTAACAGACTTACTCTGGGTTATGGAGCTTGTGACATGGACAGGCTTGAACCTAACTCTTCACACCCATGCTCACACCACCGTAAATCTATTACTTGAAACAAAAGGACCAAAAATGGGGGCACATATATATATATTTATATGTCAAAGTTACTCCGGTGTGCCAGGACAATTTTCCCAGGCAAATGTCACTTTACTTTTAAATCATTTACCGTAAAGTTTGTCTACAGAGCTCAGTAATTAGGGCTGAATATTGATTTGAATATACTTCCACTCGCTGCTATCACTGGGGTACCAGTTTTGAAGGTCATAGGAGAGGGAGGGATCTGAGGTCCCCTCTGTCACCAGGAGGCTCTATTTCCTTCCATGTAAGATCCCTGTTTCTACTCATCTCAAGAAGACTCAAAATGCCCTCTGCATGACAGTCATGAGAAATGATTAATTCAATGGTTTGCGTTCCCATAAACTGATGTTGACAGGCTGGCGTCCTACAGCCTGCAGATAAGTGGTCCTGAAAAGTCACTTGCAAAATGAATGACAGGTTAAATATGTTGTGATTTAAATCATGTTTTAAATACACACTGGCTTTAAATGCAACGCAGGTGATTTTCTATCTTATCATAGTCTCCAGCTCGACAGTCTCTAAGCACTGCACTCTGGGCCAGAGACGGAAGACAAAGAGAGCGCCATTTGTGTTGTGTGTGTGTGAGTGCGTGTGCGGAAGGTCTCGCAACTCAGCACATTTTTAATAAAATAAATAATTATCAGTTACTTGCTGCTTTAAAGAAATCAGCTCCCCTTTTGCATATCCTGAGTTTTCCCAAGGCAGGCCTGCAAGCTTCCCCAGAGCTCACGGAAGTCTGGACGGGGCATGTTTCATGCGCCATATTCTCCACTGAGCTTCCTGCCCTGCCTTGAAAAGTGTTGTCCTTGTTTCTGGAGAAAGAACCACAGAAGGGGACGGTGGAGATGGCACTAGTGGGGGATCAGGATGTGAACTCAGAAGATATGAACTTCTCCTGGTGCCGGGGCCCTGGGAGCCCACCTGTGGATCAGGGCATCAGGGAATGGCCTTCAGGGCAGGAGTCTATGAAGAGATGCTCCGAATCATTCAGGGAGGAAAAAGGAGAAAAAATGTAGCCCTGAAACTACTCTTGCAAAATCCCCATCTGCTTTTAAGTGAGGCATGTCTGTGCACACTGCCCTCTGTCTGAGTCTCTCAGGGGCCATGCTTTGGGGACATCTTCCTCCCAAAATTCTAAAAAGCAACAAGCACAGAGAGGTAGAGAGCTGGCTGCTGCAGCCTTGCTCCGAGAGGTGCAGGAGGGCCGCTAACTGCAGGAAGAGACAGCGCTGCCTTCCCCCTCTCCTCCTCCTCCCGCCCTGATTACTACGGACGCAGCTGTTGTGCCCCTGCCCTGACACTTAAAAGCTGGGGGCACCTAACAGGACACAGAATACACCCTTCAAAACTCCAGATTCCTGGGAAGAGCCTCCTCTCCATCACGGCAAAACTCCCCTCCCTTCCCAGCCCCACTGATCAATGTTCCCAACACATAATTATCTTAATTTAGGTGTGTACTTTGTGACAACATTTTGGATAATCTTGGCACTTATTCTTCTCTATTACAAACATTTATGTAACCATGCCGGCCGATTAATCTGAAGGATGTGGCAAAGAGACGGGGAAATTTCACCCACAGGAAACAGAAACCCAGTCTTTGAGGATAAATATGTACTCCAAAATTCATAACTTATTGCAGATTGCTATTGATATTTCAGAAATGTATTTGTCCCTTGGACATATTCATAGAGCATTTGCAAGTCTATAGACACATCTATTTAATAACTGTACCGCATAATTCTTCCATGCTACATATACATGAGAACCTGCAAATCGCCCCCCAACCCTCACAACAAAGGTAATAAGCTTTTGTCTCGCCTTTTTCTTCCCCCTGCTTTAAGCATTCCCCTTAATGAGCTTTGCTTCTTTGTAACTCAAGAGATTTAGTATTCTGTCCAACAAAACAATTTATTGCCCAAAATGTTCCTACTGCAGATAAAATCTTTGCTTCCCCAATACTTCTGGCTCTACAGTTAATACCCTAATGTTTCATTTACAGCTGAACAAAGCGGCTTATCTCCACTAAAAGGGGAATTAGTAGTAAGAAATAATTTCAATCATCTGCTGAGCTTCTAAGTAAAGTGATGACTTCTGCATTCTCTCTTCTATCTGATGACAGGTGTGTTGGGGGCTCCCAGAAAAGAGAACAGTTCTGTCACCTGAGCTTTGTAATTCGAACAATGCAGCTACATAGATCAGGCAGGAGTGAGGTCTCGGCTGTCAGAGGGGAAAAAAAAAAAATGTACACTTGGAAATATGCTGTAGTCAGCAGTTCTTAGCTACAGATTGGGTACTAACTCAAGGGAAAAAAAAAATTGGTTTGAATCAACAAATGGCTCCATTTTTCCCCCTAGCCTGCACCAACTTATTATATACCTACAAACATACAAGCACAGTCTATTACACTTCCTCAGCACGTACACATGCCCGCACGGTACCGTGATGGCTATATATTCTCACACGCGTGCGTACAGCCTTATTTATGTGTGTGCAGACATGAAGGCTGCTGGGGACCATGTCGGGGATGCGGAGGGAGGATTATGGAGGTAGACGGAGTGAAAGACAGCAAGGCAGAGGAATCCTGGGTGAGTGTGCAGCTGGGATCAGATCATTCACGTCAGGATGAGACCAGGGAGACTTGCCTTCCTGAGATTACAAGGGGAAATGCAATTTCCCATCACTCACGTTGAAACCTTGTCACATGAAAACCGGGCAGTGGCCCCCGAAAATGCCTAACAAGTAAACTAAAAAGGAGATAGAAAAGAGCTTAGAAGCTGGACAGTCCCCTTTTGAAGGAGAGTAAAGAGACCATGACCGTGGCATCGTAAGAGAAAGACAGGAATGTAAGGGGATGGGAGGTGCAGTCAATTTTCTCTCCATGTGTACCCAGCCTGGTGGTTCACCTCTTCCATCAACCCTTTTAATGGAAAATCTTCCGTAAATGTGGAAGTCCCCTGTGGCCATCAGGGAATGGAAACAGGAGACTTACGTAGGAGACTGAGAACATGGAGGGTATCATACAGAATTGGAACTAATCAGAAAATTTAAATCGAGGTTACTATTTATAAAACAATCCCTGTAATTTGAGGTTTCTCTCTCATTCTGTGCTCAACGCTGGAGCCTCATGAATCCTCCCCAGCGTGGTGAAGCATCTCCCAGTTGGGGTGGGTCTTGGCCACTCACTGCTCACAACCTGAATTTATCTCTGAAGTGTTGGCTTGACTGAGAGAAGCAATCTTAGCCAGAGCTGCCCCAGAAGAGGGGGCCGGAGGGCCTCCGTCCATTCCTGGGGGACAGCCTGAATCTATGGCCAAAGGCAGACTGACAGAAGAGGGGTGGGAATAAGACTGGGTGAAATCATCTCTGGTGCAACTAATACTCCGGCTGCACAGAGGATCAGGCTCTTCATCAGCCTTCCCTGCCCTACCCTGAGACCTTATCTTGTCTTCCATAGGTTTCTGCTGAAAACATCACTTTAATCTCGCATACACAGACCCCATCTCAGGCATTACCCTAGAGTTTCTGACCTAAGACAGAGGGGGATAGGAGCATTATTCATAAATTATATATAAATGTATGTGCTGTAAAAAGTGAAGCCCTATAAATACACACTTGACTCTAATAGTTGTACTTTGGATACAGAGGAGATGTCAATGAAAACATGCAGATTGACATCCAGAGATGGGCAAGAAGGGACGCACGACTTGCCCCTCAAGGACTCCATCTTCCTGGCCACAGAATTGAGCTTCAGGGATGGACATGTGACCCCACATGGACTGTAGTTCCCCCCATATACACACCCCAGGCATTTTCCAGCAGCTGTGAAGTTGTAAGAGCCATTGACCACATGCAGGAAGTTACAGCCAATAAAACACTAAGATTCCGCAGACAGCTGAGCTAAGCAATGGGAAGCAGAGAGCAATGAATGATAGTAGCAGAACTGTTCCTAGTAGCAGGAATTCTCAGTCTGTTGAGATAACGAACCTCCTTGGGCTCATCCTTGTGTGAGGTGGGCTCTATAACCCAGTCAGCTAAATCTATGGCACAGTAGGAGAGAGAGGCCCTAACCCTGACTCAGGGAGAGGTTAGGTAGGGGTCTCCACCTTCACAGGAGACAGATGAATATGAACAGGCATCCCTGCATTCTTTCTGGGTCCTAAATGTCTCCCATCAAAGTCACTGGCTCTAGTATGTCTGTAAAGGGTATGGTGTCTGTGTTTTCTAATTTTATTTGACAGCCACTTGTGGAGAACCACCTAAGAGCTAGATGCCTAGTGGTACCAGGACTGCCCAAGAGCATTTCCTCGGGTTGCTGACTCCTCTGTGGAAGACTGAGGCTGCTGTACAAATCCACACATTAAGATTTTGTGAAGTGCTTTGAAGGGAAATACAAGGTGCTATGAAAGGGAATTACAGAGGGACCTGGTCGAGCACACATGACTCAGATAAGGCTTCCACAAAAAAGTGACAGGCAGGCAGAGGTGTAAAAAATGATTATGAAAAAGTGATATGAAGAGACAGAATAAAACATTTTTGATGGGGGTAAAGCACGTGCAGGGTTCCCCAAAGAGGAGGAAGCTGGGCAGATTTCAAAACCGGAAAATAATTCCCACTGCCCGAAGTATAGTAGCAGAAAATGCGCAAGATGTCAAACGGAATTGCAGAAGGCACTTTGAGGCGCATCAGCAAAGGCTGTTCTGCAAAGGGCCTGGCTTACACAATCCAGGCCACTGGATCAACACGACGGTGGTACTGCGGGGCACGGGGTGGGGTGGTCGGGTGCAGAAGTCCCTAGGCACACTGCCCTGTCCAAAGCCGCCCAGTGGATCCACTTTCACAAATTTAGTCTGCAAGGTCAAGTGAGGATAGGAGGTATGTTCTTGAGGACTGGGAACAGAAGAAACAGCCACAATGAGAAGGGCCAATGAGCCTATAAAAAACAGGGCCCCCAAGACCCAAGACCCTTAGGGGACGGTCCCTGTTCCAAGCCCTAAGAGTGAAGCAGGTAATATAAACCTTCTCCCTGGACCTTTTATTCCACATTTGCAATATTCTAATATTCCTGACCCTCCATATCCCTAGGGCATACAAATCATTGCAGACAACCCCGTTGTTGAAGCTGTCCTCCTTGAAGCACATACACATTCTTACAAATGGAAAGAAAATCGTCTCAATGTGTGCTACTGAGAAACAAGTCTCTAAGTGGATGATCAGTTCTTTTAACCACTAATTTCTCTTTAAAAAGACAACATATTGATTTTCATCAGAAGTTGCCAAACTTGTAAATTCACCATCCCAAATACAAGGCCAAAGGGATCTATCGTCCGGCGATGATGCAGAAGGTGGCGCCTTATACCAGCATCATCCTCAGGAGGCATGGAGCTATTTCAGGTGCGTTTTGTCATCAAATCTTTACGCTTGTGTGAAGGCAGTATTAATATTCATAATTTGCAAATGAGAGACGCGATGTGAGGCTCTAAGAAGTTAGGGGATGCGAATAAGGCCCAGCAAGCTAAAACTTGAACCAAGTCTTTTGATTCCATGTCCCAACATCTCACAGTTAAGGGCATGCATCTCTGGGGGTCACACTGACTTGGGTCAAGTTCTGATTCTGGGAATCTATTATTTCTCTGATTATGGGAAAATGGCTCTGCTTTTCGGAGCCTCAATTTTCTTATTTGGAAAATGGTGGTGGTATCATGTATCTAACAGAATGGCACACAGATTATATGCATATAAAGCATTTATCCCAATGTCAGGAACATTCTATACACTCCAGAACTGATAACCATCATAACCATTACTATGTGTGTCATTACTGGTGCTTAATTATAATACCACGGTCTCGGCAAAAGTACTCTTCCGCATGTTGGAGGCTCTGGCCAGATCATCCCTGAAATGTCTCTCTAGAATCTGGTTGACAATTCTGCCCTATTACCTGTTTTAGGCAATGATTTGCCTTGATCCCATATCTGGCTAATATAAGTTACAGTCTAAAGATCTTAAAGAGTCATTCCCAAGATAGGCGACGATGTCTTCGCCTCTGAAGTCCAGAATGAATTTTAGGAGTCAACTTTTAGGGGGAAGCAGGTTACCCTAATGTGCATTTCATTAAACAGTTAGACTGCCTTTCAAGGTATCGAACAATGGTGCCGCGCTTCCCACATTATGTATCTCCGCTCTTCCAATTCAGGCTTTCCCAGAACTGATATCCCAGCGTAAAAGCTATTTTTTAAAGCACTTACTCTATACCAGGCACTGAACTCAGTGAGCTCTGTATATGGATTATCCCATTTTATCCTCTCTAGAACCACATGCCATGGGGACTATTATTATCTTTCTTTTGCAGTTGAGAGGACAAGCTCGGGGGAGGGCGGTACAAGTTACCCCAGGCAGATGATAAAGAGGAGAGTTAAAATTTGAACCCCAAAGTGTGTCAGATTGCAAAGCTCACGTTTCACACATCTCGCCCCATACAGTTTTCGAATTCTACATCCCGGCAATAATGATGTCGATGCAAGTGTCAGTTTTAAAATTGTTTTCACACAGGTCGTCTCATTTCCATTTGCACTCAGAACCCACACAGTGTCTGAATTCCCGCAGCAAGAGGCAAAACCTCTATCTGAGGATGATCCCATATACATCTTGCACAAATGCATAGCGCGGTGCCACACCTCATCTGTATGCCCCGGGGAACCTCTGCAGGTCAGAGACAACAGGGTCTATCGCCTCTAGGTCCATACAGTCTGGGGTCAGATGCCTGTCCCTTCAAAACTGGAAAATACCACCCTGCTCATAAGGTAAATGCTGCTATGTTTACTCAATCTTAATAAAAGACCATGGACATGATTTACGGGGACAAATAAAGGATATTGTGTTTTGTTTCATGTGTGTGTTTTGTTTTTTTTCCCCCTGACAGCTACCAAACACGAGCACTCCTAGGCTCCGGGATGTTTTTGCCATCGCAGCAATGCCATAAAATCGGCAGCTGAGGAGGACACAGAAACCAAGCTTGTGAAAGTAACACATTAACACAATCAAGGGATCCCAGAATCCTCCTAAGCCAACCGTGCAGCCCAACCTGCCCTCTGCTCTCTTGAGCATCCGAAAGAGGGACCGGGCTGTCCGTGCGGCGGCGGGGAGGCACGGAGTTGATGCCTGGCGTGGGGCACGGCACCTGGGGCAGCTGCCATCTGTTCCTGATGGCACCAGTGCTGAAGACTCGGCGCTGTCGGCTCTCTTCCGACTAGGAACCTGTTTCCATGGTGTCTGACCACACATTTCAGGAGCCTCTCTCAAGGTGTGCATTTTATTTCCACAGTTTGGGATCAACGTACCACTCGCTTCTGGCTAGCAAATGTGCAGTTTTGATAGGAAACACGAGGGGGGATGATACACTTTTGACAGCTATTGCAGCCCTATGCATCTGGAAGACAAGAATATATGAATGGATATCATGTCAATGAATATCATAGTCACAAAGGGCCTGAACTCTGGAATGGGGGATGCCAGCTCCTCTCTTTGATCAGCTGCTTGAAATTCGAGAAATAATTTAACTTCTAGGCTTCAGTTTTTTTACCTAAAAAATGAGGATAATGATGGGCCATACCTTATAAGATTATTATGCTAATATGCAAGAGAATGCACGCTGGGGGCTTTGCACGATGTCTGCTGTATGGCAGGCATTAAACGCCTGCTTTTCCTCCTTCCTTCCACTCCCCCTTTCTCTCTGTCCTGTAACCCCTTCTCTCCATTCTTCTTCATGCTACTTTTACTATTCTTCACCATCAGCCGCTGAGAGGGGGGACGGTGATGGGAGAAGTCAAAACCATTTTGGATGCATCGCCTTCAAACTTAAGAGTCATCACCTGTCCTTGACTGAGGCGTCTTATGAAGACCAATGTGTGGGCACCACGGCCCTGCAACGTAACGCTACAAGACATGGCTGATTCCCAACCAAGAACTTCCCAGAATGCGCAGCGCGTGCGAAGCAAGGGAGAGCTGGAGGCGATGTGTACCTAATGGGAATGCATACGTCTCAGTGAATATCCCAGAGTTCCTGGGTCACTGGGTGCCCTGTGGGGTGTTAAAACCCACTGCCCAGGAAGGATCCCTGTAGGGTGTGGTAGCAGTTGCTGAATTTAGCAAGGGAGCTTGCAGGGGAAGGAAGTCATGGGTGATGGGTTTATTTTTAAGGTTCACGATGAATCAATTTATTCATGATAAATGAAGCAAATGTATTTTGAGCAAAGATTATGTCAGGTATCTTTCTAGGTCTCTATGGGACTCTGTAGAAGATGGGAAAGTCAGCGTAATCCTTGTGCGGGTGTCAGAAACACCTGTAGAGCTGGAAAAAATGAAGATGCCCTCGCTCCTGAGGTTGACGATTCTCACTCAGTTGATCTGGGTGTGGGCAGGGGGCATCCCTGGTATATTTGTTAAGGGTGGTCCAGGATCCTACACCATGAGAGATTTTACTTGAGGGGAGCAAGGCGAGATGCACTCCAGTACTCCCTGAAACACAAGATGAGCCAGCCCTGTCCACCCTACACAAAGGCCAGTGGAGAGGAGAAAGTGGGGTCTAAGGCAGGGCACCCTGTCCTAGTCTTGGCGGATCTGGACCCTGCCTCTGTCCTCATCCACTCTGTCATCTCAGGCAAGTCATGTGTCCCTCTGACTTTGGTTTCCTCCTCTGGAGAAAGGACAGATGTGGTCCCTAAAGATTCTTTTAGCAGGAACGCCAGGGGAGTTGATGGGAGATCCCTGGTGAATGTGTGCAGCTCTGCTAAGGATGCCAAGAACCTTCAGAAGGCCTGGTTCAAGGAGAGGCAAGAATTTAGGAGCTCAAAGCCTGACACCTCCTACCCAGCACAACAAACCCGCTTACTGACGTCTTATCTGCTGGTTACATCTCTCTCTAGGTACGAAAGCCAGCAACTTTCAACGCCTAACTGAAATGAACACCATATAGTCTATCTTCCATCTCAGCTGATCAATCTTTCAAATTTCTCCCAGACCTCCTGAGAGGGGATTCTGCCTCCTCCCATTACCTTGCATTTGAGATTCTCCTTTACTGCTCACGATCCCACTGTCTTTAGGCCTTAATCTCTCCACCCCCGTCATTTTTATTCACTTCCTCTCACCTCCAACAGCGAACAACCTGCCCACAGTTCTTCCACAGCCATGCTCACATCTCTGTCACTTTCCATCCATGACCGTCCTTGTCCAAGCTGCCACCCCTCCAGCCTGAACTCCTAGACAGCCCCCCGCCCACACCCACTGCTATTCTGGTTTCCTCTCCTGGACCCCACTGGTCAGTGATCCATCCAGCAGTCATCTTTGTGAAATGCAAACTTCTGTACTGCCACCGAAATAAAACAAGCATCCTTTACCCTGGTGCCCCAAGTTCTCCACCATCCACCCTGTGTCCATTTCCCAGAGCTCCCTTGTGTCACCCTCCCATTTTCTGGGGGGGTCTTTTCATTCCTTAGACATTCCAAGTTCCTCCCCTCGGTGGATGTTTGCCTGGAATGTCTTTCCTCCTCGTCTTGGAATGATTTCCCACTAGGAGCTCAGCGTACCTTTCACCTCCTCATAGGTCCTTCCCCGAGATCCATCACTCTCTATTCAATTAGTACCTATCATTAGCATGTCCTTTTATTTACTTATAGTTGTTTTTGTCTACTTCCTCTCAACTAGAAGGTAAGCTCCATGAGAAGAGCATTTTGCTTGTCCTGTTTGCTGCCAAGTCCTCAGGGGCTGGGCAGAGCAGACCTTCCACAAATGTCCGTGGCGTGAACCATAAAATCACTCTGCCTTGCCCCGTCTCCACGGGCTACAAGTATAAGTCTAGGTTGTGAGTATTGGATTGTCTTATTCATCTTCTTTTCTCTCCACTAACTCCAAACTTGACCTGCAAAGCTGTTCACTCAAGGGTCCCTCTCTGTCCCGTCGCCTTTACTTTCCCATGGAAGAAATAAGGCAGACAGATGAATGACACTGTCCACGGTTCCAGGGCCACAGAGTGGGGGAGATGGCATTCGGACTGTTACGTCTGATGTCCAAACCCACTGCGACCTGCAGCACGTCCTCGTTGGCTCCGCGTCTAAATCCAGGAACCAAAATAGCAGAACAGCCGTGGGTCTGCAGTGGGCCAAATGTGCAGGTGCGTGTTGAGCTTGAGCCAAATTTTCCCCTTGTTTTTTGATATTGAAGTTTCTATCGGGAACACCCAAATGACTGCCTCTTTTTTCCCACTTTTCATTTATGTTCTTTTCATTGATTATACGGATGTTTCCCTGATTTGGGGATACTGTCAGAGAGTTGGCAAGCTCTTGTTTGGCTCTGAATATCCCTCAAGTAAGAGTTTAATATACATAATGGAAACGCAGCGGAATTCCAGATCAGTATTAAGCATTACTCTGAAATTTATTTATCATGAACGTGTTATATTCTCAGCCCTCAAATACGAAATGGTTTTCAGGATGGAGGATGGGAAAGAGGGAAGAACGGGCCCAGTGTGTCAGGGAAAGAATCCACTGATGCCCACTACAAACTCAAAAGGTAAGTGCCTTAATGAAGTTGGCACCCTGGCCCTGGCCGCCAGCAAACTCAGGTCATTCTAGAGATGATTTCGATGTTGAAGGTCTGTGACCCGAAACGCTTAAAATGATGCCACTTACATATTCACATTCAGCACTTTTTTTCTCCCCTGAGGCATCTGATTCTGTCTGAGGCAGGCAAGTTACACTACCTTACAAAAGGCAGGCCGGTGGTGCTGCATTTCTTTTAAATAACAATTTTTCAATTCTTAAACCAAGCATAGAACCAGAAACCAGACCTAGTACAACTGCCAGAATCAGAGAACCAGAGGGATTGTTGCCTATCAATGGTTATCCTACCATCAACTAATACCACATTTTTTTTCTTGAGATGCCAGAGAAAACTCTCTATTCCTTAGGTATTTTCTAGCCTTGCTTCCCATACGTCAACGCTAATGAACAGCTCATTGGCTAGATGTCCATTCTCTCTCCTCAGTGAGGAACCCTTTACATGGAGACTTCCGAAGACAAATATCTAAACTAAAGTTACTTGATTTAGGCAGCTAACAGCTCCTTGATTTAATTGCATTACACGTCTATAAGTAGGGAGCAATTTACTCTGAAGTGGTACTTAGGCATTATTCCTCTTGGCTTCTCCAGGAAGCACTTGGGCTAAATTTCTATTTAATGTACGCTGGCTTCGGAACATAAGTACAAATAGTGGGATGTGTATTAACGGTTTAATTATGTGGCGATCCTCTGTTAGAAAATGAATCTGGGATGGACATGGACTTTAATTCCTTTTAACTATGAAAAACACTTTTCTTGCCATCTTATGCATTAATCAGTCTCTTGAAGTGTGTATCTCCATCAGCTTGCAGCAAGAAAATGGAATCACTTTGGTCAGTTACACCATTTCCTGCACTGCATTATCTTTGTAATGTTGTCAGGGTTTAATAAGTGCTAACAAGAAGGCAAGCACTTTCATTTAATTAAAGTAATATATCATTTTCAATAATTAGTCATAATTAAGGTGAATGATTAGCTGGGAACGATATGAAAAATGTGAGTTCTAGATAAAGCGTACAGTCACATTCTAAAAGTCCAAAATAAACTCAAGAGGGCTGTGCATAGCTTTAAGTATGATATAATTTATGTAATGAAATAAATCTAGAGTGCTAAAATATTTAGTGGAACTGAGAATAATGAGTTGAGATAGGATTAGTTTAATTAGTTTACTGAAATGGAGTCTTCCTAGTGACTAAGTGTGATATATCGGCTTTTGTCACTTGAAATAAAAAAGAGGTAATTAGTCCCTATTCAAATATATTGTTTTCTCAGAATAGGTTGAGTTTTATTTGGGGCGCTAATTCAGGACCAACTTCCAATCGATTTAAAAATGCCCCGAGATAAAATAATCGTTTAGACAACTCAGGTACCCACTCACTCAAAAGCAGTGGTTCTCAAAAGGGCAGGTGGGGGTATGTGGAATTTTGTCCCCTCCTCCAGGGAACATTGGTGCAATGTTTGCAAAAACTTTGGGGTGTCACAGTGGTGGTGGGAGTGCAGCTGGGACGGAGTGGGTAGAAGCCACAGATGCTGCCTAAACACTCACGGAAGTACAGGACAGTCACTCAAAACATAATTGTCCTTTCCAGAGTGTCAACACTGTCCAGGTTGAGAGACCACTATGCAAACAGCAAATTCAGCATCTAACTCTCGTGCCAGTCATTGGTGGGAAAGGTTGCTTGCTGTCCTTAACTCTCAAACCTCAAATCTGCACTTTACAAGCGCATTTCTCCTATGAGGGAAAAGCCCTTACCTACCAAATATTATCTATTGCGAATTAAACAAATAATACAAGTAACCCCCCAAACAACGAATCTTGTAACAATGAGAAAGAAAAGAGGTGGGTACCAAAACCATGGACTCTACTTATAGGACATCCATGCAATAGAATAGGGTGAGGCTTTGAGAAAAAAAAAAGGAAGTGAGTTCAATGGAATGGTGTTTGGTTTTTAGGTATCTTTTTTTACGGCTAAATCAAAAGTTACAAAACCATGTGTACAGTATGCACCCGTTATTGTGGCTATATATTTTATTAGTCCATACGATCATTGAAATAAATGTCAGGAATTTCAGCCATGAAAGTAGGGAATACTTTGATGTGAATTCAAAGACTTTTCATTTCAAACCTTGATTTTTTTTTCTAATTGCTAATTATATCCTACAACTCTTCTCACAAGTTACATGCATTACTTTGCATACTAAAGCAATAACAGAAATTGGAAAAGAAAAGGGTGGGAGAAAGAAGAAGAAAGCAGAGCGCACAGAGACTTCTTGCACTGGGGTCGAAGAGAGGTGACCTCAGCCTCTTTTAAGGGAGCTCCGAGGTGAGAATTCCATATAAAGTGTCTGACACGGGAGAAGGTTGAATCGCTGGAAGTGCCTATGTCTTTTCACTCTGCTGCAAGGCAAAAACACAGAGCTTGTTTGACGAAGCTTGACAACCTGAAAGCTTCCATGAACTATGACTTACACGTTAAATAGTCAAATAGAGGAAATACCAAGAAGGCATTTCAAGCCAGAAAGGCCACCGAACATACCTGACTGTCTGTTTCCACTGGGAAGTGTGCACATTCAAACTCTGTATTTAAAATACTTTTTTTTCTATTTTCCCCTTCCCACTGTAGACATGACATTTATAAAGCCTGTGATTCTTGAAAATCACTAACATCTTGGGAGAGGAGGCTGGCAAGAGGTAGACCTCATGCTTCTGGTCACTCTGAAGGTCTTGTTGGAGATTTTTAAGGTTTATTATTTTCTTTTCTTTTCCCCCCAGAGAATGGATTTCTGGCTGTGGCCACACAGTAACTGAATACTCCGGAGAAAGGCAAAACAACGTGATGAAACGTCTGGGGTTTTGCCCTAGAGAAAACAAAATATTTGGACAACTGATGGTGTGAGCTGGGGCTGCTGTTCTTGACTTAAAAGCAACCCAGGATCTGTAAAGAGCGTTGTTCTTTTTAAATACACATGTCTATCAACAGGGGAGCTGGTTAAACTAATGACAGTACACAGAAATATTATTACTAGGCAGGTGTTGTTGTTAGACTGAGGTGGATAATTTATATGTGTTGACACTGAAAGGTTTACACACTACTTCTCAGTGGTGACAGAAAGTCACAGGTTATTATATTAAGTAAGTGTGTATGTCCTAAGCATATGTATTTTGAATGTGCACAGAAGATATCTAGAAAGATGTGTGAACAATAATGGAGGGAGGGTTAGAGAGAGGGAGAAACAGAGACTTTTTATTTTTACTTAATATAATTCTGTGTGTGTGTGTGTGTGCATATATACATATATATTCTATGTATATATATACATTCTATTTTCTTATTCTCTTCAATGAGGCTATTTCTGATTAATGTTTGCTTGATAAAGGATTACCTTAACTGTCTTAAAACAGCCTAAAAAGATCAACTCTGGATAGCAACAGGCAAGACACAGTTACCAGGGAAGCTCTCTAGTCTTACTGTGCAAGAGGGAAGCTATATCTCAGTCTCTGTGCTCGCCCTCCCAAACAGTCCCCTGACCCCTGGAGAGCTTGGTACGGCTTCAAACAACAGTGGCACTGGCTACTGTTTATCAAATGCTATGAAATACCAGGAACACACTCGTGCTACACTTTCATGCAATAAATTCTTACAATATTTCCATGTCTTAGGCAAAGCTGCTGGGCTCATAGAGTGGATACCTAATTCAGTCTACAGCATTCTAAATGCCGACGGTAGCTTCTTCCCTGGTCTGTCTATACCTTTATTGTGTCCCTAGGGTAACACGAACCCACCACTACTGCTCCTGCCCAGCCCACCATCGCACAGCCATGGATCATTCACATCCTGCAAGAACGATGGTCAGGGAAGAGGCTGAATGAGCAGCTCGCCCAGTGCCAGCGTCCATGCCCTGCCATGCCGATCAGCCATGGAGAGAAGCAGCAGAGAGCCCATCAGGAAATGGCTGGATGCTGGCAAGATGAGAAATGCCTGAAAAATTCAAGGAGGTCGAAACCAAACTTCTGCTGGACACTCCTCATGAAAGGGAACACAGACAGTGAATCTAATGCTTCTCCCATCATCCTGGCCCCGACCGAATGCAATCCCAGGTTGGAATTGCCATTGGCTTGCTGCAAGTGCCATATCCAGCTGGAAAATCACTCAAAATAGAGATGTTACACCAGGACCAGCCAGCTCAGTTCTGGAGTGAATTTGAGCTGGGCGTCCCTGCCACACACCTGCCCCATCAAGGATTCTCCAGCCAACTTGGCTCTTTGAGGCTTGGCTGGCAAACACAGTCCCATTCCCTAAACCTTTGCACTTGAAAGACAGGAGCCACATCATCACCTCTGCATTTCCTGTGTTCCCCGCAGAGCTATTCGGCGCCACTCTCGAGCCTCCCAGCCTGCCGTGACACCCTTCCACTCACTGAGCATGAAGTCCCACCTCCTTATGTTGCCCAATGACATGCTTCCTGAGCTAGCTTATGGACTTCTTAAGCTTCCTTTCCTGCCACCTCCCTCTGAACTCAGATCCTCTGACCATCCGAGCCTCCTCTCTCTTTTTCAGACACGTCAAGTGCATTGCAAGGTTAGGTACTTTGCATGTTCTCTTCCCTCTACCAAGAATGCTCTTCCTCCACGTGTTCCCGGTTTGGCTCCTTTTAGACTTGCATTTCTCAGCTACAATTTCACCTTCCTGAACCTTCCCAGAATCTACAAATCAAAGGGACACCAAGTGCCTAGCCACTCTTCCGTCATCTGGTTTTACCTCTTTGCACTGACCTCTCCGCTCCCCTCTGTCTCCTCCTTCCACATTTAAGTTCCATTAGAACCTGCACTTCTTGCTCATCACTGGTGCCTGACATAGTTCCTACAGCACAGAGAGGATCTCCGTAAATGTGTGTGAAATGATTGAACAAATACACAAATACATAATGAATCGCCTTTCATACACTTAAGTGCTATAAAGTTCTACTGATAAAGGACAATGCCACAGACGATTCTAAAACATTTTCCCCACTTGGCAAATACGGATTCCAGAGCAAAGGGGTTCTTAGCCTCCTTAAGCTCTCACTATAGTACTTTTCCCCAACTGATTGATTTGCAAGTACAACTGTCATATTCAATCTCTCCTAATGATGGAATGATCCTTCAGACACTCTTCCTGTGTGTCACCTACAATGGCATGTCCAGCATGTAAACAGGCCTGGTTCCTATGAATGAGACGTCTGGTGATGGTTCCACTCAGGAATGCACACCACTACCTCCCCTGTGTGATACTGGCCCCTGAGTCCCAGAATCCTTAGCTCCAGGAGCCGCTGGAGGTAACTGTTGCACACAAGGGTACTTCGTATTGAGGAATTTTCCACAACAGGAGTAGAACAGAATCAGAAACAGTTTTGTTTTTTTTTTAGCATCAAAGTATATATACAGGGTAATTCCCTGAATATTAGATTACCTTCATTAAAATAAACCGCATTTTGTAAGCTGTTTGATTTTAAACATTTTATATCTTCCATCACTTCGGTAGAAACCTTTAGAGGGACCTATGGAAATCACTGCTTCTCTAAGCAGCGGAATGTTGCCTAGGGACATAAAGGAATGCTCTCTACGCCTGTTTCCTAGACACGGCCAGTCCTTCATTCAAAACCCGTGTATGTGCTCGGGGCCTCCTTGCACACGGCCTCTCCCAGGGGGCGCACCTTCACGGGAAAGTTTTATGTGCAAGAAAGGTAACTGCTGCTTTCGATGGTTCTGAAGTCTACACACTCCCTCCTGCAAAGAGCATCACCAAGTATGGACTCAGTCTCTGCACTGACGTTTGAACGTCCCTGTTCTTTAAGCATCTAAAAACTGGATTAATTACACTTGTACTTCAGGAAAAAAAAAAAATTCCTGTGCGGCAAGAACTGTGAGAACAAAATGCGCCGATGATCTTTCCATGACCCAGAAACCAAGGTAATTATAGTTGTAATTAATTACATAACAGTATGTCCCATGGTAGTCAGCTAGAGGTCTAACCCAGAAAATTCTGAGGTTGGAAAATTTGAATTTAGGGACTTATCGCGGACACAGTGTGGTTGGAAACACTTACCAGTTCTTAATCTTTTCTTGGGGCATGTTTGACCTCAGGCAAAAATTATTTAACCTGTTCTTATCTCTCATGCTCATCTGTAAAATGGGGGGGTGGAAGTCCTGGATCACCTCAAAGGCAGTGCTGTGTGGAGCCATCTATTAATGATTTGAAATAAAATGATTTTGCATACAACACATTTGAGGAATTTTAATAAAGCTGAGCCGCTAATACCACACAAGAACATTAAGAGGTGGTAAGGGCCAACATATCTGGTTTTATCTAAAACAGCTGTCATTTTACCACCTTATCTGGGTGCATTTCTTGGCAACTTAAACTGTAAGATTTTGTATATGCTATTTGTAAAAAACTCCAAAATTTTATATATTTTCTAAACTTTGGAATTTATATATATAATATTATATATATGTATATATAGATAAATGCCATATAAATAATTCCAAAAACAGAATGACTGCTTGCTTACTGCATATATGCCTGATTACATATTGTTTTAGAAAAGTGCCTGAGGAACGTGTGCCCCATTTTTTGCAATGCACATTTTTATAATAATGAAAGATAAAACCAAAGTGCACATCAGAGTCTAGGGCACAGGACGCCTGGCTTGTGGGATGGGCAGACTGCCTGCTAATGGCAACAGGAGAGGCTAGTTCTTGGCCCCACCTATTCCGTGCTTATCCTTCAGTTTGTTTTTAAGTGAGGACGCATGCATGAGGTCTTCTCTTTACAAACTAACCTGCATCAGAGACTGTTTGTCCAAAGTGTTCCTAGATATAATAAAAATGTTGCTAAGTGTCCTAATTAAAAAGCAGATAAAAAATTACTCAGAAGGCACGGGAAGGCAGAGTGAAGGAGTAAAAGTGAAAGGGAGAGAGGAACCATTCTATCTGTCACTCGATGCACTTGTAGGTCACAATGCTCTCAGGACAAGCTACTAGAGCAACTAGGGATACAGACTTTTACCCCAGAATGATTTTAAGTTCCTGTTCCTGTTAGGCACCTTTCCACATTGGGAAGGAACCAGGGGATCAAGAAGAGTCCCCACACCTTGGTGGAATACATGCAAGCACGGATGACCACCCTCAGAACGTCTGAGCCTAAAGATAATGATGGGAAGCTACGCAAGCCCCGCTTTTGTGATGTAGGAGCTCAATGGCCTCTGAAGTCGTCTTTTGCAGTTCTTACCAGCAAAATGGGGTCTCTGGATATTCCATTTTCATTTACCCTCAGCAGGCATTGCTTTAATTATCAGAACTGAAACTCTATTAGACTCTTCATATCTTGAGACAGATATGATAGGATAGTAAGTAGAAAGACTTCAAGCTTCGGAAGGAGGCTGTGCCTGGCTCTCAATACTGATGCGGTGATTCAGTAATTGGCAGTTTGGCCAGAGAAGGAGTTTTATCTCTCTGAGCTTCAGTGTCTTTATCTTTGGGTCTGGATTATGATATTAATCTCCCAAGATTATTGAAAAGATTAAATAGGATAATATATGCAAAATGTCTGGCATGATGCCTGAAACATAGTAAGAACCATAGTGCCTTCTCCCTGAACACACACATATGCATATCTAATAAAATGACACGGGTGATAACTTGAGTCCATCTGTACATCTCCTTCCACTAGTGCATATGTTGCACATGTTAATTCAATTATCCCACCTTGCACAGACATGTGTGGATGCCAAGACCTTTAAATACAAGTGCTGACAGGTTATGGTGGAGATGCATTTTGGACGGAATGAAAACAATGTAACCATTCCACTATTGCAAAATACCCAGTCGTCTGAGATTAGCAGGGCAAAAAACTTCATGGCAACAGCTGTACAGACGGCCAGGATCGTCGATGTTGTGCAAACAAAGCTATTCAAGAATTGCTGGGAGGAAAAGAGCATGACTGGGTACGTTTTGGAGACAAAAGAGGGAAGCTTCAGGTATTTCTAGGAGATGCCCACTGCTTTTTGCTATTCTTTTTTACTTTAGTTTGGACATAACAATTTCCCCTTCATACCATGCAAACCAATCTTCCTGTCAGGTTAACATTATAGCGATCATGGGGAGGTGGGATTAGGGTCGGTAAGAGGGGAGGTATGTTCCTTGAGTAAAATGCATTAATATACATGTGGGCTTAAGGCTGGAGACTGCTGGATACAGTTGCGCTGTATCTCGGAATCCAAGCCCTCGTGAATTATTCAACTTGGCAGAATAATCCAGCAAAACGAGGAACAGGCAACATATCCACTTGAAGGGAGTGTCGTATGGAAGACATGCAAGGATATTTGGTAGTACCTCTATTGTGCCAAACGCTGTACCTAATTAACTCCCAGAAGCACCTAAGGACATGCCACCGATCCCCTTGTACAGGGAAAAAAACCGAGGTTCCAAAATGCTAAGAAAGAGGCTTCCATAGGATGGTAAATGTCTAAGCCCATATTGACACCCAGCCCTCTCTGTCCCCCCAGGTTCCACGCTCCACGCTATTTCCACTGCTCAGTATCACCAGCAAACCCCAATGCTCCAGCCTAGTGCCCAGCAGAGAGCCCTCTCCCCACTCCATCAGAGCTGCAGAAAAGCTCATGGTGTGTCTGGGTCTGTGTCTGCCTCTCCATGTGTATCTCAGAAAGATACTTTATCTTTCAAGTTTTATGGCTCATATCTGTGACTAAAATATCATTTATGGCAATTCCCATCTGCTAAGCTTCAAAAGTGATATAGTCTCACTGCAAAGGGCTGCTACTGGGGGCCTAAGTTACAAGCCAAGAGTTGCATGGAATCAGAATGTACCTGAACTCCATCTCACAGGAAGCCAGTCTCTTCAAAATATGTCCATTTCCTTGATACAAGGGCTCGGGGAGTGTGTCAAGGCCCAACGTGTGGGGGCTCCTGGCTTCCTGTAGATCAGAGCAAAAAGCTGGACTCCTGCAGCCCACACAGGTCGGACCCTGTTTCTTATTCCAAGCAGGAAAGCAGAAGGCCTGCTTCCTCCGTCATCCTCTGACAGTTATAGACTAGCTGTGCACCTTATTAAAGAGTAAGGTTTGCCCGGGCACTTTCTTTTGGCCATTTCCTGTTCACAGTGTGGCATTTATTACAAAGGGACTGGAGATTAATGCCATCCATTCTGCCAGGAGAGAAGGCACACGACTTAGTGGTCCCTTAGAACCAAGAAAATGGAGAACATGCAGAGCCGCCTCCCATCTCCCCTCATTCCAGGGCCTTTGTACTTCTTGATCCTTTGCTTTAGGACCATCAATATTTTATTTTACCATAATATTTCTTGTGGTCTATTTTTAATTCCCTAATTTCAAATGTAACACATGTTCCACATAGTAAATTTTGAAAATATAGAAAAGCTAAAATAAACATCAACCTAGAAGCATGACACTCCATTTTTTTAATATATTTCTGTTCTCTCTCTCTTTCTATATTTCTTTCCCCTTTCCCTCTTCCTTTTTCTCCCTCCCCTCTCTTCTTCTTTACCCAAAAATTTGCTTTCATGTGTTGATATGTAAGTTTTCCATAAACCCCCGAGAACCATAATAAATAAGCCTAATTTCTTATGGACAGATGGAGAAAGAACACTTAGCCGGCAGGTTGCCCTTCTGATAGTCGGCACCCACAGCAGACATCACCAATCGCTTGCGAACGACCTCCTTCCTGAGTCAGATATGATCCTGCTCCACGTTCTAAGCAGCCACTACTAATCAATCAGGGTTGGGGCAAGATGTGAATTCTCTTTCTGCATATGGTCCCTGCTCTCAAGGATCTTACATTCTAGCTTGGGCAGCAAAACAAAGGCAGAGGCGAATTTCAAGGCAGACAGACACCAAAGGCATATATTAGATGCCAGACACAGACTCAGTAGCTGTCGGATTCTCCTGAGACCAGACACTGATCCAATTGAGTCCTAGCGCCCAGACGATCCCTCTATCACGGGGCTGGAGTGCTCAGTGGTTACTCTTCTCATGGGAACTCCGGTGTCCGGGCCGTGTTTTCAACACCCTGCCGTGGACCTCGCACACAGCCACGGGGCAGTCTAGGACCAATAAATCTCTGAAGAGCAGATACTCAATAAATGCATTTTTCTTCCTCTTTGTCTACATTAAAATAGGATGTCTGTATCAACGGTCAGAACATGATGTGAAGTGGGCAGCATTATAGAGAGACGGAGGCATGTTTTGAATCACATCTTTAAAAAGTAAGTTACCCAGCAATCACACTGCTAAGAGGATGGCATGCCTGTAGAAATTAATCGAGGTCCACATATCTATGTTTGATTTAAACATCTCTATCCACACAGATAACTCAGCATGCCTCTCCATGTTATTAATGTTTGGAATAGAAAGAAACAATTGAAGAGCCCACAAAGGGAACCTGATTAAATAAGGCATGTCACAAGCATGCAAGCATGCAATAAAGGACAATTGAAGAGACAATAGAACTAATGGGTGCTAATACAAAAAAACATCTCCATTATTAAGTAAATTAAAGTAAAAAAAAGGAGAACAGGCCATATTAGTTGATATTTTCTGTGAAAACCATCCATCTGTATACACACGTGGATCTATCATATATGTGTGTCTTTTCCCCACCCCCACTGGGCAGATGCAAGATGCCACCAATACTGATTAGCTGAGGTAGAGCTAAGTTTCGGAAATGGGTTTTGTTTTACTTTCTTCTTGGCTAATGCTGCTGACATTTGAGTTATCAATTGTGGGGATGTTTCTCTTTAACTTAAACAAGCAAAAAAAAACGTTTATTAGTTGGTCTGGATGGTGGGACTGTGGTTCATGTGCTTGCTTCTGGATTCTTCAAGGAAAACATGGGACACATAAATGTTACGCTAAAGAAGCAAATTACGAGCTTCCAGAGGTGGAGTGTGATCTGGGGGGAAGAGGGCAGAGGGAGAGGAATAAGCAGGCTGCAGCATTTATTAAAACATCAGAGAGCCTTCCGAAAGCCTGCATGAAACTACAGGTTTTGGGGAGAACAGAGTTCAAAATACAGGCAAGTCAAAATACAGAGACATCTGTCTGAATAAAATACGTATGCTGCTGATGCAGAAATTCCCCTCTTGGAGGTCTGCTTCTGGGGTCAGCAGGCATTAGTATTCCACTAGCCATTGCTACAGTCACCATTTCTCTCCATTTCTTTTTGACCTCAAGCATTTTATGCATAAATGTCGGTGTTCTTTGCAATTAATCATGCCTACCATAGACTAATTGTGGACAACAGTCATGCAATTAGCCAAAATGTGTTTCAAATAGGCATGAATGTTAGAAAGCACTCACATTCCAAAACCTCAGGTACCTAAGCAGGAAAATTGGCCACTTTTTCAAAGGTTCCTTTCAGATTCAGTGTGAACTATCAGGATAATCAGATCATAGCTGATGACACCCAGGTCTTGGGCCTGCTAATGAGCAAATGGTATCCTGAAATGTGTGCTATGAGCTCAGCAAAGTGACATGTCTGAAAATATCATGCATGCCCTTTAGAGAAGGTAGAGAAAGAGAATTTAGAGTTGATAAAAAATAAAGGTGCCTTAATACAATTGGAAGACTAAGCATCAGGGACACGGGTCACGCATAGCACAACCTACCTCCAAACAGCCAGATATGGTTGCAGTGCCATTACAGTAGTTAGACCCAGCTAGGGACTCATCCCAGTAGACCATCCTAGACAACACATTTGTTCATTAGCATTTACCATAAAGTCTAGAAAGAAGTTAAGCCTAGAACAGTAGTTCTCAACCAAAGGCAATTTCCCCCCTCCAACTTCCCAGAGTACATTTGGCAATGCCTAGAGATATTCTGGTGGTCACAAATGGGGGAGGAGTTTCTGCTGGCATCTGATGGGGAGAGGCCAGGGATGCTGCAAAAAGTCCTATAATGCACAGGACAACACCCCACTCACCCCAACTGCCACACACCCCCGCACACATACAAAAGAACTAATTTGTTTGCCAAAATGTCAATAGTGTCTGTCTGTCAAGGATGAGAAACTTCGACTTAGGGTAATTAAAAAGTATGGCTTCTGGCATGAAGAAGGTGTATGGTTCTTGTGGCTGAGGAAGCCCCTCACCTTCTGGGAGTCTTAGGTTCCGCCTCTGTAAAGTGGAGATGATACTTTCTACTTTCCAAGGGTGGCTGCGATAATTTGAAATAATGGACGCGAGAGCATCTGGCACAGAATAAATAGGAGCTATCATGATCGCCGCAATCATTATTATTATTTATGTATTTTTCAATCACATTACCCACCAGAAACAAAACAAACTTCTTGGAGTTGTGCTGTGGCGAATCGGGCTCGATGGCAAACATCCCCCCCATCCTCCCAGGAATAAACTAGTCTCACTTCAAACAATTGTTGCAGTTTGAATCCAATTGACTCCAGACAAAAGTATTGAGATAATCAGCATATTAAAGCCAACACTATAACCATATGTTAATTATGTAAATGATTCATTTTAATCAGCTAGAACCATGTAAAGAGTAACTAGGAATGCAAATGCAGGGAGTTATTAAAAACCTCATTATTATTCATCTTGGTTCCATGCGTGAACATATCCATCCAAACAGATGAATTAATAGTGAGCGGGGAGCTGAAAGCGCTGGAGGGGGCCAGTCTGCAGGACACCATCTGTCCGCCTTTGCTGATTGCTCAGGCCTCTACTGCAGAAAAGCTGCAAGACCCAGGCAGGAATGGCACTCACTGGCTGTGGGGCTTCCTCCCAGTGGCCTGGTGAGCCTTTCAGAGCTGAGGGAACAGCATGCTTTCTGTTTATTTGGGTGCATTTGCTCTTTAAGGTCAGGGCTAGGAGTGGGCGCGCAGCATGGCTGCAACCTCGCTATATGAAGCTGACTGTGCGTCTGGGCACCCCCCAGTTCATTCTTGAGTTGTGCAAACCTCCATTTTCCTTCCTATTTTCCATTCTCTTCCACCTCATTGTAACTTCTACTACCATCGTACTATGTCCTTCATCATCAAGGGAGCTTATTAGAATGCTTACATTACCATTAGCAAAGCTGATAGTTATTGTTATATTGTTATTATTATCCAGAGCTCTCTCTAAGTGCAGCTCCATGTGGTGCTCGTCTCTCCTTTGAGCTTCACCATTACCAAGTCTTCGGTAAATACTCTGCATAAAACAGCACAGCTAATAATTGGTGGAGGAAGGCTGCCAATCAAGGACTCAAGAGGATTAAGTGGTATATGCCCTGCATAACCCGTTGGGTAACTAGATGTTCTCAGTAGAAATTTATCTTTGAAACCTTGAGAAGGAGCAGGTATAGCATTACTAGAAGGTCTTTAATTTGCATACTGGGCGGGCATTAAGGACATGGCCTTCGCATGACTTATACACTGACTCATTTTATTTTCCCTCAAATTTTCACAATCAGACAGATTATCCCCATTTTGTAAGGAAGACAAAACTCAGCTTGGAGCAATCTGACACAGCCACAAGGCAACTTAGAGGCAAAACTGGGATTTGAACCCAGATCTTTCTCCAAAGCTCACAACTTCCCTGTTTTAATTCTGACGAAGAAGGTGTTAAAATTTCTCTGTGTGTTGGTGAGGGAACCACGACTGAGAGGTTTAACCTGATGTCCAACTGGTGTTCTCGATTTGAACCCAGGTCTGCCTGGCCCTCACTGTTCTGCTTATTGCTCTGAGGGCAAGACCTTATCTGATCCCTTAAAGTCATCACTGCGCTCTACCTACAATTGGTGCTCTAGCAGAACTTCTGGAAAGATGGAAACATTCTCTAATCTGCCCTATGCCGCATGGTTGCCACAGGCCACGTGCAGCTAGGACCACCTGAAATGTGAATATGACTAAGGAACTGGATTTTAAATTAAATTTCGACTGATTGAAATGTAATCACCTACACATGGCTAGGGGCCGCCCAACTGGACAGCACACCTGTAGATCTTCACAAATACCATCATGTCATTTAATGTCATAAGTTGTCATACAGGTCTCAAAGAGCCTTTCAAAGATGAGGACTAGGTTGGTTCTATTAAAAGGGCAGATGGAAGGCTGACTGGGGCGTAACACCTGAGCCAACGGCATCACCTGGTTCCTCCTACTCAGCTCCCATCTCTGTGTTGGAAAGAAGATTTAGGGCCCCTCTCATTCCGTAATGGAGGGGAAATCTTCTGGCTTATAGGATGTCCTCTCCTCGTTGGCTTAATCTGAGAGTAACGGTCCACGAGATAACTTCTGCATAACTATCAATCCCTTAAACTATACTAGGACGTCTGTTCCATCTTAACATAAAGGGAATTAAAGCTAATGGTGTTTTGACACCTTTATGAAACCCTTTTAAGTATATAAAGATTCTTGCTGATCAATGATGCTGGTCTCCAGGAAAGGCTTAAAAGCTGCCCAAAATAGATCTTCCCGAGATAACTGGAAAAAGAAAGCGGATGGCATGTGAAACTCTAGTTTGGGAAATGCAGCTTTTCTTTTTTCTTTCGAGATTACAAATGGGTGACCTTGGGGTTAATGATGTACTTAGTTATATGTTATGTGTAGATATATAAAATATATATTTATATACACAAAATTACATGTAATATGTATATGTGGCGTATGCACATATATGTAAATATATGTATAAATTCGTTGCTATCATTTACAAATCAGATGACTAGTACCATGAAAATCTGGATGTGTTTTCTGTTTCCTTTGAAATACATCAGAAAATCTGCTAACGCAGAGCCTATACTTCCTACATGGGGCAATAATGATTATAGTTAATAGAAGCTGCTCCTTTAGATGGAGCTTATGTGATGGGACATGTCTTCTCTGCTGCCCACCATTCCCACAGTTCTGATGGCTGTACTCGTGCAGAATTCTGTGGGGACTGAGTCCAGGGTTGGAGATTCTCACAAGCTGTGTACATTTCCACCTCTCTCATTACCTCTACTCCACAAACCTGGAGAAGGTTGGATTTAGACAGAGGAATCCCCCCTCTTCTTGTTTTATGAGGTTACATACATATATTGTTTTTTGCAAGCAAATATGCAAATGCTTATTTGGATAAGCATTTGTCAGAGAATCCAGCGAAAGGAGAGAGACAGAAGAAAAACTTGCCACAGTGACTGATCTCTACCTGGGGTGCACAGCTCTGCTGTGACAAGACTTCATCAGGGCCCATGAGGTGATGGCTCCAAACAGAGTGACAACTCCATGTCTCGAAGCAGAAAAACCCAAATGCCCCACAACCCTGTCTCATCTCTGCAAACAGGGGGTAGCTCTCAACCCCACGGGGCCCAGGAGCATCTCCATAAACTCAGTAAATGTGCTCACCAGCAGCGATTTCATGATTCACCAACACCAGATTGTCTAAGACCAGGAGGAGAGAAAAAGGACCAAGCCAGAAAATCCATCTGCAATTCATTTCACACCAGACTTTAAAAACACGTCCACCTGACAAAAGTACAATCGATCGTTTCATTTCATTTTTAAGAGTAAACATGCTCAAAATTAAATGACTGTGGGGAGGGAGGTGAGAAGTAAGGAAGCTAGAAAGCTGCATGAGCCTTTGTTCTTTATATTCTAATTCTTTTATGTCTCTCTGCCTGATGTCTCCTAATGTACTTTCACTAGAATCCGAGTTTTGATCTTTAATCCCTTTATGTGTTTCTCTGTGCTTACTCTTGAATGCCTTTTCTAGCTGCCATAATTGGGTCTCTGGCACCATTTTAATAGGGCTTAGCACAATGCAGGCTTGACAAATTTCATCTAAGTGGAAAATAAAAACAAAAACAACTATCATCAATATATCAGAGAAACCAAACCAGAGTTTCAGATACACTGCAAGGAATCTATCAAATAGGACCCAGGCTAAGGAAGACAGCCTCTGTGGTCAAAACGGTAAGAGATGACAGAAACCATCTATGACTGTGCTACGACAACCTGTCTGTCCTGGTGGTTAACAGTCTCACAAGTCTAGAGGCCTGGGCCGGATGATATTTCAAGGCCCCGATTGGTGCAGCAATTTCACAATAAATGTCAGGGCCTGGCTTCCCTGGAAACATGGACAGACGTCTTTTCCTCTGCAGGTGCCCATGCCTTTGTGATTTTGGGCCAAGGTGCTCAACAATCTGGCCAGGCCTAATTGACATTCTGTGACACAGCTCTGCTGCAAACAACATTGGATTTACAAATGTCCTGGCAACAAGGGAACAGGCAGCTGAAGCAGATATCAGTGGGAAGGACAGCCTGACTCAAAATAATTCCGTTTTCTCTGGGAAAAGACTCAATATACCTGAGCGGAGTGGACAGTTGGCAGCCATGTTTGTGCCGCAGGACCCAGCCCTGCACAGAAGCCATAGGTGAGCTCCTGACCTATGTCGGGCCAGTCAAAATCTTCCCTGTGAGTTTCCCAGGAAAAAGACTCAACCCTCCTCTGATATCAAATTCGAGAGGCTCAATAGCTATTAGCAGCCATATTTCCCACCACGGTCAGGAGCGGGTTTGTGGAAATGATGCAAAGGAAGGAGGGGTCAAAAGAATGTTTTAGCGGGTCTACTATTTTCTCTGGGTCCCAGCTGCCCTGGCTAATAATCATAGGAGATACACCTGTGTTCTCCTAACAGTGTCATCACTTTGCAGAAGCCGATTTGAGTGACATTTCTCTCTTTTCTACTAAACAGGGTTTCTCCCATTTCTGCTCTCTTGATATTTCAGATGCTCTCATTCTTTGTTGTAGGGAGGCCCTCCTGCACCACGGGATGCTTGCCGTGATCCCTGGCTTCCAACCACTAAATGCCAGAACCCTTCCCTCACAAGGTCGTGACAACCCAAAATGTCTCCAGACATACTGCCAAATATCTCCTGTGGGAAAAAATTGCTCCCAGTTGAGAATCGCTATGCTGGAAGAATTTGAATGCAGCAATTCAGCATTAATAACCAACAACAAGGTTCTCTACGCCTGCTTATCCACGGCAATTGGTGCATGAATTGAGACTCTACAAAGGTAAGTCACAATTCAGGCTCTCAGTCTAGATATTGTTTAAATTCTTCCTTGCCACAAGATATCTAGCAAGGTCCTTCACATATTTATTGCCCTGTGGAGTGTTCCTGCTTCTCTGGTTTGGTGACAGTTATATTTCACAAAGATGCTTGTGGTCCCCAAGAGGAACAAAATGAGGTGACTTGTACTCATGACACCAGTCTTGAAACATAGCCCATCATGAGACCAGATATGGATCACATTGGGATGGATCAATAGGTTCACTGATAGATATGCTATAGTATTAACTGGAGTCTTTCTGATTATTGCTGGTCTGTTCTCACACATAAACAATCAGAAAACTCGGTCTCTAATGGCCATTCAGTCACATCCATTGCATGTTCATAACAGTACCTTGATGGCCTTTTATGTAAGTTACCTTTTCCTTATTTATATGCAGAAAAACAAGTGGGTGTCCTTGCTATGGAAGCCCAAAAGGTTTCTTCAGACTTCTTCCAAGAGATTATCTTGGGATAAGAATGCAGCCAGCAGGTATTCCCTCTCCTAAAACTCGGGATCTTAACTAGAGAGATGCAGTGATGGAAGAGATGGCTGGAGGGTCATTTAGACAGAAGGAAGGACACGCATCCCAGAGTGAATGTCTCCTGCTTTCTGCTTAGGTCCAAGGCCCTGTCTCAGGCCTTCCTGTCAACTCTGTGAGCTACTCACCACCCACCCAATAAGTGTTCTCTCTTGCCTAAGGTAGTCAAAGAAAGTTTCTAATCCTGGAAACCAAGAAACTTTTCAAGAGAGGACAAAAGGCACATGCAAAAAACATAGGTATCTCAGGATCTATGTTAGCACCAGAATGTCATCAATCTCTCTTCTATAAAAAATGTCAAACTCAGTAATTCACATTTAATTCCATTGCCCCTTCTCCACAGTAATTACAAGATAAACAGATCTCACACTTAGAAGAGCCCATTCTTTCTTGTGGGCCAAGACTCAGAAAGCAGGGAAGCTGTGAGCCTCGCTCATCCCTCATGGCTGAAATAATAGACAACAGACGGTCAGACGTGAGCTGTTGTAGACTCCTGGACCCCACGAGGACTGACAGACACTGAAAGATGATTCCTAATTTTTAAAGGACTCTAAAAAGATACGGGCTCTGCACAGGACGTAGGAGCTCCCCAGCTGGCTGGCTGTTCTACTTTTCCATCACACCTACCAATAGGATCTTACTGTCCTCCTGTTCCAAAATCTTACCCCTCAAATGTCCTTTTTCCTCTCTAGAAGATACCAGGAAGTCCATGTGCCTCCTCCCACTTCTGCTGAAGTGTCAACAATGAAATGCAGAAGCCGACCTGTGCTAACTGGCCCTGTCCCTGCCCCTCCACTCAGATGACAAATAGCAAGAAGGACAGGTGAGCTTCTGGAAGCTTATTTGGGCCCCTGAAACCGAAACAGAGATTCTCCAACTTCTACAGAAAAGTCATTAAATGCTCCTTGAAATGTGCTTAGCCCTTAAGCAAAAAGATTCTGTCCTTCAACAAAACAACTTAAACGGTGCCAGCCGAAAGGTGCCAACAGGAAGTCCCTGTGTGTTTGAAGACCCTACGAACTCACGGTGACCTTTTTCCAGCTGCTCAGCATATTGCCTTCAAAGACATGCAACCCATTTTATACCAGGCACTTTGCCCAGATAAGAGGCCTATGGGAGCCCAGTCTTTATTTCATTTCATTTCATTTCATTTCACTCTTTTATTTTTATGAGCTCCAGGCATGACCCCTTATTAAGAATTTAGTCTGGACCAGACACTGTTGCAGGTGCACAGGGCAGGGGTAGAGAATTGGATTCGTTTTACCCTTTTTCCTGAGGAAGTCAAGAGTCTCACAATTACAAGCAACACACACTACACAGGTAGTTAGACTGGAGGCACGATGGCTCAGCTGCTCAATGTACACATTTGGAGGCTCCCCTCCAGTGGCACAGCAGACAGGGAGTTGAGACCACAGAAATCAGAATCCAGGCTTGCTGCAAACTTCTCTGGGGGCCTCTCTCTGCCCAAGCCTCTAAGAATAGTAATAATAACATCAGCAACAGCAGTAACAGGGTTAACCACTAGTCCATCTCCCCTCCTGCCGTAGCTCCTTCCCTGTGATGGGGGCAGCGGAGGGGAAGCAGGGGTGAGGGGTAGCAGGGCACAGGCCCCCTCCACGAGCCCCTGGGCCTAACCTGGAGAGTAACTTTCTTCGGAGAAGAGTGTTATCTTCGGACCTTTCCATTTGTACGTTATGCAAAACGGCTCCTGTGAGGGCTGCAAGCTGCAGGGTGGTGTGGGCTTTGGGCCACAGGAAGACGCCTGTGGAGTAGGGGAGTTCACATACTCCTTTCTCCCTGGGGGGCTGGACTCAGGTTAGTTTGTCGGGGGGTCCAGCACTTTGCCCACCCCCCTGTCCTCCAACTAGGGTTGTACTTTCTAAGAAGGTGCTTCCACCTTTCCCATCCCCACCTCCAGAACAAAGCATGTTGATCATGTGCAATATTCTTACTGTGCCAAGAAGCTGTGGTGACTGAGATTAAAGCTGTTTCTCACACACACACACACACACACACACACACACACACACACACACACACACACAACTAGGATCAACAAATCTAATTATTTCAACTATCTGTTAGGCTAGGTGATTTATAAGGCGACTTGTTTAAGCCTCAAGAAACATTCCCTGTGGGTCTTATCTTTTTTGCGGCTGTTTTTTTTTTTACAGATTAGAAAACTAAGGTTCAGAGATGCTGAGTGAGTTGCCTGAAGTCACACAGCAAGTATTTAGTAGAGTTAGAAATTAACTCCAATCCCATCTGATTCGTACATCGGGGCTCTTAATGCACACATTATAAAACCGACATGTTCTCACACACAATTTTCTGCTCAGGGTTGCTGAGCTATTTCACAGGGCAGGGATGTAAGCGCTCAAAATGCACACACACAAAACTGTGCACAGACACGCAATTTTGCCTTCCATTTCAGCTTCCAGAATCTGCACAGAACTTCCTACTTTCACAAGCAAGTCTCAAGCGTCTTTGCATTCTCACAGTTTGCCAGGCAGAACACGGGCATGATAACGTCCAGGTATCCTTCCCTTCTGTCCCCCACTCCCCTGGGTGTGTGATGGTGATTCCCACGTGTTTTGGTTGCTTAGCTTTCCTATGAGTACAAAGAAGGCCGGAGCAGCTGCAGAGGAAACACCCTCCTTGGTCACCTGCTTCCCTGGCACTCACCTGGTCTAACCTGGACATACTCCATTTCAAGGACCCTGAGGGTGTCAGACCAAGGATGGACTGAGTCTCAGTCCAGAAAAATAAATAATTCTCTCAGGCTTTGGGGAAGAGCCACGGTCTTATTCTTTGATGCAAAATGGTTTTAATCTTCCCCAAGAGTAAACATCTGTTTAATTCAAAGCTTTCTAAGTCAATTGAGGCCTCCTGTAAGTGCTGCCTAGAAGCTCCGTGATGATTGCAGGCAGGCCTGGTGAGATGGAACTGCAATAAAATGTGCGCTGACATAAATGGGTCTTTGGATCCCAGAAGCCGCACAAAACGGAAGGGGCCTCACTGCGCATGCTCGCATGCGGGTAGGAGCTGAGGCCTGGGGAGAAGGCCTCCAGGGGGCAGGAGGTGGGCTCTTCCCATCCCTGGGCGCGTGGCCTTCTTCACGAGCTCTAGAGCCCCCCCCTGCAGGTGGAAAGTTTGACCGTGTCCAAGCCAGGCTCTTGGCTTGGGTTCCTTCCTGCCACTCATGGCTCAGAGGGGGCTGGGGACTGAGGTCACCCTGGGAATGAAAGAAGACAAATTCACACCCAGCAGATGTGACTCTCCACAGACGAAGATAAATTAGGGACTGTAAATATAGACCCGGAGACTTCAAGGTAACCGGGCTGAAATCTCTGGGAGGCCATGGTAGGACGCGGCAGCCTAATGAATGGCACCGTCGGAGGAAAGGGAACAGGACACGGAGGGACTTAGCCAACGTGGGTAGAAGAAAACAAGTCTGGGGTGTCGATATTGGCAGTGTATCCACCGCATCGTCCAAAAAAAGATTTACAATGAATCCTGGGGACCAGAGCATCCCGAATAACAGAGAGGCGGGCTGCCGGGAGGGGAGGCGGACTGCTCTGGCCTCCCTGCGGCCCACGCGGAGGGCCCCTCAGACCCCACGGCCCCATGCACAGGGGTGCCGGCTCCTCTCCCGGTTTTCTGACCCCCAGGAGGGGTGATGTGAGTGCTCACACGCACTGTGGACCTCTTTGCTCTTTCTGCCACGTGAGACGCAGCACAGCTTTGTTTGGCGTCTCCAGAGGCATTGGTAAGGGACCACAGCTTTACTACTATCTGACACATTTCCACTCTCTTCTAATATTTTTCTGACTTTTAATTTATCCCCATCAACCTCAGAAATTTTTACCCTTATATAAACCAGGCTAATATTCCTAAGCTCATTACAAGTAGTGTCCAACATGACACTCTGTAGTGTGTAGCATCTAATATGGAGAATATGTGTGTATAGTGTATTTGGCAGTATCTGAATTAGGGAAAGCTCCATCCGCCTGCTCGCCGGCTCACATTTTCATCCTGTTTAGAGACAGTATTTAAATGTGGCTCAGCCATAGAAAGACTAGGTGGCCCATATGAAATAGATTTTCAGAGTAGCTGTTTTTGGGGTCCAACACAAAGTTCTGGAGAACCTGATGGAGAGACATGCTACATACAGCCAGATGTTGTGGACACAGAAAGCAGGCAGTGGTGTCTGACCTGGACCCAGAGACCGATGCTCCCAAATGCAGGCAGCCATTTCCCAGTTCCGGCTCCTTCCGTGGGCAGCTCTAGGTATCATGTTCCGTGGGGAAATTGAGAGTGGCAGGAATTAATTCTCTAGCGGAGGCTTATTATTTTCCCTCATAATACATACACATACACAATTATGTAGCATCTCTCAGGTGCTTATGATGTGATAAGAAGCTTATGTATTTAATTCTCACCACAATTCCATTAGGTCAAGAGGAGGAACTGAGGCTCGGCAAGATTCCTAGATTCGCCAAAGGTCACACCTTCTGCACGTGGATGACGTGGGGTGAAGCCAAAGCCCGTGAATTTAACTAACACGCAGTTTTCTGTACTTCCTTGGATGGTTGGTGTTGTAGCTGGCGACGCCCATGTGAATCAGGGTTGAGGAAAAGTGTAGGTTAAGCAAAGAGCTTAACCAAAGTCACACTTCCTACCCGCAAAATATAACTGATCTGGTTTTATATATATTTTTTTAAGTTGTTTGCTTTGTGGATCTGAAGTTCTAATCATTAGGAAGGAAGAAATAGAAGCGTCAAAGGCAGAATTCTCCCAGGTGCTGTCCTTAGAAATCCAGGCCTCTGGCCATACGGATACCTGACTTATTCACGCAGGACCTTCTTTCTGCTGTTGTCTGTGTTTTGTCACGTCATTAGCCTCACTGAACTCCTGGCCGCCCTCGGCTACTCTCTCCATGCCCAAAAGTACAGAAGGGACATTTCCACTTTTCCCCGGAAAAATGCAGCTGCAAATTAGAGAATTATTTGTCATCCTGTATCAAATAATGTGCCAATTACTTGCTCGGACGCCCCTGCTACGTGCCTCCTCCAGTCGCACGGGCCACTTCCCTTCTCTCCCATGGTTTATTCGGAGAAGCAGCTGAGTTGGCTATGAATTCTTCCAAAAGTTCATCAACCCTCTCAGGGCAGTTTGTGCATAGCCAATGCGATGACAACAGATACATAATTTATTTTCTGGAGTGAGTTATGAAAGTTAATCAATAAGAAGTGGAAGTCTTGTAAATTATCTATCGAAGATCAGCCTATTAAAGGTTCTCCTTCTACAAGGCTGGTTTGAGTTGAGGTCTCAGACTGCACTATTTATTAGCCCGCATGCAAGATAATGCGATTCTCAAGCGGATGAAGGCAGACCTCGCTGTTAAGACAGAGACAGTAAAAATAAAAACGAAATGTGTTTCATCAGCAAATCCTGCTCCCCTGATTGCCAGGAAGATAAATAAATAAATGGGAATCAAAAGTAGGCTGAGAACGTCTCTCTCCATGAATAGAATGGTAGGCTTAGAAGAAACAGGGAAAGTTCCTAGGGGGAGAGGCTGCACCTGCAGGCTCCCTGGCTGGCCTCCCCAAAGTCACTTTGCCGTGGGAAACACCTCCATTGCCTGTTCTCCTCTAAGACAGTATAGCCAGTGCAAGAAGAGGGACTTTTATATCCCCAGAGCTGCATAAAAAACCTGAGCAAAGGGCAGAAAATAGCTCAGAAAGAGGGTGCTAGGCTTGGTCCAGAATCCAGGAACACAGATCAGAGGCAACAATGCACATTTAGGGGTCAGGCAAAGGTTGTGGGCAGAACAGGGCAGGTCAGGATGAAAGGATGGGTGTCATCCCTTCATCAGCGGGAAGCAGGGGGTGTGCAGGGAGAAAAGACACAGCCAGGAGGGGGAGAGAAGTCCAGACGCGTCCACCTGCAATTCCTCAGCCCCACCACTGTTCTGCCATCTCTCTGTTAGGCTCCATTGATGCTGCTGACTCACTGGAAAAATTCATCAGCAACTTCCCTACTTAAACTACTATTTGCAGTAAAATCTGGAAATATAATGGCAATAACCATGAGTGTTTTTACCTCCTGGGTTGCTCTCAGCCCACGGGAGGTCTTCATTCCTCTGGCCTACTCCACTCAGAGGGATTACATGTCTCGGTGCAACCCAAATGCTTGTGCTCCTAAATGCTGGTGCCAAGAGCCTGAGCTTGCTTCCCCATCTCTGGTCCTGGTTCTATTCGGAGCAATCTCATTCACTTGGATGCAGGACGCTCCGAGGCAGCTGCCTGGACTCCTGGTCCAGTGAAGCTTTCTGCTGGTATGAAATGGTCGCACACGGGTGCCTCAGCAATCATGTGAAGAAGGGAAACCAGAGGCCCCCAGACTGGTTCTTCTGCATCAGTCTTGCTGGAGGCTCTTGCCATGCTTTGCTTATGAGCTTTGCCCCAGGTACTGCAGACAGGAAACCAGGCATGATGATCCGCCCATGAGAGCTCGCTGCAAACCCGTTCCTCTGTCTTGCATTTTTGAGAACAGCCCTGTTATAAGGGAACCTTCAACTCTTCTTTAAGGTATTTGTAGTATTGGAAAGGCAGAGTGTTCATACACTTCAGGACTTCAAGGGCCAGTAACTTAAAGCGCTCAGAATAAACCAGACGGTGCTGTTGCCCTGCTCAAAAGCTTCCAGTGGCTTCTTCTTACCATACTTGATAAAAATGCAACTTCCCAGCATGCTGTGCGGGGCCTGGCCTCTCCTGGCCCTGCTTGCCTCTCCACCAGCACTTTGTCATCTTGCTCTGGCCTTTTAATACAAGACCCTAGCCATCCTGGCTTCCTTTGAATGCTCTGTAATCTCAGGTCCCCCCTCAGTGGGACACTCCTTCCTGAACCCAGTTCTCTTCTCAGTGTCGCTACTCGGAGAGCCTTACCTGACAATCACACCCAGGCCCTCAGTGTCATGGTGCGTTACTCTAATTTCAGCCCCTTATTTCTGATCTCCATAAGGAGCGCACATCTGTTTGTCTGTGTCCATCCCTGCTCATCAGAAACCAATCCCATAGGAACAAGAGCCTCGACTCTGTTCTGTGCTGCATCCTCAGTGCCTGCAACTATGCCTCCATTGAATCAAGGCCCAATCGCTCTTTGACAAATAAATGATTGAATGGACACATTCCATATGATAACCAATTATCACGCATCAACCAATGCACTGGAGTACCAGGATTGAGATGTGGGACCGTGGAGGGAGCCTCGTAGATCTTGCTTCTCCACGTCCCCAGCCAGCGAGGCAGTCTGCATGTACCATCTTTACCCTAGTAAACACCCCTCCCACTGAAAGGAAATACGCTTTTTGGCCTTGACCTCATTTCGCCCCCAGCCGAATGCCTGTGGCTGTCAGCAGCTAGGAGTCTGAGTAGAGCAGGCGGAGGGATGTGTAAATGACCCTGAAGGTTAAAAGGAAAAGAAATTATCACCCAACAGATTGGCAAATATTTAAAAGATTGATGATGTCTAGTTCTGGCATGGATGCAAGGAAACTGATCTATCATACTGTCTTTGAGGGAGTAACAATTGGCAAAGCTACTTTGTAGAGGGCATTTGGCAGAAAGTGTGCATGCCCCAGGAACCAGCAACCAGGCGTCTGCCCTAGACATAGTTCCACGTATTTGCAGAGACCCATGTATGCAAGGCATTCCTGGGCAGCCTTACTGTAGCAGGAAAAGACAAACCCAAGAAACGCATAGACAGAAGAGGGATAATCGCAAAACAAACTGTGGTACAACTATTTTGGGGAAGATGGCCAAAATATGTCGTCATATAAATAAAAGCAAGCTGCGGAACCAACGGGGGTGATGAGATGCCATTTCCCCGACACACGTGCCTGGTGTCCACGTACCCAGGCCTGGGCATGGAGTTCCATAGAAAAGGTAGGGGAGGATTTGACTAACACTCCAAATTGTCAGCATGTGTTACCTCTGGGGGTGGGGGAGGTGGGAGTGGGGGATGGACGTGGTAGTTAGACTCACAGGCTTTACTCTGCTTTTGTATCTATTTCCTGAAACTGTTTGAGGGAAAATACAGCCACTACCTTACAATTTTAAAAGTAAAAGGCAGAGGGCTGAAAGATCGTGAAAGAATCCTAGCTGGGGCCCGGAACGGGATCTGCCCTTCAGTCAGAGGCTCCACGCTCTACAAGAAGATTAAGAAGACGGAGCGCACCGAGTCCGCTGTCTTGGATTCAAATCCCAGGCTTCCCCATTCACCAGCTATGTGACCTTGAACAAGTGACTTAACCTCTCTGATGCTCAGTTTTCTCATCTAGAAATCTGGGGGTCATAAAGGATTAACTGACATAATGCATGTTAAATGCTCAGCACACCGCCTGGCACAGAGCAAGTGTAAATATTAATTATTAATTTCATTATCATTACATTATTCTTCATGTTTCAGCCTTCAAATCTCAAATGAGGGAAAAGCAAAGGAGAGGAAAGACACCATATCATAGCAATACAACTAGTTCACTCTTTCGGAGTAGTGCCGTCCCATGGAACTTTTAGCAATGAAAGAAACTTTCTGTATAATGCTGCCAATACAGCAAAGACAAGCTACCGTGTGGCTACTGGAGCACTGGAAATGTCGATGACATGACTTCAACTTCGAGGTAGCCGCCCATGCCTAGTGGCTCCCATACTACACAGCATGCTTCTGTAGAATTTTATTTTTCCCCAGCTCAGAGAACCGCCTCCTCTCCTGACAGTCACTGGTACCAATGATTGGCACAAGGAAGTCATCGTACTTAAAACACTATGAAATCCTAAGCATTTCGTCTCACTCATGGTAGAAGAGATGAGTTTCGAAGGTTCTAGAAGTAGCTCCCTTTCCCAGCCTCACTCAGTTTTTCTGACTGCTTGGAGGAGATTCAGTGGGTGCTCTCCTGCCTTGGACACCCTCTCCAGAACACGTCCTAAGCTCCTTTCTTGCCTGAGAGAGAACAGACCTCAGATGCAGCAAACGCCTTCGGCAAACACAAGTCATGGGGAATTGGATTTGCAGGGCACTTTTCTATTTTTCACTGAGATACAACATCTACCATAAAATTTACCCTGGAAAGTATACAACCCAGTGTTTTTAATGCAGTCACAAAGTGTTGCAACCATCACCACTACTTCAGGGACATTTTCATTATCCGCCAAAAGCCCTGCACCCATCAGCAGCCACTCCCTAAGCCACCTCCCCCAGCTCCGAGCCAACACTAATCTACTCTCTCTCTCTATGGAGTTGCTTATTCTGGACATCTCACATACATGGCATCGTACAATCTGTGGTGTTTTGCGTCTGACTCCTGTCACTTAGCATAATATTTTCAAAGTCCATCCATGTTCTGGCATGTATTCATGCTCTGTTTCATTTAATGGCTGAATAATGTCCCCGTGTACGACGTACCACTTTTTATTCATCCATTTATTAGTTGACAGACATTTAGGTTGTTTCTATCATATGGCTATTATGGATATTGCTGCTAGGAATATCTGTGGACAATTTTTTGTGTGTGGGAATATGTTACTTTCAGTTCTCTTGAATATACCTAAGAGTGTAAATGCACACACCACACACTGTTTTGTTGAGAAAGCTATTTTCCAAAGTAGATGCAAAATGTTACATCCCCATCAGCAAGGTGGGCAGGTTCCAATTTTCTCCACATCCTCACCAATATTTGTCATTGTCCACCTTGTTACCATCATGCTAGTTGGTATGATTGACATACCTTTAGTAAGTACTATTGATTCATGCCTAGTGATGGTGAATGTCTGATTACAGTAGAGGTGAAGAGTTTCCCTTTGTGCATCAACTTATGTTACTTACAAAAACCGAATCAATTTGAATAAAAGTGTTAAATATGGACTGGTACTGGTGCTACAAAGCATTTGAATGTCTGATGTTTAGGGACCTGTGGTGGAAGTCAATGCTTTGGGCTCCCCTTCTGTGGTCCATGCACAGATCTGAAGTCTGAAGTCAAACGCAAATGCAGTGTATGTGTGCGTGTGTGTGTGTGAGTGACTGTGTGTGTGTGTGTGTGTGTGTGTGTGTGACAACTTCTGCTTTGGTCTAGCTTTTCATTCTATGTGTATAAATAAGGAACAGAGAAGGCAGGAGACTTGCTCACTGATGCACAGACATCCATGTATGCTCTCCCACTGGGAGAGCAGTGCAGTCTTCAGAATTCTTGCACCAGGGCCTTGCCAGAACTGCGTGGACATTTAGAACTGTCACCCAACCAATGTGTGCAGGTGGGCACACGAGTATTCCCTCCCTGGAGAACGGCCACAACTTCTAGCTTCCTTTCCTATTCTGTTCCCACCTTCCTCCTCTTTGGGGTTTGGACACAAGGTCCTGGAAGAACAGGGCTGACCAAACAGCAGTGATGGAGCCAGAACTGGGTGGCAGATGGATGCCTATGAGTCCTACTATCTCCCAGCTGACATTCACTGTGAAAGGGAAGGACTGGAGAGCCCCAGGCTGGCATGCCACCACAGCCAGGCTGGAGCGATGCCATTCCTAAGAACAGGATTTACAACCTCCAGACTTCTCCTACTTGGTCAGCTGGCATGGAGTTGGGGATTGGACAGTCCTTCCTGCCCTGTGTGGGGACATGTGCAAAGATTTAGGTTACCTGCACTGTGGTGTCCAGTTGACCTCCATTGAAAGACTACAAGACTTTCTCTACCCAGGAACCCCAAAGCTGGGGCTGTTTCTGGAGCAGGGATGTAAGTATGTCTCTGCCACAGGGTGTTTTGACAATCCACTGGCAACTAAAAGCCCCTGTGTGGCAAGACCATATGCCCACAGTTTGACATATGCTTTGAGGGGAAAGTTCCAGCCACCCGGATTAAGAACCCACAGCCATGTGTCACTGCGGAATCCCTCTTTCTCAGCTCCAGAGAGTAGCCTCAGTGCCTCAGGGTCAGGATGGGATGGGCTTCTCGTGGCAGTGGAAATGTCTCAGTAGTGGATTGGAAAAGACAGCTGCCGACAGCTGAAAACCCCCTGCCTGGGCCTCAAGCCCGAGTGACGGATGTGCGTTTCCATGGCACTCCCTGAAACAGGTGCCTCTGAAACTCGGGAAGAGCACATTCCCCCCTCCACGGTAAATCAGCTGCTCTCTGTGGACATGTGTATTTCAGGCCTGGAAGTGTGTGGTGTCCGGTGTCTCCAAGACACACCCAGGAAGTTCAGAAAAGAGGAGCAGGTGGATGGAAGAAGGATCTCAAGACACTGAGGGTGTGAGTTCAAGGGCAGAGCATCAGGTGTCCCTCCACTGACTCTTCCTTCCTTCCTGCATTATTTTCTTCAGAGCACTTACTACAACTGTGATCAATCTGGTTGTGGATTGCTGTCGCTGTTGTATTCTTTGCTGTGTCTCTCTCCCCCATGTGATCATAAACTCCACGAAGGAAGGGATCATATCTGACTTCCTGAGCATCTTTCTGCTAATGTCTAGGATGGCGTCTGCTTGTAGCAGGTGCTCAATAAATGTCTGAAGAATTATCCAAGGAATGAATGAACCAATCACCCATAATGATATTTTCTGCTGCACTCTGGTAGGCAGATGCTTCCCTCTGTTGTACACATGAGTGAACTGAGGCTCAGAGAGGTGAAATCATCTATTCAAGACCAAATCTAAAAGGGAGGTAAGGCTGGCTCTGGTACCCAGGTCTGTATGAATCTGAATTACTCCCCCCCCCCCCCCGCCGGGGGCTCTCCGTTCTTCTGCTGAAATAAAATAAAAGGATAGTGAGCCCATCCTAAGACAGACTGTCCTGTGATGGAAAATCCAGTCCATGAGCACATGGCTCACCAGATGTTGCTCACAGCTTTGGTACAGCTAGACTTAATCAAGCACCCAAGACTGATCTCCCACGCTGGAGTGGGTCTGCTTATAAGCCTCAGATGCATTTGGGGGTCATTAATAATTAAACACATGTGCTGTACTCTCCTTGAAGCAACACAAGTTTCCAGACCCTCAGACTCAGACATCTACGATCCCAAATCCCCTTGACCCCTCTTTCCATAGGCTTGGTGATTTTTCTGCTCCACCCCAGCCCCCCGAAACTGTCCCTCCTTTCAGCACAGAATTCTCTAGTCAGTGAAAAGCAGAGAAATGCTGGTAGGAGAAATGGAAATTCATTAGCTCACCATGGGTGCCACGGTGTTGGAGGTCTTCACCTGAGTCTATACTCGCTGGTCAACATTTCCCAGCCTGTCCCACTAGAGACCATGTGTCCATCTTCCATCTACCCTTCCAGAGAATCTTTTTAAAATGTAAAATCAGATTATGGTGTCCCCCTACATGACACTCCAGTGCTTTTCCATCTCTCTGGGACTAAAATCTAAACGCCCGGCAATGCCACAGAAGATGACTGTGATCTGATGGCTGATGGCGCGTTGGACTTGATCTCCTACCCTTTCCCCCTTCATCCCGAGGCCCGGGCACAATGACCATCCTCGTTAATCCCCAAACGTGCCCATTCCCCCTCCACCATAGGGTTTCGGAGTGCCCCCTGGGACTGAGCTCTCTTCTCTCCACCAGGACATTACACAGCTGGTCCCTACTTGTCAATCAGATCTGAGCTCAAATTCCACGCCTTTCCTCCTTCAACGATCCAAATAACCCTCTCAGTCACTATCACGTAACCTACTTTATTTTCTTCGTAGCACTTAACGCTTCCTGACATACTCCTTTCCCTGTTTAATCTAAGGGGTCTTATTCACCTTGTAATCCTACTGTTTAGCACACACTGAACACCCAATAAATATTCACTCAGTTAAGGAATACATATGGCGACAATGCATTGTATACGTACAAGCTAGAGCCACTTGAATCTCCAGACCAGCCTCCACCCCCTCCACCTCTGAAATGCACATGACATGTCATCACCCTCATTTTGATTCTGAGCATCAGATAGAAAGATGGAAAGGGGAAAAACAGTAACTGGTGGGCTACAGGTGGAAGAGAAGATCCTTCAGGTTTTCTGCGCACATTCCAGTTAGGGCTGGTGGCTCACCTCAGCCTAATATACATTGGCAAGCCCACCCCATAACTTTCTTCTTTTATCTAAAAAGGAAAATGTATACTTTTAGGACTTGAGGGAATTAGGAGAAGGGCTTAGTTTTTAAGAGAGATGGCAAAGTCATTTGGATCGAAAACTGATCTTGTGCGTTAGACATGCATTCGGGTTGCAAAAGAAATACCCATGCGTGGAGTGACAAGAGCTGGCTGGGAAACTCTGGTCTGTCTCCTGGTTCAGCTCCTCTGAGAAGGCTGCCAAGAAGAGATCCTCACTTCCTGAGCAGCTTGGTTTTGAACCCAAGTTGTCCTAAAATGAGCATGAGCTTCAGCCAGGGCTCTAAGGAATAGTTGTGTGTTCCACAAATCATATGTGCTCAAACACATCTCCACACGGGTGATGGAATTGCTCTTTTCCTCAAAGAAAAGCATGTCTTTCCGTGCCTCCACTTCAGGGAATTCAGCAGGAAAGCGGGGAGCAGATGCCACCCACCTGGTTGGGGTGGAGCTGGCCGACCTCTGTCTCCTGCTTTTGTGATTCTATCTCTGGGATGACATGTTTGATTCTCCTTCGTGGTCACCTCCCTCTCCCCTTCTGACTAAAATACTATAATTTTCTGATGAACCATTTACTTAAGATATCAGCTACATTTCATTTTAAGATACCACTCTGGTATTTATGGACTTAACAAAAAGGATATTTGTAAGTTTAAAAAAATCATTGATTCTGTCTTAAAAAGCTTTTCATTTTCAAAACAAAGCTGGCTTCAAGTGACACAAGTCATTATAGATAGGATGAGTATGAGAACTGTTTTTGGAAGAAAATGTATATGCAAGAAAAAGACGATACAGACATTGGTCTGAGGTGGTTATTTCTGAGAGGTGGATTATGATTTATGTGTGTATGTTGGTGGGGGGAGGGGTGTATCATATTTGTGCTTCTCTGATTGCCAAAACTTATTTTGGCATTTATCCTGCACTCACTGAATAATCAGAAAAATAGGCAACAAATTTTAAAATAAATTTTCTGTTGGAGAGGAGGTCATAAACTTAAATAAAGGCCAAACAAATTGGCTGCTTGTTGAGACTGGCCCCAAGGTGTGACATCCTTCCTATAGGAAGATAGCTCTGTGTGAAAGTCTCGCCTGGAGCTCACCACAGGTGAGGTCCCCTGAAGGCTGTCCATAACCCAAGCACATCTCTTGGGCCGGCACCTGGCTCAAGTCAGTCCTTCCCAGCCCCCTTTTCCCAGGACTGCTCAACGATACTCTCTGAATGTGCTCTAAGTACACGGAGGTCCGGGACATAGTTTACTGGATCCAGGATTGAGATGCACCCCAAAGAGGGGGGCCACCAGATCCTTTCCTGGGGATTTGGAACTTGAGTGCAGACACAGAGGCTGGTGGTCTGTGCGGCTGAGTCACCATAGCCCAACAGCCCACAGCAGGGTTTCTCAACCTTGGCATGGTTGACACTTTGTGCCAGATAATTCTGGACAATTCAGAAGAATTCTGGTTGTCCCATGCACTGAGGGTGCCAGTAGCAATCCCCCTCCAGTTGTGACCACTAACAGTGGCCCTATAAATGGCTAAATGCCCCCACGGGGCAAAATACCCCTAACTGAGACGCAGTCACCTGGAGACAATATCTATAAATTCTGCCCGCTGAGGCCCTGAGGCCTGTCTGACCGCCTGTACTTCTCTTGGTTGTTTTTCTGTTTTACATATTTTTCCTCTTTTGAGTGCAAGAATTTCTGTGCCTTCAGTTGTTTCTGCATCACACATTAAAACACAGTAAAAATATAAATACCTCCCCCCACTGTAGTTTTGTTAAGCAAGCCAGGATTGGGTTCTGTTTCTTCAACCAAAGGAATCTTAGCAAATACACTCACATTCAAGAATCATCTCAGGTGTCTTGTCATTCAAAGTGGTGGAGATCATCTGTCATCTATCAACCCATCGTAAGCCAAAGAGTTCTTAACTCAACCATCTCTGGCAGATCTGAGCACAAAGGAATGAAGGAAGCAGGTGATTCTGGACCATCAGGACACTGGAAATATACCACGATGCGTCAGTAACAAGAACCCTAGAGTAACACAGCTTGGTGGAGGAACATTCACCCTACCGGAGCCGGAGGGACTTGACCGTGGTCCACTGTTTGGAACTGACGTCAGCACGTGAGGAAGCTGAGAAGCTAAGAAGCCGAGATGGCCTAGGACACAGGCCTTGTCCATCCCAGGAGGGATTTCTACAAGGGGTTCCTCAGTGAAGCTCTGACTCTCTAGAACCAAATGCTACAGAAAATACACATTATGCAGGCAGCATCACACGTCCAAACCCCACAACTGTTTGGACAGACAAGGATCCCATATGCTCTGCATTGCCCTCAGCGATGGAAGGCCTTTTCTCCATCCCCTGGCCACCCCATCACCATGCAGCAGGTGGGAGCTGTGTTCCCTCACTACATGGACAGGGACAGGTCACAGCAGCTGATGACTGGCATTCTGTATGATGGGCAAACATGTCCAACATCTGCTCAGCCTCCGCACAAATCTTAGGCCCTCTGGCAGGCAGTACCGAGTCCCTCAGCTAAGTCACAAAGGGAGCCACCTGCCAAAACGCCAGGTGTGAAACAAGCCCCGGCTCATTAGAGTTCTTAAGCCCCACATTCCGGGAAACGGCTCCAGGCTGATACGGGGCTGCCGTACAGCCTGTCTCCGTGAGGCCCGAGGAGCCACCTTATTAAGATGGACATTGGATGGTCCGTGTCAATTTCACAGTTTCTGTCAAAACCTCCCCGATAGCAGGCACCTCGGTGTTTACACCTCTCTGCAGAACAAATGCAGAGCTGCTGAAGGGAGAAACAACGCACCACCACAGCAGCAACAGGAAACACCGCCTGCAAGCTGTCCACGGCCCCCGGAGTAACTGACATGTTTGACAGAGAACGTGTGTTGGTAACGTCGCTTGATTTGTGTTTAAAGGGAAAACAGAAAGTGTATTTCCAGAAGGTTTAGATATTGAAAACCAAAGAGAAGGTCTCACAAACAAAGCCACAAGGACCATGTCCCAGCTGTCCCCTCTCTGCCATTTGTCAATGCCCCTCCTCTCGTTTTGATCTCTCAGAGGAACCGGGCTTCCACGGGGAAACCAGACCTTCCGACAGAGGCCTGTGAGACCCAGGGAGGAGAGCCGATCAGAAACGACAGTGGCACAAAACCCCGCTAGCCTTGGGCTCAGAATAGGCCATACGGGGAGAGAGACAGGCCACTCCCCCACGGAGGACGGGGAGCTGCCCCAAGGCCCCGCAGAGGAGCAGGATCCCCCTGGGCTCCGGAGCTCGGCTGCCTGGGCGGACACCCCAGGCCTGCCATTTCCCAGCCCTGAGAACGAGGGCTGGATATTGTCATTGGCCGAGCCTCAGTCTCCTTGAAAAATAAGTCTTTACAGGATGGTTTAGACTAATAGAAATATTCTACGGAAAACGGCCAATGGAGTGACCAGCAGCATTAGCAAGAGTAGACATAATATAATTGTGATTATGTAAGTGTAATTATATAATAAATACAGTATGATTGAGTATATAGTCATAATAATATAATTATAACATAAGTATGTAATATATAATTATTAATAGTATTATACATCATATCTATTACATAACAATTATATATTCCATGATATATAATATAATTACATATTATATATAATAATACATATTACATATAATCATGCTTCACTTTCTGTATCATTGTATAATCAATGATACATCATTATGTAATTACATATAATAGTATATCATAATTACAAGGTAATATATAATTATATGATTTCTTTTTATGTATGTTATATATAATATACATTATTACACATAAATAATATTAATATGTGGTAATAATTATATAACCCCTAATATACTGTTATTATTTCTATTCTTTATTGAATCCTTACTATATACCAAGTACCAATACATGTGCCTTACAAGAACTAAGTCATCTGATTCCCAAAAGCAGTTCTAGACTTGACTCCATCCAATGGACGAGGTGCTTTTAATACGTCCATCTGACAGGTGAGAAAAATGTGATACAAGCAGTTTTGGAAATTCCCCAAAGAGGCAAAGATGAGATTCTAACCCCGCAGTCTGGCGTGAGAGCTCACACGCTTAGCTAACATGCAGCAGTAGCCCCTCACAGACGCAGCAAACACTGGATGTTGCCTTGATCACACGGTGGGTTTTGGTCTTGGTTGTGACGGTCCACACTGTGTTTGGAAGCATACCTGCTAATCGGCTTCCTGAGTCCTTTCTATGTGCTAGGGACTTGACACGCTTTGGTTTCTTACACTACTGCTCACTGAGGCAGATGCTGCCCAGGAAGGGGACCAACCACGTGCAAGGGCTCCCAGGCAGGAAGAGGTGCCCAAGGGCAGGCAGGTGGACACAGGAGATAGACCAGGGAGTCAGCTCCAGAGCCCACAGCCCTACACCATCCTGTTCGCTTGTGTCTTCCCCTCTAAAACACAATACTTGCATTAGACACTGTAGGTGAACCCCCTCACACATGGCCTGGTACACAGTAAATGCCTGAAAACGAGCAGCTGTTGTGTTTATTCTAACTACATGCGAAAAGCCCAGTAGGCATTTTCTTCCAAGAAAATGACGGAAGTATGATTCTGTGATGCCATCTGCCCAGAGGGAGATCCTTTGCCCCTTCTAAAGCCTCCGCAAAGCCCCTGAGTTGTTGGTCAACCCCAGCTCCCATGTCCGGCTGCCCGTCGGAAACCAGGGATTGCCAGGGACGCGTGCAGCTCCCTGCGCCCTGCTTCTGCGGTTTGATACAGACCATCCGGGCTCAGGGCAGGCACCTACGTCCTTGGCGGACTTGCCCAGGTTCTGAGCAGTAGCAGGACTGAACACCTTGATGCAGGGAGCAAGTTGCAAAGGCTCAGATCGCATTTTTCCTTGAAATGTCCCTGCGTGCTGCCCAGGGCCAGTCGGCTGCCTTGCGCTCAGACACCATCCCTGCCACTAGGCACTGACAGATGGGAGCTATTCTGATTATTTAACATTTATTAAGCGCCCACAGTGTGCTGGGAGCTGCATGGAACAGGGGTGTGGGTGGTGCCAAAGAGTCTGTCCCCAGAAGGCTGTGGCCACATGGAGGGGAGGGGCTGGACCACCTACCCCTTCAAAACCTGCCCTCCCATCCCTCCCACTCAGCACCAGCTCCATCCCCGGAAGTCCGCTGAAGCAGGGAGACAAAGCGTTGAGCAAGGACTCAGCATGATGGGGTCTCGTGCGGCCCCAGCTCCACACACGGGCGACTGACTCCATGGGGAATGGGAGGGGATGGGGGCTTCACCCTACCCAAGGCCAGGGGCTGGTGATGTCCAATCCCATGGTGGGACGCCCTCTCCCCTCCACAGCATCTCTGGCTGCAGCCCACTCTGCCCAGCTGTGCTGGAATCTCCTCTGAGAAGGGAACAGAAAGCTGCCCACCCACCCATAAACCTAGAGCATCTTCATATGAAGAGTTTGTGTGGCCGCCCGGGATGGTGTAACAAAACGCGACAACTGCAAGGTTGGCCATCCACGGCTCCTACCATGAGCAGCTACGGCTCTTGGGGCTTCACAAACACCAGCCCGTGAAATCCTCAGGGCTCCCTTTGAAGTGGGGAAGACTGTCCCCCGCGGTCGGGTTGAGACAGTGGAAGCTCAGAGAGGTGGAGCGGCGTATTACACAGGGGCCAAGACACAGACTCAGGTTGGTCGGAGTGGAAGGCCTACCTGAAGGGCACCACAGCTGCACCTCAGAGACCCCCAGGTGCGGGCAGGTTTTAGCTCTTTCATTCCTGAGACTGACTCTGGGAGGCGGAGCATACAGCATTTAACTCCCACTTTCTAGACAAGCCAGCGGAAGCTCAGAGCTGTCAAACAACCTGCCCGAAGACACAGGTCCTGGCCGACTCGCTTTCCCAGGTCCAACTCCTATGCTCTGCATTCTCTGGTCGGAATCCTCAGCTGCGCCGCTTCACGAAAGGGGAAGGAGTAGTGAGGACCCTTGGTAACATGGGAGCTGACGGTCACCAAATGCTCCCACCTCTAGGGACCAGCGCAGAGCAGCAAGTGGGGGTCAGGACAGCAGCTGAGGGAGGCTTCCTTCTCCCACAGCCCCGGCATGCTGGGCCCACAGCTCTGGGCCAGAGCTGGCCCCTGCCACAGAGACGGAGGTCTTGCTGTCATCCTTCCCTCTCAGAAACAAAAAGAACAGATAACTAAACACAAACACCCTTCGTCCCCCAGAACATACCAGAAACCCTGTCACCTGGGGAGGATGAGAGAGAACCAGCCTTTAGGAGGCCATCTCTGTCTTCCCAGGCTTGTAGAACAAGCCATTCTGAGTGCGCAAGCTACTGACAGTGGTGAAGACCTCAGAGCGGGCGGGGTGAGTGGCGGTGAGACTCCAGAGTGTGCCCTCTACCCCCACACAGCCGTGTTTCACTTCTGTCTCTACCACCAATGCTGCGGCCACGTAATAAGCCACCTCTGAGGACAGAGACGGGGTTCTTAGTCATCTCACAGTCCCCAGAGCTTAGCCAATAACTCCGCGTGGAACCCTGCACCCATAAATAACTACTGAAAGGAACAGATGCATTTCACGATGCCTCTGCCTCCTACTTTTGCAAGCCTGCAACGTTCCAGCTAGAAACTGAGCATCGCAGCAGACAACGGTCCCAGTTACTGAGAGGAAAAGACCTGGGGAGTACTAAGTTCAATGTTCCTGGACACCTTGTAGCGCTCAGCAGTGAACACAGAGTTGCGTTGGCTGCTTCATGCCCGTGGGATGTATGTGTGATAGGTCTATCTTTAGACGGGAGAAAAACATAAACAGGGGTGAGTATGTCTGTCATAAATCAGCCGGAGAAAGCACTTACCCAAAACAACCTTTAAAAGACAGGGAGGGGGCTCCTTCTCAGCGTCAAAGGCTCAGATTGCTGAACACGAGAGCAGCAAAGGGAGTGTGAAATCCACCAGTCTCTCCAGCCCTGCTCACCCTGTGCCAACATGGTGGAAAGAGCAGACTTGCTGAGATAGCATGCCTTGAAAATGATCAAAATGACAGATGGCTGCTGCAGAGACACATCCTTTTTATAGGACTGATAATCAGAAGAGATTGACGGTGTCCCTTTAATCTTTTAATTAAAAAAAAAAAGAGCCTGTCTATAAAACAGAATGGGGCGAGTTGCTAGCACTTCCAAGTGCTTTGGAGCAACGGAGGGTCTCCATTGCTTCAAACTTAATAACTGGAAGCCTTTGGTTTTTCTTTATTTATGGTTATTTATGTACGTATTGCTGATATAAAGAGAAGTGATGTGGTGGCATGATCTGAGAAACCCGGTCCTTTGTCAGTTGTGGTGTTACTGGATGTTCTTATCAGATTGCCTTTACTTCCCTAGATCGTGGTGTTCTCACCTGGAAAAGAGTGGGAATGTCCCAAATATATTCCAGCGGGAGACACTATTATAATTCATGTAGGTGGGAAGACACTGAGTAAAATGACCATATCTGCCTTTGATAAGTGATCACACACGGAGGAGAAGATGCATTAGGTGTTGACAATCCATTGCCTGGTGAACGTGACCACTGGAAACAGACATTCGAGATAATTAAGAACAGAAACCCATCATCTTTTTCCCTGGGGAGGTTGTGTGCAGGGCTCCCAGGAGAAAACACATGGTTGGATGTTTATAATAGCTTTAGCTCTTATTGACAACTTATCATTGCCAGGAGAATTGGTTTGGGGATGGGCATGGCCTGAAAGATAAGCCAAGTGGACTATCTGGAATTTTTTACAGGAATAGTTGCAAGAGAGACTTGCTAAGGTGGGTTGGGATGCAAACTTGGAGTTGCGCAAGGACCTATTTGCCCCCACTGGGACATGGTGGGCTGGTGCATGAAGATCAACCAGGGACAGCCACTGTGGAGTCGTGGGAAGCCGTGGCTTGGGTTGTTGGACCCTCTGAATTCAACCGTATCTGAAGCTGGACTTTTTCTTTTTCCCCTCTGAATTCTGGTTTTGTCACTTACAGGTAAGAGTCCTCAGCAAACACCTAGCTTACCTCTCCCTCTCTCTCTCTCCCTCTCTCCCCCCTCCAAAAAATGCAGTAAACATTTATCTATCTATATATCCCATTAGAGCTGGAGGATGTGGCCATTGCAGCTGAGCTGTATGGGCTGTGAGTGGAGAGAAAACTAGTCCTGTTCTCAGAACAGGGTTCTGGAAAGGTTCTCATTATCATCAATAAGAGTTGATGCTTTTACAAACACCCAAATGTGTTTTTCTCCCCCAAAACCCTGCACACAACCTCCCCAGGGAGGTCAGTGATGAGTTTCGGTTAATTATCCTGAATGCCTGTTGTCAGTGGTCCCGTTCACAACAGACTGACATCATCAGCATATACATGCCTACCCCTTCTCATGCCTCACGATGTAAGCTTCGTGTTGAAAAGGATCTTGTGTATTTTCTATTCTGCCTCATCACCTACTCCTATTAGTCCACAGCCTGGCACATGAGTAGGTGCTCAATAAATAATTGTTGGATGAAGAGATGAATCACATTTAAAGCTCCCAACCATTTTGCAAGACAGGTAGTCCCAGCTTTCATTTTGGAGCTGAGAAAACAGCCTTGGAGAGGTTAATTGACAAGCCCATGGCCACACGCTTAGTAAATGCCAGAGCCAATATATCAACCTGGCCCTGTTTGATTCCAAATTCTCTCTGCCACTTCCCTGACTCTTTAATTTGGTCTGCTGTTGACATGGCCTCTTTGGCAGTACAGAAAAGTCACTTAGTGACTTAGACGGAGCAGTCTCAAAGTAAATGACACCACCAGCATTTATATCAGGTGTACATTCTGGTTTCTTTCCCAATCAGCAGACATTCCAAACATGTAGATAACACTTCAGGGCAGCAATATCAAGATCTAAAAACAACTCCACTAGACACAGACCAAAAAGCAAGTTTATTTCCTTTAAATTCACCCAGGAACACATCAAAGTGACCTGCGAGTTCCCCCATGTTTCTCTTCCTATAGAAATGGTTACTACTTTTGGTCCATCGTTACAACTAGCACTTTGATAACACCCAGTATCATTATGCATGTTGTATGCAGATCTCTTGTAAAATACACTGCCAAATTCAGTGATGCTGATTTCTCCTTAAAATGCAGTGTGGGACTTGTTTATACCATGGCTGTCCACATCAGAGAAGCATTATTCAGCATTTCTCTGCCACTGTCTAGCTCTGTGAAGTTTAAGTTGGGAGACACTCAGCCTTCAGAGAGCTCACTGTCTCAGAAACGATGGTCAAGGGTGATCAGGATTCAAACCCAGTGGATTTGACTCAGAAAAGGGCATTATGGGACCCATTCCTATACTGGGCACAGAGATTGAGGGCTTACGGGTTCCATTTCTGAGCTTCCTCCCAGCTCCTGTGGATCTATGTCTTCTGACTTTTGAAACCTATATTTAAACCATGTCAAATCCCACAGTGCCAGTGGGTTGGGGAAGATACTAAAGCTCTATCCCCATGTGTCAGCCCAACGCTGTGAATTCACCTGAGTTCTCTGCTCTGCTAGGAAGGCCTTCCTCCTTGGCTCGCCCAGTCCATGTTTTCTCAACTCAAACGCCACTTTCCTCTCTGAACCACACTCTTCTCTACTGACTCTGAGGCATCACCTCTCTCTCTCTCTGTTTTCATGTGTATCTCCATGGATCTACCTCAATAGTAGGTCAGTGGTTAAGAGGAAAGTCTCTGGTCCGACTGACCTGATTCAAATCTTTGCTCGGTCACTGACATTCCTTGTGACCTTGGGCAAGTTAAATTTCTCCAAGTGTCAGTTTCTAGTTCTCCATGAGCAAAAAGGATGTCATAATGCATGACAGTGATTCCTTATCTGAGAACCCTAGGGGACCCCTGTATTTTGAAATTCAGTAATTTTTTTTTTTTAATTTTCCAGACAGGCATTTCAATAGAAACACTGATAAGGTCTAACAGCCTCAGCAGGGTCTGGGACAATCCTCTGAAGTCAAACACAACAATATCCCCATAGCAAAATATATGAATATTCACAGTGTGATAAAGAAAGTCTACAAATAGCCACATGTCATTTCAGGTCAAGTTTTCTTCCCAAATAAGTTTTTGGTGCCAAACTTCCCCCCAAAAGCCAGATTTTCAGAACTGTTTGTTTGGAATTTGAAATTACAGATAAGAGGTGGTAGACCAACAGCACCCAGCATTATTACGAACATAAATTGTTATGATCTGTAATTATTGAGCACAGCGCTGACACATAGCAGGTGCCCCATAATTGTTACCTACCTGTCTTTCGGGCTGCTTTTACTGCAGTATCACGGTTTTGTGTTTACCTATGTTCTCTTCCATGGGGCTGCAAACCCACAGGTCAGTGGCTATGATGGTCCAGGTGCCTAGAACGGTGCCTGGTACAGAATATGTGTGCAGAGAATGAATAATTACATTAATAAATGTGTGGTGAGGTAAGTGTGGCTCTGTTCACACGATCCTCCATGTAGGAAAAGAGTCTTCTGACCTATTATGTGTAATACCTGGATGAGATGGGAATTATTTGTCTGAGTATGGAGAATGATGTAGCCACGTACGGTCAAAGGGCACTTCTATGGGACAGATGTCTAGAACGAAGAGGGCAAGTGTGACCTTGCCACCCAGGGCCAAGGGCTCATTAGACCTAAACGCTAATCAAACAGGCTCATCAGTTATAAAGCCACTACTTTGATGATGGTGGTGATTTTTTCCTTAAACCCAGCCGACAAAAACAGGGCAATGTGATTTGAATTTTTTTAAAAAAGGGGGGCCCTTGAAAGAATTATGACACAGAAGTTCTTCTGCCCCAGTGTCGTTGGCTCTTGAGGTTGGAAAGCCCTTGAGAGGTATTCAAACTCCCATACACCAACCCTGCCAAATGGCCACGACCATTCTATTCGCATATTCCCAGCCACAGGGAGCTCACTGACGATGACGGAGCTCACCCTCTATTTTGGATCATCCTACTGTCTTCCCAATGACATTATTAAGGTATGGGGGCACCTTCTTAATTCCCTGTAGGAAAAATCCTGTACCTTGAAAAGTTGGGAAGAAACCCACAAGGTGAAAGAGTTGGGATAGAGTCTGCTGGGATGCAGGACAGCTGACATCAGAAGCACGAGTGGAAAGGTGAGTGTGCGTGTGAGTGAGCATTACAACTTCTCTCCCTTTGAGTCGGTGTTCCTCCCTTTGCAAATGATACTGCAGTGGGGTGATTTGAGTTTCTTGGTGCCAATGGATAAGTGACATAGGCTGTCTCAACAAACCAGGAATAAAGCTGGTCTCTCCCTCTCTGCAGCGTTTCCGTGTGTTCCACGGGGGTGGGGAAGAAGATGGCGAGTGTATCACAGCAGCTGGTTGAGGGGCTCCGCGTCGCACTGCTCTCCTGACTTATGGGTAACTAGTTACCAGAGGTGTCACTCAGGAAAACAAAGTATAATCAGGCTAAGATTTGCAAGTAAAATCACTTGTTCTTTCCAAAAATAACTGGATATGTTTCTCAAACGCTCTGCAAAGGAGGAAGAAATGGGGCCTCCCCAATTCCTCAGCCGACCCATGCGTCTTCTCATCTATCACCGGGGTAATATGTCCAGAGTGGCATTTCGTAATGACAGCAACATTCCAGCAAATCGATAGTTATTTAATTCCCAACAAGCTCTCAAGTCCATTAAGCCTGATTACATTCACCCATTTCTGTGGGTGCCGTTATTTTTCCTACACCGGCACTTAATCTATAACAGGAACTTATGAGAACTTTCAAAAGCAATTTCAGCATCAGCCAGCACAGAGTGAAGGGCACGATTTGCTTGTAATTATTTATCGGACGGGGCGGCAGAGGGCCTGACAAAATTCCACTGGCCGACCTTCACCCAAAGTTTTCAATAGAAGCAAAAAGCCTCCCAGTCTGCCATGGAGTCCTACTTCGGACTCCATGCCACACTGGCGTGCTCAGGCCAGGAAGATGGAACAATTTCCATGCTGTTAAGGGCCCTTCTGCAGGTAGTCCATCTATTTCTCACATGTAATAGAGGAGACTCCAAACTGAGCAACGGCCCTGAATCTGGGATGACAGAATGTTTTGCTGTTACTTAGAATCACCCCTGGATGTCTCAAATCACCAAAATTCTGACGGTTCACACACAACATTCAGAAATGGAGAAAAAAGGTGTTTGACTAGAACCCTCCCTAGAAATTTTAACTAGTGAGTTAGGGTATTGCAAAATTTCAATACACAGTTGGAATAGGCATAAGGAGCAAAGTGCACATTTAATTTTCCTTTCCTGTTTAGGAACGAGATACAGAATTTATTCCAAAGGGACGGTTGTTCTCAAACAAACAAAAAACAAACAACAACAAAACACCATCTGGGTTTCCTGCTTAGGCTCTGTCACCAGTGGATGTCAGCTTTTCACAGACACTTCAGACACGCACCCAGAAGCCAATGCTTGCTTAGAGAGACAAACTTATGGTAAAGGGGAAAGATGCAGAATATCTTGTTGGTAGATGGATCCCCCTGCACAGAATGAGTAACTTACAAGCAAAGCCGACACACGTTTCAATCCCCCACGTCTTGCCATCATTAAGCTGTAAACAGCTGGCAAGGGATTCCTAGAATAATCTCTGAACTTCATAAATTAACCATCAATAGAGTGTTCCTTTCTGCCTCGATGCCACCACTCACCCTGGGGGTGGGGGGAGCCATCTATGAACACAGACAAGCCACGTGAAGGGGGTGGTATGAATTACAGCCCCTTCTATTTCCCGGGTTAAAGCTCTTAACCAAGTCACCTCTTGATAAGTTACTCTGTCTCATGATCTGCTCTGGGAGACCGAGTCCCTCCGAAAGCTGGGAAGGAGAGCAAATCCTTTGCCCTGTGGTCAACGTCCTGAAGCAAAGGCATGAATGTTAAACAGCAGCCAGATCAATACAAGCAAATATAGCTCAACTACACCATTTATTCAGCCATGAGAGATGTCAATAGCCAGATTAGGGTGATCCATCTTTTTGATTTCCTACTGTCTTCCCACTGACTACACGAGGGCTTTTTCCTGTATTAAAAGTGTTTGCTTTCTCAACCATAAAAATTCCAATTATTACTCTGAGCACTCTGGAGTTAAGTTGCTTGCTGGCAGTGGCCTTGAATTACCTGGATCAGTCCGGGGAAGTAGGGGGCTGCTGGAACGATCATAGGCGCTCCACAGGGATACAGGAGGACTCCTGGAGAAGGCAACATGCTTTACGTGGAGAGAGTATTCCCTCGGAAGCTCAACACATCAATGGAGAGCGAGGGGAAAAAAAAATCTATAGACCCAACTTCTTCCGAACTACAAAGCTGAGAGGCGAATCACTTCTGTCAGGGGCCAAGCGCTCATCAAGGCGGGGAGCGGAAAGAAAGAAAATCCAGTCAGCAACTCTGAATGTGAAAGTTTTCTTCCCAGACGCCGAAGAGACACAGCAGCTGCACAGCTGAAACAACCAAAATGGAAGGTGCTATTTTGGGAATGGCTTGCCTAACATGACTAACCAAAGACTCTTCATTAATTTAGTTCTCAGAGAGAGAGAGAGAGAGAGAGAGAGAGACGCAGAGACAGAGAGGGAGGCAGTCAGTTTATGAGATGTGGGCTCTTCCTGAATGCATTTGGGCAAACGGCAAGGGACCGAGTCTGTATGGGAATTTCAGACAGAACAACTGGAATATAAATGAAAAATGTAAATTGATACGATTAACAGTTGCCACTTAAAACTCACGTAGGTGAATGTGGGCAGCCTTTGGTACTGATCAAAAAGAAACTAGGAAGATAGGCTGTGTTTTTTATTCTTTCTCTCTCTCGCTCTCTGGTTCTTTTAAAGGGGCGATTTGTGCAAACAATATAATACTACCAGCTAATATTTGCAGCGTGTACTAGGCAGAGAGGATGAGCTAAATTATTTACATGGGTTAGGAAAATTCATTCTGGCTACCGTGTGAAGTAAATACTCTCACATTCCAGGTAGCAAACGGGCATGGGTGTGAAGCTCATACCAGCTGAACCGTTTGCTACTCATCATACACTTGTTAAAGGCGCTGCTGGGCTATGAACACAGTTCCTAACCAGGCCACACTGTATTCATTTCGGTATTTCATTCTGTAATAGAATTTCATATGCCTTAAAAAAAAAACTTCCTTTGAGCTTTCAATGGGCATATATTAATATGTAATATATTAATAAGGGATGGTTCCCTATTCCCAGAGTTGAAAGGCATATCTAACATGTACCTAAACTACTGACACAAAGAAAATTCAAGCCAATATTTGTAATCTTTCTGATGTTTGAAAATACCCACGTGATTGTCTGGGATATGTTCCATGGTACTAGATAACTTCCTACAGGATTATTTGGGGTGGAATTATACCAATCTGGGTGTCCCGCATTCTAGCTGTGTGATTTTGAATAAGTTGCTTAGTGTCTCTGAACCTCAGTTTCATTTGGAAAACTGAGATAATAATGGACCTGTCCTCCTAGGGTTGTTGAACAAATAAAGTCCTTGACACCATCTCATGATGTGTATAAGAGGCTATTAGATATCCTTATGATGCATTTCCTGTTCTCTTGATGGTTAATAAAGACATCTTCAGCTTCAGATTGAAGGCACAGATAACATTCAAATTTTCGTTCTTTTCATCTTCATAAAAGAATTATACTGAGATTTACACCGTTTTGAGAGCAATGGTGCAAACTGGGTGGATCCACTCAACTAATGCTTGAGGCCCAGGGATCATTGCAAATCACCTTCAAACTGAACACCTGCTTGCCACATTCCACCTCTAACTCTAAACAGGACACAGGATATAGATTTTGTCGAAACTGGGAGAGCTTCAGACACCACAAAACATACTCAACTATTGGCTTTTTCTAAACCCGAATGTCAATTCCTCCACATTTAGATAGCCAAGGTGTTTTTACACTACACTAATTTTAGTTGCTTGATTTAGCTGCATAATTACATTTCTAGATAACGACAGCGGACAGCGTTTGGCAGAGAATTCAATTATTTAAGGCTGAATTTTGGCCATCTTGACAAGGTCTCTCTGTAATTGATTCTCTTGTATCAAAGTGGCCACATTGTTACAATTCAGAAGCTCCACTAACAGCTGCAAGTTGACCCCTCTTACTTAACAGCCTGATACTGTTTCTAACTTTAGCATTTGACGATGGCTTTCAACACTGCAGCTACTGAGAAGTTACCAGCTAGGACAGTGGCACCTCCAGGAGACAGCTTCCTGGGAGGGGAGAGGTATTCCTTACTTTGGTAAGGCCTGGGTCAGACTGAATCGTGTCTCTTTAGTACAAACATAAAAAACACTTTATAAAAGTGGAAAAACCACTGGGCCAGGAGGCAGGAAACTTAAATCAATTATAAGGCTAGAAATTTACACATTTAGACTCTTCATTTCCTGAACACAGAATAGAAGTAAAAATATCCACTTGCTCTTCACCAAGAGTGTTCCAATAAGCAAAATTGTGAGAGTGTTTTGGGCATGGCAGAGTTGTAGAAATATGAAGTATCATTCCATTTATTTCTACATGGACTGTTTTTTTATTAAAGAACTTGATCATTTCAGTCGGAGAGAAATGAGAGAGATACATGTAAGTGGGACACAGAGATACATAGCTATGTCCTTTGCACAGGATATCTTCTTTTTTCTTTTGAAGACCTCTGTTACAGAAAAGTTTTTGCTGCTTCTGAGCAATGAGTACCTTTTTTCCTCTGAAAGTGAGGGCTGATTTTTTTATGACCCTTTTCACTTTATGTGCTAAAAAGCTCGGAGCCACACAGGTTCGACTCTGCCCATTTTGTTGGCCTGTACTGCCCGCAATCCAAATGTATTTTTATTTATATTATGCATAAATAGATATTGCAATACGAGTGTATTTGTATTCTTGTCCTCCTGTGTTCAGCACCTCCAGCTCTCACCACCGTTGCTCACATTTCCTCTGATTCTGATTTCATACTTCTATGTTACTGTCATATACAACAGGAGTGGTTGTATTTTGGGAATTGAATGAATTGAATGTATCCTTGCTCCAAACCCACGTCAAAAACTATGAAATAATGAAAAAGAAAAATAGGTAACCATCACTAACCACAACCTCTTTTTCCAAACACAGGCTCTGTTTTCCCAAACGGGAAGCCCCCAGTATTAATCACACTGCAGTGCTTCCTTCTTCGATCTGATTTCTCCACTAAAAGGCAGGGACCAAGTTCTGTGTATATTTGGTCCTCAGGGGCTGGTGATTGTGGTACATGGTTGGCTCCCCTACCCAATGTCCAGTGTGTGGTATGAAGTTCATGGTATTTTTCAAGAACTTTAAAGAAACATAGAATTAAAGAATAGAGTAAACCAAACAGGGGAGATAGTTCTGGCAGTGGCCAGGACACATAGGGAGGCCTCATAAATGGACTGAATTCAAACGCACAGCCATGCATCATTATCCACTCCGGCCATCACAGGCAGTGGATGGCAGACATTTTTCTGTTAAGTGGGTACATGATAATATTTTAGGTGCTGTGGACCTAATGCTCTCCAAACTCTGCTGGTGTTGCATGACAGCATTTACAAAATGTAAATAAATACTGATTTCACCTGTCACAAAATATTCTTTTGATTTTTTTGCCCAACCATTTAAAAGCATAAAAACCATTCTTAGCCTGAGGGTTATACAAAGACAGGGAAAAGGCCTAATTTGGCTCATGGGCTTGCTGACCCCTAATTCGGAGCATATATTTTATCCGAAGCCCTGGAAGTCAGACTTGATAACAACAGCAAATATATACATATACTTTTTTTCCGGACCCTCTTCAAGCACTTCTTGCCTTCTCTGGCACTTCCTTGGTCTTAGTTCTGTTGATCTTCCCTGTGTGAGGCATTTCATCAGGAGATTTTTTTCTTCCTTAGCCAGCCTTTGAGAGTTCAGCCTCATCCCCACCCCGTAAAAATAATTCTTTCATCTTTCTCCGCCTTCCATGACGACACTCCCTTCTCGGGTACCGGCTTCTCCCTTTCTTTCCTAGATTAAAGCGGAGCTGCCTCTCCCAGTGTCAGCCACTGCACCTCCCTCCCCAGATCTGAAGAGTGAATGTCAGGGGCGCTCTGCTCACCACCAGCCCTCTGAGTGGCAGCCACCCCCAAGTTTAAACACCCATGTAAGGAGAGGGAAGGGGACCAAGTGCCAAGTGTTGGCTCGAGGTTTGGACTGGGGACCACTGAGACAAGAACAGTGCCTGCATAATGGATGCTGCTGGTCAAGAGGGTCAAATGCAGACTCATGGACCAAATCCAGTCCATGGATGCTGACGACGAGGACGGCGATCACGATGGTGGCGATTCTCCACATTGAGTAAAGAAGAGCTAGAATTTTTTAACGGAGACATCTCATGTACAATTTAGATCTATAATCTCTTGAAAGACTGGATGACTAGGAACCTGGGGCCACATCTCCTTGTACCAGCCATCCCTGGAGTCTGGGAAGACTCCGCCTCCTCCACAGATGAGCAGAATCAGGCGCCAGGAGACCATCTACCATCTCTCCCTGCTTGCTGAGGAGAAGCCGAATGTCAGTTGCCACTGTCGATTGTTAAAATGGAACAAAATCGAAAGCATACAACAGAGTGTTTCTCTGACCATTATTAATCGTATTCCTTATCTTTGGGATATTGACAATGATTTTCTCATAATATGGATGCATGCAGATTACTTAATGACCCATTCAATCCCATTTCCAGGCCAAGCTGGTTAAGAGAGACTTTCCTACAGTACTCAAGGCCCTTCGCAATCCTTGCCTTCACGTGTCCAGATCCATCCTCCAATATGCACTGTCCTTCCTGCTACAAATTACTCTTCTGCAAACCACCCTGGCAAGGTGCCCTTGCCAAATGCTTTTATGAATCCAAGTCTCTGTACAAACTGGCCTTCTGTGCACAGCCTTCCCCATCTCCCTCTCCTCCCTCCTTCCTGCCTTCCTTCTAATTCAACCTTTCTGGCCTAAGTCAAATGTCTCATTTTCTGATAAGCCTTCTCTGTGACCCCAGACAGAATGAACTGCACCGTCCCCTATGTTCCGGAATCACTTTAGCATTGTTTAATAATTCGGTTCAGTGTGATTATGCCTTCTAGAAGGTAAATCAGCTCGAGGAAAGAAGCAACCCATTCATTCTCGTTCAACAAATGACGAAGACAGTGACTGGGCAAATGAAGTTCCTCAAAATGCTTCTGCAGAGAATGAGTGACAGAATGGAGGTGTCAGAAAGATGCAGGGAAAGCAGGAGCTTCAAGGGGTCTCCAGAATCGAGAGCTACCTGCATGTCCAAGGCTTAGGGGCCGTCTCGGCACAGTAGAAAGAGCATGAATTTCAAAGTTGGAGAGGCAGGCCGGGTCTGGATCCAGTTCTGTACCCTTTTAAATGTGATGTAGGATGAGACATGCAGCCCTGAGCCCCAGTCTCCTCAGGGATGAGAAGAGACCTGCGCCTTCTCACAGCCCCGCTGCTGCCATGAAACGACAGGCTGTATAGCGGTGTGCGTGGCATATGGAAAGTATTCAAAAGTGCTAGCTTATTTTTATTTTTTTTCTTCAGCAGGTCTTTAATGTACCCATCTAACATCGCTTCTTCATGGTCCCCATCCTTATGTCAAGCCTGCTTCCCCAGTGCCCCCCGTGCCCCATGCTGATGTCTATGTGATGCCTTCCATTCTTTCCGTTTCCTTCACAGGACTGCTTGCATGAATCACCTCATCCTTCAACAAGCAGCCACACACTGGGTTCCCCGGGGGCCCTCCCACCCTCTCCAGCACTCATGACTTACCCGTCTGAGCCCCCCACAGCCCAGCAGTGATGTGCCCCCGGATGGTAAAGACTGGCTGATAGTCACACAGCTATGCTCCCACATCCTGTCCTCAGCTCCTCCTCCGACATCCTGACATCCGGCCTTCCTCATAGGACTAGGCCTACAGCAGGTGCCCAGCAACTACTCAGGAATCCCCCATGGCATCCAAGGGAAGAGACGGAGGTTTCAAGAGGTTAAGTGAGTTATCTGAGGTTAAACAGCAAACTGTGAGCTTTGTCAGTTACCGAGAGCCTGGGTCCCCTTCTCCATGCCCCTAGCGTCTGCTAGGTCATCAAGAATGATCTCTCTAGGGCAGCAACTTGGACCGATATTGATAAACTCCACTCACCACCAGACACGCATTCCAGCCCCATCCAGGGCAGGAGAGAACAGCATGGAAGAACTTTACCTAAAAGGACTCAGAGCGAACTCTCTGAGATGCCACATGATGCTCGTGGCCCTGACACGGAAGACAGATAAGCTTTCGCCAGAGGGGACGCTGGACGCAGGGAGTTGATTCCCAGGGAGGCCAAGATCTTCCACAGGAAAAGCTTCCACAGACCGTGGGCAGGATGGACCGAGTCATCACCCAGCTGCTCCCCAAGCTATAGCTGCCTCATCTGTACCCTCAGTGGAAGATCAGTCCAGCCAGTAAAGTCACATCCTGGGAAGAGAAGCCACATCCCCAGCCTCTGTGGTGGGCTGACTTCAGTTACTCCAGGTAAACAAGTGGATAAGTTCCTACAAGAACGGCAGGTGCCTAGTAAGCATTAGATCCCCCAGTGGCATTACCCTTCCCTCCCTGCCCGACACTTCGCCCTTGCCACCCCTGGCACCCCCGTTGCAAAAGAACATGGTAATTAAGTGCTCACATTGAGCCACACTACCCATATTAAAAGCTCAGGTTCTACTGATGGCTAGCTGGTTGTTCTTGTGCAAATTACTTACCACCTCTGGGCCTCAGATTTGTAAAGTAAGACTGATTAGTAACCATACCTCATAGGTGGTCTAGAGATTTAAGTAAGAATAATTCACAGACATATGTAGCAAAGGGACTGGAGCACAGCAGATGCACAGTCAACTGGAGCTGTTGACAGTCGTCCTATGACACAGCGTTACTGGGAGCCAATATGGAAGATCGAACCAGGGAAAATCAGACCTTCTCCAAGCCAGGAGTTATCAAAACTCTTTCCTCCCTCCAACTGGGAACTGGTTGAATATAACCAGTGCTTATAAATGTGAACCGTTATGTGCCTTCTTACATCAGAGCATTCCTCTTTCTTCCATGTTCCAAAGCACAAATTAAGATGCAGTGGGTAACAAGGATGCGTGTGTACATTGGAGATACACTTTGTGAAGCCAAAATATGAGAATTTCAAATTAAACTGAGGGTTTATGGGGGTGATGAAGACAGTGCCTTTGAATCCAGAGTACTCCAAAGGATCTGGGACACTGGGTCAGCCTAGCACCTCCCAATGTGGTTTAAAGATGCACAGAGAAAATTCTGAGAGGTCTCATAAGCCAGGAGGCTGATTGTCATGAGGATGCGAAGCCCCAGCGGTTGAGGCAGCACAGTGGTCCTCTGGGTTCACTAAGCGCCTCTTGACCTGATTCTCCTCTGAAAGCCAGACTGACTGGCTGAGCGAGCAATTCCAAGAATATCAACCCACGCGTCATCTCTGCTGAGATCGACAATGCTTCAGGAACCGACCCCTGACCTGTCTGGGGATGAATGGCAGCTGGGTTTGAGGATTTGCTGACCTTGCCTGAGGCAAACAAACACTCCCTGGGGACTCTCAAATGGGGGATGAATGATCAGCCGCTCCCCAGGTTTTCCTCTGTGCCCTCCCTGTCTTCTGCCTTCTGCGCAGCAGGTCCCTGCAGGAGCTGGGCACGGAGACCACTGCAAATAGCACAACCTCTGTGACTCAGAATTGCGCCTTTTTGCTTAAACCCCATGCGTCCCCTCTACTCCCTGTGAACTGGCTGAACCGGCTGCGCTCTATATGCATCTTTTTGTCCTTCGTGACTAAGCGCTGCACTGGCATCTCTCAAAGCATCCTGTGAGCAAAGAAGCAGGAGAAATTCAGCTGCTCTCTCCCTGTCCTGGGTGTTCATGATGTCTGTTAGAATATAAAGCACCTGAGAAGTCCTACAAGAAAGAAAAACAGAAACCTGCCTGACCTTGTTTGATCCAGATATTCCTAAACTTTTTGGATGACTGACTGGCCATCCATCCATCCATCCGTGCATCCATCTACCCATCCATCCATCCATCTTGCTATCTATCTGAATAGATAGCAGTTGGCGACTGAGAATTAACTGCCTGTGAGTCCCTGTGCAAAGTTCTTTCCTTCTTCTCCTTGTTCTCTTCCTCTTATTTCTTCATCTCCATCAGCATCTTCATGAGCAACAGCATCATCTGACTTGCTACCATGTATTCAATGCTCACTTCTTGCCGGGCACTGTGCTAGTTTCACCACACTGTGTCATTTCGTTTATCCTCCCTCCATCCCTACGAAGTAGATACTGTGAAGTTTATTACATTACAGACAAAACTGAGAGCCGGGAGGTGAGGTGAATTGGCAAAGAAAACAGAGCTGGCAAGTGACTGAGCCGGGGACCCAGGTCTGCAGAGCCCTGGTTGCTAACTACCACGAGAAGCCCTTTTTCGGCATGTGATACCATGTAAATAGTCTGAGAAATGCTGGCCTGGGCTACACTCAAGCAGTGTATCTCCTTTACCCTTCACCCAACCTCAGTTACTCAATCAACACCCCCTACTCAATATCAACCATTCGAATCGTCACTGGAAGCAAAGGAGAATAAAACTAAAGACAACAGAGTTGGACAAGACTTCAAGGCCTGGGTAGGAGCTGGCCTGCCCCTCCCCACCCCACTGAGTCTTCAGGAAATGGGGAAATACCTACAAGAGGCACAGAGCAAGGGGCTGGTCATATGGGAGCATGAGCCAGGAGTGGCCATGGGGGAGAAGAAAGGAGGGGAGGCACCCAGAAGGAGGTGTGCGGGAGAGATCACCCTGTCACCTTTCTTCCTGATTCTCAAATGCCGTCTCAACCTCCCAGCTCTTTCTCATATTGATGTCTCTTTTGGGGGAGAAATGGTGGTTCTTAACTTTTGTTTGTGATGCATGAGCCACTCTGAGGATTCCGCTCTCAGTCCAGAAAAGGCACATAACTCAGAAAATGTTCCATATCATTGCTTGTGGTTGAGGGTCCACCCAAACTTCATCCGTGGGCTCCTGAAGATCCTCTAGTCTCGATCAGATTTTGAAGTATGTGGCCAATATGAGTTGCATTTTTTCTAAAGGAAAGGCCCGACAGATTAAGAATCCCTTAAGTCAGGCTCATCGTAACAGTTCTGGTGCCCATTCTTGTGTGGAATCACACTGACATGCTTAACACCACTGTGACTTTGAGGATGCACATTTGCCACGGAAAGGAGTCTCGCTAAGCTTGGCAGGGGTGAGACTTTCAAGAAGCCGAGGTCAAACAACTTGAGAAGGAACGATATTCCACATGGTAAAACCATGCCAGACCTGAAGAAGTCCTTAGCCCCCTTGTCCAATACCCAGCAATCATCCTAAGGCAGAATCTGACTTCTCTGTGCTGAAGGTTTCACCTCCAGCTTCCGGCCAGGAAATGGACCCTATCAAACCAATGAGCAGGTGTCAGGCACAGTAGGGTACCCACCAAACCCAGCCCTGGGGGAGAAATGGGGGTGGGAAATGCACGCTTGGATTTTCAGGGTCTATGCTGTCTGGTCTTGTGGACAGAGCCAGGAGGGACCCAGGGCCAAGCTGTGCCAAGCTGCACAGCTGAGCATCTGAGAAGACGAGCTGAGGAGCTGACCACTGCAAATGATTGCTCCAAGATGTCATGGCCAGGCAGCAGGTGGCAACGGAGAGCCCCTGACAGGTGAGCTTTTCAACTTCCCAGATTAGCAGTGCCCTTCTGGGACACTCCGGGGACACAGAAAGAGGAACCGCCCTGAGCGACCTCATTTGCCTTCTGATTCTTACATTACAATCTATTTTTAAATATTTCTCAACAAATTATGTATACCATTTACTACATGCCAGATCTGATACCTTCTAACCCCTCTATGTATTAACTCATTTAATCTTTAGAACAATCTTAGAAGTTCCTATTATTGTCCCTGAATTACTGATAGGGAAACTGAAGCACAGAGAGGTTAAGTAACTTGTCCAAGATCACACAGCTTGGGAGTGGGGAATCTGGCTGAGGAGTCAGGTACCTCTGCTATCTCCCCAGGTATCTCTGCTATGCTGCCTCTCCAGGAAAGACACATTTTTTGAAATTTTATTTCTGCTGATCTCCAATGGACTAATAAGAAAATAAACTTATTTTTTAGTATACTAGTAATGTATCATCTTGGCTAAAAACTCAGATACTGGGGCCATATTAAGCTTAGGTTTGAATTCTGGCTCTGACAGTTCCTGGCTCTGTTGCTCTGGGCAAATTACTTAACCTCTCTGAATCTCAATTAGATCACTTTTAAATCTGGAGGTAGAAATAGTCTCCTAACAAGGTTGCTGTGGGAAGTGTTCTAAATAATGTAGTGATGCCCTTAAAATATTCCCCAGGTTTGAGTCTACTTTTATGCATGTGACCTTTGTTCACTGTGTTTTATCTTAACATGACCATCTCCATTTACACGAATGCCAGGCATTTAAGTGAGTACTTACTGCTGGTTGACCTCAAACATCCCTGCTTCATGAATCAATAAATCCCCACATTTGCTTAAACTAGTTTGAGCTGAGTTTCTGACCCTTACAACTAATAGATTCTGGAGTAATTCAATAGCAGTGGTAAGAACAGAAAATACACATACACACATGCATGGAGGAAGACACAAAAAGACACCTTTGGCTTATTTTTTTAAACAAACACTTTCACAGAACTTTGTAAGTTCCAAGTACCATTCTAAGCACTTTAAAGACTAACTCTAATTTGATATTTTAACAAGTCCCTAGTATTGGTACTCATAAAAGCTCCATTCTACAGATGAAAAAGTGTAATGCAGAGAGCTTACGTCATTTGTGGCGAGTTGAGTGGGGGGAGCCTGGCTGAGGTCATAGCTGCCTGATTCCCTACCCGTTTCCTCTCCTCTGAATGTCTTGCAATTACCAAGGATGGTGATGTGTTTGCTAATCCTGGAAATCTAAGGACCAGCATCAACGCTCAGAGCCCACATTATAAACCTAGCCTCCGTGCCGAAACCGTCTAAGTGAGTCCTAGGAAAAACTGCATGAGGAGGGAATAAAAATCCCCAAATATCCTTCCAGTGACACCCCACTGCTGCAGGGCCCCACCAACATGGACAGCCTAATCTCCAGATGATGTTCAGATCCAGACCCAGAAACACCGACCTGAAGTCAACCCACCACAGCCCATATCTTCTTTTCAAACATTGGGCAGAGACAGCTGTTTGCCCCTGCTTACAAAGGCATATAAACTTATAAACTACACATGCTTGTAAATTCACTTTTCTGCACACCCACCTATCGCAGATCAGAGCTCAAGACGTCAGCATTCCATAAAATATTTACCGTGTTTGTTTCATCTTCCCCCAAGATGGAAAAGAGCTCAATGTGGACATTCACAGATTCCGGGGTGGCCGTTTGCTTTAGGATTACCACCTAGACCTCACTTCCTTGGAAACTCTGTGGCCGGCCCTAATGATGAATGTTCCTTTTAGGACCAGAATAGAACAAAGGGACAAAAGGGAACTGAAGGATTTAAAATTGGGATAAAAAAAGAAAGAAAGAAAGAAAAAAAAAAACAAAAACAAACGTGGCACCGGTGTAGCCTTCCTTAACCGCTTAAAACTCACCAGTGATGCCCAACTTGCGGTGTGGCTTATCCCATATGTTCCCACACTCCCACTGGGCCCCAACATTTGCAGGCACTATTTATCATTCTAGCTAGTGGCGTGCTCATCTGCCTACCTCGCTAAGCAGCCTTGTTGTTATTTTTAAAATTACTGGGAGTCTTTTTCACGGTGTCCTGTGCCAGAACTCCGGCTTCCACACACCTGTTATGCTCAGAACGCATGGAGAGATGGGGGTGGGTCTGGCAGCGGAGGAAGGGGAAGCCGGCCCTCCTTGCTATGAAAAGCAAAATCAAGAATAAAGAAGCGGAGCAGAAGCCACGTGGCACCCCCTTTTCCAAATGCTGTACTCTGTTATTTAACAAACACTCTCCATGTTCCATGGTTGATTAACACCCCTGCTGTGCATTTTATTTTATTTTATTTTTTGCAAAAGATTAACTCATGTAGTCATAATGACTGACGATGAATGTCATCATCCCTATGTTGCAGATGAGAAAACCGAAACAAAGAAAGGTTGAGTAACGTGCTAATGGGAACACAAGACCACCGGTGGAAGATCCGAACCAAATCTAAGCGCAGGCACTCCTGGGGGAAGCTTGTCTACCACACAGTGTCCTCATCAACGTCACCGTCATCACACACAAAAGCATCATCATCACCACCACCCGTGGCACCTCTATCACTGCCTCCCATGGCACCGCCTCCTGTGGCATCGCCTTCCGTGACATCACCTTGGCCACCACCACAATCATGAGCATCGCTAATGCCGTCACTTGCACCACCCGCACTTCGAAGAGTGAGAGTATTGACCGGGCTCTTTCCATTTGCAGGGTACCATTCTGGATGCTTTATGATCAGCCTCATGCCCTATTCATGCTGACCCTGTGTCATGGTTCCTGCTACCACCTGTTTCACAAACGTGGAAGGAAACTAAGCTTCAGAGAGGTCAAGACACCTGCCTATGGAGCTGCTCAGGGGTAACACCTGTGATGTGATCAACATTTGAAGCCAGTGTCCCCTGCCACCTGTGAGGATGCTTTTCCCTCCCAGGCTCCCTACACTGGAGGCGGCCTGTGAAGGCACTGCTCACTGGAAGGTGCAGGTCATCAAACCGGCTCCTTGCCCACCATGTCAGCAGTCTGCTGCTGTGAAGTGAGCCAGCAGCCCGCTGAACTGGGGTATAACATCCCGTGGGGTGACTCTGCTACCCAACAATGCATGAGACCACCCCTTGAGATTCTGCACTCGGACCAGGTAACGCCCAGGGAGCTTTGGTCTGACATACGCCACTACTGGCCTGCGGATCTCCCTGGCAAAGACCCCGCCACCACAGGTCAGTGCCTCCTGAGTCACCACCATCCTCCCCGACGTCCTCAGAGGTCCCCTGCCGGGACACTACATTTGTTTTCCTTTGGCTGAACACCAGGGCTGGGGAGTGGCGGGGTGGCGCCAAGGATATCAGGCTTGTCTTTCAAAACTTTCCCTCCGTCCACCTCCTCTGTCAAGTCCCAGACCAGGTGACTGTCCACTTGTGCCTCAGTTATGGCCTTCGCCTCCTCCCTGAGCCGTGCCTTCAATCCTATCCCCCTCTGATCTGTTCTCCCCGGGACAGCCAAACTGGTCTTTCTGAAAGCTACGTTCCATCATATCTGTCCTCTGCTGAGGGCCCCTTCATGTGTTTTCCCCCTTCTTATCCCCCAGAAATAAAATCCGCCCCCATGCCCATGCATTCTGACCCTTGTGGTTCCTAGCCCCTCTCTGCCTCTTCTCCCCTCTCCCTCTGGACCCCAGGCCCCTGGCTTTCCTGCAGCTCTCCGAGAACAGGGAGGTGGGGCCACCTGGGTATGTCAGGACACATGCTGGCTCTCACCCTACTTCATCTCTGCTTCCATGTCACTTCCTCAGACAGTGCTTCCTGCACCCCGGAACCCAATCCTTACTGTTCTCCGAGGACCCCTCTTCCTTTCTTACAGAGCACTTATCGCCACTTGCAATTCAGATTATATGGTGATCACTTGTTGATGACCTGTCGTCTCCACAAACTTATAAGCTCCATGGAGGATACTGAAGTTCGTTTCCTCGCCTATGCATGGTCAGTGACTAGCCCAATGTCTGAGGCGGAGCCTGAGCTAAATAAATATTTGTTGCATGAATGAGCAGGCAAATTAATTATTAACCAATTACTTAATGAGGTCTGATTTAATCATTAGGGATGTCACGCACTTTGCTGTAGACAACTCGGTAAGTCTTTCATGAATAGGTCACGAAGTCTGAGGAACATTCTACAAAATGGTTAAAAACATAACATGTCTCTTCTCTGACCATATCAGATAAACTCTCAGAAGTCTGTTTTAGGAGTAAGCTGATGGGTGTCTTATGTAATAGAGTAATTGCTGGCTTGAATTAAAGACATGCTTATTTTGGAGAGCTGCTATTTTTCTGATGTAAATCTTTTTCTGATCCACAAAGTCAAGGATCCATCTCTCCCATGAACACGTCATCTTCTTGGCATGCTACACGATTAAGGAGGAAATGTGATTTTATTTTTTGGGAAATTGATAGTTTTCACAAAGCCAAGAAAGAGCTATCAGAATAAAGGGATGTTTATTTGGGTGAATCACCAGCTTTGCACAAATCCCAAGTGTTAATTGCGTAATGGGTCTTTACAAAATGGCATAATATGGGTTCGGCTGGTTTCTCTGTTTTCGGCTTGAAAAATAGATTGTTTAATAACCCATCAAAGCTATATGTAAACTAAGTAAACAATAGAGCAGATGTTGACTGCTGTCTTGTGCCTCGTAGACATAATTAAAGACAATAAGACACTCATGGATTCATATAATAGAGGACAAATGCAAACACACACAAAAAAATCAGTACAATATAAATGTAAACTGCATTTGCTGGACACCTGCTTTCTTCATCTGAAATGCTGTTACCATATTTCCTGCAATGAAAAATTTCTGTAACCTTCTTTAGTTACTTTATGTAAATATGAACATGCTGCCCTCCACTTTTCAGGAAGATAACATTGTAGAAGCTAGTCTTTTCAACTGAAATTTGTTCACTTTCCTTACCACTAAGACCCTGGACAGTGTCAGAAAATGCTTTTAATTTTCTCATAAGCATAAATGTTAATAAGAGCCAGGTAGCCAAACTTCCACATTTATGAAATAAATATAAGTCCAGGTTTAGGTGGAGGGGGGTTGAGGGGGGAGTCATCACAGTTTTATTCATTTAGTATTCAGTCCTACATGCATTATTTAGGAATTCTACTGAGTTGACACATTTATGTCCTAAAAGCCTTACATTTTTTAAGTCAAGCACATGATCTAAAAGCAAGATTTCCCCTTATACAAAAATAATCCCATTGGAAAGAAGGAAGTATCATTCTAATTTTCTAAATATTCTGTTTTTCTCCTCAAGTTCCTACTCAGATTTGTTAGTTTTGCAGTTCTCAGTTCTGTAGGGGAAGAAATACACCCCCACACAAAATGATACACACGGCATCATTAAGAGAACATAAGTGCCCCCCAAAGCGAGAAACAAAAATCAAAACAGGGCTTTCCTCTGCAGATATCTTGAAAGAGGAACGGAAGTTTCCACATATACGGCATTTGATTATATCATTTTATCCTTCTAATTGGAAAAAAAAAAGGTAAGTTTAAAAATAAGCTTTCTATGGCTTGCTACCCAGGAGAAAGTTTCCTAGATTCAGAATTGTCAGTTCAGAAAAAACAACTGCTCCCTCGTTTTCCAACAAAGCAGAATTCTTTTCTGTGAATACAGATTGTTTTTAAAAGGCCTCAAAAACCCTATTGTTTAAAGAGCACACGAATTTCCTAGTGACTTGCCGTGGACGTAGTGCTGCCTGCAGTATCCTCGCCATCTCCCTCTTCTGCTGTTTTTCATGATATGCAGGGAAGGGGGATTCCAATGTGATCTGCAGCTCTTTATGCTAATAAAATGGAGTCAGCCCATTCTCACCGACACCACCATAAAGCATAAGCACCAAATGGGAAACAAAATAGGGCCGCGATGCCACTGGGTAACAAACCAATCAACCCAGAAACACCTAAAAGAGACTGTACCCCCTCCTTCAGTCATTCTTTGTCAAAAGGCAATGAAAATGTCCCTAGGTGAATCTGATTCAACACCCAGCACACACACATACACACGCGCACACCAACACACACACGATCTCAGACACTCAGGTGAGCGTAAAGCTCTAAATTCTTCTGATCCATGGAGCAGCCTGTATACTGCACCGAGCACAACAGCGCGGCAAGCCGGGCCTCTGCTCCCAGAAATTCCTTTATTAACACACCCAGGCCCCGCACGTGAACAAAAGCAGTGGTGAGGGGTGTATAAATCATTAATACGGTGCCGGGCAGTGACTGCATTTCCTGGGTGAGCTGGAGAGCTCCTCAGCACAACAGGGATTTGGGGGTTGGAGCCTGGCTGCGGAGAAAAGCACTCCATCAGCCTCGGAGCGGGGGAGTCCCGGCAGCCTGGATCTTTCCCTTCGCTCACCTTCCCCAAGCCTGAAAGCCTTTCTCTGGGTTGTCATTTATTCACCCACGATCATAATGACTTACAAATAAGATCACAAAGCGCTTCAAAGTTGAAAGATCTTCAGACTCTTTCCCTGTTTCGCAAGTTTTGTCTTTAGACGTGGAATGAAGATTCAGTTAAGTGGGGCTGGTTTTTTTCAGAGCGACAGCCTAGCAGAGGCACGGGTCAATCACACAGAGCCAGTGGCCTGTCCAGGAGGGGTGGGGGGGCAATGGGATGGTGCAGAACACCATGGCTAAGGGTCCCTTCTGGAGTGAGGCGGGCTGGCTCTTCCACCCTCAGCAGTGCATCTAAAACATGAGTCGATTCCTATCAACTCCCCGGAGGCCTTTTGCAGGGGAGTAAATGAAGTAATCCATGTAAAAGTCCTTAGTACTGCGCTTGTCACATAGCAGTCCATAAAAGTTATTGATTATTACATTATTTTAATTATTTTATTATTATCAGCATCATTGTTGAGCATGGCTGGATTCTCTGCTTCCCGAAACGGTCTTGTAAGCAGCATCTCCTACTTTACAGAGGAGTCTCCCTTTTTGAATAGAACCAAGAAGAAACGAAAAAGAGAAAAGAGTTCTCAAGAATCCTGTCACCTGTTCTAAATGGAGGCCGACCCCCAGTGGAAGGCTCTGCCGTCGCACCGTGAAGAAACCATTCAACGAACCCTTCCTAGTTTAACTGCTCACGGCAAATGATCAGGCGGGTAAAAGAAAAAAAAAACAGAAGGAAGCCAGAGAAAAAAGGAAAATGCAATGCTTTATACAGATTATTTGGATGCGAGAACCCATCAGAGAGTTTAAGAAGGAACAACAGGGTCCAAGCAACATGATCTGAACAAGGAACGTACATTCCCTCTCATAGGACAGGACAGATGCAGGGTCTGAAGATGCCTGAGTCAGCTGCACGGTCCACCAGGAAACCAGGGCATTCACCCAGGCTCAATGCCAAGCATGCAGGCACCACCACACCCCAGAAGGACTCCCCTGGACTGTCCCGGGGGACGACCTGCGTGTTAGCAGGCACCCGCCATATTAAAGCTTTCTGGAATAAACTTCACCGTGTGCTCAAGTCCCCTGCATCACAGAGTAATGACATCCTGAATGGAAATAAATGAAGCTCCTGCCGTGTGATTCTGTCAGCTTTTGAAACTAAATAACTTTGCTACTGACAAGAGCGAGACCATTTTTATTTTCCCTCCTGTCACAGAGCATTAATTGAGCTGTGCAGCCACACTGCAATCCACCACCACCAGCAGGACTGACAGCTGACAGGAGAGGGTGGAGAGGTGACCTAGAACAGGCAAGAGAGACCGAGGAACCCCAGGGAGGCCCCCAAACTCCCTGCGTTGGGGCCCTTGGAGGCCATGGGCACATTTATTGCATTGATTTGGGAGAAATGGAGAATAACAATCTATGTTCACCATCAACAAACATGTTACTTTTAACACACTCACTCATTCATTCATTCTTTCTTTAATACACATATATTGGCTGTTCACTGTGTCCCAGGCACTGTGCTAACTTTTAAAATCTGTACTGTGCTTAATCTTACACAGAACAGTAGGAAATGGCTATCCTTACCCCTATTTTTCTGAAGCAGCAGCTGGAGCTCCAAATCAAGTAAAGCAACTTGCTCAATGCAGTTGAATGAATTCACTGAATAACACAGTTGGGATGAAGCCCTCTGCTCATGACTTCTGTCCTATATACAGTCCAGCAATACCAATTTTTTTTAAGCTATACTACAGGGAAGAGCAGACATCAACTGGTTCTAAACTGATACAGGTTTCTCATCTGAATTTTGTAACACAACTGAGATGGACAGTCGGATACGGCAAAGCGTGACCTCACTGTTCATTCCGCATTTAGATGCTGGTATTGCTCACTGTTAATGAAAAACTCACCCCCGCGTGAGAGCAGAGTTTGCCCCATACCCGGATTTAGGCAGCGCCACAGAGGACAGAAGTACGGAACGGAAGAGCAGGATATTTGCTGTTGTTTTTGATAAGGGGGCCTAATCCTTGAGGTGAATCCTGGGCAAACATCAAACACCAAAAAAAAGAGGCTCATTAACACTAAACCTTTTGTCCATTTAGTCACCAGTACTGGGAAATCTAAGGCACTTAAATCCTACAGCTGCCTGCACTTTGTTCCATAGCTGCAAAGGGGGAAAAAAAATGTCATTACATCCCTGGCAACACACACTAACCTTCTGAATGCTTTTCACTCTGGCTCCACTTCCTAATTTTGATTCTCTGTGTGTTTAAACACAACATAAAGAACAAGATGAAAATAGGCTGAGCCTGCTCCTCACCTAGAGCCTGCTGGGTATTCTGGATGACCACAACCCTTCCCTGGGGCCAGCATCTCAAAGTCCCTGCACGCTGTGCTGCGGTCACTAAATATGTGGCTATTTCTATTTCTTGTGTCCCCTAATGCCTACCCTGCTAGAGGACGGGTGGTGACATAAGGCAGATAACTAGTCTCCTCCTTTGCAAACTGGGTTGAGCAGGAATGAGCAATTCCTAGGAGTTGACAGGATTTGCTAGGAAATCAAATGGATCAAGTTGATGTTCCCCAAACTGTGGTTCTACATCGATGGTTCCCAAGACGGCATAAGGATGAATAATTTAATGTGTCCTCCATGAGGACAGAGGCCTTTGCTTATTGAGAAAGTCTAGAAGACTAGCTGGTACCCAGTGGGACTTCAATAAACATGGAATTAATGAATGAACATGGCAATGATCAAGTATCCCAATGCATACTGGAAAAAATAACATCACAGGTATAATTCTGTGGCATCTATCAATCAATCAATCTGTTTTTGGTTTGGGCAAGTCTACTTTTCAGTCCAAAATATGTTCATTTTAGAGATATTAAATAGGTATCAACCACATTGATGAGCGGATTGGTAAAAATTAGGAAGGGGGTGCTGAAATGCCTGAATTTTGAGACACAATGGACCACATTCCTTGTTTTCCGGGTCGTCAGCCCACTGCAAAGCACCTTGACAAGATTTCGACAGAAGAGGCCCACAGGACTCTTGGAGCTCTGAGTTTAATGCTTTTCTTACGGTTTCCAGCAAAACCCTCTCTCCACCTCCAAACCCCAAACTTGGTTCCAAATGTCCCAGGGGTTTCTCCACAACTCAGAGGAGTGGTTTTCTCTCATCTGTTCAAGGGAAACTCACTTCCACCCTTTCCACTCCCCTCATTTCAGTATGGCTCTGGAGGATGACAGAAAGCCTGCGCCCTAGTCACAGAGGCCGTACCACCAGCACGCGACCCGCTTTGGCCGCGTACTGCCTCCCTGTGCCTCTTGGCCTCACGCGCCCTCTTCTGCAGACGACCTCACGCACTTGCCTTCCCCATTCCCGGAACACCCTTCTCAGTTCTTCACTCACCTGATGCTCTCTTAGCCTCCAGTCAGGAGAATCAGGGCCTCCTTTGTGAGAGACAGGCTGACCCACCCACGGGATAGAGCTGACAACCAACACAGCCCACTTGTCCTTGACCCCTCACCCTGTGTGTTTCCGGCACAGCACTCCCCACAGCCAGGAAATGCCTCCTTTTCCCACTTTTGCGTCTTCTCTTCTTTTACTGGAATGCCATCTCCACGGTGGCAGGGGCCCTTCCTATCAGATTTGCTGTGATACTCTCAGTGCTGGGAACAATTCTTTGCATGGCCGAACGAAAGAATTGAGTAGATGATTGAATGTGTAATACATATCCGTCAGCAGCAGTGGCGTCACTGCCTCCCCTTGCTTATAAGATTCTAGAAGGTTCAAATGTGCTCACTCACTCCTCTTTTTTTTTCTTTTTTAATGAACAACTACTCTGCATTAGGCTTTATTCTAGGTGTTGCGGGTGGAGGAACAGAATGGAGAAGTCTCTCCTGTCACGTTGCTTCCGGTCTAGCAGGTGAGGAAGAGCATAGCAGAGGTACTCTGTGCCCTGGTGCTTAACAGACCTAAGAAAGGTGAGTTAAGAGGAGAGAGATCAGAAGGAGAAGCCTAGGCAACGCAAAGTGCTCATGTTCTGGGTTTTTTTGCAGTGAGGCCCAATCAAGCAGGGCCACACTATGCCTGGAAGGTCAGAAATAGCAGCGAGACCCCTTTCCTCAAACTTTTTCAGGAGCCAGAACGTTCCAACCACGTAAGCTCTGTTCTCATCCTATGCCAGGCCCGCGCAGGGAATGAATTGGGGATCCTTCAGAAAGCCCCTTCTCCAACCCTTTTCTTCTCCTGCAGGGACGCTGCTCATTTCTCCAGCTCTTTTGCACTCAGCATGGTTGAAGGGCCAGGGCCAGGGCCCTCCTGGGCTATTGTGCCTGAGAACTGACCCTATTGGACACAGGACCTCTCAACGGGGTGAGCCACACGTCACGCAGACAGCCACAGGCCAATGTGCAGCCCAGCAAATCTCTTTCAGGCAGTCCCGGAAACACAAAACTTTATGGATGAATGGGACTTCCTTGGCGTTCCTTAATTGAATTAAACGGCACTCTGGGACACCTCTCCTGGTCCATTAAAAAGGTCTCTGCAGATGGGGCAGTTACGCCCCCGCTTTTGTCAGCCCGGCCTCATTCACAGGATGACATCTCCTGTCACCAGCCCCTTAGGCACCGACACACCAACCTGATTCTGTTTACAATCCTGCAATTTCTTTCCCTTCCACAAGACTATTATTTGCCTGACAAACTACCCTGTTTTTACCCGGCCAATATGAATAAACAAGCATTATGTTCCCTCTTGGGGCAGAGAGCCTGGTTAAATGAATCAGAAAACCCTAAAAAAGATTGTCTACCCTCAGTCCATCAGCTACTGGACAATTACTCAAGGGCCAGCTGTAGGGAAAACAGATGGTGCGTGAGCACTCATAATATGGGCTTTCTCAGCCAAACGCAGAACCGGCCAGTTGTATGTTCTGACACAGAAACCGCCACGAAATGGCAGCCGGAGCTGCCGAACGGTGCAGGACTCCGGGCTGCGGACTAACAGAGGCTTATAATTTTCCCAAGTGAGTGTCAGATTAAGTCATGGTAAGGCAGAGGCCAAATAACCCTGCGGTCAGCACTGACTCCCCCACAGGGTCCTCAAGTAGCAGAAGCACGAGGTGAACCCCAGCCTACCTTACACAGGCCTTATCTAACTGATAAAAGGCCAAGAAGCCATGCTTTTCCTCCTCAACTGGAAAAAAATCAGAGAAACCAGGAAGATGTGTTAACTAACCAATGTGTGACCCAGGATCTCTCTAGAAAAAGACAGAGGGACCCATGCTCTCTCAGTCATCAAGGCCTGGAAACGGGCTCATTCTGGCCACTTGGATTCCTTAAACAATTCAGACATGAAGATAATCTATCCTCATTCCTGCCTGCGTTATTGACACTATTGACTACTCCCAATCACAGCACAATCTAACAAATCAACATGGGATTAAGCCAAGAAGAGAGAAGATAAAAAGCCATTTGGCCCCCTATAAATCATCAGACTGAGCAGCTCAAGGTAAGGGACTGGATGAGAATTGAACTCTTCTCTGCAGCCGGAATCGTTGTGGCCTACCTAACATTTCCTAAATTTAGGTCTGTGGCTGGTCCATAGGGGGCATGTCTCCCTCCTATAGCCTCAGTGTGGGAGCCCATCTTCCCAGCGACTCGGCACTGAGCGCCACTTTCTAATTAAAGACAGAAAGGGTTGAAATGCAGGTTTCAGTTCAATTGCTTTCGATCTGAAGATGTCCACCGTGAGCAATGGCTTCATTTACCAGGAATTACCCTTTGTACAAACCACTTCACTATTTAAAACAAATCGCATGGATCATCATTAAGTGGGGAAAAATTACCAGTCTTCAGATATTGACGGGGGCAGGGCTCACTTTCGGGGTCCCTCCCCCACTCCCTTCCAATATGCGTTTTAACCATTTGACTTGTTTTTAAATGTAGGCTGATAAAAAGGTTCTGAGGGAAGAGGCTTTGACAGATGAGGAGCCCTCTTAGAACAAGACAGGGAGATGCTGATGGTGGTTTAGGAAGAGAGAAAACTAAGTTTATGTGTCCCCTCTTGCAGGGAGTTAGAACTCAGTGTGAATCATAGCTCTGGGGGTGTACCTGACAGGCAGTGTGCATTAGAAAACAAATCTCGTGTGCTCTGTCCACAGCCTCACCCTACCTTACCATATGATGGATGTTTTCTGGTGAGCTCTCTGTGACTTAGGATGTGAAGACATCTCTAGTATAGTGTTATGTGTGTGTACATGAGTGTGTGTGTGTATGCGTGCATGCGTCTGTGTGTGTGTGGTTGTTTTCTGTTTCTCTGTGGAAAATGAAACACCTTCTCTTTTGACCTAGCTTGCAGCAAACCCCCACATTTAGAATTTGTATTCAGAATTTTCCTTCAATGCAAGAATGTGTAAATGTTTCAAATGGGGACCCACTTTGAAACTCTGGTAAAATCCTGTACTGGGGATACGTGAGTTGGAAGATCACCTGGGAGAAGAATCACCATCAAAGAAGTCTGACAGTGAAACCACTACAGTGTGTCAAGAACGGAGGCAGCGCCTTTCCTGGGACAGCAGCAAGATTGGAACCAGCTGCTCCGATGTTGCCAGTCCCCTTCCATCTAAGGGGGGTCTGCAACCACAAGCTGCATGCTACATGTTAGAGGTACACAGACGTGTGCATATACACAATGAAATGACTCTTTAGATTTGCTACGTAGACACCAAACACAATTCAACATTATCCCACTGGGCAGTTCCAAACTGGAGTACCATCTCTGATGCTAAAAGGGAAGAAAGAAAGAAAAAAAAATCATAACTGCAGGGAAATACCTATCTAGATAGAGTTACCAGTTAATACAAATGAATGAAGCAGAATCAGTCAACTAATTTAAACACTGAAGTTGCCACTTTGTTGGCCTGAATAAATAAGCTCTTTGTGGCAAAAGGGTTATGTCATTTTCATTTGGTCATTCCGAGTAGACTCAGAATGCTGAGGTATCCCAATTGATTTCTGTTTTTGTGAGTTGTCTTAGGGACAAATCTGGGAGAGGTTAGGAAGAAAGCCTTCATGTCAGGGTTGAGTCAAAGAAAGCAAATGATGAAGTAATTTTCCTTTGATACTGGATGAGAAATAAGCTCCATATGAAACTTCATTCCAGGAAAGTATGTTTCAGTGAAGACTTGAGGCTCCAGGTCAGAGTTTGTGCATTTACAAAACAGAATGATAGAGGTTCTGAATTAAGATAGTTTCGTTTTAATTATTTTCCTATGTGATTGATGGTCTAAATGACAAAGACTTCTGAAATACATTTATTTTCAAATATAATAGTATCATGAAATGTTTCCAATGAAGGTGTCATTTATCGTAGACATTGCTCAGTTCACCCATTTGACCAACTTACTCTGAGGGTACAGATTAGCCCCGGGCCCTCAAAATTAAATAGGGATGCAATAATAGCTAAATGGATTAATAGCAGATAGAGGCCATAGTGCCGATGTATGGACAGAAGACGCATAAACTGTATCTGTAAGTGGTGTGTGGAGATTGAAGTGAACTGTTTCACACCAGTAATCAGCCAGTTGCCTGGGCTGCTATATCAAAGCAATGACATGAGACTCCTACACACACTATCATGACAGACCAGGGGAGATGGTCTGAAGGTATGGCTCCCCCACCCTGAGCGTGAGCCCCTCAGAAGGTGGGAGGTGTGGCTAGAAAATCTGACTTTCACTAAGACAGGCAAAAATAAATGTCTGCTTGTACTACAGACTTCAGGCATTTAATGAAAGTCAGAAAAAAATATATACACACACATACCGCATTGTGACAGTGTGTGTCACAGTCCCACTTTATCTACACTTTCACTGAAACCATTAAAAACCCTTTCAAAAGGTGGAGTGTACGCCAAAGGGCATTTCAGAACCCACGTCCATCTGTCTTCACATGGAAGCATACTCCTGATGCAGTCACCTCTAAGTATTTGCTGTGGCTGCCCATGTCCCCTGTCAGCCTCCCCTTCCCAGGGCAGGAGACTCATCCCTCCTGGAAGAGACTGGCAGGTGCTGAGAAGTCCTGTGTTTATCCTATGTGCTTTTCCTTTCCATGGCAAGGATAACCTCTCCCTCTAAGGCACTGCCTTTCTTTCCTAAGTTGTCCCCAAATGAGCAAACCAATCGAACCATCTAGAAGGAGGGAACATCAATTTATTTAAAACAGAAAAATGCACAAAGAAACTGTGAGAACAATGAAAAATCCTAGAGCATTCTATTTGTTGGGTAACGCTTTCCAAAGTGATTAACAAATAACAAGAAATAAGTCAATTAAGAGGCAAAAGATCAACTCATATTAATAATTTGATTAAATCCAACCGAGGCTTAGTGTCTGTAGAAATGCTCAGTACAATACTCTACTGGTGGGAACTGGTAGAAAACATACACATATACACACAGGCGCTCACAGCAAAGGCAACGAAATGGTAGAAGAAGATGAATCGTATCATATGTTACCAATAGGCTCTTGGGAAATGTTTCCTGGCACAATGTATTTAATGAGAAATGGAATCAAGCACTACTGCAAAGGATAAACTAATTTATTCCCAAGATATTTAAAAAAAACAACAACGATAAAAGGCTGTTCTCAAATAGACTTGCAACAGAAAATACGCCTAAGAAATATTTTCTGGAGGCAACCAACTTGGTAACAAATCACCCAAATGTTCAAAACAGAATCTTGACATTTTACAAATACATATATTCCTGCAACACAGATTGAGGGGCTTTGGAAAAGGAGGCCCCTCCAAACACTTGTAAAGGAAGTTTAGTCGACCACAACCTCACACAGTTAACAAATGGGACTCTAGAAGGGAGTCCATCGAAAGATCAAATGACTACAATCGCTGTTAACTCTTCACAGAGCAGGATGGTGATCCTGGGAAGGGAAAAGCTTCCTATTTGCATGACAAAATCCTAACCCTGCCAGTTCACAGTCTCAGCCCCTGCGCAGTGACAGAGAGCTGGGCTCATCACCCTAGGAGGTAATGGGTCGAGCTGTTTCTCAAGCCGGGAACCAACTTAGGCAATAGCCCTACTAGTAAAGAGGGACAAGAAACAGAGAGGGTCCCAGGGAAACACCCAGAGAAAGACAGAAACACAGTGAAAGATGATGACATGCACACAGAAGAGAAAATACAGCCAACACTGAGTCCCCTTAGCAAGACCACGATGGGGGAGTGGAACAAAAAAATGCCTTTACACAGGGCAAAAAGGACAGCATCCTAAACGGCTGGCCTCCATCACAGCACCGCTGTGAGTCTGGGGGCACGTTCCTGGGCTGCCAGGCTCCAGAAACCTAGAGGTTCAGACCCCAGGTGAACTGAATATAGCACGACCTGGGCAAACTTGAGAAAACAAAAATACGGAGTGCACACACACTACACACACACACACACACACCCCACACACAACACACACATATTTTTTCACTCCCTATTAAAGCAGCTGAATTACAACTCCAGGCACCCGAATGCCTCCACAAAGATCCAGGCTCTTAGCATCAAAGGGGTCTTAGATTCAGATCGTCCCCCAGACGCGCAGACACGAGAAAGACGCCAAGTATGGAAAATACAGTTTGCAATTTTCAACTCCGGCTACCCAGGCTCGGAGGAGTCAGGCGTTCAAAGTATTCAGAACGGTGCAAAAACAGCTGGGCACGGGGTGTCCGGGCTCCGCCGAGAACTAGGGGCTCCGAGACACCCCTCCCGCCCGAACGCACCGACCCCCCTCCCCACCCAGGCCCCTCAGAGGTGCCAAAGCGCAGCCCAGCGACGCGGTCCCCCAGTCCGCCGAGCCGGGGAAGCAGCCACCCAGGCCAGACGCGCGCCTTACCTGCTGTAAGTACATAAAAGTCAAGGCACACGAGAGCTGGGGACACATGCCCACGTTGGGGAGTGCCACGCAGGTGGCCCCCGTCAGCGGGTGCTGCATCGTGCCTCTCCGGCGCCCGCCGACCACGAGTGGGGACGCTCGCGTGCAATCCCGCCGCTCGTTGCCTGGTCGCTACAATTATTTTTTTTTTTCTTTTTAATTTTGCTGATTATCTAAGTCAACTCGCGGCGGCTGTGTCTCTCCTCTGTCTCTCTCGGTCTCTCTCCCCCTCCCTCCCCCCGCCGCACCCCGCGCGGCGGTCCCTGCCTGCTCCTGCCCTTCCCCTCGGGTTTGCTAGAGGCCAGGCGTGCACCGGCTTCCCACCGAGACACTTGAGACGGCAGGGAAACTATTTTGCTTCCTGCGTGGCTGTATCCTTGCTCGCGTTTGTTGGGCCTGCTTTCTGATGCCCCTCAAAGTGGAAGGGCCACCCCCCCACCCCGCCCCACGTCCCCCGTGAAGATGACAAGAACAGGCAGAGCAACTTCTGTGGAAGGTAGAGGGGGTGGATGCCTCCTGCAGAGGCGGGGGGGGGGGGTAAGGGCGAGAGGGAGGGGAAGAGGGGAGGAGGGGGGAGATCCGACTCACGCTGAGGCTCACTCCGGCCGTGCTGATCCTGCGCGCCTCCTCATTTGTCAAATGGGTCCAGGGGCAGGGTTGCGTGTGAGTGTGTGCGCGCGCGTGTGTGTGTGTTTCCCTCCCCTTGGCTTTTCTTTCTTTCTTATTTTTTTTAAAACGACTCACCAAAATTCAAATTGTGTCTCTGCTAAAAAAAATCTCCGCGGGGCGGGTTTGGAAGCGAGCGAGCGCCCCACGTCGCCAGCATCCAGGCGAGCGAGCCGGACAATTACTGTGATTGCCCAGCTGGGACCCAGACTCCCAGGTTTGGGTGGCGGTTTGTTCGCCCGACTCCTTGGCAAATAAACACAGAGATGGGATTCCCCCCCCCACTCCTCGTGATAGTGCTGGTCCCCGGGGCAGGGGGAGCGGGGGGCTGCGGGCGCCGGAGGCAGGGAGGTTTGGGGAGGCTCCCCCGCCCCCCCACCGGCAGGCAGGGCAGCAGAGGCGGCGATGCACACACCCCCCCCCGGGGCTTTGGGGGCGCAGCTTTCGCTCTGCGCCTCGCTTTGGCTGCGCAGGCAGCTGCAAGCACGGACCAGCCCCGAGCGGCTGAATGGGAGAAACAGCCCTGGCTGGCGTGGAAATGAAGCCTGTTGGACTAACACGCCAGCCCTGGGTGAATGCAAAGGGGCTTCTTCCCACAGCCGAGAATCCTTGCTCTTCTCAAATTATAAATACACAGGGTGGGCAAGTCCGGGTCTGGGGAGGGTTTACTCTGTGGGCTGCAGCGGGCGAATTACAATCGCTTTATTTATTTTATTTTATTTTTCTTTCTTGCCTGGCCAGCCCTCCTTGGCCAAATTAGCATTCTGCTCCTGCGGAGGGGTTCCCCCCACTCCCCTTTATTTTATGAAGTAATAATTATTCATTAGTAGATTTCGTTAGTCTTTCTGCAATAAAATAGGATGTGACCTGCAAATCAAAAGAAAATATTAAGACTCTAACGCATCGGTGGTCCCTACGGGAAAAACAAAACAAAACACATTCTTGGCAGCAGTAAAATCATGACCAGGAATAGTAGATTTTTTCATATAGATTTGACCGAGTGATCAGAGTTTTGTTTTTTTTTTTTTCAGAGCAAGAGACTCTGTCTGAACGGCATCACTTTTGAACTGTTGGGTCCCCTGCAAGAAACCTTGCTGGGGGCTTGCCACTGGCCTGCAGGACAGAGCACACCCTGAGAGTGACAGGGGTGGCCTGGGAGGGGCCCCCAGGGCAGGACTCAGGGACTGGCCTCCAGGGCATCCCTGCTGACCCCCTCCGTGAGGCTCACGGGGACACCCTCAGCCAAAGGACAGCATATGAGCTGAGCCATCAGCTGGAAGGGCACACAACTCACTTTGCAGGCTAATCAAAATGCTTTCTGAAGAAAAGGAAATTAATTATTCCACAGTTCCATTTTTTTCTTGTTGTTCTGTTTTGAAACGCCATCAATAACTGTGAAGTCTTCACTATGCCAAACACTAGGCCCCAAGCAGGCCTCTTCCTTCCACCCCTTACTTCACAAAACCCAGCCCTCCAACACCACCTTGGGACGCACACACCCCATCAATTTAGAGGGGATGCAGTGGCACGTTTCACCCTCAGCAGAAGTTGATACGGAGGACCAGGGGGATGTGGGCTAGTATTTTAAGCTGCCTTTTTTTTTTTTTGGAACCGAGTGGCACTGGTTAGTTTGAAAAATCCTTGCTGCCTGCTGTCTCAGAAATCACATTCATCAGACAAGGTCTGATTGACACAGTTTCTCCCTTTTCTTCTTTTTCTTTTCTAACTTTCTGCCTTTAAAAATTTTAAACGTTATTTTGCAATTCATAAAATCAAAGAGAAAGCCACTCCACAAAACATACATGGAATAAAAAGTCAACGATTCTCCCTTTCCCATCCTTTCCTTCTGCCTCAAGCCATTGGCTGTACTGACCGTGTTTCACCCCTGCTTTCCTTCATTTTTTCGTTTCTTTGCTGGCATTGGAAAAGCCTGCAGATGCCCAAAGAAGAAGACAGAATTTTCCCTTCAGTTCATTTTCATAAGAGACATGATAAATAATACATGGCACTTTAATAAGACCTTATCTGAATGGTTTAATGAAAAACAAATACATTATGTAAGGAACCAATAACCGCTCTAGACCGCACTGAGCCAACACTGGTTTTCTGGTCCGTTTTCTCCCCAAAGTGGTGTTGAAAACTCCCAGTGGTGATGGGACCCATTTTGCAATAATGGCTCAGATGTCCCCTTAAACTTAGGTCTTCACAGTCAGGCATATTGGAAGTCTGCAAAGTGAACCGATGCAATCCAGACCTCCCAAATTCATCTCAAAGTTATTTGGAACCAGGCTGTGTTCTCCGGACAACAAACTTGGAACATTTCTGCACAAGTGCATGTAACACAAACACACACAAAGACAAGTACGCACCCCATCAACATGTCAGTTGCATAAGGGATGGAGCAAGAAAGATTTACAGTAGCTAATATCAGGGCAGTTTAATCTGGAATAGAGCATCAGATGACTCCAAATCAAATGGTATCACCACATCTGCAACTATTGCTCATTCAATAGCAAAACTGTCAGCCTTTGAAGCAGCATCTCGGGATGCTGAATTTGAATTCCATCTCAATGGAGACAGAAAGAGCCGCATCAATGCTACCAGCTCCCAAATGATTCTTCTACTTCAATAAATGGGAGAAGCAGGGAAAGAAAATACCATTCTCGACAAAGAATCCCTGGTGTACATAGTATGTGCATAGTCAGGGGCTACCCTCCTGCCCTTTAGCTACAAGGATCCTTAATTGAATGGTTAGATGGTTAGACATAACCCAACAGGAAGCAGAAAGAGTGCTGGAAAATCAGCAACGACCAATTCCATCTTCAAAGGAATGTCCCTTAGGTAGGAGGCACCTGCTTAAGTTTTAATATGACCCATACAACGCATTTGTAACTTTTTCCTTCCCTCAAATGTGTCAGCTGTTTAAAAAAAGAAAGGGGGGGGGGTTCACATTTTTTTTCCTTTTCTCTCTTTCATAATTCTTAATTATAACTTCCTAAGGCCATCAAAAGAGCAGACATTTCACTGGAGGAATCTTCTATGGGAGTCATTGTGCCTTAGAGCAAGAAAATCTCCAGTTAGATGGAAAAAGGACTTTCTGCTCATCAAGGTGATTAATTATCAATACTGAGGTTAGCTCCCAGACGATGTCAAGGAGTGGGTTTTACTTCCGAATTCTGCAACGGACAGCAGCATAGATCTTCAGTAAGTGGGAATGAATGTATCTCTAGGAAACTTTGTGGCTTATTTTCTCTAGCATGAGCACTTTGAGTCACCCACTTGCTCATATACTTGGAGGGTATTTAGTTAGCGTTGATTACATCACAGGCTCAGTTTTTTCATCTGTAAAATGAGGCTAACAATAGCTCCCTCACAGAATTGCAATGAGTCTGAAACTTTTTCCTCCCTAATTCATGGATGATTACAATAAAAGTTTAAAAATAATGGAGACATTGCATGAAATTAACAACTTTAATTTCTTTTTGCCGAGTTAGTATGTTCTCACTCACACACGCACACACACACACATACACACACACACCATCTGTTATCATCATCATTTCATAAAGGAAAGGACAATTTATACTAAAAAGTAAGAAGGACATCATCTCAAAATAAAGGACAGCCCTTCAGATGGATTAAATTTAGGTCTATTAAAATTTTCACTAAATTGCCCTTAATTTTCTCATTTAGCCGCCGTCTGTTGAAAATGTCATCAGGGAATCAGATGAATCTGTGGATCAGCCTTTGGGAACCACTGAGATAATGAATGTAAAGTGCTTCTTAGCACTGGCAGTGGCACACTGAGAATCAAAAATCCATACCTTTGCAGGGAGGGTTGAAAACAAAGAATCCTTACCCTCCTGGGGCTGTATAACTGCCCTCTTCCCCCCCACAGGCTCACTGCAGCAGCCCAAACACCTCACTCGTTTCTGAGTTCCCTCAGCCAAGGAGCAGCGTCCCTTTCACCTGGGGCAGGCTTAATAAAGGTCAGATGAACTGAATTTGTTGGACCGCCGGAGTTTATTCACTTTCCTCAATGACACAGCGGCTGCAGCCCTGCTTCTTTCAGGCCACCTGTGATGTGGTAGTGGCGATGGAGTCTTTGGGAGCTCCTTCTCGCTCACAGGAGGGCATGCAGGATACTGTACAGTGGTCAGTACGTCTTTTGGAGCCTCAGTGCTTGGGTGTGAAGACCTGGCCCTGCCTCAGAGCTCCACAGCTGCTACTCAATGTCTGGGGTTATAGCCCCTGAGACTTCAGTTTCATTCTAAGAGGAAATGATGATAATTTTACCTTCCTGATTAAGTTGTGAAAAGATCAAAGAAATGTAATACATGTAAGTTCTGCAGATGGGGGTGCCTGTTATCTAGCAACCCCTCAGTACATATTAGCAACTGTTTTCACGAATTATTTTTATTCTCAGTCCCTCTACAGCTGCTATTCAATGTCTATGACATTATAGGCCCTGAGACTTCAGTTTCATTCTAAGAGGGAATGACGATAACTTTACCTTCCTGATGAAGTTGTGAAAAGATCAAAGAAATGTAATACATATAAGTTCTGGAGATGGGAGTGCCTGTTATCTAGCAACCCCTCAGTACACATTAGCAACTGTTTTCATGAATTATTTTTATTCTCAGTCCCTGACCAGTTGCTGAAACAGACCTTTTTTGCTAAAAATCACACAAACAAGACCACCAAAGTCAATATATTTATGGGACGATGAAATCCAAATGCATTATTTCTTGAAAATTCTTTCAAATGACATTGCATTTATACAAAAATGTGTAGACAATACCTTTCTGCCCTGGTCTTTTGAGTACACACAATTTATTTAATTTTGCTAATGAATCAAATGAAGGCAAACTCTCACATCAGTCCTTGTGAACTAAATTCTTCACCAGCTGTATCTCACAAACTGTCAGGTTAAGATTTTTACTACTTTTGGGAGACGACTCTGGTAACACATGTATGGAGATTGTTTCTGGCCAGCTGGCTAATTACATATATTTTTTCCTGATCTTCTCTAAACCCTGTAAGTAGGTTTCTATAATCCCAATTTACAGTAGAAGAAACTGAGGCAACAAGGACACACCTGTGGCCCTGCTAGTAAGGGACAGGGGCGGAGTTTTCAATCAGGTCTGTGGAAGGGCCAGAAAGTATTCTTTCCATCATCATGTTATACCAGTAGCAGTAGAGATGCTGCTTACAAAATCATCGTCATCATCTTAATTTCACTCATCATTATTTGCAGCCCCTAAACCCAGCAAGCTCTTCTCTGAAGCATTCATCAAGGTCAATTCAGCTGCAAATCGTCTCTTTCAGGAATCTATCACTGACACTAACCACGTCACTTTAGAGGATGAAATCTCCCCAGCTTTCTTACCCCTACTTGCTTACAGGAGGAGTAAGTCTCACCCCATCCACAGCCTACCTGAAGTTCTTCAAACAAAACAAAACAAAACAAAACAAGACACTGCCTGCTCTGCCATTCGCCCGCACCTTCCTAGCACCAGCCTGACAGATGTTACAAGCTGTAGAGATGTTGTTCTATCAGAGCGGTCAACTGACACCTGTCAGGAGAAATCCAAGGCATACCCGGCAGAACCCCAAATTTAGAAATGCCCAGAGCAAGCAAATCACTGAAGCCCCATATGATTTTTCTTGAAACAGTAGGTCCCAGGAGGTGATGCTAAAGAAGAGTGTGATGTTTGGCACTTGAGAGGGTGGGAGTCTGTTTCCAGTGCACAGGACAGAATGTAAGAGCGTGGGACAGGGGATGGTAGGCGGCAGGGACAAAAGCAGAGCAGCTAAGTGGTGATTTCTCCTAATGAACAAGTGGGTAGGGAGGTCTACTTTGGGAAGCCTCCACACCCCACCCACTCTCTGTGTTGCAACTTTATGGATGGAACTCGAGCAAATCTGAAGGCAGAAGATTCTATTTTTCCTTCTACAATAAGCTTGGCTGCAAAATTCTTTGACCCCATAAATGCTCAGGAATATTTATCTTTATGCACCTGACTCACCCACAAGCATCTCCTACTACGAGTGACCTTGCCCCTAACGTCTCAAGTTCGGGAATAGTCCCTCTTGACCTTGACCTGCCCGATGTCCTGTCTTGGGGTGCAGGCTACAGCCACCACAGGGATTCTCAGTGCCCAGCATCACTGGCACACTTCAAAGCCTGATGATTGTCCTTGGTGATCGAGGGTGTAAGACCTCAAAACAAAACTAGGTCAGTTTGCAAAAATTAGAAGGTTATACAGCAAATGGATCAGTTACTGAAACTTTCTTTATTCTCTAGATCTCACCTCACCAAACACACCATCTTTGGAATTCCAACTCGTAGTCCCCAGACGGCAATTCCCAATCATGGGCACCTCATGCTCTCAGAACCTCATCTAACCTGCTGGCTCAAGTTTTTATATTCCCTGTCCCGGCCTCCATCACAAAAACCCATGCATAAAACTCTGCTCTGTACTATGTTCCACAACACATCCACTCACGTAAAGCACGTTTGAGTTCAGCGGACATGGAGACGGTGGATGTATAAGGAAGACTGACCACCAGCGGAGATTCTCCTCTAAGAATCATGAGTCAAGAAGGATATGTGTGTATCACACCCTCGCAAAATCGTTTGGCTATTCCAGCACCGTTGACTGATTAGACTCTCCTGGTTTCAGACTTTCTCTACCATACTTCTTTTTCCTCTTCCTCTCCCCAGCAGGAGCCAGAGAGCAACTTCTCATCCCCATCCCTTTATCCCAGGTTCCCTGTTCCTTGAAACTGTGGCATCAGCCGTCCCTCTGCCCCTGAGTCAAGGCACAGTGTCAGTCAAGTTTGCATCGGATCATTTTCCCAAACCTAAACAGTACTGTCCAGAGGATGGCAGACTGTGTGCCACTGTTAAAAGAAGAGCATTTCCTTCACCTGTTTTCAGAGAGAGTAACTGCACACTCTTTCGGCAGAGGGGCACGCAAGAGAAAAACTCCGTGTCCCTGGCTGGACGCCCATACGTGCTCGCAGGGCAGAGTTCCTGGGTGCGCCATGAGTGTAAGGTCATGCTGGGCGCCCCCTTGTGCTCTGTTGAGTCCCCCGACTCTTTTTCCCCATTAGCCATCACCCTGTAAGGCATGCTTCACTTCATGCCTGAATTGCTCTTCGCACACCTGTGAAGGATTTGGGCACTGGTTGTGAACCACTGCCTCCGACCCTCTGTGGACTCCTCATCCACAGCCCTGCCCTGACCTCACAGGCAACCCCTCAGGAGCAATCACGTGCCGCAGACAGCCTCCTGAGTGTCTCAATACCCAAGTCCCAGCCTCACCACTGTTTTAACATCCCCCCAGGCAGAATGTCTGCACGTGCTTCTGTTCAGCTCAGGACCAGCCTGTTTGTTCCTGGAAGCACCTACCATTTACCTAACCTTGCAACATCAACATTTGCCCTGCACACTTCCCTTTGTTGCTCTGAATAGTCAATTGATTTCGAAATCGTATCATTTTTAACTCTCCAACATCCCAACTATGAGGCCTATCTTCATTTTCCATTGCTGCTGTCCCTGTATACCACATGACTGTCTTTAGCCTATATATATATTTTTAAAAAGCTATGCTTTCCTAATTGGTTCCTTTGCCCCCAGTCTCAGTTCCTCCCAGCTTACACTCTACATTGAATTCTATAGGGGAATTTTAAGTAAACAAAACGAACATGTCAATCTTTAGCTCCAAAGACATTGTGGATGCCTCCCACAGATGAGGGCATGATATTAAATGCTTTAACCTGGTGCTACACCTCTTACCTTGCAAAATAACTGGCACTTTCTTTAATGCACCTCCCTCTCTCTAGATTCCAGTCACCTCATATGTAATCTTATAATTGCTTGTGCCCAATGCATATTAATACATCTCCAAATATATGTTCTTTGGCTGAGACAGCTCTAATGATGTGAGTGTACAAATCCAAGAATACCCAGTGTGTGATTATATAACCCCAGAATGAAACACACGTCTTTGCAGGTTTTCCAATGTTGAGATGGAGACGAGGATGACAGCCCTCTGTGTGTTTCCCTTTATTCTTCAAGGGGACAGCTCTGGGCATATGCTGATAGCACCATGTTACCCACAAGGATGCAGGAACTCAGAAGGGTTATGTAAGCATCCTGAATATAAAGGACACAGCCAATGTTGGCAGTGAGTTCCCTGTCTGTTACTGTCTATCTCCTGCCATACCATCCTTCAAACAGTAGCAAGCACATGTTCCACGACAATGGTATTTTCCCCTCAACATTGCTTCCACATCACCTTAGAACAGCACTTGGCTGAGTGCACCAGTTGCTGGTTAAATATTAGTTGAGTGAAGGAGAAAAATTGGAAATAGCAATACAAGTCCTCCTCTACTTCCATGCTTCAGAGATCCATTTCATTCTCATCAACTGGTTACTTCATTCATTCACACATCACCAACATCTGGAATACATTCCCTATGCTAAGCTGGTGCTGACCCTGCAGATACAACAGTCGGAAAGCAGGAGGTGGAACTTACATTCTAGATTAACCTGATATTTTTAGGTCATCTAGTTAAAAAAATTACCATTTGCAATTCTGAACCAGCATGTGAATCAGCATTGTCTCAATATTATGCAACAAATTAAAATACTGAAGGGAATTGGATTATAAGGCTAATTGAAAACAGTATTAGTTATCCATACTCCAAATTTCAAATATTGGTGTTCATCAAAATGGCCTCATTTTCTCACTGATTGGCTTAATAAATGTTTCACATCTGAATTTATAAAACTCATCTCTACTCTGCCCCTTTCATCTCTATTATAAATGGGGTTTCATATAAAATTTATTTAGGGGTTTCTACTGCTACAGCATACTTATATATTTGAGAATCCCTGTTTTGCCATGTGACACTGTGAGGCTTAGATTATAGATTTTCCCTCCCATGGGGAAAATGAAAAGAATTAAAAGGACTTTTTCTGGGGTCATGCAATTTACTCTAATCATGTTCTGCCTTCTTGACAGGAGGGTGGATGGCAATAAGGGTGGGGAGGCAGATCGCCTGGTTCTGAATCTTGGCCCCATTTTGTACCAGCTGGGTGATGTTTGGCAAGTTATTTAAACTTTTGAGGTCATGAGGTCCTCCTTTATAAATAGAAAAGGAATTAGTATATTTTTTCACAAGTTGGGTAACATGAAATTACATGCATGAACTGTTTAGAGCAACCCCAGGAACCTAGTAAGTACAGTGTGCATGTTAGCTTCCTAGCCTCAAGGTGATGATGATGATGATGACAGTGGTGGCTGTGGTGATGGTGGTAATGGTGGTGATGTTGGTGGTGACAATGGTAATGACGGTGGTGGTGATGGTGACGATGGTAATGGTGGTGGTTGTGGTAGTGATGGAGACATTGATGTTGCTGATGGTGGTGAAGATGATAAAGATGGCGGTGGTGGTGATCACGGCACTGACGACGGTGGCGCTGGGGGTGGGGATGATGTGGAAGTGGTGGTGGTGTTGTCAGTGGTGGTGATCTGGCAGTCGCTGATTGTGAACACAAGGGTAAAACACCATAAAGTGAGAAACACAGCTCCATTCTCTCCAGCTGGAAAGAAAGGGAGCCGTTCTTTACACCTTATTCAGGGGCGCCCACTGTGGGTTCACGAGCCTGCTCTTGTCTCATAGCTTTTGTGTTTCCAGCTAAGGAAGCATTGGGAATCGCCGTCACCACCTTGACTTGCCCTGCTTTCCCTCCCCACAACTGGGCCGCAGACATCTCCAAGGAGCATCTTCTGCACAGCAAGCGGGAGCTGACACCACTGTTCTTCTGGGTAACACTGGGGGATGTTAATATTTTATGACCTCTTTAGTGAAAACACCGAACTCCAGGGTGCTGATTCTTTCTCTGATATCGCTCAGATTCTCAGCAGGCTTCCACCCTCCTTTTCTCCAGCCCACGCCTCTCACCAACCAAGCCATTCCAATATTTGTTTTCCCTCTTAGCCATTGTTCTATCAAAATTCACATTAATTCCAAGAAGTGTCATAAAAAATAACATCAAAGCTAAGAATTACCGAGCATTTACTGACTGTTAGGTGCTATGCCCAATAGTTCACATTCAATATCACATTTCACCTTCCCAGAAACCCAGTAAGGAAGGTAATGTGACCCCACCCATTTCGCAGTCAAGGAAACTGAGCATGGGCAAAGATAAATAACCTTACAATCCCAAAACTCAGGCCAATGTGATTTTCTTGCCTCCACTCTTCTACTCATTGCATCACACATTACTGAAAGTGGATTTTAAAGCAGAATGTCTGAAAGTTGAACAACTGATAAAAGAGTTCTCTGAGAGCTGGTTCTTTTCCCTAGTAGTTAAATTGGATAACAAAATGCCAATTATGGTTCAGGTGGATGATGCCTCCCTCAGGACCCCTGTGGATGCCTTAAACCACCACAGGTCTCTGGTTGCCATGGGAACCTAGGCCAGGGTACCAAAAGCTCAGGCTGGGACCCAATGCCTGAGGAGGTCTGGGGGACTGTGCTTCTCCTGTCCACCCACAGAGCGTGAGTGACGTGGCTGCCAGCCAGCGAACACACGTGGAATTCAATTTTGATTTGTGGCTAAACAACCATAAAAACAACTAGTTTACTGCCCATTCCATTGGCGCTATACCCACCAGCTTTGGAAATACAACTAGGCAAGAATAGTTTATAAAGCAAAGAAATGCATATAAAATGGGGGGAGGGTGGAGTAAGATACAAGTCCGTACTTACATGGTATGATCTCATATATGTAAATCGATCTATGTCAGTCATTGACATTCTCCACTTCTAAGTTCATCTCCTGGGTCTAAAACCACATATCTACAGAGATACATCTAAAGCTTCAAGAAAACACCCACATGTTAATAGTAGAGCTGAGACTACTGGTGACTTTTATTATTTTTTTATTGCTAATCTGCATTAGCCATGTTTTCTATAGTGAACATGAGGTACTTTTATAATAAGGCATAAGGTTTCCTTGTCCTCTTACTTTGTTTTTGTGAAGTGTCCCTAGGCACAGAGTGAAAACACATCCTCCCCAATCCTGGGCCAGGTGCGAGTCCCACCATGGTATGAGGAGAATGGGGTTGTGGTTCGGAAGGAGCTTTGACCTCCTAACTATCCCAGTCCCTTGGAGATAGTTGGATGGTGATTCCAGAAAGAGGCAGAGAGTACCTGGCATAACTCCTGAGCATGGCTGCTCTCCATGTTAGCCTAATTATAGTCACCAGAGAAGTTTCTTTCTCGACTCTCTAGGTCCTCTGTGACAACTCATCATTCCAGTGGCATTTTTGTCGGGAAAACCTCATTTCTATTTTTATTATGAGGACCACCTGTCTTTACTAGTTCTTTCTACATAGATTAAGACATTATGAAGACTTGCACTTTTCCCAGGCAAATGCAAATTACTAATTTTCTCTCTCTATTAAGTACTGTGCTATCTCCATTGGCTTCATCAGTATTTATTTCACATGCTAAAATCATGAGGCTCCAGGGACAAGGTTAAATTGTTCATGGCCATACATCCTCATACTCCAGAGGTTTCTATCATTTATGGGCTGTGCTCTTTTTCAACAGAGAAGGTAGCCATGTAGCTTCACTCTGACCTATGGAGGCAGGATCTTATTTAACATAAAAAGTCCAAACACTCATCCTGCCATTTTTGAACACATTGATGCTATGGGCTTTTCTTTAAAGGAAGGAAGTGAAGCAAGAACTCAGACCCTTAGAATCTTGTAAAGCCACATGACGTTTGTGTGATGGTGAAGGTGAAAAGACATGACAGTTGGCTCATGCTACCTTTAGCCAAAATCGTATCTGATAATGGTGATGATGTTAAAACTTTTACCCAGTAGTAGGGGTTTCTCCACGCTAAGCATTCTCAATATTATTTGCATACATTTTTTATTTAATCCCCATGCCAAAATTTATATTCATGCATTCACCCCTTCATTCCTCATTTAATTCATACATAAATATTTATAGAGTAGTAAATTATATTCTAAGGGTTGTATAATATTTCCAGTATACAATGATTAGACACACAAACAAGCAAACAAAACTCAAGGTATTCACTCGGATGGAACTTAGAGTCTACCAGCAGAGATACATTTTAAAAATCAAGAAAATTAACATCCCAATAACTTCACTCTTGAGAATCTATTCCAGACAAATGGACAAATGGCCACACAAAATTCTATCATGAAGTTTTATTTGTAACAGCTAAAAGTAGTAATCAGACCAGATGTCCTTCAAGTGCTAAATGGTTAAATAAACTGTGGTATATCTATACCATGGAATAGTACTCAACACTGAAAAGGAATGATGGATACACACAATAGGTTGGATGAATATCTAAGGGTGTAACAGTGGGTAAGAAAAATCACCCCCAAAAGGTTATGTTCAATATGGTTACAATTTCTAAATTTTAGTGGAGAATAGTTTTCCAGGTGTTAGAAATTAGAGGAGGTAGGGAGGGAGGTGAATGTGTATATAAAAGGACAACTGGAAGAATACTGTTCTATATCTTGACTCTGGTGGCAGACTGGCAAATTTATACATGTGGCAAAACTGCATGGAACTAAACCTAGTCTGCCCCCCCGCCACCCCACCCCCACATACTAATAAAAGTAAAACTGGGCAAATCTGAATAAGATCAGTGGATTGTATCAATATCAATTTCCTGGTTGTGACATTATATTATAATTTTGCCAAATATGATCATTGGGGCAAAACACGTAAAGGCACGTGGAATCTCTCAATATTACTTTTTAACCACTGTTTGTGACTCTACAATGATCTCAATAAAATTTTATATTAAAAAACAAATTACACAGTTAATTTTATAAAGCCAATTATGGTAAATCTCATAAAGGAAAAGAACAGCATTTTTTAAAATGTAAAAAGGAAGCTATATATAGTAGGGGCTGGATTTAGACTGACGGCGAGGGGAGGCTTTTCTGAGGAGGTGGCATTTCATTGGGCAACTGAAAGATGGGAGTTGGTGGGTGGCCAAGTGTTCCAGGAAAGGAAACAGTGTGTGGCAGGGATGTAGAAAAGAGCATGCATACTCAGGGAACAGGAAAAGGAGCACCTTGGAAAGGGGGAGTCTAGTGCAACGGGGCAGTAACCTAGGATGAGAGACCAGAGGTGAGTGCCTGCCCTACCCCTGTGCAGGAGTTCATATCCTACCATGCCTTCTGTTGCAGGAAGTGAATCTCAGACCATTGATAAGAAGTTACGACACTATAAAGGGTCAGACTCAGGACTCAACATCAAAGCTGCAACTACATCTATCATCTCCCCTAAAAGACATCTCTAAACATACACTTGCAGTCGACCTGGCAATATCAGTCCTCGGTGTTTACCCAAGAGAACGAGGCATGTATATTCATAGAAATTCCTGTACACAAGTGTTTATAGCAACTTTTTCATAACCAGCTAGCAGTGGAAATAACTCAAAGATCCCTCAGCTGTTGGATAAACAACCTATAGTGCATCCACAATAGACTGCTACTCAGAATAAAAGGCAAGAACGAACGACTGACAGAGGCGACCGCATGGGTGAATCTCAAATCCATTATGTGGAGAGGGAGAAGCCAGACTCACAGGCTACCTACTGATGATTCCATTTACGTGACATTCTGAGAAAGGCAACACTAGAGGGACAGAAAAGAGATGAGTGATTGCTGGGGACAGAGGCTGGGGGTAGGGCTGGACCACAAACCCACCCCTAGGGAACTTCTTGGAATGATGAATATGTTCAGTTTCCTGAGAGTGGTGGTTGTTAAATCCCTGTAGGCACTTGGGGAAACTTGCAGAACTATATGCTACAAAGAGGAGTTTTACTATATCCAAATTATACCTTGATAAACCTGACTTTGGTAAAATGATTGTATGGTGTAAGCAGACATAGATTAAAACCAGAGAAGATCTCTCACTTCTAGACCATTCTGGGCCATAATATTAATAAGAATCTTCTTTTCAGAAGATGCAATGAAGGAAACTTGAATAAGGATGCAGCTCATTTGAAGGACTCTGTCCTTGAAGGCAGAACACCTGAATCTAAGCAGCCATTTCTTTTGTCCAGATGGGGAAGGAACCTAAGTCCTCTGAAATACAGGTTTGCACATTTTACAAGGATGGATGGAATAGGAGAACAGCTAAATAAAGTCAAGGTACACATTGCGTTTTCCTTTGTCTTTGCAGAGGACTAAAACTTCGTGCTCTGTGGTTGTGGAAATCAGACTCAGGGCTGGGATTCCAAACTCAGCTCTCTTTCCATGGCCCCAAACACAGGTCCAGCTGAAGAGGGAACCTAACACCCTTCCAATAGCTGATGCGGGGCCATCCCTAGGGCCAGCAAACACACCCACGTCTGCTGTTAGGCCCCATTCGCTGCCAGGGCCCTGGTCTCCCCAGCCCATGGGTTTCTCAAAGCCCTTCCCTGTGGGGAGTGTAATGAGCTGATGATTAATTTCCCTTTCACTGTTGTGAGTCATTGGGGGCTAGTTTCGAACAGGGGTAGCAGGCCTGGCCACTTCCGGAAGTTGCCTTTCCTTGGGAGGTTTCACATTCAAGAAAGGTGAATTCTGAGCCATCTCTGGGGGAGAGCTAATGCAGGCCAGGCAATATTAGGAGGAATGGGCATCCTGCATCATGCCTGGCCTGCTGGCTAAACCCAAGGCTCTGACCAAAGTCAACCTGACTCACCCAACGCCCATGCCAGACCACCGCTTTCCTCGGCCCATAACACTTTCCTTTTATCTCTCCTGGATCATATTTCCATCATGCTTTCCTTTATCCAGTTCTTAAGTGCCCATTTACCCCGAAGATGGCGAACACCATAGGTCAGGGCTGGGCTTCTCGGCCCTGCAACCTGAACACTTTCTTGCTTAGGCCTGAGTATGACAAGAACTCAGTAGTGCTTTGCTGAATAAACGAATAATAGAAAGCCTAGTGCACGCGCAGAGAAATGAATTCAAGAACAAACCCCTAAGAGAGACCACCTGGTGAAAAGCAGAAAATATCATTAACTGAAAACAAGACATCTTTTGAGAAACCTGCATTTCAGCTTTACCAAAGAGTACATTGTAGCACTTCGCCCAAGTGACATGTTATAGACAGAGAAAATGCAGTATTTATTTCTATCACACTGAGCCTCACTCTGTGTAAGTCAGAGAGGTTAGGCACTCAGCATGGGGTCCGCCATGGCCGAAGATCCATGTTTTAAAAATAAGAGAGAAAAAGAAAGAAAAAAAATACATTAAAAATAGAGTCTCCAGAAACCTTTGCCACATTGATAATCAGAGAAAATAGACCTTTTTTATCAGTGCCTCATCAGTACTTACATTTTTAAAATCCAGTTCCTAGGGGAACCATAACCAAATGTTTTTTAAAGAAAAGAAAAGTAAGAAGAAAGCAATTGAACAATGAAACTTTAACCATCCCTGCCTGCTCTGTAACCCTGGTCCGAATAATTCGCTTTCGATGAGATAAATTTAGTCTGAGAACAAGACAGCTTTGGCCCAGCTGCATAATTCATCGGCAGCTTTAATCTTCAGAATGGATATTAGTGTACATTTCAGGTTTTATTGCATTTCTTAAACAAATGATATTTTAAGTTCCAAGTGAATCTATCATGAGTTGGCAATCTGTAATATGTTTTCACTGAAAAAGGAAATCAAAATAAAATTCCTTTAGACCTTCTGATATGAATTGCAGACTTGGGAACAATCTGAGTATTGAGAATAGGGCAGGAAGGCACACAAACAGAAGTTAACATGGAACAGAGAGATTCAATAGACAGTCATGATAAACTTTTAATGGAGTATAAAAGTATGGTTGAACTTCCTCAGAAGGATATGCTAATAATAGAGGATAACTGTACATGATGCAAAGAAGTATATATTTAGTCAGTCATCTAAATGGTTTGCCTTCAAAATGTCCAACACCCTATGGTTTGCAAATGTCAAATATATATAGGAGTCTTTATGCAGTTATTTTGGTCTTGGGCAAATTTAAGGCTTAGCGATCCAGAGACACTGACACAGATTCAGTGGAACACCTGTCTATTTAGCTGGGGTATTTGCAAATTCAATCAAAAGGTGTGTGGATAGGCACACATTTGCAATGGGGCAACTGGTTGAATCAATATATCAAGTATCATCATATCAACCATTTCCAGCTTTAAGCCAGGTCCATGGAATTTATCTTAGGGTTTTAGACACTAAGCGAAACCAAACATCACTATGATACATGAAGCAACCTCATGAGCTACCTATGCAACGAAGTGCATGACAGGTTGCACTACCATTCATCTGGCAAAGAATTCTTGCCTCTTGTCACTCAAGTCTCCATCTGTCTTACTCTTGGGTCTTTTCTTCCATTGTCTCCTAGCATTTCATATCTTGTTTCCCCATGGTGGTCATCTCCTTTTGAAATAGGAATATTTCTAAAAGGAAAACAGCTAAAAGGATTCTCAAACTCTCAGAGGTGGCAATTTTTATTTTAATTTGTATGTAAGTTTCATCTTAATTAGTATTCTCATGTCCTAGTCTATAGTGGACACAGCTACCTCATGCTATGCTAGTTAAAAATCTTGACTATTCTTTGCCTAAAGAAGTCTCAAGACCATGATCTTGGATGAATGCCTGCTCTGGTAAGAACACCGTCAAGCTTCCTGGGCATTTAAGAAACCCTGCTATTAAGGCCAAGAACTAATACCCAGATTTCTACACTTTATTTATACGGCCATTCCGATTGTGTTGGTTACAATGCCTGTTAGCTCCTGCGACTGCTGCAATAGTCCTGACTATCTGGTGTCCAGTCTGCCTTCATTCAAAGGAGAGCATTCTTCTAGTGACCTGGAAGATTTAACCCTCCCACCTAGAGACGGGGTGTGGGATAGGAGAGGGTTTCAGGAAAGGCTTCCAAAAGAAGGGGTCTTGTGAGAATGAACCACATGGGGTTATCTCTTAGGAACTATATGTGCATTGCAATTGAATATCATTATATTTTGCTTCTTAATAATCCATTTTCATCTTTGTTAATAACCAACAGATACCGTTCCTCCAGGATGAATAACTTGAGAAAAAAATCATTAAATAAAAGTCGGTTAATTGCATTTCTTAAGAAATCCAACTTTTTAATGTTTCTTCTGAGAGCAGAACAGCAGTACAGTCAAGGATCAATTATCTTTTTTCTTTTCTTTTCCCCCTTTTTTTTTAAATTGCAAGATACAACCATTGCTTTTCTTAAAGGGCTGCAGACACATTCCCATTTCTTTCCATAAGAATAAGTTGAAAAGATGCAAAGTTATACAATCTACAATTCACTGCACACAAGCTGCTTTTGATTATATTGCCTCACAAACTAGATACTTTGCTGGGAAGCATAAAACTGTTTATCACTAAACATTTGAGATTCCACTCAGATAATTTACACATAATTAGACAGAAGCCCACACTTCCGAGCAGCCGCATTACCTCTTCTCTAACAGACTATTCTTAAGAACTATTTTGGTAGCATAATGAGTATTTTATGAGGATTTGTAATCAGTCTTCACGTAGGTGGGAACAAAGGTGAATTACTCCTCAACGCGATCAAATCATTACATAACTCAGCACAGAATAATGATGAGCTGAGGTTGGCAGAGGTAACCTGCCCAGGTATTTGGAGGAATTAGGAAATTCTGGTCTTTTCCAGAGGCATAAAATGAATTAAGTGATCCCCTAGGAAGCAGAGAAAGAAAAAAAAGAAATCAGCCTAAGAGAGAAGAGTCCTACTTAGATTTCCCTACCCTTTCTGGCTCTCAGGGAAGGAAATAAACAGTATAGAGAAGGGGTGAAAAGCTTGTGGCATTTTCTATCCAGAGGGTCTCTTGGCCTTTACAGATGCCTGAGCTCTTTGGGTCCAGTCTTGTCTTCTGCAGGCATCTTCTAAGACACAGACAAATCCTTGGTAGGGAAAACCAAGCCAGCTGTCTCCGAACAGACCAACCATCACTCAGATGTACAGGGTCATCAGAGAGGAGCGAGACATTGAGGAGCATGCAGAAAGTGTCACCACTTCATGACACAAAGACTGTAGCCAGAAATAGCTCGATCTCTAGACACCACATCACTCTGAAGCTACACTTCAGCCTGGCACTGTGCCTCGAGGGGGTATTTCAAAACTGCCACCTTGCATGGTTCCTTTAAATCTACAAAGCTAAGTTATCTGGTTTCCAGTTCTGGGCATGGAATTTGGGGTTCTCTTCACTGCCTTTTCTGTTATGGTTTTATGCATGAGATCTAAGCAGTTTATCATCTCAGCAATATTCAGTTCATATCATGACCCGGTCGTGGGTGTTCTTTTCAGGTTATTTACAAGGGGATTCACAGAGGACATGCCTTAGAGCCATCCCTGGGGCTGCTACTCATATTCTCTCTTCTCAGCTTTCGGACAGCTTGGACTAGATATTCTCCGAGGCCTCACCCAGCTCTAAAGTAGGCAACATTGGAAAAACCACAGCTTCAAAATGACCCCTCGCAGGCTGCAATCGCAAACAGATTTGGATGCTGGTGGCACACACAATCAAGACAACGTTGATTAATTTCGTAACTGTCATCTTGGGAGATAGCATGTCCAGAACTCCAATCGTGTTCCCGTCGTGAGCTAAGCTCAGCATTTGTACAGATTTCATCTCAGCATCTCATCCCAGTTCAGCAGCCTCTCCTTCACGAACGAAAGCCAACATTTCAAAACAAAACCAAATACAACAATTTTCATACTACTACAGAAGCAAATACGTGCGTGTTGAAAACTTACATATAAGAACATTTGTGCTTGCTTATGTTAATGCCTGGAACATAACCATTCCCCATAGACATTTGATGAATAAATGAAGAAACAGAAGCAACGCACGTGCCTAAAATAGGAGAATGGTTAAAAGTTAAGGGTAATCTAGTCATGTATTTGAGTTTTATATTCATTTGAAGTTAAGTTTTCCAGGAACATTTAATGGCACACTTGGGAAATGACCACAGCACCATGCTATTTTTGAATGAGTCAATAATGTACTTTCTGATTTCAGTTGTGTCTGCTTACTTCTTTCTTTCCTCCCTCCTGCCCTTATGCCCTCCTTCCCTTCCACCCATCTGTCCATCCACCCCAAACATAAGCATAAGGGGTCCAAAGCCCTACCTCCTGGGCATTGCATTCCCTGCCCCCACCCACTCCTCCTGGACCGCCGGCTCACATTCTTGAACTTCATCAAGTAGATTAAAAACTAATGATCTCATCCAACTCTCCAAATCCGGCCCATAAAGAAACCTAGTCCGAGAAAGAAGTGATTTTAGCTCACTGTTAGTGTCAGAAACAAGTTCACAACAGAGAGGTCCCAAACTCTCAGGCATTCGACACGTGTGAGTTCTCTCAGCTAACAGAGCAGTGTGTGGGAAGCGTGTGTGTGTGTGTGTGTGTGTGTGTGTGTGTGTGTACGTACATGTGGTTGCATTGCTTGCTTACTGTGTGCCCTTCAGCACAGCAGTTTAACAGTTTAAACTCTCTGAGGTTAAGTTTTCTCAACCATAAAACGGAGACAAAAAACATCTCCTTTATGAGATTATTGTGAAGATCAAATGACTTAATACACGTAGAGTTTACAATAGTGCCTGGAACATAGTAAAGACTCAATAAGCATTAGTTTATTTTATTTTACTTATTAATGCTATTATTACTATCCAAATGACTGCATAAATCTCTTGGATAGGCAAAGATGCTATAAACACCTCAACAGGTTTCCTGGATTTCATAAAGCCAATGGGAAATTCCACACTTAGGTTTTTTTGACTGTTTTGTGTCATTTCAAATATTTAAGTGCCAAGTTTTAGTTAGTGGAAAGGAGTACCCTACAACCCCTGTTCAGTAACATTCCTTGGGGATTTAATAAAAAGTATTATGGATGTAAGTAATACGGCGGAAAAACAGAAGCAATCGATGACATATTGAGAAAATTACATAATACATTTACGTATGGGAAATAATGAAATTATGCTGCAGCAAAAAGAGAGATGGAGAAAACGAACACGACACTGGGAAAGTAAACAGTTATATGAACATCACAGTGAAACAGACGTGACAAAAGCCTTCTGAATTGTGTCCTTAGTGATGGAGGACTCGGATAAGACTGTTAAAAACTAAGGATTTAAAAATAAGGCCTGCCTTTCATCGGAACCAAGCTTCACCACTTGAAAAGCAGTTTCTCTTTCCATTTTCCTACTCTTCCTCATAAAACCCCCATAAGATGGGTGTCTCCTTTTTAAGTTTTCAGTCGAAGAAACCAAGGTAGAAAGAGGGGATACAACTTGCTGTAGGTCTGGAGCCGGGAGGTGACGGAGCTGGGATTTGCGCTTTAGGTAAAGCCATACTCCAGTGACCCTTTAGGCACCCAGGAGAACCCCCAACAGACCCGTTCTTGTTTAGAATGTAATAGAATACAATGCTCACCAAGCCGTCGTCTAGACCTGTGGGCAGCCTCCACGCCCCAAATGTTGTGGAATGCATGGCTGTGGTTATAAGCTCCCACTACCCTCTCTGCAAAGTGGAAGTCTTGTCTCCATTCTCAAGAAGGACACGATGACTTCAAGGAGGCTAAAAGCAGGGAGAGTGATAAGGAAGAGGTCCCGGAGCGCTGGGCACGCAGGGGATGCCCAGTAAGTTTGCAGAGCGGGGAGAAGAGCTCCTGGGAGAAGCTCTGAGGTTTTTCCTGAATGAAAGTAACTACGTATTTACAATAAATCCTTGGAGACGGTTAGCTGTGGGAAACTTCTCTGGCTCTCTAGAAACACGGCTGTCTCGCCCCTACCCCTGTCAAACGCTTTCTTTTACATTAGTGTTTCTCAACATCTGGCTTAATTGGTAGCCATATATTTATTTTTAATATTAAGTAACTTGTCCTGTTTGGTTTCAACCTATGACATTGGGTAGCTGCGTACTATAGAGACATTAATATATTCAAATAAAAGGAAATCAATTAGACATTCAGTAAATAATAGAAGAAATGATATTAAGAAAACAGCAAAATCATAGAAGTGGTATGTGGATGGCGGAGATGTCACTAGACCCCTTGAAAGAGTAATTTTTAAATGGGACCGGAAGGCTCCGTGGCTACCGGGCTGTGGAGGGGGCTTCTGGTGTTGGTCTTTCCTACTGATTATAGAAGCTCTGGTCATTCCAACGCAAGCCCATTGCTTTGATTCTGAGAAGATGCCTGTGAACGTTCTCACGTACAAAAAGGATGCAAATCAAACATTAAGAAATGCACATAGATAAGAAAGGCAAACAGGACACAGCGTTCAAGTGCATCCATCTCCGTTTAGGGGAAAAGCACACTCAGAATATGGACTTGCATCTTATATTTAGCTTCCACTCATGATCCTTCAAAAATGTGCACAATGTGATACGCTCTATTTCAGGTCTCCTTTGGAACTATGATGCAATGCAGCAAAATAAGGGAAGCTTAAATTACCACGCGTTTTGAGCAGGGCTAATAAAGACACAGGCCCCGACTTGCAAACATCTGTGCCTTCCCAATGGCCCAGGGCATAGCCCCACCATGATCCTTAAGATTCTCCCACTAACAGGGTGGGAAGGGGGTTCCCAGTTACAGGAGGGGCTTCAGTTCAAAAACAGTGATGGTATGGAAAGGAAGGTTTTAGAGAGTTGGCTCAGAAAGGGAGAGAAAGCAGGCAAGTTGGCAGGAAGAAAAGAACTAGCAAGCTCATAACAAATGCAAATTCAAGGACCACTGGCATCCCCCAGACACCGTAAATTATTGAAATGAACAGTAGTGAATGATTCCAGATCTTCCATTTTTAAAGAGAACGTGGAACTTAGAATTTTGTATGATGACAATGAGTTCAGTATTTCAGACTCTATACTAGGAAATAACATGCAATATGGGTTTGGGCCTGTTCTCATCAGTGGAGCAATCATGAGCAACCGCGGAATAGTTGTTGCCCACTTCTATCATCTCTTCTCCTTCCCAGCTGTTTTCACTTCTCTTACATTTCTGAAAATTCTTCCCTACCTACATAAAAGGTATTCTGTTACTGTTGTTAAAAATCAGAGAACTGCTTCTGTCGGTCATTCACATTTGAGTATGAATTGATTTAATCAGATTGCTTTCCCTATTCACACCCAGCTGAGAGGGTCCTTTTATCTTTTCTGTTCATGCAGGATAGATGGCAGAAGAGAACTGGAGCTAATGCTCAGACTCAGGGGACATATCACCTGGGCTGGATTCCAATAATACCTCTTACCAGGTAACATTAGTTTCTCAATTTGTAAAATGAGGTTAATAGTACCTACCTCCTACAGTGTCTGACATACATGGACAGGGCTTCCTACATGTTTTCCACTTGTATTACTACACAGACAAGTTTAAAGGGGGTAACTTTAAACAATGAGATAATTTTTGACTATCAAGTTGATAAAAGAACATAATGATACCAAATTATAATGCCAATCATATTAGCAAGGATGAGATGAAACGACATTCTAATAGACTACCATTATGGGGTGCGCACACACACAATGGGTTTAACAAGCAATTGGATGAACTCTATTCAACGGGTTTAAGAGACTCAAATCTTTTGACCCCCAAATAACACTTTTTAGAATTTAGTCCAAGGGAGCTATTCAAGAATGTAAACAAAGACTTGCACATACGAATGTTTTCTGTGGCATTACTCATAATAGTTGTAAGGCAGAGAGACCAAAAAAAGAAAAAAGTCTTAAATGTCAACAGCAGTGGCAAATTCCAATACAGCAGAAAGTTATGCAATCATTACATATCATTTTGAAAGATGATTAGTGGCATAATCAAATGCCTATGATTTCATATCATGTTAAAATGTAGGATTAATTCTGAAAATAACACTATGAGTCTAATAGTGTACAAATGCACACACACACACTAACCAGGTCAACAGGAGAAAGAGTAAAACATTAAGAGTCTGATTCCAACTATATGACACTCTGGAAAAGGCAAAACTATGGAGACAGTAAAAAGATCAATGGTTGCCAGGGGTTGTGGGGAGGGATGAACAGGTGGGCACAGGGGATTTCTGGGGCAGTGGCAATACTCTGTATGACATCATAATGGTAGACACATGGCATTACACATTTGTCTAAACCCATAGAACGTACAACACCGGGAGGAAGCCCCAGTGTAAACCACAGACTTCGGGTGACTATGACGTGTCAGTGTGGGCTCATCCATCGTAACAAACGTCCCATCTGGGGGGTGCGGGTGGACACTGATAATAGGGGAGGCCACACCTGTGTGGGGGCAAGCGCTCTTATAGGAAATCTCTGCGCCTTCTGCTTAATTTTGCTGTGAACTCAAAAATGGTCTTAAAAAATCAAGTCTTAATTAAAAAAAAAAAGTTAAAGAGTGACTATTTTGGGGTGACAGACAGCTGATAAATTTTGCTTTCCATGTGTTTCTAAGTGGTTTTCAAATGATCATATGTTGCTCTTCTCAGCGGAGCACGATTAAGAATGGTTTTGCAAGGTGTACCTGTGTAGAGTGAGAAGCCCTGAGGAGCAGAAGAAGAAAATGTGGAATAAAAAGCCAAAATGCTGTTTATTCTGTAATAACCTTTGGGTGAGAAAAAGCCCAGGCTTCAGGTTGGGGCATTCATTTCCAAATACAATGTGGACAAGACCGAATTACAGCTCAAGTGAAGGGGGGAGCTGACTATACTCACAAGATGACTCCAGACCATTCAGAAAATCATCTATTCTTTATTAGCTTCAAAGCACCAGGCAATTGGCAATTCAAACTCCTCATTAGAACATATTACCTGTGCGGAACTTGGGGAGGGGATGAGAGGCACTCCTGAGAAGGGGCGATTCAGGCGAGCTTAGGACCCGCAGGTGCCCCCAGCCTGCACGCCCCTCCTAGGCCGTCCTTGCCCACAGAGCCATCAGGCAGGGGAGCACTCTAGCGAGACAGCGGCCCCTACCGTCCATCCCTCAACATGGCAGCCAAAATACTCTGAAAACGCGAATGACTCCAGGGCTTAGGACAGAACCTAGCCTCCTCCTGGGGGCCACCGTTCTCTACTTCGCCCACCCCTTCCCAGGGACCCTGGGCTCGCTGCTCCCCCACGCCCCATTTTTCCCATTTTTCTCAGCCCAGACTCACCTGCTCAAAATGTCCTTCTCTGAAAACAGTTTACAAAGTTACAATCCCTGCCAGGTGAGTCCTATGCTCATGTTTCATGCTTTCCCTCTTTCTTTAAATCTTTGTAACACTTAGCACCATCTGAACTTATCTGACAGTATTATATGTTTTACTTGTGTACTGTCATCTAGAGAGACAATGTAAGGTCCGAGAACGCAGGGATGACACTCATTTTTCTTGGGCACCACTCTTAGGGACTGAATTGTATCCCCCCCACCAAATTCATATGTTGAACCGCTAACCCCCAGTGTTACTGTATTGCCTATGGGGTCTTTGGTAGGTAATTAGGTTTATGTGAGGTCATGAGGGTAGGGTCTTCAGGATGAGATGAGTGACCTTATTAAGAAGAAACATCAAAGCTTGGCTCGCTGGCCTTACCCCCGTCCTGCCCCCTTCCCCTTCTCTCTGCTGAGTGAGGGCACAACGAGAAGCCGGCAGTCTGCAGCCCAGAGGAGGGCCCTCACCAGAACCTGGCCATGCTGATAGCCTGATCTCAAGACTTCCAGCCTCCAGAAGGGTGAGAAAATAAATGTGCATGACCTTCTGTTATGGCAGCCTAAGCTGACTATGACAACCAGGATACCCTTAGTGCCTAGAACAGAGCCTGAAATCTACTAGGAAGTCAATACAAATTGATAGAAGAGAAGGGTTTGGTGTTTATGACCTTCTTGTCAAGGAAGAAGAATGGCAGTGGCCCCCTTCACGGTCCCAGGGGCTCTGGTGTGGGTGGGAAGTACAGATGGATTCTGCAAAACGCTGCCTGCTGATTCAAGGAAGACAGAAAGTGTCGAACCCCTCCTGGCCTCAGGATCGTTCCATGCGAAGCTGAACGGAGGTCTCCAATGGACGCGTGCGAACTTCCTTTCATGCTGTCTCATGAACTTTTTACCTTCCTTGTGCTTCTGAATTTGGACCTACGGTTGGCAAGTTATGGCCCATGGACAGGGTTTTTGTAAGAATGGCTTTCAATTTTTTAATAGCTGAGGATAATCAAAAGGAAAATGATAGTTCACATCACATGGAAATTATATGAAGGCCAAGTTTCTCTGCCCATAAGTCAAGTTTTATTGGAACACAACTGCATCTACGTGTTCACATATTTTCTGTGGCTGCTCTTGTGCTTCAAGAGCAGATTTGAATAATTTTGACAGGGAATGAATGGTTGCAACACCTGAAATATTTATTATTTGGTCCTTTATAAAAAAAAACTCAGCTCAGACATTTAATGGCTGTGTGAGTTCGGGCAAGACTCTAGGCTACTCTGAGCCTTAGACTTTCCATTGTAAGCTGAGGGTAATGGTTTTTGTTTTCATAGGCATCGTGAGCATACCGCAATGCCCTGAGGGCCCTGAAGAAATATGAATTCTGCCTCTTATTTGCTGTGTCATTTGTTTTTACTTGAATGCCCATGAGCTCTCCTTGGGTTTATTGATCTTGTTTTTTTCTCTTGTCCAGTCTACTTCCATCTTCCTTCACATTTACCTTGTCATTTTGAAGGAACATAGCCTAGCGGCTAAGTGTGTGGGGTCTGGAGTCCAGCAGCCTAACCCTCCACTTTGTGAGCTTTCTTCTCTTGGCTGCAAAGGGGGTGACAGTTTGGTTTAGGGCTGTGTATGAAAGGAGAAAGCCATTGCACACAGCTGAGCCGGGTGTCTGGCTTGGTGGGTGTTGGCTTTGATGGGGACAAAGAGGCGCCAAGATCCCCAAATTGCCTCAGGGCCTCTTCCCTCCTTGTTTTGCCCTTCCCCCTCCTAGCTGCCCATCCTGGCTCCCATCCCAGCAGTTCTGCAGCAGTGTCGCTGGCCCTGCCTGGACCCACATCACCTGAGAAACAGCCATGCTTGGTTCCACCAGAGAGACTCTGATTAAAACTGGTCATTCCAGCGACCAGGCATCAATAGTGGTTAAAAACTCTCCAAATGGTCCTTACACACAAGCCAGGGATGGAGAAACAATGTCTTCTAGTCTCTTGAAACATTCCTGGAAGCATTACAATTCTGGGGGATTTCAGGGCCCACGCATGCCTGACAAGAAGACCAAACAAAGTGTTTTCTCCCCCTGTGTGTTTACTGGGTACTGCGGATGGGTGCCAGGTACGTGCCTGGCTCTGGCTATGCCGAGAAGAGTGACCCGTGGCCTTGCCTCTAACAGAGATGAAAGACGCATGTGATGACGCTAGTACAACACTATTCCATTTCCCATTTATGGAGTACCTGACAGAAGGGTGAGGTGTATGCAGATCTGTGCACAGATGTCATGAGAGCCCAGAGGAAAGAACAATCATTCCATCTACCAAGGCTTTAGAAGGCTTCACAGAGTCTTTCTTATTGCTCATCACCCTCAGCACCAGGGTAAACTGAGGCAGCAGGACTTGGGTCTCTTGTCCGATGCCTGAACTGCAGGTCCTCTCAGGCTCCGGCTCTCACATAAGAACACAGTTTCTCTCTCTCTCTTACCCCATCTCTGAAACTGAATACCCTTACCTCCTAGTTTTCGGCACTAATGTGGAGAATGCATGGATTCCCTAGCCTACAATTGTCTTTGCAACATGGCTTCTGCCTTTGGTGCATGGCTGACAGGGCGCCCTCCCTTCAGCAATGGCCAAAGCATGTGCTGATTACCCAGGCCACCTCTGGGCCCCTCCCTGACAGATGGCAGATGGGGCCTGGAGACAGCTGTCAGGTCTGTGGGCAATAGTCCGAGGCAGGGGCCGCCACCAAGAATAAAAGCTGGACCCTCCACCTGCTGGGGCCCCATTCATGTAAATATAGTTGATTATAGCAGGGTAACTCTGATATGCTAAATTTTAATAAATAAGTATGCACATTTGCTCAACACTTATCACACATTTTTCTTTGCTGTATTTCCCCAAATATAGCTTCCCTAAAGGCAGGAATCCTTCACAAGAGAACTCAGTTGTATTCCTCATTAATATGAAGAAGGAACCAGGTGAGGAAAGAATAAGGAGAGGCAGCCAGAACCTAAGGACCACGCAACTCACCATAGCCCCAGTGCTGTCTGCCTGCTGGAACCACCTCATGCTGCCGATGCCTGGGGAGCCTGACCTTCCAACCAAGTGAATCCAAACATGGGAACCAGAGTCTGGCGTCCCTGGTGCTTCAAGAGCTGCCTGAGGGGATCCTAGTGTCAGGCTCCCATGATCTCACTGTATTCTCCAAACCATCTTATGCGGTAGACCCTTTATTTATTATGATGCCCATTTTCATCAAGGAAAATGATGCTCAGAGAGGCATCCTGTTAGATGTCTAGTGAACAGCAGAGCGGACAGTACCTTTGGAGCTTGGGTTCCTAAGAACCACGCTCTCTCACCACTCCGCAGAGAAGTCTTTAAGCTTAATATGGTTTTGCAAAGGAGCAATAGCTCTGAGCAAACTTACTGCTCTGAGTTGTCTTTTACCGTGATCAAGCTTTGTCTTTGGCAGGCAGGTGACAAAGGAGCCATTCATTCATTTTAACACAAGCATCTAACTTTTAACCATTCAGCATCAAACACAGACGAGGCTCTATGCTAAGCTACAGAGACTTGCTCCTGAAGCTCTCGAGTCTGGACATCACGATGCGGCCAGTGATGGTGATGGTATGACCGCAGGCAACAGTTACGGAGGGCCCACCGTGTATCGGCTCTACTTTACATATCATACCCCTCATACACCGTCTCCTTTAACACTGAGGGCTATACTACAAAGCAGAAAGCTAAGGCTCAGAGAAGCTAAGTGACTCACCCGTATTCACACAGCCAAAACACGCAAGAGATAGAACTGGAACCCTGGCAGGCTACTTCTGCTGGAAACGCCTCCCAGAGCATTAGTGGTCACAGGATGCCACTGTGCCTCTAAATTTCTCTATTTCCATTTTGGGCCACTTCTCAGGTTGAGTACTAAGGGTCTATCTGACGTTGGGGAAAGATTTCCTCCATCCCCAAAGATACTCAAACCCTTGGTCGTGAACTCGCGTGACCCCTGAAGGGGCAGTGGAACACTTACCCAGAGTCTAGCACTTACCCTAATCATGGAGCCAACCCCAGGGACTGTACTGGAATTCCCCCTGGACCTTGATTAGACAGGGGTTCCATAACTCTTGCATGCGGGGTCGATAGAAAAGCAATTTTTCCATTTGGTCTCTCTGAGGACCCTGCTTTTCACCAGCCTAGGGAGGTAGCCCATGTGTGTGGCATACCCTGAGGTCAATAAAAAGCTTTAGAATCCTGCAGGATTGAGTGGAAAATATTCTCATTATAACATTAGAGAAACTTAAAAAAAAAATCAATGAAGTAATGGGATATAACACCAAATGTGCCCTTTAGCCAGACTCAATTGTTTTACCCACATAAGGCTCTGGATGACGCATAATGGAGATGCAATGAGTTATTCCCTGAAGATGCAGCCTGGAAGATCCAAGGAGATGAGAAACAGTTAAAGGCGGAGAGACAATATCCATATGCACAAAAGAAGTCAATGATTATCTTATCCCCAAAGCTGAAGCTAGTCAAGAGCCTTATGAGTGATTCTGGAGTGGTTATTTCATTTGTTGCTTTTACTCTGTTGTTGTTTAGAGGAATGGTGGATGGGATCTTAATAAACAACACCGTGTGTTATTTCACCTCTTAATTAAGATCAAGGGTGAAGCAAGTCCGGGTTACTGAGAAGTCTATGCGGTTTTATTTCTCCGAAATACTACGACCACTTTAATTAGGCTAAACGCATGTCATTCCATAGTAAATCCCAAAAGAGTCTTGGTTTGATTTTTGGATAAGAATGTTATTCATTTGCTCTCATGCCATAATGCTTGAGGATCTGAGTACATGGTATATGGTGAGGTGCTTGCAGAAACAAAACCAGGAATAGCATCTCTGTTCTTATGGGGCTTATAAACTATGATAAAGGAAAAGCCATGCATTGAATAAAGTATTGGAGACAGCTAGTTGAGAGTTGGAAATTACTAGACAAGAGAATGAACGGGTAATGCCCATTGGAATTGACAGTCATCCATTTATCCTTGAATTATTTACCATGTGTTGAGAATATATTAGACATTGAATACACTAGGTATTCTAGCTTCTCATTACACACATAAAAGTATCCTTCCTCAGAAAAGGCTGTTGTTTGGAAGAAATTTTCCTTCATCCCCATTAATTTGCCAGCTATTGATAAAGCATATGGCACTGTTACTACAAGGTGGTCCCAAGGCTATGCAAAGGATTAATAAGCATCAGAAAATGGTCACCTGTCAAGTAAGCGTTAAAATTTCAGCAGCTCTGGGCTTGTTTATGAGAAAGAAAAATAAAACAAGGAGAGAAACTGTTGAACTTTAGACTGCTTTTTATCTTTGTGTTTGTCCCCCTCTATTAGTGGACTCACACTGACACCCCCCACCCCCACCTCACCCCTTCATCCTGTTTCTCTTAGTAAACGATGTTCCCAAGGGTCAAAGCAGTGTTTGCCTTGCCGTTAAATGCAAATGGCTGCAGGATTTTGTGCCACAGCCTGCATTGCACAGGGGTCTGACTCATTTAAAAAACAAAACAAAACCCTGCCACCCTAGAACTGGGTTATATTTGATTTGCACTTATGCGCAATTGAAACCCTCTGGTTAAAGATCCTTTCCATGTGTGTGCCCGAGGGGTGGAGGTGCTTCAGCTGGGCTGGAGCCTCTCTCAGGGGCTGCTCTCCTAGCAAGAGGGGCTACCACCCTTCAGTTTGCTTGCACAGCATCAAAGGGAAAGCTCTCGCTCCACTGGTAACTCCATCACGTGATGGTGGGGGAGAGGCCACCTAGTGTCAACAGCTTCTCTCCAGGTGACGGATGGATATGGTCAACCAGGTGAAATTGCTTCTCAGGGACTTTTCATAAAGTAGAGTTGCTTCATTTTAGCGACTCGTTTTCTCAAAGGTGGAGGTGATCACTAGTCTGAAGAGGGGCAAGAGGTGAGGGGAGACACACAGTCGGAAAAAGGTATGCAAGACGTCACAGGGGAAAGGGAACCCATTTTTCTTCCATCTAAAAACTTGACCTTACGGGGAACTACAGCACAATTACAAACTTGCAACATTCTCCTTTTTCAGGGGACTGAGGAAGCTAAAAATCAGAGTCCTTCACTTGTAAATTCGAAGGTTACAATGACATCTGTTTGAAGAACCGTTTCTCAGTCGGTTTAAAGTCAGCGGTAGCTGCAGCAATGAACGAAGCTGAGGTAAGTAATGTGTAGACAAATAAGATGAAATGGTCCTACTGAGGGTCATGGGACAAGCATCATGATTGACTTTTCCTTCCTATGATGAAAGATGCTGAGATATAAACAGTAGAACAGTAAAGCAGAGATTTGAGAAGTAAGATTCCTAACATATTCTCTGGCGATCAGACGGTAACCCAACAGCCTTTCTTACGGCAGGGCAAGCAGTCTTAACTGATATGTACCCACTGCTTGAGGGTACCCGCTATATTGGAGAAGAACAGGATAAATACATCCCTTGTGTTCATTTTATTTAGCAAAATTAGCTGGAGGACTGATAACAGAGAGGAGACATGGTGTCTCTCACCAGAGATAAACATCTTGAGACCACAAATCAAGCCTGTGCCCAATAACCTCGCCTCCAGCCTTTGCCCCATTCTTGAAAGCCTTAAAACACAGAGTCCCCAAACTTTCAGTGTACCCCCTCTCTGAGGACGCCCGCACTTTTCCTTTATGTGCATGCTTTCAAATAAAGCTTTCTCACTGCTCAAATTCCTGCAGTTTACCTCTTTGCTATTTCATTTTATTTCCACGTCCGTCTTCACTCTGTCTCCACGTTACTCCTAACAAGCAGGAGGGGGCTGCTAAGAGCTCAGATTTGGGCCTGCAAGTTCCTGCCGCCCGGGTGACCTGGTTGGAAATGCGGCTGTGAGAGCTGCTCTTAGTAGCTTGCCTGAAAATCTCCTTTCTTTGGGAAGTTCTCAAAACATAATCTCACTCCATCCTGTGCTCTGTGGCTCCCCCCGATCCTGGGGTGGCAGGGGCTAGTCCCCACGCTGTGCAGATCCGAAGAGACACAGGATGCCAGGGGACCCTGGCCTCAGGAGTTGGCAAGGGAATCTGGCCTAGGCCGAGAACTTTCCCTCTTTCCCTCTGCACTTATCTGTTCCCTGCTACTCTTGCTTAATGCATTCCCTCCTTACCTGCATCATCTGACCTGTGTGGGAATTCCTTCTCACTCAGAGCCAAGAACCCTCTCCGGTCCAGGCTGAGGTTTCTCCTACCGCTTCACCTAGAGGGCAGGGAGACGTCCCCAGACGCAGCTGCCCAGCAACACTAACAGAACAGCAGCCACGACCTTTCGCATTTCACGTGAAATTCAGCTATCACGTTAGTAAAATAACAGTACAGAATGGATACTGCTTTGCTAATACGTAGATCTCTAATATGAATCTCATACTTACAAGTAAATTACAAATATACCAGCTCTGAGATATTTTTACATACATGTACCACAATATTTCATAATCTGCTTGCAGTAATTCCCCCCCACCCTTTGACAGAGAGAGAGAGAGAGACTAAAAAAGGCAAATAATATATATACAAGTGAAATAGCATGCCAAATTTTCCCAAGTTGAGTGCATTTGGACATGAGTCTCAAATGTCCAGTCAATAATTACGGCCATTAACATTTCTTATCATTTTTCTCATTTTAATGTCCAAAATGTGGAGATTTTATAAAGTGACTCACATAATTAATAAGAAATATACTAGATTAAACTGCAACAAGATCTTTATGAAATGTACACACTTGCTTTCTGTTGGTTACATGTTTTCAACCACACACACCTAAAGCCCTTCCGAAGAAAACAGTTAAGAAATTACAGTGGGTACCTGTGAAAGCTGTTGAGTAATGAAAGGACATTTTCATGAACAGAATAAGGGCAATTGAATTTTATTTTTCAGTGCAGTGATCTTTGCCTAAAGCTACCGGTTCTGCTGATTACACCGAACACTTCAAATGGCAGGGTTGTACCCATAGAGACTTCCTTCATTACGTGCTATTCTGTTTCCCTTCCTCCTCCGCTACCTTCAAAGTGTGAGATACCGAGATGGCATCTCCTTGTAACCAAATCTTTCCCCACCCAAAGAGTAACAGAATCCAGGGCCTTCAACTGTAATTTCTTTAGCTAAACGCTTGCTAACAGCGGTGATAGCCGTCACATTCCTCAAATCTTCCATTCAATTCCGCGGAGTTCTGAACCTCTCACAGAGGCAAAATCTCTACAGAACAGAGCAAATGGAGGGTTTCCTGGCTGTAGAAAAATCGATGTTGCTCCCAAGTAGTCAGAGGACAGGTACAGATGGGGAGTCTGGAAGGGAATCTCACTTTGGAAGACAAGTAGTTCTCAGGAGGAGTGGGTGTGGGCAGGCCAGGGTGGACCGTGGCTGGGGTGCTGGTGAATCGGGGGGCTTGTGGTGGAGTAAACCCAGGGAACATCTGATTCAGCAGATGGAAACCGAGGGGCATGGCTTTCCGACAGTCGTGCACATCCAGTTCTTGGGGGCTGCTGTTTCAGTTTCCAGTCAGTGCGTTTTCAAGCTTGTGATTTAAGAAATAAAAGGGAGACGTAGAGGGGCAGCAAGCTTCACATGGCTGCCGTGTAATTTTACCCCTAGGCCACCTTCCGGTGGTGTGAAACACAACAGGAGATGTGTGGGTCCTGGGAATGTAAAAAGAGGCTCTTATTGCCTCCCGGTTGGGGATTACAGCACGACCCCTGGGATGGGAAGATGCTGCCGATTAAGTCTTAATGAGATTTCCTGATAGAGAAACAGTTGGACTGGAAAGGGTTTTCTGAAGGCAATTTCATCAGTTTCACAGCTATTTACTGAGGGCTGCTGGCGTGCGAAGCCAGAAGCGCACAAGCTCCAGATACCGCAGGAAGCCAAATGAAGAAGGGCGCCCTGTCCTCAAGGAGGGTTGATCACAGGGGGGAGCTGGCAGGGCCAGAACGTGGGACAGGACCAGGTTGGTGGTGGGAAGTGCCGCCAGAGGCAGAAGGCTGTCCCCCAGGTGGTCAGGGAAAAGCGGAGACACCCTGACAGATTTCCCCGGAGCGGTGGCTTTTCCAAAGGACCAGTGTGCTCTGGTGCAATGAAAGGGCAATGACCTGGGGGTCCGAAGTTGAGAGAGGTGGGTGACCGTGGCTCTAGCTGCTAGGTTACTCCTAAGTCCCAGAGCAACCCCTGTTGCTGACATTTGTCATGAATGAGCATAGCCCCACATCCTCCATAGGCGAGGGCACCAGATTGCCCTTCAAGGGGGCGAAATTGGTTCTTGGTTGGGGGAAGGGGACAACGTCTTAGATTCTACAATGGTTTGTGACTCTCCAGAGAGCCACCGTAAGTAACAGATACACAGTATATGAATATATATCTATATACATGTCTCATTAAAACGTAACATGGGTGGTATTAAAATTAAATAGGGGGAGGGGGAAGGTGACTAAGAAAGAAATGGTCTAAAAGGGCTCCTTGTTGAAGGGACAGCGGTAATGACATAAAAGACTGAGAAATAAAGGCAGAGCCCTTTCCCAGGACGGCCGCCTTGGGGGTCTCAGAGACTGAAAATGAATCTGGGGCAAAACCTCCGCCCGCCGGCAGGCCAGATGGCTTCTCCCGAGACCTGCTTCCCCACTGTGGAGATGGGGCTGAACCTCTCTCCTCCCCTGGCTCTTCTGGCAAGACACCAGGGAGAAGGGGTGACCAAGGTGGAACGCAAGGGAATCCAGAGGAGAGGAGAGGCCACACCGTTCCCCGGCTCTCTCCACCACTGAAAATAGGTCACGGATTTACATTGCATGTATTTATTTTTAAAAGTGTATTTTAGGAGCTCATCACTCTCTATTAAAAATGAATGGTATCTTTAATGGCTGATTTTAGTTTCGACTTACAAAGGCAGCATACATTCATTACAGAAATTTGGAAAAGGCAGGTAAGACAAAAGAGACAAACTAACCCCAACACACATCATCCTACCATCTGAAGTGAATACTTGATGATCTTATTATATGTCTATTGGACCAGGGCTCCCTAATAGGGACCCTGTGAACCACATGCAGCTACTGAGCATGTGAAATGTCCTTGGTCCAAACTGAGATGTGCTCCCAGTTTAAAACACAATTTTTTAGCAGGAAAAAAAAAAGTAAAACATATTACTAATATATTTTGTACTGAGTGCATGTTAAAATATATGCCATTTTAAATAAAATACATTGTAAAAATATTCTCCCTCTTCCTTTTACTTTTTAAATGCAACTACTAGAAAATTTAATATTTACCCATCTGTCTTGCATTATAGCCCCATTGCACAGAGCTGGTCCAGACCTTACCTAGGCATGTCCAAATGCATGCAGACATACACATGCCTTCTGCACTAGATAACACAGCACAAATTCTTCTGCAATCTCTTCCCCACTAAATATAAGCTGGACATCTGTCATGGTGATGCATATTTACTTACATTTAAAGGGAATGTTTAAATGCTAAATAACATTGCATGATACGGATGTCACTAAAGTGTTATACCAATCCCCTACCAGTGGCTACTTAGATTGTTACCAATTATTCACTTTTATTATAACTTTGTGATGGACAGCCATTTAATTTTATCTTTGTGCACAAAGCTTGCACAACAGCATTGAAGCAAGAAAGAGCAGAAATAGCAGAGTGGAAGGCCAGACAATTCTTGATTCAAACCAAGTCTCAGCTTTTCACTAGGTGTTTAATGTGAGGCACATTGTATCTCCACCCTCAGGTTCAATGTCTAAAATGGGAGCAGTTACTTAATTTTTTTAGTTTTGCAGGAAGAATCAGAAATGGTATTATTTGGGGCACACAAGAGACAATCAGTAAATAATAGCTAAAATTTTTTAACATTGTAAATAAAACATCAAAAACCTATTGTTAGAAAGTTCCAGAATAGTGAACCCTCACACCACCACAACAAATAAAATTAAAGAAACTATAGAAAATTGCTTATTTCAGCCTGAGCCGTCAATGTGTATCGGGGTTGAAATGTCTAGACAGATTGTACAGTATCTGATGACCATGTCCTTTTTTGGCAAATTTTCACCTATTTCCGACCCAAATCACTCACCCTAGACTTCCAGCCCTTTTCTTCTTGTTCAACCTGAGTGAGACACAATATAAGGTATCATTCTAGAAAGAAATAACATAATACAATTTAGTTTTAGGATAATCACAATCGCAAAACAGGCCTGTGAATGTCTTTCTAACTTAGATTTGAACGGCTATCCCCTCTGATTGAGAGGGTTGAATGGCAATATCGCTCCTTCCTCTAAGATGTAGCACAGAGGATTATAACCTGGGAGGCATACGATGAGAACCTGGCACAGTTAGATAAATGCCAGAAGGGCATTAGAATGAGTATATCCTGGTGGTGAAGAAGCGACCAGAATGTGCTGGGGTCTTAGAGGGCTTGTTCAGGCCAGTGACATCCTAGCAGTGGAGACCAGCTTGGGTGATCAAAGAAATGTGATAGATAATCCAATAAACTCAATTAACCTAAGGAGGCTGAGAGTCCGTCTTGCTGCTGAGCAAGCCATCCAAGAAAAAGTCAAGTGGCGGAAGGCAAATAAGTCAAGAACTTCTTTACAAAGTGGTTAACCCTCTGAGTGCTGGCAGCCATGCAGATTCTATGGAAACATTGTTCCTCCAATTAACTGTGCAACTTGAGGCAAACTATTTAACCTCTTGGCTCAATCAGTCTCCTCCTCGCCAAACACGGGGGTCATAGGGTTGACGTGAGGATTAAAATAACTAATAGAGGTCAAGTGCTTGCTTAGCACAACAGCACAACACCCGAGATGGAGACATGGAGTAAGCTCTCAAAAATGTTAGGCGGTTCTACAGCTTCCAACTACTTCTGAGTTTTCTGACATCTTTTAAAGACAACTCTTCATCTGCTACTTCAGATTCTGATATGCTCCTCTCCTCATTAGCAGAACCTCCCAGCATTAGGTACTGAACATATGAAACAGTAAATCCTCTAACATGCATTTCTCAAGAGCTCTCATGTGCAGGGCTTGGGCTCAGTGTTGGAGACACAAGATGAGATCTCTGCCCGCCCAGAGCTCACAGCCATAACAAAACAGCAGAATAATTCGTCAGAGGATTGGCACAGGTTGTTAAGTGGCAATGGAGAAAAGGCATCCAAGCTGCTGGAGGAGCAGGTCAGGAAGGGGTGATGTTAGACTTAGGCAAGATGAAGGAAGTGGGAATTGGCTGGGCATAAAAGAAGGAGGCAGGAACTTGATAATAGGGGGGGAATGCAGTAATCACAGTGTTGCTCATGTGAAACCTGAGCATAAGATTGTATATCAATGATACCTTAATAAAACGAGATAAGAGCATTTAGAAAGAAAGGGGGAAAAATGTTGCCAGAAAACGCCTGGGGTGAGGGTGCATTTAAGATTTCACAGGTGGATAGATGGGAATTGGAAGGGACATGGCGGTGAGAGTTATGGCTGCAGGAGTAGACGGAGGTCTGATCTGGAAGTCTCTTTGGGAGCTCAGATTTTACCCAGAGGATACTGAAGCTCTGACTTGGTTGTTAAGCCAGACAGCCCCACGCAAAGCAGTTAGAAGGAAAGAATGTACCAGAAGCCAGAGCCTGGCATCTTCTGCTTTCAGCCTTGATGCTACTGACATCAACGTGAATTTGTCAACAGCTCTGTTAGTAGGACTGATGGAATGGTTTGTCCGTTTCACCCCAGCAACTCACTTGTGGATGTTGAAGCAACCGTGAGCCCCACCCTCTGGGGTCTGGGTCCTTGCTTCTTACAAAGAAACAAGAGAGGTGGAGAGGAGACTTCCTGCAAGGGAGCTGTCCTAATGCGAGCAGACTGACCTGGATGTGTTTGCTGAGTCCAGCAGCTGTGTTGAAGAAGTAATTATAAAGAGTAAACAAAGAAGAGGGGAAAGATGAGGAACATTAATTTATCCAGAAGGGCTTATTATCAGAGGTTAAGATGCTGAACTTCCTTTAGAATGAGTATATGCATATTTTAAAAATTTACAAAATGTGTATATTTACACACACACACACACGGAGGGAAGATTATGGTCTCGCCAAATATGGGAATGAACTTACAACAGTGGAAGGAACTTTGCTCTGAAGTCAGAGACCTGGGTTCAAACCTCAGATCTGACACCTCTTACTATGTAACTTCAGCAAAAATATTATTAAATTTCATCTAAAATGGAAACAGGAATAGCTAATCTAAATACCTCTTGGGTTTGATCGCATGCCCCAAATTCGAGAAGGGATTTGAGTGGGAAAAGTTTGCTCTGGGATGAGTTGGTGACATCGGTGAGTAAAGTAAGCGAAGCGCTCACCCTCCACGCCAAGTGTTTAACAACTACAAAGCCCTAAAGGTTGTTGTTATGTTGGATGGTGGCCCAGTTTTGCCAGATCTCCTGACTTGTAATGAGAAGCCAGAAATCTAAATGTCTACGGTAAAAGTCCGGATTTTTCCATGTTGGCAACAAGCTGAAACTGGAAGCAGTAGGAAGGCAATTAGCAAGCACAGAATGATGAGAAAAAGATGTTTTTTAGTGTGTTTGTGAGTTACATTTCCACTTACTTTCCTGGTCATAGAGGAAAGGCTTGAAATGTACAATTTCAAATGAATGAATGAAGCAATGAAAAACAGACCAGTTTCAAATGAATGGATGAAGCAATGAAAAACAGACCCCCTTCCCTCTTTTTGGTTAAGAAAGGGAACTTCGCATATCTGGCCTCACCTACCCTTCTGAGCTGGAAAACAAATCCCTCCTCTTTCTGTTCTCAATTCCAAATGCAAGTAGCCATGTCTGCCGTGTCCTGGAACTCACTACCCTTCTACACTTTCCTTCCTGCCACCAACTGCTCAAGGGTTTTGTATTTTCCTTATAGTCTGTTGAAGAATCCCTCCATGCCCTGTGTTCCCTAAAAGTAGGGAAAGAGTCAGAAGAACTGAAACCTCTGGGGTCCTGATTCTTCAGCACAGTGACATGAACGACCACACCCAGCGTGACCCTTCCCGGTAAATGCCCCAGGCGCATAAAAATTCGGAGAAACCCAGTGTCATGTGTGTCGACATTCTAATGGTAAAATGTATTCATCCAAATGTAGTCATGAACCTCCTGAATTATGACCCATGTACCTGGAGTATAAAATCTGAATCTTTGCCTTTAGGTAGTTTACTTGTTTGGAGGGAGCGGGGGTGACCACTGATGGAAGAGAAGAAAATGCAAGCACATTCACAAGGGTGGGGCAGCGGTTTAGAGGGTAAAGCAGCCAAATTGAGTGGCTCCGTTAGGAAGGATTTCACTGAGAAGACAAACACCAGGAATGGTTCTATGCCATCAGGTTGGTTCTAGAACTTTGAATCATCAAGTGGACATACATGGCCATCAGTACACTGTTAATATGAGCATCGGCTCCCCCAGGTATGGCAGAGGATTCATCCTCTTCACATTCCATAGGAATTCTGCATCTTAATACTAATCTACAAATGTCTGCTAAGGGGAATCACACTTCTGCTTACCCTTCAGAAACACCATGTTTGAGGTTTAAAAAAAAAATAAAGACACTCTCAAAAAAATAGGTGAAAGACATCAAAGAGGATTTCCCCAGCAGAAACACGATTAGTCCAAGAACATATATATGAAAGGGTAAACTTTAGTAGTTACCAAATAAATGTAAAACAAACAGGTTCTATTTTTCACCAAATTGGAGGTTGGAAAGGATTTTTATAACACTACTCTTCATTATTAAAGGAGATCTGGGGAGTCTCTCTGAAACAGTACTGTTGAGAGTGTAAATTGATTTAACCTTTCTGAAAAGACAATTTAACAATGTGTATCAAAAGGCTTAAACATTTGCATAACCTTTACTCAAGTATTTCCACTCATAGGGACTGATCCTAGGGGAAGTTATATTAAGGTATAGACACAATGTTGCCCATCACTGTCTGTTGTGGTGCAAAAAGAGAGAGAACCAACAGTTTAGTAATTGGGAACTGGAAGAAAAAAAAAGCTGGTATCCATTCAATGGTTTATTCTTCTGCCCTTATGTTACTCTTACAGGCCTGTTGTTATGGCATGAAGAAACTTTTTCACAATATATAGTTACATTAAAGATTGTAAATATATACAATATGTGCAGTGAATATACAATTCGTTGAGTCAGGGTGAGAGAGGGAAGGAAGGAGGGAGAAACTCAGATGTCAGCTGCAGAAAGCTTGTCTCCTTGGGCAGATCGGTAAAATTGATGCAAAGCTCCCATTTCTACTGCCTTTGGACTGTAAAGACCTCCCTAGGTGTCTGCAAATCCCCTAGCAACTTTTATTCTTACTGCTGCCTCTGCCCTCCAGGCTCCTCTTATCATATTTATTATCTCTCTACTGCACCGTTTTGCAGGGTGCATCAAAAAACAAAGAAAGAATGCAAAGGAAAAGAAGTGAAGGGGTTGGGGAAAGAAAGGGAAACAGATCTACCCTTGCAAAACTTCTGACAGTAGAGCGAACTTCCCTGAAGCTTTGCAGTGCACAGGAGACGGGTCACCCTGGGCAGCTCAGCTGCTTGTCCTCTGCACCTGGGTTCTGTTCTTCACCTTGTCTGTGTGGCCCTCCCCCTCTCCTGTCAGTCTTGTTCCTGGAACTCCACAGTTCTCTCCCTCTGTTATGCACAGCACTCTTCTCCCTGGCTCCCACTCAGCAAACTTGCAAACTCAGACCTACCCAGGACTCCACAAAGGGCCTTTCATTGACCAAGATGGAAGCATCTCTCCTCTTCTGGAGGCAGCTATACATAGCAACATTTGCCTTGTTTCATATAGATAGATGAGACAGACGTATTATAAATAGATGATAACTAAGCTGTTACTCACAAAGACCACTGTCATAAATAGCATTTTTCCTGGTACATCTATATCTAGATATATAGAAAAATAAATTAACTATAATGTTAACTCACATTATCTCTGGATGGTGAATGCCAAGTGATTCTCATTTTCTTCTTTGTGCTTATCTGCAGTGTTCAACCTTTCTGTAATACACTGGGATTGTTTTTGCAACTGAAAAATAGAACCTGTTTGAAAGGGGTTTCAAACACAGGGTAACTCTCCATAAAGAAGAAATGCCTGGTTCTAGAAGGAAGGTTGGCTCATGGCTGAGCTAATTAATAAGACCATCAATGAAAGTGGAAATTAAGTAAAGCTGCTCCTAACTCAGTCCATTAAGCCAGAAAGTACAAGCATGAAGGTCCTTGCTGATCAGGACCACCTTTCCCTCCAAGGGCTAAGAAGACACGGAGATGCTCAGCTACAAGGTGCTGCTTCAACAGATTCCCAGGCCCACAAAGGGCATCCTACTGAGAACTGTCAACAGTGCTGTCCTTTATGAAAAGGGAAAGGAGGCAGGGAGCACGGACCTTGGGAGCCATTCTTTGCCTGGCACTGTGTTAATGCTTGTGGGTCTCACCACAAATCTTCCAAGGGACCATATAGCAGAACTAGTCCTACCTCCAAATGACAGAGGACGAAACCAAGGCCCAAAACCAAGAGCTCAAGCCTAAACCAAGAGTTGTTCCCCCTTCCAGAACCACATATACTTAGACAGCCCCAAGCTCATTCCCTGTGATGAAAATATACAGTGACCTGAACTTAAAGAAGCTAACATTTCCCATATCCCGTGACAAATGAACTGAGAGATTTGTAGAGATTTGTAATGATAAGCAGTCACTAACGTGTTCTTAAAATCACATCATTGCTGTATCAGGATATAAATTCCTGTAAGTATAACTTGTTTGTTTGTAACGTAAAACTATTTTGTTAGGCTCATATATTTTTTAAAGTAGCATGCATTTGATCTTACAAAAAAATAATACATGATTATTATTAATAATAATTTCAACTTATGGTTAGTGAGAATCGGTTATGTACCTGGCATTTAACACTATTATATTATTCAGGTCTTAGTGTGCGGTAGATTTTTAAACCGTGCAGTGTATGGTATTCACTGCCATGGGCTGAGTGTACTTCCCTACTCCTTGACTCGGGGTATGTCTGTGTGACATGCTTTGGCCCAAGTTGTCTGGCAGCCAGCATTCTTTAATGCACCTGAAGGTGCTTGCACAATTGGGCTTCTCTCGTGCTTTCCCCATCATCATGAGAATACCCCTGGGTTAGCCTACTGCTCCCAGGGGCGCTATCAGCCTCCTTAGCCTGCTGCAGATACACAGCCGAGTCCAGCCTGCACCAATGTAGACCTATTGTACCCCAGACACACAAGCCTGATAAATGCTTACTGCTGCTTGACAATGAGATTTTGTGATTGTTGGGTGGCTCTACCAATAGGATACAAGCATTATCCTAATGAGGGGGCATTCTTGTTTTAAAATGAGGAAACTGAAGTTTAGGGGAGTTATGTAACTTGTACCTGTACCGGATGGCAGAACCGGAGTTAGTGTCTAAGTCTAAAATAAAGCCATCTTGCTGAAGCTCACCTTGGTTAGTCAGCCAGCCAGCAGCTGAACCCAATATTTAATAAGCACTAGCCACGTGCTAGGCGCTGTCCATGGTACTGAGACTATAGCAGGCAGCGCAACAAAAATCCACGAACGTCAATGATTTTTTTCATTTATTTTTTTAACCAGGGAGGACAGAAAAGGAGTCATTGCACTAAAACTGGGTGAAGAGAAGCAGGTGTCCATGCAAGCAAACAGTCAATGAGCAAGAAGAAAGGCTTAGGTTGGGAATGAACGTGGTATACTGTGGAAAAGAAAGGAGACCACAGTTGCGAGTTTAGTTGCAAGTGGGACAGGGGAGAAAGATGAGATCGAGGAGCAGGTAACGCAGAGCCTACGGGCCATAACAGAGTCTTGATTCAATTCTGGTTATAAGGGGAAACCACCATAAAATGGTAGGTCCAGGAGAAAAAAATGCTCTAGTTACCATTTCAGAATAATCTCCATGACTGCTTCGCTGTGGGGAGACTCTAGGGAGCAAGACTGTAGGCAGGGAGACCAGAGGGGAGCTGTGGGGGCCAGCCAGGTGGGAGATGGTTAGATTGGATCAGGGTGGTGGCTGTTGAGAGGCTGAGGATTGCTTCCAAATTGCTTCTTAAATTCAGAAGCAGTCCTAACTTCCCTAATTCTAAAATAGACTTGGCTTCAGCATGCCTGAGCAAAACATTTCCTGGCTTAAGGGCCAAACTAAATTGTGAAAAAATCTCTCAAAATATTTGCTTAGAGTAAAAAGTAAAAACACACTTAGCGGTTGTGAATTAGTCATTCATCTAAGGTGGGTGATAATTTATGCCATGCTTGTAGTTGAAAAAGAAATTTACATTTACACTGAAATCAGTATGTTTTTTTTTCTTATTCTTCCAGCGATGGGCTAATTGTATTTGTTGAATTGTTTCGAGTTGCTATGGGTTGGAAGAATTGAGTATCTATTTGCAAAACTATAGGGATTAAATTAGATAAACCCAAAGGGAAAGTAATTGGTAAATTGGGAAGTGTTGTATGACTGTATAAAGTACTGTCTAAAGCACTATGAAAGATTAATGGACAGACAAGGCAACTTCAATTTAAAAAGAAAAACAAGACTTAACTTTGATCCTGAGTATCCTTGAACCACCAAATAAACATCTTTCAACAAACAAATGCAAACAGTAGGCTGTACACCCTTGTTCACCCACCTGAGCTTTGCTCTAGCTCTCCAAAAGATTAATGTGCTATCTCTTTAAAAGTTATAAAGATCATGTTTTTTGTTTTTCTTTTTTTTTTTTTGAGTATGAAAACATATTTTGCAAATCCTAATGTTCTCTACTGTTTTCAAACCTGTGACCCAAAGGGCACACTGATCCCATAGGTTTGTTTGGTTTGGTCCAGGTGAACTATAAAGGATTATATCAGAAGCCCAATTTTTAAAAGGAGAGATTCCATTAAAAAAAAAAAAAAGCACATTTTCAGACTCTCTTGAAAAGAATCAGAAAATCTCATACATCCCTACATCGCAAACATGTCCTGGAGTTGAAACACTGTTGTGCGGCTGAGCTTGAACGCCCCCACTGCTACTGTCCCTATTGTTCCCCGCTATACCCCTACTGTGATGGGTCAGTTGCCAATTAGCTTCACATGTGATATGGTGTTTTTCTTAAAGTGGAAGAATAGCTTATTTGACATCCATCATGATCAGAAGTGGGAACATGAAAACTAGACCAAGACAGCCGTCTGCTTTATAACCCAGCCTGCCTCCTGCAGGTACTGTCACTTCCCAGCTCCTGGCTAATGCCTCGGATCTTTCCGCAACATACAATATCAGAGGAAAGTGAGTCAGAAAGGGAAGGAGCCCATGGATAATACGCAATAGATTGACAGGTTTAAGCAGTGACATCGGTTGGATATTCACCACAACTTCAGTCCCAGGCCAGCCCCAACGTGTCCTGATGAAAGTACCTGCGCTCCTGGAGCAGACAGAGAGTGATGGCTGGCTCTCATTCTAGTGGAAACCGGCCAAAAATGCACTCCCACTTAAGAAAATTGAATATGATTTTGCGAAGGGGATGGCCAAACTTGATCTCAATATGACAAGAAATAACAAAGATGCATGCTAAAATGGCACAGGCAAAGAAAGGTCCAGTGTGTGAAGGCCCATCTTTAGGGTTTGAAGAAATTGCTCAAGTGCCAGCAATTTCCAAAGTCAAGAAAATAATAAAGACTAAAGTATAGTTAGTAAAAAATGCTGGGGGTTTTATTTCTTGTTGGGTATTTTGGCATTTTCCTACGGTATATTCTGTAAAAGAGATAAAAGATACATTCTTAGAATGTGTATTCACTTTTGTGTTTTTTTTCTGTGAAGACACCCCTTGATGACAATGTTAACATTTAAAATTGTGCTAGAGAATTACCTAAGAAACCAAAAAAAATTTTTAATATATAGGGATTAATTTTAGCTTGTAGAGAACACAAAGGCCACTTTGAGTCACTGATTCCAAAGCTATGAACATTTTCTACAGGAAAAAGAAAAACAAGTCAGACACATATACAGAGGTTTCTATGTGACTTCAGGTGTTTAATGCATCTCCAGACTCCAACATTGGAAGGTAAAATCTTTGTGTGAAATCCAGGAATACAGCATCATTGTTAGGAATCAGGAAATGAGGTCAACTTCCTGAGGTAGTGTCTGGCTCAGCTACGCCTGTGGGAACATTTTGAACCTCCATTTTCCTCATCTGTGAGACAGGATAATGCCAACCCATAACTCATGGACTTGTTTGGAGGCGAAGTGAGCTGAATTCATACCAAGAGCTGGAAGAGCTGCTGCCAAATGGTAAGAGATCAATAAATGTTTGCTGAACATTCACTTTCTGACTTAATATTGGCTGTATTACAATTTTAATGAAAACCTTCAAAATGCATTTTATACTGGCATTCCTAACATTTTAAGTTAATGTCAGAGAGAATAAAGAGAATACGTCATTATACTATCTGTTTATATTTTTTTAAAAAGCCAGAGTTTGACATTCTGGAAATCAAGTCCCAAAAACAAGAGGAAGAAGAGACCAAAAGGAGCAAGATGCAGACGGTAGAGATGCAGGGCAGACACACGCCCACCTGCAGGACAAGAAAAAGCATCCTTTGCACCTGACTGCAGACCCCGCAGCTGCGTCGCTGGCAGGGGCCACAGCTGGCCAAGACGATCAGGTCTGAATCAACACATCGACCATGAGGCCGAGCTGTGTAGTCAGTTCTATGAGGCTAGTCAGTGCATCCACGTCAGCCATCCATGTGGCCAAGGTGTCAATCACAAACACAGTCCAACTGGCTGATGGATGCAAATCAAAAAGTGCTAATGTTAGACTGAACTGAATGAGTGCTGAAATGGTGCAGCTGTTGCTTCGGATGGTTTGTTTAGCTTATTCGCAAACCAAGGGCCAGGGGGCCTCCAGATGCCCAACCTGTCATGCAACCCAGCGCATTCTTTCCTTAGTGTGTGTGTGTGAATGGGAATGCAGGCTTTGGTGTGCTGAATCCACGGACTCAGTGAGCAGTAAGAATAAAGGGCCAGCCTTTTCTTCACCAAGAAGACCTTCAACCCATGCGCACAGCCTCTCCTTTCATGGACAGTGGGGTCTAGAGCCTCCCTACGGCCAGCTAGCCCTGCAGACATGGCCCTTCTTGGGGGACTAGGGTGCATTTGGGAAAAAATCCCTACAGCATTCCCCTCATTCTTCTCATGCCCCGACCCTGGAATGCTTCTGCTCATCTGCATTTTGACCCACTTTCTGCCTTCTTCGGCACCATTTTTTGAATGAATTTTGCAAGATAACTGTGATGTCTCCCATTTCACAGGTGAGAGAATGTAGGCTCAGAGAGATCTAGTTATTCTTCCAGGGCCACACAGCTACCATGTGTCTGCATCGAAGGCAGCTGCTTTCCCATGATGATATGCCAAGCCTGTTCTGTTATAAGGGATGTATGTTTTTATTTGTTGTATTCATACATTTATGTGCGACCATGTCCCTGAATTTGGGGTGAGTGTTTTTGTTAGTCCATTGTAAACTACTCATGAAACAATGGCCCACGTGTTTTGGTGCATACATGATACACATGTACCACATGCAGAGCAGTGAGTTCACAGCAGAGGGTGATCCCTCCCCCCATTCCCAACATGTGGCAGTCATAGAGGGATTTTTTGTTGTTGTTATGAATGGGGTGGGTGTGCTAATGGCATCTAGTGGTAGAGGCCAGGGCTGCTGCTAGACATTCTGTAATACACAAGACAGACACTCCCAGAACAAAGCATTCTCAACCCAAAATATCAACAGTGCTAAGGCTGATGACCTCTAACTATATACACAGGTATGCACATATTTTTGCATATGCACACTTATGCATTTATATGTACATACATATCACATGTAAATATGTATGCATATATCATATATACATAAATCCTATGTATATCTATATATATTATATGCACATATATGTATGTATATATGTACATGGATATATGTCTATCAATATTTCTATATGTATCCATCTATATTGGGGGGTGTAGAACAGAACATATATGTATGTGCATGCATGTGTGTATATATGTATGTGTGTGTGCACCACGCATATATACAACTGCATCTATAGATTTGTGTCATATTTGTCTTCCGGGTATTGATTTTTCACAATGCACTCATACTAAAAACATGGTGGATATAAAGAAGAAACATATTTTTTCTTTATTATAACTTTCAGAATTAGCAAAATATTTTAAATAACCATCTCACAGTGACTCAACCCAAACCAGATCCATAAAGGCCCATGCCAAACAGATTTTTGCTGTGAAATTTTAATTCTTTCAAAATGTGCTGCTCAGAAACATGCTCATCTTGAATGAACCAAACGGTTTAATTAAATAGCCGCACTTAGATGTTGGAGTTGCATAATTTGTGCAGTGAACTGCAAATCCCTTAATACCACCGGGAATCATGTACTTTTTCCAAGACAGTTCAAGGGGCCAGGAGGTGACTTGCTCTCTGCTTAGGCCACATCCATTACTTGAACCAGGAGGAATTAAAAATAAATACCAGCATTGAAATGGAAGTGCCAGAATCCAGCTAATGAGTATGAAAACTCGGTAGCAATTTGTGGTAGAGGTGGGGAGTATGTTTCAGGATTCTGAAGAATCAGTCCTCTGGTGGGTTTCTCACTTTTCAAATGCAAGAGATACTTTGTGGGTTCCCTTAGTTGGAAATGGCAATCTGATATAAATACTAAAAACTCCACTTCATCATAAAAAATTGCTTATTGCTTCCCCAACCCAGACCCAGGGGCTTCATTTTCATCATAGCCAAAGCTGATGTTGCTATGTGTTAAGGCAATTGCCTGGGAAGCGGAAAAAAAGTAGAGAAAAGTAAAATGTTACATCACAGTAAGACTTTTTTTTGTGTTGTTGCTTTTAAAATCTAAAGTAGTATCAGTACTGCAAGAAAAAATGTAAGAAACCGATATCCACGTATAGAAATCAGTATAATGAAATAACATACATGCCTTTTGTCCTTCATGTGTATCTTTAAGCCACACAGTCTTTATCAACTGGGGATTTTTTAAAACTGCGAATGCTTCAATTTCCTCATCTACAAAATGGGGATGATGACATATAAGTGTAGCGTAAGTAATTTGCTGTTATTATTATTCATCTTACAGTTTCAACAAGCAGTGAATTTTTTTAATTTGGTTGACTCTTCATTGAAATATTAGTCAACATTAAGAAATATTCTCTTTGAGCACATTGAGCTAGATGGATTCAGTTCAAGTAGGAGTTTCAAGTACTCACAGGAATATAAATGATATTTATTTTTTTCCTATAAGCCATATGCCCCATTTTCATTCATACATGAGTTACTGCTGATTCAAAGGAACACACATAAAACCTCAAAATTCTAATAAGCTCACTGTATCAAGGGTCCAGTAGCAGAATAGGACTCAAATATAAGACAAATGTGTTATCACAGTGTGTGAAAAGGCAGCCATAGGGCTTCAGAACCAGAGTTTTCTGATTTCATCTTCTTCTTTCATGTACACAAAAAACAGGCCTCACAGGCCACTTTATGCACATTTCCAAGCTTCGTCTCAGCTGCTCCTACCTTTTGCTGTCAGCACCCCAGCAGCCACAGTCCCTGCGTAAATGGAGAGGGAGAGCCTGGTGGTATCAAACAGCGTGTCTTAGGGACGGCCTGGGAGGGAAGGGGTGATGGAAGGGAATGCACAGGCACCTCACTGGAGATTTCAAATTTGGAAAATACAGAAAGTAGGGAGAAGACAGAAGTGGGGTTTTCTAACGATACGATGTTTGGGCCAAGGGTGAAGGATGAGGAGGGTGTATATAGGAAAAAGAACTGGGCAAATGTTCTGGGTAGAGGAAACAGTCCATGCAAAGGCCCTGTGGAGGTTAAGGAGAGAGGAATCTGCTTCATGGACTTAGAGAAGGGTAGTTGGCTCCAGAGCAGAGTGCAGCATTTATTTTCCAAAGTCACACATATAGAAAGAAGCCGAGTGGGGATATTAAGCTGGTTAGTCCAGCTCTGGAGTGTGAATTATTTGCTTTTTCACTTTGCTCATTCCATTCCTGCTTCAGGCTAATGAGACATGTAGATAGATAACGAATATGTAAATGAATTACAATCTGTGCAGCAGTTAGAGCAGTGATTGGTCCAGAGACAGCACCATGTAAGGGCCCATCCATATTGCTATTTTTAATGATCATTGTTATGGACAGAACACCGGATTAGCGGCATGACCCAAGTCCGTTCTGCACTCGCTGGTGATCCATCCAAGTGCTCGGTGGACAAGGAGGGAGAAAGGGCAGAGGGCCTTGTGGCACTGGCATGCAGTCTTCTGAATGACAAGGCAAGTACCCAGTGCCAGACAGGGAAGTTATTTTCTGTGACGGCATCTGGCATCAGTGGCCTATCCCACTGACATTTGTGTTGGCTGCTGTATGGCTGCCCCTGGGAAATTCAGAGAGGCAGCTGGCTGCCCCCAAACCCCACACTGCTTTCTACCGCTCCCGAATCTGGCTGCTGGGCAACACAATAATCCCTTCTAGTGCAAGAATGGCTCTCCTCTTCCTAGGCTAGCCTGTCCTAGATCCGTCTAGGATGCAAAGCACGCGGCAGAGGCAGTCTGCCCATGCTCAGTGCTGCTAGGGGTCTTACCAACAGCAGGCATTCTGGACATGGAAAACTAGACTTCTTAGCATCTCTACACCCCATGCGTGCTTCTACTGAACCCACTGTTTGCTGAGAAGCAGGCTTGTCGACAAACCCAGGTAGGATGACCAGACTCTTCTGGGGCACTGACTGCATTTTCAACAGCTGCTGAATAATTCAGTCACTGAATCTCACTGCTTGGAGTGGCTGAGGAATTTGGGAAATGTGAAATTGCTAAATTACTTCTCAAAGTAACCACCAGAAGCCACATAGACATATTGCTCTTTGTGAAGTTGACATAATAAGCTACCTTACACAGGGGAAGCTATTCCCAGTTCAGAGATACCAGTTCACATTTGCTAATTACCCAAACAGATGGGCAAAAAGCCAAAAGTGGGGTGCTCAGGGCAAGGGAAAGCAAGCATCCAAGGGTCATGGAGCAGAAAGATATTCTGCCAGGTTTCACAGCGGTTGAGAGGGGAGCTGATGGCTGTGTTCTGTGTAACTCAGAACGACCTACGAAGAGGGTACGGTGCCCTCAATAGAATAGAAAGGGGAGAATTGCTATCCTTTTTTGTATATGTGACATTCTCTCCCTACCCTGAGTTTAAGCAATACAATGTTAGCCAGATCCTGTGAATCTTGGTTCACTCTGAATGCGGGCTATTTGGGCTTCCCATTGGAGATCTAAAATATATCACTTGAATATCTGCTTTGATTTTCTTTTTTGAGCTATTAAATATGAGAAAATTAATACTTAATTATAGCATTGTTTAGGTGTCCAATCTTTAACACCAACCAAAAATGCTTGGATTTCTGATATGCTGAAGAGTGGAACTGAATCCAGATTATAGCCAGGATCTTTGTGACCTGAGGGGTCATTTAAGCAAGATGCGCAGAGTCTAGCTAAATCCCTCTAGCCAGTAATCAGCTGTGGTGCAATCCAGAGAACACACCTTTCCTAATGAATATTGAAATTGGCTGTCATTAAGAGAGAACATTCACAGGAGGGCAACAAGACAGTGATCAATATTCATATGGATCCACACCACCTCATTGATTAATAGCCTTCAACTGTAAAAACGGGAGTGGTGATAATAAAGCATTTTTTTAGTGCATGCTGACACAGGATATTACTAAGACATAAACTTTTAACAATTTTTTTTTTCAGGGAGTCTTAGTAAATAGGAAAGGAAAGGCAAAAGGGATGGCTTTTCTCTCTCCCTGCACAGGATATTCTCAATGCCACACGAGGGGGCTGTATCATATTCATCTCAGAAAGATTTGTTCATCCCTAGACATGGCTGCCCATCAACTCACAGAGCAGAAAGCAGCCCCCTTACTGCATTCCCTTCATCAAATATAAGTGATAACACTACTAGGGCTCACAGGGTGTTGCACATTACTGGCTTCTCCTCATCAGCTTACAAAGTCAACATTTTAGAAATAAAGATCCTTCCATCCAAATGGTTTGATACTGTATCTCTATCTGTTCTCAGCTCTGTCGACCTGAAGTCTTCCTCCTTCCCCTCAAATACACACCCTGCTCTAAGCCAAGAGCCAGAAATTCCCACTCGAGGGCATCAGGCTGGTTCCTCCCATTGGCCAGTGTGGCACAAGCTGCTGAGCTTCTGTATGACCCGTCCCTTGCATGGGATCTGAAAATCCCCATCCCGGACCTCTTCTCTCCTTTCAAAGGCATGCCAACATTTTAAAGCACTTCAAAAATATATGATGCCAAATGGATATTTGTTATTAGCGTGACTACTACCAATGTGTGGATTTATATGTGTCTCAAAGAACCTTTGCCGCTTTACAATCTTCCTTCCAGTGAAGCACGTCTTGCAAAGAATCCCACCATGACACCCTGACTCGCCTAGGAGAAAGTCATTAGGCGTTCCCTTTTTCAGATGGTGGTAGAAATAAATTTCTCGGATCCAAGCTAGAGCTATAAAAAGCAAGTCTACAATAGGTCTCTGAAAATGAAATTGGGAGATGTTCGTGAATAATTCTTATGGGCTGTATAAAATTTCTGTCCATGACATGCTAAAATACCTTTGTACCCCAAATGGGGTGCCTTGCATTTTCTGGAAATTGAAAATGACTTTGAACGTAGTCTATGACTTGCTCCTGATTTCTCCATTCGGGACAAGGTGCTCGGAAGGACCTGGTGAAATAGCAAGCTTGCGTTTTTTTTGTCATTTGCATCAAGAAAAGCTAATTTTTACTGTTTGATATGACTCACTCAGGACAAAGTATTTCCATTCCTGGCTGAAGGCAAAAGCTTGGGGCTAGTCCCTCTTCCTAGCTGGGGAGGGAGCTTAGTCCACAGATGGCATCTTTCTCTCTTATCTTTCACCATCCAAGGGGAGTCTTTCTCACCTTGTGGCTTTGCTGGCAAATGGCTGGAACCCAAACCAAATAGACTGCTTGCGCTAGCTCAGTCTTACCCCTTCTCTGCAGCACATACTTGCTGGAAGTGTAAGGGGTTGCCCTTTATTTCACCTTGCCTACAGCATCTGAGGACTTACAATCCCCTCACGGAGTGCCACACTTGATTGTCAGGACCCATGTATCTGACAAGGGTGTCCGACAGCGGAACATGCTTTTGTGAACACAGCTGAACGCAAAGGAAAAAAAGATAAACATTCTCATGAAATCATTTCCATGCCACTTCTCTCTTTTCATGGAAATAGGACTCCTTGGGGCTGTCTCAGTTTTGCTGAAAATGAAAAGTATCAAAATAGAATTAAGCACATTCACATCTATTCTCTTAGGACCAGCAAAGCCAGTCAAGATGGAAATTTGTCCATTGGCTAAACAGTCAGAAGAGCTCCCGTCAAGCAGTGATTGACTTTTTGGCTAAGCTCAGCAGAAATGAAGCTTGTGGTCAATTAGCTTTTCCCTTAATAGGATTGTGCTGGGCAAAAGAAACTAGAGAAGGAACTGGAAGGGAAAACTGTCATTTAATGAATTCCCAGATGTTGCCCTGTTTCCCTGAGACATACATCATACATAAAAGAAGGGTTCAAAGTTCGGCAGGCTGCCACCCTGTGCTACAGTTACATTCCTTATTGAAATGGCAGAAGAGAGAGAAACCGCTGGAGATACTTCTAGAAGGCAATGTCTAAGTGTTTCCTTTACATCATTCCACCGGTTTGTACTCAATGGCAAAGCAGACTGTAGCATGTTCAGGATTATAATATCAATTTGCACACAGCGATCTCACTTAGCAAGCACTGACTGAGGGCCCGCTCTAGACCAAGGGATGCATTCGTGAATAAAATGGGCAAAGGGCAAAAACCAAGTCCATTTTTTAAAATGACAAATGACAGTAGGGACTTTAGAGCAAGTGAACAGGGTACCACTGCAAAGAATAAAGGAGGAGTCGGGGTCACGAGTTTAAAAACCGTAGTTAGAGAAAAAGTCTTTTACAAGGTGACTTTTCAGCTGGGCTGGGAGTCAGAGTCAATGGGACCAGGATGAGAAGCCAAAGCTTTGGTGACTTGTGTGAGGTTGGCAGGAGCCAGACCTTGAGAGTGTTATGTGAAGGCGGTTGGGATTAACTGTAAGGGCAGTGGGGTTTTTTGGTGGGGAGAGAACCTGCCCCCTGTGCAGTCCGAGCCCTCTGGCTGTTGTGGGAAGAATGGAGTTACCTGTTCTGAGAGTTCCCATAAATGGAATCCTATGATACGTGTCCTTTTGTGAATGGCTTCTTTCAGTGGCATGTTCTAGAAGTTCACCCATGTCTCAGTGAGTGTCAGGACCCTGGTATGGCTTTGGTGTGACTGAATAATATTCCATAGCATGGATATATGGAATTTTGCTTACCCATTTGTCCACTGAGAGACAATTGGGTCGTTTCCGCCTTTCAGTGATTGCGAATAATGCTGCTACGAACACTCAACTACATGTATTTGTTTTGAGTTCCTGTTTTCAGTTTTTTTGGGTATTTACAAAGGAGTGGAATGGCTGAGTCATCTGGGAATGCTACAATTCTATATTTAAAGTGTTCAGAAACTTCTCTTTGCCTTTTAAAAGTTGGGCTAGGATGATGAGTGGGCTGGATAAACTGCCTGCTCTTGGAAGCCACATAGTAGTGAACATAGAAATGTCGCCCCATCACTACCCTTACTAATTCTCTAACAGGAGTTCAGTCCTAGCAACCACAATAGTCCATTTTTTTACTTACTCTGATTGGTTGAAGGATTGTCACAAGGTCCAGGTCAGCCCCACCTAAGCCCTCCTTCCTCCATTTGCCCAGATATCGGGACAAAAACAAAGATGCTCTAACTTTCTGGGTTTGCTGGCAGTATGGGAATTTTGAGCTACTGTGGGTTTTTTGCTATCACAGGGCTAACACTCATGTGATCCAGATAACCATATGCACGCCACACTGAATTCTGGAGAGGCAGAGCATATGGAATGTTATCCATTTACCAGAAAAGTCCCCTGCTTACTCAGGTCCCACAGCTGGTACATGCTGATGCTGGGCCTTAGACCCAGGTCGTTGGGACCCCACAGCTCCCCCAAAGGCCAGTGGCCAGTGGTTTCCTGGTACTAGAGGGTAAATTACAGCCAGTAACTTTGGGTAGAACAAGCCTGTTTCCTATAATGAGGAACTGTCCATTGTCTAGGGATAAAATGACCTATGTGTGCAGTAGCAATTCTCCTAGGAAAACAAACTGATTCAGAAGTGTGGAGAAAGTTTAAGTCCAAAGAGCAGAAACCCACAGGGTAAATTCATGCTGGCCAGTGTAGAGTGCCTCTCTCTTCTACATTTAGGGCCCCAACTGATTCTCACAAACAAGTGCCAGAAGGGACACGTCAGAAGCCAGTGGTGGAACCCATCTCCATCACTTGGCTGGGGAAATTCAATCAACCCAGTTTTCCATTCCTTCACTGATTGGGGGCTGAATCTGTCACGCAGTGCTTCGTTATGGCCTGAGATGGGTCAGCTCTTTCCTTAGTGTGCTGATTCAGTGCCCCGAATCTGTGGGGTTGGCGAGCCAGGCTGGTAAATTAATTCACTGTTGAAGCTGGCATGTTGGGCCGGAAAGGAGGTGTGAATGCATGCGTGCAGACCCTGCCCCAACACACAGAACGCTGATCATCGGTCTCTTTCCTGCCTTCGCCACTAGACCATGCACCCCATGAGAGCGGGGGCTGGGTTTGCTTTGTTTCCCAATTGGCTCACACAGTGACTGACACATAGTAGATGCCCAATAAAAGAAACAACAACAACAAAAAAGCCAGGAATGGCTCAACAATAAATGGAGGAGAAAAGGATGGGAAAGAAGGGATATTTCTTTACACTTCTCTTCCTACCCTCCTCGCCTCCCCCTCCCATCCCATGACACTAATATGTTCACATACCAATGTCTAAATGGTGGAGTTACCTACACAGAGAGGAAAATGCAACCAGGCTGTCTCCATCACTTTACAGGGCAAGGTCCAATACCTTTATCATTATCTTTAAGGTTAATGTAAAGAAAGCTTCGTTGTTTCATTTCATTGTTTAAGGAAATTCGGACCATCTCAGGGACTCATCAGCTTAGGGGGATAAAAAGTACGCCTTTGTGAAATAACTTCAGCGTCTTACAGAAAGATTGCCATGAATTATAGGGACATTGCAAGGTTTAAGGCTGAGGCTTTCTGGAGCATGAAAGAAGTACCTGCAGCTTTTACTTTTTATGTTTAAATTACTTTGCTTCTTACTTGACTACTTTTTCTGACCTTTTAGAGTGCTTCCTTCTTTATATTTCTCCTTGAGTTCCTTATCCGTTTTTAAAATAGTTGAGATACACCCCCTACGAGTTCTTCCTTCACTGTGGGCTCCGCACCCCCCAGTTCTCCTCCCCACTGCCCGCTCTGTAGAAAGCCTCACAGTGGTAGGCTGCTCTTTGCCCCTCTCCGTCCATCCTCTTCTCACTCCCACGTGAAATAGATCATGTGAAGCTAAGGCTCTATAAAACGTTCACTTCTCATTTTCGAGTGAACATGGAGTTATGACCAAGGGGTTCTGTTTTTAATCCATTTTCCCCTCAAAATGAATGTAATGGGAAACTTGGTCAAATCCACTTAACCTCTTGCACATTTCACCTTGGGAGTAATGTTCTTCCTGTTGTCCTGCATCAAACTCTGACAGCATAAAGGGAGCCAGTGCAGTGCAGAGACAAAAGGGCACTTTGAGAATCCTTCCAGACCAAGATCTGGGTCAAGTCTCCACCACTTTACAGCTGTGGGTCCTTGGACAAATTGCTCAACCTCTTTGTCTTCGACTTTCCCAATCTTTCAAATTTGATTGATAGGATGTATCTCAGTGAGTCACCGAGAAAATTAAATTAAAACATGACACTTACTTAGGATGACCACATAGTGGATACTGAAGTTTTGTAATGATGATTTAGCTCTCAATCAGCAAATATTTAGCAAACTTGTTTAATAGAGATGGTGGGGGAAGGAAATTAAAAGAAGACCTTGACTTCCCTCTTAATATGTGAATTAAAATTGCTTTAGTTTTGTCATTTTACCTTGGGGATGAATATAATCTTCGGCTCTGACCAGTACGAAGTTCATTCATCCATTTAGCAAGTATTTACTGGAAGCCTACTGGTGTTCCCAAACACCAATGAGCAAAATGTCTGATGTGCCTCATGCGTGCTATATCCCTACAAGGCCGTGGTTCTCAAACAGGCACATTTCCCCCAGGAGACACTGGTCAACATCAGGAAAAATGCTGGCTGTTACAGTATGTTACTGATATCTAATGGGTTGAGGCCAGGCATACTCACTAACCACCCCATGGCGCTCAGGAGGGTCTTATAACAAAGAATATCTGACTGTGAGACACCCTGCCATGAGGGAGGGGATGAGCATGACAGGGAATCCATCACTAAGGCAAGGAGTAAAATCAGCCAAGCCAGACTTCATCACCGCTTCAGGCTCTCCTAGACACTAAGCTGCAGTTATGGGTTCAGTTTCCTGCAAGTATCATAGGCAGAAAAAGATTCCTGGGCACCAGGCGAGGCGGCACAGCTCAGCCCAGAGGCAGGAGGATGGACCAAATGCCCACGCTCAGTGCCCTGTCTTTGCCCCCTGATGCAATGACTGGGCTGGAATGCTAGGGTGTGCAGAGGGGTCCTGGGGTTCCACGTCAAAGCTTTTGGACTCAGAAAATTGCCAACAGGGAAACCACTGCATGTGGAGAGCTACAGGGTAGAAATGGTTAGATAAATAATCCTGAATAAAACTGTGTATTTTTAAGTGCTTTATTAAAACAGTTGGGTAGAGAGCATGCTAAATTCCTACACTGTAGAGAGGAAGGTTACAGAAGGAGTATTATGCAGAGAGCTAAATGAGAGGAAGATGGAAAGAAAAGAATGAGGCCAAGGCAAATTCCTCCTCTGTGTGTGTGTGTGTGTGTGTGTGTGTGTGTGTGTGTGTCACACACACACACACGCAGTGAGAACACATATAGCTAGATTAATCGATAGAGAGCACATGGTATATTTTGGAGCAACTCAGGGGAGTGGACTGACACATTGCATAGACTACCATGTGTACAGATGAAGGGACACCCTAGTAGGCCAGGATTTGCAAACTCAAATGTCGCCAGTACTGAACAGATCCATAAATGACTGAAACTGGCCAGGTGGGAACTTTGGGAAAAAATGCAGAAAGCATGCATTGCCAGAGGGGACAACCATATCTCAACTCCAGACATTTATCTCAGAGGGATTAGGAGAAGCCAGAAATTCATATTTTTACATGACATTTATTTGCTAACCTTCTCCCTGCCCCCTCTGTGCACCTCCCCACCCCCAGACACCATCTGAGGGAAAAAAGACTGTACCCACAAGTCATCAAGTCCACTTGCACTGTCAGCTTCAAGTTTGCAATCTCCAGCTTGGATTTTATTTTAATGACATAACTTGTTTACGTATCTATTTGCAGAGAGGAATACACAGGAGCATAGGTTTTAAAGTGAGCTGGGAATCCAGGTAGTCCTCCCGATTAGGTGTGAGCTTAAGGTCCATTGCTCAATGCTTCTGTGCTGTGTTTTCTGGCTTAGGAATCTGAGGCTGCAAGGTCTACTTTACAGAGCCACTGTGGACAGCAAATGGGTTAACTGTAAGCATTTAGCACTGTTCCAGTAGCAGACAGGGCCCCCAGATGTTGGCTCCTTTCTCCCTGAGGAGGCAGTTGCAAGGAGTTGTTATGGCAGGTAAGGGAAATATCCAGAATTTTGTCTTCAGAATTTACATACAAGCAGGTGGAATGTCAGTGCAAGTTGTCACGCTGACCCACTTCTTCCTACCTTATTCCCTTAACCGAGGAGCTATAGTGGACATTAATCCTCTATGTCTGCCGATAATTCCTTCCCCCTCCTGGTAAGGATACATCTTGCCTTTCTTTGAAGAAAAACTCTTCCAGCCCTAGTCTTACGGTGCTATAGTATAGAACTTGGAGTTCATATGGTGTCTTACTCATCCTTGGGTCCAAACCTGTTTAATCAGGATATCCCATGCTCCAGACCAGAGTAATTGGTTGAAGAATAGGTATAGGATACATGAGAGTTTCCCTGGGAAGCTGCCTTGCACAGCTGGGAGATAGGCACTCTTTTTCTGCTTGGTTTTGATAAATTGATGGGGGTCTCAGTCCAGATTTGCAGATAAACATCCTACCACCATTTAGGGAGAATGTAATGTGGAATAAAGTTACCATCAGTGAGAGTAGAGCCTAGGGATACTGCGAGGCACATCTTTTGGCGACCTTGATCCAGCCATGCCTGAAACCCACATGAAACATGAAACTCACCATTTTAATAGTACAGTATATTGCCTTTTTGCCTAAAGGCAGTTCTATTTTGATTTCTGTCACTCATAAATTAAAGGGTTTGGAGAACAATGCATCCCTCCTCCCATCCTAGCTTAGTTATCTTTTAATGCAAATTCCAACCCCATAGTCTCATGTGACCTGTGGAAGGATGATAATCTGCAAACATATGTCTAAAAAAATTATATGTCTAGAGTCATACTTCCTATCCTTTTGTAACATGGCAAATAGGCTAAAGGGCATGGTTTTGGGGAAAGACCTCAGTTAGCAATTCAGATTTCCATCTACCATCTGGGGACTTTGACTTCCCTATATATAATTGGGATACATCACCATCAGTATAATATCAATGTAGGGTCTAAATAAGATACTAATAATCTATTTTTGGAACTCTGGAGATCAGACACTGGCTATCATCATTGGTTTTACTGCTTTTCATGCATTTAATTTAATTCCTGCAGCAATTTAAAGAGAAGTGTATCACAAAAATGTCTTAGCATGGTGCCTGACATATAGCAGATGCTCAATAAAACAGATCTGTCATCATTATTCCCCTGTTCATCGCTGATACCTAGTGCAGTGTTTCTCTGATTCAAAGTGCACTGATTCCCCTGGGCATCCTGTTAAAGTTCAGATTCTGATTCAGTGGGTATGGCAGGAGGCCCTGACATTCTGCATTGTTCACCAGTCCCCATGTGATGCTGAGGGTGCTGGTCTTTGAACTACACTCTGCATAACAAGGACCTGGGACAGCCACAGCCAGGACAGCCCAGAACGGAGAATCCAATTGAACTGGTTTTAGAATATCCATTGTTCTTCAAAAATGTAGCTTCTTCTCTGACGCTTCTATTTAATTTTAACCAGATAAACACCTCCATTTTGAAACATGACCTTCCCCCTGCCCCCATCCTAACACATACTCAACTGGAAGTCTAAGAGTTTAGAAATCTTAATGTCCAGACTTTTTCTATACTAATTAAATCAGGAACTCTGAACATGGGGCCCTGGCAGCAATAAATTTACAATTTGCAAGCGAGATTGAGAACCTGGACTGGCGCCCCCTGCAGAAGGGTGTCATAGACAATGAGGAGGACAATTGCCACTAATGCACTGGGGAAGAATTCAAATGTCATTGGGGCTGCCAGTGACTCTTAATAGAGTGAGTATATTGATGTGAAACTGCTGAACTTTATTATTAACATTTAGAGAAACATATTCCATAATTTTGCTCGGTGCCTGACTAAAATAAGCCATTTTCTAATTGGAATATTAGTCCTATGGACCTCTTCCCATTAAGTTATTGCATTAAACCACTTCTTCAACTAAGGCTTTTTTTTTTCAAAGGGAGGAGTCAGGGTAGAAAGTGTTATCTGAAAATCTAGTTCTTGTAAAACCTACAACAATCAGCTTAAGACATCATCTTTTCATCTCAATGGCCATTAATTAAAAATACATATTAATGCTATACACTATATTTAACATATGTACTTATAATTGTTATTATTTCAGAAGATGCATAAGACATATGAGATGTTATTAGGTGTCCCTATGCCTAGATATGTTCATTTTTCTAAAGCTCGGTACCTTTAGACTATAAGGTGTATTCACCAATCTGTCACGAGAATGGCTAGACTGAATAAAGTGTATGGAATTAAATAACGAAATTGCTATTTCTAGAAAAAAATAGCTCTTTCAGTTTAGGAAGTGTCCCTATTTCTTTCAGATAAAAACAAAAAAATTGCAGGGTAAGTTATCTCCTTCTAGCCACCTGGCTCATTTCTTTCCACCCTGAAGGCTTTGTTGAGGGCAGACATTGTAGGTTCTGTGTTTCTGTGTATTTCATAATGTCCAGCACTGCTTGCACACAGTGGGGGATAGATTCAACATTTCTGTAGCTCCTAGGCATGAGACTCTAAAACGCATGGTATAATGCAAAAAAGCATAGTTTCGGAGTGGAGCTGACCTGGGTGGAAGCTGAATCTCCTGCACAATTCTGGGCTCAGTGAACTCACCTATAAAATGGACATTCTGCTAAGTACCTGCTATCGGTAAAGTACTTAAGCGTAATGTATTGTAGTCTATTATTAACGCTGGACATTACGGAATACTAAGGTATCATGATTGAATGCAAAGCCACTTGGACTTTCTCTTTTAACCCACCATATGAACCCATCGAACCCTGAAGCCTTTTCTACTGCTGACTGTCAATCTAGGCTCAGTGAAAACTTTTCACGTGCCCTGAGAATAGGAAGCGCAGGTGGTTTCACCGGGGCTTGCGAAGACTCCCCCTTGGGGTTCTTACCTCCTCGTTACTCTGATCTTAACTTTGGGTTCTTAGGCTGACCCAGCCATGCGAGTCTACCCTGTGCTCCAGTGTCCAGTCCTTGTGGATGCAAGTGACTGTCCTCATCAAGCTTGGGAGCTAACCTCCCAGGCTGCTGTTGCCATCTAATCAGAAATGTGTCCTTCAGTCGGGCTGTTGCCCTGAGCCTTCCTGGGAGGTGAAAGGATGGGGACTAAGATATGGTGGTATGGCTATACACCAAAGAAGTCTATGCTGGGTAAGGTGGGACCCTCACAGAAAGAACTATAGCACACATAAAAAGACTGGTTAGGCAAAACTTGGTGAATGAGGATCCTAGATGAACACTGTTGAGTAAAGCACTGAACGGTGCCTCCCTCCACCTGGAAGGCTCTGCTCTTTCACAGTGAGGACCTTGGAGAGCTCCCCACTTCCCACGGTAGTAAGAGTTGCTCTGAGTACATAGTGCGTGCCAGACATTCAGGTTAGACCTGACACTTTCTCTCACTTAATCTGCATGACGACCATGAGGAAGAACGGCTAACAAGAAGCTTGCAAAAGCACACAGTTCACAAGTAGCGGAGGGGAGATTTGAACTCAGACAGTAGAATGTAGAACGCCAACCCCCTGCTGCATAACCACGAAGGGTGCCGTTCCCTGCTTTCCCCGTGTCCCCTTATGGAGGGAGCTTCAGCATGCATTACGACGTCAGTCCCTCTGCACTGCCAGCTCTTCAAGGGGGACAACTCACTTCGACAGAGTGCTGGGCTGCCACATGCCCTGACACAGAAACGACCTCCATAGCCAACCTGAGGCTTCGCACCTCAGGGCGGTGTGCCTGTCAAACGCAGGACTGTGGTTTTAATTGCTGGGACTCACTGCACCCACAGAGTATAAACAAGAGCAAAGAGGAATTTACGGGCCTTTGTGGGCCACCTCCCCTCTGCTGGGGCCATTCTGTGGCACTCTCTTGTTTCCTGCTGGGCTTTTGAAAGGAGGTCTCCTTTTTTTAGCTGGAATGTTCACTACTGCTTTTCATCGCATTAGCTGGAAAGAGTGACACACAGTATTCAAAACTTGGCTCTGTGGCTTCCTGAGGACATTTTAGATGACAGGCACGTTGGCTAATAATGGTAAAAAAAATAAAATAAAATGCCACCTCTCTACGTTTCCATCACAGGAGAAAACTGAGACTTAAAAATCCCTTCTACACGGTATTGTTTTCTACCCGTTTTATAGTTGAATGTGATGAGACGTCAGCTCTTGTGGATTATTAAGATAAATCAGCAACTCCTCGGAGAAGAGAAATCGGTCTTCCAGTTCTCAGCATCTTCTCCTTGTCAGGCCTCACCTCTGAGAGATTCGAGCATCCGCTAGAAGAGCGAAGTTCAGCGGACAGCGAGTAACCCCCCTGGAATTCTATGGTGTGTACGTGGGGTGGAGTGTAATTTACAAAGAAAAGAGTTAAAGTCAAAATTCCCCTTTTATAACATGGCCACCCTGCCTTCTAAGACCTGCCTGGCAGCCGTGTGGCCCTTATTCTGACAATTTCCAAACTATTTCTTGAACCCTAGGATGGGTTCAAAGCAGTTGTTTTGGGTCACACTTTCTGAAAGGCCGTGGTGGCTCATGTCAAAATATCTAAATATGAGCCACAATCCAAACTGCAGCGTTTAAATCAAAACTCCATTAGTCACAAATATTCTGGCAGCGTCTTTATGAAGACTGAACACACACCTGACAGTCAGTCAACAAACCCGATAAACTAAGCTGTTCATGGTTGGACTTTGAGAACAAGAGATTGTTTTCTCCACTGGATAAGTGTTTCTTTCTCATCAGTATTCGAAATGCAAATTAATTTATATTTCCTAGGCACACATCAAATAGAACAGTTGCAGAAGTGCACTGGGTTGTGACAGAAAGTAGAATGGGGGTGTAGATGTTTGTAGAGGTGAAGGGATCCTGGGGACACTTGGATGCAGATACAAGGGCTACTCTTGATACAACAGATCACAAACTCCATTTAAAACCAGCATCCAAGATGATTCCGAGGCAGGTCCTGGGACCACAATCTGAAAAACACTGCCACAAACCATTTCCAAAGCAGATAATTGAAAAGTAGAGGTAACGGTTCTCCACCTGAAGGAAGATGAAGCCACGCAAACTAAAAGTACATCGATCAAAGTAGTGCAGCTTCCAAGAAACACATCATATCCAACGTGGGCACATGACACCGACTGTGGTCACTCTTAGAAACTTGATTAGGATGGCACCATGATGGTGCCAATACACCATCCTTCAAAAATTTGGGACTGACAGATGCTTCTCCAGCTTTATAATGTGTTGCTCTTTCTTTGAGCAACAGATTAAGCTTTGGCCTGGTTTAGGGCCATGCTGCATGACCGAATGACTGATACACAATTTGGATATGGTGCTTGTGCCCACTGGGGATGATGAGAAGGGAGGGCCAGGAGAGATGGGCAGGACTGAGGCCCACAGAAGGTGCCACACCGAGAGGTCTCTCTTGCTCATTTCAGAACATGCTCTTGACTAAGGCCAAGAATTTCCCTTCTGTGTTTGTGTTACAGTTATGGTCACTGGGAGTGGGGAGGAGTTGGCTACCCAGGATTGCCAGGTTTTATTGGCCTGGCATATGGAATTGAATTCTCTTAGGTTAAACATGTGAATGATACAACTCCACTGTAGACAATTTCATTTTAGAATGAAGTTCAGTTGGACCAGATACACCACATTAACAAAAACCAATTGAACCCAGATTTTTAAAACTTCCTAAAATAGCTCCTGAGACCGATTGTGTTTCTATTTTTTGATCAAATGGATTTCCATCTGGTCAGAAAACCTCTTTGAAAAAAATGCACTTGCTCTTTCAAAAGCAATGAGAAATGCTTTGGTGGAAGGTCATGTTTTAATCTTAGGAATAGAGAGAAAATAATTGAATTATCCAACCAGCTTTCCGAAAGCAATGGCATGGTTCCAACACTGCTTTGAACAATCCCCTTTCCTCCATTTCCAGGATGTACACAGAGCAGGGATCTACGGCTGTGTAGCACGTTTTGCTTCCAGCTTGACTAAGACAACCCCATCAAGTACAAAAAATCCACCATGGTATTTGTTCTGGAACAGCTTAGTCTCATATTTTCCAGACACTACAGAATGCCTAGTCTATCATATTTGTTTCCAACTGCACATTACATCCTTTAACGTACCCAACGGCTACTTTCAGGGGAAAATACATTTATAAATGAGCACTGTTGCACCGCCCGACAGCCCCTGTTACCCCGCAAACTTCTAACTATGCGCATCAATTACTTGTAACGTTGCAAAGAGTTGGCAGTGTTTACCCACCATCCTTTCTGAGTTATTCAGCTCCATCGTGCGGCTCATTAAAAGCATCTCTATTTATTTGCTGTGTGTTACAGTCCTTAACTTTGGCACAACACGCCAAAAGAAAGCCCATTTTACTTTTCCCTGTGGTGTTAATTGGTAGAGCATGCTGCCTGCCTCTTCATTAATTATGTCAAAGCCTATGAAGCTTCCATTTTCACGGGGGTGAATTAACAAGGCTTCTCGGAACAGGGCTGACAAAAAGCCAGCGCGACTGCCTGCGACGCGGGGGATAATGAAGACCGCTGGTGGTCAGTGCCATCAATGCCATGTTAGGTTGCAAAAGCTTGCTTTGTCCAGCCCCAGGGCCCTTCCCACCCCTCGTTCTCTTCTGATCAGCAGCAGGAAACAGGCACTTTTGTGAAGCCAGGGGTAGCGGCTCTGCTAGGGACAGCGGACCTGCCCGCCCGATTCCAGAGATAAGATGGTGTTGCACGCTCTACTGCATGGGGTGTGCCCCTCTCAAACGTGCACCCTCCACTGTGAGCCCCTGACGAGGATCCCAGGGGAGTCTTGCCTGCTCTCTGGCTGGCTCTGCCTTCATCTCCCTGTCCGTCTCCACCTGTATGTCTCACACGACGAGCGTGTTGAAGGAGCATGAGAGAAAAAGACACGTCCTGATGGAGACCTTGTTAGAGTGCATTCTTTAATTTCCACTCCCAACACAGCTTTGGGAGGTAGACAAGAGTGATTTGCAGACGACTTAGCCAGAAGCGCGAAGAGAAAGAAAATGTAAGGTTTAAAGTCATTTCCCAACTCCCTGGGCAAAGAAACTTTGCATTAGAAAGAGTTGACAAGATGGCAAGATTTAGCCTGGCCTCTGAAGAAGGGAGCCCCTGTCAGATGCATGCACCCCCCCGCACCCCAAACAGATGTATACACACTAACACACACACGCATATACACACAAGTGCTCGCAAACACATATACATGCATACACACAGATCCATAAACAGACATACACACAAGCACATATACCATACTCGAGGATCAGAGAGGGATCTCAATCATGTACACCATACACATAGAAACACAAAAACATAGACACATGTATATATACACAAATGCATACATATGTACATATGCAAACATACATATACACACATAAAAATAAACATAAACATACATATATATACATGTACACACACAAAAACACAGACACACATATATACAACTACATACATATGTACATGTGTAAACACATATACACACATACAAATAAACATAAACATACATATATACTCATGTACCCACACATACCCAAGGACACATAACACACATATAAATGCAAACACATATATACAAATACACACAAAGCACAAATATATACAAAAACATATACAAACATGTACATATACACAAACACACACATAAGGAGTGGAGATAGTGCTATAGGCTCTTCTCCAATGGGCCACCCAAGACCTCAAAACTTTGACTATATTGGGAAGTTCTTTCTGATGTCTCTCTGCAGTCTTTCCTGCTGCAAACACAGCTTTTTTTCTGAAGAAAGTGAATGGCTACTCACCCACCAAATACTCGCTCCCATGGTAAGAGGCAGGTCTACGTTTTCTCTTTTAAGCTAAGTCCTTGGCTCTCTTAGAATCAGCTGTTTCGTGATCCCTTTTATGCCCTTTGTGAGGGGAAAACAGTGAGTGTGGCAGAGGTGGGGCTGAAAGTCAGAAAGCAAGAGGGTATCAGAAACACCAGGAAAGGCAGGCTCCAAGTGTCCAGTGTCTGGTTTCCATTGGAAACCTGTGGTTGTACTTTTTCCCGCCTCCGTGTACTTTGACACATTTCTGAGTCCTCTGAGGCTGTCTTCATATGTAAAATGCAACAATAATGACTGCATCACAGGTTGACGGAAAAGAATGAATAAATGATGAGGGCATAATAAAAATTAAATAAATATTTGTGAAAAAAATTAGCTGCCAATAACTGCTACCTGAAGGATCTTGTCCTGACAAAAAGGGAATCGTTTCAAACACAGATGGCTCAACGTGCATTATTCCAAATGCTGTGACAGTTTCTTCACGTGTAATTATCACAAGCCCCCTTGAGGTGCTATTATTGTTCCCATTCTACAGAAGAGAAACTGAGGCTTGGCAAAGCCAACTGGTGGGCTGGATTCTTGCTGGTAGTAAATGGAACCTAGATGGGTTGATGCTCCTAAGTGACATGCGGAGATTGTCATGATTCACAATATAAAAAGGTTTTATTTATCTGGTGAACAGATAACTCAAACACAGTAGATCCATACGACAGAATGTTCTCTGGCAACACCTGCCACAGTGTAGATGAGCTAAGGAAATGTGAATCCAAGCGAAAGAAGCCAGATGCAAAGGCCGCCTATTATATGATTGCATTTATACGAAAGGTCCAGAAAAGGCAGACCTATAAGGACAAAAAGCAGATGAGTGGTTGCCTAGGACTAGGGGGGAGGGTGGAAAAAGTGCTAATCTGTTTGAGGAATTTTGGGGGGCTAATGAAAATGTTCTTCCCCTTGTCCCCAGCTTTAATAAGGCATTAACTGACAAATAAAATTTTCTATATAGTTAAGGTGTACCCCCCGATGAGTAGACATATGTGTATACATTGCGACATGAAAACTTCCTAAAATGAGATGGTGATGATGGCTACACAACTCCAAATACCCTCAAATACACTGTGCACTTAAAACAGGTGAATTTTGTCTCAATAAAGCTTCAAAATACAAACAAAAATTCTCTCTCGCTGTAAGCCAAGCTATCTGGACCACCCCACTTACAATCTCACATACACGGGCATAAGAGGGGAGGAACATTGACCTACTTGATTCTGCAGAGGTGGGAGACAGCGAGCAAAGGACTTACTGGAGGGAAACGGAAGATGAAGAGTAGGGAAGATCACGCAGCAGATGGCAGGGCATGTGAAGGATCCTGGGCTTTATTTTCAGGGATCAGAGAAGTGTGTCTCTTTGTGCATGTGTGTCTTTGTGTGTACGTGTGTGTGCATGCGTATTTGGGTGTGTGTGGTGTCTATGCTTGTATGTGTGTGTGCATGGGTGTATGTTCAGCACTCAGAGAAGAGTTTCAAGTGGTGTAGAGACATGACCAGAATTGTATTAAAAAGTATTCCTCTGGCTGCATGGGACGGCATGGAGGTCTAGGGGCTGAGCATGCAGAAGCCATGGCCGTTTCCTGTCTGAGAGAGAGATATGTGGGCTCGGCCAGAGATGAGGTGGAGTCGGAGAGAACGGATTGCTCTGAGGGGCATGTCAGCATGCGCTGATTTGCTGAATCTAGAGCGAGAGCGGAGAGCAGGCTGCACAAAGGGAGGAATTCAGGATCGCAGTGAGGTGTTGCACTTGAACACCTGGATCATGCCATTTGCTAACATAGGGATTCATGCAGAGAAACATTTGCTGGGTAAGATCCCTGTGTCATTGTGAAAAACATCCTCCTCCCATGTGAACAAGAAATTAAACTTCAGAAGTCCTTTGGGGAAGAAAGAATAGGGGAAAAGAAAATAGGATGAAAGACATACTCCTGACTAAATGAAGGATCTTACATCTGCTTCATGAGAAATGGAACACTGCCTTGTTTGAGCTACGTGGTCAGGACCAAGAAAATAAGATGCAGGGGAAAGGAGAGAAAGCAGGCATTCTGCATAGGCAAGCTCAGAAACTTCCAGAGAGAATTAGGTTCTAGGAAGGGGAAGTGTCAAGTTCCTTCTCTCTTGCTCCTCAGCACGGGGGAGATTAATCCTGAGCTACACAGTGCAAACTTGGAATATTTTACTTCCTTAACCATGCACCACTTCAGAGATTCTGCATGCCCTCTGGCTGGCAAAGCCCTCCAGCTGTCTCTGAGTCAGTTCCCCTATTTCTGGGCAAGACTTTTTCTATTCTCATCCATCAGGAAAGTCTATTAGGAAGAACGGGCTTTGCATTAAATAGACTTGGGTTGGTTTATGACTCTATCATTTATTCATGGTGACATCTTGAGCACGTTCCCTGGCCTGGTGGAACTTCAGCTCCATCATGAATAAAATGGGACAATACAGGGCTGTTCAGATGATTAAAGGAGAAAAATCTATCCCAAGAGCCCACTCCAGTGCCTGGCACACAGTCGGCTCTCATTAAAGACTGTGATGGTTACCACCATCCTTCCAGGCAATGATTTTCTACCTTTTTTGGTTTATTTGTTGGCCTTAGGGGATCCATCTCAGAGTTAGGAAAGCCATGTCCTATGCCCTCAGTAAGTGTTCATTCATACAAACTTTGTACAGACCTACTGAAGTCTGATCCACGGCCCACGTCTTAGGCATCTTTGATCTCAGCTCTCGCTGCTCATTAAAATTACCTGGGGAACTTAAAACAGAATACTGATAATCAAGCCCTTCTCCCCTACAATTATCTTTAATTGGTTGAGGGTTGGACACAGGTACATTGTATCTTAAGGCATCCCAGGAGACCCTAATGTGCAACCAGAATGGAGAACCTGTGAAGGAGCAAAGTACAGGTGCTGTCCTTACTTTGCTCAAAATGTTATTTTGAGTCGCCTGCATGTTCCCTGATTCTGGAAGTGTTTCGAGGTGGTTAGTTGCTCAGCTTCTGGGCTCTAGAGGACCTACAAACCATCTACTTGACACTCATTAGCAGCAGCATCTTGGCAAGCTATTCAACTCTTCGGCTCGCATTTACTTATTCCCATGTAGAAAAGCAGGAGTGATACAATCCTACTTGTCTTCCAGGAGTTTGTGGAGGATCAAATGATATGTTCCATGGAATGGTTCTCAAAATATGTGTAGCAGAACAATATTCAATATAGGTCATATGTAACCATTATTGTTGCCATCGTCACCTTACCACAGTATGCTTCTGCCCTCAATAAAAAAATGCCCAAATACGGACACTACTTTTTTGAAAAAGCAGCTGATGAGAATGCCTTGTACCATTGTTATCAGCCTCCCAGGGCTGTGAGACTACTCTGCCTGGATAAAGGTCAGTAACCAGGCCCTATCCCCAGTAATTCCAGTTCAGTGGGACTAGGAAGTGGCCTGATAAACTTTATTTTAGAGATCCTGACAATGCTGAGAAACTCAACTCCAAAATGTACCTCGATTTTGAATTCCCTGCACCCTCAAACAGCTTCCGCACAGATTCCGGTATGTCCATGCATTTAGAATAGGGTGCGTGCCGAGGTTGCTAATCAACTTGGTGTGTGTGCTTCAGTCATGCGACTCTGGGGCCACTGATGCTACAGCCGAAAGATTATACTTCTTTAGGGTAAAGAATTGGGCCAATGTCCAAAAAGCAGACGCAAAGGAATCTGACACGAAGGTGGCTGGCGTAATGACAAATCCAGCCACTTGTGTTTTTCTCATTCCTTTGACACTGAACAACAGACGTCACTCAGTCTGTGCCAAGCAGCCCTTCTGGCCTGGCCGCCCACACAGGTTAATCATACTGCCTTTCTTTCTGTACATTCTTTCTCCACCGCTGATTAGCAGCTAATTGTCATTCCCTTGACTTGTCTGGAACCTCCCTGGCCCGGCTTTTCCAGAAATAGTGACTCAGCCAGGCAAGGCAGGTTATTTGGGGTGGCTTGATGGGGGTGAGAGGGGGTGGCAGAAGAAGGAGGTGTGAGAGGGAAGGCAATTTACGGCGCCTGTGGGTAGCAGGCTTCCCCCTACCGGCTCATTTCTAATTCTATTTTGCTTGCATTTATATTAGGAAATGCTGCAACCTCCCTCTTGCTAAGGGCTGGGGACAGGCTGGAGGAAGATGTGAAGGCTCTTGAAGACAAGGGGAGTTGAAACCCTATCCCAGGCTTACTTGTTTAGGCGATTGCCCACCCGACATGGGAGCTGGAGAGGAAATGTGCCTACAGCCCCGAGCAGTTGTTACTATAGCTTAGGTTCGTGCTCGTCTCTCCCTGGAAATGAGAAGGGTTGCCTTGGCCTACCAGGTATGGCTCTAGATTCCAACAATACTTGCTCTCTCATCTCAAATTCATGTGATGCTTTTCACATGGAAGATACTCCCTGGAGCTTTTACTGTGCCCTGTATTTATTAATGATGGAGCCCTAGCCCAAGATTTCTACTCCTCTGACAGCCACCAGCTTAAGGGTGAAAAGCTGGACCCTGGAGATCACACAGACCTACTTCTCAACCCAATGTAACCCTGGACCTCCCTGAACCTCCTTATCTATATAATATGAGCATAATAATTGGGATAAAAATGTAAATAAATACAGGTAAGAATCATAGCAGCATGCCTGACACACCTCCCAAGAGAACCAGAAAGAATAGCAGTTCTTATCACCATGATCGTCATTGTAATGGCCAACTTGACGGTGTCAGCTGGTTAGGCACCTGGTTATTTGATCAAACACATAATTTCAGCGTTGCTGTGGAGGTGTTTTGTTGAAGAGATTAATGTCTGCAATCAGCTGTCTTTAAGTAAAGATTATTCTCGGAAATTTTAGAGGGCCTGATCTAATCTGTGCAAAGGCAGAGGAGCATAACTGGGGCACTTCGGTGGTCTGTTCCCGCCTGCGTGTTTGCCTCGCCTATGGTGCTCGGGGCTTCCTGGCCTTTTGCAGCCAATTTCTCCCTATACAGATCATCATAATCTCATCCTTCATCCCAGTGACTTCGAGGGAATTTCCCCTGCGGACTGCAGCTGGGTCTCCTGCCTGAACATTCACAGCCTGTTCTTCCTGACGGCCTGCCTGGTGGACGTCAGCCCTCCCTAGCGAGTTCCCAGACTGTGAAGCGATTCCATGCAATGTCTCATATGTGTCATATATGTGGCATATATATATATATCTCACACAAGTATATATCACTTCTATGATATGTACACGTCATGTCACGCATATGTATATATCATTTCTATGTCTGTATCTATATATGCAGAGCAGCTGTGTTTTCATTCTGTGGGGGGTAGCCCTCCCACATTTTCCATGGGCTGGAAATATTTCAGTATTTCAAAAATATTTCAAAGAATACTGTGCTGGGGCTGCCATAACAGACTGCCACAGACTGGGTGGCCTAAACAACAGAAATCTATTTTCTCACCATTCTGGAGGCTGGAAGTCTGAGATCCAGGTGTCAGCAGAGTTGCTTCCTGGTGGGAACTGAATCTCTCCTTGAATAGTCGACGGTACCTTCTTGCCCTGTCCCCACACGGTCACCCCTCTGTACCTCTCTCTGTCCTAATGTCCTCTGCTCCTAAGGATGCCAGTCAGATTAGATCAGGGCCCACCCAAATGCCATTTCACCTCAGTTACTTCTTAGAGACTCTCTCTAAATAGAGCTGCATTAGGAGGTACCGGGTCTCACGGCTTCAACCTTTGACTTTGGGAAGGTAGCAGGGACACCATTCAGCCCATAACAGATGGCGAGAGAGCCAGGCAGCTTTGTACCTTAGATCAGTACGATCCCTGCCGCCAAAAGGCAAGTTCCAGAGATGACCAGCGATCCTCAGTTTACCTGTCGTCGCCCAAGTGTCTCTTGGTTCTCTGCTGCAGAACTTGTGAGGCCTGAAGTCCTAGCCTGTTTGAGAGGCGGGCATGCGCTAAGTTCAGGGGTTGATGGGCAAAATAGATTCCACTTAGAAGAGGCCCCAGACAGAGAGGACTGGTGATCCACACTAAGACTGGGACAGAGACTACAGGGAGGGTAACCTCCTTGGAAATGAACTTCCACCATAACAGGTTATCCTCTGTATGGCTCTGTCCCCAGAATAAAGATAAGATGTTCTCTGCCCATTGACAGATGGCGGCCCCCTGTCCTCCATCAGAGCAATCTCCAGCACAAAGCCACCTGAACTGGGTCCAACACACAAATCAGCCCTGGTTGGGTTAGAAACAACTGCTATACAGAGAACCCCAGGTCACTACTCAGTTGCTGGGTTCTGTTAAAAAAAGATAAGAACGTTCTTCACTTGTGTCCATCTTTATGGAGCAGAAATGGTTCTGAACACAGAGCCCCGTTTTCCTGTACAGCCTTATGGTGACAGCTTTGAACCTCCTAGTAATATCCCAAATAACGCATCTGGCTCCGGACCTGAATTTTCATTTCATCACTTTGTGTGGCAAGATTGGTAAATCATTTGGCCATGTGCTATTTCAAAGAATATTCATTGATCATCTGTCGTGTGCCAGGCACTGCCAAGGGCCAGCCTGGGTATGTCTGATTTGGTGCTAAGAAAGTTTCTCTTTTGGCTCTTCGGTGCTTGCAGTGCATCTTTCTCTACGATTTACGTACACCTGATAGAAGGAGGGGTCGATGCTTGGAAGGCACGGTGGGGAAATAATGACAAGCGCATTCTGTGTGGTAAGAAACACACATGGCCGGTCAACCTGAAGTTAGCAGAACGAAAGGCTGGAGTGGGACCAGAAGAACTGCCGTTAAGCCCGGTCGATGATGCAGTAAACATGAAAATGGGCAGCTCTGGAAGAGATCAAGGTAATGAGGATGGGGTGTAGAGGGAAACACGATATAAACCTGTTGCTGATCAGCTAAGAAATGCCATTAAGATGGATGGAGTTATTTGAAGGCTGCAAAAGCATGCACACATCTGTATGGTATTTCCATAAAACCCTTGAACTTGCTGGGATGAAGGATGAGATTATGATGATCCGTATAGGGCGAAATTGGCTGCAAAAGGCCAAGAAGCCCCGAGCACCATAGGCGAGGCTAACACGCAGGAGGGAACAGACAACAGTGATGGGAAGACATAAACTAGTGTTCAAGTCCAGATGTCTCCTGCCTCCCCAATCTTTTCAGGATAAGGGTATTGTTTGAGTGTTTATAAATCCCAGCCTAAAAATAAAAATGAACTGCCTGTGTTCTAAAACACGTCTGTGCTAAAACGTCCCCTTTCAAGCTCTTCCATCGCATAGTTCTCCTCGGCCAGGAGCTGGGAATTCAGTTACGGGAAATCTCACAGTAAATGTCGTGGGCATGTGCTTGTCACTTCGTAAATCCTCAGTCTGTGCTTGACAGGACTCCAAGATCACCTTTTAAAGCTAATCTCGCTGAGGGATAAGACAGCATTCTTAGCACTTCAACTCAAGTACAATATGACTGGCAATAAAATCTGCCTTCACCCATATGATTGGCAGAGGGGTATCGTATGGTACGCAACTCACTTTTAAGAGCTTGCAAGTTTCTTTCTTACAAGAAAATACCTGTCAGCAAATTTACTAATTGGGTAAAACACATGCAATATATTCTAAGGGGTCTGTCAGTTTATTTGGCAACACAAAGTCAGACCCATTACACAGCAACAATCTCAAAACACCTACTTACACCCCATCCTTAACTTAGCCAGGTCCTTGCAGAGCCAACACCGAGTTCCGAGCTATTATTCCCTTCTAAATCTATTTTGCCTATTAAGTCTCTCTAGAAAGATCATCAGTCTATAGGGACTGGCTTACTCTGACAATAAATATTACTAAACAGAGGGGATTATTTTTCCAAATTAGACTACTTGTAAGCATTTACCTAAATCTGCTAAACTTTGGATTGGGTTCCTGATGCCTGTTCAATTTAAGTGAAACATTGGAACGTTCATCTGGGTGGCCAAGAAACACCTGTATTCAAGGACCAGCACTAGCCATAGACCCACCGCACTGCTGAGCGGGTCCTGGTCCCACATGACCTTCCTGTACTCTGCCACAAGAGCTCGGGAGGGGGACCGACCACTGCCGGGCTTTGGGATGGGTAAGCAGAACAGCGCTCCTCACCGAGCGCCACACACAGCCCCCCACGGTGCCATGCCAACTGGCCTCCCGTTCATTATGGTCCCTAAGCTCACCTTTGCCCTTGGAAGAGACCCAGGGGCCTCCTTTTCTTCCCTGTCTTTCTGCCTACCATCAAAGACTGTAGCATGAACGGGCGGGTTTATGTCAACACTATTCATGGCCAGAAAGGCATACAAATCCAATTTTCAAAACAGGTCATGCGTCGTAAACACAGACGGCAGAGATACCGACATGGTGGACAGAAAGATACTTCTCAAAGTCTTGCGTTTCTCTCCGTAAGTTGTCATTCCATTGGAATTGACCAAAATATTTCCCTGGCCATTCCCCACTCATCTCCTTTACTATTTTCTCTACCTCTCAGCCTCTGTCTTAATATCAGTGATGGGATTGGGGGAGGAGGAATATGTAAGGGGAATGGAATATCTCACACATAGTTTCTACCTCTGATAGGAGAGTGACATAGTTCACACACACACACGGGAAGGTTGCACGGGAAGAAGAAAGCTGCATTTTTCATCATAAGGAAGAGAGAGACGCGGAGCCTGCAGTTCTGGCGGGCCGTCCCTGAGAGAGCACGACCACAGGAAAACGGAGAGAAACCCGGGCCAGTGTGAGCAGGGTAGTAGCGTTCCACTGGGCCCTCAGAGGGGTAAGTTTACCTATGCATGATATCATGTTGTACCCCTCATGGAAACAGACCAGTGGGAAAATGCGTGGCTGACGGGGCCTCAGGAGGCCCCATCTGGAACACCCCTTGCCCACCTCTTCCCCCACCCCTATTCTTTGCCTTGCATGGAGCCCCTTCCCCACCACCCACACTGGATTCCTTTGCATTTCCTGTGCATGTTAAGATCCTTTGGCTTTAGGACTTGGTATTGCTGTCCTTCCACTTGGAATGTTCCTCGCTCTGACCCTCATGTGGAGATGCCTCCCCATCCTTCGACTTCAGCTGGCAGCCCTTCATTGTTCCTTGCCTAGGTGCCAATACCTCTCACCATGAGCGCAGCCCTGTAAGCTTCAGAAGGGCGGGGTGCATACATCTTGTCGCTCACTCAGCACCAGATGGGTTGGTTGGATGACATGAGTGGCTCACCCATGGGGCACTGGGAGAGAAGAGCAGAGCAAAGACCAGAGAAGAAAGGCATGGGGAAGAGGAGATACGGGGAAAGGAGAACAGGAGAAGGGAAGGGAGGGGAACGAGAGGAGAGAGGGAAAGGGCTAGAGGTCAAGTGTGACTGACAGGTGACTGAGAAGACTGAGGAACCTTAGGACCCAAGGCTGCCAGTCTTTGCCTCTAAACCATGGGCAGTACTGGGATTCCACCATCACCTGTGTCTCCACATTACAAGCTGCTACATGCAACGCTACACTGCATGTCCGGGGTGAGCCTGAGGAAGGGCCTGGGTGGACATCCCTGGACACAGAGATCGGAAATGCTAAGAAAGAAATCCCGCATCCACAGCTACCAGCTGGGCACTGGACTTCCCACCACCGGTGGGTAAGTGTTGAATATATATTTACATTATGTATAGAATGCCTTAAATATAGAAGGCTGGAGAAGTTCACCGCACCCAGGCTGCAGATCTGAATGTTAATCAAAGATTGCGACAGTCTTAAAATATAACGCGAGTGATGTTTGAGAACACAGCACAGCTTGCGCAGCCCTATGTAAAACAGATGCAAATCATATGTAAATACGCATGTGTCCTCTTTAACCAGTTCTGACTACAGGCCCCTTCTGAGGATTTGCTCTCTGGATATCCTTAGAGTTCAAGTTAAAAGCCACTCTCTCACTTTTTAAGACAGAAGGCTGCCCTTGCTGGGTTTTGAGGGGCTTTTGAGAAGGAGTCACTGATCAGCTGGTATCTGCAGAGGGAAATGGGACACTTGGAGATGTCTTCAGTCAAGATGATGGCCTGGGACTCACAGGTGACAGGACATGCTTCTAAGCCGTGAGAAGGATGAGTAAGGTAGGGATGGGAGAGAACTCAGAACAATCCCAGGGGCAGACACCTGTCTTGAGTTTTTTCCATTTTTTGTTATTAGAATAAAATACACGTTTTTCCATAAAGTTGACCATTTTAACTCATTGTAAGTATACAGTTCTGTGGTATTAAGTGCATCCATAGTGTTGCGCAGCCATCTCTACCATCTATCTCTGGAACTCTGTTCACTTGCAAGACTGAAACTCTGTCCCCATCAAGCACTGACCCCCACTCCTTAGCCCTTGGAAACCACCATTCCATTTCTGTCTCTATGGTTTGACCACTCCAGATGCCTCATAAAGGGGAACATACCCTATTTGCCCCTTTGTGACTGGCTTAGTTCACTTAGGGTAACATCTTCAAGGTTTGTTCATGTTGCAGAGAGAATATGTCCTAATCTCCTTCCTTTTCAAGGCCGAGTAATACTCCGTGGTATGGACATACTGCATTTCCCTTGGCCATTCATCTGTTGATGGGCACTTGGGTTGCTTCCACACGTCAGCTCATGAGAACAGTGCTGCTCAGAACATGGGTGTACAAATATTCCTTTGAGATCCTGCTTTCATTTCTTTTGAGTATATATCCACCAGTTGAATCGTCAAATCACATGGTAATTCTATTCTTGATTCTTTTTTATTTTAGGAACTGCCATGCTGTTTCCCATAGCAGCTGTACTGTTTTACAATTTCCCCCCAATAGTGCACGAGGGGGCTGATTTCTCGGCCTCCTCGCCAACACCGATCATTTTCTGTGTCTTAATAGGGGCCATTCGGACGGGTGTGCAGTGGTGTCTCATAGTTTGCATTTGCGCTTCTCCAACGATCAGTGAGGCTGAGCATCTTTTCATGTGAATATTGGCCATTTGCATATCTTCTTTGGAGAAATGTTGATTCCAGAAGTCCTTTGCCCATTTTTTTGGAGCAGGTTGTTTGTGTTGTGGTTGTTGAGTAAACCCATGTTGGTTTTGGTACACAAGTAAGTGGTTCTAGTGGGAAGACTGTAAGAGATTTCTCCGCAGATGCTACATCCATGCTAATCTTCCTGACACAGGCTGTTTAGATTTTCATTGGCCTCTCTGATTTCTCCCGATTCCATTAGTGCTATCTCCCACACAAATCCCACCACCAAATTGCACCCGGAGATCTACCATCACCACTTGAATGTTCTTCCTGACTCATACTTGCCACGCCCATTCTCTACAAGGCAGGTGGGGTGAGCTTTGCAGATGAATACCAGATCACCCATCATTCTGCCTACATCAAGCTAGGGACTTCCTGCCTGTCTCAGAATGGGATGCACATTGCTCAGCATGGCCTATGGGAACATGAGGATCTGGTCTGTCCTATGTCTCTGACCTCATGTGGCAACATCTCTACGCCCTCTGCTACTATCTAACCATTCTGACTTTTATGTCTCAGTTATGCCATATTGATCACCATTACCTGCCAGTTCTTCAGCTTGAGATCTCCTTCCCCACAGCCTGACCCATTTGGCCATCCCACCTCAGAGAGCCCCCTGCCTCCCATTCCAGTGTGGCTGCACCCCTCACCACAGTCCCTCTCTCTCACGTCTTTCTGGTTTGTTTGGTTTTTTTTTTTTGCCTGTAGAGCAGGTTTTGCTTTCTGAAATTATTTTATATTTGTACTTTCCACCTCAATCTATAAAACTGGGTTTGGTTGCTATTTACAGAGTTCTAAAATAATTGTGGCTTAAACAAAACAGAGGTTTATTTTTCTCTCCCATAAGAGAAGTTCAAGGCTAAGCAGTCCACCGCAAATCTTGTTGCTCCTTTCTCTTTTCTGTTCCATCATCTTTAGGAAAGATTCCAAAAAGGCTGCTCGACCCACATGGTTTTGTACAGCAGGAGAGAGGGAGGGAGACAGGGTACATGGATGGTGGCATCATGAGTGAGTCAGCCACTATTAAAGGGTTTTCCCAGAAACCACACCTAATAATTTCCATTGCCATCTTGTGATCCCTCTATACTAGGAAAGCTGGAGAACACAGTATTATTTTCCTTTAATCTGGGTATCGTGGCTCTGACTAAGGGACCCACTACCAGGGGGTTGATTACTAAGGAGGAAGGCATACATGGCTATTAGGTCAGTCGCTGGCAGCTTCTGTCACAATTCCTTCTTGAATGCGTTCTCCTACCAGAAAATACGAGCTCCATGCAAGCCGCGATCTTGTCCATGTGGCATGCTGCAGTACCCAGTGTCTGCTGCATGTCTGGTGGGCATATCTCAAACAGAAGTGGGATAAACATTTGCTGAATAGGCACGAAGCACTGTGGTGGCTTTATGTTCCAGCAGCAATGTTTAAGAACATGCGTGTTTCCTTTCTGCCATGTTCAGATCATATTACAAGACTGTATTGCGGTCAGTCCATTCCTGGGAGAAGCCATCTGCCTTTAATCTGGGAGCCTATTCCTTCCTAAAAGTCGCTGCTGCATAGAGTTTAAAATTCCATTCCATGTGGAGCCCAATCTGCAGGCCAGACTAATTCACTTCCCTTTCACTGATACCATGTGTGCATGGTCCTGACAATGAAATGTAACTCCATCTGACTTGTAGATTTTCCCCCAGAATTTCTCAGGAATCTGTCTCTATGATTGTGACTGTCTACATGCTGAGCACATTCAAGAATGGATGATCGCAAAAGTGGTCCCCCAATGTTCCTTCCGTCTGATTTTGTTCCAAATCCACTCGGACTATTGGCCAAGACCACATGCAGAAGTGGACCATCTCTCTACATCGGAGTGCACAGTGACGTGCCCACTGTTTGTGTGTGCTAAAACTTGCAAACCTTCAGGCATTTGCTTCCTAGAACACACAGACACCCATTTCCAAAGACATTTTAAAGTGCATGATTCAGGGCCCATCTTGAAAACATTTCTCATCTATTACTTTTTAACCGATTACCATTCGATTTTTCAAATGATAAAACAGGAAAACCTTTAAAACACTCAGTGGATCCTGAATTATTAAACATAAAAGGGCACTTTGGTGTTTTTATTATCACATTGGAGGAAATCTTGTCTGGTTTAAGCTCTTAGCTCCTTAAAATGTCCCCTCTACGCCGAAGTGGAGTTAAAAATGCATTGCCATAAAACTCCATCCATTTTCAATTTTCTCATCATTAGTTTCTGACATTATGAGCTGTCACCTTCCCAGGCTGCAAGTTCCTCTGGGGAGGAGGAGGGTCATGTGATACTGGTGGTCATATTTCACTGGCCCTTCAGAACTGAAACCAAGCCCTGGCGCATGGAGCTGCTTCCTTTCCACTCTGCGGGTGGACTTCATTCTTCCGAGGATCAATTTTGGGGTGCTTCTGCAAGCACAGTTCATACTGTGTACAATGCAGCAAACTCATTTCCGTGGAACCTACACTGAGTTTAACCTGAGAGCATGTTTTTTCATGAAATTAATCATTTTAAACTGTACAATTCAGTGGTATTTAGTACATTCACACATTGCACAACCACTTCCTCTATTTAGTTTCAAAACATTTTCATCATCCCAAAAGAAAACTCCCTTTGTATTAGGCAGCCACTCCCTATTCCCCCTTTCCTAGAAACCACCATTCTATTCTGCTTTCTGCCTGTATGGTTTTCTTATTCCAGACATTTCATATAAATATGATCATACAATGTGTGATCATCTGTGTCAGTCTTGTTTCAATGAGAATGATGTTTTCCAGGTTCATCCATGTGATAGCATGACATCATTTTTTATGGCTGAGTAATATTCCATTGTATGGATATACCACAGTTGTGTATCCATTCTTCCACTGATGGGTATTAGGTTTGTTTTCAAATTTTGTCTATTCTGAACAACATCTGCACCCTCATGTACACAGTTTTGTTTGAGTACCTGTTGTCAATTGGTTATATGACTAGTGGGATTGCTGGGTCTCATCATAACTCCATGCTTAACTTTTGCGGCACTGCCAAACTGTTTCCCACAGTGTGATAGTCCTTTTGTTCACAGGTTTTTAGGGTCTCTTCTAGTGCTGCCTTTTAAAATTTGGTGCATGAGGAAAGATCACTCTAGAAACAGAAAGCTCTGGAATTCCAAAAAGACATGTTAAAATAAACAGCAATCTCTCCCGGCTTCAAATACACCAATAGGAAGCACAAGATACTCAGAGCCATATTTCTCCTTATTCCTTTTCTTTGTTCCATTGGAGAAGAGCTGGGTAGGGGGCTTAGAGAAACTACATCTGTACTAAAGTTCAACAGTCTGGAGAAACCAGGGAATGCCAGTTGAAAGGCATGTTGGAGGTGGGATGGAGGGAGAAGGAACACTTGGGGGAGACGAGAAACACATATGTTCAGGTATGAGCAGACAGGGAGAAAGAGCCTGGCCACTCAGGTTGGCGAGGGTGTACACCTTTGAAAAGGAGCCTTCTAAACTTCCCTTAAAATAATCCTGCTTTCATACAAAGATGATACCACTGGCTTTATGTATGTCAGCTAACCCCACTTTCACTCTGCACACCACTCTAACTATATTTAGTGGTGCATATTTATCTCTGACTCAGAATTCCACTTCCCTTTGACTTTGCAAATGCTGTCTTCTTTGCCTGAAACACTCTTCTATAAATTGTCTGTCTGAAAAATGCCTGCCCATCCTCAAAACCCTGTCTAGCAATCAGCTGTCTCCTCCAACCTTCCAAGACGGCTTTCTTAGCATGACTCCCGTACGTGTGTACACGTATGTCACTCAATTGTACTTATAGTTATGCAAGCCTGTCTCCCTTTCTGAACCATGTGTTCTCTGAAGGCAGGGATCCTGGCTTCCTCTTAAAAATGGGCATAAAAATACTCACTTCTCAGGGGTATTTCAGGGGAAGTGAGGTCACACACTGAAAGAGTATTAGCTTGCACATCACAGATGCTTAAATGTTTACAACGCATTTGGGCCTTTCAATACCTGTACCATCAATGTTGGCAATGGTCTGGACAAATGATGCTTTCTGACTGCCCTATGAGGAAGGTGGGCAAATAGGGTTTCAGAGAGGGAGGAGGTCCCAGAAAAAGTTGGGAAAAAAGACCCACTGAGAGATCTTCAGGTCGGAAGGTGAGCGTGAAGGTAATATGGTCCGTACCATGCCCAGTAAGTGTATGATACGTTATATTCACCAAATAAACAGAACCATCAAAACTATGATTACTGACTATGAGACATACTGGTTTAGACTTCAAAACTGCTGGAGCAAACCTGTGCCTTTGCTTTCTCTGGATGAACAAAAGAAGGAAGAAGAGGGTGAAGAACAGGGAGAGGAGGAGCATGCAGAGGGGGAAGGAAGGAGGCCAAAACAAAACCCAACAAAAACAGTAATCAGTCAGGCTTCGAAACTCCCTCTGGGAGGCTGAGGAAGATGATACTCACATGCTTTAGATGCTCAGAGCCTAGAAGAAAGTCTTTAGATCCTGCCACACACAGCGACACAGCCAAGAGTGGAGTGAAAGGAAAAGCATATGCCTCCTGTGCTAAGCTACATCCAGTAGCCCAGTCACAAGAGAGAGAAGCCATGCACCTTTCTTTAAGCTATGAGCCTCTTACGGACTCTCCAACTCTCCCGAACCTGCACTAATGAGTCCTTGCCTTATTCTGCCATACCATGCGCCAGATGCCAGATGCCTGTCCTTGCCCATGGAATAATGCTCCTCTGTCCTGTAATTTTTATGGTGACAGAAAAGGTTGCACATCAGTGCATAGGAAGAATTGGTTAATGTTGACAACACAGCCAAAATTCTCACAAGGAGGCCTATCTTGCAGACCTGCGAGATGCGTAAGTAAGAGGATAAGATTCAGTAACAGACGTTCTTTCCTATCAGCAAATATAAACCTGTTCTGAGAAAGCCAAACCCGAGTGGAGGCCAAGATCAGCTCCCAGGAAGGGCTAGTCCTACACCATCCTCGAGTCAAGGCACAGAACACAGTAAGGTTAATAGACTGGAAAAGCTTTTTAATAAAGTTCATAATAGAGGAATTTTAGAAATTTTGTTGCTCAGAATTAGCAGAACAATGAACAGCAAATTAAGGACCAATGGACTTAGTTAATCCCCATCAAATTTTAATGTTGAGAAGATGTTAGTCATTTACCTTCAAAGTTTCCACTTTCGAAATTTAATTAAATGACTCATTTCTGGTGGAGAGGCAGAAGGCAAAATGGCTTCCCAGAGGGCTGCGGGTCTTGTAGCACAGTGCTGAGCAGTTCTTCAGAAATTGGAACCAAGACTTTGAAAGCTTCAGCCCCAAAGAACCAGGGGTTCCCAGACCTTAGCAGTTCCACCATTGACACTAAATGGCCACCATACATCGTCATAATGATAAACTATCAGTTGCTTAATATATCTTTACACTGATATACTTGGCTTCTTCTGAAACACATTATTTTTAAAAGGCAACTCTATATCGATACTGTAAGTGGTAAAGAAAAATAATGATATCACATTCCAAACAGAAAGTAACCATAAAATAAATACAATCCAATCACAAGTTATTAAAATCTTGCTACCATTACCTACAGACACTGAGTCTGAGACCTCTATTATTAAAAATGGAGATCAAGTATTAGACGTTGAAGATGCCCTAGCACCAAAGACGTTCCCAACGACCTCAAGAGGAAAGTGGAAAGAGAATTGAAAAGGGAGTCAGTCCTTCCCCAGATGACTGGTTCGTGTTATTTAGGAGCATCTTTGTGTAGCACCAAAGTCCTTAATAATCAGATGGACTTACACCTCGGGAGAGACAGTTTCTAGCCAATGATTTAAAAATATATATATATATATAGAGAGAGAGAGAGACACTCCTGTTTTTTCAGCTGCTATTAGAATATCACACCTTTCCAGTATCTCTCCAAGAAAATTTTAGTCTCTCATTCTCTCCTTCCCATGACGTTTCTTCCCATTTTAAGTTAACTAAACACACTACCATAATTTCTGCTAAGATTGGCCATGAAAAGTGCTGATACACCAGGCTGCCTGCCCATGGCTGCTGTTTCAGAGCATGGACCCTGTATCTTTAATTCTGTCACACCCCAGCTGTGTGACACTGGGCATGTGTACATCTCTCTGCAGAGTCTTTTGGCTGAAGTGGGTGCCATGTAGTAACTGCCTCACTAGATGGAGGGAGGGTATATGTGTGAAATGCTTACACGGTGCCTGGCACATGTAAGGACTGTATAAACCTTTGCTGTCATATTGATGACATTTCCCTGTATTTGCTGCTGTAACAAATGACCACAAATGTCATTGCTTAAAACAGCACAAACTTACGATTTCACAGTCCTGTAGCAAAGAATTCTGATGCAGGTTGCATTGAGGTAAAATTAAAGGTGGCAACGGGCTGTGTTCCTTTCTGGGGCCTCCAGGGAGGAATCTGGGTACCTGTCTATTTCAGAGTCTGGGTGCTGCCTGCATTTTGCGGTGCACAGCCCCCTTCCATTTTAGCAATGGCCGGTCAGGCTGTTCTCACCCCGACATTCTCTCTCTTTTTAGATCCCTCTTCTAATTATAAGGAACCTTGTAATGATTTGGGGCTCATGCAGATAATCGAGGATCATCTCCCCATCTCAAGGCCAGCTGACTCGAAAGATTAATTCATTTTACAACTTTTAGTCTCCTTCGCCATGGAATCTAACATATTCACAGGTTCCCAGAATTAGGATGTGGTTGTAGTCGGTGGGTGGCGCTATTTTGCCTACCAGCCAGCCAAACTGAGATGTCTATCCACACACTGGAAGAGCAGAGGATGGGGTCTTTCTCTTGGCTTTTATGTTGCTCTCAGAGTGGGTGAGATGTCCCGATGGGACTATCTCAAGCAGGTGACTCTTAGACGTAGTCTTTCTTATTAGTGTGTTTTCTATGTCCCACACTTTGGCTTTATTGCTCATAAAAAATATTTTGGTTTTGAAATAATTCTGGCTTTACAGAAAGACTGCAAAGATACTAGAGTCCCTGTGTATCTCTCACCCAACTTCCCCTAACATTGGCTGACTTAATCATTGTACAACAATAGGAATCGGAAATGAACAGAGGTGCGCTGTAAAGTGGATTTCCTTATTTCTCTCCCTGTATCGTCCTTTTCTGTGACAGGAGCCCAGTCAGGGTCTTGACTGGCATTTTGGCTGTACACCCCTTAATTCTCCTCAAAGTTGACTTTCCTGCACGGCAACATTCGGTTGAGCTGAATAGTAAAGGGTCACCACCATCTGCCTTGTATTATAATCTCCATTCGGGGGACCTTCCTGGCCTCTGTGGGCTTCCGAGTCTGTAGCCCTGAAGCAAGTCCCCCACAGTGCTGAGAAACCCCCAGGGCTGTGGCTTCCAGACCTCCAACCTTCTCCCCACATATTGTGCATCCCCAACTACAGATTCACAAGCAAACCCACTCCTTGCACACAATACCAACAAGCTACTATAAGGCAAAATGCCAAAATGCCCTGGAAGAGCAGGAGAGTGAGATATGTGACATCAGGACTGCTGGCCAGCAGCCTCTTCCCCCACCCCACACACTTCCTTTCCTTCTAGTTTTAAAACAAGCTCACGGAATTGTAGAGAAAGGGCATCAATAGATGACTGTTTTCCTCTAATAAAATGTTAAACGATGTTGAAAATTAATCACCAGGGCCATTGTGCTGCCCTCCTCAGAGGGAGACAGCTCGGGAAATTTAATAAATTATTATCACAATGATGTTCCTATTATAAAATTTGCATTTCATTCCCGAGGCTTGCACTTAGCCTCAACATTGCCTGATGATGGTTGATAAAACCAAACGGACTCTTCTGCCTCAGTGGCTAGTGGGCTCTGCTCGGAGGGGCCCGTCAGAGGGCGTTCTCTGGGCTTCAGACTTACTTATTTCAGCTTCTGCTCTACCCCCTTTCTTTATAATTTTGGTTTCTTTGAGACAACTAAAGACAATATTTAATCGGGAGAGGGCCCTCCTGCTGGAAACACACGCTGTAATGATATGCCAAGCTTAAAAGCAAATCTAATCTACTTGCTTATTAAATTTAAATGTGTTTAAGGCTGATAGGGTTTGAAGATGATATGTAAAATAACTGCCTCCGTGGTTATAAATGTCAAGTGTAAAAATTATATGCAATATAACATACAAATAAATGCTGCTTCATCTTTACATTCCTCTGTGATCAATTCATTAAACGATGTCTTACAAGCCATGAGGACGATTGTACCACGCAAGACGCCATTTGTCACGGCAGATTCTCGAGCACCCAGGAAATGCTGTAGAGATTTTTTTTTTTGTCAGCAACGGATTAGAGTCCTTATTAGAAAGAGGGGAAAATAGCAGCTTTCTGATGTGCCAAGACCAGAGTTACTTCTCCAATCAAATATTCAAGGCTGAGGATATTCATTCTTATGACAAAGTTCCATATGAGAAAGTGGGAGTGGGGAGGGATTCCTCAGGAAGAGAATACTGACTATACACAGTAAGTATGACGGTAAAGAATTAACATGGACTTCCCACAGCTTTCTGATGTTCTAATTATATCACATTCATACCGAGGGCCCCCCCCAAACTCAACTGATCATTGGAATCCAAAGTGGGTGGGAGGAAGGAGCCTGCGATACATGTTCCTAAGGGAGAAGATTAGGGAGAAGCCTGGGAATTCCCATAATTTTTTTTTTCCAAAAGAAGCTTCCTTCTCATTCTCTAAACAGCTAACATCTTCCGAAGCATAATCAAAGCTTGTTTCATGCATGCGCGTGTGCGTGTGTGTGTGTGTGTGTGTGGACAAATCCATTTTAACTCTAAAAACAAATGACTGAGGCAGGGACTATGGGGAATGCTCTATGCTCCAGGGGACAGCCTGCTCTACACAGTTAGAGCTACAGTGGCCGGAAGAGAGCAACCCCCTGCTCTGTTTGCTGGCGGAATATTGCAAGTGGTGCAGACTCCCTTCCAACTCAACTCATTTCCTGTGTCCCCTCATCACCTAGAGACCAGAATTTCATTCAAAGAAAAGACGTTTGGGAATTAAATGATGAGTGGGAAGCATCAATATTCACGAAGGCTAACAGAAACATGAGGACAGTTGACTCTAGCTGGAAGGATTTTTATTTTAAAAAATTGTATTTAAATTTAATTTTGCTAAGCACACTGTTTGATCCATGGTTTTCTGTTCCTCAGGGACCTTCTAAGAAGTCTTGGATTTTGTCCTTACTCAGTGGAGAATTCTGCATTCGGGTCCCTAACTGATATGTTTCACCAGTGGGATTACAATTGGGATTATGATCTTTTTCTGCTGTATTTGGGTTGGGCCTATTCCAGACGCACAGATCAGGATATAGATGGGCGAGAACAGATGTTCCCAGAAAACTGGAGGAGAGAAATGAAACTTTATTCACCAGCTCTATTGGGAAAGATATGCAGGGGATCACTTGCAGGCCCCTGGGGACTGGTGACCTAGATCTGCTCAGTGGTTGATGACCTACAGCACCTCTCTCCCCATGGCAGCCTAGCTTATAAATGAAGAGATAACAAGATACAGAAAATTATGCCTCATAAGAGTGGCTTATGCCCTCTGTTTTGGAGTGGGGGCAGTAAATTCCTGGAATTGTGGAGGCTAACTGAACCATGTGCGTCTTTACAGCAGGGTGCTTTTGCAGATGGCCAGCTCCTAGGCTCCACCAACCGGAAATCAGTCAGTCTCCCCTTCAAATGCCCGGAGGTTTTGACTTGCTCTTGCCAGAGTTTGCTGAATCCTCCCTTCATCAGGTGGCTTAGCCCGCCTCCCAGGCACAGTTATGGTCTCACAGCATCAAAGAACTCCCTCCAATTCTTGCCGCCTGCTGCTCACTATGCTCTGTTTCCTCAACTAGTTCTTTGAAGGCATCTCAAACTCGGAGACTTACATTTTTAGCAGCAATGTCATCCCTTTGTAGAAGGCCTTGCACCATCTCTCATGGGCATACTTTTTACAATCATGACACAAATCTGCATCAGAACCCCAAATATATGAGAACAATTGCAATTCAGGATAGCAATGCTGAAGGTGATCTGATGAACCAGTGCTCATTGGGTAAGTCTGCAGTATAATGTGCTTTTTTTTCCTTAGAGTATAAAACAGGCCTCAGAGAACAGAGTGGGAGGATGTTAAACACACACACACACACACACACACACACACACACACACACACACACAGCAAAACATTTCTTTCCTGCATAACTTCAGTTGGGGTCTGTGTTAGACTCTGTGACATGCATTCAAAAGCTTCCTCCCAATGGTACTTTGAAACTAATTGCAGTATAAATTTCAACTTTAGGGTTTTTAGGAAAACCCTACTCAGGGTTTGTAAGACTTAATGCAAGACTTATACAGCCAAAGGAAATACAAGATGTGCTTTTTCATTTCTACTGAAAGCACTTAGGTTACTTTCTCCAGCTTTGAAGCCCAGGTCCTTTTCCAGGAACCTAAACTGAATGCATGGCCAGGAGGATGTTCATTCCACCACATTTAGGCTTCTGCTTTTCTTTCCAGTTAGACAATAACATCTCTTGCTGAGTTGGCTGATTCCACAAAACTCTGTAACTCAATCAACCAAATTAGTCCACATTTCATATAGAAAATGTACAAATTAAAGGAAAAAATAAAAGAAAATAAAATGATATATAAGCCCATTATCTAGAGGTAACTTTTTTCTTTTTTTCAAGATTTTTGCTCTTGTGTGTGAGCTACTTCTTAACTTGCTGGGATTCTACCCATGAAGTGGTGGAATCTTCTTTGTTCACTTGACAATAAATACACTGTGAGCATTTTCCAATATGACCACCATAAATTAGACAATTCTCTGTGTCAGGAATGTAGGTTGTCTCCAACTTTTCACCGTTAGGAAAAATGCAGATAAATATTCTTTTATAGGGACCCATATTTGTTTCCATGATGTTAAAAGGGCTTTCCCATAGTAATAAATTATATGTATATTCCTTTTTAAGATTTCACATGATTTTTTTTAGTGATTGATCATCTCTCAGAAGGACCAAGGAAGGGCAGATACACTATAAAATAAAATATTTATATCCTGTCTCATGCCACCTGCCCCCTCTCTCCGGTATATAATTTTAGTAGCTAGAAGTGACTAGAAAACTGTTTTAAAAACCAGTTATAAGATACATTATTGAAACTGCTGTGTAAATTTGAAAATAGAGTATTTGATGACAGGATGAATTTAAGTTAATGCTATTAGTTGCAATAACAAAATCATGGTTTTACGTAAGATCATCTTTCTTTTTTTAAGATGCCTCTCTATGTATTTAGAGGTAAGTTTCATGTCTGGAAACTTTCAGCAAAGTGGTTGCACCTAAATATCTGTGCGATTATTAAATCCCAATGTGAGTATATGAGGGTCCTTGCATTACTCTCCTTTACTATATGTATGACATTTTCAGAATAAAAACACTTTTTAAAAAGGAACCGGAACATTCTTCTGAGTGGGGGTGGAAGTGCACTGCAGAGTCAGCTATTCAAGCGCAAGAGGCCACTACAGTAGACTGACAGAAACAAAAACTGTGTTTTTGCTATACCTTGATACTACACGGGAATATGCCAGCTGACAGCAAGTGACATGAATAGCCTAAAGGATGTGCTGTGAAATAACAGGGCTTGTGTTTCCCCGGAGCAGCGGAGATCCCTGACCCTGATTCTGTGGATCGACACTGGAGCCTGCCAACAAACCACAGGGCCTGAAAGCTGATAAATACTTGAGAAGAGGAGGAAGCGGAAGAAAAGAGGCCAGGAAGCGACTCTCCACTGGGCATCTGCATCTTTACCTGAGAGCGGCTTGGGTTTGTGGCTACCCGGGGCTGACATGCCCCGGAACACAAATCGTCGCTGCTCACTGCGCACCTGTGAGTCCCACTGATGGTCAGGTCTTCACGGCCCAGTGTAAAGGCTTTACATTCTAAAAAGGGATCCAATTTCTTGACTCTTGTGTTCACCATTTAACTCTTTCTTTCAGCCATAGCAGGGAAAAGGAAAAAAAAAAGTGTATTTGAAGATAAACTGCATAAGCAGGCCTATCTATCTCTGAGGACTAAATTGATTTATGATTCTGACACAAAAATATCAGCCCAGATGTTTCTTAAGGTGCAATAAAAGTGGTGGGGTTTCTTGCAGACTTGGTGTATCCCATCTGGCCAGGAATGTATGTGTCCACAAAGATGATCCATAGTATCATGGGGATTATTAGGAGGGAAGATCACAGGAGACACTAGGCGCAGAGAGCTCTAATGCAGTCCTATCACTTGCGGACAAAAGCATGGAGACCAGTGGACGTGCATGCAATCCATCTCTGTCAAATGCATTAAGGAAATTACCTGTCAGAAACATCATGGCTGAGATTCTGTGATTAAACACAAACGTGGTAATGCTCAAAGGTGCAGTGGACTCATTAGGGGGAAAAAAATTACACACAAACACTGCCTTCAATTTACTTTCCTTAGAATTAATTCTGTGGTCATAAATATTTAAAATCTGCAGGGAGATATATATAGCATGAACCTTATCAAGCGCCCACTCTGGGTGAAACTATGCCAAGTGTTTCCATCCACTGTCCCACAATATCCCACTGTTAGGTGGGTGAAATGAGATCAACGCTGTGGACGTTCCTCTACTTACTGCACTATTTCAAATGTATTACTTCATCTAAGGTTCAGTTTCCTTATGTACAGTGCGGAACATGAATATGTATATCATGCAGTCATTGTAATGCTTCAAAGAGCTAGGGTATATGAAGTTACAAGGGTAGGCTTGGCTCCAAGTAAGCATTCTTATTGTTAAGTGACAATTATGAGTAAGCATTGTTACTGCTGTTAATTAGTATCCCCTTAAACACATACTCGGAGGTTAACAATCCTGTCTCGGGTCCTGGGTTGATAAACCGATGTACAGAAGTTTAGAATCATGGCTGTTCTGACTCTAAAAGTTCAAGTTCTATCTGTAGCTTCTCAATGGTCAAATTCTTAAAAAAAAAGTTTCATGAGAGTTCACAAACATGTATGGGGGGTTCATAGCTCCGTTGGTACACCCATGTGATCAAGACCTGTATATGTTGACCCCTTGAGGATTCTGTCTGCACACTGTTTGCTAGCCCAGTGACGACTGCCATAAAGGTGCCGCACTGAAATCACTTGGTTATTTTTTGACCAGGAGACTGGGGTTAGGGGTAAAAACCCGGAGGCAAAAACCCACACAATGCAGGATGAACAGAGACCCTGTGTCCTACCGTGAGGTTGTGGACGTATTGTGATTGCCGTCACCTCCCCCCTGGACTTCTGCTAAAATCTCTGAGCTTGTCCCTGTTCCCATTCTTTCCCTCTCCCATCCACTCTCCACAAAATCCCTGTAAATTGTAATTTGGATGCTGCCTGCCTCTCTCTGGCCACCCCAATGGCTTCCTGCTGCTCTGAGACACAAGTTCCAACTCCTTCGCCCCATCCCCAGCCCAGCCGTCTGCATCGCCTCTACTCAGCCCGCCTTAGATCATCCATTCCATTTTCTTAATCACACCATCACAATCTGAAATTGTCTCCTTTCTTATTGGTTTACTCTGTCTCTTTTAAACTACTCCCTAAATTAGAACGGCAGTTCCATACAGGCAGAGACCTGATGTCCTCTGTACCCCCAAACCATGCCTGGTAGCTCCTTGATGAAGAAAACTGAAAGAAGATGAAGTTTCAAGCTCTATAAGCTTTATCAGTTTTTTTCAAACAGTAATGCTAAGTCTTAGCTAGATTTCCCTGAGTCAGCTACCCCAGGATTCCTGCCTGAAGACTTATTACTGTTTGGCCGTGTGTCCTGGGTACATCTTCCTCCTTCAGGACCCTATGGGATCAAGAACGCAGGCCTCTGAGAACCTGGAAATACACACACAGACACACACACACACACTTTATTCAGAAATATTAGTAAAGGGCGAAAAAGCACAAAGCGTCTGTTGCTGCTGAAGTTTGGACTGACCTGTGAAGGTTTAATTATTTAACAACAATAAATAAGTAAGTCTGGTTCAGGATACTTCCACGGAACCAAATAGGCCTTAGCTGCTGGGATGAAACTTCAAGCAGAAAAATTACACCTATTTCTTCTGCAAAATGCAAGGAGATCAACCCCCTACCTCCTTTATCCTCTGTAAACCCACAAGCACAACACACCTGTAGTTATTTGGTGATACAGATATATATCCTAGCCCATGACGGCTTCCCCAAATTCAGTCCGTCTCCCCACAGACACAGGCACCTTTAAGAAGTGGTTGTCCCATGTAATTCAACCCACTGTGTCTCAATAATGGGACCAGGGTTGAAGAGCAGCCCCAGCTGGGCCAATTTAATTCTCTCTCCCAGAGAATCTGAAATTAGGGGTGCCATTCTCTTATTTATACTTCTATGTATCCCTCCCCCATCCAACCTAGTATGTATAAAGCAGTGTTCTAAATAAGTATTTCCTTTCAGAAGTTTAGGTTCTAATGGGGGGAGGCGTATGATAAATAAATGAAGAAAATAAGACAATTTGGGGATCTTGTGGTCATGTGATTGGTATGGCCCGGGGAAGACCTTGGGAAGAGGTCACATGTGAGCTGGAATGCAATTAACAAATGAACCAGCCAAGTGAGGATCTGGGGAGAGCACCCCACAAAGATCATGTGCAATATGCTGTGTGGAGAGAGGGGCAAATGTGATGGGTTGGCATTGGCCATGATCCTTGGGAAAAGGGTGGGCTGCTGTCTGGAGTGCCGCTGCCTTTCCCGGCCCTTGTCTCATGCCACCGCGTGGCCAGCGCTGTCCCTCCTCTTGGTGTTCTGCTGGCATCTATGGAACATTTTCAAAGTACATTCTCCCTCTTCCCTTAAATTAGTCTGAAGTGTGTGTCTGTTCATTTCACCAAGAAGAATTAGGAGTACCTCCCCTCCCCAGGTTTCTAGAGCAACAGCTCACCACAGAATACCTGGAAAAGGGCAAAACCATGCAGAACAAGGAAGGAGAGCAGATCTCTGGCTGCTGCTAAGCCTTTGGGGACGGAAACAACGAGACGCTCACCAGGTTTCAACGTGAGATTATTTCATGAAGAAATCAGATTGGGGGAGGAAGGGAGATACTTTTTACTTTTTGTTTTTTCATCTGTGGCCCCAGGATTCAAGCGAAGGTCTGCAGAGAGGAGAATTAAAAAGCAGGAATAAAGTGGCAACCCTTCAACCGTTCACAGAGCTTAGTTTCCATGCATTGGCAGTGACTAAGGAACTCTCATGAACAGACTTCTGAAGCCTTATTCAGTTCGTCAGTGAGGACAGTTGTGACCACCTAGTGCTATGTGCCACGGATGTTGAAGATCTGTGTTCTTCACTATTTCTGCTCCAAAGGAATTAACCCTTTCTCTCCCTGTATCTTGAGGGCTGAGATCTTTCTTTTCCTAGCAACTACTTCAAAACCATTTCACAGATAATCATTCAGAAAGATCTCCTCTGGAGATGCTTCTCTAACAGTGGGATAGCCAAAAATAAAAGCATTGTCATTTTCAGGCAACCGTAACTAACATGATCACCTATTAACTGAGAAGCAGAGGTAGGAAAGGATATGGAAAAAGGAGTTTGGAGAGGACAGAGGGGGATGAAATGGGATTTCTTTGATCAAATCTGGCGTTACTCAATGTTATTAAATGTGTCCCTGGTAGTAGGTAAGTAGTCACTTCCCCATTTATCAGGTGAGGAAATTGTGGCTCAGAGAGGGTCCGTAGCTTTTCCAAAGCCATGCACCTGCCAAATGGCATGTCAAGGTAGAAACCCTATCTCTAACACCCCTGGCCATTCCTTTAAATCATGGGGATTGAAGTCATAGTAAACTATAGCTTGTGGACCAAGTCCGTCTCAATGCCTGTTGTTGAAAATAAAGATCCAGTGTAACCCAGCCCCCTCATGTGTTCATGCACTGTCTGTGATTGCTTTAGCTCAACCACTGCAAAGGTAAGTAGTGCTGACCAAGGCCATCTGGTCCACAAGCCTAAAATATTTAATATTTTGCCGTTTACAGAATATATTTGCCAACACAAAACACCGTTTAAGCATCAACTCCTAAACCTGGTAGATGCTTCTTTTTAACCAGGATACTTAGGAAACTTTCCCCGTGGTAATATTGTGCCTAAATATTTTCACCTTGAAGCAAGTGTTCTGGTTTTTCCTTTTTTATCAGAATAACTCACAGTTGAAATGGAGCAGGGGTGAGTGCAGGGAAGATGATTTTCCCCAAGCAAATCTCTTTCTCACACCACAGGAAACCATCTTACCTTTCACAGGAAAGGGAAGAAAAGAGTGTCACTATACTTAGTGACACCTCATCTACCAACCTGCAAAGCATCACCCAATAAAATCCAAGGGCCCTATCAAATAAGTCAATACTCATGAATAAACATGTGTATGTCTAGGCTTTCTGAAAACACACCTTCAGAAAGTAGGGACTTGCCCTGCTGTCCATCTGAGGAGACTGAATCCCTTCAGGAGGAGAAGAGAGGATTCCAGAAGCTCTGTTCCTTTCCAGCTGTGTAGTATTCATCACTTACTTAACCTCTCTGAGCCTGTTTCCTATCTGAAAAAAAATGGGAATAATAATAGTATTCTCCCTCCTTATAGAATTATGTGATAGATGAAACAATGAATACGTGTCAAGTGCATTAGAAGAAGTGCTATGTGAACATCTGCTGTGGTTTCTGGATATTATCGTGAATGTATCACGGTGATAGCGCTGCAAAGGAGGACACGGACAGAACAATTTTCACTGTGAAGATTGGGGTTGTGTGGACAAAACACAGAACTCTTTTCTCCGAGAGAAACAGGCCAGATGCCTGGGGAAATCTGGGGGAAATGGTGAATTTTTTCAAAGATTCTATGCCCAAATGGACAATGCACCTCCAATGAAGGCTGATGTGTGGTCAGCTTGGTACTTAAGAAAAACAGAAGCAAAACATATGTGCACATTAATTTAAAATGTCTGACAAAATGGCAATGCCAGCACCTAACAGATAGGTCCAACAGCAAGTGTGATTAATTGGCCAGCAGCTTGGCAAATTCTCCCAGAGATTCTGGTGAATCGTAAGTCAGTTTAAGAGAGAGGCAGATAAATTGTGGAAATGGAGCAAATCATTGAGAGAGATGGAAGGCAGAGAAAAGTATTCTCCCAGGAGAAGATGTTTAGAACTGTGCTCCTTTAAGTAAGCAGGACAGGATGGGGAGAACTGGTTGAGAAAGTCTGAACCATAGAATCACTTTACATTTTCAGTGGAAATGAACTCTGAAAGCAAAGGTAATATAAGTATTTTCCTCTTCAAAAAAAAAAAATCCTGGTCAAGCATCTTTCCATGTAAATTCAGAACTGTGTAGTTTGTCCCACTCTCCTACCCACAAATGCATCAAAAAAATGAACACCTCAGACTGCATCAAATAAACTGGGATCTGACCAAAGGAAGTTGAACTTTGCACATTAATTATGTATCCGATTAAAGACAGAGCCATAAAAATAAAAGCAGACCTGCCCTCCATGTGGTGGCTTTATTAGTTAGTTTATGACCCACCATATGTGCTGCCTTAGAAAATTATAATGGGCCAGTGTTGTTGACCATAAACAAAGGAGACTGGATTATTATTTATGGGCTTGTTAACCAAATGAGTAAAAACTGGATCAGTGCAGGAAGTGGAGATGAGTGTTTAGTAGACATAACTTACAGAACAACAGGAGAAACCCAGTATCAACAGGCGCTTGGTAAGTGTGAATGTGCTCGACATTCAGAGGACAGAGACTCACTCCAAGGTCAGGCCTGGGGTTAACAATACTGATAACGGCCTTTCATGTCAAGTACAAGATTATAGTAAAATATGAAGTATCTGACCCTAAATCTAGAGGGTTCTTTCCTTTCAGATTCCGTCTAACAGATAAGGGGCCAAATTCTGGGGATGAGAACAGCATATCCCCAAAGATACAGCACAGATAGGTTCTTCACTGGTGGACACATCTGATTGTGATGTGTTACCTGTCAATGTGATGATTACCTGTCAATTCCTCAATCAAACTAATTGACCAAGCAGACAAAAACTTTCCATGTTTACCACATCCCTGAGATTCAGGGGGCTGCTTATGACTGCAGCATAACCTGGCATAGACTGACTATGTGTGGGAGCTTTTGTACTAGTTTTTACTCCCAGAGATTCTGAGTCAATGGGTCCGAAGGGAGGAGACAAAGCATATGTGTGTTGCATATGCTTCCAAGTTATCTTGTTTCACACCTGCAGAGGAACAAGTGCACTAGGACAGGGACTTGCAAACCATGATTTACAGGGCAAATCCTCCCTGTTTTTGTAAATAAAGTTTTATTGGAACACAGCCATGCTCATCCATGTATGTATTGTCCAAGGCTGCTTTGTGCTGTAACAGAATTGAGTAGTTGCAGCAGAGACCATCAGACCTGCAAAATCTAAAATATTTACGATCTGGCTCTTTACAGAAAACGTTTGCTGACCCTTGCCCTAGAATTTTGTGGAAGCTCCCCACTTCCTGCTGCAATCTTGTTAATAATGCAACTTGCTTGCATAGCAGCAGTCAGAGCTAGCAACCTGTCATACAAAAGGCGGCCACTGTGAAAACCCTACTGGAAATGAGACACGGGGCAGAAAATCTTCCAAAGCATCGCTCTGAACTGCTTCTCATCCTTATCATCCGCTTGAGGCCCTGAGGGCTACTTCTTTGTTGCATAATGGATACTTTTCAATTAATCTTCTCCACAGATACTCAGGGGCCACAAATACAGTTCCCCTTTCATTGGAAGAAGTGAGGTCCTCACTATTCTCCAAGTGGGGAAACATGGAAAAAAATATACTCTGCCCTACTCACAGGCAAAAATATATGCCAGTTGGCAAAATGCCAAGTGGCCTTTGCCTGGTGTCACAATGCTGTATAGCAGATCTTTCCAAATTAGCTTTGTATGGTAGGCCCCATCCGGACTTACCTGCAACCTGGGGTGGCTTTTGAATGTGTCTAATGAAACTTCATGGGACACTGTTTGCTTTGCTATAGAGAATCGCCTTGCATATAAATCACTACAGAGAAACGTTGAGCTTCTAATGAGATTGTAGACATATAAATGAGAAAATTTTATTATTTTATTTTTAATAATTCTTCCTACACTTACACATTCTCCTACATTTCCTTTTTTAAAAATTGTTTTTATCACCAGATATTTTATGCATAAGTAGGTGTTTAAGTGTGGATTTATTTATATGTTTATTGTCTGTCTCATCCTGACTATCATGCAAGCAAGAATATCACCTTACTGTGTCTACTATTTTATTCTCAGTATCCAAAACAAGTTTTTGGAAAACTTTTCCTATAATGGGCCAAACAGTAAACATTTCAGGCTTTGTGGGCCGTACTGTTACAGGTATTTAGCTCTGCTGCTGTAGCCCAAAGGTGCCATAGACAAGATGCAAATGATTACATTCAGCTATGTTCCAATAAAATGTTACTTACAAAAACAGGTGGAATGCTGCATTTGTCCCTAAAACTATAGTATGCTGACCCATGATCTAGAACATTGCCTGATACAAAGTAGGCACTTCATAAATATCTACTGAACGAGTGAATACACAGAATGAATTCATTGTTTCATCAGATGAATAAATATATGAATGAATGAATGAATGACTCTCTCAACTGTGTGTGGTTAAATAACAGTCACTGAGTGCACCCTACATATCAGGCTGTCTTCCAAGTTCAAACAATATAAAATCAAATATAACATAAAAATTATAATAGCCAAAGGAATTCAGAATGATGATAAGCACTTTATATGCATTATCTCATTTAATCCTATCAGTGCTTTTAAGAACCAAGTATCGCCATTAATCCCATTTTACAGTCGAGTTACCCCAAGATTAACATGGTTAAGTAGCTTGTCCAAAATCACACGCACAGTATGTAGAGCCTGGATTCCAACTGAAGAAATCTCATTTAAAGCACATGCTCTCAACCACACCAGTGGTCTGTCAATGGGGATCTGTGCGGGCTGAGGTCCTTCTAGGTTAAGTGTCAAGATGAGCTGATGCTGACATCAGCTGGCTACTGCGCACTCACTTCCCAGGCACCTAATACTCTGTTTTAAGAGCATTCAAGGTTTGAAAACTTGCACAGCAGAGGAGTTGGTCTCTTGGACTTGTATATGCTCAGGCGGTGAATGTATGAACCTTGACTCCTTTCAACTCTTCTAAGAAGTGACCTTTTTCTACAAGGCACAGATTGCCGCAACCCAACTGAGAAACATTTACAGAGATGTGCTTTTACCCAGAGAGGGAGAAAGTCATTTTATCAAAAGATAAAAAGAAACAACACCAACTGCTGTGTGGCTGGAAGAGGTAAGCTCAGAAAGCTTGTCCTGACAGGGCCATGTGTTCCTTTCATGCCCTGCAGGAAGGTGCACAGCTGTAAGTTGAGACAGTGAACCCAGGTCCTATCTTCTCCAGAGCACAGTTCTTGGGAAAAGTGTGCCTTATCTATAAATGGGGTCTTTTGCCAAGAGGTCAGTCCCTGAACCATGCCAGGCTGCTATAGCTGGCCTGTAAATTATGAATATAACAGGCAGGGAAAGATGTAGGTTCCTTATCCTACAAATCTCCACAAAAGAGAAGGAATTCTTTCCCCTACTTCAACCTCTCTACCTACCCATTTGCTGACTTGCTCACAAAAGAAAGGAATTATTGATAGAGATGTAAGACTCTTCAAGAGTCATTGAGTCCATTTCATAAGTGAACAAGGTTATTTCATGAACAGGTCAGGAACATGAAAAGAGTCCAACATTAGGGAAATGCAAGTTAAAACCACAATGAGGTACCACTACGTATCTGTAGAACTCAAAAGACAGGTAATAACAAGAGATGACAAGGATGTGGCATAACTGGGACATGTGTATGTTGCTAGCTGAGATATAAAACAGTACAGCCACTTTGGATAACAGTTTGGCAGTTTAAGTTCAACTTGAGCTTACCATTTAACTCAGAAATTCCACTCCTAAGTACCCACTCAAGAGAAATAAAAGCATATGTTCACATATAAAACATGGAAACAAATGTTCATGGCAGCAGCAGAAATAATCACAAAAATCTCTGGAAATAATCCAAATACCCATCAATTAGTGAATAAATAGACAAAACACGGTATATCCATACAATGGACTATATTACTCAACAATGAAAAGAATCAAACTCCGGTTACATGCGTCAATATAGATGGACCTTGAAAACATTCTGCTAAGTTAAAGAAGCCAGATGCAGAAGACCATACACTGTATGATTTTATTTATGTGAAATGTTCAGAAAAGGCAAGTCTATAAAGACAGAAAGCATGAGTGGTTGCCTCACATGGCAAGTAGGAGGGGACTGATTGCAAACAGGTAGGGGGTAGTTCCCTGGGGTGATGGAACTACTCTAAATCCAGGACTGTGGTGACGCATGCTCACCTATAGGTTTACTTAAAATTGAATTGTACATGTGTAATGGATGAATTTTGTGATTTGAATTTAAACCTCAATAAGCTGTAGACAAATAAAAATTTCATGTGCATGATTACTGTCCTTCAGGTTCTCTGTCCCCGCGATTGAGTTAAGTCTTGTGCCAAGACTTACCCCATACATGGGTTTTGGTGTAAGCTACAAATCACGGACATGGAGGTGGGCTTATATGACTCAAACTTTGGGAAAAAATATTGTATTTCCTGGGATATAAGCATAGCCAAAGAATGTTCTTCTTTAGGATTTTTACAAGCGCAGTCTGCCAGGAAGGGCTCTATTTCCCCTGGGGTCTTGAGGTGCTTATCAATTAGAATGATTTTCACTGCAAATAACAAAAATCTGGACCCAAACTAGCTTAAACAATATAGGAATTAAGTGTTGTATATTGCAATAACTCAAGAGCTAAGATTCAACATATTGATTTTCACTCTCACTGGGACCTTTCAGTTCAGCTGTCCAACTACCAAGCAGTTGAGTTATTGTCCAATGAGAACCTGAAGTCTGGTTTCCAGAATGAAATGTTGACAAGCAGAGTAGGATTACTATGACTGGTTTAGACCAATCAAGTCCCTGTCCCACTTCAACTACAAGTGGGGATGTGGTCAGATTCTCCAGTGTCACACGAACTTGATGGCGGGAGGTGGATAGATGAGCATCCAAGTGAATACCCGAGCAGAATCAGTACTCTTCCAGAAAGGGAAAGAAAGTTACGGAATCTAGGTGAACAATCAAATGGATTCACAATAAGGCTATGAGAATAAAATCCCAGAGCTGCCTATGTTTTGCTACCTGCCTGGTAGAAAAAGCCCATCCTGATGCCAGTATGGCGATACCTAAAAGGTACAGAGCCACAGACCAGTTGCCATGTCATTCCTTGGTTCCAGTGATCTCCTGGCCTGTTTCATCATAAGGCCCAAGAAATGCACCTCCTCCCCTCCATTTTTAATTCATCCCTAGTGGAGTTTCTATCATTAATAATAACAGTCAAGATGAACTCAATTATAAAGGGTGCTAAACCAACTTTGAATGAGGAAGGTACAGTGAGTGTCATAAAAGTAAGTGCCGCTTGTACTTCACTCACCGGCCAGCATAACACAAAGTAGGAGCTCAATAAATGCTTGTTGACTGAATAAACCTCCACCCATCAGCTCACTACATTTGACTGAACTCTGTCTTGAGTAAAGACCAAACGATTTGTCTTCCATTTTGTTTCTCAGTGTGACCCAGGGTGGGAAATACTTGGTTCTCACCCTCAACTCTCAGAGAAGCCAATGGGCATAATAAGTTACTTAATTGTATAATACAATCGTTACGACACTGTGCTGGAGAATATTACTTTATTCAATTTTATGATGGTTTGTGCTGCAAGTGGGACTTAACTGTAGATGAGCCTATGGAATTATTTTCTTCGTAGATGATTAAAATAAAAAACGTCCTAAATTTGTTCCACGTTCTTGGAGCCATTCTCAGTCTTAACTACCACCTTCTAATATCTTTACTGCTTTTTCCCTAGTGTTTCTGAAAATTGCATTCGAAGTGTAAAAATAGTCTGCAGTACTGTAATTGAAATGACAAATGCTGAAATACAAGGAAGGAAGCGAGAAATAAAGAGACAAAATGGCTTCCAAGAGAAAAAAAAAACTGCCAAAGTGAACTCAATTTCACACAAAATATTTGAAATTAGCACCCTCCTTTCTGAGCCCTTCAGCACAGAGATGCACATCTATCTGCTTGTTTCTGAATTCTGTTTTGCAGCATTGAAGTGAAGGGGTTTGAGGACATGTGTTTTGGGCCAGAGACACTGTGTGTTAGCAAAGTCTTTTAAAATAGTGGATTCTAAATGTAGGTTTGCTCTCTCTTTCTGTAGCCCACAGTGAAATTTTAATTGAAAGAGGGAAAGCAATTGAAACAATCAATGATTGTTTTTCTTTTTCTTTTTTAATTTTAATAAGAAAATAGTTCTGTAGTTTTTACTATAATGCAGTGAATAAAATTTCTATTTATCAGTAAGTATAAAATGTGTCCAATATTGCATACTGTGCTTTACTTGGAGCTCTTATTCTTTCTTCTTGTTGGGTATTAAAATGTCATAGTTTCTATCATGAAATTCTAAGGAAAATAGAGTTTTGTTTGTTTTTGTTTGTTTTGTTGGCAATTCTTTTCTAAGGAAACCACATGTGGGGGGAGAAGTGTTCCAGAATTTAGTTTGGAAATAGATCGCCCTAGGGTATCTGAGTCTTCTGCTTTGCAACCCCATAGGTCAGTTGTCAGTTGAATGAGATCATTCTCTCCATGTTCCCAAAACCTGCAACTAAGAAGCCAATGTGCCAGCTGCTTAACTCCACGTTGGGAAGCCAACATTTACCTTGAAAAGTCAAAAATGAAGATTTTTGATTCAGCTACTCTGAGGGTGAGCACAGAGGTGTATGTTAAGAACATTTTCTGTCTCTTGCTTCCAGTCCCCGCCAACACTGTTGGTATAATTCGAGATGATTTGTGTTCAGGGTCCTCAGGAGGTTTTTTTGTTTTGTTTTTGTTTTATTATTTGCAACGTGAAGGAAACAATGGCAATGCTAATTACATTTAATGGAACTTGGCGCAGTTTCTCAGGAGGTCATGTTAATTTGTAGAAGGTTCCACTCCTGATTTGCTGATAAAAGGTTGAAAATCAAAGAGTGGTTGGAGAGAAAAGTATATATTTTACCCGCCCTTGCCATGGCAGGGATAACAATGTCTTCCACATTATAAACACACCAATGGGAAGGTTTAGTTTTATGATTTACTATTAGGAAAACATGTGGGGTACAGGGAATTTAAAAAAAAAAGAGAGCATGTGTGTGAAAGGAACAGACTTCTTTATTGGGCTATGAAAGCCCTGTCTTGGTAAATTCATGGTGAATTTGCAGATTTTAGGTCAAACAGGGAAATATGGAATTATTGGCTTGTACCAATGAACTTCAATTCTGGGATGCAGAATTATAGGAATGAAAAGTGACTCATAGCTTATTTAATCTGGATGGTATATTTTACAGATAAGAGTACTAAGGCACCGAAAGATTGGTCTGCATTGCCCCAAATCATGTGAACCCTGAGAAAACTGGAACCAGAAACCAGCCTCTTTATGGATACTGGACTCTTTTAACTATACCACACAGTCTCCAAGGCAGGATCTGGAACCTGAGTCCATATATCCTTTCTGGAAATTACTAGGGGGGCATATCCCCCCTTAAGTGACATCCATAACTAGAGGTGTGTCCCAATTATCACCCTCTCTTTAAGTTATATGTTCAGCAAAATTTTACAGATCAAAAAAAGACATCAGCAAAGGCAATATTCAAAGGACTCGGAAACTTCTATGAAGCATAGAGACAGAACCATAATGAGTTATTACAGTTCTGGCGCTTCGATGCTTGGAGAACACCAGCTGATTGCTTACCATATAAATAAACCCATTCGCAATGACCCTTCTGATATGGTGAACTAAGTGGAAATAGCCTCCTCCGTGTTAATGATAAAGATAACAGAGTTCAAAACACAAAGAAAGAAAATTATGTTTTGAACATTGGGGCGGCCTCCTGGCCAGTTTTATCTGTTATGCTGAATTCTGTAGCACATCAAAGATCCACTCTGAAAGAAATTTTTTCTTACAACCCTACAATCGAGTTGGGGAGATTTGACACAGATATAAATTACAGAATATACAGTAGAGTGTAAAAATGACATTAATTAAGATAGCAATGAATTAAGAACTAGTCAAAGGCTAGGCTAAGCATTATCTCACTAAATCCTCAGTAAACTGGGGTGCACAACATTATTCTTCTCATTCTACAGTAGAGGAAATTGGGAGTTCAAAGGTTAAGTTGCTCACCCAAGACCACACTTCTTGGGGGGATAGACCTGGGACTTAATCCTGGATAGAGCAGTTTTGCACATCTCTTCATCAACTGTTGGCTGGTAATGGCAGCAAGCTTCCTGCATGTGGCTCTGAGAGTTCCAGGATAAAGGAAGAATGTTCCAGAAGAAGGCTGGGATTGAGCTGGGCCTCAGAAATGAAAGAAGATTTTGATAAATAGAAATGAAGGAGGCATTCTAGGTGGAAAGCAGAGACTGAGCAAAGGAACTGGAGCCAGATGGAAGAGGGTGGGTGTCTGTTCTCATCATGGGCAAGAGAAAACTGCCACAAAGGTGATCTGAGAGCAGAGTCATATGAAAGGCCCATGAGTTCAGGGGGCAGAGCTGGGAAAAGTAGGGCCACAGTCAGTACCATGGGGAGCTCTGGGATCAGATCACCTGTGTCTTTGAGATGAAGATTCATCCCCACCTTAGCAACCTGTGTACTTTCTCTAAGATCCCATCTCAGAAGGCACTTATTCAACCAATGTGTACAGAGCCTTGACTATGCGCCGGACACTGTTTCAAATGCTCGGGACACAACACAGAACAAAACGAAGTGCAATCACTCTACCTGGGGTTAAAGGCTAAGCAAAGTAGGTTATCTCTTAGATACATGAATTAAAGCAACCCAGACTCATCCCCTAGCAGACCACACGGTAAGCGCTGAACAAACAGTGGTAGGGAAGATCAAGAGGAATTGCTATCATTATTGTTGCTATTGCTATAACAATTAATTTTGTCATCCTGTCATCTCTACTCCCTAAACAAGAGGTTTCAGGAATTTGAAGTTATCTATGTGTGAAAGATAAAAATAATATTAATTATCTGGCGCATGTACTCCAAAATACTAGTTATATCAATTATATATGTTTTAACCTGAAAATATCGCCCACGGAAGAGGAGAAGGCAGCTAAATTGATGCTCTGTATCGTCACATGCCACAAAGGAGCCTTAACAAGAGTGTGGCAATAAAGGCTGCACCACACTTCGGTTCTGTCACTTACTCTAAGCTTCTGTTTCTTCATTTGCAAATGGAGCTAATAATGCACTTGTTTGTAAGACTATTATTAAGGTGCAATGACTTCGCACATCAGCAATGCTCGACCAGGGAATTTTGTCCTCCGGGACAAGGAGGCCACGTCTGGACTTGAGGGTGTCACCACTTGGGTAGGAACGCAGGGGGAAGGCTGTGTTGCTACTGAATCTAGAAGTCAGGAATGCTGCTAAATCCTACGTATGCACAGGGTGTCCCTTCTTCCTAACAAAGAATAATCTGACCCAAATGGTCCACAGTGTCAAGGTTGAGAAACACCGAACTCAAAAATGGTGACAATATGCATTATTATTGGTATTACATTATTATTTTCATCATCACCATCACATTACACCCTGTGTCCATAAATAAGAGGAAATTATAGCTAGGCATGTGGGCAGAATTTGGAACAATGATTGGTATTGCCTTCTTATTAGGAGAGAGCGCCACGTTTCTTCCTTACCCTGAAACACCACCTCCTTTTTCTTCCACTTGCAAACACCTCATTGTCAGTGGAACACATGCTGTATATAAATTCAGTTAGGATTCTGTGCCATGGTTTAGTTCTTTTAATTAGAGTATGAGAATTGTTATTATTCCCGCATGGAGTTCACTTAAGGAGGGACATCACAAAACCTTGAAAAACATTACGTTAGAAAAATGGAGGTAAGACTAAAATAAAGCCACACTCCTCCCATTTGAAAGTATATTTGTTCATGTCAGGAGAATGAAGGCTGCATGAATTATTCATCAGAATAAGTTTATTGGCAAAATTGTTGTCTTTGGATGGTATGCATTATGGAGTGAATAAATAATGTGGGATGGATATTTTTAGGGACTGAAGAGTAAATCTAGAGAGAAAATTCATAACAGGAAGGAGGGGAAGTTATGGCTAGAAGTGGTTGAGACTTTTCAGTGAAATACGGGAAGGACATAAAAATTGCCTCAACCAAGATGTTAAGTAGAAAAACAAGCAAAAATCCTTCTAACTGCTTTGCTCTTTTGTATGTGTGGCTATTTCTATTCCACTTTTAATTGAAGGTTTTCTGTACAAGTATGAACAAAATTAATTAGATTTCCTATGGTTATCTTCCTGAGCTGGTGGATGAGGTTCACAAATTCACAGGGACTGAGAGCTAGGGTATGATCTGACCACTGTATTGTTTTGTTTTTAATGAGCTATAACAGAGATATAACATTGTGTAAGTCTAGAGTGCACAGCGGTGTTGATCTGATACAATGACATATTGCAAAATAATTACCACCATAGCATCAGTTAACACCTCTTTTGGGTCACACAATTATCATTTCTTTTTTGTGTGTGTGTTGAGAACATTTCAGACCTAGTCTCTTAGCAACTTCAAAGTATATCACACAATATGATTGTCTGTAATCACTGCTGTGCATTAGATCTCCAGAACTTATTCATCTTCTAACTACAAGTTTTTATGCTTTAACCAACTTCTCATCAATTCCCCCCACCCTCCCCAGTTCCTGATAACCACCACTCTGTTCTCTGTTTCTACAAACTTGGCTTTTTTAGATTCCACATGTAAGTCATATCATAAAATATTTATCTTTCTCTGAATTATCTCACTTAGCATAATACCCTCAAAGTCCACTTGGTAAGATTTCCTTCTTTCTCATGGCTGAAAAACGTTCCCGTGTGTGTGTGTGTGCGTGTGTGTGTGTGTGTGTGTGTGTGTGTACTTATACATACACATAGCGCACATCTTCATTCATCCGTTGACAGTTACATTGTTTCCGTATCTTGGCTATTGTGAATAATGTGGTGACAACATGGAAATGCAGATATCTTTTCAATATTCTGTTTTCAGTTCCTCTGGCTAAATATCCCGAAGTGGGATAGCTGGATCATAGGGTAGTTCTTTTTTAAATTTTTTGAGGAACATCCAATACTGTTTTCCATAGTGACTGAACCAAGTCCCATTCCCACCAACAGAGGGAAGAGGGTTCCGTTTCCTCCACGCCCTCCCCAACACCCGTGACCTCCCCTTGCTGACAGCCGTTCTCACAGGTGTGAGGGGGGAGCCCACTGCTTTGATTTGCATTTCTCTAATTAGTGATGCTGAGCATCTTTCCATAAACCTGTTGGCCACTGGACGTCTTCTTTGGAAAAATGAAAAAAAAAGTTTTGCCAGTGCCTCTGCCCATTTTTAAATCAGATGGCTTGTGGTTTTGTGATTGAGGTGTATGACACTTTTTTTGTGTTTTGGTTATCAACCCCTTATTGGATAAATCATTTGCAAATATTCTCTCCCCTTCTGCGGGCCGTCTCTTCATTTTGTTCATTTGACCACTAAGGTGTGCTGTCCACTTTTCCCCATCTCTGCCTGGCTCTGCTTGCTAAGGTTTATTCCCTGACATACATCAGACAAAGCTTGCCTGCCTTCCCTCGCCAGCCAGCTACCGGTCAGACCGTGGTCCATTTCCTGTTCAGAGTGAAGGGACATGCTCAGAATCCTAGCTTGCTGGGTGGTGGGGGAGGACCACACCCCTATTAGCAATATTAATATGAGGCTGCTGCTCTTATAGAAGCTGTCATTGGTGAGTGAACTTTAATACTGATCGACTCAACAGAGAGAAGACCGCTGTGCTTCACTGAATCCCTTAAATGTGGCTAATGCTGCAAACTATTCCAGAGCATTTCATGTTTTTCCTCTGGGGAGGAAAAAAACCTGCTTCATGAAAAATTGAAATCTAAGTGAAAAAATAAAAATAAAAACAACTATCAGGTGTGGTTCTACACTGTAAAGAACAGTCTCTTACAATCTCCCAACATGGCTACACAAACACACAAATTAAACACTTCCCTGAAAGAGGGGCGGCACTTCCCTAAAAGTGGCACACTTTTTATGGGAAGGGTCAGATGGTAAGTATTTCGGGCTTGGTGGGGCCATCTGGGCTCTGTTGCAAGTACTCAAGACTGACGGCGTAGCTTAAAAGCTGCCATGGACAATATGTAAGTGAAGGAGAGATGCTGCGATTTGTAAGCAGTTTTTTATTTACAAGCACAGGCAGCAGACGGGATTTGGCCCTCAGACCATAGTCTGAAGACTCCTGGGGAATCAGTTTCCCAGGGCTGCTGAATCAAATTGCTGCGAACTCCATGGCTTAAAATAAAATACAGTTTTTTGTTTCTCATAATTCTGGAGGGCACAAGTCCCACGTCGAGGTGTTTGCAGGGCTGTGGACCCTGTGAAGGCACCGGGAGACAAAGCTCCTTTGTCCCTTGCAGCTTGCACTGCTCCCAGCATTCCTGGGCTGGTGGCTGGGCAGCATCAGGCCAACCTCTGCTTCAGTCACCCTGGCTTCTCCTCTGTGCCCCTGTGTACCCCAAATCCCCCTCTATTTATCCTACAAAGACACCAGTCATCGGATGTAGGGCCCACTCTGATCCAGAATGATTTCACCTCGAGATTCTTCACTGATGTCATCTGCTAAGACCCTTCTTCCAAATAAGGTCATCTTGTGAGATTCTAAATGGACAAGGATTTGGGGGCCACTATTCAAGCCACTTCACCAGGTCTAGAAGTAGTGTCTTCCTTTCTGTTTCAGAACCTGAGGCATGAAGGCGGAAGGGGAAACAACCCTAATGGAAATGGGACATTCCCCATGCTGGGGCTTTCCCTCTGTTGTCATCAGGACAGAAATAAGATTCAAGCAGAGCGATGCTCCTGAGTGCCGCATCTGTGCGGCCCCAGCCCGAGGTCCTGGGCCACTGGGGAGGCCCCTGGGGTTGGTGCTGTGCATCTCTGAGGGACGCTCCGCTGGCTGTCCATCCTGAGTGTCTCTTACAGCTGCTCCTCTGGGCTCTTCAGAGCTCCCCTAGAGGCCGTTGACATTGCTGCTGGCATCTTCCTGGGACTCCCATCTGGAGCCATCCTAGCACAGCAGCTGAGAGGAAGGTGGGGTGCAGAAAGAGCTCCCATCCCTTCCTCACCTATCAGAAGGAGGGTGCGCCCACTTCCACAACAGGACAATGACTTGTAACTGATAATCGTGCTGTTGTTAAGCCTCCTCTGGCCATCCCAACCCTGGGAATTCTCCCAGGCCACCCTGTTCCACAGTCTCTCATCTTCAGAACCACCCACGCTCTCTCCCCCGTGCCCCCTTCCCTCCAGATCATGGTCTGTTCATGGGCCTTTGTTTAGTTTTCTTTTCTTCCTTATCACCCACGCCCTCAGAACCTCAACGTTCATCTCCCAAGTCATTTGCCAAGTTAGGTTTTCCTCTTAAATATAGATGATTCATTCCCTTGGAGGAAATCCAGTGAGAGAGAGAGTGTGTGTGTGTGTGTGTGTGTGTGTGTGTGTGTGTGTGTGTGAGAGAGAGAGAGAGAGAGAGACAACAATAGCCATCTCTCGATTCCTAACCTAGGAAAAGTCTAATCAAAGTTGACACTCCACACTATTCAAAATCACAGGTCTGAGAGCTGGGAAAAACAGGGAGAAAACTAAGACCTCCAGAAGGGTGGGGACCAGGTACTGGTGGCCTTTAAGGAAACTGCCTACTGGCTGAACTCAGCCCCACTCTGGGGTACACGGCTCGTAAGCCTGCAGGTATGGGTACTGATAGGAGTGTGTCCTTGTGGCCAAAGACAAAGGTGGGAATTTGAAATGGCAGCTCTGTTTCTATGGTCTGAAGGCCTTTTGAAATGACTGAAATGATCACTTGCTCTTCAGAGCCTTAGCTTCAGTCAGTGGATATCATGATACTCCTTGGACCTTGCCAGCCCTGTCTCCTAATTTAGCTTACGAGTCAGGGTTAATTCATGAAGCAGAGCTTTTGTTTTATAGCCCACTTACAACTGCTTGCCCCTCACCCTACCCCAGTTTCTTGAAAGTGACTGCAAAGAGCTAAGGCAGCAATGTTTTGAAAAGCAAAAATATATATATTGAGAATAACCTAGTAGTCCATTGGAAGGGGACTTTTGGATTAAATTAAGCAACGACACCACCAAAAGATTCCTATACAACCACTAGGTGGGAAAAAACATTGTGCAAAAACATGGTGTGCATACTAAGATGATTTGGAAATGTGATTTTGTATGTGCTTGTGCGTGTGTGTGTGTGTGCGCGCAGAGGAGAAACTATAAATGGTTAAAAGCAGTTATTTTTAGAGTATAGTAGTTGAAAGAGACTTTCCTATAGTTCGTGTGCCCTTATTCTTTTCTGGTTTGGATTTTTGAATGGGCGTCTTGGGTCCGTCATGGAAAAATAATCAAAAATCAAACTTGAAAAAAAAATGTCATTAAACTATTTTGCTGCTTACGAACTGAGATCATGAAGAAGTTTATTGAGACTCTGGGTGGGAAAAGAGGGAGAAAGACTGAGATTCTAGGGAACAGTAAGTGGAACAGAGAACCAGGGGACAAAAGGGACAGATCAGCAGTCTCCCACCTGCAGAAGCACGCCACCACCAGACCAGGCACTTCATACATAGTCATAAAATTCCCTCATCCGTGTGCCATTTTCCAAAGCGAAGTCTCTGAACATGTCTCTTTGCTCTGAATTGATAAGGTTACTAATTACCAGGGGACAGGGGCTCTCTGCAAGTGACATTTATACAACTCCCTGCCCCTTCATCCAAATCCAACAAGGTAATACTCAAAGGAAATTGGCCAGGAGACTCCCCATGCTTCAACTCAGGCAAGTCAAAATCTTTTTGAATCTCAGTTGCCTGGTTTTAAAAGAAGGAAAATAATATTTAAGGGTCTAGGGCGGCAGAAGCTCTCTCTAGTTTAGAAACGATTTACATATGTGCCACTGTGTTTGGTCGATAAAGGAGATGGACTTAATTCCTGCTCTGTGGTCTTAGACATCATATAGAAAAGTCTGCGTTTACATATAACAGAAATGTAAAGAGGCCACGTGACTTGCCCGAGATCGTAATGCCAGGTGGAGACCAAAACGGGACCTCAAACCCAGCTGTCTCCACCTCGACATGCCTCATGAAGGGGAAGGACCCGAGAAGACCTTATATGATTCCTGAAGCTTTTAAGTCTTTAGTAACTAAGGAAGAGAAGGGGGAGGAGGATGGAGGGAGGTGTTTTAAATCTACCTTTGCCTTTTATTTATTTATCTTTATTTATCAAGAAATCTGGGTTGTTATATCAGTTTTATCCTAGGCACGGTGGGACATAATGAAACTCGCTCATTTACATTTCTAGAATTAGTGTGACGTTAGAGGGATGATACATACTCATTTTACAATCATATAATCACATATAGATAGAGAAGGATGGACGGGTAGGTGGAGAGCCAAGATGGATGGGGGGACAGACAGACCGACAGATAGACAGATGACACACAGAGATTTGTTACTTTTAAAAACTAGACAGCATTCAACCACGATGGGCCCATTTCAGCTAAAGGGGAAAGTGCTGGCTTCGCTGGCACGTCTGCTGGAGCTTGGAGGGGTTTCTCTGGCAAGACACCAGCTCCCTTGTGAGAAGCTGGCTGCAGCTCTGAGAGAAGGAAACAGACGCTTGTTACAGTAAATGTCAGCACCAGTGGGAAAACCTTACTAGCTGGCTGTGTTCTGGGAACAAATATGTTTGCAGTGGTTCACTGCCTAGAAAACTCAACTTGTGCAGCCTCCAAACCTCTCAGCCTGTGTACAGGGGAGGCCGAGTGTCACCTTTCTCATTCTTTGTGCTTCGAATGAAAGTCGCTGAACGTGTCCCCTCTTCCCACTTCAGGACTGACTAGAAACTTCTCAACATCAAGCACTCATGCTGACATCACTTCTAGAAATGCTGGCTTGTATTCTTGCAAATGTCTCGAAAGATGATTCTCATGGGCAGCTTCTTGAAAAGAAACCCTACATGGAAAAATTCATGTACTTCTGTGTTCGTAAACCTTATCTTCAGTAGCTCAGTATAGCGATCTCTAGAATTACATTGTCCATATTTAAATACTGGTTTTGATATCTGCTAGGTATACGACCTTAGTGAGGAACTTCATCACCATGTCCCTCAGTTTACATATCTGTGCAATGGGGACTGTAATATTCTCTAACTCCTGAAGTGATCTAAGGATGAAAAGAAATAAAGATTGGAAGAGTTTATAGAGTGCCTCACACTGAGCAATAAATGCATCTACTAACAGTAGTAGGAGTAATTGTATCTTTAGCAAATGTATTATAAATTTCATAATATCCCTCCTAAAGCAACACAAAATTAAAAAAGAAAAACATGTCTATTTACAATAGACAATAGATATGTTGAAATGTAATATTGTAGGAGGAATGTGGTACCTTAATTTTTTTCTAGCTTCTGATGAGCTTTGAATAAATGGGAGCAAGAAGGCTTTGACTAGATATTAAGTCCCTAATTGTTTCTCTAAAACTCACTCCTCAAACCTCCTGAGGATTCTTTCTGCAGGAGGAAGATGAACAATAGTGTTCCATGCTACATGCAGAGCAAGGTCAGAAATCCGTAGATAAAAGCCGCGTTTCCTCCACTGATGCCAAATTCCACTCGGCATTCCTACCTACTGCAAAAATATCTCCTTGCAAGGTGGGAGAATTAGGTGAGTGCATGAGGTGCTAAAGAAATAAAAAATAAGGGAGGGACCAGCAGTTGAGTCAGGAAGGAGCATCTACAGCTGAAGTCAAGTCAATACACCCCGCAGTGCTGTGTTTTCCTGTCCCCTGGCCATGGCAGACATCATTAACTGATCACAGCACTCTCTCCCCATGCACCTGTCTCTGACCCTACAATCCTCTACCCAGTCCTGCAGCTGGCAGACACTACCAATCACCCAGAGATGGAAAGTGACATAAAACCATTTTATAATCCCAAAAGTTGGTCTTGATACAAGCAATAAACAGAGGTCTGCAAACATGATGAAGGTGGGCACTTGAGTAGCTGGAAATAACTTGAGTCAAAACCGTAGCAGAAAGGAGTGTACCATCTATGAAGGAAAGTAAAGAACCAGCTTCCTATTCTCCGAGCATCAAGTCTGGGGCTGACAAAATGTGATATTGGTTAGAAGTAAAAGACGGCTGAAGAACTCTGAGTTGAACTGGGGAACGAAAGAGCTTCCCAGGTTGAAACCTGCCGTCCTTGTCAATTAAAAATAAAAAGAGTGGCTCAGCATGTATGCTAAGAAATTGACTGAAAAGGCGGAAGGCACAGAGTTATAGAAGGCACTTCATAACATTCAGATGAGGATCATACCTCAGAAAGTCTCGGCGGGACTGTGCCAATCATATAAAGGAAAGGGGGAGGCCAATTATTTGTATCATTACTTTTTAACCAACAGAAGAAGGTGATCTTCATGAAACCAGTAACAACGATAACAACTTAATGGCAATTATAAAAAGATGACACTGCATAGCAAGTCGTATATTTGACATGAACATATCTTATCCTGTATGTTAGGTATCTAGCACATAATATTTTATGCAATTTTATACAAGAAGGACAGGGAAGGATGAGAAAGACAGAGAGGAAACAAAGGTTTGCCCACTTGCTTGTATGTTTTTACTGCCATTTTACACATAAGCGATGGAAGCTCAGGACAGGAAGCAATTTGCCTTGCATGTATCAAAGCCAGGAGGAAATAACTCCATCTGCCACGAAAACACTTGGTTTTTACCTTGTTTCTGTACTTGATCTAAAAAAAAGAGGAGCCCAAGACCAGGCACACTGTCATTGCAACAGTCAGAGAGGAGAAAGCAAGAACAGCCCCTATGAACAGCCCCCTCTTTAGAACCTATGTGGGTCCAATGGAAACTACAGTCCTATGGCTCTTCGGTGATCCTGTGTCTGCAAGCAATCCTCCCACTAACATGGATTTACAAATACAATAAAAAAAAAAAGGCAGACTGATTAGTTAGTTATAATTAAGCAATCCTAATCTAAAATTACTGAGAACATAACATTCTGCTAGGACCTATTCATTGATGGACGCATTCATTCACTCATTCATTCATTCAATAGACATATCTTCATGGCCAACTATGCTACAATTATACCTACTCAGGAGGGAGCAGTAAGTAATGCATTTATGAGTTCACTTGTGAAGCTTCCATTCTAGTGGAGGAAGACACATGCGAAGCAAGATAAATGTAAGAAGTACGCAATCTGTTAGGTGGTCATTGTTACAAAGGACAAAACTAGTGCAAGGAAAGAATTAGAAAGTTTAAAGGTAGGGTGAAATTTTAGATGTGGCAGCTTATTCAAGGAAAGAAATGAAATCCACTGATGCTGGGTAAGAGAGAGAGAGCCAGAGGGGAAGATAAAGCTGTGTAAGTTGGCAAGAGGTCGGGCTTGCAAATCCTTAGAGACCAGGTAATGGATTTTGCTCTTACTCTAGGAAAAGACAGGGAGCCACTGGATGGTTTAAGCAGGAGAGAAGCATGATCGTGTCTGGGTTTGGAGAGATCTATTGGCTGCTGCCAGCAGGATCCTTGTGGGGGTGCATGCTGGGAGCTAGAGGACCAGTCAGGGGCTATCTCAGTGGAACAAGTCAGGGAAGATGGCAGATGGGACAAAGGTGGAAATTTTGGAAGGATTTGGTAAATTGTTAAGGGGAGAAAATCAACAGGACTTGGTAATCAGCTGGATGTGGGGAGTGGAGACCTATTTTTTCCTTGGGGGAAAAAAATAGAAACAATAAAAATATTGTAGGAGCTCAGTAAAAATATTGTAGGAGCTCAGTCTGGGATGTGATCCATATCTAAGCCAATCATTTTTGAGATTTTGATTAGATGTTGCACCTGTTCTTGGATGTCAGAGTGGGGGTGAAGATGGGAAAGTGAAATCAGCTCTAGGTTTAGGATGAACTGGAAGGTTCAAAAACAAGAAGAATCCTACAAAAGGCAAGCAAGGACATGACGTTACAGCGACCCGAATGTGTGTCACACTGAGACAAAAAGGGGGTGAGAGAGAAAGTGATCAAAACACAATGATGAGACTTAGCAAATGATTCTATTATGTGAACAAAATTGACAAAAAGTCAAAAGACACATGAGGTTTGGACACCTGGAACATCAGAATTCCTTTGACAGAAATAGAAAATTATAAAAAGGATAATATTTCAGTGGTGGGAGAAATTAGTTCTATTACTGTTGTAAATGCCTCAAATATTTAGAACAACAGACACATGGCCACAATTGCGCAGATAGTGTTGAGATATGTCAAGAAAAACACAAAACAATTAATTAGTATGACAACTTTCCCCAAGGAAGCAATTCAAATATGCAGTGAAAAGTAAAAATATAATAAAATGCAATCATCTGGTGTCTATATTAACAACCATTAGTGTATATGATCACAGCCAAGCCAAAGATTATTTTTCCATTCCAAGTGTGCAAACTAGCAACATTCTGTGGGTACACATGGGAGGTGTGCGCTAGAGGAGTCCAGCTATTTGGTGGGAGAGAGGAAAAGCAGGCATTTCAGGGACTTATCAGGTTACCCAACTGGTGATGCAGCTATATCTGTACCTGGCAGATCTGAGCAAAACCTCTGGCAAACGGTGTGCTCTCCAGCACCTGCAAAAAGAAGTGGGAGAAAACAGCAGAGAGAATGGAGTAGAGAGAGCCCTGAATGAGTGGCTAGAGGCACCTGTCCCAGTTCTGCCCTCTACTGCTGGAGTGCACTTCTCACCGACGCTCTAGGGGTTCTGACCTACCACCGCCTTCCTTAGTGACAGTCCTCATGAGGCTTATGAATTCTGTTTTTTTGGTATGAAATAGATGCTAATTCTCTCTCCTTCCTGATTCACCTTCATATACCAGCACACACGTCCAAGCCAGGCCAGGTAGGTCCACAGGCCAGCCACCACTCCCCATTCCCACTCCGTGACAGACATTACTAGGTGATAACCAGGCACTCTTTCCTGCTCAGCCTCAGGAAATCAGCCTGTCAAAGAAGCAACGTGGTCGGTGAATCCCCATCACAGACCACTGCTCCGCAAGGAAAGGCAACGAGATACTGACACATGCAACCGCTTTGGTGAATCTCCAGGGCGTTATGCTGAGTGAAGGAGTCAATGCAAAATGGCACATACAGTACATTCCATTTACATAATATTCTTGAAATGGCCAATTTAAGAAATGAAGAATAGGTTAGTAGTTGCTAGGGGTTAGGGATGGGGGCAGGGATGGGAGGAAGTGAAAGATGCATACGCACGGTCCTTGTGTTGATGGGATGTGCTGTTTTTTGACTCTAGAGTGGACACATGAACTCATTAGGGGCTGAAATTGTATAGAACTAAATACACACCCACACAGGAGTACAAATAAAACTGGGGAACCCTGAATATGATCAGTAGATGGCATCAATGTCTGGATAAGATCTTATAGATGGAATAAGATACAAGATACAAACTGATACAGTAAGATCAATAACAAGATCAATCCCTGGCTGGGATATACTACAGGTTTTCAAAATGTTACCTTTGGGGAAATCTGAGTAAAGAGTAAACAGGATCTCTCTCTATTACTCTGTAAGCTTCATGTGAATCTACAAATCTACAATTACCTCAAAATAAAATGTTGAATTAAAAAAAACCTAGCAAATTTACCAGTGGATCAAAGTAAATTGAAACCTATCTGTCCTTTCCAAGGAAGAGCGTTATGTTTCTATCAGCACTTTAGCCAAATAAAACACACAGAGAATTTAATTTCTTGCCTAGATTCTGATTTTTGTAAAAACACTTCACTCAACACAGACTCAGTGCCCACAAAAGAAGGTCATCTGTGGAAGTGCTTCGGGGTGTAGATATATTGTCATCTCCATCTTAATCCAGTTCATATGAGCTGAACAGTAATGCTAGAAATTCAGAGTCCCTAGACCTAGTTCTGATATTGACATATGCCTGGAGCTTGGCACTAAGCTACCCTAGCCCCTGCAGCTTGTGCCGACTCTGCTCTGACTGGTTCCATCGGCCCTGTGCCAATCCCGGAGAGCCAACATTCCAAAGCAGGACCGCACCTACCTGCTGGTGTGAAGGGTCCTCTGATTCCATGGCAACCCTACATCCTAACTGCATTTTGCATGGGCTGCGACCTTCCATTTACCCTACATTCATTTCCAAATCGAAATGGTATCTTGTACTACACATGTTTTCTGTGATAGTTTGTCCTGTGAGTTCATTTAATAGTGAAGGTACGGTCTTGTCTTCCCATTTCAAGAACCTGGGTAGCGTTCACAACAGCCAACTGCCAGGCGTTCACATATACACAAGGAGGAGATTTTGAGCCTGCAATTCTAAAGCTGAAAAGATGCTCAGGTGAGTGTGTTTCCATTAACCTGCACCAATGAGAATATGATTGCATTCTCCCACACTCAATAGCATGGAAGTTACTGAATATTTAGTAGCACAATCAAGTATATAATAGGGACAGAATGGAAGAGCTCTTTGCAAATTTCTCTCAGGCTTCCACTGTGTGACAGCAGATGGTGTGTGTTTATAATAAGGAAAATGTTGTTTAGAAGGCACCTTTTATGTGTGCATGTGTGGGTGAAGAAAACAGGTTATTACATACATTGTGAATGAATGTAACCTTTTTGGAGGGCAAATTTTGGCACTATCTACAAAAAGTAAATTGATACATCCCTTGCAGAGCTAAGAAATTATCCTCTAAATATACATGCACAAACACCAAGGGTGTATATAGATGTAAAAATAGTTGCAGTACCAAAATAGGAAGGAAAAAACCCTAAACCAAACAAACCATTTAAATGTACATTAGTAAGGAACACGTTCAAGAAATACTGTTCCATTCATAAAATGGAATACTATGAAGCTATTAAAAAGAATAAATTAGTTCTGTATATCCAGTGTTGAATTATTATATATGGGACATTTATTTATAAATACCAGGGCATGAGCTGAATGATTAGAATTTAACTTTTTTCTTTCATGGACTAAATCCTAGGAATATTGCTATTTCTCTTAGTCCACAACTGTTGACTCCTTTCTCAAGATCTACTATCCAAAGATGTCTAAAGGAGACTGTGGAGAGGGATAAATAGGGAGTTGTTATTTAAATAGTGTAAAGCTTCAGTTATACTAAATAAATAAGTTCTAGAGATCTGCCCTATGACACAGTGCCTGTAGGTAACAATGTGGTGTTGTACACTTCGAAATTTAAAAGGGTAGAACTCATGTTAATGTTCTTATACACACACACACACACAAGGAAGCGACACAGGACATTCTAAGGCAACTTGAATATGTCCATCATCTTAGTTACCTTGATTACAGTGATAGTATTATGGTTGTATGCATAGGTCCAAGCTCATCAAATTGCACAGATTAAATATACCAGATTAAATACAGCACAGATTTAAAAAAACAGGTAATTCTCTGTGTATCAATTACACTTCAACAAAGTTGCTTAATTTTGTTTACAGTTTACTGTTTCTGAGTCTATATAAAAAAAGATCCCAGAACTTTGGTTCCACTTTAATTTTTTAAAAAATACATATATATCATGATGGTATTCAGCCTGTTTAAAAATGTGCATGCTGAGAACTATTGCTGATCTTTCTAAGACAAGAGGCTTTCAGAAGATGGCATAGCTAACATAAAGAAACACACATACACACACATCACAGTATTCCAGGCCTATGGCAATTCATATTATATTGGTTCCACATTCTTCAAGCCAATATGTTATTTTGACAATAAAATTCTTTGAAACAGAATTAAAAGTCCCTTCTCTACCACTCACTATGTAAATTTGACCATTAGCAAACTAACCCCAGTTTCCCTCCTTATAAAAAGTGGGTTTGATAAGGTTGCTGAAAATATTAAGTCAGATAATGCTTATAACATATTTGGCATTGTCTATCTAATAGCAGTGTTCAATTAATATGCATATCTAATATATGTAAACACACACAGTTGAAGGTCGAGGGTCCAGCCATTTCCCAAACAAAGCTCTATGATGCTACATTACCATTTTCTTACAATTGTCCATTTATCTGTAACATTTTCTAAATGCCTTCTTCGAGTCTAAAAAGAGTAGGTTATTCAGCTGAATCCAACATAAGATGACCTTCTACCCATTAAACCCAAGCAAGAGTGGCTGCCTTTGGAGACACTGGCATAGCTGCAGGTATTCAAGCAAATGTGCTCCTGTGGGATAAGTACTAAGAGATCCCAGGGTCATTTCTGTGATCTTGCAGGCGCCCTCTGACATTCACATGAAATGCTTGCCATACATTTCTGTTGCATTTTTTTCTAAATCTCCCAGGAGGATACAGATGACTGATTCCCAGTCCTTCACATAGAGTATCCATCACCTGCCTCCGTTACAGTGTAACAGCACGTAACTATTTATATACTTAGACCACATCTTTCTCTGACCAGAAATCCTTGAGGACAGTGACTTGATCCTATTTATTTCTTAACCTCACAACACTCAACACAGAGTGGGAGCTCGAGTGACTTTTGGATGATACAATAAATTGTGCAAAGCAACACTTTTCTGTCTACAAAGTCTTTCCTATAAATTCGAGACCATAAGTATTCTGACACAATATTTTTTTAAAATCTGCTGTTAAAATATTAATAATGGAAGTAGCAACAATGGCAATGATGTATAAATTGAAAAGTAAATCCACAGAGATGCCAATAGAATGCGTCTGTCTATTTCCATTTCCTTAGTGGAGAAGGGATGTTTTTATTAGCTTTGGTGCCTACCTAGAACAATTTATATCTATCTCCTTTCCCCTGGTATCAAGAGCAAAAATATCTGATGTCTGCCCTCTTTCTGGAACCTTCCTTACGGTATTTTCTCTTCACAATGACTAGGTGACAACAAGCACAATAGTGAAATAGGTACCCCTTCCATCCCATAAATGTCCTCCTTCCTTAAGTCAACATTTCTCTGGAAACTGGGAAGGAGAAGAAAGACTACAATAAAAGATTGCATTTATATTTTGGCCATAGAGACTAAGTCAGATCATGTTTATTGATTTATTTCCATCAATAGACATGGGAAAGGTCAGGAGATGTTGACCCACATCTCCAGGTATGCATTTGAGAGAGGTTTTTACCCAGCCCCAAAGATGACTTACTGCAGAATAAAAAATGTTTGTGTTCACCAAGTGACACTGATATATTCATAACAGGAGAGAGAGAGAGGAAATTCAGCTTGTATAGATAAGTTTTGCCTAAAATACTAAACTACATCATAGTTCTGCACACTTAACCAAGTAATAACCAAAAAAACCCCATATCAGAGTCATAAATGGACATACCCTGGAACATAAGAATAAGCAGGTTTCATACAATGACAGTAGCCGTTCCTTGGTTTTCTTGTTGCCGCAAGTACATCTGTTCAGAACCATCTCTGCTGTTGCCCTCTTAAGTCCCCTGGCATCTTCCAAAAAAATTAAGTTCCTTCATGCCAGGCTCGGTTCCACTCACAGCCTGCTGTCTCTTCTAGGGAGGGAAAGTTGGCCCACCCTGTTTGGCCATAAAAGCTCTGTCCATACCCCATAAAGAACTCATCTAAATCTTTTTTTTTGCAGGAGCTGAACGGACCAGGACACAGCTTGCTTTTTTCCCTGCTGCACTTCCAAGGCAATCTTAATTCCTTCTCACTGACATGTGCCCACAGCAGAGCTGCGTCTGCTCCGTGACACTGACCCAGCAGACCGCTGGCCCTGATGCAAACAGAATCCGAAGACCTCACTGCACATCTTCACCAGGACTGCATGAACCGTCTGTTGGCATCAGACCTTACGGGCAGGTCTTCTTTTTTGTTAATGAAGTAACTGTTCAAGTTGAAATCAAAGCTTTAATAGGGTTTGAGCTACGGTGGCTATGAAGAGTTAATGGCAAACAGTCTTTGGCTATCAGACCAGGCAGTGGATACACCTAGAGAGTCATAAGTCCATATTTTGTTTCTGGTACATCACCTCTTTTCCATTTCTTCTTGTAGCAACACTTCTTTTCCCACTGACATGATGCTTTCCATGCAATGGGCTTAGTAAGGCTGTGCACCCCTCCCAATCCCATGCTACTGCTATGCATCGGTGGTCTTTCTGTCTCCTTCTAGCCATGGGTCAGTCCAGAGAGGAAGATGTGATCCAGACAGAGTTGATTCTGTTCATTTTTTATGCACGGAAGCTAGAAGAGAGAGAATCTTGTTTTGCTTCAAAACATGAGCTGTTAAGAATATAGCCTGGGGGCTACAACTGGCCCCATGAAGAAAATCTGCTCAAGAATGAAATCAGCACTGAGAAGGAAGCCAAAAGATGTAGAATAGACAGCATTAGCGACATTATTTGAGCTCCTGGACCCAGCCCTGCCTGAAGACAGCATATCTTTTGGAGTCCTAATTTCATGAGCCAATAAATTGCATTGTCAAAAACCAAAGGTGGGGGGAGCAGTATTAAATTTGTTGGAATTTGGTTTCCATCACTTGAAATACAAAATTCTTCTGATGAATCCAGAGGAAGGCAAGAAAAGTGGGACCCACCTACCACTCTGTGACTGATTTTTAAAAATTCACTTTCCCAAAGAGGTCTGATTTTGGCCAAGGTGGCCTCTGGGTCACCAAAAATCCTTCTTTCCTTTGCACCACCTCATACAGGGCGACACTGGAATGCTCTGGGGGCTTAACAGAACAGTTCCTGGAAATGGAACACACTCTCCAGCCTCTTCCATTTGAGGAAAGAGGACTCCTGTGCAACCATAAAAATAATTTTGGAAAGGAGTGCATCTGCTTTCAGAAAGTGTCTGCCAAGATGCGGCCTGATGTAATTTAAAATGGCTAAGACAATCAGCTCAAAAATTAAGGTTTCTAATGGGAACACCTACTCAGCCCTAATAATAGGGGAACTACCATCATAATTATAATGTGGTGCAAGCAGGCACATCATTAACTAACTTTTCTCAGCTACTGCAATTAACGAGCATCAATAGATTGAGTAAATTATTAATAACCCACACATGCTCCAGTGCACACTGCTGCTTCTATTTTTTTTTTCAAGTAAGAACCAAAAAAGTTAACAGCTGATATCCAAACACTCTTTGCTTTATCTCTTTTACCACAAAACTGTACTTTTTAATAATCCTTTCTGGAGGAGATCGCAGTTGTAAAGAATTTATAATGAAGAGAAGGAAAGATCCTGACAGAGAGCAATACAACCTAACAGACATGCCGTCTTCCGTGAGTCCATCCAATAAGCCCATTCATTCCTCATTTTATCCATAGGATGATCACTTACGGAATTGTTATGATCAGTTTGTGGTATTGATGATAGAAGCTGTTATGGCTGACACTTTACGTGCTGTGGGGTGAATCAGCAGTTCTTAACTCTAGCCTAGGGAGCAATTTAGGTTTACGATGTTCACAAATAATCTCGTCAAATCATAGGGCATTAACACAGGGTGGGCCTGGTCTAATACGCAAGTGAGGAAGAGGACAAAGAGATGCAGAGAGAGTTAAGGGACACGGGCAGGGTTGCACAAAGAGGTTAGAAGTCGCTTCCACCCCTTGCATTGAAATTGCTGCCAGCCACTAGGTGAATAAGGCATTTTCCTGGTCTTTAAGGTGTGTGTGCTCTCCCAGAAGGAGGTTCCTGAATAAGAAACCATTAAGACACTCATGAAAGCTCCAGAATTGGAATAAATACAGAAGGAGAGAAGGACAGGCAGCCCAGCCTGGGGCAGCAGGTTCACAGACAGCTTCCCAGACATGACAAAAAAAAAGGGGGTGAAGCAGAAGAGAGGTGGAGCAGGGCTCCAGCAGAGGAAATGCTGTATATAAAGGTCAGGGTGTAAGAAACACATGATATATTCTTGGGCCGAGTCCCCTGATGTTGGAGTTGAGAGAGATGGTGAGTTGGGGCCAGAGGAGAAGGTTGTGTTAGGGAACGGATGCTGTCTGCTGAGAGCAACGCTGTACCGTCACAGAGTCGTCAGGAGAAAGCCATGAGGCTCAGCTGGTGAGAAGGTCACTAGGGCCGAAGTTGGCAGAAGGATGCAGTGGGGGAAGGAAAGACCCACGGGGAGTTAGTACCACTCCATGCAAGGGACCATGGTGGTCTTCACCAAAGACTCAGCAGTGGGAATGTATCAGGGAATCCGTGGATGTATTTTGTGATTATCGGAAGGTATAACCCAGAGATTTGACTCTCTACCCTGCATATCAAGCGATGCGACTACTGCCAACTTCTTAACAGGCAAACGGCCATATCGTGACTGCTCTTGTCACCTGATTGAAACAGTCACTGGGAAGAGTGGGTAACCTTGGCTCTGAATCAGAAACATACAGGTAGAGATTTGGGAAAACTGGGCTACAAGAGATGATCTCCAATGCTTGGATTTCTCTGTTCTGTCTCTATCAGCCTGGGTCTTCAAGACCACCTCCCAGTGTGACAAAGAGAGAACAGTGTAGGGTGGGTAGACCAGAAGGCCTCTGACCTTGACATCTATAAACCAGACAAGTAGCAAAGTGCTATGGCTCCACCTATTTCTACCTTGATGCCTCCTTCAACAAAAAGGCATCAGACTGAACTGATTTTAGGCACGTGTAGAGTCAGCCGGCAGAACACTATGAGCAGAAGGACGAATGGACACAGGGACTGGGGGGGGGGGGGGGGTCACTTTGCTCCAAACGTACTCAGAGCCTGTCTGCAGGCCAGTGCCTGGGGCTGCTGAATTCAGGCTCAGTCCCGGGCGGGCTCTGCCTCTCAGGCCTCTTCGGGTTTCGCTCAAACGATTGCCTCATTTTGAGATCGTTCAAGCATGTTAAAACTGTAGACAGCAGAGCAGCATATCTATTCGGTGACCGTTTAAACTACACAAGTGGAATTCATCACAGGCACAAGGAAAAGCGTGAGTCGTTAGAAAATCAAACTTGGAAAATCTCTACCCTCAACCACACAGCTACGTTTTCCACTCAGGGAACTGGACACTGCAGCCTTAAACCATTAAGTATATATAGCTTTCTCTGGGTATATATAAAAGGGATCTGAGGTAGAGATGCAGACAGCAAAAGAGTTGTTCAAACATATACGGGAGGAACTTGAGATGAGGTGAAAATAAAAGAGATGGACAGTAGAGGTGAATGCAAAAATTCATTCTGTAATAGCCTGGATAGTTGCTGAAATCCAGCTTCTTGGGGTTTCCTTGTAATGATCATTAAAAGGGAAGCATCCCTACAGACTTCCACAGTGCCTTTAAATCTCACCTGTTTATGTTAACTTTTTATTTTTTCATCATAACTGTTGGTCCGACAGAGTTCAGGCACTGCAGGATCTGAAGGTGTGGGTCCTGTGCATGAGGGCCGAGAAACGCCACATTTTCGTTTCTCTAAATTTACGGTGCCTCATTTCCTCAGGACTGGCTGTGTGAGGTTTGTCTATCCATCTTTGGCCATCTTCTCAAGAGCAGTGTCTTCATTTGGCCTGTGATCCTGCAGAGGCAGTTTTTACTTGGTATACCTCCTGCCTGACTGCAAGGTGCTCCGTTGGAACTCATTCCTTGGAAAGACACTCAGGAAAATATCCCCATTGCTTTTGTTCCCAGTCACACCTTTAGCTTTATGGCAATAGTGGCTTCTCTCGAAGTCCTGTAACAAACCACTGACCCCATGGTTCTTGCTTGTCGTCAAACTCAACATGCTGTCTGATCAGATTTCCCCTGAGGGAGAAACTGTGTAATCACCCATAACAACAGCAATGGCAAGGTAGGGGCCATGAGATGAAGAAAGAGGAAAATACAACGTAAGGTGCAGGGCCCCTTGGTTCAACAACATCAGCTGTATGGCTGTTGGCCGGTCAGTTAATAGAATAATGCAATGGATATGATGTACAACAGCCACCACAGTGGAAATCTCTTGGCAGGCTTTCGAACAACATGAAGATCTATGATAAAGTAGAATGCAAACCTATCCTACAACCAGCTGTGGGGTAAAGGCATTGTTCTCTTTATGCTACCTGCCAGTTTCGGTTTCTGGAGTGGGAGCTTAAAGAAACACAAAACTTAACCCTGATGGCCCATGCAATGTAGCCCTCTCTTATAACAGGAAGCTGAGGCCCACTTTTGTTCACAGTCACAAGCAAGCCAGTCTCTGCTGGGGTGAAAGAGCTGGTGGGCAGGTGAGAGGGTCACCTGGTTCAGCGATGTGTGCAGACGCCGCAATTCCCTCTCTGCCTTTGCCTAGAAAGACCATTACTGTAGGTACCTTTCTGAAGGCGAGATATATTACAAGCAGGCACAGCTATCACTCTTAGAAACTTAGAACCAGAGAAACTTGGAATTTCAATATGTGACATTTGCAGTTACTAGATGGGGTCTTCGACCCAGACTTAGGGGAAACGGAGAAGGGCTTGAACTAGGACCAGCAGTTTGTACTCTGGGGTACCTTGTGCTATGCTATTCCCCTCTCCAATCTAGATGTGCTTAAGCATGCAAATCTCATTTTTACCCTCCTTGGAACACTCAGAAGAATAGAGAATTAACAGTTTTAATCACAGCACTCTTAGCCCCCAGCCAGGTAATCAAACAGTAGCAGAGCAGATGGGGTGAGCGGTTGCATGAGAAGAATGGAGGAAGGAGTGGCTGCCAGACAGTGATGGAGGCGAGCATGGGGCCAATGCTGCTGCTCCCCATCCGGGCTGTAGACCTGAGGGGATGCGATCCTCTAGGAACCAGACTTGCCATATGCATAAGCCATGGAGAGGCACTGGGGGTGGAGAGAGAAAAAGACAGATTCAGACACACTCCTCTGTCTTCTCAATGTGGAGCTAAGCCGCTGGGATACATCGAGCTGAAAGACACATTTTTGTCTGTTCATTTTGATCTGCATCAGCACCTAGGTGAGGCCAACCTCAACTAATAAGCATCCACACAATGAACGTGGTTCTTAAATATTCTCACTGACAGTCTAGGAAAACACAAAATGGCAATTGCTTACAAATATGAGGATTCAAACTCCTTTTATGTGAAAAAAAAGAAAAGGTACATAACAAAAGGGGGGGATGGAGGGCATACAGGGGGTAGTAGTTCCTGGCTGGAAGTAAACCACTCCCAGGGTCTGCAGACACTTGACACTTGGAAAGAGGTCCCTGTCACAGCAGGTAGTCAAAGGGTCATTGTCAAATAAGCCTACTGACTCCATCTGATCTCGGGGGTGCTGAGGAGAAAAGAGTAACTGAAAGGAAAAGATTGCAGCTAAACCACCCAGGGTTCTTACCTCCATGTCCCCCACTGGAGGAGGTAGGAAGGGGTGACTTCTGTGCATGCAAAGTCACCTGAGACACTGCACTGCTGGGGACCCCCAGGGAGACACAAACGCAATGCTGCTCAACAGCAACGTTCAGAAATCACCTTCTTGGGCCATAAAGACTCCTTTATGCTAGGGCTTGATTTGCTATTGATTTAAGGCTCTTTTCTCATAGTGATGCAGGAAAACATTTTATTTTCTTGGATGTGAGTGAGAAGGAGTCTATTGGGCGCTAGTGGGAGGAGGTGGCCATGCAGAGTGATGCCAGTGCTTAAGGCACACTCACAGGAAGGGCTCTCCACCGTGGCCCTAAATATCTACACGTGCGAATTCTAAATAGGTCTCGATTTCTCTATAAACAAGCTTCTAATTTGGTGACCGGGGATCCAGAATGGGTATCAGAAGCTGAGGACCCTACATTATGGTGCAAAATGCTATGTTTTTATGGGTATATCTATGCCCCTGGGAGAAGCTCCTTGGCTTTCATGAGACTCTAAGGATTATGGGATTCCCCAGATGAAGACACCTTCAAATGCAGAAAGGAAGTCTGTCCTTGTTCTTCCTAAAATCATCACCTTCGTAACTAGAGAGATACGCATGTGCTACCCCCAGACGGGCAACCTCCGGGCTGCATATTCTCCCCAAGGAGACCCTACAGACATATCAACCCTGGACTCAGACTTTAAAGCTACTCAAGGGCACCTAGGCACCAAAATACGAACATTCTGAAACATTTGCTTCAAGAAAGTCATGATTGGTTTTCAGGAAAACCTAATAAAATTGCTCAGAAGCCTCTGAGCAAGCATTATTCTGTAGGAGCCTCGGGGCCAAGGGTGTTGCTAAGCAGGTCACAGGATGCACGCACCCTGCACCCCCGACTTATCACAGTGTATGTGTGGCACAGGACAGATGCTCAATAAACCCTGTTGGACAATGTAAGTGAATGAATGAATGAATGAACGACCAAATGAAGGTCTCCTAAGAAGTTTTCATGATGAGGATGGTGCTTGCAGAGCTGAACTGCCAAGCTCCAGGTCCCTGCCCACCTCCAAGGGCACAGGAAAGATAAAAAGGGTGAGTGAGAAGCATCTCCCAGAGAAAGCTTCCCCATAAATAGAGGTATTGTTATTTTTATTTTTATTAGTGCTTCTACTGCCTTCAGGGGAGGGGGTGGCATATGTGACTATGGCTAATTTTCTGCTTGACTCCAGACACATTCTAAATTACTGAGCCACATTTTATTTTAAATTGACTAATAAAGAAATCTCCCACCCCACATCATTTCACATTTTCTTGGGTCGTTTAATGTTCCCACCCTCTACAGAGGCTTGTTTCTTCCCTGAGAGCTGGTTGGGGGTGGGGTGGAGGCTGACAGTTGGCCCGATGCATTAGCTTCTCTCTCTCTGTTTCTCTTCCTCTCTCCTCTCTCTGTTTCTCTTTGTCATTGTTTCTCTGTCTGTCTGTCTCCTTCCGCTTTAATTTGCCCACACCAAAATACAACTATCACCCTGAATCAGCATACTTTGCCTTTATGCTCACTTGGAAAAAAACCACGGACAGCTTTTTGCTTTCCCCAACATAAAAATAAATGGAAAACGTTTTGCAAATGTCAGATGCTATATAAAAGGAAAAATATGAAGGACACTGGACACATAAGACAATAATACTAATGACAAATTTTACCTCTCCTAAAGCACTCTCTCCCACCCAGTTCCAATTTTGGAGTTTATCTCAAGGGTCAGGAACCAGCTATATCATAGGCAGAAATGGATTCACACAGAAAAATACTCTCCAAATGTGTCAGCAGATGGTATTAAGGAAGAGAGAAGAAAAAGAAAATTAGTCAGAAGTGAGCATTTTCTTTCATTGATTCATTGAATACTTTCTAAAGCAACCCTATGTATCTAAAATGGCATAAGTGGTTCAGAATACAATGTACCCAATAGAGGTGGTCCCTGCCTAGAGCAACAGCCTACAGGAGGGAGACAGACAATAAAGACACCCACGCACAGATAGGTAATATTTGATCACGGTGTTGTGAATTAAGGTGTTTTGGTGGCTAGCACATAAGCCAAAGCCCAGAAGAGGATATCACACTGAGGTAGGAAGCAAAGGCTAAGAGCGCCTGCCGTGTGGACAGCCGTCCGGGAAAGAGCAAGGAGAAACACTCGGAGTTAGGAGAGGTCTTGCAATATTCCAGGAACTGTCAGAAAGCTAGTGTGGAAGTGTGACAAGATGTGGGGTCAGAGAAGAGCTCAGACACTGGCTCTTGACCCCTGGGGCATGGTAAGCAATCTGGATTTCTTCCTGAGTGAAATGGAAATCCACTGAGGCATTTTAAGGGTGGGGAGGCGCAATGACATGATGGGATTTATGACTTTAAAAAGGTCACTCGGGCTGATGTGCAGAGCCCAGGCAGGAGAGGGCAGAATGGTATCCAGTGGGAAGGCCAACGCAGTCATCCAAGTGAGAGTGGATGGTGGCTGTGACTAGGCAGGGGGGGTAGGGGGGTGGGGGTGGAGAGGCGAACCCGAATTAGGACCTGCTGGACGTTAAGATAAAAGAGAAGGAGGGTCCAGGCAGACTGCAGGAGCCCATTTCTTTTAAATACTTGGAAATGTCCAAGTCAGATCAGTGCGCTTGCCCAACATATAAATGGCCTTCATCTATTTAGTCACCATGTGGTCCTTTATCAGGTCAGGGAGAGTCACAAACACTCCCTCTCCCCCCAGAATGATCTTTGATTCCCTCTACCAGAATTACACGTCCCTGCTTCATGCTTTCACGGAAGCCTGCACGCTTGTCCCTTACATCATCTCTCCCAACGTTCACTACAGAATCATCCTCAGATACGGCACACCAGCTGTCTCCCAAGCTGGATTCTGAGGTCCGTCAGAGCAGGGACCCGATCTGTCCTGGTCAGCACTGCATTCCCAGAACCAAGCGCTGTGTCTGGCATCCTGCATGCACAGTGACATGAATAAATATTGGATGTGAAGGGATGCCCTGAAATTAACTCTCTGAGTCTCCAGAAGATGGAGAAAAGGAAGCAATCTAAGCCCACTAGGAATACTCATTGACTACTTCTTAGTCTCCTCCCAAGGGACCTCCCACACCCTCCCTGGCCCGCTGCAAGTCTAGACACACCGTCCCCATAAAGCCAGGGCCGTAGGGAACACAGTGACTCAGGGTTCAGAACCCACCATGGCTGATGACTGACCATTGCCAGGGGTCGCTGAGGATGGCCCCCTGCAAGGCTCTGCCAAGTTTCTTCCGTCTGCAGTCCCTCTTCATGCCCGCCTTCTCTCTCTCATTTCCACCGAAGGATCTGAGACACTTAGAAACCATAGTCGAACCCCTTTTGGAAAAGTCAATTTCTTCTGAAAGTGCGTCACCAAAGAACTCCTGGAACCCTGCTCCCGGCAATCCTCTGAGACATGCGGCTCTTTGAGACCCATTATGATCCCGCGAAGGGGACATGGCTGACGCGTCAATGCTACTTTCCCATAAACATCTGCCAGTCCAAGTCTCCATTGTCTATTCCTAATTTCAGTAATTACTGCATGGGAAATCACTCTGAGAAATTCTACTCTAAGGGTTTTAGATGGGAACTATTGATTCAGATATTTATAAAGGACTGCCTAGGGAAGAGGCCACACATTCATTTATTCATTCATTCAAAAAGAGGAAGATGATCCTACCTAAGCTCACTGATTTATTCATTCATACACTAAAAAAATACATTTATATTAAACTCATACCACGTGCCAGGTCCTAGGTATCAATCCATGAATTAAATAGAACCCCTTTCTTCATCAAAGTATCTAGTTGGGAAGAGACAATAGAGCAATGAATTTAATTGCAAATTGCAGTAAGTGGCATAAAGAAGATGACGGGGGTCCTGCAGTACGGACTGGGTCGGGGTCGGTGCACACGCACATTCGACGGGCAGGACAGAAGAGTAAGAGCTGGGGAGGAGATGACGTTTAAGCTCAGTTGTAAAAATGAGAAGGAACCTGCCATTCAGCGAATGAGAGAGAAAAGACAGAGTGACAGAGGGTTCCCGGCAGCGGGGCACTTCTTCTGGATGACATTCCCCATCCTCTAGTGACGAGCAGTCATCTTATCGAGGTGCTGCAGCCCCCTTGGTTATCCTGCAAGCAAACCTCAACGGAGTCCTGCCCTTGAGGTTGCTGTCTTTACCCACCCCTGCCTCCCCAGCCAAACCGTTCAGCAATGTGCCCTGTCCTCAGGGTCCTTTGCTTCCTCACGGCCGCTCACTCCCTGGTACCTGGGCACTCAATGGAAATAGCCCCCTCAAAGGTCAACAATGAATTCCCTGTTTTCTATTCCAATCAATGTATTTCTCCATGGTTGACCTCTTCACAGACGCTGATGTTCACTGTTCCAACCAACATTCCTGAAACTGTCTCCGTTTGCCTCCCTGTCATGGCCTCTCCCGGAATGATCCCTGACGTACTCAGGCTGCTGGTCCTCTCCTGGCCACTGCAAATCAAAACAGTAGCTGCAAAAGTTACCCCTCATCCTGCATTCAGCATACATCCTGTGCCAGGAGCCGGGCTGAGCAGTTTACAAATCTGGTGAATATCTGGGGCTACTTATTTAGGATTTTTCTCCCTGTGCTTTCTCCTCCCACTTCCTTCACTTTGATGGTGAGGCAGTGGGGCACAGGGGCGTCAGTGGAGGGGGAGCGCCAATCACGGCGGAGAGGCAGTGGTGCCTGCAAGAGCCTCGTTCTTTCCAAAGGCCTTTCGAGGGGCTTGATCTGACTGTTTCACAAGGAGAAGGAAGGGGTATCTCTAATGGAAACAGAAAGAAAAGAGGGAGGGAAGGAAGGAAAGAGAACAGGAGAAGGGAAGGAGATGGAAAGAGAAAGGGAGACAGAGAGATTTCATGCAGAACCTAACAGATGCCTGCAGGGATTTTTTGGTAAGGGGACCAAAGTCTATGGGTCTCACAGGCAGCACAGACCTCCAAAAGGAAATAGGCATGTGGTCCCAGCTTCCACCAAACATTCACTTCTCAAGTTTGTGGCCCGAAGAATTACAGCCTGTGTATCTGAGAGATGATCAGGGTGGTGGTCAGACAGTGTCTTCCCTCTGACCCTCACCTATCTAGGCACCAGGTGAGTCGCAATCCTCTGCATCTTGAAAGTGACATTTCCTGCCCATGAAGTACGCTCAGGGATGCGGGTGAAATCAACCTTGTTTTGAGATAACACAGAAACATGCTCCATTGTGTGCACCTTGAGTTTGTGGGCACGGATCCACACACGCCTTCCCTCCTTCAATGGGTATAGCATCCTGTGCTTCTGGTATTCTTGTTTCCATATACCATTAAAAAAAAAATATATATGGCCCCGGAAAGGTTACTGGACACAGAAGGGCAGAGCCAAGGTGTATAGAAAACTGTCTAACACTGAAACCCCTGGCCTTATTTACTAAGTCTTTGTGCAAAACATCCTATGGGCAGCCTCTTATTTTTCTCCCTTTATATCCTCTTTCAACAATCTTACCAACTCTCATGATGTCAAGTATCATTTCTCCATCCTCCGCGCTAAGGCTGACCCTGACGTCCTGATCCTTCGATCAGCATTATCTGATGACTCTCCATCAACAGCACTTCCTCTATTTCCAGGCCTTGCTTTGAACCTGAGTCATCCTTTTCACCAAACACTGCTTTCTTTTTGAGTCAGACAGTTGGTTTTGGAGAGAGACTACCCGGTTAAAATCCCAGTGGTCTCACTGTGTGACCTCGGGCAAATTACTTAACCTCTCTCTGTCTCCATCTCCTCATCATTAAAACCATCAAAAGAGTAGCCACCTCCCTGAGATGTACTGAGTACTAAGTTAGCTAAACGTATAAAGCTAAAGATTTAGAACAGGATCTGGCCAATAACAGATGCTCGGTTAAAATAAGCCAGAGTGGTCCCCCCAGTGTAATTTTTGAGCCCACGCACATTAATTTGAAGATGAAATAGATCCTTATTCTTTAAGAATTTCCACTCTAGGTTCTTGTAGGGAATTGCCTATCGTGTCACCCACCTTGTTTCCTGTTACTGTCCCTTTGGGTTAGGTCACTGCCAATGTAGCAGGCTTTTAACCAAGCAGCCTGTCCCTGAGGGTCCTCTAAGTTCTTTGTAGTGAGCAGAACAAGTTTTCCAAAGCCAGAAATGACTTCCCAGTGGACACCAGAGAGTCAGCATAGCTGAACAGATACATCTAGCACTGTTCACTATCTAATCTTGGACACATTATTTAACTTCTCTGTGCCTCAGCTCACTTGTGAAACAGGGATAATAATAGCACGTGATAGTAAAAATAGAATGTTAGTGATCGGCTGGCACACAGACGCTTGGCCTTCTTACCAAGTCTTATTGCCATACAGAAGACTGAACTATAAGTCCGTGTGCAGGGTGGCAGGGCTGCTGTGACTAGTTCTGGCCAGTGGACATGAGGATCAGCCAAAGGACAGCAGCAGGACCCTCCTGCCACCTCCTCTCCTCCTGTCCAGGCCCACAGCAGTTTTCGCACGCAAGGGAAATAAACCTTGGCAGCATTAACCCCTGTGATTTGTGACCATTTCAGAACGCCACATATCCTGACCAATACTAACCATGCACCCACTTGATGGCCATCTTCTCGTGCAACGCTGCCCAACAGAACTTTCTGTGACCATGGAAATGTTTTCTATCTGCAGTGGCCGATATGGCAGCCACTAGTCACACAGGGCCACTGAAACGTGGCTGGGGTGATGGAGCAACTGAATTTCAAATTTCATTGCATTTTAATTCATTTAGACTTAAATACCCGCTGTGGCTACTGGCTACTGCATTGGCCAGCCCAGCAGCACTACAAGTGGAGTATCCAAAATTATCCTGTTCCTCGGAAATGCCAAGCTCTCCTCAGTCCTGAGGTCTTTCCACCTGCCCTGGAAACCGTTTCTACCAGCCTCTACCTTTGAGATTCTCACCTTGAAGGCATTTAGTCTTTCACTCAACTCAGTCACAAATATTGCTCCGGAAAGCACTGAGTTCCTTTTCTGGGCTCCAAATGAGCAGCAACTCTAATTTACAAAGAACGTGCACGTGAGCAAACATGCATGCAACTGTTAGGGATGCTTATTTCCAGATCAAAAAGCAATTCCAAACGCCTGATGCACTTGCCCATGTGTGCCAGACACAAAATAGAACAAACGGAGCTTTCTTGGACTTATTTTAGATCCAAACTACCTGAAAAAAAAGGCACATCTACAGTCAGAAAGACTGGAATCAGCGGAATGAGGCCTTCAGAATAATTACGTGTTGTTAATTGAAAAATGTTAATCATGTCATATTAGGAGGAAGACAGGGTTAAATTGGTAAAATTTCAATTCACTTAGGCCTTATCTCATGTTGGAATGAACCAGATGATTAATCCTCAATATTCTTCAGGGATGCAGTGAACGGCGGCAATTGAATTAACGACTACAAAGTTTATGCTCAGAGATTCAAAAATGAAAGAGGGAAACGCTTTAATTTTTCACAAGTTGTTACCTTAATTATCTTCTTATTGCTCTGTCTCTTTTCCCTCATTACAAAAACACACCCCTCAGTATTCACAGATCCCTTAATTTGCTGTAGCTCAGTAACAATGTAAGAAATATCATTGGAGAGGCCAAGTCATAAATCTTACTTCGTACATGCTCATTGGAAATAAATTGTTCTGCAGTGCCTAGTCTCAGTGTTCATTTCATAGCGTGCAGACACATTTCCACCTTCTGAGAAGTAATCGGAGCGTCTGTAAACCTATGGACTTGGTAGGAGACTTGTAATCCAACCACATCGAAAATTCCTTAGGAGAGCAGGCTGACACTTAATCTCTCAGGCTAATGCAATGCCATCAGGACCTAGCACAACGTCGTAACCAGAGAAATAGACAAAACCTTGAATTGAAACTTCTTTTCCTAACACACTCAAGGTAGAGATGTGAAAATGGGCATATGGGAAGCCTGTATTACACATGCCAACCTTTATTTTGCTTTTGTGTGTGTGTACTTTTTTTTCTTGTTGTTGTTGTTCTCAGAACGATGTCTCTGGCCTGTCAGCAGAGGACTACAACTTGGTGAAGATCAGATACTTCATCTCCCTTGGAATGCATCTAATCAAAATGGAGAAAAAAGATAAATCTAACAGCAACTACCGTAAAGCAAGAGAATGCTGCCTCGTGGTGACGTAACAGGTCCCCTGACATACGTGCATTAAAAACGTAACAATCAGGAACACAGTGTGCATGTCATGTGCTCCCTGAACTCAGGAGTCCCATTTACAGATTCAGCATGGCCCTCAAGCCCTGTGTACCAGCAGCCACAACACAGCTAGAACAGCGGTGGTTTTAGTAGTTAGGATTTCTAAGCAGGTCTGTTGACATGAATAAAGCTAACAGGAATTCTTTTCTCCAAAGAAGATCATTTCCTGGCGGGGGGGGTGGAGGTCAGGAATCAATGCCATCATTAAGAAAACAGGCTAGTGATTTGGAAAAACGGTGACCTTAAAAACAAACCTACCACAAAACCATGGACTGAAACAGCAATGCCATCAGGTGATTGAGTCCGAACTGAGAAATGCGTGAGAATGTATCAATAATTGAGTGCATCGCAGCCTAGGTGCCTGAAGAAGTGATCGCCATCACTGTAAATCCTCTCTCAGGGTGATGTTAAAGTCTCTGACGGTTACATAGACGAGGGCAGTACCATCATGTGGTCTACTTTCTGAATTTCCAAAGTTTCACAGCAAAATGTCATATCCCCAGAGAATATCCTCACAACAAATTATAAGCACAGCTCTATTGATCATCACCCAAATGGCAAAAATCTCAATAAATTTCATCTGGACCTTTACTGAAACCTCAAAAATGCATTACCCACCCCATCCCCCGCTGCTGACCACCGCTTTTATGATCACTATTGCATTTGCAGGGCAGTCAATTTTATACAGCATAACAAACTGCCAAGCACTAACACGATTCCCTCCATTACTGAGGACCATGTATTAAATTTAGTGAACCACAATATCAGACTTCAGATATTGCGAGGCTTAGAATTGAATGCCGCAGAGCCTAATGTTATCAACCTGACAAATAGACTGACATATTAAGTAGCAGATCATGTATTCATATTTGGAACTGATGTTGTTTCTCTGTTCGGCGGTATATTTTTTTGGATTAGCCATAATATTTCAAAATGAACATTGTGTTGAGGGCTGACAGCCAAGGAGCTATGTCAGGTCATTATTTTTCTTTCACAGCAGATCAATTATCACTTTTCTTAATGATGTGCTACAATAGGTATAATGAAAACGTAAAAATGCAATTCGGGAAAATGTCTTTGAAAAAAAATGGATTACTGTTTTTTTCTATTACCTTTCATCAATGAAAATAAAATTGAAAATTATTATTTTTAATCCATGAATAAAATGGAAAGTTTCTTTGGCATGAATCCCACATATCTCTTCTGGCCTTGAATTAAGATAAGAGTTCCTTCTTCCTCTCTTACTGGGTCTTTGGTTATTGCAACAAAGGTTGCAAAAATTACTGAATTTCTTTTTAAGATTTTGCTTTTATCCTAATCCCGCTCGATCATATTAACCACTTCTCTTTTGAAAATCACTAGGTACAATATTCTTCACCCAATATTCTCAGCACACCATGAAATTTACTGAGTCACAGAAACTAGAGTCTAGAAACCGAATATCCCAACAGCCAAAACTTGTCAAGTTTATTCTCCATGACTAACATATGAAACAACATTTTACCCACATGTCCACTTCTTTCATGGGATTGACAATGATTTTTAAACTGACTGCTCTTTCTGCCCTTCTACCCCTTAACACCTTGAGAATATGATACTGAATGAACCCTCTTCTAGTTCGTGAATTCTGGTATGAAAACCTGCTTATTTCCTATATACAAATCATAATGCCAAAATTTAGTTTTGCAATAATGAGGTCACTCCTGAGAGCTAAGAAAGTATCAGAGTGCATTGAAAATTGAACAGTTCATTTTTCTGTCTTTAGTCTGCAAGCTCAACAGAATCACAGGGAAAAGAAGTTTCTTGTTAAAAATGGAGATTCTAGGATTCACCCTAAGCTTCTGGTTTGCAGTGTCTTGAGTGGGGCTCAGGAATCGAGACATCATGCAAACACCCAAAGAGACCCTAGTCACCAGCTGATCTTACAGAGAACTGCTGTAAGGTGGTGGTGGTTCCCAGCCCTGAATGTTTATTTCCTTAAGAGGCATTTTTATTAATGGGATGAGTCCAGGTGTCACACTGAGGGATTCTCATTTAGTTGGTCTGGTGAGGTGCTGGGCATCAGAAGTGTTCCAGTTGTGGTAAAATACACACACACACACACACACACACACACATCTGGTTTACCATCTTAATCATGTTTAAGTGCACAGCACAGTAATGTCAACTCCATGCACACTGTTTTGCAAAAGAGCTGTAGTTCTCCTTCTTCTAATAAATCTGAATCTCTACAGCTATTAAATGATAACTCCCCATTTCCCCTTCCCCCAGTGCCCAGTAATCATGCTTCCACTTTCCCTTTCTAAGAGTTTAACTACTCTGAGTACCTCGTATAAGTGGAATCATGCAGTATTTGTCTTTTTGTGCCTGGCTTACTTCACTCAGCTTATCCTCAAGATTCATCCAGATGGTAACACATTGCAGGATTTCCTTCTCTTTTTTAAGGCTGACTAATATTCCCCTGGCTGTGTCTACCACATTTGCTTGATCTGCTCATCTGTCCGTAGTGATTTAGGCTTCTCCCACCTCTTGGCTATTGTAAATAATGTGGCAGTGAACTTGGGAGTCTAGGCATCAGTATTTTTTTTCCAGTACCTCAGGTGATTCTAATCAGCAGGTAGGGTTAAGAAATAGTTTTCTAAGATATGGTGAAGTCCTTCCTTCTTAGGAGTAAGATGTGGCCCTCTGAAGCCATGCTATTTGGAAGCTTAGAAATTAGGGAAAATGTATATTTTCTGTATCCCAACACTCGCAGGGCTATTAAGCAGACTCCAAATGAAGCTTCTGCCAAGAAGCTGAGCAGATGAGATGCACAAAAGCTCATGGTCAATGGAGGAGGGCCTGCTTACCTTACTGTCTGCCAGGAGAGACAGATCCAATCTGAAGAAGGGCGTGTCCCTCTCAGTGGCTGAACAATGTAATGGTGAAAAACTTGGATTCTCCATTGGTGGGATGGTAGACAGGTCAAGTGAACCTGGGTTCAGATCTCACCTCCAGGCACCTGCCAGGGATGTGGCTGCAGTGAGTTTCTTCAACCCTCTCCATATCCTTTTCCTCAGCTATAAAGTGGAGATTATAAAACCTGTCTGAGCTGAAATGATTAAACCCGAAGCAGCCAGCCAGTCCTTGACACATTAGTAGGCACTGTCTAAGCCGAAGTTAATTATTCTTATGATAAAGAAGACAATTTAAAGACATAAATCCCTAATCTTTAAAATACCTACCTGATTAGAAATAAAAGAATTGATCACTCCCATGGACAGCCTCTGTGTCTTCTGCACACAAGACTGATCATAAAACCGAAGACAGTCATTGCTCTCCTGCTGTCTCCTAAGTGGTCTCTTCTCGCTGACATCCCAGAATTTCCTGGCAGGTTACTAGTGAGGTAAAAAGCCTGGCATTGCTCTTGGTCTCTCCATTCCAGATTTCGCTTGCTGTTTTAAAATGCACTGGCAATATTTAATCACAATATTCAAAGGGGAGAATTTTACCAAGGATGGGGGCTCTTGAATAGTGCTTATTTTTAATGCATTTTTTAGAAATTAATCTTATATTTATCAAGGAAAAGAGCATGGGAAATGTTGGCTATAAAATCTAATACCCACCTTAGTCCTACCTATTCTTATCAAAGCACATTACTTGTCCATTGTCTAAATCCTTTCATTTAATCATTCAAAACACACTTCCTATGCACGCTGTCTGGGTTAGGCACTGGTGTGTGGCGATGGTTAAGATGCTGATGCGGACTTTGAGGAGCTCAGACATGTGTAAGAGAATGATTATCAAAGAACCTATTAAGTGTAATGACATAAATATGCTCAGAGAACTGCAGAGGCACAGCAGATAGGCACCTGTCCCATTCAACTGGCTTTAACATGATGAATCTTCAAAAAATGAGTAAGATTAGACTGGAGAAAGCACAGATTCCACACAGAAGAAACCATATGGGCAAAGGCATAGAGGCCGGGTATGGACAGCAGTGAAGGCATGCATACCCAACTTGGTAGTGCTGGGAATTAAATTCAAGGCAGGAGGTGAATAGAAAGCACTGCAGGTTCAACCTATCATCCGAGGATTCATTTACTGCTGGTTTGCTCATCTATCATCTATCCATGCATTCAACCATTTTATCCATGGCCTCTATCCACCAGACATCAGTATCTATCCACCAGCTAACTATCCACCCTTTTGTCAAAAGTGTGATAAATCTCCTTTAAGCCAGGAGTTGTGCTTCCCTCAAATTCCAAAAATTGTGTGAATAACTCCATCTAAAATCTCCAAGACACCTGAAGTTTGATATTTCTGTCCCATTCCTACACGATGTCTGTTCCTAATTCCCGTATCAGCCTTACCATTGTCCAACCACCCCGCAGATACATAAACTTAAAGCCAGCAGAAACTCCTCAATCCTCTTCCCCAGGACATAGAGCAAATGCAACACCTCTTCGCTTAAAATGCAACCATCTCAAGACAGGTCTTTCCCCTTGGACTGACCTCTAACTACACTGCTCACAGCCCTCTCAGCGGAGGCATCACTGTGTGTCCTGACCTCTATCCATCTCTCCTTCTGAAAGTCATGTTCCTTAATGCAGCTTTTATTTCTTTCCCCTCATTCCACGTCCAGTAACTATGGTTCGGGTGGGGCTGACTTCTCCCCCTCACTTCACAGGTGTAGACACAACCCCAGCCTAAGCAGGGAGAATACTTTGTTGCCCTGCCAAAATGATTGTGGGATCACCGTCAAGGCTGAGTCGATCAAAACAGTATAAAGAAAGACCAACATCACGGCTAAGATTCTGGGCTTTAGAGCCAGTCCTACTTGGCCTGATTCCTGCTAGAAGTGCAACTTTGGACATGGTTCATAATGGTCAAGACAGACCTCTTACAAAAATGGCCCCAATTCTTTATCCTTTTATCCATCAATGCTGTTTTCCCATTTGGCTATCAATACCCAACCATGAAGTGGTCATCTATTTTCCCGCCCTTTGCTTCTGGACTGGACTTGTGATTTGCTCTGGAAAAAGAAAAAAAGGCTGCAGAAGTGGCAGTGTCTCAGTTCTAAGCATAAGCCTCAAAAGGCCTTGTGCAATTAGGCAAGAAAAAGAAATAAAAGGCATGCAATTTAGAAAGGAACAGGTTAACCTGTCTCTGCTGATGACATTATCTTATATAGAAAACCCTAAAGACTCTGCCAAAACATTATTAGAACTAATTAATCCATGAATCCAGTAAAGTTGAAGGATACCAAATCAACATACGAAAATTGATTGCATTTCTGTATGCTAACAACAAACTATATGAAAAAGAAATAGCTCAACAACTCTGTTGACAATAGTATCAAAAACAATAAAATGCATAGAAATAAATTGAACCAAGGGAAAGAAAGATCTGTACACTGAAAACAATAAGACAGTTAGAAAAATATTGAAGAAACAAATAAAGTGGCAAGATATTCTGGGGCTCATGGACTGGGAGAATTAATATTGTTAAAATGTCCCTACTACCCAAAGCAATCTACAGAGTCAATGCAATCCCTATCAAAATTCTAATGGTATTTTTCACAGAAATAGAAAAATACTAAATCCCTGTCCTCAAAAACTGCTCTGTTTGTTTCTTAAGAAAATATTTATTTTTCCATAGGTTGGTATTCCAGTATCTATAAAATGGGGATGATAAAAGTATTCAATCCCACTCTTGGTTAGTTAGTATCAAGTAAGTTATTATTTGTAAAATGCTGGTAACCAGACCTGACATATAAGAAACACCATTAGCGACTGTCAAAAGTATTGTTGTTATTTTTAATCCCATCTCCTCCCTTGAAACCAATATTACAGTGTGATATGCACAATGGATAATATCACATACTGCTGGCAACACCACACAATGCGGAAGTGAATACAAGAAAATGTGGAAAATGCTGAATAATGATTTTATGGCTTTAGAAGACATTAATACCCATTTCACATAGGCTTTCTTCTGTGAAAGTGTAATTTCACTCAGAGGGGTGGGATGCTGCCCCTCGCATATGACTACATGAACCACATCCATTCCCACAGTTGTTCATACCAAAGGAGACCGGGAAGGAATAAAAATATTTCTTCTCCCAAGAATTTGTCATTAAAACCAGAGGCCACCACCCATTATAAATAGTTTGAAGCTGGAACTGTAATAAATACAACTTTTTAAAAGAACAACTTAGGTGTATTTTTAGAACGAATGCCCCACCATCACTATGCCAGTTTCCTCTGCAGAGTGGGACCGATGAGGTCTGTCGTCTTCGTTATTGTGAGGAGTAAAGGAGAGTGTATGCAAAACGTGCTTAGAACCGTCTCCACTTGGCACATAATAAGTACTCAGCTGTGTGTCAGCCTTATTTTCCAAGGGAACAAAACACTTTGCACCAGAAATCTGCTTATAATCCAACAGGTTGTGAATTAGTAGCACAAACCTGGAACCTGTACATTTAGATATGACTTCTCATAAACAGAGCAGTTGGTGCTAGTTCCCTAATGTTTATTGAGCAACTGTTTGCTTGGCACCCGCTACTGATCTAAATACATTATCTTAGTTAATACGCACACCCCTGTGAGAGATGGTACCTCTCTGCACACTGTAGGGTTGAGAATGCTGAGGTGTAGGAAAGCTAAGCAACTAACCTGAAATCCCACATCTCGTCAGTGGCAGAGCTGGGATTTGAACTTGGGCATTCCAACTCCCTAGCCTATGGACTTAACCACTGCACGGTGCTGCCGCCATCTTGCCATCAGAACACCTCTGTGCTGTCACTTTTGATTTTCTTTAAATATCTCAGCTTCAACAGAGCTCCCTTCATCCAAAACCAAATGTTGTTCTTAATAAGCCAGCCCCCTCCTTTCCATGTGTAAACGGCTGCCTCTGAGTCCATGAGCAGCCACACACTTTCCGGTCCTGTGAACCGAGCTAATGGCTGCACTTCTTCCGAGGCTCCGATTTTAATTAGCTCATAAGTCTGTCACTAGCTGGTGAAATATTTATTTCTCAGGAACACACTTTAGTAATTTATGAATCAGAGTCATACAGTAGAAATGGGATACGGATTGTTTCTCCCCTGACTGTCTATTTTCACTGGAAAGTGCCACTTCCACACTGGCAACCTGGGTACTAAAGCCACCTGTTTTTCTCTAAGTGGTGGGCAATTTGTTTGCTTGCTTTTTGAGGGTTTTAGATCCTTTTGATGTTCATGGTTTGGGATGGCATGTGAAGGGAACTGGGAAGTCAAAAGAATAAAATGCCACCCCATCAGGGGGACATTGTTGGAAGTCTTTTGAAAAGCTCACAATTATTATTATTATTATTATTATTATTATTATTATTATAGGAAGGAAGGAAGGAAGGAAGGAAGGAAGGAAGGAAGGAAGGAAGGAAGGAAGGAAGGAAGGAAGGAAGGAAGGAAGGAAGGAAGGAAGGAAGGAAGGAAGGAGGGAAGGAAGGAAGGAAGGAAAGGAAGGAAGGAGGGAAGGAAGGAAGGAAGGAAGGAAGGAAGGAAGGAAGGAGGGAAGGAAGGAAGGAAGGAAGGAAGGAAGGAAGGAAGGAAGGAAGGAAGGAAGGAAGGAAGGAAGGAAGGAAGGAAGGAAGGAAGGAGGGAAGGAAGGAAGGAAGGAAGGAAGGAAGGAAGGAAGGAGGGAGGGGGTGAGGGAGGGTGGGCGGGCAGGCGACCTTAGCTTCATATCAAATATTTTGTATTCGGTATATTGCAGTTAGATGTTAATTCAGTTCAAAATATACCTTCCTTGAGACTTCTTCTTTGAACTACAGATTATTTAGATCTGCAATGTTTCAATTTCCAAGCATTTGTAGGTTTTCCTATTAACTTCATGTTATGACTTCTAGTTTAATTCCATTTTTATCAAAGAAAAGCTTGGAATGATTTCAATTCTTTTAAATTTGTTGAGGTTTGTCTTATGCTTTATCCTGGTGAATGTCCTATGTGGATCCTGCTGTTGTTGGGTGGTGCAGATTATACATTTCCATTACTTTCTGCTGGTTGATGGTGTCATTCCCTTCTATTGACTTGCTGACTTCCACCCTAGAGATTCTATCAGATTCTGAGAGAGGGATCTTCAAGCCCTCAACTATATTTGTAGATTTCTCCATTTCTCCTTTCAGTCTGTCAGGTTTTATTTCATGTATTTTGAAGCTCTGTAATGTGGTACATTCACATTTAGGACTGTTATGTCTTCCTGGTGAATGGCCCCTTTTGTCACTGTGTTAAGTCCCTGTATATTCCTGGTAACTTTCTTTGCTCTGACATGTTCTTTGCCTGATACTCAGTAGAAAAGACAGAGTGGAGGTTATTCTCAGCATCCCCATCTATGGGTACATATGTGTGTGTATTTATACATGCATATCCACACACACGCATGTGTACATGCATGAAACATCCGCTGCTTTCTGCATACAGTGAATATAGTGGCGCTCACAGTGGAACGTGGATTCTGTTTCCAGGCTGAGGTTCAAATGCATGGTCTTCCTCACATGAAGAGCATATGATTGCAAGACCTGAATGGATTCCAGCTGTGGCTTCCTCTTGGCTAAGGAGGCCTTTATTCAACTACAAAATGCCCCACTGGAGAAAGGTAACTTAGATCTCTCCCTCATTAGTACCCTCTGGCCAACAGAACTGACCAGTCCAGATGGTTACCATGGGGAAAAGGTAGGGGTGGGTGGGTGAAATAGGTGGAGGGGATAAAGAGACACAAAATCTCAATTATAATATAAAGTAGTCATGGGGCCGAAAGCACAGCATAGAAAATATAGCTATAACATTGCAGCATCTTTCTGCTGACACACAGGGATGACACTGCATTGTCAATAACTGCCTTCTCCTTGACATCAACAGAATATTATGCATCAACTTCACTTCAACAAATAAATAAATAACAATTTTAAAAGAAGGACTGACCAGTCCAGTACATCCAATATGACTTTGTGACCCAAACCACAGAAAGTCTATCACACCATCCTTAAATCATATGCTAACAACAACTAACAGATTTCAGTAAATTCTCTTTGTGCCAAGCACCAGGCTGAACTCCTTCATGTTTCTTTCTGTACAAGGTTTTACTAGGGTCTTGAGGTTACAGACTTTGACCTTCTGCCTCCGGGTACCCATGCCTTTGTGTACTTCCCTCCCTTTGAGTGTGAGTGGGACCTAAGATGTGCTTCTACCCAATGGACTACGGCAAAGGTGAAAGGATATTTGTGTTTACATGCATGTGATTACATAAGATTATAAAGCCTCTGTGGTGGAGGCTCTCTCTGTCTCTCTATTTCTTCTTTGAAGAAGCAAGCTACCATGAATCCTACAGCCACAAGGAAATTAATTCCTCCAACAAGTGGAGAGTACCTGGAAGCAGATCCTGCTCCAGACAAGCCTCTGGTGAGAACCAAGCCCTGGCTAATACCTTGACTGCAGTCTGTGAGTTTCTAAGCCGAGAAGAACTCAGCTGAGCCATGCCAAGATTCCTGATCACAGAAACTGTGAGATAATAAATGCCTCTAAATCTGTGGTAATTTGCTATGTTGCACAGAGAACAAATACAATCCTTACAGACGCTCTACAAAGTATTATCCTCATTTTTCAGATGGAGTAATGCAGATTCGTACGGGCTAAGCAGTGTTCCCAAAGTCATGCATTAAGCAAATGATTGGGCTAGAATTCCAACTTGTACATCTCTAATTCCAGAAACCACACTCTTAATCAGCACATCGTACTGTTCCCCTCCATGTCTGCTCACTTACAAAAACATGGAATGCGATCGTTACACACATCACCACTGATTCAAAAGTATTCCCAAAACTCTCTAATAAGAAAAAGAAAATGAGCGAGGCTATTGATGGAGAGGACAGCTCTTCCCCACTGGTTGAAAATACATCAATGAACTGGTTACGAAACCCAGACTACCTAAGGTGACTTGAAAGCCCCGTCACGATCTGCACCCTGACTACTTGTCCTGCCTGTCACCTCTCTGCTTCTCTTCCCAGCTGTCACTTTGCTGCCTTTTCTTCAGAAGACTACATCCCTTACAGCTGTGCAGATGCATCATGATTTCTGTGCCGTTCAGGTATTTCTACTCAGTATTTGGCAAACTGCCCTCTCCTTTGTCTTTGCTTGTCTAATGCTTTCTTAGGCTGCAGCCCTCAGCACAGACAATCCCTCCTCCGGGAAGCCCTCTCTGCCTTATTCCCCTCGACACTATGTGCTCCCACAGAATCCTAAACTCCCTCTGCCTGTTATTTATTCAAATCATCTGTTTACAACTCCCAGCGGGCTGTGAAAGCCTCAAGGAGGTGGGCGATGTCCCGGGCGCCATTACGTATCCATGCCTGGCACGGTGCCCAGTGGAGGAGGTGGTCCTAACCACCGGTCACGTGCACAGTAGCCATCCCCAGAGTCCACTCTGCTCTCATTTACCTTAAAAGTGAGTGGAGTGCTTCTTAACGAATCACCTAATGGCAGCTTCCCTGGCGTTCCACCGAGGCATGTGAATTGCATTTTCTAATTCCCACAGCCCTTCACTGGTGTTGCGGGTTTTCATTTTCTTTTTCTAAAACATTCAGCTTTCAGCTTTAATGGACTCAGTGAATGGAAATATACAGTAGGTGAGAACACGAACACATCCAGACCTTCACTATTTATTGACTCTTTATTTGCTTGGGAAGTGAGGCTTTATTCCAAGAAATTGGTTTGGGAGGAGAGATTGGGACAAGCAGGTATTCGTGCATGTGACCCATGTCCATGCACTGTAATACCTTTGCCTCATAAGTACTTTGGATGAGTCCTGAGCTGCTCAAGTCCTTTATCACTTAGCCCTGGGCTGGTAGAGCAGTGGGACAAGGAGGACTTCACTGCTTGGCTGTGTGAGTTTTCTGTGTCTGGATATTCAAGAAGCTGGTGAAGATTACTTTAGACCTACTATGTGGTTGGTAGATGGGACAAACATTTAGATCTATGGTGTTATCACATGGAGAAAAGAATTTCAGAAATCACGGCTGTCTGTGTCTCGGTTTCCACATCTGTAAAATGGGGACATAATACAACCTATGAGGGTTGTTTTGAGGATTCAGTGAGAAGAGGCGCATGAGGTACGGAGCAGTGGTTTCTCAATAAATGTGATCTTCTGTTATCACTGCCCTTAAACAGAGCAGTTACATATTAAGTCCTCATCAAAGGCCATTGCCTATTGTTACCAACATGGTGTTATGCTTTCCTCAGCACGTTCCAAGGGAGATACTTAATGCATGTGGTAGGAAGCCTCTGAGATGGTCCCTGTGACCCCCGTCCTCGCATGCGTCCCTCCCCTGGAGGGTGCACTAGACTGATGGTCGTGCTGAGATGTCGCTTCCCAGGTGTGGTAACGAGATGACTGCTTTGCATCTTGTTGTCTTCTCTCAATGTCCCCCATTCGGGGAGAAGCTGGAACCTTGCCATGAGGCGGCCTGCTAGTGAGACCCATGTCAGAGCTGGGCAGCAAATCGTGTGGACCTGCCACCCCACCCGCTGCCTGACAGAGCTCCCAGAGGCAGCTCTTCTCTATGGAGCCTTGACATGATTTTTGCCCAGCCAACACCTGTCAGAACTACCCAAGATGCTCCCAGACTCCCCACCCACAGAAACTAGGAAATAATAAGTGTGTGCTGTTTCTAGCCACCAAGTTTTGGTATAATTTGTTTGGTAGCAGTGGCTACCCAAGATAATAGTGCCAGCATTTTATTTTTTGAGAGGGCATCTCTCATATTTATTGATCAAATGGTTGTTAACAACAATCAAATTCTGTATAGGGGGGTCAATGCTCAATGCACAATCATTAATCCATCTCAAGCCTAGTTCTCGTCAGTCTCCAATCTTCTGAAGCATAACGAACAAGTTCTTACATAGTGAACGAATTCTTACGTAGTGAATAAGTTCTTACATGGTGAACAGTGCAAGGGCAGTCATCACAGAAACTTTCACTTCTGATCACGCATTATGAACTATAAACAATCAGGTCAAATATGAATATTCTTTTGATTTTTATACTTGATTTATATGTGGATCCCACATTTCTTCCTTTATTATTATTATTATTTTTATTTTTAATAAACTGCTGAAGTGGTAGGTAGATGCAAGATAAAGGTAGAAAACATAGTTTAGTGTTGTAAGAGAGCAATTGTAGATGATGAGGTGTGTGCCTGTAGACTATGTGCTAATCCGAGCTAGACAAGGGCAAGAAAACATCCACGGATGCAGAAGCTTTCTCTCAACACAGGGGGTGGTGAGGTTCTAAGCTTCACCACTGTTGTTCCCCAATTTCTCACCTGATGGCCCCCCTGCGAATAGTGCCAGCTTTTATTTTCCATTACAATGTAAGTTTCACGTACATCTCCTCTGCTGCCATATATCCAAATCTACCAACACTCCTGGCACATAGTGAGTACTCAAAAAAATTTTTTTTCCCTGAAAGATCAGTAGGCATTCCAAAGATTCATTAACATGGGAATGCCTAGCCCTCATCTGGAGTTATTCATCAATAATGTAAAGGAAATATATCAGTTTCCCTCATGGAAGACATGGCACCAAATGCTAAAAAGAAAACCTCTCTTTGACTCTTATTTGAGGAACACTATGTAACACATGGTTGCAAAGTCCATGCTTTGATCCAGTCTTCAAACCTTTATCCTATTTACAACCTCAGAACCCTTCTCCGGTTCTTAACAGCAGTAGCTTCATAGCCAAATGACTCTTTCCTAGCCAGAAAATCCTCCAAGTTTTGGTTTGCTCAAAAGGAACCCAACCAACCAACCGTGTGTATTCATCAGTCAGCTCTGGTCATTTGCAAATTACGATATGAGCACACCAAAAACTAAAGATAGCAGTAAAGAAGGGCAGAGATGGGCACATGGACAGAAAGGAAGCAGGGCTCTCCATGTGGTTAAACCCCGATCTGGGGTGGAGAGTGGGAAGGAAAAAGCTACAGGGGTTCTCATTTCCAGCCAGGCAGTGCGAGGAAGTGAGAGACACATCTCGACCTTAAAGAGACTGTGTCCAGGAGAAAGAGGCGTTTCAGAATCATTCAAATGACACAAGAGAAAGATCTTGGACTGGAGGAGATGAATATATGGTATTCAGTTTCTCATCAGGCCCACGGTGTCGGTTGCATTTGGAACTGTGTTCCAGTGCTAATTTTCACAGTGCTTGAGTGCTTCTTAAAATTAATAGCACTCACTCAGGCTTCTGTGCAGCTGCATGGCCCATTTCTGTGCCTTTATTAAAGGGTACAGTGAACATATACTTCCTTCCCAGGGGTAGAAATTTAGAGCTGTTAGATGTATGACCTTGGACCTCAATAGCAAAATGGCAGCTCCCCGAGCATTCATATTTTTTTCATACTGACTAGGGCATAAAATGTCCAAAATGTGCGTGTGCACACACACACACACACACACACACACACACACACATATCACTTCCCAAACTCTATCTTGTATTTTTGCAGCTTTGGAACACTACGTAAGGAATGCTCTGCCTCTGAAAATTAACTCATTTCTTAGATACAATTAAGAGGTAAAAACTCAAAGCATTTTCCTTTTTTTTTCTCAAGGTGGCCCAGATCTGAGGGTAGAGAACATTTTGCCAAATTGGAGGTGAGAGTTTATTACTGATAAAGCTCATTGTACAGCCATTGTTGGTCATATAATTACAGTTTACTAGGCATTCACCATGCAAAAGGCATAACAGGTGATGTAAAAACAATAGGCTTAAGGCTTCTACTTCTAGGAATATATCCTTTAAAAGAAATTCACCCATGCGTACAGAGGTACATGGCCTGAGATGGTCATATAGCATTGCTGTTAACTGTGAAAACTTAATATCCATCAATAAGGGAGTAAATATTCAAATATTTAAGGACACATTTGTAATGTTAGAGATTATGTAGCCTTAAGGGGAACTAACTAGGTGCACACATTTTGACATGCAAAGATCTCCAAAATGTATTGAGTGGAAGGGTACTGAATCAGAGGAGACTGTAGAGTATGTTCCTCTAGGCTAAAATAATATTGTAATATATTCATTATATACAATAAAATAATACTTTAAATGTACTTATACATTCATAATGTGGATTAGTACTCACTGGAAGCATAATAAACTGCTATTTTTATAAGTCTAAGTGGTCAACCATCATCAATAATAATGTGGCCCAACGTAGTATAGATCTAGATGGAAAGTGATAGATATTTAATACATATCTAGAGACCGCCCTGGCAGCGGGCTGTCAATGGAAGGGACATGGCAGCTAAAGAAAGAAGAGACACTTTGACTTTTACAAGCATCTTTACTATTTAAACATTTTGCAATCTTTTCCACTTAACCATGTGATAAAATAAGCCACCCAAGTCCAAAAACATAGAGGGCTATGGAGTGGTGTTCTTACCACCCTCCCTCCTGAAAATAAATTGGAGGCTGTGCCCTTAGATATCCATTCACATCAACCCTATGGAATACTGGGACTCAAGGTGTCCTCAGACAGCTCAAGTGTGAAGTGACTGTGGTCCAGCATGTGCCAGAAAAGAACAAGCAGGGACAGCTGCACATTCTAGCAGGCTCTCCAAGTCTCCTCTGTATCATTACATGAATTTGGTTCACTGATGCATTCGTGTCATAAAAACCAACAACACTAGTGGCCTTTCAGAGGGTAGAAGCGCTTGTAGATAGGGCCTCTGACTTGATTCTTTCCCAGAAAATATCAGCTGACTCTGCTAAATAGTATTCTATGGCTAACACTGTTATTGCTATTATTACAACTATTCCTATTACAAAAATCATAAAGACCTAGACAAAATGAGTGACCTTTGTCACACAACTAAAAATTGCAGAAATGAGGCTCAAACCTGGGTCTTCTGAAATAAGGTCCCACTCATTATTTTGATGCATGTACACACATACACACACACACACACACACACACAGTTTGCATATGGAGGCTGGGTTTAAGAGAACCTTAAATCATTAGACTCAAGCTTCTTTTTCTTTAAATCCCAAACCACGTGTGTGGACCTATTAAAGGCTCTGAATATGAGAGTGACTTGATGGACAACATACTTCAAGTGGATTAATTTGTTGATTGTGTACAAGATAAATGGTACATAAATATGTAGGTAAAGTTTGGGTGATTCTGATTTCTTCTCATCAGGAACTTTATTAATTTAATATTTTGTCTAATACATAAAATCCTACTATATTTTTGTCGCTAATGAAATCTCTCTCTCTCTTTTTTTTCTCCTGTCTCACTCCCCTGCCCCCCCCCCCCACCCTCATCTTCTTTCTTGTCTCATGTCAAGTACAATTTGTATAGGCCAAGCTGTATCTGTCCTTCAATGACTAAACCCCCAAACTGTATGATGAGAAGTCAGTTTATCAGCTGTCAATGAGGCCACTCGCAGTACAGGCTAAGTCAACCCCTCAGCAGCTTTTCAATTTGGCTAATCCATTCATACATGCACATGTTAGCCCTGGAATTATAAAGTTTACTTCCCTCCTCCAGGGAAAAAAAAGAAACATCAAATAAATTTGCCGGCACCTGGAAGAGAAAAAAGGTACAGAAGGGCAGCCAGAATAGTTTTATAAAAACCACGTCCTTTCAGATTCATCCAATCTTCCCCAGTAGAAAAAGTTTTATACAAGGCACAGGTAGGAACCATTTTTATCCAAGCAAATACTTAGTAATTTACTCCTCAAACTTCCAGGATACCTCGGCATTTCTTCATCTCATTGAAAACACAGGGGATAAGCTGGCAAAGCTTATATATTCAGGACCATTTCTATTCCGTACCACTCCCCCAACCAGCGGCAGAATTGTATTACACACAGCACACATTTAAAGATGTAATATAATCAAAGGAAGCATTATTCTTACAAAGGCTATTAAAAGAGCTAAGTAAATTCATACAGTATAATAAAAATGATTTATTTACTATGAGGAAAAAATGGAAGGGAAAATAATGCAGCTTAGCTCCATCTCCAAAATCAGGTTCCCATAGAATATTAATCTTCATTGATTAGCTTGGAAGAAAAGCAAAGCTTTACACTTTCACTTTTACAGTGTAAGTTAATTCAAATACTTCAATTTGACAAAGCCCCATCTGATCGAACTGAACTCCTTAATACTGAGCATTGCAGAATATTCTATTTGCTTCTTGAACTCATCAATTTATGTCCAACAACATCTGTGGGAAAATGAGATTTGCCAACTGTCTCAAGATAGGGAAGCGCAGTTCCTTGGCTGGTTGAGAAGAGTAGTTTTTCTGAGCCTTTCTTTTTTTTCCCCCTTCTAGAAGACTCAGAAAGGAATATTCTTCAGGACCCCATTTCAGAGTATACATCGATACCTTTGTGCCTATCACAACCAAAGGTCAAGAATCATGATGTTAGTTCACCACAAAACACCACATTCTTTACCACCCATTACTGCTTAGGGCTGGAATAAACACAGACAGACATTTCAGTCTTCAGTCACTGATTTTTCTCCTGTGACTCTATCATTACGTCACATTATCTCATTTAACTATGGGGAGTGGATATGGTTTAGGGTCCTTCGTGTCCCAAATTGATGCTCTATATGGCACCGAAGCTAGACTAATCCTTGTGCCTAGACATCTCAGCACATTATTAACCACTGAGCATATGAAGGTCTTGGATTTTGCAGCTAAAATAACCAACTATGCACATAGTGCCTCTCTTTAATGCTGAGCCCTGTATTCATTTGTTGAAATACTAACTCCACCCCATTTACTGTGGTGGGCAAGCAGATTCATCTCTCTGCCCCTCGATGTCCTCAGCTATAAAGTTAGGATGATGCTGTTTATGATTAATATTAGCAGGCTTCTAAATACACGGATGAATGAATGACAATTCCCCTGCTCTGAGGACAAGCCCAGGCCCATCAGTTTTACTCTGCAAGCTTCCTCAATAATCCCTGCCACAGCTGATAAACGTACACCTGTCTGTGAGTACTACCTGGCATGCAGCTCTCTCCCTAGCATAAAATTAAAGAGTCAATAGATAGATGGATGAAGGAAGCTTATACCCAGCCTCTGTACAGTTTAACATCTTAAGTCATACATTACAGTTCAACCATTGTGGAAAGCACTATGGAAGTTCCTCAAAAAACTAAAAATAGAAATACCATTTGACCCAGGAATTCCACTCCTAGGAATTTATCCTAAGAATGCAGGAGCCCAGTTTGAAAAAGACGTGTGCACCCCTGTTTATTGCACCACTATTTACAATAGCCAAGAAATGGAAGCAATCTAAGTGTCCATCCGTAGATGAATGGGTAAAGAAGATGTGGTCCATATACACAATGGAATATTATTCAACCATAAGAAAACAAATCCTACCATTTGCAACAACATGGATGGAGCTAGAGGGTATTATGCTCAGTGAAATAAGCCAGGCAGAGAAAGACAAGTATTAAATGATTTCACTCATCTGTGGAGTATAATAACAAAGAAAAAACTGAAGGAACAAAACAGCAGCAGACTCACAGAACCCAAGGGACTAACAGTTACCAAAGGGAAAGGGACTGGGGAGGGTGGGTGGGAAGGGAGGGAGAAGGGGAATAAGGGGCATTACGATTAGCACACAAAACGTGGGGAGAGGGGGCACGGGGAAGGCAGTACAGCGCAGAGAAGACAAGTAGTGACTCTATAGCATCTTACTACGCTGATGGACAGTGACTGTAATGGGGTGTGTGGGGGGGACTTGATAATGGGGGGAATCTAGTAACCATGATGTTGCTCATGTGACTGTATATTAATGATACCAAAATTTTAAAACACTTTAAAAAAGTCATACATTACATCACTGCGCAACTTGTGAGTGCTTTCAAATTCTTTGGGAAACTGCAAAGAACAAATTGTCAACAGTGAAGAAGCTCTTTTTGTGACTGGAGAGAACCGTGAGCTATGCGTGTAAGCACACGTACGTCTCCTGCACAGGAGTTCTCTGTTGCTCTCTCTTCCCCACGCTTCTGATTCCAGAGTCGATGTTCATGATGACCCCAGGGCTGTTCTGAATCATCAGACATCAAATCATGTTGACCACGTTTTAGTGAAATGTATGCTACTTTGTCCTAATTAGCTGGAAATTGGTCCCCCCTACATGTGATTTCTGGGATCAGAATGGCATTTCCCCTCCATTGGTCTCTTCCTAACTCTGCCCCCATTTCCCCAGTCTTTGGTCATTTTCACCCTTTTTAATCCGTCCTGGGGCAACTGTCTATTCCAAAAGAACAATGGAGAGAAGAAAAGAGGAGATAAACTCTCTATTCAAGTCAGAAAAATCCCTCAATGCTGCAGAGTCAAGCAAACACGTGTTCTTAGACCTCAACTAGAGACACAGAGGTTATTGTTAAGTGACTTTCAAGATCCTTTTCAGACACAAGACATATGGAAGAAAGATTAGAAGGCTCAAGTTCTGCGTAGGCTTAATGGCTATAAAAAGTAACCCCACCTACTCTATGACTCCATTTATGTAAAATTCTGGAAAAGGCAAATTAACGTATAGGGACAGAAAGCAGTCGCCTTGGGGAAGAGGATGGGAAGGAGCAGGCCGGAGAGGTGACAGAGGGGCAGGAGGAAGCTCTGTGGGAGCAGATGTTCGTTACCTCCATTGTAGTGACTGCTTCACGGGTGTGTATGTATGTCAAAACATACAAAGAGCACACACTAAATATGTGCAGTGTATCATGCATTAATTATTCCTTAATAAAGGTGTTTTAAAAAAGAAAACAAACCTTCCTTAACAAAGAAGAATGCACAAGCATGGAGAAGTTTGCAGGTGAGGTTGAGCTCTCTCTCTCTCGGGTGGTCCCCTTCCCAACCTTTGCTGAGCTCCTAACATTTGGAGAACGTGCTATGCTTCTATACCTGCTCTCTACCTGCCCTTTCTGTCCCTGAAGGGAGGCCCCCACCTTGTTCTCCCCCTTGCTTACACCCTCTAGCTGCTCTTACTATGAACCTAGCCCTCTCTTTCAGCCTCAGAAACTAGAGTTCCTGCTCCTCCTGTCTAGAATATTCTATGGGCTCTTTGCATGGCTCGTTTCCTCTTATTTTGCAAATTGGCTTAAATATCATCTCCTCCAAGAGGCCTGGCTGCCCTATCTCCAAATTCCACTTATGTCCTTTAGAACACACCACAGACTGCCACCAGTCAGTTATGGGTTTGTGCATTTACTGCCTGTCTCCCACCTGGAAAGCAAGCCTCACGGCGTCAGGGATCCCATGAGGGATCCCTCTCCTTGCTGGCACGTGACCACTGCCAAGGAGCGAGCCTGGTGCAGGAGAAATACCAGTTCTATTCCGTTTGCTTGTGTATCCATTTAACACTGTTTATCAGACATCTTTAGGGACTTCAGCTCAGATCACTCCCTACCTAATTCACCTTAATAAATTCAGTGCTTCCTGGGGGCAGGGATTATATGTTATGGATTCATATCTCAAGGGCCTAGCATGCAGCCCACACGTGATAGATTTTCAATAAATGTCTGTTGAATTAAGTTCAATTAGTACAACAGAAACCAAACAATTATTATTATTCCAAGGCTCTGAGACAGAAGGATTTTCAAAATAAAAAGTCCTGAAGCATATAGAAAACTCAAACACTGAGGCAAAACAGCAATGCGTGGTCTTAAATCAACGACCTCCTGAACTGTAAGAGATTGCAAAGACTTAGGTTCATCGCTGAAAATCACCAGGGGCCATTTTTGTTCTTTTGTTTGTCTTATCAGAGGAAATATAAAATACACAATGTGGGGTTATAAAATACTTTTCAATCTGATTGCAGCATTTGCCAATTCTCAACCAACCTCGCCATGTAATTAGCCAAAGCTGCCAGTCGTCTTACCAGGATGGATAACAGAGCTATCTCTAGAGACAAAAATTCACACCCATGTGCAATGTGCACACACACACACACATGCACAATCATGCACCTAGTTTTTTAAAATGCAATGGAGCACACAGGCAGACTACACTGAGATGTCAACTCTGTGTTCATTGTTCATGGTGCTGTTACAGAGATGCAATGAAGGAGTAAAGAGGAATTCAGTAAGGGCACACTAAATAGTTCTAACTTTCTCTCAGTCCCAGGAATACCAGATTTGTGTAGTAAGAAATTCTACTAGACAGAGTCATTTCAGAGAGCTGTCGCCAGCAAAGATAAATACTAGGCATGGGACAATTGCTTTTCTTGCCGAGCATCAATTGTCTACCTCCACTTGTCTTAAGCAGAGCCGTACCTCCTCCATTCTGGATCAAATGGTTGCAGAGGAGAAGATGAAAGCTCGAGTCTCCATGGGTAGTCATGTGGCCCAGACCTGGCCAATCACCAAATACTACTGCTTGGCTAATGGATGGTCATATATACCCCAAACTGAACCACTGAGAGGCAGTCCTGGGACTTTTGCTTCAACTTAAATAATCATGCAGACAGAGATGCTGTCTTTCAGCCAGAAGTGCATAGCTAGAAATACATAAACCTGGAGCTGCTGGCAGCCACCAGGGAGGAGGGCTTATCTGCAGCTGAAGCCTGCATCAGTGAAAACAGAACTGAGGAGCAGAAAGACAGAGAGGGGAGAGAAGGAGAGATTTCTGAAAACATGCTAGGAATTTCTGGGAACAACAGCTGTGTCTGAGATCATCCTCTTGGACTTTATTGTTTTGGATGCTAATAAATTCTCCATTTATGTGTGATTTTGCCTAGAAGCTGATGTGAGTTGGTCGTTTGTGCCAGTCACAATGGAAAGGCAGAGAAAGACTCGATAAAAAAGCAAGTGACTGAAGGAAGCGAACAGCAGATTCCCTTGGTTTACTGTCTTTCTCTCCACCGACCATTAGCATGTGACTAATATGCGTAACACCGGTCTTTTGGTGCCCTGCTGTCAAAGTCCACACCGAGGAGTCTGCAGTCCATAGCAAGAGGCCCTGAACTGATGGCAGAAGCCAAATGATCTCATGACATTTTTACCATGAATTCAGAAGCCAGGCAAACCAGATCTCGAACAAGTTATTTTTCTTTTCTAAATACCAATTTCTTCATCTACAACCTCAGTAAAATTTTCCCCATCTCAGGATTAGAACTGCCTGTTCAACTCAGAGAAGCGCAGTCTCCCCATGGGCACGAGGCAGAGTGTCATTTCATTTAGAAGCTTTTCCGAACTACACTGATTCTCTCCCATGAGACGCCACGGTAACTGCTGGCCCTGCATTACACCCCAATTCTGTTGCAGTGAAGGGGAGATGGGCAGAGTTTAGAGGTTAATAATGCAAAGGCTTCAATAACGTACCTGGCATTCAATATATGAATGCTGTTTTCATTATTTAACTTGGCCTTAATCTATATACAAATTTAGGATGTGTGTGTGTGTATACATATATATATATATATATATATATATATATATATATATATATATATGCATAATAGCAATTTTAGGAGATAATTTAGGACATAAAAGCAATTTTAGGAGATAATTTACACAATATATATGTGTATAAATTATCTCCTAAAATTGCTATTATGTCATCATGTAGAATTGCTTTGTTTCACAAATGATTTTACATTTTATATGGGAAAAGCACAAAAGCAAGGTTAAATTCCATGTTTACTCTTGTTGGTATTATGTAATAGGAAACAAAGTTGTCTTAACTGGCAGATGGTTGGCAAATTTCAAGCGTCCAAACATGATTGAAAGAGAGACTCGGGTCAACAAACAGAAAACAGCTGTTTGAGAGTTCTCCCACTTGGGAAGACTTTTGCAAATGGTGTCATTAGCTACTGGTAGTTTCTCAGGGTTACATGTATGTTAGGTCACAGGACTGGAGACTGCTGAACTGTTGTTGAGGACCTTGGAGGTCTTTTTATATAAATGCTGACATTGCTTTGCTTCTGGGTAGAATGTCCTGGGTAGAATATCTCTGTTTCTTTAAATTGTTTGTATCCTGAAATATTGCATACACATAATAGAGAAAATCTGAAATGGCAGAGAGGCGAAAAGAAATAAATAGCTCTCAGCCATACCAGCCACTGTTACCATCTTGGTACAGGTACACATTTTTAGAAATGAATTTTTGCCAACCATAGCCTCTGGGCTCAAATCCTGACTCTGTGCCATTTATTAGCTCATAATTTTAGGAACTTTAACCTCTCTGTTTCTCAGTGTCATAACATGCATCATGAGGATAACAATAGTATCTTCCTTCGTATCATTGTTTTTAATATAGTTCAGTTGGGACCTTATTGTATATATCATTTTTCATCTACCTTTTCTTCACCTAGCAGTATGTTTCTAAATGCAGTAGTACTGAAGACGGGCCTATCCCTTGTTAGAGTGCAAGTTCATGTGGGAAAAGGGCCACGTCAGCCACACCTGCTGTTTTGTCCCCAGCGTCAGGCCCAAGCCCTGACCCTTCATGAGCAATTCTATACATGATTATCCGCTGCAAACCTGACTTGAGACTGGGAGCATCATGAGCTCAAGACAATTCCAGTTCTGGAAATCAAAGCTGACACAAATGCAGAAGGAGGTCATTGGTTTTCCATCCCCTCTTTTAAAAAGTTACAACTTGGCAAGAAAAGTGTGACTCTTCAAATGATACAACATACAGTCATATCTGTTGCAGAAGGCTTGGAAGGCACCCACACTTTTCAGAAACAGAGTTTTGCATTATATTTTCAGGCACAGAGAGAATTAGGTAAAGACTTAGGCATGGAATAAAGAGCAGATAGAAAGATGCATAGATGTGTGTGAATGTGTGTGTTTGTGTATCTGTACACACAAGTAGAGTGAGGCTCAAGCTTGCACTTGTATCATCCATGCTCAGCCACCACAATACTCAGTATGTTTGTAGCTCTCAATTGAAGTACATGCATTTTTGGTTTGAAAAGTTCTCTTGAAATTAGATTGTGTTTTCTAATCTCAGAAAAATTGCTGGTTGGATGACTTTCATTTCTTTGCAAAATGACAAGTGATACTTCAATTTTTAGCAAAAGGTTAATGTTAAATCTCCAAACTTTATAAATTGTACTTTCTCCATAAAATAAACTATTGCATGCTGGTGTGCAAGATTAGCGAGAAATGTTCACACTGTTGAAAATGGATGGATTTTGCATTTCAAGGTGACAAGTGCAATGTCAGACCCAATCAATCGATCACTGCATAATTATTATTGCAAATGATCCATATCCATGCCACAAGCCTTAAGGGGAATTTAATGAAGCAGTGAGCACATCAATAATAAGATCTACTTTGGTCTCTATTAAATCTCATGATTCATAAATATACTGGCATGTTTTATTCTTCCTTTAAATCCTGTGAAGACATCTAAAAAGTGAATGCTTGAAGGCTACTATTTAACACTTCACTAAAGACAATTCTAAGGCTTTCAGTAGAATTTAAGCTCAATATCGGATCCTTTTTCATATACAGGCTAATAATGGAATCCAGTAGTCTGTGGATATATATGGAATGGAGTTCCTTTACAAAGTTAGAATCAACATAGACATTCTCATCTCCCTTCTCAAATTTGAGCTGCCATGGGAAAGCCTCCACAAATAGCAGCTGACCCAAGATCCCATGGCCAAGAACAAGAGGAATATTTCCTTTTGAAGAAAGAGTAGATGCTGGAAGGACTTTACCTGCCTATACTGCTTTGTGGTGAATTAGAAAAAGACACTAGGCACCTTCCTTTGGGCAGGCCTATCCCAATACGGGTGCCAAATTGGAAGCTCAGGTAACTTCTGTCCGAAGCAAATGGCACTCTTGTATCTGCATGGATGCAACTCCAGCGGATAGTACACGGCTTGATGAGGGATGCAGAGACTGGATTTCATCCTTGTCTCAATGCCTTGGTGCAGCTCACCAAACTGCACAAACACTGGACTTGGGATGTAGACAGACAGAGCAGAGCCGAATGGTACTTGGTTTAGAAGTCAGAAATTGCAACTCATTGATTGCTTCGCATTAGCCAAGTTCTCCCATCAAGAGGGGCTGGGGTCTGGAACCGGCTTGGGTGCAGAAACTGTCTCGGGTGGAAGTAAACACAATTTAAAGTATACCATCCGTGGAATACCTACTCTACATGCCTTAAAATCTTGCTCTCACAAAATCCATCTTCCAATAAGCTTATAATAAGCCTTCTCTTTGCTGTAACAACTGTCAAATGATGTTTTCAAGAAGTGTCCCTTTTCAACATGTGGTCTGCTTCCCTTCAACACATGCTTACGATTGTACAAACTTGGGCACATCATTTCTCTCTCTGAGGCTCTTTCTTCCACCTAAGATTCTCTGATGTCACTCATATATATGCACTGTTATATTCTATGACCACTATTACTGACACCCTGGAATATAACTCAGAGATTTCTTGCCATCACATGTAAGTATTCATTTTTCCCTGAATTGCCTCTTACCCTCAGTGAATAGTACATTCTCCAATCACAAGGACGTATCATGAATTTCTCCAGGCCGAAGGGGAGTGGTACAGCACCAGCTTGTTTAGCTTCTATCTCTGCCATGATGGTACAGAAAGAATCAATTCGTAGCTGTGGGCATGGGTTCTATGCAGGCCAAGAGATGTCTGCATTGCAACTTTCAAATGAAAACTTGAGGAAATATTTAGTATACTTAAAGAACTTATTATCAGGTCATAAAGGACGAGCTCCTCTCTTTTTAAACATACTTTATCCTTGTAAACAACCTCTAAAAATGTTTAGCAGTTTGTGTCACCATGAAAATGAGTATTCTCAATTCTGGCAAGCAACCAGTCTTTTATCCTTCTCAAAATTTCTCTTCATTAAAAATAACTTGTTTTCACTTTTAGTGTGCATTTATTTGTCATGGGAGATGATGAACATAATGTCCTATATTTATGGCCACTTGATTGTTTTCATCAAAGTTGTTCACTCTCCTTTGCCCATTTTGTCCATCTTTAAAGTTGTTATTGTTCATTTCATTAATATTTATCATGGGCTATGTTAAAAAAAATGAATTCCAACAATAAGGAAATGGGTAAGAAAACTATGGTGTATCCAAATGCTAAAAAACGATACCACCTTTAAAAACACATATTCCCCCCCAAAATCTAGTGACACCTGAAAATGTTTCAAAATAATGTATATGAAAATATATTTCCAGTATGATCCCCATTTTGGAGGGAAAAGGATATCCAAGTAAACTCAGATATGTTGATCTTCTAAAAGATGGAGAAATATATCAAAATATTAACAGGAGTGAGTGATAGGAGAGACTGATGCTTGTATTCATATTTCCAATGTTTAATCATATCCCAAAATTTTATCATATCCATAAAGAAAGCAACCATACTTCTTTTCAAAAGAACACGTTTCATGGACATTTCTTCTACCCATTTTTCAGAACACTGATACCAGGACTCTCAGTTTGTTTCTTTAGAGCCTAATTTACTATCTGTCTTCATCCTCTGTTGTCTGTCCTCTTCATCCCTGTCTGGAGACTTTTTTCTTCTCTACTTGAGAATTTTATTTAGTCATAGGGAGACAAAGAGCATAAAGCCTCACATTTCAAGGCAAAGCCCTGAGCTAGGCACTAAAAAAGGTTCTGTCACATCATCCTCATGCTTCTCCCAGTATTATTGCCATTTGAGAAAGGGGTCCCTGCAATACCTAAGGTCACACAGTGCAGAATCACACAGTACCCCTATCTGGCTGGTCCCAAACTCCTCACTCTGAACCGACCATTTCCCGCTGTGGCTAGACAGAGGGGCCCCCCTGCTTCTATGCACGGTTTCCCTCATCATTGCAGAAGACGTTTTTGTTATAATAATCATGCTACTCGTACTTATAGTTGACTTCCACCAAACACCTACCACCTGCCATGTGTGATTCTAAATATCTTTCTTGCAATATGTTATTTGAATCTGCACCACAACCTTTTGAGAAGGTTCTAAGCAAGAGTGATGGGCAAACTATTTCATGAGCGATAACAGTCTGGACACTGACCCACTAGAAGGATGCAGGAACTAATCAAAAAGGTGGCTGGCTATCAGCACCCGGTATGCTACTCAGCCATTCAGCTCAATACCAGCTGGAGAGCAACCTCATGCGCTAGCATTAGCCCCGATTTAAAGATGGAGAAACTGAGGGTTACACATGTATAATAATGGAAGGGCGTTAATACAAAAGTTCATGGTCTTAACCATTACAATGCCTTATACCCTCATAAGAAACGTGCTATTACTAGATGATACTTGGTTGTACATGCCTGAGTGTTTGCATGTGAATGAAATCCCTTTACTTTCATAAAGTGCGCTGCCTTGTGTACAAATGGAAGAATGGCATAAAAGTCCTTTCCCTTTTCAACGGTTTCCAACACTGAGGACCTCAAGGAACGCGTGAAGCGATCATGCATAGGGCAAAAACGAAACCAAACAAAGAACAAAAAGAGAAAACCCTCCCTCCTGTCTTTCCTCTCAATCCTCCTTTAACTAATTGTGTTCCTGTTCTCATTTGTAGCGCTTGCCTCTTCGATTAGCCTTTTAATTTAGCGCATTAACAAGACTCTTTTTACTTGAATACTCCACCACTGAGCTCATTGAAGTCAAAGGCCCTTGAAGACACTTGAAATTCTTAACAACACTCACGATTATTAAACTGCTTGTGTTTCTGATCATCAACTAAAGATCCTGGGCTGCCGGACAGGGCGGGCCCTTGTGCAAAGTACTGTGATTGATTCAAGGATTTCCCATGCCTTTCCCCCCAGCTCTGCAGGAGACCTTAGAGTTTCGATGTATTTCATGGTCCTCTTTTTTCAGCTGATCCTTTATCCCCCGCTCTCCCAGCAGAGGTTTCTGAAGAAGCATGAAAAGCCTGCTGATTCAGCATACGTGAAGGAGTCACAGCAGAGGGCTGAGGATCCCGTTTCTTTGAGAATACTTATCAGAGATGGACGCGGGGAAGCGGCCGGTTTCGTGTACACATGTACTTGCCTTTTATGAGTGGCCGTGAAGTCAAACTGGGTGCCGTTTGGTTATTTGCAGCAGGTGGAGAGGTGCTTCAAATCCGAGGAAAGAAATGACTGCTCAATTCGCTAACACTTCTCAATTAATTAAAATAAAAAATAAAAAAAGCTCACTTAGTCTTTTCCCCTGCTCTCTGGACGGTCCCCTCTCCCTTGCTTTAAATCTTGTGTGTTACGTGACAGAAGTGGATCTTTTAAATTGGGCCACGTGCAGGGCAGCTCTAACACAGCATGATCTGGCTCCTGCCCATCTTGGAACCATCTTGTGACCACACTTCCCGGCACCCCGAGCTTTGGCCGACCTGGCCTTCTAGAACATCACCACCTCTTCCCTGCAGCTTCCTGCCTGATAGCAGCCTCCTAACCCTCAGGCCCTGGCTGAGAAATACCCCTTCTTGGAAAAATCTTATCTGATGCCACCATTTCTAATGCCCCCGCATTATTTGATTACCAAGCTCCTTTTTGGGGTAGACCCTGCTGCAAGCTGTAATTGTAATGGGTGCGTTTACCTCATCAGCATTCATCTCTCCTTCTGGTACCAGCTCTTTAATATTCTCCTGGAACACCACTTCTCTCCTACCCTCAGTTCATGTGGTTTGGGAGTCGAACCCCAAACAGGTGCTAAACAGTGGTGATTTTACCCACGTGTGGACATTGTCTCAGGACCTGGTTCAGGATGGGTAAGTGATCCAGTCCAGAAGCTACAGAACTGGCCTCAGAACTTTTTTCTGAACCTGCTCCTTCTTGGATGAATGTGGCTGATTCTCTGGGGCTTCCACCACAGTGGACGTCAGGCTGGAGCTGCTTGTGGGGAGAGCAGAAAGGAAAGTGGTTCTGAGAAACCGCATCAGGGTCTCAGTGACCTGGCCTGACTGCCTGCATCCACTTGGCCTTAAAGGTCCACCTTTGAACTTCTCAGGTATGGAAGCCTAGGGGCTCCCCTTTTGAACTCGACTTAATTCTGCAACCATGAGTCTTACCTAAAACCCCTTACCTACCGGTTTACTCCTTATACCACTTTTGCTTTGCTGTATTTTGTTTTTATTTGTGTCCTCGACTGCACATGAGTTTCATAAACAGTGTATATAAAAGTTGAAAGTCTGACTCTGAGAGATAAAACCACAGGGAATGTGAGATTCAGGACCATTTCATGCATCCTGCGTCCCCAGCACTCAGCACACGCAGGACCAGACACATTGGAAATGCTCAGGAATTATTTTTGAACAAATAAATGAATTTAAAAAGAAATTTTTATCTTTTTAGTGATGCACCAAGATTTTGTAAACACGATCATCACCAATAAACATACTCTGAGCCCCCGCCTGGTGTGTATTGTGGCATCCAAGGATAGAGAAGGCTCAGGGCAACTCCTCAGGGAAAGGACTCACAGTCTAATGCAGGGAAATGGAAAAGAAATGGCCAAATATAGATAGCATGCAACTCCATGCTGCTGATCAAAATTGAGTCAAATTTTCATTTTCTAATGGGTTCCATTAAGACCCAATATTCTAGCTAGAAAAAATTATGAGCTTTATCAATGAAATGTGAACAGAGTTGCAAGTAACCGAATACAGGTCACTCTTTAATACTAGAGAGATTATTCTACAATGAACATTTGTCTTTGAGGTTTTGGAAAAGAAAGATCTGTTCCTCAGGTATGAAGAGATGGGGCAAACTTCTGGGTAAGCAAAGAAAGTCGATAACCCCAATGTAACCTGTAGCAAGTTATTTAAATGTAAGCAGAGAGTTCTCTCTCTGTGTGTCTTCTACACTTGACTAAGGACATTTCCATCTCAGCCATTCCACCTAAACTACTGGCAAGACAATTCAGTGGGATGAACAACATATCAATAATAAAGGAATGCAGAAATCCCCACAGCAGAGTACCCAGGGGTGTCAATCCAATATATAAAAGTTGAAAGTCTGACTCTGAGAGATAAAACCATGGGGAATGTGAGATTCAGGATGCAAAGACAGCCATGGTGTAATCTATCCAATACACGTCACCACTCAAAACAGCGTTAAATTTCCCCCAATCGCTTCCAAATGTTTCTCTTCCTATACTTACGTCTCCTTCCCGATTGTTTCCTAAAATTTTCACCCAAGATGTCTTCAGATAATAATGGAAAGCACAATGTGCGATTCTCTCTCTGCTTGTCCTAAAAGCCTCATGTTCTTCATTTGTCAAAACAAAGCTCTACTGCTTCCCCAGATTATCTTGTTGGTATCAAATATCAATTTTTCAATTTGTTCTTTCCTGAATGGGGACACAGGGTTTGTACAGAAACTCATTTGCTCATGTCGTTCATACCTGCTTCATTCTATCAAGTATTTGTCTGAAGGTGTGGGGAATTTTCTAAAGGTATATGAAACATCACTCACAGTGTAAAATGAAGAATAGAAGGGTTGCTTCACATTAAGTCATTTTTGTATGATCCTCTGGAGTTAAGAACCTTCAGAGTTGGCCAACGACTCCATTTAAACTTAAACATAAAACCTCCACAACCCTTTTATGTTAATATTCATCAGGGTTTGCTTTATATATGTACCTGAAAGGAACCCAAAGCTACTGCCTAGCACATCCTACTGAGAGAAGGCATTGGCCCATTTTTGGTTTTCTTCGATGCGATACTATGTATTTACTACCTTATATAGGTGAACCATTATTTTTGCAAGAATCTTTAGACTTGAGAATTCAATGAGCTTAGTATCATTATTAGACTGGAAAGAAAAATGGATGGGGCTTTATGATACAAATTACTTTACAGACAAAGAGGAATGTGCATGTAAACAGAATTTCAGAAAAATACAAAAAAGTACTGATCAATTTACTTCAATGGCTCTTGGGTGCTCAAGCGGAAAATAACATATTACTCCTTCTGCCAGAGAGAGTCTGCCGTGAGTAGAGGCCATGAATGGTTAAGCCAGAGCAGGGAGACAATATAAGTCACAAATGAGCTCCTATCCATTAACTTTTGGTCTATCCTGCTTCCTTCTCACCAACCAGAAGTTTGGGGTACTCACGAAGGCCAGTTGGCCGTCTCCCACCTGGGAGTGTCTGCACAAATGGGTACCTCTGCCTTAAAGATGCTGGGAAACTAGCCCTTTCCAAATGTTGAAACATCTCTTTAAGCAACATTATATACATTCCTTAGTTGGAGCACAGAGGGGGAAAGGCCCTGGGTTTGGAGCAAGAGACGGTTGGTCGAAAACAGGGTATGTTTGAGTTTCTGAGCTGTTGTCCCCTGATAATACAGAGACAATAGAGGGGACCCCAGCATAAGTTACAGTCAAGAAAGTCATGAGATGAGTTAGAATGAGCATCGTCATCACAGTAATCAGAGTTGGCTGGGTCCATTTTTCCCAGCCCCTAACAAAGATACCAGTATGGGTACAAAATGAACGTCTTGCCTGAGGGTTTCAGCTCTGGACAAGTTCCCTGTGGATTCAGTAGGACCGAGAAATGACAATGGAACATTCTTGGGGTAAAAGGGTTTATACCCGGCTTTATTCTCCCAGTAGTAGGTTGAGCACTAGAATCAGGTCTGCATCCAACAGTCCGCAGGTCCATAATCCACCTCCGTCTCTACCTCCACCCAGAGCACTGGGCAGAGCTCTTCATACAGTGACTCAGTCAGTAATAGCTCATTGCCCAGGACATGGAAGCATTAGCTTAGCGGCAGGCCAATTACATCATCAAGTGATTTAGGGTCAGGTGAGGATCCTGGCCATAGGAACTTCCATTTTTCCCACAATGAACTTGGCAGGTCAACAGAAATGAATTTCTGAATCAGAAGCCTTTGGGGGAAAGGAGTCATCTTTATATTCCTGAGGCATTTTGCTACAAAATAGTCCAGGCATAGAAAACATAGAAATTCTCAGCTTCGGGATAAAACTCTGAAATCTTTCTCCCCACGACAACGACCAAAAAATGTTTTCTTTGGTTGCCACCAGCAATCTCCAGAACGAGTTCCCACACAAAGGAGCTATCCAACTAATGGATCAACCAACCCAGAAAAACAGGCCATGCTCAGGCCTCCATGTCCCAAAGCAGACCTGGGAATCACAACAGACAGGAGGATGTCCGAGGGTTAGACTGGGCAAAGGGGAGCAAATATCTGAAGCGGGAGCAAATAACTGGCAAACCTGTGCATCGCAGTCCACAGGTGTTGCAGTCACCCTCCATTTTCAGCTCTTCCTAATTCTCAGCATGTCTTTTGCTTAACTGTATATTCCTCGAGGCCCACTCTAAGGACTGGCACACAGTTTGTGCTCAATAAAAGCTTAATAAAGAATCAACAAACTGAATGAGTGTACGCTTCCTGAATATATTAAGACCGTACGAGGTACTGAAAGAGATTCGTATAAGCAGAGACAACTGACAATTTATGCAACAACCATCCATGCAAGCATTACAGATGCTGTGGCGAAAAATATTTCATGGCACACAATGTGAAGTGATGAAAGCAGGTTATGACACAGTAAGTTTTAAGACAGTGTGATCTCATTTTTCAGACTATTCCTTCTCTGAGGTTTTCTTTATCCTTTACTTCACATTTTAATGCATCTGAACTCAAGAAGGGTTTTTTGCAATTGGTATCTCCTTTTAATGCCATAGCATTTCTACTGTTATACCCACACACAGCAGAAACAAAAACAACACACCCTCTGAATAAATAAATGATTTGCCTAACAATCCCTATGATCAATGTTGCTTCCAAAATGAGAAAATAAGTGTGTGTGCACTCGTGTATGAGTGTGTTAGAAAAACATAAGAAATTTGCCCCGTGTTAATGTTAAGGCACATATGTTAGGTGCTCAAAGAGTTAGTGCTGTTTATTATCTTCTCATTGACCCATTTTACTACAGAGGACATGCGTATTGTTTGTTTGAAATAAAGGGGGAAGGCAAATGTTAAAAGGAAGGGATATGGTTTCTGGCCTAAAGGAGTATAAATTAAATTGGCATGGTGAGCCCAGATCATAAAACAACTATAGCTTATATCTGTAATTATTGCATCATCTCTAATTGATACAGAATCTATAAACTGGCAATCTATAATCAGTTTAAAATCGAGGGCTAAAAAGTGGAGAATAGAACAGGAAAAGCTTTAGGCGTTCAGGAAAGAAGATGGAGAATTCAGGGAACGTTCCCCAAATACCCAGGATAGGATGAGAATGAGAGGGACCGGGAGCAGGTAAATTCAGCTACTCCCTAAATTGGCTACGAGCTGGCTGAGAATAGAATATTCTGATTGGTGGATCTCCCAGGATCTTGTAGAAAGCACGATGCATCGGTGCGGATTCCCTTTTCGTGTGGTCCAACTGTCCTGGCAAAAGCCTCCCAGGCTGCGTGCCCCTCCTCCGCCTTCTCAGCGTCACTCTGAACGGGTCTCCTTGTTGCTCCTCTCCACCCACGTTAAGCTTAGATATGTGTGCATAAAACTGTTTATAAAAAGAGGTGGAGGGGTGCATTATGAAATAATAATAAAGTCAAAATAAATATTGCATTATTTTAATGAGTAAAAAGAACTGAGGAAGAGCTCTTCACCCAGAAGTGAGAAAAACTTGAGTAGAAATAATAAAATGGAAGTGGTTCTCTATTTTAAAAAAGCAAAGTTTCCCAAGTCAAAAACGGATACCCATCACAGCGGTGTGGATGTTGGGGACCGCTGGGTCTAGGACTTGAGGAATAAGGTGAATGGTATTGTGTCTCTGATTAGATGATCACGTACCAACTGCCAGCTTCATCTGCCAGCCCTGGGAAGGCCCGGCTCAACTGTATCCCCAGAAAGACAAATGCTGGTGGGATTATGTAACCACAGTAGAGAAGGTTTGCTGGCCAAAAAGGCTGTAGCTTCTCCCGTGGCATGTGTGGCTTGGTACCCCACGCAGAGCTGGGCCTCCGAAAACTGTTGACTTCCTGCTTTCTCTGGAGGTCGCCAGGAAGAGCTTGTTTCTCTCTTTTCTACTGTACTTGAGTTTGGTGAATCAAAACAGCCTAGAAGTCAGCAAACAGTGCAGAGAGCTCCCCTTTCTTTACTCTGTACCCCAATCTATCCTCACCCAAGAAGAATGAAGCACAACGAAAACTAGCAATCTTATTTTTTATAGGAAAACTCCTTAAGGACATTGAAGGAAACAATATACAAATGGTAGATGGGGCTGAAAGATTTCAAAGCTGCGTATCAGCAATTATACCATCAGACTGGGTTACCGGAGCTACACTGTCTTTCATTAGTGTAATTCCAAAGCAAAGCACTGCATTGCCTTCTCGTCTAAGAAGACAGTCCTGCCCCGTTAATACACTCGAGCAGGTACAGACGGAAGAGAAAAGATTGTATCCCGTCTGCTGCCACACCTCCCCCACCACCACCAAAAAGTTTCCAATCTTAATAAAAATATACTCGCGGATATCATGAGCTGTTAACACAGGTGCACAGAAAGAGCCTACTTAGCAAACTTAAGAAACAATGACCAGAACAAGCTGAATAAGGAATGTGTTTCCCTGTATCTCCAGGTCTCTTCATTTTCATTTTTATATCCAGGCGAGAGCAGCCCACACGGCTTTCATGCATGGATATAGCTGAGACTTGTGTTCCTTAAACAACACGAGCTCTTCAACAGAGATATCAGCCACGTTTAGAGTATCTTTGTTTACAGACTGGAAGGCAATCGCAGAGCCTGCACATTAAAAAAGAAGAAAAAAAAGGAGGGAAAACCCCACGACCTCCCAGCATTAGCGCTGGCTGGCTAATTCGTATCTCCTTAAGCAGAGTGGCTCCAGCTGTTCCCATGTAAAGCCTCTGCCATTTTTTGAATGCAGACCAAAAACATCTGAATTAAAGATGTAAATAGAATACTTAAGCACAAGGCAGGAAGGTAGTAACCATTTTTCAATTTGATAAATGCAGCTAATAAAAACATACAGCACCAGAAAGCATCAGTGAAAGGAAAACAGGAATTGGGGATGCAGCTTTGAAAAGTCCAGGGCGAATTACCAGGAAGCAGGTTAGCAAGCTCTTAGTGCCTGGGAGAGGGCCTGGGACATGCGAGGATTTCCCCTGCTTTGAGTTGCAAACCTGGACGTGTGTAAGAGAGCCTGCAAACTTCATGAATAAAATCAACGACACCACTTGGCAACTCAGAGAAAAAGTGTGGCCAGTAAACCGTTGACTCAGCACAGAGGTATTGAAATTGGTTTACAATTAACCAGACTCCACTCACAAAATAAAAACCCAAGCAGACTCCTTTCCCTGAAATACCAGCACAGTTATTTCTTTAATAACTGATGTCATGATCCCATGTGACAGATTTTCTTAGTGCTTAACAATCAACACTTGTAAACATTCAAAAATGTTATGGTTTCAACCTCCCCCATCAAAACTAGGGTAGGACAATTCAGTGTTTGTAAATAAAATTATTTCTGTTAAGTTTATGCTCTTTAGTGATTTTATATTTCCAAACATCTCTTTATCGATGGACAACTTGGAAGAGGAAACATGCTCTCAAATGAAAGCAAAATAATAGAGACAGTCTGTCCCCAACTGGCAGAATTCATTGCATTGAATTGTGCAAAAATAAGCCAGGTGGAAATGGAGCTAAAGTCACTACAAAGGAAAATGTCCACAAGAAAAGAGAGGGGGGAAAAAGGGGGGGGGAGTCTAAATCACAAAGTGATAAAGCAGGCAGAGACAGCAGCAGAGGTTAGAGAACTGGTGTGATTACCAAATAATTCAGCAAAGAGGCTTGCTTCCTTCCAGCAAAGGCAAGTTCATGGATCTGAGTTGAACTCGAAGAAGGATTGGAGGCAGGAGACTAAAAAGAGGTTTTCCTAAGTATGCTGAACAGCGAGAAACAGCGATGACGCTGCTGCTGGTGATAAAGAGAAAGCTTTTCCTCGTAAATGCCTCCCTCCCTTGGAAAAGCAGGGAACACCGTCTTGAACGCGACATCACAGACCCAGGTCTCTGGTTACAGGGCTGATAAATGCACATAAGTCCTTCAGCGGCCCAACTGAACCAGGACATCTATCTGTTCCCCCAAAACATGAATAAGGAATCTGTCGAAGCCTCTCAAACTCGATGACTATTTTTTCAATAGTTTCAACAGTTAAATATTATAATCAATAAGTACAGGGCACCACTTGAATGCTTAGATTTTCATGCCATCTCCTAAAAACAAAAAACAAAAAAACAAACAACGACCACTATTCAGCAGTCAGGCAGAACAAGTCCATGGAAATCTATCTTTTTAAAGGCCAGTCTTGTAAAACACACATATACAGACACATACTTGGTCAAGGCAAATAAAACACACTTTTCTCATCTACAACATTCAGCCCCCAAATGACAACTAAGTAGTCACTTGTAAGAAGAAATAAAAAAATGAAATAAACAGAAAAACCCACCACTACTCAGAACACTCCATTCTTGGTAATTAAATGAAATCCCACACAGCTACAAGTGATGGAGAATTTGCTTCATGCCTGAACCGGCTTTTCCAGACCTTTTCTTTCTTTCTCTCTTTTTTTTTTTCTCCTGAATTCACCATCACAGTGTTTCAAGAAGAGAGAAAGCCATGCATCACCCCCCCCCAACACACATTTTTTCTGTTGTTCCCTTTTTTTGCAACTGAAAATAAAATTGCAGCTTAATGCTAATGAACCAGTCCTTGCCTAAAGTCCCACTGGAAATACAAGCCCGTGTCCTGTAGCAGTGCAAGATTATTCTGCCACAAGCATGATCACCTTACACAAAATGCGATTACTCTGGGCTGCAATCTTTATCCCCAAGTCAATTTATTTATCAGAGAGAAAGAGAGAGGGGAGAGAGAGACAGAAAGAGAGAGAGAGGGAGAGGGAGCGACTACCTACCCACAAATACATCATCATCTTGAAAGAGAAATCAGGGGCTCTCTGTCAGCAACCAGAAGTCTCCTTACTTCACCAAGAGTATCTGGAAGAGAAACTGAAACCCGTGGGTAGAAAATCTTGCCTTTTTCCTGTCAAGTCCTTAGAGCCCCTCTTCTTTCCTTATACAAGGTTTGGTGTGCTTGTTTATTAGTTTATGAGGATAGCATTCCTTCAGTGGCACTGTGTGTGATGTGACTTGCTTCAGGCTGCCTCTCTCTCTCTCTCTCTCTCTCTCTCTCTCTCTCCTTTTTCTTCCTAACTCTTGCCTTCCCTCTCTTTCCTGTCAAGGCTGCTTAGGTAACAAATTCTTGGTATGGCTGCTTAATGAGCAAATCCGGACACTTTAGGCAGCCAGCAACAGTGGCGAGAACAAACACCGATGATACTGGTAGTATTAATAATAATAGCGATGGTGTGGTCATAGACAGACGGGCACTACACCATTTCCTGATGGCTGGTGGGAGGTCCACGGAAGTCCCCACTGCTGGAATTTACAGGAAGGCAGCCGATCCTCTTGAGGCAAGTGCATCTGCACAGAGCAGGCGACTCGAGGAGGCCAGCATCTGAGAATGTTTTTTAACTCAAAGTAAAGCTCCAGCCGCAGAGAAAAAGAACATGTACAGCAACCCGGCTTCCCCTTGATCTCTTTAAATGTACTTCAGATAAAAGCAGCATTCAGTCCGGCCAAGGCCTCCCCAGACTCATTGCTCTTTATACCGCACAGCTCAGCACACTTGTCTACAGCCATCTACCGACCCCGCCGTGTCATTGCGGGCTCAGAGGCTGCCGGCTGCCCATCGCTGTGCAGGGCGGCAGTGTCCCTGTGCAGGGCTCCCAGCCAGGGTGTGTACCGGGAAACAGGCAGGAAGGGGGGCTGCGGGATGGGCTGCCGGGGGCTTCTGTGCCAGTTCAGCAAATCAAAAGCAACACCAAAGCCCACCAACTAAGCCCAGCAAATGGAAAGCCTCAGAAAGACTTTCTAGCAGGAGTGTTTAGCCTTCTTAACCTACGGCTGGAGATTATATATATGACCTCATTAGGAGGCCAGATTTTGGGGTGTGTGTGTGTGTGTGTGTGTGTGTGTGTGTGTGTGTGTGTGTGTGTGTGTGTGTGTGTGTGTGTGTGTGTGTGTGTGTGTGTGTGTGTGTGCGTGCACGTGATTTTCCTCCTCCCTCATCCTTTGCAATTGCAGACCTGGGAAATTTTGCAGCGTGTATAAAATTTTATCATTTGGACAGGCTCTCCTTACAGATATCCACAGGCTTGGATGCACGGCTAAGATTTCCTAAAATTATTCCAAATTTTTCTTCCCTGAATCAATTCTCCTTTATTAGTTGTTCTTTTTAATCCATTTTAAACTGTATACTTCATCTTGAAAATTATCTCCATTACCGAAATACACCGTGAATGAGAGGATGGGGAATGCAATTTGCCCAGCATATTAATTGATGCAGTGCTCAATTATTGATATATGGATAAAGGAAGAATGAATATTAAAACACATCTTGTACATTACAGGAGAAGAGGGAAAATGCTCTCTTGCTTGGGCCTGCGTTTGGACCATTAGTTGTATATTTACACATCACACAGAGAAACTGTCTAACTGACCGCCTCGCTAATTTACGTGTCTATCTAAAATTGCACAAGGCAAACATGTCACTTAATAATGAACATACATTAGCTACATTGTGGAATCATCTGCAGCACTGGGCAGGTGGTAAGGCACCTGTTAAAATAGCCTATAGGTGGTCCCATCAAGATGCATAATGGCCAAGCAGTTCGGGGAGAACAAACACCAAGCCAAGCCATCACACACACAGTGATGGAGTGAGCCTCCGAGCTGCAGAAGGATGGCCATGCAGCCACCAGCCGCTAACGTCTTAGTCATGCATACACCCTGAGCTCCCTGCTCACAGCATTTCAGAGACCCCCAAGTCACAGCAGATAGGATGGGGAGTAGGGTGACCAACTGTCCTGCTTTGACAGGGTCAGTGGGGAGAGGGGCGGGGTTCCTGAGATACAGAACTTTCAGTGCTGAAACCAGGACAGCCCCGGGGCAAACCAGAAGGCTTGGTCATCCTACTTGGGAGAAGTCCTGGACACACTTTCTCCTTACAGTTAAGAAGAATAGAGAATCCATCTTCCTATCACTTTTCCTCGTGGAGACCATGCCTAGGCGTGACCTCCACGAATTCTAGATCGGCACAGAGGACATGTGCTCTTCCTGATAGGAAAACTTGGGGGACATATTTTTGAATATTTACATTTGTGTGTTCATTCCCTGATTGCCCAGACACTCCACTGAACACCTGCTCTGTATCAGTCTCCACCTAGGTATCTGGAACGCAGTAATGGTGAATGCATTATGTAGATGCTTCAAATCGGTGGGCAGCAAATAGCCTCAAGGTGGCATTTTATTCAGCCACTATATTTTTTTAAATGTAATTCATTTGCCACGGTTTAAAAACCAAGAGATTTCTAACGAAAATGTGGAGGTAAAACTTTTTTGGAGATATTGGATGATCCAGCAACGTCCAAGCGATGTGTCCACAGTGACGGCAATGGGCTGATGAGTCTCCACAGTCCCCCACCGCTGCTGATCGGCCCCAGGGCCAGATGTTACTTGGCAGATGGATTCACTCATTTGCCTATCAGTCTGGCCCTTGCAGGCAGTTAAGTTTGTAAATGCCTCTTGATCTGATCTGAGATGTGAACACACACACACACACACACACTTCAGATACGGAGTTCATATAGAATATTTAGAATTAAATCTAATACTAATTAGAGACCCGCCTTCAGTGGGTCCTGGACTTTGAAGCTGAAGGCGCAGAAAGGCAGAATCACCTCCAATCTCCCCTAGCTTCTCGCATGCCATTGGACCCAAGGGATCATCTCACAGAGCTCTGTTCCTATACGGCTCCACCACAGCCAACAAAAGGGGACGAGGGCTCTCTTTAAGTTAGGGGTTACTGGATTCCTGCAAATGCACACTTTATTTTTCCTCTTCAAGGCAAGCAGTGCAAGGTACTTTGTTCAACTACTAATGTTTTTTTCCCATTTTTTCCCCCTTTCTTCCCTCTATATTCACTACCCCCAACTCCCTTTCATGGCACAAGGCAACACAAAGATATAATCTGAAATGCATGTGTTTTTTTTGTTTCTTTTTGCAGAAGCCTAAGTCAAGTAGGTAAAACTTTTTTTGAGATATTGGATGATCCAGCAACGTCCAAGCGATGTGTCCACAGTGACGGCAATGGGCTGATGAGTCTCCACAGTCCCCCACCGCTGCTGATCGGCCCCAGGGCCAGATGTTACTTGGCAGATAGATTCACTCATATGCCTATCAGTCTGGCCTATCTACTAGCGGTACATTTGGCCAGTACAGTGTTGGGTTTTATTTCATTGTATTGAAGGGCCTTTAAACTTGAATTATGCTCTCCTGTTCACTACCGTCCCCAGGTGTTTTGATTGGATTACACAAGGTCTGCCTCATTTGTGCACTTGCCTGAGTTTTGCAGGAATCTGAGTTCATGACCTTTGGATCAAAAGCCGCATGGGAGAGATCAAAACAGGTGACCTGGGAGAGTAAGAATGCCTATGAGAGGCCACGGGGTGGGAAAAAGGAGCCTCAAAGACTGAGTTGGCAGACATCTCTGGGTCCCAAGGTGATGGCTGCACAGCACCCCACACAGGCTGGATGCTAAGTGCAGGGTCTCCAGCCTTACTGCAGAGCCATCATTCCTCAGGATGACAGAAAAGTAACTGGGCCACCAAGCCAAGAAACCATGGGCATTTGATAGTCGGTGTTGCCATGGTAACCACTATCAAGTGATGGTCCGTTACCCCATCCCCACTGCCTTCGTGGTATTACTGGACTTTGCAATACCAAGGGAAAGGGGGGAGCTGGAAACAGCCGAAAGGGGATGTTTGCTGGATGAGTGGGATAGGAGACGGGATTCAAAATTAAGTGGATTCAAAATAAATAAGGAAATAAATTACTTACTGCACATGTGAGTTAGTGAATGGGTTTGTCATACATGCTCTAAGAAAGCTAACCAGGAAACACATCTGCCCCACAGGGACAGTCTAGACCTGGTAGCCTAATAATAGATCAAGGGATCAGTATCTATCATTTATTGGATTTTTAAAATTTCATCTTTCAGTTCTGCTAGCATAATGGACTCGCCTGATTGTGCTTTCTTTCCCTCTTCTCAGCTTACACCCTCTACCTGCTGGAACATGTAGCCCCTCTGCAAGGAATGAGATTCACCCAAGAAGGTGAAACATTTTATCACCGTGACACATGCAGGAGACAGCTGTTTCCCATACATCAGGTTTTGGAGGAGTTATGATTCTTTTACTCTGGAGTCCAGAGGTTAAAGAGACAGAATGGAACATTCAGTGGGCTGCCCCCTCTGGGGGCATCAACAAATTATTTCTATGTTTGAAATTCGACTCAAAACAAAATTGATTATTCAATCAATTTCTCAAACCTCCTTGAAATGAGCAGATTGACATTTTCTTTTTACTGCCACCTGCAAAACTTACCTTTTACGTCACTTTCATAACAAAGTAAATATACTCCAATAGTCAACTCAAAACCAAATTTTCCCCCATTTGCAATGTGGCTGGCAGTACCTAAACTGCTTTCACAGTGGGTGCAGGTAAAACTCCTTGTTCTCACGCACAAATGGGAACTATTTTTAAAGAATGAGCCCAGTTATCCATTATCAGCCCAACACATAATTAATCAATTGCAAAGCAATGGCATAAAACCAACGCTGATCAAGCTATCTGGGAACTATCTGTATAAGTGGCTTCTAATTGGCAATGAGAATTGAATACCACTGTGATATACTAGATAATATAGGACAATCAGCATTGGATTTTCAGCTTTAAGAAAGGAAGTCTTCATTAAAAAGCCGAGTTACTAAACACTAAACTGAACGTGAAAAATGACGTGAGAAACCCAATGTAGTCGGTGATGGGACCTTCATGTAATATGATTATTTTTACAATGCCCTTGCTTGACACCATTTTCTGCAAGAATGGAAGTCCTGAATAGATAGCTCCATTTTGAGCCAGAAATCTCAGTTTTGTGGTAGCTACAGTATTGTGCTTCATTCAGACAGTCCACAGAGCATTTGTACACCAGTCGATGGCCTCCAGAGAGGATTCTCCAGCATCCCATAGAAACATGTAACCACCATCACTATTAACCAAATTACCTGGGAAGAATCTGATCATTTCTTTTCCCCTTGAAACCATATGGTTGCTAATTGCCAATTAGGATCTCTCTAGCCACACATACAAAAGCACATTCTTCTCCACCAGTGGAAGTCCCAGAAATTTCCACTATATTATCCCAAAGTCTAGTTTATTTCGGCCACCCAAGAGACTGACCTCAACAGGGAGATGATTAGACATCCCTGAATCAGTAAGGACAGTCCTATTACTGGGTTCTCCAGGCAGATACTGTTCAAATCATCTATGCTAATGAGGCCAAGGTCATTGTTACAATTCTTAAAACTTTATTATAAAATATTCAAAATGCATAAGTATTATGAAATATTAACAATAAAACTACCATTCGATTACCCAGCTTCCTGGCTTGAGACAAAGGACGTGGTAGGCTGAATCAATGGCCAAATTAATTAATAAGTGCCTGAATTTCGGGTTCCACATAGAAACTGCTGCTACTTCCAGGCCCATTATGAGTGAGGAAAGAGTCCTCTAATTTTTCCAGCATTAGAGATAAATTTCTCTAAAGCCAGGCACATCCGCCCTTTGGTTTCCCCACGAGGAGCAGCCAGTCACACTGGCCAAGGTTTAGGACACAAACTGTAGTAACACAGCAGAAATTATACTTCTGCTCTGTATCTTAACGTAGCCAGCATGGCTGGAGCCAGCTGCCGAGCCTGGAAAGCGAGGCAGGTACCAGTTCAAGGCAGAGCGTCAGTCACCCCAGGAAAGGGGCTGGGTTTTGCTCAAAGAGTGAGGAGAAGCCACCGAGGGAATTCAGCTAGGCAGTGCCTCATCTCCAACGGCCCCTGGCCCGGGGCAGTGGACCAGAGCCTGAAGCAAGGCCAGGGGAAGGGCGCCAGGGAGGCGCCTGTTGCAGTCCTCCAGGCGACAAGCAGCGGCGGCCTGGACCCGGTGGCCATGGACAGGGGGACCTACATGGTGCAGTCAGTGAAGCGGGGCCTACCCACCACCGGGGAGTCACAGGCCTCCCACTCCAAACCGCTGGCGCGCAGCTGGACGTGACCAAGTTGTGAGTGCCACCTCAGGAGAACACAGGCCAGGATAAGAGGACATCGAGGCAGCGTCACTGAGGACTCTCTAGACGGGCCAGAGAGCTTAAGTCACCAGAGGGATATGAGCTGCAAACGTCCCAACAAACACGAAGGAGAAAAATCCACATTTCCTGGGGATCAAGTTTCTGTTAGATTTGTTCAATACAAACAGTCATCTCTTTGGCACTGAAATCACAGTGAAGGCAGCTCTGCCAGGATAAAGACAGGTTACTCATTATGAGGACTTGGGCGACGGAGGAAGCTCCAGAAAGATGGGCAAGACACTGGAGGAGAATAATCTATTTATACCAGGGCTCGGCAACCTGCTGAGACGCTGCAGACAGGCTCCCTGCAACGGCCTGTCCACCCTGAATGAAATTATCAGAGATCAATGCGACCCTTCTAGTGGCTCCTGAAATTAAATGAAATGGAACATTTTATTTACCTCACTTGTACTTTCTGAATGCGATATAACATTGCTACAGCAAAGGGCACTATTTTTCAAATTGTGGTGAAATACATATATGACCTAAATTGTACCATGTTAACTATTTTTAAGTGTATACTGCAGCTGTATTAAGTCCATTCCCATTGTGCAATCATCATTATCCATCTCCAGAATATTTTTTATCTTGTGAAACTGAGACCTGTATCCATTAGACAATACCCTCCGCTCCCCTCTCCTGGCAGCCCCTGCCAATCAGCATTCCATCAAATGCTCTAATTCTAAGTGTACAGTTTCTCAGACACACACACACACACACCACCACACAACACTTCTATGTAACCTCCACTCAAATCAGGAGTTTGAACGTATGCACCCCAGAAGTCTCCCTCCTGCAAACCTGGGAGATGTTTATTTTTCTCTCTCATCTCATCTCTCCATCATAATGCAAAGCCTTTATGAGGCACTTATTCACTATGGCATTTTATTTTTCTTTATACAGAGGTAGAGAAACCGATGTGACACTACCTCTATTTCTCCAAGGATTTACAGCCTGACTCTGACAAGGAAGGACTTTGAGCTGCCAACTGTCCCCTGCTGTGCCTGAGGCTTGTGTTGCAGGATGAAAGGCAGGGGTTCGGAGCACAGGATGGTTCTGCCCATGCACCGCTCCCCATGTGGGCTGCCTTCCCTGGGCCTGCCCAGTGCCCATCCCCATGCTTCTAGGAGCACACACTTGTCTTCCCTTAGGATTCCCTCTCTGAACACTGACTGTGCATGGCCCAGCCAAGGCTGAGCCAGGTGCAGGAGTGGGGAAGCTATGCAGCACCTTGACAGTGATCGCAGGTAGCCCCTGGCCATGGGGGCGGGTGTAGACATGAGAAAAGGAGTCACTGAATCTGGGTTTGATTCTAAATCTGACCTCCTACAGCTGTTGCAACCTTGGGTGTGTTAGAGAACATTACTAGGCATCAGTGATAAAATGGGGAAGATAATCTCCACGTCGCTGAACGGCAGTGAGACTTGATAGGATGACAAAAGTGAAATCATGAGTCTGCCACGTAGCACAGTGTAAGCCTTCCATAAACTGTATGCATCAATATAAATGTTAACATAAATGTAATCATGACGTTTACATTTTATATTGAAGTGGACTAAAATGGCACCCTCTAATCTGTGAGCTCCGTGAAGACAATAACGTTCTTATTTATCTCTGTGTTTCTAGTCTGACACATTGTGGGTCCTTAGTAAACATATAGTAGACAGATCAAAAATGATGTAATTCCTGTTTTTAAATTTTGTTCCTGCTCTCATTTCTTCTTCCTCTTTCTCTTTAGACTTTTCTCAATGGATAGATGTGTTAGCTACAACAAGGTAAACCATGTTATGATTTCGAATTCTGATCCCCCCTTACTCCGTCCATGCTGTGGTCCAGGAAGTGGTCTAAAGCTCTCTGGAAGGCAGAGAGCTGGGCCTCCAAGCACGTAACTACTCATGTTCCCTGTGGATCAATAGCTAAGCGCCCCAGGTGGTAGGAAACTGCCTTGCAGGGGCACAGGTGCTGCGATGAGACACTATGGGGTTTAAAGGCAAGGAGATCTGCAGGTATGATGGGTCGTGGGTATGACGTGCCCCCCAAAAAGATACACTGGAGGACTAAGGTCCATTATCTCAGAATGTGACCCTATTTGGAAATAGGGTCTTTACAGAGATAATCAAGTTAAAACGAAGTCGGTAGGATGAGCCACAATCCCGTATGACTGGTGTCCTTACCCAAAGGGGAAATGTGAACACAGACAGTGACATGCTGAGGGGGAAAATAACGTGAAGACACAGTGAGAAGCCGGCCATCTGTCTGGAGTGACACACCTACTAGCCAAGGAATGCCAAAGACCAGGGACATCATCGGAAGCTAGGAGAGGCAAGGAGGGACTCTCCCCTAGAGCCACCGCAGAGGGCATGGCCCTGCTGAAATCTTACATCGGACCTCCAGCACCAGAACTGAGAGACAAATGTCTGTTGCTCTAAGCCACCCAATTTTGGTACCATGTGAACACAGCCCTAGGAAACAAGCACACTAGCCCTGTGGGGTCTGAGGCTGCTTCAGGAAGAATGTCCATGTGGTTGGTTATTTCAACAAAGCTGGACGATGCTGGGGCTAGATCATTTCTAATCCCTAAACCTGCTTCCCTGACACTAGCAGAATCCTGTGTAGTGGACACCAGGTGCTTTGACGACTCAGCACTGTTCCCCTCTTTCTCTGCAAGAAAACTAGGATTGCTGAAATCCAAAGAGCAGGAAGATGTGGAACCAAGGGCAGCAGGCCCCCCAACCTCTGCACCGGTCGGAGGGAGGGAGTGTCAACCAGCATAGAAAGCGAGGGTCCAGAGCATCTCCACGGGTGCCTGCCTGTGTTGGGCATGGTGGAGGGGACACTGTGACTGGGGGACCCGGGGTCACTTGGAAAGCACCCCCCCACCCCGCCGGCACCCGCGTTCACTTTCTCACTCCTCGATTTAATGAGTTGAGCAAATACTTTGTCTCCTCAATAAAAACAGAATCTCAAGTATCTTAAAAGGGATGCAAAATGGCTAATGGACTGGGAGAAATTGGTTGTGGCTGGAAGCGCATTTCAAAAGTGCATTTTGTTTATATTAAAACCTCATTTAAGTATCAGTTCAAGAGAAAGCTGCTAACAGGGCAAGTTTAATATGACTAATACTCGTATAACCTCCCAACATTCCATTTCCATCCACCCAAGAGATATAATTCTGAAAACATTTCAATGTCACTAATATGGTAATATGCTACTAATATGGTACAAATTATAACGAGAAGACACAAACATGATACTGAATATTTGCTGAGGAACTTAGCAGCAAATTTGATCCTTACACTAATATGACGACAGGTTGCAAATACTTGCATTCCACGCACCATCTCCCTATTAGTCTGTGTTTATGATGTTACAAATGGCACCGTTACTCACAGATTAGTTCATCTTTGAGAGTTTGCACCCTTGATGCTAATAAATGCCCTGGCTTTGCTATCTAAGCAAAACTAAAATTCTCATTTTGGCTTTCTTAAGAAAATTCATCACATGAGACTTATTATGGTCTGCAAAACAGCCTTTACTTTGGCCAGATAAACATGGGGATCATCGATATATTTTGAATTGTTGAGCTGATGGCACTTTGCCCTCCGAAGTCAAGATCAACCCTCATGAACTGTCTTGAATGAGGACTAGCCTGGCTGGAGGAATAATTTCTCCATAGCGAAAAGTCCACAGGCATTGAAGAGATTTCTGGGCAGAAAACTAGAAGTGCATCAGGAGAAGTCTGTGCAAAGAAACTTCTGGGGTATTATCCACTAAATGGCCCCGCTCCAAAAATCAGAACGATGGCTTTTCCACCCCTACCTACAGCTCACATTTACAAGCTGTTATGGAAATGCAATGTTAGGAAATTGTTAGGAAGCACTTTTTTTTTTTTTTTTTTTTTAGGTAAGACAACAACCAGAGGCAAGTTCCCTGGTCTCAAGAGAGGTGACACTACTTAATCTGTACAAGAAACTATGTCACTATGCCCAGGGCTCACAAGAGATGTATGAGTGGGCATATCAATCATGAGAATTTAAAGTCATGAATTCATGATCTGGATAAACTGTTACAAGTGAGTATCTTGGTTGGCAACGGGAAGGTGCATTCAGAAGTGTTTACATGTTGTATTATTACCTCTACTGTAAGCATTTGAACAAATTCAAATATTTGCAGGGAGTCACACAGTCGATGCATTTGAATGATATAGTTTCTGCATATTAAACACTTGAAAATAGTCTACATTTGCCCAGAGAAATTTGGCACATCCTATTTATTTTTTATGGACCATCTGACTCTTCTGGGTCTATCTTTGATTTTTCCATTTTAAACAAAAGACTTGGGTGAAAGCATGTTTCCTTTCCACTTAACTGTCTACAAAGGAAAAAAAAAACAGCACAAATGTAAAGATAAATAGAAACTGGCGAACTGTAGTATGCACACCATCTAAATAAAGCAATAGTTATTTAGTTTCCACAAACTGTTTCCATATAATGCAAGCCCAAAATTTCCCAGATTTTCAAACAATTTTTGGTCTTCTAAAGAGAAGCCAGAAATCTGGATATTTGTGTAAAATCTGCATTTTTAAACATTGGCAGCTATTTTAATTTTTTCCATCATTATGCATGCTAAAAAGTTGCCCCAAAGCACCATGACAGCCAAAATTGTCCACTTGTACTAGAATTCTCTTTGGCAACCTGTCAGTACTCCATAAAAAAAGTCAACCCAAACTAATAACCATTTGAAGACTTTGGTCATCACCAAGCAATGAAACACCTTTACTATTAGTGTGTCCAGGAAAGGGGTTGTGCTAAAAACTGTTCCCACTAGTTAGCCAATCCCAACTACTCCCTATCTATAGGCAAGACTACTGTAGTCTGTATTTATACAACACCAGACCATCTTGGGGGAGATCCATCCCAAAGCTTCAGTCCCATTAGTGACCTGCTTTTGATAATGCTGGGACTACATCTTGACGACCATTTAGTTTGCTGTATGCACCCTCTACACTCTAGTGAGTCCCTTGGCATTTTTTCTCTCTTTTTCTTTAGTTCTTTCTCATTGGTTTTCCTTTAATGCTGCCACCAGCAAGTCTTCCTGTCTATCTCTTCCCACTTTCACCAATTTCATTCCCAGAAGTATGCATAATATTTCCCTGGGGGATAGTTTTATGGGTCTTACTTACCTATACTCAGACTGCAGAGAGGAATGAGATGTTACACAATAGACAAATACAGAGCTTCTTCCCCAAAGCTGGTGCACTCTCTGTGTCATTGGATTTGAGCAGTTTCTTTACAATGTCCCAACATATGGCATTTCTTTGTACTGGGGCTGCTTAATTATTTTTTATACTCTTGAGATGTACAGTTTGATGTTTTCAACAAATTTGGAAAAATCTTGCCCGTTGATTCTTCAGATATTTTTCTGCTTCATTTTCTGCCTTTCCTCTCCATTTGGAACTCTAATATCTGTATGTAAATGCTTGATTTTCTCACAGATCACTGAAGCTTCATTCAATTATTTTTCAGTATTTTTTCTTCTCTCTGTTCCTCAGTTCTATTGTTCTATCTTCAACTTTACTGATATCTTTATTTGGCATTTTCTAATCTGATGTTTACATTTCAGATACTAAAACATTTCAGTTTACAGACTCAACTTGATTCTTTTTTATAATTGTCGTTTCACTCTTGAGATTTCCCATTTGTGAAACTCATTGTGTCCATATTTTTCTTTAAATCCTTCCATACATTATATTTTTAAAAGAACTTGTTTACTAATTCCAACATTTGATTTGCCTTGTAGTCTCTTTCTCTTGACTATTTTTTTTCTCCTAGTCAGCAGCCAAAAAACATTTTCTTAAAGAGCCAGAAAATAATTATTTCAGGCTCTCTGGGCTACCTGGTCTCTGTTGAAACTCCTCAGCTCTGCTGATGCAGCACAAAAATAGTCATAGATGATAAGTAAATGAATGGGAATGGGTATGATACCAATGAAGCTTTATATACAAAAGCCAGTGTTTGTCCCACAGGAAGTAGTTTACCAATCCCTGCCCTAGATTATTGTTCACATTTTTCTCTTCTAAACATGCCTAGTGTAATTTTTTTTGTTTTAGAGTAGACATTTTGACACATTATGTTTTCTCCCTTTAAATAATAGTTGAGTTTTGGTCTGGAGGCACTTAAGTAATTGTCATAAGATTGTGAACCTGTCAGGCTCATTTTTATGCAGGTTTAAGACAACTCTGCTTTGAATTTATCCATAGTCCTAAGGCATGGATTTTCCTACAGGGAAGGGATTGGCTAGCATTTTCCAGAAAGGACCAGATAGTAAAGATTTGAGGTTTTACGGATGACATACAATCTCACTCACAAATTCTTTTTTTATTATTATTAACTCATTGAAAACATTTAAAAATATTCTTAGGTCATGGGCTGTACAAAGCAGATTTGGCCTGAGAAGCATAGTTTTCTAAGATATGCTCCTTACCCCTAAGGTAAGGATCTTTCTGGAGTCTCGATTGAATGCCCACAACATCCAATGTCTCCATCTGAGCTTCGGTACCACAGCTATTCCTCTCTGCCAGGACTCACGGAGCTTGGCCCTGCACTTACGTGGCCCAGCCCTCAGCAAGGGACCAGAGCATGAAGACTTCTGCCTCCTACACAGCTCTGCCCTCTACAGTGCCCTGCTCCACAAATTCCATCCACCTTGTCACTCCCAGATCCTATGCTCTAGCCTCTGCCTCAGTGACCCTTCTGCTCTCTCCTTGGGCTCCCCTTCCCTGGAGCTGTGGCTGAAACATTTCACCCCAGGCATAGAGTTGGGTCAAGGGTGGCTTTGATCTCACATGTCTCTATTCTCTATGCTGCCTGGTGCCCACTGCCTGAAAACGTGTGTCTCACATATTTTGCCCAGTTGTAAAATTGTCTATGGAAGAAATCATTGTTCCATGGACAAAACCAGAGGTTCCCCTGATATATTCTGATATTTAGTGCTAGGGCAGCTCTCTGGGATACAGGTTATCACATGGGTCAAATCACACCATTGGTGCAAAGACTGCTTTCTTTCATGGCATTAACAATAAAAAATAATATTCTTCTAGTATTTTCCAACATTTATTTAGTTCCTACTGTGACAGAGGCACTAGAGAACAGAACAATGAAAAAGATTAGCATTGTTCCAATTCTGGGGGTGATACATAAAGAGTGTTGGAAGGTAAGAGAGATGAACAACTAGACAGATAAACTAGATCACTGCAGATTATAAGTGTAATGAAGGTGATAAGCATGGTGACAAAATAAAAGGTAAAAGAATATCAAGCTTTTGGAAAAGTCAGTTTAGTGCAAAAGAGTGAATGGAATGATGAATAATCGTGATTGACTTCCAAACAGGGACTTCATTGAGAGGGATAAAGGAGCTACTCATAATTACACCAGGATGACATTTGAACTAGGGCTGTTCTAGGCAACCCAGGATTAATTTTAACCCCTCAAGGAGGGAAACAAGAACTGGAAAACAGGTCAGATTGTCTGAAAGCTGTTGGGATCATCTAGATGAGTGAGCACAGTGGCCTCGACTATGTTCTTGAGAATGGATTTGGAGAGGAACTGATAGATTTCAGAACTATTACGGATCTCCCATCTAAAGGTGGGTGTAGAGAGGTGGAAGATGTCAAGGGTAACATCTTAGATTCTGGCCTCAGCAAATGAATTAGGAACAAAGAGAGAAGTGCAGCAAGGTAGACCAGATGAATGATGTGTGTGGCAGGGAGGGATGAAAGTATGGGCTGCGTATATTAGGGATACAGCAGAGTTCATAGCCCTTAAGGGAAAGATATCTACTTTCCCAGGGGTGAATATAATAGATGCTCAGTACAAGATTTTAGAATAACATAGTGAGTCTATGAGGCCAAAGAACCAATACTTGTCAGAAGAGCTTGTGAAGAACCTATGATGTGTTAAGTCAGACAGGACCCACGGTTTTCATGCTCTCAGTGAAGCAGTGCTGTGAGGGGCTATCCTGTTTATTAGGAGTTCATGTCTCTTAATGGGAAACGTAGCCAGAGGAAAACTTGACAACATGCCACTCTGGGCAAACACTGCATGCACTAAGGATTTTCCAAATTCTGAGCCATACTGCTCACTGGCTGGTGGCCCCCACTCCCACCCCCTGCCAACCAGTCTTGTCAGCTCTGGTTTTTGTTGGCCTTAATCAATTCGGTGTCTATAGGTTCCAATTTCTCAATCTTCACCACCTGCATAATTGAGGGAGAAAAATGGCTATATCTCAAATCTTTAGTTTGACACAACTTTTGGGAAATCTTCTGGGCATGATGCTCTTGGCTATTTAGAAAATTATGTTTCCTAGGGCTGTGCTCTCAAATCACTCTTTGAAAAGGGTGATAGCTCTGCTTTAGAATATCTAGGAGCAATTAAGCAAAACCAGGTTAATCAAACCACTTAAACATTAACTCAGTTATCTTGAAAAACATTCTATGCTTAATTCAGACATCTATAAAAGCATGCCTTTGCAAATAGTGAATCTGCGGCATCTTCCTACACTGATGGACAGTGACTGCATTGGGGTGTGGGTGGGGACTTGATAATATGGGTAACTGTAGTAACCACATTGTTTTTTGATGTGAAACTTTCATAAGAGTGTATATCAATCATACCTTAATAAAAAATTTATTTAAAAAAAGCATGCCTTTGGCTTAAATATGTTAAACCATATATACAATCAATATCAAGGGTATACAACCTTTGAAAATAACACTATAAAAACTGCCCAAAATATTTGAATCTCTCTGTTGTTATGAGCAGAATACTATGAGAGCGTGTATATACATGCATGCATGTGCTGCATCTCAGGAAGATGAGTTTTTAGGAATCATAACTCCATGTTTTCTATCAAGGAAGGTTTCCATGTTCTTAAAAAGAACCTATAGATTACAAAGTACATCACAGCAAATATAAATGTGCACACAGTAGTAGCAAACGCATTGGTGTCCTCAACCATGAGCAGGACATTGTCCTGTCAAAACTGAGTGTCCCAGTTACCCTGTCGGCTCGACACAAGGTTCCCAACTGCTGGGAAATGTGATGTGAGTAAAAGATCAATCTGCAGTTGCTTTCAAATCTATTCAATAATCCAAGGCTTCCCTCAAGAATAGCAGTGATGTATTATAAAAGAGAAGAAAAAGAGGATGAGCGAAAGAATGATCACTCAAAGGCCAGCGTGATGGAATAATCTACTACTCCAAACACTTGTGTGATGGAATCAGGAAGTTATGGTGCCTCTCATTAAGGTGGTGCTACAACTTCGGTATAGATTCCTCAGACGCAGACCTGGGGAAAATTCAAGTGCAAATAGTATGTTTGGGAGATGATTTCAGGAGCCATCTATGCGTAGAGGAATGGGCCATTGGGACACAGAATGGTAGAGAATCAGTAAGGGTAGGTTACTGTGCAGGTGGACACTAGTGTTTAATTCCATTGTGGAGCTCCGGGAATGGTGTAGGACACACCTCAGAGCTACCCCGCCCAGGGGCTGAGGAAGCTGGGATCCAGACTCCCCAAACCTCTGCCCATCCTGAGTCGAGCGCTTCTTGCAGGGCTGTTAATTCACTGAAGCTTCTGGCTTGCTCTGTGCATGAATGCAATGCATTCTGTAGCCACAACATCAGCCCCTGTGAAGAGGTTCACCCACGTTGTCAGTAAACCATCTTTGGCACACGAGTGTTGAGGGGAAACGCCAGGACTCTGAAAACATCTGGGATAGGCATTCCTGGGAGTCTTCAGGATCATTCATTCACTCTTTCATTCATGTGTGTTGTTCAACACTTGGGTGACATATATAAAGGATTGTAATTTATTTATTTTTTACATTTTCATTACCTTCTTTATATATTTTGTGAGTAGAACGCAACAGAGCAAGTAAATAATAGTATCAAAGGTACAATGCAATTCAAGACGGACATTCCCACACTTCTTTTTTCCCTGCTGGACTAATATGAGGAAGAACCAAATGTCAATGGGAATTGTGAAAAAAGAGGTTCAAAAGGCAGGCACAGATGGGTCCTGTGCCACTGATTACCTAGGGTGGCCCTGAATGGTGGTTCCGGATGCTCTGGCCTCTGACTTTGGTGGTTGGGCATGAGAATGGAGGTGGCTGGTCCCAGATCACAGAACGAATGGGTAGAGTGTGTGAACACCCAAGTAGAGCCAGTCCATGTAGAGCAAGGGTGGTACGGGAAGAGGGCGGCCACATGAAGAGGGGCACAGGGTTTTGGACCATGTGACCTCTGTCCACTGGCTCTAGGTGTAGGTATGTCACATTACACGGCAAGTGGGATTCTGCAGATGGGATTAAGTTTATGAGCCTTAAACTAGGGACAGTGTCTTGGGTTATCTGGGTGGACCCAGTATAATCACATGAACCCTTAAAAGCAGAAGAGGTTCAGTTAGAGCAATGCACTGGAAGGACAGGCGGGAGGTGCTCAGCCCACAAGACGAACTCACTCCACCATGACCAAGAGCTGGGACCGGCCCTCAGCTCCCAGCTGCAAGGACATGGAGACCTCAGCTCTGTAACTGCAGAGAATCAAATTCTGCCACCAGTTGGAATGATTCTCCCCACGAGCCTCTAGAAGAACACGGCCCTGACAGCGCCCTGATTTTAGCCCAGTGTGACCCAGGTCGGACTCCCAACCTACAGAGCTGCAAGATAACACATTTGTGTTGCGTAAACCGCTCCTTCATGGTCATTTATTTAGACAGCAATAGATAACTAAAACAAATAGATTTCAACATGACTACCAGCTCTGATCTACTCATTTTCGATGCCAAGAAGGGTTCTGTTTAAATTAAGCCTCCAAGGTCACCTTCTGGGCTGAGTGGGAAACAGCCCTCGGTCAGTTGGTACAGCCGATTCCAGAGAGAGGAGCTCCACCTTATGCCTGGGGTAGATGCTCTGTGAGTCCCTTAAACAACAGAAATTTATTTCCTCACCATTCTGGAGGCTAGAGGCCCAAGATAAAGGATCATCCACAGGATTGGTTTCTTCAGAGGCATCTTCTCTTGACGTGTAGACGGCTGTCTTCTCCCTGTCACCCCATGGTCTTCCCTCTGCGTGTGTCTGTGTCCTAGTCTCCTCTTCTTAAAATGACACCAGTCGTATTGGGTGAGTGCCCACCCGTATGACCTCATCTTACCCTCGTTACTTCCTGAAAGGCCCTATCTCCCAAATACCATCACATCCCGAGGTACTGGGAGTTAGGACTTCAACATACACATTTTGGGAAACACAATTCAGCCCATAACAACATGATAGTCCAGTATTTCTAGGATGAGGCTAGGACATCTAATTGTTTTACCAGCTAGGTTTGAGGAAATGGTACTTTTTATAGACACCCTAGGTGGCCCTTGTAGGGTACTCTGAGAAGCATTAACTAAGTGACGTGTGATAACCTCATTCTGCTCCTTCTTTACCTGCAGGGAGCCAGGCGACTCCTTGTGACTGAAAGGGAGAGTATCTTCCTTTTGCAGAGAAGGAAAGGGTTCTGATTTCCCTGAAGCATAGACTTCCTTCCCCATGCTTCCCCAGGCTCACAATGACTCAAGAGGAAATGAACAAATATAGGTACAACATGTAGCCCTGTGTGTGGCATAAACCCCGATGGTTTCCTTCCCTCGCCCTGCCAATATTAAAAAGGTAGTGCAATCCACAGAGGCATCAGGGAAGCATTTGGGGTAATGATACAAAAGTTGGCTTTTAGCAAACCTTTCACCAAAGTCTTGGCTCTGCAGTCTGCCCAAGTTTAGCATGCTTCCCCAGTGTATCAGTCAGAATGCTTTGATCACAGGTAAAAGGAATGGGCTCTGACTAACATCAGCAGAAAAAGAGATCGCTGGGATGATGTGAGCCAGCCCGAGGCAGGGAGGGATAACCCGGCTGAGATTTAATAGAGGAATCAGGTGGGGCTGGAGGTCTAGCCTTGGGAACTGTCTCCTTACTCGGTCTGACCGGGAGACTCCAGCTTTTGAACATATTGGCCTCCCTCCTGTATATCACTCCAGTTCACATTTGCTATGGTTTGAGTTTGCGTCTCATCTAAATTCATACAGTGAAACCCTAACCTCAGTGTGATGCTCTCAGGGAATGGGTCTGGGAGTTGACGTGGTCACGAGGGAAGAGCCTCATGAATGGGATAAATGTCCTTGTAAGCGACCCCAACGGAACTCCTCTGCCCCATCCCTTCCACCATGTGAGCCCCAGTGTGAAGTCTATGGCCTGGAAGAATTCCCTCACCTATGATGCTGGCACCTTGATCTCATAATCAAACTTCCAGCCTCCAGAACTATGAGTCATTGTTTATAAACTACCCAGGGATTTTTGAGGTATTTTGTTAGAGCAACCCAAATGGAGTAAGACAACACCCGAGTCTCAGGGAAAAGACTCCAACTGGCCTACCTTGGCCATATCTACAGCCTTTAGCTTGATGTATCGGCCCTCCAAGACTGAACACAGGAGGGAAATGAGTTGACCCCAAAGGACAATGACGGGTTGGCTACGTCAGGGTAGGAATGTCTGCTGGTTGCCAGCCAGCAAGCGAGTCCCTGCAATGTACCTGCACGCACAGGGTGAGCAGGGGGGCCCCTCAGGCCATGAAGGAGGAGGCAGGGGCAGGTCTTGCTGCCTCAGTGAGACCTAACTTGTTTCTGTCCCCCGGTAAACTACAGACGCCTTGCTGATCTCCTTTTTGCCCCATCCCCCTTCCCTGGAACGGTATTTCGATCTCAGAAGAACAGAGCAGTGAGTCAAGTCCTCACCAAGGCATTACTCAGAGAAATGAGAAACCGCTACGACAAATTGGAATGTCAGCATTATTAGCAGTTTTCCTTGAAGCTGTTTAACACTGATTTAATAATAAAACAAGAAATGGGATGGATTTGCCCTGGAAAGGAGGAGGATGACTAGGGATATTGGACCAAAAGCATGGGAAACAGAGAATGACTATGAGGCCGAGTGTCCTACACGTGATGACTTGGGAGTCTTCCCTCAGAAAAGTGTTGAAATAAATGCCTGGGGAGGCTCCGAAGCTGAAAGGTGGTGGGCACGCATGTGCGTTACAGGATTCAGCATCAAAGGTGTAGGGAGGTGGCCGCCTGCACATTTCTTTCTATAACCATGTCTCACAATGAACCTGGGGAAATTATAACCTGTAACCAGTTGGCTGTTTTCTTAATCCATTCTCCTCTGCACTCATCAAATTAGCAGCCTTGCAAATACCGGGGAGCACGTGCAATTTGTAAGGAAGAGTGTGGAATGCAAGGTCTTGTGAAAACAACACTTGAATGAATTTCTTAATTCAGCAGGAAAATTGCCCTTGGAGATTTTTCTGGTGGTCTCTGTTTCTACAAGTAGAGAGCTAATTACTTTGGGATGGACCCCTTTTGGTTGGGGAAAATCACTGAGAGGGGACTATTAATTGTATCGATCATTTTTTTTCTTATATGCACAGATACATGAACATATGCAGAAACCGCAGAGGTAGGCAAAGACATGGAAGACGGGGATCTAAAGCCCGTGGCCTGAGGGTCACCTCTCCCAGGAGCATGCACGCTGGACCTCCATGACCTCCTGCGCAGTCAGCCAAGTTTTGTAAATCACTAAAGCTGAGTATTTGGGATGTTAATACAGAGGACAACATTCATGTTTCCAGAGAGCTGGTTCTGGAAACCATTTAGAATCCAGACAAGCAAATGGTACCAGACATTTCTTAAGAAAATAGAGTTTTCCGGAGCAGTTAAACAACAGTTTGCTGAAGACAAACTCTATGATGTGTGTGTGGAAAATGCTGCCTTTGTTGGGGAGTTCCAAAAATTACTTGCTGGGAGATTCTAAGAAAAAGGATAAAATTATTCTTCCATGCCGGACTGAGGGGCGTCTGAGTCATCCGGGTTGGCACATAAGACTAAGCAGAATTTTATTTTGTTTCAAGCCCTTGTGTCAGCCATCTATATTTTAGAAGCCGTCTCCTCTGGGAATGGGAGAAGACAGTTCACTGGAAGATTTTAAAGCAAAGACTCACTCTTAAAGTGATACACAGGTTTCTTAAATCTTGTGTTTTAATGTGAAATGCATCTATTGTGCATTTAGTTTATCTTAGATGTGAGTCCAAGGCCTTTTCTTTGAGTGATTTCTCTGTCGATTGAAATTCCTCATCATTCTCCCCACATAAATCTCATCCATGTTTTATAGCCTCCACTAAGGGTCAGCCAACTATGCCCCAGGGCCAAAACTGGCTCAGCACCTGTTCTTGTAAATAAAGTTTTATTGGAACACAGCCTAATTCATTTTGTCTGTGGCTGCTTTAGTGTTACAACGGCAGCATCAAGTACTTGCAATAGAGATTGTGTGGCTCATGAAGCCAAAAATAGTCATTTTCTGGCCCTTTACAGGTAGATTTTGCCAACCTCTGATCTACACTACCAATTCTGATTCTGTTTAAAATGCAGGAGGAACCTGATACATCTGAAAACCTTTGCTTGCAGCATCTTTCCAGATTCCTGAGGTCTCCTTTCCCAGTCACATTTCACAGACCTCTCCCAGCTGATCAAAATAATTTTTGAGGCTGGCTTTCATAGACTGTTTCCAAAGTACTCACTTGGTTTTCATGGAAACAGCTCTTTTTCTTACTGCACTCATTTTTCATCAGTTTACACAATATTCCACTAAATAATGTAATTACAATAACAAGTGCAGCTGGCAGAAGCAGGTCTGGGAATAAACGCAACTGACTCTTGGCAAGTAGACACCTCAGTGGGTAAAGAGAAAGAGGTGACGTTGTTCACTCACTTTGGGGGAAGCCGTGGGCATCCATCATCGTATTTTATAAAGGAAGGGGACAGTATGTGTTAATTTGGTACGTCTGATAAGTGGAGGTCAATTAGGTAAACTTCTCCCATCCCATCCTTTTACAAAGCATCTCTCATTACAGGTATTCAACAGTCCCACGGGCACAATTTTGTCACGGTTATTTGACAAATTGCCCTTCTTCTCCACCAGGGTGTAAGTCAAGGAGAGCAGGGAGTGTGCAGGTTTGGGGGTGCCCTTAAATCTCCACTAGCTGGAATAATGACTGACATAGGGTTCATGCTCAGGAAGTAGTTCTTGAATAAATAACTGAATGGAAGCAGGCTCACCCCTGAAACAATAAGACCCCCTAAAACTGTAGTCCAAAACACCTGAGTCCTGTGAGGTGTCATCAAGGATGGGAGGCTTACATTCCCTTCCCGGCTGTGGGGAAGGCGGGGGGCCTGAGAAGGGTGGACGAAGCGGGAGGCCGGGAAAGGTTTCTCTGAAGCTGATGGCTCACTTCCAAGCCAGTGCGAAGGTTTCATTACCTGATGCCCCCAATGAAGGCAGTGGGTTTAGGCCAAGATGATCATTAGTAATTTGCATTCTGCAACCCACATCGCTCTTGTATCTAGCAGAAATGAGAGACTTGCTTCTCATTGGAAATTAAATATTGATAATACAGATCTGCTCTACAATGTCTCTCCCAAGGCTGGCACCATAATTTCAGTGTTTCTAAAACTTCAGTCATTTACATTCTAGTGTCTCAATTTTTGTCATAACTGCAGGCAATCTGTAACATTATGTAGTTCATATTTATCGTTAAAGCAGCTCATTTTTAACCTAAATAGATGTATTTGCCGAGGAAACTCTGTGTTGCCACTATAAATGGAAAAGCAATATCAGTAGTCATAAATAAAAGAAATGGAGAAAAACATTCCTATCTAACAATTAGTAAGAACCTTTTCTATAGTAGACACTATTCTAAGAACTTCATATGCATTAATTATTTTAATCTCTGCATGTATACACATACATACAGGCAGCTTCTGAAATGCCTACTATTATTATCTCAATTCAACAGAGAAGGAACTTAAAGCACAGGATTTAAGTAATATACACAAGTAGTAAATTGCAGTCTAGATTTTATCTCAGTAGGCCTAGCTCCAGGCCCTCAGTTCTTAACTACTGTATTTTGCAAACAATGTTTTTAAAGTTGAAATAGATGCTGCAGCTGCTGTAGGCTCTAAGCCTGAGGCAGCTTCTTTTTCTGTTAAAAAGAGAGTTTAGGAAGTGTGAGAGTCTGGTTAAAGATACTTTAGTTTAAACTGAACGTTCCTCATTGGCTTATAAAGGATTGAAAGAGGATTGAAAAGGGAATAACTTTCTAAGCGATTCGCCCTTCCCTACTGACGCGCTATTCACTGCTGGAAAGCTGTGATTTCCAGGCCAGGGAGGTTCTCAGACTTTGGGAAATGCTAGAAATTGGGTGTGGCGCACCTAAGTCTCAGGATCCTTTGTTTGGCTCTGATCTCTAAGTTTGGAGGGTCCAACGTACATCCTTGGGGATATTTACTCGGCTGGCAAGGCTCCCTTTCCTGATCAAGTCCCCTCTCAAAAGTTGGCTCTGGGCGACTAGGTGTATTGACCCCTGGACGCAGCTGATTGGACCAGAGTGCACAACCCTGGACCAATCAGACTCCTTTTTCAGGAATTGTCATCAGGAAGCATTAACCGTTCCCTACCCCTGTGGGAACTGATGAAGCATACATCTTAGGGGCTGAAAGGGGCCACGGGCATAAAAAAGGTAAAGAGAGCCTTTTTCGAAAGAAAAATCCAGCACACCCACAAGGAGAAACAAAGCTGATGGTCCAGGCAGAGCTGGCCGAGGGCTGACAGCTTTGTAAGTCCTTGGGAGGCCTGGTTACATGGCTTCTCTGCTTAGGCTAGCCGGAATCAGTCCTTACTATGTGCCTAACTTAGTAAGGAACGGTTTTCTCCTGAATACACCACCATGCCATCAACAGTGGAAGCTAACCTTTGATTTGCTTTTTAGTGTGGGGTTTGGGTGGGAATAGATATACCCCAAATGTCTATATTCTCTGGCCTGGTATTCCTAGCAGGGAGAGGAATGAGAACTCCTTGGGAATAATACTGTATACACCATAGCTAACATTGTTGATTATGAGGTAGCCATTTTTTAAGTGTTCTACATAAGTCATTTTACCCAGCCAACACTCCCAGCCCCTCTACCCTCCTAAGAGAAGGGTATCAACCAGTTATTCCTAACTCATGATCTGCCCTTCTTTAAAGCCCATTGAGATCGCTCGTGTTCCCAGTGAGCAAACCGCAGAACAGACAACCTGTTTATTGCTCCATCCCAATTTTTTCCAGTCGAATCGAGCCCACGTGGCATCCTTCTGAGGCAGACACTACTGGGTAATTCTACCAAAGCCATCCCTGTCATCCCCCTGTTAAAGCAACTGCTGTTTTTGTTCAGGGGGCAATGTGCGTGCCCCTGGGGATGAATCGAGGTGCTGTAGCAAGTCCCTGAGATCCCAAGACAGTGGGAGTGATTGGCAAAGAGACTGGCCAAGAGGATGAACGACTGTCCACAGAGAAGGCTGCTGGGAATGATTTTCTGCCAATCAAATGCAAGAGCCATGAGGAGAACCTCTTCCCCTTCCCTTGTGATGAGAATGCTGTCATGTGAGCAACTGATGCTTCTTTTTCATCTTGGAAGAAGGAAAGAAAGGCCAAGAGAAGCACCTTGATTCCAAACCACTGGCCTGACACCAAAAATACCCCGAGTCAACCTTGGAACTAGGAGGTGATGCAATGTTTTTATCTTATAAATACATTAGCTTTCCTATTCTTGCAAACAATGGCCTCCTATCTGGAAAAAAAATGATATAATTTTCAAGAGTACTTCTCAGAGCATCCTCTGCATCCAAATATATTCTGATCAGATGATTTTGCAAAAAACTGCATATTATATCCATCTCTCTGTATTTCACCTTTGCACATTAAAGGCTCTGAGAAGTCCTGCAGTTAAAAAACAAAAGTCTGACCTTTAATTTGTATTTTCTAAAATTAATCCATCCCTGTTTTTCTTTTTCTTTTTTTTTTTTAGATTTTGCAATATAGCACATGTACTTCGGGGTCCATTTAAAAAAAAACTAATTTAGGGTTTGTGAGAAAAATAAAGGCAAGGAGAAGGAGCAGGTTTTGGATATGCCGATCCCTACGCATCGTCTACATGTGCAAAACAGGAAGAGCAGCTGTATCTTTCTGCATATCTGCTGTTTCCAGCTGTATCTGCAAGCGGAAGGGATACCTCTTAACAACTACCTACTCGTATCTCTAAATTCTGGTAACATAACAGAATGAACTAATGAAGGAATATAAACTTGACAATATGGCCATAGTTCAATCATTTTGTACGTAAATCTGGACATGCACTTTGATTGCTGTATTTTAAACATATTTTACGAAGTGTGGCTGGCAGGCAGATACCTTTAAACTATTTTAGTAACTAAACAGCTATCTATTTTTCTCCCACTGTCTCTCTTCCTAAGAAAAATAGGAAGATTAAGGGAACTGCATTTCATTGAGATGGCGGGGCAGTAGTATTTCAGATCAGAACAAGATTTCTTTCAGGAGCCCTAAAAAAAAAATCCCTCACCTTAATCTTAATCAAGGAAGTTTTCTTTTCAGGTAGTAGAGGGGCTGAGTACGCACGGCAAAACAGAAGAAGAAAAGGAAGGAAGGAAGGAAACAGGGAGGAAGAAAAGAAATGGAAGAAAGAACAGGAAAGGAGGAGAGAGAAAATGTCCACATATGACAGCGGTGGAAGGTAAGACACATACCACTGGTGTCTCCCGGGAGGGAAGTGGGGTGCCTAAGACTCACATGGGAACGGAAAACGTCACTGCATTCCCTCTGGCATCGTTTACATTTTGAACCACATAAATGTGTATTCCATCGATTTAAAACTGTAGTCTATTGATTCAACACATAAATTAGTTTAAAATGTAAAAACCGACTACAACAGTAACATAAACCAAAGCGCTGGTCCTGATACTAGAGATGGTCTTACACGGGACTATTGGAGCCGCACTTTAGACCAAACAATGTGACCCATTATATGAAACCTGGCTTTAATTTGTTTAACAGAGTGGGCAGGGCTGCACTCCTGTTCCTGAGCCACGTCCCTATTGACAACGCCCTCATCAATGAGAAATAAACCCTTCAAACTGCACACAAGCACGTCATTACCTCCTGCCCCTCTAATTTGCCCAGCAAATCTCATTTGCCACAGAGATTTCAATATTGTCTTAATCCTGAGGAATCTGTCAGGGACTCCTGGAGACAAAAGCAGGCATTTTTCTCTTGCTTTCACTCTGACCTAGTTCTGGCCATCGTTCCCATCCAAACAGGAAGAGAAATCTGAAGTTGCAATACATTATTTACCAGGATGAACCGGTGATTCAAACTGCAGGGAAAAGCAATAAGGGAGCTCGGGAAACCTTAAAACATCTTGAAGGCTGTTTCATGAAAGAGTCACAACTAATGTAGGCGCAGGTACTTAGGAGTGGAGTGGGCAGGGATGAGTGGTTAACCCAGAGAGGGCCTCGCTGGGATGCCACACACAATACATATGCATAAAAGAAGAAGAAAACCTCTACTCACGTTCTCAGTTCCAGGCAACTGGATTCTGTTTTACATAAGGATTTAACAAACCTGAAACCAATAGCAAATGTAAAACAGAAATAACTACAAATCATTGTCATCTCCTGACCGGCATTAAGTAAATGCTCTCAGAAGTTACAAGGCAGTGTATAAATGGCATTAAGCTGGTTAATCAATTATCCTGAGGCATTAGATCCCTTTGAGGACAAGGGTCCCCCAGTCCCGAAGCTTATTGTTGTGATTTTAAAAGCAGCAGATTCCTCTCATTTTTATCACAATGGGGAAACATGCCTATAAGGCACATTGTCCGGTAAAAATTGCCAACTTCCGACAGTGACATTAAAAATAGACCAATTATGACTTCAAACTCGTCCATCCAAAACACGAACGCATTAAAAATACATACATACAGATTGGGTGGAAGGCGATCCTGATAGTTCCTGAAATACCATACCCATGCCAGGAGGATATCAACCGTGAAGCCATGGAAGCAGAGCAATGCCACTAAGCTACACTTGCAAGCAATCCATTCTCTCCTCATCTAGGGGACGCTTTTTACCTCTAATGTACTTGAGCGATGAGAGAGTCTCATTTTTAAGAAGGTACATAAGCATATGAGGTTTAAACTTCTGCCTCCAGCTCCCATAGACACAAACGCCACTAAAACTCAAAGGTTTGCAGACCTGAATTCTCCTAGAAAATGCCCTTGACATACTAGTGGCTCGCCCACCCCAGTTAACAGCAAGAGAACATTTTAGCCAGTCAGCAAAAGGCCTGGTATTCACGTTCCGACGCCAACAAGACATCCTTTTGACCTTTGTTATTACACCTCGTGTTGTACATAAAAAGAGTACAATGATGTCAAACAAATTCCAGAAGAGAAGTATTTATTGCTGAATCTAAATCAAAAAATCCATATCTACTATAATGGCACTTCAAAAGAAGATATACTGTATTTACCAGCTCAATCAATACTAAATTAGCTGGGATAAATATTTTCAACTCTACCAGTCTGAAGATGAAGCCGGCTATTTAGAACCCTGGGAGAGACGAAGAAATTTTTGCTTCTCACACAGAAACGAGGAACGGGAAGTGTTTTACGAGCCAGAGCACCTACCCTTAGCTGCTGGCCTTCACAATTCATCTGTTGTCTTGAAACCTACAAAGAAAAGAGAGGGATCAATGAGAAGGTTCTGTATAAAAACCACATAAAAGAAAACGGGAGGTTGCTTCTAATCAGCGGGCTCAAAGCAGACCCGGAATTAATTAATGATGCATTTAATTTATTTTTCTTTAAGTCTAAATAGCCTGAGCTGTACTTGGAGTTTCAGTCATGTGATCCAGAAACACAGCTAGGAGAGTCCAGAAGGGAAGAAGGGGTGCCGAAGAGGGTGTGGGGGGCAAAATCTGTGTGAAAATCCGCCTCACCCGGGCTTAGAGGTGCAGGCATTCTTCCCTAAAGGCCATTCCAGGGGGTTGGGAATAGGCACAGGCCACCACACAGTGTCTCCGCTGATGTTCAGGGTCAATAGTGTCACCCAGAAGCCTTGGCAAATGGGTTACGTTCTTCTGTCCAGTTCTAATCAGGTGGCAGCGAGTCCCCATGGGACTGTGCTGGGGAGAATTCTGAGGTCAGTGCTTATATCAGAGAAAAAAAAAAACCCTGATCAATTTGTGACATGCATCGATTTTCCTTGCCCTACCAAAATGTGCTTCTTAAAATCAAGGAGGCTTCTTTAAAGTGACCATATAGAACATATGGTCCACACAGGAAAAACGTATGTGAGTTACAGGAGTGGGTGAGGCTGCATGAAGGATAATGCCAGGGACACGGGACAGGAAGTGGACTGAGAGAAGGACAAGCAGGGCTCGTGGCCACTCGGCCACTAAGGGACGGGCCGGCTCTGTGTTCAACTCAAATGGCCAGGCAGAAATAAAATTCAGGTCTGCGTTCACAATTTATTCCGTGTATTTCTAGTAGTTTTTTAACCAGTGAAACAACACTTGACTTTTAGCATCTGACAGTACATTGCAAGTTTTTGAAACTTTTACTACAAGATAAGAAGGTTTAGGGACTGACTTTTGAAGTATGTTTTATGTATCTTGTACTGGAAGTTTCTTTTTACTTTCTCTAAAACAAAAACAAAAACAGGAATCTTTAGCCCAAAGTCTATAAATCAGTGCTTCCCTGTGCCCTTTAACTCAGAAATATCATCTTTAAGAATAGCTCCTAAGAAAATAGAGACACGCACAGATGAATATTTACATGTCAATTAATTGCAGCATGATATAGGAAAGAAAAAAACTGTAAATATTACAATGTGTAATAATGGGAACATTTTAAATAAATTAGGGTACATAATTTATGTATAATATGATGGCACAGTGCGCAGCATTTAGAACCAGGGCTTTAAAAACAGAGATGGGAAATACTCAGAGGGTATACTGTTTTGTTTTTAAGAAGCCACAAAGGTGCATAAAATGTTGTGAATCCTATTTTGTTAAAAGTACAATGAAATGGATCATTAAAAAGAAGGAAGTAAGATAAAAGAAAAGAAAAGTGGGAAGGACTGGGAGGGAATATTCCAAAATACTCAAAGGGAAATGTACATGATTCTGTAAATACACAAGACAAATAAACACGGTGGATTATATGCCTGAAACGGGTGACTCTATGGTATGTAAATTATATCTCCATAAACTTAAAAAATGAAACGGGGCAAATCCGTAGGAACAGAGAGCAGATTGGCGGCTGCCAGGGAGGGCTGGGGAAGGGGAGGTGGGGAAGGACTGCTTTTTGGGACTGGGGTTTCCATTTGGGGTGATGAAAAGTTCTCAGATTAGATAGTGAGGGTTGTGCAATATTGTGAATGCATTTAGCGCCCCCACATTGTACTCATGAAAAGTGGCTAAAATGATACATTTCATTTTATGTGGATTTTCCCACAATAAAACAAATGAAGTGGGTGATAAGGTTCTGGTTTTGGAGAAGATGGAATAAGCACCCTTCACCCTGTTTCCCCCAAACGATGCAACTGTAAGATCTGCCTAGAATGCCAGGAGCACCCATCTGAGGTCTCTGAAAGTAAACAGCATCAGGTGGAAGGACTTGCAAAGTACCACCGGACAAATGGCGAGTTCCCATCATCGCCCCTCACCACTATTTCCTGCTATGGATTCGGGGCAGCCTAGAGCCTAGGAAGTTTTCAGTGTAGGAATATGGGTTACATAAGATAAACATGACATACAGAAAGGACAATAAAAGGGCATATATGTCAGTAGGTTTCTATAGTCCAATTGAAATGATAAAACATTGATTCTATGTAGATGGAGAGAAGGTAAGGAAGTAATCCTTAGAGTCACCACGTAAAAAAGATAAGAATCTAAGTGATATGCCCCCAAACAAATGATGATACAAGAACCTGATGCCCGTATATAGGAAAACAACACACTTTGACGTAAAACCTCACAGTCTACACAAACATTAACTCAAAATGGACCACATATCTAAATGCATAACATAAAACTACATGGGGCACAACTGGAGAGTGATGGTAATCCTTGTACTTAATGCTCTGCTGTAGGTTTTAAACTTACCCTCTTACGTCATATAGGGCATTTATCATCGGGAAATATTTTATTATCAGTGGCTTGCAGAAGGAGGTATTTTTTTTAAATGTTACTGCAATACTGATAGCTTTCATTTTCATTAGTTAAATAAATTGCTTTATCTAATAACAAAATGAATGTTTCTAACATCTCTCTTCAAAAGCACAAGGGTTTGTCAGACTCAGAGGAGCCCAGTGATGACACTTCATAGCCCATTGGCTTAAACAGGGCAACGTGAAGCTGTATTATCCTGTTCTATTAGAAAGCATATCAAGTGCAAAATTCAGCAGGAGCCATGGAAACATCTATGTTGTCCTTCAGATGAAGCTGATTAAGGAAAATGAGATTTGGAGATCATAAATAAGGACATTTCGAATAATTGTGAGAGTGGATATTTGGATTTGACTTAGGGTGCTTTCCATTTGCTTGATTTTTCCTGCATCCCGTGTTGTCCTGACCATATTCCAGTAACAAGATCCTGTTTCTCCATTTGGGCCATGTTCCTGTCAATCCCATAAATTCTCTGTGGATTGGATAGCACGGCCACCACACTCTACCTGCTGCCTACCTCTGCCATTATCTCTTCAGTTGGAAATCATCCCAGTTTAACACCTGCATCTTCCGAGTAAGGTGACTGGTGACAAGTCCTTTCTCACCTAGTGACAGAGTGTGAATAGACAGTTATGCAAAGTGGCTGAGTCCCATGGTGGGTCTGTTTCCGTTGCAACTGCACTCATCACACTGCACTCCAAGCAGAGCGTAAGAATCCTCTGAAGGATCTCTAGTTATTGCTAGACCAAATGAGGCTCTTAAAAATTTCCCCCATAACCCTTAGAAGACAGCGTCAGAGAAAAAAAGGCACCTATAACCCCTTATCATCTGTTATGAAGAAAGACCCTTCTGGTGGACGCACGCTTTAAAAGCCAGCCTTGAAAAATATCTTAAGTGTACACTTTACTAAGTGTCATTTCATTTGGAAACTAACATGTGGTATTTTTTTTTCCTCCCATGGCAGTAATGCACAAAACCAATATATTTTATAGTCTATATGAAAAAAGGGAAAGTGGGAGGTCTGGAGCTGCGCCTTTAAGATGCTTCCAGAAAATCAAATACCACTCTCGATAGGGCTGCCAAGTAAGCACTTATGAAAGGTTAGAAACCGAAGCAATAAACTTCAGCATGAGACCCTTTAATCCTCTGGCTGGATGGGATGCTAATAGCGGGGATCCATCTTTCCCATCCAGCCAACAGCCCCAAAGACTTCCTCGGACTCAGTCTTTTTCTTCTGACATTGAGCGCTCTCTTATCAGTACTTCCCGCTCTATCCTGACCCTATACTCAGTCTGATTTCTCCTCCCACACATCAGTATGGATCTGCAAGGGAAAGGAAGGAGTCCTACTCAGCATTATTTTTCCCGAGTCTAGGATGATGTTTGGAATCCATTCATTTATTTGTCCATCCACCCACTCCTCCATGAAGCCAGCTACAAATACAAACATATATATATGATATAAGCACCTTCTGATGTCAGACACTGTTCTAGGCACAGGGAATACAAACGTAAAGAGGACTTCTGGAGCTCATTGTCTAAGTGAGGAAGATGAGTAAACCAACAGGTACAAAACCGAGTTTGCTGTGATGAAACTATAAAATGAGCTAACACGTGTAGGATGGACCTTGTCTTATGGAGTTGAAATAGGTGTTAGCGATTTTTGTTTGTTTGTGTGTCTTTGAGAGATTGTATCCAGAGAAAGAATTTTTAAAAAATTATTTCAAGGAGACAGGGGGATAGGTGAAAATCCCAGTGAGATTATAGAAATATAAACCATTCAATATGGCAGAAGAGCAAGTGTACGGTGAATTGCTGAGAGATTAACTTGAATTGGGAAAAGGAGCTGTCTAAAGAAATAAGAAGACAATCAATGCATAAACAGATATGCTTCGTTTCTTGTTTGTAATAACATAATGTTTAAAAATCCAGTTTTCAGGACTATTGTGAATTATTTAAAAAGAAAGGCACTGAAGACGTCTAACAGCACAGAACTCAATAATGCAAATCTCCTGGAACCTGTGTACATTTCTCAAAGTCACCATTTTCATAATCATCACAAATTCTTTTCAAATAAGATGGCATTCTCCCACGAAAGCATGCTTCAAAGCACCCAGGGTGAGTGCTACAATTTGCCTTTTCTTGAATGTATTTCAGGATTACTATATTCATTTGATATGTGAGGTCTGAGTTCCTACTCCCTGGCTAGCCCTGTGCTGATGGAAAGGGGATGCAGATGGAAATGTTACAGTGCACTTCCCCCCTGAAAAATATCTCAAAGACTGGGGAAGAGAGATGAATGGGACGAAGGTTATCACGCAGGGTCATAAATGTGACAGACAAGGCAAACAGGATACCATAGGCACCCAGAGGCATATGGCAAAATCTTTATTTTTGCTTAATTTTAACTATGCTGACAGGAAAATTAATATTTTAATCATTTCTTTAGCAAAATAAATTTCACTTGAACAGTGGTTAAAACCTATCAGATGCTTTCAATATCAGGAAATGTGCTACATTTTTTAGGAGGATCGTCTCAGTTAATGCTCACCAGTCTATGAGTAAGCAATACCCTTAGCTCTGCTTTATAGATGGGGAAACTGAGGCAGAGAGAGGTTGACAGACTTCCTGAAGTCACAAACCTGGGAAGTACTGGAGAAGGCATTACCTTGCAGAGGGCTTGACTCAAGTCCCTCTGAATCACTGCCATCCATGGCTCCCCGAATCAAGGACACTGGCCAAAATGACAGACACCCCCATTTCTAGCCCATCCCCCCAGGTCTGCACCACCCTTGTCCTTCACAGGGCCTCTTTGGCTGCTCTGCCCTGACATGATACTGTTTTCCATCCTGTGGTTCTCTCCAGCAGAACAGGAAGTGACTGTGAAGCCTGGTTCCATAAATGCACAGATCTGCACCCTTTACTTCTTGTGGATAAGCGCGGGCTTAGACAAGCTTCAGATGGGGATAATTTGATTTCCAGCAAATTAGGTTTCTCTGATAACAACCCACTGGGTCCTTTTGTAGGTCAAGTATTTCCCCAGTGAAAACTGGGGGCTCAGGAACCAGACAGCCTGAGTCCACTCAAAGCACAGCATCCACGTAACATTAGCCACCTTATGTAATCTCTGCCCTCAATTTGCCTGTCTGTATAACAGGGACAGCATGTTGCTGACGCAGTGTCTAGTTTTATTGTGAGCACAGAATGTTGGGAGGCACTAAGAAAAATGCTTGAGCCACTTAAATAATTCAACGAATATTAGAAATTGCTATGAAAACGAACGGGAGAGCTGGGCAGGGCTTCAGAAGGCACAGGAGGCCGAACGATGTGAATTTAAATCCCGGCTTTGCTCCCCATAGGCCCTGTGACTTTATTGGATGTAATAAGAGTTTTTGAGTCTCAGGTTCCTTTTCTCAAAAAAAAAAAATGAGGGCAATGGTTGCTGTGAAATTTTGGAAGGTTTGATAATTGTCCTTTTGAGGTGGATGGATATTAAATAGGCACTCGTAAACCCTGCAGATGAGTGGGTAGGTGGGCACGCCTGTCAGAGGACTGCTGGCAGCTATCACAACACAGAGTGTGCACTGCCTCTCACTCAAAGGTTGCTCTGCTGGGAGCCTCTGTAAGGGGACGCAGGGGCGAATGGGGACGGCAGGGCTCTGCTGCGCCTCCCGGGCTTCGGAAGAATGTGCGTAACCATCAGCACTGAGCTGGTCAAGTCCATGGCGGTTCTTGTATTACAGGCATGGGAAACCTTTCTGGAAAGAGCCAAGCAGTAAATACTTTTGGCTTTGGGGCCATCGGGGCCGTGTCTCTACCTCAATCCTGCTGTTGTGGCCAGAAAGCAGCCATAAACGATGCGAAAACAAATGGCTGCTGCTGCATCTCAATAATACTTTATTCACAGAAAGAGGAGGCAGGCTGGATGTGGCTAGATTTCTCTATGCCATGGAAAACTATGGATTCATAAATAATTTACAGATAGGAAAGCATGTCCATGGTAGGATGAATAAAGCAAAGCAAGCTAGTCTTGCCAATGGGTTTCAGCCCCGGGCAAGTTCGCTATGGATTCAGTGTGGCCAAAGAAAATGACAGCAAAATGTTCTCAGGGTGAAAGGGTTATACCCAACTTTATTTCCAGGTGGCGGGTCGGTCACTAAAATCCCGTTCACTCAGAGCGAGTCTGCATGCAGCAAGCCGGTCGCTGCCTCTGGGCCCCTCTGTCTGCACAGCCGTCCTCTGGGCCTCTGTCCTCAGCGCTGCCACCACTCCAGCCTCTGCTCTCCTGCAGCCTTACAGCCCTGCCACCGTGTCACACCCAGAGCACTGGGCAGAGCTCCTTATATAGAGTCAGCAGCCATGTATTGCCCACAGGTGTGCAGTGAGCTAGTCAACCAGGGCCAGGTGAGAATCTTGGCCACAGGAACTCTCATTTTATCCACAAAGCTGAGCCAATTTTTAAAATGTGATCCAGTTTATGTTTAAAAAGCTGTACGTATTGCTAAAAAAAAAAGGAACAACCAGCCCCAAATGGAGTCATATGCCCCCTATGACAGCAAACCAAGACTTAATTACAGTTCCAACCTATCTCAGGAATGTGAGCTTTGAACAGTCAATCTGCAATTTTCTGACCAGCTCTAGTGAGGTAACTTGCATGATAAAAAGCCGTACTGCTATCTTCCCTGTAAAAAAAAGATGCCCAGGCTTGAAACAATCCCTTTTCTTTTGCTAATAACTTCTTTCCCCGTCTCCTGTCTATAAAATCCTTCCATTTTGTTTGAACTCCGTCAAGCATATCTCTAATTGCTAAATGGGGTGCTGCCTGATTAACTTTGTTGAATTTTGTTTTTTAACAACATACACACACATGCGAATATCCATTTACAGAAGGAATGAGTCTGGAAGGTTAGACACCAAACTGCAAATGAAAGCATAAAAATGATGTCCTGGGATCAAGTATAACATTGGGAGCCAAGGAGGAAGGAGGCTGTCGTCTCATTTTCATCTCGGGTTCTATTATTTTAGCTTTTCCTGCAATGAGCATGCACTGTTTTCGTGAATTCAAATGAACAGCAGTGATAATAATATAACTTGCAAAAGCTGAGTTACAGGGTTATTGGAATGGTTAAATGAGAAATTGTATGTCGAGCATCAAGCCCAGGTCTGGCCTTACCCACAGGGACTCAGTTAACGGTAGTCCCCCTGCAGCACCGAGGGGTAAACACAGGGTAGCTGTTTTGGAAAAAATTCGACTACAGTTTTTCAGGGATTCTATCCATTCATGTGATTTCTCTTCAATAGAAAAGTAAAAAATAAAGAGAAGGGTGGTCTGCTATCCTACTTCTGGGCTCTTAGATGAGATATTTGTTAGAGATCTGAGTTTACGAAGACCTGAAATCCCTGAATATAATACAATCCCTCATGTGGCTGTAATAAACCCGTTGCTTTCTCCATGTATCCTACAATGAAGTGTGTCCTCCCATCCCAAGAAAACAGGATCAGTTGATGGCAGATAAGCAAATATAGATCCCATCACTTGCTGCCGCTCATGTTTCTTTTTGGTATAAGGGAGGAGGGGATAAAGTCTGTGAAAGTAGTAAGTGCTTAGGATTCAGGAAAGGACGTGAGGAATAATCAATTGAAAAAAATGAAAACAGAGAAGTCACAACAATGAGTCAAGTTAGCCATGATTAATTAGCTCGATTCTGGCTCACGTTGTATAAATGAAGAAAATGCATTAGAGAGAACTGTTGGGGAATCCACTCATTCCCCCTCAACTCCCTTGACAATTTCATTTGAACCTTGGGGAGGATCAAAATCTGCTGGGGAAATCTTGTTTGATTTGGTAAAAGTGTCAGCTTTGGAGGGGAGACTGGTGTGTGGACCAAGCCTGACCTGCAATCTGCACAAACTCAGTGTTTTTAGCACTTGAATGACCTGTACTATAACATGGTCTGTGCCAGGCACTACACATTTAGGGAGCACCTCCCCGGCTGTTCCTTGTAACACCGTAGCATTTGATGATGCTGGTATCTATACCAAGAGAGTCACTGCTGGAGATGTAAGTCATAGGAGAGATTCAAGCATGGCCTATCTGATTAAATGGATGTCAGGGGTCAGGGTGCTCCACAGAACTTGAGTGAGGCTCAAATAACAGGCTTTAAGGGACTGTTTGCTTTAGGAGGAAATGCTTTTTCCACTTCCTCTGCCATGCACCCACTTGTTAAATACACCATAACAAACAGAACAACGCCCCAGGTCGGGGACAGAGCCATCCAAGCAGATGGGTCAAATAGACTAACATTAAGCAAGAGGCAATGGCCGCAGGCGGCACCTGAAAAGGATCCTTTTATCCTCCTGCACCGATGTGCTTCCGGCAAGGGTGCCGTCACCTGGCGTTGTTCATTTCAGGCTCAAGGCTGGTCTTGGAGTGAAAGGACAGCTCCTGACGAGGTAGAGCCCAACTAGGGGGACACGCACACATCCACACCTTTCCAAGTGCAACCAGGAAGAGTCTTTGCATCTGATCACTTGCAAAGTGGGGGAAACATATTGCCTATTATTTATTCTAATAATAAACCATTACCCCAGGCATATTTTTGTTCTCCAGATTTAATAAGGTATTTTGTGAACCGAGGCACAGGAGGGAGGGAGAAAACAACTGCGGTTATTACGATGATGATTTCCATTTGTTTCAGATGCAGAAGCCATCACCGTTCCTTTCCTTCATAATCGAGGGTTGTAATTGCCCCCTCAACCCCTCCCCAACCTCTTGCTCAGTCCAAGGGAATTTGAACAACACTCACCAAAATGTCCTGAGGAACTAAAAGGGTTTGACATGCTTCCCTGAGCCAGTCTCCTGGGGCCATCATTACCCTATAGCCAGAGAACTCTGATTATATAGCATGGGGAATCTCAACTCAGATTTTCCCATCACCCCCTCTCTACACCCAGGGGTGGGGAAGAGTGCGGAGGGCTGAGTGGGTGACTCCCATGCCACTCGCTTATCTCTGCATAGTTGGGATCTATGTTCTCAAGACATTTTCGAGTTAGGATATTTTAACTAGACTTTTTCTGTCTTTTTTTTCTGGTTAGCTGTTGAAAACCTCTAAGGATAATTATATCAGAAGTTGATAATTTTATAATCTGCATCCCAATTAAAGAGATTCAGCAGAGACACACAGGCCACACAGCCTTATCTAGGCAGTCATCCTGACCATGTTAATTGAGAGACATTTGAGAGGCATCTTAAATGCGGTCGTTAAGAGGACCAGCTGAAAGCCAGATTTCCAAGGTTCAATCCCACTTTTACTACTTATTAGGCTTGGGACCTTGGACAAATTCCTCACCAGGGCCTGCTCTACACACTAAAGGGTCAAACCGAGGTTTGAGGGAGTTCATATTTGCAAAGCGATTAGAAGAGCACCTTGCGTACAGAAAGCACAGCAGACGTGCCTTTCCAATCCAAGAAAGTGAATTGAATCCCAAGTCTGTCAGTTGCTGCTATTATTTCTTATGCATGATGACAATGTGTCTGCACTCAGATGTCGAATGGACAATATCACGGTGGCAGAAAACCAAGGTTTTAAAAAGCAGCTGATGTTTTCTGCAAGTTTGGTTCTATGACATTAAAAGTTCGCGTCTACAGATCATAGAGTATGTCAACAGAAATAAATCATGTAACAACCACTGTACTATCAGAAAGAGGGAAAAAAATAGCGAGGTGAACTAGGTCCCATCGGACCAATTTTCCAGACAAGGAAATAGGGACATAAATGACTTTCCAGTCAAAGGCAGCCCAGCTGAACATCCCCAGGTTGGCTCTCTAAGCTATGCTGCTTTGGAAATCTAAATAAATCTTTACATAGCTCTAAGAGGTCTTTGCCATTCCTGATTTCTGTGACTTTACAAAATGTCATCGTTTAAGAAATGGGAACAATCCTGTAGCTGCAGAAGCTTGAGGAGTTTCATTTTCTAATTTTCCAGTTCAGTTACCTGACAGGGTTGCTGGGTGGTGGCTGTTATTGTTGCTCTGTGTGTGTGTGTGTGTGTGTGTGTGTGTGAGTGTGTGTGTGTGTGTGTTTTCATAGTCTTCCTGGAAAACATAATGGACGAGCACTAGAAGACATGCTGCGTGAGAAATGAGCTCTTAAAACCCTACCCTCAAAGATTCTTTACTGGAAGAACTAGGTTCCCGAAAGTTCTGAAACAATGAGGAGGCATTTGTGTAAATTGCAGGCAATTTAAAAGGAAAATCTAGGTCATCTGGCTGTTTGCTTTGTCATCATCAGTATTAATTAGACACTGGAAGTAATGGCGGAGCTCAGAGAGCTCTTCAGATTTAAAATAATAATAAAAGTAAACCAGTAGAGCACAGAGCTTTACCTTCGGAAAGAAAATATTTTCACAAGTCGCGTTCTGAAAGAACCTGAGTGGGAAAACCTTGCAATTAAATTCTGCAAATGTGCTCTGAAATAATCCCAGGGGAAGCCTTATCTGTACTTAATATTCAAATAAATATTCTTTTTGTGTGCAGTGCATTCGATAGGGTGCATTTTATTTAATTTAAGTGGCTAAGGTAATCATATCATGAGGGATAATCACAAGGAACAGAACCCTCTACCTAGGATAAACGGACCAGCTCCACAGCTGAATGGGTGACCATGGGCGAGTTAAGAAATGGCAAGTGCGGAATCCCACACACAGTTTTCCCCGGAGTGTCCAATAGGACCTTAATACTCAAAGTGAGGTCCACGGACAAGCCAGGGATATGACTGTTAGCTCATTAGAAATGCGTATCTCAAACTTCACCCAGACCGACTGAATCAAAATCTGCTTTTTCTAAGACCCCAGATGATGCACATGCACATTAAATCTAGAGAAGCAATGAGACCATGCGAGTTGGGGGTGTCCTGCTCTTTTGTCCCGCAATAAGGAGGGCACCTCTAAGGACCGTCTCCATGTGGTGGGGACCGGAAGGCCACTAGAGAACACCCCCGTCTCCAGATGTTTCCTGGAACTGAGGTGGCATGGCTCTAAGGCAGCCTCATCCACTCCTCCCTCTTTCTGTCCATCTTGTGATGTGCCCTAGGGGTGGTCACCGATGACGGCCAGCTGGGGCCCCCCAAGGAAGCAGAGGAGGGAGAAGGGCTCTGGCTCTCCTCTGCACCCCCAGACCCTGGCGCTTTGACTGCTCTCAACCTTAGTCCTGCCCTGCAGACCCACCACCCTGCAAGGAAGGCACAATCAGGCTTTCTTACTCCTTCATCCCCCGTTAGCTACCCCATGGGGTGGGCATCCTCATTATCATGACCCCATTTAACAGATGGAGGAGCTGAGACTCCGAGAGGCTACCTTACATACTCTGAACTAGGAAAAGGCAGAGCCAGGAGTCCAACCCAGACCCACCCGACCCCGAGCTTCCTACACGCCACCCCACCTCATCTGCACACTGGAGGGGGCTCCGCGCTCACACCGTGTCTGGTGCGGCACCTTGGTGTTACCCGATAGCAGCCCCAGCCCAGTCCCAGTGCCCCTGCCTCTTCTCCTTTACGAGACCTCTCTGGGTCTTTACAGCGGCTCTTAGCATTGCACCCCCTGTAGCCACTGTGTCCTGTTAAGGTCGGCGTGGAGGAAGCCATTTCCTGTTGTTTTCAGGTGCACAGGGGAGAGATGGAGGGTGGCCTTGCTGACCCCTAAGCCCGGCACAGTCACCGTGTCATTGGAACCGGCTAACTCCACTTCCCATATGGTGTTTCTCAGGAAAAGCAGCCTGCGGAGATTCACCCTGAGGATGGGAGGAGGGGAAAGGTGTCCTTTCCTCGCCTGCCGAGGACAGGGATAGTGGACAGTCCATGCCCTCTTTGCTGAACTGAATTCTGGCCATTTTGCATCATGTCTGCTGACTCACGTCATCTTCCCGATGGAAGCAGTTTCCCAAGAAAGGCCAAGTGTAGCCAAGAAGAGCCTCCTTCCCCAAGGGTAGGGGCGTGCTCCCAGCCACAGAAATCAGAGACTGGATGCCGGGGAAGGCTCAGAGGGGCCACGCCACGCACCTGCAGACATAGGATTTCAGTCCAAGTGGCCTAAGCTGGGGGGCCCTCACGACGAAATGGCTGGTGAAATTCAAGGACGGATCTACCCAACAATGAACAGTTTATTCATTGGAATTATTAGAGAATCTCATCTCTAGTTCCATCAGGGGATTCTGAGAGAGCTCAGAGAAGGAATGGTCCTCTAGCAGATCTAACAATAATAAAAAAAAAGCTCTAGATATTCCCAATCAGGAGCTGGCCAATTTGTGATTTGTTCACATGAGTTTTAACCTTTCCTTAAAAAACAGAAAAAAAAAAAAAAAAGGATTGATTTAACAAAATCCTTCGTCATCCAATTCTAAGAGGAACAGAAGGAGGGACGTGGTGGCCATCCAGAACCTGCCGGCAGCCGCCGGAAGACTAATGTGCACACGGAAAGAGGTGGTTTCCTTCTTGGGACTTGAGCAGAGCCAGGAAGCCATGCTAACCTCAACAATGAGCGTCTCCAATAGTGAGGAAGCCCGTCCAGCCCACCTGGCTGAAACCCTCCTCAGCAGCCCCTGGCAGTGGTCCTGGGAGAGAGGGAAGCCTCTGTAATTAAGGTAACGAGGAAGAGATAAAATGCAGGTCACCACGGATGAGGTGGGGGGTTCCGTAGGTGTCAGGCAGGCAAACTGGGAGCACCTCGGCCAGACAGGAGGCACGCCATATGCGCTCTCCGGGCAGTGGGTGAAACGTGGGATGCTGGCTGGAAGCACAGAGATGTACAGTATTTAAGTCATTGGGATAACGGGCATTTATTAAGGACTCATGTCATGAGATGTCCTGAAGTAAGGGCTCTCTATGCATTATTATCTCATCACAATGAATCATCTCATATGCCTGGTGGGGTTATTATTTTTATCCCTCGCTTGTGGCTCAGAGAGGTTAAGTGACCTGCCCAAGCAGACACAGCAAGGAAATGGCCGAGCCGGGATTTGAGGCCGGGAGCGAGTAGGTCTTCCCACTCCTCTGCTTTTAAAGCTGTAGCCATATTCTTGCAGCCCAGCTTTAAGTCACCTTCTCTCCATCCACTCTGCCATCTAGGCCACCACCCTGCCGACCACGGGAGGTGACCGACCACCACAGCCCGGGTGAGCCTTCTTTGACCCCAACAGCTAGACCTAACAGGCTCTGCTGCCGGGCACCTCTGGGCTCCATCCCCCTCATCCCCTCCTCAAGTATTTTCTTTTTTGGGGATAGTTTTCTCAACTCTTCCTCAGAGGATGAGGATTTCAGTGCTTCTCCTGTCCTGATCATTTTCTCTAAGAGAAAGGGGGAAGTGTGGGGCGTACCGTCAGACAGAAGTGATTTCAATTCCTGGAACTGCTGCGGAATCACTGGACCTTCAAAACATGCCATAACTTCCTGCAGTGTGCTTAATAATGTCCCCCATCCCCAACATTCGTGTCCACCTGGAACTTCAAAATGTGACCTTATTTGGAAATAGGGTCTTTGCAGATGTAACCAAAGTAAGGACAGAGGTAAAATCATAGTGCACTGGGTGGCCCCAGATCTGTGACAGTGTCCACACAAGAGATGGAAAAGGGACAATCAGACACAGAGGGGAGAGGGCCATGTGCCAACAGAGGCAGAGACCTGAGGGGTGCAGCCATGAGCCACGGAGCACCAGGAGCCCCCCGACACCAGAGGAGGCAGGAAGGATCCTCCCCTAGCGCCCCGAGAGGGAGCTTGGTCCTGCTGACACCTCACTTTCAGCCTTCTGGCCTCCAGTCAGGGAGACAATACATTTCTGTGTGGTAAGCTGCCCAGTATGTGGTGATAGGTCACGGCAGTCTGAGGAAATACACACACTTCCCATGGTTCATTTTCTCATGTGTAAAATGGGTGTGAAAGTCACAGCCTCAGCGGACAGACGCCGTCCACATCAGGCCACCCCTGTCACTGAACAGCCATCCTCTCTGTCTTCATCCACATGTAGAGAAATGCCCGCTGGGCAAGACTGAGCACAAAGCTCACTGGGGCCACTCGACTCCCAACAACCACCCACCGTATGGACCAATCTGCTCAGCATGCCTCTCTGAGACCCATCTGTCAATGACTTATCACTTTCCCACCTAATTTTCCGAATATCCACCCACCCTCCTCCACGGTGCTTCAAAGGGATCACGCATGTGTCCAGCAAGGTATCCCTATTGACTCTCTTCCTGAAATTCACACGTAGGGTGCCTGCCCCATTTTCCAGATCTACGTGCCAAGGACGTGTATGAGGTCCGGGCTCTCCTCAACAGACTGACACATGAATCCAGCTGACATGCTTTCCTCCCCCTTAATAAACTCAACAGCCCTGCTCCTCACACCTCCCCCAGTTGTACGTTGCTGCCAGGCTGCAATTTCTAAGGCCCACCAATGTCCTTCATCTGTTTTGAAAACTGTAGGGATCTCTGATATTTTCCCATTTCTAATCTCACACCTCTTTACTTTTTTGCCGCGTATTCTTGAGGGTATTTAATGATCTTGTGTCCAACTTATTCTGTCATTCTGGGATATTAGTCTAGGTAAAAGACTTCAGTTTATTCAGAGCTAAGAACTCCCAGGACTGACTCCATCATCCCTACCGAAACTCATTCCATCCTGAATGAAGATGATTTTCCTTGGGGGAGAAGCCAAGAGTGAGAGAACCACATCTGGTGTGTGATGCACTGACTTTCTCCTCTGAGCCCCACACAGGCTGCCCATCCCTTTCTGGCCCTATTGGATCAGATTTTGTTTTTAGATTTTTTGGTTTTACCTTGGCATTGTTAGCAACCCTTGGTTAAGTTCATGTGAAGACTGGCCTTCCAAAGAGTGGGCTTACTGAGGTGGTCATTTAAACTTAGATTATAAACGTTCCCACAAACACATAGCTCAGGGGTCAAGCTGGATTCCACGTTCATCAGATGCACCTTTTCTCATAAGCCTTCTGCCAGGTTGCTTTGTTTGTGGATCACGAACTTTCAGTTTGTGGATCACACACTTCCCAGTTTTCCATATTAATGTCACCAAGTTCCACGCTCCTCTTAGATTTTCTAGGTATGTCAAGTCCTGTTCACAGTTGGCTCACATTTTCAAAGAGATGCAAGCGCATGCAAACATCCTATGCGAGTCTTTCACAAGAAATCACAGTGATGTTTGAAGATTTTCTGAAAGGTGGGGGCCCCTTATTGTGGTTGAACACACAAGTTGTGGTGGCCGACCATCCCTGAGACAAACTCTACCCCAGCCATTCAGCTGTGGCCCTAATGCCGAGGTACAGCAATGCTACGCAGCCCATTACATCCAGTCGGGGCATGAACCGTGTGCCAATTTGATTAGAAAATGGCTTACACGTGGAGCCAGCCCTGTCTGTCTATTAGAGGGAGAGCTGGACTGATCAATCTTGGAAATGGAAAAGTTCTATCCTTCCTCAAGACTGTAAGCCAATTATTATATTGGATCTTGACTTCCAATATGTCCACAGGCTTCTAGGCAGCGAAACTGTGCCAAGTAACAGGAGACTGAGAAACCGTGTTTCTCAGGGCTGTGGACACCATTTCTATGCTGTAGATGAAGTAAAGCTAGCGTCTGCCTCCCTTCATTCCCTCCCTCTGTCTCTCCCTTCATTCCTGCCTTTTCTTCCCTTCTTTTTCTTTTTCTGCTTCCTTAACACCCACAGAAATGTAGTCTATGTATCACAGATGTGTAGGGAAAGACATCTATCAGTTTTCCTGGAGAAATGAAACAATTTGATTTCTTCTTCCGTCTGGAAACCTTCTTTGCCAGGTCTTGTGAAAGTTGAATTCCGGAAGGTGGCCCTCAGGATCAAGTTCTAGGCATGCATGGTCCCTGGTTAGGTTTCTCTAAGTACATTTACCTTGGTCAGAGGAGGATACGAAGAAGGATACGAGGAAATAGAGTGGAGAGATTTAGAGCAAAACCTCTGGACGCAGACCGCCTGGGTTTGAGTCCTGGCTCTGAGTCCTGGCTCTGCCCCTTGCAAGCTGCCTGCCCTTGTTACTTAACCAATGTGCACTTCTACTACCCAGGTTGAACCAAGGGGTTATTAATGGTATCTGACTGGGTTTGCTTAGGCATCTGTGAGTTCATACCTAAAGTGCACTTTGAGCAGTTCCTGGCATAGAGACAGTGTTATTTTATGCTTATTAAATAAAAGAGACATAATTAACTTATCCAGAGAGATGATTCATCCCCTCTATTCATTTACTTGTTTATTAATTGAATAAATATTTTTAAGTGTCCATTGTGTACCAGAGACTTAACTAAGACATCGCTCCTGCCCTCAGGACATACTCTGTCTTTTAAGGAAGGCAGATCGTTCTCAACACTCTGAGGTCTAAAAGGTGTTTAGGAGAAAGGAGCTGGGGTGGCTGTGGCCCAGTCACCATCAGACTCTCTCAGCAAGCACCCTGCTGTCCTAGCAGTGTGTGGACCACAGGCACTGCTCCTTCCGGACGGGAGAGGGCTTGAATTCGGGCTCATGAGCTTGTCTCTGGGAAGGCCCAGCAGCTGACCCTTTGTGGCCTGCCTGCAGAGCCTGGCCGGCCCCCAGAGCACCAGGAAGACCACATGCCATTCGTGGAAATCCTTCCCTGATACCTGAAGACAGCCCACAGCAGCAGGAGCCACGTGTAAACTTTCCCTAAATCTGTTGTAAACGTGGCCCCATGTCTCTGGCCTGAGAACTGGGGAGCAGGGAGAGAGTGGGCAGGCACAGGGGGTCACTCACCCTGAGAGGTACAGCCAGGGTGTTTCCGTTTAGTGGGTCAGCCTGCCCTTGCCTGGGAAATCTGGGCCTTTCCTTCCTCCCTGCACCTCTGCAGAAAGGCCGCAGATGCAAAGGAAAAGAGGGGACGCCATGTGAGTGTTGCTGGGAGGGGCGCGTACGCACGCACGTGTGTGTGTGTGTGTGTGTGTGTGTGTGTGTGTGTGTGAGAGAGAGAGAGAGAGAGAGAGAGAGAGAGACAGATAGACAGACAGAGGCAGAGAGAAGATGAGAAGTATGCTGGGGTGAGTTAAAAAAACGTCCTCTATTCATTTAATTCTGCAATTTCGAGAAGTCAAACACCCTGCAAAACCATTTTGTCATGGACACACAAATTAAATTATTAATTAAAGCACATTAAACATGGCCTGGCAGCTATTAACAGGCCTCACAGTCAGGAAGGGGTGGGAGAAACATCAGCCTGACAGAGGCTGACCTTCTGAGGCCCAGAAAAGGAGGGTCTTGATATGCCTCAGAGTGCACCCAAGAAGCTGGGCTTTAGGGCGGCCTCACGCAGAGGAAAGGCGTCTTGCTGACACCTGCACCTGAGCTTTGGTTGAGTCCTGATCAGAGCCGCGAGCACCGCAGCCTGCGCACAGCCGCTCCTACAGCGTGGACTGAATCCAAGACCCGGGGCGCCCAGCCCCTTGGTACCTGCGCCAGCTCACCCTAGACCTGGCACGCTCTCCCAAGCAAGGCTGGGGCCCCCGCAGGAGTCCAGGGGGGCCTGCAGTGCTGCACAGATCCCGAGGTCTCTTTTCAAACAGCTTCCGCTTGCAAGGCGTCTATGAATCCCAGCCTGGCCCCGGGGCTGCTTTTGGTTGTGGCGGCTCCAGTTCGAATCCCTGCAGCGCCATCTGCTGGCCAACCCCTCTTAGTACGGAGGAGCCCCGGGATGCTGGAACAACCCAGGGGCAGAGACCCCCGCCCCTGAAGCCAAGCGTTCCTCAGGACCTCGGAGGGGAAGGCAGCAGGTCTATCTGAATCTCCCCGACGCATGCCGCTTCTCGCCTGCAAGCCTGGGAAGCGTGCGACTGCAAATCGAACGCCCCTGGGATCTGGTCCCCTCTCTGCTGCTTGCTTACTGCGGGGCCTCCCAAAACGGCCCCTCCTCTGGGCCTCAGTTTCCTCCTCCATAAATTGTGGAGGTGGACAGGGTGATTTCCAAGGGCCGTTCTAGCTTTGGCTTCCTGTGAACTCTGACTTCGAGCCCCCTGTGTAAACCAGCTTGGCTAAAGACCCGCAGGACCAGGGAGAACTACAGAGACACCTCGGAATTCAGTCTTGCATCCATGGCCTAAAAAGCTTAACAACAAGGAAGGGACAGGCGGTCTGACGTCTACAGGAGTTTTTGCACGAGGACCTATAATAATTATCGCCTAATATTAAAAAGAAAATGCGTGGGAAAGAAGCCATGGATTATAAATTCATGGTGGATTATGTTTTAATGTTCCCCAAACAGAATAATAATTGCTGAAACTGCTTTGGGTATCAAGCTTCATTGCACTGAACTGCATTCCCAGAGTTATTATTTTTAAAAATCACTTACGGTACCAGGACGGTACAATGTCACAGAACTAGACCCTCCACGGCAGTCTCTGTCAGAGCCATCAGGCTACATCTGCTAATGTCTGGGGCAGGATACGAGTGCCAATGCTGTAAATTAAGGTGCAATTTGTAAATGCTTCATTAATATTTATTAAATGATTATTAGATGCTCTTACAATCTTTAATAAGATATTATAAAGCATGTCATTAAAATGCATTAGGAGCACATTCTTAGCAAGCCACATCATAGCCCGCTGTTAGGAAATGCCTAGTTTTATGATCCTCTTCCTAAAGCCTTTTCCAAGATACGATTATCATGAGGATATAGAAACTTAAGTGGCTGCCCGATCAAAACATCCCCTGGGACGGTGGCGTTTATCACCCACATGGGCATCAGAGGCAGTGAGTCCTACTTGCTGTCAACCCCCTTTCCAAATGCTGTGGCTTAGATCTAGCAGGAATTACCTGCAGAGAGAAAACATTTATCTCCAGATGATTAACCTACTGCATTGTGCTGAGAAGGTTTCTGAGGCCCTACTTGGGCTAAGTAGAAAGAATTAGTGATGGGGAAGAGATGCCCATTGTGCTCACGGTATATACAAGGGTGACTATGGGGCAGGTAACACCATCTCTGATCTAGGAAAGGGAGATAACCTAGTCAGAGGGGTTCCAAGGTGTGCTGGGGAAATAGCCATTCTGAAGGTCATGATGTGGTTTACTGTTCAGTTGCTCATATCCACACATACATGAAAACATTAAGTATCTTTGAAAGAATATTATGGAAAGATGGACAGAAAACAGCTCTCCATTCCCTCAGCACCAGGAGGTCCTCCTCCTGTGGTCCAAAAAGCTCTCGATGATTTCATAAAGGCCATTAGTATCTTCCCCCTGCAGCTTTCCATTGCATGTTTTCTTGCCTTTGAACTGGCCAAGGTCTCTCCCACCTCGTGGGCTGGTCTCTTTGCTTAGATGTCTCTTACCCCTGCTCTTTCAATGAGATTCTTTTTTAGTTTTTATGTCTCAGATGGAATGTGTCCCCTGAAAGAGCATTTTCCTGCCCATCTCGACTCTGTCCTGTTTGTATTTACATAGTGACAAAGATTGAAGACTCAAGATTCACAAGGTATGGTCAAGTCCCAGCTCTGCAACTTTCTATCTGTGGGAACTTTGGAGCCACTTATTCAACTTCTCTGCCTTTCTCCTTCCTTGGGTGCAAAATAGGGATGATAAAAACAATTCCATCTCATAGATTAAATGAGCTCATATTCAAAGAGCATTTAGGAAAGTGCTTGGCATTTAGGAAGTACTCATTAGGCATACATTGTTCCCCTTTCACCTCCTTCACTGTGTTTTCTCTCTTTTGTCTTTTGTTAGATGTCAGCTCTATGGGGACACAGACCTTGTGCATCTGGAACCTACCGAAGTGCCTTGCTCTTAACAGCTGTCCAATAAATACTAAGGAAATTCATAGCAGGGGCTTCACTAGGGTTGTAAGGAGTAAGGCACAGTTTCTGCCCTCATAGGGCATCTGGGCACAAAGAAAGAGTAAGAAGCATAACGTTGCAGTTCAAACTCATAAGCTCAACAAGAGGGGTGGTGTGGTGGGACAAGAATATCCTCTGGGGTCCGGCAGACTTGAGTTTGAAACTGTCTCTTCCACTCCTAAGAATATGACCTTGGGCGAATTATTTCATCTCTCTGACTTCTGTTTACTTATCTTTAGAATGGGGATAACATTCACATTCAAGAGTTAGAAGAGATATATATACACGTACACATAAATAAATATTGTTCTCCTTTTACCTCTTTCACTATGTTTTCTAAATGTATATATAGAGAGAATATCTACCTCTCTCTCTCTATATATATATATAGTATTCAAACATAGCTGTGCATAGTGTTCAATAAATCCAAGACTCTATTATTCTATTATTTGATGAGTGTTAGTTCTGTTATTTACAGGAGGCTCGGTAAATACCGTAGCGGCTACTTAATGCAGCCTGTGCAAATAAACTGAAGATTATGGGCCCTGAAAAGTGAAAGAATCAGACTCAGATGTGGCCACAGGAACTTGGAAGGTCTCCAGACCCCTCGGAAAGCACCCCTGTTTTCTAGGGAGCACTTTGCTGTGCCACCAGCCTGGTCAAGCCTTCCGGGAGGGTCCCCTCTGGTGCCCCAAGGGACCCTGCCAGCTTGGAGCTCGGTTCACCTCCTGGAGATGCCCCCAGACAGGGGAGGAATCATGTGGGGCTTCCCGGGCGCCCCTCGGAGGGCCGCATCAGGCCCTTCCCAACCTCCCCTCCCTGGAAGAGCAGCAGGGGGAGAGCCCCCGACCACGGGCTGCCTCGTTCCATCCTTCCACTCATGATCCTTCCTTCTTGTTCCCTCCAACCACAGAAACCCACGCACGGCCCCAGCTCCAGAGAGCTCTCTTCAGACCAAGGCACAATGCGACTCTGGTGGCAGGGCAGGGAGGCAGCCCCACACCCTCCTTAGCACGGGCGTTAGCATTAGAGAGAGGTGACTTCAGACCCCACCTCAGCCACTTTCTAGCCAGCAGACTACTTAAAACTGACGCTTAACCTCTTTTGAACCTTTCTTTTCAATTTTTTTTAAGATAAGGGTAACAGTGGTTTAAGTGTGTGCACAATTTAAAATGGCAATTTTATATTATATATACATATATATATATATGTATGTATTATACAACTGACCCTTGAAAAATGAGGGAATTAGACAAACCGACCCCCACGTGCAGTCAAAAATCTGCATATAACCTTTGACTCCCCAAAACTTAACTACTTGCCTACTGCTAACCAGAAGCCTTCCTGATAACAATTAACATGTATTTCACTATGTTTTTATGTAATAAAGTAAGCTAGAGAAAAGAAAATGCTTTTTCAAATCACTGCATATCTCCAAAAACATTTACAAAATATTTATTGAAAATATCCATTTATAAGTGGTCCCGTGCAGCCCAAACCTGTTTTGTTCAAGAGTCATTGTTCTACAAATACACTGAGCACATGCCTGAAATGTTCAACATTAAAAAACAGTAGCTATTACCATATTTATCATTTTTATGGAGGCTGTGCCATTTGATCAAAAACAATCAGCCATTCACAGGATAAACTATGGAACGACCCACAGTTGCCCCATCCCAGGAACAAAAATTGATGTGCTGATTGGGACATTTGTGGTTAACCAGTCTGATAAAGCGGTAAGCATTTTGTTCTTTCTGTTATGCGATTCTAGGTGCTCAAGCCCCAGAAGGAAAATCCAATGTGCTAAAAGATACCTGACTACGGGAAAAAACGCAAGACCGGAGAAGTTCCAAAGAATTTATTTTGGATGAAATCTCCAGTCTCTTTTCACCCCAAGTATCAACGTTTCCCAAATTGACCTGTTTTTTTCCCTCAAGAAACAACAAAACCTAAATGAAGTAAATGCACCAAATTATGTTATTTCATAGCTTTCGTAAGTACAGAAAATGGAAAGGGCAGAGGAGAGGGTTTATCACATCAGTTTATATAAAGTAACACCATGTGTACTGAGAAATTCCAGGAATATTTATATTTTATGTAAATATTTATATTTGCATTTTAGATAAAATAACACTACATGTACTGAGAAATTCCAGGAATAGTCCACCAAGAGAATAGGGGTGGTTTCCAAGCTCAGCAGGTATCATTCACCTCTTAGTTTCCAGACCCATTCACACACTCCCCCCACCACCAGACCTGCCATCCACACAGACACATTTATAAAATCCTAGGAAACCAACAACATTCTTTCTAGCTCTGCACACAGAGAGGGCTTTTTGTTTGTAGACATGGTACATACCTCCAAAACAGGATCTGATAAGACAACACACACTAACACACCTAAAATACACACACCTACACTGAAAGAAGCACAGAGAGAGAAGACTCTAACTCCTAAAGTGGGGCTGGGGTCACCCAACGCAGTCCCTGGAGCTGGGGCTTCCCCAAGAGGATCGTGCCAGGGATGTTGAAGCCCCTACATAAAGAGTAGTGGAAGCATCTGGGCTGAGGGCGGGAAGGAAAAGCCCCCACCACCACCACCACCCCACCCACGTCCTGAGGCGGCTGCTGATTTGAAATATTCCACCAACGTGTGACACGTGGGCATTCAGCAAGGGGCTCAGGCATATCACCAAGCAGGCGATTTGAATCCTGGGTGCTGGGACGTCCCAGGCGGGCAAGTGCCTGTGCCCATCTGCTGGAGAAGGCAGCAGGGCCTGCTTTCACATGTGCATGACAACCTCCTGATGGGGACTTTGCAAAATTCCACTCTCTGAATACTGATGGTGCCTGAAGGGGAAGGGACGCAAGCCTCGTTTACACATCACTGGCCATTTGCAAACATGGCATTTTGGCAAATGTGTTCCGTGTCTCACTGACTTCTTACAAAGCCGCTGAGACTCCATTCTCAATAAATAAACAAATAAATGGATAAATAAATAAAAGGAAGTGCATTGTATTAGAAAAGGAGAAGATACTGTTCCTCTCTCAGAGGGTTACGATTCCACAGCATTTGTTTGGAAGTCAGCCTGTCACTGGGCTCTGAAAAGGTGAAGAGAAAGCTATTGAACATCCAGAAAAGGAAAAAGCTTTCTTTGCCAAGGTCAAGTATATATCAGCCATGAGACAAAGCCAACACTCATTTCAACCCGAGGCCACAATGTACCTTGACCCTAGCCTCATGAAAATAACAATTTGCAGGAGCCTATAAAACACTTGCTTTACTTTCTGTGGTCTGTTAGCTTCTTCCAAACTCAGATTCCTGACTTAGCAGTATCTGACTGTATTTCACAAGCGTGTGCGTGGGGTGGGGGGTGCAGGTGGGGGTGGGGGTGGGTTATGCACTGCATTCAAAGATTTTGGGCCAAGATTTATCTCATTCTCTGATGGCATTTTATCGTTATCAGAGAGCAATAAATTTCAGCTCCGTTAGCACTGCATTTAAATATGCACCCGCCAGGACAGAAAGGTGCTGGATCTATAGCGCACTATAAATTTCCATCATTTGCCATCATTCTATACTTGGGCCTTGGCAGAGCCCAGCCAAGACTGCACATTTTGTTTAGATAGCTCCTCTTTCCTAAAGGGAAACTTTGCCAACTCTTGAAGCAGATACAATTTGCTGGCCGCAACTCTGTTTGCACCTTAACAGCTGTTTTGCTTTTTTATTTAGAGAGAACGCGGTTGCCGCCATCTGTCTTTTGAAAAATGAGTTCTGCTCACAGCAACATGGCACCGTAAGAGAGAGAGAGAGAGAGAGAGAGAGAGAGAGAGAGAGAGAGAAGCTGAAGAATGAAGCCAAATGTCATGCTAGAGAGAGGGTCAACTCGAACAGAAGACAAAAATAATGACAAAGCATTTACCACTTGAAAAAAAAGAAAGAAAAGAAGTCAGGGATTTCAAGGTCGGCAAATGAGGTTCCAATGACAGGCTGAGAGGAGATGGTCTTAAGTTCTCTCTAACAAGTGGTGGCAGAACCCGCATAACAAATAACCTTACTACTAGGCATCCAAACCTACTGTCACATAGGCTGCCCATAGAATCCTAAAACTGCCCAGTGAGGTAGATATTTTCATCAACTCCACTTCAGAAGTGAGTGAAGTACAGTCTACCCATCAATCAGACCAAGGTCAAGTCCAGCGTTTCCACTTTCTAGCTGTCCATCCCGTATCATGCCCATTTCTGCATCCAACAAGTGGTAAATGTCTACCCAAATGAAAGAGTATCTGGAAGGAACAGATGATGTGATGTCCACAAAGCCTTGTGCAGGGCTTGGCACACAGACGTGGTCAATAAATTTCGGGTCTGTTATCAGAGCAGTTAGGTGACTCAGGTTATGTCTGAAAACTGGTGTGAAACATGAGCCTACACTTAAATCCAGTCTGCAGAACTCATGCGCATCATTTCAAAAAATATCTTAGAGCCATTTGCTAAACATCAAGTACATTGACTAGTTCCTACTGTGGAACTACACTAACTCCAAATCCTCATTGACTTAAAACAACAGGAGGTCATTTTTCATATATGCTAATGCCTAAAAGGCATCTTGGGGAGAGTCAGGTTGTGTTCCATGTGGCCACTCTACGACCCCAGCTGACGGAGACACCAGCATCTCAACACTGGGCTCCAGATTCACTGTGGCAGAGAAGGCAGTGCTTTTCCGTGCACTGTCTCAGAAGTGACACATACTACTGCTGCCCCAAACCCATTGTCCAAACCGGTCTCACGGTCGCATTAACTACAATGGGGGACTAGAAGTGTGGTCTTCTTTGTAACCAGGAGGGACACAAAGTAGCCATATGGGAATAAGCACTGCTGTTGTCTATCATACCAACTAATGGGAATGATGGATTAACTGGGTCTTTGCCTTCATACAGATTTTTCTGTTTCTCTGAAACAGTGCTGGTTCTATAGATACAATTACAGCCAAGCAAATTTGATATTCCAGTAGTTTCTTACTAAGAATAGTATGTTTCCCTCCCTAAACAAGAAAATGGCATTAAAATAAGTTGCTGGGGGTGGGATGGAGTGGAATGGAAATATTACAGTACCAATCATCCAAAGAAAATTTCAAATATGATCACTCTTCCCTGTTTACTTAAAATAGCCTTTTTAACAAGAAGAGCTAAATCACAAATGGGTATTAAATTATCCTCTTAAATTAGTCAGAAACTCAGAACAATGTAAACAATCCCTATTCAAAGCCATGCTGAAAAATAGGATTATGTTTGATATGGGAAGAAGCAAATGTTGTTCTTCTTCTCAGTTTCTTTGTCTAAAAGTGGTTTACCAAAACCACCTGCTTGGTGCCCTACATGCCAGTAGATTCTGATCCTATAGGTCTAGAATAGGGCTCAGATCTCTTTGTTTTTGCCAACTCTAGAAAATAAATCTGATGCTCTAGATCTGCTCTGCAGACTAGAACAGTATCAGGAATGTATGGAGGTTTCCAGTCCCAGACCAGATAGCCAGTCACAGCCTCAGTGACCTCTTCTGCAATGACATAATGTCTTCACACTGTCATCTGATCATGGAGATTATATTAGAAAATACATGAGAAAACCTTTCAAAAACTGGCATGATGCAGTAACTACTGTTACCATGACAAATTCAGACCTACTGAGAGTGGGTAGGGGAAGATCAGAAAGAGAGCGTCAACTATTTACTCTACCCCAGCCCCCAGGCTGTGCTATCCAATGAAGATACCGAAAGCGGTGAAACACAATGTTTTCACATATAAAGGGACACTGTTCAGCCTCAGGAAAGAAGGAAATTCTGCCATACGGGACAGCATGGATGGACCTTGACAACATTATGCTAAGTGAAATACGCCAGTCACAAAAAGACTAATTCTGCATGATTTCACTTAAAGGAGGTATCTATAATAGTCAAATTCGTAGGATCAAAGGGCAGGATGGAGATTGCCAGGGGCTCAGGGGAAGAGGAAATGGGGAGTTATCAATCAATGGGAATAGAGTTTCAGTTAAGCAAGATGAATAAGCTACAGTGATGGGCTGTATAGCATTGCACCTGTAGTCAACAGGAATGCATCGTGCACTCAATAATTTTTTAAGAGGGTAGACCTCATGTTAATGTGTTTCGCCAAAATAAAACAAAATTTTAAAAAAGTCTACCTCTCCCACCACCAAAATATAAACAAACAAACAAATAAATAAATAAAGCATGTGGCATTCAAAAAAAAAAAAGATGAACACAATTCTTGTTTTCCTGAACTTGTAGCTTGGGTAAATAAGCCTTAGTTTATTATCCATTCTCCCCTACCCCAGATACAAGTTTCCTCACCTTGAAAGACTGGGAATAGAAGCCAGGATCTATTTCCCAAAGCCTTCTGATGCATTTTTGTAAAGCCAGGTTGTTCAGCCTAGACTTTCATCTCCACCTTATTCTGAACAGAGTTGGTTTGTTAACCAACGTTTCAGGACTTCGGACAGTTCTTTTTAATTTATTCTGTGCACAGAAGTCCTTATCCTAACAAATCTGCTACTTCAATGACATTATGTATTTGTTTTCACTCTATTGAGTGAAAACTTACCTAATTGCTTCTGCAGTTCCCCTGAAACCTCCCCTTCCTTCTTTTAGAGAGAACTTTAATGTGGGGAATAGAAAATACAGGATTTTGTTGAGATCACCTTCCCGCCTCTGATTTCAAGGAATGCGCCATACCTAGTGATGTTAAGATGATAGATTACATCCAGGCTTCCAACCTGGGCGCTGTTGACATTTTAAACAAGACAGATCTTTGTTGTGAAGGCTTCCCTGTGTAATGAGGGACATTCAGCAGCATCGCTTGAAATTCCAGCTCTAACACTCATTGGCTATGTTCTTTTACATCTGAAAATCAGTGTAAGAACAGTTCCCCCTCACACAGTGCTGCCGAGAGCATGAAATGACGGGAGGTATGTAAAAAACTTCACCCAGCATTATGTTCCCAGTACATGTGCAATGAATGAAAGCCAGTCTCCCCCAACCCTGCAAGAAACTTTTTCCACCCTGAGGACATGTGGCAACGTGTGGAGACGTTTTTTGGTTGCTACAACAGGGAGAGGGATACTTTGGCCATGTTGGATGAGACAGCTTAAAACGAAGTGTCCCGGATGAAGAATGGTCTGCTGAATTATTTTCCTGCAACACAAGCCCCTGTGCATTGTTTGAGTATCCAAGAATCACGGTGTCAGAAAGGAAGGAGCCCAGAGACATGGTGTTCCAAAGTCCTTGTTCGGATTGTCGCTCCAGGCAGCTGTTAACAGTTTGGGAAGTGAGGTAGGTGTGATTTCCATGCCCAGAGGGGCTGAAGGCTACTGACCCCTGACTTGCCCACGTGGCCCCAGACATCTTGGGGTGGATGGAGATGAGCTGTGTTTGCAGATGGAAGAGGGGGCTGTTGAAAAGACCTGTTCTGGTCCCAGGTCTGCCGCTAACAGTTATGTGACCTCATGTACTAGGCACTTAGTCTCTCGGCCCAGATCCTTTATCCTTAAAACTGGGACTTTTTCTTTTTTCTTTTTTCTTGTGTGAAAGAGTAAGAAAGGGGGATACAAGCACCTCGAGAGCACTCAGCGTTCAGGAACGGTCAATAATGGATAGCTGTTGGGGTAACATCCTGAGAGACCTCTAAGTCTTTGGCTGGCTGGATTCTGGAGCTGTTTCTAATTGGTGACACTGTATAGCTAGCTCAGAACCCACCTTTTCTTTTCTTTTTTTCTGGAGGTCTGAATGATCTGGCCTCACCTGGAATGGCTGACCCAGACCACATGGATCAGATCACTTCACTATCTACTTAGAAAACAACGAGGCTAGAGAATGGAAGGAGTATGGGAGAAGGAGACGGTGGCAGAAGAGGGGCTGGAAGAACATACAGAACAGCATGAGCTGCCACTGCCCCGGAGCCCCCAGATCCTACCCTTCTTTCATGACGGACATCAGCCACCCAACAACTCCCTACAAGGACGAACCTACAGCTACAGGACACAGCAGGAAAGAGCCTGCTTGGGTTCAGTTCCCCGTCTTGTTGTTTAAGCTCCTTGGGTTCAGTTTCTTCCTCTGCAAAGTAGAACGATAGCATCTCTCAACCCCAGAGAATCATTAGAAATATAAAATGTGTTAACATTGTAAAATCACTTAAAATCAGGCCTGGCAAGGAATGGGACGTTCCTTAATGGGTGTTAATTAATAAGATAAAATAAATCCGGGTTATTGCACAGGTTTTGACTTTTCAACTTTACAGACACAGCCCAGAAGTGTCCCTTCATCCACCAACTCTTTCCCACTCAGAAAAATGAATTCAGTTTAAATTAAGAGGTAAGCCAAAACAATAGACTTTCTATAAAAAACAAGTATACACACAATGGAATGTAAGAGAAAAGAAGAGCTGAAGGAAGTTGATTTCTAGTTTTGCCCACTGCCCTGATCTGACTCACTTTGGTGGGAGTAATAATACTTTATTAATAAAGTATTAATTAGTAAAATAATAATACTTTATTAGTACAGTGTTTTCCAATCAAGAAAGGAGATTCCAAATAGGGTATCTCCATCCAGGTTCAACTTGCATTTCCCTTAGACCACCAGGCTTCTAGGCAAGACTGTGGGGATGTTCATGGACCCTGCCAACTCTTTCTGAGGGCTCCCTTCTGCAAATGCATAAAACAATCTCATCAGTATGGGGCTCAGGGTAAAGAAGTCTAGCAAGTCTAAGCAGAATGTGGGCTTTGATGCTAGTAATGCAAGTTCTTTCTTTTGCATTCTCCAAATGCCCATAAAAGTAGTTTTCTCTCCATTCTGGAGAATCTGCCATTTAGTTCCAGGGTGTCAGTGGATTTGTGCTGCAGGACTTAATAACGACGCATGCGTGCATAGAGTCCTTGTGAGTAACCACACTTTATGAAGCCCCAGCCCTCCTGGAATGATCACATGCTTTTCAGCAAAGAATAGAGTTGATGCCTTTAGGCAAACCGTTAGAGAAGTTAACTAAATTTGAATTCTCCCAGGGCTTCCTGAATTCATTCTTTTTTTTCCCCCTTAAGAGTTCTCTGAGCTTGTATCAAGCCTAATTGATTTTTAGCACAGGAAGCCTCACCTCCCCATATAGCATGGGGCCCTTTTTCCTTGTAGCCAATGGCAAAAGATCCATTTATAAATTGTTAAACATGTTCACAGCTAAATGACACCAAAATAGCCCAGGAATAGTTTAATATTCATAGTTTGCTTTGATTAAAATACAAACTTTTCACATTAGCTCTAGGATTATTTTTCATAATGCAGGCAGGTTACAGAGCTGAGTGCCACTTAATTTAGTGTTTAATCAGGAGAACTACTGTGGCATCAGGCTGATTAGGTTGGCTCAACTGCTGCCTGCTCAATTTTTCCCCATAATTGCGGGATATTTTTTATGGTGACAAGTGCCCAGACGGTGGAATTCCAATATGCTATACATCAGCTTCTCCATTATTGGATTAGCTGGATATGGCACTGTTAGCACGGAACTTTCATTCCTATCATTGATCGCATCGTGCCTTCTATTTCACAATTAATGCAAGTCTGCTGGATTGATCAATCTTCTCATGAGCTTGGGCCACAGTCAATAGATTCTTATGGCTGTGTGTTAGTGACCTGCAGGGATTCTCGTGAGGCTTGTGGATTTGTCACTGTGGCAAGAGATTTTCTCATTTTAAGATGCTCCTGATCCCATCAGGCTGCCTGATGCAGTGTTCTCAAATTATATATGTATGGATTAAAAAAAAAAAAGAAGAAGAAAAGATAGAGGGGTAACACTTCATTTGCACAGCTGGCCGTCTCTTGAATGACGGCTCTGTTAGCTGAATTTTATTTTCTGAAACTTTATGATATCCATCTAAGACCCACAAAAGCCAACTCACCAAAAATAGCATCCTCGAGGCCAAGGGGATGAAAAACACAGTCTGCAAACAAATGCTCTTGGGTACCAGCTCCTCCTATTATGTGGTGGATGGACTGTTTCTAAGAATACCTTTTACGTGAGACTAGTGAGTACGAGACCTGCAGGTGTGGCTGAAAACTGGGTGGCAAGTTTACCAGTAGCTGCATGTGGCAGATACTAGTTTGAGTGAAGGACACAGAGGTCCAGGGTTATAACCAGTTCCTTTGCTATCATTCCTGAGATTTGCTGGCTTCTCTGGGCACCTATTGTATTAGGAGCAACATCGAGTCACAAGGAGGTTTCCCCATGCTTCCCATGCTTGTATTGCCTAATTCTGAGGCTCCTCTTGGTGGGCTTCAGAAATGCACAAGAACTGTTCTAAGGACATGCAGCACCCTCACTCCTCACCATTTCTAAGTACCTGTGTACAGGGAAATGAGATGACCTTCTTGGGAGTTCACTCTGAATTGCCATGAGGGTGACAGACTAAATCATGCATACTCACATTCAAGGGAAGAGCTTTCAAACTAGAAAGAATAGAAATGCACTAAAATATTGGAATAATTGCTAAATCCATCAGAAGATGGTTAGATGTCCATATTCTAATTCCCATACATATGCTATATTAAGTGATGAATAAAACTTTGCAGATGTAATTAAGGCTGTGAGCTTAAAACTGGGGAGGTCATTCAGTACTCGGGGGGAGGGGGCAATCTTAATTGCATGAGCTCTTAAACGCAGAGGACTCTCCCCAACTGGAGTCAGAGAAATGCAGCAGAAAAGGAAGTGAGCAGCCCAACTATCGATTGTGCTGAGATGGGAGGACCCACATGCAAGGGTTGGGGAGGCCTCCAGGAGCTAAAGGCAGCCCCTGGCTGACAGCCAGCAAGGAAATAGAGACCTTAGCTTTCTAGCTGCAAGCACCTGAATAAACTTGGAGGTGGATTCTTCCAGAGCCTCCATCTGGGTGACACCTTAACTTTGACCTTGTGCAAAACCCACAGCATAGAAACCGGTGGTCTCAATGGGTTTCTGACCTAGAGAACTAAGAGATCGTAAGTTTATGTTATTTTAAGCCGCTAACTTTGTGGTAGCTTTCTATGGCAGCAATAGAAAACGAACTATGGAAACAGAAAAAGGAAATGATTCATGTGGGGAAACCATTTGAAATGATGGACAGAGTCTCGGCAGACACAATGTCTGGACTCAAAGTGTGGTTTTATCACTTCATTGTGTTTCCTTGGGCAAGTGACTTAACCAGATTATATAGTCCCTTCTTTAACGATGTCAACTGTTTAGACAAAATGAGATTGTTTATGCTCTGCAGCCAAAGGTGACGAGGGTTGGGTTTCCTGTCTGTTGCAAAGAGGGAGAAGGTCCATCAGGAGAAACAATGGGGTGTCTCAATAGATGCGGTCAATGATGACTTCCTATAGAATTTGGGTTCACGTTGAGTGCCCTTAGGGGAGGGTTCTTGGGGGACCAGGGTACAACAGGGGTTGCTCTTCTATTTCCCAAGACAATGAATATACAGTACTTATCAGAGTGCCTACAATAAACACTCAATAAAGCTGATAGATTTTTAAATTACTATAGTATTACAGGATAACTCACAGAAAACTGGAAGCCCTTCTTGTCAATTACCAAGTGGTATCCCGTATATAATTCATCAAAACTTTAACTTCTCCCCAATCCTCTCAGAGACTTAATGCTCCTGGGTTCCCGCTCCCATTCCCACCAACTATTTTTCTACAATGAGGCTTGGTGACTCCGATCTCTTTTTTCCTTCCTTCTCTCTCCGTCCCTCTATGATATAGGTCCACATAGTCCAGCAAGCAAGGGGACTCTCTCATTAGAATGGAAGTAGGGCCCTGGAATGTAAACAAGGAATCATTAAATCCTCTGGAACAGCAAGGGGAAGGCTACTAGCATGCAGCTATTAGCATCCTTCCTACACACAGCAAAGGAGAAGAAATATTGTTCAAAGATTCAACCTATCCTGTTCCAGCAGGTTCCAGCAGCTGGTCTTTGTACTTACAGAGACGGAGGGATTGGGCTGCTTTAATATGGACGAGGTTTTGCGTCTCACAGCCTCTCCCCCTTACTTGTATGCCAGCTTATCACGCATTTTTCCGATGATTGTGATGCAGCTTCTTGGGTGATCCGGCCTATGTATGCCCAGGCAACGGAAGGCAAGCATCAGAGCCTCCCAGGAAAACTCTCAATTTGTCATGAAACAGAGACTCACTGTATTAGTAAATCTTGGAAGTGTGTTTAGAATGTGTCCATCACAAAGAGATGGTCTTTCTCCGGGAGCCACTAACACATCAGGTTGCTGACCATCCAAGGCTGGGTCATATCCAGACTAAAGTGGCAGCACCAGGGCAATGAATGCCATCTACTGGGACTTGATCTGATCTTGTGGTGTTTCCACTTCCCCCCTGATATTTATGTTTAGCACATAATATAATTGTGGCTATCTGAATTGGGTCACTTTAATTTATATATGGGTACACACCCACACATAAATATGTATACACTATATATATATATGTGTGTGTGTATGTATAATTTTTAAATTTTAATTTATATATGCACAAATATCATGTAGAAGATTAAAAAGATACACTACTGAATATAACACAAAAAAGATTTCTACACTGTGGAAAAGGCATATATTTTTAAAGGGAAGCAGACGAATGTATTGATAATCAGTTCTTCCAAAGACCGTTTCATTGACCCACAAAAGCAATTCACTAAATAAACCAATCCTCTGAAAGCCATTAGTGAGTCTTTGCAGTGTCTGAGTAGAAGAGTAGGGTCTGGACAAAGGGTTGCCCCTCACTTACTCTCACCCCAAGCAACTCTAGCCATAAAATTAGGAGGTTTGGGGTATATATCGTATTTTTTTCTAATACCCACTAACTTACTTGTATTCCTTATATTCAATCATTACAGTATCGATTAGGCCTTCCAGATGCTGCACTGATGGTCCGTGTAAGCAAAAGGTTAATGAAACTGCCTCGTTTTACTTAATCAGTCCTTTAATCCCCGTTTTTTTATGCCAAAAAAAAAAAATGGGTGTATATGTAAATTTTCATCCCTGAGGAGCAAGATTCAAAAGGGGTTCAGACCTTTGTCCTAAACGGTTTGAGCAGCAAATTCTCCATTTGTTTTTAAACCCATTTTATGCAATGCTCCTGCAAGGTTAACGTTTGCAAAGCACAAGCTGACCTCATCAACTTTCTTTGAGAAACAAATGCAGGAAAAACAAAACAAACAAACAAAACACCCTCCAGGATCTACTTGTAGCTTACAGAATAAAATCAGAATACTTTTACTTTGCATTCTAAACACTTCAGGTTCTGGCCTCATCTTCCCTACTCAGCTCCTCGGGCTTCCTAATACCCTGTTTCTGTCTCATGATATCATGACCATGTCTTCACATATTGACTGTATTAGGAGGCTCAAAGTCCTGTCTGGCTCATGTGCCTTTATTATTGCACTAAGTACAGCCCCTTCATGCAGAGGAATATTTAAGAAACATATTTTAAGGCTCTTAGTGCTATTTTTAAATAGTTTAAGATATCTTTTAAAAATGTTTTATTGAGAATAGAGAAAACCCTCATTATTAGGCAGGGCACATCCATATGTAAGCAATATGTAAGCACATACACACCAAAAATAACTTATGGAATAAAAGGAAATGCATTGACTGATGGGGCTGCATTGTTCCAAAATAGGTATGTGGACTTCAGGCACAGCTATACCCAGCACCTCTATGATGCCATTAAGATTTTTTCCTTTTTTGATTTCTATGGTTATGTCACTGTATACTGAGGGAAGAATGGCCACCATAACCCCAGGCTCACCTCTAATTAGCCTAACAACTCCAAGAGGTAAGGATGATTTCTTTAGAAAGTTTAATAGCCAAGTCCCAGAGTACACGCTAAGTGGCCCACTTGGATTGTAAGCCCACTGAGTCGTGCCCAGGACTATCAGTCACTCTCAATGTCCAGGCCTCGCCCACATCCTCAGTCCTTTGCACAAGAACCAAATAGAACAGTTCTTCTCAGAAAAGAGGGGCCCTCTGAGAAGAGGAAGGTGAAGGGGTGCTGGATAGAGATAAAAATATAATAAGCATGTTCTCTCACTCTCCCAAACTGAGCTACCTACTAGCTCTGGAAAGCGTCCATAAAATACAACTGAGTCCAGGTCTGGGGCAAGTGTTAAGTCTGGGGAGGGAATCCTGGGGCGAAATACCTCTAAAAACCAAAATCGGTCAAAGGGAGGAATAAAGTTTAAGAACCATTTATTGCTCACAAACTGCAGTCCAGGGCCTTCTCTCTTTCCTGCTCCGGCAGAAGCAATACCGGCGCTCCCCTCACCTCTCAGGTATAGATAAGCCCACCTTGCCCAGGTAATTACCCATTGATATGGAGATGAACTTCTTTCCACCCCTGAGGAATGACGCAAATGCACTAAAGCCATACTTCTCTGCACCCCTGAGCGCCTGTTGATATGCAGATGTACAAAAGCCAGGTGAGATATTCTAGAAATATTACAATTTTACCCACACAAGAAACGTACAGGTTGATCTGGGAACATTCTGTCATCTTAGAAAGCAAGGAAGCTCTCTGCTCAGATGAGGAGTCAGGGGAAGAAGCTCACAGGGACCAAGAACAGGGCTCAGAATAGAATTAAAAATATATATATATCATTGGTCACTTCTAGAGGACTCAAGCAAACTAAGTCAGTCCTTTAAAAAGTGGACAGACACAAAGATGTGTGCATCCTCTATGTCTTATATGAACTTGACCTCACAGTAAGGAGGAAAAAGAAAAGAGAAGTAGTAACTATAATAGTAAGAAGAGATTTCACCCTGTGGAAGTATTTATTCTGCCTAATAAATGAAGAAGGAGAGGTGACAATATTTGTTGTGATTTCTAAGGATTCCAAAAAAGACTGCTGGCCACACACATCATGCCTCCTGATGGAAGAACAAACACAGTAACATTTATGATGTGCTCCTGCTAAAAAATGAAACAAAATCTCATCAAACTTCTGAATCCAACCGCTAGTTTACAGAAAATAGGGGGGATAAGGGTGCAATGAACAAAGTCAGACTATGAGAGAACTTCATTAACAATCACCTACTGTCCTCAACAAGTTGATTGCAAGTTAAAAACTACAACAAATTGGAGGGGCACCAATAAAATAAAAGATGTTTCAGAGACATAGTAACTCATTTTAATTTGATATTTATCAATCGCACTTTAATTCCTGATCAAATATAAATAGTATAGTTCAGAAGACAGCCAGGTAAACACGAACACCTATAGAATATTTGACTGTATTAAGGAATTAATGCTGTTTAGGGCCTAACTTCTGATAATAGGTTTTTTTCCTTCAAAGTCCTCATCTTTTCAATATACATACAGAAATCTTTTAAAATGATAGGTGTGAATATTTAATTATACTAAGAGATTATTTTTCTTATTAAGAATATTTTCATGTATAATATTATTAATGATATTTACATTTTTTCTAAAAAGTTCTCATCTTTTGAATACACATATTGAAATAATTAATAATACTATAATGTCTGGGACTTGCTTCAAAATATCCATGGGACACAGAGAGGAAGATTAAAATACAAAAGCAGCAAGCTAGGCGATGAGTTTGGGTTTTGGCAGATGACGGATTTGTCACTCATGATAGTCTTCTCCTTATTTTTGTATATTTTTGAAATTTTTCATCATCAAAAGAATGTAAAACCATCATTAAAAAAAAAAAGAGAACGTTTGGGCATCACCAAATCACTCTGGTCTGTTGATCAATCTGAAGCAGGAAACATAGCTTCAGTATTTGTAGGGATCTTGTAGAAAATTCCAGAGCAATTCCATGACTAAAATGCCCTTCCTACTTTCCCAAGAGAGCCTGATGCATTAAGTCTTCCATACGAATCACCGGCATCCATCTGTCAAATGTCCTTTATTATTGGAATAGTCTGAGGACAAATGATACAAAACTGTCATGTGAAAGAAGATTGGCATTTGGGGATTCTGGAAAGAAATATCATTATTCTATCATAGACACATAACCTAAATAAGTCTCTTTGGGTTCTTAAACACACCCAACTTGTTCCCACCTGGGCCCTTGCAATTGTCCCCCCTTTCTGGAACTTTCCGCCTCTTGCTCTTCCTGGGTCAGTCCTTTACCATGAGTCAGACATTACCTCTCCCGTGATACCTACCTTGAGCACAACTGCCCCCCAACCCCAGATCATTCTGTATTTCTCCATACTTTCCTCATCTCCTCTGCTCAGTAACTACCATCTCACGAATCTTATTTATTTCTTGGTTTCCTGTTTAAACATTTGATCACATTGGCAGGAACTAGAAAGCATTGCTAAACACTGAATCTTCATAACCTAGGACAGCTCCTAGAACCCAATAGGTAATCAATAATCATTTAAAGATAAATGCTTAATAGTTAAATCATTACTAATTCACCAAATCTACTGGCTTAGCTGCTGCCACTTAATACGAAATACATTCTTTTTCCCTAAATCTAAGCATTTTCTACCTTGAATGTTAACAACAGAACAGCATCTCTCTTCTTCAGGGACATATTTGTTCCTTTATTTAGTTAGGACTTATCATTGATAAGTGTAATTGGAACTAATAAGAAACAAGATATTAAAATAGATACAAGAGTTGTTTCTACCTCTTGGTAACAGCTTGCATGAGAGTGTGCAACCTTCAGACAATTAAAAGGATGTTCTGATAACTCTTTCCTGCTATTATTAGAAGATGAGTTATTTGTGCTAAGAGAGCAAGAAACCCTACCTCAGAGAATAGGGAATTGAGTAGTTTGCACTTGTGAGAACAACAAAGTTAGCATTCAATTAAGTTCCATCACAAGATTTATACTAATCATTAACCAAAAGTTGTCTTCTGTTCAGATTCAGGAAATTGAACAATACCCTGACGAAGAGAAAGACCCTTTAAAAATTAACCAATAATTATGGTATGTTTGCACAATGCAGTCTATCTTCTGTATCTTGAATTTCTGGGCTGTGTAATTTGCATACACATTAAACTCTGTGGGAAATTGGAAAGCAATTCAGAATTCAACAATTAAAAGATACAAATTAAAATTGTTAGCATTAACTTAAAGTTTATTGCTGGTGCAATGCTCTTGGATATAAATGCATTCTGATCAAGCAGCACTTTCATCCTTAGAAGTTCAACATATTTGCAGCTGTGGCCTCCAAGTGTACCTTCCAGTCATAGTTTTTGCTGATGCCTCTTGATTTTCATAATTAAGTTTCTTTTAAGAAATATAAACATGTATTGGCTGCAGATCACTTTTTCCATTAGAAAGAGAAATTGGGACAAATCTCTCTGGTGTTCAGAAGGACTCTCCATCTCCTCAAATACCTTCAAATTATTTTGGGAAATGCTCAGATAATTCTGTGTAAGCTAAGAGTAAGAAAAGGCATCTCTTTACAGAGGTGTAAGTTTGAGAGAAAAACACCATAAAAAAGGTGTTCTCTGCCTTTTCATATTTTATATGCATCTCTGTTTTACTTCTTATAAACCCACATATATGTAAAAAATACATATGTGCACATGCATATATAAAATGTATATTTCATTGTAATACATTGAGAACTTTCTAATCTAATGGCCTGCGTGTGAGGATCAGTTCATCACCTTGTACGACTGAAGATGTATTTGTCTTCCAGCTTCCGAGTCCCATTCTGCAAAATAGGGATGGTGATAAAAACCAGCTCACAAGGTTCGTTGTGAAGAATGAATGGGAAAAAAATCAAAGCCCTCTATCTGACACATAGAAAATGCTCAATGATTGTAAACCATTATTTTTGTTAAGTCTGGGATATAGGGTCCCTGGGATTGAATCCCAGCCCTGCCACTTACTAGCTCTGTGACCTGGGATAATTCAGTGCACCTCTTTCTGCCTCACTGGCCCATCAATAAAATGGGGATATAGTATCTACATCATAAGTTTGTAGGTGATCAAACATTTTATAAAGCAATTACAAATAGTGCCTGGAGAAAGCCCTGCGTAAGCATTTGTTAAAGAATAAATATGTGTATAGCTAGCTAGCTAGATTACTATATATCTATAGACTATACAATATTGATTATTAAATTAAAATTTATTATAATATAGGTTATATTATCTATATTATATAATGCATAGATACAGATATTATCTAGCTAGCTAGCTATACACAGACACATACATAAAGAAAGGTGTCTCGATATGAAACTGGAAAAATTCCAGTGTACCAATGTCGTTCTGAACTGGAGTTACTGGTTATCATTGTGTTTATTATCATTTAAAAGCAGTTGGCCGGAGCAAACTTTTTATATTCTGGATGCACAGGAAATCCAAGCGCTATGGTTCATCACAAGCCATGTAGTCTGCTCGACCAATTTTGAGAGAATTAGGATACAAGAAAATGCCCTTGACATTATAACTAATTGAATATACTTGGGTCATCGATGGTCTTGCAACATGCCCCAGGGCCATCAACATGGGGACCAATTATCAAGGTAAGACTAGAGCTTTAGATTTTTATGCTATTAATATAGTTCCAAAGGGAAAACGTGGATGAGGCTAGAAAGTTTCAGACCCATAGGAACTAGGCTATTTTTCCTGTATATGGGTTCTAATAATTTAATGGTTCACAATTAGGGGGATGGAGAGAAGCGGGCAGTTAGCGTTGAGATATACAATCTGAACCAGTCTAATGTGGGACCATGTCTAGTTTTGACTGCCAACCCTCTTCTGTCTCCACCTGCAGGAGTATTAGCTTGGGAATTTTAGAACAGCTCTACCAGGACTGTCATACCTCATAATAATAAAATACAAAAACCCCTCCCAAAGTCTGCCATATATAAGAATACAACCACTTCCTCCAACACACACACACACACACCGCTACTTTTAGATCACAGTCATTCAATCAACACAGACTCGGGTAATGTAAATAATATCCTCAAATTAATTTGTCGTATTATATTCAATTCCTGTTGTGAAAAGCTATATTGTAGAAGAAATGCCCTAACCATGAATTGAGATATTAGCCTAAATTTGGCAGTCTATGGTTATTCTTAAGTTTTAATTCTCTGCTTAAGCAAGGGGAGTTTTAGTCACAATCATCTGATACCATATATATGACATATATACATATATATACACACACATGCATATGTACACACATGCGCATTATATGTATTTAAAGAATAGCCAATATACACAACCACACAAATGAAGAACAGAGTGCCCAGCCAAGGACAAGTACTGATACAGAGATGCCCAAGCTGAATTTGGAATTCTGTTTTGATAACATTTTGCCTTGTGTCTACCATCTAAAGTGGATTTTTATCAGTCTCTGAAAGCAAATGGCTTACATGTAATTTGGTCAGTAACATATATAAATGTTTCAAGCCTAACAAAATACATATTTCAGAAAGAGCCTGGGAAAATGATGGCTTTAGGACTTTCAGAATAAAACGAGGATCCTTTCTGGTGAAGAGGCATAAAAGAGATTAAGTGGACGGCACTTCCTTTGAATTATTGATGTAATCAGAACACTAGCAGATTCACAACATCCGTCTTCCCTGGGCTGGCATCGACATCGAATTTCAGCTCAGTTTTGGCTTCTCTCTCTCTCTCTTATTTTTTTTCCATTGAAAAAGAAAGCAAGTAAAAGCAGTCATCTGTTGTTTAGTTAAAAGATTTGGTATTTCCTAACAAGTGATAACATGCCATTAAAAAGAGAACTGGGAGAGGTTTTTACCAACAGATGCACAAGGCATTTGCCCACCCACCACCAGTTTTTAAGTTCAATTCCAGGTTTGGGGCAGCCCCTGGGCTTTTAAGACCATTAGAATATAGACACATATATCTAACTTCACATTTAACATAGAGATGTAAACTGGAGGCAGAATTCTGTTAGATAAAGCTCTGCTCTCCATAGCTTAACCTCCAAGTGCTAATGCGGGATTTTCCTCCTAATTTTGCAGATTGGACAGGAGCTTCCTGTGGCTCACTGATCCCGCCAATACCCTACGTCCAATTCCCAGACTCCCCTCATTACAGGCAGATATCATTTCAACAGATGTCAACCACAGCTAAAGTGCACTTAGACCTATTTGTTAAATTCCTAAGGGGAGTAAGGAGGATTGGTGAAATTCAGCCAGTAATTAAACCACACACTTCTAAAGCTGTCTTTCCCCCTCTTCCCTGAATAATCTCTCTGCCGTACATCAAACCATTTAGGCACTTATTGGCTACAATCAATACAATATGAGATACATTAATTTCATCCCTGAGAGACTTTCGGGGAAGAGGTGGTATTGCTTCACAAGCATTTTGGAGCATTTGTGCAAGTGTACCATCAAACGCAGCAATATCGCCCCCGGATTCCACCCTGGCAGATTTATGGTCTCCCTGCCCCCCTCCGTGCCCATGGAACTGGGCGGCTGCCAAACACACGCAAATTGGATTGGAGAGAGAAACATTAAATATATTACCTAATGCACACAAATGCTAAATAGTGCAAATCAGTGAAGAAGTGGCCGGGCCGAGCAGAATTTTAACAATTAAATTCCAGTCTTTCCATATGTTCCAGCGCCCCTTGTGTCTCACGGCGTAGAATAAAATTAGCAGGAGAAAAAGACCTTTACCAGAGTTTCCAGTCCCAGATTCTGTTTCTCCAAGGCACCCTGATTGCTTCTCCCACCCCTTACCCCCAACGCCCTGGTTCAACCCTTCGTCTGCAACACGTTTAGAAAAGGCTTGAGGAATTTCCGACAAACATGAGGAAACGAGCGTGATGGAGAACAGTTAAACGAAGGCTTGCCCTAGTCACTGTCTGTTAATAGTGCACATTTGTTATTTTTGTTAAGGTTGGACATCTGGATTCTAGAGAGGACTGGTTGGACAGGAACATGACTCTAAGAAGGGATGTACCACAGGCGGCAATACTTCCAGAGCTCGCCCACCAGTGCCACCAGCCATCTTTCAGCCACCGATACCGCTCAGCCTCAAAGGATTTCCTTCGGCAAGCGAGACAAAGAAAAGCAGTGGTACACAGTCCACCCCATCCACGGGGCCTCCAGGAAGACCCGGGGCGCACACGCTGGTCCAACAGACGAAGTCCAGGAATGACCACAAGAGGCAGGCTACAGAGCAACACTAAAATCTACCAGAAACTCAGATAAGAAACATTCCTAGTGTCAGGCTCCTGGCTTCATGCTTAAAGTGACAAAGAAATTGGGGAACCAGGATTCTGCGATTTAGAGAGAGAACCATTGTAATTTCTCATTAGCTACCATGGGCCACGAGTCTTTGATGAAATACCAGGAATTTTTCTTTTCTATTTGAAAGGCAAGGAAACAGGCCTCCTGGTCAATGACCATCTGTCATGACATGTTACACAATGAATTCTAGATCCAAAATTCAGAAAAACTGGCCTCAGAGCTGCTTGCCTGTGTGAGCTTGCGTAGCTCAGAATACCTTGTTGGACTGACCTGGCGACCTTGCCTGCAGAATCATCAGCTGGGTTCTGAAGCCCTCTGTGGCTCTAGCAGTGCATGAGCCGTACCATGCAGCTTTTGTCCTTAACTGTTCTCATAGAGTCTTCTCAAGTGCCCCTTTCTCTGCTTTTAATGCCACAGAGGAGTGCCATGGCTACCGACAAACCCCAAGGGTACTTTTGAAGGCATGAACACCCCAGGTAAAATCCTGCCTCCCAATTAGCCTGGGTCCACTCTGCTCTGCATGGAGTGGAAAGGAGGCAGCCACACCCATTCCTTCTAAGGAATGAGTCAAAGTCTGAACAGGAAAGATAGGGGCTGATACGTTTTACAGAGAAATCACATGCTCTGCCAAGAGGTGCCAAGGAGTACCAGCATCTGAAATCAGCAGGGAGTTGTTGGCAACACAGATTCTGGGATTCCCATCCTACTGACTGAATCAGAAAAAATGTGGGTGGACCCTAAGAAACTGAACTTGAAACAAAATACCCAGTGATTCTTATACACACATTCATATTTGAGAGATGGGCAGATCGTGACAATCACCTGGGGGTTTTGTGATTACAGGTGTCTATTTATTTGTGCTAATGCCCCTACAAGACTGTAAGCTTCCGAAGGTGCTGATGACATTTCCTCATTGATGGATCCCTGGCATCTTGTCCGGTCCTGTACATGCAGATGTCTGTACCTTAGTAAATGTTTGCTAAATTGAACTGAAGAAATACAGACAGCCCAAACCTACCCTTAGTCTAACGAATTAGACCTTCTGGGCACAGAGCCTTGGAATCTGCAATCAAGGAGCACCTCTGAGATCCTCATTCACAACAAACTGTGAGATGCTTTTCTCATCTGTACTGTATACCATGGGAAATGGGAGCCTTATTTGATCAAAAATCATCCCAAACAAGTATACCATGGTTTTCCATTTTCAAAGCTCTTTGGTGTATATTCTTTTCCAGGATTCTTCCTGGAATTATCCAGGGACGGACACACACACACACACACACGATCAGTAGACTTAAATAACTTGTCCAGGGTCATATCCACAACTGTAGGAAGATGTTTTGACTTGGTATATCTGTGTAACTTTATGGGACAGTGTTGCCTTTCTATAATAATTACTATCAGAATTTTTTTAAAAGGCAAGGCCAGGCCGGCAAGTCCAGGCCAGGGAATCCAAAAGTGAGAATTCCAGTCCCATTTCTTTAGTCAGCAAATGTTTGTTGAATACCTACTGTGTGCCAAGCATGTTGTTAGTTGTTAGGGATACATTTTGAGCCAAACACATGTGGTCTCTGCCTTCCTGAAGTTTAAGCCCTAACAATGGAGAATTAAACAACTGCATTCCACAGAAGTGCAGGTATGTTCCCAGTTTGCCCATTTATTTTGTTTTTATTTATAGTTCACTTAAAAATATCTAAAAATTGCAAATATTTATATAGTCAGTTTAATCTTTTTTTTATTACACTTTCTGACTTAAACTTCTTTTTCTGAAGGATACTCAACAACGTAAGGTTACATAAAAATGCCATTGGAACCTAGAAAGAGATGTTAAGTCAACAATTGCAGCCTCTCTGTTCTCACCTCCCATTTAATCCTCAACCCATGTTAATTCAGATGTCTTCCATCCATACCCCTCCCTTGGGAAGGTCCTGTCAGTCCGACCCTCTACTCTCAGATCAGCCTGCAGGACTGCTTTCTGTCCACCTCTGAAGTGGTTGTATTCTCTTCTTATACTTTGTATACACCCATGCATAAATGGATGAGCAACTCATAAATCAGTTTAAGCATTGCTATATGGTAATTAAAGAGAATGATGTTGATTTATATGTACCAGTATGGGGAGGAAAAGTCCTAATTACACTGTTAAGTAATAAGAACAAATTGTAAATTATTATATACTATATGTTGCTGGGTTTTTTTAAATAAAATGACATTCAATAGCTGATAAATATAGATATGCATATATATACACAGACATACATAATTGTAAATATATAGGCATATTCATAGACAAACTATCTAGATATATGGTGCCCCATAGAAATATCATATAAGCAACATATGCAATTCTAAATTATCTAGTAGTCATACTCAAAAAGTTAAGAAAAAATAAAATACATAGAACTAAATTTAACAATATGTTAAACTTAGCCAAATGTATTATCATTTCAACATGCAATCAATTTTTTTAAGAAGAGCCAACGAGCTATTTTTACCCTTTTATTGTAGGAAGTCTTTGAAATCCGGCGTGTATATTACACTTGCTCAACAGGGACACAAGGCTAATAGTTACCATACGAGACAGCAAGATTACAGAACATGTCTGTCATCCCAGAAAATTCTACTGGACAGCATTGGTCTGTGGGGGTTTGGTGAGAAGAGAGAGTCCTCTCACTAAATAAATAAGCATGAAAATGCAAGTTATTTCCCAAAATTCAGGGGAAAGATTTACTGTTAAGACAACATGAACTCTTCGGGGTGTTTTTCTTTGAAATTTGTTTTCTTTCTAGGTACTATGTTCTCACTGCTCTAACAACAACTTAGAGGCCAGAACAAAAAAAGGAAGGATTTCTGGACCGATGGTTGATTCTCAGTTGTACCATTTATTGGCTGTGATGCAGGTAATTGTCTCTTCATATCTAATTTCTTTTTACCAGTAATATGCCATTGTGAGGATTAAATAAGATAATGTAAAGTGAATAGATAGCACTCGGTAAACTCAAGTTTCTTTGGGGGGTCTCTCTCTAGCCATCATAAACATTTCAGTTCTGACCTGAATGAGAATAAAATGTGACTGCAGTGAGCTACCCTCTCCTCTCCTCCATGATCAGTAGACTTAAATAACTTGTCCAGGGTCATATCCACAACTGCAGGAAGATGTTTTGACTTGGTACATCTACGTAACTTTATGGGACAGTGTTGCCTTTCTATAATAATTATTATCAGAATTTTTTTTTAAAGGCAAGGCCAGGCCGGTAAGTCCAGGCCAGGGAATCCAAAAGTGAGAATTCCAGTCCCATTTCTTTAGTCAGCAAATGTTTGTTGAATACCTATTGTGTGCCAAGCATGTTGTTACTTGTTAGGGATACATTTTGAGCCAAACACATGTGGTCTCTGCCTTCCTGAAGTTTAAGCCTTAACAATGGAGAATTCAACAACTGCATTCCATAGAAGTGCAGATATGTTCCCAGTTTGCCCATTTATTTTGCTTTTATTTATAGTTCACTTAAAAATTTCTACATTCCTCCTGTCATTTCACTGCCCAGCTAGTCAACCCCGCACCCTTCTGTTGTGTACTAGCTCGAGCTGCAAGTGAAGCTAAGCCATTGAGTAAAGTATGTCCATGCACTTGGATGGGTTTCTATTACCAAGTTCACACTTCTACATTGCAAACCAGAGGCCACACAGCCTCCAATCATGAGTAATATCTGGATGAAATAGAAACTACCTATATGAATGTGGTTGTACATAGAATCTGTATCCACGAGTGCATATGTGTAAAAGAGCACATGTGTGTCTTGAAAGCTTTCTATTACTGCTCTAAGATCAGCTCAGTGACTTGGGAAATGACTTCAAATCACAAAGCCTGGTAGCTTGTCGACTTATTGCAAATTTTTCGCTCTCCCTTGTTCTCTGTTTCCTCATCTGAAAATTGTGGGGGCTGAACCAGATGATCTGAAGTTTTTTTCCAGCATGAATATTCCCTGATTCTGTGAATCTGTGGGTAACTGGGGCCAAGGTTCTCGCTCTTGTTATCATGGGTAGTCAAGAGTTGGCAAAACACTTTAGTCTGTATCAGAATGCTGTTCTTTTATTGACCTCCTCTTATTAGGCTTTACTCCACCCACACGGGACTTTGATAAATGGATGCAGCTAATAGACCACTTGGATAGTGCCCAGGAAGAGGTCAGACTCTCCACAAGGCTTCCCTTGCAAATTTTATACCACTTAGAGTTGACTCACCAACCCTGGAAAAAATAATAAACGGCATTCAAAGGCATAAATATGGGTATAGAATGTGTGTGGGGCGGGGGGAGGTTAACAAGGGTTGGGTTAGATGCCTTTCGGATCCCTCTGCATGGGAACCTAGGGCTCTGGGGAAATGTGGTGAGCTCAACAACTGCATTCCACAAACACACACACAGTACACAGCATCTGCCCCCAGGGTGTTCAGGTATTTTCTTAAAAGCAAACAGAGAAGCCTTTCCCAGTGGCATTCAGAAGAGGACCCTCCTTATTGTCACAAATAATGCCCATCAAGAATTGGAAGAGAATGGGGGAGGGAGGGACAGAATGAGCCAATGTGGTAAACTGTTGAAAACTGGCGATTCTGGTAGACATATGTAGAAAAAGTCTTGCATTTTTCCACAAAATTAGAATTTTTCAGAATAAAATGCCAGAAAACTGTTGCAAAATTTCTACAAAAAAAAAAAACGCTTAAAAATTAGAACTAAGTATACCCTTTAAAGTAAGTTCCTGTAAGATATTCTTTAACAAAAGATTTCTTTGGTCCAGTGAGTTTGGAAACTGCTTCATTCTGTGCCTCTTACAGATTTCTGATTCACATTCATGGCATTAAACGTACTGAGATGTCATGCAAAAAGAAATCAACTTAAGCTTTTTCATCCAGTATATCCTATACTTGTTTTTAAAACCTTGGACCTGTGTGTGTATGCATGCATGAATGTGTGTGTGCTGTGTATGCATGCATGCATGCATGCATGTGTGTGTGTGTGTGTGTGTGTGTGTGTGTGTGCCTGTGTATATGTGTGTATAGCATCTATAAATCATGGAATTAATGTTTCAGGAATACACACTAGTTCATTCTTTGATTCATTCTTTCATTTCTCGGTGAGTGTTACTATGTGCCAGACATACAAAAACATAATAAGAGATGTTCCCCACTCATAAGCAGCACACAGTCCAGAAAAGAAGAGAGACAAGAAGGAAAAAAATTGATGACAATAGAAAAGGATTATGTGTTTGAAACCACACAGAAGTGCAGAGGTAAGAAATAGAACTAGAATCTGTGCCAAATAGAAGATACTTGCTCAACTGGTACATGGGAAGTTCCTGGATCTACCAAAGATAAATTCAAAGAACATACCAAATTGGAATCTGTCCAGCTTTGCCCAGAAAATTGATAATCAAAGTTGATAATCTGGATATTTTCCCCTGGATTTTTCAAGAATCCCTCCTCCACTTTCTACTTTCCTCAAAATGCATTTATAGGTGTTGAAGAAGAAGTAATGAAGAAAATACACTGGAAAGACCTAAGATTCTGTTCAGCATAAATATCCCATGAGTCTGTGAATCTGGAATTCACTGAACTGCTATATCACTCTGTTTTAGTGACTCCTGAGCACAAGGATGCTTTAAGATGCAAGTCCTAAAAGCTGTAACAGGGGATTTATCTGTAAGTATATTGATTGTTTGGCTGATTAGGAGTCTGGCAGGAGATGGTCCCAGGCTGCGGGGGTGCCTGCAAGACCTGGGCTTTGTCACACACCTCCCATGTGCCACAAATGCCCTCAGAAGTTTCAAGTTCCATTTTACAGAGGAAGGAGGTCACCACATTTCCCCAGTAAAGGGGGAGCTGGGACTTTAAACTTAGATAGTCAAACTATAGAGATGGATACAACACCCATGACACAACAGTGCCATTCAAGGAGTCACACACCTTGTCTAATACTTAGAAGCACAACTGAACCTCCCAGCCTGATGTCCTTGTCCACCCTTTACCCAGGAGCCCCACGTGCATCTCGCAGTGTCTGCACACACGGCACACACACGTCTCAGCAGGGGACCAGACCTCCACGCTCATACATGCAATGCTGTGTTCCCAGGAACCCGGAGACCTTGCTTCTTCCCCCTAAGAGATTTATAATTAAGCCTGCAAAAAATTAAGAAATTAATATAAAAGTTGCCATGTTGCCAATGCTTTTATTATACTTTAATTTACTAGAAACATTTTCACACCACCCCTGGGGAGTAAATGCAATGCAAAATCGCTTACATTGCTCTTAAAAGCTGAAGTACGTGTTTCCTTTTCATCTTCTATAATCCTATATATGTGTGTGTGTGTGTGTGTGTATATATATATATATTCCTGACTTTTTGAAGGAACCCCACCCCTCCACCCCCCCATAATTCTCCACTTTCCTCACAACCTATTTACAGGTAAAGAAATGATGAACTAAATTAATTGGACAGACAACCGCACATCATTCTAATTAAGGTACGAGTGATTCCAAGTGGCTCCGTAATCACCAACAGGATAAAGCAGGTCACAGACCACGGGGACTGGGAGAACAAGGGGTGGCAGCCTGGTGTGCTCTGGCTGCTGGGGAACTGCAGAGTGAACAGCTAAGAATCTGGGTACAGGAAAACCCCAGTTCAAGTCCCAGCACGGCCACTGCCTAGCAGCATGACTTTTGGCAAGTTACTGAAATGCTCCGAGCCTCAGTTTCTAGGTCTTTTACAGTGGGATACCAGCAAATCTACACTTCACGTTTATTGGGCATATCAAACACAACAATGTATGCAAGAAGGGGCACTTGATTTGGCTCCTGGTGCAAGGTAACTGCTCAACTCATGCTGACTGTGGTTTGGAACTATTAACATGAAGAGTCATTATGGGAGGACGGACAGAAGGTGAGACCACCTCTGAGAGCATTATGTCGTTGATGCTCATTAACAAATGAGAAGTTCCTGTTACAGCTGTAGAAGGACTTGCGGATGGAAGATGATGGTCCAGGATCCGAGCCCTGATCTGAAATTAGATTCAGTTTTCTTACCAACGGAGTCCACAAAAATCAACACTCCACATGAGTGAGTGATGGTAATAGGTTTCTATAAAGATCAAAATGGGATAATACATGTGAAAGAGCTTTGTCACCTGGAAAAGGCTTTGCAAACTGAAAGCAACCAAATGCATCCCTGGGTATTCGCTTTCTGGCTACAGAATGGTTCCCAGGCTTCTCAAATGGGTGCCAGGAAATACACAACCCAATACAATAAACACGGACATCTCTCTGAATCATTAATTTGGTTCAGTGCCATCATGGGGGCCCCATTATGTTATATAAACCAACATGGGTATAAGATGGGAAACAATGAAAATTTTACAGGGATTTGTAACATAAAGCATCATGTTTCAAAGAAATTACATGATACACCACTAAGGATATATGTATATTCTCTTCTGCCATGAAAGGGTTAACTGAAGTGGACATGCACTAGATACCATCACCATTGAATGTCTCCATCCCATACACAAATCTGCCCCCTCTTTAATTTCATTCTTCTCTCCAAATTCTCTATAAAGGAGCTAGAATACGTTTCTTCCCTGAGAAATATCAACATCTCTGGATAATTGTTTTTCAGCCAAAACTTGCCACCTCAAATTTATTTAAAGCTGATTCAAACTCTGTTTTGATTCCTGTGTCAAATGTCAGCTAGGAAGACGTTTCGTCTGGTCCCAAGTGGCCAATTGGTCAAAGAATGCAAACAAAGATGGAGGATTTCAAAAGCAGGAAGTCAACTCGGTGCTTTCCTCAGTGTCCCTTACTCTGAAAATGGCAAATGAGCTTTTGGCAGAAAGGGAGAAGTAAAAAAGAGAAAAGACAAAAATAAATGATTACATGATAATTGGTCCTCATATCTAACAAAAAAAATATCTAATAGGCAGGATGTATGGAAAAAGACATGCCCCATATCATACTTACATACACACACACTCCACTTTTAATATAACATTTTGCAGTAAGTTTTTAAGTTATTTCAGTAGAAATGCTTTTGGTTGCAAAGAACAGAAATCTTGACATCAGAGGCGTAAATGAATAAGGGACATGACATGAGTTCAGAGGTAGCCTGTCCTGCCAGGGGCTCAGCTGCTCTACGTCTTCAGAGCCAATGACCCCTGTGGTTGTCAATCAGCTTTCAGCACGACCGCAGATGAGGAGAAAAGGTGGGAGAAAGACAGCGCCACCTGCAGGTGCCTCCTTCCATAAAGAAATGGAAAGCCTCGGCAGACACTCCCAGCAAACTTCCAGTCACATCTCTCAGACCAGGACTTGTCACATGGTCACTGCTAGCTGCACAGGAGGCTGGCAAAGCAAACACCCATTGCAGCACATTTCTTGCATGAGCAAATCTGGGGTATTTGGAGGCATGAGACAATGGTGAAATATGCAACAAGATAATTTTGCATTTCTGGAAAATGCCCATGCACAGTTAAGATTTGCAATCAGAGTTTTCAATACTTAAACACGAGGATGCCTTAAATGTTTAGTTACTTATGTTCTATTTAGACATAAGTTATTTCTGCAACCCAAGGGGCAGTGGTAGGCTTCCCAAACTAATCTAAAGAGTCACAATCCTACCCCATCACAGTCCTGCTGTTTCCTCTTTGCAAAAAACATTGCTGTATCCGCTTGAAGGTATTGATTTTAATTAATCACAACATACAGCCCCCTCAATCAATAGAAAGGTATAGGGGGAAGAACATAAGCTGTGAATTACTGTTATTTCTTCTTTTCAGAAAAGTTTCCTTTAACTTAAATGCAGTGGTCTTAATGTGCTGCTGTGCTGCCCAGATTCAACTTACAAGTTCCTAATTGTACTAACAGCTACTCTTGGCAGAAGGCTATTACATCCTGGTGCTTAATCATACTGTGCTTCATAGAACCCCACAATGTTTTTTTACTATTTTACTGTATTTGACTATTATTCACATTTTAAAGAAGGGGAAACTGACACTTGAAGATGTAAATAACCTCTCAAGATTCCAAACACCCGCTCTTACTAGAGCCAAGATTTGAGCTCAGTTTTACTTTTGACTCTTGCGTGTTTTATTTGACTCTGGCTTCAATTTTATTTGAGCCCATAATTAATCGTGTTGAGTGTCTAAATGCTAGTTGATGTAGATTCTCTCTAACTTTCTAAATGGCCTTTGTAGTATGTCCTCTTCTCAGAAGTTATACCTGAATGTTAGAAAAAAAGGACTTGGCTGAGGTCACACAGGGGGCGGAGCCACAGCCTAGGAGATGGGACTGGTCCTCCAGCTGTTTGGTGGAGCCTGCAGGATGTCATAGCACAACGGGGTAGTGCGACCAAGCTGCTAAGAGGGGAGGAAGCCCATTCCTTACATACCACAGGGTGTGAAGCAGAGACACAGAGCTTCAACTCCAGGATGAGTTCAAATCCTGCTTCCAAACTCACTGTGATTTATAGCAATCCTACTGAAATTCACAAACCCTCCACTGCCAAGTCTAAAAAGCAAAGACTACAATAATATGATGTTACAGAGAGTATTAAAAGAGATGATAAGTGGAAAGCACTTGGCGGTACCTAGGAAAAGGTGAGAAAGGAGGAAGGGGCCATATGCTCATGAGTGAGTTACCTGAATTCCGTGAGCCTCAGCTTCCCCTCCTGTAAAATGGGGCTGATAATACAGTATACCTGTTATGAAAATTTAATAAGTGAATATGGATCAAGGGCTTACAACTTTTCTGGGCGGCTATCGTGTGCTCAGGACATGTCAGCCACCATCACCATCATCATGACATCTACATGAACAGCCACAACTAATTTCAAAGATCAGCTGAAAAGTAGAGCATCTGAAAATATCTTTTTTTTTTTTTTTTGCATAAAATGAGATTGCTTGTACCACAATGGAGACAGAGCATCTAGAAAGTACAAAGCAATGCGCTCCAATGCCAGAAACTTGTTTTGCAAGAAGCTTTTTAAACTGGAGCAGAGGGCAGAGCCAAGCCTGGCTAATTAGCTGCACTGCCTTATGCCAGGGGGCCCAGGGCATCACGCCCGGCTGTTATGTTGGGGGCTGGAAGTCTGCAAGGGCAGCTGTAATGGACACCCAGGAGCAGGGGGAGTAGGGAAGGTTAAGGGGAGGGAGGGTCTTGGAGGAGCCAGGAAACAAAGGCGCAAGCTGGGGCCGAGTGCCTTGCAAACAAACATTCAGTCACATGGAGAGAAAAGTTCGTGGACCTGACAGATCAGGTCTCTTTGATCCATCCTGCCTATGCGATGAGAGGACTTCCTCTTTCTAAAATTTTTTTTATTTCAAAGATATGGCCTTTATTCAGTATTTCTCCACCCATTTCAATTCATCTCAAACAATATCCACCCAGAGCCTGCCAATGTGCCTGGCATTGTGCTAGCACAAGAGCTAAAGAGATTATTAGCCAGACTCTGCCCTGAGGTCTAGGCTTAGGGTCTAGCAGGAAACAGGCCGTCCTATGTTAGGAACTGCAGACCAACAGCCATGGAAGTAAAAAAGAGGGCTGCCTCTGGAAACTGGATTCTGAAAGTAAAATTAGCTTCATTTACTCATGGAAAGGACTGGTTTGTTGGAAGCGGGATGGAGAAGTTAGAGGCTGAGCTCTGGAGCCCACGCCCAAATTCCTGCTCTCAGTACAGCCCCAGTTTCCTGCTCCCAGTTTCCTTTTCTGAAATGACAATCATGATGCGTATCTCACTGAACTGATGCAATAACTCATGTAGAATTCCTAGGGAAGTAAGCACTTAGTCAGTACTAGTTTTATTATCACTATTCTCATCACCTGTTCACTCCAGGTGGTCCTAAATATCCAAGAAGTATAATTCAGATGATCGCAAGGAGCGTGAGACCCCTTCAGCCTACGAGCATGTGAGTGATGCTATGTGCAAGCAGATGTGCCAAGGAACGAAATCCGTGGACTCTGACTCAAATTCCGACCCTGTGGCTCAGTTTTCCCATCTGTAGAGTGGGAAATACATGCCTGATGAATGTTCTCCCAGGTGTCATTTGCATCTGGGCACTGGTAGATCAATGCCCCCAAGAAATCCGTACTAAAGCCAAGTCTACAGACATGAACAGCGACTGCCATCCTCAGACACTCTTTTGAACAGTTAATTTCGTACAACTGGACAAGCTTTTGCCCACTTATCACACCTGAGTAGACCAGGGAAGGTTGCAAAGGCGATATTTCAGCCCAATCAAGATGTCTTCAGTGGCATGATGCCTGGCAGACGTCAGTTGGTTATTAGTAAGTAGGGTTGGAGAAGCTTGGAGATGGGGCAGGTTCATCAGAGGAGGGCCGGGACTGGGGTGAGGCCAGTGAGGCACTCACTCACGGCACAAAACTTTAGGGTGCCAAAATTTTCAATAATCAAGATGCATGATATTTGAATGAATGACGTTTTTATTAAAAGAAATTAATTAATGCAAAAACCCCATGATGATCAAGATCAGAATTTTAAGAAAAAATATAACCCAACGTTGCACTTATATAACTGACCTCACGTGCCCCACCCCCATCCAACTCCCTCGGATCCGGATGTTACTTAACTTTCCGATACTTTGTGCATCATGGTTTTTTACATTCCCTTTGACTATTTGCATTAAAATATGATTTAGGTTGATGACTAAGCTTTTTGGTGCCCTCTTAAACGTGTGCCTAGGGCAAGCCTTCGTCTCCTTACCTTAGTCCTGCTGCAGGGACTCACAAAGCCAGCACTGGGTTCTAAATAGAATGACACACCTGCCAGCCCTCTCTGGGCCCTGAGGGCGGCTAAGGTGGTTGTCTGTTCTCCTGACTTCCTCACATATCCTTATATAATGGGGAACCAGGAAAAGTACTGATATATAAGCGTGTCTGGCTCCACCCTCCCTGCCAGATTTAAGGGAAGAAAGAGAACAAGATAGTTTTGTAATGATCCTTAAAAATAAAAAATAAAATAAAAATGGAGAGAGAACAGAGGACAAGCTGTATTTCCCAGTGGCTATGCTTGGGGGGCATGGAGATTAAAGGATAGGAAGCAAAGTAAGGGGCAGGAGAGACTTGATGAGGGGACAGGGGACAGGCTTAGTGTGGGTAATAATGTAACATTTCCAGAACACCTCGCCTGGCTTTAGCCCATTTGCATATCCTCAGGGGTGGAGAGAAGTTCATCTTCATGTCAATGGGTAATTACCTGGTCAACCGAGGGCGTGTCTGAACTTGGGAGTTTAAAGGGAGGGCTGGCTTGCTTGCTTGCTTCTTCCGGAGCAGGGGAGAGAGAGAGATGGTGCTGGACTGCAGTTTGTAAGCAATAAATGGGTTTTAAACTTTATTTCTCCCTTTGACTGATTTCGGTTTTTAGAGGTATTTTGTCCCAGGATTTCTTCTCCCTGGACTTACACTTAGGCGAACTGCCCCGAGGTGTGTGGAGCAGTAGCCTCTGGGGAGTTTCTGTGTTAGGATTAGAGAAGGTATTTGAAAGGGGGCTTCAGTAAGGGTTGCCTGTCTCTTGTTGGCCTTCCAGAAATGCAAATTAAAGGATGGAGTTATATCCCCCAAACTGGACTGTTATTTCTTGAAATGGCACCAATCCATGAACCTGCAGTCACACAGGTTATAAAAATCCCCCATTAATAAATGCAGGTAGGATCCCTGAAACTGAAAAGTGACCATACAATTCAACACATCTGACTCAGAAATCCGAGCGGGTTTATTTTTCAGTCAATGGCCCAGTTCTAAAAAAAAAAAAGTTTTTTTGATAACCGTCAGAAACAATAAGAAGTCCTCACCATTTACAGTATCTATCTCACTATCCCCTCGGGAAGAAAGAAATAAACAGACTCTCCAAATAGAAACTGAAAAAAAAATCAACATGAAGCTTCTGCTAGAAACAGGAGTATTTCAGTAAAAGAAAATACCTGGTTGTGTCCAGAACAGCCTATAATTACTTGCATATTATACTATTGGTATTAGTGGGCGGAACGCTTCCTGACTGATTGATGTTTTATTATCTCTTAGACTTGAATTATCTCTGAAATGCCAACCATTATAACGAGTGCTGCTTTTGTCTGGCAACAAAGCTGAGCTTTATTTTGTCTGCGTGGCACATCAGGAAATGCATCAACTCGATTTCAAGTATGTATTGTACTGTTAATCATTCATTCTATCAAAGGGGAAGTGCCTCTGATGCCCCCCATCCCCCACCCCCATCTCTCTCACACACACACACATACACACAGTTGAAGATGATGATCTAATCCCTAACTTCATTCAGAAAACAGAAGCATTCAAACTGGAATTTCCTCACCCACCTGCCGCCAAGTCTACCAGCCTCTCTGTGTGTCTCCCTGGTTTTCCTCCTGTCCCTGGGGATAAGGCGCCTCTGCCCGCATTCCTATCAGGACTAGCCTCTCCACCCAGACTCTAGTTTTCTCAAGAGATATGCTCCTGCAGTTTTCTTCTTCTTCTCCTGCATCATCACGATCTCCCTTCTCACGGATCATTGCAATCAGAATACAAGCATGCTTAATGTATTTGCACAGCCAGGTTTCATAGCAATGCTATGCAGGATGGCCAAGCGGTGCAATCAACCCAAAGGCTCATGAACAGGTAAGTGGATAAAGAAAACATGGTCCATCCATACAATGGAACATTATTCTGTCTTAAGGAAGGAAATCCTGCCGTGTGGACTTATCTTGAGGACTTTATGCTATAGTCAGAAAAAGACAAATACTGCATGATTCCTCTTAATAGAGGTATGCAAAGGAGTCAAATTTGTGGAAACAGAAAGAATGGTGGCTGCCAGGGGTTCAGGGGGAGGGGAAAGTGGGGAGTTCTCATTCCAAACCAGTCGAGTCCCCCCACCCCACTGCGGCTGCTCTTAAAAAGATTACCAGTGAATTACTGCAGGAGAAGGGACTCGTGCACTGGACCCATCTCTGCTCACAACATCCTAGTGGCTTCCTACCTGGAACACTGTCTTTGGGCTCTACCTCCACTGCACATTCCACACCACAGCTGGCAGCATTTAATACCCTCAACTGGGAAGGCATCCGGTTGCTCAAAACCTTCCAGTGGTTTACACACACGCTCACACACTCCCTATCATAACTTCACAGGCTCTATGCAATCTCACCCCTGCCAATCCCTCCAAACCCATCACTGTACCCCCTAGATCCCCCAAATTAGCAAACTTGGGGACCATGCGGCCTGTCCCTTCCACCTGGACTGCTCCTCTCCTGATCCCTCTGTGGCTGGCACTTTCATTCATGCTTCGGTTTATGTATGAATTTCTCAGGTCTTCAGAAGCATCCAGTCTACGGTGATAACTCACACGCCCCTTAGCTCATATCTCCCTATTTTAAATCTCTGTATAACAAATACTAGTTTCTGATAATTTCCTTCTTAGAAGTGGGCTTACTTATTTATTGAAACTCTGCCTCCCCCCACTCCCTACATCATAAGCCCCATGGGATCAGGAAATGCATCTGTCCTGTCCATCACTGTATCATGAGGAGATAGTATGGGCCTCATTCAACAAATATTTGTTGAGTGGTTTGTTAACATTCTGATGGTGTTCAGGACCCTCTGCCCCCAGACATGGCACCTTGGTGTATTGAATATCTCAGGCTGAAGGAATCTGAGAAAGGGCAGGTGCAGGAAGGGCTCTCTGACCTCCCTGAGAGCAAGCTCTTTGGTAAGAGGGTGGGTTCCCTGTACCTGGAGGCAAGGAGTGTCCTTATCATACAAGACAGAAGGACACAGGATGCCCAGGCCTTGCTGATGTCCCTGTTTACCACTCTGAGCTCCTGCCCTTTGTTCCATCCTATCTTTCCATGATTTCCCACTCCTCATCAAAACTTGCATAAAAACACTCAGGTTTAACCATTTCTCCAGGTTTTCATTCCTTATGAAGGCCCTCATGTCACATAAAACTTATATTAAATAAATCTGTATGCTTTTCTCTTGTTACTATCTTTTGTTACAGGCATCCAGTCAAAAACTAAGGAGGGTAGAGGGAGAACTTATTTAAGGGCAGGAGGAAGTGTGTGTGTGTGTGTGTGTGTGTGTGTGTCACTCCTAAGGAAAAATATAGCACAAAGGTCCTGCGGCCTCAACATAGTCCTCTTACTGGTGGAGGCTTCTTCCTCCTACGGAGGCTGAACATTCCAGGCGGTCACCGTGAAGTTAGGGTATTTGACCCAATTCAGGCTAATGGGGCTTCTAGGGCCAAGGCTAAGGGCCAAGCTACTACGTTGAGAGAATGAAAGAAAATGAACATTTCTAGAGATAAGTAGTCTCCGTATCTAACCTCTCTTCTTATTCTATAAGGACTTCTTATTTTTGAAAGTGACAGATGCCCTTATTATTCGCTACCTATTGACCGGGGAATCCATCACAGGCCAGCCAGGCATCTTGAGGGGACACCACCGCATACCCAGCAATCAGCACAGGGTCTTACACACGGCTGATGCTCCAAATTAGGGCCGGGACTAGGAGGAGACATAAAGATGAAGGGGCACCAGAAAATTCAGTAATCAAGATAAACCATATTTTGATGCAATAGTTCAGAAAATCAAAATAGACGTTAAGAATGGACAGTGGACAAATGTCAACATTTTAAGTAAAAACAGGCTCCCCCCACCGTCCTTGCACGGCCCTGCCCACCCTGCTCACCCTCAGCCACGCTCTGATGAATATTTCCTAGGTAATCACCCATGATCTCTGAGCTCTCCACAAGAACTTAGCTGTCAGCCTCACCCGATGGGCTGGGGGTGGGGTGTTTGGGTGGTGGTGGGGGTGGGGGGCCCTCCTGGGTTCAGGGAGCTTAAGTAGCTTAAGTAACTTATTTGATGTGAATGACTCTGAAAGCGGTGCTCTTTCCAGTGCACCGGAAGGCCCTTCTGATGAGCGCCGCTGGCCACTCTCAGATGGGGACCGTAGTAAGTGCAGCAGGGGAAGGGCAGGGCAGGGGAGTCCAGCAGGCCGGCTTTGCTCCCATGTCTCCCATCTTTCAAGCACTTCCCGAGCACTCGCTGACCTGCTCACGGAGGGCCTGGGGCTTTCCTCTAATGAGCTTATTATGGGAATACCGACTCAGAGCCAACAGTCGTGAATGGCTTTCAGCAGCCAGAAGACCCACAGGTTCTGCTAAAAGAGCCCCTGGATTAATACATTTTGAGGTATTGAAGGTATCGTCCAGTTTACAAGGTGATAGGCGGTGAGGTGGGAGAGGGGCCCCACTGCCATGAGGAAGGGAGTCAAGGCGTGTGCCGGATCGCAGGGGGCCTCCCGCGGGCTTCCCCGGGATGCGGCGGGCCATGTAAATGCAAGCCCACCCTGGCAGGACCGGCAGACCCTCTCTCCTAGGCCCCTGTGACCGCTCGTGGAGGCCCCCGGGAGGACGTCAGCCAGAGGCAGGGAGAGGTCTTAAGCTTTCAGGATGCAGCCAGATATCCTCTTAGTTTTCGGCAGTATGAAATGACAGCATGAAAAAAGACGTAAAATGCCTGAGTAAGGGGGAAAATTAAGAGAAAGAAAGAAGAGGAAATGTTTTTCATCATTTCCATTGCTGCTAATTTCACCAGGCTGCTTTTCAAAGATCCTCTCTTAAACTGACAGCTGGCTTGGGGGTCTTTGCTGGGTTCCAGGGATCTTGGAGGAGAGACTGTCATTCATCCTGACCTGACACGGAGGGGACAAGGACCCACATGCAAGGCCTAATGATGCGGCCCCTGGGCAGGGACGGCTCAGGCAACAAGCACACAGCAGGGGGTCCAGTGCCCTGGCTCCCGGGGGGCCCAGGATGGCACCCGGCCACCCCCAGCCCCGGGAGCCCGCGCTGCATCCTCACAGGAACAGACGCCGCGCCCCGGTGCTGCTGTCAGCAGAACTGGTGGCCTCCCTCCCATCCTTCTGGCACCCGGGCCCGCTGAGCAGTTGGTGGGAGGAATCAGAGCAGTGAGAAGCAGTGCCTTTTCTCAGGCTGACAATCCGGTTCCTCAGTGTGTCTGGCTGCTTCTAATCCCTTTCTCCTTAAATTCTTAACTTTAATGTCTGGTCACCTGCTGCCGCCCACATTCCCCAGGGATCCCCAGCTCCCCAGGCAGATGGGCACGGACTATTTAAGAAGGCCTGTTCGACCAAAATCTACTGTGTCAGGTGTCCTGGATCCAGACCTTGAAGAGAGAGACGGAATTCTGGAGCAAACACTCGCCTGCCCGTCAGCCATGCGCACTCGGCATGGGAAGGGAAGAGCAAAGGAAGCCGGCGGAATCCAAAGCCTTGTGGGGGACCCATGTGGGCCTGGTCACTCAGCTCTATGGTGTTTCTATTTTCCCTCCTAACACCTCTCAAATCCACCCACTGCCACCATCCGAGCTGCGGCTCCATCCCTTATTGTTGTCACCCCTACCTGGCCTCATCCCTCCGATCTGTTTCCCTGTTCATGGAGAGTGACACCCCTACCCCACTGCTGATGGACACCAATCACATCTGCCTTTTTAATTCAGATAACACAGTCGCTCTATTCCCAGTTCCAAAAATCACAAGGGAAACTGGATTCATCTGTGATTAGTCACTATAGCCCTGAACTCTCCATATTTTACCCCTCGGCTAGGGAAAAGCAGTGATTTCCTTTTAATGAGCAGTTTACCCTCACCACCGCAGTACAACTGCCCTTGGCCGACACCAAGGGATCAGACCCTGGGAAACCCACCTCGTGCCCCAGGGAGGAGCCTTATTACTCACCCCGCACATTCCAGGGAAGGAGGAAAATCTAGAGGTGGTAAGTCACTCAGTCATTTCAACTATCATTTGTGAAGCACCTAATAGATGCCACACACAGCGCCGAGCGCTTTGCGTTTGTTACCTTCTGTGATCAGGAGAGGCGGGTACGAGCCTGGCTTAACTTTACAGAGGAGGAGACAAGCTTAGAGAGGGCAAGTCGTGAGTGACCCAGGATCATAAGGTAAGGAGCTGGTGAGCAGTGATTTCAACCAGGCCCTTTCAGAAAAAGACCCTCTTAGCTTCAAGCTTTCCAAACAGTCCTGCTGAGAAGTTCTTCACTGCTGCTCTACAGGAATTTTGTCTACCAAAAATGTAAGTTTTAAGTTTCCATGGAGTCATCCTCTGCTTTGTAAGTGGATCATCTAAGAATATCCAATTACGGGCCAGTGGTCCAAATGAACACAGGATAACTTGTGTCACCACCACCCTCTCGGGTTGAGATCCAGCTGAAAGCAAAGCATTGTACTTTCTCGCGAGGTCTGTTAAAACTCTGAAAAGGATGCTGGGAGCTCATTCCGGCTATGGCAAAGTTGAGAGCCTCAGTCATAAAAAAGAGTCACATGGAAAGACCCTGAGACGAAACTGGCTTCCTGGCCACACGTCTGTGCTTGACACGACCTCTGGGCGCCAAATTATCTAGCAAATGGCTTTTAAAAATGTAGGTGGGTGTGCTAGGCTGGGGACCAGTCCCAGGCCAGAATCCAAGCTTGTCAAGCAGCCAAGGGTGCTTCTCGATGTCCTTAAGGAGGGAGGGGAGAGGATTGTCCCCGGACCAGTCACTCCAGGCAGTTCACACAATCATTCTGTTCCCAGTCTGATTACAGAGCGGAGCTCCCGGCTGGGAGTCAGCATCCCTTTTTTCTCCAGCCACATACATTGCAGAGGGGTCTGGGTAAAATCTCTCCCAGCACCCTAAGCTTTATTTGAAGGTGTCAACCTGAATTATCTTTATGGTACTTTTGAGCTCTGAATTTCTGAAATCAGGAGCAAATACCACACACAGAGAAGATACATTAACCAGAATCCTTTTACGGAGGGAAATGAATGAGCCTTCAAGTGACATAACAGAGAAAGGTCCACAGGTTGTAGTGAGTTGAATTCTGTCCCCTCATCCTTCAAAGGCATGTCCAAGTCCTAACTTCTCACATCATGAGGGTGGATGTGGCTTGATGGAAATTGAGTCTTTGCTGATATAATTAAGTAAAAGATGTCTAGATTTCATCATCCTACATTGAGAGTGGGCCTGAAATGAGAGTGTCCTTCTAAGAGAAAGGGGTCGGGGGAGAGTTGACACACAACATAGGAAAAAAGGTCTTCTTAAAAAGGGAAACAGAGATTGGAGTTACAGTTAGCTGACATCAACTGCAGTCCAGAAGCAGATGATTCTCCTGTTGATGTGGGGTTGGAAGGTCAATAGCAGTCTAATGCTGTCTCAACGCTTACAGGGTTCACCTCACATCATCTCATCACAGAGGCATTTTATTATCTGGCATCATCACAAGAAGAAGGGGAGTACAGTACAATAGGTATTTTGAGAAACCAAATTCATATACCTTTTATTATACTACATTGTAATAATTGTTCTATTTCATTATTAGTTATTGTTGTTATTCTCTTAGTGTGCCTAACTTAGGCATTAAGCTTTATCACAGGGATGTATGCATTGGAGAAACTACTATATACAGGCTTGTTACTGTCTGCACTTTTGGGCATCCACTGGGGGTCTTAGGACATATTTCCTGTGGAAAACACCAGCCACGGAACACTGGGAGCCCCCAGGAGGTACAAGAGGCAGGAGGGAGTCTCCCCTAGAGATCTTGGAGGGAGCACAGCCCTGCAGGCGCCTCCGTTTTGGATTCGGGGCGTTCAGAACCGTGAAATAATAACTGTGCTGTAGGTCACCACGGTTGAGGGGTTTTGCCGTAGCAGCCCTTGGAGACCAACAGAGAGTTCCCAAGTGATCTGGAGCCATCAGACCCGCCTGCCTGGCTCAGCTCTGCTGTCCTCGCAGTGGCTGGGCCTCTGACGGGCTCTCCCTGGGTGGTGAGGTAACAGCCACTAAGAGCAACTCAGGGCATACACCCCACCAGCTCAGCGGCCCTGCATCTGGTCCCACCGACCTGGTGTGGGCCATGTGCCCAGGCGTGGACCTCTCTGTGCAGTCAGGGAGGGGGATGTACTGATCGAGGAGGTCACATCCCGGTTCATATCCTCCCTGGGGACAGTCAGAGGGCAATGCTGATCCTTGCTCTAGGGCAGGGGGAGTGTGATATTTGATTCATAATAAGAAATACATAGTCTTCATCCTGTTGCAGGCGCAGAGCTAAGGCCCTGGGAATAGCCTGTGAGGGAAGAAGCTACAAAGGCTTCCTGCTATGCTAACGAGTGACTCCTGCACCTTCACGGAAGGACTGGGGCTGCTTACCAGAACCAGCCAGGTAATTCAAGTCCCACCTCCAGGCCAAGGCGGAGATGGGTTCAATCACAAATAGCCACTGATTTAATCAATCTTGCTTAGGTAGTAGGTAGAGAAGCCTCCAGAAAGACCCAGCAAGGCAGGGTTCAGAGAGCCTCTGGTCTTCTTGCAATGACTTCGTGCTGCACCTGCAGGGGGAACCCCCTCCTTCCTCTGTGCCCTCTCTCCACTCTGCTCTCCTTCTTTTATAACAAACTGCTAAGTAAAGTGTTTCTCTGAGTTGTGAGCCACTCTAGTCGATTAACTGAACCTGAGGAGAGGGTCGTGTGACCTCCCTTCTGTAGCCAGTCCGTGAGGTGAATGGGGGCAACCTGGACCTGTGCCTGGCGTCTTGCAGGAGGGTGGCCGTGCCGTGGGACTAAGCCCCGAGCCTGCAGGATCTGAGGCCGTCTCTGAGTGGTGTCAGAACTGAGTTGAATTCTCACCCAGCTGGTGTCAGAGAACTGCTTGGTGTGGGGGAAAAAAAACCCACCCATTAGAATTGGCACTGGAATTATGTTAGGGAAGAAGGAGAGCGGAGCGGAGAGAAGGCACAGAGGAAGGAGGGGGTCCCCCCGGCAGGGACAGCACTAGGTCTGGACAGAGCTCAGAAGGGCCCTGAGGAAGGCATGCAGGAAGGAGGTGGCTGCTTCCCAGTCGCTGAAGCCCTCCGTCCACATGCACACGGAATTCCTAAGAAAGAAGTTTCTCCCTAGAGATCAGGCCTAGAAATGGGATTTTGTTCCGATTTCTGCATTCATCCCTGCTGTGATAAGTGTAAGATACGATTCTTAGAAACCCAAAAGGCACCTTTCTGAAAATCCATTCAAATTGGACAGTTATCAGATGTATTGAAAACAATCGTTTTCAAGAGATTAAAAACAGAGCACATTTAATATGCCTGTGCTCTTTCCCCTTCTCATAAACACAGTTCCCCAGGATCTGCCTGTCCCCCGAGCTTAGCAAGCAGAGGTATTTTTAAAATACCATCTGAACCCGAGTGGATATTTCACAGATGAAAGGATCTGTATTCTGAAAAGGTGGGTTTTAATTTCCGAAAAGACAAAGCCAAGAGAAAAAGAAAACGCCTATCTTCATGCACTTAAGAACTATAATATTACTTAGATGGGGAAGTTTTATTCTGAAAAATGACTGTCAATTATGATTAATATTCTCCTTATAATTAATTCAAAATCTTATTAAAATCAAACTTTTATAACTTTACATATAACGGTCCTATGTCAGGATAGAGAATATGCCTTGCCATTAATTTTACCTGTATCATTTCTCAGTTCTCAAAAAAGGCAATAAAAGATACCTCCTTGAAAATCAGCAATGCCGGGCCACCCTCATCTCCATAATGACACAATTTTCAATTCACGCCTCATTTTCATTAATGTTTCTGGCCATAAATTTTTAAGCATATGATAAAAAATTTCTGAAGCGGCATAAAACTAACATGAAAAGGGAGTTCATTAGCATGTGACCCTAATTAGAAATTCCATATTAACTTCCCATTTCTACTTGTGCATATCCGATAAGAGCAGCTCTCTATTCCGGATGTGATTTCACACTGTTGGGAGGAAAATATTCCTTTTGGTTGTTTAATTCTCTGGCTTTATTTATAAAACAATCCATGTGTTTTTCTCTGTTATTGAATAAGTCAACAGACAATTGTATCACAGAATGCCTTTCGTGTCACAAATTATCCAGAAGAACTGTGAGAAGGTCCTTGCCCAATGCTTTATTAATGATACCAGATCATAAAATGGGGGGAAATATGCTGACTCTGTCTCTTTTCTAATGTTGGGTGATAAAAATGCTACTTCAGGATTCAGAAGGTTAAGTTCTAATGTGTATTTTGAATAGAGTGTGTTGGAATAATTGCCTCATAAAGCAGAGCATTGCCGGCCTGCTAATGGCTACATAGTGCAGGGCTCAGCAAAGACAGCCAAGCTTACTGGAAAAAATGCTGTGCCTCAACTTTTGTAGCCCTCCCATATTAAGTTAACGTTCCCCTCCCCTCGCCTCTCAAAAAAGGTGTGAAATCCCATCAGCTGTCCGATGAGCTCTCGCCTTTAACATCCATGAGAGCTGATCTCCAAAGACAGGCCCCTGGAGGTGCTGTGCCTCTGGCCACCTTCACCCTTCCTCTGTCCCCCCCACCCCCATACTCGGGCTGGCCCTGTGTGGCCAAAGGAATGTGCCGGAAGGGATGCTATGGGACTTCTGAAGCCAAGTCCTCACAAGTCTTAACAGTTTCTGCTTGAGTCCCTTGGAGTAAGCACTCTGTGAGAAAAGAAGCCAGCGTGGACATCCAGCCCATTCAAACCCTCCCAGGATGCCAGCTCAGCTTCTCTCCAGCTGCAACCAAATAAGAGATGCTAAGAGAACTGCTGGCCACACCCAGTCAACCCACAGGACCGTGAGGAACGGCACACAATTGGTGTTTACAGCCGCTGCCTTTAGGGACGTTTTGATTTGGTGCGACAGATAACTGGACTAGCGTCATCCCACACATAGCAGGTAGGGAAAGGAGGGAATGCGTGCCAACTGCTCACTTCTCTGTCCCCACACCTGACAGAGGCAAGTCCCATCTTCAATTCTTCTTCCTACTCCACACGTACTCCTCAGAGTCTAATTCCATCCCTTTGAGAAATAGGTGAGAAAAGTCCAGTATGTGGCCTTGTCCTGATAAACTCCAATGTAACTAGAAGATGGAGCCTGTGGACTCCCCCTTTGAGTCCAGGTCAGGCACAGATCACACTCAATGCCAAGGGACTCCGTGTTGGGTGGCAGACAATTAACATAGGAGATGACACAGTAGAATCCATACTGGGACTTCCCAAACTTCATCCCCCACCTCCTTCAAGTCCCACTGTTCACAGCAAAGGCCCAGAACTCCACAGGCTCTGCCTCTGAGCAGGTCCTCTTGTGGGTGCCCCCAGCCCCGCCTCCATTTCTCCACCTGCTCCCTGAGTTAGCGATTTGGACAGCTCCCTCCCTCCCACAACCCTGGCCTCTGCAGCCCTAACTCAGATTTGCAAAACAAAGCCCCGTAACTGGCTTCATCCAAAAGGTGTCCTATCCTCATTAAAAAGGGGTTTGGGGTAAGGAAGGATGGCAAATACTAATATTTTTCTCTCTGATCATTGTTAGATGAGGAACAGACTATACCAGCCGATAAAACCAATATTATACCCAGACACAGACAAACAAAAACTGTCCTTTAAAAAGGAAGCGATGAACTGAGTTAATGCCACAAAGATTCATATTTTGCTTGAGTGTGATCATTTTAAAGACCTCTAGCTAGTGGGACAGAGAAAAAAAGGTCATGACCAATTAGTCCAGAATGCAGAGGACAGTGTGTGCCCACGCGTGTGTGTGTGTGTGTGTGTGTGTGTGTGTGTGTGTGTGTGTGTGTGCGCGCACTGGGAGGGTTTAAAGGAGGAGGGAAATAATAATTGAAACTTCATCCTTACAACAGCCTTGTAAAGTTAGAATAATTAGCCTTCCTGACTTCATAAATGAGGACATAGGATTCAGAGAAATGGCAACTTGTCCAAGGTTATAAAGCTGGTAAGTGATAGAAATGGGGCGTGAACTCTTTCCTTCTGCCTCGGCCTCCTGTTCCTAATTCAGGCCATGCTGCAAGATCCTCTGAGAGCCTGCTGTCTGGGGCGCAGCCCCACACCTGTAGGCATGGGAATCTGCATGAATAACCAACTCCCCAGATGAACCAGGTTGATGTTGGAGAGCCAAGCTACAACACGCAGTTCCCATCTGCAAACCAGGTGGCCGCGGAAGGCTATTCCAAAGGATCTGGGTAGTTCAAACAGTCTAGAGTTATGATGAACATTTTGGGGAAGGGCAAAGCATGGAGATCCTAGCAATGTATCACATCTTAACTAACTATCATATTTTTATTAAAACAAATGTTTCAACAAAATTATGTTTTTCAACGGAGGTTTATTCCTGCCTGATGATTTATAGTCATGTAATTTAAAAAATGCCAATCATCAAATACAAAAGAGGCACACATGTCTAAGCATGCAGAGACTACTAATGCATGGGGACATGTCATTACAAATATAAATCAACTCCTCAGACCTTAAAATGCCATAAATAAGCAAGCCTCTGTGTCGGAATTGGGGAGATGACCAGAGTCGCTATGCTGATTTATCACACAGCACCTTCATAATCAACACCCCATTGATCTGCCACTTTCTTTTTCCATAAACATGTGAATAACTTTGTGACATCAAAATAAATCATAGCTACTCGATCTAAAATCTAACTTCAAAAACGCCTGCAAAGGTGACTGACACTTTAGGGGTTGTCTGTTATTTTGTGTTATAGCCTTGTTGACAGAGAAGTTTTATTTCTCTGTTTTATTTCACTTGAGTGACACGTGGACTTGGTTCAATACCTTGTCTTGACTTTTGAGTGAGACCTATCTGATTTCTAAAATCGTAAACACTTTCATGAATAACAGGTTACTCTTCTGTCATGAAAGGGGTGCAATTATGAGAAAAGAAAACCTTTACATAAATCACTGTCTTTGGCCACCAACGTACAAAGACAGATTTAATTAATCCAACAGTTAACTGTTTTCTCTTGTGAATATTAGTTGCAAACTGGCTCAAAATCTTGATGGTCCAAGCCAAACCTATAACATTAACCACTACCCTTTATGTATATAAAAATACGTGTGCATACGTGCATGTGTGTGTGTGCATATGTGTACACCACATGCCCATGTATAACAGTGTGATCTCTATGTTAAAAGTTATTAAACAAAGCTTGCCAGGGCCTCCTTAGATAGTCTGTCTCAACAGAGTTCTACTCTATTTCTGCTCCCTTTATTTAGACTTAAGCAAGATTTCATTTGAAGAAAGAGTTCCATAGATAACCAAAGTCTAAACACACTGAACCTACATAAGCAGCTTAGTCAAGTATAAAAGAATTAGTATGTTTTTTTTTTCCACAGTGAAAAGAAGCATACACCTTAGTGGGCACTCATTGCAAAGCTTCAATAAAACGTTTTAATATCTGTGGCTTTTTTTGTCCACCTGCAAAATAGAAATAGCAGTGCTTGCTCTACACTGCCAGTCTAGGTTAGGACGAATAGTTCTGCCAATGTTGCTTTCTGAGTTTAGCTTCCCATCAGTCTAAATTAGCTACATCATCAAAAGTGGGACTTTACTTTTCTGCACTTGTGAACAAAGAGAATTCTCTTCTGATACCCACAGGGATCGGGATAGCTTTACTTTCGGGTTGCTCTTTTTTGAATCAGAAATCTGCAGAAGTGGAAACAAAGGTTCTGTTCCTTGTATGAAGACAGCAGGGAGGGATTTTCTCTAACGGAGGTGCCGTGTCAGTCCCTGACAATGGCCATGCGCTCTGCATCGTATATCTGGGGAAATGGCAAATGAGGGCACACCTCGAGAGTATCCAGAAAGACAAGTTCACGGGCACGGGTTTAACCCTGTCTGGAGGGTTGTCTTCTTCAGCAGCAGCCACAGGATTCCCCTCCCATCTGCTCTTCCAGAAAGTTGCCCCTTCCCCAACAAAAGGTGGAGTCACCGGTGCCCGCCCCCTTGAACCTGGGTGGGCTTTTGTGTCTGCCTCAGTGGATTCACATGGTGAAAGTGACACTTTCACCTGGCTACCCTCCGTCTGTGCATCTCTCCCGTACAGAGACCATGCAGAGAAAGAGCAAGAGAGACCCCAGTAGTTCCAGCTATTCTGGCTCTGCTATAGACCGAATGCTGGAGTCCCCCTGAAGTTCCTATATTGAAACCTACCCCCAGTGTGACGGTATTTGTAGGTGGGAACTTTGGGACGTGATTAAGTCATGAGGTGGATCCCCCATTAGTGCCCTCAAAAGAGAGACCCCAGAGAGCTCCCTCAGCCCTCCCACCATGTGAGGATACAGCCGTAGGAACCAGGAAGCAGGTCCTCACCAGGCACCTTATCTACGGGCACCTGAATCTTAGACTTCCCAGACTCCAGAACTATGTGAATGAAATTTCTTTTGTTTATAGGCCACCGCGTCTACAGTACTTTTGCTGTAGCGCCGTGGATGGACCAAGACAAACTCTTACTCTTGTGAGTCTTCGTAGCCCAGAGATGTGAGTGGGGAAGTCTTCAAAACAGCCCCAGACCAGCTGCTCCCTCTGGGACCACGTGAAAGGCCCCGAGGAAGAACTGCCTACCTGAGCTGCTCAGTCACCAGATTCTTGAGCGTAGTAAAAGGGTGTTATTATTTTTAACCATTGTATTAGGGCAGCTTGTTAGGCAGCAGCAACTAGCTGGAACACCCTGGATACTAATGAAAGATGACCCGTTTCCAGCCTACAGGCAGCTTAGCTGCACCCCTCAGAATGATGAGTGCTTCTCCTGTGCTTCATTTACTCTCAGGTTTTTTTCTACCCATTCAAACTAAAAAGTTGAGGTTAGGTGATGGACCCAGTAACTTCTGTTGTGATACAGACCTTCTGTCTTGGCGTTAAAGGAAAGTCATCTACCCAAGGTTCATGGTTCCATGTCTCTTTGCTTTCCTGCATCATAGCAGCTTCCCAGGGTAGTTCTCGTAAGCCACACTATTTTCTCTTTCCTCAACTCAGCCTACATCTCACCTCTTTCTCTACCACTGGGAGAGACCTAGAGCTTCTGCACCAAGCACACAGCACCTGGATGTATACTGTATTATTTTCATGTTACAGAAATAAGTTTCCTAACTCATATATAATTCCTAAGCCAGGGGAAAAATTGCCAAATGTGTTTTCTGTTTGCTCAGCTTCAATCCAATTCGAGTCATCAAACATTTATTGAACATCTACTCTGTGCCAGGCACTGGGGATACCAAACACCTGAGTCATTATCCTTGTTCTCGGTGCACATAGTGTGGTGTGCAGTGGATCGTGGGTGGGGGTCAGGGGGACAGGCATCTAAACAAATAACAATGGGAAAACATAATGGGTGTGTGCAGGTTGCTGTAAGATGTAGAGGAGCATGTGGTTCTGCTCAGGTAAAGATGATGCTCAGGGAAAACCCGACCAAAGCAGAGAACAAAGCCAGCTTTAAAGAAAGAAAAGTTCAGCAGGCAGAGGAGGTGAGAATAGCATTCCTTCCAGGAGTGTTCTAAGCACAGACGGAAGAATGCACAAGGACTTAGAAAATCTCTGTGTTATAGACCGATCATGTCCCCCTAAAATTCATGGTGAAACCATAACCTCATATGTGACTGTACTTGTAGACAGGACCACTAAGGAGGCAGTTACAGTGAAGTGAGGTCATAAAAGTCCTAATCCCACAGGCCTGGTGCCTTGTAAGAGGGAAAGACACCAGGGATGTGTACGTGCACAGATAAAAGGCTACTGGGAGGACACGACACACACAGGGGGCCTTCTAGAGACCAAGGAAAGAGGCCTCAGGAGAAACCGAACCTCTTGATACCTTGATCTTGGACCTTCAATCTCCAGAGTTGTGAGAATATAAATTTCTGTCATTTCGGTCACCCAGTCTGTGGTATTTTGTTACGGAAACTGCGGCAGACTAATACACTTTGAAATAAGTACAAGCCATCAGCACAGCCTGTTTCAATGAAAGGAAGAAACAGAAGTTGAGCAAAGGCTGAAAACCACCTGGTGCATTGTTTTATCTTCTCTCTTTCTTTGTGGTTTTGTTGTGAATCTGAGTGTGTCTCTTGATGAAGGTGCTTCTTAGACCCTTTGTTCCTGTATCCTGGAACTTCTCTTGTGGTTTCTATTCTGGAAGTTAGACTCTGTGTGTGTGTGTGTGTGTGTGTGTGTGTGTGTGTGTGTGTGTGTGTGTGTGTGTGTGTGTGTGTGTGTGTGTGTGTGTGTGTGTGTGCGCGCGCGCGCGCGTTGGGTGGGGGGGAAGAAAAAGAGAAAGAAAAGAATGAAAAATCAGTAATTAAAATTCGGAGGGGAAAGGAACCTTCATGCTATCCTAGTCTTTATCCTTTATGTCACAAACCACGGTCCATAGACTGGCATTTTTTTTTTCTGCCCAGAATCCCTCCCTTTGGGAAACATCCCATTCCAGAGAGACGCTGCTCAGCCCCTGTAACTCAGGATGACACCCATCACTCCGCCTCCCTGCTTCACTGGCAGTCAGAGCGTGTTTTCTCCCTGGTCACTGGCTTGGCTCACAGAGGGATGCATGACTTGGGGAGGCAATCCAGCTCCTCTCCGGAATCTATGCCGCAGTTGTCAGAAAAGATATTTCTTCTGGATTATACGGGCATTTTCTGCTATACGGAGAAGCTATCAAAAAAATGGAGCATCCAATGATGGAGAATAGAGTCCCTGGTAACAATGGGACATCACCCACGTGTACATCCATCCATCTATGTGTATATACTTCATATAAACATGTAAATATTTGTTTTTGCTTAGGGTATGTGTGTGTGCGTGCACACATGTGTGCGTCCACTTATTTACTACTAATTAATGCTGGTCAGTCTAATGATTACAGAAAATACTGCCCAGATTTCCCTCTCTCTGTCTCTCAGCAGGTTTATACCCTCTGATAGGTTGGAACATAAATGGTACGCCTACCTTCTTTCCAACGGACCATGCCTGTGTCGGGTGTTTCTGATTCATCCCATAAAGATTTCCCACTGAGCCTGCCTACATTTTTTTCTCAACATGATCCACTACTCATCAGTCGAATCTGACCCTCCAGAAGAAACCATTTCGCCATCCCTGCATTACTCTAATCTTCCACGCCAGCTTCCTGACGGTCACATGACACCCCCCCCAAGGGAAGAGGTGGCTTTCTTCAAGAACATGTCACATGGCAGATGGGGGCTGGAGGTTGCTCCCGTCGCACGGCTTCACAGTGAGGAAGCACAGGTGTGCTGTTCACCAGATCGTGGTCCGCTCCCCCTCAAATCCCCGGAAGGGAATGAGAAAATGTGATTAAGCAAAGAGTTGAAGGAAGAAAACCGCCTAAGTAACCATGGCTGACAGTTCCCAGGAAACAGGCTTAGAGAGGTGACACAGTTGGTCCCGGGTGACAGTGACTGAGCAGAATTCTAATCCAGTTCTGTCTGGTTCCAGGAGACTTCATTCCACAAAAGGCAGGTGACAGCTAGCTAGGAGGAAGACAGTGAGATCCAGGTCTGTTCAATTCCTGGAGGGTTCCTCCCACCTCCGTTCGCTTTCAGTGCGTCCCGGCATCCTTCTTGGAACATATGGTCCCAGCCGGCTGAAATAAGGACAGTTGAAGACAGAAGCTCCCTTGTCCCATCTGTTCCTTCTCTTAGGGACCCAGCGACAGTGATTAAGATTCAAAGACTCAGGTTGCAAACGTGCACTCAGGTGTCTTTGTAACCTCAGCTTTTACAGACAGTTAAATCCCATCCCACCAGTGGGCAGGTGACCTTATTTCAAAATAAAGGTGCAAAAAAAAAAAAAAAAAATGGAAGAGCCTTCGACGCAACACTGTCAGATTCCTAAAAGACAGCCGGAGAGCTGATGCACGGTCTTAACCTATCTCCTCCACGCTAAAAATGATAACTGCTGCTGGGGTTTTTTGAAGCTTCACCACGTGCCCGGCAATGTGCTAAACGCCGGACCGACGGGATCTCATTAAATCCCTGAAGCGACTCTCTAAGTAAGCGCCCACATTATTGCTTTGGGTGAGAAGCCTGAGGCAAACACAGGTTAAATCACTTGCTCAAGGCAAACAAGGATGACATGGAGGGGCTGGAATTCAGACACGATCCAAGGAGCTCCAAAACCGAAACTCAATAACTTTAAAGGTTTTTGGAGACCGAGTTTCAACTGCAAGGAGCTTATAAGCAGGGAGCTTTTCAGGAAGTCCCAGTGACGTGGGAGAAATGAAACAGAGAGAGAAGGTAGGCTCTACAAAGCTTCTTATCAAGCAAGTTGGCACTGTGCTTAGAGCTTATTTCCATCGGAGAACCCAGAGCGTAAGCACAGACTACATGCCCTAGAGCACCAGTAACAGTGAAGGGCTGCAGAAATCCAACCAGCCAGCAAATCTGGCCCATGGCTCGTTATTGTAAATAAAGTTTTACTGGAACAAAGCCATGCCCATATGTTCCTGCCCCCCTGGCTGCTTTCCTGCTATGGTAGCAGAGTTGAGTAGTTGTAACAGACCATATGGCCCCCAAATCCTAAAATATTTACTCGATTTGGTCCTCTCCTGGGAAGTCCTTGTCAACCCCAATTTCAAGTTAGCCCACCTAAGGCACAAAAAGCTGGGATATTCGCACACCAGATCCTGAGTCATTCATTGAGGATGACTGGGGGAGGCGTGGAGTGTTCTATTTGCTTCCAACCTGACATCTATGTGGGCAGAGCTGGCCAGAGAGAATCCAGAAAGACCTCAAGCCCAGACACACGTGTAGAAGTCAAGACAGACTGCCCGGGAATGGGAAAGTGCCGGCAGGGGTCGGCTAGGATGGCCACCGTCAGCTTCTGTCACAAAAATGAACTTGAAAGTTGGGAACCGTTCACCCACAAGCCAGAGAGTTGCTTTGTTTGGCTACACAGTGTTTTCCAAAGCTCTGAATGAATGGATTTGCCATTTTAAAAATGCAAATATCCAGCTTGTCTTTAAAACACCAGAAAATCTGGCACCATTGGGCCTGCATTTCCTATAGGGCCATTTGGAAGTGGCATACAGTGTCCAGCTTTGACAGATTATATTAACTGTTGGGCCCTAGGTAAGCACCTGAGTTTGGGACCCCCCCCACCCCATGTACACATTATCACCATCATCATAGGCCAAGCAGGTTACATGACTTGACCAAGGATGTGTGACAGGTAAGTGACTGGGATGGAACTCGGGGCCAATTTGCTTTGCTAAGCAGTCCGAGATCACAGAAGTCTTTGTCCACATGCCCATCCCTATGTACTACATGCCCACCTCTGCATGACCCCAGTAAAAGATCTCCGGGGGCAGAGCTGGCCCTGCTCTGTCTTCACAAAGCCTGAATAATGCATTAGAGAACATGGGATGCAGAAATGTTAAGATAAGAATAAATGCTGCTAAAAGTCACGACCCGTTTCACCCAAGAGGAGCAAACAGCCCTCAGTACAGCAGTCACCACTTGGCTGCTGGCCTTCATTCGCATGGACAGAATAGCGAAGAGCTGCAGAACTGCACCCACCCAGGCATCGGCCGTCCCCAATCCACTGGAGTGGCCGATTGGATCCTGACAAATCACATCCTAAGCCCTCTGTTCCTCAGTTGTTTTGCTTTATTTGTTTTCCTTTCCAGCCTGCCTGGGTTCCGTACTCCCGCACGAGGGAACTGGGGTGATGGGAGTTTATTCAAGGATACAAAAGGACTGAAAGGCCCCACAAGAAACACACACTGAGCCATGGAAACAGCCTGGGCTCTTGGGATGAGACAGCCAGACCCCCTAGAAAAACTGGACAGTGGCTCAAGATTCATCCTGAGATCTACGCGGCTCATCCCTTCAAGCACACATTTCCTGAGAACCTCCAAAATTCAGCAAAACCTTGTTGCTAACACGGTTTCCACTTTGATCCAAGACGTTGTTACCTGTGAGGAGGTGGGAGGGGCAGGGGCGGGAGGCAGAGAAGATGCCCTGTAAGAGTCTGACCTTAACAGCACCTAGCTTCGGCCTGATGCAGAGGTGTGGGGCTCTGCAGAGTAAAACACTCAGCAGGGTCCCTCCTGAAGGCAAAAGAGCCCGACTGCCCCTGGACCGTCACTGACTGGTGGCTGCTCGGCTGCTGCAAGGGTCGTGTAGCCTCTTAGGCAAAGCAGGTCAAAACCGTCAGGCCACGCGCAAACCATTAGTGACCAGCAAGTCGTTAATTTGCTTTGCTAAGCAGTCCGAGATCACAGAAGTCTTTGTCCACATGCCCATCCCTATGTACTACATGCCCACCTCTGCATGACCCCAGTAAAAGATCTCCGGGGGCAGAGCTGGCCCTGCTCTGTCTTCACAAAGCCTGATGGTGCACCCAAAGATGGGTGCACCAGCTCAGAAAAGGGGATCTGGTCTGAGTAGCAACTGTATCAGCGTAAGGGGATTTTAGTTCCAGCTCCTTAGTTGGCTCCTGGTGAGAAGAGCTATAGGGAATCCAGGTGGCTTCTTCCTCCGTGGAAGAGCTCACAACAGTGCATGGTGCCTCTGCGTGTCCATCCTGAACCTTGACGGTAACCCAGAGCTGTGTGTTTTGCATGCTTTGGACCATCCGTGACATGCTATGCCCACCTCCTCAAAACCTACAGGAAGTAGGCCATTGTTCCTCCTAGTGACTTGGAGTCAATATGTAATAACCATTTTTAATTTAGTTTCTCTTGCTAGAGAGCCTTTGTCTCTCAGGAGAGACCCTAATTGGGCCCCAGTCATTGCAGACCCCCCAGTCTCAAGCTTGCATACAATGCGAACAACATCCCATCCTCTCTTCCCTCCGTTCAGCCTTCAGCTCTGCCCTGGCCTGTCGCTGCCCTCCAACCTCCGCTGTATGTCGATCACCAAGCAGCCCGCCTTTATCCATCATTGCCTTCTGGGGGCCTCTACGTCAACATCATGTGATTGACAGTCAGAGGCTTCATCTCCCAGAGATGGGGATGTCAGCAGCACGATTAAAGCTCATCGTGATCTGTGAGAACCTCTTTCTAGGTGGTAAGTATGTCGCCCCTGGGCACCGTTACTACCCTTCTCAGAGCTAACACACAAAAACCATTTTTCCATGTCCATCCTTCTTACCATCAGCCCTCTCTCTTTGATAGACCCACTTCACAGAGAAATTCACTCTTACAATGCCTGACAGTATGGGGGGTGTTGGAGGGGGGCTCAGGGAGTAAGGTGAGTTCTTGATGGAATTCCAAGTGCACTGCAGGAAGAGGGGCAAGAGCCTTGAAGAAATTCACCAGCCTGGCCCCCTTCTGGCAGAGGAGAAAGGATCTAAGGTTTATGATGTTTGTCCTACAAGAGGATTTTGATGCATAGTTAAAATTAGGGGCTTCCTAACTCACTGGTGAGAAAACTGAGGTCCCACAGGGGTGAGTTTCTTGTTGGAAGCCACGTAAATGGAAGGAAGGAAGGAAGGAAGGGAGGGAGGGAGGGCAAGCTTAACTGATCCCCACTCTCTCTGGCTCCGTAAACTGGGAGCTTCATGTTACGCCATGCTCCCCCCAGTAACACCAGGACCACTCATCAGATAACAGCCACAGACATACTTCAAAAAACTGAAGGAAATTTTTAAGAAGGATAGAAGGAATGCACATAATGAGATGACATTTCAAAGAGGATTTGATTATTGATTTAAATACACACACACACACACACACACACACACACACACACACACACATGATTCCTGAATATCCAATTTTTTGGTTCCTTCCAAGAGAATGGATTAGATTTAGGGGAATTTCATTAAAGGTTCCCCGCATCAATATTTACCTGAATCATCATTACCATCACCCGCTCATCAGTGTTTGCTGTGTGGACAGAGAAGAGCTTAGAGGAGCTTTAGCTCGTCCGGAATTGTTGAGTTCTGGGAACTGTCCGAGGGGAAACGGGCATCACGTTTGAACCTTTGCTTTGACAGATCTCCCCAATTTCAGCTTGTCCACAACGACTCACAGAAGCCCCTTCCCACAGGGGCAGCAGCTGGGACCCCATGTTCAAGCTCCTTCCCTTGCAACACCTTTTAAAAAATTGCTATGTATGGTATAAATTATGCAAACATTAAATATTACCCATGCCATTTTTATGTCTCATTTAAACAGGAGTTTTGATTAAATAATATATTTATGGAGTGGAATTCAGTAATAGACAGTAAATTACCAGGAGCCCTGACGTTTATCTTCACCATCTACATGAAACCCTCTTAATGAAAAACCGAAACTTGGTTTAAATTCCATGCAGAGCAGAGCACATTCGTTAACCTAGATAAAGATAGATGTTTATGATATATATATATACACACACATATATAGTAAACATCTATTTTATACATATAAAAGAAGCAAAGGAAAACTTTGGATCAAGTTCTACATTATTTGTGAGTCTAGGTCATTCATTTAGTTGTTATTCCAAACAAACTAGCCCGAAATAATGACTCATGTTACAGTCAAGACTGGGATATTTGTTTTGAGAAGTGAAGAAGAGACTATGGTTTTCCCTGTATATCGAATTTCAAAACTCAGTGGTTAAAATGTATTTCTCTCCCATGAAAAGCGCATACCAGGCCAGTGGTGAAATGGGGTCCCATTTCAGCTATGCCATTAATTAATAGTGTGACCCTGGCAGGCAGCTAAAGTTTTCTGTGTGGTGGTTTCTTCAGCAGTGAGATGACAGGAAAAGGACAAAATCCATTCTAGTGCTTATGTTCCAGCAGTGCCCACCACAGGTGGGCCCCCAAGAACCGTCACCATGAGAACAGCTACGGTACCTTCCAGGGCGGCCCAGTAGGACAGCTTTAAAACACCCGAATCAATATTCCTGTTCAAACCACCCCACCCAATACCCCCACGTAACCAGGAAAAACCAGACAGGAAACAAAACAGCATTAATTGAGTGTCTGGTAATGCTAAAATGTTAGGCATGTACCTCCTTTAATCTTTGCAGTATATCCTCAAGTCACGGGTGAGGCGCAGAGATTTTAGGAGCCACTCACCATAACGGTGACAACAAGAACAGTAAAAATAACAACAGCCACAGAGGATAATCGGTATATTTTCTGGCCCCTCCTATTTTCTGCATAATGTTCTGAGCACTTTATTCATTTAACTCTCATGAAAACATTATGATTTGAACCCAATACCATTTCCATCTTATTTCTGAGGGTACCAAAGAATAGAAAGACTAAAAAATGTGTCCAGGAATTGGTGGTGGCTTTGATTTAGGTATTCGCTGCTGCAGAAGATGTGAGAACCGTGTTTTCTTTCTATAGTTTGTGTATGAATTACCCTGTCTGTTTCCCAGGTTGCTCCTCGATAGGTACCTAAGAAATTTAACAAAACAAAGGCGGAAGCCCAATGTGGAGGGTAGAGACCTTGGGACAGACAGGGTACTCCAAAACAATCCAAGAAGGGACTCTCGAGTGCTGGAACTACATATCCCATGAAATGAGAGGGAAAACGGGCATCATGTCTGAACCTGCTTTCAAAGATCTCCCCAATTTCAGCCTGGTCACAGTGACTCACAGAAGCCCCTTCCCACAGGGGCAGCAGAGAGGGGCCCTGCATATCTCATGGGGGAAACTGTGTGCCCCTAAACTTGACAAATGCATGTAGTGAATTCTGGATGATAAAAATAATGATAATGACAATGATGACTTAGACTGGCACAGTACTTAGGAAGAGTTTTCATAGAAAGCCCTCATCTGCACACTTTGATTCAATGGAGGGATGACAGATTTGTTCCATCCTGAGGACTACTTGTAATTGATTGGTGGTGACTGTCGGAAGCAGTGTGCAAAGAAGGACTATTCAATCATTAAAACTGTATCCAGCTCAACAAGAAGGTGAAATGATCTATTAGTGAGCTTTGCCCTGGGTGCAAATAAGGGGTCACTTATTTGCAAACCTTGCCCGTGATGCCCACAGTGGGTTACTCAGGGAAACAGGGCATGTACCATTATACCCACTGTACAATGATGAAAAAATGAAGTTCAAAGAGATAATATGCGTCATCCATAGAGTTAGTGAAAAAATGTCGAGATGACACAGATCCTCAAGTTATTAATCCAACACTCTTTCCGTTGTCTGGTGACTCCAGAATTAAGGGAGAAAGTTCCGTTCAACTTGCAAATAACTTTAAGGGAACAGTGCAGGGAGTTTACATTTCCTGTGGGAGTTTTCAGTCTTCAGAGTTCAGCCTGGGTGTTAAGGGTGGTTGACTGGGCAACCCTAATGGGTCCATCACAGCCTGTGACATTAATTTAGAAGGAGGCAGATATGACCGGTCCAAGTGCCAATAACATAGAAAGAAGCAAAGGCCGTAAGTATCCCATACTCAGCTATGAACTTGACATGATATAGCTCCATGGGAGGACTGCATGTGCTTGAGATTATTTCCAGTAATTTGATACTTTTAAGCTGGGGGCAAACTCAATAATTTTCAGACTAGCTAGGGATCTGCAAAGAAACATCCCCAATGGTTGCAGGTGAGCTTGCTTACTGCCACAGTAGGAGTGTAGGCATGCATTGCATTTTCATGATGGATTTGTCACCAGGTATATTTTCCTACAGATGTGATTCATACAGACATCTGTGACCCACCTGGGGCTGATGGGACAGTGAGCTAATCTGGACATTCAATTATATTTCTACATGAAGGAAGTGAATCCACAAACTTTACAACAATATATTCGAGCTGTTCAAGATGCCGATAGGTAAATTCATTTTGCAAGGTGTTTGAGCACAATTTTTTCAAGCATGTAAGTAAGCAGAAGCTGCCCTCGATGTCACTGTTAGCCAGCTACCATTTGCACAGACACTCAAGTGGTCAACATTTCCAAAACTCCAGAATAGTAAAGCCCACACTAGTGAGGTTTTTTCCTATAGAAAATCCAATGTACATTTTACAGCTTCTATGAGCCGCTTGGTTAGCCAGATAGTTCATCAAGAAATCTCCACGTTAAAATTCTTACCATTTAGAAAAATAAACAAATAAAAATAAAATAAAATTCTTATCTCTTAGAAATACACACTAAAATACTACCTAAAGAAAAATCCGTTTCAAAAGAACTCCTTGTATGGAGGGTGGGGGATGATTATGGGTTTGCCGTAAACAGAGGTTAAAAAGGAAACACGATTGGCCATGAGTGGCAATCGCTGAATCTGGTTGATGGGTATGTGGGGATTCAGCACACTATTCTAATTTTTTTATAGATCTATTTGAAGCTTTCCAGAATGAGAAGTTAGGAAAATATCATCATTTTAGTTAACATTTAAGAGGTAACATTATTGGCTGGTGGGTCTTAAAAATTTCAGGGACCAGCTTAAAATCAGCTGTAAATGCCATCTTTTCTGAGCATCACAGGCTTGCTTTTGTTACCAGCTTTGCATCAGACACACAGCATGAAGTTAAGAATTCAGGAATTGCCACATTCATGCCATATCTCTAGCGGTGTGAGTTTTTAAAAAATGATTTTACATTATCCTCTCTGAGTCTCAGGTTCTCTTTCTATAAAATGGGTACTTGCCTTACAGGGCTAATCTGTATGTTTTATATGCATGTCAAGTACTTAGACTACAATGTCCAGCAAAAACTAAGCATTAAAAAATGTAGGGCTCAACTCATTTTATGCTTTTGGACACATAGGAGGGAATCATTAGTCAATGTTGCATGGAGGAAGAAAGCAATAAAAACAGGAGGGATGCTAATAAACTGTATCCAATTAGGTGTTGCCTAAATTTCACAAAGTCACAAAAAAGTTTTTGTTTGTGTTTGCACATCCCCTCATTGGGAGACAGTTCAACAACTCGGTAATTAAAACAAATATCTTGCATTTCCCACAAACTCAGTGGCATAAAATGGAAGGCAATTACTCAACTCTGATGTAGGCTTAATATGCAGCATGCCTTAATTTATTCTAATTTAATATTCAAAAGAATATCCTTAAGGTAATATCCTTCCATAGCTCACAATGACTGCAACACACCAAATTAAGGCCAGCATCCATCAAGTGCATGGGAGCTGAACCCTTAGAGCAGAGAGCAAACCTCAGATCTGAGGAAATGCCCATAGTCAGCCTGATGCAAGCAGAACACCCTTGTGCATTGAGAAGACACCCTCCAAACTTAGCTCATTAACCCTCAGATATGCAAGCAGTGCCCGAGTGTAAGCAAAGTAGATATATTTACTCTTCAATGCAGATTGGTCCCCACTCACACAAACCCAAGGGTTCCATTTGCAGCCGATGTACAGGATAACATCCCTCCTGTCTGGGATCTAGACCAGAGATGTCCTGGCCCAGAGAATCCTGCACAGGCTTTTGGCAAACTTTGGAGACAAGTCCACTCACTCTCTGCTTGCCAACCCACCCAACCTCTTCTATGGGCCATTTCCCATTCCTCTGGCTTAAAACAAGGTGGAAATCTCATTTGGCTGCCCCTTCAATTCTCAGAACTGCTGATCACACTTTGAATAAGGAAGGTCAAATTCAAGAATAAGACGTGAAAGAATAAGATGTGAACAAAGTACGTGTGTGTGTGTGTGTGTGTGTGTGTGTGTGTGGTGGTGGTGGGGATAAGGTATGCATTTTCAAATATTCAACAATGGCAGATTATATTGATTGCAATATTGACTGGATGGATGGATGATGGGTTGCTATGAGATAAATTATCCCCAACATTTAGTGGCTTAAAGCAACAATAATCATTTAATATCTCATGGTTTCTGTTGGGCAAGAATTCAGACAGGACACAGCAGACAGATGATCTTGGCTTTACCAGGATGGTGGTCTCAGCTGGAGGGCTTGAAGACTGGGGGTGAGGGTGGAGGTCTGGAACCTTCTGGAAGTTTGGTTGAGCGTGGAAGACTTGCTTCCAAGCTATCATTCACATGACAGGCAAGTTGGTGCTGGCTGTTGGCCGAGGGTCTGTTCCTCCTCACACGGCCTTTCCACAGGCTGCCTGAGAATCCAGCCACCAGGCATCTTTGAGATTTTCACCAGATACCAAGGTGATCCAACCGCACTTTGCAGTTTCCACTAACATCTTTTTTCAATTAATTAATTTTTTGCATTGTGTAACATATACATAATGTAAAATTTACCATTTCATCCTTTTTTAAGTGTACAGTTCTGTGGTATTCGCGTTGCCATGCGACAATCACCACTATCCATTCCAGAACTGTTTTCATTTTATAAAATGAAACTCAGGGTGCCAATTGAAAGCTAACTCCCGTCCCCACTGCTCTCAGTCCCACGACCACGCTTGTACTTTCTGTCTATGACTTTGCCCCGTCTAGGTACCTCATCTGAATGGAATCATGCAGTATTTGGTCTCATGTGGCTGTTTTATTTCCCTTACCTTAATGTCTTCATGTTCCGTTTTCGTTTTAAGGTGTGCCAGATTTCCTTCCTTTTTAAAGCTGAGTAATACTGCCCTGTATGGATATAACATATTTGCACGCCCATTGATGGACACTTGGGCTGGTTTGACCTTTCAGCTATTGTGAATAATTCTGCTATACACCTGTCATCTCTGAGACCCTGCTTTGAATTCTTCAGGGTACGTATCCAGAAGTGGAATTGCTGGGTAATATGGTCATTTTGTTTTAATTTATTTATTTTTCAGGAGCCATTATACTGTTGACATTCTCACCAGCAGTGCATAAGGATTCCAATTTCTCCACATCTTCACCAACACTTATTTTCAGTTCATGTTTGTCTGTCTTACAGGAGGCATCCTAAGGGGGGGTCCCACTGTGGGAAGGGGTGTCTCACTGTGGTTCAGGTCCCTCGTGATTACAGTGCTGAGCATCCTTTCATGTGCATACTGACCATTTGCATATCTTCTTAGGAAACATGTCTGTTCAAATCCTTTGCCTGTTGTTGAACCAGGGTGTTTATTTATTGTTGGGTTTTTAGAAGTTCTCTATACAAGGGACATTAATCCCTCGTCAGATGTGTGAGATACTATCTCTTCTCTCCAGTTCGTCCCCCTTGCACAGAGAGGCAGCCAAGGACCTCTCATCACTCAAGGTCAGGCAGGCAAGCAGCCTACTGGCTGGGGAAGATTTGTTCTGGGCGAAAGAGGGCTTTGCCAGGATGCCGATGGAACAGGAGAGAGATCTCCCTGCATGTTACGCCTGCTCCTTCGCGGACAGGCTGGCAAGAATCAGCCTGATGACCTACAAAGCACAGGGTAAAAAAACCACATTTTCTGTTCCCCATAAGAAGGGCGAAAGTAGCATTTTAAAAATGTAGGTCAGGATGAAAAGAGATTTAACTTTTAATGTTTGAATTAAAACAGCATGAGCAACTTCTTTGAATACAATAAAAAAAGCTACAGGATATTCCCTGAAACAATCATTTCTATTTTCCTCCGCATTTCATAAATAATAAATGTGTTAAAAAAATAACCCCATAGTAACACATTCTCTAATATACTAGTTATGCAAGCTGGATATAACTCTAAGAATCCCTAAATGTGAGAAAAATTGAATTCGGTGGTACTTTTTTTAAGCTAAAAATTAAATTTCTGCAGCCCCATACAGATTTTTTCCCTCACAGCTGTAGTCGTAACTGGATTTTTAAGCCTTCTGAAAACACTGCAGTTTGCAATAAAGCAAAACACTATGTCAAAACCTCTTAGAATACAGAAAAGCACGCTTCTGGCCTCTACCAGAGGGCCACTGTCCACCTGGGCAAGGCGTCAGTAGGACTCGTGGATGTCATCTTGACAACGGTGACTTGGTTTTGTTGCAACTCTAACACCACCTCCAGATTTGTACTGCGAATTAAAAATGTGAGGTGAATCCCTTTCCACGTTACCAATGAGGTGGTTTTCCCAGCTTCCTGTCCCTAATTCAACCCTTAGCATTCATTTCTTCTCCTCCGTGGTGAAGGTTGGGGGCCAAGCAGTTATCAGACGCACTTGGCCTCCAAGCACAGAGTGTGTTTGTTCAGAGGATAATGGGCCATCCAGGAGAAGAGATGCGTTTAATCAAGTATTGAAGGGTTGCAGTGTGGGCCCCAGAGTAAACCGCTAGCCTGGGGTCTGGGGGACACATGCTGTTTTCCCAGCTTCTCCCTAACTTGATCTGCTGCCCACCTGGAACTCAGGCGTGTGTGTGTGGGCATCTGGGGCAGTTGCACTGCGAACCTCTTTACTTCCCAAAGACATGAGATGACATCTACCTTGAGGAACTGATGCTGAGCCCTCTGACCATGGAGGTCCCACCAGGCTACATGGCTAAGTTGTGCTGATGGTGGTAGTAAGTGGCTGATTTTTTGGTTGCATGAAAACCATGTGTGTTTTCATGGTGGAAGAAAAAAGAGTAAAGGCGTGTAACTTGACATGATGAAACACATACTTATTATTGACTGGCATACTTGACAGTTGGTCACTTCCCACTCTGACGTCATGCTTCCTCAATCATTTGAGGGCTATGGTTTGAAGAATCCAGCATCCCACGTGAGTGCAACACCACAGAGCTTCTGGAGCCACAGGGTGACTGTCCAACACATCGCTGATCCCAAGGAATTTGTATCTCCTCAACAAGGTTGCCCCAAATAGAACAATTAGGGAAAATGAAACTGTATACTTAACACATTAAAATAATCATATTTCAGAGTGCAACGAGTTCTATGCTGCCAGCTCACCTTCCACTACCCTGCAACTGTCTCTGCTCTAGAAGGGCCACTTGCTGGCTCCAGAAATCAAGACTCTCTCTTCCTCTTTCCTTCCTTCCCTCTTCCTCCAAAACCCCTCCACCCCTGACCCAGTGGTTCACGACCTTGGCTGTGAGCTTTTAAAAATCTTGATGCCTGGAGATCCCTAGAAGAATTAAATCAGCATCTTCAGGGGCAGTACCCAAGCATCAATCTTTTCTAACCCTCCCCACATGATGCCCATGTGCAGCCAACATCGAGAGCCCTAATCCCACATGCGGAAGAATGACACCATCTGCTGAAGGAGCTGAAAGGAACAGTAAAGCAGCAGGTCTCAATCAGCTGGAGGCCCCGCCGGAGCTGGGGAAATCATAAATCCAGGGAGTTTGGTTCAGGGGGGCTGGGGGCGGGGGCTGCAGCAACTCAGAAGCAGCTCGGGGAGACATTTTAGGAAACTGCAGCTATTGTCACTTTCATTACTAATAGCACTCGATTATCACTCCTCTGAAATCCTCTGCTGTGGGATCCACTTTGTTCTATTTCCTTTCTCTTTCTGGCTCTCCGAGTCGGCTCAACTCGGCAGAACAAACATTTACCTGAGACCCCAAAGTTCCAGGCTCCGAGTTACAGAGATAATGAGCGAGTTACCTGCTGCGGCCTAAAACTAGCCCTCCAGGTGAGGCGGCCAGGTGGTGATGACGCCATCACCTTGGTTATTGGACGTGTGACCCACGTTTATTATTACGCCCCTGGGGGAAGCCAGACACCCTTCTGGGCAGGGAGGGCACAGCAGATTGCCTAGAGGAGAAATCTCTGGTCTTGCCTTCATCCTTTTGGAAAGGAAGGAAGAGAAGAACAGTTTGGAAAGAGATCAGCCTGCTAGCAGGAGGCTGTTTTAAAGAACTTGCTTCCACTAGGGTTTGGGGGCCCAGCCCTGTTAGCAAGATGGGAGATCTTGCCAGAAATGCAAATTCTTAGGCCCCCACCCAGATGTAGAGATTCAGAAATTCTGAAAGGGGGTGTTTAAGTCGCTCAGGTGATCGATGCAGAGACTCAAATTTGTGACCCACTGGGTGGGGGAGACAGAAAGGGTTCCGGGAATGAGGATTCAAGGGTTAATAACAATGGGTAGTGGATTAGCAGCTGCTGCAAATGCTTGGTAAGAAGCTGTCAGAGGCCCAGGGGGAAGTGGGGTGGGGGGGGAACAATCGCATCCCAGCAACAACAAAAAGCAGAGATTAGCTCATCCAGAGGGAATACCTGCAAGGGAAATGCACGGAAAAATAAAAATAAAACAGAGCCGAGTGGGTTTTTATTTATTTATCTGTTTATTTCTTTGTATCCACGTGGGACAGAGAGCTCCAGATTGAAGTGCTACTCGGAAGAGCTCAAGGGACCCGGGAGGAGCATTCAAACACCAAGTCCCTGAGATGTGTATTTTCTTTCACTTTCCTTAAAGGGAAGAAGGGCTATGCAGCATCTTTGCCTTAAATATGCACAGATGTGCCTTCAGACTAGAGAGCCGTGTCTTCTATACCTTCAGGACAAGGAGGCTCCCTGGCTCCCCCCAAGAGAAGATGGCACGGGCACACATCACCTTTCAAGAGCCCGCAGGAGATCCCTGCTAGTCACAGATCACTTCACAAGGCTTAATTTAGTCATATTTCCAAATAATCACGCCCACTTGGAGAAGATTTCCCATTCTTTGCTAGTCTGTCTGGGTTTGTGTGTTTAAAATCAACTTTGATTTACTATGAAATATTTGATTCAATACAAACCCTTAATACATTCTAGGCTTTGTCCTAAGCTTTGTGCAATAAATGGCCATTATTCACTTATTGATGCTCCCAAATATTTACTGATAGGCTATTTGGCACTAGAGATGGCTTTTTCCATCGGGGATTGGTTAGGGAATACAATAAACCCAAATCCCTGCCTTCATGAATCTTAAATTCTAGTTGGAGGGTGGAGAGGTTGAGACAATAAGTAAGACAATAGATGATAACTATTATGGAGAAAAAGAAATAGGGGAGGGGGCAGAGACTGGAATGTTTACCATATTAAGGTTAAGTGCAGTTGACCTAGAACAACACGGGTTTGAATTGTGTGGGTCCAATTATATGCAGATTTTTTTCAATCAATCAATTGGCGATTTTTTTGAGATTTTCAACAATTCAAGAAAAACTTTTTTTTCTTCTATAGCTTACTTTATTACAAGAATATAGTATACAACATATATATAAAATATGTGTTAATCGACTATTTATGTTATCAATAAGGCTTCCATCAACTATAGGCTATTCATAGTTAAGTTTTGAGGGAATCAAAAGTTATACATGGATTTTCAACTGTGCTGGGGGTCAGCCCTCCCAACCCCAGCCTTGTTCAAGGATCCACTGTACGTGCATCACGTTATTCTGTAGGTGAGGAAACAGAGACTCAAAGAGATTAAGGCACCTGCCTAGAGCCACGTGGCTAGAGGGGTCCAGGGACCTTTATTTGAATCCAGAGCTTGACGCTTCACTGTTAGGCTCTGCTCTCTGTGATGCTGTCCACTGCCGGGCCCCCAACTGCCTTGAAGGCTGGAAGAGGCTCTGAAGGCAGGTGGTTGGGGCGTGTGCTGTCATCTTCCGGGCACCTCTGCAGACTCACTCTCAGCGCTGCGCACACTGTCCCCTGCCCTGGAGGATGCCACACAGACCTTATCAACAGGATGCAGCTGCTCCTAGCAGCCCGTTGGGCTGGGCCAATGGAGAGTTCAGGCCAGTGAATGCAGAGAAGAAAGAGGACCGGGCATTTACTCCAAAGCTCACACTGGGCAGCTGCATCCTTATCTCTGCTTCATGCCCTCCAGGCTGTGGGGTGGGAATGACTGACTCCATAGCTCAGAGAACCGCACCGCCTCTGGTTTCCTTCACCCCTGCCCAGGGGTTTATGAGCAGCCTGTTTATTACACTCTCCTTAAATCAAATGATTTGGGTATGTTCGGATTAGCCATCACCAGCAAGGGCCAAAAGGAAACACAGACATAAAGTTGTTGATGCTGAACGTGACAGAGGTGCACCTGGAAGTGGGAGGGCTGACAGCTTGGTGCTTTATGGTACCGTGATAACAGAAACCCAGTGGAGAAGAAGGCTGGCTTCCTGATTTATTACCTAGTCACCAGACAATAGGCAATTAGGGGAAGATGTGTCCCCCTTCTCAGAGGCTTTCAAATTTTTGGAGGGGTGGAGGCTATAAGGTAAAAAGGTGGCTTAAATTCACCCACACTCACTTGGCCTGGAGTGGTATAACGTTCATGTTCAACAACCAGCAAGTAAAAGAACCACAAGTTCATTTATCTTTTGAAAAATAAGCCAACTCTTTCCTGGGAATCCAAATCCAGGAAAATAAAATGTTAACTGTGGAAAATCACTGAAGGAAAATAAGCAAAAAGATTGGCGGCTACCTCAAATTCAGGAAGAGACATTACAGTCTGCTAGTGAGAATAGAAAAGGATTGTATTCATCCACTGTCCTGTGCTGGCTGGCCAGGGCTCTACAAGTCAGCATGCACAGGGTGGCATTAAGCAAGATAGAGTGGTTCCCCTTTATCTGTGGTTTCAGTTATCCAAGACCTGGAAGCAGAGGATCCTCTTCTGACAACTTGCTGAAGGTCAACAGCATCCCAACGCTATGTCAAATGCCTGTCATTCACCTCGTTTATCTCATCACGTAGGCATTTTTTTATCATCTCACATCTCACATGAGGAAGGTGAGGACATTATAATTAGATTATTTGGAGGGTGAGACAACATCACATAACTTTCATGACAGTATATTGTTTTAATTGTTCTATTTCTTGTTATTGTTGTTAATGTCTTACTGTGCTAAACTTCTAAGTTCAACTTTTCCTTGATATGCGTATAGAAAAAGAACATCATTTTTAGGGTTCAATATCCTCCATGGTTTCAGACATCCACTGGGGGTCTTAGAATGTATCCCCCAAAGATAAGGGGGGACTGCTATCTTTAGCACTCAACATTACAGCCAAAATCCAATGCTTTCGGATTTCTAATTAAGTCATAGTTTTTATCAGTGTAGGAAACTCAGGCTTTTCACAGGTCTGTTCCAGGGCCTCCCTATTATAGCTAGAGTCATTGTGCTCACACTCCCTGGGAACCTCATTCACATCCCGCTCTGTGCATCCCCTGGAGATGTACAGCCTTTGTGAGGATACGAGCTGACCCTGAAATCAGAGCAGTGATTAACCTGGATAACACTTACAGTCACTAGTGAATAACAGTAGTTACATGCATCAGGTACCTACTAGGGGTTAGGCATTGTGCTAGGAGATTTGTGCATATTCTAATCAGTGCAATATTTCAATATGGCATGACCCCCAAAGATACTTGACTTCTGGAATTCATGCCCTTGTATAATATCCTCTTCCTGAGTGTGGGTAGACTTGTGACTTACTTCCAATCAACAAAATGTGGCAAAAGTAATGGAAAGACACATTGTGATTATGTTGTATGTATATCTATATCTCATGTTGTATACAGATATATAGTATATATATATATATATATATGTACACACACACATATCAGTGGGTAGCTTCCATAAGCTAAAGGCAGCCTTTAGAAGCCAAGAGTGGCCTCTTGCCAACAGTCAGAGAGAGAGAGGCCAGGGCCCTTAGAATTAGTTATAAGGGAATGACTTGTGTCAACAAACTCAGTGAGCTTGGAAACAGCTCTATCCCCAGGCAAGCCCCCAGATGAGAACACAGCCCATAGCATACCTTCCCTGCAGGCTTGTGAGGCCCTGAGCAGAGGACCCACTTAAACTCAGCCAAACTCCTGGTCCATAAAAACTGTGAGATAATGAATACATGTTATGCTGCTAAATGTATGGTGACTTGTAACACAACAGAAAATGCATACATTTAGTGAAGTCAAAGTTAATATTGTCATTTCCCAAATGAAGAAATGGCACTGTGGAGAGCTTGAGAAACTTATCCAAGGTCACAAGACAGTGAATGGTCCTGGAGCTTGAACCCAGTCCTGCCAAGCTCTGAACTCTGTGGGCTTCACCACAACCAACATACCACGTGACATACCGCACTGCACTCACTGTGAAGAGCAAACTGACCCAGAAACCCAGGATCCGTCCTCTGGTAGCTTTTGTTGAGGGTTGAATAGTGTCCTTCCAAAAGATACCTCCAAGTCCTAACCCCTGACACCTGTGCATGTGATCTTATTTGGAAATAAGGTCTTTGCAGATGTATTTAAGTTAACCATCTCAAAATGAGCACCCTGGATTTGGGGTGGCCCCTAAAGCCAATGACCAGCGCCCTTATGAGAAGAGGAGAGGGTGCATACAGATGCAGATGAAGAGGTCATATGGAAACAGAGGCAGAGATTGGAATGATGCAGCCACAGGCAAAGGGACTCCAAGGACTGCCCAGGATTGCCTGGGGTCACCAGAAGGTAGGAGAGCGGCATGGAATGGATCCTGCCTCGAAGCTTCCAGAAACAACGAACCGTGCCAACAACCTGATTTTGGACGCCGACCTACAAAGCTGTGACAGAATGCATTTCTACTGTTGCAAGCCACCCCGTTTGTGGCAACCCATCGCCTCTGCTATCCTTGGTGCTTTATTAGCTGTAACTTTCTAAAGGTCATCTCAAACAAGCCAGGTATGCCCTGAGGAAGAAAGACAGTTAGTAGAAAGGGTTCCAGTGCCAGGCAGAAGAGTGGAGAGCCTGTCAGGGTCCTATCAGGGATGAACCCTGCCAAGTCACTTAAACTCTCGGGAATCCTTTTCCTTACCTGGTACGTATATTATCACTCCCGATCACAATGCCATATGGGCGTACCATTGCTATAGTTAATTTTGTGTGTCATCATGGCTACGCTTAAGTAGGATCCCCAGATGGCTGTTAGAAACATTATTTCTGGATGTGGCTGTGAGAGCATCTCGAGAAGAGATTAGGATTTGAATCTGTAGACTGAGTAAAGCAGAGCATCCTCACAGATGCGGTGGGCATCGCCCAGTCCTTCGAGGGTCTAAATAGAACAAACAAGCCAGGGAGAGGGGGAAATTTGATCTCTTGCTTGAGCTGGGACTTCCACCTTCCTCACTGAGGTTTTGTGCTCCTGGTTCTTGGGCCTTGGGACCCAGAGCAGGACCCTGACTTACACCATTGCCCCCCACCTTGCACCTGATCTCATTCTAGGCCTTCAGGATTAAACTGGAGCTACACCCCTGGCTTTCCTGGGTCTCAGGCTTGTGGGCGGCAGTGCATGGGACTTCTCGGCCTCCATCACCGTGTGAGCCAACCCTCCACAATAAATCTCTTTCTTTGTATCTATTTCTTATTGTTTCTATTTCTCTGAAGATCCCTAATTCAATTATCAATACAGATTTCCAACTCCCACTGTCAATGACTCGGTCGGATCTTCAGCCATTTATTGGAAGACACCAGTGGTCCTTTTAAAACAGGCTTTATGGTAGAGGGATTACAGAGATGCTTTTAAGACAATGGGCTCCGGACTATGATTCCATGTTCAAATTCCGGGGCTAGCACGCACTAGCTGTGTAATGCTGAAGAGTTGACTACAGCTCTCCCATGTTTCAGTTTTGTTTTTTTTTTCCACCATGCACTAAATGCAGCTAATAATAGTATCCACCCTACAGGGCTGTTTGGAGGAATTAATTTGGAGAAATTAATACATGTAAAGTACATGATAAATAGGCATTGCTCAATAAACATTAGCTATTGTTATTAAATGGAGAAACAGTATTTAAATGCGAGCCTTTATAGCCAATTAGGGCATTTTCTCCTTCTCTCCTTTCACAGTCCCCCACCTCCTTCTTGGCCATCTTTTACTTAAAGTAAGGGCTATGTTGGCATTTGTTGTGCCGAAAATACTTGTTTATTGACTGAGAATGTCTGTAGTTAATGCTCATGTGTATTTCTGTGCCCATGATTAATTATTAAGCAGACTATAAATGTGAAATTGCTGCTTCATCTTGTCTGCATTCTGAGGGCAGGGAGCAATCCCTTTCTGGGGCAGGACCACAGATCTCTCCCACCAGGTGGGATTCTCAGTGACATGCCACCGCATTTTCACTGAGAAGGGTAGAGGGTTTGGGAAAATAAATAATTCATTTTTATGTCCCAGGTTACTCATTCATTGAATGGTGCCTTTGGACATCAGGAGGGAATTGCAACATGCCAAGTTATGAACTGGGGTCCAAGCAGATATTTATTTAATTAATAAATAAATTGATTGGATTCCGGACAGTTTTGCCAGCGTTTACGAAGGTCCCCTACAGTCATAGGTCGTAAACATTTGCAGGCACCAGAATCACCTGGGTAGCCTGATAAACATTCGGCCGCACCAGCTCCAAGCTCTGATGATCTGATTCAGTAGGCCTGGGGTGGCATCCCCAAACCTGGATTTTTAACAGAGTCCTAAGTGGCTCTCCTGTAGGCTACTCAGGTTGAAAAGCAATCCATGAGAGGACTGCCCAGGACTCCTCAGTCCCTCTGCAGACTTAGATCAGCTTTCTTTCTTCCCAGGTATTCTTCCAGGACTCCTGACAAAAGATAAGTTTAGTCCCCCGGAGGAATCCCTTCTGGGAGAAGCAGGTGAACATCTGCCACTGGAAGGAGAGGCTCTCAGAAGTGGTGAGAGATTTCCACCTGGGACACTGAGGTTCCCGCTGAAAGAGTAGAGAGTCTATTCATCAGTGTACCGACTCTGCTTAGGGAAGCATACATTTTATCTGGACTGTCTTAACTCTCACTTGGCTGCAGAAGACAAGCAGGGAGTCTGGGTGAGAGATCCGTCAGTTTCATTTGATTAGGGGGCTGCACTTGGGCAAATTGTTGGCCTTGGTCTTCCCTTGGAGCAGAATATTTCTACTGACTCACTTCCTTTCAGACACAAAGAAAAAAGTAGGCACAAATGGATGCATTCCCCAAATGGAACACATTAAGAACAAAAGTATTTTTGAATTTCTTTATACAATATAGAGCTGCACTCATGGTCAGAAACTCTATTTCATGTATGATTCCATACACTCGTTTCACCAGATGGAAAAGAGTCCATCACTGGATTAAAGGATACACCAACTGTGCACCATCCATACAATGAAATATTACTCAGCCATGAAGAGGAATGAAGCACTGAAACATGACACAACATGGATGAACCTTGAAAACTTGCTCAGTGGAACAGGCCAAACGCTAAAGGTCACACAAAGCATGATTCCTTTTATATGCAATATCCAGAATTGGTGAATTCATAGAGACAAAAAGCAGATTAGAGTTTGCCCAGGCAATGCAGAGAGGGGTGAATGAGAAGGGGTTACTTAATGGGTGCAGGGTGTTCTGGGGTGATGGAGATATTGTAAAATCAGAGAGAGGTGGCGATTGCACAGCAGTGCAAATGCACTAAATGCCACCAAACCAGGATGTTAAAAAGCTTAACTGCATGTTATGTGAATGTGGGTCAAATTGTAATATTTCCAGAATCTCTTGCCTGGCCTTAGTCCATCTCCATATCAATAGGAGATTGCATGGGTTGGGGGAGTGAGGGTGTATCTGGACTGGAGAGGTTTGGTGGGGTCCCTTTGTGCAGCCAGATCACAAGAGACACAGGCAAGCAGGAGTGGACGACTGCTTGTAAGCAATAAATGGGTTTCTCCCACTTTATTTCTCCCTCTGACTAATTTCGGCTTCAAAGGTAATTCACCTTGGGCTAGGGAACATATTTCCGCCCCGGAGTTAAAGTGAATTTCACCTCAATGAAAGAAAAGTGTATTAAAAAAACAGGTTATTGTTTAGATTGAGGCTACGGTTAGTAATCATTTTTTCATAAGTACTTAAGAAAAAATATCAAGGAAATACAATGTGGTCTGTGGACCTGGCAAAAACCATGAAGGTGACATGTCAGTGATTCACTTTAAGGAAACAAAAATCTGTTTCCTTCCCAACATGTAGGGTGAGCCACATTCCCGCACAGCCACTTCTGTAGGTGGTAACACAGTGGGCGGAGACAGTTAAAAGTGGATCTCTGATGGGATTCTGGCAAGTGCACAGGACCAGGGACCTAATCCAGCTGGTAGGACACCAAGGGATATGGTCTCAGGGCTTCTGCCAAAAGCTACAGCTAAACACCAGCACCTTGACCTCAAGTAAAGAGAGCTGCTCTGTCCCCAGTTAGCTGGGTGACCTTGGGCAAGTTCTCTTGGAAGGCAGTTCTCCCATCAGCAAGGGGTGAGAGCTCTACCCCTTCCTCGGTGCTTGAGCAAGGCTGACCCACCTGCACGGCCCTGCACTGGCTTCCTCCTGGGCAATACCACCGTCACAGTGATAACTGGCATATGTTATCCCACTTATTGCTCTGACAATCACGTGATGGGAGGGCTGTCTTAATCCCTGTTACGTCATGATTTATAGTAAGAAATGCATATTTGGTCTTCGTTCCCATTTCTGGCACGGACCTCCTAAAACCCTAGGAGTATACTAAGTAGTCAGGGACAAAGGCGTCTCTTCTTATGTTGATGAGGTGACTTTTGCACCCCACCTAAGGATAGCTGGTTGCTGGGGAAACCAACCATGAGATTCTAGGGTTAGGACTTTGACTTGCACATCCCTGACCTCCAGGGAGGGGAAAGGAGGTTGAATAATCACCAATGGCCAATGCTTTACTCAATCATGCCCAAGTAAAGAAGCCTCCATAAACTCCCAAAAAGACAGGGTGGGTGAACATGGAGATGAGGGAAGAGTGGTGGGCTCAGAGCAGACTCAGAAGCCCCATAACTTGCCCCATGCATCTCCTCCATTTGGCTCTTCTGAACCCATATTTTTTCAGAATAAATTAGTGATGTAGTAAATAAAATGTTTCTCTGAGTTCTGTGAGCTGCGTCAGGTGAACCTCCCCTCTGGGGTGGACTGGTCCCAGGGTGATGGGTTGGAGGTGGGCAGTCTCGTGGCACCTAGCCCTTAATCTGTGGGACCCAATGCTGTCTCCAGGCACATAGTGTCAGAATTGAGTTGACCGTAGAACACCCATCTGGTGTTGGAGAACTGTTTGGTGTGGGGACCTCACCGCCAATATCAGAATTGGGTGCAGAACTCTAACCCCCTTTCTGCTGAGCTGAAACCTGAGTTGTAGAGAGACTCTGGCACTTACCAAGGGTGCCCAGGTAGTAGGGGAGGTCCACTCACACCTGGGTAAACCTGATCTTAACCACAGCCACACAGCCAAGGGGCTGTGCATCCTCTCCAAGGACATTCACTCCTTTTCCCTCTGCCCCTCTTCCCTGACCTCTGGACACCAAACTGTAAAAGTCATATAGTTTACCAGTCGACCCTGTAATTTGCGTTGGGACACCCTGGGCTAGATAACCCCTAAGGTCCCACTTAGCCCTGAAATTATTAGTAGTAATTTTTACTTTTGTACGCCAGTATGCAGCAAATATTTCCACCAAGGAATAATACACTAAACTCAGTGAAGTATTTTAGAAGGAAATCACAATCTGGTCTGAAGTCAGAAATGCACTTATTATGTTCATATTTCCTTCACAGCAGCGTGCAGACACATCATTCCAAATATTTTAGCACCCGATAGATGAGACATAAAACAAAAGATGGGTTTTCAGCCCAGGCCACAACACTATTTTTGCTTAATGTTTCTGGCCACGTCAAGCCGAACATTCTCATAAAGCGCAATGTATACATTAGCTGCGGAGCATAAATCATCCGTAATTATAATATCCTTCACCCTGAGAGGCCTTTAGCATTTCCTTTATAAAAGTTACACAGTTGAGACCTGCACCTGGCTAATAGATCGGCCCTCCCTGAAAATACAATTATGCCACATGCAGGGCCGGGAAGTGGTTTTGCATGCCTGCTGTCGCCGGGCATTCCACACACAATGGCTCCCCACATGGACTTAACCGCTGGCTACCCAGAAGCTCTGTGTAGAAGAGAATGCCGGGAAGGTGGGGCCTGCCCAGCCTGGCAGGGACTTGGGCCCACAAAGGGCCTCTCAGAGTAAGACGCACTGCCACAGGGCACCCCCAGGAGCCTCTGATTTGCAGTCATGAAAGGAATCCTGGATCTTGGAGCCTGAGCCTCTCTGGAGAAGGCCCATAGATGCTGCTCACTCCAAACTTCTCCTTTAAAGGCTGGGCTGGGTGCCAGGCACTGGGCTAGGTGGTGAGCATGTGAAGATATGAGGACAGGGTGGGGAGGGGGTTGGTATCAGTGTGCTCAGGGTCTGGTGGGAGATGCCAGGAGAAAAGACATCATTACACAACACAGCAGGCTTGTCAAGACGGACGCTGGCAGGGAGCGCGGACACAGGGGCCGCTGGCCTGAGCCTCACGTTCATAGGGGGTGCTGAACGTGCCGTACGCTCAAGTGAAGCTTTGCACCGCGTCACAGAGCCTGTGATGGTGGAAATGAATTAAAGGTGCAGCTTTATTACATGTACATAGGTGATCAGAGAACAATTTCTGTTCTCTGGTGTTTTCATTTCTTTATTTTAATAACCCCGTCATCGGCCTCCCAGAGGCCTTCAGGGCAGACAAACGTTGTTTCCACCATGATTCTCCTGCCTGGCACCTCTTTCCCAGTTCTCTGCCACCTTACAGAATCCCACTGCTTGCCAGGCAGAGACTGCTGTCTGTCTATCCAGCATTCACTGCTGTCTTCTTTCTTTTCAACATGTTACATAAGTTCACAGGTAAAGGATAGCACTTCCCAGCATCCTTTGCACCCAGGTTTGGCCAAACATGGCTCAGTTCTGGATTTGGAGAGAGCAGCCGAGTCTCCTTGCAGAGTTTTGACAGTGAGGACTACAGAGCCATAGCAAAGGGGAATCTGGACACAGAGAAGGACACACCCAGGGGGAATACCATGTGAAGATGGACACAGAGTTGGAGCAATGTGTCTAGGAGCTCAGCCTCACCCAGGATTGCCAGCATCCACCAGAAGCCAGGAGAGGAGCCTAGCACAGGAGCCCTCAGAAGGAACCAGCCCTGCCGACACCTGAGCTCAGACTTCTGGCTTCCAGGCTGTGCGACAACACCCCAGCCCATGGTACCCCGTACGGCAGCCAGAGCGCTCATGCACACACCCAGGATTCCCAGCCTCCAGTCCACTTCCTCTTTATTAACAGAGATTAGCAAGCATTGCAAAGGTGTTAAGATTTGCACAAAACTGAGACATTCTCCGTGCTGCAAATTTAGGTGTAGAAAAGAGAACTGAAGAGGAATGGCCTTCTGGTTTTGAGATGTTTATTTTACCAGCAATGGGTCTCAGATGCTCCTGCCACCCCCTCACTCCTCCGCTCCGCCACACTAGGGCACACTGGTTTTGGGGGGGAGCATTGAACATGGGAGCACATTTCTTGAGTAAACCTTAGAACTTGCTTGTTACTTTGGGAGAGTGGGGGTTGGAAAAGTCATGCACTCCCCCTTGCTCCTAAAGCGATGCTCTGTGCCCCACTCCCTGAGTTGTTCTGGAAGTCTGGAGAAAATTCAGGGACTGCATATGTGGACTGTCATCTCATCAGGATCCCAGCATTTGTCTTTCCCCATTTTCTGCTTGAGTCTGCCTTTCCTCCTTCTCGGGGCTCCCCAGAACCCTGCCGGTGGGGCCTAATCTCCCTACACGCCCCCGGGGTTTCAAGCTGTTCCGGGTGTGGTCTCCGCTCCTGGTATTCTCTCTTCCAGCCTGGAGACCTCCAGAAGCAAGACGAATGAACAGAAGATAAACCAAATATAAACAACATCTTTGCTTTGAAGCAAGATCTGCGGGTGGGGGCACTATGAGAAATCGGAAAAGCCTCATGAAGTTTGCTAAGCAAACAGAAAGCAAATCTTGCCCAGACATAATTAGCAAAGGCACCGAGGTCAGGTCAAAGGCAGATGGCTGCATGGGGTGCTCAGGGCCGATGGTCTCGTTGCCTGCTTGGCTTCGGACAGGCAGGTTTGGGTGAACATAATACCGGTAGAAGTAGGGCCAACACTGGCTCTTCTAAGCAAGTTACCGAGTACATGCTTGGCCAGGCACAGGATAGTCCTGCCTTCTTCTCAGTGCATTTGGCAGAAAAGAGGAGCTCGGGGAGGCCATGAGTCCCATGCAAAGCTGCTCAGCTTTAGGTGGCAGAGCTTGACTATAAAGCCATGTGTGCTGGCTCCAAACCCGTCAGACAGGCTGAATACCTTTAGAGAGTATGGTAGGCCCCCAAGTACGTCCATGTCCTAATCCCTGGAACCCGTGAATATGTTAATTTATGTGGCAAAAGGCACTTCGCAGATGTGAGTAAGGATCTGAAGACAGAAGATTGCCCTGGATTCTTTGGGTGAGCCCAGTGTGATAACCGTGCAAGAGGGGGGCAGGAGGGCCAGAGAAGCTGTGGTGACCGAGGCTGAGGTCAGAGCCAGAGATTCCAAGATGCTGTATTCCTGGCTTGGAAGACAGAAGATGGGGCAATGCGCCAAGGGACTGGGGTGGCCTCTAGAAGCTGGAGAAGGCAGAAAGGCAGATTTTCCCTAAGCTCTCAGAAGGATGGAGCTCTGCTGACCACCTGATTTTACCCCAGTGAGACCCATTTTGGACTTCTGACTTCCAGAACTGGAAGAAAATACATCTGTGTTGTTTTAAATTATCACTAAATCCGCGGTAATGTGTTACAGCTGTAAAACAAACTAATGCAGAAATGGAGGTCTGGGCACACTCAGGCCGCTGGCAAGGATGTGGGGAGACGTGGATGATACCAAATGATGGCAGCGGCCACACTGTGAGGGCCCTAGCCTGGACCCAGAACTGTTGGACATTCTTTACATGGATGAGTTCCTTTCATTCATGAGACTGGCACTACAACCATTTCCTTTGACAGATCAGTTAACTGGGGTACAGAGGGAAACACACGGCTCAGTGAGTCAATGGGGTGGACAAGGACTCAAGGCCTCTGACCCCCGGACCTGCCCTCTTCACACACCCCCTCCCCAATCCTATTCAGATATTTGGAGGAACAACTTTCTGGAAGAGATGCACCAGGATCACTAACCTACCTCAACAATCACTAGCTGAAGGCTGTTTTGTGCTAAGGCACGTGGATAAGATACTCTTTGAGCTCTCAAACATGGTTTGGAGGGGAATCGGGTAAGTACATGGGCCATACACTGCAACTTGGAAATACCAACAGACAGGGTTGGACATGGCAGGGGGAAGCCTAGAAGAGGCCGTGCACCAGGGTCTTGATGGCTAGGCACAAGGTTCTTGGGGGGAGAAGGAAGGAAGAGGGGCTCACCCAGAAGGGCAGGTGCAGAGACAAGTCCTGGAGGATCCCGGGCGTGCAGGCTTGTCCTATGGGGTCTTGCCGTAGAGTGCTGGAGAGGGCCCCAAAGGCTGGAGGTGGGGAGATGGAGTGTCAGATCTTGGACAGGGCAGGGCTTGGGAGAAGTAACAGATAAGAGCCACAGGCTGGAAAGAAGTAGATGGTTATGGATCGGAGTGCCCTCCTTCCAAAAGGTACTGAAGTCCTACCCAGTATTTGCGAATGGGACTTTACACAGAAATAGGGTCTTTGCAGATAATCAAGCTAAGATGAGGTCATGGGGGTGGCCCCTAATCCAATAAAACTGTGCCCTCCTACAAAGTCTGGATGCAGAGACAGACACATACACAGGGAGAATGGCACGTGGAAGAGAAAGCAGAGAGAGCATGATGCCTCTGTGAGACAAAGGATGCCAAACATTGCCCCTAAACCACCAGTTGCTAGGGAAGGAGCAATGGAACAGATTTGCCCGCACAGCCCTCAGAAGAAGCCAACTCTGCTGACACCTTGATCCAGGACTTCTAGCCTCCAGAACCGTGAGGCGATGCATGTCTGCTACTGGAGCCACCCACTTCGTGGTACCTGCTAGGGCCGCCCTCGAAAGGTGATACACGGACACAGTAGTTCTCTTCAGGACAGCCTGATGTCGATTCTCTCAAAACAAAGCCCACTGGGTGCTGGAAACAGTGCCCCACCGAGCACCGCTGACATTCTGTCGTGGGGTGGCCCTGTGCCAGTGGGATGGTTAACAGCAACCCTGGCTTCTATCCAGTACACACCAGTCATGCCCCCTTCCTTCTCCCAATTTATAATAGCCAGAAATGTCTCCAGGCATGACCGAATGCCCACTGGGGAGCAAATTCCCCCTTGGTTGAGAATCACTGGGGTAGAGAGATGAGATAGAGCTACGACATTACCTATTTCTTAAGAAAATTTAGTTATGCAAATATTTATGGAGCATCAGCTCTGACCTGCAAATGATGAGCTGAAAGATGACGGACACTCAAGGTGCCCCGCATCTATCAGGACGATGTGTGACGTGCTGTGAGTACTACCAATGAAAGAATACAGAAAAAATTTTAGAGATTAGAGCATGGTTATGTAAGCTAACTTGATTTTTTTTTTATGCATACACTGTTACTTCAAATTATTTCAAAATAAAGCCACATTTCCACAGGCCAGAGGCTATTTTCCCATCATTTTCTTTCAATACTGTTTATCCTGTATTTTTTATGAGTTTCAAGATTATTACCGAGTTTTCAACAATCATTAGCTTGCGCCTACAACATAATTGAATGCAATTTCATTACCCTAGTGAACAGATATCAATATTTAATCCTTATGCTCTACATGACAGTGTATATTTTGGGGGGTTAATACATTGCCTTTTGGGGTTGCCCATAGAGTGGATCCCTTCTGTGGGTTTGCTTCAACATTTTCTCCATCTTACTATTAAGCACATCAATGCCACTCGCAGTCCTAAGTGGGGCATTTTAAAAAAATGACCAAGTGTTCCCTCCAAGATGAAGTAGCGGGTGGAGATTTGTTCACTGTTCCTGACTCTCTTGGGTGGTTTGCTCGACAAGTGGAAAGCCCAGGACTTCTCCAGAATCCTGCAGAGAAGCCTGATGCATGGCTCCAGACAAAACTCATCTTAGAAGGGTCGGTGTCATCAAAGCAAGCGTGTGGACACTGACCTCAGTTCCAGACAAGAGCAGAGGCCCGAGGAATAAACAGACAGCCCTCAGCTATTACCGCCATGATGCAGAAACAGCATGCTTCTCAGGCAAGGGCTGTCTGGGTCTGTTCTGCCGAAGACGCCATTTCCATCCGTGGCGTGGGAACTCACCTCGGGCATTTGTGAAATTCTTTCTAGAACTGATGATTAACCTGCTGCCTGCCTTTTTCCCTCTGTCGGTGGTTATGGGGTGGGGGCATGTTGTTCAAGGAGGAAGAATTTAAATAAATAGAAAGTTCAGCACGGTAGCTCTATGATTTGAAAGGGCAACCAAACAATTCTTTTTTTTTTTTTTAAGTTACAGTCACATCAGTTAGCTCGGAAGCAATGGCTAAAAACTACTTGCTTTTTGGTGTAAAAGGGATGAAGAAATAGGATTTGAATATCCTACCCAAGCACAAAAATGCTAATGCTGCAAAAGAACCTCACTGGATTTTTTTTTTTTTTTTTTAACAGCACTGACTCCCAGGGAAGAAAGTTACACCAAGTTTATTAAGTAATTGAATTTTGTACAACTTGAAGGAATCCTCTAACTCTTTTACCATGCTAACAAGCGCAATGCCTCTGACAGACTGGCTGCCAGGGAAGTTTCATCCCCACTGTTTTTGTTTATCCAGCAAATTGTAGCTTTGTTGTCTGAGGGAATTGGGAACTGGGGAATTTGTAGAAAAGTCTAATAGAAAGAAACTTCACCAAACACAGAACAAAATAATGCTTCTCTAACAAAATTAACCACTTGGACTCCATCATCTTCAAGCTTCCTGCAGAATGAGGGGCCTCCAGCGGGTGGGCTGGCCTACCCAGCAGGTGCAAAACAGAGGGTCCTCCACAAACAGAAATGCCAAGGAGAACCTGAGCAGTGAGAGATGTTACCCCAAAACGGTAATCAGGTCCAAGATGGGTGGGTTTCATAAGCTTACCACTCGAGCCTCACAGATGACAGGGTTCAACAGCAAATGTCTTGGAAATAACAGTGTAGAACACACATGTGATTGCGCAGTGCACATCATTCATTAGGACGGTGCTCACACAGACACCATGCACACCCACGTGCAGCCTTCATTTCCACTTTAAAAATTATCTAAGGACTGAATGGATAGAGAAATGTGGTCATATTTAGACAAAGGAATATTACTCAGCCTTAAAAAAGGAGGTAATCCCACCATTTGTGCAGGTGTGAAATAAGCCAGTCACAGAAGGATGCATCCCATATGATTCCACTAACATGAGACATCCAATACTGTCCAGACTCATGGAAACACCGAACAGAGTGGCGACTGCCAGGGGTTGAGGTTGGGGGAGACATGGGGAAGTGTAGTTCAGTGGGGTTAGTTTTGGTTATGTCAGATGCATACATTCCCGAGACCTGCTGTACACCACTGTGCCTGAGTTAACAACACTGCATGGTACACTTAAAATTTTGTTAAGAGGAAAGAGCTCCTGTTCTTCCAAAAACTAAAAGTAAAGAACAAAAAGCAAACAGGTACAGGGGAACATTTAGAGGTGATGGGCATGTGTATTGCCTTGACTGTAGTGATGGTATCACGTGTGAATACGTATACCCAAACTCATCAGTTTATACAGGTAGATATGTGCAGTGTTTGTGTCTATCAACTACACCTCAATAAAGCTGTTGCAAAATTATCTGAAGCAAATCTGCACAGCTAGGTGAGGACGAGGCAAATAAGAACATCCTCTTTCTGCTCTGGCAGAGCTCAAGGGGGCACCTTGGCCCCGTGCTGCCTCAGGATGGGGTACTTACAGCTGTATATGGTGTGGGCGTGGTAGCTCCGTGGAATGCAGATATGGGATTCTTACGAATGTGCCTCCTTATGGCCCCAGCCTTCTTGAAGGACAAACATCTTTCCCTCGTGGTTTGATGGAGAACCTATTCACTTCCGGCTTCTACTACTCTCTCCAAGTTATGGGCCCCATTCGCTTCCAGCGCCTGCTGGGAAGGCGACCTCTCTGCTTTGGCTCAGCAGCCGCCACCCCAGGGCCCTCGTTCCCCTGCCTCCCACCTCTTCTCTCTGTCTTTGCTCCTCAACTCTCACCTGTTTGCTCTGCTGCCCCCAAAACATTCTAGGAGGCATCTCCTCCCTTGTGCCTTAGGTAAAGTAACACTGGGTAAGCTAAAGGAATGTCCCCAGGGACACCGAGAACTTGAGGGGAACTTCCTACCGGATTGTGGGCTAAGTCACTGTGGGCTCCCTTCCTGGAACTTACACGGACCTCACATCCCATCAAAGTGGTTTTCTGGCACCATGTGGTACTCCACAGAATTCAGTGACCACCAGACATTAGGGAATTCAGAGACAAACAAGAGCTGAGGGTAGCCATTAGGGATATTTAGCAGTTAGAGCTGGGTAATGTCATCCGTGTCTTTGTTACCATCTGAGCGGTGGCTTCCTGACCTTTCTGCATAAGTACCAACCTCTCTAGCCAACCTGGAAGGCTGTGGGGTTTGGGCCTGCTGACTGTCCAGATTCAGTCAGCCCTTCTCCACTGGGTTCTCTCTGCTCCAGCCAAACTGGCTTCTGAATAGTTCATGAGATGTTGCAGGAGCCCTCGAGCACCCAGGCATTGACAAATGGCTTCCCTCCCATCTAAAAAGCTCCTTCTCCCCTTTTCTGGCAAGGGACATCGTTGCTCACACCTTCTTAGGTCAGTTTCACAGTTGCCTCCTCCAAGAAGTCCTCCTTCAAGTCCTGAGCCAGGCTCCTTAACACAGACTCTCATGGAACCCCCCACAAGCTCTTCTTGTCGTCTGAAGTTATACATCAATCACAGTGAGTCTTTAGGTCTCTCTCCCTGCTCCTCTGTAAGCCACATGATAGCACAGAATAAAATCTACATCTTTGATACCTGGCACACAGTAGGTGCTCTCAGGCAATGTCTGATGAAAGAGTGAATGAATGGAAAACTATACGATCCACAGGCAGCGCTAAAGCCTGTATCTGGTTTGCATTCCTACTGCAGTGCCCCATCGGCATGGCGGGCTCAGGGGTTCCGAAGCCTCATCTGCATGGAAACCCCTTCTTTTTGGGTCCCCTTCTTCTGCCCAGGAAGCCTCTCCTCTAGCTAATGCCAGAGTTCCCCTTGTTTGACAAACACAGGAATACTAATGGAGTTTTACCGTGACATCCATATTAACTAAGAATAGTTTTCTATTGTGGCCATAAGGGACATAACGGAAACAAGAAGCATGAGTACAGACAACTGGAGTCACACAGAATTCCAAAGATTGATTTCCAAAAATCACGACATCAAGCACCACACTGGGCAGAACACTTAATGTCCCAAGTACTAAAAACATGCCCTACCAAGCTGCAACACCCAATTTTATGTAGACAGATATATGCCTACATTGAGTATGCAACTTTTTATTTCCATATGTCAGGTAAAGTACAACCTCAAGCACAGTCTGAATAATTCATTCAGGCAAAGGTCTGACAAACAGATGTCTGTAATGCGATAGTTCTGAAGGTGCCATTTTTCTGACATGAAAAAAATCCCTCCTTAAAAAGCCAGATGGCAAATAAGCCCCAGTTCATTACTTAGGCTCACAAGGGGAGCACCAGCACATTTTTCACCAATCCCCACTCTATATTTAACACAGTAAATATAACAGTGAAGTATTATGTCTCTCTCTTCTCAATCCATCTCAACCACGAGTGTTAATCTCTACTGGGTCTGAAGCAGTGTTTACTCCGAATAAGCAAATGAGCTTCCATGTAACAAATTATCTCTTTGCAGAAACAACAGAAAATTCTGTATGCTCAACTGTTTTAGTTTATTGAAGATTGCCAGAAACAGATTTTGCAAAAATGTCTATGTTTTCCCCCTCAGCCTCTCCCAGCATAACTGAGGAGTTGAACATTCCAGTATACAAACAAGACCCTTCCTCTGAATTTGCTGCAGCAGACATGAACTGGCTGTCATTCTGGGTCCGGAATTATGGCCTAAGGGTCTGCCTTTTGACTGCTTGGGCTCTGGTTACAGTCTGACTGCAGTAGGGATGTCCTATGTAGTCTCCTGACTTGGCCCCGCCAGGTGGGGCATTTCTAGGATGTAATTTGTCTTGACTTGTCATGTTGCTAAAATGTGCCCAAGGAGAGGGCAGGCTAACCGAGAGGAGGCCAAGAAGTGATTCTACTCTCACCGAACTAAAGTCTGGTCTTCCCTTGTTCCCTTCCTTTTTTTCTTATTTTCTTCCTTTTGAACACATTTATTGAATACCTATGTGAGACACTGGGATGGGAGACAAATGAGTCGGTCTAATGGGCAGCAGTAAGTCTGTCAATAGGTGATTTATGATACGGGGAAGTAAGCACAATGTAGGAATATACAGCGGCCATGCTGGGAACATAATGCCCAGCTCTACATGATGCAGGCAGATGGGAGGGATGCCAGGAAGTCTTCCTGGTTCTAATGAACCTTATGGGAACCTCTTAAATTGCACTCATGCAACAGACAAATATTTTCCCAGCACTTACCATGGACAAGATGCTAAGGATACAGCAGTGAACAAGACCCTGCCTCTGGTGATTCACATGCTAGAGAGGAAAGCAGAAATTCAACAGTCTTAAGACACGTGGCTAATCATGAACCACACGGGGTGCTGGCAAGGAAGAGGAGAGCATCCCAGTTCATATAACAGCTAGGAAAGTCTTCATGCAGAAAGTGATATGATTCTAAGACCTGAAGGATGACTGGCCCTGTGGACCAGGGCAGGTAAGGGGAGGCGGGATCACTCCAGGCAGACGGAGCGGAATGTGCTGTGATGATTCACCTACCGGAAAAATGCGGAGAAGATCGAAGTGACTCAAAATAATGAGTCGGGGGACAGCAGACGAGTGTGCAGAGATGGGGAGAGGCCAGACCTGGCGAGGTCACACAGAGGCCTGTCCTTTAGTCTTAAGAGCAATGGGAAAGCAATCATGAGTTTAAGCAGGGAGGGGGAGGGTAGGTAGTGCCAACACAATTGGATTTGTGCTTGAAGAGATCCATCTCCCTCGCGGGAGTATGGACGGCAAGGAGGCCGCAGTGGTTACAGAAAGACCCATAGAGGACCGGGTGGCCGTTCAGGTGGGGGATGATGACAATGTGGATGAGGATATACGTGGAGGACTGGTGAGAAACAGACAAAGTGTGAGTATCTATTTCACCAGGAGCTATCTGACCAGGCTTACACAGTAAAGGAAGTATTCACTGGCACGTTCCAATTCACCACCCAGTCTCGTTATAAACAATACTGAAAACAACATCTGTGGTAGCAGCAAAAATAAAAACTAAGTCCTGTGCCCCAGGAACTAGTCCAGTCTTTTTATGAGTAGTAACTGATTCTTTCCAAAGATCCTAACAAGTTGGTACCATGAGTATCCCCAGTTTATAAATAAGGAAAGAGAAGCATGCAGAAGGTAAGTAATAACCTTGCCCAACGTTACACACTATTAAGGTGAAAGATAAACATAAGTGCCTCAGGCCGGCATAAGGGCAAGGAAACCTCTCTCTTTGCTAACTCCCCAACTGGATGTTAGTGTGGTTGACTGTCAAGATGCCAGTGCCTGCCTTTGGGCCCCCATTGCAATTAAAGGGTGTATATACTTCAGGTATATAGGTACAGTGTAACTTACTCATATAAACATTAAGGATGATGACTTAGTACTAGGACAGCACAAAGTGAGGCAACCTGCCTTGAAGGCCCAGGTGCTTGGCGATTTGTAGACACGCTCCTATGCAGCCCTCGGGGACGTGGGCATTTTAACCCCCCCCCACCCCACACCTTGCAGAGGTGGAAAGGGAAGTGCACAGCGTTCAGAACCGGTGCCCAAGGTCTCCGGGCTGGTCAGAGACAGAGCCAGCATCCATACCCAGGTCTCTCTGCCCACAGATTCTTTGCAACCAAGACGGTACAGCAAGCAGCAGGCTCTGCGCTCCTGGTGGGCTGACGGATGGCCACCGGCCACTGACTGAACCTGAGGAACTACCCAGCTTCCAGTGTTGGTGAGAATTCTGACCCGACAGAGAATCAACGCGGGGCAGGAGAAACCATCTTCCGCCAAACAGAAAAAGGAGTGCAAGGAGGCCCCCAGAGCACACACAGCTGAGAAATCTTTTCCAGAAATCCTGTTTTTTTTTAAGTAGGCTATTTCTTTTTATGTTACTCCCGTTGATATGAGCAATTCATAATAATACTGTGTCCCTTTGATGGCAGCACCCGTATTCTCTATTTTCTTTGCATCTGCACTTTGTTTTCCAGTTTGTTGCAATAAATCTTTAATATGGACTGAATTATGAGTTTTAAATAATTGATAGAGCTGACTCCAAATGCTTCCTACTGCAGTCCTATAACAAGCAGAAACTCTGGGGTTTGGGGTGCACTCAGTCCCTCATGTTCTCCAACCTTCGCCCCAGCCTCTCACCTGACTCCCCACATCCAAGGGGAAGTGGCATTCTGAGAGGTTCACGGGGGGCGGAGGGCAGGCAGCAGCTCAATCACTCAGTGATCACAGCCGTATGCACAGCTTGATGCCAATGGGTTGCTCGTGAGTTCAAACTCCATAATGGGCTGTGAGCATTCTTATTGGCATTGGCCGCAACCTCATTATTATGTATAATTTGTCAACAAGGTAGCAGCTCTTAGGCGTGGTGTAGGATTAATTCACTCACTTCATTTTTACTGAATAGCTACAAATGATCAGGCATGGAATAAGCACTGGAGAGACTATGCTGAGAAACACAAACAGGCCCCCTTGTCTGTGTAGAGTCCGCAGTTTGGCGGGGTTACAGATAGTACATTTTAAAAAATCAGAATACTAATGTAAAACTGTATCTGTGTCAAACGCCACAAAGGGAGACATGGTTCTGTAAGTAGACAACACAAGGGGAACTGACTTGGTCAGAACACAGGGTGGGAGATTGTCTGCAATGGCTCCAGGAATGGGGGATGTAGAATGCAAGGGGCTGCTGACTGGTGATAAGATTTGAACCCACAGGGTTCATCTTACGTCTTCGGAAGGATGTGGTCATTTTCTTAAATGCAGTGGGAATTCATATGATGTTTGAGTCTGTGTAGGCTCACGACCCAATCGATACAAATGTTTTCTACTGTAGCTTAGGGGATAAGAAGTGGGCTTTTGGAAACAGCCAACATAGGTTTGAATTTCCACTTCATTTTCTAATAGTTGGTTTAGCCTGGGCAGGTAATTTCTTAGCTTCAGTTTCTATGTCAAATAGGAATAGCCTCTACCCTCTGGCCCTTCATCACGTGTTGCAAGCACTCTGTACACAAAAACGTGGGAAGTTCACAGTGCTTGGCACATGGTTCTCCACAGCTATGCTGCTGTGGCCACTGGTTATCAGGGCAACCGCCCTCTCGATGGGTTCACGCTGCCCTCAGAGGTGCGGCTGCCTTCACTTCCTTTCACTGCGTGCGTTCTTGAAAATGTAGCCTGACTTCCCCACTCATTTCTCACCACACTCCACTGATTTCTCCTACTCACCAGACCCTTTTCTAACACAGCCACTGTAACCACACTTACTTAGCGTCAGTTACGTCCAAGCATTGTAGACGCTGTTGTAGACAGACCATCTCAGAATTACATAGGAGGAGAAGTACTATAATGATTTCCATTTTACAGATGGGAACCCTGAACCTAGGGAGCTCATGCAAATGAACCTGAAGTCACACATGTGGGAAGCGCCAGAGATGGGATTCCAACCTGCCTGCTGGTTCCGCAGTAGTGCTCACCGCCAGACGCCTCTGCGATGCCGCTCAGTAGAGTTCATCCTACTTTCCGTGAAGCGCGGTCCACTTCTCACGGGGGTCCTTGAATCATCTCTTATTTCCTTTTGCAATTCCTCTCTCTCCCTCCTTTCCACAAAATACTGGTACTGCCAGGGATCTGCAGCTCTGGATCTGGTCTCCTCTTCTTCCTTCTTTAAATTTTCTGGAGATGAATTCTTCCCCTTATCGATATTATACAGTTACCTTGTAGAAGGCACTGGAAGAACAGACAGCTTATTCTACAAACCCTTGTTTATCCAGACATTTAGAGGAACAGGGTTGACCAACTGGCTCTTTCACTCCCTGCCTTCCATTCCATATTCACTAAATCAAGATATTTGGGAAATACCCTGGTTCTATATTTTCTTTAAAGCTCCCAGACCATCCTGGAAATTAAAAACTATTGGGATATTTAATCTTGGAGGTTTGGATGTGTTCTTTGAATCCTAGATGTCATAAAAAGCAGATGATTTTATGAATATATATAATATTCTTTGACAGGGTGCTTCTCTGAACTGAGCTTCCATGGATGAGAAGAAAGGGATTTATTTTGTTTTGTTTTGTTTTTTTATGGCATTAGATTATTCTAGTTTTTTTTATTTGCTTGTTTGAATTTTATCGGCAGCCAGCATTTAAAGCTTGTGAAAAGTCTAGAATAGACTGACATTTTTAAGCAGTAATTTTCAGAGTCTCTGTTAGTTCTGAAAGGGTATGTGTTGAAAATTCTAGATGGAAAACATTTGGAAACACTGAGACATTTAATTTTAGCTGAGCGAGCCACATGTTACTTATGAAACATCTATTTTGAGAACTACAGCAGAGAATTAAATCTGACAGTTCTTATTCTGGTCTACTACCTCCACAGATAAACAAAATTACAAATACACAGGGAAAAGAGCTTTTAAGGGTACTAGAAAAAAAATGAAAAGGAGCTTCACCTAAACAGATGCAATCTGGTTGTAATTGCTTTCTTTTTTTTTTTTTTTTACAAAAAACTCTTTAGTTAATTCATAAATATTTAAATGAGATCTAAGGTGTCAGTTTACAGTTCCAGGAAACTGCATTCAGGACCCCAAACAGGACCAGAGTTTGCAAATGGACTCCACGAACTGTTTTTCTTGGGGCATGCTTTGAGAGCATGTAAACAGAAATAAGAGTCCAGAGGCCCAGGCTTGAGCTGAGATGACTTGGACAGAGAATCAGGAAGGAGCTCGCAGAGCTGGAGAAGCAGCCGTCACCTCTGCCCCCAGGCTCATGAGGGCTGAGGCTCAGTCACCCATCATGCCCTATGGAGCCTCCCTTTGGTGGAAATACACATTAGACTGCCTCTTGGAAACAAAACTGTGTTGAAATGAACAACACCAGCTGTGATAGAAAATGTGGGAGTGGAGGGTGGATTATAATGGAGGAGAAGGAGATAGACAAGGCTAAGGAGATAGATATTGATAGATAGATAGGTAGATAAAGGTGTAGAGATTATCTATCTATCTACATCTGTCCTATCTATCTGTCTATCTGTCTATCCACCTGTCTGTCCATTCATCCATCCATCTACCCATCCAGTGTTATCTACAAAGAGAGAGACTCTATCAAAAGAGCTGTACTTTGTATATTAGAAAAAGATAACCACAACTCTTGCTTGATCACCGTGTTCTCCCTAAAGCCATTCTCTGGGTCGTCTCTCTCTCTCTCTCTCTCTCTCTCTCTCTCTCTCTCTCTCTCTCTCTCTCTCTCTCTCTCTGGTGGAGTTGACCCTATCAGACTATCTAAAATATACCCCACCATGCAGTCTGTTCCATTGGCCCTAAGTACTAAGCATATCCTCTGTTAGTGATTATGATCTTTAGGTATCTAGAAAGAAATGTTTCACCAGAGAATACACTCATTTTGGTCTTTATGGTAAATGCATAACTGATAGGAAATACTGAAAAAATATTTTAGTTTCCATGTTAATAGAGTGCAGGCCTGGTCTTCTCAGGCCAATGCTATATTACTTTCTTTTTTCATCTGGAATAAAAAGACTCCTCTGAAAAGAGGGGTCTAAGATTCCATGGCCAAAACTGACTCTGGGTCTTATGGACCTGATTTGGCTTAGGGTTCTGTTCTGTGAACTCAGCAGAGTCCACTGGCTGCTGGTACTTACCAGGGACCTCCACATTACACAGTTGTAAGAGTTGTTTATAGGAAACAGCTTCCAATGACTCAGGTAATTACCGAAAGGGTAAAGCATAGGGATATGAAATGGTCTGTTTATCTTGTGCTTTAATGACTTTATGACACTTGTAGCTGACCTGCATGAACTTGACCTCTATGACCCTTCTTACCCCACACTCGACAGTTTAAATGAGAAACTGAGCTTCCCATCATGCCCTTCTGGGAGAAGCTGTTCCTTCAATAGTCCTTGTTTTCCTGTGAGCATGTCCACCTCTTCTAACCCCATCCAAGTGGCTATGCATGGTGAAAAAGGGTCCTGTAGCTGACCCAAAGGCAATCCATTCTGCAGAAGGTGAGCTCCTGAGAATGGGATCTAGAATTCCAGGTGAAGTAGGCAGCCTATGGTGAGCTCTGAAGTAACAAACTGTAATTCAGTGCCAAACCAGAAGCCAGCCCCACACATGCCAGAATGATCGAGGTACAAAGATTGTAACTAAGCAGAAATAAATGAGCAGAGAGAGGAGTCAGGCATGTGAGCAGAAATGTATGGACACAAAAGACCAGGAGGGGAAATAGAGAAAGATAGAGATGGAGATGGGGATGTGCTCTGAGAACGTCCACTTCTGACATTCCCACTTCCAAACTAAACCCTACACAGCCCACTGAACTTCACTGCCAGTCCTGGATATTCAAGAGATTGTCCCTGCCTTCTTATAGCATCCCCTCTTCAGCTGAGCTGTATTTAGAAAGATCCAGTTCCTTACCATCAAAGAACCTTGCCTGAAATGCATCCAATTATGAAGTTTTATTGTGAAAAACTCGAAGACTTGCAGGAGCTGAGGGTTTTCCTTGGCCAGAGGCCATTGCATTTGTATGAAATTGCCACTGGAAGGGTCACCAGGAGATTCCCTATCACTAACCTAGTATCTTAGGGACATAGATAAGACTTCACTTTATTTAAAGGAAATGTGATCTACCTGGCAAATTCACATTGGTACAACAGAAAATTCCAAGTAGGCAACACAGAGGATTCTTTCTGTCAGTGCATCAGCAAACAGGATCAAAATGCACATTGTACTGGAACCAGCAATAGCTGCGTCTCAAAATTCCACCTTCCTGTTGATAAAAAGCAGGGCGGAGGAAGCTGGGCCTGTTTTTATTTCAGGCCCAGCCTTGCTACCCATGAGCGACCGCAGTGCCATCCCACTCCATCCACAGATGGGCTCAGCCTCCACTCTATTTGGGGGCCGCAGGATCTTGCTGAAACACTGGGTCGAAGACAGACTGCACTTTCATGCAGTGACGCCTTTCATGTTCAGATGAGTAAAAGTCAGCGTTAAGCATGTTCACGGAAAACGTTGCATTAACAATTTGTTCAAGCTGGCGGAGGTTAAGCCAGGAAACAAATGCTGCCAGCTTCAGTGATTTGGAACAAGGAATGCTGTGCCCAGAGCCCTGAGACGATAAAACATCCAGGTAAAGAAGGATTGGGAAGGTTGCCGCCGCTTGCTCGATTTCTCTCTCTCATTATCAAGATGTTTGCATCGGGCAGAAGCTGCAAAGGGGTGTTTGGGGTTTGGGAACCAGGCAGACCTGTATTTGGTTCCTACATCCTGTGTCAGTTGGCAAGGGGCTTAAGTACCCCCAAGTTTCCATTCTGTATTAGAGAAAGTGTGACCCATCTTGCTAGACTCCTGAGATCCTGGATCATGGTCTTCATTTGTAGCTGCTACTGATACTTTGTAGCCATTATTATTAATGATAAAAATGACTGTATTGGCCCCTCTAATGGAATGCATCAGCCTGCTTTAATTGCAAGCTGCGAATGAATGAGCGGGTCTTGGAACAATGCCTGGCTGCAGCAGACCGAACATTTATAAAGTGACGGGACCAGAACAGAACACTGGACACAGTTGCTGTCCTCAAAAAGTTCAGAGCCTTGAAGGGTCAAAAGCACAAATGATCAGGCGAGTCAGAGAGAATCTAGGCAATACTTCAACACAGACACAGGCAAGCAAGAGCCTGCTGAAGGGTTTTCAACTTCAGACTTCTCTGACTTCACACGTCCTATTTCAAACTCCACTGAGGCTGGTAATTATTCTTTTCATTCACACCAATGGTTCCAGCAACTTCTCCAATAGGACAGGAAGTGGGTGTAGAAAGTTAAAAAAAAAATTAAATCACAGGGTGATGGTGAATATTTGCACCATCCTTGTTCTGACTTGAAAGACGTTAACATAAAGTGGAAAGCTACCCCAGAGATTTGGTGGAGACTAAATGGAGGAAAAAGTCCCTGGGTGGGAACGAAACACTTTGCTGTGATCACCAACACCATCAACAGTGACCACAGTAATGATCTCTGCATCTATCACATTAGCATCCCAAGCTCCCAATCACACTTCACTTATTTTGGTTTTCACAACAGATTTTGTAGGATCTTTTTCCCAAATTTCCATCATTTGCCACAGTTTTCATTTTTGGCATTTCACCTTGCTATCGATACCATTATTTACTTGACATTTTCTCTGGTTTACAGAGAGAGCTATGGTACAAATACACACAAATCGGTCTTACCACATCCTAGTTATTATTGTTACCCCTGATAAAGTCTGTGGATACGGGAAGACTTTTGTCTGTTTTGAATGCCATAAAACGTGTCAAGTGGGAACAGAAAAGGGAATCACGTCCCCACTCCTCGCGATGTGAACTGATGTTATTAACCCCGCTGTATCTGTGGACCCTCTAATATACATCTAGAGAACTCCTAAAATCTCACCCACCCTTTGGAAGAAGCTGGGTTTAAAAACTACAGCGGCTGGCCCAAGACTACCCAAAGCCATTTTCAATACGACTCAGGTGTTTATCCAGTGGCCAGGAGGTGCCAGGGGGTATGGTCGTGCTGGTGGGGTGAGGGGGCCCGAGATGTGAACTAGTACCCTTCCTGCCCTCCCAAGATGCAGGACTCCTTGGGAGTCATTCTAGTAAGTATACCATATATTAAAATTAGCATTCAACACACGGTTTTGTTCCCACACTAAAGAACGACCCCAACACACAGCTCACAATAAATGCTGTTTCCCCTCTGGCTGCATGTCCTCCGCAGTTCACCTTCAGTTCTGTGCCCTGCCCTCGTCTCTCTGGGACCCCCAATTCTTAGGGCACCCCCTATCGAAGACATCACTGGTCTTACTGCAGAATGAAAAGAGACTGAATGGAGGTGCATGCTGGCACTTACATTTTCCCCTTGGAAATAGCACATACCATTTCTGCTCATGGTTCTTGATGAAAGCGAGTCACATGAGCAGGGGTGGCAGGGATGAGGTGGGAGTATGGGACCCCCACAAGGACAGGCCTGCGGGGAGGGCAGGTCGGGAAGGACAGTGAACGGCTTGAGAATGCTCCAGCCCCACTGACGGTACACTGATGGGATGGAGATTTGGAGCCAGGTGTTTTGGAATTCTTGCCCATTGGGACATCCCCCTGGGCAATCTGTCTGTATAAGAAGAAAAGTACAACAGAGTTGGAACATACACACACTGCTCCTCAGACTCACATGCAAGGCTGGGTATGTTCATACACGTACAGCAAGTACCTACAGGGCTCTACCTGCTTGATATGGCGAGGAGCTCAGATGCTCAAATGACTTTAAACCAAAGGATAAAATCGTGGAATAACGCTGCATGCATTCTGGGGAGCTCCCCTCCCTCTTTGCTTTTCTTAAGAATCCTTGGATATAGGGAACTTCTGGGTCAGGAATAATTAAACTACTGACCTGCAGGGAAAAGCAAGATGAACCTAAAGACCTTTAAAATGCACTTCCAACCCTGTGGATCTGCAGTATTTTACCCAGAGGACAAATAGCAAATAAAAACTACATGGAGATAAAATTTCTTGGGTAGACAGATAGTGCCATTGCAAGGGAATTTAATTTCCCCCTGAACGGAAAATGAAGCCCAAGACAATAAGTGACTATATAAAGAGAACATTGCTTTCTACAGGTTGACATCAGCAAGCTCTTTTCACTCCGAGTTTGAATTTTTACAGAAAAATGAAAACGTTTCCACACAGCTTCAGCCCTGCAGTGCATATTGCCCACCCCAGTGACCAGCACCCACAGAGTGGGACTCAAGCTGTGGGAAACATAAATTGATTAAGGATGGCTGTCGCTTACTTTCTTTTGATTTCTCTTGGTTTTACAAAAGTTAATTATTTGTGGGTGAAGAAATGAAATGTTCAAAATACCGTGACTCCTGCCTAATGTTCTTGGATTCTAAACAAAACGTGTTCCCCAGAGACATGATTCTAAAGGTCAGGAGACTCATTCAAAATGTTCTAATTCCTGGGAGGTGTCGACCCCAAATCAGACACCCAAGCAAACACCCCAAACTCAGTAGGAACTGGTGATAAAAATGGTGATTCTGGAGAGAAAGCAAGAAAAAAAATCCTTCCAAACAAGTTTCACTAACTTCATGAAGGCCTCTATGGTAATTTGGCTGAAATGCAAGGAAAAGAAATTATGTGTATGTGTGCTGACAGGTAGGTAGGTAGATAGATGGACAGATAGATAGACAGGCAGACAGACAGACAGAACATCCACTACACATAATGAATGGTTCCAGGGATAGAAAAACCCAGGAGAGACTATTCACAGTTTAGGGAATGTCCAGGGAGGCTTCTGCTGAAATTGCCTTTTTCTTTCTGCTTCTCACAATCATGCTGGACTTGGAAAACCAGGGTCAACTTCTCAGTTTAATCCACCCAGTACCATCTTATCTTCACCACCAGAGCCCCTTTCATCAGGCCCCCCTTACCCTGCGACATCTTCACTGATAACAGGGATTCCAAACAACAGGTGGTAGCAACTTTGCCTCAAGTGGTAGCTTTGTAGGGGGAGGAAGGTGATGCAAATCAACACAAAAACAATAAAAGCAAGATCAAGCAAAGTCAACGCTAAAAAAAATGGAAGGGAAGTGCGTGAGTTTGGGGTGATGGTTTGGCAAGTGCAGGAAAAATCCAACTTGGAGAATGTAACAAGGGACTAGATTCATCAGCATATCAATGGTAATCAAAGCCCGGGACTGGATAACACCGTCACGCACAAGAAAAGACCATTTCTTTGTTTTGTTTTAAACTGATGAGAACAGAACAGTCTTGCTTCAACAGACCTTGTCCACCCAACTAATAGACACAAGGCCAGGGATTTTTTACAGCCTTCCACAATTAACAGTGGGACATAATTTACTTGGCAGCATTTCTTTTCTTCTCTCACTGGTAACCCCCTCTCCCCCCACCCCCGCCACACACACAAGATGTTCAATTGATAGTAACTAGGATCTGATGCATGAAATCGAGTTAATCTCCATTTTCCTCAAATAAATTTAGTTTTGAGTTCTTAGCCACTACCGATCAAGAGACAGTTTTTATTTCATTATGGGGTTAATAATGTCAATATTTGTGCTTCAAAGTTGCATTGAGTAAACAGGACCCATGCCTTGAATTTCTTAAAAATGAGAAAATGGAAAGACTGGACCTCGGTCACGTTTCAGAAGCTTGCAGTGGAAGCCTGGGCGTTGATATGAGGGATCCCAGGGCCAAAGGCAGGATGGAGCGGCACTGAAACGCTAGGTCAGTGGTTCTCCCACTTGCGCACACCACTGTCACCCGCAGGGCTTGTTAAAGCACAGATTCCTAGGCCCTGGCCTCAGGGCTGTTGATTCAGTTTGTCCGGGGCAGGGCTGGAGAAAATGCATTTGTACCAATGCTCCTGGTCTGGGGGCCACACCTGCAGCCCCAGCTCGAGTTTGCTGGGGTGATGGCTCTGTGGTCGGCTGGACTCCAGACAAACAGAAAGAGGCAGATGCTCCTTCTGTTTCAATCAAAGAGTCCTGGTTTTCTCTGCCTCTATCTCAGAATCTCCATGACATTTCCTACTAAATAAAAGTTTTGCTGCCTAAATTTCTTTAATGAAAATCATGACTGAAACTGAGAGGACTAAAGTTGTAGGATAAGACAGGTTTGGGCTATAATCCCAGTTTCACCATTTTAGTACCTAAATAAAATCTGCACTTCAGTTTTCTTTTTATCTCCAAAATAGGGGTAATAAAACATTTTTGAGGTTCTGAACTATTATATACACAACACCTACTAGACAGAGTGCCTAAGGCTCTGTGGCCACCGACGATAGTAACAGCAGCATTCTGGTCCCGGAAGACAAGGACTTGGCTGTCTTCACCTTTCCGCAACTGTGTGCTCGCTTGCAGGGACCGAGGACAGAGCATCTGCTATCGGTGGACTGGGGACAGCCGGCCAGGTCCCCAGCCTGGTGAATCAAGGCTCAGAGCTGCAGCTGGGTCACAGTACCCGGAGTTTTGGAGAGCTGGACGCGCACTCCCCCCTCGCTGCCTCTGGCCTCTGGCCCCTGGAGCACGGCTGATTGTCACCCAGGCAGCAGTCATGCCCCATGGGCAGAGGGGGGCCCCCAACCAGCTTCTGTCGGGTGGCAGCTCTACTTTTGTAGTACCAGACACCTCCTTTCCTCTGCAGTTCATAACAGGTGCTGGCATAACACAGCTGCCAGACCCTCCGCAGTGTGTGCTTAAGAGGATCTGTTTGTCACAGGCATAAAAAACACCCCCTCCTTGTGGGTGACTCCCGGATTTGCACTCTTCCCCCATCTGCTCAGTGCTTGGGAACTCAGCAAGCAGCAATATCATTTACACTCAGGGTAAAGATGTTCCCTTCTAACTTAAGTCTAAGCTTTTATTAAAAACATTTAACATTTTGGCTCCTAGAAAGAACAAAGTGTATTTCTATAAAAAAGGAAAAAGAAGAGAAATGCAGGCAAAAGAAAAGAAACCTCTCCCTTTAAATAAGTGCTTTCAGCTCACAGCAGCTATGAAAGGCTACAGAAACATTCTGGACTCTGTCATTCTAAGAAACTATTTTATCATATTTGAACAGCCTGGATGTAGGAGGTAAGGTCTTAATACTTACTACAAAGATAGACATCTAGCTCTGAGTTCTCAACACACAGCAGAACAACTCGAGGGTGTTATTTCAATATTTTCCTTTAAAGGTAAGCTGAGTAGCTCTATATGGCATCTGCCTTAGGAAGATCCTTTTTACACAACAAATTATACGTAAATATTCTTGCCAATGTGTGTCTCTGGGAGAGAGAGACGAGTCAAATCAAATCAAACTTTTCCAACGTCTATGAGCTAACAGATTAATTAAATTAGTTGGTCTTTGAAATGTGTGACTTGAAAGGCTGTGATTTAGTTGATTATATGTTTCTATTAACAATCTACCTTATTAACTTATTCAGATTCGCAGAGGCTCCATCCGTGTAGCGTTAGCAAGAAGAGGGTCTACTGCAATTTAAGAAAAATATGAAGTGTAGCAAAGCGAGATTTCTAAGCTAAGCACTTCCTACTGCTGAGGTTCAGAACAGTAAATATATCTTTAATATAAATGGCTACATCTCCACCTCCGCTTTAAAGACCTGCTTGATACATACTGTGGCCATTCATGTTAATTACCTCATTAATAATGGTTTCTTCCAGAAGCCATCTACAAATACAGTATGTCTGGAGACGCATGGGCCATCCAGCATACTACAGAGCAGCCTTAGGGAACCAGATCGTCATCTTTAGAAATGGCCAGTTACTGACAGCTGAACAAGAGCGGAATCTGCTTGAGACTTCCAGGTTAGACTCATAACTCCTGGGGTCTTCTAAGAGAGTAGGGAGGGAGAAGAGGGAGCTTTGTCCCCTGTGGGCATGGACATGGAGTCTGAGAGGAGCCAAGAAACAGAGGGTGAGTGCCCCCTAAAGCCCCCTGCATTTGGTCTTGTGTTTCTACTTGTCTACATGACCACCCTTTGCTGCTTTGGACTCGAAATATCCCAAACTGAATGGTTACTATGGGTACAGTTGATGGACACTGGCCACCTTAGACCATGTCCCCTACATACGCTGCCTCATTTAGTCTTCACAGATAGTCCTGGAGCACATGGAAGAGCATTACTACTACTTTATTCTATAGGTTGGGAAGTAGAGAATCAGAGAGGTTTAGCAACCTGACTGCAGTCACATCTCTGGTCAGGGGTTCCCAGGAGTAACACACAAGGATGAGAGGCAGCGTTCTTGCTGTTCCCCTGTGAGGTCCTTCACACCCTCCTGACCTCTTCTCCTTTCCCCTCCCTGGAGCAGAGACTGCAAATCGTCTGGTTTTGCTGGGCCAAAGAGGCCAGGAAAAGGATAGTAGCTAGAGACAGAATTAATGAGGTACCTAGGATCATGGGCAGCTTTGATTTTCCTGCTAAATAATTTAGGTCTTAACCTGCATAGGGAATAGGGAGCCACTGAAATATTAAGGAGGAGAACTGACATCACCATCTTTCCAGCAACCCAGTCTACAGATGTTAGCAATTCTGTTGTTTTTCTCTCCTTCCTTTAATGTCTAATACATAAGCAAGTTCCTCCCTTTTTTTACAGGAGCCTGGGTCTGAATGCTGGCCCTGATACAACCCAGGCCATATGACTTTGCACACGTCTTTGAGCCTCAGTTTCCTGTTCTGTAAAATGGAGATGATAAAATACCACACAGGTTGCTTTCAGGGCCAAGTAGATGGTGGTACATAAGCCCATGCCTGGCTACGGCTGGTAGGCACCAGTCAGTTCTGTGGGCTGAATTGCTTCCACCCAAAATTCCTATGCTGATTTCCTTACTCCCAGGTTAGAATGCGACCTTATTTTGAGATAAGGTCTTTATGGAGGTAACTGAGTTAAAATGAGGTCCTTAGAGTGGACTCTAATCCAATCAGACTGGTGTCCTTATGAGAGGAAGAAATTTTAGGCATAGTCACACAGAGAGGGAACATTACCTGAAGAGAAGGGAGAAGACAGTCACGGACAAGCCGAGAAGACAGGCCTTGGAAGGAACTGATCCTGCCAATGCTTTGATTTTGACCTTCTAGCCTTCAGAACTGTGAGACAAAACATTTCTATTTAAGCCCCCCGGCTATGGTACTTTGTCATGGCGGTCTGACCCAACCAATACCCGAAGCGTTGGGTATTTATCCCTTCCACCATTCTCTCTCACGTAGGTCCAATCCCAAGAACCTCATATCTGATGCGTGCTCAGACTGCTGGACTCCTGCTGTCCTCCTTACCTCCAGCCCAGGAGAGCAAATGTTTTTCATTTTGTGAACCAGCTCTGCTCATCTTCATTCTTTTCCTGGAGCGCTACACCGAGAAGGATGGGGAGGCCAGCCTGGACTCACAGTGTCCTCATTGATTAGCAATGTCTGCCACGGGTATGGCCAGGGAAGAAGGAGGCGTGTGCTGTATTTTTCAACCTTGTTCCAGGCTCTCACTGGCGTATTCATCTTGAGAAAGTGTTACCAGATTGAACCTCGTAATGTAGCCCTTAGATCTTTTCCCCTCTATGCTCAAGAGCTTACTGCTGCCAATCACATTAGGTACACATACTTGGGACTCCAGCAACTCCAAAAATATTTAGGCATGGGCTCATTCATTCGCTGCAAGAAACAACATCTGGAACACCACACAGCCATGCTCCTCTTTCATCCTGTTTTCATCACTGGAGCTTTGCTGGGTCTTAGTTCTTCCTTCACCCTGCCTCTTCCAGCTTCACATTTTTTAAGCATTCTAAGCTAACCAGCAAGTTTCCACATGCCTTCAAACCTCCTGTTTAGAAAGCCCCAGGGAAGCTGGCTACCTGGCCAGCTTGGGTCACGTGCCCATCTGGACCTATCAGCAGTGCAGGGGCAGAGTAAGCCCTGATTGGCTCAGCCAGAGTTACATGCCCATCCCAGTAGCCAGAACCCTGGGCGGGGAGCGGGGTGGAAACCTTCTGCAAATCAAGTCAGTGGTAAAAATCACCAGAGGTTCTCTCTGCGTCCCTCAACTACCCAACCACCTTCTCTGTCATTCATTCCCATTTTCTTTCTAATCTTATCTTCCATCCAATCCTTCCTGGGACAATCTCCTCTTTCTTATTCCCTAAACGATCACACAGATGTAGGTGAAACATTCCATGACCGGATAGGTGGGACTCTACCAACTGGCAAGAAATAACTTGACAACTGAGGACACTGCCATGAAAACTCCTCTTGAGGGGCTGGACCAGAAAGAAAATTTAGTTGAGTGGATGGAGGGGAAAAAAAGGTACTTCAAGTAAGAAAGATCCAGAATATCTTAGATAAACAGATGGAAAGAACTACAGATGGGATGGGGCAGATACAGGGACTGACTCAATGAAACTTTAGATTAGAGTCTCGTAGGAAAGTATCAGATGTGGTATGAGTTAAGATGGCACATTGGCAGATAATTCAAAATGTCCGAACCCCTTTGTAAATTTAGCACTGAGTAGGGTGGATAGGCTTCCAATCCACAGTCAACTTGGAGAAACCCGTAGTGGCTGCCAGGAGCACTGTTACGAAGGATGCAGAGGTTTCATTTACTTGCACAGAAATGAATGGTATAATTCAACAGAGATGGATGATATGGACAAATGCAGTAATACAGCTGGGCCTTACTTAGCCTCCTCAAACACCTGGCAAGTTGTTATGTAGACGGTATTTGCCTAAAAGTTGACCGTGGAAACCTATGATAAATCCACCCATAAAGTGAATAATCTAATTAACCTACCCTAACTTTACTGTATGTATGTTAATTGTAGTTAAGTAGCGATGGGGCCCATAGATAAATGACAGGTGCAGAAGGACAGAAGGATGAAAGACAGAAAGATAGTTTCCAAAAGCAAAGGGAACTCTCCAATGATTAAGCACTGTATCTTCTAAGGAGCAGCAGCAGGGTCAGGAGAGGGTTTGAGGACGCTTTTGCTTCTGAGGGGCAGAGCTTGCAAAGAGATAGGGGTACGGTGGATAGGAGACAGGCAGTTTGAATTGTGCCAATAAAATGTACGGCCTGTCATCTTGGGCTGCCTTTCAGGAAACAGCCTGATATGCTACTAAATGGATGCACTAGAAGCCCATTCTGCAAAAATCAGTTCATTGGATAATAGTGAACATATCAGATTCCTGGAAAGCTTATTAAAAGTGTTAGTATTCTTGCAACTAGCTTGCCAATCATTCGTCAGTCCCCCTCAGAAGGTCAGCTTGTGGTATGTTCACATTTCAGGTACTCAGCATTTCTACAGACTCAAAGATTTACCTGGAATCTAAGGATTGAATAATCTGGGGCTCTGCTTATTAATAATTACATGACCTTAATCAAGTCTTTTTTTTTTACCTGGATTTTTGATTTCCTCATCTATAATACAGAGGGAAAACATGCAGCTTTCCAACTTGAAAAATGCATTGGGAAAATTGCCAGAAAGAGCTGCTGATGGCTCTTTGCCCCTTAAACCCACGATACATTGGTCTAGATACTCATTATATAATTTGTGAAAAGTCCAAATCTTCTCTTAAGATTTCTGCAGATTGCCAGGGCCTTACACTCTCATGGGAAGATAGGGTTTCCATTTCTCGCCCTCTTTGTGTCTTTGCTCTATTCTTTGCCTCTTGCTGTTACTGAGTTATATTCAAATTAACATGAAATACAGCCCCTTTCCTGTCAAGAAATATACAACAAAATGTTTATCTAAGGACATTGTGAATGTGGCCGACTGTATCAGTCAGGATCAACCAAGTAATGCTACGGTAACAAATGACTCCAATATCTCAAGGGCTTAGAAATGACAGCCGTTTGCCTCTCACTCATATGACATGCCCATCATGAATTAGGTGGGACAGAAGGAGAGGGAATTGTTCCACAAAGTTTCCGGGGAACCAAGGATAAAGGAAGCACCATCATCTCAAGTGTCTCCAGTCCTGGGTCAGAGGGAAGAAGATGTGTACAAAGTCACATATCAGCAATAAATGCTCCAACATTTGTCACTTCTGTTCATGGCTCAGTGGCCAGAACATCACCTGGCTCCACTTAAACCACAAGAAAGGCAGGAAGTGCCCAACAGGGGGGCAAAGCTGCATATTTGGTGATGAGCCTTCATGGTGACCGCACACTAATGTGTAAGGGTTGCATGGGGGGTTTACATTGCAGAAACACAAACATCTCAAACATCATGCACTGCGGCTCTGAGGAGCGTGTTCACACACACCACCATGTGGTTTGGCCGTTTCTTTCTTCCATCCCTTCTACAGTGCGACTTGTAACCCTACCCCTCTCGGAGGCAAAATAATCCTTGAATATCTCTTCTTTGCTTAATAGAGCTATAGCATTCTGCAACCCCTGTCCTCCGACTGTTCCAGGTGGCTATTTGCTAAAGCCAAGACTATGTAAGTTTTGAAACTGTCATTTGCAAAAGCCTCTGTGAGTTTTTAGCCTGGAGCCAACTCCTCTTCTATGTTCCTTGAGTGGGTGTGTGCTGTCTATGCTCTTTTGGGGAGGGTTAGAAGACTGCTTAGTGGATTATTCTCCTGGTTACACAACCAGATGCAAATGGAGATGTCAAAGCAACTTAAACTGTTTAAAATCCTGTGGAAATAATTCTTACCATTCAGGTCATTTCTGTGAACCTCGACTTCCTCAGGGTAGAAAGGGAATAACAATCCTGCTCTGATTCCATCTCTGTGGCCTTATTTGGGAAAGTTATTTGGAAACCCCAAAGTAGTGTGCAAGCAAAAGGCATGGATATAACTGCAGACAAACAAGACTCCATTGCAGTGAATTCAGAAGTTGTCGCAAATTCTTGGTACCAAGCACAGTTACTCTCATTTCCTTCTGGTTACAGTAAATAGGCATTTTGTGGTCTGAAAGCAAGTGGAAGTCAAGCTTCCGCACCACTCTGGTTTTGTCTGTCTCTGTGATTTAATAACGCGCTTCATATCAGAAGATGACACAGTTATGTCAGTTATTAGAGAATTACATTTTTGTGTTCTGCTAAAGGGAAGCAAAGATTAGCTCTGCCAGATGCATGCATAAAACTAGATAGAGGCATACCTCCAAGTCAACTCATCCATCTTTCTCTAGGACATGTTGACATGTGGAATTTATGAAATATGGACTGTATTAAAAATGTTAAATGCACTTTAAAAATGTAACCAGTGCAGAAACAACCTCCCCTTTCTTCATTTGTTTGTTTTTGCTTATTGGGGGGGGTGGCATAATTTGTCCTCAACTGGACTATCTGAGCCTCTTAGGCATCAGTAAATGGCCAGTTAGGAAGCAAACACAAAATATATATATGAATATTTAATAAGAAACAATAGCAGAAATATAGCGTGCATTTGTTGCTCCACTGGAAAGCTATATTCATTATTCTACAAATTATTCTCCCATAAATATTTCAGAAACTTGGAAAAAGGTTAGAATAGTGCATCCCGGGCTTGTTAGGTTGAAGCACTTCTGCATTTGTGCTGTGATGAACCCCAATCCTGTTTTCATTGCTGAGGTCTGAAATCCATCTTTGGGTCAGTTTTAGGAGATGAGGTTATGTTTTGTCATAACGGTTTCTCGTAATGACACATAAATAAGAATAAAAGCACCAATTAGCATTCAGGGACTATGGGCTCTTTCTTGATGAGACAACAGACCAATGACTTCCTTGGTACCAGTTATTACATTAAGGAACAGAACTCTTACTGTAAAAGGTAGTCTGAAAAGAAAGGAAGGAATAAAGAAAAAAAAAAGCCAGCAGTGTTTTTATCCTGGCATAATGCATCGTAAAACCCAGCCTCCTCAGTCTGTTGATTTTGATAGCAGTGATTTATATTTTAGCCAACAAATATTTATTGTCTACCGTGCGCTGGGTACCACACTATGTGCTGAAGAGAAAATAGGGACCAAGAGGAATGTGGTGATTTTTGATATCGAGTTTTTTGAAGAGTGGCTTTATTTCAGTTGATCACCTTTGCATAGACTATACTCATTTAGGGAGTTGAATGGTGTTAATACTATCTCCCTTTGATGGTGAAACACTAGCAAGTCATTCCTTGAACGGGGTCACCAGGAGGTAATCAGGTGATTCTCTGAGCGCTCCCAAGGAACACAGAATGTGGGGGGTCTAAGATGGATTGTGTTGGTGGCTGTGTTAGAGTCTGAACGCCTGGGAGCTTATGATCATCAAGAAAATAGAACTTCCTCTCTTCAAATTATTTTCATCAAGATGTGGACTGATTCTGACTTTCTCTCCTGAAAAGCATCAAGGTCATTAACAGAGCTATTTTCCTTAACTACAACTTTGCTTTGGCTGTAAACATAATGTACAGCACGTGCCAGAGCACCGAGTTGACAGACGCTTCAGTTACAGGTGACTCAAAGCATTCTGGGACTCCCGGCTTTTCCGTGAGTCCCACGTGGTGGCCATGCCTACCTCAAAGGCCATTTCCAACTTGAGAGACAAGAGTCTTACTGGACAGGAGGGCCAAAGCCCTCAGCATGAAGGGCAGATCAAAACATAAAAATTTGTCTAAAGAACTTATTCCACAGGGAGTTGTATCACTTAGACAACTAAAAGGTGGTCTGAGATCCTGAGAGTCCCCAGATAATAATGATGATGATATGGTCATCAACAGTGACACTATAGTAATGACAAAAAAAGTCCATTATGCGCACCAGCATTCTAGGCATTCTGTGACTAAGCATTTACAAGTAACTTGCCCAGGGCTGTTCTCTTGATTGATGATGAAATTATAACCTGGATTTTGAGTCCTTACACTCTGTTCTTTCAATTCCCAGATGGCCTCTTGCTCCCACTCACTCCTCCGCCCCATCACACAGCCAGCTTGGAATCATTCTTGTAATTAACAGCGTGAGCTGTAAAGTCAGTCTCCTTGGTTTCCCATCTTAGTAACGGCATTTCCTAGCTAAGTGACCTTCTGCAAAAAACTTTACTTTTCACCGCCTCAGTTTCTTCATCTGGGAAATGGGGATAATAAAGACCACAGAGTTATTGTAAAGATGAAACAAAATAAAATGCGCATCCTATTTTCATGGGGAAAATGACGGTGATGATGAAGATGGTGAGAAAGACAGTGGTGATGCCTTAATACCCAGGATGTTTTCCACTTAAACCTGTGAATGGAGAGAATCTTACAGCTGGTGTAAAATCTCACAGAGTCCCAATAAAAAATACATGCTTAATGTGTTTAACTCAGAAGTTTATGCAGCCAACAAATAGGTTTTTTTTTTCTTAACTGAAAATAATTACAAGAACATAGCTATAATTCACTGTCATAGCCTTGAGGAAGCTTTATGCAATTGAAGAAGATACACATAAAACTGTGATAAATTGAAAGCCTTTTTGAAATATGTAGTCCTAGTACGTACTTCCTGTTTAATTGCATTCTGCTTACATAACTAAAAGACCTAAATTAAAGCATAATCATGTTTCTAATGATTTTGCCCTCTTTTCTCCCTCCTCAACATAAGGAAGCTCAAGGTGTTAAAATAGTTATGCCTTGGGACTGAGATAACTAATGTATAAATTAAACATACATTTCATACATTTATTTACATAAATGAAAAAAAGAAGCAAAAATTCCCACTCCTACTAGTTTATTCCCTCTTCACACTTCAGGAGGAGGCCTTGCTATGGATTTTTCTTCCAAGGCATCGAAACTAGAAGTTCTCAAGGAAGTCATGTCAGGTACACACTTCAAAAGTTCGGGTGGCTTTGCACAACCTCCAAAATGCTGAGAATATAGAACACACTCCAGTATATCTAATTATCTTTATGAAATCTCTCAAAATCAATGACATTATACTCAAAACCAGCTGCAGCCAGGGAAGTCAAACAGAGCAGAGGGTCACTGAGGTGACCGAGAAGTAAGGCTTTCTTCTTAATAGCACAATTTTTATGGAACATGGAGTTTTTAAATCATCATATTCTGTTAACTCTTTAAGGATCTAAGCAGAATTTACCGGTTTGTTTGAAGAAATTAGTCTTCAACACTCTCTCAAAATTTCTGGCCACTTTTAGTTCCTTAAAGGCAAAGGTTTGTGGTGTTGAGACAGAACCCCGGATCTCTCTCACACTGGTTATTAACGTTGCTGCGGTGGCAGGGGGTACAACCTGCCCATTGTAACCGCTGCTGCGGCAGGGGCATTCAAAGTACCTGATTGTTAGCTAGATGTTTTGTCATTCTTACAAATGGCCTGTTCTCTTCTTGAAGAATAATTTGAATATAAACAAGAGCTAGCCTTCAAAACAATACATTGCTTGGGAATCCAGGGAGCCAGGATCCTGAAGAAGTGGCCTACCTCGGCTATTTTCTAAATTGAGTTCTAAGGAATCATTTAGAAAATGTTAAAAGCTAATAAGTGAAGAAGGTGTGGTCATAGGTAACGGTATCATGAATGAGGGAGAGAGGAGAGGGAGGGAGGGAGGGGATGGGGGGAAGGAAGGAAGAAAGGAGAACAAAAACAAAACCTTCCCAAGCCATTCATCTGGATGGAAGTGACTTATTCATTTACATGATAATTACCAATAATTATTAATCATTAAGTGACTGGCTATGAGCTAGTCACCGTGATAGATGTTGAGCATAGAATGGTGAGCGAGATAGACAGGGTCCTGCTCTGGTGGAGTTCGCCCCTGGTGGGGGAATTAGGGAATCATATCAAGACAAAAGAGGTGCTAAACTGGGGCAACCCAAGGGGACTGTCACGGTAACTGAGGAGGCTTCCCAGAAGGGACAGCGCTTAAGGAATTAAGTGCTGGGATTAACTTCACAGAATGGTTTCTAGAGACATCCATGCTGCAGAGAGAAACACACGCACACACAGAAAATAGCATGACCTGGGGATACAGGGTAGGGAGACAAAGCAGGGGTTGTACCCTGAGGACCAACGATAGAATGTTTAGACTTGACCCTAACCATCGATGGAAAGTACAACAGAGATTCCCGCAGGAGCAACTGTGATCAGCTTCACGTTTGAGCCAATATCACTGTGGCTGGTGTACGGGAAGAAATCAGCAAGGGTGGAAGGGGACGGAGGAAGGCAGGCCAGTTAGGGGGTGATCACAGAACCAGGAAGGAAATCCGGAGGGCAGAAGGAGAATGGAGGGGAGAGAAAGGACTCCGGGAGCATTTAGGATGGGGCCACCTACTGGACGTGACCTCTGGACTGGGCTGGGGGTGGGGGTGGTGATGGTGGGGGAAAAGCCCAGAGTGACTTGCAAACACAGAGTAAAACTTTGCTTGGCTCCTTTAAAAACAAAACAAAACAAAAAACAAGCAAACCAAAAAATTCTTCCTCAATTACACAGTTGTAAGAATGTAAGAGGAAAAAAAGAAGCCACTGGTCAACTCATAAATAGGTGAATTCACTCATTAATGTTTACAACAGCTAATAAGTGTGTCCCTTAGGCACCGGATGCTGAGTTTTACCCACCTACATCCCAGTCTACAAGATTACGGACCCTTCTAGATAGAAGTAAAAGAAGAAAAAAATTCCTGATTTTTTTACTCCTTATAAATGAGTTTTAATTCATGCCTCTCTAAGTTCTGGCCTTTTATTAGTGACTGTAAATCTCAGAGAGACAAGGAGTCATGAGATTCTGAAATTGCCTTATAAATTAGTTGCTTGTAGTGTAACAGTTGTTTAGTTTGTTGAGGGGCTGGGTGGGGAGGGATCTTGGTGGTGAAATAATTATTGAACATTACTGAACCAAATAATTACTCTGTGCTGTAAAATTATGGCTACGGTAATATTCCCATCATCATTTGTTTTGTTTTTCCTAATCTAAATTACGATTTTTGTGTGTGTGTTATTGCTTTGCAAAGCTACAATATAACAGTCCAACCTGAAATTAAAACCAGCCTGCAAAAGTTATACAAGGTGATCCAGTATGCTTTACTAGCGATTATTCACGGCAGACAGTATCAGGCAGCTCTTAAATCCTTATTGTAAAGCTAGCGGGACGTGTATCAACTAAAATCTTAGAAATTTAGAGGCATCAGAAGTGAGGTTTGAGAAGCTGAAACAATCAAAATGCAAAGGAGATATCTGAAAGTCCAAGGGGAATGTCTTGGAATATCAGATTTCTGTTTCCAACAGTGTTACATCTCCATAGAGCTGAGAGGGAGAAGGCCGGATCTTTTCGAGCAACCCAAGGGAACACCACACTCTCTCCTATACTGCTGCACCCCAGGCTGACAACTCTCCTTGCTTTATCTACAAAATTCTGGACAGAATGATATTTTCTGGCCAAACACTGACCTCATTTCTTAACACCCTATCAAAGCAGAGAAATGGGTGGTCCCAGAGCCTTATACAAACTCTTCTCATCACCCTCTTCATTATCCAAAAGGAAAGGAGATGGGTAAATTGTCAATTTAATAATTTTCAAATTTCTGGGGTTAACTCAAAGAATGATAAACCCAAAGCCCACAGCCCCAGCATGCTAAGTATTTCATTTTGTCCCTTATATTGTAGATCTCAACATTTAGTGAGCAGCCTCCCTCCCAGATATGAACACGATATACATAACCCTGGGCTGCATGTGTGCTCTGGGTGGTCCTCCCTGGGTGGGGAAGCTGGCGCATTCTAAGCAGATTTCCTTGCCTCTGATTCCTGTGGGGTCATCAGCTCACGCAACTTCAAAACCCCCCTGGAATTAAGGGGTGGTAAGTTCAACACACAACTGTGCTGTTCAGAATTGTATCCATTTCTAATCATGCAAAGTGGACCTCTGCTGACCCATATGGCTTTGAAAATCTGATGAATGTGTGTTCTAGAATTTGTTTTGTGCAGGATAAAAACCCTAATCCTAAGAAATCAGCATTAGGATAAGAGATTTTGATAGCTTTCCTCTTCTCCCATTCCCTTTCAGCTCTCCTTTGCACAAAACTCCATGTTCATCTCCTTTTCTTATATGGCCCAATATCTGGCGGCAGATCCGTTTCCTGAAGAGGACCTCCTTCTGGCCTGCAGACAGCCCTCTCCGCACCGTGCCTTCACTGGCAGAGAGAGAAGCAGCTCTAGTCTCTCTCCTTCTTCTTTTAAGGACACAAATCCAATCATGGGTCCCAGCCTCAGGACCTCATCTAAACGTCATCACTCCCCAAAGGCCCCCCGTCCAAAACCAAAACCCACCATATTGGTGGTTTTGACATTTCAATTTGGCGGGGGGCGCACACGAACATTCCGTCTATAACAAAAGGCCACTGTGAATGTTCAGTAGGCGGCCCTGATGAGAGCCCCACTTGCCCATTTAACTTCAGTTTCCCAAGATCAAACAGTATTTGATATAAAATAAAAGTTTAAAAACTTGAAAAAAATCAGAAGTCAGTCAAGACAGAGATTCGTCTTGAATCTTACTTTCCTATTTACCCTTGGCAACTTAACTGATTTGAACACTCACCAGCCTCACGTTTACAGAAGTGTCCCTGGATCTACATATTCTTTAGGCCCTATATCTATCGTATATCTGTATCTGTAATATGTCTGTAAAATACATTAATCCCTCCTACTTTTCACCCTCTTATTGTACAGACCACTCCCTGTGTCCGTCAGCTTAGTATGGTAAATCACTTCCTGTGGCCACTTTTACTGACTGGCCAGGAACTGCTGCCGTTTCTATGAATTAAAGGTATTGGGGGCAGCAACCTGTTGCACTGTGAGAGTATCATATGGAAAACACGGACTAATATTTACTAATGTGGAATAAGTATTTATGATTTAACAGATACTTTAGTAAGAATCTCACAGATATTATTTAGTTTTCTCAACACACATTAGGGGAAAACATTACTTATCATTCCCATTTTTCAGATAAGTTAATTGAGATGTAATAGTGTTAAGTAGCCTGCTAAGCTTCTCAGAACTAATTCTTTGGACTGATCCAAAGCTCTGGATTTTTAACCTTCATAGTGTTTTCACTCCTTGCTTAAGAGGGCAATTATTGACTCGCCATATAATTTATCACTGGGACGTTTGTGAGTGAAATGGGGCATATTAGTAGTTACACCAGGATAAAGGTGTAAAATAGGGTCAGTCCAATGCAGATCTGGAGATAATAACCCTCTGGGCAATTGACATATAGTAACTGATGGTTATGTACTAGCTAGCTTTCCTTTTCTTTCCTTCTTTCTCTTAATCTTCATTATTTTCTCAGAAATGGAAGACTTCCCAGCTGGCAAGAAGTTCTCGATTAGAAGGGTCACTAAAGAGAACAGCTGCCTCCATAGAGCGATTCCTTATACAAAAACCATCATCCAGAACCACTGACATTCCAGAAGGAGACCCCTCCCCTCCCTGCTCGTCAGACAGCAGAGCTCACTCAGCTTAGCCCAGGGCAGCCTCACCCCTTCTCTGCAAGACTAAGATGGGAATTCACAACACATCTGCATTTAGGACATCTTCACGTTGAAACCTGATTGCCTTATGGGAAATTCCCTTTGGAATTGTTCCTGCTGGTTAGGATTCAATCATTAAATACAAGCTCATAGTGAGAGCAAGTTATTGAATTTTTTTTTTAGACCATATAATAGAGTCTCTAACTAGAGGGCTTCTTTTTCCTTACGTTTAAAACGGTGTGACCTTCAGATATTTTCATGAAGTTAATGATCCTTAAGGGCCCGTATGCTGATCTTGATGCTTTGTATGCTAAGCGGTATTCACACTAAAGTCACAGTCTTAGAAACCCCTAGCTTTTTAACAAAAGACACTTTATTTGAAAAACAAATCCTTAGCCTTTATAGAGGACACTTTTGAGTCACATATTTTCTGTTTAACCCAAAGATGCAGATAAAAGATACAAGCAGGCATGGAAATGATGGATCATGTTTGGATTCTCTTTTCTCCTCCTTGGATCCATCAATTTTCATTATTATACAACAAATGTTGATGTATTTTATTATTGTTTCATCATAGCTTGAAACTTAAAGTCCATCAGCTACCCTGTTCACAAAATGGAAAGTGGTAGAAGGTAGTTCACATTTCATGAACTCCTTCTATTTATGTATTTACCCAAAGACGTTGTGCTGGACAGTATTGCTCCCTCCTTTTCCCCTGTTTTTTTCCAGTGCATTCTCTACTTGATTTGGACATTAATGGAAGAGAACAAAGTGGGTTAGCTTCTTCATGCAACGTGTTAACACTAAGTTACTTAGAAGGCAAGAGACCTGCCAGAAATAAATAAGACAGCCCACAAGAAAGACAGAACTTAATTGCACCTGAAAAATTTCAGTGCACAATTGTGATCTACACTGCTTACCAACAAAACACAACAAATCCACTTGTGAAAGGTGATAAAATAACAAAGAGGCAAAATTCAAGTAGTTAAGATGATCATATCTCATACCAGGAAGAATAATAAATCCATGTCCATCGTATCTTGGTAAATACAAAAAAATTCTGAACCATAAAATATTATCTACAGAATAATTTAAATTGTACCTCTAACACCTAACACAATTTGTGCAACAGTAGCAGATCACTAATAACATATTGAATAAATGTTAAAAAATAGATGTGTTAGAATTTATGCGGATACCAAGATCAAAATAGTATACACTAGATATAAACAGGAATGACATCAGAAGGAACATTTCTTCTTTGTGTTTTCTGTATCTTTCATGCTATCTACAATGAACACATACTATTTCAGTACGTCTTATAAGTATTTGCAAGTCTCACCCCCAACAACAACACTGAGATACAAAAGTTTAGCCTTGGACCCTAACGTTCTGAATTTTTGCCAAAAAGATAATCCAAAATATCCCTCCTATTTTGATGTCCGTCCACATAACATCAGAACAAAAAAATGAATTGGATTCCCAAAATGATTTAGAATAGTGATGTCTGTATTCACTACTTTATTCAGTCATAAACCTACTTTATAGGAAAAGTAAATTTTAAAAAAATAGGTTGAACACAGCAAAATTCTAGGAAGCAAACTTTCTAAAAGGATTCCATGAGTTATCTAAAGGTTTCAAAATCTAGTTGGAATTTTCCATCATGAACAAAATAAAATATATGACTTAGATCACTGATTCCCAAATGCCCTTTTGTGACCTATACAGCTTATGATGATAGATATGCTAGTACATGGTAAGAAGAGGGTGACAGGGGATTTTAAAACTAAAGCTAAATTTTTAATTAAGGTTTTTCATTTCTTCTCAGATGATATCCTTCCTACACTTTTGTACATGACAATGTCAATTCTTTTATGAAATATTGGTGATTTGGTAAAATGTCTGAACCTCCTAAAGTACAACAGTCTCCCTCAGTTGTACTATGTTTATTTTTTTATTTGTTATTACTATTTTATTGACTTGTTTCCTTGTCTTGAGATCACTGGACTGAGTGACTAAAGAAAGAAGTGGCATGTCTACTTTCTTATCTTAGTGTGTCTCACAGTGGAAGGGGTATGTTTTTGGAGAAAAGTCTAGGAATCTGGTGATTTTAGAAGAAAACATGATGAATTATTCATTGTGTTGGGACCAGAATTATTAAAATAATGACCCCTCCTTTTCCTGCTTAAGAGAACCTGGCTCTTCTGTGTGTTACTCCTGTTTTCCTACCATCCCAGCACTCTTAGGCACGCTCAGGCTTGGCTAGGGTTGACCAGTTGGAGGTTTTGCAAGGTATAAATCTGGACAAAAGGAGAAGGCACCGAAACACAGAAGAATTTGTGAGTATTCTGCACAAGAGAGAGAAGAAGGAATCACAGGGTATGAAGGAAACAAACAGGGATGGATGGATAACTTTTCATTAAATATTCAGGATGCCAGCAGAGAACTGGGTGTTTCCTTTTGGTTACAAGACTTGGTTCCTTTCGTTGCACACCCTCCCGAGACGGTACCAGATGGCTCATTTCCCATGATTTTTGGTTTGGGAAAAGAGGTGCTAACATCCAATTTGTGCCTAGGGTCATTTTATTTTAAACCAAAATCATGGTATTTTGACACCGTTTTCTCTGCCTCCTGCTTCACCTTCATATGACAAGGAAGATAAAAGGGGTGTCCACCACAGGTTACATCTTTAAGGACATTTATACTTACTTACACAACCAAGAAATAATAGTAATAGGTACTTATCCACAATGCCCATTGTGCATTCTACTTGTACAGGCCATGTAATGAATGGAGAGGTGGCAGAACGCAAAGCCTGCTTAGGTTCTTCTTTATGGGTATTTTCTAAATTCCAGTAATGAGCTCTGGAGTTTAAGTCTTATTCTTTGCAATTTATTCATGAATATTGTGAACTTGAAATTTTAGCCATAGTGCTCGCAGTTGGTGAATCCTCACTTTCTTGGTACCCCATGTGTATCTCTGCCAGTTCATCTTGACTATTTTCTCTCATCTACACCCAGAAGACCTTTTGTCTCCAACCTTGAGGGTCTTGCCTTTCAATCGGAATGATTCACATCGCGTCCTTCTCTGCTCCAAGAACAAACGCAGGCAACGCTCCTCATTTCTCCCCTGGAGTTTAGATCTCCTGCCAATCAGTCTCCTTTTATCTGCCCTCGCACAGATAATCTGCTAAAAACTCCATTGCTCTCCCCTACAGAACAAGGTGCCCAACATCTTAGAAGGCCTCCACATACTCTTTCAGACACCAGCTTCACTGCAGCCCATTTTTTTAATACCATTTGTGATCGATCCCCTTCCACCTCCAGCTCTGTTCATGCTAAGCTCCTCCCCAATTCTCAAATGCATCCTGCATGTTGTCCATGCCACCCCATCTTCTGGAATTCCAGCTCCCCTTCTTTCTGCCCAGGAATCTCTTCATTCTTCAAGGCCAAGGCACATACCACCTCCTTTCTGTAGGTTGCCAGTGTAAGAGCTGTTTGTACCCTCTCCTATGTTTCTGCAATATTGCCGATAAATCTGCCATTGCATCTCTCCATCACATGGAATGAAAGAGCTTTTTTTTTCTTTTTTTAAGGCTGTTTCGTCAAAACCTACTGTAGGGCCTTGGTATCCAAACTGTGCTTCTGTGGACGAGCAGATTCAGCATCACCTGAGACTTGCTGAAAAAAAACAATCAAACAGAAAACCCTCTAGGCCCTTCTGTAGACTTAGTCAATTATGAGGTCTGACCCAGGAATCTGTGTCTTCACAAGGTTTGCAGTGGATCCTTATGCCCAAGAGATCTCTAGAGTAGGAAACACTGCTCATTTAACTTAGTGTCCCTACACAAGGCACACGCAGCAAGCCCTTGATAAAGCAAAATTAAATAACTACTTTTTTTTTTTTATCTAGTGCATCCTTTCCAAGCCTCCCCTGCAGCTCAGTGACATGTTCTCATCAAAATTAGTTTTACCTTGCTTTTTCCCGTCAGTATTGACTGGAGCTTATTGAGTTTGCCAGACGCACTACCACGATCTACATCACAGCTCTCAGTTGACTGCAGCCTCCCCATCACACATTCTGCACCCACCCTGCTGCATGGCCCCTGATGGTGCCTAGGAGAACGCTTGTTGATGTGAACGGCTTTTCTGGGCAAGGCAAAAGCAGAGGCTACACAGAAAAGGGGACACTGGCTGGGAGAGAGGGAGAGAACATGGATGTGAAAACATTTTTGCCAATGACTATTATTGATGGCATTTCCAGAGAGCTGTAAATCTGGAAGACAATAGGGCCTCCCAAAATACATCTGACCTCATCACACAGACTGATACACAGAGGAGGGGGCAAGTCACGTCAGTAATACTGCAATAGGCAGACCCCCCAGAGTGGCTGTGAACAGCAACAACGTGGTGTTTAATCGGAAAGGAGAGCCTTGGATGCCAGCCCCGGATCTACCCAGTAAAGGAATGCTGAGAGCTGAAGCAATTATCGCCATAATTGAGCGGAGGACAAAGTCATTCCTTTTGGAGAAGAGAGTGCTGCCTTTCAATTAGCAGTTTACATTGATCAGAGACTTCGGGGAGCAGCCTCATTTGTCCAGCTTTTGTCTAGGAGGCCAACAGTGCTTCAGCCCTTTGCTCATCTGCCCCCAAACCATCTCAATGAGATATTGTGCTTAAAATCGGCATTGGTTTTGGACAAAACCTTTTCACAGACTGAAAATGATGAAAGCATGGTCATTTGAAGCAAAGCCCAGATGCACAAAAGGAGTACACATGCTTGGCTACAGCTTCTCAGATGGACTCTTTAATTCTTTTGGAAAAATCAGACATATAAAAAATATAGGGGATGCCACAACAGAAGCCACAGGTCCACTCTGTAGCTTGCAACATAAATACAACAAATACAATTGAATCTGTCTCCCTGATTCCCACTCTTTCCCCATTTCTCAAGAGGTGGCTACGCTGCAGAACTCAGTATTTAATATTCACACACATACATGTCTTGTTTTACCAGCTATGCATATACCCCAAGAGAATATATAGTAGTTTTCAGGTTCAAGAACTGTACATAAATGGCATCGTATTGTATGTCCCCTTCCGCAGGTCACTTTTTGTTGTGGTTGTTCAATATTATGGTTTTAAGATTTATCCACGTTGACACATAGAAATCTAATGTATGACTGTCACCTACACCATGGCATTCCAGAGACTAATTTCTTCAATTTACTTCCTATTTCCTTATTGATGGGTAATTAATGTTTATTTGGTAGATTGGTCTTTTTCTCAACTTTTTGTCTCCACATGATAAAATCAATATTCTTACGCATGTCTCTTGGGGAAGAAATAGCTCAGAGAGATCTGTGCATCTTGAACTTTCCATAATGTAGCTAAGTTGGTCTCTAAAACACTTGCATCAATATGCAGACCACCCATCCCACCCCGAGACACATGGTATAGTTGCCACTAGACCCTACGTCCTTGCCAAAACATGGTATTGTCTAACTTTTAATATTTGCCAGTTGAAGAGTGTGAAATAAGTGCTGTGCACAGTCGAATATTGAGCACTCCCAGCAGAGGACACTTGGCTGCATTAGAATAGAGAACATTCAATAGTCAGGTGTATTAAGTAATATCTTTCTATTAGTAGCATTAAGTGCCTAACACTGTGTCTGGAACATGTTGGACACTCATTGCATGTTGCTTAAATGAACTCAGTGCAGGAAAGTATGGTCTCAGAAAACGAGGCAGGGGAAATATATGCAAGGAAGAGGTGAAGAGCCAGTGCAGGACTATTCTTTAGGAGGAAAAAAAAAATGCAATGCTAAATATTCTTTCTTCACTTACCTCAGCAATATAACTTGTTCCATCAGGTACCCTTGTGGTTTTAACTCCCACACTTTACAGTCAATGAGCAAAAACCAATTCCACTCCTCCAATTCTTCTCACTTACTATTCGGCTGTCTCAATTCATTAATTTGCTTAATCAGCCCTCATCAATAACACTTCTCTCCACTGCATTCCTCTAACTGAAAGGAAAAGCAAGCTCTGAATACTCAAAATTGTGAATCTATAAAGAAACAAGAATGGCGGGGGAAAAAAATACTTGTATAATGCCTTCTGGGGGATTAAAATAACTTCAGATTAGCATGTCTGCTATTAGCAGAGGTCAAGGCTGGGAGATGTTTGCTCATTTTGTAGATATTGTAGTCACTCAAAAAATCTGAATTCTGTGGTTACAACATTTAGTGACTAGTAAATGATGATTCTGTGGAGATGAGAGGCGTCAACACAGACTTTGTCCCACATTACAAGATGTCTGAAAACACCTGTGCAGCTTATTTCAATTTTTACAAATAACCCAGAAAAGATTGACAGTTGGGTGGTCTGTTGGCCTTAGGTCTGAATACCTGAATAGGAGTGAGCAGCCACTCTTGGCATTACCAAGTTTTCTGGTGAACAGCTGGCCAACAAGAAAAAGAAATTATGATCTTAGAGCCGATGTAAACTCTGGGTATGAGCTAAAGGATCATAATGTCTCCTTATCTGCTTGAGGAGGGAAGTAGAGAATTGTACACAGAATCTTCAACCCTTGATTGTGCAAAGACAACAGATATCAGATAACTCAATGGGTGATATGAGGACAAATTGTACTCAAAATATGACATTTTTATGAAAAAGAAAAATCATGCTCTCATTAGATAGAGGAATTAATTTATGTTTCTCCTATTTTTAAAGAATGAACCACGAGCATTGGCTGTGTTAAGGACACATCATCTATTTCCATTGTCCAACCTCATTCGTCCCCTCATACGTAAACGGGTGTCGCCAGTTAAGCTGCAAAATATGGATGCATTTTTTACCTCCTTTTGAATGAGAGAAAAAAAGATCTTCCTTTCGGTACTGCTGGGGTTACCGAGGATGTGATCCTGCAGGTGTATCTATGCTTCAGAAATAGCTATGAAGTCTGAGTTTTGAATATTGTACTGGCAAGTGTACTGCAGCAACCAGGGAATGCTACTTGCTCTAAGTTTTGGGTTCCCTAAACCTTTCAACTCACAACAGAATAAAAGCCTTTCAACCAAATAGACTCAATCATGTGTTTCTGATATACATTGTTCCATAAAAAGGTCAAGCAGAATACCCTTATTCTGACATGGAATTCCGTACAATTCTTGTTCCTCTTCTTTCATAGGGACCACGGAGAAGTGCTCTCCGTGTCCGAGGAGGGGAATGAAATCATCCCTGGGAAACTGAGCTGTAACCATAGGCGTCTAAGTAAAATGAGCTCGCCTGCTATACAAACACAGCTTCAAGAAATGTGTCTTCCACCTCTGCCCGGAAACCAAACTACTGAGCCTGAATCCTCCCTCTATAGAAATTATAGAGCTACTGCAAGTCCACCAGTAAAGAAGGAACAACAAAAACAAACGCACCCCGGATCCACTCCAGTTTTTCCTGCAGTTGAGATGAAAATGACAGTCCAGATATGGCAAGTTCCACTACATTGTCAAGGACCCTTAGGAGAGAGCTATGTCATCGTTCCAACATCGAATCATAAATACTACAATAATAATCAGGATACCCTGTTTCTGGTTTGTTCGACAGAAGTCAATGAAAAGCTCTAAGCAGGCTCGTTCTTGGCAGGCACATGGGGGAATGGAGGAGAAAAGCCTTTTCGTTCCCGTAAACAGGTTTAGAATTTCCCTCTTAACTTCATCAGATCTAAGAAAAACTGGTATCGTCTTGATGCTTAGAAATAAGATAAAGTAAATGCATTAAATTCTATGGGATAGGCTCATTAACTAGAGACGTGACAGGTTGTTAAATGGTAACTCAGAATGGAGAGCTACAAACACACTGTAATTAATTACCCAAACAGACACTGCTTGGGCTACAGCTGGGGCAAGAAAGTGCTGATGGGACAGAATTTGCAGGCCACCGCTCACCCTGCCTCTCCCAATTTACAGGAGAATGGGAAATCACCAACAACTGATAGACTCAGTTAGCTGCTATCACAGAGAGTAACTTTCCATGTAGCCTTAGGGGTATCTTACACAGTTTAACACTGAAAATAAAAGGTAATGTTCTTGGCAAAGAGCTAGGGGGATTAAATTTGGGAGGCTTGAAGCAGCCTTGAATTGTAGTCAATAAAAAAGAGACCAAATAGTAATTTTGTAATTTAACTTCGCCGGTTATGCCCAATGAGTCAGACACTTGCGAAATAAACCATGTAAATAGAAAAATGGCTTAACTCTTTCAGGCAGCACACAACTCTTTGTTGGCTTTCTATCCTGGGAGCGGGTTCTCTGATTCAATACAAATAATGTGATTATTTAGATGCTACCAACCAATCTTTTAAAATCTTTTTTTAGGAAAGGGGTTGACTTCTTCTCTGGGGTTCTCCCAAAGAAGTTCGGAATATATATTCAGAGGTGAGGAAGGCCATCACTACAGTGGGACGTTGCTCTAGATATCTATGTACAGAGGGCAAGTCTCCAGATCAGCAAAAACGGAGAAATCTTTTTAAAATCACAGAATTCTTGACCACACAAAAAATCCTCTACAGGAAGGAATCTGTGTCCAGGTTTTTGCAGTAACCACTTCACAAACACTAAGTAAGGCAACCAGCCCACCAAGTAAGGCAACTGACTGCCCACGATTTGCAATGATTGATTCAAAAACTAATTCCAGGTGATATCTAATATCTAATTTCCTCCTTCCATCCCTCTCTCCTTGGATTCTTCTTCCCTGCCCTTCTTTTTTCTTTCTTTCTTTTTTGAGGGTCATATTTGAAGCTGAATTAATGTTATCCAAATTGACAGATTCAGGTGTTGGTCAATTAATGGACTGAGAATGGAAATACTTAAAATGCAAACTGTCACACTGTCTTGCCAATGGGTTTCAGCCCCGGGCCAGTTCACTATGGATTCAATATGACCAAAGAAATGACAGTAGAATGTTCTTGGGGTGAAAGGGTTATACTCAACTTTATTTCCATGGTGGCAGGTCAATCACCAAAATCCCACCCATTCAGAGTGAGTCTGCATGCAGCAAGCTGGTCTCTGCCCCTGGGCCTCTCTGCCCTCTGCAGCCGTCCTCTGGGCCTCTGTCCTCGGCGCTGCCACCACTGCAGCCTCTGCTCTGCTCTCCTGCAGCCTTGCAGCCCTGCCACTGTGTGGCCCAGAGCACTGGGCGGAGCTCTTTATACAGAGTCAGTAATGACGTATTGCCCTGTGAGTGAGCTGGTCGACCAGGGCCCAGTGAGAATCCTGGCCACAGGAGCTTTCATTTTATCCACACATACACACCTCCTGAATGCAATGAGTAGTGCTTTTTGACAAATGGACCATTGCAATTGCTCCATGGTGGTGTGTTACTGAGATAATTACTTGGCTTCTTAAATGGAATTTGTGACCACACCCAACCTCTTGAAAAGTCAGGAATATATAAGTATTTCTATCCCCTGACCTGAAACACTCTTTGAAGAACACACATCAAGGAGAGTTTTTCTGTGTGTCTTACCCTTTTGTTATTTTTGGAGGGCAACCCTGACCGTTACATCCTGGGTACGAGGGGCAATGGCTCAGGTGTGGACACCTTTCCTTAGCAGGATCTGCATTTTGCACCCAGACTCTAGCCCTCAAACAGTGGCCCGCAGGGGACATAGTCCATAATCACCAGAGGTACTTAGAATCCAGAGACGGTTTCGAAACAATATCATTAGGAACAAAACTATACCATCATATTCAACAACAATCTGGCTGTTAAAATGAGCTGAGCTGGAGGAGGTGGCCTTGATCATTCAGATATTTCTGGTAACTGGCCCAGTTGCTGGATCCCAAGGCATATTTGGAGGGAAGGAAGGATGGCTTCCTAGGCATTCCTTATTTATGTAATCCTTTTACTAAGTAATTCCTTTCCTCTACACACATTCTGTCCCCTGTACCCAGAGACCCCAGCCTAATCCAAGCATACTGATCCTCTATCTTCCTCTAGAAACTAGAAACTATCTTCCTCTAGCACTAGAAAATGGTGCTAATGGGCTGTGTCCCTCCTTGAGTTCATGGAACCCAGCGAAGATGTAAGATGACACGTATGCCCTGTCTAAACCCCAGGAATCATCATGAAACAAACGCAAGTCAGACCCTCATATTTTGAGTGGCTTTTCCAGTCCAGAGCAGTGGAGCCCTGTGAAGGAAACATGATGGCATCTGGCTTCGAATGAATGAGGATCTCCGGAAGGAACACACTGAACTGCCTGATGTCTTTCCTTCTTTCTCCCTGTCTTTCTTTCAGGCCTGCAGACTAATAGCTCATTACGGAGATGAATGTCTGAAAAAATGAAAGTGACCTAGACACACGGGCCACTACCCAGGAAGAGCTAGTTATCTGTGTGAATCACATGGACCGCAGTCCGGGCTACATTACCCACTGACTGTGCTCATTACTTCCCACCACACTGTAATGCCAGTCACCTGTTGGGCAGGAAATCACCCCATGGCTCTTTCTCCAGGGGAAGCCAGGGTGCAGCTCTTCTCTGAGCACAGAGAGACATATCACCCCAATGCTGTGTCTCCTGTAAACAAACCCAACCCGGGTGACAGATAGATAGCCGCAGGTTCACAAATTAGTTCTCTGCAAATTGAGAGCCTTTGCTACCAGGCATGAAAATTAATTTCATTAAAGTGCTGTAGACAGTGCTGGGAGGCATACCCCCATGTGCTAACACCCCTTAACCATTCCTCACCCACACCCTGAGCGCGTATGTACCACCGTCAGACTCTTAAGCAGGTTGGGATTGAACCTGAGTCCTGGGTTATAGGCATCAGCCTCCATTAGGACTATTTGCCTTTTAACCCAGGAAGCCCGATGGCTGGGGGAAGGAAAACGGAACTGATAGGTGCAACTAACTACCCCATCTCTGAGCCAGAATTGAATTTGATGAGACCAATGCTTACCATGCCTGCAACATGCGTGGTTATGTCACCATCACCGTAATGACGTCAATGGTAACAATTACAGCCAGCGTTTATTCGGTACTTACTATCTGCCAGTCACTGTGATTAAGAACTTGATATACATGGTCACTAATGCTCACAAAGCCCTAAGGCTTGTACAAGAGCATTATTCCTCCTTTGTAAAAGAGCAGACCGAGGTTCAGAGAAGTAAAGCAATTTGCCCAAGTTCACACCATCAGTAAGCGATGGACATAACGGATATGGGGAGAGGGAAAGAGTTGTCTGAGGGATGATCCCAGAGGCTTTCTCTGGGTTACTTAGCAACAAGCCAGCTGGGGCCAGCCATTCCCTTACCTCCAGTGGAGAGACTACACATGGTGCCATGGTCTCATGCAGTCTGATGTCATCCGTTGGCACTGTTCCCAGCATGTAACTTGCCCAGAGACCCAGTCCCCAGTGTGTACCTTGCCTGCGCAGCTGGTCCCCAGACACAAGGATTTAGTCTCTACTTGTAAGGCTGCACTCCCACTACCATAGGCTGAATAAGAGCCACCAAAGATGTCAGGTCCTAATCTCTGGAACCTGTAAATGTCTATCTTGTAAGGAAAAGGGTTCTTTGCCGATGTGCCCAAGTTAAGGATCTCATGATGGGAGATTGCCCTGGATTGCCTAGGTGGCCCTCTATCCAATCTCAAGTGTCCTTTCAAGAGAGAGACAGAGACACACACAGAAGAGGACAGGACGATATGACCATGGAGGCAGAGACTGGAGTCATGCGGCCACCAGTCAAGAATTTCAGGCAGCCACTAGACCTAGAGAAGGCAAGGAACACATTCTCCCCTAAAGCTTCCAAAGAGAGCACAGCCCTGCCGACACCTGGATTTCCACCCAGTGACATGGCCTTCAAACTTCTGGCTGGAGCAACTGTGCGAGAATACCTTTCTGTGTTAAGCCAGCAGGTCTGTGGTAGTTACGGTAGCATAGGAAACTGATGCTCTTGCCTGCACACCGCCCCCCACCCTTAAAAAAAAAAAACAAGACAGCAAAAGGGGAGTGAGGCCCCTCTCCTGGAGCTCAAGCACACAGTGCATCCACCATGCCTGGTCCACAGAAAGCACCGCGGAAAGGGGTGGCGAGGTGGGGGTGCAACCTGCTGGCCCTTGGTCCTGCAAGCTCCCGTCTTTACCAAATCGTGCCCTGTGTCTGCCAGAGCCCTCTGCCTGACATTGGATCTGGTAACTTGCCCGTGTCCTGTTGACCCTGGAGCTTTGTTCTTGCCATGTCAGTGGGAGGGCTGTCAAGAGGAGGTACACAAAGATAATTAAGATGAGATCTCTGGAGTGAAAGCTCTGACGATTTGGCAGAGGGGACAGACATTTAAACCTAAAAAAAAAACCAAAAAACTAATATGCTAATGTATTAAAAAAGATTTCCCAAAAACCAATTTGTTATACTATGGATTTTATCAATTACACTTCTCATTTTGAGATGATTGCAGATTCAGATGTAGTTATAAGAAAGAAAGAGAGATATCATGTACCCTTAACCTGCTTGCCCCATTGATAACATCTTGCAAAACTGTAGGACAATATCACAGCAGGAAGGTGACCTTGAAGACCCAGAACAGTCCATCAACCCAAGGATCCCTTTGTCGCTCTTGTATAACTACACCCCAGCCCCACTCTACACCCTCGTTCCTGACCTCTGGCAACTCTCATCTGTTCTCCATTTCTGCAATTTTGTCATATTTCAACAATGATACATAAATGGAATAATCTAGCAGGTAAGCTTTTAGGATTAGCTTTTGTCACTCAGCATAAGTCCTTGGAGTTTCATCCAAGCTGTTGTGTGTGTCAATAGCTTGTTCAGTTCACTGCTGAGTGGCATCCCATGGAGTGGATGTACTACCGGCGGTTTACCCATTCACTCGCAGAAGAACATCTGGGTTGTTTCTAGTTTTTTGGTTATTACAAATAAAACCGTCGGACTTGCTGTGCCAAATCAAATATGGGCCACAGTGATAGGGTTCCAAGTCACCCTCTTGGCCCTCCCTGTCCCCATGGAGTTGCTGGTGAAGCATCAACCAGCCCTCCCACAGGGCCGCTTTCTCCAGGATTGCACATGCACAGAGCAGATGCGAGCCAGGCCCTGCAGGGGGAGAAGCCAGGTTGGGTTGGAGCCACAGCAAGAAGCAGAGCCACCCAGCTGAGCTCAGTCAGGACAGCGAACCCCACCTAAACCCAGATAGGGATGAGGAGTACGTGTCAATTGCATGCTGTGCAGTTTTGCTGCTGTGCAATAAGCGGTGACTGATAACGCGGTCCTGGAAGTGGAGGCTGGATGTGACATGCTGGCCAGCTCCAAGAGAGCGTGGGTGAACCGTGAGAGGGGCTGACCGAGGAAGGACAGAGAAAAGGTCTAGGCTCAGGGAAGGAGAGACACCTCACTTACCAAGAAAGGCAGACATGACCCTACTTTGCAGCTGTGTAATTTGAGACCTTCTCCTCTGCTACAAGTTCACAGAAAAAAAGGAAATTGCCTTGGCCCACAGAGAGGTAGTACCGCATCTTTTCTAAGCGTTAAGCCATCACCTTTTTTCTGGGGGTAATATAGAGGCACTTTCCTTCTGCAATTTTCTTCCAGTCCTTACCAGAACTTATGAGAGAGCCGTCCCAGATCACGCAGGCTTATTAAAGCAGCCGCTTACAAATGAATAAATAAAAAATAAGGAAGTGGCCATCTCCTATCAAAGACAAATGACCTAATTTCGTTAGTGGATCATGTTGTAAGGTCAGCTTTATTCTCCTGGATCTCGGTGAGCATTACCATTCATGAAATTTTATTGGTTATTTGACGTCTGTAGGTGCTCAACTATTTCCCCAATGCATGATTCATAGGGGCAAAGGTCTCTGAGCATTTCCACGTCGCAGCTCCAATCTCACACTGCAGTGGCTCCCAGAACAGCTCCCTGGTCCCAGCCAGCCCTGGTGTGTCACACGTTTTATATTCCATTTGCTGGGGGCTTGTTTTTCTCCCTGATCATGACCCACCTGTCTTCTCAGGGAACACAATGCAGCCTCCTGTTTCCCAGTCTCCGTGGAATGGCTGGAAAAGCCTGGTTTTAAGGCAACACAGCCTGTCGCATAGGGGCCACCCTTTGTTGGTAAGTGAGCCAAGACCCACGAGGTATCCACCTTGTGGATAACACAGAATTGGGGATCATTGAGCCTATGTACCTAATAGGAGGGAAACCTGTCACAGAAACTCAAATCAAAAAAGAAAGAAAGAAAGAACATCTTAGTCCTTCTCTCCATTCTTCAATTCAACAAATGTTTATTGGTGGCCCACATTGTAGGAGGCACCGGGCTAGTTAATGAGTACAGGGTAAGCAATAAAAATATGACTTTTACTTTCATGAAACTTGCATTTTAGTAGGAGAGAAGGAAAATCTGCAAGGGCACAGATTACAAATAGTGAATGTGAGTTATGTAGACACAAACACGGCCTGGTATCAGTTGAAACCTACGGAAGGGCATCTACTGTCCATGGGAAAGGTTAGTTTAGTGTCTGTGAGAAGGTCACATTTAAGGAGAGATGCAAAGAGTGTGAAGGGAAATTCATGCAAAACGGGCTGAGATCAACCCGGGAGGGGAGGAGAATAGGTGCAAAGTCTCTGAAACACTAAAGAACTTCCCTTGTTTGAGGACCTGATGAAAGATCATTGTGAACAGGGGCTGGGGGCAGGGGAGGAAGTGCAAGGGGCTGTGCCGGCAACGTATGGGCTGGGAAGTCCAAGTGAGATCTGTGTAGTCCTCCCCAAGAGGAATGAGAAACCGCTGAAGGGCTGCAAGCCAAAGAGTGACCCAAGGAAATGTAGACTGAAGTGGATTCCTCCAGAAGCCATGGCAGATGGGGGCTACAGATAATGTGGAAGATCGGAGAACAGGAGCCCGAGTGCAGGGAGGGTGAGCAGCTCAGAGGCCACTGTAGCCACAGACGAGCGAGAAAAGAGTGAGACAAGAGAGCAGTTCGCAGATGACGGGAAGGGTTCAGACGAAAAATGGCACATCCCTGGTTAATGGTGAATCCTGAACATCATGGCCCAAGCAAGGCTAGTGATTTGCACATGACAATTTAGACCTCGGGTGATTTTTTTTTTTCTTATTCTTAGGCACTGAACACAAATCTAGGGGTTATTATGATATTGAGCAAACAAGCAGACCAAGACGAGCCTTCACCTGTGGTCCAAATCCTGCTTGTTACTTACTGGGCATGGAGCACAATAGTCAAGGGGACCGTCCCAAATCCACTAATTTATCTGTATGCAAAGCAGGGCCACAAGGAAAGCTTTATTAGTCAAAAGCAATAAAGCTACCCCAAAATTTTAGAATGCTTTTTTCTCTTCGTTGGTCATATGTTTTCTTAACTACCTGAAGATCGGCCAACCACTCTGCATGATTTTCCTCCTTGGTGAACGTGACACTTCTGTCAAACTCAGCAAAGTTTCACAAGGGAAAGGAGAGAGAATTTTTTTCTCACGCATTGTTTAAATCTAAGAGACATCCACTCTTAACAGAAAATTTCATTCTGAAAATCATTTGCTAAGAATGTTTTTCGAAAACACTAGACACAATCTGAACACCCACCAGCAGGGGACTGGTTAGATAAGGTATGGTGTGACCCTAAACTGGCACAGTGCAGAGCTGTTGACAAGAAGGAGATGTGTTCCCCTCGATATTCAACAAGTTGAAAAGGGCAGGATACATATGATCCAGCAATTCCACTTCTGGATGTTTATCTGAGGAAAATGAAATCACTGTGTCAAAGAGATCTACACCCCTCTGTCCACTGTGGCATTATTTCCAATAGCCAAGCTATGGAAACAACCGAAGGGTCCACCAACAGATGAATGGATAAAGAAAATGTGATATATCACACACACACACAACGGAATACTGTTCAGCATAAATAAGCAGGAAATCCTGCCATTTGCAACATGCATGGAGGGACCTTGATAGTATTATCCTAAGAGAAGTAAGACAAAGACAAATATTGTATGATCTCATTTACATATGGAACCTAAAAGAAAAACAAAACAAAATTCATAGAAAAAGAGATCAGATTTGCAGTTACCAGAGGTGGGGAGCAGTGGGTAAGGGAATTGGATAAAAGTGTTCAAATGATTAAACTAGTTAAAAGATAAATACATATAGGGGATACATTGTACCACACAGTGCCTATAGTTAACTCTGTGGTACCGTATATTTGAAAGTTGCTAAGAGAGTAAATCTTAAAAGTTCCCACCCCAAGAAAAAAAAGACCCTATTTTCTTTTTTCTTTTTTATAGGTACATGAGATGATGGATGTTAATTAGACTTATCATTATAACCATTTTGCAATATCACATCATTACGCTGTGTACTTTAAACTTACAGAGTGCTGTTTGCCAATTACACCTCAATAAAACTGAAAGAAAAAACAAATAAAAGGGCAGGATAGAAATGCATGATCCAATTTTTTTCTGCACACACACACACACACACGTAGAACAAGGTCAGCCAAATTGTCCCAAGCAGCTGGATTAAGTGAGGGGGAAATTGTTTTCTTTAAATGCAGGAAGCATTTGTCTATGCAAAGATGGGCATGCGTTCCTTCTCAGATGAGGAAAAAATCCATTATACTTTTATTTATTTAAAGAAAAAGATATGCTACTAACCTATACCATGTCTTCTGTACTTCCTCACTGAGATTATTCAAATAGCTAAGAGTCAGCTGTGATTTTTTTCTGCAAAATAAACCCACATTGGAAGAGCATCTGAATCAAGACAGCGAAGTTCATTGGCTTAAAGAGGGAACTCTGGTGCCACATCCCCCCAGGTGGGGCGGGTGGGATGCCGTCCACCTCCCGGAAGGTTCCAGGGGCCCTGCTTTCCCTCCGCCCTTCCCCTCCAGGGCTGTGCGCTGCTCACGACCCAAGAGTCAGCGCTAACACAGAGCATTTGTGCTAGTCTTCAGAGGAGAATTAGCTCTGGGACTGTGGGTGCACAGCTTGCTGGAGAGGAGGCCCATGGTAAGACCTGCCTCGTCAGCCTGAGGTCAAGACAGCTCAGAAAGTCATCAAGAACCACAGAATCACTGACTCTTCGATCCCACGCTGCTCCGGGAGGGTTCTACCTTCCAGCAAACAAAAGAAAAAAACCCTGGAAAATATCATGTCAATTACAACATCTGGCCGTTGCCTCTTGGCTCTTTCAGCGCACGAGGATTTTCCAGAGGGTCCCTGTCTAAGGCTCTTGATGGGAATGTAGGTTTGCTTTCTAAAAACAAAGATATGTAAACTGAATCTCATACCTTCCTTTAAGTTCACAAGGAATTCCCCATGGAACCCCACTGTTAGGGTCAGGAGGTTATCATTATCATGTTATAATAATGATCTATTAGTTGTATTTTTAAAGGCTTTGGTTAAACTCAACAGTCATTGAAGGGATGGAGGAATAAATTTGCAGGGATCCATAGAGGCAGGAAAAACAAATTGAGTGAATGAACGAATGAATGAATGTCAGAGACGACAGTGTAAGTCCTCGCACCCCAAAGTTGCCTTTTTATTTTTGGAGGTAACTTTCAGTGTATTCCACATGACTAATAGACTGTTAGAGCTTTATTTTAAAGAAATGCCTTTTTTCATTTCAACACTTCAATGGGTTGTGGTGTTTTCATGTGCCTTAGCTGACAAAATGGTACATCTGATTCTTTTCATGAAGAGAAAAAAAAAAACAAAACTCACCAAGGAGCACACAGGTCATTTCAGGAGTATTGATGAATATTTAATTTTAAGTTGGGTGGTAGGTTCAGGGGTTTTTGTTTTATTATGCTTGCCAATGTCCATAGTTGTTGGAAATATTCTTTTATTTACACCTAATCTTACATCATTTTAAAAAGAAAAAATGAAAGCAGCTTCTCCAGGTGTTAAAGCAAATATATATAATACAATTTGGAGGCTGAGAAATCTAGAGACTGGGATAGGAGATGGGGAGAAAAATGGCCAGAATAGCCAGCAAAAAAGTATTACAATGCCACTGGGTTGAGATAACCATGCACTTTTTAAATCCAAATGTTTTGACTGCTTAATTTTCTCTTCGATACTTTGCATATTATAAGAAGAACCATGTGCCTTCTAATATCCTGGTGAACAGCAGCTTAATTAAAAAGAGGAGAGTTTGCAAAAACACAGGCTGCGTCTCACAGCTAATTGAAATAGCTACACAGGCCCCAAAAAAGACAAGTTCAATATTGTGGAAATGCCAGCAGGGTTGGCATTTCACTGTTCTCAGATACCCTCCTTGTCTGTCTGATTAAAATTTCACTTGGCCTTTCTGTCCATAATAAAAGAAGCCTATTTGTGCCCAGAGCTGTTCGGCAGACGGCAGACATGTGTTTAAATTTCAGGGCGTTTACTGAGTCTGTTTGGGCAGCTTCGCAGCTGAGAGCCCCTGATCAACCTTTCTGCAGGGACAGAGTCAATAGGGTTAATGGTGGCGCGTGGTGCAATCATTTCCAGATTGAGGCAGCTGTGTTGAAAATGATGGATACAACCCCCCTTTTTTACCCTTACAAAAATAGGGTGCACTGTCGTGCATGTATTCAGTAATGAACGCTCCTGGGCAGGTAGATTCGCAGTGCCACTTTCACAGTTTGATTGGAGCACCTGGGAAAATGGAGACGGGAGTCCTTCAGCATACCTTTCCAGGTATGTCCATGTGTCTGTCTCTGATTGAGGGCACCTGCGGGGGGCAAATGTACCACCACTAATAATAATAATGAGAACAGGATTGTAATACTGGTGATTATTTTAAGCATTCACAAACATTTAAAGATAACTAATGTTTACTGAGCTTGCACAATGCCCAGGTTCACTGATCTGCATATTATTTAATTAAAACTATCATTATTCCCAATTTTCAATGGGGTAAGTGAGGCTCAGCGACACTGAGTGACTTGCCCAAGATTACACAGACGGTTCCCAGCAGAGGCTCAGACGCAGGCAGCCTGGGTGCCAGGCTCACAGTCCGAACCACCCGTATTATCGTGTCACCTAGTGAATTATGGCTGTTAGGTAGACATGACTACTGTTCATCCACATGTAGCTCATCCCTGGTCACTCAAAAGGCTCTTGATTAGGATGAGGCTGAGTGACTAGTTCTGGCAGGTGCACCGTAGGTGCAAGTCAGTTCTGTTGCAGAAAGCCTGAGGGCAGTATTCTAACTCTCCCACCCTGCAGACTTAGCCCAGATTGTGTAACTGCAACAGGGAAGCAGTTGGGTCTGAGCTGTCCCAAGGGAGACACCTGCAGCAGTTAAATGAGCAGGGGTCACACTTGAAAGGGTTAGAATATTGAGATGGACAGTTTGTATGTTACCTAGTGCAGCCTAATCTGATTTTACAGTGCTTTAAACTCAGAAAACCAACTTTCCTGAAGAACTGCAAATTGAATTACTTGCAAAATACAGAACTTTAATCTCAGCCCTGCCTCGGCAGAGGCTAACTGTTCAGTATCAGTTACAGCTCAACCTTACCTTGTCCTGGGATTACTCTAAGAAAAGCCCAGGTAGGAGTACTCATCTGTGAATTCTGGCCACCTTTCCATCAGTCTGGCATTATGGATGGATGCCGGGTCTTATGTATGCCAGGCTTTCTGGGATTCAACCATGGAGGCATGAGGGAGAGAGGGCCTCTGCCTTCAATGTGCTTCCAAACGAATGACAGAGACAGTGTGGTATAGTGATCAGCGTTGTGCATAGTGGAACCACATGATTTTCACTTGCTTTTTAAAGAATCTGTAATTTCTAAATGTTTTGTGATGAACTGGTGTTTATATTTTTAATAAGAAAACAGAGAACTGCATTACAGTCTTAGATGAGCTATCAGGAGACACAGAAAAGAAACGCTCTGTTGTATCTGTAAGAGTATGAGAGAAAGTCTAGAAGAACTTTATGGAAGAGACAGCTCTTCAGCCAAATCTCGAAAGATGATCTGATTTCCCCAGATACAAAAGGTTCCTGTTTTGAGGTTCTGTTCTCTTCACACCCCAAGGCTAACCGATAGAGAAGGAAGGTTTGAAGTTCTATAGAAGTCAAGATACTTCTGAAAGGAACTAGGCAGAATCCTCAAACAAATCAGGAATTTGTTACAAGATGTGACAAAACAAGGTTAAAACCCTTTGGGGTTTCTGGTTGTTTCTGTTACTGCGGATCTTAGTTCCTGACTTCAAAGTCTGCTTTCTTTCTGCAGCTTAATTCCAGGCAAAGATGAAATCTTTTAACTATTCCATTGTTTGTAAAACAGATTCTAAATAATAGCTGGGAAGGCAGAACAGTGGAATAACGTTTTCCCCCAGAGTTAATGAGAAAAAGTAAGGCCCAACATACTTAGTAATGTTTTACCAGCTAAGACAGTTCAGCCATGAAATCTGGTAAATTGTAGAAAAGGGATCTGTGGTTAGCTCCTATTTCTATGGAGGGTGTTCAACAGCAGAACTTGGATAGCTGCTCAGCAGCAGGATTCTTTTCCTTCCAGGGACAGAGACTGCATTTCCCAGCCTCCCTTGCAGCTACCTGTGGCCCCATGACTGCTTCCTGCCAGTGGAATATGAGTGGAGGTCCTGCCTCTTTATCACGTAAGGCTTGGCCCATGAGATCCTCTCTGTCCTTGGCAGCCATGATGGTGAGGCCACAGCTGGAAGGAGCCTGGGTCCCTGCATCACTTCATGGAGTACGGCTGCCATCCACCCATCAGAAACACCCATTTGAGCTACAGGTAAGAAGACCTAAACTTGAATTGTGTTAAGCCACTGAGATTCAGGGGTTTGTTACTGAAGCTTATTTCACTTTAACTAATAGTGGGCTGCTGCCTCTATACCAATTCCTCCACTATCCTTCTATCTCTATCAACTTAAATGTCAGTCCTTCACAGAGGTCTCCCCTGCCCCCTCCATCTAAACTAGGTCTTTCCATTAAAACTTTCCAGAGCATCTGGTTCCTTCCTTCCATCACAATTATCATGGCTGGCAGCTGTCGCCTTCATCCACAGTGTTTATCAAACACAAGAAAGACAAAATCCCTGTTCCTTATGATATGTACCTTTTAGAGCAAGAGAGAGACAACACATATGTCAATTAGCAAGATACTGACAGATTTGTAAATGCAGTGACAGAAGTAATCAGGTTGACTGGTGAGGAATAAGTGGGTAGGGTGTGGTTCTAGACTGGGTAGTCAATGAAGGCAGCCGTTAAAATAAGCCTTGAAGGATGAGTAGAAGACAGTCATGGTAAGAGAGGAGTAAGTGCAAAGACCCTGAGGTTTCAAAGGGCTTAGCTGATTTAGGTAAGAAAAAGGAGGCTGGTACACCTGGAGCATAGAGTTAGCGAGTAAGTGATAATCAGTGCCATGAAGGAGGTTAGCAGCAATTACCTCCAGGTTCGTATGACTATGTGTCCCCAGAGCTGGAGGAGCTGCGGCACTAGTATATGACTTGACACAGAGGCGGGGCTCTAACTACTTAATGAATGAATGAATGAACACAGCAGGCGGGCTCCTCACTTCAGACGGGAAGCTTGGGCAAAGCGGGTAAGAGCGGTCCCAGAAAGCTGCAAAGGGAGACACTCGCCCACAATGGAAACGGGCAAATATCTGTTCAATGGGTAAGATAATCACCGCCATGTGTACACGGGGGCAGCAAGGAAGTGGGATGTGACAGCGAGGTGAAAAACTTGGAAACCTTCATTTCCATCTGCCATCACTGCAAGCAGCCCCAACCTCTGAGACCCCGGGACATTTATACTAAGCAAGAGGCATAAAATTAGGCAGCGTCTCAAGAAAATACCCAATAGGGCTTACATTTCATTTCAGTCACCCACTGCTGGGTTTTGGCACCATTTTCACTGCAAATATGAGTAATGCAGACCCCTTAGTCACTATTAAGTAGCAATCTGGGGAAATCATCCACTTCCAATAATCCATTTCTCTAATTTAGAACACTCTGAAACCACATAATGAATAATACTGTCGCCAACTCTCCGGTAATGACATATGACATATGTCTGCAATTGCTCTTTTCAAGATAATTCCCACTGTGTTGTTCCCCTCAGAAACTCCTACTTACTTATTCACTTGGGTTCCTCACATACAAAGACAGTATATTCATTTCTGGAGGTGAATTTAGCAAAAAAGTCAAATCCCTGGCTTTGAAATAATCGGGGAAAAGTTTCATCCTCACACAATAGATAGCATTAAGTTTTGTCTACAAATGGTTGGTTTGTTTGCCACTACATTCTTGAGTGCAGGCTGTCCATTAATTCCAGAATGCCTCATTTAATGAGTGACACCATTCTGTCCATTAGCAGGATCTCCCTGTTTTTACAGCAGTGATTTTATTCCACCCCCTTTTAGAGAGCGTTCAGTTCTCTCTTAGAAATAACACTTTGCATTTCCTGTTGCCTTTCACCGCATAAGTGATGCTCCCTGGGCATTCCCAGCTGGGATGATTGTAAAAATCCCCCAAACTCTGGGTCTTGTGCATCCTATTCTCCCTTCATCCCAAAGGTGTGGAAACTGAGTAACATATGGCCCAAAGGACCAGCTCCTTTTAAACCCAAGAGATGAGGCAGGGGGGTAAAAGTCATAAAAATTCAACAGAGCTGTTACTCATCATCTTTGTATTAAAAAGTGCTTAACATTCTCCCATTTGAGGATATGCTCCACAGCCCTGTCTCTGGAGAAAAAATAATTTCCCTGAGTTACTCAGATAATTGCATAAGACAGTCACCCCACTCTGGATGTAATAATCAGAAGGAGAAACCTCTTGTAATTAAAAAGGGAACTATATTAGGTTAAGGAAAAAGTACATACAAGGCATTTAGTTAGAGGGTTTGCATAGGTATGGTTATGTGGTTTAAATAGGTTTCAGAATATTTCTATTTTGTGCTTAGATAACAGAATTGAAATGCATTAACTCAGTAAAATCTAGAGAATATCTCATCGAGCAAGGCACTGGGAGAAACAGTGGAATCCAAAAAAAAGGAACTTCCTGAATGTTTGCATCTTGGACCACAAAACTCGGATGAGCTGAGAACACAGTTACCTTTAGATGGAGTTGGTCCAAGGCTTCAGGAAAGACCAAGCGGTGCCGGTCCCTCTCTTAGTCCCACCATAGTGAAGCTAATGAAGTTATAATAAATAAAGGGAACCTTAAGGACAGCAGAGCGGTAGGGAACTGCCCAGCTCTACCTTGAGGTTGAGTTTGAGATAAATTTCACTAGAGGCAAAGAGGGAGGTGAACGGGGCCAAGGGTTAGGTAAGTCGAAGGGCAACGTGGCATGCACGCTGAGGAATTTCTTAGATGCAGTATTAACATAAAATATTCCTGGATCCACAACACACTGCCTTACCAGCTCTACTCCGTTGCTAAATGGGAGCAGAAATGAAGAAAAATGTCATAGGAGCCCTAGGAGGAGGACCTTGGAAGCATAAGCAGCACACGGGTATATCCTCTAGGCCAACGGCTCTCCACCAAGATGATTTTGCCCCCCAAGGGCCAAAGGCGGGACCACAGCCTTCATCTAGAAGGCTTTGAGAGTGGCCCGCACACTCTGCAGTCATGGCAGTTTTTATCTTAATTCTCTCCATCCCTTCCCTTCATGCCAGAGGAATTTCAGCCTCCAAACGTTGTCAGAATGGGAAGAACAGGGTTCCTCAGTCTCTGTATCATTGATATTTGGACCAGGTAATTCTTTGCTATAGGGGTATCCTAAGGATTTAGCAGAATGCCTGGTGTCCAGCCTTCAGAGGTCAGTAGCACCCACCCCACCCCACCCCACAGTGTGACAAACCAGAAAGCCTCCAGGCATTGCCAAATGTGCCTTGATGGGTGAAGTCATCTCAGCTGAGAACCACTGGCCTAGAGTTTTGTTCACGCTGCTTATGTTTCTAAGGTCCTCCTCCTGGTGTCCTGTAACATTTTTCTTCATCAATCTATTTTTATGTCTTGATGAGTTATTCAAACTCATCTAGAAGCATGAAGAGTTAAAATTCCCTTCATCAGCCTTAATTCCAGTAACTAACCATGAATAACGACTGTGCATCATTTTAGATGTTCCCTCATGTGTACATTACAAGGCCCGTACAATCTCGTCATAGACATTCGTGTGTATACACACTTGAAGAAAATGCATTTACATTTTACACACGGCATTGCAAATACCTGCTTTTTCATATAACAGACAGTACTAAGATGCTTCCTTACCAGTGCCCACAAATTAATCTTATTCTTTTTAATGCTTGAGTAGAGCTTCTCTGTATGGATGGACCAAATGCAGCCAAGCAATGCATTCCTAGAACTCCAGCTTCATTTTATATATATTTATTGAACTGACTTCCTCATATATTTTTGCTTCCTTGTGTATGTATTTATGTAGATTAAATTCCTACATGGCGTTTCTTGGATTTCTCCTTCTTTAATGCTATTTTTTTTCTGATTACATTTTATGAACTCCCTTTCGAATGCTCTCCCCTCTGGGTCAAATGTCACGTCTAGGAGTTCTTTGGTTCCTTGAGACTTCTCACCTGCCATTCATTGGACAAAATTACAAAGAGGGGCTCTCCTAGGAGCAAGGGAGAGTGCTAGGGTCTCATCTATGAATCACTGACCCTCCTCCTTAAGCCAAATCACTTCTGAGTTCCTGTCCCATGTGCCAAGCACCTTCTCATCTGTGCTGGGTTTTCAGATCAGCATGGCTTAGAGCCTCTTGCTTACTTTTTCAAGGGTCTATGGTACCCCCGGTCATGAGCTGTGTGCTGAGGAGGAACTGATAAGCAAAAAGCAGACACAAGATTGTCCCCTCCGGAGCACATGGTAGAGTGGTTAAAAAGAGGCATTAGTCAGAACTGCTTAGAAATACATATAAAATTTCAACTGGAATTACAGTCGCCTAGGAGAGGAGTCCAATGCTCTGCACATGGACGGACAGCCTAAGGGGTCAGCACGGGTGTTTCTGAAGAAGTAGAAGGTTCTATGGGATGCCAAGTGCCAGGGAAGTGTTAAGCAAGTGAGGTGGTGCAGGGAAGAGGTCCAGGTGGGGCTGAGCATCTGCAAACACCCTTTGGTGGGAGGGGAGATGGCCCGTAGGGGTCAGAGGGGTCTCCATACAGGTGGTGAGGAAGACGAGGCTGGCGAAGGATGCTCTGAGCCTGGCGGGCTGGGAGACAGCTTTGGGCTTGATTTGGAAAGCCCTGGAGAGCAGGGGAGTCACGTGGTCACACCCAGGCTCTGAGAAGATGTCCTGTTGAGGCGTGACATGTCACATACTACTCAGGGGGCACCTGCTGTCACCGTGCGGAGGCCTCCATGAATTGAGCAAAGCTCTTCCTTCCCTATAAACGCTTCTCATCCCGTGATGACTCTGGGCCTAATAAGGTGCAGAACACATGCCCCTTTTCTTACTTCCTTCATCTGTGACCACCTGGTTTTTGGCCTGCTTCTGAGAAGCTCATTTTCAGCCCTTGGAGATTGTATTGGAGGGGAGAGTTTTCAGAGAAAATAGGATTGAAGCAGATGCTAGTTGTTGTTGTTTGAATTAACTTCTAATACAGGAACTGATTAGCTAAAAATGTAAAAAAAAAAGAGTGCCTTCTTCAGAAGGGTATTACATCTTATAATAACTATGCTAAATAGGGGGTAACTGAGAGACTAATAAACATGTACACAGAAATCTTCACATTTTTACCTACCCAATGCAATGCTGCCCCCACACTGCTTTCCCCCCAAACTAAAAAAAAAGTTAGTTTACAGCCTGGCTAATCTATGGCAATGCAACGTAGTTTAACCTTATCAAATAGCCCCACGTATTTCTTCCACCTGCTCAAAAATGGAACATCAGAGATTGAGTTTTTATTTGGAAAATTCCTTATTCATCATACAGAAACACATTCAATTGCATTTGAGGAATTCAATTTGAAACTAATTTATCTCACGTTAATGTTTAAATTCATGAGATTCCACGTAAAGTCATTCTCGCAGTGTAATAAATGCAGAGTCAGTATCATAATTATTAAGACAGAAATGAGCATGGGAAAAAATAAATCGTGTGCTCTTTTGGGTTAGTTCCTTCTTGCCTGAGATCTGAGGCTTGTAGCAAAGAGGGAGAGAGAAGAAGATAAAAAAGACACAAAGAGCAAAGAAAAAAAAAATGCTGAGAGGCAGGGATGAAAACAGGGCAGCAGGAAGGCCGTGTGGGTGCTGCCATTACCAAATGCTTACAGCATGTCAGCCAGTGTTTGGGGGTGTTTTCACATCTCTAAGCCTTCCAACAAGTGGTGTTGATTTGAGTGACAGCAACACCCACTAGCAATTAGTTAGTACACACTGTGTGCTGGGCAGCACTGCAAATCCTTCACACTCATGGACTGGCTCAATCTTTCCAGTCTGATACGTTGAGATGACTCCTGTCTTTCTCGGGAGAGAAAAAGGATAGGGAGACGACAGATCAGATCACGTTGGAATGAACAGCAAGCATGCAGTAGGGGCAATGAGCGCAGATGTGGTTCCACACTCTGAACCACCATGTAGTCTGCCTGCTCAAAATGTAAAAAGGGGCTAGCATTTTTGTGGGTGCCACAAATCAGATCACCCTGTGGTACAGCCAGGATTTGAATTCAGGTTTGCCAGACTCCCAAGATCTGGCTCGTGCCTACATGAGAGAGCTTCCCACAGACCCTATCGCCCCTTCTGGATTGAAGATGGAAGTTCCTAGGTGGGGTCACCGTTGTGCCTCTGCCACAGGGACTCCCCCCGGGTCTCAGCAGCCGCCCGTACCCGTGTCTCTGAGATCCCGGCTGCCTTCTTTCTGCATCGACCGCCTGGCCTCCCTCCCTCCCTCCCCCCTCCGGCTCCTTCTCTTCTGGTATCGATCCAGGACTCAGGCTTTCTGCAGTGATTCAGTGAATACACACTCACTCCCCAGGAAATGATATTGCACTTTTAAAAAGGAGAGGAAAATGGAACTCAAAAAATGCTTCACATTTGTAGGTACTTGGATCTTCACTATCAAAAAAGACTATTTAAAAAATAAGGTACCTTTCGTGTCCTCGAATTGCTCATTCTAAACTCACAATTCCCTTTTCCAATAATTACTTCTCCTCTCCCTTTCCAAATCACCCCACTAACGCCCACTAACTTCTGACTTTTCCATCAATTCTTGCATGGTATGTGTGTACTTTAAAACATCTAGAACAGTGGTTCTCAGTCAGGGGCGGTGCTGCCTGCAGGAGACATTTGACAGTGTCTGGAGACATTTCAGGTTGCCACGGTTAGGGCAGAGGAGAGGGATCTAGTGGGTGGGGGCCAGGGACGCCACTGAGTGCCCGACAGCTCACACTGCAGCCCCCACCACAGAGGGTGATCCCACCCAAAATGACCAAAAATGTGCAGAAGTGAGGCTGAGAACCTCTAACCTAGGGTACACTTAAAGCTGTTGACAGTGGTTGCCTCCCAGAAAGGAGATGGGGACAAAAAGACCTTTTCACTCTGAACAGACAAGTTTTTCCTTTATTATCCACATGTATTATTTTTGGAGTGTTATTATAAAACTAAAAAAATATATTTTTAATTGTTCTTAAGTGTTCTCTTTAGAAAAAGGTAAGAAATATAATCTATATGAACTTTTTAAGAGAAGGCAAAAATAAATACAACAAAGATTATTTTCAAGGTAGTGGGTGATGAATACAAAGAGGAACTTCCTTTGATAGGAAACCGATCAATTTTCTCTTCTCAGCATTGTGCTGACAAAGCAGAAAAACTTTAACTTATGGAATTTTATTGTTAATTATGATGATTTTTAAGAAAACCATTAAGAAATGATGATGTGCTTAGCATGTTGATGAATTAAGATGAAATCCAGAATTTACTCCAAGTAAATTTGCTTTGTGTTTAAAGCAAAGTGGCCTCCTGAGTTGTTTGTTGCCTTGTCGGTAAGACAAATATTTACATTCTTGATTTCTCTTAATTATTCTGTTACGTCAAGATGCAAAATGCAGACACAGATTTGGAAACCCAGATGAATGAGGACCGTACACTGTAGCCACGCTTTCATTCATCTGGCTCGCAGCTACTCTTCACGATACAGCCCGGTGGCCACCAATTCCAGGCTGCTGCTCCCTGCCCTGATTTGTTTACTACACCTTCTGCATGCTGCTTCCAGGGGCGTCCTGCCAGTCCCTCAACTCCAGCCCTATATTTCAGCACAGAGCTCTGTATTTCTCTGATTACCTGCTCCCTGAGTCAGGGATGTCCTACCTCCCGTCTTTGTATCTGCGACGATGAGAACAGTGCTTGACCCTTAATAGTTATTCAAAATGTTGATTGGATGGTAATAACTAATTGAATGAATGAATGAACAAACAAGACATGTGAAGGAGAAAAGGATCAAGAATGGCTTCTACTGACCCTAAGAGTTCGAGAGCAGGGCAATTTGACAGCAAGCAGGGTGGGGAGGAACACGGAAAAGGAAGAAGGTCTCGAGATGGTATCGTCCCTCAGACATAATGAAGTCTGTGGAGAGGGCAGTATGGAAGGGCGGTCAGCACAGGCTCCTGGCCATTCTGGGGCTGAATGCTGGTCCTGTATTTTTCCAGCTAAAAGCTTGATAAAGTGGCTACTTCCCCTGAAACTCAGTTTCCCATCTGTAAACTGGAAATAATAGTAGCAGTAAATTCATAGAGTGATTATGAACGCGAAGTCAGAGTAACACATAGAAAGCCCTGAGCGAAGTGCCTACGTATTGTGTAGCTATTAGGGATCGCTGTTTCTGGCTCCAAATTCCAAAGGTTATCAGATCAGCCCCCAGCAGAGGCAGCACACGCATTAATACTAATGCAGGCCCTCTGTGTGGCTGACTCTCCCAGGCACTTCAAGGCACAGAGATCTAAGACTCAGCCATTGTTCTCAAAAGGCTTAACCGAGTTACAGAGTCACATCCTCACCTGGGTCCCATGGGGTCTTTTCAGATGCTCTCCCTTCCTCCAACCCTAAGTTGCCAGAGAAAACAGCACTTGGACCTTTAAAAACACGCTATAATGTGTAACTGTGAATTAGCATGGGCTTGTTTAACCTCGTACCTTATGAGCAGCTTCATCTGCCATAACTTAGATTGCGATGGGAAATAAAATGCAAGCACGGCAGAGAGCTCACTGTGCACGGCAAGACATGTTTTATCTCTAGCCACGAAGTGGAATTGCATTCCTGTTGTGAAACCCAGATTGATGCATGCATTTTATTTATAACCCTTTCTCTCAAAGCTCCTCCAAGTTACAAGTTAGCAATGAAAGTTTGCAGTGGCTTTTAAAAGACCTGCCGGCATCTTCCCTGACAGTCAAATTCTTGCAAGTGACAGTAACAGACCACAAGATGGTTGGGAGTCAACAGGCACTGAAGAATGTGCATGTCCAGGGAAGAATAATGGTGATGGAATGGGAAAGACAGAAAGTAGAACTGTCAAGCGTGGGTCTTCAGGCTAAGCCTACCGTACCAGCATTCCGAAGTGACATCCCACCGCTGATCCTTCTCCCCTTCAACATCACCTGGACTCTGAACATGACAAGAGTCCCTTTCTACCTCCATCTGTTCCTTCTCAACCTGTCTCCTCCGGTGGCCATGGAAAAACACTGCACAAAACCATTTAGTGGGCAGTGACCTCAGTTTGATGACCATTTCTCAATTCTATACATCCATGTCACCCTGTTTGGCTATGCAGACGCTATGTTAGCCAAGAATCATCAATCTTCAAATAGCAGAGAGAATCAAATCAAAGACAAGGACTGTGGAACACAGTCCAGAGGTCATCGGATTAAATGCAGTGTTCCTGCATGACCTGGTAATTTCATTCATGCATATGTACCTGAAATAACTGCTTGTGTCCAAATGAGTACATGTAGGCACATGCACAGCAGCCAGAAGGTGGGGACAATCCAAATGCCCACCAGTGGAGGAATGGATAAAACAAGCTATGATACAATCTGCACCACCTAGTGGAATATTATTCAGCCATAAAAAAGGATGCAGGACCAAAACATGCCACACCGTGGATGGACCTCAAGAACATCTGCTAAATAAAATACACCAAGGGTTAGAAGTCACGTGTCGTATGATTCCATCTGTGTATGCAATATCCAAAAGAGGCAAATCTGAAGGCCCAGAAAGCAGATTCACAGGTGCCAGGGGCTCTGGGGAGGGAGAAGGGAGAAGAACCTTCTTAATGGGTTTGGAATCTCCTTTTGGGGGGATGAAAATGTTCTGGAATGAGGTGAAGTGGTGTTTGCACAACACTGTGAATGTACTATGTACCACAAAATTGTTTGCTTGAAAGTAGCTAGTTTTACATGATGTGAAATTTGCCTCCACAAATATTTAAAATTAACAGCAACAAAAACAGATGAGAGATTAAAGATGGCAGCATGAGAGGAGAGACAGAGGCTTCCTCCTAAAACTGGATACAATTAGAAAATTTAATTGGTGCAACTAATTCTGAAAGAGCAACAGGAAAGAGGATGCATCAGACTGCACACACCTGGAGAAAAGAGCAGACCTCAGCAAATGGGGTAACGTACCAGAGCTGTGGCTCCCGGGACCCGAGCCCCTCCCCCACCCCAGCTCAGCGGCGGGAGGAAGAGAAACGGAGCAGGGAGGGAGTGGAAGGCCTGGGACTGCTGAATACCTAGCTTGGGAGATCTGCGCTGGGAGCATGGACCTGCATTTCATGGTGCTTTCATGAGACTCGCATGACTACCAGGTTGGAAGGTTAATACAGGCAGAGTTCCTGGGGAGACTGGGATTCCAGCTGCTTGTGGAAAGCAGGGATCCATATCTGGCTGCTCTGGGACAAAAACTTATACCTGTGTGACCGGCCCACTGGTTCAGGCAATGGAGACAGGCACAGGAACCAGGAGGCAGAGAACAGCTCTTTCCTCCCCCCCCAGGCACCAGTAACGCTCCCCTGTGACCCCCGACATTGCTTCAGGGGCTGAGCTGCTCCAGAATAGAGCTTCTGGACACTAGAGGGCGCCATATACAAACATGAAAGGCCAAAGGAACCTTGTCCAGAGTAAAATTGTTAATACAACTCCAGAGAAAGATTTAAATGATATGGACCTCGTGACTCTTCCTGAAAGGGAGTTCAAAATAAAAATCATCAACATGCTAATGGAGGTACGGAAAGACATCCAAGAACTCAGGAATGAATTCAGGTCGGACATGCAATTGTTAAAGAACACGATGGAGGGTATTAAAAGCAGGTTGGATGCGGTGGAGGAGATAATAAATGAAATAGAAACTAGAGAAGAGGAATACAAAGAAGCTGAGGCACAGAGAGAAAAAAGGATCTCTAAAAATGACACAATACTGAGAGAACTATGTGACCAATCCAAGCAGAACAATATTCATATTATAGGGATACCAGAAGAAGAGAGAGAGAAAGGAATAGAAAGTGTCTTTGAGGAGGTAGTTGCTGAAAACTTCCCCAATCTGGGGAAGGACATAGTCTGTCAGGCCTTGGAGAGCCACAGATCCCCCAACACCAGGGACCCAAGTAAGACAACAGCAAGACACATAGTAATTAAAATGGGAAAGATCAAGGATAAGGACAGACTGTTAAAAGCAGCCAGAGGCAGAAATAAGATCACATACAAAGGAAAGCCCATCAGACTAACATCAGACTTCTCAGCAGAAACCTTACAGGCCAGAAGGGAGTGGCATGATGTATTTAATGCCATGAAGCAGAAGGGCCTGGAACCAAGATTACTTTATCCGGCAACATTATCATTTAAATTTGAAGGAGGAATTAAACAATTTCCAGATAAGCAAAAGCTGAGAGAGTTTACCTCCCACAAACCATCTCTACAGTCTATTTTGGAGGAACTGCTATAGATGGAAGTGTTCTTAGGGGTGGAAGCTGTCACCAGAGGTAGTAAAATCATGGTAGGGAGGGTGGAGCAGCTGATTGTGAGGCAAATGCAAAATTAAATTGACTATCCCCAAAGTCAATCAAGGGATAGAGAAAAAGTATAGAATTTGATACCTAATATATAAAGAATGAAGAAGGAAGAAAAAGGAGGAGAAATAAAAAAGAACCTTTAGATTGTGTTTGTAACAGCATACTAAGTGAGTTAAGTTAGACTCTTAGAGAGTAAGGAAAGTAACCTGGAACCTTTGGTAACCATGAATCTAAAGCCTGAAATGGCAATAAGTACATACCTATCAATAATCACCCTAAATGTAAATGGACTGAATGTACCAATCAAAAGACAGAGTCACTGAATGGATAAAAAAACAAGACCCATCTATATGCTGCTTACAAGAGACTCACCTCAAATCCAAAGACATGCACAGACTAAAAGTCAAGGGATGGAAAAAGATATTTCATGCAAACAATAGGGAGAAAAGAGCAGGTGTTGCAATACTAGTATCAGACAAAATAGACTTCAAAACAAAGAAAGTAACAAGAGATAAAGAAGGACATTACATAATGATAAAGGGGTCAGTCCAAGAAGAGGATATAACCATTATAAATATTTATACACCCAACACAGGAGCACCAGCATATGTGAAACAAATACTAACAGAACTAAAGGAGGAAATAGACTGCAATGCATTCATTTTAGGAGGCTTCAACACACCACTCACTCCAAAGGGCAGATCCACCCGACAGAAAATAAGTAAGGACACAGAGGCACTGAACAACACACTAGAACAGATGGACCTAATAGACATCTATAGAACTCTTCACCCAAAAGCAACAGGATATACATTCTTCTCAAGTGCACATGGAACATTCTCCAGAATAGACCACATACTAGGCCACAAAAAGAGCCTCAGTAAATTCAAAAAGATTGAAATCCTACCAACCAGCTTTTCAGACCACAAAGGTATAAAACTAGGTATAAATTGTACCAAGAAAGCAAAAGGCTCACAAACACATGGAGGCTTAACAACACACTTCTAAATAGTCAATGGATCAACGACCAAATTAAAATGGAGATCCAGCAATATATGGAAATAAATGACAACAACAACACAAAGCCCCAACTTCTGTGGGACGCAGCAAAAGCAGTCTTAAGAGGAAAGTATATAGCAATCCAGGCATATTTAAAGAAGGAAGAACAATCCCAAATGAATAGTCTAACGTCAAAATTATCAAAATTGGAAAAAGAAGAACAAATGCGGCCTAAAGTCAACAGAAGGAGGGACATAATAAAGATCAGAAAAGAAATAAACAAAATTGAGAAGAATAAAATAGAAAAAATCAATGAAACCAAGAGCTGGTTCTTTGAGAAAATAAACAAAATAGATAAGCCTCTAGCCAGACTTATTAAGAGAAAAAGAGAATCAACACACATCAACAGAATCAGAAATAAGAAAGGAAACATCATGATGGACCCAACAGAAATACAAAGAATTATTAGAGAATACTATGAAAACCTATATGCTAAGAAGCTGGAAAACCTAGAAGAAACGGACAACTTCCTAGAAAAATACAACCTGCCAAGACTGACCAAGGAAGAAACACAAAATCTAAACAAAACAATTACCAGCAAAGAAACTGAAGCGGTAATCAAAAAACTACCCAAGAAAAAAACCCCTGGGCCAGATGGATTTACCTCGGAATTTTATTAGACATACAGAGAAGATATAATACCCATTCTCCTTAAAGTTTTCCAAAAAATAGAAGAGCAGGGAATACTCCCAAACTCATACTATGAAGCCAAAATCACCCTAATACCAAAACTAGGCAAAGACCCCACCAAAAAAGAAAACTACAGACCAATATCCCTGATGAATGTAGAAGCAAAAATACTCAATAAAATATTAGCAAACCAAATTCAAAAATATATCAAAAGGATCATACACCATGACCAAGTGGGAGTCATCCCAGGGATGCAAGGACGGTACAACATTTGAAAATCCAGCAACATCATCCACCACATCAACAAAAAGAAAGACAAAAACCACATGATCATCTCCATAGATGCTGAAAAAGCATTCGACAAAATTCAACATCCATTCATGATAAAAACTCTCAGCAAAATGGGTATAGAGGGCAAGTACCTCAACATAATAAAGGCCATATATGATAAACCCACAGCCAACATTATACTGAACAGCGAGAAGCTGAAAGCTTTTCCTCTGAGATCGGGAACTAGACAGGGATGCCCACTCTCCCCACTGTTATTCAACGTAGTACTGGAGGTCCTAGCCACAGCAATCAGACAAAACAAAGAAATACAAGGAATCCAAATTGGTAAAGAAGAAGTTAAACTGTCGCTATTTGAAGATGACATGATATTGTACATGAAAAACCCTAAAGACTCCACTCTAAAACTACTAGAAATGATATTGGAATACAGCAAAGTTGCAGGATACAAAATTAACACACAGAAATCTGTGGCTTTCCTATACACTAACAATGAACTGATAGAAAGAGAAATCAGGAAAACAATTCTATTTACAATTGCATCAAAAAGAATAAAATACCTAGGAATAAACCTTACCAAGGAAGTGAAAGACCTATACCCTGAAAACTATAAGACACTCTTAAGAGAAATTAAAGAGGTCACTAACAAATGGAAACTCATCCCACGCTCTTGGCCAGTTAGAATTAATATCGTCAAAATGGCCATCCTGCCCAAAGCAATATACAGATTTGATGCAATCCCTATCACACTACCAACAACATTCTTCAACGAACTGGAACAAATAGTTCAAAAATTCATATGGAAACACCAAAGACCCCGAATAGCCAAAGCAATCCTGAGAAAGAAGAGTAACGTGGCGGGGATCTCACTCTCCAACTTCAAGCTCTACTACAAAGCCATAGTAATCAAGACAATTTGGTACTGGCACAAGAACAGAGCCACAGACCAGTGGAACAGATTAGAGACTCCAGACATTAACCCAAACATATATGGTCAATTAATATTCAATAAAGGAGCCATGGACATGCAATGGGGAAATAACAGTCTCTTCAACAGATGGTGCTGGCAAAACTGGACAGCTACATGTAAGAGAATGAAACTGGATCACTGTCTAACCCCATACACAAAAGTAAATTCAAAATGGATCAAAGACCTGAAGGTAAGTCATGAAACCATAAAACTCTTAGAAAAAACATAGGCAAAAATCTCTTGGACATGAACATTAGCGACTTCTTCATGAATATATCTCCCCGGGCAAGGAAAACAAAAGCAAAAATGAGCAAGTGGGACTATATCAAGCTGAAAAGCTTCTGTACAGCAAAGGACACCATCAATAGAACAAAAAGGTACCCTACAGTATGGGAGAATATTTTCGTCAATGACAGATCCGATAAAGGCTTGACATCCAAAATATATAAAGAGCTCACGCACCTCAACAGACAAAAAGTAAATAATCCAATTAAAAAATGGGCAGAGTTGCTGAACAGTTTTCCAAAGAAGAAATTCAGATGGCCAATAGACACATGAAAAGATGCTCCACATTGCTAGTTATCAGAGAAATGCAAATTAAAACCACAATGAGATATCACCTCACACCAGTAAGGATGGTCACCATCCAAAAGACAAACAACAGCAAATGTTGGCGAAGCTATGGAGAAAGGGGAACCCTCCTACACTGCTGGTGGGAATGTAAATTAGTTCAACCATTGTGAATAGCAATATGGAGGTTCCTCAAAATGCTCAAAATAGTCTTACCGTTTGACCCAGGAATTCCACTCCTAGGAATTTACCCTAAGGATGCAGCAGTCCAGTTTGAAAAAGACAGATGCACCCCTATGTCTATCGCAGCACTATTTACAATAGCCAAGAATTGGAAGCAACCTAAGTGTCCATCAGTAGATGAATGGATAAAGATGATGTGGGACATATACACAATGGAATATTTTTCAGCCATAAGAAGAAAACAAATCCTACCATTTGCAACAAAATGGATGGAGCTAGAGGGTATTATGCTCAGTGAAATAAGCCAGGTGGAGAAAGACAAGTACCAAATGATTTCACTCATCTGTGGAGTATAAGAACAAAAGAAAAACAGAAGGAACAAAACAGTAGCAGAATCACAGAACCCAAGAATGGACTACCAGGTACCAAAGGGAAAGGGACTGGGGAGGATGGGTGGGAAGGGAGGGATAAGGGGGGGAAGAAGAAAAGGGGTATAATGATTAGCATGTATAATGTGGGGGGTGGGGGAAAGGGGAGGGCTTTGCAACACAGAGAAGACAAGTAGTGACTCTACAACATCTTACTAGGCTGATGGACAGTGACTGTAATGGGGTTTGTGGGGGGGACTTGGGGTAGGGGAGAGCCTAGTAAACATAATGTTCTTCATGTAATTGTAGATTAATAATAACAAAAAAAAATTGTAAAAAAAAAAAACACAGATGAGAGTAGTTTTCTAATTCTGGGACATAATTGGTGAAGTACCAAGACTCAGTTCAGTAATGGGAAAGGGAAGTATATACCAGAGACCCAGGTTATGGCCACGGTTAGATGTCAAGAGACATCACGTCTGAAACAGCTACGGGAGCAGGGTCCATGGATGTGAACTTACAGGAGAGGGGTCACTGACACAGGTAGAGGGCCCTGGCATGGAATTGCAGTACTATATTGCCTAGTTGTATAGTACTAAATGCTAAATATTTCTGAGCCTTGCTGTCCAAAGGTACGTGACTCTTCCTAGTTGGATTGCGTCAAGAATCAAATACCAGTGATTGCAAACCTCTCCTGTAAGTCACTGTGTCTAACATACAATATGTGCTCAATAAATGGTTGCTGTAATTATCATCTGATCATTATGGATGGAATGTGTGGTAAAAGTTTTCAAGGATGACAAAGGATGAAAGACAAGAATACTGTGCATCAGAAATAATGACCCTCCACACGACTTCTTTTGAGGGATCAATGGTCCATACAGCTGTGCTCAGTTATAAGATATCTCTGATTTAGTATCTATCAGGGGTCCATAACTGGGTATAAAAAACCTGAGAATGAGAGAACAACTAAAGTTATCTTAACAACTCTGTCCACCCATTAGGCACTTAAAAGAGTATTTGATGATGAAGAGGATGGGTGAAAATACCAGGCAATGTGATCTCCGTAGGAACATTCTCCCCGATGTGGTCAGCTCTGTAAGACCTGCCTTGAGGAGGCATTATATTGTCAAAGGTTAGACTAGAGTCAAAGGGCCAGATTCAAATACTGTCTGTTTTGTAAAGTATCAGTGTGTCTTAAAGCAAATAAGTTAATCTCTTTGAAATCAATTTTCTTACCTATACATCTTTGGGTTTCTAAAAATTGTCTTAAATAATAATTTAAACCATAAAACCATGTTAAGTTATGCATGTGTATATTCATATATATCAACCATTGACCAATAAATGTATGCATTTAATCAATAATAAGGGACTATGCCACTTCCACCAAGGGACACAAAACTAAATGAGACATTGTCAGCCACAGAGGGAAAATAGTTTCCATAGTGAAATAAACAAAATGTCAGGACTCTTAAGTAGGCAAGAGTCAAATACCAGATATAACCTGAACTACACCCAAAATATAATTCATTGGAAAACAGAACTGTAAGTTTGTGGATGTTGGCTTCAGACACAGCTGATTTGAGTAGCTTATACAATGCTGTTGGAAGTCTGCTGTCTCCATCCCTCACCTGTTTTCTTTTGTATTGGCATTATTCTCAGACAAGTGCCTTTCCCACCAAGGAGAGGCAGATATGACAAATTCCAGCCTCACATTCTGCCAGCCCGGTATCTCCAGAGGAAATAAAATCTCCTTCCTATAGTTCCTTGTAAATTCCTAGGAGTTGGTCTCACTGGACTGCATTCCCAGCCCCATCACACACTCGTCCCTGGACCATTTAGGGAGTCCAGGGGGATGGAATGTATTCCACGCTCACCCCTGACTTCTATTCCACCTGATGACATACACTGGGATGTGGGAGAGAAGGTCTCCACAGAAAAACTGATGTGCTTCCGCAGGAGAAGGCAGATACAAGCTGAGCATAAAAACAGCGAACCATCACAGGGACCAGAAAATACCTGCCCTGCAGGAGGTAATGAGGGTGCCATGGGTTAGGGGACAAAAGGAAACAAGAATCTAAATCTTACAGCAACTTCAATCCCTGCCCCATTAACACCACAGAACCAATCTAAAATCTCTCAATGGCATTCAACGATAGCATTGTTCTGTCACTCACTCTTGCCTCTGTGGGTCAGCTGGGCTTTGGTTGACGAAGACTGGATTGGGCTCCTGATTGGCTACAAACTAAGGTTATATCCTTGTGTCTTCTCCTGGGGCAGGTGGACTAACTAGAGACCGTTAGTCTTGTAGTGATGAAGGAAACACATGAGGGTCAACCCAACTTCACACGTCTAAACCCTCGGCCTACATGTCTGCTAGCATTTCATTGAGTAAATCAGGTCACATGACCAAGGCCAGCATAAATGAGACAGGAAATACATGCCCGGTACTCCAATGAGATGCACATGGCAAAGGACAAAAGGGATGAAAGTTTTGAAACCGTAATACAAATATACCATGACACCCCAGATATTTTTATTGCCATTTTAAAGACAGGAAAACAGACACAAGAGTTCAGCCACCTTCCCAAGATCCTTTAGCTTGAGAATGGCAGAGATGAATTTCAAACCAGGTCATTTAATTCTAAAACACAACAAAGGGACAGGGTAAGATTCTCAGCAGGTGGTTTGGGAATGAGGTATGAGGCCAACCTTCATGGAGGGCAAGGCTCCTGTTGCCTGACTTGAACCACATTCAAAGAGAGCTCTATGAACACATGAGTTACTATCAAGTTCAGGATTTTTGTAACCAAAAAAAGAACTTAAGAAAGAAAAACCCTTATAATATCGAAATGTGTGTAAAGCGCCCAGCTTCAGTGGGGTCTGCTCCAAAGTAAGTTTTAAAGCTAAATTATTTCCATCATGAGACACTGAAAGGCGATGTCCACAGCTGACAGCTAAGCAGCTCCCTTCTACATGAAAGAGGGGTTCTGGGTTAACAGTGTTTGAAGACATGACAGGTTAAGGTGGTCAGAAATGTGTCACCCAGAAATATTTGCTTCCACTTTAAAATCTCCAGGAACAAAGTCCCTGGCCTCCAATCATGTGGACAGTTTGATGTATTACAGGTCCAGTCAAGGGGCTAGCCCTTACTGAGAACCCCTACTCAGCAACTGCATGCTGCTACATCAAAGTTGTCTTCCTGAGGGCCAGGACGGCCCTTTTGAAGCCAGAGCCACCTAGATTTGAAATGCAGTTCACTGGTGTGCAAAAAAATGTATGAAGGTAAGCGGGCCAATCTTGCAACAATGAAAACCAAGACTGACTTTCATCTAAAAGACGTTTTCAATAGTCAGAGCTGATGGGATTCTTTTATAATGGGAAAATGCCCAGAAAGGAACTCTTCTCCCCAAAGTATTTCCCAGTCTTAATATTGCTAAGATTCTAGGTCTCAAAATCTTCCAGCATTTTCCTTCCAAAGTCTCAACACTGCCTTTGGCATCAATGGAGTGAAATTATTTTTCTCTAGTTATGCCCATTGGCATAGACACGGTGTTGACAATTTTGGTGAGAACTGATATTTTTTTTTCTCCTAATATAACCATTGAGAGCGGAACTTTAGGTAATTAGAATGAAGTTTGGCTGCAAACAATCGGGGGAGTTTCTGCTGACTACGAGAGGGTGTTATGGTTAGGAGTGTGCTCCGAGGCGGCAGACGTGGGTTTGACTCTTGGCTGTGGCCAGAGTGGGCAGCCCTGGGCAAATCACTTAATGTCTCCACTATTCAGTTTACACATTTTCAGGTTTCAATGAGATACTGTGTGGATAGGAACTGCACAGTGCCTGGCACGGAGGATGCTGGAGCGATGGTTTAAAAACGCAACTGGATCACAGAGCTCACTTGCCTAAGATCTTTCAATGGATTTCCTGCTAATAGGACCCAACACAGAACTCCACACTGCCCAGCAATGCCCAGCGCCTCTCTCCTCTCCAACGTCACTTCCAGCCCAACCTCTCCTGCCATGTCTCAGCCTCAAGGACATTTTACTTCACTTCCTCAGGTTTCCCACACCTTTTCAGAAGCTGTTTCCTCTGCTTGGAAGGTTCCTCCCAATTCAGTCTAGAGAACCCACCCATCCTTCAGGTATCTTCTCCAAAGTCACCCCTTTGAGGAAATCTCCCTAGATTTGCATCCATGACCTCCATTTTCTATTCTTGTGGCCCCAATGGAACTTCCCTTATAAAAATTGGTTTCACTGATGGATTGATTGATCTCTTTCTCCCCGATTCCTCCAAATCAGACTCTAAATTCCATCAAGTCTAACGTGCTCCCTAGACCAGCACCCAGCGCCAGGCCTCACACTTAGTAGGTATTAGAGAGTCAGTTACTGAATAAAAACATGGCAAAGTCACAGAGAAGGAGTAAACCACTTAGGATGTGTCCACAAGCTCTGCCTTCAATAAGCGTCTTGCTTCGGGTTTAAAAAGCACAAAAGGGCGTCTCTAACTCTCACTTACAACACACCGCGCCCCGCCCCCGATTTTCCCTCTAGGTTATTGTATCACAGAAGAAAATAATAATACTTATTTTGTTGATGGGTCCATGAAATCTCCTCAGAATATTGGCTGGTTTGGTGCGTTGCTGTTTTGTAGTTTTAAATAAGCTCCCTATGTGGGCTATTAAATAAAGTAGGGACAAATGAGAGAAATTATGCATCTGCTTTTCACTCCAGGACAAGTTGTTATGTTTGTTTGAATCTAATTTTCCTTTCTATAGATCACTGAACCGAACCTCAGGGACTGTCAGTGCCAAGATAAGAGTGTCCGTGGTGGGGCCTGGTTAATAATGTGCTGGGTAACTTCAGGGAGGAAATGCAACCAGTCTGGGCCATTATTTCTCTTCCTTTACATAACAGGGGGTTCTGGCTGAGCTGAACCGGATGCAGCGACAATGCAAACAGCACCTCCTTGCTCCGCCCTTCCCAGTGCTCGTCGTTCCCAGGGGCTCCTCCCCGTCTCTGCAGCGCCTGCTCCCACTGACGGGCCCAGGGGGGTTATTTTATAACTAGAGAAGGAGGCAAGCTTTGATAGGGGCGGGAGTTTGGGGCTCGGAAACTGCCCCTGCTTTGATGAGGATATTTTAAAAATGGAATGGAAATGGTATCTGCCCCCTACTCAGTCCCCGGGTTAATTTTGAGCCGCCTGTGGATAGAGAGGTTTAGTGGCGGAAGACGAGGGACAGTGTCAGCCCAAGTGAAGCTGCTTTGGGGACCCGGTGACAAATCGTAGCACGGAACTTGGAAGGGGCTATTTGCCCTGTCTCCAAGGCAAACCGAAGGCTGGTCTAGGGGCCCAGAATCAGAGGCATGGGAGCACCTGGAGCTGACATCTGGGAAGGCACAGCAGAGCTCTCATGATAAGCAGCAGCAGTGGGGAGCCCCTGAGGTGGAGGCACGGTGTGGTCACCTGGACACTGGGAACGGAGGCGTTTGATGCGCAGGATGCGGGCGTAAACGAGGCACGGTTTGACGGCTGCCAGAAATAACTCAGGACTTCTAGACGACTATGGAAGTGTGATTTTTAGCAATAAGCCAGTGTTTTTTTCCTATAATCATAATTGTATTATATAAAATAACTGTGATATGATTTTTAGCCATAGAATGGTGAGGCCAGGACAGAGAGGTTGCTTAAAAAAAAAAAAGTGGGAATGGAAACAAAACAAAACACCTCTATATTTTTTTCACAGGTCTCAGCATTATTTGGCTGCCATGACAACTTTTTCTGAAACACAACTTTATTTCTAATAATCAAATACAAGAAGGGGAGAGAGAGGGAACCTTTTAAATTCCTCCCTTCCTTCCCTCTTTTTTCAGTCTCAGGAGAAAGGCAGCAGTGGCTTCTAGAAACTTCTTACTAGGACATGACTGACCAAAGATTGAGGGACCTTCGCCCGTGTTTGTGGTGCTGTATCTTCCAGGATGCTGGATGGGAAACCGAATGTGGTAAGTTAAGGGATCCACAGGGACCATGCCAGTCATGAGCACGAATGAGTGACTGGCCGCCAAACCGCCAGGCTGCACAGAGCGGTATTTGCTCTTAAAGCGTGCAGACAAAACCATGCAGACAAAACCTGGGCACTAAAAAATGAACCAACTCTCTGCAGGACAATTAGCACTTTGCTTCCCATTGCATCATTTCTAAGTTCCTGTTAGTTGAATGTCCTTGCTGGGTCTGCAGGGAGAAGTATCCACTGGGAACGGGCTTCTAACCGAAACAGGACTTGCAAGGACCTTCTTAATATTCACAGACATTCATTCTAACCGGAGGGAAAATAATGTATCCCTCGGGGCCCTCCATTTAAAAGTCATTCATTAATTAATTTTAAATGACTTTGCTTTGACAGCAAGTTGCTCATAGAGGCTACACGGTATGGAGACTGATGAAACACACCTTGGATATTGATACGAAAAAACAAACCACCAACTTATTTTGCACGATGTGTTGGGAGAAATGGCCTTAACTGTCTCCATTCATGTTAAGAAGAACTAATAAATGCAGGAAGTTCCAGTCTGAGAACTATTTCAATATTTTTGTCGTGTACCTTATAAATGTTAGCACCCAGGTTGTTCATTTTCCCAAAACCAGGATAAAACTTGCTAATTTTCAAGTCACATGAAGACTAGCTAAATAATCACTTAAGTATCCCCTTCTCCTAAACTGAACAAGCAGGAATTCTATGACATTCACAAAGAGAAAAGGTATTCTCTATTATTTAGTGGAAGATAAAAATACCAAATGTTACCTGACTAAAACTAAAACATATCAAAAGAAGTGATTTTACCCCATATGGTTTATTATCTTGTCCAACATCATTGGGTCCAATTCTATTATGATAGCATTGATGGATAATTCTCTTTACCCTTTTTTCTCTCTTGCTCATTTCAGAGGCATCTCAGGCCTTCCCTGGCCTGGCAGGTCTGTATCATTCTTTTCCAAACCTCAGTATCACTTGTCTCAGAACTGAGAGGCCTTAGAAATTACTCAGCAAAATTGTGTTTCCAGTACAGGCACCCTGAGCCCACCTCCCAGAGAGAAACACCCAGGAGTTTTTATTATTTGCCGTCTTCATTTTTTCTTTTGTGTATATTTTATAATGATTTCCAGAAATGGTTTAGATTCATTTTGGAATGAGAGTTGGTGAATTATCTAGTAGTCCTGAGGTTGCAAATAATAGAATCAGGCCAATTTAAGAAAAAAATCAGGGTTTATAGGAAGGATATGGAATATTCACAGAACAGAGACTCATATAAGGGCACCGTTAATGCAGAAATAAACATTGTTCCTTCATTATGACATTGGTCAGGATCCCAGGAGAGAAAGGACAGCTCACCAGGCTTAGCTGATGCGCCCGCCTAGCCACTCACCACACTTGGTCAAGGAGGAGAAAGAATCACAGAAGTATGTGTATGACCCTCAGGGGACTTGTTCATCTGTCAAGACAGCTTCACTGACAGGCCCGTTTGGATCTCAGTATGGTGGAAAGGTAATTTCTCCAAAAAAAAGGACGGTTATTTTCTGGGGAGCTAAAAACAAAATCACAAGGAAAATCTACTCTAAGTTTTACAGACAAATACACGTAAGCCAAGAGGGTGACTGATCCATAATCCCTTTATGTGCATAAAAGGCACATGTGTTGTTAACTACCATTGCTGGTTGATAACACTGTTCAGGAAGAAAAGATAGGTCACCATTTCTTTCCTGACCTCAGAGCTGAGCTTATTTGGTTATTAAACAAAAAAAGGGAAAGCTGAGAAAAAAAGAGAGACAGATAAAAGAGAGGGAGAATGAGACAGGGAGCATCTTGGACACATAAGCAAGGGAAGGAGTTGTAGATGTCCGATCCCATCACACTCCACTCAGGACAAGCTGGTTGGCTCATCTTGGAGGTGTTTATTCATTTGGACAAAAGCAACTCTCTCCAATTTCACAACTTCCAGAAAGGCACTGGGCTGGTGAATTACACTTGGTATAACAGCACTCTTCCAGAGAAATGGAATGAGATTTTTTGGCAGCTAAAGTGTTTTTTAAAAGCCACTGCTTTCTATGATTGCCCCCATCTCATAAATGACTCTGTCGCTGAGAATGACCAATTCAGAGACAATGCAAAACTCCTTTTCTACAGCTCTGCAAATCTCATCTGAGTGCTTCTCATTTCACTTTGTCCTGCACTGGGTTCCTAAGGACTTCTGAAGGGGTAGCAATTCTGTGCCATGGAGCACGCCACTTTTGGTGATCACTATATACAAGAGAATAAAGTCTTGGGTGCATAAAAATTTACTAAATTCTGCCTCCTGGGTGAATCAGAGTTCTCCACCATAGATGGGAAAGAGGAGGAGTTTTGGAGGGAGACGGACCTGGATACGGCTTTTTCCTATTTCCTCACTGTGACCTCAACGTCTGACCCTCAGTTTCCTCATTTATAAAATAGTATCTATCTCACCACTTAAAGGAAAGAGCAGTAGAGAGTGTCTGACATAATTTCTGATGCTTACAGGAAATATAGTTTCTTCTTCCCTCGGCTTGGGATTCTCTGACATCGCTCCCCACCAAAGGTGTTACAGTAAGTGTCCACCTGGCTGACTACATATTGCAGGGGGCGGTGATTTTCTATATCTTGGAAATTTTCTGTGTTTTAGAGAAGATGCAGAAATAGTGATTCTAGAAAGAGAAATAGTGATTCCCGAGGGCTGGGGTTGGAAGGGTACTTCTTCATTGTGTGCCATTCTACAGCTTGTGAAATTAGACCCATATGAATGCAGTATCTATGAAAAATGCAAATTAAATTAAAATAGCAACACCTACCCCAAACAGGATGATAGCTCTGGCATTCATTCCTCTGAGGCCACATTACTGATCACCCACGACAGTCACTCTCAAGAATCTCGGAGAAGAATGAGGCTGTTGTCCTTTCCACTGGATAGTTACTCCGCGGAGATGCAGGGGGGTAAGCTCCCTGGGATAGTTACTCACTCGAAGCAAAGAAACTCTAGTTGAATAGCTTTTAGAAAAGCAATCTTGCAAGAGGATAATTTTTTAAAAGTCTGCTTTAATAATGTGAGCATAATCGGAAGGAAATCAGGGCTAGAGTGATGATAGCAGGAGGAAGAGAGAAACAGATGGGGCAAGTCCAAGGGCATGATAATATCAGGACAATAGGAACCCAACCTGTTGGAAGCTGTTAGATGCCCCCAACAGAACTGGACACATATAGGGTCATAATACGCGTCTCAGCACCATGCACCAAGGCAATCCACGACAATTAATGAGCAGGAGCTCTTGACCTCCACCCTTCACTCAACTCCAATATCATCCTAGTTTTTCCCACTCAAACAAACCAGAGACGCAGAAGTCATCTTTGAGGTTCCTTTGCTCCCAAAATATTTACAGATCAATCACCAAATTCTCTTGATTTTATGCCTAACATTTGTTGAATCTCCATCCATTCACTTCTCTCCCCCTCCCCCAATACCTCAGTCTAAGATGGCATCTCTTATTGTTTGGACTGTTGTAACAGACTTTAACTGGTCTTTCTGCTTACTCTCTCATATAATTGTCACTTTGTAATCAGTGCTTCGTTAAAAATAAGTCATAAAGTTAGAATGGTAATACAAATAAAAAATATCATCTCACTAATACAGGCTTTACCATTTTAGCACATATTATAATCTGAATTTGGTAGTATATACGCATAAAGGATAGGTCAAAAAACAAAATAAAAGCAAAAAGCAACCAATAACACAGTAACATTTGCAGGAAGTGAGCCCAGGTTCCTTAAAAATGATTTTTTTCAAGGACTATCACCTAAGGTGGTGAATACATACAAATGGTTTTATTTACTCCTCTGCACAGACCCAGCAAAGATTCTTCTCCTTTACTTAATATTTCTTAGCTCAAGTTAGTATGTGAATTTGAAAAGAATGCAAATGCATTTCTTAGAACTTTATAATCACTGTGGATTTTCCCTATCATAGGAAAGTTTCTTAATCTACCTTTCAAAACACTGGTTTTCTAGATGATGTTAAACTAAGTATTCAATACCATCAGAGCTAATATAAAGCTTTATAATGACTTTCAGAAAAGAAAAAATCTTGAAAACAAATACTAGTTGTAGAACAACATCCAATTAATCAATTCACTAATTATTCTTTATATTGTGACCTGTGACAATTCTAAAGCTATTTCTATGCTAAGTCACGTAAGTCTTCTAATGGGCTCTTGGGTGTGTCATCTTTATGAACCATATGCTTCTCCAAGGTGCCAGATGATTATCTTACACAGTTGTAGCACGGAACTGTTATTAGTTACTAATGATTACTAAGTGTGTGAATAGTCACAGCTTTTCACATCCCCAATCCACCAAAGACAACTTCTTTCTCAAGAAGGTTTCTGGAATTTTATTGCTCAGAACTAGTACAATAGTAAAAACAAGACAGCACTGGAAAAGAAAAGATTAGGGATTCATGGTGGAAAGAGTCAAGTTTTACTATCAGAGAAAGGGTAGGACAGACGACAAGACCAAGGGGTAGAGGATGTGAAAGACCTCGCCGGGGCTTGAGTGGAGGGAGAGGTGGTTCTGAGCAGAGCGGCAGACACTGTGTGAAAGGTGCAAAAGGTAGGTAAGACGGGTAAAGAGAAGTTTAAAGATAATGTACTTCTCCCCTGGGTAAACATCTTTCAAGAAATACTGAGAACAACTGATTTCCCGTTAATGGCTGATGGTCTGTATTTCTTTGACTCTGACCATAACGGAAGCAAGAAGTTACTGCGTCGGGCTCTCTGTTTTCCCGCTGAAACGAATCCTTTTGGGGGATGAAATGGACCATGAAAAGTGTAATTGCAGTTCCCACACTTTACCTATGAGAAGTGAGAGGGGTGAACACGCATAGCTGGCAAGAGGACCTCCACGCTCTGCCGCCCATCTCGGGCTCTTGCACACGCCACCTGGTTCCACCCCAGCCTCCTGCACTGTCAGGGCTCATACTCTGTGGGAATTCAGCTCTTCTAATCAATAGTTAGTTCATCCTCATTATTCCTGCTCTAAAGAAAGAACACACTGTGAAGCCTGATAGATTTCATCCAGGCTTTATCCCTCAACTTTCTGAGCAGCCACATACAGTTCCTAGAGTCCAATCTTGAATTCTTTATCTGCAGAAGGAAGATGGCTCATGTGCCTGCAGCTGCTGGGCTTGTCAGGTCCGCCGGAGAGCAAGGACCATCTGGTGGATCTTTAATCAGCAGTTCCTGTTTACCTTCAGTGTGTAGGGGCTCGAGGAGGTACGAGGGATCCAAGTAGACTTTAACCTCCATGAAGGAAGGGACTTTGTCTCTTCTGTCCACTGCTATATGTCGAGTGCTTGAATCAGTGGGAATTTGGATAAGACAAGCATGCTTATCCACCTTCATGAAACTTGCCCGACGAAGACACACTCTAACATAAATCTCATCAATATACCTTAGAGAGTAAATTTGTGTATACAGCTTAGCTTCACGTGTAACACGCTGGAGTTAGGAAGGGTTCTGACCCTTCCCAGATGTATGATAATGGTAACAGCCTACATTTTGGTGATACTTTGCAACTTTCAGCATGGATTTATACTGGATAAATTTATATTTAAAAGGTGGTCGGAGCTTCCTGGAGTAATTATACCATAGGAAGTGATACTGTGAATTTCTTTTCAGCAGGTGGGCCCCAAGCTTGTACCCCCTGTCTGGTGAAGCGGCTGCATATCTGTACCGGGGAGATGAGTGATGGTGAAGGATTCTTTGACTAAAGCCCCATGGGCTTAGGAATCCTGTTCCCTTGTCCTTCAGATCATCACATCCCCATAAGTAATTTAAGAAAAAATTTCCTTTATTTGTTTTCCAAATAGGGTTAACTGAGATTATACATATTGCATTGGGGATCCACACTTTCAGTGCTCAGACAAGTAGTAACAGAGTTAAAAAAAAAAAAAGACCAGAACAACACCACTTCATTGGGAGGCAAGGTGCTGGGCTGGGCTGGGCGTGTCTGCAGGCGGCATCTCTAAGCCTGGCAGCAATTCTTCCACTTCCAATGGCTGAGGAAACTGTGCCAGCCCTGGGACCCAGAACCTTTAAAAAGGTGAAGTTTGTACCATTAGACAGAGAGCTAAGCATGATTGGGTGGAAATGTCTGACTCATTTCTACCATTTGATTTCCTAAGGTGTCCAGCTCATGGCAATTAAACAAATCAAGGTATGGTTTCGCTCGGGAGTTGTGTGTGTGTGTGTGTGTGCAGGTTATATGGATGGAGAAACTATACATACACATACAATCATTTTTGAATGCAGTGGAAATGAAAAAGTCCCTCTGCCTAATAGCAAGTCAATTAAAACACTTTAGGACAGTTTGGAAAAGGAGAAAATAAGCCTGTCTGTTGAAAAAGCTATCTTCCCCTTCAATATCTAGCACAAGGGAACCTCAGATACTCTTTGCACAATCACACATTTTAGTTCCTTAAAAGAAAGGCGACTAAGATAGTTTGTAATATTCTTTATAGCTGAGACTCTGAAAAATCTCTCCCACCAATCTCTTCGGTAGCCTGATGTCATTCAACCATCAGATACGTGCACCAAGAGGAAGGAAATGTTTACATAAGTTAAAGAAAAATAAAAGCTATCACGATATGATTTAGAGTCTTCTAAAACGAAGTGTTCAAAATAAACATCAAACAGCCTCCAAGCGGTGGAATTCCCCAGGGAAAGGACTCTCTCCAGCTCTGGGGGCTGCCGTGGTATGGACACATTAATGGCTCTCTCTCTAACCTCTACCCCAATTATGGGTTTACCTTTGCTACACCCCAAACTTCAAGGGAACCAGATTTCAGTTATATATGACAAACAGAATTTTATTAGGTCACCATTAGGTGACTTAATAATTATCACATTTGCTGACAATTCAGTTATACATGTGTATGCATTTTGCATATTAGTCTTGAACCGGAAGATTCCCAGGGGGAAAGGAGCTAGTATGAACTAAAGGCAATTGTATTTTCTATACATAAGCCTGACCATGACCCCAAGACTTCATGATTTCATTTCAACTCTAGGTCATATCTGTATGTTCTAAATGTAAAAATCTAGTAACCTAATAGAACGGTGAAATGCACATGAATATACAGCTTTAAATTTTTCTTGCACATTCCATCCAGATCCTTGCTACTCAAAGGGCAGCCCATGGCATTGGTATTGCCTAGGAACATGCTAGAAATGCCTAATATCAGGTCAATCCCCAGACAGAGTGAATCAGGTGCTTTTAACAAGATATCCATGAGATCCCTCAGCACATTAAAGTTTGCAAAGCAGTGCCGTAGATGAACCTCTGATATTTTCATTTATTCAATAAATATTTATTGTTTGCCCACACTGTTGGCAGAACTGTTGAGAGACACTCAAAAGGAGTAAGACTGATAGTGAACTATTTTCAAGATTTCCACTTGAGGAAGTGAAATAACTCACAACTTCATGGCAAAATAACCAGAAGAAAATGAAAAATCCCTCCATTTTGGTATTCCATTTATACAGAACCACTCACAGGAGATTTCTGCCTTTTGGAGAAACCAGTCCTTCTGATTATCCCAGAATAAAAAAGTATTTCCTGGACTCCAAAGTGTAAGTGCTGGGTGTTGAAGCCGGGACAGTCCCAGGCAAACGGCGATGGTCAGTCACCCACACCATCTTCCCGCTCGGCCACATGGGTCCCAAACATCCCCGAGCCTCAATCTCCTCCCCCACCCAGGATAACATCGAAATAAGCTCATTCTTCCTTTTCCTAAGTAAAAGCACCCTCTTTCCCACCCCAAATGAACAAATGCCCACTGAAAGGGCAACTTGAGAAACAAGAACAAGAATTCCTTTTTTCTCCTAAACGGCAGAGTCATCAGTTCAAACCGCAGATTGAATCCCAGTCCCCCAAGCGTACCAGGAACCCAGTCTAATCACAGATGCTCGATGAACTATGGTGCCGCTAAATCTACTATGCTTTTACTTCATTTGTTCTATTTATCATGGATTATTTTTATTATCTTGGGCGTATACATATTTTAGCTCACATATGCCTTTTAATTAGTTAAAAGTGGAAAATTAAAGCCACAACGAGGCATTTGTTCCTGCCACAGAAACAAAAGGCATTAGTCAACTGAGTGCAGATAGATGTGCCTTGGAATGGAGACAGCTGCTCTCTGGGTTCGCGTGGCTGCAGTTAGAAGGAGCGGTGTTATCTGGGATTCCTACTTAAACATCAGGGGTCTGGAGCTGTCGCTGTTTCAGAATTAGGCCATGTTTCAGCTGCCTGCCACTCTGAATTAAGGAACAGAGCCGCTCTCTGTCTCTCCCCAGCTATTAAACAGGACCACCTGGAGAAGGCTTCCCTTCCTTTTCTCTCAGAACGTTTTTCACCTTCCATGTTCACCGATTCTCATGCTTTAACTTTTGAGGAAGTTTATCAAAAGAACAAATCCTCAGGTGCAAGCCACAGAGACTCAGGAAGTGCGGAGTTGGGGTCCAAGCACCCCCCGGTGATGCTTGGGCTCAGGAACACTTAGAGAAGCCCTAGTTAATGGATGCTGAGGTCATCTCTACTAAGCGCTGGCCACATGTCAGGCGCGGTTTCTGGGTGCAGCATTTCCAATAATCGTTCTAAGATCCCTAGGAGTCGGGGTTTTTGCCATCATCATCATTATTTCTGTATTGTAGATGAGGAAGCAATGGCCCAGGAAGCCAAAGCATCTTTCTCAAGGTCAAACTAACCACCGGGTGGGTAGAAATGGGGCAAAGACTCGAGCAGAGTAGTTCAGAGGTCATAGTTTGAGACATGCAACTGTTACTTCTCATCAAACAATTCTGAATATTCAAACTGCATGAAGCCAGGCACGACGGACTCACATACCCCACAGCTCAGAAATACCAGACTTACAGGCTGTAGAGACTGGAGGGTCCGATTTACCCACGAGCCTCTGGGTCACTCGCAGAACCAAGGACAATGGTTTTAGTCACTGGTCAGCTGATTTTACTCCTCCTGCTGCTGTGAATGTTGTCACTATATCTCTTAGTGAAGCATTATGAACATGCTTCTTCTAACCCACTGCAACATAATGTGTGTAGTAACTTCACTAGGACGGAGCAACTGGAAATCACAGACACTACTACCGGGGTGCTGGGGACATGGTGTATGTTATAGGAGCTCAACTGTCTCACCTCCCTGCCACTGCGTATGAAATCGTAGTAACCAATAAAGCAGCTCCCTCCCTCTCTCTCTCTTTCTGTCTCAGTCTCTCTGTCTTTGTCTCTCTTAAGCAGGACTACCTGGTGGTAACCTCCACTCTCTGTCTCAGAATGTTTTTCATCTTTGCCCACATTCATTATTCTCACACTTTAGCCCCTTAGAGAATTCTCTGTTTGAGATTTACAACGATCCTGAGGACTGGCGTCTGGACCTAAACATTATCCACCAAAGACACCCCAAAGCTGTACAGAGATTCCTTAGCACATACAGGGGGTTCAGATTCCTCTTGCTCCCATATGATGCCAGCATTGTTGCTGATCCACAGCGTGGGGGGCACAGCTTTCTGCCAGTGGGAAGATCGGTGTGCTACTTTATTTATTTGCTCCACTGAAGCAGCTCAGAGGGTGGAAGGCTTTCAGACTAGCGGTCTGAATACTGATGCCAGGCTGTGCACGGCATCTTGGGTCTGCCTGCCGTGGGAGGCTGTGTCTTCCTTCTTCCCAGGTCAAGATTTCTAACTGGAGATGTGGAAGAAGGGAGTGGATGGAGATCGAGCTACATCCACCAAATGATGACACAATGGCAACCATGCACCTTGTCGTCTTTCCCCTGTCATTCCCCCAAATCACTGATGAAAGAATGTTGATATTTATGACTGAGGTGTAGAGAAGAAGTTGGGAGGTAGACACAGACACATCTCCATGGAGAGTTGATGATCACACCCAGGAGAGGGGGTCCATCATATCAGAACCTGTAGCCCATGAGTAACATGTGTATACATTTAAAATCACAATAAGTATTGTTTAAAGAGAGAGGAAAAGAGAGGGCATGTCTTTGTAAGGTGTCTATGACAGATCTAGATAAGGAGGGTGGGAAGAGGCTAGATGAACGATTAGATAGTGAATCACAGGCACCATCTATTCTGTTATCTAGAGCGAAAGAAAGCATTGTTTCTCAATTATGGGAAATGACCCAGAACAGTAAATGTGATTTGGCCGAGGGAGTTGGGGGTGGGTGTTTTGTTTTATGCAGTTGGGCTCACATTTCCTATTTCTTGATATAGACAGAGAATGAATGTGGTTCCTGTGACATTTTTAAAGCATGGTTCCTAGAAAATAACCCTCTATCCCCATGGTTCTCCATGTCAGGTAAACACATGAAAACATATGAGAACATAAAGGGGAGCAGGCAAGGGTTGGGTGACTGATGGGGAGGGCTGGCATGCATACCTCATTCCTTATGTTTCCAAAGCAAAACTCCCCGCACTACTTTTTTTCTTACTATTTTGCTGTGGACTAGGGAGAAATGAAATAGTGCATCACCAGCCCTCAAATTAGTGTAAGAAAAAATCACGGAATGAGATGAGCATTCCATGAAGGTCACAAATTTAGCTGGTATGTGGACACAAGTATGTGACCCAGAGACCACAAATTATGCCCAGCTTGGAATTGGCGCCATGAAATATCTGGTCCCCACTATGAATCAATGGAACATGGCTTTCAGAAGAGGAAGGTAGATAAAATATAACCAGAAACAGAATCCTACATTTTTTTTAAGTGGCATACATCACCTCAAGAGAAAACGTGCTGTATGAAGAAAAGAGAACTAGGTTGACTGTCAGATAAGAATTTTAGCCTTTATTCTAAAAACTAGTGATTTAAGAAAAGTACTCAGTATCTGAGGTCTCAGTTTGTTCATCTGTAAAATGAATGGGTTGGTCCAGGAGCTTTACATCCTTCTTCTTTTTTCATAAGGCTGGGCAGAGGGTGAGGGTGGGGAAGGGCATGGGAACCCCTGGCAATTACCTTGGACAGCAGCCCCAGAACCAAAGAAATCCAGGCACCATTTGCTACTGAAAAAAAAAAAAAATCAAAGCATGTTTCCCTACATCAACCACACATCTATTTGAGAAGCAATGAATCCAGGCTGGTACTATGATTTACATGAAACACTCTGAAACGCATACACTGGAACCATGAGTGACATTTACAGGGCGGGGTGGGGGGCTTCTCACACCTGCTTTAGATGCCTAGAGAATGTTCAGTGATTTATATGTAGGTCACTGAACAAAATAAGTGTTCTGCTAAATAGCCTATGCAGATGACCACGCACCAACCGTTTACAATAATTAGGAACTTATAAAATGACCATATGTAGTTATTATGAATAATTATATTAAACCACAAAGGAAATCTCTCTCCCAACCCTCCCTCTGATTCCTGAAGGACACCTGAGCAAGAGAGAGAAAACAGGTAATTAAACATCATTTTTTTTTAAGTGTACAGTTAAGAAAAGCAATTTCCTATCGTTGAGAATGCCTCATTTATCGATCAGCCTGGTTTGAATGCCAAGCAGACAAACAAAAACAATCCACAGGACCACAGGAAGAGCTATGAGAGGGTCTGAAGGCCCCGTGGTTTTTCCAAATGATGCTGGGTCCATTTCTCCAGTCAGTGGTGGGGAGAACCTTGGGACCACTTTACAATCTAGGAGTAATTTAACAGTTCACCTCATCCCATACTTTCTAAACTTGTACTTCAGCCATTTCAAATGTTAGTTGGCAATGGGTTGACTCATGTTTGGTTGAAATTCCCTAGCATGCTTCATTACCTAACCAATAAAACAATCTAGCAGAGTTATTGAATCATACACTGCTTGCTGTATTACCACCCTCTCGTTTTTATTTCGATATGTGATGGCTCCCCTGGACCACAGCTCAGGAGGGAGATATATGTTTCATAACCTTTCCTAAAAACAATCATTCCCATCAGCTCCACCAGACCTCCACTTTAATATGCCACCCCTTCCTAAAACAAGCAGACAATCTACCAAAACCACAAGCCAACATCAATCCAAGACAAACCTTGAGAACTAATATCTGTTGCTAGGTGACCTTAATTTAATGTAGTCTAACAACAGGGTGGAAACTGAAATGACTCACTGTTTTTATTTCCTACAGAGCAAGTCACTTTGATTCCATGTTTTCTTTTGGCCTGAGAGTAAAGTTTCCATTTTGCTCTGGTGAAGAGTAAACATTTCTGACTTCACTGGGCAGGAGGACCAAGAGTCGAAACACCAGCACACATGTTTGGAAATGACTACAACGTCTAAACACTCAAGGACGCCACCATCATCTACTGAAACATGAGGCGTGGAGGCGTTTCCTATGGGGCACCGGCGGGGAGACAGTGCTAGCATCTTACAAGGAATTTAGAGTCTGTTCAGTCTCAACGGAAAAAATCAAATTTGGGGCAGGGGGAGTCAATTTCCCTACCATCAAATTTCATTTAAAAAATCCTATGTAAAACCTATACCTAAAATGGAGACTCAATTTCCCACTGATCCATTAGGATTCCCTTGAGATTACAAACAGTACCTTTTTAAACAGACACCGTCATTTGACCAACAGCATCACATGAAATTCTGGGATTCTTAAAAACATAATAATAAACTTGTCTGGCTAAGACAATTGTGTTGTACAACCGTATCATGAACCTCATGAGATCTGGCAGATAGCATGCAAGTGGCTGGTTAACAGATGCACGGCAGCATCACTCCTATTTTTATCCCCTTCAAGAACAGCCTATTTTGAACTTTGTAGTGTGTCAGACATGGCAGACACGAAAATCTGCAGTCAAGAAGAGCTGACATCAAGCTGCCATAGATAGCATCGTTACACGGTGGCTTTTCCCAACCCTGACTTACTGCTAGGTGACTGACTGCAAGATGGCACTGAGTGTACGTGGGGACACTGCAGTTTTGAATCTTTAAGTGGACTGGGTTGAAGAGGAACCGGGGATGTGGAATTCACCTCCCAGCCGCCTCTCTGGAAAGTCTGAACAGGTTGACTCCTAATTACATATGGAAAACTCTCTCTCTTTTCCCAATCAGAAAAACATATTTACCATTTTGTATAAATGCATGCAGCTAGAGACTCCTCACATGCTGAAAGGAGCTCAAAATGTCCTCAGACAACATCCTGAGCAAAGTTCCCAACACTTCAGATGCTTTTATACCATCTTCATGATTTTTAACATATGCGAGCATCATCTAAACTTATAAATCTTTAATAAGGTCTTAAAATCGGTCTTGTTTTGTTATGAATTATTCACTTTAACCGTGTTATTAAGAAATGATGTATGAAAAATAGTTTCTATGTTCTATGTTTGTTCTATTAGGTAATAGAATTAATACCACTATTTAATTTATTTAGAAATTATCAGTAACATGTGTGATAGGCAAAATCTTTCATTTTCTTCAAGTAGGCATTCAGAACTCCAGAGAGAGAAAATTAATTTGTTTAAAGTCACACTGTAAATCCGTGACAGATTTGGAGACAGAACTCAGGTCTTCTAATCCTCATTCTCCAATTCACCTTCTTTCTCCCTTTTTCTTTCTGTGTTTGTCTTTCCTTCCTCTTTTAATTTTTTTTTCTTTTTCATTCTCTCTCTCTCTCCCTCTCTCTGTAGGTGACAGATAACACTCATGAAGTTCCTGGACCAAAGTGACGTAACCCACACAGAGGGTAGAACTGAGGCCGGCTTCTGGGGCGTACGACCTGTGTACTCAAGGGGGCCCCATACTCAGAGGGGCTGCACGTGGTTTGATGCTCTGCTTCTGCCATCTTAAAATTATTAACAATTTTTTAGCAAAGGCCCCTGAATTTTTGCTGTGCACAGGAATTTGCATATTATATGGCCAGTCCTGCTTGGAGGGAGAAGAAACCACCACAGAAGAACCTTCAAATATATAATCAATATTGACATGTTAAAAAATGAAAAGCAACTTTCATGTAGCTGGGACAACGGCAGCTGCCAAAACTGGAATGTCCCAGCACCTTCTCCAATCTCTATATGGATCAACAAGAACAATGAGACACACGAATTCCATACCTTTAATGCAATTTAAGACCAGGAACACCATAGTGGTAAATACTGGTGATGTGAAAATAAGCACCACGTCTTACAGAACGATTTCTCCACCTCCCATCCTGAGCTTTTGACAAGAATAAGGAGGGTGTAAAAAAATATAAGAAGAAAGAGGAATGCAGGGCTAAGACCGAACTAAAATCCCTCCCAAAAGGAGAACATCTTCCAAAACCATGAAAGTAGTGAGAAGGGGAATTGGCAGTGCACAGCGCTCACTAGAGGGAAGGGACGGACAGTGTATTCAGAATTTGGGAAAACAGTGGTTCTGAGGAGTAGAGGGTGATTAGGAAGGAAACTAGCCTTCAGGGACTGTAAGGAGAAGGCAGACAAAAACAAGACAGAAGAATTAAGGATCCAGGAATATCAAAGAAATATAAACAGAACCTCCCTGCCCCAATACACACCAAGCATCAAGGAAACTGCATGTCGCTATGCTGCCAGAAGAGAGGGCTTGTGAACTTGAAATCCTGTGACCCACTCCCAGCCCGTGGCCTTGTAAAGCAAAGGGGTGAACCAGACCTTTTCCAGCTGATAAAAACTCTCTCCCCAGCTGCAGCCATGCCGCAGAGGAACTGCAACACCATGCTACAAATGGAGCTGAGAATCTTCATAATCATTTGGGAATATAACCCCCACCCCCACACACTGAATCCTATATTCAAAAATATAAAATAGAAATGGACAAGAAACAGGAAGAAATGAAATGACAACCAACTGAGTCGATGAATGAAATAGAAGAAAACAAGAGCAAAGTCATGTAAGAAATAAACTCAGCATTATGATGTCCTCAGGAAAAACTTCGATTTGAATGGAAGGTTAGCAAGGGCATTAAAGAAAAGCCATAAAACAACCTAGCGAACAACAATGAGATCAAGAAAATAGATCATGGAGACAGTGGTGGAAATAAAAGACATGCAAAGAATATCCAACTTATGTAAAATTTAAGTGATATGGAAGAAAAATGAAAGAGTAGAATGGAACAGTATTTCAAATTATAATCTGCCTTGGAATAAAAATATACAAAATTTCTATTAGACAGTACTTGGATAAAAGGTAAAAAATACAAAAATAAAATACAGAGCTTAAAAAACAGTAAAAACACTATGACTTCAAATCCAGAATCCACGGTCACATTTAAAGTGGTGACCAGAAGAAAATTCATAGCATGAATACTTTCAGGGTATGAATAAAAGTAAAAAAAGTCAATGGATCAAATCCCCAACTCAAAATATCAGAAAAAGACCAATGAATCAAAACAAACAAAAAATCTGAAGAAAGACATTCATTAAGATAAGACCAGAAATCCACTAGTCAGGAAAGAAAAAACAAACACTAGATATAATTAATAAATCAACATTATACATTTTTGTAAAATGAAAACAAAATAAACTAACCACCCCATCAGGAAGGAAAAAAAGGGGAGAAAACACAAATATACAAATAAAGCAAAAGAGGGTAAACATTAAAAACGAAGTAGTTTAAAAAAAATATCCTAAGCAACTACTTTGTAAACATTTATGCAAGTTGATGTGAAATCTGATAGAATGGAGAAAATGGAAGAAAGAGGAATGGAAATTCCATAGAAAAAGGGGCAAAAGAAATGAATAGACAACTAAAGACAAAACTATAAAATGCCTCAAATACATGAAAACATAGGCACAGTATTTATTCAAGTCATCCCCATTTTATGTGGATGAAGGAAGTGGAATGACTGAGAGCAACAATTTCCTAAAATTCATCCGTCCAGTACAAGAAGTCACAGATTGTAGTGACCAGCTCCAAAATGCTTTCTTCTGAAATATACCACACTGACTCTATCAGTGCTTCACTTACCCTCAACATGCTTCAGTGTCTTTGCCTTAAAAATAGTAGCATTGAACTAAACCACATCTAGGACCTCTTAGCAGTATAACCTTCTGAGATGCATCTCCAAGGCCTCACCTCACCACCCCGTGACAACGTCTGACTCCTTGGCCGCAAAAACCATCTGTTCTGATTAAGTCCTGCTAAACCATGGCGTGGTTATCCTGGCTTGGAAAATGATTCAGTGACATTCATCCTGGCATGTCATTTTCATGGTTTATAGTTTCCAAGGCTTATGTTCTTAAGAAGACTCTACTTAGAAGACAGGGGTCTTGGGCTGTTTTATCACTAAAATCTCAATCCACCAAATTTAGGGAGGTTGTTTCTAAGTGTCCCATGATATCCATGTGTGTGTACAGTGGGTGTATCATTGTTAGACTGTACCCATCTAGGTGGCTGCCTTTGCAGGGAATAAAATCACGAAGCCCTATCATGCAGCAGAAATGCAAGAACATAGGGGAGGACACAGCCAGTTTGGGAAGGGACTCAGCCCATAGAGCACGAAGACAGCGATGGGTCCTTTGCACTGACTGGGAAAAGGGTGGGAGATGAATACCTGGACTACAGAGATAATTGTCACAATCCCCCATCTTTTCCTTTTAAGGTGAATTCCAGGAATTGGCTTGACAAAGCTGGCTCTATGAGATAATTAGTTTCCCGTTATTTGATTCGTTTTTAATCCCATCACTCCATTCTTTTTGTCATTGACAAAGATGTTCAAATCCTTTCTTTATGCCTTTCTGATCCAAACCTGAGAGGTATTAACAGTCTAATGTGTATCTTCATAGACTTTTTGTCCACACTTTAAACTACATCATTTAGATACATATACACAGAAAATAAAGATATATATTCACACTTTTATTTTAGATAAGAGATCAGGCCATATAGAGCTATGCTTCCCAATATGGTAACCACTATTCAACGGGACTATTTAAGTTTATATTAACTTATCAGTTAACACAGCAATGTCGCTTCAGGACATACGATGGAGATGGGCATGACCACATGCATTGCTGAGGCATCCTTAGAAATTAGTTGGGTGCTCTGTGTCCAAAATAAACTGAACATTTTCAGAGAGGGAATAACAACTGTTATGAAATTAGTTACAAGAGAATTAGATGCCCCAGTGGCTGATGCGGAACCCAAAGGAACTACTGTACAGATGGTGGGGAATTTAGGACAAGGGAAATCCTGTTCAAATCGGAACAGATATAATGCAGCAGACCTCACTGGCTTTTATTTCTCCAGTTACTTAGTAGAGATGGATTTTAATATTAGAACTTCTCTCTGCAGGATGGATTTATGCTGGTGTTAACGTCACTGTATAACAGAATTCTATTTTAATAGCCTTAGATTAAGCTGCTGCATTATTAGGGGAGACAGACACAACTCCCGAGCACAAGGATTAATCCAAGAGAAACTCAGTGTCCATTTGGAACCCTCTAGGGTAATCAGTGAGATACTGCATCACTCCTGGACCCGATATCTTTTATTGCTGAATACTATAGATCTTGGTGCTGTAAAGTGAATGCTTAGGTGCCTCCAAAATTCATTAGTTGAAACCTAACTCCCAGTGTGATGGTGTTTAGAGGTGGGGCCTTTGGGGAGTAAGTGATTAGGTCATGCATGTGGAGCCTCATGAATGGGATTAGTGCCCTTATAAAAGAGACCCCAGAGAGCTCTCTGTCCCTTTCCACCACAGGAGGACGCAGAGAGAGGACGACCCTCTGTGAACCAGGAACAGCTCTCACCAGACACTGAACCTATCGACGTTTTGATCTTGAGCTTCCAGCCTCCAGAACTATGAGAAATAAAATTGTGTTGTTTATAAGCTACCCAAGTCTGTGGTATTTTGTTAGAGCAGCACAAACAGACTAAGACATGGACCATCTTCAGAATTGGCCTCCAGGGTCACGGTGGATGGAGAACGGAGACTGTAAAGAGCCACCCAAGGGGCCAATGGCTTGATCTGAACACAGAATACATCATTTACATGCCCCTTCTATTGTGAGAACAGCCACATGACCTCAACTTAACCATACAAGAGATACACAGTCTACCTGCATGCACGCCCAGGAGAAAAATAAAATGGGTTTGGAAAGCATAAGACATTGCTTCTGTTAACAGACTTGTTCATCTTTTTGAGGTTGCTGTGTGAAACCCCAAGTTGAAAGAGCTTCCTTCTGTACGTTTATTGATGAATTCGTGAATTCGGCGGGACCAATCCAGGTTTTGCTCCTTAGATGGGACTACCTACAGCGGCCAGATCAGGTAGGCAAGTGCCGTAGAGAGCGCCGTGTCCTCTCTGCAGCTTATTTCTCTCTGTGGGCTCCACATCACCTTAACTCCACAGCTCTGATCAATGTTTCTTCAGCGCTTCCTGGAGAGTACAGGGAATCGCTGCGTCTTAGGAGAGGTTCTTTCTACTAGAGATGCGTTCTTCCCACATGGCCAACATTCAAACCAGCTGCCCGACTGCTGACTTTCTAACCTAACTTTGGGTCCCTGAGAGTCAATAAGCCCTTTTTAGAAGACAAGCTGCTGACTGAGCCATTCCCCTCCTTCTGACCTGGAATGTGCTGTCCTCCAGTTGATTCCCCACTCTCAGTCAATAGTGACCACGGCCCTCACTGTGACCTCAGTGTCCATGTCCATTGGACGGACTTTATCTAAGTGCCTTATTTCTAAAAGTTTAAGCAAAGAGCTGATCATGACCACCATAGCACAAGGGCCCCGCACTCCTGGAAAACAGCCCTCTGTCTAATTTTGGCGTCGAAGTGAGCCCAGACCACCACTCACCTCCTCACCTCCATGCGGGTCAGGGAAACGAGCATCTTCATTTTATTAAAGAGGCTTCTTGGCTCATACGGTCTCCTCTGTAGCTCTCTGAGCTGTGTCTGAAATGTTCACGGCTACTCTCCGTAAAGGGGTTACCTAGTTTGCTTTTGTTTTACACCTGCAGAAACGTTTCTTTCCCTTGCTCTGTGTCGTGAAAATGTTGGCACCTGGGAATCACAGTTAGGAGGAGAAAGATGTTGGCTGGGGCAATGGGAAATCCCATCATCACAGGGGCAAAGAGCATGGCCCTTTGTGATATGGAAGGAGTTACAGCTGGCGGTTTGGAGACCTGAGGTCCAAGAAGCCCTGGCTCTTGCCAAAATGCTATAGACTTAGGGCCCATACATGACAGCATTCCATCGTAACACGTTCTTCCCACGAGGAAAGAGTCCACAGGGCCAGAGCTCTGAACTCTGAACCCACCTGAACTCTGAACCCACCCAGCAGGGTACCCTGGGTCACAGCATTTTTGCAGAATGGATAAGTGCCCTCCAGGCCCTGCATATGGACTTCTTTCCCAGGTACATCCTCCTGGGGCAGATGCCAGCACTCGTATGTATCATTAGGTCCCAGAGTAGGGGCCAAGGAGTAGCCTTGGGAAGGGTGGATAGGGCTTCCAAGTGCTGGCTGGCAGGTCACACACTTGCATGTGAGGTCACTCACTCAGGGCCTTTTGCAATTGCTAAGGGGAACCTGGTCAGCAATACCAGTTTTAGAGACTAACAGGCTTTGGGCATTTCCCAACTCCACCACTTACTGGCTTTATATCCTAAAGCAAGTTGTCATTGTACTGTGGCTATTGTTTCCTGCACAGGTTTTGTATACCTCATTTGGGAAAAGGTGATGAAAGAAACAGGAACAACACTTTGGATTCATGCAATTAAACTCAACAGTGGCTAAAAAGGGCTCGCATGAAGTAGGAAACTATGGGGCATTTGGTAAGTGTTTTATATTGTTATTTTGTGGTTGGAAACAAATGAAAAATAATATATTTAGTGGAAAGCGTGTCCCTACATTTTGAGGGGCGAGAGGAAATAGTCTTTTGAGTGTGCTTTGGTGACATTCGGATGGGAAGGTGTTGGGCAGACCCAAGTGGCTCTTAGTGCCATCGCCTGGGCCTAGAGTCCTGCTGTGGGTCAGTGCACTTCTGCACAGCTTAGAAGCACAGACAGCCCCCTGTGCATCACCCCAGGCCCTCAGAGCTCTGCACCCAGGACATTGGGTCAATTTGCTGGGCCACAGAGATAGTTTGAGAAACAAGGTCCGTGGGGTTTAGGACCTAGGATCATTGTTTTGCACGATCTCTTACGGGAGCTAGTAAGTAGTGAGGGCTTCTCTAGATGTCTCCTTTGTTATTTTTCCCAAGAACAGGCCAGATCTGGTAGAGACTTTAGCTCAAGAATGAAATATAATACCATACTTAATAATGAATACTTTGGGGGGGAACTATGACCACTTTCTAAGTCACATACTGTATTTCATACGTGTAATATATTTCATGTGAAATACCCATATTTACTTTACTCAGAAGTGCAAAAAAATCAATGTCAATAGCAGCTATACTTTATCCGTGAAAGAAAAATCCCCCATCCGGGCAGTTAAAAAATATTGCTTGTGCTATTTTTCAAGCAACTGCAGTAGAGTACTAGTTGCTAATAACTCTAACCCACCTTAACTTAGCTCTTGGGCAAATCTACTTCTAGCTATTTTTCTCAAAAAGTGGAAAAATATATATAGACTATATTGACTACATTATGTATTATATATGCATATATAATATGTATTCAATTAATATCAAATTGTTGACAGCAATATTCACCCATGGAATAAAATGACGGGTATCATTGGGTCAATCAATGATTTATCAGGCTAATTTCTTGTCTCAGGTGAAAAAGAGAAAAGAATCCATGTAATGATATCATTTAAAAATGTGTCTGGAAGACAATCCAGTTTCTTCAACAAAAGAAACTGAAAGAAAAAAAGAAAATTCTGAGCAGGGAAAATATAAATAAAGACATTTAGACACATCAACTCATTACAGGATGTGACTTGATTGGATTTCGAGTGAAGCAAATCAACTTAACAAAAATGTAAGGTGACTGGAAAACGTGAGCCCTGACCTGATATTCAATCGTCTAAGGTAATCAATGGGAACACTGCAGCATGTTTAGAAAATGGACCCCCTTTTTTTCAGAGATGCATACCGAAATATTCATGGGTGGAATGTAAGTCTGCCTTGGCTTTAAAACAATCCAGGAAATGATGGCGATATAGAATGAAACACTATTGGTTGTGAGTTGATAATTATTGAGTACATAAGGATTTATTTTACTCGTCTTCTAATAAATGTCTGTTATTTTCTACAATAAGACACTGAAAGGAATTCCTGAGATAAAATTAATACTTTAATTTACCTACTAAGTGTACTTTCTTAAAAATGATCAGAGAAACTGAACTGTTGTCATCGATTGTTTGGTTTTTGGAATTCAATTCTCATGAAACCATCAGTCTATATCTTTGCGCTCTGAATCCGGAGCATACTTCCTCAACAGCACATCCTACTTTCAATCTATTTGTTATTCCACTTATGCTGAAATGACAAGATTTATCTCACATGTTATGAGTTCACACATGGAGTGCAAATGTGTATTTATATGAGTTTTAAACTGATATCTGTTCTGCTGTTCACGCACAGATATTACCACCTGCACTGAAATTGGAATTTTGGAAAACTCAGATGAACCCATTTCAATATGAGTCAGCCTTGGGCAGATCGAACACCTCTGGGGAATTCTCTTCGTGCAAAAAGTGAAAATGAAACTGGAAGGTCCTACTACAAGATGCAAAACACAAACCTCTCCTTGTGTTTTCTCATCATATTAAACTTCCTGGTTAAAAATGTATCAAATCTACCTGTTATGAATATCAACCTCTATCAGAATGCATGAGATTAAAACATCAAGGTCTACAGATTGAAGAAATTGTCAGGGCGAGAAACTGAATTTTTTAAAAACTGAATACCTTGTGAAATTTCCATTATTCTGTCCTCTTTTTATTTTTTTCCCCCTAATCTGATAGGAATTGGAAACAGACCTGCAATATCTAATGCTGCCTGAGGGAAATGAATCACAAAATAGAATATAGAAGCCATCCTAATAAAATCATTAAAAAATAAGTTGAGTTTACATAGCTGAACATTGATTTCTAGTATTTTTGTTTGTTTGCCTCCCCACCCCCATTCTCCTTCTCAGAGACACATGAATATGATTAAATTAAGAACTATCCACTAGGTGTAGCAGGAAAGTAACTCATCAATGCACTCACATATTAATGAATTACTATTTATTAAAAAAGGCAATGCCAGAATATGCATTAGAATTTCCTCTTTTCTTGGCACATATTTGCCTTCAGACCTGGATATTATAATATTTCTGAGGGTCAAGATGTAGGGAAATATCTGACCCAAAGCATAGAAGACTGCCACCTGTAAGTCTGGTATTTTACTAAATTGAATTGTAATATGCTTAACACAGAATCCCTGCCCTCAGGTAGCTTTTGGGCCAACGCTCCACCCACTGGAGAAGAATATTACATTTTGTCTCTTTTATGACAATTGTGTCAAAATCACATGCATTAGTTTTAACCTTGACGATAATTCAAGAACACTACAAAGACAGGTGTATGTTTCCCCTTAAAAATACATATTTGTTGAAACCAAACTGGGCCATATGCCTTGTTCATGTCACAGTGCTAGGGGAAAAAAATCTATCTATATATATATAACGCAAGCCATTTCTGATCCCAGGTGGTAACCTGTTACAGCATTAAATTTAACTTCTAATTTGATTGCATCTATGCAGGAAGGTCTAGCACCCTAGCGTGGCTCAGTCAAAGGAAAACACTAAGTTTCAAAAGACACGCAGAGCTTTATAAGGTTGCTGCCATTGTGATAACTCAAGTGTGTAGAGATCGCATACTGATTTGACATGGATAAAAAAACCTCTACCCACCCAGAGAGGCTGCGGACTCCAAAATGGCCCAGGAACAGTGGTAACACTGGACGGGATGCGGTCAGCCTCTGTGCATTCTAATGGATCTTTCATGTGTTTCAATTCTATGCATTTTAAATGTTATTCTGTTGATTCTCCCTTGTGTATTCTTTCCTGTACTCCTTTTATCTTCTTCTCCCCCTTTATTTCCTGTCTGCTTAACATTTAAAAACCCGTGCTCCAGGAAAGCAAAGTGTTGATTTCTTCTTCATAACGCAGGAAGGAAATGTGTGGCTGTGACCAGCCTTGGAATCAATAAGCCTGGGAACACAACCCCTGGTCGGCCATTTCTCTGCCACTCACGGGAGACTTAGAGGCATTCGCCACCGTCCACCCGCCAAGCGAAAACTGTGAAGGCTTTGCGAATGGCTTTCCACAATAAGAGATTTTCATAAAATACATGGAATGTGGTTTGTGCATGTGTTTACATGGTTTTCTCCTCCCACACTGGTCTCTGTTCTTGGGTTCCTGGCCTTGAAAACCACGGAAAAGATTATTTTAGGTGCTGATTGCACAAAAAATGAGGACATGTGACTAAGACCCCAAAATTACTTCCTTTGCACTGACTGGGAAAGGGGTGGGAGAGGAATACCTGGACTACAGAGATAATTGTCACAATCCCCCATCTTTTCCTTTTAAGGTGAATTTCAGGAATTGGCTAGACAAAGCTGGCTCTATGAGATAATTAGTTTCCTGTTATTTGATTCGTTTTTAATCCCATCACTCCGTTCTTTCTGTCGTTGACAAAGATGTTCAAATCCCTTCTTTATGCCTTTCTGATCCAAACCTGAGAGGTATTAACAGTCTAATGTGTATCTTTATAGACTTTTTGTCCACACTTTAAAGTACATCATTTAGATACATATACACAGAAAATAAAGATATATATTCACACTTTTATTTTAGATAAGAGATCAGGCCATATAGAGCTATGCTTCCCAATATGGTAACCACTATTCAATGGGACTATTTAAGTTTATATTAATTAAATGACATAAAATAAAAAGTTCAGATCCTTAGTTTCACCAACTACATTTCAAATGTTCAATAGCCATGTGCGGCTCACGGCTACTATTACTGGCTTGAACAGCTAAAGCACATTACCATCCCTGCAGAAAGTTCTACTGGATAGTAGCAAATGTAAGTATTTCTAATTCCCAACAAATTGGAATTTTGTCCTTCCCTTTTAAAAATAATTCTTTGAACAACCCCAGATGGACCTCGAAAAGCAAGGCCATCAGAATTCAAGCTCAGTGGTAGAGACAAAATTGGGTTGTATGTACTTAATTTAGCTCAGGAACCGATTTTTTGAGGTCCTCATTGTGTGGATTGCGATCTCTACGGAGAATACAAGTGTTCAATTTGCTGTGCCTGTGTGCTGAACCGGGTTTGAAATGTTCAGCCCTAATGACTACATTCTTATACTTTCCTGGGAGGACCTAACCTCGGTTGGGAAGAAACAACAGATGTGTTCAAAAGTAATCCCTCGAAAGCTTCTTCTAAAATTTAGGCAGAAAAAAAAAAAAAAGAGCTAATCTCAGTCTCAGAGACCCCAGGATCTTTCAGCTGTCTTCCCAGAGTGCCATTCTTTGTTTTGCTAACTTGATATTTTGCCAAAATTCCAAATCTGGGTGGTTTAAAGCTAGGAAATTAACAAGAAATCAGAAAGCCAAATGAGCATTTATAGGTAGAAGAAGCTAAGTGTGATTATCTAGTCTCTGAGGAGCTAATTACAGGCTCATAGAGACTGGGAGGATCATGGGAGGACACCACACACACACATGCACACACACACGCTTGCACATGCACAGAACTGCTCATCTGAGCCTACCTCCAAAGAAGCAGAGAGCTGCTTTGTTGCATAAATAAATCATTCGAATGGCTCACTGCCTGAGCACAATCGATCTTTCCCCGGTACTAGGGTCAGGTACTGTACACCCATAGCCTGGCCTGACCCACAGTTGTATATAAAATACGACATTAAAGAAAGCTTCCCACCAGCCCCCTTCTACCTGGAAGGCTCACCATCCATCAGTCATTCATTGCACTTTGCCCATGCCAGCACCAGCCACAGGCTGTGAACTTGGGCACGTTGATAGCACTGAAAGGAAGACTGGCCCTCAGGAAACCCAAAGTCCAGGTCCCAGAAATCATGTGGCAACCAACAGTTTTTCTAGCGTATATTTAGCAGGAATTTAGTAACCAGATCTAATGGCAGAAGGGATTCTTTTAGTTTAAATTGTCTTGATGATCCTACATGTACATTATACACATTGCTCAGCCTGGGGCAAACCTCTTTCAGAGCCTTCAAAGAACACCACGGGTCAAAGAAGGAAAGCAGAGCAGAGAAGGGATGGTGGTATGCTTCCTGATACACCAGGGTTTCTCAGCCTCAGCACAATGGGCAGGTGGGCTGCGTACTCCTTGCTTATGGGGGGCTGTCCTGTGCATTTAGAATGTTTAGCAGCATCCCTGGACTCTGCCCCCTGGATGTGAGTAGGATAATCCTCTCCCAAGCACGATCAAAAGTGTCTCCAGACATTACCAAATGCACCCCAGCAGGGCACAACTGGTAGAGAACTGTTGACTTGAAACCAAGTCACACAAGGCACACTGCACAGAATGGCCTATGCATTAAGACAAGGGTCTGCAGCCTGTCTTAGAAGCCGGCAGGGTTGACTTAAGCAGAGGTGTGTTGTTTCGTTCTGCCCGCCATAGCAAAGTACCACAAAGTGGCTTAAACAACAGAAATGTGTTTATTCATCGTGCTGGAAGCCAAAAGTCTGAGACCCAAGTATGGACGGGGTCGGTGTGTCCTGAGGCTTCTCTCCTTGGCATGTACACAGCCATCTCCTCCCTGAGTCGCCCCGCAGTCTGCCCTCCATGTTGCGTGGGTCCTAGGCCCCTCTTCTGACGAGGACAGCAGCCATATTGGATCAGGGCCCACCCAGGTCCTCATTGTACCATCATCACCTCTTTAAAGGCCCTGCCTCCAAACACAGGTACATTCTGAGGTGCTGAGGGTTAGGACTTCAACATGCAAATTCCAGGGGGGCACAATTCAGCCCATAACAAGAGGTGACATCAGACGCAGCTCTATGACTTCCCTGTACCCCCAGTAATGCTGCCGCACTGTCTGTTGTTGATTCACCCTATTCTTGAGAATCGGGCGCTCTCCAATGCTCAGTCTCTTCCTATTAAAGAGGAAGTTCCTTGACCTGTGAGACAGCCTCGTGCTGTTCCATCTCTCCCTTTCTCTCATTTGCATCTCTCTGTCAAGCTGAGAAAGAACTTTCTGGTCTCTTCTCTCCTCCCAGGAAGTCCAGGCCCCTCCGACTGGAAGTTGATTTATTTCCCCACATTTAAAATTTTGACAGGGAATACCTTCAAGTAGTGACATTCCCTAGACAGATAAACTTTTTCTGTAAAGGGCCAGACAGGCAAGACTTTACTTGGAGGGCTGCCCTACTCTTCAGCGCTGCCTCCAGGGCACATCATATATGAATGGACGTTCCAATAAAACTTTATTATAGAAGTAGGCAGACGGGCTGGGCGTGGCCGATGGTCCCTACTTTGCTAACCCCTGCCCTAAAATATTAAATATATTATCTGATCTTTATAATTTCAATTGATAGTGGATTTGGTTGGGTTTAAGTAAAATAAGGGCATGGGCAGAAGTTACAATCACTCTCCTCTTCAGATAAGCTAAGTGTCTCCCTGTTTTTCTCACAGATAACTATGAATGTATATATAGTTGACCGTTGAACAACACAGGTTTGAACTGCACAGGTCCACTCATTTGCAGATTTTTTCAATAAATATGTTGGAAACATTTTTGGAGATTTGCAACCGTTTGAAAAAACATTTTCTTTTCTCTAGCTTACTTTATTGTAAGAGTACCGTATATCCTACATGTAACATACAAAACATATGTTAATTGACAGCTCATGTTTTCAGTAAGGCTTCCAGTCAACAGTAGGCTATTAGTAGTTAAGTTTTTGGAAAGTTAGAAGTTATACACAGGTCTCTGACTGTGCCGGGGGTCAATACCCCTAACTCCCATGTTGTTCGAGGGTCAACTGTATACAAGAATATTTACAGTAACAACCATTTCAAAGGGCATTTAAACTGGATTTCTGTTCTTTGTTTCCCCTTGTCTTTTTACTGACCATGTAGACTCCAGGTCTGGTTTCCAATTCCTTTCCTCAATGAAAGTCCTGTCAACCTTCCCAAGAATAATGTTGTTCCTTCAAAAATAACCATCTCATAAAAAGGTGTGTGCCCAGAAGGCATAAGATAAATAAGAATGGTTCATGAAACCCCCCTCCAAAGAACAGACGTACGACAAATAAACCTGAACTTTGATTTCAAAACACTCCAAACAAATAATCTTCTAACTCAGGGTGAGTGTCCTCGGAATGTGGTTTGTGTCACCATCTCTGGCCAACACTCCACCTATCAATGGGTGCACTTAGGACACCTCTTGTCCCTTTGTTATATTAGGACACCGATGGTCGGCAAAGATCAGGCCACATGAACTTACCCTATTTCAGCAGAGAACATCAACAGAGAGGGACGTGGAACGTCCAGTGACATTACAAGTCAGAACCAAGCGTCATGAATTAGGGATGCCGCAGAGAATTCCTGCTTACTGTACAAGGACGTAGTACCCAACAGGCAAAACAGACAATGGCCCAATGTTCCCTGAGAGAAAGGTGAGGCACACATTCAGATATACACATACTACGGGATGCTAGGTTGTTGCTGAAGAGAATGTTGTAGGTGGATGTGTACAGCATGGAAATTATTCACGACATACTGTTAAATAGAAAAACCAGTAAGATATAATACATACAGATATGTCTATATATATACATATGTGTACATGTATATATATATATATATATATATATATATATATATACATATGCATAAGGATATAGATATCTCTATCTATAAATATACTATATAGAGAGGTGATATTTAAACAAAAATTTGTTTTTGCATATGTTTATCCAATAATTGCTTATGAATATATTTATTCATCTGTCTTTTTCTCTCTGATATACCTACTCTAAGTATTTTTTGGTCAATATATAGAAAATGGATACTATTTATGGTATTTTCCTCTGGGAAGGGAAGGACATTTAAAAGGCTTGTGTGGGGTCAGAAGGTGATTCTTTCCTTGTACTCTAGGTATTCTTTTTATGTTTGACCTTTTTGCAACAATTACATTTGTATTATTAAAGAAAAAAATTAATTCATCCCCCTTAGTCTCACTAGCTAGACTTGGACCACGCGCTCGCCCCCTAGCCGATTCCTGTGGCCGGGAGCTGGAGCTTTGCTAACTGGCCAGGATTAGGTTGCTGTCCCTACTCTAGAGCTAGGCAAGGATTCAGCCCCCTGCAGGCATGGGGTAAGGAGAGTAATGGGAGAGAGATGGTTCCCTAAGGAAAACGGAGTTCCCTAACAGAGGAAGAGGGAATAGATGCTGGAAAGACAAAAACAAGCTACTCCGTAAAAAGCCCTTATCAGAAGCAGATTTGATCTATGCTCACCAAGTTCAATAACTAGAATCTTTCATGAAGACCATCATCGGTGTGAATTCTAGTTATAAATTCTGGAGAAACGCTAGCAGGGCATTCAAAAGAGGCTGCAGAGCGGTGCTGTCCGAGATGATAGCTACTAGCCACATGTGAATATTTAAATTTTAAGCAATCACAATTAGGTGAAATTTACCATTCAGTTCTTCAGTAGCCCTAGCTTGAGTTCAAATGCTCCGCAGTCCCATGTGGTTGGTGGCTTCTTCACTGGACACGGAAGATGTGGACTATCTCCATCACTGCAGAAAGTTCTAAAGGACAGAGTTATTCTAGAATCTTTTCTTCCTTGCCAACAATTAAAAAAATGGAGAAAGACATTTGATGGCTAGGAGGGGCCAATCATCTTTTTAAAGGCTCCACAATCTACTACAATAACAGTTACGGTGAAAGAACAAATGCGCAAGTAGGCAAAGTTATGCTTTTCTCTGAACATAAAAAATAATAAGTTAGAAATGAAGAAGTTCTTTCTTTTCTCTGTCAGAAAGAGATGGAGCATATATATAAAAGCCGAGACAATGACAAGACAACTAAATCAGATGTTCGTAGACCTGAAAGTCTCCTATTTCTTTTTTTTTTCCCCCTCCATCTAAAACTTTGCAATAATGAGAGACAGTCAAACAAAGACATCTGACACTATTTTTACACTCTGTATTTTACTTCCGGTTGACAGAATGAATGTTGTTGTGTGCAAAGTTGAGTCGAGGTATATGGGATACTTGGAACAAAGCCCAGACCCGTGGTCTGTAGGCCCCCCAGGGCTGCGGTCTCTGCTTGACCTCCCACCTTGAGCTTTTCCTCCCTCCCCCTCATGAGCTGGACCATGGATACATTTCAGAGTTTCCGTGTCTTTATACTCGCGGTTCTACCAGCCGAGAACACACATCCCAGGCTCCGTCTCAAGCTATTGGGCTTAAACTTCCTATCACGAGAGCATTTTGTGATCCCTTTGCTGATATACACATTATTTTTTTTTCAGTTATAGTACCCTATTTATTTATTTAAATACTGACACTATCTATTTTGTTTGCCCTTTTTTCCCCCCTGCCATATGCAAGGAGAGGAAGTCCCACAGGGACAGGGACCATGTCTATCTTATTTCCTGTTGTTGCCCCAGGGCTGTGTAGACATTCAGTAAGTATTCGTGGAAGGAAGGAATAAATGAATGGGCAGAGGAGGGGAGCTGGAGTCCAGGCTGCAGGATCGTGCACACCAAGCTGGCCTGCTCCACCTGCCTGCGACACAACTAAGTGGGTCACCAGTGTTGCATGATGTCACTGCCATTAGGAAACATAGTACTTGGAGGCGTTGTTTTAGATTTTGCCTCTGGGGGGAGCCATTTCCAAAATGACCATGCTTGATAGTTTGTGCAGAGCCAGGACAGAGGAGGGGAACTCAAATGCTCTTCTGTCCTGCCTAATTGGTACTCTAGCTCCTGTCATACGAATAAACGATGAAGAGTTTAGATGCTCAAGCGGGAGACTTTCCGCACATCCAGAACTTGGGCTGACCAGACCACCTCCGCTTTCCCTCCGCAAATGTAAATCCTGCGGCCTCATTCTCTTGACGGCCACCGTAAAGAAACCTGCAGATTGGTCTTTGCTCAGATTGCATTCGTATTTGGAACCCTAGAATATATTCACTTGGAGCATATTTTTGAACATAAGAGGCACTCAGCTAATGCAAATTAAATACACAAATTGCAAGAGATCTGTAAAATTTGCAGCAACAATGTGCTATTCTCACACATTGCCGTGTACACGTGTTTAAACATCTAATATTTGCTGGCAGTCTATAGGGTGTTTTGAGAATGATCAAGGTATTATCAGGCTAAAATGGCAAATATTCCAATAAAAAAAGTAGATTCAAAAAGAGACCCGATACTTTGATAGGAAGCAGGACAGAAAATGAAACACGTGACTGGCGAGACACTGCAAAAAGAACACAGTTGTTGATGACTAGTGGTTAACTATAGTACTTTAAGAAAGATACCCCATCCTGAGCTCATTTCCTCTGTTGTTAGAATCCCAAGTCAATCAGGCTAGAGAAGAAATCACGTACCTGCCATTGTGTGTGTGAAATCTCTATGATTAAGACTGGAGTGGGTGGGATAGGTGAAGACACTGTTTGCATGTTAAATCGTTGTGCCAAAGTGTGTTGACTGGTCTACCAGGGGGGTGATCACTAGCGATGCCCTGTAGATCCCTACCTCTGACCCACTCTGGGTCAGTGGTTTTACCCATGACTTCGTTTCTCACTAACAAGAGCCAATTGTGATAAACCATGTATTGATTAATTCATTTCTTCAACTAATAGTTATTGAAATTTTCCATGTGATCAACATTGAGCTGAGAGCTTGAGGTTAACAAAAATAAATGGGACAGCTTCTGCCCTAAAGAAGCTCATTTTAGGGGTGGGGGAGAGAGTGATCTGACATTTCAATAAGACCTCCTAATTCAGTCCTGGTACACTGCAGGACCTCATTAAATACCTGCTGGATGACTATGGTCATTCCACCTGACAGTTTCTATTGCACACCTGTGTGCACTGAAGAACTTTCTTTCCTCTCTCCCTCCAATTCATTTGAAGAATTGCTTTTCCTTCAGGTTCCAGTGTACATGTCATTCTCAGGAACCTTGTTTTTTTGGACCCACTCCACATGGCTCCCAGGCGAGGTGGCGGACCCTTCTCTACGTTTGCATGGCAGCTATGACCCTGGTAAACTGGGGTTTCCTGTTTCCATTGCTCATGTGCTTGCCTGTCTCTCTGGTCCCCACACCCCTTGGGGTCAGGGTCTATTTCTTACTCATTTTGTATTTCTAGAATCCAACTTAGAAGGTGGCTTTCTGGAGAGGAACAAATCAGAGAAACCCAAAACCTATTATTTATTATCAAGTTTAATGGAGTTTTGGCACAGGGCTGCAGCTTGATGGGATGACATTTATGGTTTCTTCCACCTCTAGGATTCTTGAGGGAAATTAAATAGAGTAGTCTAGGATTTCAACCCTTAAACAAAGTGAGTGTCGGACTATAGTTTGTAAGAGGCTGTACCAATGAGCCACTCTCTCAGTCAGAATCCAAACCTTTCCTTATGTTCTTATGGACAAGTAATTCGTAATCCCACTGTCTGCGGCATTGCACTCACTTACGTACTGTTTACTAATTTGTTAAGTAAGTACTATTTAGCTTCTAAGTGCATGGGTAAGGCTTGATAAACATTTGTGATCGAGAAACCAAGATTAACACATCACCAGTTTACTAAAATTCAGTATTTCCGCTGGATGTCCGGATTCCACACAACAGTCATAGTATAACCCACCACCCACTACCTCTCACGTTCCTTGTAAATCGTTTTTTTGTGTTACTTTACTTAATTCTAAATACAACCCTGTGCAATTTCTACTTATTTTTACCCACAGTTTGTGGAAGAAAAAACAGGGGTCCAGAAAGCTAAGTTACTTTTCCAAGGTAACTTGGCCAGCAGGAAGTAGAACCACAGTGAGAACCGTGGGCTCCAAAGCTCTCCTCTTACAAGTCTACACAGGGTTGCATCATAGTATCTGTAGGTCTGCAGAGCTTGAGCGGAAGATACGATGGGTAGAGCAGGTGGACTGGGTTGGAAAATAAAAGTCAGAGATAATGATCTTCAATAGCAGCAGGAAGAAAAAGGAGAGGAAGAAAACCATTACCTTATTTATATATTCGAAAATGAAACACAGTTTTGCCTAAGAGATGCTGATGCTAAATCTAAGCCTACTATAAAATATTTTCCTAAACATGTATAAATGATCTTTTCAGCCAAAAATATTTTAACCAATTATTCCAGTGTCAGTTCCCTGAACCACCTAGCCCTTGGGACTAATTAAATAGATTGCTTTTATTCCCCCTAATTACCTGGGCTTCAAATTTATTGCTCACTGGCCTCCCTTACTTCTAAAATAAAGTGCAGATCCACCATTTACGATTGGATCAAAGTCATCATCATGGATGTTTTTAAGGTGGTGTCAGACGTGGTTGTGCTGATTTTTAATAATAGCCCCCAACGAGTCAATAGATAATTTAATTTAAAAATGTGAAGCTGTAAACTTTCATGCTCCATTTGTTATTTTCTTATTAATTGGAAGGTGGCAAGTCAACTTTTAGTCAAAGAGCTAGGAAGACATGTCTATTAAAATTAAATATTGCTGGATGGTGTTGCTTAAGAGTATTCTGCTCCCAGGGTCCACATTGCTGGCATTGTCTCCAAGAGGAATCTCTGACCCTCCTCTATGTGATTAAGTGACTACAGTCATCTCTGTACTTGCACCTAGGTTGTGATTTGACCTAACTAAATGCAACCCCCCACCCCCAATTATTTTGATAACCTAAACACAAACCTTGCAGAGAAAGTGAGGGTTTTGATCTCTCTATTCCAGTGAATGATCTTATTTAATTTTACCTAAATCAATCCATAAGGTCGTGGTTAAAGAAGGCCAGTACAGAAGTATACTGAATGCTAAGTTGTCAAGGAAACTAACAATTCCTTCTAAAACTATCTACTACCTACCTTTTCACATACAACCCAAACCAGGATGCCTTGCAATCGTTTTTTTTTTAATATATTAAAAAAACACACATGTATTTCTTTGGTATAAAAACATCACTGGTTATGGTAGCAAGAGTCAAAGGATAGGTAATTTGTCAACCTTCCATTTGCCTTTTAAAAAAAAGAATAAAACCTTCTTGAGGGCATAACTATGGAGACATTAAAAAGATCCATGGTTATGGGGATAAGGGGTGGGAGACAGGCAGGATGAACAGGTAGAACACAGGAATTTTAGGGGAGCAAAATTACTCTGCATGACACTGCAATGGCAGACACATGTCATCCTACATTCGCATTAACCCACAGACTGTACAACACCGAGAAGGAATTCCCATGTAAACTATGGACTTTGATTATGGTGTCAATGTAGGTTCCTCGGTTGCAGCGAATATATAATTTGGTGGGGGATGTTGATAACGGGGAGGGTGCATGTGTGTAGGGGAGGGCATATGGGAGCTCTCTATACATTCCTCTTAATTTTGCTGAGAACCGAAAGTAGTCTGCAGTTTTAAACTACAAAATATGAACCTAAAAAATGAAAGTCTTAGGGGAAAAAATCTAACTCCCCTTCCACCTTTATCTACCCCAGAAAAGTGGGAACACATACGTTAGCGGGGTGCCTATGCTCCCCTCTAGCCTGCCCAAACAACTGCCTTTTAAAAATGCTTACAATTTGTTTTTGGCTTGACCGTGAAGTGCTCGTCACAGACCATCTAGAGAATAAAGACCCAACGAGCCAAAATAAACAGCGCATGTTAGTATATGGACATTTTCCTTGACAGATTCCTACTATCCTTTTTGTCTTTTAGTAACAACATGATCACACTGAGCCTGCACACCCCTTAGCAATATGCTCTGTGCCTTCTTCTGTGCCAGTGACACTTCTATCTCATCGCTTTTAATGGACTTGAAGACTGCACATTCAAAGAACTCCGCAAGTCCTGATATAAACTATCTTCTCCACTAACATTTGTTAGAATATGCATGCAGACGGGAACAGGGATGCTAGCGCAGGATGATTCCACACTCACTCAATCCCCTGCTAGGCCAATGGGTAATTTTCAGGGTTTTGCTATTACAAACAACTTTGTTAAGAAAATCCTCGTAGCTAAAGCTTCGCACACATTCCGGATTATTTTCTTAGCAAAAATTTCGTCCAGGAAAAGAGATGCACATGCTGCCAGCTATTAAAAGCTACTGCCCAAGTTGAAATTTAAGGAAAGGCACAGTAGAGTGAAAAAAAGGTGATGGATCTAAATAAATCCTGCGTGTCAAAAGAAGAGGGCCTGCCGCAGAAATATGGGGACTCCAAGACTGCAAAGCCACACACACGCACACAGGACTGACATACCCTGAAATGAAGTAGGTTATGTACAGAATTAATTGGCATGACAGAGACAGGAAATATAAAACTCCACTGATTCCACTGGATTTCAGCTTTCTTTCCAGTAGAATCTAATCATGCTCCTTGTTTTATAACGGAAGCCTTACCCAGGAGGAAAGAGACCGATTCGTGTGATATTTTGATCAGCTCATTGTCCGAAGAGATAAGTTAAAGATCCATTTTCTAGTAAAAAAAACAAAACAAAAAAAAACACAGGTTCTTCCTTTTTCTGAACTCCTTCTCTTCTCTCAATGCCCATCACCTTCCAGTCCATAAATTTTATTAGGAAAGGTTCCTTATCTCATTAGGGTAAAACACATTATCTGAAATTAAGTATATGTTTCCTTATTTCTAAGATAATGTCACCTCTCACCCCCACCACAGTTTTAAAATGCCTATAATCAGGCTCCCTGACAAACGATATAAGCATTTCATGTAGAATTCCTCTCTTTTTCAATTAAAAGTTATCAAATTGATGATCTGTCCTGCTACTAATGTATTTCAGAACCAAAGATGCACCGGGGTTGCTGCAGACAGTGTGGGGATGTTTCGAAACACGGTTATACGCTGCTTTGTACGATATTAAAATTGCTCTAATATATCCCAGGCTGGACGCTCCTGTCAATTGATCAGCGCCAAAGCTCTGCCACACGTTTCACTACAAACTGGGTTCAATGGCAATTTGTCAACTATAGCACCCGTTGTATGACAAATAGCTCCGGTCTGGTTAATCTTTTGAATATAATAGCATTCTGCTACTTTGATAAATCTATCATGTCATGGTTTACATATGCTTTGGGGAAAATTTTTATTGGGACATTTTACACTAAATTATTCCTAGTCTATACTAACAAAGCAAGTGGAGGGCTGAGGCTGATGGTAGCTTTTCTTTTTTTAAATGGAGCATTCCAATGTCTCAATAATACTGAGTTCTTTGGGGTCTCAAAATTCACAAGGGGAGGTAAAGAGCACAGTTTCTGAAGTCAAGTATAATTTCGAATCCTGGATCTAGTATTTACTTCCTTGGGTTCTTTACTGAGCTTTCTAAGGCCTGGGTTTACTCCTTGGTAAAAGGAAGGGAGTAGTTTGAACTGCCCTCTCAGTGGGGGGGAGGGTTCAGTGCAATAATTCCTATCAAGTACTTAGCACAGTGCCTGGCACCTGAGAAAGAACCAGTGAACCCAGGATGTTATTGTAACTATTGCATAAAACCTCTTATATGTAAATGTGAGCACAACACGTTTTCCGTAACCGTTGAAAAAGCCTAGGCTTTGGAAGGTTTCTACGGTAACTACCAAAAAAATAAATAAATAGAACTGGCAGCACTGGAACCCATGCTTCTCGTGGAGGTGGCCAGGTCCGCAGTGGCAGCCCCATGGGAGACGCCTCCGTGGTGCGTTGTCATCCAAACAAGGCTGATGTGATTGCAGAAGTGGGTACTTACTGACCCCGGCTACCAATTTGAAACTGGCTGTAAAATCGTCCCTCTCGGTCTCAACACACAGGATGTTTCTACTCGGGGAAAGTGCATCAGCTGCAGTTTTCGGCAATACATTCTCAAAAAGTCAATTTCACCTTTTGGCAGCTCTGAAAGAATCCAGATTACTTTAAGTATAATAGCTCCGAATAAGGGCAATAGTTAAAAGAAGGGAGGGGAAGGAGCTTGAGGGAGTGACAAGCAGTGGCTTTGAATAAACGGCACTAGAAGGAAAGAGCTCTCCAGTAATATATTTATAGCAAAGCGATTAAAACTTTAAGCCTTTTATTTTTTAAGTTCTAATTCCTTATTGTGGAAAGCGCCACAGTGCTCCATGATAAAAGATTGAGATGGCACAATGCCCTGCTGACAGAGATAAATGAAACATCAAAACTGTTGTAAATATTTAAGGTGTTCTGACAGGTTATCTTGGCATTAAAACATTCCATTTTCTGCTTCTCTCCTCTCTCCCTCTCTCTCTGAATCTCTTTAAAAGCATCCCGTATATAAAAACATGTTCCCTAAATATTCACTGATAATGCAACCAATGACAAAAGATAACTGGGGCCAATTTGTAGAGGGAAACTGTGTGTGGGAATGAACGTGGGGAAGGGACCAGTGGGGGCACGGCATGTTTTAACCTCCCTCATGAAGAAGAAAAGCTGAAATGATAAATAAAGCACAAGGAAAGGACTTCACACTCTAAATCCTTGACTATTCATTTTGCAGCAGAATTCCCAAGGTGGCTTTGCATCCACAGATAAATTTGACTCCAATTTAAATGAACTTTCTTCAGGAAGATAATTATATCCAACGCCATTTGTGCAATTCAGATTGCGGATCTTAAGCCGGGGAGGGTGGAGTCAGAGAAGCACTTCTGGAAACTGATTTGAATAAACCAGGTGAACTTTCTGATCTGAGACCTGGAGCAGAGACCCTTGCACGGCTGTGGCTGCCTGAATGCTGAGTTTCCCAATCAATTTATATTCAAAAGAAAATACTACTGTGGTATGAGGTGAAATGATCTGTGTATGCCCATCTCAGACTTTTTAGGTAAAATTGTGGGTGCCTTTGTTTTCATTCTGAAAGGTGGTATGTATTGGTGTGTAAACTGCCCAGCAGTCACTGGGCACCAGATGATAAGTGAGCTCATAGAGGGCACCCAGAGGAATACCCAGGTCCAAAAGGAACCATTCTCTTCTCCTTCAGTAATTAAGCATTCAAACCAGTAAACAGCTTGGTTGGAATGATTTTATGACAAATGACCGAGAGCATATCAACCGTAAAACTCAGCACAGCAAAAATCCCTCCAGCCCAGGAAGCTCAATCAATGTAGAGCAGACCGCAGCCTCGGCCGCGGCAGCCGTCTCTCACTCTGAGCCGCATAAATCCAACGAGGCCAGAATTGCTCCACTAACTTTGACACAAGGAACGAGTGAGGAGGTGGGGGAGGAGGGCGGGCACGCTCAGGGTGCGATGAAGGAAAAAGGGGGAGATGAGAAATGCATTTCCCAGTCTCCCTTTGGGTCGGCTGCTTCTCCCACTTCCAGGAGCCAGTGAAGACACCGATTGGCACTGTTTCTCTTAAGGCAGATTCAACAAATATTCAAAGAGAAGAAGTAACAGTCAAAGCGACACGGGACAGGTGCCAGAAAGGGAGACATGGGGTGGCGGCAAGCTGACCTCACTACAAATACGGTCCCTGAAGCATCCCTGAGTAAAATAATGGATGCAAAAAGCAAGCATACAATTTTATGCTCCACCTGTGAGCTACCGATGGGACTGTTAACTTTGTACTTTATTTTCCCAAACATGCTATTATGAGCACTTTAAAACATATAGTGAAGTTCAACCACTTCTACAACACCCATATACCCATCAGCTGCATTTCTACCACTAGCATTTTACTACACTTGCTTTAGCTCAGGTCTTTCTGTCTGTCCATCCCTCTACCCAACATCGGCTCATCTTATTTGTGGTGCACTTCAAAGTGAGTTTCAGACAGCATCACTGTTCCCCCTACACACCTTAGCATGCATGATACTAACTCAAGTTCAGTATTTGCATTTTTTATGGCACTATTTCCTGATTCTTCGATATGATGACTGTGAAATAGTTAAAATTTGAAACTTATACAAATTTCCAAGAACAATATATACTTAAATAAATGTGCATTTGTTTCCTTCTCCAAAGCAAGAACATTAAATTGCTACTCAGCCACTCTTCTCAACATGCTGCCGATGGAGAGATAAAGATTCTCTGGGAGAACAGAGAAACTGAGCTACTTGATTCTATAGAACAGCGAGTGGTGCAGCTGAAAGAAAAGGTAGGGCCTTACCCCCCAAAATGAGAAGAAATGACATTGAAGATTCCTTACCAGCATGGAAGGGTGAAAATCTTGAAGCAATAGGTAGGAAAGTACGAAGGTCAAATAGATGCTTGCCGTGGATTAAAGAGACACATGCAAAGGTGTGTGTGTGTCTGTGTGTGTGTGTGTCTGTGTGTGTGTAACAATCATTACTCATCTTCCAGGGCAGTGAAAAGGAAAAACTTTATGGCAAGATGACCTGAAAAACCTAAAGAAGTTTACAAAGTTCAGCTGAGAGTATCACCTTCCAGTTTAAGAATGTGCTAATTTATTTTCCGAGATGAACAGACACACGGAAGAACATGGTTCCCGGCCGACAGGGAGGCCCACCTATGGAGAGAGCCCTCCTGGAAAAGGAGAGTCTCCAATCTTACACATTTTTGAAAAAATTATGGCCAGTTTCTTGGTTCATTCTCCCAACTTCTTTCATGTGGATGTAGCATATTAATTAGACTGAGATCATTCAATTTCAACCAATAATGTCAAGTTATTGGGGCTTTGGAGCGCATCCAAATTTCATTTCTATCTATCACTTCAATGTTATAGATGACAAATCAATATTTTTAATACTTTTCCATCATAATGTTTTCTGATGGAATGGAGCCAGCACACCCTGAGAGAAATATGCAGATTACTGAGGCTGTACTTTGAACATAATGGAATGCAAAACACTGGTTTTATGGTACATGCGGGCAGTGGGTCACTGGAGTAGATGGACGCCCTGCAGGAGTCAAAGAAATTAACACCTTTCTGCCTTCGAAAGCAGTGGTAACTTGTTACTATGTCACCTATTCCAACTGGGATCCTATTAAAGTGCTTGATTTGAGGGCAAGCACATAAAATCTCAATTAAAAATATTGTTTGCTAAATCCCAGACTCATGCTGGCACCCATGGAAATTTCATATAAACCAGCAGCATCTAAAATTCCATTATGTAAGTCTAAGATTATACCTGGCCAGAGACAGCTTTGTTATGAAAATAATAACAAGTGGGTTACGATGATCGCCTATTCGTCCTAAGATCACGGGGTAGTAAGGGTGCCGGGATGCCGGGTCCTGACTTTATCAGCTCATACACTGCAAGTAGCAAACTGATGATAACCAGCAGACTAAAGAAAAAAAGCGCTATTATGGGCTTTCTTCAACATTTCCTGCAGTTCAAGACAAATTTTCCTAGCTACCTACTCCTTCTCCATCCTACAGTCAGAAAAAAATGATATTCTGATAATACATAAAAAGCACGATACCCTCCTCCCTACAACTCTTTGTTTCTACTGTATTTTGAATAACATGGAAACCCCTAACCTTAAAATGCCCTGGAAGACCCACCTTTTTACCTTTCTCTTCAGCTCCATTTCCTATGCTTCCCCTGACTCATCCCCATTGGTCTCTTTTTAGTTCTTTTTCACCCCAGGGCCTTTGCACATGCTGTTTCTGGTCCTAAAATGGTCTTTCTTCTATTTGACCACCTGGCACCTTCAGAGTACATCGACCTCTGCTTCAGTGGGTCCTTCTCAAAGAGGCCAGCTCTGGCCAGCTGCTCTGAAGCAGACAGCACTGTATCTTCCACCAGAGTTCACTGTTTCAGCTCTCTAGCTGCTTCATGACGCACATTCCCTTTGGCATTACTGTTATTATTTATTTGTTTACATTTTCCCATTCCTGCCACTGAAATAATTAGTCCATGAAGGCAAAGGTCTGTCTCTCAAAATATTCTATCCCCAATGCAAATAGCAGGCCCTCAACAATATCAATAAATGATGAACAACCTACTGAATGAATGTCTGTGTCCCCACATCATTGCAGATGTCACTTTCTGTATCTATTATTTTATTCATATTTGTTACAGTAATGGACAAGGATCTTTGGAAGCCATACTCTGGTTACCAGTTAATGTTAACAGTCCTCCATCTCTGATACACTGCTGGTAATACCACACCAAGAAACTCATGTCGAGAAATACTAAATTTGAATAAAAAAAAGAGTGCTGAGTTTTAGCAGTCTGCAAATATAAATGATGCCCAAGCCATCCCAGTTTCAGCTCCTGCTGCTACTTTATGCCCAGTTGCAAATAAGTGCCAAAATGCCATTACACCACATCTATCACCAAGCTCTTCCCTCTGACCCATTATTAAAACCAAGTGCTGTGAGGCTATGAGAATTATTCAACACAAATGACTTAGCAGCTATTGATAAATTTATCTTTAACAAATACCCTCCAGTAGAGCCCATGATTCAATAGGTTGTGTTATATTTTTTTTCCTTCTTCTGCATCCCATTTGGCTTTATGCAACACACCATTCAATGCGAATACAATAGCTGCAGTTCTGACAGTGACAGAAAGATCATAACCCTATATACCTCTACTAAAATCTTAATGTTAGCCCCTGGGTGATCACTATATCAATTTCAAAGATGTCCTTCCAACTCAAGACTGTTAGAAAATTTCATAAAACTCTGAAAGCACCTTCTTCTCATTTGTGTGTCTACGAACTCCCAACAGCAGGAAACTGTCAGCTTGGTCCTTATTATATTCGGAGGATGTAGAGAAAGAGAAGTCTTTCAGAAATGTGTTTCCTGCAGACTATTATTCCAGGAGAGACAGAAAGCAAGAGGAAATGAAAACATTTTACATTGCATTCTTCAGTGATTTTAATCATAAGTCTGCTCTGTTGACACCGAAAACTTCCCAAGTCACCGTTATTTTTAAGCAAGAATTCAACTAAAGCGAAAAGCACAGCAGCTCTGTGGGCTCATTATTCAATGAGGTCACTTAGATTCGTAACCCTTGATACACTGATTAGGAAAGGGACCCTGGGAGATGAAGGATATATAGAAGGTCAATAAACTGTTCAATGAAGGGAGAGAGAAGGAGCATTGAGATCGGCTTGGCTGCCTCCTGGGTGGGCGCTCATGGTCAGGTTATTTAAACTCTCCTGAACCTCAGTGTCCTTATTTGTAAATTGGGGAAAATATAAGCCCTACCTTGAAGGATGGTGAAGAGTACACAGCACCTCCAAAACATGCACCCGCTGAGTGCTTCCTGAAGCAGTAGTGGTAACTCAGGTATTGAGGGCTCTCTCTGAACCAGGCACTGTGGGAAGCCCTTTATATATGCTTCCATTCTCTCACTGAACCAGGATAATGCTACTACCCACTTCCTGTACTGATGAGGAACCCAGGCCCGCATGAGGTGGGCAACTTGCCCAAACAAGACCTTGCATCTAATCCACAGCAGACCCAAGACTTACATCTGGGTCTGTCCGGGGGCTACAGCCTGCTCCCCGGAGTGCCATGTGGCCCCCTAGTAGCTGCTCCTTACGTGCTGGCTTCCAATATCAACTACGGACAGACAAGACAGACTTTTTTCATGAATACCCAGATTAGCTCCTCTACCCATATATCCCTTAATCTTTTATTCACCCCGTTCAGATATACTCATCTCACTCATGGTTACTTCCTGGGGTTTAGGTCCTTCCTCAGATGAAGCCAGGGACCTTGTCAGTTTTGTTTGCTGCTGAATCCTTAAGAGCTTGAAGGCACTCAATAAAATTTTATTCAATAAAGGATGACAACTAAGATAAGTGATTATAACCTCTGAGAATTCTTAATACATCAAAACCAAGTTCAAATCTTACACACTCCAGATATATGTATAGAAGGTCAATATATAGATGTATAGAAGATCACCCAGGGGTTAACAGTTTATTGACCTCTATATGTATTATATATACACACATAGAGAGACGTAGAAGTACAAGGAGGAGACGGAAGGAGGGGAAGGATGGGTCTATGTCTGGCATGTATACACAGCATGGCACTGAACCCATAATGGTACTCAACTAAATATCCACTTAAGGCCTAATTGAGATGCTAGCAAATCGTGCAAATAACATCAGAAAAAAAATTATCTTACCAGATAAAATTAGATATACAAGTTCAGGTAATACCAAGAAGTATGAAACATGGCACGATAAACAACAGTGTCACGACTGGTGAAAATGTCATTAAATCCCACTACCAGGTCTTTATCCTATGTGTTTTAAAAGGGAAAGGGAGTTAGCAAACACAGCCTAATCCTCACGATGCTACGGTTGACAGACTGTTATGTTTTCCACCAGTTTTTAAATTGTGAAGCTATAAGGTATGGATTGCCCATGAAAGTTTTATGTGGGGAAAGTGACTTTAGATGGTGGGTAAGGGCTGAGAATAAACCGTGGCATGTAGGTTGACAATAGCCAGGAATCTATCTGCAGGAGTTCATATCCAAGAAGTAGAAAGTGCCCAGAAAATGTGTTTTTACTTGTGCCAAAGAGGCACTGATCAGAGGGGGAGATCTGGTGGTGGAGGCACAGACTGAATGTCTCAGATTTTAAAAAGAGCCGCTACAGAAAATGATATAAGTACCACTTTTAAGAGGAAGTCTGTGAACAGTCCATCAACATGCTTCTTGTATCCCCGGTGACACAGTGCAGCCTGGTAAAGTCAATTAACTATCTCCCCGCTTGGCAAAGTGCATTCTGGTAGCACGCACATACTGAGAGGGTCTAACAGGACACTGGCGGGCTGGTTAATGTCTCAGAGCCCTTGCGGAGGAGGGATGCCTGCAGAGTAGTAGAGGTTCTCAGGAAGAGGTCTCAGGAAGAGATTTGAATTTGCATACACATAAAACACTTGCTGGAATCTCCCAAATACTTGGAAAAGATGGCTGGGAGAAGGAGATACCACGACCTAGACATCAACATTTGAATTGTCACATTTAATAAAACCTCCCATGCACTTATAGATGTCTGAACACTAGTGACATCTGGAATAGTTTACCAATAGTCCTCTTTCCTACACTGTGTATGTACACTGATAAACTCAAAGTAGAGCGCAATCAATTTGATAAAGGTTAAAGTTTAATAAGATAACACCACCACCACTATCTGATGACTATGGCTTTATATTAAGTCTGGAAATCACACAGTATTAGTAGTAGCATACAGTTCAAATATATATCTTTTTGAATATTAGTATGTATCATCAAAGTTATTTTGGACATGCTAAGTCATATGCATCTCAATATGAATTTTAGAAGTAGTTTGTCAATTTCTCCAGAAAAGCTGCTGAGATTTGATTGGTATTGTACTGAATCTATGGATCATCTTAGCAATAATGAGTCTTTCAACCTTTGCACATGGTACCAACACATGTGTCCACTTATTTAGATCTGTAATTTATCTCAGCTGTTCTCTACTTTACAGAGTATAGGACTTGCGTATCTTTTGTCAGATTCATCCCTCTAAATATTTTACACTTCAAATTTTCAATTTCTAATTTTTCAATTCATATATAGAAATGTAATTGTTTAATGTATATTGATATATACAATTAAAATTGTGAAGAATTAAAATCGTCAAGTTGCATCCTGCAGCTTGATAAGCTCACTGATTAGTTCCAGCAGCTATTTTTGTACATGCCATCAAATTTTCTGCAGAGTCGATCATGCTGTCTTTGAAGAAATATTACTTGTTTCTTCTTTTTTAACCGAGATGCATTTTTACCTTTCTTGCCTGCTTTACTGCATTTTCGAGAACCTCTAGTACAACGTAGAATAGAAGTAAAACCACACGTCTTTGCCTTACTCCTGAGCTTAGAGGTAGAACACTCGACATTTCCCCATTAAGCATGTTACTTCACATTTTTCACAGATGCCCTTCACCAGACTGAAGAATTCCTCTTTAACTCTTATTTTGCTGTGAATTTTTATCAGGAATAGATGTTACGTTTTGTCAAAGGTCTTTTCTGCATCTGTTAAGATGATCATGTGGTTTCGCATATTTTTTAATTTGTTAATATGACGAAGCACATAGACCTGAATCCCAAATGTTAGAGCATCTCTGCAATCCTGGAATAAAATCGACTTTTTAATTGATATATTATTCTTTTTATATATTCATAGATCTTTTTCTGTATTTTGGTTAGAATTTTCACATGGATGTCCATTAGGGATATTCGTCTGTAGTTTTCTTTTGTACTAAGTTTTTCTTTTTTCTGGTTTTGGTATCAGAGTAATGCTGGCCACTTAGAATGAGTTTGGCAACACCCTTTCTTTTTCTATTTTGTGGAACAGTGTTTTTTTAAATTCATTAGGAAAGTCCTCTGGCCCTGGAATTTTTTTTTTGTGGAAGATTTTTAACTACAGATTCAATTTTTGTTATAGATAATAGGAAATTCAGATTATGGAATTCTTAACTCTGTGCTTTTCAAGAAATGTGTCCATTGCATCTAAAATTTTGAGTTTCACGGCATAAATCTGTTCTGAATATACCCATCTTATCTTCTTAATATCTATAGTGATGTCACCTCTTTCATTCCTGATACTTAATTTCTGTCTTCTATATTTCCTAAATCTGGCTAAAAGTCTATTGATTTTATTGATCTTCTCAAAGAACCAGCTTTCAGTTTCATTGATTTTTTTTCTCTATTTTTGGCCTGTTTTCTCTTTTGTTGATTTCCACTCTGATCCTTATTATTTCCTTTCTTCCACTTAACTTGTATTTCATCTTCTCTTATTTTATTTCCCTAAGCTAGAAAATTAAGTAATTGACTTGAGACTTTATTCTAATATTGGTGCTTAATGCTGTAAATTTCTTCCTAAGCACTGTTAGTAACACCACACAAAATTTGATATGCTGTATGCTCATTTACATTCAGGTCAATTTCTCTTTTGATTTCGCTTCAGATTTCCCCTTTGACCCTTGGATTACTTCTATGTGTGTTGTTCAGTATCCAAGCATTTGGAAATTTTTCTCTTATCTGTCACTTATTTCTAGTTTGATTCCATTGCAGTGAGAGAACATACTGTATGATTTTAACTCTCTTAAATTTGTTGGGGATTTTTCCTTCATAGTCCAGTATAGAATAGGGCCTCTCTTAGTAACTCTCCCTTATGTACTTGAAAAGGATGTGTATTCTGGTGTTTTGGGAAAGAGTTCTCTAACTGCTAGTTAGGACAAGTTGATTCATGGTGTTGTTCAGGTTTTCTATAATCTTAATGATTTTCTGGCTATTTATTCTATCACTTATTGAGAAACTAGTACTGAAATATCTGGATATTTCTCCTTGTAATTTCATCCATTGTAGTTTCATTTATTTTCTTACTATTTCTAAGTTCTAGTATGAGGTGCATAAAACGTTAAGACTATCATGTCCTCTTGATTAATTGATACTTTTTCATTATGAAACAACTCTCTTGGTCTCGGTCAGTATTCTTATTTTTCTGGCACCTATTTAGATTAATACAGCTACAGTAAGATACTACAACATATCTTACAGTAGCAAGATATGTTAGCATGATATCTTTTTTTGTTAACTTATTTACATCTTTATATTTAAGATGTGGTTCTTATAGACAGACTGTAACTGGATCTTGTTTTTTATTCATTCTGACAATCTCCCTTTCAACTGGGCATATTTGTATCATTCATATTTAATGCGATTAATAGGCTTAAGTTTAAATCAAAATCTTTTTGCTTATTCTTTTCTTCGTTCCCCTTTTCCTCTTTTTCCTATTTTTGAACTAGTTGAATATTTGTATGATTCCATTTTGTCTCCTTTGTTGGCTTATTGGCTATAACTGTTTTGTCATTATAGTAGATAATTTTGGGTTTATCATAGATACTTTTAAAGTGAAAGCTTTATAACTTTTTATTTTGAAATAGTTACAGACTCAGAGACAGTTGTAAAGATAGTAGTGAAGTCCTGTATCCCCTTCACTCAGGTGGTGATATCGATGATTCACTGGTTACATCTTCTAGTATACATTAGTATAATACCATATCCACAAATTCATATTGATACAATGTGACTGTATAGTTTCACGCCATTTTACCTCTGGAGATTTGTGTAACCACTGCCACAATCAAGATGCAGAATTAGTTCATTATCACAGAGAACCCCTTCAGGCTTCACCTTTATAGTCCTACCCATCGCCTTCTCATCAACCATTCTTAACTCCTGGTAACCACTGATTCATTGTTCATCTATAAAATTGCTATGAACAGTTGTGTGCAGGATGATTCTCTAGAATAAATATCTGGAAGTGTGACTGCTGGGTTATGTGGTATATTTTTTAGAAAACTAAAAAACTGTTTTTCAGAAGGACTGTGTCATTTTATATTCCCGCCAGCATTGTATGAAAGATTCGGTTTCTCTTCATCCTTGTCAGCATTTGATATCATGCCCTATATTTTATTTCATCTGTTCTAATATGTATGTTGTGATAACTCATCATGTTCTTGACTTGCATTTCCTAATGGCTGATGATGTTGGACATCTTTTCATTTACTTGCTCATTTTGGTAAAATATCTCTTTAAACTGTCCATTTCCCAATTGGACTTAACTGTTGACTTTTGAAAAATTTTTATGTATACATATATTTTATATATTATTGCTCTATCAGTTATCTAATTTGCAAATATTTCCTCCCAGTTTGTAGCTTGTCTTTCCAAGATCTTAACAGCACTATTCCCTTAGCAAAAAAAGGTTTTTAATTTTGATGAAGTCCAACTTATCATTTTTTTCTTTCAAGAATATTCTTTTTGCTGTCATGTCACCAAGCCCTGGGTCCTAAAAATTTTCTCCTATATTATTGTCTAAAAGTTTTATAGTTTTATATTTTACGTTTAATCTATGACCTATTTTTGAGTTAATTTTTTATGAGATGTGACGTTTATATGAACTTTTTTTTTTCGCCTTTCGATATTTGTATGCCCAATTGCCCTGGAACCATTTGCTGAAAAGGCTGTCTTCCTCCATTGAATAGCTTTTGCACCATTACCAAAAATCAATTAGCCATTTACAGCTATTTCTGTGTTCTCTATTCTGTTTCATTGATCTGGGTGTTTATTCGCCAGAAAAATACCACACAGTAATGATACTGTAGTTACATAATAAGTCTTGAAACTGGGTAGACTTATTTTCTCTACCTTATTCTTCTTTTTCAAAAATTCTTTCAGTATTCTAGCTTCTATACTTTTCCACATAATTTTTAGAATCATCTACATCTACAAGAAGTCTTGCTGCAATTTTTATAGGAATTGAATTAAATCTGTCTGTCAGTGTGGGTAGAATTGATATCTTTACTGTATTGAGTCTTTCAATCCATGAACACAGTATGTTTTCCCATTTACTTAGATTTTTTTCTTTCTTTCATTGGTGTTTGGAAGTTTTCAGCATACAAGTTCTGTTTTTTAGATATAGAACTAAGTATTTTACTATTTAATTGATTACAAATGGTATTGCATTTTTAAGTTTGGTTTTCAATGTGCTTATTGCTAGAAGATAGGAATACAACAAATTTTCCTATGATCTTGCGTCCTGTGATTTTGCTGAGCAAACTTATGGTCCACAAAATGGTTTTTCTTGGTCGATTTCTTGGGATTTTCTCCATAGACCACCATATCATCCACAAATAGGGACAATCTGATTTTTCATTTATTATCTTTATCTCCTTTATTTCCACTTATTGTCCCTTAGGGTTAGCTAGAACTTCCATAATACATTGAATAGAAGAGGTGCTTTATTCCCAATCGTTTAGTTTTTCATCCTAAGTACAATATTAGCTGTAGTGGGGGTTTTTTTTTGCACATATTCTTTATCAATTTAAGAACATTGTCTTCTATTCTTAGTTTTCTGAAGTTCTGGATGGATCTTTAATTTTGTCACATGCAACTTCTGCACCACACTTCATGACTGCACAGTTTTCTTCTTTGGCCCATACATACGGTGGACTACACTGAATGCTTTTTGAATATTGAACCACTATTGCATCTTCGGAATACTCCCCACTAGGTTGTAGGGTATGATAGTTCTATTACTGATGAATTCCTTTTGCAAATATTTTGATAAGTATGTTACATGAATCTTCATGAGGGATATTAATCAGCAGTTTTTCTTTCTTTTTGTCCTGCATTTTGGTGTCAGAGTAGAATAGCTTCATAAAAAAAATGTGTTACATTCCATCTTCTATGTTCTGGAAGATATTGGGTAAAATTGGTGTTAATTGTTTTTAAAACATTGGTAGAATTCTGCAGTGAAATCATCTGGAGCTTGCTAATTCCTTTTGGGGAAGTTTTAAAGTTATGAATTCAATTTCCTTAATAGTTACAGGGTTATTCAAATTATGTCTTTCGTATTTGGTGATTGTGGTAGTTTTGTACTTTTCAAGGATTGATCTATTTCACCTATGTGGTCTAATTTATGTGTGCAGAGCTGCTCGTGGCATTCCTTCATTATCCTTTTTAATGTCTGCAGGGTCTGCAGTGGTGATTATTGCTTGCTTGCTTTCTTCTGTCACTCTTGCTAAAGATTTGCAGGAGTTTTTAAATTCTTTTTAGAGAACCAACTTTTCTCTATAGTTTTGTTTTCAATTTCACTGATTCTTGCTCCAATCTTGATTATTTCCTGCCTTCTACTTTGGGTTTATCTTTCCCTATTTTCTTGAAGTGGGAACTTATATTATTGATTTTTAGACTTTTTCCATTTTTATAGAGAGCATTTAAGGTTATACATTCGCCTCTCAGCACTGCTTTAGCTGTGTCTCTCAGGTTTTGACATATATTTTCATTAAATTAAGGTACATTTAAAATTTATCTTACTATTTCTTCTTTGACCCATGGATTACCTATAAGTTTGCTGTTTAGTTTTCAAGTATTTGGATATTTTTCTGTTATTTCTATGTTCAGGATGTGGTCTGTCATGGCATAAGGTCCATGGCTCATGCTGTTGTGGGGCGGAATTTTCTATAAATGCTAGTTACATCCTGTTGGCTGATGGTGTTGTGTTCTTCTCTATCCCTCTTGATATTCTATTTATTCATTCAGTTATTGACAAAGGAGTGCTTACATCTCTGATTATAATTGTGGAGTTTTCTGGGGATTTTTTGGTTCTATCAGTTTTTGCTTCATATTTTACAGCTGTTTTGTTTGGTACATATACACATTTAGGAGGCCTATACATTATTTCCTGGGTCTTGACTCTACTCTCTAGTACTCTGACATAAGTAAAATAGGCACCTTGATCCCTGGAAAACCAGTTCTGATCTCTCAGTGCAGGGAGTCTACCAGGCTTCACCTAGGTTCCCCATCTCTCTGCCTGGAAACTTTCTTTAGGCAATAAGCTAAGGCAATTGTATGGCTCACCACATTTGCTTCCTATCTCTCAAGGGTCACTGTCTGTCGCTGCCTGATGGACAGTGCCATAGATAGAATGGTTGCCCTCTCCCTCAGTTTATATTTTGGAATCTAATCTCCAATGTGAAGGTATTAGGAGGTGGGACATTTAAGAGATGATTAGGTCATGAGGATGGAGCCTCAAGAATAGGATTAGTGTCCTTATAAAAGACAGCCCACAGAGCCCCTTGCCCCTTCTGCCATGTGATGACCCAGGAAAAGACAGCCTACGAACCAGGAAGTGGTTTCTCACCAGACGCTGAATCTGCTGGTGCCTTGATCTTCCCAGCCCCCAGAACAGTGAGAAATGAATTTATCTTTGTTTCTACGCCACCCAGTCTAAGGTATATTTTTTATAGAAGCCCAAATGGACTGAGATATGCAGTGTTATGCAAACCATTGTTGCATGAATTTTATCCATGATATGATTATTTATAATGAGAGATTAAATCTGGCCCCTGTAATTCCATCTTGGCCAGAACTAGAAGTCCAGTCTCTCTTTTTAGAATTATTGAAGGAAAGAAAAATGAATGCCCTTTGTATTGTCTTATTTCCATTGTGGAGACACATTATTATACATACCAGCAACAGTTAGCATTTATTTGCTGATTCTCTATGGGCTAGGCACTCTGCTAAGGGATGTTCACTCCTTAACTTACTTAGTAAATAGTTTTAATTACACTGAGGCCTCACAGCTTCCCCCATCCCCAAGAAATACAGTGCATTTTAAGAAAATCTACAATATCATCAATGAAAGTTGTTACTAACTGAAATAGAAACAGTTTTGATAGAAGACACTTTCCCTTTTATTAATAAATGGATTGTTGTTTGAATCCCACACTTCATTTGTGCATCTGGACACACAACCCACATAAGTCTCCAGGACATTTTGGAGAAAGAAACCAGCTCATCTTGAATCTGATTAACATTCCTCGGTCTTCCGAACTGTATTTCTTTGCTAAGCCCTCATGTCAAATAAGCCTCAGGTGAGTCAATGCAACCTGGAAGCAGAGTTGAGCTTGAAACAGGAGTTCAGCAAGAATGATTACCAGAAAGCTGATGACTGCACCAGGCAGTAGTTTTTTTTAGCCAACTGGGCAGGACAAGAAACAATGGTTGTTCTCCTAACTTTCATATATTTGCATTGTTTCACTACTGTGATGCAGGATTACATGCATTCCCAGGATTGCTCCTAGACTTTGCCTAGTATTTAACCCAACAGTTAGCCTAACCACACTGGCTCTTCCGTGCCTACCAGCATCTGACACACGGAAGATGCTCACTGAATACAGGTTAAATGAGATTCTCCTTTGGCAGGCAGTGTCCAGGTCAGGGATGCATGGAAGAAACAGGACACGAGGGCTGCCTGTCCTTAGTGCTTCATCCAAGGCGACACCACCGATTGATCACGGCACCCCTCCCTGCTAATTCTACACCCGGGCTCGGGATCCATTGCTGAGACCCCAAGGAACCCAGCTGTTCACTGCCTTTTCCCCTCTCTGATGTATTCTCCCGTGGAATCCATAGTCTGCGAATAAATGATCCCATGCATGGTCTGACGAGGGCAGAGAATAACAGAGACGTGATACAAAAAAACAACCTCTCCTTCTAAACTGATTTTCTGTGTTAACAATACGGGCATGAATTGTGTTTGCTTCTGCCCCCATTTCATGGCTAAAATGACTTGCAGCAGCCGATGGGAAACCTTACACAGGTTGGAAGATATTTAGATAACCATGCTGATGCTTCCTCCAATCCCCTTCAATGAAAAAGTCAGTCTACTTGGACAGCCCAACTAGGGAAATAAAACATGATTATTTCAAAAATCAAAGCCAAAAAACCTCTCCCTTAGTCTTCAACCATCTGTTTATTCCAAGTGGGCACGGGAGGAGGGCCTCTGAATTATGTAACTAATGGTCCAGTGCCCAAATTCATTTCCTCGTCTCTCTGTTCTCCACAGTGGGAGAGGACCACCTCCCCTGGCTCACTCCCCTCCCTCTCATCCTGCTCAGGGACCATTAGGGTGAACTTCTTTATTGGGGCTTCTAGTACCATGTTTGAGCTTGTGGGGAAAATGCAACCCCAGAGGGCAAGACATAGTGAAACAGTAAACAGCACCTGTCATGTGAAGGGATTGGAATACATGGCTGTTAAATATCTATTTTCCGAAGACTTCCTTTCTGACAGGCACTGCATTAAGGCTCATCTAACTACAACGTTCTAATCCTAAAAAGAACCTTGCACAGTAGGTACAATTTCCCTAATTAACAGGCTTAAGTACCCAAGTTCGGAGCTTACCTCCTCAAGTCCACCCTACTGGCGAATAGTTGAGTGGAGATTGGAACTCAGCGTTATTTAATTCCAAAACTCATATTCTTCCCACTAAACCACATGCACCTGAACCATAAAAGTAGAGACCATGTCCATTATTAATTGCATCTGTCAATGAATCACTGATTTTATTTTTATAACACCTCCTGATCACATTCACAAGGCACCAAAAGTTACTGAAAAATCACTCCTCATTGTTGAGCCTGCCTTGTTTTATGAGTCTAGACTTTTGTTCTGTCTTTAAGGAATACTTTCCACATATTTTAAGTGGAATTTATGTTGCCCTTGTTAAATAGAAGTAAAGGAAGAAAGTGGGAGGAAGGGAATGAGGAAGGAAAGAATTGAGGTCTAGAGCCACACACAGACCCCGCCCTTGCAAAGAAGATACTCAATGAGAAAGAGAAGCCATTCCGAGGAGAACAAAATCTGAGTAATAGAGACACTCTTCCAGCAGGTTTAGGACACTGGTTAAGAACACAATCATCTGGCTGACTTGGGAGTGAACTCTCTGTTTTGCTTGCATTTCTTCCCCACCTACTCTTTGCAGCAATTCGAGTAAGTTGCTTAATTCCTGCACCCAGGTCCTCATCTCAAATGTGGGGCTGTTAATACCTTCACCTCCAGTTTTATCACAAGGATTAAATGATACAATCCGTGTTAAAAAAATAACTACACAATCACCAGTATTCAGTAAATTCGAGCTACTATGATCAAAGATTAGCAATCCGGTGAATTCAAAACTCAGCCCAGAGGATATTCTTCTCCTCCCCTGGAACAAGGCAAACGCATCTCTACAAACCCTTCTGTACCCGGTGCTCCACAAAGGGCATGTACAGACATTCAAAGAGAGCTGAATGGAAGGGTCAGACTGCCCACAACTGGCAAGCTGCACAGATGTGGGCTGGGATCCAAAGCACAAAAGGAGTTACAATAAAGCTGTTGAACTCTGTGTAATTCTGGCAGAAGTCTGTGCAATCCGGTAATAAGATTGGAACTTCACACTCAGGCAGACTGTGGAAGCTCTCTAAAACAACCTTGGCAGAAGAAACACAAGCATGTGCTACACGCTAGTGATGCCCAGACAGGGCACTGGGCCCCACAAACTCCCGGATAGACTTAGGCTTCATAGCAACTCTTTGGGCAGACAAAGATGCTGTGCCGACTATTTAACCATCAGTCGCCTGTGCAGCATGGCACCACCAGTCAGAACAGATGGCTGGCGTGCATCCTATCCTGGCCAAATGTCAGCTCTAGAGTGGCCCTATCTTGTGTCTACCACCCGGCAAGTCACAGAGGTGGGACTAGAACCCAGGTCTGTCACATTCCAAAGCTCATGTTTGCTAGTTGGGAGTTGTTTTCTGTTGTTGTTTTTTTTAAGACATTATCTCTTCGGAGCAACTTTAAGTTCACAGCAAAATTGGGAGGAATGTACAGATTTTCCATGTTTCCCCTGCCCCACACATGCACCCTTTCCCACATTACAGACATCTCCCACCAGAGTAGTGCATTTGTTACATTTGATAAGTTTGTATTGACATATAAGCCCCCAATATCCACAGTCTTCATTAGGGCTCACTCTTGGTGTTATATACATTCTATGGGTTTGGACAAATGTATAATGGCAAGTGCCCATCAGCATTGCATCATACAGAGTATTTTCACAATGCTTAAAGAGCTCAGGTGTTTAACCACTGCAGGCTATAACTTTCACTTATATGTGCCACATATTAATTATTAAACAGTTCATTACAAAAATATTTGACTAGCTTGACTTAGCAAATCCTTCTGTTTCCATAAGAAAACCCACAATGGAACCTCTTTTATTTAATTTTCAGGAGGCGTAGCACCATGTAGATTCAGCTGAACAGACACAGTCTCCGTGCTGGCACGTGGACTATATATACCAGGTAAGCACGTCCTTTATGTGAAAGGGTTATACACGTACTTAAGGCATAGTTTCTTTTCCATTTCATTGAAGGCCAAATTTCACCTGGGCTCTGACACCTATTAATAAATGCATAACTAAAAAAGCACTTTCTAATAACATATAAGAGGTAAGAGATTGGTTTTACTCATTATTCACATTTTGATATTTGCATATCTTTCAGTGTTGTTTATATCTATGCATTTCTTTGTTTAGCATCTTTTATGGCAAAGACACCCTTAAGGTGTTGACATCTCTTAGTAAGTTAGTTAAAGAAAGATTACATAACCATTTTCTTTTTGTTAAAACGATACCAACAATTTATGATCCCTTTCAAAAAGTGTGAAATTAGCTCCTACTTTCTAAAAAAATTGGCATTTTCATCATTTGCCATGAAATGTAACACATAGATCAACAGAGCTTAAGATATGAATTTGTTTTGGAAAGTTTAAATAACGGCTGCCCATAGTAAAGCAAAAATAAGAATTCATTATTTACTATTTAAAAATGTGGCATACAGTAACAAACACATGAAAAGATGCTCCACATGATGAATCATCAGGGAAATGCAAATTAAAACCACGATGAGATATCACCTCACACCAGTTAGGATGGCCAACATCTAAAAGACAAGCAACAACAAATGCTGGCGAGGATACAGAGAAAGGAAGCCCTGCTACACTGCTGGTGGGGATGTAAATCACTTCAACCATTATGGAAAGTAACATGGAGGTTCGTCAAAAAACTAAAAATAGAAATACCATTTGACCGGGGAATCCCACTCCTTGGAATTTACCCAAAGAATACAATATCCCAGATTCAAAAAGACAGATGCACCCCTATGTTTATCACAGCACTATTTACAATAGCCAAGATATGGAAGCAACCTAAGTGTCCATCAATAGATGAATGGATAAAGAAGATGTGGTACATATACACAATGGAATATTATTCAGCCATAAGAAGAATATAAATCCTGCCATTTGCAACAACATGGATGGAGCTAGAGGGTATTATGCTCAGTGAAATAAGCCAGGCAGAAAAAGACAAGTACCAACTGATTTCACTCATCTGTGGAGTATAAGAACAAAGGAAAAACTGAAGGAACAAAACAGCAGCAGAACCACAGAACCCAAGAATGGACTAGCAGTTGTCAAAGGGAAAGAAAGGGGTTGGGGAGGGTGGGTGGGAAGAGAGGGATAAGGGGATTAAGGGATATTATGATTAGCATACATAATAAAGGGGGACACAGGGAAGGCAGTATAACACAGAGAGGACAAGTAGTGATTCTATAGCATCTTATTACGCTGATGGACAGTGACTGTTATGGGGTTTGTGGGGGGACTTGATAATGGGCAGAATGTAGTAACCACAATGTTGCTCATATGAAACCTGAGCATAAAATTGCATATTAATGATACCTTAATAAGAATATATATACATACTGACATTGTAAAAAAAAATCTAAATCAGGAAAAAAAAATGTGGGCATACAGTACGTATGGCTGCAATGACCAAACGTGCTTGTCCTCTGGCGCATAAATCAGGCCTACCTGCTTTTTGGCAACGGAAGATGTCAACACGATATAAATGTTAAGCATTCACCTTGTTCTTCCCTACAGTGTCACCGCCCTTCTGTTAACATGAAGAGCTGCTGCCTTGTAGACCTACTATGCACTAATCCCTGTGGCTAATTTGCCATTTTGTAGTGGAAATTTTGCTTATTCATGATAAAAAGAAATTGTCTGTCACACCACATGTCTTCTAGCTTAGCATCCCACACCTGCTCTCCTGGGAGCGACAGCCAATGAGCCAGGTGACCTCACTCTCCTCATCTGCCCCCACAGTAGGGGTGCCAGCAAGTGGCATAGGGGATGGGTGTCTCCAGGGCAGCTCACTCTCAGGCAGGCTGAGTCCCTCCGAGGTTCGCTCTCTCCTGAGAATTTGAACTGGGCCTTCAGGCTTGGAGATTATAAATGCTGGAGTGTGCATTTCATGGTAGATTTCTGATCAAATTTGACGCCACTGTTACCCAGGTATATACCAGCTGAGGCTGAGAGAAGGAGAAACTATGAAGAAGGGCGGAAGCCAGTCTTCAGAGAGAAGAAAAGGTGAAATGTGTAGAGAGGAGACCATGGATCGCACAGAAGCAGCCGAAGCAATCGAAAGGGTGGACTGAAAGGGGAAATATTGGAAAGGAGAGACAGCCTCTACTTCCCTAGCTTGGATCCTCACAACTGGATTCTCAGAGATTCTCCTGGATCCTTTAAAACACTTCTCTGGTCATTTAAATTAGTTCTTAGCAGGCCTGGCTAACCTCGTGCATTATTACTCCTATCTGTTGGATTTTTATTGACTACAAAAAAAGACAGGAACACACAAGATATCCTGTTCATTTGGATACCCCCAGAAGCAGACAGTGAGCTGAGGATTTGAGAGCTAGTTGTTTATTTGAGAGCACAAGGAATCCAAGAGGGGGAGACAAGGCACACAGAGAAGAGGGGGCTCCCTTAATAAAGGGATCGCTAAAAAGCCAGCTACGCAATGGGCTTATCATGCGGAAGAACCTCAGCATCATGCGCCCCAGGGGGTGACGAAGCTGGGGTATTTATACACCACCTCCCAAGAGTCACTGGCTGAGGGCTGCTGCCTGGGGTGTTAATTCCCCCACTGTTCTGGTCTCGTATTTGCATAAACCAGGCAACTTCCCATAATCTTGGGAGATGCCCTCAGTTGGAGAGATACAGATAGTGGCAGCTCGAGTCTGCAGGAACCCAGAGAAATGGCAAGCTCAGAGGGCAGGGCTGCGGAAGACAGCGCTCTACAACAAATGAGATTTTGGGTCCGTGATACTCTGTTTCTAAATATCATCATGCACTGGACATCAACAGTCCGCAGTGATGACCGTGCTTATCTGCCCACACCTGTGGCGGTAGTTCCACATCTTGTTGATTGTGCGGGACTCTTATTTCCTGATATATCATGCCTTTTCACCTTGGAATTGAGCATCTGAATCTCGGGCCTCTAGGAGCTGCTTAATGGATCATAATGGGCTCACTGGGGAGCCTGTAGTGATAGGGATCCTCAGACCCCATACTTGGGGGTTCTGATTCAGAAAGACAGGCTGGGGTCTGGGCATCTTGAGGCAAGCCAGGTATGAGAAACTCTTAATAAATGACATGGAAGGTATCTTTCATCTCAAGAGTTGTGAAACCCACTTAAAAGTCAATTTGGTCTTATTGCTTCTAATGATGACCCTGACGATGGTTTGGGGGTCCAGGAGTAGCATTCCACGTAAAAGTCCTCATTTAACCATTAGTGAACACTTACCACAAAATGGTCAGTCTCCTTGTTAGCCAGTGATGTCATTATCATCCATGAATCCGACCCATTTTTCAGGACTGTCTATATGGATACCACATATGCCCTACTTATTATATGAGCTCAAATGGATTTTCAGCATCCATACGGTGAGATGGGTTCCTCCTATGCTTAGAGCTGTTTGTCCCAGTGAACAAATTCTCCCGTCTCCCATGTCTCCCATACAAACCCTTTATATTTCTTCAGGCTTTGTTCCCATGCCCCCTCCTCCTCTCCAGATAGATGAAGAGTTATAATTACTTAAGGCTTCTTTTAAGGAAGCAGATTCTTAAATCAAAGCAAGCAGGGATTGCAGGGGTGGAGAAATGTCTTAGTCACATACAGCCCAAGCATTTCTAAAGAGCACCAAAATGATCTCCGTGGTTATTGCCAAGCCCTCCAAGTCATTTCCTGGAGGAAAATGCTCAGGTTGAAGCACCTGTCAACACATTAGGACCTAATGTTTTGGAAAGCCATTCTCTCTCTTTTCTGAAAGTGAGGAATTCACTGCAAGTTTTTGGGAAGACCCCCATGAGCTGTTCTCTCTTCTAAACAGCTTTCTCCTAGGCTCATTTGTCCTACAAGTATTTCAGCACTTACCATGGGAGGCATCAGCCCTTCACACAGCCAGGAACAACCCTGACCCAAGTTAACACGGAGATGACTTTAAAACTCAACTTGCAAGTAAGCAGAATTCAGCTTTCACATATAATCTGACCTTCCAACAAACAAATCAATGATCATATATTAAGGTTTACAGGTGCAACTTAGAACGGAATGCAGTAAGCTCTAGGGATGCTAGGAGCCCATCAGAAACCCACTCCGCTCTGGGCTTTCAATAATATTCCTAGGGACGGAAGTATCAGGCTGACCAGGCAACTGTATGTACACGTGTGCTTGGTTCTGTGGTCTAAGTTGGCATTTAAAAATTTCCTACTGAATTTGTTTGAAAGCTCCTGGAATTATTTTAACCATCTTCTTAGTCACCAGAATGCCTGTACAACTACAGAACATGGTAGGCATCTGATAAGCAATTTGTGAGTAAATGAGTGAGAAGGGAGTGAATTAAATTCACCCTGGTCGTCATTCCAGGCTATACATTAGCATCCACCTGACAGCTTTTTAAAAACCCTTATGTTAGACCCTAATCTTAGAGCAATTAAATCCAGAATATCTGGGGCATAGTGACCCCTATCATATCTCATAGTATATACAGCATATAATATATACAGTATATACAGTATCACAATATATACATATATATATATATTATATTTCAGGCAATTCTATTGCGCAATGAGAAAGAAAATATCAGAATAGTCATATAAAAGACTAAGCTCCTTAGCTTAGTATTTCCATTTCAACAGATGCTACTCAGATCTGAGGCCATTGAGAATATCTGAAAAACAGGACCAAATGAATTATTTAAAATTGTGCCCATATGATTTGAATGCAATGAATGCTGGTAAAATGACACAACTCTAAGTGTGTGTGAGTGTGTGTTTATACATGCACACAAACACACATGCACACATAACATAAACTCAAAATTCATCAGTTCTTCTCCACTGTTTTGAATAGTACCTGAATTACATTAACTAGCCCGATTATACAGAGAAATTTAGCTTAATGACCTACGATTACTTTAATGGCTTTGAAATTCAGAAGGTAAAAAGACACTGTGTTTCTCCCACTGAGCATTAAATATAAAATGCCTCTGATTGACTGTCATGGAAACCCCATTTTATCGCTATTTGAATTATTCAAAATCAATATCCGACATTAGCCAGCATGGAGAAGCTCAAATATAAGGCAGTGTCCGAAAACAGCATTTCCCTCTACTGAGTGATTGTGCTTCGTGTAGGGGATAATGAGCTGTTTGCTGCTGTGTCGCTGCTGCAGCTCCATCGTGAATTAACAACTCTATCTTCCCTTTATATTATGTAATACAAAGGATTACTTCATAGGGATGAACAATTTCCAAGGTTATGAAACATGCAAAATACAGTTGGGCTTAAGGAATCTTGCCTTTTCCATAAGGAGAGAGAAGATGACATTGGATCTTAGCGGTTTACACAAGAGGGAAATCTGCTCAAGTTATGTTTTTTGTTATTTGGTGAGCAAACGGCAACCCTGTATTCCCCCAAGCTGAAAACTGCTTATAGGTGTGAGTACTGCACCATAGCTGTCTTGCAGAAGCTTCACTTATGAGGATACAGACACTCTAAGAGGTGGCACTGCTTAAAGAAATATGCCAAAAAAAAACAAGGAAAGGGCATGAGAACAATCATAAAAAGCAATAAACAATGAAATGTTAGACACTGGTCACACGTTTACTATGTGGCTGGCCCTCTGCTAGAACTGGACTACATTCTTTCCTAAGTATCCAAACAAAGCTATGAAGGCGGAACCATGATGACCTCAACATCTTACAGATGAGGAATGTCAAAGAATCTGGAAGAATTTCCTTTCCTCCATCTCTAAGTCCCTACGTAGTGCGGCTGGAATTCTAAAACAGGCTGCATGATTACAAAATGGAATCAGGTAAATATTACACATATAAGAATAATACCACTAATATGCCATAGGAGAAAGAACAGAAAAACATGGTAAAATACAATGATAAGTGTGGACAGTTCCCCGTAGAGGCAAAAAATTGGTTTTCATGAAATGAACAAGGTCCTTCACATGTCATCCCCCTACTTGATACACGCGCCGGGGCATCTCTAAGTGGGCGCAGTCCTCATTCCTACTTGGCGGAGGTAGAATATCCCCCTCCCAAATCCATCCTGCAACTCGGCAGAGCTGCAGAACTCCTCTCAAACAGATCCCCCAAGAACTGCCCGAGCTGGCGCCTTTCCCCTCATTAAAGTCCTGGTTCAGGCTAATAAATCAGCGCACAATTTGTGTATAATCTAATTTTGCCCTGTGCTTCATCTGGTGTAGGTGGAAGCAGGGGAAAAATGAAAAAAAGCCACAACTGTAAAATGAAGACTAATGAGAACTTGGGTCCTTAAGAAAATATCCTTTAGAAATGCCCTGAAATGTCCAATCTGCAGTTTGAGGTTGTCAGGACTGCAAGAAAAATACAAGTCTGGCCTATTCCTTCTGCGGAATTGTGACTTGGGAGGGCAAATGTATGTACGCACACACACACACACACACACACACACACAAATACATTTCTTCCATAAAACCTATGCATATTTGTTTACAGCTCCATATATCCAAATACTTGAAAATCATGATGAGGTCTCACTGTAGGTGGTTATTTCTCTGGGTGGCACTAGGCTGTGCCATTAGGAGGTGTTAACCGTGTCCTGGAAGTGTCCTCTATTTTTCTCTCGAGACATTTATAGCACAGCCAATAATAATTCCCAAACCACCCCCAAATCATCCCACAGGGGAAACTCGGTGTTCCTTAAAACTAGCCAGATATATTAGGTACCAGGGTAGGGAACATAGCAATTACATAAGTTAATGGTATTCAAATGTACAAGTTTAAGGAAACAGCAGCCACAGAAAAAGAAAAATGTGTTTGCATGCTGACAGTTCCAATCCAAAGACTCATCACTAAACTTGTTCTTGGGTGTGCACATGTGTTTGAAATCACTGCGTTTGCTGAAGCAGTGGAATATTACAAGGAAAGTGGCTGTTTCCTTTAAAGGCAGCATTCTCTTTCCTCATTTTTCACAATGACCTAAACACATCAAAGCCTTGTGCTTTGATTTCAGTCATCTGGTGGCATTTTCACCTACAACCACTCATGAACAGGAAGAGCAAGACGGGTCTGAGAAATCATGTTTGGCAAAGCAAAAAAAAAAGAAAAGAAAGATTTTTTGCAAGTGCAAAATTTGTTTTTGTCCATTTACAAGAAGTCCTCTGAAAGGACACTAATGAAAACATAATAAGAATGCGGTGTAAAACTTCAAAATCGCAAGGAAACTTAAAAATTTTCCCTTGGTGTGGGAAAAACTGATTACGTTCTAGAGAAAAAAGGGTGAGATTTTGCTGTGCATGAAACGCAGGATTCGTTTTTAATAACAGTAAAAAAGGAAATTTACTGCCCCCTCCTGGTTCTGTAAAACAAAGTTCTATTATATTTAACACCAAATAACATAATTATGTAGGAGTCAACACTGAACAAACCTCAGTCCTCCCCGAGCTGAGAGAGCAACGTTGATTTGCAACTATGAGGCGATAATGAAAGGGACAGTGTTATTGTTTAATATAAAAAAAATAGATTTCCTGGTTTCTCTCAAGTGTTTATCAGTGGATGCAGGAAACAATATCAAACTGAATTACCAAGTATCATCTCTGATAAATCAAATGAAGAACACTACTGGGAAAGGCAAGCAGTGTGTTCAACCCGATGCTTGCAGAGAACACGCAGCTCCATAAAATAACCTAAAGTGATAGGATTTCCAGCGTTCTGGTTGTGTTCATAGAAGAGAGAAAAACAGAAATATATACTGTGGAGGTGGAGTTTTAGAACCCGTGGCTAAGCTGAACACTTAAATGTTGACTTTGAGGTAAATACCCGTATCTGCCAAGCTGCTAACGGGAAGTCTTGCTTGCCTTCAGCCAAGCGCCACTGTGGGATCTTTTCAGCTCCCCATTTTCTTCCCAGATTATGCCTGGGAGAGTGTCCTCTGTTCAGCCAAGGGGTGAGGCTTGGAAACAATGACGAGAACTGTGTGCAAGACCCCCAGGTCCAGAAAGCTAAGACCTTCAGGACATGGTCAGAAAGAGCAGGGTCTAGTTAAGATCCATCACCAGGCACTGAAAAGGTTTCTATTCACTTGCAAAATGATATTTTCACTTGGGACAGAAGCACATCCCTATATGACACTTGTTTTGAAAATGCAATTTGCTTCTTAAAAATGTTAATATGCACACATCACAAAATAAAACTAAGGATCATAATACACAATAGTCATCAAGATGTCCCCTGACTGCCATCCACTTCCCCAGAGGAAACCACTTAATTTTGTGTTTAGAACCTTCCAGAAATGCTACGTATATGAAAATGAAAACAATCTATAATTGTATTTTTTCCTACTCAAATGGGAACCTATTATGTGTAACATTTCATCCTTCATATTTTCTTCAACAGTATCTTTGAGATCGCTCCATAGCAGTACTTCTAAATCTTTATCTTTTTTTTATCCATAGTTGCATAGCTCTAGTTTATGACCTGCATGTTTTCCAGCAACCATCACACCCACCTTGCACAGGAGGCACCTGTGCTATGTAACTGTCCAGGTGAGAAACACGAGGAATGGCTTGTCCAAAGTCACACAGAGGGGGAGCCAGGATGTATGTCCCTATGCCCAACATTTACCCATAGTCTTAGCCTATGCAGACTGCTATAACAAAAATAGCATTAGTTGGGTGGCTTACAAACAAAAATATTCATTTAACAAAATTCTGGAGTAGGAAAGTCCACCATCAAGGCACCAGCAGATCCAGGGTCTGGTGAGGGGTTGTAGGTAGCTGTCTTCTCCTTGTACCTCACATGGCAATTGGGGCTGGGGAGCTCTCAGGGGTGTTTTTAATAAGGGCACTAATCCCATTCACGAGGCTCCATCCTCATGACCTAATGACCCCCTCAAAGACCCTGCCTCCTAGCACCATCACACTGGTGATTAGGTTTCAATATTTGATTTGGGGGGAGGATACAAACATACGTATCATAGCATCTACTGTATTTTACTGCCTTCCTAAATATTATAGTTATTGCTATTATCGTAGGTTTTACATTACCATTGAAAACCAAGATCAACAGGTGGTTCGAATACTGATGTCAACATTACCACCCAGAGGACATTGCCCATCCTTCCCCAAAGCTTTAGTGTCTCTCGGATCTTTGCTACTTAGCTCTGACAGAAGCTACTTAAGGGTGACTAATCAAGTGTCAAATACCAGAATCTGCAGCATTCCCAAGCCGCCGAGGGACCCCTCGTTCCCAAACACAAATGCGCACTCTAGCCCACGGGTGGTCAGACCCAGCACAGATGTCAGTGTACCAAAGCTGCATTTGGATTTCTTACTGGTGAATATTGCAGCCAACATACCCATCTGGCCGCTGAGATAAATAATGTAAAAATGAAGATAGTCCTCTATAATTCATGCAGTATTGATGAACAGGGCCCTTTATTTAGACTGCTCCTACAAATCATTTAATTATGGGCTGTGCAACTCTAAGAGAGAAACAACATTTTAGCCATGTTTAAATGAGTATGGTTTGGATATTTTCAAGTGCACAAGATAGAAACTCAAGGCCCCCTCCATTATTCCAAACAAATCTGCAGATTTCTCAAAAACGTCAGACAAATGTGGTATTGAATATGTGAGACTAATTTTCTGGGCAAAATGGCACTTGTTTACCTGCATGGTAAGGATTCCATCAAAATGGTCTATGCTCCTTTCATGAAGCTGTGGATGGAAAAGAACAAGATGTCGCCAGCTGTTCTACAAATGACATATTTCCTGAGGAGGTATTTCCAAGATTGCATGAAGCGAACACCTCCACCCATCAGGAGGGCTATTGTAAAAATCAAATGAAATAAAAAAAACAAAAGAAAAGAAAAGTGCCGGCGAGGATGTGGAGAAAGGAGAAGTTTTGCGCACTGTTGGTGAGAATGTAAAATGGAAAGCAATGATGTGATCCCTCAAAAAATTAAAAATAGAATTACTTCATGATGCAGCAATTCCACTTTTGGGTATATACCCACAAAAACTGAAAGCAAGTTCTCAAAGAGATTCTTGCATACCCATGCTTATAGCAGCGTTATTTACAACAGACAAAAAGTGGAAGCAATCCAAGTGTCCATTGAGAGACGAATGAATAAACAAAGTGAAGTTTCTACATAGACTGGAATATTATTCAGCCTTAAAAAGTAAGGAGATTCTGACACATGTTACAACTGTGGATATTATACTAAGTGAAATGAATGCTCACAAAAGGGAAAATATGATTCTACTTATATGAGGTACCTAGAGTCATCACATTCATGGACACAGACAGTAGAATGGTGGTCGCCAGGAATGGGGGGGGAGGAAATGGCAAGCTGTTTTTCAATGAGTATACATTTCCAGCTTTACAGATGAAAAAGTTCTGGAGATGGCTTGCACAGCAATGCAAATGTATTAATACTGAACTGTACATTTTAGAATGGTTAAGATGATAAATTTTGTTATGCATATTTTACAATTAATTTTTTTTTAATTACATGAAGTGGAGACTGGGCAGCCAGCAGAAAAAGCATCATATTATTTATCATGTATTGACTCTAACTGGTACTGAGCTAGGAGATCCATATGCATGAATCATTCTAACACTCATGACACTTATGTTAAATAGGCATTAATAGGCATTGTCCCATCTTCTCTTGGATCCATCGGTGACTTAGAAACGAGCTCACGTCACAGAGGTATCCTGTCAGGGTGAAGCAGACAGATCCTGGAAAGAGCATTGCGGCTTTGCTACAGCCAAGTCCTGTGAACTTCAGCATCATCCCAAATCCTTCAGGGTTACCTACTTCATCAGCCTATATATGAAGGTCAAATAAGGTCACATAGTCATGAAGGAAACCCACGTTTCCTGCCATGTATATGGGTCCTGGATGACCTGACCCTACCTCTCTCTCACCCCATCCCACACACCGCTCCTTCCCATTCGCTGCACACCAGTGTACTGATCTCATTTCTGTTCTTCACCATGACAGGCTCTTTCCAGCCTTGGGAACTTTGCGTTAGCTGTTCTTCCTGCCTCACACACCCTCTCTTCAATTCTCCTTGGCTGGGTCTTCCTCCACCTGTAGGTCTCCATTTAAGTGGTACCTCCTCAGAGATGGCTTTGTTTTGGAACAAAACTGTTGCAAAGATGTGTCTCTCCTACCACCGCCAAATAATACCGCCATTGATTACTCTTTATGACATCACCGTACAGACTCTTTGACATTGCTTATCAAACCTGTAATTATTTTGTTCACATGTCAGCTTGCTTCTTTATCATCCACCTCTCTCACTAAACTACCCACTTTATAAGAACAAGGAGAGGGGAGTACCATTCACCATTCCATCCCTAGGACTTGAAATAGTGTGGGCATACCTACCATGTGGAAAGGATAAATAAATGAGGACTCCCTGCGTTATAATTTTTTATGGTGACTTTGTATCAAGACAATGGAAGCGAAAGATGGAGACATCTTGTCAAGAAGCTCAGTGGTCAGTTGTCTGCAAAAAATACCCAGTGAGAACCAGTCAATGGCTCTAGAAGAAGACAAAGATTTACATCCCTTCATGCCATCAACTTCAGGACCCCTCTGGGCAGAGGCCATTCTCCCTCTGGGTAAATCAAGGGAATGTCTAAAGATCCTGGTCTTTTCTAAAGACTCCCAGCTCCAAAAGCACATGCTAATGACACATCCCTGGGCCAGCAGCATCATCAATAATGAAACCACATGAGTGGGGCTTTCAACCGGTTTATCACTTGTCAGCTCTGAAGACACCTGCTGCGCTGACAGAGAGAGTCGATCCAGGATGTGACATATAAAAATCACTATATTTCTGGGTAAAAAATGACTTACGTGTCTCAAGCGCACAGGCTATCTTAATTTATCTGGTTGAATGCACGTTTTTTGGTTGTTAAATCCTTGCTTCTGAACTTATGAAAGCAGCGTTTTTGAACCTGACATAAGGATGCCCAAATGTGGCATACAGACCCACCATCCTACCTGCAAAGTTCTCAGGTGCTAGAGCGTAGACTCTTGGTGACTGCATGGTTTACTGCTGCATTTTGAATGACCTTATGCACAAAAGGGTGGGGGGACTGGATTTATTACAAAGCGGAAAACTTCAGGGCTTCAGGCTCAGTTAGTGGCAGCTTCCAAAATTCGAATGATTTCGGAAATGAGTATGTTTTTAACATTCTGTTTTGTGTTCAGACTGGATCTCCCCATTGTCTTAGTGCAACGAGGCTGCTACAACAGAATAGATAGATAGACTGGGTGGTTTAAAGGACAAATACGTCTCCTAGCTCTGAAGGCTAGGATGCCTATCAAGACACTGGCAGAACTGATGTCAGGGGAAAGCCCAGCTCCTGGTTTGCATATGGGCCTTTTTCTCATTGTTTCCGCATGTGGCGGAGAGCAGACCCAGAGCCAGAGGAAGCACATCTCCTGTCTCTTCTTATACGGAGACTAGTCACATTTGGTAGGCTCCACCCTCTTGATTTAGTCATGCCCCAAAGGCCACACCTCCAAACACCATCACACTGGGGTTTAGGATTTCAACATGTGAATTTCAGGAGGGACACAGTCAGTGTAGGACACGTAGGCACTGCAACACGGCCCTCGGCTATCTCAGGCTCACATTCTATTAGCGTCATAACCTCAGGAAAACAGACTCTTTCTGGGAACAAGTCTCATTGGATAGAGCTGGTCACATGACCAGTGGTGAACCAATCAGCACACCCAGGAGAATGGGAAAGCCTGATTGGACAAGCCTGAGTCGTGGCAGATACTGGGAGCGAGAGGGAGGTGTCAGTCCTGGACAGTAGGGACTGTAGGGGCAGGCAAGGTACAGCTGCTCGAACAGGTCCCAGACGGGGTCCATTCCCAGGAGACGGAACAGTCAAGGCTAGTCAGGCAAGCAAGCAACAGATTTTAGCTGCAGAAAAGGGCATGTGACAGAATAGTTGGCCACAAAATATGAGAAATGCAGTGAAACCAAATAAAACAAAATGAAAAAAAAAACTACTCTTTGATGGCATTTCCAATCTTCCAGTAGCACACATATATTCAAAAGTGGCAGAGAAGAAGGAAAAGGGGACTGGCCATGGAAAACCAACAAGCAGGCATCTTAGCTGGGCTTTGAAAAATGCATATGGCTTTGCCTTGGTGAGCAGTCTAGGCAAAGGGAAAGTATATACAAAGGCAATTTGTTGTGTCACTTCTAACAACATTGCTATGAAGGAGGTATTATTTAAGCCCCATTTTAGAAATTCAAAAAAAAAAACCCTATGTAAAGTCAATCTTGTTTTGGCGGGATTTGCCACAGACCAATCTAACTCCAAAACTCATCTCTTCATCCATCAGGACCACGTGCAGGTCATGCAACTGTAGTGGCCCCATCTGTACAGGCTGAGGTTACTTGCACCCTTAGCATCAGCCACTGCAAATCTAGCCAACCGTGCATGGGAGTCCTTCCTGCCTTTGAACCAGGAGGGAGAAACAGCAGCAGGTGGACATGTGATCCCAAAGGGTCTGCAGACTCAGCTAAGAAATCCGGACAGTACTAGCTCATGTTCTCCTGAAACACTCCATTTTAGCTCCCGACTTTGTGTAGCCGCAAGGATGCAAAACGGACTCTGCCACGCAATTCACTTCTTTCCAACTCCCAGGATAACAGCCACCACCCACAAACAACAAACCAAGCAGTACCAGGCCAGGTGAGCAGCTGCATTTTAAAGAAATGGGTTTTCCAAATGTCTGCTCTGGGTAGGAGTAGAAGCCAGGAAGGAAAAGTCGTTTGAGAAACCAAGCTCAGCCAATCTGGGTGTTTAGCTCTTAAGACTCCTTGGGTTTTCTTGGCGACAGAGGCAATGAAGTTCTTTAGAGAATAAATTGGTTGGGACACAAAGCTCCTTATAGATTATAACCTCCTTCCTTGCCAGTTACAAACTTGGCAATCACTTGTTTATTAACTTGATGGCTTGCTACATTGAATAGCATCAGATACTTATAATGCACCAAAATAAAGCCGTAGCATTCAAAATCACTAACCCCATCTGTCCTTCCTCAAGCTGGTTCCACACTCGAAAGCATTTTTGAAGATAATTCAATAGAACAGGGTCTCAAAAAGTTTAAAACTTTCTTCTGCATTGCCTCAGGGGAAGGTTCCCTGTTTTGTGTGTGTGAATGATAAGGTTTTGCCCTTTAAATTCATTCTTAGAGTGTTTGTTAAAGTCTTTATTTGGAAACACAAGGGCTTAGTCCCAAGGGGCCGCCTCCCCTGCAGTCGCCACCCTCCACTGCCGTACACAGGCTTCAGCAGAAGTAGCAAAGCTGACCCCTAATTCAGAGACTTCTCCGGTCATCCCTCCTGCCCACATTTCCTACCCTTCTGACCACCTCACCCATCTTGAAGGCTTCCCTATTTTCTCCACAAAGATGCCTGCACCTCTGGATTCTTCAGCTCAATCTATCTCCTCTCAGCTCCCCAATTCCCAGCTACCGGCTGGCCTCCTTAAGATGGCACTCATTTTCTACTTGCTGTCCCTGTGGCCCTAGGACAGCTGTATATTTTCAAAAATGTGGTATCAGAGGGAACAGAAACAAATGGGGCTCTGGCAGACCCAGGAGGTTACAGCACCCCATAGCCTCAGGGCACTGGCATTTAATTGTTCATGGGAGCATTCTGTTCTGTTTTGATTCTCCCAGTACATGGAAAGAGCCTCTGGTGGCAAATAATACTGAAGGCTGCTCTTCACTGAGTACTTCCATATTACAAGAACATTGTTAATTCATTCAGTAAATCTTTATTGAGCTTCTCTACTAAGCCTTTTCTAGGCACAGGAACACCGCACTGAACAGAGACTTAGAATCCGCCCTCGTGGTGTGCACAATCCAGTGTGAGTGTGTGTGGGAGGAGTGTGGGGGTGAGAGAGAGAAAAACAGGCTAAATGACACAGCTAAATAGCAAGGGTAGGGCATGGATGGGGCTAGAGGGTATTAGGCTCAGTGAGATAAGCCAGGCAGAGAAAGACAAGTACCAAATGATTTCCCTCATATGTGGAGCATAAGAACAAAGAAAAACTGAAGGAAGAGAACAGCAGCAGACTCACAGAACCCAAGAATGGACTAACAGTTACCAAAGGGAAAGGGACTGGGGAGGATGTGGGTGGGAAGGGAGGGACAAGGGGGAAAAGGGGGCATTATGATTAGCACACATAATGTACCAGGGGGCACGGGGAAGGCAGTATATACAGCGAAGACAAGTAATGACTCTATAGCATCTTACTATGCTGATGGACAGTGACTGACATGGGGTATGTGGGGGGGACTCGATCATGGGGGGAGTGTAGTAACCATAATGTTGTTCAAGTAATTGTACATTAACAACACCGAAAAAAAAAAAAAAAAACAAGCAAGGGTAGGGATGAGAAATGGAGGGGAATGAACTTTGAACAGGACGTGCCTCCCTGAAAAGGTATCACTTGCAGACCTTAGGGTGGGAGGATGCAATGCCTAGAAGTAGCCGGAAGGGGCTGCTCCAGGCGGAGGAGACACTCAGCACAGAGTCCTTGAAGGAGAACCACGCCTGGGGGTGGGTCAGGAGGGGAGAGTGACAGGCAGGCGGAGAGCACAGGGAGGGCTGGGTGGGGTCTTGTGGGGGGCGGAAAGGACACTGGCTGTTACCCTCACTGAGACGGAGGCCTTGGAGGGAGGGGAGGCACCCACAGCGAGCCTAGCGAAGAGGCTGCGCCAGTGATCCAGGCAGGAGGAGGCGGGCCCCGGGCCAGGGGACGCTCCCAGGGGCGGAAAGCAGCACATTTCTGGGTATGTTGTCAAGTCAACTGGATTTCCCTGGGGAAGGATCAGGCGCCCAGTGTTAAGAAATAGAGGCATCAAGAAAGACTCCCAATTCTTGGCCTGAGCAGTCCTCATGATAACCTATGAAGGAGACTGTACCTTTCATTTGCAGCACACAGGCGTTGTTTTGCCCAAGGGGAGTCCTTTTGGAGGTGCCCCTGTCCTCTGTATGCAGCCTTGCTGGATCTTGTTATTCTCCTGAAGAATTTATGCTACAGGGTATAAAATCATCCCCATTCCTTTCTTCTGGAAGGAGTACTCCCTGGCACATGACACATACCAAGCCCATCCATTTTCTAACTGATTTTTTGTCATTGTTTTTTTTTTGGAACTGTGGGGAAAGATGGCCTCTCAGTCCTTGTAGTCACAGGCTTAAGGGCCACACAGGCTTGGGGTTGCCACGGGCCACTGTACTACCATCTCATGGTCCACGTAAGAACACCCAGGGCCCAGCCATGGAGACTCTCCCGAAGGCAACGTTCGGGTTTCTAGATCTAAACACAACTGAAACAAAAGGGCCTTTATCTTACCAAAACTAATCTGAATCTAATGGGAATGTCCTGATTTAGATGTGCACCGCCCAGCACGGCAGCCACCGCTCTCAGATGCGACTGCCGAGTGCCCAGAACGCGGCTGGTCCGAGTGGAGATGCGCTGTGAGAACATACACAATGGATTTCAAAGCATTAGTACGCAAAAGGGAATGCAAGGCAGATATCTCCCGAAGGGTTACATTGATGACACATTAACAGGATAATACTTCGGAGATAGGGAATTAAATACAATCTATTATTTAACTAATTTCACCTGTTTCTTTTTACTTTTTTTTTTTCATGTGGCTACAAGCAAAACTAAAATGATACGTGAGGCTTATACCATGTTCTGCTGGACAGTGCAGTTACAGATGAAAATTTAGGTTTCGAGAATTTGAACCCTAGTCAGTCCAACCCGGAATCTGGGATATTGTTGCTCCGGTTGCCTCCCCCACCCCTACTATTAGGCAAAGCACCTCTTGCAACGCTGGGCCATCTCTCAGAGTGAAGAGCATATTTCAGAGCAGTAGGTTGCCTGTATCTCATTTCACGTTGAGCACAGGTGGCTGTACCGTCTGCCAACTCACAGAATTGCCAAGTGATTCACCTTAAAGGGCCCCCTTTGAACAGCAATCCATCTGGCCAGGAGCCCCGAGCCATTCGCTCTCCATTTCCCCCTTCTCTTCGGGCTGTGTACCGGCCAGCATTCTGATCTGGCCTGTGAGCTCCCTGCCTCAGAGACACACTCTCTCCAGGGCTGAGCGAGCTTAGAGAGAATCAAACCCACACATAAGGTACCCGGGAACTGGCCCACTGAAACCCACAACACTATAATTACCATCAACCCTTCAGCACCACTGGCTCTGAGAGGTAAAAGAAATTAAATCAATGCGCATAGATCAAATCAGGCGCAATCTTATGGGAAATTCATGTAAATGCACAATCTTACATTGGAAATGAGTTTTAAGATTAATACCCTTCACAAGTGGAAAAGTTTAAGAAGTATGTAGGGAATATGCTGTTGCAGCTATAGGTCAACCTGTCTTTTTATGAGCTGCCAGATACATTGTATGAAGAACTCGTGAAGCTTAATGTTCTCGCTATTTTTTTTTAAACCCTGTAATGCAAATTCTTCAAGAAAATAACAAGTGATGCATGCCTGAAATTTATTTTTAAATCAAGAGCAAAATGAAACCCTTTAATTAATCTTAGAGAATTTAGCTCCTTCCTTTTTAGATCTGTCTTTTGCACAGTTAGATGCTTAAAATAATTGCATCCGCTCGTGTGAAACTGCAGCAGTAATTCAGTGGGTTTATACTTGTGCAACCTTTTAAAAACAGGCCTTAAAACATTCATCTGTTGAACCAATTTACCAGCTTTCAATAAAGCATCTTTAAGATACTTTCTGTTACATTTATATGACATAAGCTATATTATTTTAATAATCTGTGCTTGAAATATATGGTGATGAGGGAATTATCGCTCACCTGGGGAGATGGTGTAATTAGAAAAGAGGCACAGTCGGGAAATAAAAATGATTAAAAAAAAAACTTGCTGAAATTAACCAGCCATTGCTACTAGGATGCTATGATGTTGGCTTAAGTTGTTGGGGAAGCGCTGGAGTGAGAAGCAGAGAAGAGGAAATCAAGCAAACTGTGGTGCCTGAAATAATTACAATTTCTTACCCATAATTTCTCAAGGCTCATGGGGAGTGAGGACATGCACCCAGCCAGGGCAGACAAATGAACACTTTCCCCACAGCCAGTCAAGGGGGCTGCGTGAGTTGAGCTAATGGGCTGGGGCAAGAAGATGGGGCAGGTGTAATTATACTAATGATTTATTGAATGTTTGATTAATTGGAAATTAAGTGAATGCATAGTGGCAGACTTGTCATAGCAAATCGCTCAGCTGTTAGCTTAAAAGGTGTTCTATTTCCCTCCAGTAAAGCAATTAAGAGCATCTTAAATTATGGGGGAGAAAATATTGGTACGGGATTGTCCAACAGAGGGAAGGCAGGACGTGATGAAAAGATCTTAACAGGCCCTCGTTGGATGGTGTTTGGAGAAAGGAACATTTTTCATGAGCATATTAGCTAAAAGACCATATTATTTTAGAAGTTAACTCCCACCTCATTTAAGAAAAGAGACAGAAAGTGACAAAATAGATTATGGCCTCAAGGTAGCTGGGAAGACAGTGGTTTTTGCTTGTTTGTACGTGTGTCTGTTTTTAATCATACTTGAAGTCTCTGCTAGCTCATACAATGACTTAGTGCATGACAGAAAAAAGGGACCTTGTAGGGACACTCAAGGCCAAGAGAGCAGGGCTTGGGGACAGCAAGGGGGCTCGTCTCCTGCCTCAGCATACCCTCCTAGCCAGGTGTGAGTGGGCAGTGAACAAATGCAAACATTCATCCTGGCCTTTCCTACTACCCTCACAAGAAGAAATCAAGAGGAAGAGAAGAAAAAGGCTTTCATACTGAAGCAAGGGTTCTGAACTAAGACCCCAGATGACCCTTAACAGCTTGAGTGGATGGCTATTCCTAGGTCGGCACTGCAGTGGGTCATTCTCCTGCCAGCCTGCACTATTTACCCATTCCTTCCCTCTTCCCCTTGGCCTCTCTCTCAGAATGACACAGCTAAGAGTTACAAGTTTAATGTTTTCTGTGCGGTGCCTTAAGCTTGGGGAAGGAAAAGGCTGATGCAAATTGAATACATAAATAAGAATTTAATAAACTTCCTCTTTTGGTTTCCTGCATCACCACTAAAGTTGCAGAATCTGGAATTAAAAACGTTCTTCAGAGCAGAAAATGGGGAGGGGATAGTCTCACATTCGGCTTGTCTGTTTGTAAAAATGCACATGACTTTCTGGAGAGGGCAGTTCACCAAAGTAGGTTCAAAACCTTAAAATATGCACACTCTTTGACCTATGGCTCTTCTAGGGATTTATCCTAAGAAAATATTAAATATAGTCAAAGATATATGTGTAAGCATGTTCACTGCAGTAATGTTTATAACAGCAAAATATATATATTTTTTAATGGAAAGTTAACTTGATCTCAGCATCATTTTACCAAGTGTAGTTTAAGGAAAACAGTTACAAAACTCTTCTCTTATGATTAAAAGGAAAAAAAAGTTTTCTGTCTAAGTAATGTTTTTAACATTTAAACAAAAATTCCAGCACAGGAGTGCTTATTGTGCATTATCAGGAGGGAGAAAGAAAATATATATTATCTCAACTTAATTCTCAGACCACAGATCTGCAGGTCCCAATCTTCAGAGGAGGATAGTTTAGGATAACCTGGTATAGACCTCATTCAAAATCTGTTGCTAAAATTAAACATGTTAACAAAACAGTATGTACCTACAATCCCAATTTTGCAAGCAGAAATTGCATCTCGATAAACAGCTATATGCAGAAAGGTGTGTGTGTGTGTGTGTGTGTGTGTGTGTGTGTGTGTGTTTAACAGGAAAGACACCAAACCAAAATGCTAATAGTGGTTATCTCTCAGTTCAAGGATGATTAGACATGATTTTTTTTCCTTCTTCTCTGTGCTTTTCAATAAAAATAACACACTTTTGTAATTTTCCATGTGTTTGTTTGCTGTGACTACACATGTCACACCCATGTGTAGCATTTTATTATAACAAAGAGGAGTGCCCTGGGGCATGCAAAGGAGATAGATACCTATGCGGATACACAAAACAGGATAATTTCCTGTTGTTCCTAAGGGCATGTCAACTCTGGCCATATGTCTTGTAAGACTGGAATTCTGCCACCCAGGCTATCAAAAAAAAAAAAAAAAAGACTGCAGTGTAACCATTACAACAATTCGGCCAATTAAAGAAATCTCAAAAGCATAACAGTGTTGGCCTTCTGAAAGGCCAGTGTTGGCAAGCCCAGAAAATGAGTACAGCTCTATTAGACCAGCGGCACATCCCAGCATCTAGAAACACATAAATGTGTTTTGTCCCCATGCACAGAAAGATACAATTAACATGGCCGCAGAGTAAGTCAAACTGCCTCATTACCAGCCATCAGGGTGTCCTGCAGCGGCCTCCATCCAAAGCTGGAAGGGGAGGTTACTAATCATCATGCCAAATTAAGCCTTGATTATTCCCCAAGAGACACCTGTTAATTGGGTTGCTCCATTACATAACAGTTCTGCACATTAATAATTGAGTTGCAAAGGCTTGATTTTCTCCCTGGAAATGTGATTTATTTTTTACTCTCCTCATTTCAGGTTGCCCCAGTCTTCAAAACTGGGCTGTGGGAGACCAGGGAAACCACTGTGGTTGTGATCCAAGGGAGAGGAATTCGGGTCTCACCTACTCACTGGAGCAGCAGAAAAGATATCCGGCATAAACCCCGCCACAACAAAGAGCGTATGAAGTCAGGCATTAGTACCAAGTGCCCACTTTTGAGTAAGAACAAAAAACGGTCAACAGATTTCCATCAGACTCATGTTACACCTCTTCATTTCTCATTTATGGGACATTCTCCACCATGGTGGCTTAGTTGCTGCTGTTTGGGCACTTCCTCACATTCTTGTATTGTAAGATGTTCAAGACCAGACTCAGCTTGTGTATTTCATGCCCCAGTCCTAAAAGCAGCCATTTCTCCAAAAAGCCCCTTGTTGCCTTTATCGAAGAGTGGTATTAGAAACCAAGATCTGGGTGCTGGGTGTGCTCACTGACTGTGTATCTGTAGTATCATTGCTTCTAGTTCCCCGCAGTAGACAGAGCACAAAGATACAAGTACATACTGACCCATGTTTACAAATACTTCTCTGTTTAACCATCTGTGTCTATATGAAGCTAATATGAGTGCATACTGACACACGTGGTCCAACTTCCATCCAGTGTCTTAGATCATTCTAGCCTCTTGTTTGCTTATCTGTAACCTCCCGCTCAAACAGGGAGAAACCTTTGCCTGGTATGTTCTGAGCAACCTCCCTGGAGTTGCATTCCCATTAGATGAATGCCAACCCATTTGTTTATATCAAAGGACTTTGGAACTGCGTAGCAATGGCTGGGCTGCGTCCACCATGCTCATCTCATGGAAACATTTACCATGAAGGCACTGCCAAGAATCTCTAAGACCCCTCACTACTGACCCTCAAACTGCTTGGTGCATCTGGTTGGGGCATTAGAAAAAATATCCACACATCACTCCAAGGCTCCAGATGAAGGTTTAAAAAAACAACCATGAGGTAGTGCCGTGCCAAATAAAGACTCTGGCACAACTCTGATTAGCGAGAGCTGGTATTTCTTTTTAAAAACTAAAATCCAGCAACAGCTAAAGGAGCAAGAAACTGGAGGCAAAACAAACCCAAAAATGCAGCCAAGAAAAGATGATGGAAAGCACAAAAAGGTTGAGAAAGGAACACAACAAAATTAAATGAAGCTACAGTTCTTGGGAAGGTTCTGAGAGACCAGAAGGCAAAAGGAGTGATTTATCCCCCCACATATTCCTGCAATACTGAATGTTCCAAAATAATATATGGATTTGGGATAAATACAGAGGCAGTAGGCAGCCTTTTTCTCTCCCTTTCCCTCTCTCTCTCTCTCTCTCTCTGTCCTTTTTCTCTCTCTTCACCCCCCTCCCCCGGCTCCAGCTAGGTGGAGGGGAAAGCAGCCATATTACCCATGATCTTGTGTGCCTGCCTCCAGCAGCTTCCAGACCCCAGAGGGCTGTAGAGTACCGAGGCAGCTGCAAGGGCCTCCGGGTGTGCTGCTCGGCCTGCTGTGAACGGGGGAGACCCGAGCCCAGCCAGAGAGTGTGGGCAGCGACTGCAAGCAGCAGGCTCAGGATGGCAGCACCCCCCATCCCCAGCTCTGTTTGTCTAGGCTTAGCTGGAGGGCTGTCTCCGAACGCTGAGACGCGGCGTCTGTAAGTGGGTCTGAATGTCCGCCTCAGTTCAAGAGGTGGCGTGGACAGCGGTGCGGAGCGTGGCTTGCCTGTGTTCAGTTCTGCCACTTACCAGCTTAGTCGGAACCATAGGCCGATTTTTAACTTCGATGTGACTCCATTGCCTTGCACACCACATGGGATGATAAAAACATCTGCCCTATCGGGTTAGGAGGAAGGTAAACTGAATTTAGACTTTAGAAGCATAAGGGTAGAGCCAGGCATTACAGATCCCCTTAGCTTGAAGGAGCTTAACAAGGAGGCAGAGGTGGATGCGACGGATGGAGTCAGGGGACAAAGTGGACCCGCAGAGAGGGCTCAAATCAAATCGAACCTCGAAAAGTTCCTTTTGCTGGAGGGGGAAGCCTAGCATCTTCTATAGGTGACAGCTGCAGCCTGCTGTAGCCTCAGGCGTGACAGAGCATTATTTAGGATGCCAGTCATACTTGTCAAAGGAGGGGAATGACAGAGATAGTGGTCAAGAGCTTAGCCTCAGAGTGGGACTAATGTGGACTCTTCCCCTTGATCTGTGTGAGCCACATTTTCTTATCTAGAAAATGGGATTAAGAATAGACTGCTTTGATTTTAAAGAGATATCTGCATCTCTATGCTCATTGCAGCATTATTCACTACAGCCAAGATGTGAAAACAGCCTAAGTGTCTGTCAACAGATGAATGGATAAAGAAGACGTGAGATTATACATACCTATTTATACACACATATACCTATTTACATGTTGTGTGTGCATATAAACGGAATATTTTCAGCCATGAGAAAGAAGGAAGTTCTGCTGTTTGCAACAACTTGTATGAACCTTAAGGGCATTATGCTAAGTGACTTAGACAGAGAAAGACAAATCTTGTAGGATTATCACCTATGTGTGGAATCTGAAAAAGCTGAACTCAGAGAAACAGAGTAGAGTGATTACCAAAGGCTAGTGGTTGAGGGAAGTAGGGAGATGTTGGGCAAAGGATACACGTTTCCAATTATAAAGTAAACAATTCTGGGGACCTAATGCACAGCACGGTGATTATAGCTAATACTGTATTATATACATGAAACTTGCTGAAAAAGTAAATCTTACATGTTCTAGCCACAAAAAAGAAATGGCAGTTATATGATGGGATGGTGGTATTCCTAATGCTGTGGCTGTAATCACTGTGCAATATATAAATGTATCAAAACAACACATGGTACACCTTAAACTTACACAATGTTATATGCCAGTTAGATCTCAATAAATCTGGGGAAAAACTTTTAAATAACAGTATCTGGTTGTATACCAATCCTCACAGCAGCACCAGTCACAATAGCAACCCAAGTATCCATCGACAAATATAAACAAAATGTACTAACACAAGGGAGTACTATGTGGCCATCAAAAAGAAGTAAATTCTGACATGTCAGAACATGGATGAAACTTAAAGACACGATGCTAAAAGGGAAAGAAGCCCATCCCCAAAAGACAGATAAAGATTCCACTCAAATGAGGCACCATGTATTCTGAGTATACTCATGAATGGCATTGAGTTTTCATTTGGGAAAAAGAAAAAAGTTCTGGCATGGATGGTGGTAATGGCTGCACAACCATGTGAATGTCCTCAATGCCACTGAACCGTACATTTAAATGGTTAAAATTTTAAGTTTTATGTTATGTATACTTACAATAAAAAGTAATCTTTAAAAAATGTAAAGGGTCGGGGGGAAATACAGTGTCTGCTATAGAGGATTAAATAAAAAGATTATTGAGTGATTTATTCCCTCCAGCCCTAGAGGGAATACTATAACCTCATTTAATCCTCACAACAGCTCCCAGCACACAGGGGTGGTTGGTCCCCCACTATGGAGTAAAGGAGATGTGCACCTTGCAGGGAACCCTCCATGGCCAACCAGCTGCGTAGCCATGGGGGGTGATGTCAGCAGGCAGCAAAGCTACCAGCTCGCTCAGGGTCCACCTCAGCTACAGTGATCCCCTTGCTCAAGGCCAGGCCCTTTCCCAGGGCAGCTTGCATCCTGTGACTGAAGGGGGGTGGGGGGGAATAATAAAGGGTCAGATGTTCTAGGCCAGGGTGGGGGAAGCCCTGCTGGGAGGTTCTCTGTGGACTCCCCATTGGCTCTGTGGGGTCCACACTGCAGCCCCACTTCTCCCCCTGCCCCTACTGCTTTCTGTCACAAGTACAGACCCCTAGTAAGCATGCTGCACCCACAGGCTGTCTGAGCGTCTGCTTCTAAAGAACCCAATTGGCAACAAGGGTCAGGGAGTTCAAGGTTATGACTAGAAAAAGGGGAAGAGGATATCGACCTCAATTAAGTCCTCCTCACAGTGCTGGGCACATCATAAATTCTCAAGGTGGAAAACTATTCTAATCACTTATTAAGATATGGCATTGGACATAGAGTAAATGTAGGAATAATGACAATCTGAGTTTCAATAAGGTCTTGTTTAACCAGGTGACTAGCGTCAAGAATCGACCTACCAGTATTTTTTTGCAAGTCCTTGATGGCTGGAGTCCTTTCTCACCTCATGAGCCTCAGGTTTATCTATTGAGAAGAAGGCCTGGACCAGGGAGATGATGAGATGTGGGCTTTCCAACAGTTCCCAACCAAATGGAAAAACTGGGTAAATCCCAAACCCTGGCTTTGATTATCAAACAAATCACCGTGGAGGAACGGCTCCTGATTTCCAAGTGGCTGGCTGACTTACACAGGACTGCTGGGGGTAAGGGTGGGGGAAGAAATTACTTGATGAGGGAGGTTTTAAGCTTTTCTTGCCAATTATAAGAAAAGGAAAGGATATCCTGAAAACATCTATGACAGCTCGCTCACTCCATGCATCAGGGCAAATTATGTTTTGACTCAATAACTCAGAACAATTTGTACCTGTCCACCAATGTAACATTGCCTTTGAGGCCAAATTGAAGGAACCTGTAAGCAGAATAGCTCTCCTTAGTGCCTGGACCACTCGTTTGGTGCTTATCTATAACTATCAAATAAGTCTTCCTTTCTTCCTTTCCTGTGCCTTTAAGTGTTCATATCTTTATGCCTTGTTTTCCCAACTTGATTGTAAACTCCTACAGGGCAAGGGCCATGCCCGATGGTTCATTTTACATCCCAGAGCATCAACCCAATGCCACGTCCACAATTAGAGTGGGGCAGGGGCTGACTGACGGATAACTATCTGTGCCAATGAAAACACACTCTTCCCGTTGTCTACTCTAAAAAACCCATTTGTCTGTTATTACAAATCATTTGCTTGAAGTTTGTTACCCGAGTGCCTGACCAGTCAGTATGTGCAAGCCCCCGAGACATTTTATGTGCTGAAATCAACTCAGTATTGCCGAACAGCTTGGCCTTTAAAGCCAGGTTTCTCTTGGAAAGGGAAGCAGTAGAGGCTTTATCTCTGAAAAGTCTTTACTTTTGCATAGAAAAATACTTATGTATCATGACCGTTACTGAGAATCTTATTTTAGTTTCTGGTCCTTACAGCACTTTTAAAAGTAGTAGAGGTCGGCTCTAACTATGTATGGGGTGGGGGTGGGGAGCCTAAATACAGTGAATGTGATATGAGGGCGAGGCCAAGGCCACCAGAACACTTGTCTGTGTTCTGTCTGGGACACTGGGAAAAACGTTTCAAGATCCGACATGACAGGGATGCCTGGAGGTGCTCTTGTCATGGGTCAAAGATGCCACTGCTATTGGTGAGGACGGCTGCCTGCTGATTGTGACCCCCACTCACCTGCCCATTCTAACCCACAGATGGAGAAGTGTTTGTTTCTAAGTACTTAACACTTAGTTAAGTGCCAAGAACCATGCCACATTCTCTACCTTTACTCTCATGTGATTTTCACGACCATCATTCTGTGCTCCACAGCTTACATACAGCATAGACACATGCATTATGCCTCTTTTATAGGTAAAGGGAAAAATGTCAGAAAGATTCCAGAAGCCTCCCAAGGTCATCAAAACCAGAAAGTGGCAGAGCTGGGATTCAATATCAGGGTCTGGAATCTCAGTTTTCCACCAGGAAAGCCAAAGTGTGGGGAAAGGCGACAGGGCCGAACAAAGATGTGGGGTTTGAGGATGCATGGAGGACAGCGGGCAGGAGACGCTGAAAATACCATAGTAATGTGATTCGAACAAATAGGGGTGGGACCACCACGTCCACATCCATGAATAACAGATGGAGAAGTGGCATGTTAGACCCCACGGCCTCTGAGCGTCTGCTTCTAAAGAACTTCTAAAGACTAATTGATAATGATGACTTCAGAAGAGCAAACAAAAATTTGAGGAGATAGGAAGAAAGAGTAAGGTGCACATGGGGGAGGCAGGGGCCGGCTGGGAGAGAGGTGCTGATGGAATGGATCTGGGTTACGGCTGCCACTGAAGACTTCGGAGGAATACTCAGGAGGAATACAGCATCCCAAGTATTTGAAGGGGAATCATCCATCTGTCCTCTAAAAGATTTGCCCTTGGGCATGAACGCAGATTTTTGCACATTGTCGATAATCTTGGAAATATGAACTGGCTGAGGTGCAGAAATAAATCACCCCACACCCTTTGTTTAGGTCCTAATGCTGTGTTCATTTACCTAATGATATTTACATGAACCAATTGTCAAACGGAAGCATGAGGAAAAATAAAATGTTAAAGGAGTTGGAAGAAATGTAAGTGGATTTCTGGCTTCTGGCTCCTAATTCATGAGTAATAAAATGCATATTTTATGATCTCCAAAGAGCTGAAATAATGCCGAATTCACAGACAGTGTGCTATGGGACAAGAGACAGTTCTAGTTAGCTCAATTTCTGAGGAAGATGATCAATCAAGATGTAGTTACTGAGTACCTACCATGGGCCAATTCAGCCTCCAGTTGGTTCCTTAATAGAGACAGAACAGATATAAATAAAAAGACTTTTGGTCTTTGGGCCACATCCTACACTCAATTAGAATTGCTGCTGTAGGATCTGGGGTAGGGTTGGCACCCCAGAGATGGCTGAAGTGGGGTCGTGTAGGGACATCTCCCGATATCAAGGCTGGGTCTTCAGTAGACATCAGCTGTCTGGGTTTGCCAGTATCCATCTCCCTGCCTGGTGTTGACAGCACTGCCTGTTTAGAGAAGGATCATCCCAAACCCCATCTGTTTTAAATGGGGTTGCCCCTGTTCCTGCAGCCCCGGAGGTGAGCAAAGGCCCTTGGCTTGGTGCTTCAACAGACCCCAGCCACCCATCAAAGAAACTGGTTCAGGGATAAGCATTTGACTCAGGCTGGTCCGGTGTAAATGACCCAAGTATCTACACAGGGAAAAATGGATTTACAATAAGGAGATAGCAGAATCTGGACAACACTGAGTTTCTGAATTCCTCTCTGCCTGAAGTCAGGATTACCCCTGGACTTGTCATAGGAACCAATATACTCCCTTTTATGCTTAAGTTAGATTGAGTTGGGCTTCTATCACTTGCCCCCAAAGGACGCCTGCCTGGTAGAAATGCTTCATAGTATTTCTCTGGTAAGGGCAATGAGCAAAGTCAGAGTTGTGAATGAAGTGGGCAGAGAGGGATCCAAAATCTGGCAAAATTGAAACCCTGGCGTGTTATAGCAGCTACTGCTCTAGTGACTACAATACCTTATCACCACCAAAGTAGTAGCTTGATTTCTCTCATCAGCTCTTCCATATCTTCATGGAATTCATATATATGTGCATATATATGTGATTTTTTTTTCATTACCCAGAGGAAACACTGAAGGAAAAGCAATGAAGAACCGTCCATTGGTCAAGTAATTGTTTGAAACGCCTGAGCTTTTCTTTATGAAAGTTTTTTAAATGCAGTCACTTTCGATTTAGTACAGAATTGTAATCCACCAGAGACCGCAGGCATTTTAAGCTGCTGGAGTTTATTTTGGGAGTTTTGCAAGACAGCCATCTCCATTCCTTAAACATGTGCTTTTAGTAAGACAAAACGCTATTTCTCAGCAGAGCACACCCTTAAAGAAAATCAATGTAAATGTTATTTTGCTTCTCACCTCTTTGTCCACATAAAACTAAACACGCCAAAAGCAGCGGCACGGCAAACTCTATTTCTAAAGGTTTTGTACATTAGGCAATCCAAGGAAGTTACATGAAAAATAAGACTCCCCTTTGAGATATCAAAGTGTTTGTATCTGAGCAAGCCCGTACTGAGAGCAGAAGGGAATAGGGTGCACTGTTTGATGAAGAGAAGTAATTATCATTTATGAATGAGGAAGCTCAATGTTTTCCTAAATTACTCAAATTAAACCTCAAATAAATATTTGAAGTTCTCCATCTAATTCGGCTACAATGAAAAACTGAATCTCATTACCTTTGGATTTACATGACTTTAATTTCTAAGATTCCATTTATTTCAGAAAGGATGAAGAGACATTTTTCACAAGGAGGAAAAGGGATTGAAGTCTCAACATAAAACAATGCTCCCTGCATATTGTAAAGAAAGCGCCATTCTCAAAACTGGTTTTCCAAAGGAAATCTCTGAGAAAAAGTCCTGGATATTTCACTTAGTTCAGAGGTAAAAATATATAATGTATATCAGTTGCTTACTCAAATCATCGTTATGTGTCTATAATGGCATTGCATACTATATTGCAGACCTGGCTTTTCATTGGCCTGATAGATAAACTAGAGGATAGTATTCCCTTTGCAAAATAATTCCCCACTCTACAACAATACTCAGCACAGGATTTCATTGAATAACGAGTTCCCCAGTGTATGCTACCTGTAATTTAATTCAATTTTTGCAGTTTTCTAAGATACAACAATTGCCTCAAGCAAGGTAAACTTCTTTGTCAGTTTACGTTCACATAGCATCAAAAATCAGATCAGTATGTGTAAGTGTAGACATCTCCTGAAAAGAGATGCAATGTGATTCTGGAAAGAATAGTCGGCTGGTCACTGCTTTCACCCTATCCAGTCTCCTCCCCATAGCTTCACGGTCAGATGGAAATGTCACCCCGAAGCCCCCTTAGAGTTCAAGCAGGGAAAACAAAGAAACAAACAAAATAGGTGAAGACATGTTATTTATCTTTGCTGCAAGATGTGGAGAAGAGATTCATGATCATTGAACTATAGTTCCCAAAGCAATCAATAGTCATTCATTTATTTAACAAATATTTATTAAGCACCAACTACCTTCTGGACACTATGACAGTCTTTTGCTAGGATATTCTCCCTGAAGGGGGGTGGGGGTGGGGGGGTAAGGCAGATTCCAAGGGAAAATATATCTGGAGTTTACATCATTCCATACCCTATTCTTGGAGATTCATAATGTATGCATTGATCTCTTAAGGGCTCTGAGAAATCTTGCAGCAAAGAAATTTAATCCAACAGTTTTCAAATACATTTAATTATTCCACTCCAGTTTATCTTTTTAATAACACTCATTAATATCCACTGGGTTTTCCGAAATACCAATCATCTAAGAGTTATGGTATTATCCTCTCCATCGTCATCAGGAGCCTGCCTGATTTAATACCACATCTTCTCACACAGCTTTTGAAATGCTTAGATACCATTTGTTTTCCCTCTACCAAATTTGTCTATTTGTAATGACACCTATGATTGGATGTGTGCAGCATCCAGCTCCCCCCTCCCCCTCCCGCAAATTCTGGTACCAGTGCCCAGGTCTTGCTCTCAAGGGGCTCTGTCTTCCTCATTCTGACTTGTGGGACCCAGGGTTCCAGAGCTGGGGACATAGATGGAGCCTGTCTGTCAGTGTGATCAATCAGAGTGATTGATGCAGGGGAAAGTCCACGTCCGGAACTGGTCAAAGGAGAGGCAACTCTGGGACTTTGTTTTCCTAACTGCTACCAGTGAAGTTACTGGGACGATCTATGGCTCTCTTGCTACTATGTGGGAAAACAGCAGCGATTAAAACGCCCACACAGAGAAGAGCAGAGGCGAGGAGCGGCCTAAGACTCCGTGAGTTTCCGCATCTTGGTTAGTAAAGAGGCCCTTGATGAACAAATGTCTAAGGAAACAACTTTAAAGGGATGCAACTAAAATATTTTGGAATTGTCTAGAGCTTGGTATCCTTTGGTAATGTTTCCCATTCATATTCAAAATAAACTGTGCCTGCGATGAAAGAGGCCGGTTCCCTCTTCTCTCCATAATGGAATTTGGATGAGAACTGTGGATATAATCTACATAATTAATCTGTGCCAACTCCAAATGTTAGATTATCTCTTAAATTCTTTTCCAAGATAAACAGAATAGAAAATTGATTCACATCCCAACCTCTGCTCTAATTTAACAGACACTGGAGACTTGGAAAAATGGATAGACTATTGACAGTGTGATATAACAGCAACCAAAAAAGGATTATTATGGGGCAAAAACTCAACAGATGGTAGATGCATTGTGATCCTATATAAAAGATGAACTTTTTCTTTGAGTCTGGGAGTCAAATAATGGAAGTTTGTTTCAAATATTCCAGCATCTCAGTAGTGACATATACATGTTTAGATTCTATTACAACAGGAAGTAACGTTTGTCATGAGGTGATCTTTGAAGTTGACTCAGTTTTCTCATCTGTGAAATGGTAGAAATAAATAGTGCCCTCTTCATATGGCTGACTGGTGAGGTAATCCACATAAAGGACGTGTCAGAGTGTCTGGCAACCTCAAGTAACTGTTAGCCGATGATGGTGGAGATTATGGGGATGAGGGGCGTGACAACCTCGATAATGAGGATGCTGACTAGGCTGGCATTGGAGGTGATTCTGAACGGATCAGAAGAGAGAGGGATTGCTCTGACTCACAGCCAAAGTGGTATTTCCGCTAGATGTCGGGGGAAATGCAACCCCAATAGAAAGAAAAGGCAGTATGAGAAAAGGCATTCAGATGTGAAGCACGTGGCAGGGCATGGACAGGAAATAATTTCCTGGTTTGGCTGGAGAGCAGATGAATAAATGACTCAAATGGGAGATAATGCTAGAGAGGAATACAGGAAGTCAAACCAGGCTGCTTGATGGTTTTATTTGGCCACAGGGTCCCTGAAAGTAGTTAACATTCCAGTGGGGTAGGAAGACCAGCCCGTCTACCAAGGATGAGTAGGATGGACTGAAACGCGAGCAGCTCCAGGCGGAGGTATCAGTTAGCAAAGGACTTCAAGGATGTAGGCAAGAGGAAAGAAGGGCTGAAACAGCAGTGGGGTTTAGTGAACACCACAGGAGTTTTTTAACGTGAGGAAGACTTGAATTCAAACCATGGCTCCCATACCTACTGAGCCACTGGGTGACCCTAAAGGTAGGTCAATTGATTAGTTTCCTATTGTTATACCATGTCACCACCTCCAGAGTAGCTCAAAATAATTACAAATGTGTTATCTGACAGCTTTGTATATTCTAAATCGGACATGTATCTCACTGGCCTCAAATCCTGGTGTCAATTACAGGCAGGGCTGCATTCTTCTCTGGAAGCCGTTGGGGAGAATCATTTCCTGGCCTTTCCTAACTTGGAAAGGCTGCCAGCGTTCCTTGGCCCATGGCCTCCTCCTCCATCTTCCAAGCCGGAAAGGTTGCTTCTCTCTGACACGTTTCCCCTTGTCACATCCCCCCTCTGTGCACAGCAGGGGAAGGTTCTCAGCGTTTAAGGACATTTGAGATTGCACTGGGCTCATCCAGATAATCCAGGATAATCTCCTACCTCAGGGTCCTTAATTTACCCACAGCTGTGGAGTCCCCTTGCCATCGAAGGTGGCACACTCACAGGGATTAGAATGTGGGTATTTGGGGAGGCCATTAATCTGCCTGCCAATCATTTCTCATTTGCACACTTAGGTCATCCTGGATGGTGGGGACACACATTCTTACTTTCTAGGGTTGATAGAAAGGTGAAGTGAAATGTTTTGCATGATGCATACAATGTGATGCCTGTCAAATGGCATTTACTTAGAGGATTTTTTCCCAAACTTCGTTGGCATGCATGCGCGCATGCACACACACACACACACACACACACACACACACACACACACACACACACACACACACACACAAGTGTGGAGAAGGATGCCAGATATTAACACGGAAGTAGAATTAATAGGTCTTGAAAGTGACAAGTTTGGATTTGAGGACAAAGAAAGGTGGAAAGAGAGAGAGACAGAGAGAAGAGTCCAGAGTAACAGACAAATAAGCATCTGTAAGAAATCAACTGCATTCATTATGCGCTTAAAGTTCTCCATCTCCTCTCCCCTGGTCCCCGGGCGCACACACACAGGGCTGTTCTGGGAACCATAGGAATAATTTTATAGGGACAGGGAATCATATTCTGATGTGCATGACATCTGGCTTCCAAGTAGCTAATCGCAGACTCTTTTTGATACAAAAGATATACTTGAGAGATTTCTTTCTAGAACTCTATAATTCCTTTTTACTTTTCCCAACATATTTCAAAGCAAAGTGACATCTTCATGTTAACAATCAGAATGAACATGACGTAACATGAATAACTAAATGAATGGATGCTGCAGATGAGATGGTCCTTGTTTCCACCCTACAGATAAGAAAAGGCTCACTTCATGAGGATCCCTAACCAACCTCATCACAGGTTGACAGATTCAGGTGAAAAGGAAAACCCCACCCTCCCAAATCCACAGATTATGTTGCAGAGTTCAAAGGGGCAGGAACTCAGTGACACAGATTTATAGGAAGGAACAGGGTGTCCTCAGCACAGTACATTTCTTGGCTCATGAGACTTCTAAAAGTCAAAAAGAACAAACGTACCATGTCTGTGTTTGGACATAATCTTTTTTAGTTTGACCCATTTCTTACTAGACTGTAATTGGCTACAAACAGGCTTATGATTCCCTGTCAACCAAGCAATCAATGAATCTCCGTCCAGTCTTGCTTAATAATAATGCAAAAGATGAGCTTAGCAGCTACTACCTTATAGTTTTAGAATGATAATTTGGGGGGTTTTATCTGTCTTTCACTTACGTATCATTTTTAAAACAAATAGGTTGATTTAATCTTAAGCAATATCATTAAATATTTTAAATCTCTAGTTTTTTTAATGTGGAATCTTTTTTCATATCAACTTATGTCAATGAACAGATTTATCAATTACCTTCCACAGAAAGGTATATGGAATGGATGGTATCACCCTAAACTTAAAACATGTCTGTTTTCATTATTTCTGCACATGATAGAATTCCAATAAAGCAAAATGAAATAAATATCTTCTTAGAGAGTAACGTTATTTGAACTAAACTGCTAAATTAGACTACATTTTAAACCATGCATAATATAACATTTGTTGAAATCTTTAGAAGCTATATGCTCAAATCTAAGCATACCTTCTAAGCCTTTTTATTTCAGTCATGGATAATTCCATATAAGGAAAAAGAAAAGATATTAATAAATAAATAAAGCAAGCTTTGTTTTCAAAAGATTACCCAAAGAAGATTAACTTATTTATCATCAATACCCAAAACTAATTTTCTATCAGCTTGCCCACATGCTCTGGGGGCCAGGCAACTCTTACACCTCATAGTCGCTGATCCTCCGTCAACAAGCACATGCGCACAGTCGCACACACACACAAAAGGAAACTGCATTCAGAGACTAATCGCTTTGCACAAGATGCAGCTTGTTGCTCTCGCTCAGGAGGTCTGTGCAGTGAGTCTCTCCCTCTAGGAAGACGAAGAAATAAAGCAGCTGGGCTTTCTGTTTATTTCCATGTTGTGGGAGTTGCAGCAATGAACCAAACAGAACATGAATGATGGACATGTCACTGAAGTACTTCCAGAGAATTTTCATGACAACTGTCCCTAGTGAATGTGTCTACATTCCAGAAGATTATCAACAACAGAAGCCCTTTGGTATCTTTTATAATGGACATTGGCACGTTCAGGTTGTGGCATTTTATACGAAAGATACATCCCCGATAAGCAGCTCTTACATCATAGTAAAAACGATTCTGTGCATTAAATAAAATGTATTTAAATACATGAGGGGAAGTTACCATTTAAAAAGTTGATATTTTTTCCTTTCTGCAATAGATTTATGCACCACCCACATCTAATAAATCTAGATTTTCATATATAATGAATGTGGAGAAGACTTAAGAGAAACATCTTCCTTACATTTCAAAGTCTATTTTATCATCTCACACGAGTTGTAAACACGTACACAAACAGGATAATAATTCAAGTCAGATTTTCTACCACAGACACAATCCACCTTAGAGGATGAGTCTGGGGTATTTCAGCTCTCCGCCAAGGGTCTGCAGATGGAATGACTAGGTGGACAATGATACAGACTTGGTCTCCGGTAGAGCTGGGTTAGAATCCCAGTGTCCCTGCCACCAGTGCTTTGGAAGTTACCTGGAAAAAACGATTGCCCCCACTGCTATTACTGTGGAGTTCATTAAACAATAAAGGTAAAGTGCACAGCATGGGGCACAGCATGTCATATGTCTGCAAAGAGTATCTTTGTTAACATGTGGTATCTTCTATTTGTAAAGCTTATACTCAGGAGGCCCATTTTGGTAATGTGGCAGAGATACACAATAGGTGCTAAGTCTCGGTTCATTCCACTCCTCCTGAGTGCACATTTCCCAGACTCCCTTGCAGCTAAGCTGGACCCACATGATTTGTTCTAGCTGATGGGTAGTTAAGTGGGAGCATCAGGTGACAACTCTGAGCTGACACACAGAAAAGCAGGTGTGAGCTCTCTAGCCTCCCAGCCCCTGCGACTACATATAAGCCATGTATAACTTTAGCTATAGAAAATAAGAGGCTCCTGCAGCCTGGCATTTTCTCTTGGAAGCTTACTGCTTCAGGAGCAGTGGTATTTGCAGTGGGCTTAGTGTGGCAAAAGTGAACCTTGCAAGGGATAAGCCACTGAGCTATCAGGGCATGCTTGTCACTGTGGGAGAGACTGGCAGATCCTGACTAACATCCATTATTCCCTGACTTTAAAACCAAGAATTTAGAAGATGCCAAATCTAATTTGGGTTCCTATAGATGCCCCAAGACACAGAAATGTCTCTCTTATGTGAGTTGAGTGTTTTAGCAGCTACATAGCTCCCATTCCTTTATGTTAACATCGCAGAGATCTGTGAAATGAGTGAAGCGACATTTTTCCACAATGTCATACATGATATTTGTTTATGTTTACATAATATTTAAAAATCATATCATCATGGGCAGACTGTGCACACACCTGCACACAGAGTGTAAACTGGATTACATGCAGTCATGCAATCAAGAGCATTTCTTGGAAGATTGTTTATCGTTGACATAGGCACCCAAAACTCAAGAGAGTAGCAGCTGTCTGGAGAACGTTTAGAAAGAATGTGAAATCTGCATTGCCAACGATTTCCGTGGGTCTCCTGATGTGTGAAGAGGGCGTGCGGGTTGGGAGGAGGCGGAGGAGGGACAGGAATGAGTTGTGACTGGATACACAATGGGAAGCTTATACCTGCAGTTTAGGTTCCTTAGAATAAAAAGAAAATGCCTGCCTTTGTGCCTCTAAGTGGAAAGGAGAGAGAGCGGCCCTCTTCGGGGTGAGCTCTATCAACTCCTGATGTCTCACCCCTTTTGAAGAATGCATTCACCCCTTTAGTAACTGGAAATGTTCCTAAGATGTATATAATTTCATGGATGGAAGAACACCAATTTCACAGAACTTAAATGGCAAAGCCATGTAGTGCTTAAATTATGCAAAAAACAAGCTGTGTGCTGGGTACAAGGGAGGCCTGGGCAGAGCAGTCCGGGGAGCGCTCTCACCTGCAAGTGGCCCGATGGCCCCAGGGCTCCCCAAAGCATCCACAGAGGAAAAGGGGAGGGACAGAGCCTCGGGAAGAGCCCATGAGATTCCACACAGCTCCCATTTGGAAAGAAGCCTTCAGATGGCTCTGAAAGCCCCCTAGCCACTATTAAGTATGGTTTGAGACCTCCCTGCGTGACAAAGACCCTGGCCCCTCAAGAGGCAGGTCAGCGGTGGATGGAAACTAGCCCGATTATATTGCAGGAATCTCTGCCCTCACGTTGTTCTCTCCATTAGTCACATGGAGGAAGCGATGGTCCCCACTGCTGCTGCTGCGGGTGTGTAAATGAAACAGTGCAGATAAAGTGTATAGCCCAGTGACTGGCACGTTGTATGTTTCCAAAGACTATTTTTGTTAAGATGTGGCATCTTCTAGCTCAAAAGCCAGACAGAGAGAACCTATTTCTCCCAAGATGGAATCAACCAAAGTGTACAAAAAAACCCCAAAAAATAGACGAATGGTTTTTAAAAAACAAACATACTAGGAAATATTCATATACTAGAAGAGGACATGAAGCTCTTAAAAATGGTGTTTATATGGAAGAAATTTATCGAGGCAGCAGATGCTGTCATGATGTAAATGTAAACACAACAAAGCATGAATACTGTTTATTAAAAATTACAGGCAGTTGTGGGGGGAAAGATAAAGGAAAGCCTGAACTATTAATGGTCCTGAGTGGTGAGACAACTGACTTTCTTGTACTTTTCTACATTCTTTAAATGGTCTGCAATGAGTGTGTGTTCTTTCTGTGTAATTAGCAAGTGATATTTGGTCTTGGTTTCCTTTAAGGGTGACTTAAAAAACCTGAATGTCCCCCTCTTTCAGTACACTTAAGACCACATATTGGCAATGTAATGATCAACAACACCTCCTGTCTCTTTCCATTAGCTAATAAGAAAAGTAGGAATAAAGATATTAAATGGAGCACAAAAGGAGACAGCATATATTCATTTAGCATCCTTTTGTGGGCATGAACGAAGCCAGGTGCACAAAGGAACTGACAAGGGATGGAGGTCTGAACCTCCCCTGAACGTTTTTAATCATCACACAAACTTAGGCCAGTTACCCAATATTTCTGAGACTCAGTTTTCCTCTTCTGTAAAATGGCGTCAGTACTATTTACCACATAAGTCGAAGATTACCTTAAGTAAGAACATAAAACAGGTGATGGGTCTGGTACTTAGCATCCTGAGAAAGGACTACCTCCTTTCGCGCTCAGCTTTTCCCACTAAAGGACAAAGGGAGAGACTGGAGGAGAAATTCTGCTTTGAGGGCATTTTCCTTTCCTCCAGGCTCCCCTGTTCCAATTACTTTGCTGACCAGTTAATGGTAATTCATTACAGGGGGCTTAGCCATCATGTACGAATTTAAGCTGATCTTTAATTTCTTCCTCTAGGGGGCTTCAGATCAACTTCTAGGACATTGATAAAGAAGACCCCCTCCCACCACGATGGCTGGCCCCTAATCTTACCCACAGAGTCAGCTGGCCTGCTTCTCAAGGACAGAGGGGATTGCAGCCTGAGAAGTGATTGATAGCTCCATGCCTCCTTCCGCTGCAGCAATTTCTAAGACTGCACAAGCTGATGACGTTTGCAAGACTTAAATTCGGGGGTGGGTGCGGGGGTGGGGAGGGTTTGCTGTGGCCAGCAATCGATGGCATCTCCATATTCCCCCTCCCCTGATACTTAAACAGGGGGAAAGGATGAAAACATCTGCCTTCAATGGCTGCTCAGGAAAATTACAAAATCAAAAACTATATTAAGGCATACCTGTCTTGCTTTTAGCTAATTAAAAACCGTGGCCAGCGCCGGGAGCCTTTTCTTTGTCGTGCACTGCCATCTACTGGCCACATTAGCCTCTGCACTGGCAACCCACAGGTTACAGGCGGACTGGCTCCTGAACAGACCTTATGGGGGCGCGTTTACAAAATCAGATTTTAAAGCTGAATTCTAAAAACATGCTAATAACCCTGAAAAACGTAAGGAAATTCAATTATGTTCTCTGCTCTTAAACGTTCTGTGCATATACAAGCGGAATGCAAAGAGAAATTTAAAGTGCCTAAGATGAGCTGGTAATAACAGGGTGCCATTCATTATCTCATTTCATTTTACAACCGTTTCTTATACGGGAAAGCATGACTCCTGTTTTATTAAGGCTTCAAAGTTACTAAAGCCACTGAGCAGCAACTTGCTGTTAGGCGATGGAGGGAGGATTTGAGTATAAGTGTGGGAGACCCCAAAGCTCAGACTCTAATGGGTTGCCTAGCCTGGGCCTTCCCACCCCATAGACCCATCTGTACCTAAGCCTGAACAGACATGTGGGCTTATGGTCTCCTTACACCTGCTGTGATCACTTGGTCTGTGTAGTTTGCCTACATACACACACACATATGTATACATATGTATATATGTATCTCTGTCTTTTGTTTTACTGAACCATTTGAAAGGAATTTGTAGCTATTGCATCCCCAAATATTTCAGCATGCATTCCTCATAAGGATGGCTTCATAGGTAACTACAATTCTATTATTACACTGTTGAAAATAAACTTTGATTTGAAAGTACTATCTAATATTTAGCATCTCCTGTCATGTTTTAGTGCCTCAGTAATCAGGTAGTGCCTTTCCAAAAAACAGCCTCAGCACTGCCTGCCCTTTTTGCTTATTATTTTCATTTAGAACAGATTTCCCCTCCCCCTTTTTGTTTGTTTTCATGACTTTTTAACGCAAGTCGTCCGGATAACATCCAATGGAAACCAGTAATTTGCTACGTAGCTCTTTTGTTAAATAAATAAATGTTAAGTTGAAGTCACCTCCAGTATCGCTCACTCCCGATCATCTCCTAAGGACAGCTCCCCGCTGAGAACGGTCACCCCACCTGCCTGCTGTTTAGAGTGGGGCGCTGGAGCTGGGGCTGGTCACTTCAGTGTGTGTGTGTTGGGGCAGGGGCTGGGAGGGGGTGATTGTGATCATGTGTGCTGTTTATTTCCTTGTTTTTGCCTTGAATGAAAGCAATCAATTATTTTAATTCTTTACTCAACTGACTACAAGATTGGGATAGAAATGCTCATATATATCCCCTCTTTCGAGACCAGGAAAACATCATTAATTGACTGCAGAACTGCTCTTGCTAAATCTGGTTAGACCTCTGATCCCTTCTCCATGCACAACACAGTTTGGCTGGGTCAATATTAGTGACTGATAAAAATTTGCTACCAAGACAGATGGGAAAGATTTTTTAACCAAGATAGGGTAAAAAAGTAGACTTCCACTTACTCTGAGACTGGGACAGACACCTAAAATTTTCCATTAGCAATGTTAAAAGTCATTATCATGTGGCTCCATTTGCATGTATATTGTGACCTTTGTGTAAGTACTAATTTAATTCAGTGCTTACCAGCGTAGCTGCAACGGTGGAAGTCACCTCATTCATGTTCTGACCAGGAAGCTTATAATATTGCAGCGTTTGTTGAGTGAATAGTTTGCAGACTTAGGGACTCCCTACCACTCTTCTGGCCTTACAAAGATGAAACACAAAGATTTAAGTCATGACCACAGCAGTTGCTCTTATCAAACATTATCTCTACCACCTGTTAATGGCCAACTCAACTTAGACATGGGAAAAGTAGAATAAGATGGTAAAGTCAAAATATAGTTGTTCTAGAATAGAACCTAAGTCACACTACCCACCAGCAGGTCAATGAAAAAGCAAAGAGAGGAATGACACTAGTCAGAATAATTCCGATTCTACCACTGATTGAGTGTATGCATGAACGAACGCCCACCGAACACTCGCCCACCTCTTTTGAAGTATCAACCAGGGCTCTGTGTGGTAGCTCTCCTATGACCCCAATTTTACATATGAGAAAGATGAAGGTCACAGACGTGAATTAACTTCCCTAAGACCCCTTTGTTAGGAAGGAAGCAAAGCGGGCTGAACGCCATCAGTCAGGAATCTAAACTTGCAGTCACCCTGTCTTGTCACTCAGGCAGATAAAAAATAAAATACTGTTTCAATAAGCTTGAAGAGAGTCCAAACTAAAGCTCAGAAAAAATATGAAAGAAAGTAGGTAGAAACTATGTGGGGAAAGATCTAAAAGTTGGTAGCGTCTCCCTGATGAGTTAATGGTTAACAGACCGAACTTGGAGGTAGAAAGAAAAAGAAGCAGGTGCATAGAAACAGATTTCAACCTTTTCTTCCTCAAAGAACATGCAGGGGTCCTCTCGGATGGGGGGGGGTGCATTTGGTTTGGACTTGGAGAAGCCCACACTTTATGTGAGCATTTTAAATTTCTGAACAAATGAAATCTTTAAAATATACTAGTCTCTTTGCAATCCATTTGTATGTGGCATAAAAAGATCATGAGACACCTCTTGGAAGGGACACATTTTAAATGTTTCCCCATCGGTACAACAGCTGTCAAGGGCTATATCCATTCAACCCTCTGTGGACAAGAAATTCATGGAATTTGGAGGGGCTAAGGAGGAAAACCGGGTCCAAGAAATGAAGGAACACACTGATGTTTAGAAAAAGCTCAGCCAAATCTTCCTTTTGAAGTATGACTACAAGGTAACTGTTTCCCAAACTCCAGTTAATTCACGTAATATGTTCACTATTTCTGCTTTACCCGTGGGTCACCATCACCATTATTACGTTGTTATTTTTCTTTAAATTAACCCTTACGCTTCAGTAAAATTTAATCCATTGTTTTATATCATTACCAAACTGAAAACCTGTGTACTCTGCCATAAACAGATGGAGACTATCAGACTAAATGGGTTGAAACCCAGGGATGCTTCTCAGTGGTTCAACTCTTGCAGGATATTTTGTCCACTGAAAATTCTCCCTCTATTCTAAAAAATTAGCCAGGGTTACGGAGGTATTACAGACATAATAGCAACATGCAGAGATGTTCTTTTGACATTTGAAAGACTGAAATGGGTTTGAAAAGGAAATTATATTCTCACTCTATGATTCAATTGTAGACATCCCCCGACTTGTGATGGTTTGACTTACGATTTTTCAACTTTAAGACAGAACCACAGGGATATGCATTCAGTGGCTTCAAATTTTTAGTTCGGACCTTTTCCCTGTCTAGCAAAACGTGGTACCCACTCTCTTGTGATGCCGGACAGCAGCACAGAGCTGCAGCTCTCCAAGACGACAAGGGTAAGCAACTCATACACCTACAACCATCCTGTTTTTCACTTTCAGTACAGTATTCAAGAAATTGCATCCAATATTCAATGCCTTCTTATCAAATAGGCTTTGTGTTAGATGATTTTGTCCAACTGTAGACTAATGTAAGCATTCTGAGCATGTTAAGGTAGGCTAGGCTGGGCTATGATATTCCGTAAGTCAGGTATATTAAAAGCATTTTCAACTTAAGACATTTGCAATTTAACAATGGGTTTTTTGGGATATAATCACATGATAAACTGAGGGAGATTTGTATATTAGATGTCAAATCCACACACCATCCGAAATGACTTCATCTAAGAATGGTGGAATGCATGTTACCCTTGGAAGCATTGTATAAACCACTGATCTATCCAGATCCCTGGATAAATCACATAACAAACCTTATCAAATATGCACAGTCAGTGATTAACTTTGTAAGCTTAAAGTAGGGGAGATGTTAGCACTTCTTGTACCAACCTTTTGGGGCCCCTACTCTGAGAAGCTTAAAGGATTCCCTACATAAGCATGCACTGTATCTTGGAAGTGTTGTTTCTCCAAAGCACGTCATCAAAGGAAAGTCTAGTGCACAACCAGTTTTCAAAATGGAAAGTCTTTTATTACTGAAAAAAACTCTATAAAGACACCTCTCAGATCCTTGGTGTCGGCAGAAGGAGGTCACACCTGTGCTGCCCGATCCAAAAGCCACATAGAGCACCTGAAATGGGGCTATAGCCCAAATCAAGATGTGCCACCAGTGTGAAATGCCCATCAGATATTGAAGACCTAAAACCTCCACCATTAAGCATATAAAATATCTCATAAATAATTTTATACTGATTCCATGTTAAAATAACAATATGACATACAGGTTAAATAAAATGTTATTAAAATTAATTTTGTCTGTCCTTTTTACCTTTTTATTGTGGAAAGTATATGTATATATTCAGTCTTCCTTTATATTAATGACCTTTATAATGATATGACAAGATAAATAGCTCACTGTCTTTAAAGTTAGAAAAGAGAGAAGAAAGATTTCATGGCTCATATGTCAATGGATAAAGTGGTCCAACTTGGAGCAATCCAAACTTGTTCTCTAATCAAAGTTACACTTTTAATGAGATTTTATCTTTGATTGAAAATATAAGGCTGTAATGAACCACAGGGTCATTACTCTGCTTCTGGGCTTAACTTTTATTTAATTCTAGTTCCCTGATGTTTTTCAGATGGAGCTCTTAATTTATGCTGGATATTTAAAACTTTCTTTTTTGGGTCTTTTGATGTAGGTAGCCTTCTGAGGCAATAAATCCATTTTGAACTTACAGTAACAGAATATAAAGACCCCAAGTCTCCACAGAATTATGTCATCTACATATATGTCTTTATACCTATTTGTATTTATACAGGTAACCAGTCCAGTGGTACAACAGGGTCTTAAGAACCATCAGGGATGTTGGCAACCCTTAATTTTGTGGCAGCTGGGAGTAGCTGGAAAATGAATACTCTTTGGTTTTAGACCAACCTTATTCTAAGTGTAGCCCTGCCACCTACCCACCGTGTGAACTTAGAACATTCATTTAATATTTATGGAATTTCACTTCATCATCTGAAGAAAAGTGTCCGCCTACTTTTTCAGTAAATCTGCGCATGCAGATTAAATGAATCATGCTTGTAAAGCAGTTGGCAGATGGTCTAGTACGTTGAAAATATTTAGTACTAGAAAGTAGTTGTCATTCTTTTTAAAGACTTATCCTTTTCAGTTTCATGCAGGAAAATGAGTTAACATCTAGAAAGGATCAGGCCTTTTCATCCTTCAAAGCATCAGTCCAGGTCAGGCCCTTTCCACCTCCTCTCTGGATTGCTAGGACACCTTATGTACCTGTGAGAGGTTTCCTTGGGCTCGGACCCACCTGGGGAAGTGCTGCAGCTGTGAAGCAGGAAGGGCTGAGGACTTCCCAGGACATGCAGGCGGGTAGGACGGTGTCCCCCAATCCACCTTCTCCCCACACTTCCCGACCATAGCAGGCTCCTCAGAATTCCCACTAACTATCATTCTCCCATCCTGGTCCACTCTCTCAAGCTCGCCTATGCAACTGGAGTTAAGAACCTTCCTGCCAGCACCCATGGCCCTCTACAATCAGATCCCAGCTGATACTGTGGGAAGAACTGCATATGTGCACGTGTGCCTGCATGCACCTGTGTGCACACATGTTCATGAGTGCTGTATGTGCTCACGTGTGTACACATGCATGTGCTGTGTGTTCTTCTGTGTGTGGTGTGCTTTCATCTACTTCTGCAACAAACATCTCTGCTCCTCCTGGCCTCTCCAGTTTTCCTTTCGAGAAACCTGTTGGGGACCTCTTCCTTTTGGCGATCTCTCCTCTCCTGATATCATTGGAGTCCGCGTGGAGCTGATGCCTGCCCCAAATTCCAGAGATGAGCATGGGACTCAGGCCCGGCCAAAGACAGCATGCCATGACTACAGCAGCAGGACCTGGCTCAGCAACGGACACGGGACCCACAGCTGACCAAGGTAGGACTTTTCCATGAAATCGGTCAAGGGTAAGTCTGGAATTAATGTCCTGGGGCCATTTTGTTCCACGTGGGAAGAGCCTGCCTGAAATTAAGTCGACTTTAAGATAAACAGAACCCAAAGATGGAGACAGGTATCTTCCTGACGACATGTATGAGCACCTGGATCTAGCCAAGTCTGGAGCCAGATACCCCTGAATTTTCAAATGTGGGATGGTATTAGTTTCCTAGGGCTGCTGTAGCCAGTGTGGCTTAAAACAACAGAAATATATTATCTACCAGTTATGGACACAAAAGTCTGAAACCAAGGTGTCCGCAGACGCAGGTTTCATTTGAAGGCTCTAGGGAAGAATCCTTCCTTGTCTCTCCCAGCTTCTGGGGGTTGCTAGTCATCTTGGCACTTCTTGGACTGCAGTCTCATCATTCCTGTCTCCGCCCCCGTCATCACGCTGCTTCTACCCTCTACGTATGTCTCTGTATCCAAATCTCCCTCTTCTTTCTTTTATAAAGACACTAGTCTTCTTACAAAGGCAGCCCAGTCCAGTATAAACTCATTTTAAGACTAGGTTACATCTACAAAACCCTTTCCAAATAAGGTCATGACAGAGGTACCAGCGATTGGGACTCTAACATCTTTTAGGAGATCATTATTCAACCCATTATAGGGAGTTAATCAATTACCATTTTTAGCACAAGCCAATTCAAATTGCGTTTCTATCACAACCAAAGAGAACTGTACTTCTCACTTCTTTCATACAACGATCCTGAATTGATATTTCTTCAATACGTCTCTAAAGGAAGGATTTCTGTTCATTCTGTTTCTTCCTTACTAGATTCCCTTTCCCTTGTTTCCTGTATGTGCAGACACTTGCCAGCCTGGAAAGCCTTGCAGGGTCCACCTGATAGGGCCCTTCCTCCAGCAGGTGTTTATTTCTTCTCTGAACGTGGAGAACTAATTTTCCCTCCATTGTTGACTTGACTATTATCATTCCCCATGTGGAGTTGTATGTTGGCCTTTTAGGTGAATATGAATATCTCATCGCCTTGACTGACCACTGACCTATGTCCTTGCTTCATTCATAGCAAAAGTGAGGAGGAGACTGGCCTAGGTGGGCAAAGACCAGACAGTGACCAGCCAGGGGAGTTTAGAGGTCACTGACCACTGAGAAATTGCACCCCTCCTTGGTGTAGATAATCTTTGCTTCTGCCAAACCCATGTGACTCCCCACTGGGAAGGAGGGCTGCAGTTTTTCTTCTGGCTGGGGGCTGTCCTTCCCTGATTGATTCCGTATCGTCACTGTTGGACTGGCTTCATGTCAGCACTCCAGATGTGACAGTGCAGTCAAACTGGAGTTGGCCAACATCCTTCATTTCCTTGGCTGAAGACTGGGAGACTGGGGTCAGTCACTGGGGGACAATGCAATCTGTGATATTACAGAAAGGTGTACCCAAGAAATGAGGATTGTTAGGGAAAGAAATTCCCTTTCTACCGATGTGGCTAAATTGGTAGGAGATAATTGTCACATCTATTTGGTAATCTCAGCAGTTTTTAAAGAAAACTCGGAATGTGAGAAGATAGTATGAATATTAAACAACCCACAATGATTTAATGAACTCAATTACTGGGATAGGCTGATAAACAAAGGGCCCCAACTTACTTGGAACTGCAGCCCTTGAATGATATCCATGAGCAAGGTGAAGCAGAGAATTGAAGGAATATTGATAATTCTATGAAAATGAACTTCTGATAATATACTTACATATGCCCCCAAATTAAAGGCTGACATAGGTCTGATTTAAATAGATAGTTATGTTTCAGGGATATCAGGAATTGCTTTAATTTCATGATTAACAAATGGCTGGGAGACCCCTATTTGGAAGAGAAATTTCCGCCAAATGGGTTGCAAAGTGACAGCTGGGGAGGCTTGGTCTGTGGCTGCTGCCGGCCTCTCCATCGCTAGCTTTCCATCCATCATTTTTCAGGTTGCTGACCATGTTCTGCAAATCCTGACAGATCCCATTTCAGCAAACTGGAAGCATGTTCCCTTGGAAAACTCTACCCTGCTTATTAAATCAGCATCCAGATCAATGTCTGCCCAATGGATTCAGTCAGGTATCAGACAACCATCTTGCAAACTGTTCTAATTTTCCCCAAAAAATGAGGACTTCTCTCAAAGGGTTGTCTTGGCGGGGGGCGGGCAGTAGTCCATTTCATTCATCTGGACCCTTGGTAATATTTCACTTGAGACACGTACTGTAGACTAAGGTGCCTTGTTTGGAGATTCTTTCCATCTGTGAAATTCTGATTCTGAACAGGGTTATCAATGGCTTCTCCTGATAGCTGTTGTTACAGGTTTCAGTAATGTTGTCCTATTAGCAATCGTACACTGAGCAACTGCCGTGTGCTGGAGCTGGACTGGTCATTGACATACATATGGACAAGGTTCACAATACCCTGAGGAGGCAGCTTTATCATCTCTCCACAGGAGAGGAATCAGAGGGGCAGAAAGGTTAGGGAACATGCCCTGACCCAGTCCTACAGTCGGCTGCGCACCTTCAGGTCGGTTCCCTTCATTCCTTCCATTATGACTGCAGTCGGGGTTCTCTATATCTATATCTATATCTATATCTATATCTATACCTATACCTTTATCTATATCTTCATCTACATCTATATATTTAGTATGAGGAATTGGCTCATGTGATTAGATGCTGCGAAGTCCCCAAATCTGCCATCTGTAACCTAGAGACCCAGGAAATCTGGTGGTGAACTCAGTCTGAAGTTCTGAGAACCAGGAGACCCAATGGTATAAATCCCAGTGTGAAGGCAGGACAGGAGGAGGTGGCCCAGCTCAAACACAGAAGCAGGAAATAGGCCAAATTCCTCCCTTCTCTGCCTTTTGTCCTTTGCAGACCCTCAGTGGGTTGGAGAAGGCCCACCCACATCGGGGAGGGAGACCAACTGATTCCAGTGCTGACCTCATCTGGGAACACCCTCGAGGGGTCATGGTTAACCCGTGGCATCCCATCAGGTTGGCACACACAATTGAACATCACGACTTACCTTCCTAATTCTCAAATCATAAATTAATGACATTATGTTTGAATATGAAAAAAAACACACAATGATCTTCTCCCATGTGAATTTTTATATATGATCATAGCCTGAAGGACATTCTATCTTATGAGATGTGTTTTTATGTAATATCATATCAATGATTATTCCATGGACTTCTGACACAAGCACATTAATCATTTTGAACAGCTGCATTATACTCTGTCCTGATTTATACTCAACATAATAAGCCATTCCCTCAAGACTGGGCATTTAGGTTGGGAATTTGTCAACCTTTTGACATTGCAGATAAACAATGGTGGCTCAGTTTAAGTGACATTTTGTGTCTATTGAACTGTAATAATTCATAGGAATAAGACTGGATCAAAAGAAGAATTATCTGTATGGTTGTTTATAGGAGGGTACTCTGGTTTTTAAATGATTTCCATCAAAGTGTAGCATAACCAGTTAACCAGTGTAGGAACCAGTTTTAAGACCACCTCACCAGAACAGGAAGAGGTAATATTCTTATTTTACATTAATAAGGCTCATTTAGTAGGTAGAATTAGTATCTCACAGTGGCTTTAATTTGCATCTCATACCACTATTGAGGACAGGTGTTCACCATGTGTTTGATTCTACTTATGATTTCCTTTGCGTAAATTTTCTGTTAGGTCGCTAGTGGTCACTCTCAGGCTTTTATGATTTCCTCAGGAAAACACTCCAGGCATAAAAGCAAAACTAATCTTTGTCGATTTATGAGTCGAGGAATTGGATCAGCAGAAAAATTCAATCTGAACAGATCAAATTAAAAACTCTATTTTCCTTATTACAAGTGAAGGTGCTATTTTGAGAGGATGCAGAAATACACCTAAAGTTTTGAATTACTCCTTTGACTTGGTCCTACACGTACCATGGGAACCAGTTGTTGAACTGGATCAGATGCCTGAGAAAAGCTATCAGCCTCCCCGGCTGAGTCAGATCCTGCCAGACCGGCTCTTAACAAGAATTTGCCCCCCTGTGTACGCTCCCTCAACCAAAATCCAGAACGCCTCCAGCTTGAGAGCTTTTCTGTTCTAAAGGATCTGTCCTCTGATCACCCAGAAAACCATTTGCTTAAGAAGAGACTACCAGGAAACCTCTGGTCAACCGGCAGATTCTGATAGCTTTTAGTCTGCTATGGCCACAGTAAACGACAATGCATTTTGATGACATTATGCAAAAATAAATTTTAAACTTTCATCAGCAAAAAATAATAAGCAGCAGCCCTGATGATAAGAACTCAGTATAAAATGTGCATGGGTCTGTGTATGTGTGCATGTACCATGTGTGTGGCTGGTGTGTGTACATGTGTGTGTGCGCGTACATATATGTGGCTGGTGTGTACATCTGTGTGCTTGTACACATGTGTGGGCCTGTGTGTGCAAGTACATAAGTGTGGATTTGTGTGTGTGCGTATGTACATGTGTGTGGGCCAGTGTGTGTGTGTGTGTACATGTTCATATGTGTGTGCATGCTTTCTTCACCTCCACCCTTGAATCATATTGCTACTGCATCAAATTGCATCAACAATCACTTCAGCACTCTAGCTGCTGAGACAGATGGTATAATCCCTGGTTTTCTGACCTTGATCAATATGAGGAAAATTTCAGCTGAACTGTGCAGAAGTGCTGGGACAACATAAATCACATTTGGACAGGGCAAGCTTTACCATCGAAAGCATAAAGTCACCCAATCACACATCAAGAAGCGGGATAATAAAACACAGCAACTGAAGAGAAAAAAATTAATTAACACTCACTCCACTCATCACAAAAAAAGCCTATGGCATGTTTTTTTTTGAGAAGAGATGACAGCACAATGCGAGAAAACTAGCCCTGCACTTAATTAAGCATTTCCCAAATACGTCTGAAGTCAGAGTTTAAAGAAAAAAGTATCACTCGAAATTACACGGAAAGAACAGACTTTTTCTTTTGAATAAAGTAAATGACAAATGAAAATAATAGCTATAATTAACAGGACTAACATGTAAGCAATTCAGCCCCAGTTAAATACATAATTGCAAAGAGATGACAGCTATCATTATAGATAAATCACGCCTTTAACATGAAGGTATCAACAACATGATCCTACCTATGTGGGGCTGAAGTCAGGTAAATTACCACCAAAACGTCATCAGCAGAGCTGACTGCTGCAGGGCCTAGGCAAGTGTGGTTGCACATGCCGGACAGAATGCTCTCAAGCACTCAATTGTTTTAAAGCCATGCGCTCTCTATAAAAATAGAGATGGACTACAAATCTGTAACATAACTAGAGAAAGAGAGGAGCTCAAAAGTAAAGACCCAGCAATGAAGCCAACGGAAGCATCAAGTGTCTGTCTTCTCTTTGTCTTTGGGTTTAAATACAGGAGCCTTTGGGGTTTGCTTCCCTCATCAGTTGCCAGATCCTGGGCCAGGAACAACCTATTCCTGGCACACAGGCTGGAACACGCTGTCCTTCACCCTAGGTAGACATCCCTAATCAATCACATGCTCTTTCCGGTAGAGCCCACATCTCAGCCTTCTCATCAACAGAGCAGTCTATGCAGCTGCCATCAGTCAATCTGGGTTGACACCAGAGCTTAAAGCCCTTCCCAATCCCTGGCCTACACCTTTAGCTATGCCTCCCAACCCTCTCTATGCACCTTCACCCAGATCGGTAAGTACCTGCAGGATCCATGAAAACTCCAGACTTGTGGCTGGGGGTCTGGTAGCTAGTGCCAGCTTTGTTATTTACGTTGCTAATTCCTGAACTGGTCCCAGATGTACCTTCTCTGCTGGCAGAGATCTAAGAAACTGAGACAAGAAGTAAAGAAGTCTAAGAGGAAAGCAAACATAAGCATGCAATGCAGCAGTGTGCATCTGCTGAAGAAGTATCCCGTGCCCAGCCGGGATGTTAAACACCCTGAGCGTGTCAGCTCACTGGGCCCCACAGCGAACCTCAAAGTATCTACTCTTATTCTCTCCATTTTATATGAGAGCCTGAGCATCTGAGAGCTGCAATCATTGGGAGGTGGCCAAGCTGCGGTTCACACCCAGGCCTTTGAGAATCCTGAGCTAAAGCTCTCAGCCACTTTATCACAAGTGTGATTCTTCAGACTGGCTTCCCAAAGCCAACTTCAAGGCTGACGGGAGGGTGTATCAGACCAATGGCCTGATTTACCTCACTAGCTTTTCACTGCACTTCTCTGCGTTACATCTTCACCCACAGCACTGGTGAGTCAGTCCAGCACCCCTCATCATCTGTCATTTAGGTTTCCGGCCCATCAGAGTCTAATTTAACTCCACACCGCATCCATTTGAGACGTTCTTCCAGTTTTCACACGCCTTCTCTCACTCCCAGCCCACCAGCACCTTCAAGTTTTCCTAAAATAAATGAAAGAGGAAAGGGTGGCTAACATCTCATTTTCAGTCTAGTACGAGAGAAAGCATTATCTGTTAAGCTGCAGATGAAATATAAAACGCAGGTGCAGAGACCCATCCTGCAGTATGAAGCTCCTGTCTACAAAAATAACTCTCAGTCATGCAGGGCAGTGAAGCACCGAGGGGAACTGTGAGCATTTTGATCAATGTGAAGAGCAGAGGCTTTGAGGACCATGAGATACACTGATCAATGGGTGATCAAGAGGAAATTAAATGCAGAGGTTCATCATAGAACGCCATTTAGCATAGGCCCAGGTTACATCTGCTCCTTCGAAGGCTTTGTTACAATAACTCTCATAAATGGAGCTACTGTTTACTTGTGAGCCAGGCACTGAGCTTTGTGAGCATCCGAAGGCCATTTATTGTTTTCTCCTGCACAGCACCCTTGGAACAAGTAGCCTAGCCAGTGGGTAAGAATCAAACACTGACCGCCTGGGTTTGAATCCCAGCCTGGCTGATCGCGGCGCATAGTTAACCTTCCTTCTCTCTGTTCTCATATCTGCAAATGGGGATAGAATCTGTGTGTATCCTAAAGGATCTTTATAAAGATTCAGTAATAGAATGCATGTTAAGTGCTAAAAGCAGTGTCTGGTCTATTATAATTACATACACAATGCATGTTCGTTGCAGTTAATATTTCTCTTCTGGAAAAATAAATCAGTCAAGGTTTCCTGTAGGGATTTTTTGTACTTTCAGGCCATTTCAGTCATTTGGGGGGGCCCGCCTGACTTCTGGCTGTGGGTAAAGCAGTAGCGCTATCTGCAGCTAAGTGACTCAGATTAAGCCATTAAGTGTCACCCCACAAACTGTGCTGAAACTATTGGTACAGGAGTTCTTTCTTTCAGCAGGTACAATTTAAGCCTATGGCCAGAGGTCACCATCTTTATCACCTCATTTGAATTTTAAATGCCAGGATCAGACTAGGCCAGAAGATGGCCCAATTTTATTATCATTTGACCTGATAGCTATCTTTTCTTTTTTTATTTAAGCTGGTCCAACTTGGTTTTCTACTATGCAATTGAAGATGCCCTGTGTAATACAGCCCACAAGAACAATACATGGCGTGCATTACCCAGTCCCATTTTATAGATGGCACAGCTGTGGGTCAAAGAGCTAAAGTGACTCTCCCAAGACCTTGCAACCAGTAAGTAATCACAGAAGCAGGATTCAAACCCCAACCTATCTGACTCCAAAATTCCTTTCCCCCATGCTATATTGTCTTTTGAAATAAATTATGTAGAAATGAACAAAAGTGCTGAGGGTTTCTGGGTAATGACCAGTTTTGGGGGAGAGGAGTCCTGTCCAGAGCTGACTTCCATCCCCGCCTCTCGGAGGCTCTGAACACATGATTCCAGACCCTGGGATCCATCATCTCTCCTCCTGGCTTGGCACGTGGTCTAAGCAAAAATGATGTTGACTTTGGCGGTTGGAGGGCCACACGTACAGCTTCCTCTCACTGGGCCCCACTTCCTAGCAGAGAACAAGAGTAAGTCATGGTCTTTTTGCGGGGTACATGCCGGGTCTCACTGAGGTCTCAGCCACGGCTCCTCACTGGGCAAAAAAGCTGCGCCAAGTCCCCAAGCATGAGTCGACCCCATTCTTTGGCTGGAGACAGCGGGGGCGCGAGTCAGCCGCTGCCCCAAACACGGCCAGACCAGGCTGGCCCGTGGCTCGTGAGCTCACTTGGAATGGGAGTCTTGCATCATAGGAATGATCCCTGACAATCTGAAGAAGTCACAGTATTGTGGGATTTACGAGGGATGTCAAACGTGGCACGCACAGAGGGACCAAGCGATGGAGAGGAAGGTTTTGCTGCTGTTAGAGGAGGTCTCTGCCCGACTCCGTGGTCCCCAAGGGGGACCTGCTAGAGGCCTTAGCAGTCAAGCATTCGCTATGAGCAGACAGACGCTGTAAGGCGATGGGACTGTCTGTGCATCTGATAATTCACACTCTCAGATCACATTCCGTGTACAAGTTTCATTCCGACACAGGACAAAATACTCCCCAGGCTCAAAAAGCTTCAGATGACTTGACCCTTGCCTGCTTTCTGGCCTCATCTCACGCACATACCTCTATTAGGGTCCCGAGTCATGCCTGGCTTCCGCCTCCTAGCCGTCATCTCTGCACCCCGCCCGGGAGCCTCTTCCACAATCCTGCCTTCAATTGCAATTCAGCTGTCGTCCCTCAGGGACACTTTGATTTTCATTCCTGCAGCTTTGGGGAATCTTGGAGCATCTTCCCATTTAATGCACACACACAATCAGCCTTAACCAAAGGACATTTGGAATAGAAAAGAAATCCAGTCCCCAGACGAGTGCTGGGTCTCACCAAATGGTGCTCACTGCGGTCTTCACCCCTGTCTGCCTCCAGATCTCATTTCAGTCTTTAATGAGAAACTCATCCATGAATGCTGCCCATTCTGGGAGAGGCCCTCCGAGTAAGGTGTGCACCTTCCCCTTTGTCTTTGTTCTGCCTGTCGGAGCCCAGAGGACTAAACTACTCCCATCCCTACAGAAAGAGAGCAGCGCTTATAGAAAACCAACCCTGGTGACTGCTTTGTGCTCATTTTCAACCTCACTGGCAGCTAAGCCTCTGAAATCCTGGAGATTAATTTATTGCCCATGTTGATCAACTCCTTCCCTCCTCATGGCTGCCAGCTATACCCACGGGCTCCTGAATGGAGCTGCTCACATCCCACGGCCAGAGCCACCAGACCACGTGTGCAGGACTGATGAACTCTCCAGCAGGTCCTGACCTTCCTCTCCTCGCCTGCATGGCTCTAGCTCAAACTCAAGCCCTCTAGTCCGGGACCCCTGATTTGACTCTTATCCCCTTCTAATCCGCACCGCAGCCAGGTAGAGTTTAAAACTTCCCAAATGCAAACCCGAATCGCTCTCCTGATTGCAAACCCACTGTTAGAAAACAGCATTTCCTAAACTCCAGTAATTTCCAATCCATATATACAATTTTTCTACATCCTTCTTATTAACTAAATTGTTTTATTCTTGATAGACTTGCTAAAATTATAAGAAACAATCTTACATAGAATTTTTGAAAAGAAAATCATTTATTGAGGTCAATGGAAAGAGCTATCATGTATAGAATGTAACCTTAATTCAAAAGTAAAACAACGTCATTAAATTATAGCGAGACATTGGAGCTGTCAGTCGAGGGTTCTGGGTCTGTTGGTTGAAAATATGAGCAAATGTTTGAGACCTGTTGGGTCTGTTAAAAAAATAGAATAAGTCAAAAGAAGCAAGCAAGAGATATCTCCCTGAAGGAACCCCAAGGTCCAAAAAATAGCGGACAAGAAAATAACTTCTTCTCTTCTTCCCTAAGTTATCTGGTGCCATGTCCACGAGCCACCTGAAGATACCTCGTGTATAATTGGAAATCTGAGTCTCACATTTGGCAGTGCTGGCCTCCCAGGAGGACATGGTCCTCTCCCATCACACACCTTTAAAAAGAGGACGGCTGGCTGGCAACCCACTCCTGATTTCTCGGTCCTGGCAGACTCGACCTCCACCTCCACGCCATCCCCGCGCCCACCCGGCCAGCCTCGGGATCCATCTCTGTGCTCGGTCCTTGGCTTTTCCTCTGGCTGAATTGTCACACAGAGTTTCAAGTACCTCCTTGGCTCCTTCCAGCAAGGACCTGCCATCGCTTACTCTCCCCTTCCAGAGCCCCAGTCCATCTGCACGGCACATACCCCTCTCCCCTCTCTGGATCCACGCACTAGTTTATGATTCTTGCCTAGACCTTGCACACAGCAAGTCCATTAGTCCCTGACATAGGCCACGCATCTCTTTCTCTGTAAAATATTGCCAAAGCCTACTAGGTCCCATTGGGTGTCCATTTCCCTGAGCCTCATAACACTTTCTGGGGAACTCATTATTTTAAATGGAATTTAATTATAATGACACAGAATGCCTGTAGCTGTGGACACTATATATATATATATACACACACACTGCTTTGCAGTATTATCTTGCCAATTCCCCAAATCAGCTTTTCGAGTGGATTTCATTATCTCCAATTCACAGATAAGCAAATGGAGACTGACACAGGGTAAAAAGCTTCTTAAGGTCACAGAGCTGCTAAGGGGAGAACTGGGATTAAAGCCCAGAACACTCAGTCTCCCAAGCCTATGGTTCTAACTACAACACTATGTCGCCTCCTGTGCTGTGAGCACAGAATTTCGAATCCGCGCATATACCCAGCTGGACACACCAAAGCCAGGATCCAAATCAGACCTGCAGGAAGCCAGACCCAAGCTTCTGGTACCCTTCGCTCTTGCCCCCGAGATGAGATGAAGCCCTGGCCTCGCCACTGCCAGGAGCCAGACGCTCACCAGAGAATCAGGCTCAACAAGGCTGTGAGGAATCTCTGCGGTGAGCCAGCTGGGGCTCGGACATGGCAGCTGAACATGTGCCCCAAGCTGAAGCCGGATTATTTACTTGGCAAGGGGTCGAGATACCAGTCCAGGCACAAATCCACCCACTCACGCAGGCCGTTGTCATATCCAACACATTTAATTCTCGTGTCTGTGTGTGTGAGGCAGTACAGCATTCGAGCTAAGGCAGAATTCCTGCAGTTAGAACCTATGAGTTCAAATCCTGCCCCGGGATGCCATGTGAGCGACTGTGGGCAAGTCACTGAGTCTCTCGGAGCTTCTCATTTGCGTGTGTGGGATGGGGATAATGGCCATATCTGGAGGGCCTTAGGAGGCCTGATCCCCAGGAAGTACTGTAAGAGGAAAAGTCCAGAACTTTCAGAGTAAACCCTTGCCTAACACTATCTACTCCAAGTCACCATCACAGCTACAATTGGATGCAATCTGGAAGCCGAAGTAACTTTGAAAACCGCTCAGACTCCTTCCCAACAATTTCATCGCAGATTTGGAACTGCTGAGCCGCGCCAGGCCAGGCGGTAAGTGAGAGGAGGAAGCCTTGTGTTTATAGCCTTTGACAAATGGGCTCTCATCTCTTCCTGACACATTCTCCCCCTGACTGATCCTTCCACCTCTCCTGTCATCACCTGAATCACGGTCTTCATAACAGTATTGAAATTCAGATGGATTTTACACCACAAATAAAAATGAATTTAAATGCCTCAGCTCCCCACTAGCAACTCGGGTTCTATAAATGTCAAATGCATGCGGTTTTGCAAGGCCGCACAGCCTCTTTGAGTGATGGGTTACCTCGCGTCACCTTTGCTAAATCTGCATTCGCTCTGCGGCATTCACCTGTGGGAGGGAACAACCTGGGCTTCTGCTTGCTTCCCACTTCAAGGTGAAAAACACCACCAGCCTTTAAGATCGCCCTGTGACAGTCTCTGGGTGATTTTCAGAAATGGCTGGAAAGTCATCGACATGCAGGTCCATGCACAGGAGCTCTGCTAACTGGTGGGCTTGGAAGCAAAAGAGAAATGTAAAACAGGACCCCACTCCAATACACACCGTCCAGGCACAAATCCTCTCCATAAACAGCCAGACAAGGTTCTGCAAATGACAACTAGCTTTCTGTCTGCTGATGGAAAGTAGGTGCCTAGGATAAAGAAAGATAGAGAAATGGGAGAGAAAAAGAAATCTCGCATCCTGTCAATGGTCCCTGATAGAGCCCAGACTGTGTGCAGACCAGCAAAAGCAATTTTACTGCTCTTCATTAAGATGAGGGCTCTCTTCAACTCTCGAGATCCACCGTTTATCGTCCATTATTATAGCTGGTCCAGGATGCAATGGGAAAATGATTCGTCTCAGGGTAAGTGGCCCTACTGAACGGGATGAGGCATGAGATGGGACGAGGCCTGAAGGAATAGACCCTAGTGGAGTCTGTAGGAAACCTGTGATCTCATCTTCAAAAATTCTTCTGTTGAGAATCAGATAATCAACAACATGCACAGGTACAATAGTACACATTCCAGATTCACAGAATATATGGAAGAGAGGTAGGCGGGAGGGAAGGGAAGGTGAAAGGAGAAAAGAAGGCCTTCTTGAGAAGTCATCCATCCCACAGACGCCATGCTGAGCTTCCTTGGCTAAAGGAAATTGAGCTTTAAAGAAATCAGGCTAGTTCTCCTTCCGAGCACTCGGCGTCTCATGATAAGCCACACGGGCCAAGGGGCCGCCTCTTCAGAGGCAGGTTGACTTATTATTTTGGCACCACTGTCATCTCTTGTCACTTCAATTCCACTTTATCAAATTACTGATTGTGCCAGAAGCATTCGGATTAAATGCAGAGGGACACACACATGTAGCAGAAAGTGTCATCACTTCAGTGGTGAAATTTCATAATTATACGTCAGGGTGACAGAGGAACCAGAGTGCACAGGAGAGATGGGACAGAGATCGCCCAAGATGCTCCGGCTGCCGTCCCCGCCGGGTGGTCTCACGCCCCCTCACTGCAAGCGCAGTGGGGGGCGCTGCACACTTCTGCCGGGGTGGGGGACACTGGCCCTCTGGGGTGATCAGGGTTTGAATCTTGACTTTTCCATTCGGACACAACATCCTGATACACAGATGTACCCCCAACACCTCCCCCCACTTTTCACCCTTAGAGAGACAGACAGTAAAAATGGAAGAAGTCACCATGGTTACTGTGTTGCTAAGAGTCATCCCCAGTTAATGGCGGCCAAAGGCACTGGGTTAATTCATGTACCATCGGTCAGGTGCGGTCAAGCTTAGGAAACAACAGGTGTAAGTACCCTTTGGAAATGGGGCTTCATCTGTAGTGTGTGACTCAACCCAACAGTTTATGACAAGGCACAGAAATGTGTACATGTGTATATGCATGTGTGTGCGTGTGTGTATTACTCCTTTTTGGATACAGCTGAAGCTCTGTACAGAATGATCGCATATGACTTCTTGCACCAGGAAGCACCATGAGCGTGCACAGACTCAGGGGACCGTTATCATCAAGAGATGTACGAGCCAACGGCAGTTCGCGTACGTAGGTGGGGTGGAGCGTGTGGTCGGCTTCCACTACCCAGAGATTGTACCGGTTGCTCGCTTATTGTTGGTGTTAGAACTGATGTTGTTTTAACAGCATCAGGCCTCCTGGTGTCTTTCAAACACTACTGGAAATGTAAGTAAAAGAAAAAGAAAAAAAAATACTGGAGGGAAGCATAACTTATGAAGCCCATAAAAGTTCAAAGGAAGTGGAAACACCCTGAACTCTGGAAGCAGGGCACGGGGACATGCTTTCACTGCGGCGTGAACAGGGGACTGATGGCAGAGCAGCTGGGAACAGATGAAAACTTCTGCGGACACAAGTCCAGCCTAAATTCCATGTGTCCAATTCACAAAATACACACCTGCGAGGACACCAGCATGCAAACACATGGTGAATGCAAATAAGAGCCGCAACGCCTTTGCCTGCAAACCAGAGCAGCACGAAACTAGATCGAAGAGCACACGGAGTGAATTTAAGCCGCCGCATCATTACTCCTTTCAAGGTGAGCAGATTAAAACTCCTTAAAATAATGCATGGCAATGGTCTCTTATCCAAAAGCAAATTTTGCTTTGAGGCATTCTCAAACTACCTTATTAATCAGCAGATGACTGAGCAATCCCAAAATCAGGGCTGAAAACCCCTGTTTGAAACAACAACTGTGTTCGACAGTAATGGTACAGCCTCAAAGAGAAACATCTTGCAGAATTGTGGGATGATGTCAAAAGGAGCCCGGAGATATGTGCCCTCAATTCACTTATTTGACCTCTTGGTGTCCAAGGCATTAAAGGCAGGATGTGATTTGCTTGGATGCGCTTTGCCAAAGAAACTTCTGTGAACTGTTGTCAGTGAGGAGACTGAAGAGATTCAAGTGAAGAACAACTGTCTAACAGACGTTTATCCTGAGGGGATCCACACCAAGCGTAACGAGAAGATAAATGGAGGGGGAAACTCTAAAAATGTAGAAAATAACCTCCCCTCTGTGCCCCCAAAAACATCTCATGTGAATGGATTTATGTCATAGAAAGTCACTGTTCATGTGACTGTGTTATGATGGAAATCAAGGCAGGTTCTCTTTCAAGTCAAAGTCAAATAAAGGGACATACCTTGGAAAGCCCAACATTACACACTCTCTGTTACAGGTACTATTATATAATTATCAATAACAATGTTTATTTCCAATGTGAAATGAGTTAGGGGATAAATGAGCTAATTTCCTGAAGAGAAGCAAATGACAGAAATAAAAGTCAGCACCTTTATTACTTAATTACATGATGCATTCTTCATTGAAACCATAATAATGTGGATTGCAAAGAAAAAAATGATGACTGTGTTAAAGTGGGATTGTCTTTAAGTGTCTGGTATCCGCACACACCATCGTCCAGCAAGGCATGCCTTAAAACACGTGGGTTTAAATCAAAAGAGTTCTTGTTGTGTTTGAAACCACAAAGATGAAAAGTAGAGACTTACCTTTCTGTCCTCTATTTCTACACAGGTGTTGCAGTCGGCTTTGATATCCTGAGAGGAGGAGAGAAAAAAGACAAAGAACAGAAGTCAGACTTATGGTCAGGGAACAGTGGGTGGTGTCGTTGAAATGCCCTTTAAAATAATAAAAAACTCCCACTCCTAACAGTTGTTTCTCGAGCCATTGCTCTTTATGGCCCTTTTTAAAAGTATATGCCTTGGTGTTTGCATTAGAGACATATGGATGTCATAACTAAGGTTTATTACATGCAGATGTGGGGTGAAGACAAAGGCTATGGATCGGAGGCCACAACAAAGAGAAGCTGATGGCTCATAAAATAATATGCACCCCAGACACCTTTGTTCACATCAGCAGAGACTTCCCTTAACCAGACATAGTATCTCTCTCAAATTCCATATTTAGGACAGTCAAATCTACCTCCTTTCAACACAAAACCATCACCATCTATATTTTATCCTTGTGTCCATCCATTCTCCATCCATCCACCATCCATCTATCATCCATCCATCCATCCATCACTTATTGCACACTTATTTTTTATGCATTTTTTCTTGCTTTTCAATATAAAGGTGAAAAAAAGCATGGTTTCCACCTTCAAGGAACTCATCCGTCAGACAGTATGGCAGACACACGCACACAAAAATTGTGATATTAATTTACTTGTTCAAAAGGTATGCAGTCAGCCTTGCTGTAGGCATGGAAAACTCAGTAACACAGAAAACACATGGAAGGCGCTGCCCTTGTGACGCATACGTTCTGCTAGAAAAGACAGACTATAAACAAAAATCAATAAATGGTTGGTGTTTTAGAAGAAGATGTGCATTATGAAGAAAAGTAATGCAGCATGGGAAATGCTATGGGCGGGGGAGCAGGATTTGAAAGGTAAAGAGGAACAGCCACTGGGCGGGGAAAGGAAGGCAGTTAGGGGACAAGCTGAGTGACCATCTGGGGCAAGAGCCTCTCAGGCGAGGGAAGGACAGGAAGAAAGGGGTGCATGCGGCTAAGCTGGGGGAAGGAGGACTCTGGCTGGAGGGAAGGAAAGCAGGGAAGTAGTGGGAGATGAGATCGCGGGACAACATTGCTTTTATTGTGAGGGCAGTGAGGGGCCACTCCGAGTTAAGTTTTTTTCTTATTGTGGCAAAACACATGTAACATTTACTACTTTAACCATTTTGAACGGTTCAGTGGCATGAAGTCCATTCACACTGCTGTGCAGCCATTCCCACCACTTTCTCCAGAACTTCTTCATCCCCCCCAAATTGAAATTCCGTCTCCATTAAACACTATCTCCTCAGTCTCCCACCCTGGCCTCTGGCAACCACCACTGCACTTTCCATTGCTATGAATTAGACTCCTCTGGGACCCTGATTTAATCAGTCCACTAGGGCTGCCCTAATAAAATGCCACAGCTTGGTGGTTTAAACAACAAAAAAAAACGTATTTTCTCAGAATTCTGGAGACCAGAAGTCCAATATCAAGGTACCAGCAGGGTGATTTCTGCTGAGAGCCGTCAGCCTTGCGGATGGCCGCTGTCTCACTGTGTCCTCACATGTGCACAGAGACAGTTTCCAGAGTCATTTCCTCTTCTAAGAACACCAGTTCTATCAGATTAGGGCCCCATCCTCATGACCTTATTTAACCTTAATTACCTCCCTAAAGGTCCTATATGCAGATATTGTCACACTGGAGTTGGAGCTTCAACACAAGAACTTGGGGATGGGGCACGACTTAGTCTACAACCCTCTATAAGAGAAACCACACAATATCAGTTCTTTAGTGTCTGGCGTATTTCATTTAGCATCAGGTCTAAATGAACCTTCATCTAAGCTTCATCCAAGTAACAGCCTGTGTTAGAATTTCATTCCTTTTAGAAGGCTGAGTAATATTCCGTCGTCACATGGATGGACTACATTTAATCTGTTCATACATGGGGAGCAATGATGCTGCTATGAAAATGGGTCTACATACACCCGGTCAAGCTCCTGCCTTCATTTCTTCTGTGTAGATGCCCAGAAGTGGAACTGCTAAATCACAGGTCAATACTATGTTTATTTTTTCTTTTTAGGAATCAGCTCACTGTTTCCCACAGCAGCCAATCCATCGCACAATCCCCCTGGCAGTGCACAAGTGCCCCAGTTTGTCCACATCGTCACCAGCACTTGTTGCCTTCACGCAGAGGTTTTGAAGAGACAATGCGATCTGACTTCTGTTTTAACAGAATAGCTCAGTGACAAGAATGCCAGGGGGAGACCAGTCTGAGGACAATTGCTGGACATCAGGTGTAAGATGCTGGTAGCTAGGAAAGGTGGTGGCGGGGGAGATGGTGAGAAGCAGCCAGAGTCCGGAAAGAGTTAATTGATGCTTTAAAAAACTGGATGACGTGAGGGAAAGATGGAGGTCAAGGACCATTGCCAGGCTTTGGCTTGACTGCACTAACACTGGAGGGGGCATTATGGGTGTGGCAGGATGGTGTACGGGTCTGCAAACAACAGTGGCTCAGTTTGGGGTGAGCTAAATCTACACCGATGTTTACCCTCTCACCAAGAAGTAGCTGGGTTTACTCTGCCGCTGAGTCATCAGGACAGGGCTGACGTAAGCGGGAGGCCATTACCACAGTGATCAGTAAGCACAGCATATCTTGGTCCGTGCGGATCAAGAGTGGAGCAAAAGGGGACAACAGCGGAAGGTGCAGGTTTTGTTTTCTGCGCTGCAGGCTGTGTGCACATCAGCCCAGGGAGCAACGATTCTGTGCCTTTTCGGTGTCAGGAGCTGTGATAGGTTTTCTTCACACTTGTCTCCAAGCTTCCCACTTCCAAACAAGTTGGTATTATTCCGTCTTTGCCATATGAAAGTTGAGGTGAGTGACTGGGTAACTCATCGTGGGGCTGATGCTACACCTGGCAGTGGCTCCTGATACCAGGAACTTTCCATTCCTCTCAGGTGACCTTATTTTATTTCAGTGGAGGTGGCTGGTTGGTGTGGATAATTCAGGTCCCAAGCCTCACTCTTTTCTTTGCTGTGGGGAGGGAGGGTCACCCAAAGCGAAGATGGCTAGAGAAGAGATCCAGCTGTGATTCTCGGTGCCCCCCAGGTCAGCAGCATCGGCTTCACCCAGACGCTTGTCAAGAATGCACATTCTTGGGCCCCATCCCAGACCTCGTGACTCTGAAGCCCCAGGGTGAGGACTCGGAGATGTGGGTGCTAGTGAGCCCTTAGGGAGATCCTGTGGCACATGCAGGGCTGAGATGCCGCAGGACGGGTAAGGCACAGCACCTTCAGTCCAGGTGTCAGACTTGGGCATCCTGCATGTGGCCCCACGACGCAATAGCTGTGTGACCTCAAGTAAGGGTCTCAGCTTGCTCGTCTGTAGCAGCAACATGAAGAACCGGCTAATCAAAGTGCGGTCCACGTCCCAGAGACTATGGGTTCTCCAGGGAGCTTGTTAAAGTGCAGCATCTCCCCAGAGATATGCAGGCTTCACCCCAAGTACACTGCCTCAGAATCCACATTTTAATAAGTGTATGGACTGACTGTGTCCCCCCGGAATGCATAACCCCTAGTGTGGCTGCACTTGGAGATGGGGCCTCTTAGGAAGTCATTAAGGTTAAATGAGGTCATAACGGTGGGACTCTGATCTGACAGGATTAGTGTCCTTAAAAGAAGAGACACCGAAGAGATTGCTCCCCTCCCCTCTCTTGGGCACCTACGGAGGAAAGGAACTGTCTGCAAGCCGGAAAGAGAGCCTTCCCAGCACCTGACCAAGCCGGCACCCTGACCTCAGACCTCCAGCCTCCAGAACAGTGAGAAAATGTGTTTTTGTTGTTTTAAGGCACCAGGTCTGTGGCATTTTGTCAGGGCAGCCCTAGGCGACAAAGATAACACAATTCCCAGATGACGGACGGAGCACAGGCCAGGAGCTTAGGATCGTGGTTTTCCCACCACACTCCTAATTTAATGGCTGAGGTCGCTGATGGAACTTGAACACGGAGTCGGCACAATGCCCCTTACTCTTAGGAATCACTCTCTTTGAATTCATCCACTAAGGAACATAGAGACTTATTCCATATGGGAGTGGTGAAAATCATGGATTATTTTTAAGCCTAGGAGAGGCCATCTAGAAACAAGGTAAGAAAAAGCAGTTCTCTCTCTGTTTTCTGCTGCTCTGACCAGGAATAGTATACATTTTCTTTCTTTCCTTGAGTAAAAAATATGTTGAGCTTGCAGGGAAGAGTCCATATCCATTTTTGATTTGCCCACGAACAAGTGGCAGGTGTTAATCAACTACTAAATCAATAAACCAAAGGCAGGTTTTTGTTTTGAGCTGCCACTGAGGACCCACACAAGGAACAGAAGAAAGCCATCTGGCAGAATCAGAGTTCTTGCCATTTCCCTGAGATTATTCAATTTATTCTTGTCAGGATTAATTTACTAAACCCATGCCGGATTTTTTATTCAGATAATATTGTTGGTTTGTCATCCGCAGCAGAGCCACGCTGGAGGTGCCACAGGAGACTGCACTTGCTTCTGAACAATGCTGGACTCAAATTGGAAAAATGTCACTTTGGCGGGGACAAATTATTGCTCAGATCCCTCCACGCAGAAACCCGGTACCTCCGGATGGGTTCCAACCTGACCTTTTCCAAACCCGAGTAGTTAAGTAAGTGCGTCAGCCCCACTCGATGACTTTGCTCGGAAAATAGCTCAACTCCTTCAGTGTTAAGTATGAATTTGGAGCCATGTACTCATTGCCAAGCAATCAACTTCCCTACAGAAGCAAGCCATCCATCTTTCTGCAGCTGGAAAACTCCAAACAATGATTCAGTCCCTGGCCACAGACGGGATAGTCCGTGCATGCCATGGAGTCGTACTATTTGAATTTATGTCACTGGACTTCACCACATTAGTCACAGGCCTGTGTCTCAGTTTCCCCATCTGCAAAATAAGGACAGTAATAATAAAAGTGCCTCGTTTGTTGTGAGCCTATCTACCATGTGCCGACTGTATGGCATACGGCAAGTCATGGAAAAATGTTAGCTGTCACAGATGACATCCTCCGCAAGTCTTTGTGAGGCCTGGGTCTGAGTGGAGTATTGAGAACTTAAAACCAGGTCCATTTCTCAAGTTTTCCCTTCCATAGTTTCTGAGATCGTATGGTTTTTCGACATCAAAGCGTTCGTGTATCTGTTCTTTTCAGGAGCTGTTCTCTCTCCCAAGAGGTATTTCTTTTCTTCTGCATTATGAGGGCCGGTTGTTTCTGATGGTTTTTGTAGGTCAGGGTTATTTATGCTCACCGTGCAGGGACGCTGTCCTCCTGGGCTGTGGGGCAGCACAGCATCATTCACAGCTCTGAAGCTCCCGGAAGTTAAAGGTCCCTTTGAACAGGTGGAGAGACATGTCTGCCAGTGAGGCTGCAGAGGTCTCAGAGGATTCAGAAGCCAGGGGCCATAGTGGGTTGAATACTAGCCCCAAAAGACATCCCAGGTCTTAACCCCTGGAACTTGTGAACGTGACCTTGTTTGGACACAGAGTCTCGGCAGATGTGATTAAGGATCCTGAGACGAGATCTGCCTGGATTACCTGTACGGGACCTAAACCCAATGACAAGCACCCTTTTAAGAGATAACAGAAGGGCCCTGTGAAGACAGAGGCAGAGACCAGAGGGGATGCAGCCCGGAGCTGAGGAGGGCTGCAGCCACCAGAAGATGCAAGAGGCAGGAGGGTAGCCTTCTTGACACCTTGAGGTTAGACTTCTGCCCTCCAGGACTGTGAGAAAATATGTATCTGTTGTTTAAAGCTGCTATTTGTGGTAATTGTTTACAGAAGCCACAGGAAAGCAATCAAGAGCCTCAAGGAGCTTCCTGAACAAATCTCTCTTTTGATACTTGGCTACTTTATCCCTGAAAAAAAAAAAGAAAGGGCTGATCTAGAGATCACCCCACGCAATCAGGCCCCAGTGGAGAAAAACTCATTTTCAAGGTCCAACAGGGCAGCCAGGGCTGTTGAGAAGAGACCCTCAGAATCTCTCAGTGGGTGATTGTCAGTCCTGCAAGGGCCATGGGAAGCAGCCGCCCATCTGCTTATCCTACACACGAGAGTCAAGGAAGGATCATGGATCTTTGACTTGGCATTGTCCCTGGACTCAGGCATCCACCAAGTCCCAGAGGGCATTTCATAGGAGGAACGTGGAGTTTAAGTCCTCTCTGGAGCCGGGGGCAATGCAGCCAGTGGTTTCAACAAGACCAAGTCAGGATTATGATCAACCACCCTTCTAGTATAGAAGAAATCCAAGCATTTTGCTCTTTCTTGTCCAACAGAAAATAAATGCTGCGGCAAACCAGTTTATAACATTAAGAAAAAGTGCATGTCAACATCACACTCCAGAATGAATGCAAAATGCCTTTTAAGTCCCGAATCAATGTTACGTAGGGGAGGAAAAATAACTTCCCATCTACTCTTCTCCATTCCTTGCTGAGACACTAGCCCCTGCCCCAGGGATAAAACACACAGGAACAGGAGAAAAACAAGCAGAAGTTGAGTAGCATGTATACCTCTTGCGTGCATGGGAGGGACCCAGGAAAACTGAGTGAATCCCTGAAATGGCCCAAACCACCACCTTAAATACCACTTCAGCTGAAGACCAAAGAAAGATGCTGGGGGCTTAGCGGGGCCAGTTATGTGAGGTCATCAGGAAAAGCACGATAAACAAGGGTAAGGTTGTTAACACAGCTGGGTCTTCACCTTCTCTACTGAGAAGTTTCTTGAGATTTAGAGTCACCCTTCTCTTCCAGGTACTGAGAGGGGGACACCCTACAAAGGGAGATTTCCCTTATAAACATCCCCCACAGAAGAGCAATTCTGCTGTTTTCAGAGATTCTCCTATGTCTGCAGACCCTCAAATTATAATCATCCCCAAATAATCCTTATGCCCCAGAGGCCTATTTTGGGTGGCATATCCTGCTCCTCTTTATTCATAAATGTTTTCCTTTTCAACAGCAGTATTTCTGGTAGTTTGGACTGTTCTGAAAACAATTACTTCCAGTGTTAAGGAAGCCAACCAACATGAGTTTAGAATCTAGGATTTAGAATATGTTAGTGATTTACCGCAACCTGAATTCTTAATTATTTTGACCTTCACAAAGATTCAAACTTTGAAAATAAATATAATAATATAGTGAATATAATAAATATAAACTGTGGGGCCTTTTGGCCCACTGCTTCCATTCCGCTGATGAGAAAACTGAGCGTCAAGGAATGTCGGGCATTAGTTCTGATAGTTAATGATAAACGAGCGATTGAAATACATCTTGTCGACCTGCTATGTAGTATTTGCTTTATCTGGTACCATATCTTGTCCTTGAGTCTGAATATTTAAATCCATGTTTTAAATTTATTTGCCTTATTTGTGGATAAAAGCTTTGCTTTTTAAAAACTGAGTTAACTGTCATCATGTAACCAACTATGGTACAAATTTGAAGTCATCTGTACTTTCGGCTGAATTCTTCAGTCTGCGCCCATGCGACTCAGAAGACCAAGATTCAAATAAGGTCGCTTGACTACAAGCAAAACAGTATAAAACGTTTGCACTGACATATTTTATCCAGTTCCTGACACACCTCCATTCACCGATTTGCTCAGTCCCTGCAATATCACAAATAGCCAGCAGATGGGAGCAAATAACCTTGCAAAATACCAAAAGCTAAGCGCCCCATACCAGAGCGTCCTATTCACTGGGTCTGTAAACTTCTTGAAATATCTGCTCCCTCAAAATGTAAGTCTCAAGTGACTGTATGTTTTAATTAATAAGGTTTAATTACTTACCAGGAATGTGATAATTTGAGGAGGCCTTTTGTTAGTACGTGTTTTAAGAAGGTTCAGAATGACCAAGATGTCTGTTTCAAAGGTACAGGATATTCTGAAAACACTAAGGTTTCAATCTAGACGTGATGAAGACTGAGCATTTAAGAGCTGTATCACCTGAAATAATGCAAGTGGCAAAAAACTGTATGTAAACTGAGACCTCAATATAAGTGCACGTGGCCCATGAAATCAAAGTAGTCCGCTGTAGTTGGCTCGGTCAGAGTGATACGTTGCCGAGTTTATAAGGTGTGGAGGAACTTTAAGGAGGTTTAGAGGATGTTGTCCTTGGGAAGGGGTAGCAAGAATGAGCTGTACAGCCAGAAAGACCACGAAACAATTCCCAAACCCAGGTTTTATGGAAATAAAGAGAGCAGGGCCTTCATCTTAGCATTGTGGCCTCTTGCTCTGAGGGTTACACCCTCACCCCCATGAATCATTTTGATGTCATCATCCTACATTTTTTCGCATGCTGCTGCTGATCGGGGGAGCAGAGGTGGCTGGCGGGCACCCTGGCAATCCAGGGCTGCTGGCTCAGCACCATTACATTTGCTACTGAAGAAGGCAGCCCCCTCTCAGGTAGGAGCTGTGTGTCACTGAGGTGATCTCAAACCGAGGGTCTGTTTGCAAATAAGAGCTATGCATTGGTATTACAGCAGGGGTTTAATGAGGGTGCTTTTAATTAACGGTAAAAGTAATTACCCATATTAGATGTAAATCGCACTTGTTTTTACATGAGGTGAATAATTTCAGAGCAGCGTTTAAGAATAATACTTCTGGAAGAGCTGTCAGCTGCAAACTCTCTCAACAAGTCGGTGCGCTGAAACGCGGTATCAAGGAGAAAACTGCCATCCCAGGAAGCCCTTATTAGTTTGTGTCCTGGCTTCTGTCAGCTATGCTGCTTCTGTGGTCGTTTATAATCAGGCCCCAGCATCTAAACACACCCTTTCCACAGCTGTATGCTCAGAGAAGCACCCCCAAACCTGTCGAACTCTATTATAAGGCTTTTTTTTTTTTCCTGGCTTTTGGCTTTTAGCTTCCTGGAGTATCCCCAGCTCTTCCATTGACGGGCTCTTGTGAATAATTAAAAGACTGCCAAAGGAATGGGAGCTAAAGGAAAGAAGGTGGAGGAAACCTAACAGGCCAGTGGTGTGTGCCTCCAATGAGCTACAGTGGATATTGTCCAAAAGGCAAAACAGATTGTTGAGGATGAAGCATGTGCGGGAGGGACCAACGGGCTCACAGTGACCTGGATACTGTCAGGGGCTTGCCCCTGGAATTGCAAGTCCCGGGACAGAATTTCTGATGAGGGTAGATGTCTACATCCCCAGCACCAGAGCAAAAGGGTAGCACTCCCCAGATGTGTACACAGCGGGGGAGAATGACAGAGGTTGGTGCTGGAGGGAGCAAAGGAGAAGCCGGACTCCTCGGCTGGGGAGCTGTGTTTAGAGTCCTCTGAGCTCTGACATCCCCTGACTTAGAGAAGAGCAACGTGGGTCCCTGAACCTCCCACAAGAACCCTGGTGAAGCATAAACAGCCAGGATGGAGTTTGCAAATACGAAATTACTGGGTAATTATTTATACTTTGATAGGCACCTTCATTAAGAGATTTGAGGATGCAATTATCAAATTCAAGCTTAGTGCACTCCACTTAACCATCTGAAGTGAAGATGAGGAAAATGGGATGCAGAAAGGTGAGTTTGTGCCCGACCTTTCAGCCAGGAACACAGGGGCCATTCAGGTCCCTTCCAAACAGAAACATAACCTTCCGTTTGAATAGTACGGCTACGATTGTGACTATTTTCCTGTGTGTAGCCTCCTTTGGGTTTTTGTGTTATTAATGCTTATTTTTGTCTTTTTTTTTTTTAAATCTTTGCCTTAAAACAACCCTAAAGACGGGGCTTGAGCAGGAAATGTACTGGTTTGATGATACCCAGGGAACATAAATCTGGTTCAAGGTCAATGGAAAGAGGAGTCAGACCAAGAACTTATATCCTGCAGGGCACTTTTTATTCCCTTCTATAGGCCCACACCGATTCTCCCAGTGTCTCCATATCTGATATATACGAAATGCAGCTGCTTCCCACATTGTCTATATAAAGGATTCAAAGTAAGGGAAAAAAATTATGAAGAATATAGCTTGGTTCTCAATTAGTACACCAACCTCTTGAGGATATGTGACCCAATGAACATTTGGCATTGCTGGGCGAATGAAATAATTCACAATGATATTCGAGGGAAAATGCAATGCAATGTTCCATTTTAATTTTACTTCCAACCATGTGGATCAAAGTATAGAAGAGAGAAGCCTCGGGAATGCATCTATCTTGCAACAGATCCTGACTCTGCCACTTCATATCTATGTGGCTTTGCAAGGCAACTTGTCTGTATCTCAGTTTCTGTATTTCAGAAATGGGGTTAATGGAAGTCCTGATACCATCAGGCTATGTTAGTATTAAGTGAGATAAAGTATGTACAGTGTTGTTATGTCATTAGGGGTCAAAAATGCTTGTTACTGTAGTTGCAATGTTTAAGTCATTATATATTTATGTATATTCATTATATATTATTCTGTATACTCTATAGTTTTATTGTAATCATTATTCTTCAGTATCAGATGGTTCTGAACACTGAATGCCTGAATCCCTCCAGGTCATTGCCATTTGAGTCCAACAAATGATGCAATTTCTAAAAGGCCAAGTCTCCTGGGAATCAGTGTGCTATACACACTACACCACCTTGTAAGGATCCTAACACTATGAGGACTAAACAAAATCACTTCAGTGAGCATTTCATTTCCTCCTAGGAATCAGATATTCCAGAAAGACATCCAACAGTCAAAACAAGACTGATGTAGACTAATATTTGGGAAAAAATTAGGATGTTTATGCTAGCCGTTGAGAGTACAGAAATGAGCTTCCAGTTCCCAAGAAGAGGCCCTGCTCTAAGACAAGGACAGAGCTTTGCTGATTGCTGGGAGGTGCCCCAACTCTCCCTGAAGACTGATACTTGCGCCATTCACTGGACTGTGCTATCCGGTCATCTATGGTTTCCAGGGAAGCAATATTTTCTGTCCCTATAACCTTGGTTTGGCATTTCACTTTCTGGTAGAAAGTGGATACTACCCTTTCACAAGATTAAGTAACCAATTATTTGTTCCAGGAATACAAACTTCATTGTCTACAGCCTCAAGTCATCTGCAAATGTATGCCATCACTCCCACCTCTGACTAAACGAAACCAGCATGGAGTTGGAAAAGCTAGAGATGTCTCCTTTTTTTTCCGTCAGCTTCCTATGTTCTGGAATGGGTGTTATGAATAAGAGAACATTAAGTGTAGAATATCTGCTATTGGAGGGCTACACATTAGATCAACCTGTGTAATAGAAAAGTCAGTCGGTGTAGTAACCACAATGTTGCTCATGTGAAATCTTCATAAGATTGTATATCAATGATACCTTAATACAACAAAAAAAAAGAAGTCATTCAGTCTGTGTGCTCATACCTTCATTCACCAAAGACCATACAGATAACCATTTTCTTGGCTTAGCTTCCAGTGGGGTATTCCTAAATTCCCCAACATGGCACTAAGAGTTAGTAAGCCAAAAAAAACTTCTATTTTTTTTATTATAACAAATATGTATGTCTAAATATATGGACCCTGAATGACTGATTCCCAAGAGTGAATTTAAAAATCACCATGGAACTAATCATTTAATCTTTTTCAGAAAAATGAAATAGAGAGAAAGATGAATGTCGATGTTCTTTCCCATGCCATGTGGTTTATCTGTAACCCATTCTTCAAAACACTCATATCAATTCCTACATGGGTTTCTGTGCTTGCTCACCCTCTTGCCAAAAGGCCAAGTTTACATGCAGAAACTGTCTGGCTTTGGTTTTTACAAAGAAGAGAATTTAGAACTTTTTAAAGTTTTGGTGACTTTCTGTTGCATTAGCAGGCCTCCACAATTTATAGTGCATAGATGTTGTGCTGGAAGAAAGTAGCAGAAATTTTAGCTATCCCCCTCAGAGTGTCTTAAATGTCTCAGTTATCCATACTGTTCTGCAAGCAAGGTAAGAAAACAAATATTGACGATTCCAAATCATGAAAGGCTCATCTCTTTGAACACAGAAACTGTTGTTTTCAGCATTCTGAGGGAAATCCCTATAAAAATGTATTTCACTACCTCCATATTCTAAAAATGGACAGTTGATTTTGGCACTCAGTATCATACCATCTCCAAGACCCTGATAATTAGAGCACCTTGTGCTCCTACTATATAGCCCCATACTGTTTTGTTCTTGAAGATATGTAGACATATTTCAACTTTTAATAACATCCTTCACCGTCAGCCTTACTTCCTGCTGTCATTCCATTTAGCACGGTTCCAGATTCACAGCCAGTTATCTGGGGAGCGCTTTTGAGTTTAACTTTTAAAGTGAAATATATGCTCTGGGTCTTTTGTTTGCTTGTTTGTTTTATGACTTCCAGTTCGGTGAGTTTTAGAAATGATCAAATATATGAGAAATCTGACTGATTTCTAGTATATGAATTAGAGGATTAATGACTTTTTAAAAATATGCAGTTGCTTTTCGTTCAGGTGCATCAGATACTGGCCTAAATGTCTGAGCTTGGTTTGCCAAGCATGTTAAAATAGTTGGGTAAAATATGTAAATTAATTTAAAATAAATACATCTCCTTTTGGTACCATAAATAGCCCCAAAATAATTTTGCATTGACAAAAGCATAAGACGACTTGGATTTATTTAAGTTACAGGGGAGTGAGTCACACTCTGACCAATCCCACCCACCTTCCTAGACTCATATTCTATGACATCCTCCCCAGATCCTACGCTCCATCTGAATCTGTTTGTCCACACAGAATTTTATGTTCCAGAAACTTGGCTCAGTGTGTCCCCTCAACCTGAATCACCCTCCTCTGCTCACCCAGTTATCTGCTTACCAAAACTAGTCACCCCTTTGCTTTGTCCATCCAAAACTGGCTGCTCTTTCTGGAACCATGTCCTCTGGCACCTCTACTGCAGAGTCAGTTTCATGTAGATGTGTATTTCCAGTGCATTTCATCCATGTCAGTCTCATCCATGATATTATCAACCCCTCAAAAACAAGGGCATCAACTAACCTTCTTCTAAAAGTCATTCTTAATAAAAATTTACACACACACACACAGTTTGTGTTGATGAGAAATGCATGTAAAGGGTTTAACACAGAGCCTGGATTTTAAAGTCACTAATACACATGGCCAATTTACAGTCATCGCTAATCAGCTTGAAATCAATTAATTGCATGTCTCCCTTTACCCAGGCTAAAGAGTCTGTGAATTTAGACACTCAAGAACACTTTCTGCCTGCCTATCCAAGAGTGTTTCTTGGTCTATAGCCATAAACAGCAATTCTGAACATTTGACCTGTCTTCCTAAAACCCCCAAATCGACACTGGGGACCTCAACAAACTTAGTCTGACGATGGATACAACCATTCCAACTTCCCCCCCAGGGGCTCAGACAAAAGCGTGTCTGGGAAGAAACCAGCCAACCCCAGGAAAAACACCAAGAATTCATGTTCCAATCTCTCCCTCTGTCTTTTTTTTTAAGTAAGCTCTGCCAGGACCCCTAAAAACAGGAAGCTCTCAATCTATTTTTGGAGGCTTACAATTTCCCATCAGCTTCCTGTCTGAGAGCTCAAATGGTCCCATCCCTTTGTATAAGGTTAACAGGTTTTAAGAAAAAAGATCAGCTCTGGTAATAGCAAATATAATGAAAAAGAAGAGCCACCACCGATAAAGTCAGCCTAAGTCACTCTCTGAGGTCACAGGCCTCGAGGCCGCTTAAGCTTTATCAATGAGCTGCAGGTCGGGTACGCCTTGCAGGCATTTTAGCTAAAGAGGAGCTTTGCTGGGTATCACACGGACACATCATCACAGGAACTCCTCAGGCAACACACCCGGGCCAGGCTGCCTTCTCGCCTTGGAAGGATCATTTCTGTTCTGCTGAAATCTACCAACAGTGGCAAAAGACGTGTGTCTCCATCTCCCTCTAAGTTGACTTTCTGTACCCGGATAACAGTCACAGATGCGCAGGCGGGATGGTATCCTAATAACCACAGGAATATCGTCTCAGCAAGATAACTGATGAAAACAAACGTGTGACCTCCATACTCTTGATGAAGTCCTTGTATTTCTCAACAGAGTTCGTATCTCTTTTTTTTCCATTTTATTGAGATATGACAGATTATATTAAGTTTCAGATACAGAATATAATGATTTACTATTGTATGTATTGTGAAATGATTACCGCGATAAGTTTAAAGTCCCTTACATAGTTAAAAAATGTTTTCTCATGGTAGGAATTTTGAGGATCTACTCCCCTAGCAATTTCCAAATATACAATGCAGTGTTATTAACTGTAGTCATCATGCTATACATTAGATCCCCAGGACTTACTCATTTATAACTCAAAGTTTGTACCCTTTAGGCACCTTCACCCAGTTTCCATGCCCCTGCCCCTTGCCTCCGACGACCATAAATCTGTTCTCTGAGTTTTTTTTTTTTTTTAAGATTCCATAGGTAAGTGGGATTATACAGTATTTGACTATTTCGCTTAGCATAATGCCCTTGAGGTCCATCTGTGTTGTCACAAATAGCAGGAATTCCTTCATTTTAATGACTGCATAATATCCTATTATCTGTACAGACCACATCTTTTTGTCCATTCATCCACTGATGGACACATGTGGTGTATCCACGTCTGGGCTATTGTGAATAATGCTGCAGTGAACACGGGGATGCAGGTACCTCTTCAAGATAGTGATTTTGTTTCCTTTGGATATATGCCAGAAACAATTGCTGGATCCCATGGTAGTCTTATTTTCATTTTCTTGAGGGACCTCCATAGTGTTAGTAGCTGCACCCATTCACATGCCCACCAAGATCGCACAAGGGCAGATATTTTTTTTCTGGATATCTTTATAAAAACTGATCCAAGATCTCCCAAATATTTTGGTGTTGTTTGGAGTTTGAGCTAGCATGCAATGAACACTGATTCTGTGGCAAACATATCCCTAAATGGTTTATATGCATCACTGCTCAGCAACCCTTATACAGAAACTTAGATCATTACATACTTTAAGGAGGAGGGAGCTAAGTTTCAAGGAGATAAAGTAATTTTGTTCAGGATGCACAGTAAGTGGCAGATACAGAAATCAAAGCCAGGCATACCCTTATGAGATATTCATCAAATTATGGAATTACTCTATTTGAAACCCTAGTGGTTTCCCCACCCACTGAGGATGAAACGTACCTCCCCACAGAGCCCAATTTGACAGGTGTCCTAATGACTGTCCTTACCTACTGCTACTCACCCCACTTCAGCCACACTGACCTTCTTACAGCTTCTTAAAGGCAACAGTTTATGCCCACCTTGGGGTGTCCACTTCATTTCTGTGCCCTCCCCCTGCAAAGCTCCTGCTCAGGACGTCCCTGTGGCTGGGTCCTTCTTCCCTTCTGCCATCACTCTAAACACCAGCTCCTCAGTGAGCTCTGCCCCTAAGAGGTGCTGACACTCTACCATCTCTCTCTGTTTTAGTCTCTTTATTGTCAATACTGTTATGTGCCCTTATAAGACAGATCTTGTTTATTTTTCTGTCTTCACATCTACTAGCTGCTGAGTTCCATGAAGGCAAGTTCTCTCACTTATTCTTCCCAGGCTGGATCCTCACCAAGGGTCAGTTCTTGGCACTTAGTATTTATTCAGTGACAACTGGAGTAACTTAAAGAATGTGATGTCTGAGCCTGCTGTGTACCCACCTCCTTACACAGCTTGCGCTTCCATTGGGGTATATTTCCCCAAAATAGGTTTTATAATAATTAAATATTATATTATTAATTATAATATTAATTATAACATTAATTACATAATATTAAAAATATTTCTACCTCACCTTCTTATAAGATTCTGCCTTCCTTTCTCTTACATATGCATTAAAGATGCATTTTCTTCGCCCACCATCTCTCTTTTTTCTTGCACACACCTTTTTTAGTTTTATTCTATTTGTCTCTTTACTTTTCCTTATAATCCTATTTACCTACCCATTAACCTCTAATTCTTTCCCAGAGCCACAATTTCCAAAGTCTATTTCAATTACTCTGGCTTTGACCTCGAAATTTCTATCTGCCTTTCCATGTTAGTGTTTCTTTCCTCTTTCCTTATACATGTGTCCCCCCTCCCCCCAGCTCCCAGTGTCCCCCCAACCCCTCCTACTTTCATCCACATTAAATGTCTTTTCTTGTTTATCTCCAGTCAGGTCAAGAACCAACTAGTTAAGTCCAAGTGCAGCCTCCTCCCCCCACAACCAAATCTATCTACATTCAATAAGGCACATTTAAGCATTTTTAAACTGAATTTAATTGTACACATATAAAGGGTCCTATATCAGAGCTGTTTGACCAGACATCCCTGGGGGAGAAAAGGGCCCCTGGTTGAGGACCACTCTCCTAGAGGACAGTCAGCTTGCCCTGTCATTAACAGATCAGGAGATGTAGTCAGCTGTCATTTGGACATCTTCTCATGGTATTTTCATCGTATATCCTGACTCATCAATATTAGGGTATAAACCTGACTACAAATATATAGAAACTTAACAGAGATGCTCTTGGTATCACTGAGTGTTAAGAATCAGAGAGTTCAGGTAGTTCTGGGTTCTAATTAAGTTTCTGATGCCCACTAGCTGTGAGATTTGAACAAATTAATTAATGCAATGAAATCTCAGCTTTCCTACCTGTAAACTGGGGATATCACTAGTGATGCTCTAGCCTGGCTATTATGAATATTAAATATGATCATGTAAGAAAGACACCTAAAACAGCGCCTTGTGTGCAGTGATGTAATGACTATCACCATGACATGTCATCATACCACTACCACCAACCTCACCTTGTTTCTAATTGTCTTGCCAATGGGTTTCAGCCCCAGGCAAGTTCACTATGGATTCAAGGTGACCAAAGAAATGACAGTAGGAAGTTCTTGGGGTGAAAGGGTTGCACCCAATTTTATTTCCATGGTGGCAGGTTAATCGCTAAAATCCCATTCACTCAGAGCGAGTCCGCATCAGCAAGCCCATCTCTGCCTCTGGGCCTCTCTGTAGTCGTCCCACACAGCCGTCCTCTGGCCCTCTGTGCTCGGTGCTGCCACCACTGCAGCCTCTGCTCTGCTCTCCTGCAGCCCTGCCACCGTGTCGCCCAGAGCACTGGGTGGAGCTCCTTATATAGAGTCAACAGCCATGTATGGCCCACAGATGTGCAGTGAGCTAGTCAGCCAGGGCCAGGTGAGAATTCTGCCCCAAGGAACTCTCATTTTACCCACACTCCACCCCTCCAGGACTCTCTCCCCTCAATCTATGTGCCCCGAGTCCTCTGCAATGGCCCCTGTGCAAGGAAGCTCGAACATTGTTCTCCAGCCTCTTCAGCAAAACATCTTGCAGACACACAGGTCCATCTTGTTGCTCTCTGACCTCTGCTTGGTTCTTTCTCAGGAGCGTGTCCTTCTCTTTTTTAATACTATGAGAAGCAGCCAACCCACAATCCCTGCTGCCTCACGGGCACTCTGTCTCTCAGAAGACCTACTTACTATGCCAAGGGCTTACCTGTACTGCCTCAAGTATCACCTCCACTTGTCTCCAGTCCTGGGCTGGGGCCCAGCCCTCTGGTAGGCAAGCCACCTCAGACCACATACCCACTGGGGGACAATCCACTGTCTCCCCATTCACAGGGGCAGCCCGCTGAAGCACCCCTCCCATCAGGGCAGCCTTTTACCTTGGTCAACAATGAATCCTGCTGACTACGCCTATTGTCTTGCCAATGGGTTTCAGCCCCAGGACAAGTTCGCTATGGATTCAGTGTGACCAAAGAAAATGATAGTAAAATGTTCTTGGGTGAAAAGGTTATACCCAACTTTATTACCAGGTGGCAGGTCAGTCGCTAAAATCCTGTTCACTCAGAGCAAGTCTGCAGGCAGCAAGCTGGTTTCTGCCTCTGGGCCTCTCTGCGTGCATAGCCGTCCCACACAGCCGTCCTCTGGGCCTCTGTCCTCGGCGCTGCCACCACTCCAGCCTCTGCTCTGCTCTCCTGCAGCCTTGCAGTCCTGCCACCGTGTCGCCCAGAGCACTGGGCGGAGCTCTTTATATAGAGTCAATAGCAACATACTGTCCACACGTGTGGTAGTGAGCTAGCCAACCAGGGCCAGGGGAGAATCCTGGCCACAGGAACTTTTATTCTATCCACACTCATGTAGTCCCATTAACATGCCGGGAACTGAGGGATGGATTAAGCAAATACCATCCTCTCTCCTCTTCTCCTAACACAGCTCCTCTCTCTTTTTCCTCCTTTGGGCATGAGTAGAAGAGAAAGAAAAGGCCAGAGCAAGTGGCAGAAGGGCAAAAACGAAGAAGTGCCCCCGTCCCTCTCTGCCGTAACAGGGGAATCAGAACGGAATGATGCATTCAATGGGTGACTTAATTAACTGGGTGAAGGTGAAGCTGAAACAGCTGACTTAAATAATGAGATGTCAAGCATAGAAGCTCAGACCAAGGAGGGATTTGAAAACCCCTCTTCCTGTCAGAAGAAACCACAGGATTTTTCAGGCAGATGACACGAAAAGGGTTTAATCTTTCCATTTTTGTCCTTCTGAAAGCAATGGCCTTAAAAAAAAAAAACCTACTGAAATAAGACCAAATGTAAAATTAGCATTTATGTAGCAGAGGTCATTAAAATGAGTTAGCCCAGGCTCTTTATAACATTAATCCAGTATTAAAATGAGAATAATAAAAAATAGAAGAAAAAGGTCTGGTTAAAAGGATCTTAAATGGAGAGGCTGTTGCTAAAAGCGAGGCTATCTCAGAAGGACTAATTAAGCTAGAAATAAATGTGGTTCAAAGGGAAAGGCTATTGTGTGACCCACCTGAATGTCAAATGGCTGACCACAAGACTCACCTGCTGTTAATTAAAATCTAGTTGTCATCCCCAGTGAAGGGGCTGTGAGCGTCCCTCCCAACACTCCAGGATATGGCAGCCACATGCCCACCCCACCCCCCACCTCCACTCATCCTGCCAATTAATGCTGATTTTCATCTCCGTGTTTCGGGGTCAAAGGATGAAAGCAGAACCTATCTTTTTAACGCAAGACAACCGATGCCAAATTAACTATTTGCGACATTATGAATACTTAAAAAATAAAACGTGAATCAAGGCTGACTTTGAAAAATTGTAGCTGTTGGTACTCTCAGAGCAAGAAGTCGTGAAACAACCTCAATTAGGTGAGTAACACTGTGTTTCTTTCCCTTCGTCATGGACATTACATCAGCGGAATCTTGCATGTTTTATACACTCATGTTCTTTCTGAAGACAAGGCTAATAGGATCGCGTAGCCTCTTCTCCAGGTCTGTAATTGCCTAGTGCAGGAGTACCTGGAGCACCCTTACAACGTTTGCCACATCTGTAAATACCTGTATTATTTACCCAATACAAATGACACACACATGTATATATGCACACAGATATTCACTATAGGTCTAATATGTAATTTTTTTTTTCTAATACACATACAAATCAGACCTAAACTTTTTAGGAGTGATGGTTCTATTTTCACAGAGGTTCATGTTATACAAGTGTACTTAGTTCTCAAAGCTCATCAAATGTGCACTTAAGATTTGTGTATTTCCATATAAATAAATTTTAACTCAAAGAAAAAAAAAAAGAACCATAGACAAATAGCTCTTGGTGAAGATCTGCATTCCGAAGAGGTCAGGGCGGGAGGGTATTGGTGCTGACAAACAACAGACTGCAAAATGCATAAAAACCAAAATAAGGTGGACGGATGCACTAGTGCCCCAGTGATGGGTATATGGGTGTCCCCAACTCTTCCATCTTTTTTATATTTGAATAGTAACATAATAAGATATTGAACAAATGCATGCCTATAATTATACCAAGATGCGTATCCATACACTAGGAAAAATGACATCACATCCCGTAACTGGGACATCCAGTCTCAGGAGAACCCCAGGGGTTTGCAAATCAATGAACCCTTCATGGGAATCTTGCCAAGTTTTGAACAACATGCAAAATATACTCCCGCTACACCTAAGTATATATTCTCAATAGTCTATCCTCCAGAGAAAATGGTGAGCTGAGCGAGATACGGAAGCGCTGAGGCAGAAATGTGACAGTCAACCGGTACCCCAGAAGGATGTCTCGCCTAGTGGAACACGCGGGAACGTTGCCTCGTGAACAAGTAAGGGGGCTTGGTCAGGCCGCTACACATTTATGTTCAAGCAGCGATCCACAGATGCCTTTATGGACACTTGGAGACACTGTGCATTGCAGCAATAATTACGTCTTTATTGCTGTTGTCAGGTTTACTGGTGTTTAGCTTGGATCTTGAACAGAAAAGGTGGAGGATGTTTGCCTCAGGGAGTGAGTGTTCAAGCTTCTCAGTGTTCTAGAAGGTCTAGTGTCTCATGGAAGTTCTTCTTGTGCACGGAGACACAGTCTGCTCTTTTCAAACTCTTTTTCACCCCTGCCTGGTGGGACACGCCCATCCGTTCACAGCTGGGCTCCAGCCTCCTTTTCCACAAAACCTCGGCCTTCCCTCCGGCCTCACAGACCGGACCGCTGGCCTTTCCCACCACAGCACCTGTGCTTCAGAAGGGGCTGGAAATCTACTTCATCCACTACCTGTCATGGACTCTCAAGACTCAGTCTAGTGGGGATCTTATTCCCCTGTGCGCCCCCCTGACCCCCACACTAGGGACCTCACTGCAGTTCTGCACTGCGCTCTGAGAGCTTGGGAAGCAAGTGCCCAGTCGTCTCCCTCACCCAGTCCACCTCATGGGGCTGGAAGGGCTTTCCTGATGGCTGAACTCCTCTCTCCCTCCCCTCCCCTCCCTCTCTGCCTCTGCTTGCTTCCTCCAAATAACACGTTTTTCTTTGACCTCTGTTTCCTAAGCTCACCTATGGCAGATAAGTATACTGAGGGCAAAGTCCAAGGCCGCACCTCTGAAGCCAGCTTCAGGCTCCATGCCTCTGCCTCACTCCCCTGTGGTGAGAGGCGGGCCACCACACTGCTCAGCCAGGTCCAGGTCTACATGAGGTTGCAGGGGCAGAGGGCGCCGGGCTCCAGACAGAAGCGACAGGGCATCATGTTTAGGAGCACGGACTCCAGAGCCAGACCATGTGGACTGGGATTCTGGCTCTCTCATGCCAGTTGGGTGGCCTTGGGCACAATATTCCAGCTGCCTCAGTTTCTTCATCTTTCAAATAAGGCAAGGGGAATAATAATAGTTTCTTTTACATTGTTATGATGAGTAAGCAGGGTTTTGTCTGTAAAGTCCTTCAAATCATACCTGACAAGTTAAATAAGGGTCTTACAAACGAATATAAAAGCACCATTTTCCAATGACGGCTCATGAGCAATGAACTGAATTCTGTATTTCAATTCCCACTGGGATAGTGTACTTATTCGCGGACCCAACCAAGGATCCTTAGGGGAGGATGAATGGGAAGGAAGAGAGAGGAGCGTCTGCTCCTCTGACCTCCCGGGCGCCCTCTGCTGGGCTCCACGGGCCTCCCCGCCGCCTACCCTGCGGAGCGCTCTGGACCCTCCGGTGTCAGCGCCAAAGGACACCCAGATATTTGTTGGACAGGAGACAAACCTCAGGGCGGCATAAATGCCCAACTTGATCTATATCAGAAGATCAGGGGCACCGAAGCACCGCAGCATTTGATAACTAAAAAAAGAAGGGAGCAGAAAAAAAACCCTGCAGAATTTTAAACCTTGATGAAATGTTGATACAAAACTAAGAGACACGCATCGGTGTGACTTCAGAGGCAGGCAACACTATAATCAGCAGCTAAATTATATGAAGCTGTTTCTTTATTCCTGTAATTTGATTGCACATAAATCAATTTTGATTAGATTCAAAAATTACTGAACATGCGCCTCAATGAGCTGTCAAGTTTTATCTGATAACATAAACTTTACATGGGATCAGCGCTCATTTCTACCTACAGCCAATGTAAGCGTCCCCAGCAACAATGGCAGACATCATTAAATGCTGCAAATGTAGAAACATAATTAAATTAACTGATAATCATCATTCTCCTTCTATAGAGGCTCTAATTTAATGCACTTGCAAATGTAATGAGGCTCGCTGGATTGAAAAATATGGTGGAAATAACAGAAACAAGATTACATTAATTGGAAGAGATACTGATAAGGGAGATTGCTCTGCATGTTTTTTTTCTGTTGGAAACTACACAGTTCTGAGAACTGCGATGGCTTCCACCATAGCTGGACAGGACTTAGGGGGCCTTAGTGCAAGACAAGAAAAAAGTGAGAGAGAAAGAGACAGAACATTTTCTTAAAGTTCTGGCAAAGTGAGTTACAGTGGATTCCCCTTATCTGTGGGGGATGCATCTCAAGACCCTCACTGGATGCTCTGAAATTGCAGAGTACCAAGCCTGTATATGTACTGCGTTTTTTTATCTGTACATAGGTACCCCTAATATAATCCCATTTATAAATTAGGTGTGGTAAGAGATTAACAACCACAAATAATGCAATAGAACAATTACTGCAAGAGCCATAAAAATTAGGTCAATGTGATCTCTCTGACAAAATATCTGATTCTACTGTTCTCACCCTTCCTGTGACGAAATGCCGACGTGATGGGATGAAGTGAGAGGAATGACACAGACTGGGCGACACAGCATCAGGCTACTGCTGCAATTCCATCAGAAATGCCTTAACAAGGAAAGGACCTCAGTTTTACATCCCATTTTGTGACGGGCAGTGTGGCTGCGGGAAGATTCTCACTGGGCGCGTCTAACACACCATCCACAGAGCCACTCATTTATTTTCCAAGTTGTTGTCATTTTTGCTGGCAAGCACCTACTGTCTCAAACTCTGCAGTTAAAATGGTGAAGAAAAAGCTTTTTTTTGGGGTCTTCCTAATTTAAACCGATTGGGTTCCCAATTTCTTGCTTTAGCATTTAACCTGAAAGCACTTAAGTCGCTGATTATGAAACTGTTTTGGAATATGCCTCTGCCCCCACCACCCAACAGAAAGTAATTTCTTGGAGGACAAGGGCTGGCCCCCGGAGCCTTTCATGGTACTTTTTAGATGGTACATGCTCGTTAGGTGTTTACTGAATCAATAAAATAATGAATTTTAAAATTACCTTCAGGGGTTTGACATTAGAATAGCGGAGAGAAATCCAGCATTTTTCATCTCTCATGGTTTTATGATCAGCTTTCTTTCTTCTCCTTTTCATGGTTTCATAATCACCTCTAGGAGTTTTTAGTGACCTCAAAGAGGATGTCACAAAACTTACCCTCCCCAAAACCCATTTCCATTCACTTTAATTTAAAATACAGCTGCCCTGTGGCTACTTTTGAAATAGGAGATGATCTTGCAAAAATCATTTGGAATAAGGATGTCCTAACTCCCAAGGAACAGAACATCCCTGTGACCGAGACACAGTAGGTGGAAGGTAAGCTGTTCAGTTTCGCAGAATGTGTTTTAAGAGCTCCAGAAGGTCTGTGGCTTATTCACTACCATCGCTCATTTCTGAGCCTCCTGACAGATATAATAAAGGATACAGCCCTACAAAAACCTGATCTTGCCAAAACTGGAAAAACAGCCAAGCGTTTCAAGTAGGCAAGGCGGGACTTTTTTTCTTTTTCCCCTTAAGAACTCTGAAGTCCACAAATGTAGCTTTGTAAAGGAAGGGGGAGAGATGTCACTGGCCCCAGATGTCTTTCCCTGGCCTGCTCTGTAGGGAAGAGAGTCATCGAGCCCGCCAAAAACACTACTGATCCCCTTCCTTACATGCAAGTTGCATTCCTTTGCATTTTCCAATTTTTTTCCGTGTCTTTCATATATTTCTTTTCTGTGGTGTGCAATTGTGAGGTGGGTGGATCACAGAACAGAATTTCCACATAGCAAAATGCAGCATGGAATCACTACCAATCATTGCATAAACTGAAGAACCAGGCGCCTTGTCATTTGTGTCTCACTGTCCCTCACGATGATACTCTCTGCTCCCCACCCTCATCAGATCAGCCTTACAAACACCAGCTTTCAAAATTCAGGTTAGCTCTGCGTCCTTCATGAAGCAGCCCATCTTCCCCTGTGATCTCATATTCATGTGTTGGCATATATCTTTTGGTCTCTTCCTACTAGAATGTAAGCTGCTGGGAAGAGCCTTTGCTAACTGTCCAGCATGTTCCCAGTTCCCATAATCTGCCTGGGACATAGTAGATGCTTAATAAATACATGTAAGTAGCAGACTGAAAAACAGTCACTGAATTATACACTTCTTCAGAAGCTTTGCTACAGATGTACCATGTCCATATAAATAGGTGTTTATTTAATTGCTTAAGAATATGAAAGAGTCGGAAGAAAGAGATCCATAATAGAAGTAAATGCATTAACTAGCATCTTCTGAGGGTCCACTTGGTGCACAACTTGGCAGAGTAACAGCATAGACAAAAAAAAACAAAATCTGGATCTCATATCTGCTCTGTGCCCAGAACTGTGCGCTACAAGCTTTAAGCACATCAATGACACTGATTATCATCACTTTGATAAAGAGGCCAAATCCAGGCATGATTTTTAACACAGGGAAACATGGGAGGAGAGAGAGGTGCCAATGGTTATTCACTTACTCATTCCTTCCTCTTTTTTAAATCATTTTATATTCCTGTGTTTCTTTGCTTTTTCATCCCTTCATTCAGTAAACTCTTTAAGGGATGCCTGCACTGTGCCAGTAACTGAGTAAAGGATTTAAACCTTTCCTTTCCACAGAGACTCCCAATCAAACCACTCTATCACCCTTAGACCTTTCAATCGTCTGAAAGCGGGGCAAGCACCTCTGACCCGCGTGAACTTTGCAGCAAGCACGTGACAACTTCTTCCTAGTACACTTTCTCTCACCTCATTCTTTATTTTTTTTTTAATCAATTCATTCGCATTAAGTGACTGCACATCTTCTTTGTTAAGTACGCCTCAAGATGTTTTGCTTGATCTGTGTGTACTTCAAACAGGTGTGGTTTTTATCTGGGGTCAGCACATGTCCTCCACCCAGCCAGTGAGAACCTGGAGTCCTTCTAACTGCAGAGATCAAAGTGGATTGATTCCTTAAGCCAGGTGATCAGCGCTAATGAGCATTAATTAGCCCACGACTCTTCTGAGGCTCTGTTTGAAATGGGGTTGATCCATTGGTACATGCAGTGGGCCAAACTGAGCCCTCAAAAAGATATGCTCAAGTCCTAACCTCTGGTACTTGTGAATATGACCTTGTTTGGAAAAAAAATTGTTTTTGCAGCTAATAATTGAGTTAAGGCTCTTGAGACAAGATCACCATGAATTTTAGGTGGATCCTAAAACTAAGGACTGCGCCCTGATGAGACAAAGGAGAGGGAGATTTAAGACACAGAGACACACAGAGAAGCAGGCCATGTGACAACAGGGGCAGAGGCTGGAGAGACACGGCTACAAGCCAAGGGAAGCTGGGGGTGGCTGGCAGCCACCTGAAGCTAGGAGCGATGCATCGCAGGGAGACTTCTTTAGGGCCTCCAGAAGGGAACAACCCCACAAACACCTTGATCTCAGGCTTCTGGCTTCCAGAACTGCTAGAGAATACATTTTTCTTGTTGTAAGCTACCAATCTGTGGGAATTTCTTACAGCAGCCCCAGGAAAATGCAGCAGGCATAAGCCTGGAGTGTCCGGGGATCGTACGTGGATAACCCTGAGCACAGAAGCCGCAGAGCTGGAAGCAACTGTGAGAAGTGGAGGAAGAGAGCTTTGGGACGCACCCAAGGTCCAGGCACGCCAAAAAGCCAGTCCTGCCCTTGAACTCTGCGTTTAGCACATGAACAAGCCCTTTGTATTTGTGTTGTTTTCTGTTTTTGCTCGAGCTGAGTTTCATCCGGGGTTCTGTCTGTTGGGACCTGAGGAGTCCTAACTGTGCAAAGGGCCACACATTAAAGGAGAAAAGAGGTAATTGGAGAAATGGGTGAACCTTAAAGGATGGCGCTTCACCAACTGGCCTGCAGAATGAAAGTGCGTCACCAAGCCCTCCCCCCTTGTATGCAAGCTTGGCACCGACAGCTATTTAAAGAGACAAACGGGACTGACCATTTTCCCTTGGATCAAGCAAGATATGCCAGATAGGGTGGTGAGGTCACCAGCCCATCATCACAGAACCTGAAGTGATTAGAGTGGTGTGGCCACAACAGTGTTGGACAGGCTGCCTCTCTGCTTAAGGGGACAGAGGCGTGAGGCATCAGAAGTTGTTTTGCCTTCGCAGCCAGAACATGTCAGGGGTGTCTAGCTAAGTGCCGTGTGTGTTGGGAGTCTGGAAGTCACGTTAATTGGTATGCAACCCTGACCCTTTGGAACCTCTTTATTGCCACTGTCCACTGTTCTCCCTGATACCCTGGAAGTGATTCAGCTCCTCTCACACCATCTTTACAGCCTGGGACTCTGGACTATAAATAGCCCTCCTGCATTCTTGGAGTTGCTGCTCAGGCTGTAACTGCCTCTGTGGGTGGCTGCGCTCGCCCCTCATCCACTGGGAGGACAACAGCCAGAGTAAACACAGTGTTCCAGGCAGAGTCCAGAGAAGCAAGATGCAGCCACGGCCGCGCCGCACCCAGCAGCTCCAAGGACTCGGCGCTGGTGGGGTGCACCAAGCGGCCACCTTCACAATATGTTGGTTTGGGCTTCTGTTCCCTTTCTGGTGCCAACGCACCACAGTCGAGGGTGGGGAGGAAGGCAAGGACTCCGGAACCACGTACACATGAATCTGGACCCCAACTCTGTCATGAACTAGGTGTATGTTCTTGTGCAAATTATTTAACCTTTCTGCAGCCTGATTCCCTCCTCTGTGAAAGGCATATCAACCCCCCAAAGGGCTGTGTGAGAATTAAACAAAACAATCCCCATTAAATGCTTACTGGCAACATAATAAACATGAGTTACTGTGCTGGTATATTATGATTATTGTTGTTAAAAGAGACAACAGGTGCTGAATGGAGTCACTTGTGCTAAGCCCCATGTCAGCAAGCCAAGACTTAATACCTAACTTGACTGCTGGTTCAGCCTTTCCCAGGAATGTCACCTTTAGCCAGTCAATCTGGAATTGCCTGGACAGCACAGTAAGCTAATCCACCGGATTTCCCTCCCCCAAAGATAGGTGACCTTGCCTGAAACAGTCCCCTCTTTGCTAGAATGACTTCCTTTCCCTGCCCACTTCTACCATAAGTCTTCTATTTCACACAGCTCCTTAAAGCTCCTTTCTATTTGCTAGATGGAATGCTGCCCCATTCAGGAATTGTTGAATAAAGCCAATTAGATCTTTAGATTTACTCTGTTTAGTACTGCTTTTCAACATTATGACCATAGGACTCTGGACACATTACTCTAAACTTCCTGTGTTTTGGTGTCTTCTTCTATAAATGATAATAGTCTCTAACTCCAATGGTTAGTGTGCCCACTGAATAGGTTTATACATGTTGAGTACTTGGAATAGTGTTCTAAGTAAAAGCTCACTAAATGGCATCCATTATACTCAGTGCTTTTGTTCACCATTGAACATACATATTCATACATTCATATATTGAACATAAGTATCATGATGGGTAGGTGGCTATGCAGGATGCCTGGAGGTAAGACAGAGAGCTGGACCCCAAACTATCCCTCTTTGCATGCCCACATAAACATGTAAATACAACGCTGGGAACACAAATGTTCAAGACAGAGTGGAAGAAAGAGGGAATGATGTGTACCAAGGTTATTGCATTTGACCTGAGGCTTGCATGATGGCGAGGTATTTGCTGGGCAGATACAGGAAAAACAAGCTGAGCCTCCTGAACTCACGGCACCAAAGCACAGAATGGGATGCAAATAGTGAACAGTTCAAAAAAGTTGCATTGAAGGTTGCTTGGAAAGCCACCTCAATGTTTGAAAAGCTTCATTTTTGTTGTTACAGTTGCCCCAGACCCTCTCCAAATGTCCATGTTACTTTCTAACCTTATCTGAATTTAGGTCACCTCTTTGGAGAGTCATTCCCCGACCTTCCTGCATAAATGACGGCTCCATCACTCACCATCCACTGTTTTGCCTTATTGCTTCCAGGTGAGATTATATAAAATATCCATGCTGTGTCTCTTTCCTTATTACCTGCCTTCCCTCCATCAGACTACAGGCTCCCTGATGGTCAACGCCTTGCTTGTGATGTGCACTGGCTTACCTTCTGCTCCTGTTAGATCTGCAAATCATTTAACGAACGTTTTTGAATGAATGAGTACAAGAACGTTGTGACTCCTAGCTGGAGGTCCGTGCCTTCCGACAGGTCTATGCCATCTGGGTAAGGCGACCTCTTGAGGCTTTTCAGACCTCCATGGAGGAAGATCGGGGATCCACTTCTTTCCCATTCTGGACATGAATGGTTTCATGTAATCAATTCCAAATGTGAATTTTCCCACTAGCGGTTTACACAGAACCCTACAGAGAGGTAAGGTCAAGACGGAGCTGCCCTTGCCAAAGGGGTGTAAGGACCAATTATCCCACCAGTTACATCTCCCAAACTTCCCATGGTGGACCCGAAGCACCTCTAGGTTCTTATGCACCCCTGTTAGAAGACCAATGGTGAGAACTAGCAATCAACAAACATCTCCTGTGAAGGAGACATAAATATCTTCCAAGTCCAGACATACATTCTCTGTTGCAAAATTCAGCTCACCTGTTGAAGCATGAAAGCCGCCAGAGATGACATAGAAACAAGTGAGTGAGTCTGTGTTCTCATAAAACTTATTTACATAGACAGACACAGACCAGGTGTGGCCCGTGGGCAGTGGTTTGCCATCCTCTGGTGTTAGATCATTCTGGAATCATTCAGAGTAGTGGCCTTAGCTACAGTAGTTCCTTACTCTTCTAGGAACAGTCCCACCTCTTGCAAGGAAATAAGAAAACAGTGCAGTGATGCACAGCATCAATTGCTCTGAAGTAAGACAAGTCCCAGCAGGCCGTGGCTAGTTCCTGTGGTTACGACATGAAAGGTAACTTGAGGTGCCATCATTTGAATCAAATGCTAGAAAAGAATCAAGTGTTAAGCCATACAGAAGATTTCTGTAAAAATCCAGTTGTAGTAGATTCTCTTAACTCATCTCCCAAATTCCTTTCACTCTTCTTCTGAGGTACATGGCTAGAATACATTTCCCAGCATCCCCTGCAGAGAGGTCTTCTATGCAACTAGTTCTCAATAATAAAATATGAATGAAAAGATATATGTTGATTCTAGGCTGAGGCTAGCGTATGGTTCCCATGCTTTCTTAGTCCCCTTCGACCTTTGGCTGCAGATAATGATATGATGACGATGATGACACCCTAGGGGAAGGCTGATCCACAGAGAGGTAGGACCTGGATCCCTGAGTCACTGCAGGGAGGGAAGCCACGCTCAGATCAAGCAAATCCAACCTGGACTATTGGATGACTGAAAAAAAAAACACTTCTGCATATATGTCATTATTGAGAGGGGGCATTACAATTACAGCACATAGTTAACTAATGAACTAGTTGATGATAAACTGATAAACTTTTCAGAAGAATTTGGAATATGGGCACAGATCTATCTTTATTGTTGACTAACCAAGTGCCCAGAGAACAGAAAAAAGATAAGCATGTGTAAAGTGATGCAAAATTTGCTTCTTCCAAAACGCCTGAAAACTCCCCAAAAAGACCTTCTAGTTTGAGAATGGGGTTCTGTGCAAAGCCTTCCATATACAATGGCAGCCTGTTTGTACTAAAAATGAAACTGGGCAGTGTCCCTGGTTATACGGATTCAAAATCAGAACGCGGCAAACTAAGCGATAATGTCAAGGGATTGTTGCAATTGGCTCACAAATAGTTCCTGGAACTAAGGGAGGTAATGGGGGGTGGGGAGTCTAGCATCACATGAGGATTAGCGAGCAGTTCCACATGCCAAGCAGACAGTACCCGAGGAGGGGAAACGTGGCTGAGCCTAATCCACCTGCTGTTAATGGCAGTACTAATCTCTCGTGTACATGCCAACAGAAGAAATCTATAAATAAGGGTTTTCAAAGGAGGGAAACTATGGGCACTTACACTGATATGCTCCTGGATCAGGAGAGGGTAGGGGACAGCATATGGTCATTTCATGTAAAACAAGTCCTTTCTTGAGGTAATGGTGACTGCTCCCATAGCCAGGTTTATCGGTAAGGAGGACCTCAAATGTGGATGTTTCTGAATTATCAGCATTGGTGAATGAAATTCTAGTTTAAATCCACTGGAGAGCTCCCTGAATAAAAAAAAGTCATTCATCTTCAATACGGTAGACAAAGCTATTTGTAGAGGGAAAAATAGCCACCAACCAAATATCTGTTTTGTAAATGTACATTGCATTTCATATAAACGGTTTGCATTCAGCAAAGATACAACTGTCTTCAGGATGCCATCTAAGTGGTCCAAAGTTTGCACAGGGGGCTTGTACATCTTAAGGACATCACAATGGTTATTTCTTTTATATTCATGTTTAGGTCTCATCCCAGAATAATCGCACTGAGCAATTGGGATCCAGGCATTTATATCTTTTAAGTGTTTTTCAACGGCAACAAGGTATGTTGAGGTCCTAACTCCCAGAAACACCGAATGGGACCTTATTTTAAATAGGGTCACTGCAGATGTAATTAGTTAAGATGAGGGTGTCTGGAGAAGGGTGGGTCCCTAATACAATACGACTAGTGTTCTTATAAGAAAGTGACCACAAGAAGACAGAGGCAGATTGGAGAGATGTACCTATAAGCCAAGGGACACTAGACCCTATCTCATGGAGAGGGAACAGCTTCTCCTTTAGAGCCTTCAAAAAGAATCAGCCCTGGTGCCACCTTGATTTGGGGCTCCTGGCCTCCGGAACTGTGAGGGAAGAGATTCCTGTTGTTTCAAGCTCAGTTTGTGGTGGTGTATTTCAGCAGCCCTAGGACACTGATAAAGTTTCCCACCAGTAATTGGTTTAGCCAGTTCTGGTTAACACCAACCAAATCCAAATAATCAAGCCTGCTTTTACTCTTTATAATAACCACCTACTTGCTGGAGAGATGCCTTCATTCTTCACAAAAAGTTCCCAGTGACGTTAATTCTTGACACCCAGCATTATATTGAAAGGTAGTTGAAAGCCTGGCAGTTCACCTAACATGCTACTTGGAAGGTATTCTTCACATCTTCAGTTTCTTACTACACAGATGGCTTGAAATGCATCCGCAGTGACCATTATTTCATTATTTAGAAGAAACATTTCTGAATGATACTATCTATAAGAAATAGTATGTCACATGGGGCATTCCACATTTTTGGTGAAACCCCAGAATAGTACATGTTCATTACAAACGCTCAAACAATGAAGAAATTTACATTGTCAAAAGTGAAAGTCATTCCTAAACTCACTTCTCAAAGAAAAACTGGCTAGTAAGTGATGTTCGTTCTTCCATATTCTTGGAGTATCTGCACTTCCTATCTTCACATGGTAGAATTACCTTATTATGTCTAATAACCATCTAGTGCTCCATACTACTGGATAAACATGTCATGTTTTATGTAACAAACACTAGGATTGTGTCACATGATCTCCAGTGCATAAAATCAACCATCCTTGCCCGGTAATGATATTATTGTTCACTTCAACTGTTTACACTTTGGGGGTGGAAAACATTGTGGGACCCTGTGGTTTAACCTACAAAACACCCCCCTGCATAAAGATGCTACTCAGTTCTTTTGTTGCATGATTATATGAACTTTTTTGGGTGTTACAAACTGGCCCCCACCATGGCACTAAAATGAAATTGCTCCTCGTATTTCCCAAATGGATCCTCATAGCAAATTATTTTTCAATCTGAAATCCTGTAGCAAAAATAACAACTGAGCACATGACACAGGGAAAAAGCATTCAGTGTGGGAGCTTCTGGGAAGAAGATGCTGACGGCTGCCTTGCGGGGGATCCGTGCAGCAAGCATAATGCCTACAGATCAAGGCACATGCACTGTGAGTGTAAAGTATTAATCAGCCCTGACAGTTCCTGTAGCACGGTGTTTATCCTGTGAATTCCAAACACCCACGGATGCTGAGACCAGCACCTGCTTCCCTCTCTCCTTGCTCAGGAACTGTGTGGGGCTTGGTCCATCAAACTGAGTCTGCCGATCTGGACCGTTAGTTTTAAGGAAACATTCCTCTGGAACAAATATTTTAAACATCGAGAAAATTAATTGCTTTGGCCTCATGGAAAACTTCTCATTAAATTCCTACTGTCTTATAGAAGTAGTTTCTGCTATACAAGAATGATGTAAAATTAAAGTTTACATAAACCAGTGTATTTGGAGACTTGCACACATACACACACATACACATACATGTGTCTTTATTTAACACCTTTGAAAGTCAAGGCAATATTTTGTTCTATTCAAAAGCATATACCTGGAGAGTAGTCCATTGTCTAGCAGACAACTGTTACTCAATAAATACTTGTTGAGTGGAAACAGGCATTGTTTCACCTTTTGATGAACTTGATAAAGAAAGGCACGGGGGTTGCGGGGAGTCATTGGATAATGTGGGCCAATCCCAGGGGAAAGTCTGATTCCAAAGCCGGACCAGGAGAAATACAATGAGCATGAACCCTATTTCGGTGCAGAAAGTAAGAAAGTTCTCAAAACACAAAGGATGGGGGCCGGTCAAAGGGACACAGCCAACAATGTGAAAAAGCTCCCAGGGGCCACAGCTGATAAACCACTGGAACAGTAAGAACTTTGAGATTATAACCGAAAGCATAAAATGACTAGATACAAGTCCACATTGATAGAAATAAATGACTGAATAAAAACAGTTGGGAGAGAAGAGGCAAATATCCCTTAACCAAAATTTCCAAACAACACAGTTATCTAGATAACCCCTCTCCATGGAATAGAATTAAATTCTCCTCCCCTTGAGTGTGGGCTAGATTTAGTTACCCACATTCCAAAAACCAAGTGTAGAAAAGGACGGAGATAGTAACCAAACAGTGCAGAAACCCGGCAGATACCACCTTAACCACACGTGTGTATCACGTACTGTCTAACATGTACTGGGAAGGCACCTCGGTGGTATTCTCCCCCAACACCAAAATATAAGCTAAGCTTAATCATGAGAGAAACATCAGAAACCCCAAGTTCAAGGACACTTTGTAAAATGCTTGACCATTACTTCTTAAAAACTGTCAATGTCATTAAAAACAAGGAAAGGCTAAGAAACAGCTGAAAATACACTAAGCATATTTGGTAACCACATGTGTCCTGGATTGGATCCTGGAGCAGAAACGGGGATATTAGTGGGAAAACTGGTCAAATCTGAATAAAATCTGGAGTTTAGTTAATAGTACTGTACCAATGTTGCTTTTTTAGTTTTGATAAATATACTCTGGTGATATAAAATATCTGTATTAGGGGGAAACTGGTGAAGGGCATACAAGAACTCTGTAAATCTAAACTTACTGTAAGTCTAGAATTATCACAAAATAAACATTTATTCAGTAACAACAAAAATACACATGAGAGAATTCTTACCAGGGATCAATACCTAGACCCACAACCTTCTGTACATAAGCGGGGTGGGCCTTCAGAGGGAGATCTTACAAGGTCACCCAAAAGCAGAAAGCATCGTAGGACTTTTAAACAAAAAGGGAATTAACGCTGGGAACTAGGAAGAGATGAGGAGCCACCGTGGGGCTGGTGAGAGAACCCCAAACCCAGAGGCCCCCGAAGCTCCCACTGCAATTAACACCAGAGACCAAAGGCTAGGTCTGCAGGCTCAGATGCCGCGGCCCAGGAGAGACAGGGCTGTGGAGGAGGGTGCTGATGGAGGAGCTGGAGATGGCCAAGAAGACCGAGGGGGAACTAAGCCCTGGCTTCTCCCATATGCGAGTTCTCCATTCGCGCCTCCGCTTGACTACCCGCGCTCAGAGGCCACAGGCGCAGCTGCCCACGGTGTATCCTCCTTGGAGACAGGAACCGACTTAGAACAAGAGGAAGTCCTGGGAGCCGTGACCCAGGATCATGAGACACTATGCTCACGTGGTGGATTACATCATGACACGCAGTGCTGACGTATGAGCTCCAGAATCAAGAGTGGGCTAAGAGCTCCAACACGGACCTCTGAGGGGTTGGAGATGGGCATCATATTTAGGTAGATGAAAACTAATAAAGCCCCCTAAACCTTCTCCACCCCCCCTTTTATTTGCTTCTGAAGCCTTACCAGTAAAACCTCATTTCTAAAAATTAACATACACTTTGTTACACTTTGGCATGAAGCATAGCTGCGCTCCAGCAAGGGAGAAAGTAGCTGCTGTGAAAATGAGGACCATGTATTATGCTCTACCAGCTACTCTGAGACATTATGAATGGAACAGATATATTTACTAACCTATTTTTAAAAGAACAGCTTGGCAGTGATTTATAAGCATTATGTATGTCTAGGATCATTTTCTTTTTTTTTTTTATTTCTCAACGCAGGCGGCTTACATCACAGACTTTGGTGGATAGTATTACTGTTACCACCGTGATTGTTTGGGACAAGATGTCTAGTGATGTGACCACTTGGCAATTTTATTTATTAGTGTGTCTCTCATACATGCAATTCATCAAAATTAATCTATACAAATTCAATTGGCAAAGTTTCACAATGAGGTCCACATGAGTTTCTCCTATAATAGTGCAACACTGTGTTCATTATTAGGTTTGACTTCTGTGTCATTAATGTAAGACCTAACTGCTTGAAATTAATCTTAAGTGACACTTTTTTATCAGTGGTTGCCTTAAAAATTACAAAGAAAATCTTAATAACATTTAAAAGTAAGCAGTGGAAAGTAAAATACTTGTATACTCTCATTGGAATAAAAATTTAGTCTAGCACAGTCCAAAGAGCTTCAAGCTTTGAGGGTGAGCACGATGCCCCAGAGGGTCACGTTGAGTCCATCTGTTTCCATTCTTCTTTTATTTCTATTCGCTATTTCCCCCCAGATCACCACTGCTACTGTTACAAAGAGGATTGTCTATGTAGGGAAGGGTCCTTGCACCATGTTGGACAATGTTGGCATGGACATAATTCACTGTGGGATATGCAGATACGGCAAATCCAGCTAAAGTAATAAGCAACGTTGTTTTTAAAAGGAAAAAATTCCTTCATTTCACAAAATCATCTTCAACATCAGACATTCCCATCTCATGCACCTGGCTACACAATCTACCAGCCACTGTGCTAAGACCTTTACCTATATCTTCTCATTAAATCCCAGAACTACTCTATGAGCTCAGTGTGGTGGGGGGCAGAATAATGTCCCCCTAGCAAAGATGTCCATGATCTAACCCCCAAAACCTGTGAATATGTCATGTGACATGGCTGAGGGAATTAAGGTCACTAATCGGCTGACTGATCTGAAAACAGAGGGGCTTGTCTAGGATTATGGAGGTGGTCTTGCCGCACTCACAAGGGCTCTGGATGGGGAACCAGGAGACGGGCTAGCGTCAAACCAATACGGTGTGAGCAACAAGGACGTTTTTGGTCATGGCTGGCTTTGAAGATGGAAGGGTCCAGAAGCCAAGCAAGGCAGGTAGACTCCAGAAGTTGAAAAAGACAGGAAAACGGATTCTCCCCCAGAAAGGAATGCAACCCTCCCAGCACCTTGGTTTTAGTCCAGGTAGATGGATTTCAGGCTTCTGTCCTCCACGTCTGTGGTCATTTGCTATAGATGTGATAGCAAACTAGTACAGGGGAGGATTATTACCCCCATTTTGCAGTTGAGAAAACTAACATGTACCAAAAACCAAACAAAAACTGAACAGGGGTGGGAGCACTAGGGATTTAAACCAAACTCTTTCTGGCCCCAAAACACAACTCTTTTTTTAAAGACACCATAATGATTACTTTGAAATAATTCCCTTCATTTAGACATATAGTACTGATTTTAACACAAATCAATGTTGCCCTAAAAAGAACAAGAAGATGTAATTTAAAAAAAAAACACACAAAACAACGTAAGTCTAAAAAGACATGAGTGACTAAAAAGAGCAACAACAGATGAGATAATATTTTTGTGAGCATCTACTGTTTCAGTCCTTTCTATACCCAGTGTCTCATTAAATTCTCTCAGAATCCTGTGTAATGATTCTTCTTTGGCTTAGAAGATGAGAAGCCTTAGAAAGGACACATCACTTGCCAGAGCTCACACAGTAAGGGGCAGGGCTGGGGTTTTAGGTCAAACTTATTACTTCTCTCTCCAAGTGTGTGTTTGTTATATTTCAACATGTTGCCAACTTCACAAGTAAGGATGTTTGTGGACAGAATAATCTAAAAAGCAAAATGAGGACAGAGACATCTTAAGTATGTTCTCGCCACCCACGATGGGCTCATTAGCAGGTGAAACAGTATTACCGTCAGTCTTTGTTGTTTCCGGTGGATTTTGGAACCACATACTGCATGGGAAAGTACAGAATTCTGAATAAATATTTATGCCTTGTTTATACAAACACATGTACACACCAGCAGACACAAAACATAAAGGAAAGGAAATAGGAAGAAACAGAAAGAATGGGTCCTGGCTTACAGTGACTGGGGAAATGGCTGCCTGGTTATTCGAGCATTTACATTCCAGGAATTATTTTATCCTCATATTTGATTTTTAAAGGCTATAGATATCAAAGCTAAGATTTCCCTTCCTTTTAACTATGATAAACACAATAATTGCAAGATTCAAAGTCTATTCCAACACCTTTCTGTGTTTGTTCAGACGGGTGCTGGACTGGTCATCCACGAATTCTCCAGGGAGCCTGTTAAAAATCCAGAGCCCAGAGCTTCACCTTCGGGATTATGATTCAGTGGTTCTGACAGTCTTAAAAGTATACAGCCCATTTTGCAGTGAGGTACACTAGAGTCCCCAGAACAGCAACGGGCCTGGATGGGTGAATTCCGAGAAAAGACAGCTTTCTGCTGTATTGGTGTGCAAGGATTATTGAAGGAATACTTTCATATGATCCCCAGCTCCGTCTCTTTTTCGTCTCCAACTCTCTGCCTGCCTTTTTCTCTAACACGTGCATTCCTGAGGCCCTTAACATTATAACAGGCACGAGCAGGGACAAGAGATTAACTCCATCGGATGTGACTGCATTTGGGCAAAATGTTGCCACTTCTGCTCTCCCTTCCTAGGGCTTATCGAAGATTGTAAATTCGAAGCAGCTAAAATGGTCCCATTACGCAATGCCAGACCCAGTCCGCAGTGTGTGCTTGATAATATCGCCAATCTAGGAAGAAGAAATCCAGGTGTTTGCACAGCAAGGGCAACAGTGCCTGGGGCCGGGCCGACGTTCCACACGTTAGGAAGATGACCTGGCAGGTGCTACTCTCTCCTTTTTGCTTTCTTATTTGTATGTGTTGATTTTATTATGAAACTATATATTTTTAAAAATCACCCATTCATTTCTTTGGCAATGACATCATCCTAAAGCACAGAAATATTTATAGAATCTTGGAATTGCATATTCTTATCAAATCTCAGAATTTTATAGACCTTAGAATTGCATCTATGTGCATGTGTATAATTATTTAAACATGCACAAAAATAGCACACACCGATCATGAGTTCCCTATACCTGTAGCCCATACTCAACAGTAATCAGTGTTTGGCTTCCTATGTTTTTAACTTGCGATTTACTTGTTCCTTTATTTGTGAAAGTATTTAAAGCAACATCAGAGTTCATTATCATTTTATCTCTGCTTCCTCATCAGTTCGTCCCATTAAAAATTAAGGGTACTTTCTTATAAAACCATACTGCTCCCACTGCCATTTAAAGATAATCGTGTCCTTTTATGATAGCCTCCTGTCCATAGTACATTAAAAATTCTTGTTGAAGGACTTGCTGGGCTATCTCAATCACTCCAAAAATGTGGCATGGAAAGGAGAGGACTGTGGGGGGGTGGGGGTGGGGTGTGGTGTGTGTGTGTGTGTGTGTGTGTGTGTGTGCGCGCGCACGCGCGCGCGTAAACAGCAAGGAAAGGAGGGAGAGACGGGTGAAAAGCGCTCGTAAGAACCCAAAGGGGCTCCTGGGGTTCCAGGAACAAGTCTGAGAATTCACAAGACCGGAGGCAGCTGGGTAAAACATCATGTTTCACTGGACAAACCCCAAGGCTGAGAGATGAAAAGGCGCTCCAAGGTAAAAAGCTACAGACAAACTTTACTCAAGAGCCCACCTGCTCCAGAGATGTGACACATCACAAAGTTTGGGATCAAAACTTTACAGAAGGGACACATGGCAAATGAAGTTAAAGGGACATCTGTCCAAGTCTATAAAATACCCAAAAAAGGACAAGAAGCAAGAAACACAGCCAATAATCCAGATGTGAACCCCCACATTAGGGCCATCTTGCTGTCCAGCAATCACAGTCCGGATGTCCTTAAGGACGGGGAGGAGGCGTCTGGCTGCAGACACTGCCTGGAGCCCCACAGCTTGTAACCTGCTGCACATCACGATCACCTGGGGGCCTGTAACAAGTCCTGATGCCAGGATCCACCCCAAAACACTGATTCACCTGGTCTGCGGTCAGGCTGAGTGAAGCACTGGCTTTTTAAAAAAAGCTCTCCAAGTGATTCCAGTGTGTGCTGAGTGCTGAGAAACACTGGTCTAACTGCAAAAATAAGAACCTTACATCAACGGTCCCGATTCATCACACCGATTTTTTATTTGGGGCAAGAGGTATTTTGGCTTTCATACTGTTTTTTTAAAAAAATGGATTCCTCTAAGAATTAAAATTTAAAAACTGAGATATTCCATTCAGGAATCCTATTTCCCGATTTTCTTCAAAAATCAGAAGCTCTTGGTAATTTGGGTTGCCTTCCCAGGCAACCAGGCACCTCTGCATGAGCCTGGCCCTGAGACATCTGCCTCTGTGACCCCCCTCCCTATGGAGAGGGCTGTTCAGACCTTCCCACAGTCACTCTTTACATCATCTCGCATTGAAACTACTCTGTTCTTTTCCCACTAGGATGGAGGCTAGAGTATGAGGCCAAGCAAACACTGAAATCAGTGGAATTGTGAGGCTTTTTCCTCATGTGTGGTGATGATAACGGAGTGAGAAGAGCATTGGCCTAAATAGGATTTCCAGCAACCGGCTCTGGTTTTACTGCTCATTGGGTACAGGCATTTGGGCAGGGGGCTTGGGCACTCCAGGCCTTGGTGATTTTATTTGCATATTACAGGGGTGGGCTTCAGTTGTCTTTTTGTTCTAACATTCCTTGATTTTCTAAGTGATAATGGAAGTTTTAGAAATGCACAGTTTAGCGGTGAGTGGAACAAGAAAGATGGCACTTCCAGCCCATCCTGAGCGCGGATGTGGTTCACGGGCGAACATACGAGCCGTCCACGCATGGGTGAGTGGCGGCTAACCCTGGAGGCAGGCCAGCGGAACCAGAATGAGAGGATGCTCTCCCAGGAGTCCCCGCCGGCCTCCCGGCCATGTGCACAGCCCAGCCGGCAGGTGGCCTTTCTGCAAGAACATCATGGCATCTTGGGGGTCAGCCCTGGGGTTTCGTCACGCACAGAGCCTCTCCCCTGCTCACTGGAGGTCTAACTGCTGCATCATGAGACCAAGCTGAACTCTCCCCTTCTTGGTCTAGAGGCAGCACCCCAAATCTGTTCTACATTCAGACAAATAAATGGTTTGCTGCTGTTTTTATAAACAGCTTAAGACTAAAACACAAGCCACATGACTGAATACACAGGTAGACGGGACTTCATCAAACTCCAGAACTTCTGTGCATTAAAGAAATCTATGAACAGAGTGCAAGGTAGCCCACAGAATGGGAGAAAACAGTCCCACATCATTATCTACTCAGTGATTAATATCCAGAATATATGAGGAACTCCTAAAACTCAACAGCTACAAAACACAGCTTTAAAATGGGCAAAGGACTTGAATAGACATTTCTCCGAAGACTGTATGTACATGGCCAATAAAGAGCTCAGGAAATAAATAATGGTGGGAAATAGAACTCATTCCTCCCCCACCCTCATGCCAAGCCTGCTTCTGCACAGTTGACTCATGATCTCCTGCGCCTCCCGGGAAGACAGGATGGTCTGAGTTCAGGACTGGGGACCGTTATGCGCGGGCAAGGTCACCATGCTTCAAAAGGCTTAGTCCTCAGCTCCACCCTCTACCTTCAACATGCCCTTCAACCTCCCGGGGTAGGTCGGTCAGGCTGAGAATGGTCCTGCTGGCCTGGGACAAACCCAGCCACATCGGGAATGCTCTACTTTCTTTCTCTTGTCCTCCGTACACCTGGGAGGTTTAGTTGAGAAGGAGCTTCTTTTATGGACCTGATCTCCCTTCCTGCCTCTCTCTGTATGCACACGTGAGTGTGCCCGGGAGACCTAGTGTTGGATCAGCGGCGGGCGGGTGGGGAGGAAGGATAAGAAGCTCCTCTTGCAGCCTTTCACCAGAGCTGACTTAAGGTACAGAGTACTTAAAAGCTACTAGTGGGATGTCCTAAAATTCTATCCTGAAATTGCTCCTTGCATCAGAATTCCCCTAGGATCCCTACAGGAGAAGAGGTAAATGTCAAAGACTGATTCATGACTCTCCTGAGCCCTGACTGTGATATCAACTGAATTTCCAGAATGCTCGCCTTAATCTCCCTTAAACAATAACCAACTGAAGAAGTTCTGATGGAAGCCCACCAGAGAGGGTAGCCCACGAGAAGCTTCAAAGCTAGGGCCACATCTTTCAAACGATTCCTCAAGTTGGCATCATACAGCAGCTCAATTAGTCATTCAGCAAAAATGACTGTTACATTTCATGATTTAAAAAAAAAGTCCTGAATTGGGTACCTAATTGCTTTCTTTCCTTCAATTTAAAGCACAAAGGCTTACAATTGGGCTAAAGGAGGTATTTAAGTCCCTAAGCTGTTGCTACTCTATAATCTCTGGTCTGACACAAAAGTTTTAAAACGTTTTTTTCTTTCATTCTGTACATTCAATGCCATTTCTCAGGGAGTAAGTACAGCTCTGACTATAATCACATTTAAGAGGCTATATTTTCACATATTTTTCTGATTCAGAGCATTACCTGAGGGCTTCTGTTTATTCATATTAGAGGCTTTTTCATAGATCTAATTCCCCAGTTCATATCCCTGGGTATAATTCACACGGGTAGCATTTAAGTTCCTCTTAAGGCATTTTTTTTCTGCCTTTCTCTCTTACACTACCTATGTCCTTGATCCGCATAAAAGGATATAATCTTGCTTGTTACCTATATTGTCTGTCTGCGTGGATGAATGTTTCATAACGGGGCTGTTTCTTAAATGGTAAATCTATAAACTTGTAATTCTATTAGACCGAGATATTTAGGTGGATTCAGATTCACCCCATTCGATGTTTCGGCTCTGATTTTCCCAGAACTGATGACAGGTTTGTAAGTAATATTAACTGTCTTTTGTAGTAAATTACATCTTGTAATCACCACAGCGTTCTTCTCTGGCCAGAGCAGTTATCAGCTGAAGCAAATAAAGGGTTTGGAGACTGCCGCTTCCTTGCAGAATGCCAGAAGTCCTCTATAAACACGAGTGTGTGGAATGAGAGGTCATCTTTTGAAAGCTATAATAAGACATGATTGTAACAGAACATGTGACAGGCTGCTTAGCGAGCAGCCTCCTGACAGTGGCTCAGCTGGAGCACGACGCCAGGGGAGGACAGGCGTGGGGGGCGGGAGGAGAACAAAAGCTCGGGGAGTTCTGTCTGCTGGACGTCGTGCCCATCAGCACCAGAATTAATTTTGAGGAAAATGTGTCTTTGAGAGGACAGAAAAATAATAGTCTGTGTTCCGCAAACTTGGGCAATAGGTCCTATAAGGGAGATAAGAAAACTGAGACTACAAAATCCATGAATGGCCTCCGAAACCCCTTCCTGACATGTTCCAGTGCTCCAGCAGACACCCAGATGCTCTGTGTGGTTATTCGGGCTTCTGGGGATGATGATGATATAGTAACTTTTCACATATACTTGCTATGCACCATGGCTTGTGTTCGATTCTGTGCTTGCATTACCTTGTTCAATGTGATTGGCTGACACTTGGTGATGTGTATTAAACATTTATCGTCCTAGGCACTGCTGTAGTTGTCTTTGAGTGGTAATTCATTTACTGTTCACTGCAAGCTAAGCACTCTGTTTTCCTGAGTTTGAGAAATGCAGAAGTGAGAGCTTTATTAAGTTATGCACCTGCTCAGTACATCTGGGAGGTTTAGTTGAGATGGAGCTTCTTTTACAGACCTGATCTCTTCCTCGTCCCTCTCTGTATGTACATGCGTGTGCCTGAGAGACCTAGTCAAGGATAAGAAGAGGGGTGGAAGGGAAGAATAAGATCTCTTGCAGCCTTTCACCAGAGCTGACTTAAGGTATGGAGTGCTCACAAAGCTATTAGTGGAATGTTCTAAGATTTCTATCCTGGTATTGCTCCTTGCATCTAGAATTCCCTTAGGATCCCTACAGGAGAAGAGGTGAGTGGCTGGGATTTGGTCCTGAGCAGTCTAGCTCCACAGTCCCGGCCCTTAACCAGACCCCACCATACTACCTTACAGATAGTATTAGCGACCTGGGAAGAGGTGTTACGGACTAAAAATTTCCCTCCCGAAATTTGTGCATTGAAATCCTGACCCCCATTGCAATGGTAGTAGGAAGTCATCTCGCCTTTTGAGATGATTAGGTGATGCGGGTGGGGCTCTTATGAGACCCCAGAGAGCTCCCCGGCCCCTCCGTCATGTGAGCGCACAATGAGAAGAGGCTGCCGTGCACCAGAAAGCGGGCTCTCACCGGATATGAACAGGCCAGTGCCTTGATCTTGGACTTCCAGACGCCAGAACTGTGAGAAAGAAATTTCTGTTGTTCACAAGCCACATGGCCTATATACTATTTTTGTTACAGCAGCCAGAATGGCTAAGACAAGGGGATACTCTGGTCGGTGCCATTTACATGGGAAGCAGCTGAGGCTCTCGGGCGCTAAATGCCAGGAGCGCCCCTGCTGGCTGCAGAAGGGGGTTCCTAGGTCCCCTAGGCTTCCAGCTGCCTCGTCAGTGTCTGTGGCCCTTGGGTGTGTTGCTTAGTGTGTGTGTGTGTGTGTGTGTGTGTGTGTGTGTGTGTGTGTGTGTGTGTGTGTGTGTAAAGGTTCCTTATTATTCTGAGGCAAGCAGGGGATTCCGAGATGAATGCATACGTTCCCAGAGTATTTTAATTCACCAGTCAGAAACAGTTCAGCAGTAGAAAATATTTGGAAAGAATCTTCATTAGCTTGATATCACTGAAATCCAAATTCTGTTTCTAGAAGAAGATGCTACTACTATACCCCGGGTCACAATTTCACTAATGCACACAACCAGCAGAGGCCCCCTGGCTGCCTGTACATTTAAAATGCAGATTTCCTTTACTTAAACTTCTGGAAAGCAGCAAGAACAGCACAGTCATCAACACTTAGGCACTGGATAATGATCTGGAATGTGCTTCGACGCGAACGTTGGGCTGGAATAATAAAATCATTCAAGGTAAGGCCACAGATAATGCGAAATGTCCACGTCAGAGTGTTTGGAACAAAGATTGGTAAAACATTAAAAAGAATTAAAAAGCATTCATCGTTTCGCCTCCAGAGGGAACTACTATTAACATTTTGAGGTGGGGTTTGTCAGTTTTCAGTCTACAGACGGTAAACAGAGTTATAATAAATATGAGCATACTTCATGGTATTGATTTTTGGCATTCTTTATATCTATTAAGAAATGTTTCTTTTGACTAAATATTCTTAAAAACCATCATTTTGAATGGCCATGTGTTGTTTAACTTGATACATCGTAATGTATTGAACAAGTCAGCTTTTATTGACACTTGAGATGTGCCTTAGTTTTTGCTGTTGTATTAATCCTGGGGTAATCAGCTTTGTATTTATGCACCTGACCTTCTCTGTTTATTTCCTAAGGATTGACTACCAGGAGATGGTAAGAATATTGGTTTTATGCTGTTGACTGCAGCATTATTTGTAAAAGCCAATAAATTAAAGCTAATCTAAATGTTTATTAGTAGGACACCAGTTAAAAAATAATCATGATCCTATTAACCTAAAATATTGTGCCATCATTTAAAATACTAAGTTAAAACTTTATCTCCAGACAAGAAAAGATGTCTTATCATATATTTGAGTCTTAAAAGCAAGTTAAAACCTATGTGCAGTCTGATCACATTTAAAAGCCGTACATATTTCTGGACATACATGCTGCATAAGTGATATGTGTGAGGCGTGACTATGTGAATGTGTACGTGTTGGCGCATGTGCAGACACATTTGTAAGGATGCCCTCAGCCCGAAGTAAGAGAAAACCCAGTTTGACTCACAGTGACCATAAAGATGTTAATCAGTCTTAAACAAAAACTCCTGGAGAAAGGGGTGCCCTTGGCTTGTTCAGCAACTCTCCGATCCGACAAAGATCCAAACGCTTTCTGTGTTTCTATCCCCCCATCCTCAGTCCAGCCCAATAGGCTTTCGTCCTGAAGATTGACCTCAGGGCACCAAGCTGACCACAGCAGCTCCAGTCATGGGCACCACGCCCAGCACCACGGAGGCGATGGTCCCTACAGCCAGGGGTGAGCGCCTCACGGGGTCACCCTTTAAAGCGGAAGACACCTGCCCTGCTCCCTCTGAATCGCTGCCTCGTCAGCTGGAACTGGGCCCGAGTTGCCAGGGAGGCTACTTAAGGGAGGATCTGGCCTTTCTAGGTGGATATGGGAGAGAAGAAAGGAAAGGGGGCAGTTTTCATCCCTTTTGGGTATAGAACTCACAAACCTTACTGACAGCAAGAAAAGGGACTGGATGAATACGCACCAAACTACCGCTCTGGCTATCCTTGGACGCTGGAGTCTGCATGAAGATTAAAGAACGTTCTTTGGTAATTTATAAATGTGCTAGGTTACATTTTATAGAGTGGATGTAAATGCCTTTTGTAATTTCTCCAGAAAAAAGAAAAGAACACCGTATTCCTAGTTGTGGTTTTAGTGACAAATGGCTACTGCAGGAGACAAAAAAAATCAGATTTTTATCACGTTGAAAAAGGCTTTCCAGTAAGTCTCCCTCTTGACAGTCCATTCATTCAGAAAACTCTGTTCACAGAAGAAAGCATTAGCTATCCATGCTTTACTTATAGCGGTGTGTGTGTGTGTGTGTGTTATGTTTATATATCTTTATGTCTATATCTATATTTATCTATCCATCTCTACAAAATCATATTAATATTAGCAAATCTCAACTGGAGGTGATTTTGTACACCAGGGGACATTGTGTGTGTGTATACACATGTGTGCATATATATATATATTCAAGAAGGAACAACACCTTTGTTCAGAGCCCAGCTTAGATATTCAACTTAAGAGACTATCAGAATTAGTTCTGTGTATGTTATGATTGTCCAGGTCACCAATATACAACACATAAAGAAGTCTATGAAACTGGAGTTGTTTTTCTATTCCTTTTATTCTGAAGTTCCATCCTCGTTAACAGTTACTTGTCTCAGAGTTAAGGTTGAATCAGAGAGCAAAAAGGCAGGCACAGAGAAGCACCCCTCCTTTGGTAGAATCCTATTTTTTGCCAAATGGGAGGTTTGATGCCCCTTGGCATATTTAAGTTATCCGTGTAGGCTGTCACAAAGAGGCACCCCAGGGTCAAAGTCAGTATGAAGTGCCTAGACAGTTCAATGGGGACAGAATAGTGTTTTCAACAAATGGCACTGGGACAGCTGGATATCCACATGCAAAAGCCTATCGAAGGCAAACTCATACTTCACGTCCCACATAAAAATTAACTGAAAATGGATCACAGACCTAAATAATAGAATACTCTGCAACTTTTAGCAGAACACCAGAGTAAATCTTTGTGACTTTGGAGAAGGCAATAGATTGTTAGATATGACACCAAAAGATTAAGCAATAAAAGAAAAAAGTAGGTAAATTGGACTTCATCAAAATGAAAAATGTTTGTGCTGCAAAATAATTCCATCTAAAAAGTAAAAAGGCACTCCCAGAATGGGAGAAACTGTTTTCAAGTCATACATATATAAAATGAGAAACTTCTATTCTGAATGTATAAAGAACCACATAATTCAATAACCACATTTAATAAAAAAGACAGCCCACTTTAAAACTGGATAAAGGATTCAAACAAACATGTATCCAAAAAATATACATGAATAATCAGTAAGTACCTAAAGAGATGTCTAATTCTATTAATCATTAGGGAAATGCTCATCATAATGAGATACTATCACATCCACTAGGATAGCTGTAATCAAAAAGGCAGACAATAAGTGTTGACAACGATGTGGAGAAATTGGGCCCGTCCAACATTGGTGGTGGAATGTAAAATGGTGCAGCCACTTTGGAAAGCCGTTTGGCAATTCTTCAAAGTGTTCAACATAGGATTATCATGTGACTCAAACTCTACTCCTAGGTATATATTCAAGAGAAATCAGAGCATGTCCGCAAAAATACTTGAACATGAATGTTCACAGGAGTGTTATTCATAATAGCCAAAAGGGGAAACAACTCAAACATCCATCAACTTCAAAACAAGACAAACAAAATGTGGTATATTCATATAATGAAATATTTGGCCACAAAAAGGAATGCTACTCTGAGATATGCTGTAACATGGAACCTTGAAAACACTATGCTAAGTGAAAGAAACTAAACACAAACGACCACATGTTACATTATTTCATTTATATGAAATACCCAGAACGGGCAAATCAATAGAGACCTAAAGTGGAATGGGGGTTGCTTAGGACTGGGGCATAGAGGTGGGGGGGAGGAGGGTATGCTGCAGAGTGACTACTAATGGGTACAAGGTTTCATTCTGGGGTGATGAAAATACTATCTAGATTGTACTGATGTTTGCTCAACTCTGTGAATACAATAAGAACCATAGGATTGTACAATTTAGAATGGGTGAATTTTGTGGTATATGAATACCCTCTGGTATGTGAATCTCAATAAAGATGCTTAAAAAAACAGTACAAAGAATTGTGAGTTGCTCATGTAATTGTATATTAATGATATCAAAATAAATAAATAAATAAATAAATAAATAAAAATAAAAAGATGTGTGGCTGTGAGCTCCTGAAGCTGTACACTATACAATCTGAACATACTTACTTAGTGGTACTTGCCCTTGTGGCATTGTCCCAAATGGTTTAAAACATGAATTAGTACCAATAATTCCCAAATAGGAGATTTCACATCAAAACCTAGATATATTTGGATTTTCTTGGAAAATCAGAAGATCTGGCACATTTTTTCTTGGAAAATCAGAAGGATCCTTTATCCTTACATGTCAGCAATCTGTTAGAGCTGAGCAGCCTCTTCACCTGTAACATTTACTGTCCAGTTTGCCACAGACCCCACCACTCCCTTTTGTACTATTACCTAAAATTAAAAGTCAGCCACCTTTTATAATTGTACCTGTATTGTTGTTTTTCTTATGAAATTGTTAAGGAAAAGGAAAATATTGGAACTGGCCTGCTTCCCCAGTCACTGAGTATGGCTGTGCAGACTGTTTTAGTGAATCCTGAGCCCCATGTTCCCTCCCTCATTTACCAGGGACCAAAATCTTTTTATTTTCTGACTGTACCTTCCCGGGCACTTTATCCTCTCACTAGACAAAGGATTTGCTTCTATCTCTTCTTGATAAGGTCCTGTCATTCTTTATGAATTGCTTCTCCACTTCAATACTATGAGGATGCATTCCGTGGATACAGATCAACTCAAGAGTCCTCCGACAGTCTCGAGTTCCTAGGTAGTTAATAAATATTCAATCCAAGTTGCAACATTAGGAGGAGGGGGGCCACTTCTAAGGATGATACTGAAGGGCGAAATAAACAGAAGCAGTGGGGTTGGGTGAGGTCTGAGATCCCAGTAAAAAGTCAGGCAATGGGAGGCAGATACGCTAAGCATGCTCCCTGCATTTCCACCATCCACCATTACTGCCTTTGCAAGGTTGCCGTACCTGCGGTCCTCACTTAAAACCTGACTTGCTCTCATCACCTGTCTTTCTATTTATTAACCAATTACTCTTATATCTGCTCCAGTGCTATTGAATGGTATGCCTTTGTCAAAAAAAGAAAAATAAAATAAAATCTTACTTCTTACAAGCAACTCACATTTTCATTCAAATAAACGAAACAAGAAAAAAGAGATAGCTCTTCTATTCCTACCGTAAATTTAAAAAAAACAGGAATGCAATCATAAAGGTAACCAGGAAAATAAAAGCAAACCAACAAAGCAAGATTAGTCAGTTCTAGCTATATGCCATTGTTTGCCTGAGGCCCAGCTCCCTTTATTACAAGGGGGAGTGGAAAATTTCATTAAAGGTAACGTATCACCAAACTGAAAATTTCCTCCTCAGGTAATCAGGAGGCATAAGAAAAGTGAAAACCTAATCATTTCCTTGCTCTGTGATTCTACATTATTTTAACCCTTTCTTTTAGCATTAAACGACCCCTGAACTTGCACTGCATATTGAGTGACATATCCTAGGCTACATGTGAGGACGCCCTGGAGCAAAGAGAGGGCGGTATTGGGGGAGATGGGCCAACCCTTCCTTCCACAAGGAGGAAAGTTAGTCAGCAACTTGCCTCCGTGAGTGGGAAAGCTACAATCACAACACTGCCTCCCAAGGTAAATGCATCCGCAGAAGAATAAGCCCACAGGCCTATTTCATCTGCCTGTGGCATTTTTGCATACATGCATGCACGCACACACACACAGAGTTGTTCAGGGGACTGTGAGCTTTAGGGCCAGACGTGCAGATTCCATCACTTAGTAGCTGCGTCTTAGCTACTATGTAAAGTGGGAACCCAGATATTCACCAAAGAGGAGGACCACAGTCACTATATATGCAGCACCCAGCTTGCTGCCCCAGACCCGACAGGAGCCATGTAATTCGTGCCTATTATTCTCTCAGTCTTCCCACATTGAAATATCACAGAGCAGCTAAAGAAAGGAAAAACAGTGTTCTCTTCTGCCTTTGGTTCCCTCCCACACTTTCTAGTTTCTTGGAAATTTTATGGATCTGTGAAATCCCAAAGTTTGAGAACCACTGCCACACATTACACACATTTTTCTTTGAAGCCAAAAATTGCAGAAAGTGGTACCCAAAGGGACACAGGAAAAAGGTCATCGGGGGCCTCTGGATATCGAACTTATGCATATTCTTCTGTTTAGGAAAATAGGTATGCCTGATTCTAGGAAGTACATATATCTTCAAAACTATGGCTCCAAAGTGTCCTGGATTTTGTTTGAGAGCATGTGTGTTTGTGCATGTGGGTCTGTATTTGTGTATGGGTGTAAATGTAGTTATCCTTTAAAGAAGGAGATAAGATTGCTGTGTCAACAAAATGCTATCCATCCATCCATCCATTCATTCAACACATATTTATTATCTATTATGTACCACAAATTGTACTAGGTTCTGGGAATAAATGAACCAAAATAAAGTCATTTCATAGACATTAACACCTCACAAAAAAAACCCCAAATATCCATGAGTTAATCTCACGAATATATGTCAAACTTAAACTGCCATTAATGCTAGAAAAAGAGGCAGGTGCAGCCATAAGACATATCACAATAGGGTTCCATTTGGTCTGGCTGGGGTGTCAGGGATGCTACACCCAGAGAAAATGATGCTTAGTAAAAATCCAAAGGTTTGGGGACCCGACAAAGCAAAGTAGAGAAGACTAAGTATTTTATGCAAATGCAGCAACCATCATGTAAATGTAGACAGTAGCCTGAAGATGAGGGATAGGAGGAGCTGCTACAAATAAAGATAACAATCTAATAGCAACAACTAATACATTTCACCATGTGTTTACTTTCTGAACAGATGCTATGTGAATTGTTTTCCATCAATAATCTCATGTAGGCCTCATAACAACCCATGAGGTAAGTCCGTGTAGCAGTGATTGACACAGCTCACCGATCCCTGTGAGCCCTCAGCTTCCAGACACTGGGCAAGATTGCAACCCATGGTCCTCTGTGGTCGGGCAGTTGTCCATGACCCATGTTGGCCAATGAGATGTGAGCAGAGCTGATGGGTGCCCCTTCTCAGCTAAGTGTTAATTTTGGCACTATATCTTGCAGATGACTCTTTTTCCTCTGCTAAGGTGACCAGCAGTAATTCAGATGGTGGCTTCTCCGTACGTCTGGAGTGCATCTGACGTGGAACACGGCCCACGGAATTAACGAAAACTACACCTTTGTTATTTGGAGCTACTGAATTGTGGGGTTGGTTTTACTACCGCATATCCTAGTCACCCTGTTCTCCCACACAAGTATATTCGCCTGCTTCTTACCAATGCCAAACCCAAGTTGGGAGAGATTGTATAACTTCCCAAGCGTGAAAAAAACAATTACGTGGTGGGGCCGGCACTGGGACGTGCGCAGTCTAACTCGGGTGTTCTCATCTTAATTGCTACACTTAAGTTAGATGTGGGAATGTGTGACCCATTTTGCCATTGGTCATTTCTTAGAACTGTGCAACTCTTGTTATAAAAAAAGGCACCACCAATACGGTGTGCAAGTTTCTGAATCACGAAACAAATACTCTCACTAAATCCAGTACCATGCCAAGACCCTTTGAGGACACTTAGGAGGAAGTTGAGGAAATTTACACCTGCAGATACTCTCCTTTCCTATTTTCTAGAAAGATTCCTGGTATGCATGCAAATATTCTCTGAATTCAGAGATAAAGAGGCCTCCAGCTAGGCACAATAAAGCCAATTTAGCTTCTTACAGCTGAAACTGCTTTGTGAAATAATCCTGTCGAACTCTCCACTAAATGAGTTACAAACTAGTTGCATGGGGCTTCCATTGAATTTACTAGTGAACGCTATAAAAGACAATTGTCTATGAACCAGGTACATCAAATACAGGCCTGCTACTGTGTAAAAGCTCGGAATTCTGCACCACCTACACACATAAAGAAAATTAGCTTTTGATTGAAAGGAAGCACTATTGAAACACCCCAGGGGAGGAAAAAGAAACAATATAAATGAATGACACCTACAGGCAAATCCAATCGTTGAGGCCATTTGGCTAAGGACTTTTCTTAGACTGAAAGGAAGAGAAAAGTACATTTTCTGAGGATCATGAAAGGTAATCGAACCGACCCAAAGGCAAAGTAGTTGCTCTTGAAATTCTCAGCAAGGAGGGTTTAAATATGCCACGAAGACTTGAAAGAAAAGTTCCCCAGAACTCCATCCCGAGTATTTAATGCTGCAAAAAAAGGGTGACATGCCTCAGTGCTTGCTTCCTTCTCTGGACCGTCCTATTTCCACTTGTCTCTTCTCTTTCCTTTTCTTTTACTTTTAAGACTTTCAACCAAGACTTAAGAGTTACTTCTCAATCTTTCTAACATTGTTAGAAGGGGAGTGAGTGGTTGACATCGGTTATTACTGATATTTTTCTTCAAGCTTATGATACAGGTACAGGTATGATTCCATGATCTTTTGCCAAATATTATCAAAGTGTGTTTTCTTTTCTGGCGCTGATATTCCAACCGGTTGCTATGGCTCTGCAGAAGGGGTCGAGCCAAAATCTGGTTTGGTTTTTAAAACAAATAAAATGAGAGAATTAGAAATGCAGGGTTTCCCTATCATAAGTGCAGTAACCAATGCAGATGAGGTTGCACCTCAGTGGGTGAAAAGCTGATGAAGAGGCTATTTATGCAGTCTTCAAGTATAGGCCCACAGATTACTGTGCAATTACTAGACTAGTTTATACTGGGGCCATCTGCCAGTTGCCAAGTGATCATCAATGATGGGACAAATTGGCATGAAGTGCCTCCAGGTAAGATACAATGGGAAAAAGGCATCAGCACCTGTGCAGTGTGCTCTTGACAAGATGATGAAGTTGCCTCTGACCATGGGAAAACATTCGGATAGATCCTCATTTTGAAATATTCTATGAGGAAGTTGTCCAGGGCTGTTCAAAATGTCCATGTAGCACAAGATAAAGAATGGTGTGTGTGTGTCGGGGTGGGGACTTTTCTAGATCAAAGACAAGACAGTTATAGAACAAATGCACTATATAGTCCTTAACAGTATCTTGAACTAAAATAATAATAACAATTGAATTGTGATTCTGTAAGAAAATACTCTTAGTGTCTGCAATTTTCAAATAGGACAATATCTATAAGGGAGACAGTACAAAGAGAAGGTTGATGTCACAGAACGTTAACAATTGGTGAACCTCGGTGAAAGGTATGTGAGTCTTCACGTATATCTTTAATTTTCCTACAGGTTTTCATTAAACAAGAAAGTTGGGAAAAAGAGACATCATTTGCTCAAAAAATCATTTTTATATTTTTTACATTAAAAACCTATTCTAACGTAGAACTCTATGTCTTACTCATCCATCACGCCTCTAGCTTCTTCTAGCATTAACACGCCTTGGAGAAACTCCCCTTTTCCTATAATCAGTTTATATGGTTGTGGTGGTGCTCACCCCAAACCTTGCCTCTTAGAATGGGTGAACAACTGAGGTCAGCCCAGGACTTATCTTGAACCACTGAAATAACATTATTTTTGTCACCAGACTCCTAAGTTGGTAGGTATAAGTTCACACCTGTTGGGTGCCGTGTTGCCGTTTCAAGGGAACAGCCTGAAAATACAGCCAATACGGAGGAATGACTGCCTGTGGGAAGAGATGCTCCTGGCAAAATCCTCTGAGCATCTCGATTGAGCTTTGCTCCAAACCTGCTATGTATCTAGATGTTTCAATCACATCAGCCAATATATATATTTTTCAAGCCTGTTCAAGTCAGATGCATGTCACATACCACCAAAAAGCTCTCTGAGTAATAGAAATCAGTGAAACATCATCCATGCGTGATACACAAAGTTGTGACACTTTGGAGATCATTCCCGGGTGGACATGAACTGCTAGTTCAATTCATTTTGTGTCATCTTAAGGACTAATGCTTCTATCTCTGCAGAATAAAGACTACCCCGAGGGTGCGAGGTGGGCTGCTAAAGGAAGTTGTTCTCACATCTCACATCTGACTGAACTGGGATTTTCCTAATACTCTAGGTGGAACAATGTCTAAGTTTATTGTAACAGACTTGTTTCTGACAATGGATGTATAAGCAAATGTTACAAATTTCAAGTTACATATAAATGTTTACTATTAAATATAGCTAATACTGTTTTACATGTTGTGGTATATAATTTCACTTGTTGGAGAAAGTGTGTCCCACTGTTTTAAAAAGGAAAACCTATTGCTTAAAGTTATCTGTAGACACTTGCATTAGAAGAGAATTACATACAATACTACTAAGACATGATATGGCTGTAATACTCACAAATACCTATTCTACACAACTTCCCTAAAATTCTCAACTTTAATGCATAGACTTCTACTCAAATTGTCTGAGCATCAGAGGAAAAAAATCTAAATTGGTTTTGCAGTGATGGCCAGTGAGGGGCATCTGTTCTTGCTCCCTTTGAACTGCAGCAACAGATGCATGATTACAGGAGCAAATGTGTGTCATTCTGAGCATTCACCATTGTTTACTGCACTATTCTTGAACAGTAAAAGTTTGTGTCTTTGATCTAACGTAGTACAATCAAAGGAGTGGAAGCATCCCACCCAGGCCATCACAGGGAATTAGGCAGAGCTCAAAGTCGCAAAGGCCAGAGACTTCCAAAACATGTCAAGATGAAAAATGGGACTTGAAACATTTCTTACGAGTGTGACATGGTGTCCATGGTTTTACTCGGAAGGACAGGGAATGTAAGTCCACCTTGGAATTAAAATGGAAATACAGGCAAAGTAAACACCAAGCAAAAGAGAAGAATCCAGGATTTTCAAAAGCATAGAGGAGCATCTCACACAGGAAACAGGTGTAATTAAAATACTGAATGACTATGCTACAAAAATATCTCTTACTTCACACATGTGCATGACAATGATGACCCTCTGTTAAGGAGATGCTTAGGAAAAATACCCTCAAGGACACTAGGATTCCCGGTCCTGCAGCAGAATGATTTTATTTTTCCTTTGCATGAAAATGGCTCAGATTAAGGTTCTGAACATTGTGCTTAGTTAAGGCACATGGAGATACAGAGCCTCTCCATACTTGGAAGAGGACATGTCTACAAAGCCTCATCAGGTGTCCCTCTGCTGGAGAATCCTTTTCACCTGCCCTTCTTGAGCATAAGTACTTGAATCTCAGTTTTCAACACAGCATATAATCGTTGCCTAAGGAAGGAAGAAAATGACCAAAGACCCTCACCTGTTGTAGAAATGGTAGTTCAGTGTGGGGGGGTCTGCTGGAGGCTGGGGGCAAAACACTCTGGTGGGCCCACCCCTTAATAATCAGGTCTAGACTGGCCCTTCCATCAGAGGTAAGGATTCCCACCTTCCAGCTGATGGTAGGGCTGGGAATGACTGGGGGATATCTGGGCTGTTGTACTTTAAAAGCAAACAGCCTAAGCAGGCTTTCTGCTGCCCTCACATTCCTCTCCTATTAAAGGCAAAATAATGAAATGTGTGGTTTGATCACACCCAGAACGCCCCCTTTGCTGGGCCCAGAAGTCCATCTCACATGATTGCACTTATGGTCTATTGAGAAAATAGATGTGATTACACCGGGCACAATGCCTACCACAGAGCTGGAACACAAAATATACCAGGAGCTTTGACTCAGTTATGTTTCCTTCTGAATAACCTTTTAGTATTTGTGGTTTATTGTTTCTTAAAGACCCCCAGACTCAGGAATCCCAAGTTTTTTTTAATTCTTATTTTCATGTTATTTTTCTAATTTTGTAGCTTTCTCATTTACCAAACTGGACTGGTGGTGATACAATTACCTTTCTTTACAAACAAGTGCAGCCAAACTCATTAGCCTTTAACATTTTCCAATCCTATTATTTGCAGATTCCCCTACTTTTCAATGAATAAATAAAACAGGCTTGGATTGAAACATTTATTTTGGCATCACACCACCTAATTAAACTGCAGGTTCATTAGGCTGTAGCAGACTGCTGAAAAGTAATGTAATTGACCTATTAAAAGTTACTACTTTGGTTCAGTTTTCTAAGCTACGAGGAATTACACTGTGATTTAAAATGCCTAGTTACCTTGACAAAACCAGCTGGAGAGCAAAGAATTAAGAGTTACAGAGAAGGGAGAAAATCCAATCAGAAAGGAAACAGGTAACAAGATGTTCTCCCCAATCATCATTCATTGGAAGACAGCAATAAAACGTAAAATGGAAGCTAATAAAGCTCTAGTTATTTCTTCCATTGACTAAATGGTGTTCATATGCAGGGGTTAGTGAGAGGCGGTCTCCCAACACGCAGCAGTGAGGTGGTTTAAGGAGCAGACCATTGTTCATCCAGGGCCATTCCCCTTGTTTGGCTTCAGCAAGCCAACTGCTCTGGAAGAAGCCACCCCTTTCCCAGTCTCAGAGCACAGGTGGGATGAAGTGGTAAATCCTGGTCCTGAGGTTGTGCGCGTACACCAAGATGGCCAATCAGAACACCACATATCCCTGACCACAGTGATTGATTCATTCCCAGACCAATCAGAACTACTCCTGGGCCTTCTGCTGGAGTGACTGGGGGTGGGAGGGACACCTCTGTAGTCCAGCTGGTGTTCTGAGGGCAGAATACCTGCCTCTGCTGGTAGCCGTCTGCCACCTTGTGGGGGGGACTCATCTAAGAATGGAGTCAGTTCTGAAGAGAGAGGCAGGATATGGGTGAGAGAAAGAGAGCGCACGAGAGAAAGACAAAGCAAGAACAGAGAACTGTATTTCTTCTCCTGCCATATTTTCACCAACCCTCATGTGCTTGGCGTCCCTGTTCCAGGTCTAGGCCATCTCTGAATGTGTGGATGAGCCCCTCAAGCTTTCTTCACCAGATGCCCTTCCCTAAAATCACTCAAATCACCTCATTCATTTGTTCATTCGTGTATTACTACATTCAATATGTTTCATTTCCCCAGTGTTTCCCAGGCCCTTTGCTAAGCACAGAAGATACAGTAGAAAGCAGCTCACACGTGTTCTACGATTTTATGAAGTTGAGAGTTGGCTAGCTGTTAGTAAAAAAGTCACATGCATAACTATGGAACTGCATGGTGCTGTAGGCACATTTAAGGGGAGACCTAATTGAATGCAGAATTGGGTAAGCCAGGGAAGGTCTCTTTGAAGAGGTGACACTGATGGGACGATATAAAGAATGAGACATGGCCAGAGAGCGAATAGAGAGGCAGCAGCAGTATTCCTGACGAGGAGCAGGATACAGACACCCCAACTTGGTGTATCTGGGTGACTTGGAAGACTAGTGAGAACATAGTGTGACCAGGGGTGGAGCGACATGAGACTGGAGAGCAACAGCAGATTCTGCAGCTTCTTGCACAGGAAAGGAGGCAGTGCCATTCTGAATGCCAAGAGAAGCCATTAGAAATCATCGCCTACCATCAAAGGAGAATCTCTTTCTGATGGTGGCAGTCGGCTGACTGGCTTGTTTCTACATATTTGCTGCCCCTTTAAGGACACCCTGAAACAACTAAAGGTGCTTTGAGGGGTATTTCTGACAACTGGGAAAATGCTGGCTTTAGATGCTATCATTTAAAATGGACTTTGTGACCTCTGATTGGGAGGGCCAGGACCAATGGCTTCAAGGACATTTTATCCACCAGACTCTACATGCAGCATCAGGCCCTTTGAGTTCCAAGGTCATCCAGTAATATTTGAAAATCAAAACTAAAAAATTATTATCTCTAACACTCCAAGCAGCGAAGTCAAATTTAATAACTGCTTAATTACATTCCTCCAAAATGCAACATTATGTCAGCATCATTACCTGTTAAGTTTAGGATTCATAAATACTTTATTATGTTGGCAGGTAAAGTTGTAGGGTTATTTTTTCTCCTATGAGAATTTCTAAGTTTATGAGACGGTTGCTGAGAAATAGTAGCTAATCATCATAAATTAAATGAGTTATTAAGAGTTAATGCACATTAATAGCAAGATTATAAAAAGTATTCCAAACTTATACTGTAATAAAATTGTGTTTTAAATCGAATTTGGGCACATTTTCATACAGCCTATATCAGGTTTTCTCCACCTTGGCACTACTAACATTTTGGACCAGATAATTCTTCATCCTGGGAGGGTCTGTCCTGTGGCTTATATGACTTGTGGCAGCGTCCCTGGCTGCCACAGTAGATGCCACTGGCAACAGTGCCCCCAACTGTGACCACCAAAAATATCTCCAAACATTGCCAAATGGCCTATAGGACAGGGGGACCGAAAGTGGCTCCACTGAGAACAACTGGCTTGTATGAATACCTTGGGCAAACGAAACGCATGAAAAGTCCCCGATATAATCAACAATTGCTCCCTGGAGGGACAGAACACCAAAGCTAAGAATCTGGGACACAGACCCAATTTTCACAAAGTTCAAGAGTCTCTGGTGAAAATCTACCTTTGGTTCCAGGTGACCTCCATGAACACAGCTGAGAGTCCCTCATTAGTGAGCTAAGCAGGACACATGAGCAAGGCCCCATCAGCAGCTGGGGAATCAATAGGTCGCCTGTTTAGGAGAAGGCCGGGTGGTATTTTCATAGTGAAGCAACGTGACCAACATGGAAAGATCAATATCTCCCCGCTGCGAGGCACGGCCCGTCCCTCATCAGCCCTTGTGTGTGGTCTGTTTCTCGTCGGTTGGACGGCAGGGTCCATGGCAGACCTCCCGGGGGAAGGGCGAGCCTCCTTTCCCGAGACAACAGTCAACATGGCAGAGGACCGACTCTGTGCCAGCCGCCGGGAGCAAAAGCACCGAGAGGAACAGCCCACAAGGACTTTTGTAAATGACCACCTGCTCTGCCAGAGGGGAAGCAGGCAAGGGTGCTGGGATTGGGCTCCACAGTGGTCGTCAGGAAAGCAAAGGAACAGCGCGCTAAGTAGGAGATGGATTTGAAAGCACAGCCAGGCTTTGCAACCCACCAAAGGGCGGCTTCCTAACAGAGCAGACCGCAGGGGAGGCTGGCATGGTCCACATGGACCCCGGTGGGCTCTGGCTCGCCCCCCCTGGACCTTACAGTCTGCAGGGGGGAGTGAGGCGGTGGCACGGCGTGGAAGGCAGGGGTTAAAAGGGGAAGGGAAAAGGGAATGGGGTTGGAGACACATTCGGCACATCCTCCTCAAATCATACTGTTTCCCACACCCTTCATCAAAAGCAAAATATACTTCAAAAGAGTTCAGAGGCTCACCTTTGTGAGGACAACTCTGGAGAAGGAAGGGCAGAAGCCCCAGTGAGATGATGCCTGGGGGGAATGTGGCTCTGCTCACTTTAATTCTCTTCCTGTAAACTTTCAATTCCATTCAGGTGTCAGTCAAGACCGGGCCTGTTGGGAAGGCCATAGGCTTTGGGCCTAACACACGGGGATTTGGATCTCAGCTCCAGGCCTGGACCACCTGTGTGGGTCCAGGGACTTCACTCAACACCAAGCCCCACGGGGCTCATCGCTGGAAGGTGGTAAGAATAACAACACCTACCTTGCATATCTGCGTCTGGGTTCACTTTATAAACTCCACAAAAGGGTCTTAAAGAGTGGTCCCTTGATATGGTCCTTATGTTCACCCTTTCTGGGACATTTCTGGCTTTATAATACTGAGAAAACATGTATTTCTTTCTTGTTCCCTTATTTGCATGTTTATGAATAGGCTCATAAGGGATTATGTCTTAGAGAGTTTTTAGTCTTGTGTGTATTTATTATTGTGGCTTTGTGTATCAGTGGGGCTTAATGATCAAGTATTCATTGACCACATAAGCAGAAAGTAGCACCCCTCCCCAGAAAGCTGGCCTATCTGTATTACGACTCAGCATTACCTGGAATTAATTATCAACAAACTGAGGCAAATCAAAGTCGTGATGGAAAAAGTCAAACTGTGTAATTCCTCAACAGGTGAACCAGAGTACAAACCGATACATAGGACATGTGCTTTAAAAGACCTCCGGGTAAGCACTGCGGTATAAGGCACTAGAGATGTGGAGGTAAAACGGAAGTATGAGGAAAAACATCATTTCAGTAATTTCATTTTTGAGCATAGATTTTTTTTTTTTAGCGACTAGGAAATATATTTAAAAATCAATACAATGTTGAGTACATGCTTTTTTTTTTGATCCATTTGGTTTGGAGCCTAATAAAAGCAGGGAGCTTGGCCTAGAAAACTCCCTCTCTCTATATATTTGTGTCTCTTTCCCTCTGTGTCTGTCTCTTTTTTCTCCCTCCCTCCCTCTCTCTTCCCCCCACCTCTCTTTCTTCCTTTCTCCTCCTTTCTTTGTCTCCCACAAACACACACGCCATGACAGACATTCTTCCATTCGACACACCGTGTGAGCTCAGGAGAGGACGCCTGTGCTGAATAGAATGTAAAACAGCTTCATTTGTATCATGGATCTTTATTTATTTCTTCTAAACACCCTTAGAAGCACATCGGTGCTCCATTAACTACCCAGCCAAGGACAGAAAGAAGAGAACAGCGTCCATCCATGAGGTAATGAGCCAGGAGATGCTTTCTCCCTCCTGGGGCACCCCAAGGACATTACCGTGCTAACATCGCCCTACCTGCTCTCAGATTCTGACACCGGTGTCCATTTCAAGACATTGCAAGCGTGAGCAAAAATGTTTTGCAGCGACTTGCAGAAGCTTCCTTACACTCCCCAGAACTCCACATAAAGACTAGCTGCATTGCTTAATGTCAACCACCGGTCAGAATGCAGGTAACTGCTTGGTTCACTTGATTGTCTCCAAGAATAAACTGTAAGATTTTTGAGGACAAGGACATCGTCTCATTTTCTGTTACAACACAGAGAAGGAAGTCAACCAGTAGCTCATAAAGGAAATGATCACTCTTGAGTGACATCCTTCCTGAGGGAACCCATCCTTTACTAGTTGGGTAACCTTGTCCAAGTTACTTCAGCTCCCAAAGCCCTGGTTTTCTCATCTGTGATGTGTGGATATGGATAGGATAGTCCCGCCCCCTCCACTCTCTGGTTGGCCTTTCTTCTGAGCACCTGGGAGGATACAGGAGGGCAGAGCTAGTCATGTGATTTGTTCTAGCCAATGGGATCTGGCAGAAGTAAAGCATGTCACTTGCTGGCCAAAGCACTTAATGGCCAGTGCGAGACTTCAGGCCAACTTCCCCTGGGGCACTGTGGGAACACTGATCAATGTGGGGGTTCCATAACAATAAAGCCTCTGGAATGCGGAACCAGTATGTGGAGAATAGCTTCCCTGGAAAGTAAGGATGGATTCAATCCACCCTGAATGCACTTACGTGAGCAAGAAGTAAACCTGTGTTAAGCTATGCCACAGGTTTAACAAACAGATGTCAGGGCTGTTTGTTACCCGAGCACAAGGCAGCTGCCCCTGACTGATACACAGCAGACAGTGGGGAAGAAGATGAAAGGAGGTAAGCCTTGTGAAGCCCTCAGCACTCGTGGGGCTAGTACTAACATTCCATGAGCTATTATTGCTAAATGTTAAGCACCATTGTTCCAAAACCTAAATCTTTGCCTTCACTAATATCATACCAGACAAAAAGATGCAGTAATCCACCAGTGTCACCTCAGGCATCACTGGCTGCTGTGACAGATGCATCTCCACCTGACAGTGGCTAGTTCGGTATGGCAGGAAAGGGTGGGAGTGGTCTTAAACCACTTGATACATTCAGGGACCCAGGAACTCTGCTATTTTCAACAAACAGTATCCAAGATCTGGTATCAACCAGAGGATGGGGAGAAGAGAGAAATATGGGATCCCAGAGGGGGCTGTTGGGGACCAGTCCTGAGCATCCCATCTCTCACTTCTTCCCACATTCCACTGGGCGTAACTCAATCATACATCACCACATATATAAAAGGTGGGCTGGAAATGTGCCCCTAGATGGGCAGCTATTTACCAGTTATTTACATTTGCTGTGGAAGAGAAGCATGAACAGTTAGCAGCCAGCCAACCATGTGGCACAGCACCTTCTAATACTTTCAGGAAGCAGTTTCTCAACAGCCAGGACATCATTGCTTTTGCTCAACACCCTGCGCTCCTAATGTCGTAGGGGTGTCCTTTTATCTAGAGTAAACCTCCAAAGTTGCAGTATAAGATTGCTGCCTCTTTCTCTTCAGCAGAAAAAATACCCTTCCATGTAGGGAGAGTTCTGTCACTACCTCCCTCACCCTGTCAACAAAAATAGGAGCTTCCCCTTATTAGCTGGTACTTCCATCGCGTTTTAGTTCTAACAAGGTACTGAGTTCCCTCCCATCTTCTTTTAAAAAAGCATACAGAGGCATCAAAACAGGAGAGAGAACTATATCATTTCAATGCCCTCATGCTGTTAATATCTTCATGAGAATGGGCAATCGAGGGTACATTTAAATTTGAAGAAAATATAAATAAACAAGGACCAAACAACATGCATATGCTTAATCAAGCGTGTAATTGCTTTTAGACAGTAGGATGTGATTATCTTTATCAGAGTTATGATATGATAGGGAGAGAATGACCCACAGAAATAAAACTAGGCTGCATTTCTTTAAAGGCAGATTTTAAAGAACATATCAAACTCTGGCCTGATCACTTTGGGGAAAGCTGTGGCCCCCAGTACATGCCTTAAAGCAACTGCATGTAGGATTCCTGCTGCTAGTTCTTAAAAGAAGATATGGACGGAAATGCTACCAAGTCCAGATCCACCCTTTAGCCAGATGGGCACCTCTGCTGCACATCACAGCGCTCTGTCTTCCCGTCTGAGTGTCGACAATGAGCTGACGCCAGCAAGAAGATGCCATAAAAGCTGAGGGCACCTGACACGTTCACCTGGGCAGAACGGGAGTGAATAGTGAGCCATGTCTGTAATCTCAATTAAGACTCACCTCGGCCTCGCTAACGGTAACCCCATTTTACAGACAAGGAAACTGAGCCTTCAAGAAGTTTAGTGACTTGCCCGTGATCCCACAGATAGTAAGTTAGCTGGGCCACAAGTGAACAAATCTTCCTGGGTATGAAGCTCAAGCATGAGCCTCCCTCAGCTTTACTCTGCCTGCTGAAGGGTTAAAATTCTCAAGAGGGCGAAGGGACACACAGACCAATGTGAGAGAGGAATTGGCCGGTGGACAATCATGCCGCTGTCTCAGCACCAACAGGTGTCTTTTAGAAACAAGCTCACCAACTAAAAGCACACCCTGGAGGAAGGCAAAACATGCCTGTGTGCACGCAGGCTGGCCTTTAGGGTGAACCTACTGCATTCAAGCCAGAAAAAAAATGACAGCTGTGGGACTGTCCCTGGGACGCCAGTGGGTGTCACTGCCTCCCCACGGTGCTCAGAAGGGATCTGCAGCAAACAGCAGACTGACAATCCACGCGAGCTCTCCCTGCAGCACACTCAATGCCTTCTCCACTAGCTGTCCCTTCCCTGATGCACGTCACCCCTGGGCCTGTCCCAGAGCGATCTGCCTGCGCCAGTGACCATTAGTACTAACACCATGTAGGGCTTCTCTCCAAACATGCCGCTTTCCTCTGGAGGTCACACTACACATACAATCAAAGTAAGGTAGAGTGCAAGCTGCAGGATTATGAGGGACCCAGATTTAGGGTGAATGGGATGAATTTGGGAAGCCTTCCCCAACTCACAGGCCACTCACTCCCTGAGTACGATCTGCGCAACTGGCAGACTTCCCCCATTTCTACTCCTGAAGAGACAAGCCCGGGGAAGGTAACCTCTTGAAAGAAACCCGTCAGAGTGGAAAGAGCCCCAGTTTGGGGCAGGAGAGGGCCTCCCCTACCACTCACTTTCCGGGGGGAGTCTGGTGTCCCCAGCAGCAATCAGAGAGGGATGTCTGTGACAGCCACGGTGCTCCACCGTGCTCCACGTCTGCTGCCCCTGTAATCTCAGCTACTCAGAGGGCACTGTCTCCACCCACAGAACAGGGGCTATAAAGTCGAGGGTAAGGGGTCTCCCTCCCTCCACTAGCAGAGTGCTGGGAGATCAGGGGAAACTGAAACGCTGTCCTGTGCCTGTAGAAGGGCAGAGTGCTGACCTGCCTATCTTAATAGTGTGACCCCACCTAGCCTGGAGCACAGGGTCCCTGAGGGAAGGGCTTTATTTTGTGCACTGCTAAGCCCCCAGTACATCTAAGAGTGCTGGGTACAAGTAGGCAGTTATTAAATATTTATTGAATTAACATCCATGGAAGAAAAAGCAGGAAGACGGGAAAATGTAGTTCCCTTCAGGAAGAGCTAACAATAATGTCGGGCTATGTTTATGCTAAATAATGTCGTAATGTATTAGATGAGTTTATATCCTATATATAATTATATATGTGTGTGTGTGTGCATACTTTAAAAGTAACACATATCCATTAAATAAAATGTGCATAACACCTAATTAGATACCCAACAACTTGGGGATTTCATGGGCTTATTTTTTATCCCACATAGCATTTGATTAGTGGCTTAAAAATAATGCATTATAAAATCAAATATTGCTCTGAAGTGGTTAAATAAATAATGGTAAATCCCACGATGATGCCACATTTTGACAGAATGCAATAGATCTTCACGGACTAACAAAGGACACTGCTAAGTGTGCATTCGAAGAAAAATACACTGTATCATTTACGTTGAAGTGAAACTATATTTATACTTGCAATGTAAAACTATACAAAACGTACAGGGCTGTGGACGCGTTGTTAACAGGTGAGGCGGAGCGCTCTGTCATCTGTATATAAGATGGTAATCATGATGATCATAAAAGTAATTCATCAAATATTACCAAGAGTTGTGAACACTGAGTTAAGAAAAATCATCCCCCATCAGACCACCCACAACAATGACTCATGTTTTTTAAATATCCTTTTTAATGAATTCATTTAAGGAATATTCACTGAACGTCTGCAAGGGGCCTGGCACTCTGCAGGTGCCTTCCTCTTTCATCTGTGTAATAAATATTTCCGGACACATCCCCTCCCCTGATTCCATCGATCTAATGAGGCATGCCTCCAGGAGGCTCAGAAGAACCCCAAGATTCTCCATAACGAGCGGATTATCGGTAAGGATTCCTCGAGAATTGGCAAGCTATAACGGTTCTATTTTCTCCATCAAAACCTCTCCTCCCTCCTCCACTGCACCATTACACATGCCCCCTGCCTCTTATTTCATCAAAACATAAAGACTCAAGTTAGGAGAGGAAATGCATTTGAAATGTACACGGTATACACCTTATTCGGAGCCCTGAGTCTTGGCCGCAGATTGTGGTCACCTGACCCTGATTCTTGATAGGAACGGCCTCCCAGGGTCAGAGGGCACATTCTCCTGGGAGCGCTGCTCCCCAGCGGCCCCCCAGACCACCACCCCTCCTCCCTCTCGCCCCTCAGTCCTACCTGGGTCCCCTGGGCCCTCGAAGCAGCAGCTCACATCATTAAGGGGAAGTGTCTCTGACAATTTCTGAAGAGGCCTTGTGGGAATAGAACCCCTTTTGTGTGTAGTTATCAAAACAAATTATGCGCTACATGCCTGAGATGATGCGGACTCCAAGATGTCCTCCCTGGGGTCCTGCAAACTCACAAATGTGAATTCCTGTCTTTTGTGTATAAAGGCCAATCGAAAGTGCACAGGGATCTGAATAGAGCCTGCTCCTTAATGGTTCCTGGGGGAGCCCATATGTAGAGTACAATACACTATTTTGAAAAAGGGGTGCTCAGTGTCCTTGATTAATGAGCTCTACTAGTCATTTAATCAGAGGCCTTGGGAGACTGGCATCTAACTGTGCACAACCCCTTCCTTCTCCCCGTCCCACCCTTAGCCAAGGTGGCTGTCAAGGACGGTAGGTCAAAGTGAATTGAGTCTTTAAAAGTAAAATAGTTATAATAATTGAAGAGAAAAAATATTAGCTATTGCCACACTTACACAAATGCCACATGGCACATAAATTCTGCCATCTGCTGTAACTTTTCGTGAGTAAGAAGTTGGCAGATACTGCATAATCAGCTACATATGACTGATAATTTTTAGCCAAGTCTAAATAAAAAGGCGCTTTGTCTTCATGCTGTTTAAAAAAGCTGGAGATATATACGATCAACAAGAAAACATGCTCTTGAGGTTTATTTTTCCCATTAAACATATAAGTTATATTTCATCTATGTGTATGCATATATATGCATATGAATATTCCACAGTGAGTTCTTTATACTCTTTGGGCCTCATTAGAGTGTAGACTCAATCAATAATGCTGTACACTTCTATCTTTTGTATGGAAAATACTCCATTTTATCTGTTTTGATGGGTTCCAGAAGAGGCTTGGAGTGCAACGCTTTGCCTATGCAGGGTGTACTGAGAGGCACAGCAATAAAAACACTCATTTTCAGAAGGAAAGTATATTTTACAGTGAAGGGGTGCAATACATGATAGGGAAAATTTGCACAAAGTGAAAAAAATAAATCCATGGTCCATGAAACCACATCCTTGTAGAACACCTGAAGCCTCCTAATATGTAACGGAATCAGTGCAGTCAGATTTCAATGAGCCACATGGCTCTGTGGTCCATTATTTAAATGGCTCTGTCAGTCATGAAAGAATACATCAAGTGCATGGCAACAAAATGCTATCAATACTGAAGGTAATCCTGTAAATCAGAAGAGAATGCAAGGGTTTCCTAACGACTTCTTCTCAAACAAATTACCAGCGTGCCGAACAAAGATGAATTTTATTATGGGGGACAAGTGAATTGTACAGTACTTATAGCAAACACATTAGAGGATTAAAATTGATTGAAGGAGATTGGATTTGAAAAGATATAAATAGGGAAGACATGAAAAATCTGCTCAAAGTGAACTTATCAAAATTGCTTGTGGAATTCAGCCACTGGCCAATCCCTTTGGGGAGCTTTGCTTGGCTTTTCTTTAGGGAGGGAAGTGGGCAGCCTGGATTCTGGGTGGTGGTCAAGCTGTTGCTGTGCAAATGTGCTCTGGGTGCAGGATGGACACCCACAGAAAATATACAGCATGGACGAATATTTTATCCCTGTGACAAAAATCAGCTTTACGTGGTAATTATTCGACCCAATTGCAGCTTGCCAAAAGAAGTTCCGACTAACTTCTCAGGGCTCTGACTAGGACCCTTCAATCCATTCAAGGAGAAAGCTCAGATCACTTCTGCCTGACTAGCCAGGGGCTACTCCGAATAATAAAGACAACACTTCTAAAGTGCTTTCTGTGTGGCAAACATACCGTGTGCATCCCAGAACGGACTGAATTTTTACAGCAACTCTACGAGGTAGCTGCTATTTATAGGCCCATTTTATAGTGTTGGATACTGAGGTCAGAGATGCAAGGATAGCCCTGGTCCACGTGGATATCAAGAGGTAGACACAATGTTCAAAGCTGGGCTGCTGGCACCAGAATCTGCCTTCTGAATTACTGTATTATCTAAGCCTTATAAACACAGCTGGGTCCAGAGTTCCACCCAAATGGCGCCTGGGGTGGAGGAGGAAGTTGGAAATGGCTTCTAGTATATTGGGGTATATGTCCGACCGATCACTCAGTCCTGAGAATCTGAAGAAGACACAGGGCACCAGCCTCCGCACTGGCTGCTAACGATCCCCACCTCCTGGCAGTCGCACTTGCACTGACTCCTCCTACGCTGCCCCACGGTTGGTCTGTGTGGCCAGATGTGGCAGCAGTGATGGGATGTCAGTCTGAGATTAGGTCATACTGCTTGTGGCTCCCATTTTAGAACCGATCTCTCTTTCTTTCTCACATCACTCACTTTGGAGAGAGCCAGCTGCTCAGTCACCGGGACACTCCAGCTGTCCCGTGGAGAGGCCCACGTGGCAAGCAACTGAGGCCTGCCAACACCCACACCAGTGACCTAGGAAGCGATTTCTAGCCTTCATTTAACTGCCGCCCCTGCAGACAGCTTAACAACAACCTCATGGGGCCCCCTGAGCCGGAACCACTCAGCAAAAGTCCCTCCCAAATTCCTGACCCTCAGAAAGTAGGTGAGATAATAAATGCTTGTTATTTCAAGATACTCATCTTGGGACTAATTTGTTACACGGCACTAGATAACTAACACATGTCATCACCTGCACGCAGAGCTTTCAAAGACCTTAAACAATGGGGTTTGTTCATAAAGCCCTGGATGCTTAATTCATTCTTTTATACAGAACAGCTCAGTAAGGAGTCCTAATCGAAACTCCATTCCTGAGACAGAGGAAAGTAGTGAAGTAGGTAAATATGTATTCATCCATTAAATATTTTTGAACTTCTATCTATTGGGTGCCAGGCACTGTTGTAGTGCTGGGATGTGGCACTAAACTGAAGAGACAAGATCCCCTTCCTTGCATTCCAGTGGAGAGAGACTAAAAGCAAGCAAGTAGATAATTTAAAAAAAACAACAACAACAAAAGACAGTGGTGTGCACCATGAAAATAATACAGAGCGGAGAAACAGGGGATGAACATGCTTCTCAGGATGGGGTACCCAAGAAAGGCCTCTGTGGAGGGATATTGGAGAAGAGGCCTGTGTGATGAGAATGGCCAGCCAAGAAGAGATCTAGGAAAAAAAGATCCAGTCAATGTGGGCTATTCAGTAGCTGCAAATCTTCAGCATGCCTACTAACATTCAAGCCTCATGTTCTCCATCTGCATGTTGGGACAATAACAATTTACCTCATGAGATAAAAAGAAAGAAGTACGATTCCTATATATGAAAGAAACTTGTAAACTGAGGTGCCACTGCTCACGGTTCCTTACTTGACTAGAGCCTGATTACTGTGGTCCGGCTTTGAGATCACCAAGACTGGGGTCACGTTATCCCCAGATCAAAGGTGATGCAAGGGAATTTGCACAGCCTGCTGATTTAATAGAATATCAATCTCAAGGGAAACTAACTCAGTTATGGAACAGTCTGACCATTAATTTCAATGATTTGACTGTGTAATATAATGTTTCAATCCTAGAACACAATTTAAACTGGGACAGGTAGTCATTACTTAACTTGGAGTCCGCAAATTCATCTCCAACATGTCAATTTTTTATAGTCTATGTTCAAAGACTTGCCAAAAAAGATATGGGGAAAATATTTCAAAGCCCACGAAATCTAGCATCTTGATATCAAATAGTGCCTCGACTGCTACTGTAGATAAAAATGGTGATAGAAATTTTTATTAAAACAGTAAGCAAAGGGTAAGCATGCTTGTCAAACACAGATCCCGCTTCCCATATAGATGGGAGCACCGAGAATAGTAAAGATGACAAATGGGAAGGAATACAAATGTAGCCTGTGGTAGAGGGGACCATAGACAGGGTAGAGGAAAGAGTCAAATGAATACCTATTGGAAATGCCTTCTGAAGGGAACAGCAAGAAAGAAAATAAAACGCTATTTTGGCAAACAGATGTTTCAACTAACACTCAAGAAATAAGCAGCCTGTGGTTTGAAACTAAAACTTAATTGTACATCAACTGAGAAAGCCTCATGTTTATTGGGGGGGGTCCAACATTTCAATCTAGGATTGAATAGGAAGAAAAGTGAGAAAAAAAAATCAACTGGGATAGATGGCAGTGTGTCTAGCCACAAAAATTACATAGATGGGAATGAACATACTAAGTGTGTCTTAGAAGCATTATTTCTGGTGTGATGGCGTTGGGAACGGACACATGGTCAGGTGGAGCTGTTGCTCATAACGCTGTGGGATCAGATTTTAGATGCTGTTCATCAAAAACTGCTTCTCCTTCAGGGGCAATGGGGAAACTGTTTACTTGCCTGCCTGGATTTAAGTGAAGCCAATTGTCTTATGCTGGCTAATGAAATGTAAACAGAGGTGACACCTATTCCTAGAAATGTATGTAACATTTCATTGTATTCTACTTGCCACTTGCTTTTGAGGATATCTCTTTATTTATTTGCCCAGTCCTTAAAATATATTTTTTTCCCCCTTGGGAGGCCATGAAGAATAGGAGTTAGGAACTCTGGACCCCAGAGTCACACAGGATATTTTGACTCCCAGCTCCACCCTTTATTAGCTATTCAAACTAGGGGTGGGTTTTTTTTCTAAACCCCAGTTTCTCATCTTACAAAGTGGATAATAATAAGATTGGCTTACACAGATTGCTATGAGCACGTTAAGAAATAATGATGTGAAGTTCTTAGAATGATGCCTGGTGCATGATCCATAGTAAGCTTTCAATAAATGTTCTTAATGAGTAATGTCAACAGATGCTGGCTCTAAAACTCTTGCATGTTACACAGCATGTTGAGATTATCGTTGAGAAAGTCACATGGGGCCATGAACTGTGCCGAATTAACTCAGAGAGTCATTCATGAAAGAAGAGAATGCAGTAATCTCTTGAATGTCAGTTTTGCATTAGGTACTGAACTAGGGCCTGGGGAAATACCATCGAATCAGTAAGTATAGTCCATGTGCTCCTCGGAGCCTCTGATCCAATCATGCAAATGACATCAAACCTATAATGAAAACCACGTTGAGCCTCACGGAAGGTCCATTTACACAGAGGAAAGACCCAAGCGGGGTTTATGGGGAGTCACCCCATGGTGCTCTGCCTCACGAAACAGTCACAGCCATGAAAGCAAACGTTCAAGGTCTATGCAGACTCAATTAGAAAGAAGAAAAAGCAACTTGTGCAGAGTATGAACTTCCAAGGAGTTTTAAAGGGTATTTCATACATGGCTGTTGCTCATGGTTCTAAGTAAGGAATCCCATATTCATGAATGCTTTCTCACTTGCCAACTGAAGGCAGTTAACAGAGCATGCAGAGTGTTTAGAAGTTTGCACAACCACTTACAACCTATTAGTGAAACATCCTATTACATGCCTGGCCTTTTCCTTTACTTTGCAACAAATACTTGGAGATCTGAGCTGCATTAACCTTGCTCCTCCTCGTAACTGCTGCATCCCAGGTGGGAGGTACACCTGAACTCTCTTGATTATTAGAGACAATAGGAGATGACATCCATTAAATATTTGGTATGTGCTCTGAGGAATGATAAATGGTTTACGACTACTGTCTCATTCACAGGAAGCTTATGAAGTGGATAATAATTTCACACCCATTTTACAGCTAGAGCAATCAAGTCTTAAAGCAGTTAACTCATTTGCCCAAGTTCAGACCTAGCTCCCAGATGATCTGGTTCCAGAGCCACAAGCTTTTGAATACAATTTTCATGAACTACCATGAACTATGAGTTGGATCCTCTATTCTGCAGCCAACAGCAGGCTGGACATCAGTTATGATGTAAATTAATCGTATGCCACTGAAAACTCAGTGCCTCACAGAACTGACATAGCCTCATGGCCACCTCTGCAAAAATCATCCTGACCTTGTCCAATACATCTAGATAGCTAATGGAAATACGATTCTCTTTTGTTTGACTTACCTAGACTGGAGTGAATACATCACTCATAACGGACCTTCTCATGGAACTGTTCACCAGAATCCCACTTTTGGACTCATCTATGGCCAGGAGATTAGCAACAGAACATTGCATGTCCAGAAGTCTGTACCTTAATTATTTATGAAGCCATATCATGTTACCAAGGATTAAATTATTGAAAAATTCACCCTGGTGTCAAGAGCATTCAGTGTACCAGGAACTTGAAAAAAAAAAAAGAAGAAAGCAAAAAGAAAGAGAAGTAGGAGATAAAGAATACCAGGAACAGATTAAGTTTTTCTTCTAAAATTGGTGTGATACATGACAACCCCTCACTCCCCTAAAAATTGCACATCTTCTCTTATATGATGTTCATATTCAAAACATTATTAAAAACATATCCATAAGTCAGCCTGATAGACTAAAGACTGGGAAGGCTTCTTCAAACCTGTTACAGCCTATTGGGTAAATACATATTTGGTACACATTCTAATTTTGAAAAACATTTACTTACTAGACTGTAACAGTCCTGCCGAACAGTTACACCCTACCAGGTAAATATGTATTTTGAAATGCATGCATATTAATTCTGAAAGCATGGATTATTTACCCAGTAGAATGTAACATTCTGGTCTGCCGTGGATAGCCCCTGCCCCATGAATCACTGCCCTGGTGGACTGCAGAGTTACTTTCCAGTCATTTGCTTGGGCATGAAGCATGTTCATTTTAAGGACAGAAGTCTTCCAAAGTAGCATCCAATTTCTTTTTGTTGTAAATATCAAAGTTCCTACATTGCAAATTAAAACAGGGCTAATTAAGAACAGTTGCATATAGCAACAATTAGTTAGATAATTAAAGGCTATTGAAGTAGTCTTTAAACTGACGGATAAAAGTGGATCCTGAGCTTGAAATGTGCACATTGGCTGTCTACAGTACCTGCCTCTGGGGGATAGATGCCAACTAGCATCATCTTAATGTGTCCTGTACTCATTTCATTCTTTCACGTTAAATATTTATCAGACTACACTGTGCTAGGCACTGGGCTCGATCCTGGGGAGTCAATGAGGAGCAAAGCAGACACTATGCCAGACCTATTGGACCCTTGGGCCATGGCTATAAACTGTATTAAATGTCTTTAAAATATATTCTCAAAGCTGAAGACCAAGTTATCCATTCAAAGTATAAAGCAAGTCTCTGTTTTACTCAAGTAAAAGCCAAAGTCTTTATCTATAAGTCCTACATCAGTTATGATGGAAAGTAGTAACATCCATCATAACTGATGTAAAATTCATCCCCTCCCCACCTTGGTATCCCCTCAATTCATCCCCTAGTATTTCCTACTCCGGTCTCTCTGGCCCCCTCGTCGTTGGTTGAACACAGGGGCACATCCAGGCCTGACGTCTTTTGTGTTGACCATTTGCTCTGCTTGGAATGTTCTCTCCCCAAATACCAACGGGGCTCACTCCTTGGCCTTCCAGTCTCCGCTGCAATGCCACCTTCACAATGAGGCCGCCAGACTCCCCTCCCCCTCTATTTAAGATCTCAACCTCTGCTTCCACCCCAGCTTCAGTTCCCCCTTATCTTTTTACCTTTTTGTCATAGCGCTGGTCACCTTCTAATACGATCTGCTCATTTCCATGGTCTTTCTGCCCCACTAGACATAGGCTCCATGAGTGCTAATGCACTTTTCACTGATAGGTCCCAAATGCCAGTAGGAGTGCCTGCATACAGAATGTGTTACATATACGTATTACACACACGTGTGCACGCACACATATATCTACACACACCCCCATATGTATGACTACAGGAAAAGTATAAGTTGCTATGAGGTCACATATAAGTAGATTCTCATCTTAGGGAGATAGAGTTGGGGCAGGAATGAGAATTCCAGGAAAGGTTTTAACAAGAGAAGTGGTATTTTTGAGCTGAAATTGAAATGAGTAGTAAAAGTAATTTAGCAAAGGGATTGTAGTCGGGCAGAGGGAACAGAACGTGCACAATGACACACGCAGAAAGAGCTTGATATGTTTGGGGAAATAAAAGCCAATGTGCAGTGTGGCTATAAAGCAAGAGCTAGTGGGCTTGAAGCTTTCACTTACGGGGGAAATCAGATTTTCTCATTTGAAACCTGCTCTTCGCCCATGAGGGGGAATGAGTGAAAGAGAATGGTTGAAGAAAGAATATACCTCTGTTTTGCTGTTCTGTTTTGTTTAATTAGCCATTTGGGATTATAAGGCACAATTTATCTAGACGTTGACATGACAGCTGTGCACTCCCAGGGCAAAAGCCAAAAGCCCCGTGTCTGTCTGTAGGCCGGACTTCTGAAGGTCATGACAAAGTTCTAAACAAGCAGCTGATGCCCCAGTGTCCTTCCGACACAGCAGGCGACTCAAGTTATAGAATTCCAGAGGCGTCCCATTTCCTGAACAGGAAATCCATGTTTCTTAGAGATGCAGAGTTCAGAAGGGGGCACTGCGATGATCTCCGCAGCAGGGCAAGAACAGCAAGCGAGCTCCGTGAGGCCCTTTTCTCCCTGCATTTCGCAAAATGCCTTCTCTGGCTGCGTTCTGACAATGGGGGGCGGGGACGAGCCACACACAGTCATTTCACCCATCACTAACCCAACACACCTACACACTCCCTACCTCTATCGCACTCCTCCCAGGCTTCCTGGCAAAAGATCTGTTTGGAAAGATTTGCAAGGCACTCAGTTGGAGTACATAATAACTTAATATTAATTTAAGTGACAAATATTTAGAGTCTTAAAAAGGAGAGAGAAGAGGCTCTATCTATGAAAAGTAGATCTCAATTTCCCTAGAAAATGTTTCACAGTGACAGCAATGTATCCCATGAGCAAAAATAAGGTTGTTGCAGGAAAGAATTTAATTAAGATGAGTTGGACGTGCTACGAGCAGTACACGGCCCAGGGAGTATTAGTGAGGTACTTCCCACACCAAAGTGGAGAATACACAGTATTAAAATGCCCAATAAATTAGCCTACAAATCTACTTAGCTCTGCATTTGTCCTGCATCACCAAATAAAACATTGCCTTGAAATGGAACGGTCTGAGATTTTTCACACCAAATCAATTTATACTGAATAAGGAAAATGCTTATGCAACTCCTGGACCGCAGTTTGCAATGAGATCTCGGTAGAACAGAAACTGTTCTCCTCCATTTCGTCAGAGATGGAATGGGAATTAATCAGAAGTACTTAACTACCCTTTCAACAGGACTCTAGAAACATCCCAAGAAACACTTCATTTCTTTCAACGTTTCTGAACAACAGACAGTTGTCAACTTTTAATAATGCCATATATTACTGGAGACTGTGAAAAGGGATTTTGAATCACACGACTGATGACAGTGTAATAAATTAGAGAAATTGTGGCTGTTATTGTGAAGTCTTACTGCCTCTATGTGGTTCACATCTCAGTTTCTTGATGTAATATGATTTGAGTATAATTATTAGCAATTATTAGCAAAGCCTCCATAAGCTTTTCCCCCCACTATGAAAACAAAGATTCTGCTTTATATCCTATTTTTAATCTTAATTCATGGGTGTCACACATCACCCACAAAAGAAGGGCATGGTGATTCCAAAATGTCTGTTTTGACAGATTGCTCTTTCCCACTTCTTTTATATTATAAATATTTAATACATGGTTCAACGATGAATGACAAAATCTAGCTCGGCGATCATCCAGTTAAGTGAAATCCTCCTCAAAAGGCAGTCACCAGCCTTGCCACAGGAGCAGAGAAGGATCAAAACACAACACCTGCATTAATATAAGCCCTTTGGGACCCAAGTCATAAGACATTTCCCATTAATTTATTTTCTGCCATTTTTTTCTTTCAAGTGCAAATTTCCAGGGAAGACTTCTGTAATATATTTGTCTACATTGTGCAATTATAACAAAACAAGTCTGCGATAGCACCATGTCATCATTTAAATAATATGCCATCTTATCTCTCCCTATATATTAATCTAAAATGGAATCTGGAAAGTGACAAGAACATCTCATAATGGGACACCTAGTGAATGGCTGATTCGCCTTTCATTGTCCGCACGCCTTAATGTGCCTCGGACTTCCTGGGAACAAATGAGACCTCGGCAGCGACATGTTTTCATTTTATCACATTTATTTAAGATGACCGAGGACGGAGCCCAATATTTATTCACCACGTTCAACATGTGCCATCGTCAGAATAAAAGGCGAAATGGCACGGTTTGTACAACATCTGGTAATTCCAAAGAGATAGTGTCACTTGAAGAACAAATGAACCTTTAGTTAATAAAATCTCCCCCTGACTGACAGAGACGGCTTTTTGTACACACGCAGGGGCAGCAATAAGTAGATGGAGAGGCACTGATACAGGACACCCGATTCCTACAGAGGGGAGTCGAGGCCACCACGGTTAAATAAAGACAGGGTTTATTACTGGTCTTTTATGAAACATGATAAATTAAATGTGTTGAGTTCTGGAGGGATAAAAGATTTAAATTATAATTCTGAAGGCCATGGGAAGTTTCACTGCTCTCAAAATGCTCTAGTGCCTCAAAGAAAGAATAATATTATCAGGACCAAAAAGCAGCTGTTTTCAATGAAGAGGGCCTTTGATCCAATCACGCCTGAGTTAACAAAACCAATCCTCCAATATTCTGAATATCGATGACCCCAAGCTGTTCTGCGGTCAATATTTAATGTGACTCTACTAAGAAGCAGCCACCATTCTAGGTAATTGCATTTAAGAGTGAGGATATGCCCAGAACAAGCAAATCTGTCTAATGTCAATGAAACTATATGCACGTGTCTATTACCAAACTTCCACTGGTATTGGTGGGTTTCATAACTATTGATCATGCCCAACAAGTGGGATTTAGGTGGGAGGAAAGTCTTTCAAAAGAAATCCTGTCTATACTTGCATCTTGGCTGACACGCAATGGAGAGAACATTCTCTGTTCCCTAGGGACTCCAGATTTTGAAAGCAATTATGATACAGAAGATAGGAATGGTTACAATAAATGAACCTCCTAAAAAGGTAAAAGTCACTTTGTGTCCTGGCCCTCTTGATACTATCATGAGATGATAATAGATCAATGAAAGCTCTTGGAAGCTGTAAAGAGGCATGCATTCATGGAGATTATTATGAAAGTTTACAGCCAGGGTGAGGGTCTTTGGCACAGCAAAGAGCCTGGCATAAGGTGGGCAGTGGAGAAGTTTAGAGACATTGGCTTTTATCTATTCTTGCTTCTCCTCTGGAGTTGACTCCCCACGCCTTAGGTTCAAATCCTACAGAAATCCAACTTTCTTTTTCCCTGATAACACTACAATTGTTATTCTAGAGATCTTGACTAGACATAAAGAGTGTGAGGGGTGGGGAGGCTGGCACACACTCACTCGTGACTCCCTCTGTTTCCATGAGAAGAAATGCCTCTGGGATAATATTCCAGGACTCTTCCCAACTTCTCACTTCTCCCCTAAGAATGAATGGTTGATTTGACTGGTTGTTTTTGGGAAAAGGACTGGGATTGCTCAGTTCAGTCACTGTAGCCCGTTTCCAAATTCCCCAGCTGGCAGAAAGGGTGCACTGTTCTCTTTCTCAGCCATGAGACTCAGGAGTTTGCAGGGGGGGAAGGGGAAGGGTGGGGGATAAGGCAGAAGGGGACTTCAGGGACACACTGTGTCAGTGACTGATGGGGAGGTCAGAACAAATGGGGAGAGTATAAACAAGTCCATTTGGTCATACATTTTAATGTGGATTTATTTCATTAATAAGCTAACATCTTTTACCGCCTTTTTAAAAGTAACAGATTTGTTGAGATATGATTCATACATCATAAAATCCATCTATTCAAAGTGAAGAATTCAATAGTTTTTAGTATATTCACAGAGTTGTGCAATATCACCATGGCTTATTTATTAGAACATCTCCGTCGCCCCAGAAGGAAGCCCCCAGAGGCGTGTGCACTCACTGTCTGTCACTCCCTCCCTCCCCAGCCCTAGGCAACCTCTGATCTACTCTCCGTCTCTGGAGATTTGCTTCATCTGGACATTTCACTGAGTAGGATCAGAACCCTGAAAAATCAGGTAAATGAGAGAAGTTTATTTCCTTGCGCCTCCCCGTTCTGTGGCTTTCTCAGTTGGTTCTTACTCGGGAGGGAAATAAGAGGATGCTTTTTCTTGAACACCAAGAGCTATCACATAGCTAGAATGGTTTCTCATGCTCCATTTTCCCAATATCTAATCACTTTTTTAGCACGTCACAATTTTCATTTTGCATAGACATCAAAATGCTATATTAAGGTCAGCTTCATTTATCAACTTATTCATCCAGTCATACTTTCAAAATACATTTAAAATGGTCCCTAATATGTTTGCCAGACCCTGAAGGTCCTGAAATGAATAAAACTCAGCACCTTCTCTTGGGGAGTTCACACTTTATGATCGGGAATGATTTGGGTACAAAATTGCATAAGCTACATAAAACAGATTGGTTAAATACAAGTCCAAGGACTCTTGTCAATCCTCAAATTCATTACGGTATCTGACACCATCCATAGGTACCATCTCGGTGGAATTCTCTCTTCCTTTGGCCTTTACTCGGCTTCCCTGCCGCCACCCTGACAATCTTCTAATGCTGTTCTCTTTTCTTCTTCCAGCCATTCCTCCACGTGGGCCTTCGGGAAGACAGATCTGTGTTTCTTTGCTATCTTCCTCCCCCGCCCACTACTTCACATATCGCCTCCGGGGCGACTTGTGAGTAGCATAAGGATGAGTAACACTTAAGAAAGGCTTAGCCTGTGCGCTGAGACTCGGAAGGCCATATAGGATTTTGGGTGGTGGCTTTGAGGTGTATGCGCATATGTGGGTTGATCTGTATGTGGCATCCATTTCTGCCACGTAGCTCTGTCTTTCCCTTCTCGTCAATATCAATTAGTTAACTTATCTCAAAATGAGCAAAAATTCTTTCTCCTTTCCACACTTGATATATGTTCATAAGATAGTCCTGCCAACTCCACACATTTTTCCAACATTTGCTGCCTATGCCTGCACGTGACCATCTTTACTTCAACCGAAAAGCTGCTGTCAGCTCTAAATCTGTGACTTCATAGAAAGTATTGATTTATGACGATGACCCTTCTTGCCTGTGCACCTCTCAAGTCCACGCAGTGAGAGAAGCCCTGGAAATATTTATTTAGATGGATAAAATCCTCCCTATTTAACAAAACTGACTCTCATGACCAGTGGGCACGTCTTGTTACCTGGGGACATTTCCGTGGCATTACACACGGAGGCTCTGGCTGTGACTGTAAGTCACTGCCACTGAATTGTCAAAATAAATAACAATAAAAATCAACCCTTAGAGAACTTGGGGGAGCTGACGCTTTTTCTTTAAATAAACAAATAACTATTTTTAATTGGAAAATGATTCCAACAGAGATACCAAGAATATATGTTATTAAATGACATACCTTATATTTTGTTACATGACATATAACATAAAATAGATTATACTACTAGATATAGTCTATATTACAACATATGGTAATACATGTAATATGTATATAAATAATAGTATATTAATATATACATCTAGATATACTTTATATTACATATACTACATATAATTGTGTGTGTGTATATGCTATAGGTAAAAAGTGTGTATACACATATATGTACATATATCATACAACTATAAATTTCTGTGACAAAGGGAATATAAAAATTTGGTTTCTTCCTCCCTTTTCCAAGGGCCACACAATTCATAAAGTAAAAGAATCATTCATCAAACCTCAAAATTCCTCAAGGGTTCTTGTTTATCATAATCATCAATGCATTCACCACCACCGGCATAATGACTATCATTTAATTGGCAATTACCATATACCAGAAAATCTTCTAATCATTTTACAGGTAGTATCTCCTTCAATTTTCACTGAAAAATCCATTAGTTGGGTGTGATTCTCCTGCTTTGCAGATGGCATTAAAGTTACAGAGAACTGGAGAGTCCAAGCTCTCAATGATTTCAGCCTGGGTCTGTCAGACCCCAGATGCTGAGCTTTTATTCACTTCTCTAATTGTCTCCTTGATACTAGCCATCTCATTATTCCCCTTATATAGGAAAAGGGCTGCCCTCATTCAAACATTTTAACCCTTACTTTAACCACTGGTCTGATTAGACTTAAAGTAAGGTTTTTTTTGCAAAGGAACCAATATTGACTGAATGTGTTCCACCTTTTTAAAATGTTGGCATAGATTGGCTATACGCATGACCACCACTGTCAGAAAAAGAAGCGGTGCGTAATGAAATGATTTCTAAAGCATAATCAATTACACTAAGAAGGAAGGGGGGGGCATGGATATTCTTCCTTGCCAATGTGGTTCTATTGATGGATGCTCTGAATTGACTAGAGACTGGATATGACAGGAAAAGGAGAAGAAAATCCCTTTGAAATCCAGAAGACCCCTTGTCATTTAAGGATTAGATAGATGCTGAAGGACACTGAGCTGAAGGCTTCTCCCCCTCCAAAATGGCCAATGCATTGAGAGTAAAGAATCACCTTGGCAGAATGTGAGGCCTAATTCCACTGATAATCAGAGGAGCATTGAAATTCAGGTGGGAAAAGACCATCTCAGCCATACATACCAGCTGCTTTATCGTCAATCATCAAAACTTACAAATGGTTCATTTTGGCTCTGATCTATGGATGGTCTTATAGGTAGCTAGAATAAACGTGCATTGCCAGGTCAATCTGATAGAATTTCATATTATAAGTATTCATAACACCAAGCACCTCCTTTTTAGATCAATTTTGTCATAATTTACATTTTGAATATGATCATTTGATTAATGTCTGTTCCACCAGCCTGTAGGCTTCATGTAATAGCTGTCATGTGTTGAATACTTACTATGTGCTGAGCATGATACGAGCAATAGATCTTTTCATCTTCACAATAGCTCTATGAGGTAGATATTTATCCCCATTTTTTAGATAAGAAAACTGAAGCACTGAGTTAACTAACCAGTCTGAGATCACACAGAGAGTTAGAGGCAGCCCCAGTCTGGATCCTAGGCAATCAAGGCCCAACCATAGAACAACTGTCATGTGTGTATTTATTGTCAAATATTCCCAGAACATATTAGGTGCTCCATAAAATCTGATGAATGAATGAGAAGCTGCTTTCTCTGGATTAGGTTAGATCCTCATAAACATACAAGTAGGACCTTTGCTTTGTGTTAATTTCAGAGAGATGAGCATGTCCTCCTATAACGCTGAGCTCATGTAAACCTCAACCAGGTGAGACAAGTTCTCAGGGGCCCCCAACAGAAATGAAACTTTCTCCTATTCCTCTTACATCAGCTGACTATTCTCCTGCCAAACTCCTACAAATGATTGCTTAACGCCTATACTCACATTCCCATACAAAAACACAGGCAGATTCAAATGATGCCTGAGTTGCCCAAATACCCACTCCCTTCTGTAGTCTTGTCTGGGGAAATTCGCCAGAATTAAATACCTATGTAGTGCCAGGCATTGTGCTACTAATCATGTAATGAGTACAAAAAAATCACTACACAGTATCCTCTGTCCAAAGAAAGGCACAGATTCTTTAGAAACTAAAACTAACACAAGGACATTCTAAGTATTATACGAAAGATACAAATTTCAATAGGAACACAGAAGCAGAAGACATTGGCTTGGGTTCACGCTGGAAAAAGTTCATTTGAAGGGCAGCTCGGAGAACAGTTAGAGATGGTGTTTGCGGGAACAAGAGAAAGGGGGCTCCAGGTAGGAGGAAGAGGGAAGTGTTTAGGTTAGAGGCTCGTGAGAACGGTGTTTTAGATCGAGTCATTAAGTACAGCAAGCGTTGGCCTTCTCACGTGGACTTGGAACTGCCACTCCTCTTGAGTGATGTTCAGGAAATATCAGAAAATCCACTCTAGGAGGAAAGCTTTCTAAGAGGAAAGCTTATAAACTGGTGAACAAAACAAACTCCACTGGGCAGCAGAGGGCTAAAGAGTGCAAGGGTCTCTCTACTAGTCTTTGTTTCCGGTTTTGTTTTGTTTTGTGAGCTGCCCCAAATCCCCTACTTTGGGGAATTACCTTTAACCATCGCACATTTACCTGCATCGTTTTTGTGGAGCTGTGCACCTCTCCCCTACCACTTCACTCCAGGCGGATGAGACTCAAGGCCAGCCTTTCAGAAAAGCCAGTCCCGGAGCCCAGGGATTTGCTTGGGAGCGAGCACATGTCTCAAATTGGCCAATTAGAGCCTTCTCTGGGATTTTTTTGTGGTGTTTCCAAAAGGATGCTAACTTCTCAGAGAATACGTGTAGTGGAAATCGAATGAAGCCTGATACCAAAGGACAAGCAGATCCAAGACAGAATCAGAGTCTGTGTTACACCATTACTTTTAGACTCAACCTGCCTGAAGCCCACCCTATGTGCGGCTCAGATCCAGGACCCAGTGCCGTGATCCAATCTTTAGTTTGCCTTATGACTATTTGAGTTGTTTTGTAATTTTTTTCCCACCTGGAACTGGAGGAATCCTGATGAAATAAGCACCTGAATTTCCCATAACATTATGCATTTGAACTCTGCACTGATTGTTGCCTTCCTTCTCATAGCAAAACCCAGCAAGCTCGAAGAGATGCTACACACTTCCCCATTTGTTTGATATTAAGACCCCTTTGGAATCCTCATCTCTGTTGTTTTAAACACTACACTGTTTTCTAAACTGCCAAAATGATTCAGAAGATCCCAGACACCATAGTTTGACAGTTGCTGCCATCTAGCAAAAAAAAAAACAACCCCAAAACAATGAGAAACAAACAAGAAACAGTTATGAAACCGAAGGGGACTATAACTGAAGTATCGCAATACCCAAAGACCAGCAATGTTCAAGGCATGCCAATGAAGTGGTACACTGAACTGGAATAAATGTAAACCACCCTTCACTATGTAAAATACGTATATCCTTTACAGAATGTTAATAGTAGGTCCTGGCAATTTCCACACCAATGAATAGTCTCATTGAGTTTATCAATAAGACAATAGATAAGACCTGTTATCAAAGGGACCTTCCCGTCTACATGCCTTGCTATAGCGGCCCTCTTCCTTGATCAGCTCTGGGTCCACCACAGCCTGACGTACAGAAATAGACTGGGTTTAATCAGCATCCTAACTGTGAGACACTCTGTGAATTAAATACCATTCCTTTCCAGAGTTCAAAGAAGTCACATTTTAAGGCCAAGGTTTAGATGCAAATATGAGAGAGATGATCCTGAGGAAAAACATCAAACATGTCCAGGAAGGACCCCTGCTTCCTGCCTAAAAGAAATGTGTCCCAGCGAAGGGTTTCTCTGATCTCTGCTTTAGAAAGATCAGTCATCTTATTTGAAACCTCGAAAAGCTGTCACATTTATTATATTTCTGGAAGTTTGTAAATGATGAATGTTTCTTCCTTTCCTCTCCTTCAGGAGAAAGAAAAAAAAAAGTGTCATTCTACATGACTTCCAGGAAGATTTCATGAATATCTCAAAAAAAAACAAAACAAAACCCCACACTTGGTCTGTCGTTATCAGCAATTAAAGATACTTTATCTAATTACTATGGAAGATGGTGCCATTCGACAATCATCTCCGACAAACTGATCATTATCAGTAATTTATGACTAGTTTCTTAGTTAATTGTCCTCAGGAAGAAAAGCAAAAACTATCTGTATAGAAAAATAAGTAGTCATTAGCAACAGTGGAATTTGTTGGGAATGTGGATTATAAATCACCGGCCGGAGCTGGTAATGATTCCCAGGAAGAGCAGAGAATTGAAGACAGTGTAGGCACTACACCCAACGTGGGGAACTCTACAGAGGGAAGAGTATTTCATAATGAACTTTCCCCCACCAATTAAAATGAAGAATGGCTTGTCTTCTCTTCAAAGAGTAGCAGACCCTGTATTCTAAATGCAGTGGAGTTGGGCAGGGGAGGATCATATCCCTGCTTTCGAATGCAGAGCTGGTTATAAGACACATGCTCAGGCACTTACCAGTTCCGCCTCTCCTAACCAAGCTCACTTTGCATAAAGAAAATGGGCTTTTTTTCCAAAGCTAATTGCATCTATCTGACCAAGTTTTTGTTAGAGCTTGAAAACTGGTCCATCTGGTCCAAAACGAAGCATGGACTTGTGAGTCCTCGTCGGTATTTGCACTTCACCTTGCTCATTACAAGCTGTGGGACTTTGGGCATGTTTATAGAGCCTAAGGCCCTGTTTGTGAAAAGGGAATGGTATGTGTATCTGCTCTAAGTTGAATTTTGTCCCCCTAAAAAGAATATGCTGAACCTCTGAACCCTGGTGCCTATAAATGTGACCTAATTTGCAAATAAAGTCTTCGCAGATGTAATCACGTTAAGGGAGGTCGTTAGGGTGGCCTTAATCCAATATGACTGCTATTCCTACGGAAAGGGAAAATGTGAACAGAGCGATAGGCACATAAACAAAGTAAGATGACATGACTCACAGGGAGCACCGTGTGGTGATGGATACAGACCTACGCAGCTGCAAGCCGAGGAATGTCACAGATTGCGGACAAACCACCAGAGGCCAGGAAGAAACAAGAAGATCTTCCTACAGGTTTGTGAGGGATTCTTTCTGCTGACACCTTGATTTTGGGCTTCTTGCCTCCAGAACTGTGAGATCATAAATTTCTAAAGTTTTAAGCAATCTAGTTTGGGGTACTTTATAACGGCAGCCCTAGGAAATGAATACAGTACCATACAGGGTCTTGAACAGCTTAGATGAGAAAGGGTTTGGCATGTGCCTCGGACAACGTCTGGTGGGGGACATGCCTTCAATGAGAATGCTTGTTCAAGTGTTCCATGCAGGATGACCCAACCTGGACAGCAAGAGTCAATGCTTATTCCGACCACAATAAACACAGGGTGTCTGGAATGCACAGTACTCAAGCTTAGAGAGCCTTGGGAATGGCATCAGAAATTGAGGTTCGGGCCTATTTCCTCCATTTCCAAGCCTTTAACATAGTGAGCTTTATCCTCACTGTACATCTGAGATAGGCCAGCAAATGCTTTCTTTGCAAAGATGTTATGAGCCTCAAATGGGATAACACACCAAAAGCTCCTTGTAGTTGGAACTATTCTTCATGCAACCAGCCACTAAGATGGGCTTTAGGGATACAGCACTGAGCAATTTAATAAAAAACTACCATAATAAATCTGTAAGTATAAACTGGAATTGGAACAATGCAGAAAAAAGAAGAGAATATGATGAGAATTTTGAAGTGGGGAGCAGTTACTGAGCAGGTCAGAGAATGCCTCCCTGAAGAGTCTAAGCTAAAACTTGACACAAAAGTGGATCCTGCCAGGTGATGGTGGCAGGATGCACCCTCTGGCAGCAGAAAAAGCATGTGCTTCTAGGACTGGGAGGGGCACAGATACCACTGTGGTAAGAGTCCTGGGAAGGAAGGTATGGAGAGAGCAAGCCGAGAGTCCAGGTCATACTGGACCACAGGCCAAACTGTCCATTTTTTATCTGTGTTTTTATTCATGGCTGAGAGGGTGGAAGATGGGGTGAAATTACCTGATTTGAATATTAAAATGATCACTCTGATTATTATATAAAAATTAGATAGAGAAACGGTGGAAATACAGAGACCAGCTAGGAGGTTAGTAGTCCAGACGTGGGTAGCTTGAGTCGAAGTGGTGAAGCTAGGAAAAAGTGGACAGATTTTGAGATATCATTTGGAGTAAAGCCATTATTATTACTTTTATCTCCTAATTTAATTCAACTCAGTCTTATTAGATGCCTTCTGTCACTTCCTGGAAAGATGGTCAGTCCTTTAAAAAAATTCATTACTTTAAACTAAATAACCTATGTTCAATCACCCTTTGCCACATTCCCTATAGAAAAATTAACTCAAGTAATAATTATAAAAGCAGATATGTGCAAACAATGCTACTGCGCAAAGGTCAGATCAAACTCGATAAGAACATAACATTGAAGGCTAATTCTGTGTGCATGGTGCCATTCGGCACATTACATACCATAGCCCATCCAATGCTCACAAAGACTTTGAAAGATCAATATTACCATCTCTATTTTACAAATAAGGAAACTGAGGCTTTGAAAAGTGAAGTAACTTGCCCAAAAGTACACAGTACTTCTTACGGAGAATCATGAAGTTAATGAAAAGGGCATATGAAACAGTCTGATTTGAAACTAAGAAAAAACAATGTGATTAGTTTTGATACTAACTAATAATGAGACAGAATTGAAAATGTAAACATTTCTATGAAATCCTCTGAATGCTAAATTATAGTACTTCCTAGAATATTAATCCCCCTAAACTGCACAATGAAAAAGAAATAATTTTGGTACAAATACTTTCTAGGTGTTTCTCAGACTGGAGATGGGAAAAGGTTTCTTTTATAGCATTAGCAACACTTTGCTACTATCTAGACATTCTCGATTTGAATCTGTTCAATGTTCTCAAGGTAATTTCTTGTCACCATATATGCGATGGCCCAGAAGTGTCTCAAAGTAGAGCCCAAGTACCATGAAATGGATGACACCATTAGATGCAGCCCATTGTCTCCTGAACAAGCAGCTTGGTCATCACCGGGTGCCTATGTGTGAAATACTCCACTCGTGCTGGAGATGCGAAGACACGCAAGACGTTTTCAGGTCTCCAGTAGCTCACAGTCTGAGACAGCGCAAGATGGAGTGTTCAGCAAAGAACCTCATGTGCATGTTTATGCCTGGCAAAGGTAAGGAATCAGACAAAATGCTTTTCACAGTCTCTCTCCTAAATACCTTTTTAAGTTTAACAGGAAAATGTCCTGTGTTTTGTCTCCCCAGTGACCTTTATACTTCAGCTTCCCCTTGCCTTTATTTTCTTCATGGAGGGTGTCCTGCACAGTACTTCTTCTCCCAGGGAAGACTCTGCTGTGATATTTCAGAAAACTCATCCGTCACAGGGTTTAGAAAGAGGCTAACTTCCTCTGAGCTGCTTCCCTATAAACCTTGGGGAAAATTTCTCACATAATGTTGAAGGTTTCCCCCAAAGTGCCTCTCTTTAATCAGACAAAAATCATCTAGAACAGAAGGGTATGTAAGTGGAAAACAAAGAAAAACAAAGCAGCAAAGGTCTTCTCTGAGTCACAGTGAGGTATAAAAAGTGCACAGCCCAAGGTTTGGGGAGGAGGGTCAAAGAGAGGGATTAAATGAGCTCCCAAGCTATGTCAGAAGCCACAGTTAAGAAAGAAAATGTTTCTTCAGGCAGACCTGCTCATACCCACATGCAAGAGCACATATAGTCCAAGGGGTTTCTGCCCTTCCATCTTTTCAACTCACAGGCAGTAAAGTATCTTAATGATGGGCAGCTGTTACAATGCCCAGGGTTCCTGAATTCATAAGCTGCAGGCTGTAGGGAAGAGACAGCGTACTATGAATTTTAAACATTAAGCCAAGAGAATGTTTTTTCCCTGCCTAAAGAATTCCAACATGCTCAACCTAAGGCATGGGGTACAAATGTGTCACATTTGAGTGTACCTCTCATCAGCTGCTAAACACTGAGCTCGTTTCAATTGGAAATGGACAAAACTATTGATCGAAATTGGCTTGGATGTGATCACGGCCAAAGGAGAGGCTAGCCTGGGGAAGGCGAGAGCAGGAAGGGGAATGATAAGCAGCAGAGCCAGGGAGCAGAGAGGCGTCACACTGTGATGACAAACATCTTTTCAAACTGTGACTCAACACTGTGTGGTCCCCATTAACACATCAAGAGGAAGCCAATGGCGGGTTAATGAAGTGCTCAGACAGTCTCACAAAACACACCGCAGCACCCAAGAAGGCCGAGCCAGCACCTAACACTGCCGTCCTGTGCAGGAGGGCGGATCATGCCATCACCCACCGAGACCTCCTCCAGCTCTGCAGTCCCCAGGCTCGCAGGACAGCGCCGGAGGAAGCCCCCACAGCACACCTGCTCCGACCCCTGAATTTACTCCATCCCACAGTCTAGTCCTATGTGAGGTATTATTGGAGACAAAGAAAAGAAACAGGTAAGTATCTGCCCTCTGGTCAGGCATAGCTTGGGGATCTTAGATGTATTCCAAAAATGTATTTATTGTGTAAGTCAATGATGTGAACGCTAGTGGCACAGCCTAATGCAAACTTTTCTTGGGCGCATCCGTTCAGGTGGTCAAGCCAAACCTTTCAGGTTATTTTGAAGTCTTCTTTGCTCCTCTCTCATACTGAGTCTAGGGGCAAGTCCTCATCTTTAAGCCCAGCATATATCCTATATCTGTGTGCTTCTCTGCCTCCCACCACTACCACCTTAGTGCAGCTACCGTCATCTCTCTCCTGACCTACAGCATTAGCCTACTAATTGGTTTTCTTGCTTCCCCTCTGAACCCACTATGATAGATTCTCCACAGAGCTGTCAAACTTATCTTTTAAATATAAATCCTATCACATTCCCCCTCTACCTAAAACTCTTCAGTGTTTTTTCACTGAACTTAGGCAAAAAAGAACATCCTAATTCCCTACGACCACCTTTCATTTGCTACGCTCTCTTTGATGCTCCTGTAACACCCTGTGTTAATGCATCTTAGTACCTCTTAGTTGATGATTGACTTACCGGCTTACTGTGGGAATCCTGCATTGGGACAGAAGCTACATGTGAGCAAAGCATGTTCCAGTCTTGGTCACTGCTGTTCCCCTGTTTAGAATGGCATTTAGCACATAGTAGGTTCTCAATAAATACTTGGAAGATGAAGGGATGAGTGTCAGAGTGCTCTATCTACACAAGGAGGAGGTTGAATACCTTGCCCTCAAAGTTGCTTTGCAAGACTATTCTAGAAGATCCTGGAATCAGTTTTCCTTCTGAGCCTAACATGGAGGGCCTAGAGCCACCATACCATTCATTGTGCGGACTACGAGGGTCCTAATCTGTGATCCACCATCAACTCATTGTGCAACGCTAGTCAGGATGTTTTTTTTTTTTCTGAAGTAGAGCTTTTCTTTATTTGGAAATATCTTAGTGTTCTTCCTACAAGTGTCATTTTCCTATGATTCCTCCTCATAAAAGCACTTCATTCATTCCTGGTATGTGATCATTGCTTGCTCTTGGTACTATCATGTAATGCGGAAGTATTTTGGAGGGATCTGGGTAGGGCTTTCCTCTGATACCAGTTCATCATAGACCTAAACTCCAGGAAGTCAGAGAACAGGTATTTTAATGGAATTATAATACAGAAATGCTATGAATATAATTTAAAATAATTTAGCATTTTCTTTAATAAAAAAAAAGCTACAACTCGGTAAGATAAGCCAACAGTTTTAAGAAGAGTGTTGCTTTAAATATTTATTAGATAAATTGATAAATGAATTTTAAAATCTGAGCATCTTTTAAGAATTATACAAGAATTTGTCAACATAGACACTACAGATTTGGGATGAGCTTCCATGAAATTTGAAATTTCTGGACAGAGGTTGGCCTGAGTTTCTTACTGCCCTCTTGATTTGCGGCTATCTGTGAATAAACAACAGTGAAGGAGAATTTCACAAGACTTAAGGCTACAAACTCTTCGTAGTGAACAAGTAGTGGAGTATTAATGTGAAATGTGAATCTACACCTCCGTAGTCACAAGCTGGATTCTCCAAGCCACACACAAAGTCAGATCATTATTCTAGATGCACTGGGTACTTAGTTGACATGGTAAGGGCACCCTACTTCTCTATTTCTTTTTTTTTTTTAAGGTATCATTGATATACACTCTTATGGAGGTTTCATAAGAAAAACAATGTGGTTATTACATTCACCCTTATTATTGAGTCTCCCCCACCATACCACATTGTAGTCACTGACCATCAGTGTAGTAAGATGCCACAGAGTCCCTATTTGTCTTCTCTGAGCTACAGTCTTCCCCGTGACCCTACACACACCATGTGCACCAATCATGATACCCCACAATCCCCTTCTCCCACCTTCCCCCACCCTTCCCCTTTGGTAACCACTAGTCCCTTCTTGGAGTCTGTGTCCACTGCTATTTTGTTCCTTCAGTTTAGCTTCATTGTTATACTCCACAAATGAGGGAAATCATTTGGTATTTGTCTTTCTCTGCCTGACTTATTTCACTGAGCATAATACCCTCTAGCTCCATTCATGTTGCTGCAAATGGTAGGATTTGTTTCTTTCTTATATCTGAATAGTATTCCATTGTGTATATGTACCACATCTTCTTTATCCATTCATCTACTGCTGGACACTTAGGTTGCTTCCATTTCTTGGCTATTGTAAATAGTGCAGTGATAAACATAGGGGTGCGTATGTCTTTTTGAATCTGAGAACTTGTATTCTTTGGGTAAATTCCTAGGAGTGGAATTCCCAGGTCAAATGGTATTTGTATTTTTAGTTTTTTGAGGAACCTCCATATTGCTTTCCACAATGGCTGAACCAGTTTACATTCCCACCAGCAGTGCAGGAAGGTTCCCCTTTCTCTGCATCCTTGCCAGCATTTGTTGTTCCTAGTCTTTTCTATGTTGGCCATCCTAACTGGTGTGAGGTGATATCTCATCGTGGTTTTAATTTGCATTTCCCTGATAATTAGCAAAGTGGAGCATCTTTTCATGTGCCTGTTGGCCATCTGAATTTCTTCTTTGGAAAAGTATCTGTTCATATCCTCTGCTCCTTTTTTAATCGGGTTATTTCTTTTTGGGTGTTGAGGCATGTGAGTACCTGCTTCTCAGTTTCAGTGGGACACTAAGTCCTGACATAGGGTCTCTAGAGACTGTTGGGCTGTGTGGGTTGCTGTATATCCCTGAAAGCAATACATTTCCCTTTCTCTTATACACCATAAAATTTTCACCCTTAGGTTGGTTATCTTTGGACAAAACTTTAAGAATATGTTTAAAGCTTCTTTGTCTTATTCAAGAAGTTGCAAAATATTCAGGAAGATGGAAAAAGGCAATGCACTTGTAGCAGGAAAATGAGATAATTACAGATGTTAGAGGGAAAAAAGTGGTTGCAATGTGGAGCAGATCCAAACCATGTAACAGGGTAGAAAACTGGGGCAGGGATGAGAATAATGCCATAAGAATATAGTACCAGCTGCCACCAGGTGCTGTGCGCCAGAATCTGTGCTGAATGTGTGCCTATATTACCTGATTTTATCATTAGCCACTCCTCTAAGTACGACTCGGTGATTTATTTGGGAAAACAGGCACAGGGATATTGAGTGACTTGTCCAAGGTTTCATGCCTGTCAAGTGACAGAACTAGGCTTAAACCACCATCTCCACCTCCATCACCCTGCTCAATGGTTCAGATGGAATTTTCCTGCCAGGGAAAAGAAGTCATGGCACATATACTTTGTCTATCAAAAGCCACTGTCTGTTCCATTTGTGGGAGTAGAGGACTCAGTGCTGCACAGAGGGCAATGGGAAGGACTCTTTATTCATTCAGGGCACTTATCCATGAGATAGTGAACAGGATGACCTGGGAAAACAGTGCACCCAGGTGGGGTGGGAGACCACTCTTCGACTTCCCCACCTGTTCCCAGCTAAGAAGAGACCAGGAATCACCGTGGTGATCCGTCGATTCTCAGACAGCAGGTTTGACACCATTTTATAATGGCTACCATAGTGACACGTGTCAAAGAACTGCATGCTAGTGACAAAGACAGGTGCTCTGGAGAAGCAATTAGGAACATCAAGACCTAGCTGGAAGAAGGCAAAGAAACTCTGAAGTTGTGAAAATTCTGCTTAACTTTATGAACTGCCCTCAAACCATCTTCCACAGTAGCTGTACCATGGTACATTCCCACCAACAATCCATGAAGTTCCAGTTTCTCCACAGCCTCAACAACACATTGCTTTCCCTTTTTTTTCAACAGCTATCTTAGTGGGTGTGCAGTGGTATCTCACTGAGTTTTGATTTTCATTTCTCTAATGACTAATCATGTTAAGCATCTTTTCATGTGCTTATTAGAGGTGATGATTGTACAACATTGTACATGTCCTACATGCCATTGAGAACTGTATACTTTCAAATGGTTAGTTTTATGCTAAAAAAATTAAAAAGCATAAATCTAAACAAAGATAGAATTCATCTGCAAATCACCTCCAAGTTTCAATATACATTTTTTTACCTTATGCCACAGGTCATTTTTTCCATCCAGCCAATTACTACAGATAATGATTTAATTTTAGTTATAAACCCTTGAAAACTGCAGGGGTTTTGGGTGCCAACCCCCCCAATGCAGTAAAAAAATACACATGTAAATTTTGACTCCCCAAAAACTTAACTACTAATAGCTACTGTTCACCAGAAGCCTTATGGGTAATATAAACAATACAAATATTAGATTAACACATATTTTGTATGTTATATATATTATATATGGGTATTCTTACAATTAAGTTAGCTGGAAAAATGAACACTTTGTTTTAATTGTCACAAATCTCTGAAAAAAATCCACACATAAGTGGAACTGTAAAGTTCAAACTCATGTTGTTCAAGGGTCAAGTGTGTGTGTGCATGGGTGTGTATTTTTCTTTCCTGAATTTCAGCTACCAATGAATGCTATTTGCTGGCCTGTAATTGGACTACATCACCTTCCCTTGCCTGCTGGGAAAACGTAAGCCATGGTACTCAATTGACATCTGTTCAGGGCTTTATAATGATGATGGCAAAACTCTGGACACTACATCTGACTGAATAAACTGCATTTGAAAGCAACAGTCTGTGGGCAGCACGGGCACTTAGGCATGGCCTCTGAAATCAAACTGCCCGAGTTCAGATTCCATCTCCACCATGCGCTCTGCCATGACCAAGGTATGCAACTTGATCTTGTCACTAAATCGAAGCCGTAGCCCCTGAACTGTCTAGTAGGGATATGAATAGTGCCTACCTACATTGCGGTATTAAATAACACAGTCAGGACTCAATTCACATTAGCTATTCTATATTCATGTCTGCTTTTCTCTCCTGTGAAAGCAGCTCTATTGCAGAGGCGTCCATGTACAGGTATGTTTATTTGGGGTTAAGGCCCTATAAAATCACCCTCTTCCTAATGTGACCAACCGGCGGCATCAACGTCACCAGGAAGCTTGTGAGAAATTCACACTCTTGGGTAAAATCACCCTCTTCCTAATGTGACCAACCGGCGGCATCAACGTCACCAGGAAGCTTGTGAGAAATTCACACTCTTGGGTAAAATCACCCTCTTCCTAATGTGACCAACCAGCGGCATCAACGTCACCAGGAAGCTTGTGAGAAATTCACACTCTTGGGTAAAATCACCCTCTTCCTAATGTGACCAACCGGCGGCATCAACGTCACCAGGAAGCTTGTGAGAAATTCACAGTCTTGGGTTTCGCCCCGCATCTACTCAACAGAATACACACTTGAAGACGATTCCCGGGCCTAAAGGTTGAGAGGCGCTGGTACAGAACAGCTGAAGAAGAGCCTGAATCAGAGCTCATTCAGCACTGCAAGGCTGGGTGCAGCTATCGCTCTGTTTCCCACAGTAAACGTGAGCATCGTCGGCTTCTTCTCCGGGCAAGGCAACGTACAGACAGAAGTGCCCTCAGCTTAGCAGAGGCTTAGAAGAATAACAGCCATTCCCTACAGAGAGCTTAGATATACCATGCCCCTCTCCTGCAAAGTGTTCTAATATTTGGAAATGCCATTTCTCTCCCATGAGGAAAATAAGCTGTGAGAATGCATTAGTGAGCTTGACCGTGGCAGACCAACATTCCTGATCTCCTGCAATATCAGCCTCCCTTTAATCTTTCAGAACTCTCTTCCACGTAAGAGCCATCCTAACTCTTGTGGACTGAGACACATAGTATGAAATCTGAAGATAGCATGGAGATCCAAGGGACCTCACAAGCGATGCCGGCTGAAGAAACACCGCTTTTTGCTGCTAACTCTAATTAGACTTATCACACTGCAAGAACAGAAGGAATTTTTAAAAAAACACAAAACACAAAAACCTCCTGAGCACTCCCATCGCCCTCTTGTGACAGAGCTCGTTTAAAATGCAGTACATCATCAAAGCCACATCACTCTGATGATAGGGAATTTATGAGGGATGTCCTACTTCAATTTATGCATTAACTTGAAGTCAACAGGGGAGGACAATAGGGGACAAAAAATTAGAATGTGCAAAACATTTGGAGTCAGTTAAATGTACTCAATCGCATGCTGGTTAAAACATAAATTGCGAAGTGGTATCTATTTTTTTTCCCGTCCTACAAGATTGGCTGAAGACGGCTGAAGTCTAGAAAAAGTCCTTAATTTGCTAGCTCCTTAGCTTTAGTCCAAGAAAGCAAGTACTTCGACACTCTAAGATGTTTCATTGCATTTACAACAAACTGTTCTTGTACATGATCTGGGTACCAGTGTCCACTCAGTATCTGATTTATTAAAATCTCTGTATCTCTGCTATTTACTGGATGCCCATCCCAGTGACATAAAAGCAGGTACCAAGCCTCTGAGTTTGCAAATGACCTACAGAGAAATAGATATGAAGCCTTCAAGCAGCAACAGGAGAGGCGTCTCACAGGGTGAAATTTTGAGGTAGGTCAACTCAAGGGAGGCATTACAGGAAAAGGGAAGAACAGAAAAATAAATAATGGATTTCTAAAATCCATTTTGCCTCTATCTAGGGAAATGAGATAGAGAGGGAGATTGAGAGCTGGTGTAGCATACACAAAATAGGCAGTAAATAATTAAATACATTTAGGTGAGTTGCTTCAGCCCCAGGGAAAGATGGAGGTCTCTCTGTAAGGGCTTTCCTTTCAGAATCTAGCTCAAAGGGCTGTGGCTTGAGGCCTGAGAGATGCAAGATTTTTCATCAGAGACAGGATTTTGGTCTTTAAAGGAAGCTTGAAGTGACTGACTGATTGGTTGGGTCCCTCACTCAATCATTTAAGCAAATGTATTAATCCTTTGTGCCAGGCCCTTTGCAGAGGTGGAAGATACACTGATGAATAAATGAGACATGGAAAACAACCCTCAGGGAGCTTATAAGCAACGGGAATAAAAACGTTGAGCCAAAATGTTAAGGACCTTTTTCTTAACAGTCGTGAGCCCTGAGCTGGTCGTTTACCTGCGCACATGCTCGGGATCCAGGTATTGGCTTTACCAGCCCTGTACTGGTGTTAACAGCTCTAACGTCTGCAATCCAGAACTTGGCCAACCTCAGATGCACCTGTGAATGCCAAGAGTGCTTTGCAGGACAGAACGTGATTCCCCAGGAGTAAGACTAGTCGTCTTGGAACTCTATTCCCAAGTAGCCAGGACTATTTTCTATAATTACCAATGTTCCTCAAGGACATCAAGAGATTTTCCTTTTTGCAAAACAAGGACTGAGAATGAAAGGGCTGCCAGTGGTCAAGGAATCAGAGTGTGGTCTCCTATCCACAAGGGCAGCCTGAGATCTTTGCCTTTTCAGATTCCACAGTGTGCACCTCCTAGGAGCAGAGACAGATGATACAGGAGTGGGGATGGTACTGTCACTAAAAAGAACAGAGTGAATTCAAAAAGGAGATGTGTGGCCTGAGCTTGGCCAGTAGGATATGCTCTGCTGGGATCTAGAAGTGGAGCAGAATGACAGATGGAGGGAAGACACACCGGATTCATTCTTCCCCCAGAGGAGGCCTCCCTCATGCCTGGTGACTGTTACACTGCCAACATTACTTTTTAGCCTCTTCTCAATTCCATAAACTCCCCCAGTAACTGCTACTGCTATCCCTTCTGCTTAATACAGGAGGGAAATTGTTTTTTTTGTTGTTGTTGCTTGCAAGCAAACGATCCTAATTGGTCCACGAATATGAGACTGTCCCTGTAATTAATTGCAATGTTTAATTGCACTCCTTGGTAAATTGGGTTCATATCCATACACGAAGGATATTGCTTTATCCTCATGTAATCCCTTTTGATGTTATAAATCCCCATTAAAATGCCTTGTTTTGGTCCACAAGAAATTCTCTCTCTCCCAGAGAAAGGTAACACAAGAGCTATCCCACCACATATGCCTGAGAATAGGTCATTCATTACACAGAGATATGAAAAATTAGGGACACTTCCATTGAAACCCATACCAGATTTTTTGATACACCAAATAGAGATATTTGCCAAAGGCCAGTGGTATGAAAAGTAAACATTTTTCACCATGTTCCCATATTCACAAGAGTCTCTCCCAAATGCGATTGTCTTTAGGACAAGTACAGCTCACAGGGCATGTCAAGGAACTGAGTATTAGGGCTTAAGAAAACTGATCATATGTCTGAGAACCCTGGTCCAGGCCCCCAAGTTCACTTGAAAAGTCATGTCCATGCTAAGAGACGCCTTTGCAAGCACCAGAAGTGCCTGTAAGAAAGGGATCTGAAATTCTTCCCCAGGGTGGATGTCTGCTGGTGCAGCAGACTGGATGGGTGTCGGAGCCACGTCCCTAAGCACAGGGTAAACCAGGGCCAGGCAAAGATTTGGGGCTGGGGCTAGGGGGACACTGTGGAAGAGCTCTCAGGCCCAGCCTCTGCACAGTAAGCATGACTGAGTTCACCGTTATTCATGTCGTTCCAGCAGAAAACGCTGAGCTTGAGCCAGTTTGCTGGTGCCTTCCAAGACGGTGAGGGGACCACAGCCTGTGGGGTCTGTTTTGGAGCAGACACCAGGAAGGGAAATGAATGGAGTTCTGCTGAAGCTGAACTGTCCACATGGAGGAATGCAGGCAGTAGGAGGCCCCTCCAAGTCTCTCTGAGCTGTGTGTGGCACTCATGCATCCTGAGAAAGTTGGAACTAGAATATTTGGAACACAGAAGCCAGACAAGCCACAGAAGTCAGCAGCAAGAGGAACACAGCGGTACTTTTAGAGTTTGAGAATCATAAACATTTGCACCGCTCACCTGTTCCAAAGCTTTATCAGAGCTGGAGGCCACAAAGAGGAGAGGAAGCATGTCCCAAAGGCATACCAAGTCTTCCCTCTTTATTCCAAGACAAAAGAGGGGAAGGGGATGCAAAGCAGGCAGCCCTTCTCCTCCTCTGACCCAGAGCTGCCAGTCTCAGAGAAGAAACTTGCAACAACGTATGCTGCCCTAAAAGAGAACTGGCTGAGGTGTAAATACTAACTGAGACTCTGTGAATAACCAAAAGTGACCAGAAAGTTGAAAAATCTGCTCAAGGTGTTATTAAAGACTGAGGGAAAACATACAGCCCAGCACAGGTGGGGGCAGCGAGTGGAGAAAAAGAAAGTCGCCCCATGAGTGTACCTCGCTGAGCTGAGACTGCTCAATAAACGGGTGACAGTGTTCCATAAAAGTGTTAAATAAAGAAATCTCAGCAAGACTTGCAATTTAGATTTCCAAGTGTTAATACAACTGGGTACCTTTTAGCACTTTAAATATGAGCTTCCATACATGCTGTGGGGCCTGGGTGGTCATTTAGGGATAATTCATCAACGCTTATTATTTTCACACACATACATCTCACTTCATGTGATAGCTGTATTCCAAAGAAGACAGCAGGCTCAATGTTATGTTTAGGATAAAATGTTTTCAGTGCAACGGTAAAGCTTGCGATCTTTGGGATATTGTTTTGTTTAGAAAAACGTGTACCAGACAACAATCTATTAGTCTAGGTGGACCAATTGTCATTCATGAGGTGAAAAAGAAAGCTAACTGATAATGTTCAAGCTTTGATTATTTTTACATCTGTCAAGTTCCTGAGCCAGTATATTTCACCGAGGAGCCATGTGTCCCATGAGCAGCCACTCAGCAGTGTGGAGGCGGGGGTGCTGTCATCTAGTGGGTTGAGGGCAGGGATGGTGTTACACACCCCACCATGCACAGGACAGCATCCTGGGACCAAGAGTTTTCCTTCCAGTGGTTGAGAAAGTCTCCCCTACACTGTACTTAGCACAGGTGATGCCAAGACGAAGAAGCTCCTGCCCTCAAGGGGCTCATGACCAAGATATCGTTTTGAAATCCTATCTATCCTGTTTAACCGACACAGAATCAGAGAGGCTATTTCTACCAGTTCCAAATATAGGATGTGTGAAGGACATCTCCCTTTCCCAGCTGTTCCCCATTTTCTACTGTTGCCTTTGGAGATGATACTGTAGGAAACATGCAAATAAAGAGGGGAAGACAAGGTCATTTTTTATTGGCTCTACAATGACTGTGCATTGATGGTGGTTTTATCCAAACATTTCTAATGTGTTGGAGACTGTTCAAACAGTTAGGCAGCTTGTCAAGTTTCTAATGAGTGAGGCGCCATGCGTTTGGGAAGCAGAAGCCTAGTTGTCTCTGATAGCTGAAGGGCATGCAGCACACATCTCGGGTATTTCCACGGGATTCATTACCAAATGTTTATTGAGCAACTACAATGTTCAGGGCAATCTGTGGAGTGGGAGTGGGGATAAAGGTGCTTAGGAGATAACGGCAGGGAAGGGAGAGATGCCGTATTGAGAATTAGGGACCAGGTGAATCATTCTGGCGGAGGAGGAGCCATTCTGGCGATGAATCAGGAAAGGTTTTCTGAAGGTGGCAGGACTCTGGCCATCTTTGAGGGTGGGAAGGACTTGAGGTCAAATGGAAGGACATTCAAGGAAAAGAAGCCTGTGTGGACCAAAGCACAGGGTAAATTGTACGTAACGCGTGGAAAGGAAATGCAGTTCAGTTACGGACTGAAAAAAGCAGGTAAGCAAGGGAGATGAAGCTGGCTGAGCAGAGCCTTGAATGACCAATGCAGACACTCTTCTGCATCATGTCTGTCTGCACAGGAGGCACGGCTGTGCGCCTGCTTGGTATGCATCCCAAGCAGCTGGGAGCAGCAGCCACACCTCTACTAAAAGGTCCTCTTGGTTCCAGGGTGAGAAAGAGAATTCCAGGCTGAGTCAACGATCTAGTATCAGAGGAGACACCACGGATTCTCTAGTCTTCTCCAATAAGTAGTTTTCAACATGATCAAGTATTTTATTTAAGCATTAACTGAGATAATGTGTGTAAACATAGACTCCATGCCTAGATGTTACTGTCACATGGAAATCCACATTCTAGGGTAATGTGCAGTGACTGGTGCATAGACTGGTGGAATCTCCTCTCTGGTGATTCAGCTCAGATAAAGTATAACAGAGCCTTTCACAACATTAGCAGACATGCTTGGTATTAATGCCCCTCCCAGGTGGCAGAAGAGAAATGACCCCACTTGTCCCAGTCATCCATAGAAAACCCAGTCCTCAATTACTCAATGGTGGCAGGAACATTGGAGCAAGACATCCTCCTTTTATTTTTAACATAGAAATTGATTCATTGATCAGTGTGGAGCCTGGGCTGATGCAGCTTCAAGCCAAAGAACTCTAAGGATTGACAGCAACCACCAGTCCGGAAGAGCCAAGGAAGGACCCTCCTCCACAGCCTTCAGAGGGGGCACATCCCTGTTGGCACTGATGTCAGGCATCTAGACTCCAAAGCTACAGGATAAACTTGTCCTACTCTGCAATGGCGGTTCTAGGAAACAAATATATTCCCTCATAACACTTTGACATAAAACAAATACGAGGAACCGTGCCCCATAACCTGGTGGCACCCGTATCCTCATCCCAAAGGCTTCCTAGGAAGTTGTGTGCTAAGGTAAAGCTGGAGATGTAAATAATCTGAAAGTGGCTTTTTAAAAATTTTTGTAGCTGGGGCACAGTATTTTCCAAGAGAGATCTTATTGGCAGCTTCAAAATGTGACTAAAGAGGTGGCATATCATTCGTATGTATGTAGTAGTTGCTTCTTACAAAGCCAACCAATGAGGGGCCTGTGTCTGTTTTAATGAATGTATCTATTTTAAGTTATTTAACAGATTTGAACATTAACACAGAAATACTGATGGAGTCTTTGACCAAATCTTGGGAATGTGAAAACCTCTGATCTAATAAATGCACTTATCACACAGACTGAAGAGCTGAGGTCAAGACAGTGAAAGGAATCTACCGAGGTCATCCAGCTAGAATGGGGTGATTGTGGTCAGTTACAGGGCTCACCCAGCAGAAGACCGCAGCTGACTTCCATCTTCACTTCATTGGACCAACCGTTTGCCCATTCTTAACGGCCATTAATAGTGCATAAATGCTCACGCACACAGTCTAACGCACTGCTGCCAATGCCCCCCACTGGAATATCAAACCATCTAAAAACCTCTGACATCCAAATGACTGGAAGCTTTATCAACTCATTGCCAGTGATATTCCCCCTTTCTTCTCTACTCCGCCCCTCCTTTTCTTCACTCATCAGATAGTTAACAAGTACCTACCCTTTAGCAGACACTCCTCCTGTGCCAGGGAGAGACGGGGGTAAGGGTGAGGCTCACACGAGGTGGATGGAAATGACTACTGATCAAACAAGGAAGATGACGTTAAGGAGCTGTAAACGCTAATGAAGGAAAGGGACCCCCAGGAGGGGGTTTCCTTCGTTAGGATGGACAAGGAGGGCTTCTCTGGTACCTCAAGCATGAGGAGGAGCCAGCACTCTGTAGAACTCGGAGAGTGAATCCCCAAAGCTGGGAGGACAGCAAAGTCCCTGAGCCCGGAATGAGCTTCGCTGGGGCCGAGGAAGAGGGAAAATGGAACGAAAGACAGAGCAGAACGTGCTGAGCAGGAAGGGGCTAGATCCTAGAAGGCATGAGGTCAAGGCGGGGGTTTAGATTACATTCTAAGGGCATAAGAAGACAGACTCTGATCTCTTTTTTCAAAATACCCCTTCTTATAGTTCACCTTTCTTAATATTTTATAGGAAGTCTGGTTATTTAACCTTAGTTAAATATTAACCTGGTTATTAATATTAACCTACTTATTTAATCCCAATGCAAGTTACGGTTCCTAAAGAGCTAGGCTTTAACTCACATCTTCCCATCAGCTAAATGAACAGAAGCAGCTTCATGGAGAATCACTCTCCTTGGGCCAACCTGAGGCATATTTTGTGGCCTTTTAACTGTCCTATTTCATCGACGGTAGTGGTGTCTTCATAAAAACCCTTTTTAAAAAACCCCCCAAATCCAATGGAATTACCCATCTCCTGATGAATGGCCAGCTTGGTTAAAAATTAATCCAAGATGGGAAGGTAGCAAACCATCAATATTTTAACAAATATCATCTCTGGAATTATAATATTCCCTCCCATCACTTCTGGATTAATAACACTTTGCTTTATGATCTCCTCACTGGGGGCAGGGCAGAGGATTATCTGCTTGGGAGACATATAAATCGTTCATCCTTATTTATCAGACACACATACTGTAGGTCCCCAGAGCACCATTAAAATGTGCTGCATAATCCTTGGAAATTGATTCAAAGAAAACAGATGCCAGTTTTCCAACACACAAGGGCATCTTTAAACTGCAGAATCTCCTTATGCTTTCATTAGAAAACAAATATTTCACTGTGTACAAGCTGGTCAATAACCTTGGTGAGAATGTGAGGGCTAAACTTTTAATTCCTGGGCTTTTATGTCCAAGAATCCTGCAAAAGGACCATCCCACCTCCAGTAAGTCTAATCCAAGACACAAACCCAGAATGAAAATGGGGTAGTGATTCAGATTTCATTCCCTAGTTCCAACCTGAAGTCCTCCATTTTCAGACAACATGAGGATTCCCCACTATTTAGTTTTAGTTTTAAGGATCATGATATTTTAGGAGCTAAGGATGAGCATTTTGTTTTGTTTTCAGACAGCATATCTAAGTTCAAGACCCAAAAATTGGGATGCATTTTGTTCTAGAGTAGGGGTGGTAGCCAAACAATAAGTAGGCTAATATTAATAATGTGGTTAATATTTAACTAAGGTTAAATAACCAGACTTCCTATAATTGGCCAAGTTCCCAGGTTAGCCTACAAGTCCCTCTTTAAATACAATATGGTCTTAACATGAATGATTGCTGGTATTTAGGTAAAGAAGTTAGCAAGGAAAGTAGATAGATAGGTAAGTGGAAGGCAGGGAGAGAGGGAGGGAAAAGGAGAAGAAGAAAGAATCAGGGAAAAGTTTAGAATTAAGTGAGGAGAAATGCAATTATTAGTGTAGTGTAGGAAAGATGTCTTGGGCATTAGAAATTAACACATCCATTCTTTAAAGATGTAGACACACCTTTTCTTGACCAATGAACAACACCAATAGAGCCTTAGCTCGCTTGTCATGATTTCTATTTCCTATAATTTAACCAATACTCTATTGTCAGATATGGTTCTGTCTCCATTTATTCACAATTATAGAAAAACACCATATCAAGCATCTAATATACCTATGTTTCCCACTTGCCTTAAGATATGTCTGTATTCCTGGAAGTGGAATTGCTAGGTTGAAGGATATAAACATTGAAAAGTTCTGGTACACACTGACAAAGTATCCTTCAGAAGATGTCTGCCAATTCACACTTCTCCAGTGGCTCTGGAATTACTTTTTCCCTATATGCTCACCAGCACTAGGTATCCACATTTTATTTTATTTTATTTTATTTTCCTGAGCAGTATCTATCCACTCTCTGTTGATATTAACATTCAGTTTCCTTCTGGACCTCACCTCTGCCCCACTGGACCCAGTTTGGTGGGACTGATTATCAGATGCTTTGGTCTTTCCTAAATCAAGGACCAGGCACTTGAACCAAACTGGGCCACAAAGAGGCTAAACATGATAGAGTTCACTCATCCCTTTAGTGGTGTCAGGATGGAACCCAGCAGGTCCCTGCTTCTGAGGCCCCCTGAAATCACCCTGATTCCTACCCTTTCCAAGCCTGCTCACCACCCTTTCCTTCCATCACAGGGGTCCATATATCTTTTTTCCTTAAGTTATCCACAGCCAGTCTTTCTTGCTTATAAACAAATATTCCTACTGATACAGCAGTTAAGTCGAATAATTTAATTTTAGAATTTTAACGAAGTGTACTCCATGTCATATGAAGTCCTGACATAACAAAGCAGACATTTTTCATTAGAACTTGATAGTGTCCACAGTGTTTAACGTAATTTCACATTATAAATCTCTGAAGTCAAAGGTAGACAAATGTGAGCTCCTCACACGGGTTCAGTAATCTAATAAACAACCCATTATCTAAATCCACAGTTTAACAACCTACAATATAGTAACACCAGAATCCTCGGACCACACACTTTAGAGTCTTCGTACATCACCCCTTCAAAGGCATGCTCCACCACAATCTGGGAAACTTTTAATTTAGAAAAGAAAAGTCTACATGCTCCACGTTGCAATGGGCAGCCATAAAGGAGCCCTACGGACCCTACACATGAAGGGACTCACTGATTGTGGCCCGGCTCTGCTCACAGAATCAGGAACCTTAGCAAGGGAAAAGTGGAAACACACTGATGGGTTCTTAATATTTACTTTTGTTCCTTTCACAGCAAGGAAGAAAGCCCAGGAGTTTACCGTATGCCCATTAATCCAAGGCAGATCCCCAATCCCTGCAGCAGGGCGGTGAAGGGATACACTCAAATCCACAGCTCCAGCAGACATTAGTTGCCTGAGTTTGGGCAAATCCTTTAATCCTTCTATGCCTCAGATTTTTGAAAATGGTAATAGCAAACCCCTGTAGAGATTAAATGAGAAACGTATACGGAGTTGATGACATAGGGCCAGGCACAGAATGGGTGGTAAGTAATTGGTAGCTCTTGCAGAATCTTCATCGGGAGGGATGCTTTGTGGATGTGGAAGAGGCGGGGGCATCGTGTGGTGGCTGGGCTGTACCCCAATGCACAGAATTTCTTCTCTCAAAGAAAGTTAGCTATAACCATAACGACAATGTGATGCGACAGTACCACCAATCTGGTTCCATTTGACCCTTTCTAGTGCACAGAGAGCTTCCACATACGTTGTCATCCGATCTTCATTCAACCCAGTGTGCCAGGCATGAGGGGTATATCAGCCCCACTGCAGAGATAAATTACACAGACAGCCCGCCTTCGTCTCAACTGCAGAGGTGTCTGGCTGCTTCGGCAAATCACGTTTTCCACTCAACACCTGCATACAGCATGCAGGGGCCTCTCACCAAGGCAGAAAGTGGTTGGAATAAAGAAGCTATCTTCTCAGAGTCTCTGGGAGCCCGCGAAGAATTGAGCTTCCCCTTCATTTTCCTGCCCCTCTAGGGGGTAAGATGGGGACAAATTACGTGTGTGGTTGAATTTTTGCCAAATACCATCGTTGCCTCCCCTGGTTTCAGGGAAGAATGGGGCATGATTTTGCTACTTCTGAAAATTGTGTACATATAAATTAATACATATACACGTACCCAAATATACATACATACATACTGGGCAACCCTTTGAGGCAAGACCAGGACAACCTTAAGGAGCCCCAGGAGCTGGAGGAATGGAGTGCACCAAAGTGGCCCAGGACGTCTGAATGATTTCTGAGAAGTTGCAAAGTAGTAAATGGAGCATGATTCTGAATTTGAATCAGGTCTTTGCAACCCTGAGAAAACTGCATAAAATCACTGACCCTCGGTGTCCCCATCTATAAAGTGGAAACAGACTAATTTAACTAATGGAGCAATCACCTTACTGGCTCTTTTTCTTTTCCAGTGACTCCCAAGTTGACAACGGCCAGAAGGCTGGCGACTGAACAGTGACCCTGTCAGCCTCCCTCTTCTCCTCAGATACACTATCCTGCAACGATTTTTCTTTTCTTTCCCTCTTTTTTTTTTTTTAGATAATTATTTTTTATTGAAGGGTAGTTGACACACAGTATTGCATTAGTTTCAGGTGTACAATACAGTGATTGAACATTTATATACATGATAATTCTAGGTACCAGCTATCACCATACCAAGTTGTTACAATATTTTGACTATATTCCTTATGCTATACATTACATCCCGGTTACTTACTTATTTTACAATTGGAAGTGTGTACTTTTTTTTTTTTTTTTTGTGAGGGCATCTCTCCTATTTATTGATCAAATGGTTGTTAACAACAATAAAATTCTGTATTTTCTTTCCCTCTTTTGTCCTCAAGTCAAATAAAGACCTTAGTTAACTACTGTTTCCTTTTTTGAACTGTGTGTGGCGTGCGGACCAGACAACCCTCAATTTAATCAAGACACTTTGCAAGTACCAACCGTATGGCAGGCTATCAATCTCATTTACTCAGACGTCCGAACAGACAAGTCCACATGTCCATCCATTGCAGGAACAGCAACATTCCGGGGAGGACAAGAGACTCTAAGAAAATCTACAATTTGAATTGGCGCAACAAACACACATTGAACTTAACAAAGTCAGTGAGGCCTCAAGGACATCATTTCAACCTCGGGGGGTCTCATTTCTCCAAAATGCAAAATGGTTATCCTCACCATTGCCATCAATACGAGGGTCCAAGACACTATAGGAAAATAATTTCTCATGCAATCCATGATCATGTGCTTTTCAAAATTGGAAAATAAAGCAGTAACCAATGAAGAAAAACCAAAATTCTACTATCTGAAAAAAGACAAATTCTGAGCATAAAGAAATGTGGCAGGAGATGGGGAGGATCATTTTAAAATCAAGTCCATAATGGTAAAGACAGGATTTGTAATCCAGAACGGGGCACAAGACAGTGGCCATTTTATTTTAGCAACAGAGCCCTGTCTGGGGAATTTTAAGGGTCACAGATATTAAATTCCCAGGCAAAGACCTCAGAGACACACAAAGCATTACTAACTTCTCCTTGAATATAAATTGTCAAATTCCTTCCTGTTTCAGTGGTGGTGGGAGAAGAAATGAAGCCGGTCAGGAGATGGGAGGTTCTGGAATCAGAAATGAGAACTCTCCACTTCTCTGCCCAGCTGAGAGGGAGAAAAGACGGCTTCAGGGAGTAATTAGCTGTCATGTGTAAGATTAATTGACGACCCTCCAGCTCTGCCCTAAACACAGATGTATGGGGATCAGGACACAACCTTGAACACTAAAGGTGAAGGGAGAACAGTTATTTCAGGACCAGAGCAAACAGAATATGCAGAATTGTAGGCGATGTCGAAATGCACGCCGTGGAGCTAGGGAAGGCCATAGATCAGGACGTCCTTCCATAAAGCGGCTTGTCAGAGACTAGCCACAGAATTAAATTAGGAACCAGTTTGTGCTGGAAAGTTTCATGGTAACTGGTCCACAGCAAGCCCGTCATCCCGTAACACGGGTGTGGACACACTCCTGCCACGTTTCCATTTCTCTGGTTGGAGAAAGAGTCTGAAAGCGTAATGTATACTGCTGGTGTCTGTACCAATAGACTATGCTCACCACTTCAGATCCAGCCCACCTCTGACTCCAGAGTATGTTTTGCGGGGGAAAGAGGGCAGCCCTCCCTAGGAGACCTCAATGCGCAGACTCAGGCTCTTTGCCAACCCAGCATGCCCGTGGTGACCAGTCATTTGCTGTCCTCTGCGTCAAGGTGGTTTGTGCATCCCGCAAAGTTCTCTACTATATATGGGGGATTATTGGTTTGTGTATGCATTTTTTTATCTAAGTTATCTAAAGCCAGGTTATGAGAATGGAGAAAATAAGATTTTTCATTTTACTCCCAAATGATTGGTGATGAGTTATCAAAACACAATAAACAGATTGCCTTCCAATGCCTTTTTCCAGTAAAAAGGTGTCTTTTTCAATTCTATGATGTTGTTGGATTTTATTTATGAACTGGTCCTGTGCAAATGTTCAGGTGATAAAGATGAATAGGCCTCGTGTGTGAGCAGGTCTCACTCTGAAGCTACAGACACTTTTAAATATACACATATAAAATAATGCTGGAAACAGGTATGTTTCGTAGAGTGCTGTTACGTGTTCAACGATTACGATTTTATTATCCTCTCAGCTGCATGAGATGGGTCTGAAGCATACGTCTATTATTCAGATGAGGAAACTGTGTGTGCAACAGGTTATTGCAACTTATCGATAGTCACACAGTTAGTACCAGAGCTGAAATTTAAAGCCACGATGTTTAAATACAAGTCTCAGGTGTTTCTGCAGAGGTACATGAAAAAAAGTACTGATTCCATAGACTCATTATATTTGGGGGAAATCACGGGACATTCTGCAAAGCCGACAGTTGAGTTAGGTGTTGAAGGGTAGAGCAGAATTTGCCCAGAGAGAGAGGTTAGGGTGGGTGAGGGCCCTCAGGTATTCCAGATAAAGGAAACAGTAGATGCAAGTATGTTCAAGATGAAGTCTAGTACGTATAGTGGAGGCAGGAAGGGTAAGTGGAGGCAGGAAGGGTTTTTGGAAACAGAATTAGAGAAGGCAGGCAGATTAAGGAAACAATTTGGAGTCAATTCTATAGGCATGGAGAAAATGGGCAGATGTTGACCAATAAAATGGTTCCTGAAACTGCCCTTTAAGACAGGTTCATAAGCTGTTGGTCTCAAGTGCCACTCAGGAACAGTGCAGCCAGCCCTTTGGATACAAGCATGAGAAGGTGGATAACCTGCTGGTCTAACTGAGTCAGACTCCAGGGAAAGAAGGCCGGGCTTTCAATCTCAGCCTCCTTTGTTGGTTTTGAGTTGTGTTCAGCAGGAACTCCCGAATCTGGTTTGAGGGGAAGATGGCATCCGCGCTGTGCCCAGGGAAGACAGTCTGGCAGCTGAACGCGCAAAGGGGTGGTTGGGGAGAAAGGGTAAAGAAAACTAAGCCTTCTATGCCTCTGACTCCTTGTCTATGAAGTGAGGATAATGAAAGGACGGTCTGGGACAGCCCCGGTGGGGGTGACAGGAGGAAACCGGTGGCCATAGTGCCAATCACAGAGCAAACTGCTGGTCCGTGTGGGTCCCTCCCACCCTCTGTGAGTCACTGATGCTACGACCACTAGCCCCACTGTTCGCCGCCTCCTCCTTCCCCCTCTGCCCTCTCTCCTCCTGTCCCTCTTTATTATGACCCTAACAACAGCTACTGCTGCTGCAGGACCTGCAGGACTTCAGAGGAAGGGAGAGGCCGGAGCAGCCCCGCGGGGAGACGCCGTCTGCGGTGTCGGAGCAGACGCGGACCCCGCGCAGGAGGGAAGGGCGGGCGCAGCGACAGGACGCGGACAGTGCGCCCGGGTGCATGATCCTCCCCTTCCCGCTGCTAAGGCACATTTATAAACATGGCTGGGATGAAAACAAAAGATTGTGAACTAGATGGATGCTTTTAAATGGAAAATTATTTAGTAGAGCTAAATGCAGTCTCAGTAGGGGACTGAAGCTGCTGCTTGAAAAAGTGTGGGATGATCGCAAGTCGGTGACAGAGGGCGGCTGAGGCTCCCTCCACGCCCTGCAAGAAGGAAGCTACTCACCCCCGTCTGAACCGCAGGACCCTTCAGGGGATCAGATTCAGGGGAGCACAGTTTAGGTGAGGCTGAAAGAGAGTACCGATGTGTGTGTCCCGAATGGAATCCTAAACATTTTCTTAAGCAAACAGCATCCCTAAAGGATGGAGGCTTTGGCTAAGTGGTTCAGGATCAGAAAGTGCACTGGTTGGAACATGGCATTAAGGGGTGATTATTTCTGGGTTCGCCTACTTATTGTTAATGCTCATTCCAGAAGATCAATGACCACCAGGCTTAAAGAGCCATGTGGTCTATGCCTCAAGGGGTTAATTCCTTATATGAACAAAACTCTCCTGTCCTGAAGCCAGAACTATCTGTCCGAAGTGACTGAATGGACAATTTACAAAGAACTCTGGATATGTGTACTGGGTCCCCTCCAGCTCTATTTTCCCCATTTCCATCTTTCCCAACAGCCCCTGTTTTCTATTCCGGGATCTCTTTGAGCCTGACTACTCCTCAAAAGCTGGTGTCAGCTCATACGATGTAGATGAAGCTAATGAGAGCATTGTTTCTCTCCTTGGTCCATGGGGATGAAAACGGTGGAGTCACGGCCTTGGGGTGATAAGGCAGACGTGCCCTCTGTGTGTGAATATGAAGCCATTAGGGATGCTGAGCACAAAACTGGCACTCAGAGGAGGCAAAGCTGGGGGAATCACCACCAGCACCTCCTTCTCAATAACCACTGAGCATTTGCGACGTGGCAACCACTGTGTTAAGTGCCCTGTGTTCACCAACTCACTTAGTCTTACCTAAACCCTTTCCACCTCAAAAAAAGTAAGGCTTGTTGCTCTCATTAATTTACAGGTAAGGCGACTGAAGCTTAGAGGAGTTAGCAACAGTGGCAAGATTTCACAGCTAAGTATGGATTATGGAGCTAGGATTTGAGCCGCTGACGCGGGTTCTTCAACACAGCTACCTGGATACGTGAATCCATGGGAAGGCAGCGTGGATGACAGGGGGGAACATCACAGAATCCCTCTGCTCTCCCCATCTTTACCAAAGCCAGATCCAGAAACCTATATCTAAATGGCAAAAGCTGGAAATACTGACAAGAGGCAAGGCTAACTCAGAGTTAACGATCTCCTTAGCCAAATTCTCTCCTACTAAGGCCAAGATGAACAAACCACAAGCCAATCGGGGTCCCTGTGGCTGCTGGGCACTGCACGAGGTTGGAGAGATCTCATAGACATGCCCACCTTCTCAGGATGGTTCTGGAAAGGGGTGGTACCCCTCGTGGGTATTTATCAGGGGTGGGAGGCTAAAATAGAGCCTCTCATCTACTCTACAAAACATCCAGGTGGGTCCAGGGGACTCTCACCATTAGGCTTTTGCTGGATTCTGAAATTTTCCCATGCATAGCCTTCAACTCGGTGACTTACCTCTGAAGAAAAACACGTCTGAGGCCTGAAAGTAACGTATTCCCTATTCTACCCAACGTTTGAATTTTTTGAGCACTCTGAATGAAGCTTCTTTTCAGTTTTAACAATAATGTTTTGTTGAAGAAATGCATAGGTGCTCCTTCCTCTTTCTAGTCATGAAAAGTCTTTGGAGAAGACTTAGGTCATGGTGAAATAATCACTTCATAGTATAGAGTCTTCTACAGAGACCTCAACGGTTTTTCTGGTTCCCTCTAGAATCAAGACATTTTCAATACAAGAAAGCTCTGACTTCAAATCCAAACACTTCTACAAAGAGATATGGCAGGATTTGAATCATCTTCTCTGAACAACAACTTATCCAAAAAAATAAAACAAAACAAACCTATAACTGTCACAATGTCCTATGTCGCATATCACTAATGCATTATACATGCATATCACCGATATCACCCTTTAACAAAGCTGAAGGTTTCTTTCTTCACCAGGGAGTTAGAAGATATTAAAATCCCCTCTTCAGTTGGTGCGTGGTCTAACCAGTGCACTTATCTATGAGGACAATTCACAATGGACTCAATTTGACAACATTCTTAGCAATGCCACTTGGTCATTTCCATGACTCCTTGCCTCTCCAGGTGGGAAAACTAATTTTGATTCTAAGAGTGCACGTTTTTAAATTCCCCCATGAAGCGTGCATGGTTTTCAAATCCCCCATGTCAGTTCAGTGCCTGGGAAGACAGCAGGGAAATTTCCAGGTCTTCATTTTGCATTTGATGTTCTCCACCTACAGAGAGGGACATATTTCAGCCATACAATAGGCACTTAGAAAGATGTAGGGGAAACTTCAAGAGACTTGCACTTGGCAAACTAAAGTGGAGTCAGAAGTTTGACTTATTCTTTTCTCCTTGCAAACCCCTCTGTAGCCTGGCAGCAATGACTCCCAGTATCACACCCTTCTCTCCTCCATCTTCCTCTTTGCAGACCTTTTCTGGGCATTTCCACCAACCCATTGCTAACACCAGCAGGGGTGCTGGCACTTCTCCACTGTCTGTGCTCGAAAGGAAAAGCCATTCTGAACCATGTACCTCAATGATCCCAGCTGCCTTTAACCTAAATGATGCTTTTAAAATTAGATCCCTCAGTCTTCGTCATCTTGCAGCTTGTTACAGCGCCTGACTTTACAGTGGGAGAGAGGAAGTGCATTCCAAAGCTCAGATCCACTCCCCAACTTTCATGCCTGAAACTGTTATCAGTCAGCCACCAGCGAGCATGAAAGAGGACATGTATTGCTTTTTTTTTCTTTTTTTGCACACCCAAAGCTTTTCAAGGGTGCAGTGCTACTTAACAAATGACAGAAACCTTCTGCAGCTCTGCCAGCTCCTGGGCAATGAATTGTTTTTCTTTGTTTAATAGGCTGGGACAATGAAGCAGAGATTTCTCTGTGCTCGGATTTGGAGTTTCTCCAACCTTTAAACTTTATTGCCCAGCTGAGTATCTGCCTGTGTTTGTGGGAGGGATCGAGACTATTAAAATTCATTTGGTGCTGAATCTCCAAAGGAATATGCGAGCTTGCATCCCACTGACTTCCTCGTAACATGAAACCCAACGGACTCCAGTTCCTTAGGGAGTCGGGGAACAAATGGATGAAAATAACGTATTGTCATTGGTGCATGCTGTCCCTCCCTGGTCCCCTCTGTGACCAAAAGCACACATTTCTTCATAAGGGGGCTTAGCCGGGTCAGGGACTCTGCATGTCATCACGAACAAGAGCAGACCCTCGTGAGGAATCTGGGAGTCGGCTTCTGTGGCATGCCATGGGAACTTCCATGAATAAAAGGCAGTTCGAATCTCAAAAACACTTCAACTCGAGGTCACTGAAAAGCCGGCTTTCAGGTACACTTGCCTGAAACTGAAGCCAATAGTGGTCCTGTTACGGATGCTCAGTGCCAGTCGCATGAGACAAAGGGGCTAATAAAAATAAATCTTTATAATGAGAAACAACAAAGGATATATTTCCACTTCTCTCGTTCTGTATTGACTCTTGCCAAAGGCTTCGGGGATGAGGAGGTCAGAGTCAGAAGCTTTCGGGACCCACAGGAAAGGCACCGCCATGCGGCGGCGTCAATCAAGCAAGCCTGTCCTGAGCCGTATGTGGCCAGGGGACGAGGTGGGCTATCTGCACATCCAAAAAGACGGGGCCATTTGGAAAGAGGGTGATGCTGAGCACATTGAAATGAAATCTCGTGAAATGGAAGCTCTACCTTCATTCAGTAATGAGAAGCCAGGTCTGAGGCCCGAGGCATATAAAGTTAATAATATTAATGATAATAATAATAAGGATTAATAATAAGGATCTTTCATCTTCTTCTTAGTATTATTATTATAAATGATGAATGCCTTCTCGCTTCGCCTTAAGTGTGGCCAAGGAGTCATCCTCTGAATCTAGGGAAGAGCATCGTGGTATGAGGGAACTGCAAACGCAGAGGTTGGCAACCGCCATGGCGTGTTTTAAGATGAACAAGAGAGAGAGAGGGGCTGGAGTGAGGAAGCAATGAAGAGCGAGGGGACAAGGTCTTTGTGGCGGGTGGAGGCCAGGCGCTGGGGGTCTCACTGCAGGGCTGCAGCCGTTTATGGTTTCTTGTTATTTTGTTTGTCTCTCAAACCATAATGGGGCACCACTGGATATTTTTTTTCATTTTTTTTTATTAAAGTATCATTGATACACAATCTTATGCTCAGGTTTCACATGAGCAACATTGTGGTTACTAGACTCCCCCCATTATCAAGTCCCCCCCACATACCCTATTATGGTCACTGTCCATCAGCGTAGTAAGATGCTCTTAGAGTCACTACTTGTCTTTCTGTATATACTGCCTTCCCTGTGCCCCCCCTGCATTATGTGTGCTAATCATAATGCCCCTTTTTCCCCTTATACTTTCCTTCCCACCCATCCTCCCCAGTCCCTTTCCCTTTGGTAACTGTTAGTCCATTCGTGGGTTCTGTGATTCTGCTGCTGTTTTGTTCCTTCAGTTTTTCCTTTGTTCTTATACTCCACAGATGAGTGAAATCATTTGGTACTTGTCTTTCTCCACCTGGCTTATTTCACTGAGCATAATACCCTCTAGCTCCATCCATGTTGTTGCAAATGGTAGGATTTGTTTTCTTCTTATGGCTGAGTAATATTCCATTGTGTATATGTACCACATCTTTTTTACTACTGGAGAATTTTAAGTAGGGGATTAACTGAATTGACTTATTGGGGTTTTTTTTTTGTTTTCCTTTTATTGTAAAAAAAAACATACAAAAAATACTGTCTTGACCATTTGGGGGTTACAGGTTTCCTACTGTGGTGATTTGATGTTCCTCCCAATCTAACCTCCTCTCCTAACCCCACTCAGCTATGTGCTCCCAGGCAACTGGGTACCTGTCCGTCCTTGTCCATCACTTAACACTGGCACCAACACCAGATCCTAAGACTTAGCAGGACCTCGATACATTTTAAATAAATGAACAAGTGAGTTAATTGTCTCCAGTAAATCCTCTATGTATTTGGTTTTCTTCCCTTCACCAAACTATTATTGAACTTCCAGTTTGTACAGAAGAGCAGTACACGTTCTCCTTTGAGTGTTTAATGAAAGTCTCTTCTTTCCGTCAACTTAAATGAGCGGAAGTCTTGAGGACTGACCCACTGTCCTGTTTGTTTTGCATCACCTTTTCCTCTTGTTCCTCTGCTTCAAAAACAAAGCACGGAGCAAGTGCAGAGTGAACGCCTGCCTAGGAATACCTACTAGGACTTTCTATTCCAATTTTATCTGATATTTTTAAAAATTCACGTCGTGTCTGGATGTAATGGGGCCATTTCATTTCCAAATACTATTTTCCTGTTTGTTCAATCAAAGATCCTTCCAGAAAGCCATTTTTACTAATCATTAACTTGTGTATTTTTAGATTTTTTTTTTTTTTTTATAAACAGAGCTCAATTGAGTTATGAATGTCGGAGTGAGAATGAGTGACTACAAGCTTTACATCCTGCTACGGATTGTGACATACTGAAAGTGACAACTATACAAAAGTGATTGACAATCAACAGCTTAAAGGAATACGTCAAATCCACACTCTGAGCAAGAGACCGCGTAACTAGGGCAGAATCCCCAAGTCTGGCGAAGAGAAAAACAATTTGAGTGCAATTTGACACACTTCGTTCCGCTTTCGTAGGACAAAGCCTACAAGTATGCAATTAAATTCACATACATGGGGTTTTCAGGAAAACTAGACGGCAGTGGGAGACCTCGCCCTGGGACCTCTCATAGTCACCCATCTATCCATCGGTCCAGACTGTCCCATGAAGTGCAGGGTATTTTAAAGGTAAACAGGCAGATCTCAGGCTTAGTTCTAACTGCCCTTTAACTACTCTGAGCCCTCTGCCCCTTTAACTGTGTGCCATTTAAAAGGCACCACACACCTCTCTTCCCTGCATCACGACTCCCGTAGTCTGGGCATCCAAAAAAAACCCCAATAAGTCAATTCAGTTAATCCCCTACTTAAAATTCTCCAGTAGTAAAAAAGATGTGGTACATATACACAATGGAATATTATTCAGCCATAAGAAGAAAACAAATCCTACCATTTGCAACAACATGGATGGAGTAGAGGGTATTATGCTCAGTATAAACCAGGAGCATAAACCAGGGCCGACAGAATCCAAGGGCAAGTGCATTTGTTCTAAAATAAACGAGCCAGTGACAGAGGCCAGAGGAACGTGAATATGAAACTGGATTCACCGGTGTCCTTTATCAAAAGCAAACAGGTTCCCACAAGGGGGCTTCGAGGCTGCTCGGAATCATACTTGTCTGAGCGGCATTGATGCTGGCTCCATCGTGCGGCTGTGCAGAACTCCCTGCAGATACGTGTCCTTATCCGTGTCCCTAGGGGTACACAACTACTTACTTCTGGGCTGACATTCCACTGAAGAAAGGAAAAAATCAGGCTAACAGCAGTGCCTAAAATCTGGGAGATAAGGAGGCTGGATAGGTTGAAGAGAACAGAAGGCTGCTTTTATGAAGGAGCATCTTGGACTCAACTGTCAATCAGGAGGAAAATTAAGGAAAGTTCTTTTCAAAGGGTATCACCCCCTTCATTGTACCATTTGCCTCAAAGAGGGCTGGGAATGGTTGCACATAATGGCCACAAACTTATCCCTTCCTGTCTGCACGCACCTTTTTCTCAAGGAGAGTCTGCTGTTTCCATTCCTATTAACACTTAGCATAGTACCCAACACTTATTAGATGCACAGTCTCATGTAGTCTGGCAAATGGTCTTCCGAGATGGACTCTATCGCCATCCCATTTTACAGGTGAGAAAAGTAAGGTTTAGGAAGATTAAATATCTTGCCCAAGGTCCTTAGCTTCTAATTATAACATTGCTTGAGGACCTTCGTAGGCTTCTAAAACATCAGAGGAATGAGAGGAGAGGCCTTGGAGGAGGCAAGGGAAGGAATCTTGTCTATCTTGTTCACCACTCTCTCTTCATCATCTACAAGATCTGTCAAGGTTATAACGAGCCAGTGAAGGAGTGAATCCAGAACAGTGGGCAAGTCCTAAAAGAGGCAGAAAATGAAGAAGTGGCCCTGGTACTGACAAGAGCTTCAGGGAAGTATCACTCATTTTTAGCAGCTTAGAAAAGAATATGGAAAATAGGTCCTTGGCACCCAGTACAGTACCCAATAAATGTCTCTGAAGTGAACGTATGTCTTTGAAAGAGACCAGAGGCTTTCATATATGGGGCTCTTGTCTATAAGAACTTTTAACTAGCAAGACACAGAGATACATCAGAATGGCTTGTAAACTTTGTCAAGCTGCAGGTCCAGGGTCAAACTGAAGACTGGAGGGTAAGAGTAAGGGGTACAACGGGCCCCCTTTGGCATCCTACCCCCACCCTGCTGGAACAGCCCCAGGAAGGACCGGGAGAACAGACGTGGCTGGGGCAGCCCCACCTGCACAACATGGCACAAGTTATATAGGAGGATGCTGGTGAACAGAATTCTTCCCCCAGAGCTTATATAAAACCAAATGATCTTACTGACCAAACCAAACACGGTGATTGGTCTGCTGCACGCATATCAAGGTTGGCTTTACAATCTTTGTGAAGGGAGAGGATGGTAGCCTCTTCACGCGTGGGCAAGATGCTATCAAATGCCTCATTTGATACATCATCCGCACAGCATCCTGTATTGCCACTGCCTCTTATCTCAGTTCTTTCCACGATTAGTCTCCTTGAGAAGAATTCCACTCTGTTCACAATCAGGTGGAACACATATGGTAAGCTCTTAATCATCTTTCTGATGAGGCTGTCCTGGGTGGACATTTTTACCCAGTGCCAAATATTGGGCATTAGGTAGGCAATTTGGACTCACTACTGGTGTTATCGGTGACTTAACAGTATCACATAAGCCTTACTGAACACGTGGTAGGGGAAGGGATCTCACGGAAGGGTTGGGGGATGTGTGTGCACATGTGCCACAGAGCAGAATGAATGCACACTGATCAATGGCATGTTGAAAGCAGGTCATCTTCTCACTGGACATTTCTTAAGTCCCTAAGTATTTTGCCAATTAAGGAAAGGATGAAAGACCCTATCTCTACAGCCGTAGCATGATGAGTAGGCTTAAGAAGAATTGGCATGACTCAACAGATTCTAGAAAATGTGCCAGAATTCAAGCATTCAAGACAGGCTCTGTCACCTTGTTTTAACCAGGTTGAATCATGCCAACTCTTTCTAATACCTAACCATCATGCTGAGGCTGTAAATACAGGATCTTCCATCCTTTCCTTACTTGGCAAAATACCTAGGAACTTAAGAAGCTTCCAGCAACCAAGGTGAATTACATCATTCACAAACAACTGATAAGAAATGAAACACTGTGCTAAGCCAGTTTGTATGTGTGTGGGGGGGGGGGGTTGGGGAGAGCTTCTAGAATAGACATCCTGAGAGGTGCTGAAACCCCTCAAGCAGCAGCAGCAGGTGAACATCAGAGAAAGCCCTTCTGAAAACAGAGCTTGCCAGTGTATTCACCCTTACCGCATGTTTTTGCCCATCTCCTTTGTAATCTAAGCAGGTGACAACTTCATTCAGTTTGTTAGCAACAAGAGGGAGTATCGATTCCCCGCAAATGCCCTAATGACTGGAGACTGGGGCACAAACCATAAATGGAGACTTTCTGATTCCGAGTGAAATTATAGTTTGCCCTGTGAGATTGCACAATAAATCAGGGGAAAAACCAGCCAACATAGGACTCTGGGGTCACTGAAGTGATGTTGACACATTACAATAATGAGAACTTGAAATACCTCATGCCCTATTGATTTTTAAGCTGAATCATTCCCACTGCAGAAGATTACAAGACTCTGTCTTGGAATCATGGCTCACACGGGAGATGCTGATGAAAAATACACCCAATCCAATCAAAATGGAAAGCTTTACTTGTACTTATTACAAATCTAATACCATTGTTCCTAGGCCCAGTGATAGGCACTTAACCTACAATGGGAAAAAAATACACAATTTTTCCCTTTTAATTAAAATTGTTCATACCTTTTTTTTACACATGGCTCTGTGCTGTGCCTCTACAGCAAAAAGTACCCCCAAAGAAAACAGGGACAATGGCTCGATTAGTGCATAAAGGGCAATTTCTTTATGCTTTTCTAATTCCAGGGTAGCTTTTAAGTTCCTGCATCACCATATCATTTTGAAGAATGGAAAATCACGTCCTAACAAGCAACATACTTCCTAGTGAATAGGAAAAGATGCATCCCAGCAGCATCTAGCATCTATAATAAACAAAGCCTGCCTGGCCAATCTTCCCTTTTTCCCTAAAAAGTGCTCCATGGAGCTGAATAAGTAAAATGCTTGTGGGAGGCCAACTGGTGACATAAGTTAATTACTAACCTGTCACACAATCAGAGAATGGTAATAATTTATTTCACTGTGGCATTAACCATAAGTTGCTTTTTTGCCAGTGGGGTTTGCTGGGGAAGAAAGGTTAGAATATTGCTGCTGGCCATATGCTTTATATAGGCCAATGTCAATATTTTAGTTGGGAGATCAGATATACATAGTGCCACTGTTTTTACTACATATATTGTTCTGGGCATAAAATTGAAAAAATAATTACCCATATATCTTGGCTTTCAGAAGAAGAGAACTAGCAGGTAGAAATAACACTGTATTTCCTTGTAGGATTCTGAAAATATCTCGTTTTTATAGATATAATTATTACTTGGGTTTACTTGGCTTTAACACATAATAAACAGGCTGCCACAATCCAGTATGATCACACAGCCTTTGAAGGCACTTACTGAGGTCCGAATGTGGGCCAGGCATTGGGCTAGGAATTAACTATACATTATTCACCTGTTGTTTGTCTTCATGAAGTTTATAACCTATCATTATCATCTGATTGTTGAGATGAACACCTACAGGCAAAGTCTATGGGTCTAAAATGGCCAGAACACAGAACACATCCTCACGGCCTTCTGAGGAGGGTGACTGAAATAAATGAGAACAAGTAAATAAAATAAATAAGTGTGTACAAGCTAACTAGTCTTTTTTTTCTCCTAGATATCCTGATCATTTTTCTCTATTAACTTGATCCGTGGATGTCTCACTCATCTCAAAGATACCCATTTCTGCTTTTAAATCTCCCTAAATTCTACTATTTCACTGATTTAGATCAACTTCAGAGTAGCCAGCCAGAAACTGCCATTTCTGTCACAGCCACACTCAAGACCAAGGCTCTAAGATGTCGTTAATCCATTTATTAATAGGATTGAAAGCAGGTGATTGATTTAAGGCACTTCATCACACTAGTTGGTAGAAAACGGTTCAAAAATTGGTACAGAGGAGGGCATGCAGGGAGGTAACCCCTAATTCTGTTCTTTCGCGCACGCTGAAGAACTGCTTTCCGTCTTCACGACAACATCATTCCTCAAGCCTCCCTCTGGGATTCAAGACGTCACTGACAACTTTATTTACCAAGTGAAAAAGTAGCTGAGAACCACAGAGCTTTTAAGGCTGGATTGTAGAGGACCCCAAGCTCGAAGCTACAGTGTCAACAGCCTGCCCAATTTTGACCCGTCTGGCCCAGCTACCATCACCACGAGAAGACCCAGGCGGCATGACTCTTAAGAAGTTTCTCTTTCTTTTGCCAGTTATAGAACACAGTCGTTAGGCATGCTGTTTATGGACTCCGTCTGCCTGTGGTCAGATCCAGGGTCCACTCAGTGTGAGCGGTGAGATGGTGGGTTAATTACTTCACCGTCTCTAAAACTGCTCCCTCATCGGTAAAATGAAGACAACAGCTGCCCCTACCAAGTAAGATGCTCGGGAGGCTTAAATAAGCCAGTCAATGTGCAGCACCTCCCACAGTGCCTGTCAGATACTCTACTCGGTGCATTTGAGCTGTGATGTTTTTCCCTGAGAACATCGGGGCCTTAGCTTGGAGGCATTTGCTTTGATTTTCTGAGCGCAGTTCAGCAAGGCGCGCCGTAGTGCAGCGACAGTCTGAGATAACTGTACCTGGCCTGCTATGTTCAAATGGGCAGCCAAAATTGATTCCCATCTGATTGTTTCTGTATTGGTAGGACAACAAGATTATTAAAAGTTAGGCACTGAGAAACAGTTCTGGCTGTTTAGAAACACAACCTAGCTACTTCAGCAACATGCATGCCTCGCATACAGCAGGCTTACCCGAGTCCCCAGTTCAGACGAACAGACGAACAGCAAAATGTCACATGGAGAACAGATGAAATAAACTTCCAAAAATCAGACAGCGCCACCGTTTCCTTTCAGAGAGGTCTCTGCCACCACTTATATTGACAATCTAATCTAAATTTACAAGACGGAAGTAAAAGAGCATGTGTAATTTATAAATGCCAATTTATTAATACCAATGCTGGAGGCCATGCCTTCCAAATTCCCCTGGCCACGTTCTACAGGGCACCCCAGGGTAGCACATATCTTTCTTGTTAACATTGCATAGAATCTTTCCATAAACATACGCTTGTTCTTGTCTTCCACATTTTGTCCTGTCACTGCAACAGATGGCTTTACAGTGCAGCATCTGAAAATATTAAATACTTTATAAGCCTGGTGGAAGTGGGAAATGCGTTTGGAGCAATGAATAGGTCCATGGGGAATGTGAAGCGGCCATGCAGGATTCTGTGAGAAGCAGGTACCTTTAAGTTGTGGAGTAGATGTGGTCATCATCAATTCCGCATCTCGAGTGAAGGTAGACACATGATGAGGGGCTTGGCTTGCCGTGAGACAGATCTGGGCCGTGCCGCAAGGCAGAACATACTGCTACGGAGAGCTGTGAAATCCGGCATAGCGTAACCAAGGGAGGGATGTGCAATCTCCTTCTTGGAGATCTAAAAGCCAGGAGAAACCTCCATCTGTCTGAGATGGTCAAATAAAGTAAGCTTAAAGATAGAGCAATGAGTTAAGGGACGGTGAAGTCAACTAGCTGATTGTTCCAGAGCCATGATGTTAGATGTTTCTGTCCAGAGCCATAATGTTAGATGTCTACCCAACCAAATGAGGGTTGCCATCTCAACCAACCCAGAAGGCATGACCTACAGAGATGTGCATGAGATTGAAATCATCAAATAATGATAAAATGAGCGTCTCAAGCTAGATTGCCTAGAGGCCCCTGATAATATCATCTTGCCAAGTTATTTAAGCGCTATGTGTACAATTCTTCATTTATGAGTGGGGATAATATAGTATGTACATCATAAGGCTGTTGTGAGGACAAGTGAGTTAGCATACACAAGAGGCTTGGGATACAGACTGGCATATGGTGGACGGCACATAAATGCTGGCTATTCTCTATATTTGGCATTATGTTTACGTAAGGATAAACATTAAGATGTGGAGGAGATGTTATAATATTTGGCTTGTGTGCAATTAGCATTGGCTTCCAATAGGCACAACATATTAATATTTTCCATAATGTGCATGAATCAAAAATCACCAAAGCCTCCGCCTGGGCATTTATCCCAGGGACGTGAAACTCATGTATGGAAACCTGTACACGAATATTCATGGCAGCTTGTTTCTGACAGCCAAAAAGAGCCAGATGTCCTTCAACAGGTAAATGGTTAAACAAACTGCAGCACGTCTGTACTGTGGAATATTACTGAGAAATAAAATGAAACATATGACTGATACATGGCAATAACTTATTAGACAAAACTCCACAGAATTACAATGAGCAAATAAGTCAATTTCAAAGGATTAAACACTGTGGGATATCCTTTACACAACATTTGGAATGAGCACATCTTAGAAGTCAAGGACAGATCAGTGGAACACAGGGTTAGGGGTGAAGGTTTGGGACCTTTGTGATGGAAGGGGTCAGTATCCACCCACAGTGGTGGATTCATTAACCTACACATGCGATGAAGTTGTGTAGACACAGAAAAATCCAAGTAAATCTGAGGAACGCTGAATAGATTGGTGAGATTGGTGGATTGTAGCAATGTCAATAGCCCAGTTGTGATGTGATACTATTTTGTGAAATATTACTACAGAAGGAGGCTGGGTGAGATGTACAAGAGATCTTTCTGCATTACTTCTTAGGACTGCAGGTGACTCTACAATTACTTTGACAAAAGTTTCAGTTAAGAGCATTGCCAAAGCCTAAATGAAGGTGAAGAATGAGCAATTCCAAACATTTCAGTGACGACCGACCTCCTCCTGTATCTTCCGACATTAAGGAAACAATCATGGAAACTCACCCTGAATCTCTGCAGATGCACTGCAAAACTATTTAACAAACGCAAAAATCATTATTTTGTGTATTTAATGATGCATAAGTTATATCAATGTGTCCTAGGTTTTGTATATTCAGTTGGTGCATTTAAAGGAATTGAGGTCTGCCAAGCGAAGTGCCCAGGTTTTGAAATAATCTGAACGGCGCCTGCCTTTCTCTGAAGTGTTTTATTATTCTGAGTCGGACCCGCTGAATCTCCCAAGGTATGAAGTTCAGTTTGAGATAAAAATATTTTATCTGCCCTTACAGCAAATTGAAAGGCTATATAAAGGGTTTTGTTATTGCAGTGTTTTCATAAATATATAGTAAACATCTTTCACAGTGGGAAATTCAGCACAAAATACAATTTTCATACACAGCCATTCATCCAGCTTGCACAGGAAGATGAAATGACCCAGAGATGAATAAAAAAATAATAGTATACAACTTCTAGCAGCCCACAGTCCCTGACAGACACGTGCAGCTGGGAGGATAAGGATCATGATTTTGCAGTACCTCCGATGAATGACAAGTGTCTGCAGCATCAGGGGAATTTCGTTTTCCTCTGTGGGCAAACCGTTACGGTTAACACTTAGCTGTATCATTTTTAGAAAACTGCCAACAGCCAACTGCCTCATTGCAGATCACATACCGACCCTAAACCTTAGCAAGAACATCATTTTAAATCAAGCAATTTTTAGGTTTCTTTACCTCCTTTTAAGTCTCTCTTAAGCATATTTTCTAAACAATTTGGTGTCCTGTCTAGTATATAGTAGCTAAGTTGATACCTATGCTGATATATAACTACTTGGAGTGAGGGGCTGCTCATAGGTTGTTTGAAAAATAAAAGCTCTTTTTCTTCAATGAAGAATTTTTTTTTATTACCAAGGTAGTGCAGGTTCATCGAAAATAAAAAGGAATACAGGTATGATCTTTTTTTAACAGCTTCACTGAGGTATAATTGACTGAGGTATAAAAGCGCTGCACATGTTTAATACATACAAATTGATGAGTTTGGACATAGGCATCCCGTGATACCACAAGCAAGGTAATAAATACATCCAGCCCCTCTGAAAGCTTCCTTTTGTGCATGTGTGTGTGTGTGTGTGTGTGTGTGTGTGTGTGTGTGTGTGGTCAGTAAGAACACTTCACAAGAGGTCTACTTTCCTGACATGTTTTCCAGTTCCCGATACCATGCTGTAACTCTAGGCACTCTGGTATATAGCAGATCTCTAGAATTCATTCACCTTGCATCATTTTAAAAGCAAAACTTCCCTGTCCCTTTCCGGACCACACTGCACGGTAATCAACCACAAAGGTGCCCACCCTTTGCAGTCTCTTAGCTTTGCAACTTCACCATGTATAAAAATGTCTGCCATGTCTGTGTTTGCTTTTTAACCAAGTTTTCCTAACACGGTTCTGACGTTTGGCCTCCTGTTCCCTTACAACACCTCACCTTAAGGCTCACTGCAAACCCTCCAAAGATAGGTTCGGTAACAATGATAATACGTAGGCATCTGTATAGTGACCAGTTAGCGCATTACAACAAAAAGTGGCTGCTTATTCTATTAGCAGTAGATGTTGAAGCCTGGGTCACTTACAACATTGATGTAATCGCTGTATTTTTAGCTCCCTGGGCAAATTATAATATGGACTCAGCAGAAATCCACTTTCCCCTCGTTGGAAACACTTTTTTAAATGACACACAGTTTATCACTGGTTGTCATTATTTTTAAAAGCAGATTCACATGAAATGTGGAAATACGTTAGAACCCAATTCCCCTGGATATGGAATTAAAGTGGCTATCTAAATCCAATTTCCTATTATTTTTTCTTTTAGCCAATTCAGTGAGGTACACATATTTTAGCATTACAGACAAACAGACGGTTCCTACAGGACTTTCTGAATAGTCTTACCTATGTGTTTATTACCATTTGTTTACCACTGAACAACAAATTCTGGCTTAATTTTGAACCATTTCCTGAACCAACACTTTGGTGGAACAGGTATTCCACAAAAGCTGACTCGACGAACTTGATTAAACAATGAAATTTGATGGCGATGGACCTGACCTTGGTCTTCTGACAGCTCTGATACAGGATTCACTCCTTGCTTTCTTGGGTTGAATGTGAGTTCACTGGAATAGACAAGAACTACAGTGGTTCCCACTGCCAGCTCAGGGCCCAGGTGCTCCCAGGGGTGGGGGTGGGGGTGGGTGCTCAAGAGCTGCTTCTCATGGCCTCGGCGTTGCTGGACCACCAGACCACAGCTGTTCAGGAGGGGGATGCTTCCTCTCTCATAAAAGACATCAGTGCCTAGCTGAAAGTAACAGGCAGTCCGTTCTTACAGCTCCGCGTCTCTGAGCTTTTTGCGGGGCAATGCACAGTGAACCATGTACCAGTACTTCCATAATGTAACGTCTGGGTCAGAAGGCCGAGGAGGCAGCTGGCAAGGATCATGCCCATCAGACTGGTGGTTCCCGCGGCCACGACTCTCCTCTTTCTCCAGCATTTTGTATTCAAGACGTGAGATGTTTCCTTTTAAAGTAGAAACCCATGCCTGCCCTTGAAAAGAAAATTTTTCATATAAATGCTTCATCCATTTATTCATTCATTCAATTGAAATGTATTGAGGTGCTCAGCCGCCATCTCGGTTTTCTAACAATCCAGGTATGCACGCCTGATTGCTGACTTTCGAGGTCTTTTCTTCTAAAACAATAAAGTGTGTCAAATGGGCACTTCTATTTAGAAATCAATGGAAACTTTTTCTCTTCATAGGTTTTACACATGGTGGAAATTGAAAGAGAATGCGCTAGGCATCGTCATCCCCATGGCCCAAATGAGGGAAGATCTTTGCCTTTCGTGGATCGAGTTGGGGATCTACAGGCCAGCGTCCATCATATTCCACTCGGTACAGACCACGCTGGGTTCCCTAGGAAATTTTCAAAAATTCCAGGAAACCGGAAGAGTTAGGTTTCTTGAAGGCTGCCTAGGAGATCTAGTTAAATAACCTCTATCTTTCTAATACCACTATTAAATAGGGACTAAAACAGAGATGATTCATTCTGTAACTGACACCTCTCCGAATACTGTTTGCCTTTGGTGGCTTTGTTTTTGGAGGTGGTTATGGAAAGAGAACTCGTAAGTCTCCCTCATGCTGATGTGGTGCATACTTACAAGTATCAAAATAGTAAAAATAAAGCTGTGGGCATTATCATTCACTCTCATTTAAAAATGGTTAAGTTAAAAAAAAAAAAAAGTAAAAATGGTTAAGTTCTTGAGATCTTCTTTTCAATTGAAGCGCACTGGATATAAAACATTATGTTGGTTTCAGGTGTACAACATAGTGATTCAACAATTATATACATTACTAAATGCTCACCATGGTGAGTGTAGTTACCATCTGTCACCATACAAAGATATTATAATATTACTGACTATACTCTATATGCTGTATTTTCATCCACCTGATTAACTATTTTATAACTAGAAATGTGTACCTTTTTATCCTCTTCACCTATTTGATCCAGACCCCTCTCCTATGGCAAAAACTCTATGTTTATGAGTCTATTTATGTTTTGTTTGTTTGTTCATTTGTTTCTATTTTTAGATTCTACATATTAGTGAAATCATATGGTATTTGTGTTTTCCTGTCTGACTTATTTCACTTAGCATAATTCTCTTTAGGTGCATCCATGTTGCCACAAATGGCAAGATTTCATTCTTTACAGCTGAGTAATATTCCACTATATGTATATACATCTTCTTTATCCATCTCTTGATGACACTTGAGTGGCTTCTTTAATTTAACTATCATAAATAATGCTGTAATAAACATGGGATTATATCTGTCTTTTCAAAATAGTAATTTTTTTAAATGGTTGTTAGTTTTCTTAATCAACTATCCTGAAGTGAAACTAAAAATGCCTTTTGTTTCAAAATGGTGCCTAAACAATTACGCTTCTGTACATACAGAAACCTAAATTATTAATGCCTTTGGCAAAATGGTTACAAGTACAGACTGTGTTTAAATCCCAGCTCTACCACTTAAAAGCTGTGCAACTTTGGGCAAATTACTTCACTTCTCTGGGCTTTGGTTCTGTCCTCTGTAAAAAGTAGATAATAATAATGTCAACTCCCTAGGCTTGTCTCATGGATCAATTAATTAATATTTTTAAGTATTTGCAAAAGTGCTTGTATATAAAAAGCTATTCAAGTATTTATTAAATAAATAAGCAAATAAACCAACATGCCTTTAAACAAACCTTTAAAGATAAGGAGGAAATAATGGTGTTTGAATACTGAGAGGTAAAAAGGGAGGTTCTTAGAATTGCTGTTACTGTTACACGACTCATGTAGTGATGCTGGGAGTCTCCTCCATAGACATCAGTGCCATAGAAAGAAATTTCATTTTCCAGCACTTGTCAGAGGTAATACTGAGTAAATCAGGGAAAAGTAGGTACTTAAATCCCACGTTATGCTTTACAAGGGAAGATCCCCAAAGTAGGCAGCTGTAAAATTTTAAAGTCAAATTGTAAGATATGGACCTTCAATTTTGCATCATGATCCTATTCCCAGTATCAATCAGAGATTTTAGAAATTGAATAACTGAGTAACCTTATCTACTCTCTTGAAAAATCAGACCGTGTGTATATTAGTGTTAGTATCACTGGTATCACCTAGGGTAGCATTTCTGAGTGTCGGCACTGCTGGCATTATAGGCTGGGCAGTCCTTTTTTGTTCTGGAGGAGGGGATTGTACTGTGCATCCTAGGATGTTTACTACATCGCTGGTCTCACCCAATAGATGCCAGTAGCACCCACTGCCCAAATGTGATGACCGAAAATGTCTACAATATGTTTTGTGAGTTGCCCTCAGGGGGTTGGGAGGGACCGAGAAAACTGCACCTGGCTCTCAACCCACTGGCCTAGAACGTCCATTGGATCCCCATTGTGTCTATCTTCCAAAATTCATATTAATACAGTTCAGTGATATGTTGGTATATTGGAGTCAGAAAAGTCTGGAGTCTAATTGCTTATTCTAATTAGAAAAACTCTCGAAGATTGCTTCCACATCTCTAAATTAGGCACAGAAATACCTGCCGTGCAGAGTTAAGAACCACAGAAAAAACGATGAAGCTCTCAGTCCAATGCCTGACATGCAGAGGTAGTGAGTCCCCAGGTAGAAACCAGCATGGTGTTGCTATTTCTATTACTGTTGTCACACCATCACTCTCATCATTATAATAAAGATGAAGGCCTCTATTGAAACATTCAAATAATTAAAATAGATACAACTGGTACTTTGATCTCCTTAGCAAACAAGTAACTTATTTCCTCTCAAGTAGAGATTTCAATTAAACAACAAAGAAATATAGGCATGGTAGCAAATGCAGACCCAGAAAAAAGGGAGAAAAAAGGACAAAAGATAAAAGGTAAGGCTGTCCAGGGCTTTCTTAATATATGGTCCTCAAGTAGTCCTCTTTCCACAGCAAACATGGGGCAGAGAGACCCCTTGACTTGCTCGGTTGTTGCTGTGTTTCTGTGCTGGATTCAAAGTGAGGTCAGCAGGGCTGGGGCTTCTGGACTGTGTGTATATGTTCTGTGTGGGAACAAGGTTTATAAAACCAGTTTGGAAAATTTAACTAGCTAACCAAAAACTACAAGAAATTCCATGTAGCTGATTATGACTACTAATTACTCTGTAATTAAAAAGGCACTTTTTAAAGAACTTTTGACTAATTAGAGAGCTTTGACTAATTAGAGAAACATGAACCCAGAATTCCAGATTTCACTTCTATAGAAGTCAAGAGGCAGTCAGTATGTCCACCACTGCATAAGAAAAAAAAATATTTCACTGCCATCCCAGGAACGTGGATAGGCTATTTCTACTCCAGGGACTCCATTTCTCCAAAAGTCTCCCCTGGCCTTCATGACTCTAGACCAGCTGAAAGATTATTCACCACCGATTCATGTTAGGGAACTGACAACTTCTCTCCTTGTTTTTTCTTTAAGCCCAACTGAAATAATGTCATGAGAACTTGCAAATACAAAACTGTGCTAAGAACACCCAACTGAGCCTATTTACATTTGCTACATCAAAGTATTCAGACATCATAAGTAAATGTGAAATGGGGCCTTCTGATACCTATGGGTTATGCAAACACCCCACCAGAAAGAACACTTTGAAATTTTGACAGAGCAGGAAAAATTGGAAGTGCATTAATCTAGGCAGTGAGATTGGGCTTTTTGTCATTTTTAATTGCTTGAATCCATAACCCAGTTTTGCTGACTCAAAAACGAGTTACTGTTGCTGACACAAGCTGTTTAGACCTTTTGGGCATGTGTGTGCACACGCACGCGCACACACACACGCACACACAAACATACACCAGAACTTTTCATATAAATTTTACATCTATTAATAAAAAGCATTGTTGAGAACTGTTTGAGATGTTATAGTTATTGAATAATTAAACATAAAGGTTTTCAAGCCAAGAACTGAGAGTTAAAAACTGACTTTTAAAGATGTACTTACTTCTTTGGGCATCACATAAGCAGAGGGGAGATGGTATGCATACCAAATCAGCAGGGCTGCTAGTTTGTTATATATGATTTAATTCAAATAAATTAAAATGCATAATTAAAAAAACTCTCCATGCCCTTATTTGCTCCTTTTTACCATGGTTCATAATATATGCCCACACTCAACTGCGCATGAAAACGAAAGCGCTCAAACAGAAGGACAAAGATGAATACTCACAAACGTGCACAAAGACCTCCTGTATTGCACGACTGAGCTCTTCAGAGATACACAAAATAAAGTCCCAAGTGCAGAAAACTTTAAGGGTCCATCCTTTCTTTCCTTACTTATTTTTAGGTTTGTCAGAAGACATTAAAGCCTCAGGAAAGGACTTTAATTCCATTAGAGTTACTTTCAAAGAACTTAACTGCAGGCCCCTCTGTGACAACTTTGAGATGAACACACATGAAATTTAAAGACAGCTAAAAATTATATGTGAACAAAGGTTTAATAATAACTGAGTTTTATTATCATTTCATTAATGTCCTTCCTCTTTTGGACCATGTTCCATTTCTCTGGCATGGCAACTTTATTCCAAATCTAATAGAAAAAAATTATAGATTTAGACATGGGAAAACAAGACCAAAATTATCTTTCACTGGAGCCTGAGACTGACGGAGCTATGCAAGCAGCTTCTCTAAAATCAAACAGTTAGGGAATATGTCCTCTGATTCTCAAATAATATTCTTGAAATGAGACCATTCATTCTCAAATCTTACAACTGTACTTTAGAGGAAGGCAATAGGCACATAAATCCCTTTACCTGAAATCTACTTCAAGTTTTGTATCACCTCTGGAAAGAGAAAACAATTAGAAAAAAGAAATAGACTGTTTTTGTGATACTTAAGTGTAAAAACTTCAAAGGTCCATCCTTTCTTTCCTTATTTATTTTTAGGTTTGTCAGAAAATCAGCTCAAGATGGACATTAATGCCCATAAGTCAAAGCTGATGGTTAATTCTACATACAGATTGAAAAGAATCCAGACTAAAATTAAGACAGGTCATAAGGAAAATAAAAGTTGGAGGGACAAGGTTATAAATACAAATATAAAAATATATGTTTAGCCCAATAAAGTTATAAGAGGCACTATGCACTATTATAAAAACCCATCACTTGGCAATAACATAGGAAAGATTCAGGTCTTTTCATGTAGTAAAGGCCTTCTCCAAGAGTCCGTTTGCTCGGTTAAGATGAAATGACAATAAAAGTTTGAATATTCACTTTTGTATATAAGATTAGTGTAGAGTGGCCTGATACTAATTAATTCTTGTATAGGAGCAGGGAATACCAAAGAGAGAAATGAAAATCAAGTTCCAATGATCCTCCAGGGTGCAAAACATTTGTTAAAATAAAAAATGTAGTAACAGTTGACATCTGATAAGCTTTCTATGCCTCAGGTACAAAAATAAAGACAGACGGAAAGAAATACAGGTGGATGGGGAGAAAAAAGAGGCAGAAAGGAAGGAAGGGTGGGAGGGAGGGAGGGGAAGGCAGACCAGCAGGATAGAGGAGTGGAGACCTTCCCCCACAGGTAATACTTCCTCCAGTTCTTCAGATAAGCAATTTTCTCTTCAGAATCTGTGAGTATTCTAATATAGAGGAACCACTGGTGTGGGGGAGAGTCTGAGAACGTAGAGAAGAGTTGAAAATGCCTGCTTCTTATAGGACGTCATGGAAGCTGCCTGCATGCCCTGTAAACGCCAGTAGTAAACAGCTGTCGTGACTGACTTCAGTTTACTTACTTGAAGAACAGCCTTCAAACTTAATCACAGCAGACCACGAAGGCAAGTTACTCCATTCCACAGACACATACGTACTCCTGTCCTTGGGATTTCCAAAGATACATTTTGATCAAAAACAGGGAACACAGTTAAGAAAGATGTTAACAATCTTAAACCAAACAATTTACTACCCAGCCACCCAAATAAAGAGGATTACACAATCACTTTTGATGGCCTCTATTATAAACCACCTCCATTTCTGTGTGAGCAAACTTAAAACCATACAATGAGTAAATACTAAGAGATGTCTAAAGATATTCAGAAAGTGAATCTTCTAGCGAGTCGTTCAATGAACATTTTTTTTACTAAGATGATTTTGCCAACAAAACTTTTGGATTCAGAATTTCCCTCGGGCCCCTGTAAACTGGAGGAGCGACACAGCTCTGTCACCAACAGGAAATCATAATCCACCCATTTCACTGCACTCTGAAAATAATGGCTAGATGGCTAGAGGGATGGGCTGAGATGGAGTCTTCTAGGTTATCCTTCCAGGATGATGAATGCCGTATTCCAACACTTGACAGCTGATTCTATCCCTCTCGAAGGCAAGGCACATCCCCTCCCTCTGATATTTCAAGAAGGATAACTCTTGTTGCATTTAATAAAATGGCCCAGAGTCTATGTCTCAAGCCAAAGTATTTTCAGTGTTGTCAATGTAATCTCCGGTCCCTGGGAATCAGAAGAAGAGACGGCGCACGCCCGCGCAGCCAGCACGGTGGACATGTTTACACAAAGATGCAATACACAGTCCCACACACGCGAACGCACGCCCCGCCGGGACGTGAGCATGCCAACTTTCCAACCGCACGGCCCATCTGGCCGGGCTGGCGGAAGCCTCTCATTTAAAGGACCGCGCAGCTCCTTGCACAACCCTTCCTAGCCTACTGGGACTTTCACACCGTTCCTTATAAACGCTTATTCATCTCTGCAAATAAAGTTCAACGGAGCCAGCGAGCATGGGCGATGAAGTTCCCCACTAACTTTAGTCCAAAAAGAACCCAGAATCGACTCCCAACGCCCTCGCCCCTCCAGGCGCCCAGCAGCCCCCCGGGTGCGTCCGGGCCCGGCCTCCGCGCTCCGGGACCCGCCGTACCTACCGAGCCTCACGCGCAGCGGGCGCAGCCGCAGCCTCGCACGGCGGCTTCGCTTCTCCCGGAGCCCATGGGCCGCGCAGCCCCTCTGCCAGCGGCGGCCCCGGAGGCGCACACGCCGCCACCCTCTCCGCGCGAACGTTGGACAGCGGCTCCTCTGCCACAGGCAGCCAAAAATGTCAGTTTGCACACTCCTCCCCCCTGCCGCCCGCCCCCGGTCCCCGTGCCTCTGCCACCCCCTCCCGCGAGCCAGTGGGCTTCGGAGAGCCTCTGCAGAAGCTGCCTCCTCCCCAGCCCCCGCCCTCGCTCTCCGCCTCTCCCGGGCGGCGTTTGGAGCCGTCTTCTCTCGCCTTACCTGAAGGGCATCTCCCACGACTGCAATTAGCTGCCAAGATTTCATTGTCGGCTGCAAAGTGCCTCCTGCTTGCACCCCGGGAGAGCACGGGAGAAGTCCGAGGCCACAGCACACGGCACCCACGTGCTGGCAATGCAAATGCCTCCAGGCATCTGTCGTGCGCGCCGAGCCTGCGCTCGCCCTGCTGCCTGGCACCGCCGCCAGCAGGTGCCGAAGGCGCCGAGAGCGAGCGAGCAGCCGGGGCAAGGAGGCAATCAACGCGGAGACGCACACAAAGGGAGGCCACCAAGGGGCGGGGGACGCGGCCGCGCCCGAGCCCCGCTTCCACGGCCGCCCGCGCCTCCGTGCCAAAAAACGCTCGCCAAATGGGACCCGGTGGTTTTGCAAAGTCTTGGAGCCCGGGGAAGGCGGCCGATGCCCAGCGGAGGGGTCCCGCCTCCACCTTCCCTTAGCTTAGCACTTGCAAAGCCCCGAGCCGGCGGCGGAATCTGCCGCTCTCCCGCCCTCCCTCTCTCCCGCACGTGTCCCTTCCCTTGTTCTTTCGAGCATTAAATATGTACCACATGACAGAATAGGGCACCTTGCACGGTCCTCCGAGTCCACACTTGACAACCAATTTTAACTCACGAGCAGTGAAATGTCTAAAGGCAGGATATAAGCACTTCCAATTACTTACACTACTCCTGCATTATTCAAAGTGTCCACGGGACAGTATTTATGACTTCCAATATGCTACTTCACATATAAATACCAGCAGATGGAAAACCCCAGCGTTCCCTTCCCCCAAAGCTGCTGAACCGCCTTCCCCGGTATTTCCTCCCGGAAAAGGCTGAACATAGTAGTGAAAGCTTTGTGATCTCAAATCTCTTACACTTCTTGTGCTAAATGAGAATGCTCTAAAGTTTGAGCCGGCTTTGAGGAGGAAAAAAATCTACCTGTCCTATTGGACTTAAGAGCTCGCCTCTGAAAACATATTTACCTTGAGTAATAATGGCATCAAAGTGAATTTCTCATTTTGTCCCTACAAAAATTCTTCACTGACCTATGATTTTTTTTTTTTTTTTAATAAATGGGAATGAGTTACACAGGTTTTAGCTACATGGTGCTTTGGTTAGAGACCAAAAAATCAATTTTCTGGGAAAGTGAGGCTTTTCGGATATAGAAAAATTAGTTTCGGTTCTTTTTCTTCACAGTCAGAACCGCAAGCTACATGCATAAGATGGCCTTGCTTCTTTGAAGCACTTATTAGCTGAATGGGAGGGATCTAATATGGAAGAAAATTTCATACACTCACACACACTAACTCACACACACATTTGATTAACTGTGAAATATTCATTGGCTTCTTGAGTCATCTCCTCGGATACTTTATTTTAGTTAAAGGCCTTGTGCACAACTGATTAGGATTTTATATATCGGTAAGCAAATTTTAAAATGCTAATAAATCTTTCAAATATTTATTTTCACATTTATTACAGCTCCACATCTAGAGGCAATATTTCCAGGTTTTTTTGGAACATGCCAAGGTCTTACATAACCATCATCCATCTCTGTCACCCCAGTAATAAAGTGAGGGTTTTTTTTCCCCTTCTATGCATTAAGGGTGTTTTTAATATTGCATTAATATAGTATTTAACTTGCTGCCTGTGGAGCTAAGAACAGTTCATGGTTTTTTTTTTTTCTGTCTGTCTTTCTTGGGGGCAGTGGCATTTAAAGGAGGTTAAGGAAACATTAGTTCAAACTTTTCCTCAGTGAGGAGCAATACAGCATGAACTACACTCCCTGATTAACTGAACAGTTAAGGTCTGGTGTAAGCCTGGGCTTGGTTTCCAATGACACAAGGCAAAATGGTTTAAGATTCCCAGACTTTTGCTTAACCAGACCCTGTGCAATTAGAGATATGCAGAATCAAATGTTGTTATCACAGCAGAAGCTGGCGTTCTCAGGGGAATAGTTTAATTCACAAATCAGTTCACAAAAGCAAGGTTATGGGAAGTTAAGGATGGTGGGGGTGGCAAGTGGAGAGCCAGGAAACCCTAATTACAACCCCACTGTCCCCGTGTTCCCTGGCACATATGGCCATTTAATCACAAAGTATGACAGCCCTGGCAGATGTTGCCAAACCTGGTTATTGATATAAATTGCTCTCCTCCCATGTAAGTGCCCCAGCAAAGAGTTAAAACAACGTCTGTACTCACCCAAAGGGAAATAAAGGTCCAAGCTAGCATCTGTGGCGACGCGACAAGATGATAGAGAACTAAGGTCGTTGCCTTGTTCTCGCTCCAGGAGGAAAACAGTGGTGATGAAATCCCCCAAACCGAGAATGAAAGTCTCCCCTCGAGAGTGGCAACTGGTATTGTAATGCCAGAAACTGATTTACTGGCATTTATTAAAATGGAAAACGCACACACTCTATAACCAAGCAATTGTACTCCTGAACTCTACCCTGATAAAATACATGCACAAGCTATGTTCATGGATGTAACTGCACCACTGCTTATACTACGAATAAATATGACAATGTAAATGCCCTTTGGCATAAAAAGTGTGATTTACCCTATGGTGGAATACTATATCTGAGTGAAAAGAACTGACTACAGTTAAATCTTCCAGAGCTCTACAGATGCATAGACAGACAGTCAGAGATACATACTACATTGAACAACTATATACATCTATTTTTCAGGAAAAATTTTGCTGATAAAAATTCAAGTTCTAAATGATTCATATACTATCATACCACTTATGAAATAAGATGCACCAATGAAATAATATAGATTTTCCACATGTATATAAACATTTGTGCTGCATAGAAAATGATTCAGAACAAGGGCTGGACAAATTCAGCCATTGCTTATTTTTGTACATCCCACTAGTTAAAAAAATTTTTTTTCAATACTTTAAATATTAAAAAAATCAAAAGAAGAGCACTATTTGATGATATATGAGAAATGTAGGAAATTCAATGTCTATGCCCATGAATGGGGTTTACTGGAATACACCTACTTCCATTGAGTCCCATATTCTGGGTTGGCCTTCTACAGTGGCCGCGTTGAGTGGTTACGGCAGAGACCAAATAACCTACAAAGCCTCATGTGGTTACTGTCTGGCCCTTTACAAGAAAAGTCCCCCAGCCTCTGGTCCAGAAGAATGGGCCCCAGTCCAAAATAGTCCTGTCTCTGGAGAAAGGGGCCAGAGATGGGTGTGGATGGCGGAAGCTGAGGGAACTCGTAATTCTCCTTTTAAGAGAACATTTATATACCAGGTTTTAATACTTTTATCAAGTTAATGTGTGTGTTTATGTATATAAAACCTTTATAGATAAGTATATATAGACACTGTTATACACATACATACATATAACTTGTTTAAATTGTCAACTGTGTGTGCATGTATATATACACACATATATATACCTTTAAAGATATACTTATATATTTATATGTACATACAAATAGGTAATATACAAATGTGCACATGATCAAAAAAATGGTTTGGCTGTAAAGAAATGCATATACCATTTGTAAAGTATGTGTGTGTGTTTACATATCTGTAAAAACACATACCTGGAAGAAATCATTCAGAATGGGCAGTTTTTGATGGTGGAAATATGGGTACTTATTATATATTCTCTTCTTTCTTAGATCAGGTATTTGTCAAGTTTCCAAATAGATGTAAATATAAGAAAATATCTGTGTGAATGACGGCTATGATAGTGCCAGTAACATTTCTATCACTCAGGAGCGGCCTTTTCTCTTCAAACGTTGAGTGATAAGACCTTCAAAAAGCATCAAGGTTTGGCTTACACTCACCTAACATTTCTGGAAAACTGCAGCATCTCATTGCTTCTTCATAGGAAAAAAGAAATGCTAAGTCTCAATGCACTGAAGATTTTTATAATCAATCTTATCTTTGAAGTAAAATGCGACATAGATTATCTTTTCTGCTAGAGGTTCTGGTAATCACCTGCAAGATATCCCTCACAGTACAGTAATATGGCTTCTTTACCAGGTTGAAAATATTTTCCCATAGAAAAGCACAAGCAGGTACTAACTGAAAAAAATAATAAAATTACATAGCAACCACACAGGTGCCTTGTGGGATTAGAACAGTGGGACCTAATGATTTTCTTCATCCTGACATCTAATAATCCACTTGCATCAGGAAAGGTGAGCTTAATGAAGCACATTCAGATGGGAGAGCACACGATTTATGGTGGACTTTTGTGGTTATATTCCTAAATGGATCCCATTAGCTCAACATTGGCTGCTGGTAAATGACCACATTTCCTTACAGACAAATGCGTGAATCTCCTGAGCATATTTTAGAAACCTGCTCTACAGAATAATTTGCCTTACAACTTTAAACTAGGACCAGGTGAATGACCTTCTTTAATGAATTTTAGCAGACTTTCTTGGAGCAAGAACAGCATTATTGCAATTGAACATCCTTTCTACCTCCACCTAATTTAGCATGTACACAATAACCTTATCCTTGAGGGGGTATATATCAAACACACCACGGAGAGGAATATTTTTTAATAGCATTACAACAAACAAGTATTGTTTTCAATGCTTTCTATAATTAGAAGGCCAATGCAAGTTTATTGTGGAAATGGTAGAAAATTTGTAAAAGCACAGGAAATAAAGTCACTCATCATTTCACCACCCAAAGACAGCCACATGCAATATTTTATTGCAAATATGTCCACTTCAGACATTTTTCATTCATATGGAACTAAAAAATCATAAGCTGTCACAATAGACCTTTTACTATATAAATTGCCTTATGTTATTTTTGTACTTTGCAATATACCTTGAAGATTTTCTGCCACTAAAAAATAAAAGATGTATCAATTTGGTATGCCACTATAAGGATGCACAATTTCTTTTCACTCTATGTTAAATAACACTGAAATGGACATCCTTGTTCATGGTGTTACGAGCTTGTCTCTGTTCACTACCTCAAGGTAAGTATCTGGAAGTGAAACCCATGACTCAAAATGTGGCTCCCATTTTTAGAATTTTAGATATAAAGAACCAGAACCCCAGAATGTTATAGGAATCCACATACCCAGTAGCAGTGGAGAAGGACCCCTCTCACCCTGGGAATAACGTGGGGCCAACTATTTCCTCTTTGGATAACCATCTCCCTGGCTAGGTGCCCTCTAGATCCACCTGCCCCATTTGGGCCAGGGCCCTGTCACGTGTTAAATTAGCATAAAAGAGCTCAAACACAGAAAACAAAGGTGGTAATGGGGAGCAATTTAAATGTAAGCTTATTTAACCTAAGTGGCTAGTGGCTGCCCATTTTGTCTTAATTGCCTTTTAAACTAAAATCAATGTTAAATTACCTGAACAACAGCTTCTGTACAATTGCAAACTGAAAATTCTCTAAGTGCGTCTTCAAAAGTCTTTGGCTCTTGTTTGGCGGACTGACAGGAAAAGAGCCTCTTTCCTCTCCGCTGCGTTCCAGCTTTGGTCTATGAGATATGATTCAAGGGTGGACGCTCCTGAGAACGGCCATGAAGGCAGTGCCGAGATGAGTTTCTCCTTGACATGAGGTATTCAAATGAACTCTGGATAATGGCAGTTGGATAATGGTCGGTCCTTTCTTCCCTCCTTCCTCCCATCAACAACAAGAGACTAAACATGCCAATGAAAAACAGCTAGACCGTAATATAAAAATAGAACTCTGACCCATGATCTTCCGTCACCAGCCCAGGAAACCAGCCTGCCAGCCACAAATGACACCTGCAGGTATTCAGACCATTTCCGACTTCTACCTCTAGTGATCAGTTCAGGAAGCTGAACAAAAACCCCTGTTAATAACTGACTCAGAAACAGCAGCAGGTGGATTGGCAACGAACAGCTTCCCAGGACCAACCAGACAAAGCCAAATATGCACCCTAACCGGTCACAGAAGGTTCTGCTTCTACTTGGTCCCCCTGCAGCTTCCCCAAGCCCCAAACATCCAGTCAAGGCACCCCTGAAGCCTTCACTTTTTCCCGAGAAGCTTTCCCACTCTTCGGCTCAACTTTGAGTCTTTGCCAGACCACAAGAGATGGTGGCTGACTCCCTTGCTGTAGCCAGCTCTGAATAAACAGCCTGCGCTTCTTCTCATTTGGTTGGTCTTTCTTTATTTCCACAATTATGGTTCGTTTTCGATTTTATATTAGGTAAACAGAATAGACAAAACCCCAGCCCTCATGAAGCTTATGTTCTAATGGGTAAGACACACGACAAATTAGATGCTGACAGATTTTAGTAACTGCTTTGTAGGAAATAAACCTTGCCCTGAGATGGGGGAGAAAATGAGGTGGGTACCTTAGATGAGATTCTTGGGTTAGGATTTATTAGTACACAGTTGAGCTTCCTGCTTTTATTGTATTCAAATCCTTACTGAGCACAGGCCATCTGCTTTGCACTGTCAAGACACAAAAATAAGGCAGACATGTACTCGCCAGCAAAGAGCCTGGCAGGGGGATGTCTGCTCCGTAATAACCAGAAGAAGTCCGCAGGGGTAGAAATAAGATTCAGGTTAAGAGCGGTGAAAGCTACAGGCAGGAGGGAAGATCACTTCCAGATATTACAAGGTGTCCTCAGGCCTTGGAACAGAAGATCAGGGCAGACAGTGACGAGGTTCAGAAGATGCTACACCAAAATACGGCCCCTTGAATATTTTAAACTGAAAGCATCTGAGCCACAGAAGGCGCAGGAAGCATCTGAAGAAGGTCATAAGGTGTCCTGGGAGAGGCGCCCTCCTGTGCCCAGAGGAAGGAGCATCCTTATCACCGAAGACGGCGGGGCGCCGAGAGACCTTGCCAGATGCCCGCTTTATTTCCCTTAGCTCATATCCTTTGTCCTACTTCCCACTCTTCAGCAAACCTTGTATAAAAATTCTCAGGCCTTAACCACTTCTTGAAGACCCCAAGAAGCGGTCAGAGTCTCTCCTACAGGGACTTTCGGAATAGGGGGAGGGATAGAGTGGTGAGCTTTGGAGGCTGGACTTGGAAGATTGGGTAGATTTCATGGTAGATTCTGATGAGTAGTCAAGAGAAGCAATCCGTAGACAGTAGAGAGAGGTGACATCTAGAAAGAACTGGGCTGAAGGAGGGGGAGACAGAGAGATAAGCAGAAACGAGAGTCTGTTTGGCCCTGAGAGAGACAGAGATGGGGAGGGTTGTTACCTTGGCTAGTGAAAGCTTTCTTGCTTAGTTCCCTCCCCCTATGTGCTTCTGATGCAAGCCGTCATCCTGCGCTGTCCCACCTCCCTGTCCATCCCTGCTAGCATCTCCAGACACAGTTGGAATTGCACAGGACATGGCCAGCCTGCAAAGGAGTCCCCAGATCCCTTTGCTTTGCCGAAAAGCAAAATATCCTCCCAATGCTGAGATGAATAAGCCCCTTTCGCTGTGTCTCAAGATCTTTCATGAAGCATTGCTGGTGAGCCCCCTTACCAGAAATGCAATGCAAACACTATGCGCTAAAAGAAATATAAATTCTCTGACACTAGAGGTTTTGTTAGAATTCCCTTTCCTGTTGTAAGCATAAAGATGTCTCCCTATCTAAGAACGTCACCAAAAATACAATAGATGGATTCATTCTTTTAACATTATGTACATAAATGTACACTGAATTCCATATGCTAATTCCAGAATCCCTGCCAGGCCTGGAGATACAAAGTTGAGTAAGTCTAATCAAGAAGGCAATTATAAAATATAATCGCTGGAATAAGCAACAGAGAGGAAAGTGTGCCATTCATCTGCTTGGCAGAGGAGGCTTTTTCCTCTACTTTTAAAGGCAGAGGGCAGATTTCAGAGAATTCACAAAGGTGGTGATGCTTGAGGTGGGTTTTGCAAGATGCACAGGAGTTCATTCAGCATAGTAAAGAGAGGAACGCGTTCTAGCCGGAGGAAGTAACTTCGGCAAAGGCACAAAAGAGTGGCCACGTGAGCTGACGGCCAGGGCAGACGTCCAGGCAGGGAAAGTGGGCAGAGGCCACACGACAAAGGGCCCCACATGTCATGAGAAAGAGTTTGGATTCTTCTCAAGGGAAGTAGCTGGAAGATCCGTTAAAAGACTCTTCTGTTATATTTCAGGCAAAATATGATGAAAGTTTGCACAGAGACATGGCAGTACCATATAATGGAAAGGAAGGATTTGAGAAATGTTTTGTAAAGAGAACTGTCAGAGAATTATTGTTAAATAATTAGAAGATATGTATGCATGGGGATAGCTGGGGGAAAAAAAGTAAGTAAAAAAGGAAGAAAGAGGGCAGAAGGCCAGTGTCAGTGCCTAGATCTGTGTTCTAAGTTGCTGATTGGATGGCAGCATCGATGATCAAGCTCAAGTATCAGAAAGAGATTTGGGAAAGGTAAGAGGCTCGTTTTGGCCACATTGAATTGGGTATGGCTCTGGAACGGCCAGGTGCAGCTATCCCAGAGGCAGCGGGATGGCTAAGTCTGGGATACTCGGGGGAGGCTGAAGACCATCTGGAACTCATGAGCACAGAGACACAAAGCCATGAACAGAGACGAGGTGATCTTGGAAGAATATGTAGACTCCGATATGTAGATAGCTGATACTATTAATGCCCGAGGCAACACAGTGGGATACAGTTGCTAATCAAGTCCCCAAATACATTTGAATAAATGTACGGAAGGCAGGACTGTGCCATATAACAATATAGTCACATACTTAATATCCATGACCAGTTTACAACCCTTGGGTACCACTCGGTTTCTTTTCCTTCCTACCTTTCTATATTTTACTCCAACACTCTTTTTTCTTTTACTGACCTTCTACTTTGTTTTCTACCAGAACTTCCGGCATCCTCTTGACAAAACTCTGCCACTGACCTTCACAGAGCTGACATCTCCATTCAGGTTGCGATGCATGTAGCACACACTCTATCTGCAGTTTTTATTGCTCATATAGTAGGAGAGGACTTTCTTAAGGGTCAAAAAAATTCCCTAGACCACTCCTATATCCTGGAACTTCTGGCCCACATGAAAAATTAAGCAAAAGGGAGGAGATGATTGAGTAAGTGAAGAAAAATTAAAGCACATTTTAAAAGTCTAGGCTGAATATTTTAATGTCTTAACACAGACCTACAAATAAAATGATGTTATTTGTCTTTGCAAATGCAAAACCAAAAAAAGTCACTTAAGGGCTATTTCACAGATTAGAATTTTTGTGGCAAAATAATGTTCTGCTAGAATCGTTAATAAAACAGAAGCTACTAAGTAATGACTCTATAGCATCTTACTACACTGATAGGCAGTTACTGCAATGGGTGGGGGGGTGAGGACTTGATAATACAGGTGAATGCTGAAACCACAATGCTGTCCATGAGAAACCTTTGTAAGATTGTATATCAATGACACTTTAATAAAAAAATAGGGATGGAAAAAAAAACAAGAAACAGAAGGTACTGTACCAATCACAGTTTGAATGACAATGACATGCCAATCATGAGTGTTAGACCTAATTCCGTTTTAAATGTCCCATTGCAGATGGCAATGTCCTAAACTATAATTGTGCATTTCAGGGGCTGTAAAAAATATTAGTTTGTGCACAACAGGCAGTGTGGTCTAGCAGTGGGACACAAGTGTATAAAGTTGCACAGTGAATTTTAATTCTGAATCTTGCAGTTCTGCCAGTGTGTCTGGGTGACCTCTGTAAGTCCTTATTTGGTGAAAAACTTAAAATTGAAACTATAGGTTCTTCATAACCAAGAGATATAAGCCATATAGCCTTCCAATGATCCTAATCATTCCTACCCCTACCATAATGGGGTAACGAATATCTGCCTTGTGTAGAAGGGAGCTGACTTCAAAGAAGTACCCCATTAGAGACCATCCCCACTCCACACACATTCTATTACCCCTGCCCCCGAGGCTTGGATACAAATAACCTCTGATTCTTTAGTACTTCTTTTTTTTTTTTTTAGCTCTAAAGATGAAGGACATTCTGGCCATAAGAGACATTAAAAAGAAAATAAACACTTATTCTGGGATTTTCCTATTAACCTTTTATTGACCATGTTCTTCTATTTTGACAAAAAATAGAATATAGACTGTCTTGACAAAAATAGACATTATCAAACTTAAAACTTCACAGGAAAATAGAAACCACCTTTGAGTGGTGCCACAATTGACTGCTTTCCAAAACACTCCCTATAAGTACCAATGACCGATGAAAGAGGAGTTCCAAGCCTTATCCTCAAGTTATAGAGCCGTATCTGGGAGAACCCAGCAGCCCATAAATGGTGTTTGATGGTCATTCTTGCTCTTAAAAATTCATGTGCATTTGCTTCCTCTTACCTATGTATTTGTTTGCTTTTAATATAAACATGACTCTCTCTTCCAAAAGCTTTGAGGAAAATGGATGCTCCAAGAAACGAGGTCTGATTACTCTGGGGCTAAGGATCCTGGTGTCATCATGTTATATTCCTAAGGGATGGAAATACTACAATTTGGGAAGCCCAACTACAATAAAGCCCCCCTTGCTGGACATTTATGCATGTCATTGCATTTAATAGTAATAAAAATCATTATTATTATAATAATAACACTATTCAAAATAAGCACTATATTAATGTAACCTAAGTTCCTGGTGTTTTTGTGACACTTGACATGTAATAATCCATTCAATTCATAGTAATTGAAAAGGTGCTCAATATCACAAACCACTAGAGAAATCAAAACTGTGAGATATCACCTCACACCTGTTAGAATGCCTACAAATAAAAAAAATAAGATACCAGGTGTTGGTAACATATACAGAAAAGGGAACCCTTGTACACCATTGGTAGGAATGTAAACTGGTACAGTCACGATGTAAAATAGTGTGGAGGTCCCTCTAAAAAATTAAAAATTAAAAATAATGATTAAATAATAACCATATGATTCAGCAGTCCACTTCTGGGTATTTATCCAAAGAAATTGAAATCAGAATCTCAAAAGAAATCTGCATTCTCATGTTCACTGCAGCATTACTCACAATAGCCAAGAAATGAAAAACCCTAAATGTCCATCAACAGATGAATGGATTAAAAAAAAAAGGTGGTATATACATACAATGAAATATTATTCAGCATTAAAAAAGGAAATCCTGTCATTTGCAACAACGTGGATGGACCTGGAAGACATTATGGCGAGTGAAATAAATGGCACAGGACAAATACTGGAAGATTTCACTTTTATGAGGAATCTTAAGCAGCCATCCCCAAGACCAGGAAGGAAAATAAGGGTCACCAGGCCCAGAGCAGGGGGGAATGAGAAGATGGTCATCAAAGTTTCAGTTATGGAAGACAAATGAGTTCTGGAGGTCTGCTGAACAACAGAGAGCCTATAGATGACAATGCTGTATTGTAAACTTAAAATTTTGCTAAGAAGATAAATCTTATGTTAAATTCTCTTACCACAAAAGAAAAGACATATTAAATAATAATGATAAGAAGAGGCAAGAGGAAACTTCTGGAGGGGAGAGATAAGTTTATGGCCTTGATTGCGTTGATGATTTTATAGGTACATACTTAACCCCAAACTCATCAAGTTGTACACATTAAATATCTACAGTTTTCTGTATGTCAGTCATACCTCAATACAGTAGTTTAAATATATATATGCATGTCTATACACATACACACACAAATTAACCTCATTACATTATTAAATGTAATTCATACAATTAAATAATGTAAGTGATTAAACCAACTGTGTTTCATTATATTAACCTCGATATACATTGGGAACATGGGTTCCCAAATAAGGAAGCTCTCTGCCTAAACTCTGCCTGGTTTCTGAATCTCTCTGTCTAGAAATCAATCTGATTCTGTTTTTCTTCTCTTATTCTATAGTCACAAGACTAGATTCCAAGTATCAGCATCCACACTGAACAACATGCTATTATTCAGAGTAAAAGAGTCTACTCTAAAATACCTTAGAAAGATAATAAAAAGGACAAAACTCTGAGTTGAGACTCTTTGGCTGTATGTCAGGCACATTCTTTAGCCCTTGATTTCCCATTCCTGAGAGATTCCTCTCATGGAGTCGGCAACAGGACGGAAAGGAGATGATATGCCCAATCATCTTGTACCCAGCAACCATCAGCTCAAATTCACACATGTCTAAGTTTGCATTCTGGCTCTGGAGAGTTCCAGGAAATTTGGCAAGTTAATTAAATCCTCCTGAGCACCTATTCCCTTCCTCTAAAATGGGTTTAATACCAACCCATTCAAATGGTTGCCAAGAGGATTACAAAGTAAAATAACATATGTTAAACAACCTAGCATGGTAACTGGGATACAGTGGGCATTTTTAAATGTCTGAAGAATAAACCAGTGATGTAAGATGCACTCAAGAAGATTGTAACCATTGATGGTTTTGAAATAATTTTATCCTTTCTTGTCTAAAATAAGGATTAGGTGGAGAGCTTAAAGGACACATAGGCACACACACACACACACACACACATTCACTCACAAATATACACAGTTTTCAAGTCTTTTATTGGCATAACATTGACTCAACTCAAACATCAGTCTTAATCAGGATTCAGCAACATTTTTCTGTAAAGGGCCAGAGAGTAAATAATTTCTGCTTTGTGGACCAAATGGTCTTTGCTGCAACGTCTCAACTCTATCCTTTTAAGGCAAAAGCAACCATAGACGATATGGCAAAATGAGCATGGCCATGTTCCAGTGTATGTCATTTAAGGATAAATATATTTTCATAAGTGAGAATTCTCTGGTCTAAATGTACACTAAAAGTGCATATGAGGATACTGCCATCCTACTGAGTCTAACTGCCAAGCTCTTTCAGGACAGAAGTGAAAATGAAAGATACAGAGGAAAGGATGGAATCAAACCCACTGAGTTATCTTGACTCTCACAGAATGGTCTCCACTGTCAAAACAAAGAACAGCACCTTTATGGGCAGGAGGCATTAGGAGAGCACCCTTCATCTCTCTACCGAATAAAACAGATAAACAAACAACAAAACTCACTCCAGGGAGTTTTATTTTTCCAAATAATCTGCTCTGCCTCAGCCTGCAGAGTACTAGACACCTCTCTGCCTGTGTAAAAACTCACACGAGAATGAGAGGGTAGAGACTGAACACAGTCATAAAAGGCAATTTCCTAAAAGCAACACTTGCATGTGTGTCCAGGGCGTTTGGACTCGGATAATATTTTACATATTCTCTCTCATGTACTGTTCACAATCATCAGGTTAGACAAGGGAGGCTGTGATTCATTTAGCAAAAGAGCATATGGACTGATCAGAGCTGGTGAGCACCTTGCCTGGGGGTCACAGACCTAATAAATGACAGTTTCAGAACTGACCCCAAATCCCTCTTGGAGGCTAGTTCTCCCCTGCCATGTACTATTACCTCTTTAATGTCCTGCTATCCCGTCAGCTTGCCTTAAACAAAAGCTGCAGGAAGGGGAAAAGGTGAAATATATTCAGCAAAGTGAGTAATGCTGATGCTGAGTAATTAATGCTTCAAATGTGATCCGTAATCCACATGGAAGATGTAATCAAAGCATGAGGTGACCTGCCCACTCTAGGGTGAACCTTGGCAAAGTACTAACTATAGCAGTGATTTTAGGGCTAAACCTACCCTGAGGAGCTGTTTTCTCTATGTTAGAAGATATTTTGTGGTATTAAAAATGCATAATTGTCCTTCCTTCAAATGTTCAGGCAAATGCATGGCTAGACAACACTTTGTAACCAGTGTACCACTAACATACATTAAATTGGATATGACTTTGATATTACAAGTAATGCTACATCAAACATTTCCACTTGTGTACTTTTGTGCATTGCTGTGCTTATTTTCAAAAGATAAACCAATTGAAAATATTTGTGCTACAGGGTTAATTCATAAAGAGGCATTGCTGGTTAAAACTGCATCTTGTTTTATATATAGCTCCTCAAAGGTTATACCCATTATATTCCCACCATCACTATATTTTTGTTATCTCACAGTCTTACCAAAATGGGCTACTATCAATTTTGTCAATCTTTGCCAATTCAAGATGCAAAAAATGGTATCTCACTGTTACTTTAATTTGTATTTCTCTGGGCACCAAGCATTCAAGCTGGCCTACATTTTGAGGGAAGAGTTGCCTTCACCCCAGTGGCTGAAATTTGATCAAAAGCTGGTGACAGTGACAGGAGAGCATGCAGCAATGACTCCATTTAAAGCGTGGGATGAATTTTCAGACATGATATGGAAAGTGGAGCCACACTGAGCAGGGATAGTGGACGTCACTCGTCTGGGGTCACCAAGGCACCACGCCCCTCCTTCTGATGACAGCACTGAGTTTTTCTTAGAGGCCCTCCCTCTCTCAGGGAGGGTGAACCATCAGCCTGGATGGTCCCTTTACAGATGACTCTACCCCTGCGTCATGGCGAGCATGCACGCTAGCCAGCTACTGAGGGACTCACATCCCTGCAACGGGGATTGTGCTGGTAGTGGGCATGTGACCCAGTTTTTATGTTCAGGGAATAAGATGAAATCTGGGGCAGTGAAGAGTGTCTTCCCACTTTATAAACCACAAACCGACCTAAACAGGGTGGTAACAGAGCCCAGTGATGGAGAGAGCAAGACCTGGTCCCTGGGACATCATTTGGGCTTCTGGATCCAGTAAACTTAGAGCAATTCCTGGAGTTTTCAGTTCTGAAGTCAGTAGTCTTCCTTTTTGCTTAGACCAGATTGGGTGGGGTTTCTGCCACTAATACCCAAAGGAAACCTAATGAGTCAGTCCATTCAAAAAGCTCCTGGCACCAGATTTTACCTGCCCAATACTTTAAAGTAGGGAATTCTTGTCATTCCTATTTCACCCCACAGCATCACATTAGTGCTGAAGGACATTAATGAGCAAAACTCTAATATACAATGGAAAATAAATAGTTGAATGGAACAAATGAGTGCAGAAATGGTGATCTGTGCATGTATACAGGTTAGTGGAAATGGTGGAAAATTGAGTACATGGGATTGGGTCAGCTGAATAACCTTTTCAAGAAAAATAATGCATGCTAAACTTCATACTTGATTTTGAAAAGGTAAATTCCCAGTAAACTTAAAACTGTAAAGATAAGCGTAAAACTATAAATTATATGAGAAAATATAAACTTCATTAGAAGAAAATATAAGAGGCTGTTTTTATAAAAGTTGGATGGGGAGGGATAGCTCCTTCAGTCGATGATAGAAGTGATCACACAAAAATTAAACTTTTATATGGCAAAAGGGCCTGAAAGTAAAGTCAAAAGGCAAATGACAGCATGTGGTCATAATAATGTGATGAAGGTGAGTAGCTATAGCATAACAAGCGTCCCCACAGACAAGAAAAAAGACATCAACTGAAAATGGACAAAATTGCACGTAAATAATTCATAAAAGAGGAAAGATACCGTGTATCAGGAGTACTTAGGAAAATGCAAATGAAAGTTACAATATACCATGCACCTAGGTGCACTCAATATTTTTTAAAAGAATGCTAACATCCAATGTTGACCAAATAGTTTACAAGGCTGAGAAGATTGAAAATCATTCCAATGTTTGATATGGGTTGAACTTTAAAATCTGCAAAATTTTACACTAATGAATTCATTTCTGAGGATTTATCCAACAGAAAGTAAAAGTACCAGACTACAGAAAATGCACAAGATGTTTCTTGTAGCAATGCTAATTTTAATCAGGAGACAAAACAAACAAATCCTAAGTAGAAATAACCTGAGGGCTACCAGTGGGGGAGTGGCTGCACAAGTTACAATGGATACACATTACGGAACACTCTGCAGCGATTACAATCAGGTAGATTTTTAATATGGACAGTGAGGAGTGATGACCATGCCATGTGAAGAAGGCAAGTCACCCAATATAATGTAGAATGTGAGCCCATGCACGGAAGACAAATGCATGAACGGATACGTACGTATCAGCAAAGAACAGAATCTGAACAAGTGCACACCATCCTGGAAGCAGGGGTTCCGTCCCTCCCAGGTTGGTGCTGGAGACAGGGGTAGGTGGAGAGGGGCCACCCATTCATTTTACTTTAGGTTCTCAAAGCCATGTATTACTTTTTTTAGTCACTAAAATAAAGATTTTTAAAAGGATAACATTGTCTCTGAAACTCTGAAGTAAAAATGCTTAAAGAAAGGAAACGGAAGGGAAAGGTAGTCTTACAACCCTGTGGTCCAGTTTTGTTCTCTGCCTCTAGGAAAATGCATCGTGTGGAACATTAATTGGACAAGTCTCTTGGCATTAATCCAGTCGGACCTTGTCCCTCTGAAAGTTAATATGGGCTGCTTAACAAAGCATAATTAAATACACCGAACAACTGAAATATCCACATAATTACCACAAAGCTGATATAATTGCATACATCTTTCTATTGGATGATACTGTTGTCCCTACATAAGCACAGAGATAAGCTAAAACAGAACCATCCCCCCCAGCTCTTCGATTCACCTAAAATTATCTGATTAATCTGCAGATTGGCACTGGGAAAAAAATTATCTTCTATTAAATATCTTTGTCAAAACCAAATCAGGTTATTAAATTTCTATGCGGGGACAGTCATTCCTCACTTTGAGAAAAAAAAAAATTGAAATTCCAGATCACAATAAAACACTTCTGTTCTATCTAGCTAGGCAAGTGTTACGGGCAGATTGCTTGTTGAAATGCTTGAATTTTATTTTTAGATTTTCTTTTTTGGAGCTCTCAGCAAAATTGCGAACAAGGTACAGAGTTCCCACATACACCTGACCCAGCACAGCCTCCCATGATCAATCTCCTCACCAGATTGGGACATTTGTAAGCACTGATGAACCTACACAGACATGTCATTATCAGCCAAAGTCTCCACTTTGTATTACAGTTCACTCCTGGTGTTATACATTCCATAGGTTTGAACAAATATACGATGACACGATTCCACCATTATAGCATCAGACAGCGTAGTTTCATTGCCCTGGAAATCCTGTGCTCTGACCATTCAGCCCACCCTTCCTCTCTAACCCCTGGCAACCACTGATTCTTTTACTGTCTCCCTGGTTGTACCTCTCCCAGAATGCCATGTAGTCGGAATCGCGGCAGCCTTTTCAGATCGGCTTCCTTCCCTTCCTGGTTTGCCCTGGAGTTTCCTCCATGTCTTTTCATGCCTTCATAGTTCATTTCACTTCATGCTGAACAATATTCCATTGTCTGGATGCACCACAGTTTATCCGTTCACCTACTGAAGGTATCTCAGTCGCTTCCAAGTTTTGACCATTATGAATTACGCTGCTCTGAACACCCATGTGTACTTTTTTATGGACATAAGTTTTCAACTTCTTTGATTAAATACCAAGAAGCACGATTGCTTGGGCTGTGTGGTCAGAGGGTGATTAGCTTTGTAAGAAACCACCAAACTGTCTCCCCAAGGGGCTGCTCCCCTTTGCATTTGCCCCGGCAGTGAGGAAGAGTTTCTGTTGCTCCACGTCCTTGTCAGCATTTGGTGTTGTCAGCATTCTACATTTTGGGGATTTTAATAGGTATGGAGAGGCATCTCACAATTCTCTTGATTTCCATTTCCAAGGATTGTTTATTTTGCCAAAAGCAAAACAAAAACCAGACCTCAAATTTTAAAAAATCCTGAAAATCACTGATGGGAAAACAGTTAAACAAATTATGGTAACCTATGCTCTGGGCTAAGCTGTGTCCCCCCCAGAATTCACATGTTGAAGTCTTAGCCCCTAGTGCCTCATAGTGTGACTGCATTTGGGGGTAGGGCCTTTAGTTAAGGTGAAACGAGGTCATGTGGATGGGCCCAACTGCAGTATAATGGGTGTTCTTATAAGAAAGGTGGTCAGGACACAGATGCACCCAGAGGGAAGCCCTTGTGAGGGCACCAGGGGAACAGCGGTCTGCGGAGAGTGGCCTCGGAAGCAAACAGCCCTGCTGACACCTTGAGGTTGGACTGTCTCCAGAACAGTGAGGAAAGAAAGTGAGTTTCTTTGAGCCACCCAGCCTATGGTCCTTGGCTGTGGCCTCCCTCACAAACTGACACAGCCTACGTGATAGCATGTTATGCAGCTGTTGACAAAATGAAGTGATTTTAAAGCACTGACCTCAAGGATATTTGCAACGTATTTGGGGGTCATATGGATATATCGTCAATCTTTAAAGAGATGAGAAGCACTAGATAAAGGAGAGGTACCTGAAGGAAAGTCCTCTGGGCAAGACTTGAGGGTCAGTAGCTGACATAATCATTTTCTTTCTTAGGTGTCTTCCGTTTCAACTACTTCATGTAATTTTCAATCTTGCTAAAATCCTTGATGTACTTGAATTAATATTTAGGGGATGGAGAGAGGAAATATGACATTAAAACTTTTTGGAAAGGATGACACTGTAAGCTGGGTATGCTGCATAAAGAAAATGTGCGGATTTCTAAACTTCAAGCTCTAAAACACTGATTTTCTAGCAGTGGAATCTCAGGAAAGTGCGAGAAGGAATACTCATCATCTCTGCTCTGAGAGGTTCTGTGAGCACTGGCACGGCCCTCTCATCATCATGTGGGGAAATAAAACAGCTATCCACCAAGAAGAGAGACTTTAACCCCCTAAGAATTCTAGGAGACACAGCTAGAAGGTCTTACAAGGGCAAGATATATTTGACATTATGTATTTTGCCCTAAAAATCAGCATCCATTTGCATTCAACTCCATAGCTTCTCTGTGATCACCTCAACTTAAAATAGTGTTTACAATTCTTTCTTTCCTTATGTATAGGTCAAGTGATTAAGAATTGACTCGGTTTTCCTGTGGTTTGAGGAACTGGAATGCACGTGGCCATGTGGTCAGGAAGTGTTTGTTAAGCTCAGGAGATGATACTGGCCACCAATCATGTTCTTACTCTGAAACACCAGTGGTTCATGCTCAATTCTCCTGATTGAAGGTGTTGAACATGGTGAAGATGTGAGAAAAATAACAAATATATTTAGCACCTAGTCCATCCCTGGTGTCATGCCAAGTGCTTTCCATGTATTTTTCTCATGGAATAATTTCAATAACTCTGTGAGTCTGGTATTCTGCCCGTCTTCATGTAAAGATGGAGAAATTGAGGCTCAGAGGCATTCAATACATCTTTTCCAAGTCAAACCAATAATGAATAGGAGAGCCAGGCTGTGAACACAGGTAGTCCTGCAGATCCCAAATCCTTAACAACCACGCATGCTCCAAGTTCCTGAGCGGTGTCAACTGGGTTATGTTTCATGTGCTCCATATGCTTCCACAGCTCAGAATAATATGAAGTTCTGCTGTATAAGGAGGGCCCACACACGCAGTTACTAATACAAATCCAGTTGCATAAAACTTTGTTTCCATATTCAAACTTCCCAGCATTAGATTTCAACAGCTTCTGTGCCTTGATTTTAAAACATCTCCCTAAGAAATTACATCAAGGTATTATTATTTTTTCCAATTTTGAGGATGCCCACCTGTGTAATGTATGCCCATGTGCACAGCCATGAACTTCAGCCCTAAGAGTATGTTCTGAGCTTCACCTCACCTTGTCCCAGAGTCGTCTGTAAACTGCGCTTCCAGGGAGAAACTTACACCCCTATTTTTTAAGTAGCTGAATTTACAACTCCATTTGTCACACCCATCTGCACATAACATGTGGCTACCTGCACTCTGGTCATTAAAGCAGATCCAGTGATGCAGGACAGCACATCCCTGGGGTCCACATCATCATTCACCCTAGCGGATACCAGCCTCTACTCCAGTGTTTCAAATGACACAATGATTCCCAGGATTTCAATGACGCACATAAAACAGGTCCCTAACTGGGAGGTCTTCAGATACCCCCAGCGACTTCATGAGTCCTGGGGCACTGCTGGATCTGAGGCAAGAACTAGAACTCAGATTATTATTAAAGTCACAGGTAACGTGTCTGGGAAGACCATCAGTAATTCACAGTGTATCACGGAGGCACATTGCCCTTCTTGTCAGACCCAAGCTTCGGCAGGGGGACTTTCGGCCATTCAAGGCCGCCTGAAAATAATGCAAGACCCCAGAGGTGAGTCCTGGGTGCTTGTCTTTTTTACTAGGACGTCCTGGGTTTGTTACTCGGTGCCACGGTTCCCATCGGCAAGGGGCCTTATGGAACGGTAACACAGCACCACGCTGTGTCATATTCCCCTTGATACACCATCTTCTTTTTGCGTCCATGACACCTCAATTTCCCGCTGCTTTAATGGGCGCTTAAACTTCCTGATGGATTCTTTCTCCTGGGAAACCTCTCAATGGCTGGAATCCAAAGGGATCTTGTGTCCTCTTTCTTCTCATTCCAAACTCTCCCAATCTAACCCCATCAATCCCCATGGCTTAAAAACCATATATACTCACAGCTTCCAAGTACGGCACTAACCCTGCTGCCCTTCTGAGAATCAGACCCATACACTCCACTGCCTACTAAATATCTATCTCCACCTAAGTGTCTTCAAATATCTCAAACATCACATTTACAATTTCATTTGTCTTCTTCTCCCTTAGACCCAATATTTGTTCCTCTTCCTGTTTCTGCCATCTCATTCGCGTTGCCTGCATCTACCGAGAACCTTCCAGAATGAAACTTGAGAGTCTGTGTTGCTCCATCTCACACCCACCCATTGCTTACATGTAATCTACAAGGTAAACTGATTCTCTCACCTCCTATCTCATAGATCTGTTCAGTTCTCTTCACTCCCAGAGCCCTTACGTTCATCCAAAGCTTCCATCATTTCTCACCTGCGACAGCCCCTACCCGATGTTTCCCCTCCTGTCTCCTCCTCCCACCGCAATCCATTCTCCACACTGCAGGGAGAGTTATCTTTCTAAATGGAAAATTTGATCCACTTCAATGGTTCCCAATTGTCCTTAGAGTAAAGCTAAACTCCTTAACTTGCCCTAACAGAGCCCTAAGTTATCTGGCCCTTACTTATCTCGAGGTTCACTGACTCTGGCTTTTCCCATCACCATTGATAAACTCTGATACAGGTGCGTGCGCACATGACACACGCACACACCGATCCACTTTCTGTTCTAAGAATACACAATTCTAACTCTAGGTGTCTGAACACGCCATTCCCTCTACCTGTAAAAATTTGGTCTTCCTCATATTTATATTTTCCCACCCACTCCTTGACTTCTACTAAAATTCTACAATGGACAAGATATTAACTAAATTATCGTTGAAGGAATAGAGCGAAATAGCAAGACACAGAGCTTCCGAGCTCCCCTCCTTCCTTCTTTTCCATTTTACCAGAATTCTTAGATATAAATATAAGCTCTGTGCTCAGTTTCACTGGCTGGCTTTAGCCTAAGATTCTTAATAAATTTGAATAAATGAAATCTTACGGTTTCTTTGTATAATTTTTTTTACTTTCCATTCTCATCTTTCTCACCATTATTCTCCTCTTATCCTTTTGTTATTAGGCTCACATGATGTCTTTTAATAATCTTAGGGTTTACTGAATCTGTGCCCTTGTTATAAGCCACCCCAAATGCCTTTTGGAACTAGAGGTGGAATAAAGGCAACCATAAAATTAACATAAACTCGCCATTACCAGCTGCAGGTCCCCTTCCCCCTCATTTGCGCTTTCTGAAATGCTGAAGACCGTTAACACTCGATGAAAAAGTCGTCATATATTTATGGCAATATGAGTTACCCGTTTACACGATAAGCCCGGGACAGGAAGGTCTTTCAGTAATATTGATCTAGGAGAATAAAAGAAGCACATAATTGTTCCATGGTAATAGGTTACAACAGCTTCACAGTGATTAATAATTGCATTCATGGAACTCCTGCCCTCTAAGAGATAGGTCTTGTTTACATTCTGCCTGTCACTCATCAGGAGGCTAAGGAGCTTGCTGAAGGTCAAGGCTGAGCATACACCTCGTGCAGCCCTTCCCAGCTGCCAAGTGAGAATGCTACTCCCCTCCTATGCCCACCTTTCCCCTGCTCCTATCACAGCAAAGCTGGCATTAAACTGTAGTCACTTTTTTACGTCTCTGAGTCTCCAACACACTTAGGAACCCACAGGGATGAGGACTTTTTTCTAAAAAATTTCTACAAGAATACATGGTCTGTAAGGAGAGAGACTGTGGGAGAGCAGAAGTGGGAGAAAGAGAAGCGGGGATGGCAAAGGGGGGAGGGAGCAGGCGCGTAGGGAGGGCGGCAAGAAATTAAGATTTAATGAAGCATATTGTCAACATTCTGAAATAATACTGACGTTCATGGTTTCTGTTTTTATCATCTCTCTTTTCTGTTAGACCAAGCCCTGCCCAAAAGGACTTTCCGCCACGACGGGGATGTTCTTTCCCATCTGCGCTCCTCAGTGTGGTAGCCACGAACCACAGGTGACTTGCAAGCCCTTGAAATGTGGCTTGTGTGACTTAGGGACTGAGCTTTTAATTTCATTTCATTTTCATTAATTTATATGTAAACTTAAACAGCCGTGTGGGGCTCCCGGAAGCCCTATCGGTCAGCTCAGGTGGAAATGATAAACTCCACAAAATAGAGGCTTCGGTGTGCCCATGGAAGGAGAGGAGGAAAATTTAAGGAATAAAAATGTAACTGAGTGGGCTGTTTCCCCATTTAGCAATACTGAATGCTATTACACAAGTCATGGTAATCAGGGAAAGTACTAAGGGCCATTTCATGAGTGGCTTCTATGTGCAAAGTGCTGCTCTAAGAGCTTGACACTCGCCATCTCAGATCCACTCAGTAACCTTGCGGTGTGGAAACAACTCTTTTCCCTATTTCATAGATGTGGCAGCTGAGGCAGAGGGTTCATACCTCACTCAGTATCACACAGCTAGTGAAACAGAAGCAGCACCCACACGCAAACCGTTAACTCCCTACACGTTTAGCCCGCCAAGCCAAGGCTGGCTTTGGGCAGCACTTGATAATCTCTAGGTCCCTGGTGGGTGCTTCCCGGAGGTTTTCTCTGCCCTACAAGAGCTGTCACCTCCAAAATATGGCACTGGAGACATGCAAGAATGGCAGAAAGACCACTACACAACAGGCCAAAGGTCTGTCCTAATCTGCGTGTGTCCTGTCTGTGGATCTGAGGACTGAGAATTCAGGAGGGGGCACCTAACTCAGTCAGACGAGGACAGGAGAGGCTTCCAAGGCAGGTGACGCCAGAGAGAGGAATCTTGGAAGATGACCAGGAAGTCTCTAGCTTGGAGGGTCAGGAAATCTTTCCAGGCAACGGTGGTCACACCTGCCAGGAGGTACAGTAGGTTCACGGGGAGGCCAGACTCCAAGAGGTGCGTTCAGCAAGCGGTGGTTGGCCTAGGCTGGTTCCCCTGCCTCCCTGAGCCTTCATTTCTCCGTTGATAATAGTGTCTAACTACGAGGAATTCACGGAAAGCAACACGGTGAAGCAGGACATAACCTAACACTCCACACGTGTCCACTACCTATGTTCGTAATGCTGATGAGCATCGTAATCCGTAATTACTATTTCACCTCCACAGAAAACTTGGTGTGAGACCCATTTTTAGGTCACTTCACAGCATACATGTTTGCATCAAAAAAATAACAATCGGTAGAGTTGTAGCAAAATTTGCATTCTAGTGGGAGGAGCAGTGGGTTGAATTTGAAGAGGTGAGCTTGAGAACTGGGGATGGGAAATGGGGGACTCAATGATGAGGAAATGACAAGGGGCGGGTCGTAGGAGGATAAAATATACCCAGTCTGTTTGTAGCAGCTCCCACCAATGCTTGCTGTCTTAAACTGGGCCCAATTTCCTCCCTGACACTCTCTGCTTGGATATTTGAGTTTGTGTCCTCTGTTGTTTAGGGGATGTAAAGAAAAAGACCAGGTCAATATTTGGGGGGTTACATTTATTTCTACATCCATTTATTAGTCATTCCCCTGCCACTGTGAGTCCATGAATGATTAAATTGGCTCATATTGACAAACAGACTACAGCAAGATAAAGTAGATTTACGCATCTTATTAATAGGTCATAAGAGGGAAGAAATGAATAAACGAGAGTAGGAAACATACCAATGGCAGGAATTAAGCTAGTATTAGCACAGAAAGCACAAATTAAGGAATTAAGTTAGTATTAACACACAAAGCCCTCTCTGTTTGTTGTGTGAGAGCCAGAAATGCTTGTCGGGTTCTTCCTACCCATAGACATGGAGGGAAACCTTCTCATTAATTTGAATAATGCCAGGTGCCTATATTTTGAAAATAAACCAATGATTCAATTTTATCATGATTATTCCTCAAGGGAGAGCGGAAAGGAGTTCTGCCGGGTAACAAGCATGACAGCCACCATGACCCGAGTGTGCACAGCCTGCCTGGTCACACACTGTGTGCAGTGAAAGCCGCTCATGACGCAGGTGCTCCACTGTCCCACCCCTCATGTAATAGATGAGAAAACACAGGCTTCCACGGAGTTAGGAGAAATATTCCAGTTGAGAAGCAGAACTGCGGTTTGGACTCAGGCAGCCTGACAACACAGTGACATCTGCATTTTTAGCCACTATGCAGATGACTGAAATGTAAATACCCAGGACGCAACCTCACAGTGACCCAGAGGGCACTTCTGTCTCTTGCTGTATCCTTGGAGGGGAGGTCCTGGTATTACCCCAGCTGCAATCTCATCAAGAAATTCTGGGAGGAAGCTAATGCAATCCAATCCACGCACACAGCCCTCTGCTGATTCGGCAGCTCTGGCATTAACTTTTACAAGGCCTGGAGGAATGGCTGGAAAACACATCCCTCTCAAAATCCTTCCTAAATAGTGCTTCTCATTCTCACCTTCTCACTGTTTCAGGGGGCAGTGAGGCCAAGCCACCTTCATTAGCAAGAACCTGATAGGATAGTACACTCTGTGGCTAATTAAATATGAGCCACCACGTACCTTTTCTTTCCTGTATGCTTGAATTTAAAGAATGTAAAATCGCTCTTAAATGACACTAGAATTCTACATTAGAAATTTAACCCAGTGTTAACACTAAACATGAAAGACCAGGTGACTTTCCCCTTCCACGCTATCCTCTCCCACGTACCAGCATGCATCATAGCACTCTGTGTGCAGTAAAAAAGGGGGAATAAATCCTCTGATTCAGCTAACTGAAAGGAAGCAGCTGCTTATAGGAAAATAAAAACACTCTGCTCTTAGCCACCATCGACAGAACATTTACTCACAGCCTTTGGCAACACCTAATCAGAAGCCTGTCTTCCAAAAAAATTCGCAACCCAGTATGTTCTACCCCAAAACAAGACCACTGCAATTCCTGAAACATAATTACGACATTTCAGGTCTCTGAGGCATCGGGCTACAGAAAGCAAAAGGGGCAGATGTGAGAATGAGCCTGGTTTCTATATGAAGGAGTTGATAGAACAATTTAATTCTGAGATTTAATGTAGAAGCATCCAGTGAAGCTATTGTATTTCATATGCTGCACTGTACCTCTTCCAAGATCCTGTTTTTTTCTTCCTACGACATTAGTGAAGAGTTGTGAGGATGCTTTACACTTCTGATTCCAGACCTGTATAAAACACGGCACATTCGCAATGACAAAAGAGAATGCGTTACATCTTTCTGTCCTAATGGTGCTCCCTACCTTCTCTTTCAATGTAGCTTTATATAAAACCATCCACACACCTGCAGAAATTAGTTAATGAAAATGTATGTCTTTTTTTTTTCTCTTCTCATTAAATCTTTATCAAATTTAAAATGACTGCAAATGGCTGCTTTCTCTCAACCCAAACTGGAATATGTTCCATAGCACCAGCACAAAAATAGAGGCTACAAATGTACTTTGCATTTGGAGGACATTTAATAGGATGAGAAGGTTGGAGGCACAATTAATCCGAAGTAAGCAGAAAAGCCTAAAAATGTTTTCAGTCAATAACCTCAATGACAGCCCTATGTGTATATAGCAGAGATTCTCCATCAGGAGTGAATTTTGTCCCCCAGGTGGCATTTGGTTTTTAGAACTGGAGGGAGTTCTGCCGGCAAGTGAAGCCCAGGAATGCTGCTAAATTAAACATGTGACGAGGCACAGGACACACCTGACCTGCATAACATCACCTGGCCAAGATGTCAGGAGTGCCATGGTTAGAAACCCTGCTCAGACCTACCTGTAAGAAACCATGAATCACTCAGAGAAAATACACTGTATTCAGGGAAATATCTTCGCAACCAGACCCCTAACACCTGTGCCTGCATCTCTCATTCATGAGAGGGGGTGACAGACCCTCTCTTGTTAATAATATCTTGTTATCGTAATAGAGACAAGCCATCAATGGACGGGAGGGTGACACAAATGTGTAAGGCCACTCTCATGAGCAGGTCCTAACGCTTGGGTTCGCTCTGTGATTGGATGGCTGTCTCTTCCCTTCCTGAAATTAAAAGGGATGGATGTTCTCTTCTTTACCGTCATCTTTCAGAATGATGAATAAAAGGTTTAATTTACTGACTGCTAAAAATAAAAGCCTTCCCATAACTCTTCAAAGAGTCTTTTGGTATAGCATAAAGGCTGGTTTAGAAATCTGGATTACGGATTCTCATTTTTTTTTTAACACTCGGTATTAGCAAACTTAAGGTGTAAACAAATATGTGATTTGTCTGTGGATTAGAGATATACAATACGCATATATATTCATATGGCTACATACAGAACTGGCACATGGTCTAAAAATGGGCACTTTTGCCCTGCGAGACAACTTCAGCCAAGGATTCTGGCGACCGCAGCCTGTGCATTAAAATGATTGAGAGTCAATACTAGGTTTCAGAATATTCTGTCAGTCCATTCAACGCCTACCGAATTTTTATAACGTATAATTCACATAACTCTCATTTCTGAGTAGTCTAATTAACTTCAACAGGTATATAATTGTTGGTCTTGAGGGATCTGTTAGACCATTATTACTAAATCATCCACTGGATAGCAAGATGACATTTCCAAATCCATGTCACTTATTGCCACAGGTTCCAAACTGGGCCTTTCTGGCAGACTACAGAACTCTACTGTACAAGAAATCTGTTAGACAATCTGTCACATAAACATAGATGGGAAATGTACATAATGCAATGCTTCAAGGGAAAAATGTCCAATAGACCATGAACCTTTAAGGAATGAATTTTAACAGTATGCAATCTGGTATAGTTTTCAAAGATTTCCCATTGAAAAGGAATGTGACTCGCGTTTTATGTTTTCCTAGACATGATTTAATTAAAATGACAAAGAGGGAAAATACATTTTTCACTCTGCAAAATGAACACCAGAGGGGGAAAATAAAAAGAAAAAAAAACAAAAAAACAAAAAAACCCTGGCTTATTAGTGTTCCAGGCAGGGGCAGTTTGTCTCCCAGTTTGGCGATGGTTTGGGAAATCAGGACCATTTCAGCTCTCATTAAACTCCTTTCTAGCATGTGCCATGTCCCTAAGTGGCATAGGTAATGCAGTCATAATTCCATTATGATGACTGTTTCTGTTTCTTTGGCTTCCTTTCAGCTCTTACTATAGTCCAGGCTTTAAGTAAATATGACTATTTATAATATTAAATACTAAATAAACATAACTATGTATAGCAAACATAATTAACAAGCAGAGTAATGCTAGGAAGTAGATGGCCTTGCCCCCCTTCTACAGTTAAGGAGACTAAGGCTCACTAACCTGAAGAAACAGGTCACCATTCCTTCCCAGCGCTGCTCCACCCCCCGGGGCCCCCTTCACCACTGAGGAGAGAAGGCATCAGCACACACTTGTAGAAGAAAAAACTCGTTCCAAAACTCTTGAGTCCCTAGGGGGCCTCTTGCATAAGAATTTTTTAAGTTTAAAAAAATCTATTACTTTATGCAAAACAATGTGACTTAAACCAAATTCCTTGCATCTTTGAAATGATGCAGTTGGAATCTTTGAAATTTGCACCATAGTCCAAACACCACAAATATTTTGTTGAGTGCCTTCCATGTGCAAGATGCCATATTAAGTACTAGGGATGATGAAGCACATAAGCCTCGTCCTCAGAGATCTCAGAGGCAAGGAGCTAAACAGTTGATTCGCCAGGCTGGCAGGTAGTGGCGATGTCATGGGCTTTCCTGGCTCCTGCCGTGGCCCTTAGCTCGCCTCTGGGTCTTTGTTCTAGGAGCGGTATTGACGATGATAAAGGGTTAAAGGGCACCCACCCTACTGATGCCAAGGCTCCAGCTCCAGCCCAGAGAGAGCTTTTCCTTGAGCTTCAGATGTGCAGACACAATGGTTCACCAGCTATCGCTACGTGACACCCCACAAGCTCCTAACAGATGATTCAGAAAATTCTATTCATGGCCCATCTTCCCCATCCTCCTCTCTCCGCTGTGCACCCTGGTTCTCCGAGCTGGAGCTCCCGGAGAAATCATTCGGGAGGCCGGCAAACCTCGGCCGTCAGGGTCTCCCATGCATGCTCCCGCTGTTGTGCGCCTCGTCACCTTATGCCTGGAGCAGGTGCCCCAGCCTCCTGACTTCTCCCCTGGCTTCCGTCTCCCTGAAATCCACGCTCCACTCGGCCTCCAGAGGAACACCTGGAAAACGAAGGTCTGGCCATCTAAGCCCTGCTTCCAGCCTCTTTGCGTCTCCCTGTGCTGGCAAAGCACGAAGCCCCAGTTCATCAGGGCCCACGGGCACCGTCTGCCGGCCCCAACCTTACAGTTCCCCCTCCCCTGGCTCTCTGCGCGCCCTGTGCTTCCTCCAGAGCCGCAGTCCCGCCTCTGCTCCTCTGACATCTTCCTCTGCGTGCACCTGCTGTCTGGGCCGTCACCCGGTGAGCCCCTGGGCGCCTACAGCATGCCCAGCACTGTGCCGAAAACCGGGGAAAGCAGGCTGACTGAAGCCGACGCTGGCCCTGCGTTACTCGCCCTTGCCCTTGAGGTTTACCACCTGCCCAGGGACTCTGCCAAAGCCAAATAAAGAAACACACACGTGGTTTTAATTGTGGTCCACAAGAGGCCAGAGACTGTATAGGGTGCAATGAACCAGCAGAGTAACTTCTGCACTTCATACGCTGTTCCGTGGACGGCTCTGACGCTGAGGACCACCGCGTTATACATTATCTGTTTCCGTGCTTCTCTCCACGGCTGCACCACAGCCTTCCTGGGTGCCAGTGTTGTTCAAATGATCACTTTTGGTACTAGCGAGGAACATACATGGGCATTCGGTAAGCGTTAACTGAATCATGGATGGATGGATGGACGGATGGATGGATGGATGGATGGATGGACGGACGGACAGACCAACAGATGGGTGGGTGGGTATGTGGATGGTGGGACAAATTGACAAATGAGTTAGTCAGTGAAGGAGCATTTTTCCCCTATCGTTTCAACTTTATAAATCGCTGATTAAAATTGTGTCCTTGGTAACAAGTGTGTCTTAGAGGCTCTCATCTGTGAGCCGGTGAGGGCATCCTTTACCTGTGGGAGAGAAGCTTCAGAGCACGCTGGGCATCTCCAAGCATCGTTAAGGCTCCTGCTCACAGCCTTGAGAGATTTTCAGAAAGGTCCTTGTGCACTGGAGAGCTGCCGAGGATAAATTCTTCAGAAGAAAAAAGCAAAACAATGCAAGACCTCCCAGACAAGGTGTGCTTGGCTAGGCCTGGGGATGGGAGATTAGCAGCAGAAGCAGCCCTTTTATAAAGCAAGGAGCTTTTTCGTTGAGTTCGTTTTTGCTCTGGAGAAGAGGGGAAAGGATGGGGAGTGCGTATGGGAGGAAAGGAAGGGCCATGAGAGGGAAAAGCAGGCACCTTCCCGCTTTTGAGTTGGATAAGATTCACCAAGAAACGATTACCTCTTTTCCTGATGTGGAAAAAAAACCTCACCCAGGTCTATGAGAAGCCCACGCGGCAACATTTTGGGGAAATCCAAGGCCTGGGAACTGGTTGCCAAGTTCCAGTCTAATAAAATGCTTCCATTTTTTGGTTTTTGTTTTCCAGTGTGTCCTGCAGAACTGCCAGATTCTTGTTCCAAATACTGATTCCTGGAACCCACTCCCGAATCAGAATCTGTGAGGGTGAGGCCCAGCAATGTGCATCTTTATCAGACTCCCAACTTGGAGAACCCCTCTGTGAAAAGACATTAAAGGGTCCCCTGCTCCCCACGTCTCCCGAGGGAAGCAGGGTGGGACGCATGGGGGGAGAGGCGGTTTGTGAAGGCACATGGTGGAAACAAAGCCGGAGCCGTGTAAACTGCAGAGAGAAAAGGCAGAGGACGTGTTACCGCAGGAGACTCATCTTCAGGGCCTCCCGCACACCTGAAGAGAGGGGTGCTCAGGTGGCTTCCAGGGAAGGATGGAAGACTGACCATGTCTAGCCTCCTGGTGATTCAAGAGCATTCCCTTTGAATGCTTCCTCCTTCAAGCATGAAACCCTCAGAGACGGTACCACCAGGTCAAGAGCAAGCCCTGCCCCCCTCCAGCCAGATGGGTCAGGCCCAGACAGCAGTTACCCTGCCTGTCACCTGGCGGCTTACAAAGGAAGCTTGGTAGACAATTAGCCTTCAGGAGCCAAAGAGCTTGGAAACCAAACTTAGCAATTCCTTAGGCAGTTTTTTTAAAGTTACTCTGACAGACATGTGAAACCGTCAGGCCACAGTATCTTTCTAGGAATTGACCCTACTGATGGAGTGCCACCCTGCTGGTGACAGATGATCCACTGCACCCAGTGTGCACTGAGTCAGGGCTGGGCACCTGGGTCATTGCAAGGAGACTCCCTCCCCGCACTTGGGCGAGAGAGAGCTTTCAGTCCGTCCCTTGCAGGGATAAAGCTGCAAGATGTAAAATTGGGACTGCAATCCTGCTCTGTGAGGACAGCCAGTCAGAAATCAGAGGAAATGAAGCTGACAAGCAGAGAATTGGGGAGAGAGTCCAGTGTCAGAGGCAGGGAAGCGCGCCCACGGGGGACAGCCACTTTCCTCAGGACTTGTGAGTCCTATTTATCCCCAGTGCCACTCACAGCTCTCTCTTCCCCTCCCTTCTTCAAAATCCCAGTTCACTTGGAAGTGGTAGCATCAGACTTGAGGAAACCTGCCCCACCTCGGGCTGCCACCCACTCGGCCCCAGTCACCCCCTGACTGATCCCCCTAGAGGCAGGCCAGGGCTTCGCTCGGCGGGGCTGCTCATGACCCACCGCTTGGCCTCCCCCTTCTCTCTCTCACTGTAAATTCCGATGGTATCTTCTTCACCTCAGCCCACCGTCAACCTTCTCACCAGCTCTGGAATTCTGGGCATCTCATCTCCTAGACATTACCTTCCAGCTCACGCACTCTGCCCATCGCCACCCCCGTCCAGCCTCACTGACACCTGCAGCCCTTGCTCTGACCACTCACTACGGTCCTCACATAGCTTCTCTTTCCTAATTTCTCAGCCTAATGCCACAGGCAGGAAGTAAACTCTCCCTGGTGCACACCCTCCACCCATTACCCCTCCCAAGTTCTCCCAGACAAGCCCCGAGACGTGGGTAAGCTCAGCTCCTCTCTAGACACAGGATGCCAACCCCTCTCCCCATGCCTCTCGCCTCCCCCCTCTCTTCTCCGACCTCCCCTGTCACGCTGCAGACCAGCTTTCTCTGCCTACTCATCAGCACGCAGGTATTTGAGAAGAGCCCCCTGGGTTCCAAGTCTACACAGTGCTGTGGTTCAAGGCCCTCCGTGTATTGTCCTTATCTCTTCAGTGCAGTCTTTGGTGAGGAATCAGATTGGCCCGGGGGTCTGGGCAACACATGAGCTGCCCTGGGATGGGACACCCACCTTGGCCCTTTTAGATGGGTTTGCAAGACGGGAGGCAAGAGCCTGGGACAGTGCATCTCCCAGAGAAGGGGAGGCTGGGGAAGTACCCCAAATAACATGCCTGCACCTCTGTGGAATATTGTAGCCTAGAGCTGCTTGGGGGTTGCTTAGCAACTAGCAATAGTTCTCAGCCACACACAAGAGAATAGTGGTCGGAGTTTGTGAAGGAATCAGGGAGAGTATATTGCCTTGAGCTCCGGTCAACACCTTCCTCTCCCCATAGTGCAGGGTGGATGACTTGGCCAGCCGCAGGGGCACCAGGCAGGGGGGGGACGGGAGGCAGTGGATGGCTCTCATTCTTCCACATCCCCGTCACTTGCCCGAGCATTTTCTCAGGGCCTGAGCAGAGGCCGAGCTTGCAGCATGTTAATCACGCCTGTCAGGCTCCCGGGGAAGGAGAGGCTGCGGTCCTGACAATCTACATTAACGTGGGTGGATGGTGTTTGATTGTATGTTCATGATGGCCGTTTCCATTTGCATCTTTCTTCAGAGGCTGAAGGGTGTGCTGTCTGCCCTGACCATCCTGCAGACCCACGTTCCTTGCCAGTACGTGGCTGACCTCAGGGACAACACAGCCTCCAGACCGTGGGAGGCGTCGGCAGGCTCCTGTGGGGCCCAGTCGCCCATGAGTGCATAGGTTTTTACAACAGTCATGCTGTAAGAATGGGCTGGATTAATTGTCACCTGGGGTCGGTGTCCAGGATACCTCTCAAAACCACAGAAGCCCAGACTGTTCTGAGAGGGCAGAACCTGAAGCCACAGACAGTGAAAATGCAAAAGGAAGATGCCCTTCACCAATGGTCACCCACTGGCCATGACATCAGTTGCAAAACTCAGTAAATATTTACAGATAACCAACCTGGCGCCATGCATAATGCCAAGAACTCCAGGTATGCTGGGAAGCGTGCAAGAAGTAGATGTGAGGCATGGTCCTAGGCGGTGCAGCCCACGTCTCAGCTTCCACTGCATTGTTTACACTGAAGATGAAGCTCTTATATGGCGCTTAGTCAGTCTCTCCTGAACACCTCAGTAGCTGCTTCTTGATTCTGACTGCCTCATATGTGGCCAAATAACACCTACCTTACCTCAGAGGGTTCTAGGAAATGAGGGCAGGAGGGAGGACTGCAAATAATTTGCTAAGTCCTGAGGCTACTTGAAAACAGTGACAGCAATGAACTCCTGAGGATCCCAGTTCACTATCAAGCCGGGACAGTCCAAAGTCTTTACCTGAATTGGCTTCCAAACTTCACATGGCGTTCTGGCTACGGTCCTGCAGCTGAGAGGCAGTAACTTGTAGTGGGGGAAGCAGGGAAGTGAGACTGCCTGGGCTTGAATCCCAGTTCCACCACATACTCAGTGAGTGGCTTGACCTCACTGAACCTCAGTCTCCTCATCTTTAAAATGGGAGCCACAGTACATCTCACACAGGTTTGTCTCAGGAGCAGATGGAGGTAATGCCTGTGAAGCGCTTAGCACAGTGCCTGTCATTTTTTTAAAATGCTGGCTGTTAGATAACCAGTAATTACTAGGCGGTGGGGTCTTCTTAAAAATTTCTTTCCAACTTGCGTTGATCAAAGACATTGATGTGGAATGCACAAACGCCATGCTCTTTGATGAGACACCCGTATAAACAGAAGCCCTCCTATCCCAGGTATTCCTGAGGGTGACCAGCATGGGAATGAGACCCAGCGCCTGCTCTCTGACACAGGAGAGGCCATCAGGAGGCTGGCAGCTTCCTTGTCTTGTCAGAGGGGTTCATTCACATGCCATCCAGAGACATGGCCGGCCTGTGGCTCCAGGAGAATGCGGATGCCTGGCCAACCTAATAAATGGGGCTGAAGCAGCATCACTGAGTTGTGAAATATTTTTCATTATCAAATTAAGTGCTGAGGATGCTGACCAAGAAAAACCTACAACTAAACAAACAAAGAAACGACCAAGCAGGCTTGGAAACTGCCAACAAAATGACCTAAACAGAAACGTGTTCTCTGTGTTGAGTTTTGCACAGGCACTCTTTAAAAATACAGAGTTTAATTTAGCTTAAATTAATAATAAAAAGAAAACTAAATGAAGTCAATGCAGGTCAGTAGGGACCTGGGCATGTGAGAGGAGCCCTTCTGGGCCCTCATTCCTGTTAGGAGAGTGTCTGTCCTTTCACTGAGCAGCCTGGGTGATATATCTCCTCCCAAAATAGTGTCTGTGCAGAAGATGAGAGGAAACGGTTGCCTATTAATTTGGTTTTTAAGTCCAGATGAGGAACCTTGAAAATAGCCAAAGAGCCAAAAATACTGAGTAACTCCACATTCCGAGGGCCTGTTTCTTCTCTCTATATATAGAGACTCAAAAATAGACAGCTCTGATTCTGGGCTTACAGGACTGAAATATAATTATGCCCACCGCCTGGAGAGAGAAGCCATAATAAATCCCCCTGTGTTGTCAGTATGCGTAAATGTCACCACCTCTGCAAACTTTCCAAGCAAATGTGACCCTTCCCAGAACCATGACCTGTTCAGGAAGCATGGGCTGCTGTGTGTCTGTTTTCATTCACCCAACAAATATTCACAGAGTTAGCACTATATTTCAGACGTGGTATTTCGTTTGGGGGATATGAGTCTTGGAGTCTTTCTTCATAGAGCTGACAGTCCAATAGGAGTAATGATAGATAAAAGATCAGTCCATTAATTGATTACAATTAGGGTCAGGGCTGAAAAGAAACTGGGTATGGGGGTGGCAACCGTTTCCCCTAGAGAAAAAATATTCAAACTTGGACCTGAGTATTAAATAGAACTTAACACTATAAAAAAAGTGGATGAAAAGCTTGTAGGATGCTGACAAAATTGCTTAAAAAGTGTTTAAAATAATTGCAATTCTGTATCATGTCTGAGGGAATGAAGTATCTGTTTTCTTGAGTAAGATGTCAGTGAAGGGCAGTAGACTGCATCTGCCAGGTATTTAGGTGTTTATGGCTGTTGGTGGTATAAAATACTCCAACAGAGAGAAGGTTTTAAAAAAGGAAAGTAATTTCCCTAGCAATTCAAGATAATGCATTACCATTCCAACAGCCACTTTTAATTAGGACAGACTCTTGCATCCCCATGGTCAATACCTCTCTTAAAACAGGCATAACATTTACTTAACTTTATTGACCTGCATTCATCTTTCCAACCAGAAAAAAAGTGATTGTTTCTTTTCTAAAGCATTTGCCATATTTTCATGTTCTTCTCATTGTGTTTCCAAGGATCAAAAGAAATTTCTCTCCAATGCACTGAAAATAAAGTTTCTAGGGGAAGAAGGAAGGCAGAATTTAGTCATTGTAAGTTGTTTTTCACTTTCTCTCGAAGAGAAATGACCTCAAAACAGCAGAGAGGAGAATGGAAATCATTGTATGGACGTGAAGTTCAGGGTGGGAAGATGGTGACAGGAGAAGTCATAGCCTGTGCCATACATAAATCATGACTTTATATAACATTAGAATTAGATAAATAGTATATTTAAGATAAGTCTATCTACTATTTGACTATTGTCAGCCACATAGGTGGGGCTCCTACTCTGATTAAAATTAATAATCTGGGCCCAGATCAATCATATCCAAGGTACCATAAAATCTTACAGACATTATGATTACAGTATTAGATGTCATGATTTACAGGCAACTGTAGGCAATAGGAGAGAAGGCAGAATACTTGGAAATGGGTAAATGTCCCAACAACTATAAAGGGAGATGGGGTGGATGCTATTCACAGTGAAGTGGTAAGCATGATGCCGAATGCCTGCTGCACAACAGATTGCTAATGGATGGTTCAGAGCCACCCAGAGTGAGGAAAGGCTATCCACAGGGGGTAATGTGGGTTCCCTAGGGAAAAGTGATGGCAAGCAAAGCCCCTGTTTCTTTAAGGTCCTAGACTGTTGGGCTGAGTCCTGCTGTAGACCGAGTGCAGTGCGATGCTGACACAACTGCGCAAAGATGAGGAAAGTGGGCTGTAACTTAGGCTCACAGCTGATTCGTCCACTGGCCCCCAAGAGTGTTAATAGTGGAGCAGCTGTGTGTACACACGTCCCCACCTTCTGACAGGGTTCGTAAGCTCCTTGGAAGCAGGTCTTACGTATGTAGCTTATCATTTCCATCTCCTGCCTTGCACATAGAATTTAGTAAACACTGAATGAAGGAACATCAACCACAGATTGTAGGAAGAGAAACACTAATTGGGATAATGTGCGCAGACATTCTCTAAAAGGTATAAAATACTTCTAGAAAGCCAAGTCAGAATCTCTGTCTGGTTTAACATTTTTATCAATAATGGAAAGGAAGACCTGAGAAATGTGTGTATCAAATTTACAGATGGTGCAGACCAGGAGCTAGCTTGCAACAGAGCGACAGAATCATGATTTGAAATGATATTTACAGACTGAATTCTATTTTAGTAGTCGCTTCCTATGTGGTAGGCACTAAGCTACATGCATTACATACATCAGCTAATTAAGTTAAGTGAATGAGTGTGCAGCTCATATATCAAGGTCTTCAGCTTAAGGCGAAGGGAGAGTTAGGCACGTGAGGCAAAATGGCGGGATGGGTCTACCTGCAAGAAGGCTAAAGAGCCTTGATGGTCATAGAAAATGCGGACGTGGGTCAGGAGCCAAGCCAACAGAAAGCCTTGGCCACTGGCAGTGTGACAGGCAGAATAATGCCCCCCACCACCAGAGTTGCCCACATCCTAATGCCCAGAACCTATGAATATGTTACCTTATATGGCAAAAGGAACTTCACAGATGTGATTAGATTAAGGGTTTTGAGAGGGACCCATTTCACAGGATCACCTAGGCATGTCAATGTTGTCACAGGTATACTTACAAGAGGTCAGAGACAGAGAAAAGGAGACATTGGTGAAATCAGAGGCCAGGGTAATGAAATGCCCTCTGAGGAGGGGTGAAGGGGCCACAAGCCAAGGGGTGTGGCAGAATCTAGGAACTGAGAAGGGCAAGAAAATGGAGGCTGCCTGCAGCCCCCGAAGACACACAGCCCTGCAGACATCTTGGTTTTAGCTCCGGAAGGTTCATTTTGGACCTCTGACTTCCGGAGCCCTAAGACAATGAATTCTTAGCCCTCTACGCCCCTGAGTTGGTGGCCATTTGTCGCAGCCGTCTAGGATGCCAGGAAGCTCTGAGCACACTGGGGCTCCTCACTCCCAAACTGGCCTCTGGTCCCCCCACCTGCCCGTCCTGTCCAAGCCCCGGGAGGAAGGTCTGTGCTGTGTCTGCTGAAAAGAACAAACGAAATAGTGACTCACTTTTTCAAGACCTATCAGCTGCCCTTCCACCGAAGCATAATGTTAAAGGCAAAATACAAGCAAAGCTTCCTGACTTCTTATGGTTGCCTCCCCGTCCTTCTCTCTGCCCCCTCAGCTATTCTGCCAGCCAGTCCTGGCAGCTGTATCCCCCCAACACCTGCGTGTTTCGCTGCATGTGCAGCCGCACTTGGGGCCAGGCCGCCCCCATCTCCCGCTGCAGCAGCTTTCAGTGGGGCTCCTTGTTTGTCTTTGACCTCTCTCCTCTTCTCCGGCACCAGGCAGAGAGATCTTACTACACAGGTGCGATCGACTCACCCCTCAGTAAACGCTATTCTCCTTGAAGACTATTCTCCTTGAGGGACTCCAGGTAGTGCTCATTAATAATAATAATAATAATAATGGCAAATTAATGAATGGCATGCATGAAGAGCATGCCTAAGCACTCCTGAAATCCTTACCAGTATTAACCCCACTTTATAGATGAGAAATCTGGTGAGGGGTACACCAGAGGCTCAAGTCCCTGTGAAGGCTGGCTTCCCACCTTGCCCAGACTAAATGCCTGGGTCCTTGCACTGTCCAGTAAGGCCTCATCCTGTCTCACAGCCTCCATGTCCCCTCTGAGCTCACCTCCCTTCAGCCCCCACCATCTCTGACCCCTTCCTGCTAACATACTGGGACCAAGCTTAGCTACTGAAAAGCACCACATGGGGTTTCTTGGACTTGAATTCTGGCCGGGACTGTCACTGCATGTCACCAAAATACTCTTTTCCCTTCCTCTCCCAAGGTTTCAGGCTTACCTGTCTGTATTTCCTCTGTCAGCCAGCCCGGCACCACGCCAGAACCAGGCATCACCCTGGTCCTCTGAGCCATAGCACGTCCACAGAGCCCTCCACACTCCCTCCTACCTTTGTGCAGAAACATCTGCTTCTCTCCACAAACTGACCACCCTCCACTTGGCTCAAACACCTGGCTTTCCCCACCTAGGCACTGCAGTAGCTTCCTAACTCACCTCCCTGCCCCCTACCTAACACACTGTCCGTAGCAGAGACAGAGAGACCTTTCCAAAGTGCAAACAGAACTTTGTTTTAAGCTCGCAGTGACTCTCTATCACTTACTGGGTGAAGTCAAAATCTCTCTCACTTCTCCTGTGACCTTCGTCTACCTGCCTGGCTTCATTGTACATGTGGTCGCCCTCTCCACAGTCAGCAGGACATGCAGCTCCAGACAGACACACCGCTCTCTGCCTCTGTTCCTTTGCACGTGCCATTCCTTCTGCCTGACGTGTCTTCCCTCCTGCCCTCTTCCCCATGCTACTCCACCCAGTTAGCCTGGAGAACTTCCTAACCCTTCTGCAAAGCTCTCGGTGGGCACTGCCTTTTCCACAGAGCATCTCCAAACTCTCTCCTGCCCTGCCAGCGTGAATCCCTCCTTTTGTGCAAATGCTGATCTGCGGCACTCATACATCATGGTAGGCAGTAACTGCTTGTTCACTTCTATTAACAGATTTTGAGTTCCAGTAAAGACCAAGTCTCACTCTTGTGTATTCCTTGACACCCAGGACAGGGCTGGGAGACTTAGCACAACGTGGGTATTGGCACATTACGTATGGAACAGTAAACCAGCACGTGAATGCTTGTGCATGAATTAATGAATGAAGAATCACCTGTAGTGCTCTTGAGACAATATCGGGAGAGCTCTGTAGGGAAGCAGAGATGGAAGGAACATGGGAAATGAATTCCCAACACCCCTGTCAGTCGGACAAGGAAGGTGCAGGAGCCGGCCAGCACCCCATTGCTGTGTGGGAGCCTGGCCCTGGAGTTCTGCAACTTCATTGTGTGTTTCTCTCCCATCTCCCACCACAGCTCTCTCTGCAGACACGTTTCAAACATTTGGAACTTGCTTGATGATAATTAAAATCCAGTACCCATCACAGTTGGCAATCCAGAAGCTGCTACGACATTTCATAACTAATACCTGAATAAGCTCCTTAATCTTCCCCAACATCAACACGCCTGCCAAAACAATGGAAGGAAAATGGATTCCACTCTTCCAGGTGGACTTCAAAGAGCAGGTGCACCTCACCGAATGTGTGCTTCCCAGACGAGGTGTGAGTGCGGCTTGTCCATAAACTGAGTCACGTTTCAAATGTGCTGTGACCTAAGAATAGTCTTGAAATACTTCCCACAGGCTAAAGCTAATAAATCTCTGGTAAACTAAGCAATTGCAGCCTAATTTGTGTGTTGAATTAATTCATACTTCGGATTGTCACTCTGACTTAAAAATAGAACATCCTGTCTTAGATACCATAAACATGATTATATTAAGGAATTATGTATATATACCTAGACAGTCGTTACTTGAACCACACAGGTTTAAACTGTGCAGGTCCATGTACACAAAGATCTTTTTCAATAAATACATCGGAAGAAAATTTTGGAGATTTGTGACAATGTGAAAAAACGTTTTCTTTTCTCTAGCTTCCTTATTGTAAGATTACAGCATAGAACACATGTAATATACAAAATATGCGTTAATTGACTGTTTATGTCATTGACAAGGTTTCTGGTCAACAGAAGGCTATCCGTAGTTAAATTCCAGGGAAATCGAAAGTTATACATGATTTCTCATGATTCAGGGGTTCAGTGTCCCTAACCCCTGCATTATTCAAGGGTCAAGTGTGTATTTTACATATGTAGCTCTGAATAGTCTTCTCATTGTAGATTTCAGGACCTGAGCAGCTTCCATGTAACCAGTAACAGTAATAATATAATAATAATGATGATGATGATAACAGTAATAACAGCAACTTTACTGTAAAGCGTGTGTTAAATGCCTGACACGTATTCAACCCCAGAATCAGAGGACAAAGTACCAGAATTGCTCTGATTTTACAGATGAGAAAACTGAGGTACAGAGCGCGATTTATGCCAAGTCACTCCCAGTAAAGGGTGGACCAGAGAGGGGCTTGCTCGGGCCACTTGGCTTAGATCTGTGCCTCTACTGCTGGCAAGAATATTATTGATAAAAAGTACTTCACTCAGTAGTTCCACCTTCTCCTGAACATTGTCACTATTTGCATTAAGAACTTAGGGAGGCTTTGAGGCCATTCAGTGCTAATTAACGAACTCCATGTCTACAGAAGCCTCCTAGGCCATTAGTGGGCCTGTCTCAATTCTCACAGAAACTTGAATCACATAAAACGTTCCAAACGAGACAGTGCTCAGTGTTCAGAGCTGCTGCCTGGCACCACTGAACATATTTCAGCCATGTGTGAAACGTTTCCTATAGACTGGAGTCTGGAGTTCTCAGTGACAAGGAGAATAATGTAAATGTGAGATGATAATGATAATGAAGAAATACTCCAGTCGGCTTTTATCACCTGGGCTCCCCAGGAAGCCTGCCAGGAGGGCTGAAGCACATTCCATCAATGAAGCACATTCATCAATGCAGCCAGACATTCACTTTATAAGATTTAATATGGAAATACTATACTTAAAAAGATTTATATAAAAGTCTCTTTCCCCATTGTTACCGGGTTTCTGTGTCATTCTACGGCACATCCACTCTCCCCAGGCTTGCGGTATCAGCAGGGCTAATCCGTAATGACCAGACTCTCTGGACTTCACCCCAGCGTCTGCACTGGAATCACGGGAACTCAATTACTAAGTGGGAAAAACCTGAAAAGCCAAGACAATGGCTGAAAGTTGGTGTCAGGATCTCAAGGGAAGGACTACGGATATCAGCACAGGCCCCCCAGGGACACAGCCTGTTATTGACAGACCCGGGGTCTGAGCAGGTAGCTTCCCGCGGGGGGGTGGGGGGGCAAGCCTCGCCTATTTTCCTTTGTTTACCCTCTTTGTGAAGAATGGGCACATTTGGAATTTCAGAACAGCTCCTTCAAATCAAATCTTCTGATTCTCAGTCTCAGTAGGTGTGTATGAGTCTCACTGTCTTTCTGGGGTGTATGTGAGTGGTAGAGGGGATTCTCTAATACAAAACCCACCCCGGCTTTCCCTGATTCCCAGACTCTCTCCCCTTGCGCGTTCCCCCTCTGTCTCTTTCCGAACTCAAGCCCTCCCTTCCCTCCCCTTTTCTCTTCTCCCCACTCCTCTCCCTCCCCCTTCATCTCTGGGCACCCCACAACCCTCACATCTCCCTGTGGGCCCATCTCTCCTTCTTGTGTGCACCCCTGTCAGTGAGAGAGACACAGAGAGAGAACAACTGGCCACAATATAAACTAAAATCCAATTAAAAATGCCAACCAGTTTCTGCCAAGTCAGCCACAGAGGGATAATGCAGCACACCTGATGGTAGCCAGGGGCTGGGGGAGTGGCAAAGGGGGGGGCTGCTTAGTAGGCATGGAGCTCCCTTTCAGAAGGTGAAGGTACTAAATGCCACTGAGTTGTACACTTTAAAATGATTAATTTTATGGGATGCAAATTTTACCTCAATAAAAAAAATGTAAAAAGTGTTAGGGTGATTAACTGCATTATCCCTGGAAAAGGAAGGGAGATTTGAAACCCTTTCTGAAATGGAGACAGTCTTTGTAATCTCCCTCTCTCTCTGCATCTGTCTGTCTGCCTCCGTCTATCTATCTATCTATCTATCTATCTATCTATCTATCTATCTATCTATCTATCTATCATGTGTCTATTTATCTATCTATCCATCCATCTTTCTTTCTATATCTATCTATCTATCTATCATCTATCGATCTATCCATCCATCTTTCTTTCTTTCTATATCTATCTATCTATCTATCATCTATCGATCTATCCATCCATCTTTCTTTCTTTCTATATCTATCTATCTATCTATCTATCTATCATCTATCAATCATCTATCATCTGTCTATTTATCTATCTATCCATCCATCTTTCTTTCTATATCTATCTATCATCTATCTATCTATCCATCCATCTTTCTTTCTATATCTATCTATCTATCTATCTATCCATCCATGTTTCTTTCTATATCTATCTATCTATCTATCTATCCATCCATGTTTCTTTCTATATCTATCTATCTATCTATCTATCTATCTATCTATCTATCTATCTATCTATCATCTATCTATCATCTGTCTATCTATTTATCTATCTATCCATCCATCTTTCTTTCTATATCTATCTATCTATCCATCTATCTTTCTTTCTATATCTATCTATCTATCCATCCATCTTTCTTTCTATATCTATCTATCTATCTATCATCTATCATCTATCTATCCATCCATCTTTCTTTCTATATCTATGTATCTATCATCTATCTATCTATTTATCTATCTATCCATCCATCTTTCTTTCTATATCTATCTATCTATCATCTATCTATCCATCCATCTTTCTTTCTATATCTATCTATCTATCTATCATCTATCATCTATCTATCCATCCTTCTTTCTATATCTATGTATCTATCATCTATCTATCTATCATCTATCTATCTGTCTATTTATCTATCTATCCATCCATCTTTCTTTCTATATCTATCTATCTATCATCTATCTATCCATCCATCTTTCTTTCTATATCTATCTATCATCTATCTATCCATCCATCTTTCTTTCTATATCTATCTATCTATCTATCTATCCATCCATGTTTCTTTCTATATCTATCTATCTATCTATCTATCCATCCATGTTTCTTTCTATATCTATCTATCTATCTATCTGTCTATCTATCTATCTATCTATCTATCTATCATCTATCTGTCTATCTACCTGTCTATCTATCTATCCATCCATGTTTCTTTCTATATCTATCTATCTATCTATCTATCTATCTATCTATCTATCTATCTATCATCTATATATCTACCTGTCTATCTATCTATCTATCCATCCATGTTTCTTTCTATATCTATCTATCTATCTATATCTATCTATCTATCTATCCATTCATCTTTCTTTCTATATCTATCTATCCATCCATCTTTATTTCTATATCTATCTATCTATCTATCTATCATCTATCATCTATCTATCCATCCATCTTTCTTTCTATATCTATCTTTCTATCATCTATCTATCCATCCATCTTTCTATATCTATCTATCTATCTATCTATCTATCTATCATCTATCATCTATCTATCCATCCTTCTTTCTATATCTATGTATCTATCATCTATCTATCTATCATCTATCTATCTGTCTATTTATCTATCCATCCATCTTTCTTTCTATATCTATCTATCTATCTATCTATCCATCTGTCTAGAATTGGATCTATAGGTAACAAAAAATTACAAAAGAAAGCCCCGTGCCATAGAAATGAACTCATGTTTCCGCCAAAGGGACATGAAGTGTGTGTCACAGACTCTCTAAAGCCCCAGGCACCTGCCCTATAAGGCACAGCGCACGCAGGCTGAGCCCACGCTGGCCGGCGCGGCCGAGGAGAGGGCAGGGGATGGAGAGTGGGCTAGGAAGCACATTCACAACTACATTAGATTCTCGAGGTAACTGGAACTTTCAGTACAGGATGCTAATTTGATCAAGGGTAGTTAAATGAGAAAATGATGATTTTAGAGTATTCCCCTTCCAGCTCAGCTCCTGATGCTTAAAATGAGAGCCAAATGCCGCCTCCTCCAACCTCCCTGGTCCCTGGCCCTGCTTACCAACCTCTCTACATTTGGCAATAGATTCTTGTCTGATTTGCCAACTTAAAAAGAGACCTTGGATGGAAAGCTCAGTATCTACTCAAATTTCAGCTTCATGTTTTAAAAAGCAGGTTTCTTTCAGATAATCATGTCAGGTCTCCCTTGCTATAAAAGTTAGAAATGTTCATTGAGGAGGATTAAGAAGATACCTAGTAATGCACAGGAAAAATATTAGACTCATCCATAATTTCAACACCCCAGGGATGATACTTAATAGAGTGCTTCTTTTTTTATTTATTTTGAATTTTGACTTAGATGCAGAAAAACATAAATATCTATAAATAGTCTTTTTAAAACACAAACTGGGTCATACCGCAAACGGTGTTATGTTACCTGTTTGTTTCCGTTTAATAATATTCCAGGACCATTTTTCCATCTCATTAAACATTGTCCTAAAGCAACATTTATAATGGCTGCAAGGTCATTTCATCAAATAAGAGAAGGAATTTTGTCATTTGTTTCCCCAAATTCCTCTCATTGAACATGTAGGTTAACTTTTTTTTTTTTAACACCATAAACAGCACCGCAATGGACATTTATCTGTAGATAAGCCTTTGTACTGGGCACTGTTGACATTTAGAGCTGGGAATTCTTTGTGATAAGGGGCTGTCCGGTGCACTGTGGGATGTTCAGCGACAAGCCTGGCCCCCACCCATTAGAATGCTGGTTGCACCCTTCCCCGCGTCGTGACAACTAGAAATGTCTGCTTACGTTGCTCCCTGTCCCCGGGGGATCAAAGTTCCCCCTGCTGAGAGCCACTGGAATATAATGACGGAAGTAGAAGGTAGAATGAGATACGTTTCAGCACCTTTTGATATTTAATCTCCAAAATACTGTTGCACCACAGTGCCAGGCACCTCTTACACAGACTCTTGACCAAACACATGCCTGTCTCTCACTCCTTAAGACCTGTGTTCTGGACTCTGTGTTGCAAAGATGGAGCGTGGATCCCTTACTGTGGCATCTAATCTGGACCCGTGGCTTTCCTACAGCCACGGCGCTGTCCCAGCTGACCTTCCACTCCCCGTCTGTCTACCCTGGGCAGACCGGCCTCCTCCAGCCCGCATCCCTGCATCCGGCCTGTCCTTTCCCTCCATCTCCCTCTTGGCCTTTATCTTCTTCCCCGTGGAGAGAAGGCTTACTTACCTCTTCAAGGGATAATAGCAAGATTTATTATTAGGCTTTTGAAAAGATTCTCTGCAGCCTTCTGAAGGTAGAATGCTGGTCAGACACATAGGACAAATATTTGTGTTATTATCGGAGAAAATTGGGTGTTGAGAAGAGAGACAGAAGAGAAATAAAGGCAATGACCTTGGAGGGGAAAAACTGAGATAAAAGAGGATCAGGTCCTCTGAGGAGGCCAGTAGCTGCCAACAGGGGCATCAGCCCTTGGATGGGGTTTGTGATGGGGGAGGAGAGATTGGCTAATGTGTGCCCGAGTCTAACCTGGTCTGCAGTATAAGACTCTGGCATAAAAGATAAGCCAGGGCTGAGATAAACCTACATATTGAAAAGATATATAGGGAAAGTCTCTGTGTGATGATTAGCGTGTTGATAAGTTTATCCCCAATCAATTTTTCGTTATCTAAATTTTTCTGTTATTCTGTTTCTGCACCACTAGCATTCATGGTGACACACAGAAGCAAGAGCTAAAAGAATGCAATATTATTTCCACATTATGCAAAATATATCTGAGCCAACTCAATGCTCATGACCATGAGGAATGTGTCAAAGTTTGCTGAAAATCTTGTTAAAAAGTACATTTCCTTCCTTGTAAGAAGCATTCCCCTGACAACAAGACGCTGATTCAAAATTCATCACCTCCTTCAAAGCAGAGCTTTCCCAAATAAAGCTGCTGGTCCTCAGGCGGGCGAGCAGTTTTGGATTCACAGAATATGCTTTCCTCCTGCCCCATGATTGGCTGGTTTTCATTTTTTCAAATCAGCAGTCCACAGAGGACATCAGGCTTCCTTTCCCCTAAAAAACAGCTGGAGATGAAGTTGCAGGGATGTGGGCTGTCCCCTGTCCCCTCCTAGAGGAGAGGACATCAGGCTTCCTTTCCCCTAAAAAACAGCTGGAGATGAAATTGCAGGGATGTGGGCTGTCCCCTGTCCCCTCCTAGAGGAGAGGACACCTTCTGAGCCAAAGCTTCAGGGCGGCTGGGCCGCCTAAAACCGCACCGACATGTCTCCAAGTTTCTGTTTATCCAGCGCTCATTCATCTCCGAGTTTGCTGACACTCAGTCTTCATTTGATTGACTTACAAATTGGAGTATAAATTATGTTTCCCATTGCCTAGCAATTAGCCATTAAGGAAGAGTACAGTCAAAATATAAAGACAGAAAACGTTCATATCACAAAAGGGCCCATTGGAAGACAGAACCCTTCAAGTCCCTAGGCTTCAGGTTTAGGTAAGTGCCCTTGAGAGCAGGTCTAGCCTTTGAAGATGACAGCACCACTGGCGCCTTGCGCTATCTCAGCACCGGCCCGTGCACACAGCACTCACACAGTGCCCGATGCGTGATCTTCATCCCCCAGGCTTTGCCTCTTTAATGGTCTCTCTCTCTCGGAGAATGATTTCTCTGGTCTCTCAAGTAAGACTAGTTCAAAGGCTGCCGATTGTGTAAGTGAATGGTGATGAAATAATTAGATCACAAGGTGGGGACTTACCTACGAGCAAACTCCAACACACTCAAGTGAGCAATGTGATGAACCTAGGCTAGTGGTGCATTGTCTGTATTAAAGACCATCCGTCAGGTTGCAAGCTCATTTTCCAACCTCACTCTTTTATCCTGACATAGTTGTTTTTTTTTTAAACTCCTCTTTAATGTTGAAAATTTTCCAGCTTAACATCTCATCAAAAGACTGTGTGTCCTTTGTTCATCCCTCAGTTTGGAAACACTAATTCTTTCATTTATTTATTCTTATTGTAAAAACAATACACGCTCATCACAGAAAATGTTGAAAGCATACAAATGTATAAAGATGTAGGGGGGAAAAAATCCCCTTATAATCAAATCCCCCAGAGACAATCGTTATTAAAAATTTTGCTGTATGTATGTATAAAATCTTGGCTACTATGCATTTTTAACATATATGAGAAATTACTGTATATGTAATTTTGCTGAAGATACATTTTTGTACCTGCTAAAGAGAAAGGAACAATTCTTCCTGTCCATTGATTACACAGTTAAAGCAGACACGCCAGTGGGAGAAAAGGATGATGAGGCTTTATGTGATTAATCCACAATGAAGATTAAAATCATTGTTAGCTGCAAAACAAGGAAATTAAGTGATTGTCACAAACAACCTGAAACAGCTCAGTGGGATCCATTAAGGTTTTTAAGAGCTCAGTGAAATCTACCATCTACCTGACAGCTCCAAAGGGGAGCGGAGGAGGGGGCCTGCGTCTTCCCTCTGATTCTCTCCATGCATTAAACAAGCAAACTTTTTACTGACCGATGGCGCAAGAAAGCGTAACTGACCTTCACCTTCAGTTAACTCAGTTTGAGATCATGCCTACATCCTGCCTAGCTTGTCTTCATAATCTGAGATAATAAGAGTTTTAAAGGCTCAATAAGGCAAAAATTGGTGTGTGTGTGTGTGTGTGTGTGTGTGTGCGCGTGTGCGTGTGCATGTGCTGTGTGCAACAGAGAGCACATGGCTGGGAAGGGTCGCGTCAGTAAAGAATGGGAGGGATGCGATCCCCGCAGCTGTCCCGGACGCACAGCCGTGCTCTCTTCTCCCGAGGCAGGCGGGGAAGCGTCAGTCTGAATGTTTCGTGAAATGCTATTGGCTTGGGGCCCTCAGTAGCTTCATATCCTCTTCTGCCTCCCTTGTTCAGGAATTTGATTCCAGAAATTGGTGGAAATGTACCCGAATTAACTTTTGCTTCTTTCCCCTCTTCATTTCTTCTCTAGCTCTTTCCTTGTCCCTTCATCCTTCAATATTTATTGAGTGGCCAGAATGCAGAGACAGGGGAAGACAACAGAGAAGCAAGGGTCAGCGTAACTGAGTCCCAGGCTTTGAGCAGCTCCTGCTGTGGGGCCTCATATGTCAAGGGGTGATTTTTGCACAGGGAGGCAAAGAGTTACAAGTATTTCCTTACAATACCAGAGCATATACTTGGGAAGGTAAGAAAATCATGGAGTGCTTCAAGAAAGAGAGGACATTTGAGGTGGTTCTTACAAAAGAGGTCAACGTTTGTGAGAGTTCAGAAATCAGAAGGTTTAGAAAAAAGTTTAGAAAAGTTAGAAAAAGTCACCTTCAGCTGCAGGGAAATGATTGGGTCACTGTAAAGGTAACCCTGGAGATGCGGGAGCGCTGCCCAGACTGGGGGGGAATTTCACGGTGCGAGGTCTGCGCAAGTCTTTGGTTCTGGGAGAGAAGAGAATAGGCCCAGACCCTTTCTCCAAAATCACTTTTCGTCTGGTCTCTGCAATTGCAATGCAGTGTTTTTCCACATGAAGATCCTTCCTGATTTCCAAGTAATATTCAAGGACAAAACCCCAGTCAGAGAAAGCTCATCAAATTTCAAAGAGATGACCGACTGTCCCAAACTATAGGCGCTGTGAATTCCAGTACCCCCTCAGATAATGTCACAATGAGCTGCCATTTCTCACCTTACTTTATTGCCCCCAGATCTGTAGATACTTCCCTGAAAAGAGCAACTCTTAGTATGCTTTTCTTTAGTTCTGGAAGCCTCCTTAAGAGATAGATACTTTCCTTGTTACTGTAATGAGAATGGTTTGTTAAGTGGCTAACAGACCACCTGGGTTTATATCCAGATTCAGCCACTCACAGCTAAACTTGGGCACATGGCATCATCTCTCTAAGCCTTGATTATCCATCTTTAAGACGGAGAAAATGCAACTGCTCCCCTCCTGAGGTTAAATGGCATAATGCTTCACAATGCCCACCCAGTGCTGGTTATCATTATTGCGCAGTAAGGGGAGTAATAAGCCCACGGGAACCCTTTGGGTCCGGTGTGATTTGTTTTTGGCCTTGGTTTGTGGTCCCTTCAACTTTGATCATTCATTCATTCACTTATTCATTCATTCATTCATTGAGCATCTCCTAAGGATGAGGCATTATTGATAAAACTTTCAAAAGGTGAAAACATACATCATCTTACAAGTTTTACTGTACGTGTATCTATCATGGAACTAAAGAAAGCAAGGAAGGAGGCTAGTAATGTGTTCTCTTTATTGAACAGTCAAATAAACATGTATGTTTGGCTAACAAACTCTTATTTGATCAGGTATAAAGATGGAATCAGTGGAGAGGCCAAGTGGAATGAGAAACAGAGGAGAAAATTCAACCATGACTTTGAAGTCAGGAGAGTGATTTGCAGAAGTTTAAGGTTAGGGACAATCATATAAATATATACTATGCAAAGAATGGCGTATTTTACAATTAGCAATGATACCCCAAGACAAATGGCAAACAACACACTTATTGGGGATCCATCATTACTTCTTTAATCATGGCAGTATTTAAAAACTGGGAAGACTAACGTGGTCTCTAAATTATTAGCAGCATCGCTATCTGTTCATTTCATAGGTGCGCATTATAAGTTATTTCATAGTGACAACATCGGTGGGCATGAAGGTGCTAATCAGAAGCAAGTCTCTAAAGAGTGCTGAGAATTGCAAATGTAGCATGCTCCTCTCGTAATTTTTCTTTCAAAAGCAGTTTTTTGTTTGGGGTTCTTAGTACATTCCATGCGCGATCACTCACAAGGAGCCTCTGAATAACTCTTTTTTATTTATTTCTGAGTTCTCTCCTCTTTTCTGCATTTGTAGTATAATTTCTTTGGGAGGAAAAAAGGAAAAAAAAAAGAGAAGGAAAGAAGAACAAATACAAAGAGAGAAAGGGAAGGAAGGAAGGAAATTATCAGAGAGAAGAAACTGGTTCCCCTCTCCACCTCCTGCACATTTCCCCTGGAGAAGCAGCCAGTTTCAAGAACAATTTAAGGATGGGTATTTGGATAATCAGAGGCTTGAGCTCTATAAACTGTTGGGTGATCTTACAGGCTCAATAAAATCAAGCGCTTGCCGGGGCTGTGTTTTGAGGTGGAGAAAGCTGAGAAAATAAATCCACCTAATGGAAAATTACAGACGAGCCGTTCTTCGTTTGTGTAAATGAGAAACTCAAACAATTTGGTTGTGCCGATGCTGCTGCACATTGTTTTAAAAAGTAGACACAGCCTCTGTTGTCTCGTTACGAGATGATAAATATTCATGCTGGTGAATTACCGTGTGCTAATGGCCCAATATTTGGCACACCTGTTGTGGCTCATCTCTAAAATAGCAGCGACAGTTTAGGATGACAACGCCAGCAGGTGTTAACAATGGGATATTATGACAAGCTCAGGGAAACAACAAATTTCAAGTTCCTGATTAAACCAAGGTCCCCAAAGTGAGCCCATTTTACCTGGTACTCATCTTCAGAATCGTCTCTCGTTTTTCAAACCGATGGAGGCTTTGAAGCCCCCATGCCGGTTGCCAGAACAGCCATCCACCTTCATTTATGCGTCTCTCACATTCTGTGCTTGTCAGGACTATGAGTCTGAGCTCTGGAGCCAGGTTCTTTGGTTTCAAAGCCTTGCTCTACCACCTCACTGTCACTTAGGCCACCTGGTCTTCCTTTGTGCTTTTATAAAACGGAGGCAGGGATAATCCACCCTTCCGAGCAGGGATTCTCAACCACAACACTGCTGCCGTTCGGGGTCACCGTTTGTTACTGGATGGGATGTCCTATGTATGCAGGATGCTTCGCAGATCCCTGACCCACCAGATGCCAGAATGCCCTCTAACCCCCAACCGTTTGGGGACAACCAAAAATATCTCCCCAGATGCTGCTAAATGCCCTCACAAAGAAAACAGATGCTGATTGACAACCTTCCCCCTACAGAGTGGTTCTGAAGAGGAAAGGTATCCCCCAGACAGCGCCCAGCACAATGCTGAGCACAGCAGGCCCTCGCTCTGGGTGGCTCTATTATTTGCCAGACACCATGCATTTGGGTGGGGTATAAATCTAAAGCAAGAGACTCCTTCCCTTGTGGAATTTACAGAGTACTGCATTTTGGCTGCACTTGCCACTCCCAGAAAGTATCTTCTTGTGAAGTGTTACTTAATAACATGTCTCCCTGCTAAGAGCCCATTAGACCATTGAGGACAGAAACCTTTTTTTCCGTTCACTGCCATAATCCCTACAACTAGCAGGAGAGTCTGGAACACAGTAGATAGATGATCAGGAGACGTCTGTGGGAATGAGCGCAGTATACTCACAGAGTCCCAGAGGAGGGGCTTAGGAAACTGTGTATATATGTGATGCATATGTTACATACACAAGTACCTTAGGTGATTCACAAATTCAGACAAATATTAGAAACGTCTTAATTCACCTCTCCATGGTTTTAGTCAGCAGAAGCTTCACAAAATAGAAATGCAATCATTGTCTCCCATTTAAAAAGCCTCTACCTGTTTCCTTTTGTTGAGCCCGGTGCCTGTGCCTGAGTTCTTGGGCTGCACCTCCCTCCCACCCCTGTCCAGTGTTCTGGGCATTCTTCCCATTCACTGAGGTTTCACATCTGCCTTTGCATAAAACATTCCCTCTCCTCTATGTCCACCTAGGAACACATGCTCTCCTTCAAGACAGGGCACCCCTCTGCCTTCCTAAGGAGCGACTCACTCCTACCCCCTCGTGCCCTGGGCTCTTCTGGTCCTCAGTTGTAACCACAGTTCTGCTCTCCTTGAACACTAATTTGTCCCAAAGGTATGAAATCACCATGTGCCCAGAAGCCACAAGCAGCGGTCAGCATGAGTGCAGAGTTGTCGATAAGACTGAGAATGAGTGTCCAGCAATTAATTAATGATCAAAAGATAAATGTTCATTTGGGTCCGGTACATCAAGCGGCCACACCAAAACATCCTGGAATTTTTCCAAAAAGTTGCTCTCATTCAAAACTTTCATTATTTAGAATTTTTTCACGACTATCTTTTTTTCCAATTGTTTTGATTAGCTTTGAGAGCAAAAGCCCTCATCTTAAAAGTGCAGATTTGATGTTTGGAAATAGTCACTTGGAATGACAGTAAACTGAGAATTTTATTTTCCCAAACACTCTTTATTAGATGAATTTCATTGGTAATCATAAGTCAATCTTTGGCATGAAAATTGTCATTTCTATACTATGAACAGTTTGACCAAGAACATCCCATGTTCACTTTACCTACTGCTAACGGACCTAGAAAATTTTTTTCTACTGGGAAGTTGAAGGCCAATTTCTGAGTGACAGCAAATTCTTAGTAACATGGTTCCTCCTAGTTTCTCAACGATTTTCAACTTGAAGTCTCTGATGCAAGTATTCTACGATGACTTCTTTCAAAATTACCAGTATTCCAAAGGTCCATTTGTGATAGCATTTTGCAAACCTTGATAGAAAGAGAGACTAAATAAGAGGTAGGTCAGCCCTACCCTCCAGTAACTTAGGAAATGCATGTGGCACAAGCTATGCCCACTGGGACAACATTCCCCGGCAATTGCTCAATGAATCAGATCCCTAATTGGTTATTTACAAGGCATCTCAATAAGTGATTCGCATGTAGACTAGCGGTCATGAAGTCAGTAGTACAGTGTGTGGCCAGCATATTCTTCTAAAAAGAATGAAATTACAACATATCAAAGTGCTTGTGAAATATTTGTTCCTGTATTGCAGGTGAGTGCTGGATTACAATGTGAGATGCATTCCCTGTTCTGGGTCGCAGTAAAGACAAAAAGGTCTCAAAAACTTTGGTGAAGGTTTCCATTTGAAAACTCCCATCTAGTAAACAGAGGAGAAAGAAAAATTTCATCAGGTGGTACTTTATAGGCTCATGGGGTTCCATGAGAATCGTGAACTGAGGAAACAGGCATTCCCCATCAACCAGAGATAATCACAAAATTTCACAAAACATCTTCTTAGAGGCAAGAATGAGGTCCAGCAGGCTGACTGAGGAAATCTGTGAGTGTGTTATATCACCTTAAAGAATTTAAGAAAGCTTTCATGTTAGTTCCCCACCAAAAAATACTTTTTCTTTTCTTGGAGATTTATCCTCTCTTCATGAAGATTCAAGTTTTTAAGATGTGTAATATGGAAGTTTCCTAGTATTTGACCATTGTGACAGGGCCATATGTTGATTGTTTTCCTAAGGACAGATTTTAATCCCTCCGTCTGAAAACTGATCACTCTTTAGGACTTATTTGTTACAACCAATTGTTTATTTTATTTAAAGCAATATAAAAACTTTCAATAATAAAAGCTAAATGCATAGAGTAGGCTAGACTCATCAAAAGTGACAGAATGGGGGATAATTTTCATTTTCTCACTTTTAACTCATAAATAGCATCCCTATCCATTATTTATCTATTTTCAAATTTAATGAATGGTTCTGGTAATAATTGCATAATTTCAATGGCCATAGAAAATGCAGTCTGCATGTAGATAATAGGGCCTTTCAATATTTATGAAGTTCAAAGTTTCCTATAAATAGAGAAATTCAGAAATTACCACCAGATCTAAAATTATACTGGAAAAATAGATGAATAATTGATAACAAAGGCATGTGTTCATTGGGGACACACAAAACAGAAGGAATAAATGTACCCACGGCCACTTCGATCAAGCTCCTCGGGCAAGGTGGCCCACTTCTCAGGGTCTCCTCTGGACACGTGGCGATGGATCGAAAAGGAAGAACTGCTGTGCTTGGAGCTCAGAATCATTGCCATGGTTAATAGTAATTTTTAAGTATACAAAGTTGGCATACTTGGGGGCTATCATCTTTTATCCTGGCAGTATTCCTGACTGTTGTTGAATGCATTATTAAACTTATTAAACATATTATTAACCACAGAGCCAGGAGAACAGGTGGGCAAAGTGCAGTGGATTGTGACTCGGAGTCCCCATCCTCACCTCCCTGTTCGTTGCTCCTAGGACACGGTGCAAACCATCCTGCTTCTGTTAGTGTGGACAGCTAGGGAATGTGACTCCCCTTCTACTTCCAGCCTGCTGCCTGGGGGCAAAGCCACCTGCGGTAAGAGAACTGCACTGGGCCAGACAATGTGGGCTGGCTTTTGGAAGCCAGTTCGAAGAGGGGGAGCAAGGAGATAGGAGCATGTGAGAGCGTCAGTGTGGGCGGGGGCCCTACACAGCTACAAGGTGAGGGCTGGTCCCCAGAAAACCAACCCCGTGATGAGAGGACTGCAGCTTTGGGTCTGCCCAGCCTCTAGGGAGAGATGGGGAGTTAGAGATAACGTTCAGTTTTATGGGCAAGGGCTTAATCAATCATGCCTACATAATGAAACCCCAGTGAAAACTCTGAGCACCGTAACTCAGTGGAGCTTCCTGAATATTAGGCAAACATTTCAATGCATCAGCAAGGTCACATATCCAGTGTCCGTGGAGAAAGAAGCTTCTGTGCTTGGGACCCTCCAAGTCTTGGCCTTAGGTACCCTTCATCTGGTTGTTTACATCATCTATGACGAAACTTTTATAATAAAAGTACAGCAATCTCCCAAGTTCCCTGAGTTGTTTTTAGCAAATTATTGAACGTGATAGGGGTGCTGGGAGGTCCTGAATTTGTCACCAGCCTGGCAGACGTATGGGTGGCTTGGGGACATCCAACACTTGTGGCTGGTATGTGAAACAGGGTTCTCTTGTAAAGGACATTGCCTTTAACCTGTGGGGTCTACGATAACTCCAGGTAGTTGGTTCAGAAGGAGCTGAATTTCAGGACACACAATTGGCATCAGAGAATCGATTTCAGAGCTGAGGGACATTTGTAGCATCTCCTGTGGTTTCTTCTTCTGTCAAAATGGGAAGATAATGATAGCAATAACTACATTCTGGGGTGATCAGTGGAAATTGTTGAGGTAACATACGTTAAGCTCTTTTGTGGCCCATAAATGCTCAGTGAATTAGCCTTTTTGTCCCATTTATGAGATGAGAAAACTGAAGCTTAGAGAAACTAAGGGACTTCGGTGGCATGTAGCAGAATGGAGCTGCAGCTCCCAGGGTGGGTCAGTTTCCATCCCAGTCTGTGGCTTCTGCCCCCACAGCCTGTTCTGCTGGCTTCCCTGTGGCACTTCCTAACAAAAGGCACTAGAAGTTACTACAAAGTCCATCTGAATAGACACATATGACCCAACATGCCTCCCCCAGAGGTAGCAGCATCCCTGTGCTTCCACACACTGTAGTTTTAATGGCAGAGCTCAAACAATGGCCTCAGATAAAACCTTGGGTCAAAGTTTCATCAGCACACCCCAAGGGGAAGGCTGGCTTGGACGATTTACTTTCTCGTACCTGTAAAAGCACATCTACGTGCACACCCCCCACCCCCGACACACACACAGCCAAGCCATGCTTCACCCTGTAAAGTGCACTGAAGAGGAAAGAAAGTTGCCCGTTTGCGATCCCAAAACCAACCCTAAGGAATGTGGGGTGGTTCTGCCACAGAGACATTTTCCCAGAAGTGGGGTTTGTATTCTTACCCTCACCTCACAGAGGACACGTCGAAACAGAAGGGCAGGTAGAGCTGCCAGCCTCTGGCGGTGGCTGATTTTAGATTCTTTGAGCAGCTGCTCATGACTTGTTTTTCTGAACAGGATCAAACCCTAAGATTTTAAACCCAAACTCTCCAAGTGCACAGCCACAAGACTCTCAAGGACAAAGTGATTATCTCAGATCTCCAGAAACTGAGCGGCGTACGAAACAGCTGGGGAAGGGAAGGGTGGCTTGTGGATTTTTATTTTCCCTCAGCTTCGAAAGAATATAAATTTCTTGCTGTCTTAAGACAGTGGCTTGTAGCTAGATAAATTCTAGCTGAAATCTTTCCCTCCATCTTCTAAAACAATTGCTTGGGGACCATGTTATTTTCTGCACTCAAATTATTTCCCTTTTTAAAAACATTTCACAGGATATTTTAAGTTGTGTGTCTTACCTTTAAAAAAAACCTTTTATGGACATAAAACATATGTACCCAAAAATGCACCACTGAGCAGACTCGTTTAATTAATGCTTCATTTTTTAAACAGAAAATCAATTTACGGTTTTCCAGTTTCAGAGTATTGACTAAGGTTTACACTTATTATAAAACGTTAGTGTTGGAGGTAGCGAATGGGGAGATATCTGTGAATTCATTCATTTATTCAAACCACAAATATCTGTGGAGTGCCAAACATGTGCCAGGCTGTGATGTGCTCCAGTGAGTAAAACAGAAGAGGCCCCCCTACCTTACAGATGGGGGGGGAGGGGCGGGCAAGTGATACCAAAGGAAACAATAATGCAAGAAATGCATATAGTGAGTAATTTGGACAGGCGCTACAAAGGATGGATGAGGAGAATAGCAGTAGGATGGGTCATGTTTTGGGATGAAATCACTTAAAATGCAAACACAAAGCACTGTCATTTTGTGGAGTTCACCGTCTCTCAACCGTGGATTCAGTCTCCACAGCACCATGTCCTTTCGCCATGAGAAGTGGCGAAAGCTGCAACGAAGGGTGTGCTTGTAAAGGTCTGAGAGGAAAGACAGGGCGACTAGCTTAGGGGTCCAAGCATGGTGTGCCATTCACAGAGGCTCTTACAGACTCCACGATTTCCATTCCGTTGTAAAAGCTCTGAAAGGTGGAAGGGTCTGCCTACCTTAGTGGGATGGGAGAGAAAAGACCCTGGTCAGGTGAGAGGGGAACCAAGATCACCCGGCCACCTGAGAGCAAGAGCTTATTGTGAGGGTAAGCCCAGTGTACTAAAAAATACTAACAAGTAGGCCCTGGTTATTAATCAAATAGTGACTTAGATACGGCCTACTATGCAATTAAAAGCACCTGCCTTATGCCTTAGGGGATATCTTGGAAAGGCCCCCACTTACTTTGTGTTAAATTCAAGCAGGGCTTTCTAGAATTAAGTGCTTTTCTTTTGGGCCTCTACTCACAAAAGCTGGTGTGCACATAGATACGTCACATATAATGCATGACTTGTCATTTTCTTTCTTGTGTGTTCCCCAGCGGCCCTTGCTGGGGTGAGATTCTTATTTGGACCTGGTGCTTTTCCTCCACAGCACTGGCCACAGTCGCAACTCACTCGAGGTGTACTGTTGATGCAGGTCCCTTGTGAGAGTTGCAAGTCAAGCTCTGGTGCTCATGGGCAGCCGCATTCCCGTTTCTTAGGACGGAATATAGTGCTTTCACTTGCTCTCTGTCTCTCTCATCACTTACTCTTTCTCTCTCTCACAAACATGCTGTCTTTCTCTTTGTCTAGGTCTAGAAATAGATATATATAAAAATAAAGATGAATATATAGAAATACATAGGTATAGGTTTAAGAACAGGTATAGATATAGGCATAGATATAGTCATACAGATATAGCAATAGACAGATATAGAGACATAGATTATGGACATATAGATAAAGGTATGGCTATAGAATAATTTAGATACGGACATGGAAAAAAGTATCAGTACAGAAATAAAGATATAAATATGGATAATGGTGTAGACATAGGGATATAGGTGTGCAGACATATACATAGAGATATACAGTTGACCACTAAACAATGTGGGCGTTAAGGGTGAGGACTCTCCATACAGTCAAAAATACATGTATAACTACTGACTCCCTCAAAACTTAAATACTACTAGCCTACTGCTGACCAGAAGCCTTACTGATCAAATAAACAGTAGACTAACACATATTTTATCTGTTATGTGTATTATATACTGTATTTGTCCAATAAAGTAAGCCAGAGAAAAAAAAAATGGTTTTTCATTTTGTCACAAATATCCAAAAAATTTTCCCACATATTTATTGAAAACGATCCATGTATATACAGACCCACACAGTTCAAACCCATATTGTTCAAGGATTAACTGTAGATAATACAGATATTTGCTAAGCAAATGGGTAACTCCTGACCAATGGCTCCCATATTGATCTCAATCATTCCCTGTCAATGATATCCAATCACGACACCATGTATTTGTGAAACACTGACCATTTTCCAAACCTCTCTCAAGATAATTTACCTTATTTGGACTTTAACAACCCTGTAAGGTCAGCAAGCCAGACAGTTATAACTCCTATTTCAAAGATGAAAAGCAGAGGTTCTGTTTTGTCCACAGTCACGTGACAAGTAGGTAGCTCGGGCATTATATAAAAACACAACTGTTAATTTTAGATCACAGTTCTGTTCTCTTTTCCTAACATCAATAGGTCCGTTCAAGTTTTGCAGCTCTGACAGGCTCCAGACCTCACAGAGATTCCACATGGCCTTTCAAGAACAGCTTACAACAATGTACGCTCAGAATTATGTGCATCCCAGAATTGACAATCTACAGTGTCGTTTTCAGACCCATCCACAACTTGGCTTAGGATGGGAACAGGATGAGCGCTTCAAAATTCTATTACTGCAGTGGTGCCAGGTATCAATAATGTGCTTTAAAAAAATGTTTTTCTAAAAAATGGTTCAGCAAATGGAAAAAAGAGAAAGAAGTGACCTCTAAATGACCAAATAACCCTAAAGGTATTAGGTACTGCCCTCCTGTAGGGGAAAAATTAATTTCCCCCCATTTCTAATAGCAAATAACTCCACAGCATTAATGACTTCCATATTTGTTTAAACTTTATGTCCTTTAGGCAGAATGTGACGCTGAGTACCCAGCTTCTGAACACGTCTAAAGTCTTCGGTGGAGGTAGAAGGACTATCTTTGAATCTATGAGGGAGAACCACAGTGTAAGGCCACAGATCCCTAGGAGATGGGTGCCTGCATGGACTTAACGGATGTTCCTCAGTGGAGAGGATCTTGGGTCCTCAGAGAGGTGCTACAAGGACCTACTGCACTAAAAAGCATGGGATCGAATGGGGCCATCTTGCAAAATGCCTGGTCTTTGGCACCTCTACATTTGGAAAAGCTGAGAGACGCACACACTGCTGAACCCTGCATGCTCGCCATAATACGTGGGACACATCAGCTGTGTGTGAGAGGACCCTGTTTCTCTAAGTAATTACTGAGTCCCTTGTTCCTCTGATTTTCACTTTCTTGCACATAGGGTGCGTGCATCCAAGCTATGAATAGCCTTGGGCATTTGTGGCACACCATCCTTACGTCCTTTCAATATTAGTCTTTGGAAGGTAGATTAAAACATTCCATTTTGTAATAAAAGCAGCTGGCCTCCCCAATATTTTATATGAGTTTTATTAATCATGATCAAATAAATCCCTGTAACTACCCTTTGGCCAGCTCTCAAATCAACGACTTGTTTTTCTGGGGCAGGACAGTCGGTCTTGTGAAAGGGTCCACCCCCTGGATCCTAGAGTTCGATATTATTCCTACTCACTTCACTTGTTTTCCTTCCCTTTCTGGCCACAGGAGACTTGAGCTCCAGCCCTCCTGTTAGGTGAGGCCATGTGACTCATTCTGACTAAGGAGCTCCATTTGCAGGCCAAAACGCTAGAAAGCTGAGACATGATTCTCCATGTTTTCTTCCCCTGTCGTGTAACAAAGGAAGTGGTGTGTTCCAGGTGATGTAGGTACAGGAGGGTGGAGTCTCCATAGCCTGAATCCTTGAGTCACTATTTGGAGCAGAGCCCTTGGCAATCCATGCCACACATAAAACACTTTGTGATGTGAAGCTTCTGAGATCTGGGGTCAATGTGCTACTGCATCATAACCTAACTCATCAGGACTGACTCTCTGAACCAAATTCTCCAGGGGGATTTATTCATGGCCCTCAAAACACCCTCAAAATGGAATAGAAACCCAGCCACCTACTCTTGTGTAGTCATTTAACAGACACATCAGAGGAGTCTTAATAGCATTTGCAGAAATGATAAACATTTATGTGTTATACAGATCACAAAATCTATATTAAGCTTTATAGGAAAACACAGGATTATCAGACTCACCAAAAGCCTCTTAATCATTGTTATGCAGGCATAAATATTTAGCAGGTAAGCTTTGCCTGGCCTTGGGACTACTTCTGTAGAATTAGCTTGACATTGTAAAGAGAGACTTGGGATGGAGAAGGCTGCTTGGGGACCCCTCTGTCAATTCTGAATTCCTTTCAGCCTAGGATGGGCAGGCTTCCTCCTTCCTCAGCAGCAACAATCTAAGGTCTAGGTATCCTAAAACCTCTAATCTGATACTTACACCAAGTCCCTGTGAGATTCTGTGGACATTTGCTCTTCTCTGTGGCAATGTGAAATTTTCAGAGGGCAGTTAAGAACTCTAGCTCAGGAAAACATCTAGGAGGAGGATAAGGTGACCAGCCATCCCGGTTTGCTGGTCCTCTCCTAGTTTTACCACTGAAAGACCCACATCCCTGAAAACCCCTCAGACCCAAGCAAACTGGGACCACTGGTCACTGACCATAAAAAAGGGAAGGACAGGGACCAATGGCCAATAGTGCCTCTGGTGTGACACGTTTCGGAGTGGCTCCCTCCCTTCATCAACCCTCTTTTAGAACCAACCTGCTTTAGGAGAAAGCAGCATTTGCAACTGAACTGGCTCAGCAGCCTAGGCTGCCACAACAAAATACCACAGACTGTGTGGCTTAAACAAAAAGCACCTTATTTTCTCAGAGTTGTGAAGGCTGCAGTCTGGGATCAGGGTGCCGGCATGGCTAGGTTCTGGTGAGAGCTGTCTTCCTGGCAGCACACACAGCTGCCTCCCTGCTGCATCCCTTCATGGTGAGAAAGAGCTCTCTAACTTCTTCTTATGAGGTCATCGATCCTGCAGGATTAGCAACTCGCCCTTAGAACCTCATATCATATTAAGTACCTCCTGAGAGTCCTGTCTCCAAATACACTTATATTGGGGGTTAGGGCTTCGACATACGCAGTGGTCGGGAGAGACACAATTCAGTTCACAGCATGAACACAGAGCCCTGTGCCTCCCCATCCCTTCAGAGTCCTCCCCAGCAATGCTTAGAGGTCTGATCGCTAGGAATCCACTGCCTGTGTTCATGACACCAGGAGCAAACTGATGTCATTCTTCTCGGACTTCACTTTGGTTAAGAATTACCTGGGTATCTTGTTGAAATGGAGATTTTGATTCACTGGTTCCGAATTAGGGAACATGATTTTGTATTTCTACCAACCCCCAAGGCCCCCAGGTGATGCTGAGGCCAGAGTAGAAGATCAAACATCAAAAAAAAAAAAAAAGGCTAACATACATGGTCCTTGCTATAACCCCAGTACAAGGGCTTTTAACACCTTTCTCTCTCATCACCTGAGCCTCTAACCCATAAGGGAATTAAATAAACCAACAAAAAAGCAAATAAACAGACAAAATTGAGAAGGCAAGGGTTGAGCATTTGAAAATGCCATGTATTAATCCACACAAACCATGTCTGCTGAAGCTTTGATTAGCTGCCTTTGTATTTCAGCTCACTGCTTCAATCATAATTATGCCTGGCTACACTTACATTCTACCCACATGGACTTTAGGTTCTAGAACTGACATGCAAGGAGGTGCTACAGTCTGAACAAAGCAGAAACCCAAGAAAGAAGCAATACTATTCAATAGTAAAAATACGTTACCTATCTCTATATATATATCCTCAAACGATTTCAGTATAGCATAGTAAAATCATGATTTTCAAAGGCATGGGATATTTTCATAATGAAAGTGTAGGGATGTGTGTGTGTGTGTGGGGGGGGGTTATATAGGTATTGTGCAGATAGAGGGGGAGGAGGCAGAGGACAGCAACCCACTATAAATGTACAGGTCAAATCAAGGACAAACAGAAAAGTACTAAGCAGCAAGCAGTACTTAGCTTTCATTTGGGTACCATTTGGAGAAAAAGACTATACTTATTACTTGAACTATCCTTCTGTAGGTATGAACTGAATTCCAATGAAAGTACATTAAAAAATACAGGAAAAAATAACACATCTGTTTCTATTTTGTTAGGAAAAGAACTAACCTAAATATCCATGTTCATTTCCTTTTTCTCCAACTGTATGATGCCAAAGAGTGAGATTCCACTTGTCAACCATGGGCTTCCCCCATGGGAAGCTTCCTAGGCTTCTTCTGCCCCAGTGACCAGTGGGTAGGGATGAATGTCAGAGTCCTTCCTGTATTTCCAGCATAACTTTGGTACACTGCATGAACTCAAGGTGTATTCATGGAATGAATGAACGAATAGCCTTTCTTCAGGGGCAGACTCAGAAGCAAATGCTTGTTTCTGTTGTCCTCTCTCACACCACCTCGCCCTTCCACGTTTTTCCATTGCCCCACCAGGCAAGTGTATAGTGGATGAGGCCAGCTACACATTTCTATAGAGTTAGCCAATCTGGCTCAGCCATGACTAGCTGTGTGATCTTAACCTTCTGAATACTTTTTTCTTTTCATCAGTAAAATAACAATAATATCTCCATCACAGAGTTTTGACTAGTTTACCAGATACATATATTTATATATATATATATATTAAATCATTATGTATATAATGGATCCTGTAAGTATAACAGATCATTTCCTGTAAGCATAACAGATGATCATTTCCCATTAAAAAAAACTATAATGTTTTCCTTTTTATAATTACTTCTGTATATTAATTTTTTTAATTGAGAGAATGAATTTTTAGGCAGACCAATGACCTAAGAAATTCATTTAAAAAAGCATCTTATTAGTTCCTCCCCTATGTCTAAGAACATTGAAGTTGCTCTGGAAACAGCAAGGATGGCTTCTACTGGAAGTGAAATTTGAAACGTTGGTAAGTAAACTAAGGCTACAAAATGGCTGAATAGTAATTATAATTTTGTTAAAAATAAATTATAAACATGTGGCTAAGAGTTGCCTTTTATTAATTGTCAAAAGGCTTACAAATCCAAACAAAAAATCAATGCATGTATGGGTTTAAAAATGATAACAGTCCAGTGTCAGCGAGGATACTACCATGCTTGGTAGACATGAGTTACGACTATGAAGTTGGTAATAATATTTACAAGGCAGATTTTTCTTTCATACCTATTATTCATTATTTCATTTATATCAGGGTGTACGCATATATTCATATTTTATTCTCTGGATTATAATGTCACTCTATCACATTTTTTTTGATACTCAAATTGTCCCAGTTTTGGCTACTAGAAGTTCTTTGAAGCAGGTGCCTGTATCTTTTTGATATTCCCCTATCATCTTTGAGCATTTTCTTTACTTCTGGTAAAAAAAGAGAAAGAAAAAAGATGTTGCAGGTTCATATCGTACTTCCCTTGCCCCAACTCAGGAATCAACATTTTTACAATGAGTCCCAGTTCTTTTTAGTGTTGAATGGTATTTAGAAACCAAGATCTGGGTGCTAAGTGTACTCGTTGCTTTTGGAGTCTCATTGATTCTAGATCCTCTAAATGTTTATATCTGTCTATAATAGATTAATAAATAAGCCTACATTCACCCTATATCTCCAAATTTAGTCCAGTACCAAAAGGGATCATAGATGTTTGGTTTTGTATTATTTGTTTGTGCTTTTATCTTTACTGTTTTCTTCCTTTTCCCTAATTTTCTTCTCTTTTTCTAGGTTCTTAGAGTAGAAACTTGGATTATTAGTTTAAATCACTCTTAAACTCAAAGTAATAAACATAGCAGTTACAGCTATATATTCCCTCTTTTAAGCTGTGTCCAATAAATTTTGATATGTTGTCTTTCATTGGCATTCAGTGCAAAATATAATTGTCCTTGTGGTCTCCTCTTTAATCCAAGAGTCACTTAGACTTACGCTATTTAGTTTCCAAAACTTTGGGACTTCTCTAGGTATACATTATTTCTGACTCTTAACTTCATCTATTGTTGTCAGAAAATATAAACATGTGGCTTTATATTTGTGTAGTTCAGTTTTTCTACATTTTAGTACAGAAACTTTAACAAAATGCAGTTTTGAAGGTGTTTCCTTGTGAGTTAACAAGTAAAGATCATTGTTAATTACTATTTTGTATGAATTTTGCTAAAGTTAACTGTAAAGAAACACCTGCTGACTTGCAATTTAAGGGGACTCTATTCTCCCCATTTCCAAACCATGAAATGAATGGGCTCTGACATGTGGAGAGAATAGATATTTGTATGTTTGCAATGTGTGTTTTAGATAAATAGAATTGGGTATTTAAATTAGCATATTTGTGAATTTAATAGCATTAAGATTTACCTTCAAGTGAAAAAATCTCAAAATTAAAAAAAAAATACTTGAGTATTTCAAATTTTGAAATGGATTAAGATTGTATTGTAAGATAAATTCTAGCCGAAATAAGCAGGCAAAGAGAGACAACAAAGGGCCAAGTAATTTATTTGAATGCCCCCGGGCGAGGTTCCCTAGTCTATGGAAATGGAGGCTGGGGAAGTCGCATGAAAGTAGATGGGCAGCAAGTTTTTAAAGAAGGGAGGGGGAGGCAGAGCTTAGATTTACAGGACTGGCTAGCTTTTCAGGTTGGGAGGGGGCAGCAGCTGGAGACTTTGGCACGTTATCAGTGTCTGACGTGCTCCCCCCTCCCCCCAGTGCCTTCAGCCTTACACTTATTATGCCCAGATTGTGGTCTTCTTGGTGGAATATGTCACATGCATTTGCAAAGAATGTGCATTCCTCAGTGGTTGGGTATATTATTCTACAGATATTATTAGGTCAACTTGGTAGGCAGCATTCATATCTATACATTACTGATAATTTTATCTGTTCTGTCACTTTTCGCTTCATCTATATGAAGCTATGTTATTAGGCATAAACGTTTATGATTGGTATGTCTTCCCGATGACTTTGTATTTTTCATTATGTAATGTCCCTTTTATTTCCAGTAATACACCTTGTCTTGGGGTATACTTTTTGTGATATGAATATAGCCACTCAAGCTTTGCCTAACTTTAGTGTTTTCTGTCTTTTTATTTCGTATCCTTTCAACTTTTGTATTTTGTATTTAAAGTGGGTCTTTTGAAAAGGTAATGCTCCTTCATTGTTGGTGGGAATGTAAGCTGCTGCAGCCACTGTGAAAAGCAGTATGGAGTTTCCTCAAAATACTCAAAGAAATACCATACAATGCAGTAATTCCACTTCTAGGAATTCACCTGAAGAAAACAAAACTTCTGATTCAAAAAGATATATGCACTCCTGTATTTATTGCCACATTATTTGCAATGGCCAAGACATAGAAGCAACCAAATGTCCATCAATAGATAGAGGGATAAAGAAGATGCTGTATATATATCCAGTGGAATATTAGCCAGGTATAAAAAAGAAAGAAATCTTGCCATATGCGAAAAGATGGGTGGAACCAGCGGGTATTATGATAAGTGAAGTAAGGCAGGCAGAAAAAGATAAATACCATATGATTTCACTTACATGTGAAACATAAAAATAAAACAGAACAAACAAAACAGCAATAGACTCATCATAGACACTGAGAAGTGACCTGTCTTTACCATGTAGGAGGGTGTGGTGGGTAGGTGAAATAGGTGAAGGAGAGAAAGAGGTATAAAAATCTCAATTATAACATAAATTAGTCAAAGGGATGAAGGTACAGCATAGAGAATACAGGCAATAATTTGGGAACATGTTTCTATGTTCACAGATAGTAACTACACTAGCTGAGGTAAGCACTTAATAATGTAAATAACTGTCAAATCACTATGTTGTGTACTTGAAACCACTATAACACTGTATGTCAACTACAACAACAAAAATAAAGTGGGTCTCTTATACCTAACATATAATTGACTCTTTTTAAAATCCAGTCTGATAACATTGTTCCTTTAGTTTGAATTAGTCCACTTATACTTAGTGTGGTTATTAATGTAGTAGGCTTTAGCTTTATCATTCCCTCTTTATTCCCTATTTGTCCTTTATTTTTTTTGTTTTATTGTTGTTCCTTCATTCCTCTTTTTCTGTTTTCTTTTGGGCTAACTGATATTTACATTATTCCATTCTAGTTCCTCTATAACCTTTTAGCCTTCACATCTTTGTATTATTTTAGTGCTTGCTCTGAGGATTAACGATGTCTGCTTAACACAGTATGCTCTGCTTAGTATTAAAACTACACTACTTTTTGACTATAAAAAAAATTTCAGTTGTATGGTTTTAATACTCTCATCTTTTTATCTACATTTGTTATAAACCCACAAAACACTGATAACATTTTTCCTTTAAATGGTTGTATGTATTTTTTAAACTAACAAGAAAGATATTATAGCCTTTCATATCTATGCACCTATTTACATTGTCTAATTGTCTGCATTCCTTTCTTTAAATACAAGTTTCCACCCAGGGTCATTTCCTTTCCGCCTGAAGATTCTCCTTACACATTTCCTGCGGGGAAGGTCTAATTGTGATAAAATCTGTTTTTGTCTGAAAAAATCTTTATATTGCCTTCTTCTGTGAAAATATTTTTGATGGATATAGAATTCTGGGTTGTCTTTCTTATTTAATCAGTTAAAGACCCATTCTATTGCCTTCTTACCTTAATAATTTCTGATGAGAAACTGACCATCACTAGATAGTCATAGAGAAAGAGACCTGCTTGAGGTTTCCTGAGCTTCTTGAATTTGTTACCTTTGAAACAGTTCACCAAATTTGGGGAAAATTCAACTATTATTTATACAGTCTTTTGTCTTTTGTCTTTCTAGGATTTTAATTACCTGTTGACTATGCCACATGATATTGCCCCACAGGTCACTGGGTCTTTTGCTAATAACTTAATCATTTTCTCTATTTTTCAGATTGAATAATTTGTATGAGTCTGCTAACTCCATTTTGCAGTTAAAGCCATCCAAGGAAGCATTCGTTTAAAATATTTTATTTTTAATTCCAAAGTTTTCATTTTTGTACGGCTAATTATTCCTTTAAACTCCTACCCAAATGTATAATTTCTGTTGCAAAGTCCCCGCCTGTTAACTGCAACATCGTGGCGAGGTCAGGATGAACTATTTTCTCATGATTATGGGTTATATTTTCTGTTTCTCTTTACATCTAATATTTATTAATTTTATTTGTACAAGAAGCTATATCTCTAAAAAATAAGGATAATACCAAAATCACCAAGTCATAGCCACAAAGTAAAAGTTATGGAGCCATTAAACCATACTTCAAATAATTTGGAATAACATGACCATAAGTATATTATAAAAATGCATGGGTAAAAGACAAAGTAGAAATATAACAAAACATAGAGTTTTCATTTGACATGAAGGACTTTTGAATGAATTTTAAAAATCTACTCTGTGGGCATTTCCCACCATTTTTATGATAAAATTGCATGAGTTTAGCAGTCAGAATATTTGATTTTCTTTGATAAAAATATCCTGTCTTCATTCCAATTCTTCTGTGATCCTTAGGAAATAATTAATTTCCATATGCCTTTCTGGCTATCACCACATCCTTAGTAGACTTTCCCATTATAATGGCATGACCAGCATTTTTCAAGTCCTTGGCCAGAATATTGCCTATAACACTTAACTCACAAATGGCTATTGACTGGTCACTTAATTTTCCTGATTCCCATTTCTGTATTTGTGTATCAGGAGCAATAACATTTATTTGGGAAAAGACTGGATGTAACAAGAGTAAAACTGGTGTTAAACAGCATCTCACTGTAAGGGCCAGTAGTCTTGTTATGATAAATAGTTGCTGGACTTTTAAATGGATATTTTTCTCGTTCTTAATCTGATCGGCCTCCTAAGGACATGTGGGCTATTAGGCCTCTTCGGGGGACCTTGGCTGAGGCCATTCTGGTGCACAAGCATTTGGCTAACTACCTACCTAGTCACAAAGGATTCGGCAGAGATTTTTTTCCTTTTTGGATACCTAGTTGTTCATCCAGTTACTTTGAAATGTGTTTTAACTGCCTATATTCTCCTGTTATTCTTGCTCTTTTCCTTTTGCATAATTTCTCATCATTTTAGAATCACATAAAAGCAATTTTCCCACTGCTATTTTAGAGGTGAATTTAGGATTCTTTGCGAGATGGAATACTCTTCCCCCTCCCCCGCTTCCACCAGCAGCCAAGTGCCTGGAATTTAGCTTGGAAAGTTCTCCTTTATTCACCCACATCAATAACTCCTTTAAAAACAAAATAATTTCCACTACTCAGAGCCTTTCATCTGTTGATCTCAGCACTTTAGAAACTAATTAATCTCCACAATATGCTTGGATCAGCATTACCCCTTTTGTTTTCAGATGAGCAAACAAATGCTATGAAATTAAGCAGACGGCGGCAAGGTCAAACAAGGAGTTGACACCTGAGCCTGATTTGAACCCAGAATCCTCTGTTTTCAAGGCTGACGATGGAAACATGTTTCTGTTGAGAGCATTTGACACACATAGTCATGCGTGTCTGTCTCATGATGCTACACGTTGGAAAAAGAAAGTGACATCTTCAGTACAGTCTTTGTAACCAGTTTCCAAAATGAAGTAGTTTCCCAAGATCCTTGGAAAGGTAACAGGCCACTACTCCTATTTTTTTTCTCCCTTCCTTACATAAGGTGGTATAATGCCCAGTTTGCCAAGGACAGTTCCAATTAAGCCAGTTTCCTGACATAGTTATTAACGCGAGCCCTCTTTTATTCTCAAAAGTATTCCAGTTTAAATCATTTAGCTGGTCGCCTTACCTCGAAAGAATCTGGACCGCTAGCATAATCTGGATCATGATCAATTAGGGAAAATGTAGCCATTTTCTTCCCCAAGCCCAAAACGCAAAAAAGAGAACAGTATCGCCTGTGCGGGACTCTATGGGATGGTGAGAACGTAGGGAAAGATGGGAACAACAAGGAGAGGCTGCCAGAAGCAGTGGATTCGGAGAAAAGGGAGATTCCCCAAGTGGAAAGGGCACTAAGCAGGGTGTGGGGCTTCCGGGGGGGGGGGTCCTCAAGGGCTTGCATCATGGAGGGAAGCATCGAAGCACAGCAAAGGTCTCTTGCTCCCGGTGTGGCACAGAATTAGCACAGCTGTCCCTTCTCAAGTGGACTGGGCAGGTTTGAACAATGAGCACCCGGTAATGCCCACGATGCCCCGTAGACAAGCAAGTCCTTCCCTAAATTCCAACCAGCATAAGCTCCACTGACGAACGTGTATAAATGTACGGGATGGCGGCAGTGGCCACCCCCCACCCCACCGCATAATCAACTGTGATCCAACTTCTCTAAACTTTGGGGACTGGATTCTTAGAACCATTTAATTTGATTTAGAAAAATAAAATGATGCGACATTGTGCGCATCTATATACGGTAGGGTAAAATTCCTACCAACTCCACCGCTCAAAAAGCAAACTGCATTTGGCTGCAAACTATATCCATCATTAAAACTTCCCAAACATAAATTTCAAAGAAAGTATGGGTGAGGCAGAATGCTCAGTTTACTCCAGTGTCCCAGCTTGGCTGTGTCCCGGTCTACTGCCCAACGTCCCTTAAAGGCAAAAGATAGGAGTTGCATGCTTGATTTAGTAAGCACCAGGGAGCAAGCAATTATGGACGACTTCAGTCCATCGTTCTTCCAAGGCGAAAGAGGGGGAGTCAAATGGTTTATCCCTCAACTGATGTTTCTCATTAAAATACACCCAGGATATGTAACTTCAATTGTGCATGTTTACTAAACTGTAAACAATCAATTTATTATCCAATTTTCTTGTCAGTTTGAGAGATGTTTTTTAATCTCTGCAAAGGAAGGAGGGAATTTAACATACCACCTAGTTCTCAAGGTCCCAATCTGAAGTGCCCCCAAGTATTTATGGAACACCGCCTGCTCTGGTGTGTGAGTCCCCAAGGGAAGGCCCCACAGTCCTAGCAGTGGAACAGAGGGGATATTACCATGTTCCATCAGGACCATATGTTTTGACCTTTCAGAAAGCATAGAATATGGTGACATCTAGTTCTGACGTTATATCTCCGTATTTACATCAGTGGAAACAGTATTATTGCTCCAGAGGTTCAAATGAACAATCTGAAATTTGTTACCTGTTGGTTTCTTAGTAAAATTACATTACCACTATTAAAGTATGGAGTTTGATGTATTTAAGGCACGTTAGGGTCTAGAAAACACTTATCTAGAAATACTGTATATACTGTATAACTATACTTCTTATAATACGTGCTTCTTTTGAATTTCAATAAAAAATTAAAACTCAGTATCTTCTTATGTTAAAACCCATGCAAAACATCTTAACTATGTTCAGCTAACCAGCAAATGGTGGCTTTTGCCCACAGATTTAGAAGGCAGTGTTTTCAAAGACAACAATTTGGGGAACTTTTTCCCCAGTTTCCCACTCAAGACAGGGCAGAGTCACTCTGGGCATAACTTCCCTTGACGCAGGATTGAAGCAGGATTACTCCCTATGGTGTCCTCTTTGTATAGACCAGGAATGTGAGCTCTTTCCCCACTTAGAAAAATCCTACTTAGTCTTCAGAAGTCTTACAGCCTCTGAGCAACTTCTCAGGGCTTCCCCTGAAGGAATTATTCACCCTGTCCTCAGTACCGCCACACATTGTGCACACACATTTATGAGAGCACACAGCAATGAGAGTGATATATTTGTTTGTTTTCCCTTACTTTAGTGTGTGCTTCAACGGTGGGAGGGGTATCCTATTTATGAGTCAAATATCTAGGAATTCTCCTTCATCTTCTCCTTCCCTCCCTGTCCACCCATCCGGGCCATAATTAAGTGGCGCCGACTTGACCCAAGACATCCCTGCCCACAGGTCTATGTGGTCATCGCCGTCCGCCAGGGCACTACAACCTCTCTCTGGGTGATGATGCTTTTTCCTTCCACTTCTGCCCTTCCACAGTCCATTCATTCATAGCAGATGCAGTGGCCTTTCAAACATGTAAATCAAATCATGATACTCCCCTGCGTACAATGTGCAGTGCTTTACCAGGAGATGCATTTTGCAGGAAAATATGCAAACTTTGCAGGCTTGCAAATCCAACCTCAGTGGTTCTCAGCCGAGGGACAGTTTGTCACGCCTGGGCAGAGACATTTGGCAATATCTGGGGACATTTTTAGCTGTCAGTGGGTGGAGGCCTGGGATGCCATGGAACATTCTCCAGCACACAGGAGAGCCCCAAAACAGAGAACAATCTAGTGCCACATGTCAGCAGTGCCCAGGCTGGGACGTCCTGCCCTGTGAGGCCCATGCCCACTCCCCACCTTCCTCTCACACTGCTCTCCAGATCCTCCATTCAAAGCCATCTCATGGTTCCTGTACCGCTCCACGCTTGCCCCACCCCAGGGCCTTTGTGCTAACTGTTCCTTCTGCTTGGAATGCTGGCTCTTCATATTTGGATGAGTTCACCCCTTATTGTGGAAATTTCACCTTAAAGGTTATGTCTTTGTAAAAGCCATTTTTACCACCTAAGCTTAAGGACCTACTTGGCCACCTATTGTCACATCAACTAATTTTAGTCCATAGTTTATTTTAATTTTGTTTAAATCATAACCACCTGCTTCTCACGTGCTCATTTGCTTCCTTCAGTCACCCCCGAAATTGTAAGTCCCATGAGAGTAGAGGTCTTCTTTATTTTGTTTTATTTCTAGAAACTAACACAGTGTCTGGTGCATTTGAGTCATTCAATACATTTTTTTTTAATTAACAGATGTATTAATAAATAATTTATTTGCTCAAAATAAAACACTAAGTCCTTCTACTGTCCGTCAGGTCAATAATATTACCACACCTTCATTCAAGTTCCAAATTTAGGTGGGGGGCGGGGGTTCGGGGGTGAAGGGCAGATTTGACTCTCCACCTCTGAGCCAGAAAATAATTAGAAGAGCTAAATGGAGAGACTTGGGCTTATGGATAGGCAAATACATCTAAGACATGTGGATAAACAGAAACACTAGTGTGTGCATGCATTAAGTGCCAATGATTACTGCAAACCTTCTAATGAATGGATTAGTGTCCACTTAGAGAACGACAGAGCAGACAATGCTCTCAGCTGGGGCTTCTCCCGGGCATCGATCATTTCATAGCCACGAGAAGATGGAGCTCCAGGCCTACAGCAGTTCAGCCCAGACACGCTCCGCCTGGCCTTCCACGTGGGTTCCCAGTCATCTGCCAGCCTGTTTCACCAGCACGGTTGCATTTCTGCCAGAAATGCTGAAATGGAGCCTCAGATGGCAGTGCACAGAAGTCGCCTAAAGAGGTACAATCCCACGGTACCCAAGCTTGAGAAGGCAGCATCCATTTTTATTACAAGCCTTACTAGCCCGCAGCATCATTTCTCGTGGGTGCAGAGCCTCCTACGTGGAATCCCAGGGTCTTCCGGCCCCCGTTCATGTTTGGCAGCTGTGACCTGAGCTGAATTTTTTATCAGGATGGCAGTCACTGATTAACACAGAGGAAAACCTATCTCATGTTTACTTTTGTCATTCAATTTTAGATGCTTGTTAATACACCACCCTCCCACTATAGCCTAGAGAGGGGAATCTGAGATCAAAACATCACAGGATCTTAGAAAAGTAACTGGACTAAGTGGGCCTTCATTTTAAAGTTACGGGAACTGAGACACAAAGGGGATGGAACTGGAGAAATCTAAGATTGCAAAAGCCAGGTGCCTGCTTTCATGATGATGTACTTAAGGATCCCAGTTTCATGAGCACCGTCAAGGAAAAAGAAAAAGATGGGGTTTAATGATTGAAAAGTCTTTTAAACGATAAGCAAAGGGTATGCGGTGATGATCCAGTCCGCCGTGGCAACATACACACATCTCTGCCGTGGTAACATACACACATCTCTGCCGAGGCCCTGCACATCCGTCCGTGCGCTTCCAGGAGACTCAAGCACAGGAGAGGATGAAGAAGGCGGTGGCTGCAGCGTGCCCACCCGGGGAGCTTTCCCTTGAGATTCAACATCTTTCGGTTGCAAATAGCAAAAAATGCAAAGCCAAGCTGGCTTAAGAGCAGAAAAACAAAGCGGAAACTGACTAGTTCAGGCAGAGGAGCAGCTCAAGGCGCAGAGGAATGCAGGCTTGGCTGGATTCAAGGACCCTGCAAGTGGTGTCGCTGGGTCCTGCTCTCCTGAGTGTGAATTTCATTCTTCAGTTCCATAGGGTGCCAAGGTGGCTGCGAGCAGCTTTAGACCTGCATCCTCCCAAGTTCAAGTAAATGTTTTAAATCCCACAGACTTCAGTTAACTGGTTCTGATGGGTGCACCAGCTCAGCTTCCCACATCGTGGTCACTGGTGCATAAGCCACCGAGACTGACCAGGTCTAAGTCATACGTTTCTTCCTTTCTTCCTGGAAACTGGGGCAGAGGGAGCTCTGCTAGAAGTTACAGGGACCTAGGGTGCTGGGCAGAGAGTGCTGGAGGGAAACTGGGAGCTTGTATAGAGGCAGGCAGGATGCCTTCTGACTGCAGAACCGACATAGGCCCCTACACCCTCTAGCAGCAAACATAACTTACTTTGAGGGAGAACAGAAGCCCAAGCGCGGCAAGGTCAGTAATACAGTAATTAGGCGGCCTGAAACAGCTGAGCGATGCCTGATATTTTCTCTGTGTCACATAACCTTGAGCTGGTGGCTGTTTGAGGAGCCCGTAAGCAGATTCATCATCCCAAACATCTTGAGTTTAAATGAATGTTAAATGCTTTATGTTTAAGGCTTCTCTCTTTAAGAGGTTTTTCCTAACCTGAGTCCTCATATCTAGGGTGGGTCTTCTCCTACAAACAGGACTTGCACATACCAATCCAAGGTGTGTTAACAAAGTCATGTCACATGGGGACAGCAAAATGCCACTGAGGATGACAAAAATCACACGGTGCTCTGAGTGCACCCCACAACAGCACAGGGAAGGTGTGCCTCTTTCCTTCTTTCATCCCATTAAAAATTAGAGATGTGGATGCTTAAGGAAGGGAGTGATGTGATAAAGGCTATAAAGGAAAGCCAGTGGTTGAACTTACAAGGACACCCTACTCTCAAGACGAAGGGTTCACACTTTGGGTGGTCCAATGAAAGCTGAGTTTCCCCCCAAAACCTACCGATGTGCCCCTGATCGGGTCCCCACATACCCCTTGAACCTCATCTGTGGGGAATCTTCCAGTATTCTGACTCTTCCACACCCGTCCACCACACACAGCGCTTCTTATTCAGCGGTTCCTCAAACCCAAGCTCTTCCCAGCTCTCTGCCTTTCTCACCATCAATGCCAACTTTCTCCTCCCAGCACTGGCCCCTCCAACTTCTCATGAGAACCTCTTCAGTTTTCCATTCAAACAGCTTCTCTGAAAAGCCTGTGGCCCTTCCCAAACCTAAACTATCCCATTTCTCAAATATTTATCCAACCAATAATTCCTGAGTACCCACTCTGCATCAGACACTACTTAGGAACTGGAGGTAAGAGCTTCCTGTTTCTGGTGGTGCCTCGCTTTCTTTCACACCCATTTCACACCCTGTGATTGCTTGGTTTGTCCATTTATGTTGTTTTTCTATCCTCCCACCAGGAAATGCTCCGTAAGTGCAGGAATTGTGTTTGGCGTATCTGCACCTTTGGGACTCAGTGATGTTCCATATTTTAGTTGAATGAGCTGAGAAAAAGACTTGGGTTCACTCATGCCAATGTACTTCAAAAAGTGGATAAGAACTGACAGTAGGAGATCATTTCTGTTGTTAAGGAAAGGCCCTCATAAATGTGTAGGAATTCCCCCGTGAGTTTTGATTTTCCCAACCAAAATTTCCTGCCCAAATTAAACTGTAGCAGTCTGACCTATGACCGTAGGATACGAGAATGTGCCAGCCAGGGGAAGTCTAGAAATGCATTCCAAAATAGAATTCCCATGCATAGTGTGGGAGGCTTGTCCTACACAAGATCTCATGGGCATACTCTCCCCCAAACTAGCATTTCAGCCACCTGGTCCTAGAATTTGATATTTTATAGCAAGGAGATCATGGTTTGGCTTTTTGCTAATAATGGGTGGTGGCTCCAGTCACTGTGCTGAGCACTTTACCTGCATTAACTTGCTGAATCGCCACAACTGTGTTATGAGGCAGGCTTCTCATTATCCCTGTTTTACAAGTAAGGAAATTGAGGCAAAAAGAGGTGCAGTGACATAATACGTCCAGCTGGTAAGTGGCCAAATCAGGATTTGAACCCAGACCCATGCCTTTAACCACTCCACTACACAACACTGTCTGTTCTAATCTACGTTATATACACAGACACCCGAGCTCAGCAAGTGTCACTGGATTAATCTTGTCCCCACCACTGGCATCTTCCCTGTGAATACCCACGATGGGGGTGAGCGTTACGGACCCACTAACACTTTGCCTGTGAGTGTGAGAGCCCCTGGAAGCCCCTGAGAGCCCCTGGAGCGCCTGGAGAGAAGGGGGGGATTTACAGGTAGCGCACAGGAAACAAGGAAAGCAAAACGAACTCAGCGATGGCTGTAATTTATACAGAAATGGTGCTGTTTCTGGTGTGAGTTTATTAAGAGGCTGCCTGCAGGCTAGTTCTCAGGGAAGGATGCTCTCAGTTAGAAAGTGAGCCTCCAGGACATGGGCCGAGGGAGAGCTCCAGGGCGTTAGGGGGGAACTGTAGGCTGTATCAGATCGTAAAGGAACAGCAAAGCCTGCTGCTCAGGCTTTAATTAAAATGCCACATCCAAACACTATGAGACAGAAGCACTTATAAATTTGTTCACATGTTTACAAAGAGGCCTGGAAGATTAAATTCTTCATTTGTTCCTTCAGAGAAAGAGTTCTGTGATTGCATAACTAGATGAATCGGATGACCTCTGAACTTCTTGCTCCTGCGATTCTACTATATGTGAGCCCCATTTCTTCTTGAACGTACACTCTTGAGAAGCCCTGTGCAACTCATGTAAAATATAAAGGAAATATGTTTAAAGCCTTCTGAGAGGGAAATACATATAGGGAGAAAAATGGAAGACAGAATGAAAGTAGGAATGACATTGCTCAGTGCCGCCCGGTAAAATCCAGCTGAATCGGAAGGCATGAGGGGTTAGGAGGGGAGGGAGGGCGGTGGGGGGAACAGAAACAATGCAATTTTACTGCAATATTTGTATATTATTTTTATCTTCCTCCACAAATAAGGTGATGATTGGATTCAAATCACATTTCAAACAGGATTCACTGCTGAAATGTCAAAAATGAGGTAGCACTCAACTCTTGCAAAACCTTGAAATCTGCTTCATAAAAGGCAATTTCAGCATAAAGCACGGTTAACCTTGAATAGTTAGATTAATGATCCAGCACCTTTCAACTGAGTGCCGATGAATAAACAAAACTTTACAAGCAAATTTAGCAACATCTTAGAAGAAGAAAAGCAAAACCAATCAGGAGAGATGAATGGCATTGGAACAGAAACATTTCGGGACAGAAGGAGAGTGATAGCGGCAGTACATGTGCCAGAGAATGAGAGATCGTCATTTCCCTGCAAGTCCCTATACCGCAGAGGATCCGTTCTGTTTTAAAAACAAACAAACAAAAAGCACAATAGTTCCCTCACCCCTATAGTAATTTCTCGTACGTTTGACAATTGGTTTAAAATCTTTGATGGTAAACACTTAATTTGTCTTGCCTGCGGTGGTGTTTTTCCAGAAGGGGTGTAGTATGTTCAGGGTGTTGATCTTGTCCCTACCAAATAAAGAAAGCAAGACAGAAAACTACATCATGGCACAGATGGCCTCAGGACAGAAAGAAAAGACACACATTGTGCTTCTGTCGCCGAGACCACATGGCATCCTGCACAGGGTGTCTGACAGGAGGATGGGTAAATGACCCCGAGCTTAAGAGACCTGGCTTTACTTGAACTCGGGTTTGGTATTTACTTCATCCAGGCTGCATTAAAATTCTCATTTTAAAAAATAGAGCCAGATCTTCTTGGATGATGGACCAGAATTTCAGGGAGTAGAGCCCATGCCGTGGGCTTCCCTTGGAGAGGAGCAGAAGCGTCAGCTGGCGCATGTCAGCGAGTCGCGGCGCGGCCCGGCCCCCGGCTCGAGCACCCGGTGTCCGATGCTCTGGCCCACTCTTGGGAACCCGCTGCCTCTGCGGCTGCGTCAAGGCCGGCCACGGATCACACACTGGCCTGTCGGGGTTTGGGCTTTTCTGGGTCTACTGGGTCCCTTTCTTGCTTCTGGGGACGACTTGCACTTACATGGTCTGGAGAGTGCCGACTGTCTTCGCCTCCATTAATGAAGTGAGACTTGTCCCCATTACACAGATGAGAGGGCTGAGACCCCAGGAGCAGAAGCAACTGGCTCAAGGTCATACCATCCATCAGAGGGAGGATCAAGATCAACTGACACCAAATGTACTGACTTTTTTTTTTTTTTTACTATTCCTCCATGGGCTCCTTTCCCTCTCTGCAGGAAGAAGAAAATATAAAAACAACCTGTCTTCTCAACCTGCCTCTGTCCAGGGAAGGGCCTTCATTGCCATGGCCTCCAGTGCCACCGCCCTCTAACGTCTTCTTGATCAGATACCCATATCCAAACCTTAGGTGCGTCTCCTACAGGAGCCAAAGCCTCACCATTTCCATAAGAAGCTCGGCATCTTTTCCTGCAAATCTATTCTATTCCTGACTTTATGCCAAGTGACACCCATCCACTCAAATACCCAGGGCAGACACCTAGGCCTGGTGCCCCTTTTTCCTCCCTCAAACACAATAACCAAGTCTTCTCAGCCACCACAGGGAAAGTGCTCTTGTACATCCAGTTATTGCCTTCTCTGTTGCTACATTCCCTTTGCAGGGCCGTGTTCTCTCAGTATGATCGGTGCTACATATTCCAACCTTGTCCCCTTACCGCCATTTCTGCATCCCTCCTCCCTACCCTGGGTATTTTGCACACTCTAGAAAGAGTGATCTTCCTAAAGAACCATGCAAGAGATTTTAGAAATACGATCACTGCTGACTGGGTCCATGTTGATGAGGAAAATAAAGAGAATGTTCAAATCAGACTTGATGTGAGGGCCACATACTTCAGTCAGGGAGAGCAAAGGTGGCTTCTCGGAGGGGGTGATGCTTGTGCTGAGCTCTGAAGGATGAGAAGTCAGCTGACCAGTGGGGAAGAGCATTCCATGACCAGGGAATAGCCATGGCAGAGGCCCTGAGGCAGTGACTGGCTCAGTTAGAAGCGGGAGAGTGTGTGCACACCCCACACCTCCAGACGGCCCAACTGGGAGACAGCTGCGTGTGATGTGGTGTCCTTGCCGTGACAAGGTGGGGCACCAAGACCAAAGTGACAAACTGCAATTCCGACCCTTCTCAATGACTTGATCGTAGCCACATTAGACATACCAACAGGCAATAGGGAAAGATGCCTAGGGAGTTGTCAGGAAGGATCGCGGCAGCCTGGGCAGCCCTCTCCCCAGCAGACCCAGATGCGGCGAGCCCCAGGCCCCAGAGGTGAACGGGCGAGGGCAGAGGGAGAGCGCTGGCCGCTGTCCTGGAGCTCAGGGCAGGTGGAGCTCAGACCGCAAGGAGCGGTGGCAGTGACAGACATCTGCTGCTGGCAGCCACTGTCCTGAACAATGGGCTCTGGTGGCAGAGCCTCCAGTCTGATCTTGACCAATGATCCAGCCTTCGACTGCAGCAGGGTCTACAAATTTCTCTTCTAACACCTATGGTCTGTTGGGAATGAGAGGGGACAGGGGACATGGGGAAAGAGTCCCTGGTTGCCTTCTTAAATGTTAAAGGACAATTAAACACCAGGATTAGTGACAAAACACAGGGTGCCCCGGGGAGCATGAAACATCATTTAAAAGAGCCCCTCTGAGCTGCGCAGGGCTTTTCCGACTCAACGGGAGGCAGGGAGGCCAGAGCTTCCCCGCGCTGAGGATCCGCGCCTGGGATACTTCATTCTGTTGTGGGTGGCCTACCACTCCATTACCACCTCTATATAAAATTACATTCCTGATTAAAATTTTAGTGCCAAACATTTTATATGATTACAGACAGAAAGTCAAAATTTGCATTTAAATAGACATATTAAAAACACTCCGCAGAGGAGAGAAGGACAGCAAAGCAATCTTGAGGAGTCTTTTAAGAGAGGGTGAGATGCTCTGGTGAGGATTTTTCATTTCGTTCAACACAGACCCTGACCCTCCTGAAAGGCCACTGGAGCTCACGTCGTTCTGACTTCTGTTGTGACGTGAGTACTCGATTCTCCTTAGCTGAGACTTGCCAGCTCTCACAGCACCATCATTCCCCCGTTTATTCATGCATCCAACAAATGTGGGATGAATTCAAGTATACTGGGTTGAATAGTGTCCCTGCAACATTCATGTCTCCCCCAGAACCTAAGAAGGTGGCTTTATTTAGAGATTAGGGTCTTTCAGGATACAATGAAGTCAAGATGAGGTCATCCTACATTAAGGTGGGTGCTAATTCTTCTAAAATGCAGGAAGAACCCAGAGACACCCAGGGGAGAGGCCACGTGAAGATGTAGGCAGCAGAGATCAGAGAGATACATTCACAAGCCAGAGATGCCAAAGATTCCTCACAACCCCAAGAATCCAGAAAGGGCCAGGAAAGATTGTTCCCAGAGACTTCGGCAGGAGCAGAGGCCTGCTGACACTTTGATTTCAGACTTACACACTTACTGTGAGGAAATAAAGTTCTGTTGTTTTATGCCACCAAGTTTGTAATAGTTCCTGTTGCAGTCCTAGGAAATGGGTACGGTGGTCATGACACTATTATGTGGAGTCCTTATCCAAGCACTGCTGTCCTTACAAGATGAGGGAAACGTGGATACAGAGACATGCGTAGGGAGAAGACAATGTGAAAAGACACAGGACAGCACCATGTGACAGCTTAAGCAGAGGCTGGAGCGATGGGTCTATGAGCAAAGGAACACCAAGGATTTCTGGAGACCCCCAGAAGCTGACAGAGGCCAGGGAGGACCCTCCCCTAGAGACTTCAGAGGGACTGCGGCCCTGCTGACACCTTGATTTCAGACGTAGGGCCACCAGAGCTGTGAGAGACTAAATTTCTGTGGTTTGAAGCCACCCGGTTTGTGGCACTTAGTTACAGCAGCCTAGAGAGCCGACACACCTGCCCACCAAGCGCCAGGCCTGGTGCTGTGGACACAGCAGTGAATGTAAACAACAAAGCCACTGATCCCACTGAGTTTGGAGTGTATCAGGAGAAAGAAGGTGCTCAAAGAATCACAGAAATCAATGTGAAATGGCCACAGGATGGCCGCTGGAAGAGATCATCATGAAAGGAAAATCGTAACGCAGGGGGCTTGTTTGCTCAGAGAGGTCGTGCAATGGATCCCTACAGAAGTGGGATCACTGAGTTCAAACAGGGAGACAGAGTCACAGCCAATACAGGGGAGGTGGGGGCTGGGGGATGCAGGGGACGGAGGATGATGCTCAGCACAGACCCATTTGCAGGCCTGGAAAAACCACAGGAGATGCGGTACCCTCCCCTCGGTCCCCAGCCACTGTTTATTTGAGGGGCAGGGGGGGGAAAGGGGAGGAGGATCCTTTTCATAATGGGAACTCTTTGTGCTGAGATTCTGGGAACGTGAGCCCAGTGACCGCGGGGTAAGCAGTGGTCCTATGAGCCAAGCCTTGAGGTTTCCATGTGGAGGAGGAGGCCAAGCTGGCCAGCTTCCAAGGGGCTACCCGGCGACGGGCGGGATGCTGCACTTCCCAGGAGAGAACACAGGCAGAGAATGCACCGCGGTCCTTCTGGGGCCTTTTCAAAGGAGACAGAACTGCCCTGGCTTTGGCATATTCTTCCTACCTGGAAGTGATAATCTGCCCAGAGATGGCCAAGAATTGCCACACATTCTCTTCTCTTGGCTTCACTTAGAGGAAAAGAAATACTCCAGAGCTGCCCCCAAAGCTTGACAGCATTTTGTCCACACAATTGCCTACTTTGAAATTAACATGTAGAAAAGCTGGATTCTTCCACAGGAACAAAACAGTGGCCAAGAGAAGCCTTTGGAGACTGCCCTGGGGAGCTCCCCGTGAAAGCCACCTGCCAAGTTCATAGAAGAGGCCCTAGTTCCTGGGGTGTTTTGTCAACAGAACCTAACATTTTGCACCACGAAACACCTCCTTCCTGAGAGAAATGACTTCTGACACCCCCTGTGTGTACTCCCCTTGGCCTGCAAATGTTTTTAGGTCGGACCTGGCACCATCTCAAGTAGGGAATGTAAAAAGGAGCAAATAGGAACTCAATATAGTAATAGCTCAGGCCTTTGTTCCACAGGCGGTTTTCACACTTCCTCAGGCGAATGGATTTTTAAAACTGCCAGTTGCTAACAGGAATCCCACCTCTTCAGACTGATAAGATAAATCTTGACAGCATAAGAAATCTTTATTTCACTCAGAAGTTATTTGTTCCCATCTCATGCTCACAGATTAAGAATAAAAATTGATTTGACTTCAACGGAAGGCATTTTATGATTCAGATCGCCTTCAGCACACCCCACCTAACACACAATTACTCTGTACCAACCAGCGGCAGTAACAATCACTTGTTTCTTGGATCTGGAACTGAAAATGTTACTTTTGCCCAAGAACACTTTGCCAGGATGCCAACTCCCTGGGCAAAGGCATTTCAGCTGGAGCAATGTCCCTCATGTTCTTACCCACATTACACAGCATCTTGTCTTCTGTTTAAGTTTTGATTATGAAAAGGTTCTCCAATGACAAGGGAAGCCATAATAGACCCGAAAAGAGGGGGGAAAAAAAGGAAAACATATATTGAAAATCGGGATTCCTTTCAGACTATCAGGGTGAAAAGAATTTGCTACTCCGTTAGTGTGAGAAAATAGGTGATTAAAACAGGTATTTCAGAACATGAACCACTTAAAAGGCATACCTCCTACCAACTCCTCAATGAATGCCTTCCAGCCAGTTCAATGGCCTGATGATTAAATGACCCCAAATTGTGTATTGCCTGGTTCCAAGGCAAAAGTTTGTTCCTTGATTATACGATCCAGTGAATAATTATAAGAGTACAAAATGCCCATCCATTCTTAAAATACCTGCTAATTTCAGTAGATTACTGTTCAAATGATCACAGGGCAAATGTGCATCAGGAGAGAGTGAATCAAGCCTATACTTGGCATTAAAAAAAAAACTGATAAAGCAACTTCAGTTTCCTTGAAATGCTAGAGGAGATAATATTTCTGTTGTTATAACTGACTAACTTATCTGACAAACAGAATAGTAAGTATTTTCAACATACCAAGCGTTGTGGCAGATATGAATTCAAAGGGGAATGTCACGGTCCTGATGGTTACATTCAGACAATCAACAGATTTTGAAGGAACAGTCACTATCTGTAAGACCAAATGGAGCTTAAATGATGTATGCTCAATGAGCATAGAAATGTAACCACAAGTCATATATTGATAAAAAAAAAAAAGGACATCAAACTCCTCTCCTGAGCCATCCTTTCCCTTAACCATCTATCCAGTTAACAGGCCTAGCCAAGGACTCTTTCTCCCTATCATCCTTCCACCTAACTACCTGCCATCTATACATCCTTGCACCCAGTAATCCTACCAACTGACATTCAAGCATCTATTCTGTACCAGATGCTCTCCTAAGTCAGGGGGATACAAACATGATTATAAACATAAAACTTTCCTCATTGATCTCATAGACTGTAATACTGGTAAAACATAATTAGTAGTAAGTGTTATCAGATAGGCCAGAAAATTTTTTAACCTAGAAAATACATTCTGGGAATGCTCTGGGTAAATAGGCACCGTCATATATTGAGAGTGGAATATAATCCTGAGGCAGGGACATTTGACAATATCTACCCCAACCATGTGTGCATGTTTTCATCCACCAACCCCAATTCTGGGAATATGTTTTCAAGGTTTCCTTCCAACAATATGCAAAACACAAATATACAGACAAGGTGACTCATGTCAGCTGTTTGCAATTACACACACACACAAAAAAAACCTATAGGCACACACATAGGAGATGGGTTGAATAATATATGGTCATTCAAACAGTGGAATATTATGTAGCTGTAAAAAAGAGTAGGAGTGATGTCCGTGGATGGATATGGAGTGATTTCCAGGACGGAATTCAAGGATAAAATCAAAATGCAGTGGTGCATTCTGGTCCGAAACTAAAACGAATGCTTAGTCCTACAAAAAAATATTGTGCCATCTGCCTGAAGTGGAGCTTTTATCCGAGGATTTGGATGAAAGACGAAAATGCAAAGTGCTAACAGTTTTGCAGAGCTTGTAAGTATAAGGACAAATTGTACAACTGGGTTTGTTCCTGCTTACTCATAACTGTGCATGGTAGAAGGGAAAAAAGTTGGAGAAAAGTATTTATAGTGTACCGCCTTTGTATAAGATAGAAGGGAATGTAAGAGAACACATACATTTGTTATTTGGGGAGAGGGGTGTGAAAGACAGGAAGCAGAACCCAAAAAGTAATGAAAATTATTACTTACAGTAAATGAGCGGGAATGGAGTAGAAACATTTGGAATGAGTGAGCGACCCTTTTGCGAGTGTGACTTTTGAACAGGGTTGACTTTGGAATGAGGATAATACACAAAAATCAAAATGATATAAAATCGACATACGCAAAGAAAAAAGTACTAAAATGGAATATAAACAGAAAAGTGAATCTATTCAGAAGGAGAACATGGCATACTGTAAGAGGAAAAATGAAGGAGCCTATGTAACTTCAGAGCCTGACATTGTGCTGCATATAGATTCATAGTGACGATAAAATCCCAAATATTGAACATTAGTAGGTAGGTTTGTTTTCCAAAGTAGTATATATTAATAAACATTTTGGGAATCATTTCCTGTGAGTCCTACGATTAAGCAAATAAGTGACAGCAGGAACAAGGTTCTCATTGCTGGGGCGGGACCTGTGACTATCGAAGAGGTAGGTGGTGTTCTATTAGAACTTGAGCTATATATTCATGGCTTTCAAAGGTAGAGTCAGATGTCTACATACATGTGTGTTTTTACCCAGCTCTGTCCACATGATCCATTTAGAGGGCCTAGAAACCATAAGCACTGAGAATTTTGTGTCTAAATACCATATTCTCTTAAAAGGACAAAGGGCTCCTTGGAGAATCGTCTGCTTCCACAGCTGGGGCAGAGATGGTGCAAGATGAGCATGGGACATCTTGTGGCACCAGTAAAAGAGGATGTCATGAGAAAATGATAGAGAAATGTGACAGGACACAGGAGCCAGCTTGAAGGGGCTCCCAGTGACCAGATATGGAGCTGAGAATTGAAGCACATAATGACAGCAACAGATTATAATCCGTGGAATAAAATATGAATTCATGACTCTGCACTGATATAAATGATCAAATGAATGTGTGAGGGAAAGGAAATAGAACACCGATTCATACATGGAAGTGTGATGGACCCAGAAAAGCCACCATTTGGTAGCCTTTACAGTAATAACTGACGCAGGCATGAGTTGTCAATGAATGGTAAAACTAGTGAATGCACATTGGAAGGCAAACAGGATATTTATAAAACTACTTATTAATTACAATGGGAAATGTTTTAGTGGCGATATCTGGGAGACATCATCTGAAACAAGTGGTTAAAGTAACATCACCAATAGTGAGACAAACCAACCTCACATCCTTCTTGACGGGATACACTGGGGAAAGCGGGGTATCTGCACTCTGGGATGGTCCAGGCAAAACGCATACCCTGTTTCAGAGTCCGAGGAAGCGGCCGGAAAACCCAGGTTGAGGGATGCTTACAAAACCACCGGCCTGTACTCAAAATATGTCAAGATCAAGAAAGACAAAGTGAGACTGGGTTACTGTTCTGGATTAAAAGATACTAAAGATACTTGACAACTAAATGAAATGCATGAAGGACTGGATTCTGAGCCATGAAAAATTGCTATCAGGAACATTCTTGGGGAAACTGATGAAATTAGAAAAAGAACTGAAGACTCGTTAATAGGTCTGTATCGATGTGTTAAATTTCTTGGTTTTAATATTGTATTGTGGTTATGTAAGATCATGTTCTTGTTCTCAGGGGTGATGACACACTGATGTATTCAAGCATAACAGAGCACCATGCCTGCAACTTACACCAAGATAGTTAGGAATTTAAAAATATGTGTTTATGCAGATACAGATATAGATTTAGAGATGGAGATGGAGATGATGATGATAAAGATGATAGATAGATAGATAGATAGATAGATAGATAGATAGATAGATGATAGATAGATAGATAGATAGATAGATAGATAGATAGATAGATAGATACAGATAGATGATAGATAGATACAGATAGATAGATAGATAGATAGATAGATAGATAGATAGATAGATAGATAGATAGATAGATATAGATAGATGATGGATAGATATATGATAGATAGATAGAGCGATAGATAGATAGATAGATAGATAGATAGATAGATAGATAGATAGATAGATAGATAGATAGATAGATAGATAGATAGATATAGATAGATAGATAGATGATAGATAGATAGATAGAGCGATAGATAGATAGATAGATGATAGATAGGGTGGATGGATAGATGATAATAAAGGAGAGGGAGAGAGAAAAGGATAAAGCAAATAGCAAAAATGTAAACTGGCAAAATAGTTAAAATACATAAGGAAGTTATTTTCACTATTATCCAAATTTTGCTCCAAATTTGAAATCACACAAACATTTTAAAAATTTCAAAGTAACGTGGGACATAAGTGCGAACCGTAAGACAAGTCATTCGTCCCCTCTGGGTCTTAGTTCCGTGTCTCCGCAATGGGGTTATCGGGTCATATAAGCTCCACGCTTTCTCTTGCTCTGACATGTCATGATTTAGGATGGTGGACACAACAAAGAACCTGGAAAACAAAGATTTTTTTGTAGGGAAATGGATAGTATTAGAAAACTTCCCATGAAAGGTGGGTCTGGAGACTAAACAAGACTTATTAACGGGAGGAGGTAGAAGAAACACAGTAATCACAAGACCAGAGTCTTTCCACCAGCCCATTCCAAGGGCACGGAGGGCTCTATTCTCCCCTAACAACTTCATGTCTAAAGAGAGCAACCAACTGTGAACAGAACTTGCACCTGTGTTAACCATTAATCCCCCAAAGCTAAGGTTCATTAATAGCTCCACTGTTGATTAGAAATGTCCCTAAGGCAAAAGTTCTTGAAACAACCCCCCTTTTTCCTTCTAATCTCTTTTCCATTATTTTAATTAATCCCTTCCAATTTTCCACTATCCCATCCAACAAGTTCAGTAGAGTACAAGTGAGTAATAATTCATGAATTCTTTAAAACTGGGTGAATTTAGAGTATACCAATTCTTACTTACAATAAATTAATATGAAAAATCAAAGACACATAAGCAGTATAATATATAATACAACACCTTTTTCCTATGCTGAGTTTAACAAATAAGATACTACCAATAGATTAGAAGTGTCATAGATACATCTCCACATATACACATATACTTGTATATGCATGTATATATATATATATATGTGTGTGCCTATGTGTGTATAGATATATATATGAATTCCCTAAGCAATATTAATTTGTTACACATTATTTTTCATGTTTTTACACTTCACATAATGGTAACATTCCCTTTTGCTACTTGTGTTTTTTTCCAACACTAAAATTTGAGAGTCATTTACTAGTTCATTTTTCACCGCTCCATAGTATTTCACTGTTTTATTTCACCACCAATTGTCTTTACAGTCCATTTTGATGACAGTTTAGATTGTTTCTAACATAATTTTTTTTCCAAACCATGCTACTACAAACATTAAAAAGGAAAGCAAGGGCTCCTTCTCTCTCATCTATTGATGTGTCTCTTACAGGTAGCCCTGGCTTAGCACATAGGATGAATTAATAAATATTTGTTGAATAAATAGTGAACGAACCTATTGCATACAACAACCTCCAGAGTGCTAAACAGATGAGCATATGCTTTTCTAGGAATCTGAGCTCTAAAGAAAAAGGACATGAGTGGCAGCTTCAATCACAGAGCCCAGAAGCTATTATTAGCACGGAAGAACTAAAAAAGGTGCAATGAACTGCAAAGGGATGTGGACACAGACATGCAAACCCAGAGAACTGAGGGGGTGCAAACCAGGAAGCAGCTTCAGAAAAGCAATCACAGGAAAAAACAAATCGAACACGCAGCTCTGTGGCCTGTGCGCACTGATTAGTTCCGAGAACCATCTGCCAGCGCGGCACCTCGGCTTCTTTCTTCCGCCCTGGCCGACTGAAGAGCCTGTGCCGCCGGACACACTGGGCTTCCAGCCGTGGCCTCAGCACCAGTTTACATGCCTGGATTAAGAGATTTCCAGCCAGCTGTGAAATTTTCCCAATATTTATCATCCAGGACATAGGAGACAAGCCTCTTACGTGTACCTACTTGAACATATGTGTAATTACCATGAACGAAGCCTTGGAGATAAGTCAGTGAAACTGAATGTCAAGTTTACAAAAAGAAGAGGAGGAAGGGGACAAAATGGCCAGAAACACCCACAAAGGTGTTGTGTGGGTTGGAAAGGACCATCCTTTTTTTTTAAAGTCCCCTGAAAGGATATACGAATGTCTTCCTTTGGGCTGTTTCTACCTGCCACACTGACCGTGGATTTTTCTAAACTGTTCTGCAGGTAAAAAGTCAAGTTACGGCAACAAGGGCTTGTGTTTCAAAGTAGGAGCTGAAGATTTAGGCAAAACGAGTCACTAGGGGAAAATGGATGTGGTTTTTGCAGTTGGGACATAGTTTTTATGAGTCATTTTAAATGCCTTTGCTTTCTGTTCCTGGCAGCAGATTCTCTTTTGGTTATTGTGATCGCCCTACCTGTCCAAAAGGTACAACAGACAACATTCAGGCACTGGCTCCCCTCACAGGAAAACGAACCCCCCCAGCACCCTCTCCCCTGCCCTTCTTACTGCCTAATTTCAAGTGCATAAGAAATCCAAGAAGAGCTAACCCTGCAGTGACATAAGGACCTGCTGGTAATTCAGTACAACGCAAGTCTGCGTCCAGCTGCCAACATCAGGGTTCCTACTTTCTTCATTCTGCCCTGGTTTTATCACTTGGGTTCAGATGAAACTTCGGCATTCACTTCCAAAACTCCGCTGGAGCCACAAGCTGCCAGCATAGAATGAGGAAGAAAACAGTGGGACACACCAGTGAACACACGGACAAGCCAGGAGATGCCTCACAAAGCGGTACGTCCTATAATCATGTGCAACGTGTATGGAAGCCATGCAGGAAGTGCCTCCTGGGGATGGCGCCCCAGCAGCGAGACCCCAGGTGGCATGCACAGATGACGCACACTGAAGAACAGCCAATCTGATGGTCCTGTGAGACGGAAAAGTATGTGAGCACAGGCTCCTGGGGCAAAGACACTGGTGTCCACATTTAAAAGGTCTACTTCACACTAGTCCTGCAACCTTGATCACGTCCTTCCAGTTACCTGTGGCTTAGCTGCCTTATCTGGAAAAGGGAGATAATAATAGAACCTATTCTCCAAGTTTGCTGTCAAGATCAAATAGTGTAGTTAAAGTGCTGACAGAATAACCTGGCACATGGTAAGCTATTGTTATTTATTAGCACCCCAACATAAGCATTGATGGTCTTTGGAATAACCATCATCTTGAATAGTATTGTAGAGAAGATAAGGTGACTTCACCTCATGCCTCAGATAACAAACCTATCTTACATCCTAAAAATTCTAACTTAATTTGGGGTTGTTCATCACAGTCTCATATATATGACATACCTGCTCTCACTTTATGAGCTCATTTGTTACGTTATTTCTTAAGAATAGCATCCATTTTAACAACTGATTTAAGGTTTGTTAATGTTGAGATGTGAAGCTACCACCTTTACATTTTCCTGCTTCTGATTTATTATTGTGAAAGAAACATACAAGTGGGTTACCTTCAAATTCTGAAATGGAAAATACACAATTGCTTGTAAGAAAAGGGGGCAGGGGGAGGGTGGAAGACACAATTTTTACAGCATTTGAGAAATGTCAAGGGAACTTTGATTAAAATATTTGCAATTCCATCTCTGCAAACTATAAAAACGTAGACCACTCTTTACAGTTCAATATTCGAAAGCAGCAGTGAGTTTAGTCAGTCAAAGGGAGGGAGAAAGCAAAAAGAATCATGGAAGATAAATACATAGAGAATGGCCACTGCTGGCAGTCAGGGACCTGGAGAAAGCTGGGCAAGGAACCAATGGAGTTAGGATCCGACTTCGTTTCTAAAAAATATTGTGAGAAAAAAATAGTATCATGAGGAAAGGCAGAGAAAACAAGGAGGGTGGTTAGTAGCAACAGATGTGGCAGCTACAGCCCCCATTCATTAGCACGCCTTCTCCATCCTAGGCTCCGAGTGAGGCGACAGATTCAGGTACAGACACACACATGTGAACACAGATGTCCTTAAATTCTCTCAACAGTCCAGCAAGTTAGAAATTCTGCTTCCATTTTGCAGACCTGGAAACTGAGGTTAAATCTCCTGACCAAGATCACTCAGGCTAAAAACTGGTGGTGCCAGCAGGATGTAAATCTAGTTTTCAGTGACACAACACTGTTCTTTCTGCTGAATGACATTGCATCAAAACATGCCCGGAACAGTCTGGTAATGACGTGGTCTGATTCTCTGGGTCTTACTATAAGAGAATATTGCATACGCCACCATCCCCATGCCCCACTCCCCGGGACACAGGGATTTGAAGAGCAAAGACGTACCTATGTGCATATACATTCACCTGTGTAGTCAGTCACCTGTCTATCCATCCGTCGGACCTGCAACTCTAGGTTATCCATGCATCTCCCATCTATTTTAACAACAGAGGACCCTACCTGGCATATTTAGAGCTCCTATTCTGATAGCATGGCCAGGCTGTTAAAAAGAACGCTGATTTTTGCAAAACTTTGTTTCTTAAAGGTGAATCCCATGTGGGGCTCATTAATTTTGATGACTGTGCCTTTTCCAAGACCTCTCCCCGTGAGATGCTTCAGACTAAGGAGGTGACCCTCCCCGCCCGCATTTTCACACACCCACATCGGCATTTCTTCTCATGGTTTTGGACAGAAGCGAAGCACGCTATGTTGGGTGAAAACCACAGGAGGACGACCCCACCCTGGCTCCAGTCGCTGTGGGAGCTGCTTTCATGGGGCGCCCCCGGTGCCTCCTGCCTCTGTCTCCCAGGTCAACAAACGACAAGGAGAAACAAAAGGCCCACCTTCTGGACCCATAGGAATTCCTTACATGTCCTTGGACAATATGACCGGGGCTGGGTGTAATTCAGAGAGAGGAGCTCCCTCTCAGCTATCTGACCACACACATCATGCTCCGAAACTCAAGAACTCAGTGGACCCCACAGACCCTTCACGTGACCCTATGTCTCTATGAAAGTGTGCACACACACACGCCCAGATACACATGCACATATACACTTGCATGCACACACGCACACACACACATGAACACTGGGGGAAAAAATGATCAGCTGACGGTTCCCAGCTGGAGTGCAGTTGACCACAGGTGAGGTCTGCTTACAACAGGGGCCTTCTTGGGGTCGCACCTCTCCTGGCAAAGTGAGTGTTAAAAATAAAAATGCTCCTGTCTTCATGTGGGAAGGAAGAAGGGAGGGAAGAAAAGAGGGAGGAGGTGAGAGAGGGAGAGAGGAAATAAGAGATGGAAAAAAGGAAAAAGCAAGAAAGACTGTAAAAAACTTTTCACCTTGGCAAACCAAGCAGGCAGCTTTTACACAGGTAAAGGGCTTTATGCTGCTGGGGAAAGCACTTCTGAATTCTGCCAGCATCTTACCACCACAACATTTGAAAAAGGTCCTATGTTTCTTGGCTTGCAAAGGAGAGTCAGGCTCCTTCCCGCGGAGGGAAGCAGACGCTGCGGCATAAGCTCCAAGAGGGGGTGCAACCTTTCTTTCCTCTGTGGCTTTCTGCCATCGTTCCAATGCAAAATGCAGGCTACTATTTCACTGACAACACAGATAAGAATTCTGGAGGGGATAACTCTATTTGAACTACATTTTTGTTTCTCTATGTTTCCTTTATCTTTGCTTTTTATTATATGGTATAAGATTACACATGAATTCAGATACTCCACCTGTGTGGACCTAGTTTCATTTAATAAAACATCTCTTTCATTTCCTAGGCCAAAAATATCACAGAATCAGACAGACTTCATTAAAAAGTAACAAGGGGGTCTGATTTTACATGGACATAATTATTATTTCTGTCACTGGGTGTCAGTGAACAGAGCGATTGATTTTTATGTGAAATTCGTTTCTCCCTTTATTCTCCTAGCTGAGTCCCAAACTGGGTTTCTATTTAATCTTCAGAAACTTTATGAATGGTATTTAGTCCCCAGATCTCTTGTTGATATTCCCCTCAAAAATACAACACTCAGTGTTGCTAGCAAAAACTCAACTCTATTTAAAATGGCAGTGCTGTAAAACTTATGCAATTCCAAAGGAAACAATTATTTAAACAAATAAATAAACCCATCAATTCCATCCCAGGAAATCTCCAGATCGCTCTCTAATTCCTTTGGTGGTTATTTCTGTTTCATTCTATGCATGACTGGTCAACTTTCCATTGAAAGATTTAGGTTTTTGTGCATATTGTGTTTAAATATGTGAATTTATTTTTCCCTTGACTCTTTATGTCATTAAACTATAGCATGGGATAAGATGTTATTAAGTTTCACTATGGATGCTTTATTAAAGTTTATAACACAATAGAATACTACATCTTCAAAAATCAGGTGAAGTTGTGAATTTATACATTTTCAATAGAAATAAAAAATGCAGCTGAAGCCAGTTGGGGTATTTAATGACACAGAAGCAACTTTAAGTTTCCTTTAGCTTAAAGTGACTCTTCTGGTAGATTTTCAAGTCTGTAGTAGATCATTTCATATTGAGAGACACAAATGATAACATCAGATTTCACCCAAGGGATGCCGTTCCCAGGCGGCGGCTATCCAACCTTGTCACCTCACTCGTGCCACATATTCAGAATGTGGACCAAGCAACACTCAGGAGACAACTAGCCTATTTAGTCTCCATCACCCAGTCACTCCTTGACCTTCCTTCCTCAGATCCCAGAGTCAAGGTCAATGAAGTCTCATCACCAACGTGATGTTCGGCTGGGTGGTAAAATCCAATAAAAAAGAAATCATGCATTTCCCCACAGGTCACTGCACACACATCAATAACAGGAGGCTGTGATCTCCAGTGACCCAAGCTGGACCATCACCAGTCACCTTCTGGTTAAAGCCATCACTATTCTAGTATCAATCTATGAAGCCATCTATTTGCTCTGCCCTCTACCTTAACCTAATCTAATTTGCACGTTGTAGCAGAAAGCTGCTGTCAGACAGCATCAGGTAAACCTAATTTCATGTGTCCTGGCACACACACGCATGGGCTGGTGCCAGCAGTTGACATATGAGCAGGTGGCCTAGTGGTGGACAAATTTAGCACCCTGCCTCAATCTGGAAACCTCTGGCCGTGTATTCTTTATGTACATTCAATTTTGTGGAAATCCCCAAAGCATTTGGGAAGCTGCTCTAAGCATCATGCCTTTGTAAGGGCTCTGCATTTCGTTACAAGTTTCATCCTGACAATTTAGTCACAAGAAGGGGAGGAGTGTTTGAGGGGAGGGTGAACATTCGAAAGAGAATTTCACAAATAAAAGTGATAGGAATCCATGAAGTGAAGTTTTTGGAATTTAAAGAATACTACAAGGAAAACGATTCTGTCCGTGCCTTTGGTGGGGGGTTATATGTTGTAACTGCCTTGATTTCTAGTGGATCAAGACAGGTTGGATTCAGTAGGCTGGATGTAAGATTCTAGAGATAGGGGCTTTTTGTTCATTCTCAGCTGTATCCCCAACTCAGAGAACAGTGTGTAGCACTTGGAAATTCTTAGTAAGTGTTAAATGGAAGGAAGGAAGGGAGGGAGGGAGGGAGGGAGCCAGAGAGTTTATTTCAAGTACTCCTGAAATTGCAGAATCTACTTTACAAAGGCTTTGTCAAATAATAGAGGTCCATCCTTCCCCAGAGCCTTACAACTGCATTATAATACTGGATGGAATTGAGTGGCACGCCCATTTCTATAAAACAGCAGAGCAGAGAATTTCAAAATGGTCCAATGTCAACTGTAATAAAAACTTGAGACGTAAGCTGCAAACGCATCTTTCACTTGGATTTTTCTTTTTTCCAATCACAGTGCAGAAGATCTGTTTCAGAATGTTAAAATAATCTCAAAAAGTTTGATAGGAACTTCTAGTTTCAGCAGTACAGGAGTAATAATATTAACTGTATGAGCAATAAAAGTCCAAATTTTCTTTGCCAAAATTTTGGCACATCATGATCTCTTACATGGTGGTCTTTAAAGCAGGTACTCAGTAGAAGAAATTCTATAAAGAAATATTACACAATTATGTAAAAATACAAGAAAGAATTTTTTTTTCTTATATTCATTACAAGGTACAGGTTAAAAATCTGTGTGTCATGTTTTTTAATTGAAAACAGATGCAGACCGGCCAGGAAGAAAAACACAAATACCATATGATTTCTTTTATTTGTGGAATATAAGAACAAAGCAAAACAGAAAGAATAAAACAGCATTTGACTCACAGACACTGAGAAGTGATTAGCGGTTAAGAGGGGGAAGGGGAGGTGGGGTGGGCAGGGCCAGGGGGAGTGAGAAGGGGACTGTTGAACCACTGGGATGGACATTTGACAAAATTTAAAAAAAAAAAGAGAGAGAGGGAAAAAAAAAAACCGAAAACAGTTCATAAAGCCATAGAAATGAACTAAATTGAATGCTACTCGTAGTTAATAATTCACAGAATCACACACATTGCTGAAAAATATCCAAAATTGTTCCTCATATTCCATAATCACTCCTTTCTCTAACAAGTAAAAGAATTGGTGTTTTTGAAATCTTGGAGGACACAGATCACATTTCACGAATTTCATGATCTACTATCCCAATGTTAATTTTAAGTACTGGATGAAGCTTCATAATTTCTGTAAATACTATTAAATGGTCTCAAGTGCATTTTAAAAACATCCCCGAAGTTTTTTTGTTGACTTAGATGAGGCCATAAGGCACACATAGTAGGTGGTCAAATCCTAGCGGGCTTATTACACACCACATTCATGTGAGCTGGAAGGGATTAGCAGGCTGTCTGCAAAACTATTGCGTGATGATAGACGCATCCAGCAACAGGAGTGGGAGACAACTGAAGGCGAGGGCATGATGCTTGGGATAGACTTTTATTGTATCCACACACGAATGGCAAAGTACACTTAGTAAGACACGGGCATAACACGAGGCAATGCGTGGGGCGGTGTGGGGAGAGCACTTCTCTCTGAGAATATGCTCGAGCCCTAAAAATACCATGAAACAGGAAATCTTCCTACCCAGTGGCTGAAAATCTCCACCTTCAGGAATTAACGAAGACCATGAGCTGTCAAAAGGCCCTTCTCAGACCCAAGCTAAAGACTGAGTATGAGAAGCTGATCCCTTGGACCCAGACTGAGTGGAAAGTCAAATAATGCACCTTCCAAGGAAACTGACAAAGCAAAGGGGCAAATGGGTTGGAAAACAGACTCCGGCCTATTGGCTTTGTTCTGCCAACATATTTCAGACTCTATATGCCTCTCTGGGGTTGAATCATCTTCATACATGTGCAAATAGCACTTTTTCTCCTTCAAACCCTCTCCCCATAAAAATAGGGAGATAGAAGATTTTTTTTACCCACTCTTCTCCAGCTTACTGAACAAACAGAAGAGATAGAGCTTAATGATCGGAAGAACTTCTGTGGAGCCTGTGAGGCCTGTTTTGAATCTTGCTTCACCTATTACTAACCTGACAGGCTCGAAATGTCACTTAACCTCTCTGATGTTAGGTTAAATGAAATGAATAATGGTGTCTACCTCCTACTGCCGGGAGGATTAGACATAATCACATAAGGCACTTAGCACAGAGTTTGGTGCATAATAATCGCTCAGTAAATGGAGTATTCAAATTATTAATAATGGAAAAAAAATGAGACTTCTCAGCTTGATCTTTACCTATGGGATTGATTAGTGAATTATTAATCCAAACAAAATTTAAGCCCCCTCAATTATAAATATTACATTTAGGTGGCAACTTCTAATCTTTTTCTAAGATGAGACAGGGCCTGACAGTGGTTGTCTATCTCCTCACATCAAGAGGGGGTGAGATGTGAAATATCGCCGCGTCACATTTCAAGCACACACAATTGGTTTTTGGGGCGCTGACACGTATTGGGAGTTTACAGGATGCCCGGCACCATTAAAAGCCCCTTACGTCTGTTGACGCATTTACACTTCCGGGTTTAATGAAGCAGCTGCTGGTATTTTGCCGTTCTGCACATGGGGTTCATCCAGGTGGAGTGGCTTCTTCACTGCTAGAGGGTGAACCTGTGCAGCCCCAGAGCCACTGCTCACCTTTACGCTCCCAAGGGTTCTAAGAAGTTCTGGAAGATGGAACCCTAGATTGCTACCAAACCTCCACTGGGATTCCCAAAGGTCTTGTGCACCATGGATTTCAGTCCAAATGTGTTTCCAGTGCAAGGTAAGGAATCCGGGAAGCAAGAGAGAACCGATGCACACCACCCAAAACCAGCATGAAAGCTGGAGACCTAGAGACCTCTCCAACTGCTAAATCCTGGGACCAGAAATGCCCCAGGTCAACAGTCCTCTCCTTACCCTCACTGTTAAGCTGGGGGGTGTGGGAAGGCGGGTAGCGGGGGTGCTCTTGGAGTCTGGGGAATAGTGTAAATTGGGCAAGGCAAGGATAGGATCACTCAAATGCTGAGCAAACAACAGACTTCTCAGTCATCTGGCTCCCAGGCTTCTCTTGACCCCCACAACCCCACATAAGCACCATTTTTCTTTTCTGTTCCTTTGCTCAGGGACCCACACTCCAGCAAGACAGCTTGTTTTTCCCCCTGTGTGTTAAACAACAGCATTCAAGGCAGTCAGATCCTTGCCTGTGGCAGCAGCTGAGTGATGTCAAAGCAAATGAAAATAAAATCCGCAAGCAGGGCGCAGAGGGTCTGGGAGAGTGAGTTCCGCTACTGGTCCATGAGTAGTGCTCCAAGCAGGCACACCCAGGTGCAGAAGGGCAGGGCCCCAGTTTAGGGCACCCAGGAGGCGAACCCGTCACTGGCTGCCAGACACGTGGCTGCCCGACAGGTGGCTGCCCATGTTTTCTTTCACAGGTTTATTTTTAGGACAGTTTTAAATTTACTGAAAAATTGCCAAGAGAGATTTCATATAGCCCACACCCATTAATAATTTTCCTTGTTATTCATGTCTTATATTAGTAGGGTACCTTTGTCAGATTGATGAACCAATATATATTATTATTAACTGAATTCTTTACTTGGAATGATTCCCTTGGTTGTCACCTACTGTCGTCTCCTCTTTTAGGATGCCACCTAGGACACCATAGTAATGGCATCTTTAATCGTGAGGCCCCCTCAGGCTCTTCTTGGCTATGACCGTTTCTCAGTTTTTCCTATCTTTTGAAGTCCTTGACAGTTATGAGAAATACTGCTCAGGTGTTTTGTAGACTGGCCCTCAACTGGGATTTGTCTGATGTTTTCTCATGATGAGACCGGGGTTATAGGTTTGGGGAGGAAGACCTCGAAGATAAAGTCCCGCTTTACGGCCAACATCAATCACCAGTGTTGACGTGGCTGAGGTCTCCTGCTGAGGGAGTGTCGGTCAGGTTTCTCCCTTGAGGTTGCTCACCATCTTCCCCTTTCCGAGCTGTGTGCTCTTTGGGAATAAGTCATTGTGAAGCCCATGTCTGAGCGCAGTTATGTTCTTCCACGATGGCGTATATACATTAATTATTTGGAATTCTTCCGCATGGGGATTTGTTTCTCCTCCCCTTTTAGTTCATTTGAGCATTTATTTATATCAAAATGAAACTCATGGATATTCATTTCATACTTTGGGTCATAATCCAATTCTACATTATTTTGTTGCTCCAACTGTTCCTGCTCTGGCCACTGGGAGCTCTTTCCAGCTCTGTGTCCTTGACATACCCTGTCATTTTGTTTTCTGAGCACTGCTTTACTTTTTGGAAGCAGACGATCCTGCTGAATCTTGTACACTTCCTGCCCTAGACCTAGAATCAGCTATTTACTCAAGGAGTTTTTGGAAAATGGCATTAGAAGCCAAGATCTGGGTGCTGGGTGTGCTCAGGGTGCTACTGCCTACAGGTCCCCTCAGCTATCAGAAGAAGGGAATACATGTGTAGACTAACCTGTGATTATCCCATGGCTTTGGGGGCATGTACCTGTAGAGCCCCTGGACATCATCAGATGGACAGCATCATCTGAATGGAACCTCAAGTCTCACTTCATTTCATTCATTCATTGATCATTCACTTATTGATTCATTCAGTAGTTCAGGAGTCCCTTCTAGGTACTGGGCATTGTGTTAAACACTGAAGATACACCACCAGATTATAGAGACACGTGGATTTGGAAATTAGTGACGTTGGGGGAGGGGAAGTATTCCAGACACAGGAACAACCTGTGCAAAAACTGTGATGGAAGGAGGCAAGGTACTTTCACTAGGACAGAGAGGAAGAGGAGAAAGGAGAAGTAGGCAGGGGACGAAAAGGTCATATGGAAGGAGTCGGGTTCTGATGTCCTTTGAAAGGAATTTGATCTTGAGCCTCTGAAGGCTATTCATTAGGAACATCAGCCTGATGAGATCTGCATGTTGGAGTGTACCTTTCACTGCTGTGTGGAGAAGAACCCTGGAGCAGACTTGGAATGCAGGTGGGGCGATGATGAATGTTTATAGAAGGAATGCAGGTGAGAGAGGGCGGGGACGGGGGACAGGCAGGTCCTCCTAGAGACCAGTGATGGATCACGTATGGAGGACGGCAGCAGGCAAACCTCTCTGCAGTGTGTTCTGGAAGTGCGTGTATATTTACTGTTCCAGAAAAGGAAGCTAAAGGTGACAAGGGCAAAGTTCAATACCTGGCTTCTTTCGTGAAGGTAGGAGAGGCTGGGAAGACTTTGGAGAGCAGCAATATGTCATGCGGACCATGGCTTATGAGGCACGAGGTCTCCCAGTGTCATTCAGATCCTCATCGACATCTGCTAAACTCGTCATCACTTTGTGTGAATTTTATGGAAACCAATGTCACAAAGCATCTGTACGTTAGGGCTCAAATACCCAGGAGACACGACAGAAAACAAGGAGCTGGAGAGATAGAGGACCATAAGATATAAGCCCCTTTGAATTCAAAGGAATCTTGGAGAAGTATGTATTTAAAAAGGCAAATGAATGATCTTCTCCAACAAACAAACAAACACATACATAAATAAATGAAAAGCATTTACAGAACTGGGAAGGAATTTATTTGAAGACTGTGTTCTCAAACATGGCTAAAGTCTAAGAGCATTTCAAATGCAGGACATATGATAAAAGTAGCAGTATTTCCAGCTGTGGTTCAGTGTTAGAGCAGATGATCTTTGGGGCAAACAGGGAAATGGAAATACTGCTCCCAGTTTATATGAGGCAAATTTAGCCTTCATCGTGTTAAAAGCATTTATGGCTGCATAAGAAATCCTTTAAAAAGAAAAACTTACTTGGGCAAAGCATTCCCTGAGAAAGCAGAGGGCCAGCGGATTCTCCTCACTTCCTGCAGGAACCCTGGCCTATTGAAATAACTGTTTCTCATACCCCAAAGCAAATGAACCACTCTCCTGCTTTAAATCATCCATTTTTCTCTTTAGTTCATGATTGGCTCTCCCTGTGATGCATGTTGTGTTTGCAAGCATGAAGGAAATTATATAAAAACAAATTGCTTTGTACTGTACCGTGATTGTCTGAAAATGCTAAATAGGTGGGCAAGACAGCAGCACACACTGACTCGCAGCTTTGTGAGTTATTGGATGGAATTGAAAAGTTTTAGCTGTTTCAAAATGATGAATGCCTCAAACACACAGGACATTCTTTTTTAACATTGTATGAATTCTAAAAGTAACCAACGACTTCACATGGTAACCCTGTGCAAAGACAGGATAAATAGTTCAGTGTGTGTGTGTGTGTGTGTGTGTGTGTGTGTGTGTGTGTGTGTGTTTTAACTCCTTACACTCACTGCTAACAACCCTCTTCTTTGTTCCCTGGGCTAAAAAAAAAGTCCTTGGAAAATTTTCAAACTGAAGTTCCACGGTAATCCTCATTCATGACTGATCATGGATGGTCATAATCATTAAACATAAACACCAAATTTCAGTCATGTCATAAATGCATTCAATCACTGATGTGATCATTATTTCAGCAGATAGGTATTGAACATCATGTTCAGTGCCTAGTAACATTTTAGGCACAAGGGACCTAGCAACAAAGGAAACAAGGGCCTTGCTTGAATTTACTCCCTAGTGGGAGAGAACAATATATAATACACTAGATGGTAGGAGCTACAGAGAGAAATAAAGCTGAGGATATAGGGCAGGGAGGGTTGGACCTTGAGATAGTTGGTTGTTTTTACCATGTAGTGATTGAAGACACCCTCTATGACCAGCAATTGCACCTTATCCATCTGCAGTATTTTAGATCATTCCCTTGTCTGGCAAGCCAAAAAGTATAGTAGGAAAGACGGTGAGTGTGGGTAAATACAGCCACAGATTCAAATATTAATTGTGCGAACTTGGACAAGTTACATAATCTCTTTTGTACTGTCCAACTGTATAATGGCAAAAGGTATGACATATCTTACAGGTATGTTGTGAAATGCGTGAAGTCATGTGCACAAAGCATCTAGTAGCATTTTGTAGACTTCTGGAAATGCTAACGTCCTCATCTTTCCCCCATCTCTGAACTAAATAACATCTATTTAATATACCATCATGCAATTTAACAGATGTGGACACACAGATGATCACATGGCTGTTTACTTATTATATCCTCAGGTTGTCTTTACATATACTTGCACATAAGCTAATTCTGCTTCCTCAAGCAGAAGACGGGGACTCTGTACGCCCTTCTTTTGTATCATAAAACTCCTGCTTCACAAATTCTTGCCAAATACTGTATTTGAAAGGCAACAGGAAAAGGTTAGGGATAAGATAATACATCACAACGTTGCTTGGGTTCCCAGATGTCCGCTCACCATGCCCACTGCGTGTGGTCTTCACATCCCACGTTTCTGGGGAGGGCCAGGTGCCATGCAACCAGCTGTGAGGGAGCCAGACTAATACACTGATTAAAAGCACAGGCTTCAAAGATCTCTAGGCTCTGCTTCAAATTCATTGTAAAATTCATTTGAATTCATTTGTAAAACAGAATTAATGCCACCTACCTCCTAGGGTCATTAATGAGGATTACACATCAGAATACATGAAAAACGCCTCAGTGTCTGTTAAATACTCACAAAGTAGGGGCAATTCATAACAGAGAAGGAATTTTAAAAGTCACCAGGAAAGGGCTGTTCATAGCCAAGTAAGTATACACACTTATATAGGTGTCATTTGGGGCACTGTGTTTTGTATGACTTCCATATTTGAGTTTTGTCTATATGCCACAAATAAATTGAATCCAGCATCAATTGCACACATCTTTTCACGAATCTAGGACTTGCTGTAATTGTAAGAACTTTGAAAGAGATACTTGAGGATGCCAAAATAATTCATAGTGAAGTCAGTCTTTCTTCACTTGCTTTATCAGTGAAGGATACACATCCTATCGCCATGGAGATCTCCAGCAGTTCGGCTCACCATGGTCCCCAGTGCCATCTCCTGCAAGGGGTAAGAACTCTAAGAAAATACAACCCCCTTCCTTTCTTATCTCCATGAACCTCTGAATCCTTTGGGTTGGAAGTCTCCTTGATCATTTCTCTTCTATTAAGTAGTGGAAAACAATGAGTAGAAATTGTGGAAGTGTTCAAGATTCCTCTCGACAGTTGGCCCACAGCTCACTTCACGCTTTTTCTCATGGGAAATGCCGTGATTTTCTGCCTAGCTCTCATTCTTAATGCCAGGTTGTCCTCCAGAGATAAAGGTGTGTTCTCAGTGGACTGCACCTACATCCACTGGAGTTAGAGCCTTAGGAATTCCTGTGTTATCCTGGGAATCGACACCGTGGTTCACCGTCCCTTAGCAGCGAGGGCCAAGAAGTGGGCATTTCTCCAAGGGCTCCTTTTCAGGGCCTTTGAACAGTCTGAGTTTTTCATTCATCCTGATTGTTTTAATTCTATTGGATAGCTTTACCAACATCATAATTTACCTTCATTCAAATGTCCCAAAGTACATTATTTCACCACAATTTTTCGCATCTTTAAGGTTTTCTTTTTATCCATTTGAAACACACAATGGACGGTCAGTATGGCTTTGCATGACTTATTTGATAAAACCTCAAAAAGGAAATAATATGTCACCCTCTTTATCAGCCCAACGAATTACACAGTCAACTTGTTGGCAAGCGAAGGGAAGGCAAAGTTTTATGTTTTGAATCATAAAGGGCACTTCCGTGCTTTATTCTGACTGCTCCAAACTTGTCCAAACTTCAAGTCAAAAGGATATGCCTGGTTCAGCCTCAGAAAGACAGAGGTCACTTCAGACATGAATTTGAGACAGATGCCATGGGCCAATGAAATAACAGCTATCTATGCCACCTGTTATCTATTCCATGAAGATACGCGCTGTATGATCCTGACAAAATCAGGAATCAAATCTCAGGGTAAGAATCCCCTCAGGTGCTTCATTTCCAGATACAAGCAAATCTGCCTCTGCCCACCTCCATGCCCTGCCATGCGCTGTCCATGTGAAATCAGCGCTTACTCTCCTTCTCACAGGACGTGTGCAGGGCTGCGGCAGGAGAGGGCGCTCCCTTGCCATGAGGGCAGCGGCTGCCATAGACAGCATGTGGACTGTGTTCTAGGCTCTGCAGGAAGTGCTTTCCATTGAAGCATTTCATTGAACCTTTCCCAAACATATGGTGTTATTGATAGCATCTCCTTTATACACATGGGGCAACTGGACAAGAAGGAGCTAAATAACTTGGCCAAGTTTGCCCAGCTACTAAACACTGGCACTGAAATGTGAACCTAGCAGGTGAGTGCCCTATATTTCATCATAAGGCAGTGTCATCCCCAACAGTGCTCAAAGCAAAGAGCAAAGACCGCCAGGCAGAGAGCCCAAGTCAGGAAGACACAGCCTCACTCGAAGCCCTCCCGGCTCTGCTCTGACCTCTAGCAACCAAACTCAGCATAGCTAAACTAGGTCACTGGGTAGGGGCGGGCTGGGTCATCTCCATCCCACTCCTTGGGCATGACCCTGAGAGGCTTTCCTGAGTGGGCTAAGTTGGCGTGAAACTTGTCTTCTATCAGGCTTCTGTATGCTTTGCATAAGCAAACGAGCTCTTAGAGGTCACTGAGGATCTAAACGGTGCTGATTAATTCAACACTCACTCATTTTTTTTTCAACAAACAACTGCTGTTTAGTTAGAAGAATGGCCAAGCAATTGCTGATGGACTGTGTCAATTGGGATGATTCCAAACACTGTCACTATGTACCGTGAATATATCTTAGAATATTATTTGTGCCATCTTGTGTGTGAACATAGGGATATAATATTTCTTGATATATAGGGACATTTTGTTTCTCCTTGCTCTTAAGATAAGGTTCAGTCTCCCTCAGCCAAACCTTTTCTTGCCTTCTTTACCCAACTACCATCTAAGCATATGCAAGAAGCTTCTTACCAGATCCCCCAGACCATTTGGGGACCCTCTAATTTGTACAGCACTGTTAGAGCACGTAACATTTTTCCTTCACAGCATTTATCATATCTGTAATTAATTATTCAAACAAGTATTGTTTAGTGACTATTTCCATGGATAGACTCTAAGCTACATGAGAAAGAAGAAACATAGAAACATGCCTATTTGTTCACAGCTGTGTTTTTAGAACCAAACATCACATTCAGGATATAGTAATCCCTCCATAATAAACATGAACAGATAATGATAATGATGGTTAAGAATCATAACCATTCCCTGCTCACTATCTACATTATTAAGACTTTACTATGCTGCTGTCTTCATTACGTAACCTTCCTACCCCAGGAAAGTCTTGCCCAGGAATTTAAATGTCCAAATAACTTCACTACTTATTTTAGGTACTTTTTGGAAGACCAATCCTCTTTTCTACAGAAAATATCAAACAACCTCTTCCACCCCAAGAATCTTGGGACTTCTCATCCCAATACCCCTGCCATGTTCTATGCACCCATCCTAAATTAGGATGTCACAGTCCTTACCCACTCTTAAGCAGGTCCCTGTATGGGAAGACCACCTTCAACACACTTCCAAATCTCAGTAAACATCCTGACTTTTGCCCATCTCCGGGACCCTACGAAGACCCCGCTGAAGAGGCTTGCACACTCCCTGAATGCAGTGAGCAGAAAACTTAGCTTCATCTTATCAAGAGGCTGTTGTCGTGATATATGGGAGAAGCCAGCATTCAACATGATTCATAGCAACAATCTGCAGGCAAGCCTGAGCTAGGAAATCATTTCAGCTCTCTGCTCAAATTCCACATCCTCAAAGCAGCCTTCCTTGACATATCTAGACATGACCTGAAATTGTGCCTCTGGCCACTCCTTTCTGCTCACCCTGGAGCCCTGATCACCACTTGGCATTATAATCAATATTCACTTGCCTGTCACTCATATTCTGATTCTTCTTCTAGAGTGTAAGCTCCATGACAGGGACTCATGTTTGTTCTCCAATAGATCTTCACTCCTAAGATTCGGTTGGCCACATCATTCGGAGCCAGACAGGGTGAAGAGAATGAGAGAAGCTACTTGTCTGGGTTAACTTAAGGGTGCGGGGACGTGGAGGGAGGCAAACGGTGAATACACATGTTTATGGGGTCTTTGTTTTTCAAAGATCTCATTTCATCATTGCAACACCCTAAATGTCGGCATATATTATTCCCATTTTACAGAGAGAAACCTGAAGCTCAGAAAGATTGCTCAAGACCAGGAAGCGCCTGCCCTGTAAGGAGGTCCTCCAGGGACAGCCTCATATTTGGGGTCACCATGCCCTGCTACTGGGTATGGGGCACAAAGAATGGCTGCTTGCTTTCTTCCATAGCAGTCATGGGTGCCCAAGAGAAGTTCCCCTGTGAAGAGTAAAATCAGATGATGCTCAGCTGACACTGGTAACAAGAAGAGACGCCCTGAAAACCTCAAGCAATTTACGTTACAAGAAGCATCTTAATTCGCAGAGGATTGTGATGCCTGAGAATGAAGACCAAGTCCAGGTTCAGAGTGATGTGCAATCCAGAGGGAATCTTATGAACGGAAGCAAGGAATTAATCCCCCGCGATGGCTGAGAAAGATGCTGGTCCAAATCCCAAGATGAGTCCTCCTTAAAATGTAGCATTGCAAGTGTGACATGCCTTTAAATAACAGCTCGTACTTCAAGAAGCCTTTTTTTAAGAAAAAAAAAAACCTGCTGCCGTTCTATAGGCATCATGGAAACAGGAGTGCCTGTCTTTGGCAAAGGTAACCCATAAGAGATGAAAAAGGAGAGGAAAGAAGGAGAGGATGAGAAATATATTCCATTTCAAGAGAGATAACAGGAGGCTGAATTATCCAGATAATTATCTCAATCCGCACTTCACTTTTTCAATGCGGAAAGAGCTTCGCTGGAGACCAGCCTGCTTTAACAACCACTGAGCATAATTTAGGGGGAAAAAATCTACTAATGACCCTCCATTCAAAAGGTTTTAGAAGGAGCAGTGGGTGGCATATTTAAATGATAATGAAATACCACCAGACCAGGGGAAGACACAGATTACTGAATAGAGCAGTTTTCTCCATTAATAATGACTTTTGGAGTAAGAATGTCAGAAAATGGGAGGAAGAATGAAAAGGCACCCTTTCTCTGAATTTCTGATGAGATGAACCTTTGTGAAAGAAACAGAGTGGAAGAGGGGTCTGAGACCTTGAAACAAACCAAGACTCATTTTCCTATTGGAAAAATATCACTTCTCCCTTTTGATGGATTTTAAAGCAAAATCCTTATCAGGTAGAAATCACTCTCCGATGTAGCCTGTGCACCAAAACCAGCCATGGTCGTCTCCCAAAGGGAAGAGACAGACTTCAGGAGCATTACAAAGCTACACAAGCTTGCACATGTTCTGTATGCAAAGCACCTGATTTCATCAGATTTCTCATTAGAAGCAAATGTCCCCAAGAATGCAGGATAAAGCATTCCTCTCACAACGACTGAATACAAAATGTCAAGGTGGTTAGCATAAGTGAGTCCATGAGTAGCACATAACAGAAACAGCCCTGATAAGGTTCATATCTCCAAGTTGAAAGATATGCACAGGAGAGATGTATCAAATAACGAACACATCTCTCAAAAGAATTTGGAGGAATAAATTTTATGTTTGGGGGAAATAGATGGGAAGGTACATTAGGAAACCCAGATGTGTATACCTAACCCACCAGTGGACGTCAATTCGATGCCAGTCAGCAGAGGCAACCTAAATTTATGATCTCCTCCATGGCAATGTCTCAGACCAGCCCCTCATACCGGGAGTGCCGTTCTTCATTTAAAACAAAAGAAAACATGGAAAAACATGGGATTCTTTATTTGCCCTTGTTCTTAATCTGTGTTCAATTTATGTCAATTCTACCTGTGGAATACAGCCAGAATTCATTTGCATTTGCCCATCTCTCAGGTGCCAGTCCCACTCCAGACCAACCCCATCTCTTACCAGTAGCCCTTCGACAGCTTCTGAACAGGTTTCCAAACACTCGCTGGCCCCTCTCCCCAGAACTGCAGCAGAGGGATCCTTTAAAATGCAAATATGAAAGGAAAGGCTTTGGCGATTTTCCCAATGCTCTTCAAATCTAGCACAACATCCTGAATAGGCCCTGTGCTAAGCAGAATAGCGCCCCTCACCAAGGATGCCCACAGTCTAGCTCCTGGAACCTGTCAATCGTCTGTGTCATGGCAAAGGGGGTCAAGGCTGCAGGTGGGATTAAGGTTGCTAATTAGCTGACTTTAAAGACAAGGAGATCATGCTGAATCATTAGGTGTACTCAGTATAATCGCAAGAATCCTGAAAAGTGGAAAAGAGGCAGAAGAAGGGCCCGTGTCAGAGTGATTTGATGTGAAAAAGACAGCCCACTATTGCCGGATTTGACCTGAAGAGCCGCAAAAGGCAAGGAATGCAGGTAGCCTCCAGCCGCTGGAAAAGGCGGAGAGACAGATCCCCCACAAACCTTCCAGAAGACACACAGCCCTACTGACGCCTTGATTTTAGCCCAGCAAGACCCATTTCAGACTTCTGAACTAAAGAACTGTAAGATAATAAATTTGTGTTGTTTTAAGCCACTGAGTTTGTGCTGACGTGTTCTGTCAGCAAAAGGAAGCCAACATACATCCTGTAAGGGAAAGGGCGCCGACCAAGTGGGCAGCTTCATCTTACACCGCTGTCTGTCCGGCCCTGCTGTTTTTTCTTCTAGATTTTCTTCTGCTTGTGTTTTGTTCCCCTGAAAGCCCCTTTTTCCTGGTTTGCTCCTGCTCATAATTTAGCTCATGGATGAAGGATACCTGACTTTGCCACAATCCCTCTCTCTCCTGTTTCCTCTCTGAGGACAGTCAGATGCCCCTATCTCATGATCCCTTAACCAAAATATTCATCATATTCATAATATCCATCATAGTTATTAGCACTCCTTCAAAAAGAATAACTGGCTCATCCTGGTTTTCACGGTTTCAGAAGGAAAGTCCCACCTCTCAGGAAACCCCTCATTCTGGGAAATCTGGAGGAGTGGGCCATCCATCAAATCTGTCTTCACTGGCAGCACAGGGGCTGGCATAGAAGAGGCATTCTATAACATATTAAATTAATGAATAAAGGGTATTTTTCCATTGTTTTTTTTTCTGCATAAACACACATTTCTGGTCAAATTTCCTGCCACTGCTGACTCTTCTAACTAACCATCTGAGCTGGCCCCAGGCTACCACGCTCTGGTTGCTACCCAGTTCTGTGTTTATGCCAGCCTCTCAGAGCTATGCCCCACACACTATCTGTCTCAGATGATCTTCCTTCCTTCTCCTGTGCTTTGAGAATGAGCTCCTGCCTCAGTCATTCAGGGAAGAACATCTTCATTGTGTCTCTACCTCAAAAGTAAGCATTAGATGCTTTTTGATATATTCCTATAGGATTTGAAATGTTCTGTGCTCTCAAAAATGAACATAAATGATAATAATGGTCACCACCCTTGAAAACTTGGTTCTTTGGAAAAGAATTAATTAACTGTTTCAGGTCTCTTGGGTGCTATTTTTTGTCTTAAAAGAGGAATGAAATTGGAATTATGGGGCCAGGCATCCTCTCCTGGAGAGTTCTAACCTTTGAAACACTCTTTAAAAGAAAGCAAGAACTTAAATTCATCCAGTAACCACGTTTAATGATTCTTTTTGTCCCAATGTTCAATTGTATGAATATTAGTCTTTACAGTATCTGTATAAGGCTACAGTTTCATATTTGAATATTTATAAAATCCAGTTATGTGCCCATTAAAAATTCAGATTCTTGCCCAGGCACACCACTGGAGTCTTTGTTTTAGGATCTGTAAACTGATTTTCTAGTAAGTAGCTTCAGGGATTGGTATGGACAGCACCTGAATAAACTTCAAAGCATGGTAAGTTGTCAAAGTAGTAACATGGTATAAAAGACAGGCAATCATGATTATAGTTCCTTTAAAAGCTTACAAACACAGAACAAAGAGAGGGAATGCATGTGTTTGAGAATTGGAATTCAAGCGAAGGGTTGGAGACAATATTCATAAAATATTATATTTAATGGCAAATGAAGATATACTGTTACTGTCACTGTTAGATAATACTATCCAAGATGCTGACATGTGGAATACAGACTTCCTGGATAAAAATATCTAAAGTTTTCCCAACCTCATTTAGCATAAAAATAAAGTATAAGAATCAAAATCCTTTCACTTACATGTAGGATGTAAAAACAAAACAAAATGAACAAATTAGCAGTAGTCTTACAGACACTGAGAAGTGACTGGTGGTTACTATGCCGGAGGGGTCGGGGTGGTTGGGCGGGGGTCATGAGCAGGATAAAGGAGCACAAAAATTCTCAATTATAATATACGTTGGTCATGGGGATGGCAGTACAGCATTGAGCGTATAGCCAATGATTCTGTAACATCTTCCTCTGTTGACGGTAATATACCAGCGAGGGGTGAGGATTTAATAATATGGATAATTATTGAACCACTGTGTTGTATACTTGAAACCAATATAAGATTGTATATCAATGATACTTCTCTAAAGAAAATGAATAATAAAAAAATAAAATAGACAAAAAAAGAATCAAAATCTTGTTTTATTGACCCTTTTTGAAAATGCTACTCAGTGAATTGGCATGAATTAGGATTTAGACAAGAAAACACTTTCTTCCTTATACAGATGAGCTGGTATTCAAGGGGTGTTGGTCTACCAAGAAGACATAAAGGATGTCTCTGTAGGGATGTCAAAAAGAGAGATGAGATTTCATTTTGATATAGGACCCTATTTCTATGGTGTTGTCTGCTATGGTTCCTTGAAAACATTTTTCCAGAGATGGTTTTATAAAGATGCAGAGTGCCAAATAAATATTTAGTTCTTCCTAAGACATTTAATAATTAGAAAGAAAATAGAAATGGTAGGTGGTCCTGGCTGCTTTACGGCATGTATTCTTCTGGCCTACACGCCTATCTATGCAGGACTACACTAGCAAGTGGTGTCCAGGACATATCTGCTGATAGACTTACTTCTGAATCACCTGTTTTCACCCATTCATATACTTCAACTCCTTTATGATTTTGATTCTCTCAGCCCACAACATACACTCCTCCATTCTAGCATTTGTTCACATTTTAGTTTTGGCCCAAGTTGAGTCAACCTGGTGCAAACTTGGCTTTTCACAAACATGGCAAGGATTGGTTTCACTTCTCAGAAACCATCCCCTGGGAAGGCAGGACATGGACAAGACTTAGAATGACTAGATTGATTCTACATGCAAGGAAACCATCATAGGGTCAGCCTTTCTTGGCGTTTTGGGGAGTGAGTAAAGGGGGATCAATGTGCCAGAGGGCGCATTTCCTGAGAAATGCACAAGTTCATAATATAAAGCATTTCTAGATTATCCCCATGGAAAAAAATCGTTGAGTAATAAGAAATGCTCTAAACTTTTGAGTTCTAAAAAATAGGTCAGATTGAAAAATGCTCTCCTCAAAGTAATTTTAAGTTCCTTTAGGAAAGGGATTGTGTTGTAAATGGCCCTTAATCACAAGAGAAAACTGGAACAGTGATTTGTACATAGGCTTTCAAAAAATGGTATTTATTGAACCTGATATTTATCAAATATGAGATAACTCTGACTAAGCTCCAAGCAGCTTTGAAATCATTTGTCATACATGGGTCATATTCCCTCAGGAGCCACAGGACTTTACCTGTCCTCACTGACCTCTTGCAGCCAAGCACTGGTCTTGCATGCATTGTTCCCTTAGATTTGCATGGTATGTTCTTCTATGAAAACTGATGACACATTTACCATGCCATTCGATTGTCACACTAGCATTTTAGAGAATCTAATGGCTTTCACAGGTGAGGAGACTGGGGTTGGGGGAAGTTTGGAATTACAAAGATCTTGCACATAGTGTGTGATTAGATGGGGGCTGGAGCACCAGTTTTAGACCCCAAATCCAGCCCCCCATATGTTATAAATCCAGTCCTCTGTATAGCTCATCAGGATGTGTGGGCTCTTTGCAAGGCATTCCGAGGGTCGAACCCATCTCTGAGACTATCTGTGGATCTCGACTTCTCTGGGTCACCCTGTCCCCGTCTCCAAGTAGGACTAAGGCTAGATGATAGTGATTGAGCCTTCTGATTTGTTGATCCATTTTTCAGATAAGGAGACCAGAGCCCAGAGAGCTCAAGAAGCTACTGACTGTCAGAGGCTGGCTTCTAAGACGGTGGCTGGCTTCTCCTGCCCATCCGCTCTGCTGCCCTGGCCCCCGGCTTCTCTTACCATGTTTACTGTGCACCTGGAAAGCCAGGTGGCGCACGTAGGGGAACGACAGATACATAAAATTCCACTAGGCATGTGGCATATTTTATGATGTATTTTCCGTTTTTATTTTTTATTTTCATATTTATTACATTGTTATTATGATAAGATTGGTTAAGGAAATGTCACTCACCCAGAGGCACTGACCAGCGGCACATCTGTACAACTTCCCCCCTCTGCTGGCTGGCTCCCTTCCCCGGTGGAGCATCTGCTTGGAGAGATGCATGAAGGAGACGCAGCACACAGTGCCAAGGCCTCCACCTGGGGCCCATGCAAATTCAAAAAGGAGCGCGGCACCTTCAAAGCCATCGTATTCCACTTGGACCTGCCTTTCCCTGAAATTGATGGAACGAAGACCACCAGTCTGCCCTATGTGTTTAACAGTGGAATCTGCAGGAGAATCCAGGAGCATAAACTGATTAAACCCCATCAAATAGTATTCTGTATAAACCATTTTTCCTTCATCGAGCCACTGTGTTGAAAGGAATTCGGTTAGAAATACTCGTGGTATCCCCACCTGAACGGTAGGTTTACTCCTGAGACTCTAGGATGATGTTGTTCCCTCTAGCGTGGCACTAACGTGAAACAGAATCATCCTCACGTTTACTCACCAAGTCAAGTAGATACAGTCTCCAGAAGCAGACAGCTCCCCCTCTCTGACCCTGGAGAAACATTTCCTCCTGTCTAGCGTAGAATGGCAAGACTTGGCACTTGGACGACCACTCCCCCTTCCCGAACCTCTGGAAGGCATCGCTAGTCAATCCCAGCACATTCCCGCTGAGCACATGCATTCTTCACAAAATCAGAGCGAGAGCCTCTGCTAATCAGAACTGGCAAGCAAGGAGAAATCTGCTTGTCTGCCTACTGTCCAGAGTTTAAGTTCACTAAACCTAGACACAAAACTCCCTACGACCCAATCCAGACTCAGACTGAGAGGGCCTCAATCCACGGGGTGTTGAATCTTAGTTCTCAGTATATAATGACCATTCTGGCATATTCAGTTGACTTTTAACAAAACCACTTCCCACGAGTAGCCGACAAGTTGTTTTTATCTTCCTCAGCACCACTAGCCAGTATTTCTCAATAACCCTAAAGTAATACTTAGACTTCCTCTCCAAGTTCTTATTTCCTTCTTTAATCAAGGCAAATCTATTCAACCATTAAAATCCATCTCTAGAAAAGTCCTTCTCAGTCTAAGCATTCTATTTCTTACTCCCCTACACTAAAAATAAAGTAACTTTAATTCACTTTAATCATTCTTTATTCCACAGGGCATTAAGTAGTTATGTCCTTTGAAGGATTAGCATAAGGTTGTTTTCTTTTATTTCCCCAGAAAATGAGGAAGTAGAAAATCATCTAGTGGTACAAAAAAATCACTTTTCTATTAATTGACAAATAATAAAACTGACAGGTAAGATACATAATTTTTTTTTAGAGTAAAATTTACAGGATTCTAAGCCTTCATTTACATAATTTTAAGAACCAAGTTATAATGCCTACAAGATAACAGTTTAAACATGTCACCTATTTTAAACTTCACAAAGCTGTTTAAAAAATAAAACTCAACCAAGTAAATTTTAAAGATCTTATCGGCTTTATTCAAAGATTCATGCATCAGGCAGCATGCCCTCTAGCAGATCGAAAGGCACTCTAAGGAGTTACAGAAAATGGAAACTTCTGTAGACAGAAAGGACCTAGAAGAAGGAACCTGTAAGGGGCAAAGGAGCAGACTGGTTATGCTGCAAGTTACTCTCCTTACAGGGATGGCAGGGGTCTCCCAGGAAGGTTACCAGCCTAGTGCTTCTTGGGGGATCCCTGATGAACCGATTAAGATTCTATTTCTGGGAGAGCCACAACTGTACTAAGTGTCTCCGTCTGGCAACCTAGGGCTTCGCCTACCTGACTCCACTTTGCGTGCGTTGTCATGTTTTTGACGTAACAGGCCCGAAAATACCTCTATCCATTTCTGATTTTTTTTAATTAATATTTTAAGAGTTCTCAGGTGTGCCGAAATGACTGGATCATCCCATACAGAAAACTCCAAAAAATCAAGAATGAAAAGCTAATGAAAAATAAGACGACTGTGATAAAAGGCTGAGAGACAAGAGAGAAAGTATAATGAGATTTTTTTTAAGACACTGAATAAAAAAATAGACTAGAATAAATGGAGAAATCTTAGGCCTAACAAATGGAAGTATCAGATGCAAAAAACAGCTTTAAACACATGCAAGGACATATCATGGGAAGGAGGTGTTAGAATCTGCAGAACATCAATGTGTGGCACTGGAGTCACTAAGGAAATACAGTGAATACTTTCAGTATCATTTCAAATAACACTAAGCTCTAGAAAGTCCCATGCTCTGTAAATTGCAGCTGTATCCTGACTTGTATATATTCTCCAGGCCTCATCAAAAGAAGCAAGCATGCACAACAAAAGATTTATCTTTACATTTTCCATTACCTATTTACTTTTGTAGTCCATGCAGCAATTTATGCTGACTTACTCTCCTGCAAAGATCTAGAATGTTCCATATACTTCACTAAAGTGTAGACTACTAAAACCCAAATGGCTAAAGGGTAGCATTTTCTCCACCCACCTTCCTGTCCTAACTAACCAGCAGTTGCAGCCTTGAACAGTACTGAGCAGCATCTGTGTATTTGTGGAGGGGGGGGAGTGGGGGATGGGGGGTGTACATGTATAAAGAAGTAATGGTGCTCCCTGCTGTGATATGAACGTTTCATAAAGGAGAGACTGATGCTCAGAATGGTTAAGTAAATTAACCATAGTCACAGAACCACTCATGTTTCTAATATCCAGTGCTATATTCAGCGGTATTCCTGCTATCCCTAACAGTGATGCCTATTAATGTAGTTTACAATTGCTTCTCAAGTGTTCTAATGTGTGCTGGAAGCACTCCTATGTTCTGAAAGCTTGACTCTGCATGGAGAGCATAAAGTCTTATTTATGTCTTGCAATTATATTTCCCTTTCAGTTTGGCTAAAATGCCTCACACGGTGACAGGTACATAATAAGCACTCAATAAATGCATGTTGATTGAATTTAACTTTTCCTTCCTTACACATTGCCGTGAAGGTCTCTTAATATTGCCTTCATTTTCATAGCCATTGATTCAATTATTCTTCCTCAAATCTTCAATGAAGCAGGTCACCCCTCCTCCCAGGCATCCACATATTAGTGGTGTCTTCATTCATCTTCCATTTTCATCTACTAAACTAATTATTTTCCTGCTCCCTCACACCCATCGGTGCTACACAAACCGCTGAGACGGCCCCCTCTCCTGCAGGCATCGTTTGTATCTCTTCAGCAGCCTGTTGTAACACGGGTGGCAGAATTATTAAGACTGTCAGCCTTCAGTGCATGAGGAACTTCCGTTAAGCAAATGGTGTCATCTGAGCTAAAACCTGCGACAGCAACCAGGGAAAATGCACCAACAGGACTGCCTCCAAGCAAACTTTAATAGGGGCAGAAGAAATGATTTATCCACTTGAGGCAAAAATGAAAAACAAAAAGCAAAACAAAAAAAAAACGTCATGATTTTCTGCAGGATTTAGAATATACTGGAAGTGGTCCCTGATGCCCTGAAGAACTGAGCAAACGGCTGGATTTTATACAACATTAAGTAGATGATGGTGGGTGGAGGGATGGAGGGATAGACAGACAGGCTCTCTGAGCTCCTCTCCATCCCACGGCTACAGCCCCGTTTCAAGCCAATGCCAGCGCCCCTCCCAGACTGCCCCCACTCCTCTCAACTATTCTCCTTGCTCCCATTCCGCCTCTGTCCAACCTTCTTCAATACAGTAGCCAGAGTCATACTTTTAAAAACACACGTATAATCATGCTCTTTGCCTTTTCAGATCCTCTGATGATTGCCCACGGCATGCAGAATAAAATCTGAAATCTGCACTTTGATGGACATCTCTCCCTGCCCACTCAGGACCACCCCACGTCCCCGTTTTAGCACTCTGCTCCAGCCACACCTTATTTCAATTTGTCAAAAGCCCAAACGTCTTGCCCTACACCCCAGAGACTTTTGCTTCGCCATCAAACCTAGATCACTACACTGTGCACAGACTCGTGTGACATACTGCGTCTTTATCTCAAAGAACTTACTCTAATTTGTAGTCATGCATTTTTTTGTCTGGCTGTTTGTCTAATATTTTTTTGCTCAAGAATACAAGTTCCATGGGTCTGGGAACCTCGCCTGTCTTGTCTCTCACTGTGTCCCCAGCAGCCAGCACCATGCCCAGCAGAAGAGCATTTGATGTGCATTTGTTGAGTGAATGAAAGGATGTCTCCAGCCCCTTGCTGGAGACAGTGAGAGCAATTCTTGCAGGGAGGAGGCGACGAACAGGATCACAGGGGTGGTGTGGTGCCCGTTCTGATTCCTCACCTGTGACCTCACTCCTGATCAGAGCTCTCACGGGGGGAGCAGAGCGGCTCTGAGCTCAGCCTGGGAGGGTCGCTGAGGGGAACGCACAGGTGTCAAAGATGCACAAGGCCTCTTGGAAGCTCTGTGCAGGCGTGGCACCTTCAGGCTCTTCAAAACAGCATGTTTGCAGAATAGGCAACCAGCGTCAGCCACCACCATGCGGTGGGGGGGACCATGGGCTCTGAATAATAAGCACCGAAGTAGTTAGAATCCTTCTTTCACTTCCCCATCACCATAATTCTTTATGAAAATATTTACCTAAATGGTATATATGGATATTCATAGTATATGTACATATGTGTGTATGTATATATGTATGCATTCATAGACACATTACATACACATATATATATATAATCTCAGAGGTACAATTCAGTTTCTTGCTTGTTAATCCCTTCACTGTTGCTTTTTGTTCTTATTTTTTCTCGGAATGAAACTTCACTTGCAACCTGGGGTTTTTCTGCTGGAGTGTCAAACCACCGGAGGCTACAGGCATGCTGGGTATCAGAAAGACCTGGGGCTGCGGCTCTCAGGGGCTCCCTACTTATCCTTTACTGACAGGAGTCTGTTGTGAATGCACAGTCCCTGCAGCCACGGAGAGCATTTCAGTTTGCATTTTCACTGTGCTGTATACTTCATACGCCTCGTTCTTTCCTTGCGTGGAGAAGAGAAAGACAAATGAGTATTCCATGGCAGAACTATTTTTCTTTAATCGTACCGGTCATCAACATCATCTACATTTTGGAGAAGGAGATTACAAAGGTGGCCTAGACAGCAGACGAGACCCTCCATTCTCAAATCCCCGTTGAAACCCAAAGTCCTTGCCACTTCCCTCTGATGAAATCTGCCGTCCCCCTGGCACTTCTGACCAGGGCCCTGCATGCAGAAAGAATCGAGGGCCGTGAGCAAGAGTGTGGACTCCAGACCGCTGGAGGCCCCAGCCAGCTCTGCCTCTTGTGTCCTGCCTGACTCTGAGGGACCCATGCAGTCTCTTCAGGTGTCAGGTTCCTCCTGTGCAACAGCAGTCAGCGTGGGACCCACCTCACTGGGCCACTAGACGGAGTAAGTGGGGGATGCGTGCAAAACGCTTCGCCCAAGACCTGGCCATGAGCACATTCTAACACCTCCGCTGTTCCCTTTGGCATCACCAAGGGCACCAGCTGCCTTCCACTGCAGGCACCCAGGCAGGACTCAGAATGTCACCTGAATTGCACAAAAAGCTCAGTCTGAAAACCACTTAAAGTATAAGAGTTTTGAAGGAAGGAGTTAATTTTATTCTTTGTCGGTGAGGGCGCGGAGAGGGACTGGGCAGACAGAGCGTGGGACTGGGTCATGACCATGCAGAGGCCTTCAAGTTGAACTGGAGCAACACCCCTGATTTCTGTGGGACAGAGCGTGGGACTTGGTCACAGCCAAGCAGAGGCCTTCAAGTTGAACTGGAGCAACCACACCTGATTTCTGTATGACAGCCCCGCACACCCACGTGCGGGTGGATGCTTACGCCTCATTTCCCCTCCTCCTTCAGAACCACCAGCCGAGCTTCTCTTACTGAAAGAGAGCAGTTATTTCTGCTACTACCTTTTGCTGAACCGATCCCAGAGTTAGGCCCAAAGTATTCCTCTCTCCATCCCAAAGACTCTTCCCAAAAAGGCCCCCTCTCCCTGCAAAAAGGAGTTTTTATTTCATCTTCGTAAGAAACTTATGGGCTGTTATTGTCGTCTTCATTACACAAGAGGAAATTGGGGCTGAGAAAGGTTATGTAACTTACCCAAGTTCCCAAAATGGTAAATAGAGAGCCACAATTTGAATCTCCACTTGTTTGTCTTAATGTCTGTGCTTTTCCCACTAGGACCATGGCTGCCTTTATTTGAATCTAAACGAACGACTAGATGGAACCTGCCAGGTCTTTGGAGCGCTCAGCCCAAAGATTCCCGGCTTATTTGTCCTGGCGAGGCGCAACTTTTGTGAATTTCTACCAACAGAATTTCCAGAGTGTATCAGAATGTATGGCCCATAAAATTAGACTGATAACACAACACAGCTGACCAAGTTCTTATACTTGAATTTATGGATATGGCAATGACACATGGGACTGGAGAACAATCAGACCCCAGGAGTTTCATTATCTCTAAACTCTTGTCAACAAATAGCATGACATTCACCTCGGATCAGTCAAAGGGAGAGGCTCTTGAATTACACTAGTCTCAGAAGTAATGTGTTGTGCCAGAATCTCTGGATTCTGAAGCCCCCTTTTCCTTAGGGCACATATCATATCACAGAGCAACGGGTTATTTTCTTATCTGGCTTCTCCCTTTATTCAGTAGTTCCCGGAAGTTAAAGATTCTATCTGACTCATATATTTCCAACTCAATTGCCTAGCTCTGCTTAAATATAATCTGAATCCTCATTCTGGGCAAATAAAATGTAGGTGGTTAAGAGTAGAAAGCCCAAAAGACAATAAGCTGGCTGTAAACTAACACCATTCATTAAAAAAAAAAAATGATTTAGCAATACGTGTCCAAAGCGATAAAGATGCTTATATAAATCCTCTGACTGTATAATCCCTCTCAGGGGTGTTATCCTAAGGAAGTTACCCCCAGAAAGAGAACTCTACAGATCCTGGGTAATTATCTCTGCCAATAATGGTGTGAGTAAAAAGTGTAGAAACTTCCTAGATATTTCACAATAATGGAGTAAAACACCATCTTGATAACATATTGTGTAACCCTTACAGTTGTGATTATAGGAAGTGGTAGAGCATTAAAAACATGCTCAAGCTAAAACTTCAGGGAAGAAACTTTTACACCAAGTCACAAGCCCACAATGACTGCAGCTCCGTGGTAGTGGTGCAAACAGAACAATTCAGGTGCAGGTGAACCTTGCTTCCCCACCATCTATCTCTAAAGGACAGCTTGGCTTCTGCTCTGAAACGGAAGGCAGGCCCTTGGAGTGGAGCCCCTGGGTGAGGCAGCCCAGCTTTGCATGCAGGGCATGGAGATGCCTTTCCTGGAGCCAGACCCACACCGGCTGTAGCGTGTGATTACGCTCTCGGACCATCTGCTCAGGGGCTGTGGAGGCAGCCGTGTGTCCTCCTGCCTGGACGCACGGAGGACACTGATCACTAGTCAATCTGCTTGAAATTGCCTCTGATGATTAGTGTGTAATGACTCAGGTAGGTCACGGCCAGGGACGTTTCTGATATTAATGCATTAGCAGCTGTAAATGGGCATTGATTCTGCACAGAGCGCAGGTTTATGGACTTGGTGGGCAGTCTGGCCCTGCGGAGTGTAAATGGTCATTGCTGGGGGAGGAAGCTCCGGGCAAGGGCATTGCACACCAGGGAAGGGTGGAGAAGGCCAGCCAGCTGTGAAAGGAGAACGCCTGACCCGGGAAGAGGGGAGAGAAGAACTCCCATGTAACGGGGGCAGCGCTCAGCCCTCTCCCACCTCTGAGAACCAAATCATGTATTTGCATTCCAAGCCCAGCATACATTCCTTTCTATGACTGGCTACTCCCTAATCATTAATACAGCTTGAATTATTTTATTGACTTTAAATTTTATCTTACAATTTTATCATGAACTCAGGGTCCCATGTCTGTCTATTCTCTGTAGTATCCCTAGCATGCAACAAAAATCCAATTCAATCATTTTTCCACAGCTATTTGTGAATGGATAGTGAATGATGACATTATCAGGGTAGGAATTTGGCTTCCAAGTCGATGACATAGCACCGACCTGGAATGTACCACAACATAGGTTTTCAAGGTAATGTATCCTTCTTAACTGAAGAGACTGAGGTCCACTGAGTTATCCAACATGCCAATGCACCCATACACGTGCACACAGGTGAACACATACATCCCTCGTTCAGTGGGAGAGGAGATTACTTCCCAGTTACATAATTGTTCTGAATGACAGTAAGAACAGTCATTGTTACCATTTATTTAGCACTGACTGCATGTCAGACACAGAATTGGGGTTGATACTTTCTCAGGCAAAAATTCTCATCTGTCAATTACCTCAGTGCAAAAGAAACTAGCCACAGGTTTTTTAAAAAAATATATTCTGGGTAACAGCTCTTAGAGAAAGTTTATCTTTTTGTTTTAAAACTTATCAAAAGTTGAAGGAATCTGCAGGCTCCTCCACTTGGAGAAACCAGATTCCTAGGTCCCGTAACTTATCAATCTGCCCTTTTTGTCTCTGTTTGTCCTTTGCAATTTCCAGCAACTGCTACCGGTTCACCAGTGTCTTGAATTACAAAAACCTCACATTACAATGTAGAGTAGAAAGAGCAAGCATATCTAATCTTTAGCTTAAGAGATTTAGCAAAAACTCAAGCCATTGTTTTCATTAGGTTATTAAACAGAGAACTGTTGAATAATTAGGATGAATACAGATTTCCTCTCTCAGGTGTTCAAGCCAGTGTAAGAGGTTGCAGGCAAAATCTGCTTTCATTTCCTCTAATTATCTAATGCAACCCAGGAGGGTAGATCAAACTATATCAATATCAGTATATTAATACAGTAAACAGAAAGCAGAACATCAGTACTGTATTAGTCCCAGACCTACTTGGTGCATTCATTTTCTTCTCCAGGAAATAATGGGTTCGTTTTTGCCCACAGGTGAGCGCAGGGAGGGGCTTTTCTGAGACAATGATACTTCCCTTCAAACTTCTCTGCTGAATTGCAGGTTGGAAGGGGCCTTAGTTCAATTCCTTACTATTATTTTTTTTAATGAGAAAAGTGAAGTCAGATTGGTCAATGTGTTGTTAAGGATCATGCAGTCAATTCATAAAACCAGGGCACTGGCCTGGCTTGCTTGAATTTTCAGACTGATCTAGATGGGGAGGCAGGGGAAGGAGGGCTCTGGGAGATTATGGATAACACAATTTTGGTTTCAAAATACAAAGAGCATGATCATCTTTCAAGGCATTAATGCATGCAATCCAGTAACTCATCCAATATTATGTACGTGCCTGCCACCTTACTGGGTGTTAGGGACAGAGCAGTAAGTGAGACAAAAGTATGTCATGCCTCCCGAGATCTTCTAGTCCAGTGCAGGAGACAGAGGACGCAGAAATAATACAGAGGTCATTAGAGTGCTTGGTGAGTACCGGGGCAGGTGTCCACTGGGGCCATGACGGAGAATGACGAGGCAGACGCTGGAGTGCCCCTTCTCTCCTCTCTATCCAGTCCTTAAATCCTACCGTCATACAAACCTTCTTCTTAACTCCCAGTCTTTCTGAATCTTCCTACGTTCTAACAATGTGGGAGCAGGAGGAAATGTGGTGGTTTTTGTTTTTTTATTTTTTATTTCTCTGCCTACACTCTCTCTTGCTTCCCGGGTTCGTATAGTCATTAAATCAAAAAGATCCCCTGAGTTCCTACTCGTTTTCTAGAAGAGGGGAGTTAGGGAGAGCAGGGAGAATATAGCAGAGCTTGCTATTATGCAGTAGCTTAAGAGACGTAAGACGTTCACGTACAGACCGTATGAACAACGATGGCTGGTGATGGCTGGTGGCTGGTGATACGTCAGAGCAAACGGGAAGGTCAGTGAGAGTCGCAAGGAGGAGGGCATCGTTTTGCATACCCTCTAGACTGGAACTGTAAGTCAGCTGGCATGCAGCCCACCCGAAGCCCGGCCATCACTTAGATCAATGCCCTGACGTTGTTCCTGCTTTTTCCCTCCCTCCCTCTTGTATTCCGACTGATGCCCGATCTCCGCCATCTCCAGCCGATCTGCTGACTTTTTAAGTCAAGAGAATTCCACCTTCCCGATGACAGTCATTGCTCTTTCTTTTTCTATTCACCTTTACATCACTCTGCTCCTGCCCACTCCACTGAGCTCCAGATTCTAAAAATATTATTAAGGGTCAACCTTCTAAACTGAAAACAGACCTTCGTATTTTTGTTATCCTGCAAGGGGGAACCAAGGACCTGAAGTTCACGGACAAAGGTTCATCCATCAGGAGGGTCTTAGCAGAGATCTACACAGAAGTGTAGACCGAGAAGACGGGGGTATCGTGCTGGTGAGGCAGGGTGTAGCAAGTGCTTGCAGGTGGGAAATAAACACATGTACAAGTCAAGAGATCCACTTTCCTAGTGGGAATGGGAAATACTTAGGGATTCTCAGAGAGGTAAAATGTTACACAGGAACTACTAATTGAACAAGCAGCTAGATGATATTCATGGTTCAGGAATGTTAGTCCTTCAGTATGTAGAATGGAATCCAGGAGAAGGTGATTTAGGTATAAAAACCACTTAGGAAGACCTTAGGTAGAGGACCTGGAGTGATATGCCAACAGGGGGCATGGAAGGCCCAGGTCCAAGACTCCCTCCTCTCTTGGTGGTACTTAAAGACACAGGAGAAGTCAGTGATGACTCAAGCTTGGGAGTGGGGGACCTGGAGAGAACGGCGTCCACAGGTGAGTGAGGGGTTCCTGATCGGATTTCAGGACATTTGGAGGCGTTTGGAGTCAGAAGTAACCACTTTAAGAGGTACAACCATCTGTGCTGCCTGTGACACGAATCCAGTGATCCGTGGAGCCTGTTGTTCTAGGCCCACCAGTTGACAAAGCAGAGGCGGAAGCTCTGAAGAACATTGAGCCGTAAGTAGAAGACAAAAAGCAGCCATCAGGGAGACCAGCTCTGTTTCTCCCACTTACATCATACTCCATCAGAAGGGAGGGCGGGCCCACGGATTCACGCCCTCATCCCCCCCACGTGCTCACCCATCCCTCTGTCCAACGAGTACCGGCTATGTACCATGGCCAAGACTTCAGCACACCCCGCAGAAATAATCAGAGGTTATGTACTAGTTAACAACCAGCATATGATAGGTACCGACAGTTAATAGAGACACGTGCCGTGGCCCTGGAGGATGGTGTCAGAGGATCATTCACCCTTTAGTTCTGGATCAGGAGTTCATGGAGGGGATACAGCCTATGGCAATGCAATAGGTGAGAGATGCTTAGGGGCCGTTTACCAACCGATGTCCACCCTGGTACACACCAGCTGAGGATCAGCCTGGGTGCAAGGATGGAACATGCAGACCTGGCCCCTATACTTATCGGGTCTCTAGTCCAGAGCTGCCCTATCCAATGTGTAGGTCGTTAGTAGTCCCATGACCCTGTTGAAACCTAACTTAATAAAAAACAAATAAAATTATAAACGTAGTTTATCAGCTGCAATAGCCATATTTCAAGTGCTCAATTGGCAGAGATAAGGAATATTCCTATTACCACGGAAAGTCCAATTGGAGCACTGGGCTAAAGAAAAAGACAAACATTAAATTAATTTCTGTTCAGTTCAGTAACTATGATTTTGATACAGCATGTCATGAAAGTGTAATCTGACAGGAGACAGAGGTCAAAGGACAGTTTCGAGTGGAAGTTAAATTTAAAAGTTATAAGAAATTACTCTGAGACTGAAGTTCAACCAGTGACCTTTATGCATACAGATCGGAACAGGATGTGGGAATGGAACAATCTGGAAAAGATTAAACAATGAAAGATAACCACAATTTGGAAGCAGTAAATGGACATTAATTTTCTGAAGCCCACAGAGAGAGCAAAACCCTGACTTGGACCAAGACAATCCCATCAGCCCGGGCACAATGTTAGATATGAGCAAATTCCAACGGCAAAACTTTGCTCCCAGTAAAAATCCCACCCAGGACTAACGTGTTTTCCTGACCTGCGATGTGCCACACATGTTGCTGGTGAAGAGAACACAAGGCCAAGGCATATGGCCAATACAGATACCAGAACATCTGTTTTCTTGGCAGCTAAGCAGTCAGTTCTTCATTCCAGGGGAAGTGATTTCTTAGCCCCAAAAGCTGGTTGAGGTTCTCTGCACTGGAGAAGCGCTGAGCACCAGGAAGCTTAGGTATCTATTCAGCACGCAGAGATTGGGCAGCTGCTCTGTTACATATCCCCAATGAGGAGTTTTTCCATTCCTTCCTTTTTTATTTTTTAGAAATTATCAGATATCTGCACACTGGTTTGGAGCAGTAAATTAATAATTCTTTTTTTTTTCTCTTTCGACTACAAGTGTAGATATGGAAATTCCACATCCAAAGACAAATTAACACGAGTTCCTTATGACACTACTAATTATCTCAGGGACCAGAGCCTCCCCTGAGCGAGAAACCACTGCCCCAATCCAGGGTTGGAATGTGAATTTCTTTCTGAGGGGCAGTACTTTTTATCACGTTGAGAAGGAGGAGAGAAAGGTGGGAGAGGCGTACGTAACCTGAAAACCCACCCTTGAAGCCTGCCTTCCTCCACCCCACCTCTGCTTCCTCCAACACCACCAAGGCATCTAGGACCACACTTCTTAACCAGGAAAAGACACAGGACGATGCACATTGAACTTCAGGCCACATAGTGAACAGACTTTATGCTGAGCAGCCCTGCCTTTTCACATACAAACCTTGCAGCTTACAGGAAATGCCGTAGCCTGAACTACAAAGGCATTGAAAGACAGATGTGGCATGGAGGGAATTAAGCATGAAATTTCCTTTATTATTGGGAACAAAAGCTGTGGGGCTAATCTCCCGTGTGACGCAAGCTTGAGCTGATCAGGGTAACACAAAGTCATTCTGATGCAGCGAACAGCCAATACACCATCTTTTCATTTCCTTCTGTGCCCTTCTCCTCCTTGTAGCCATCATATATGCAAATTCCATAGCAATGACGAAAGTCGTGCAAGACCAGGAAGGGCAAAAAAACTACCTTTGATCAGCCTTTTCTAGGCCTGGGGTCCGACAGCCTCCGATTCTGATACCTGCCCTTTATGATATTTGATTTTTTTCAAATTATACTCCAGTTCTCAGAAGTAGAGTATGTGAAGCAATTCTGAAACCTATGAAGGACGCCACATCTTGAAAAAATATTTCCTTTAGCTAACCCTTTAAAATGTTGATATTCATTGTTAGATTATTGTAGACTCACTCCTAAAACAAATGGTTTGCCAACAGAACTACTGCAGAGAAGGAGAGATGTCCTAGGTTTTAGGAGGGTGCTGTACACCACCACCGTGACCCCAAATGTGAGTGCATCAGGAAAATACGAGATGGGGACATTGGACAAAATACTGCCCGCTTCACCACAAACAAACCCCTTGTTCACAATGAGAAAGGCCGACGGCAGAAAATGCTTACTTGCAAGACACAAATGGAATCTCTAAAGTATACCCCAGCATCTTACAGTACAGAATTCTTTTTTTTTTTTTTGCAGTAATTTTTATATAGTAGTAATGTATTCTGGCTCAAAAAGAGCAAAAGGAATTGTTCTCAAGTGCTTCAAGAAATATGTGGTCTTACTACATGATCTGTGTTTGCCGGCATTTCTTTGTCCTTTGCAGGGTCCTGCAACTGGAAGAGGAGACAAAATATCTCCTAGTAAGGAAAGCTTAGGGAACAAAAGGAAAACGAACGCACATTTCATTTTAACCCCCAGCCGGTTAGCCCAGCTCCACGCTCACACACGTCCTATATTCACTGCAGGGGTTTACATAGCAAACCCTCCTCTCATTTCTACACCCAAGGTAGACGTGCCCAAAAGAAAGACACAGGTGGGCAGCTCAGTGTTTGTGGGAACCTCAGGCCTGCAGAAGAGAGCTTTTCATGGCGGACACAATCAAAGCAATGGATGTATTTGTGTAATGAACGCTCAGAAGTGCTGGTACTCACTGAGAGCTGAGTCCGATCAAGGAAGCTGTAAGTTCCACTTGCATGAGTTCTTTGAGCAGTTTCCTAGGGAAGGAAAGAGGGGAGAACTTTAGTACTGAGGAATATATTCTTCAATTGTACCTGCACCTTTTTAGTCATAAAAAAGTAATATCTGCTTAACCTCTAAATAGGTTCTTGGCAATACTGTGAGGTCAACAAGGATGATGGTAATAATGATGACAATGATTACGATCAAGATTTTAAATCTGTTTTCATTGAATCCTTGCATACTCCAATTAGGAAGGTGTCACTATTTTCTCTGCTTCAGAAGAGGATGCTGAGGCTCAGACAGCACGAGTAAATTGCACAAAGTGTGCATGTAGGTAATGAAGCCTGGATTTGAACTTGGCGGTTGGACACTATGTTTAGGAAGAACAATTCTGGTAGTGTCTTGTCGTACCCACTGAGGTCTTTGTCACAGAATGTGTTCAAGGAGGACTTGGAGGCTGATCTTTCATAGATATTACTGTAGATTTACCTACATGGGGTTAGGCGGGATGAAATAAACTCTAAATTTCCTTTCAACCTAAACAGATCTAGAATTCCAGAATTCTATAATGTGACAGCTAACGTTCCAAGTGTCTTCGTTTTGCAATGAGTAAAACTGTAATATTATGTGCCCCATAAATAATCAGTTTCATAAACATGGCTACATTCATCCAATCAAATGAGTATGATTCATGTTTATTAATATTTAGATAAGCCGATATCACCTGAACCTCAAATGACCATTATAATCTCATAATTCAGTGAGTTCAGGTAGAAGTCATCTCCAGTTGGAAAAATCAAAACTGACTAATAGATCTGAAAGGTTTAAATAGCATCCTGTACCCAGAAGAACTGACACAGACCTGCTCCGTCTCTGGGAGAAATTTAAGTAGCAGAGATGGGACTGGTGTGCAGGGTTCTGGAATCTTGAGCCAGTGCACTTTCAACTACCCAGACTCACCCTTCCCTCCTGCCTGCCCTCCTTCTATCCAGCCATCCCAGCCACCCATGGCTCCACTCCCTACCAGCTTTGTGACCTTGGACAAGTCACTTAACTTCTTTGTCTCAGTTTCCTCTGTAAAACGGGAATAAACATAGTGCCCACCTCCATGGATTGAGGTGAATATTAAAAGGTAATGTTTGAAAGGCACTTAGCACGTTGCCTACAACAGAGTGAAAGCCGATTAAAAGTTTATTATTATTTATTAAGCCCTCTTTTTCACAGCAAGCGCTATCATCTTGATGCCTACAGTCCCCTGGTGAAGACAGACCTTGGTCAGGGATGTTGGGGAAGGCTGTGCCAGCATTGTGGCGATGGAGCCCATCTTAATGATGAGAACTATGTACCCAGAGAAAGAAGAACAACACGATGTGGGAAGGAGAGTTAGGGCAGCTAGGAAATGAAGTCAGACTATACGGGTATCTTCTATAAATGCACACTACTCCTCAGCTGGAGAATTACCAGTGTTCTAAAAATAATAACAATAAAAACAGAAGTAGTCATAGTAATAACAGTAGTAGTAATAGTTTTATGGAAGCCGTAGTACAATTAAGCTTTGTATCGAGCATCCTTTTATTCATTACAAATGATGATAGCTCCTCCAGTAGGGTTCATCCTTCCCAGCCCGGGCCCTCCCCTCTCCAGTCATCACCTCTGTCCCCCAACACGCTCACTCATATCCTTGAAGATCCAGCCACCTTGGCCAACTTGAAAGGCACAAGGCTCAGTCTTACCAGGAGCCCTTTTCCCTCACCTTTCTTCCTGAGCTGCCCTTCACCTGGCCCCACATGAGCTCATTTCTTCAAAGTCAATCCAAGTGTGAACTTCACTTTCTAGTTTTCAAGGACTGATCCAGCTGGGCTGAATTTTTTCCAGGGACTCTGTGACCTTTCGCACATCCTTTTACCCAAACAAGAACCATACACTCTCTCTAACTCCCTGCAAACTTGGCCTGTCTGGGTTGTCAACTCCTGGGTGGGGGAAGAACAATGTTTTCTTCAACTTGGGAGCCTTATCCTCTGGTTCAGCTGCTCACTGCACTGGACAGCGTAAGAAATGATTCCCCGTTCACCCAAAGTGTTCCAGCACCAAGGAAGGGCACTGAATTCATCCAGATTTTGTCTGAGCACCATGGCCCCCTCTGGTGTTCCCGTACTTGGTACCCAGGTGGCAACATTAATTTCATGTCCGTGACAGCTTTATGCCTGCACCTTTATATCTACTTTTAATCCAAACCACAGCTGAAATGAATTTTATAATCCACCCCCTCCCCTCCACCTTACACTAATAAGAAACTGTCAAATCCTCCTGGTGGGTTGTTTTATAAAAACAAACAGAGGCTGAGAACCATTGTTACAAGGTGAGAATAGAAATGGTCATTAGCAATGGCATCAGACAGCAAGAAAAATGTAAGATGCTCTTTATAGTTCCAGAGGAGTGATGCAGTTTAAAAAAAACACAGAAACAAAAACTAAGATTGACCTGAGTTTGCAATTACTCGTGCAAACAACTTAAAGAGCAATTTGCGACCAGGGAGAATCTTGAGCCCCAGCGGAATTGGGTGGAATTTTCATTGTACTGAGACTACGCCGGAGCTAAGGAGCTGCGAGTGAAGAAAACGCAAAGGGACAGGGGAACCACGTCCGGCAGATTGGAGGTGAATGCTCGCTTCCTGCATTAGTTGCTGTCACCTCTGCACTCTGTTCAAACGGATGCGCAAAATAGTGAACCCATTAGTTCAAAAACACTGAAGTTGATGACCTTAGGCAGGCAATGTGCGGTTTAAGTTTAATTCGGCCTCTCCCCAGGGCTGGCGCCTGCACTGCATCTGCTCCCACAGACTTGCCGAGGGTTCCTCCCGGATTTCCCCACACCGCCGACCACAACAGGCTGCTGAGACAGCCTCCTGTCTCTGGGCTCTCGCCTCTCCACCCTCCAAGGAGCCGGCGGAGCAATCTCGACAGAATGTGACTGCAACTATGTCACCTGATGGCTTAAACCCCATAGTGATGGCTTCCCGTTCTGTCCCGAAACACAGCCCGACTTCCTGTGTGGTGTGCTCCTGGCCGCAGCTCTGGCTCTGTTTATTAGTGGGGGTGCACACCTCCTCCAGACCCCCTGTGTACCAGCCCCAGGGACCTTCCCATTCTGGACCACACCTGACCCTCTACCTGCCCCAGGATGGTGTGCGTGCTGTATCTTTGACCTGCAAAGCTCTCAACACTCAGTTAACCCTCGTGTGCCATTACTTCCTTACAACAACATGTCCAGAGCCCCTCACCCTTCCTCCAGAGCATACATTAAAGCTGTCATCTAACAATCAGGAACGAATGATTTGACTGGCAGCTGTCTGTCTCACAGTGTGTTAGCTCCACAAGGGCAGGGACTGTGTGTGTCCTGCTGCCACCGTAACTCCAGCTCTGACCACACTGCTGTGGATATGAAGGCATTTGATAAATACTGGCCAAGAAGGAAAGATGGGGGTGGGGGAGCAGGCAGGCTTCTCTTACCCTGTCACTAGCTTTAGAGCCACTCCTGAAGTATGTGATCCTAGCTCCGTAAGGGGTGTGTTGCTTAGAAATGAAACCTCACCTGATCTCAGTTCAATTTTTTCTCCCCAGGGATTTGGAAGGCACTGTAAGTTTCTGCTAGTTCCTAGAACTGAGAACTAAGCAACTGTGGGGTCCGCCATCCTCCGCCATGTGTTCAGTGAGAAGAACAGAAGAAGCCAGGCTTTGGGGCAAAGAGAAGCAGTCGAGAGTGGCAGGGCCATGGGAGGGGCTCCGAGCTGGGGTGGGGCTGCCTTGTTGCCAGAGTCCTCGGTGGTTCAAGTTGCCAGGGCTTCATGCAACTGCTACACCCTCGCCACTCAGGGCTGGAACTCACTCCCCTGCCGGGTAATAAATATCCCCATTTGTTGAGGTGCTCCGAGTGGGTTTCTGTTGCTTGCCAAAAGAAGAGACACATGGGAGACACTGGTCTGAAAGGGTGTCTTACCCACCAGCCTTGCATTCAAATGAACAGGCTGTTTCGTGACCACAGACACCCGTGCCTGCGATCGGGGGTGCTCTCGCCCAGCTTCCCAGCAGCCCTTGGCCTAACTTGGGCGTCTGGAGTTTAACTGTCCTTGAAAGGGGCCTGAGGCCACATCAGCTCAGAGTCCAAGCAGCCGGTTCACGTAAAGATGCCCTGTGTGCCGTCTGGTGATGGCGGAGCATGGAGAGGCTAGTGTCCTTCACGCCTGGGAGGTGGGGAGAGGGAACCAGAGAGGGAAGCGCCTGGCAGCTTCCTTAGGTTGGAGACAGAGACCATGCCCCCGGGGAACCCAGTGACCCTCAGCCATGCAACACGTAACACGAGGCTGCTGACCAGACATCCTACTGTTGTCGGGTGCTCAGATCAGCGGTACTCAGCCATGCAAATGATTCAGCGTGCTCCTGGGTTCTGTGCAGGATCTTAGCGCCCTGAGCTCTCCACTCAGAACCAGTGTGTCGTTTCCTGTAAGCATGTGGCTTCTTGTCTATGGAGAGCCACGGGTTAAGGCAGCACGTCCCATGTGATCAGCTAGGCGTCCCATGCAGCAAGGGTACAGAGGACAGTTTCTGAACTGATGCTCCCACAGCTTGCTTTTTGCAGCTCACCCCATCCCCGCAGCGGATGCCTGGCCTCTGTGCCGAGTATTCCCAATGTATTCTCTTCTTTTCCCCTTGTATTTGTTGGATGGTGACTGAGCTGGACAAGGACAAAATCCAGGAGCCAAGAACCCTAAACTGAAACCGAATGGCCCCGCTCTCTAACACCTCCGGGCCTTTGCCCAGGATGCATTCCACCTCCGTCTACCTGGTAGACGTGCACCTTTCTTTGTGTCCTTGGGAGCCCCCACCAAGCACAGCGCAGAGCTCCTCTCCTGCATTCTTACCATCCTGTAGTATCTCTGATGACTCCACACTTGGAAGACATCTGTCCCTCTGTCTGTCTGCTCCATTGGATTTAAGGTCCTCAGCACATTAAAGCCCTAGGCTGTGCTTTAATTTATTCACAAGGGACAGAACCACACAGATTTCCGACCCAGACTTGGGTGCTAAGTCAGTTCTCCCATTTGTTTAGCTGTGCAACCTTGGACAGGCTGCTTGACCTCTCTGAGCCTCAGTTTTCTGATCTACCAAATGGGGATAACAGGGCCCTCCGCAAAGGGTTGGTGGGAGGATTACACAGTGCAGTTACCTGGCACTGCTGCTTATCATACCAGACTCCCAAGAATGGCTCCTACACAGTCTTAATGTGTTCTGCAAAATTTTGCCAGAAAAGTAAAGATTACCCAGATGACTCTAACAGCAAGGCCCCAGAACACCAGCAGCCAACACAACACCTGGCACCTAGTAGGTGCTCATTTAAGATTTCTGTAAATGAAGAATGGACAGGGCCCTTCCCTTACTAATGAAATACAGTTGTAATCACTACTGCAAGGCTTATATTTGACCTGCACTATTTAAGCGCAATCAGTGTCAACTGGCCCGCCTGCTGCATCTAGCTGGCTGTGCTCACCCATCCTGTAGGGGTTTAGACACAGTATCTGGGGCCGCTCTGTGGGAAATTCTCCCCCAGCTCCCTCCCAAGGGACACAAACTTCTTCTCGAAGCTCCAGGGACCTTCAGAAGACTAACGATATTACACCCCACAGGCCACCCCCCTCTGAGGCTTATTGGTGGTGTGTTTAATTTCCTCTCTTGGCCTTACAGGAGATTTCTAATGTTTGGGCTGTAGGGTATGTTCTGATTAAAAATAATCCTCCCAATTACGGGTTGGCATGAGCCTCCTGTCACATGCACTCTGCCACCAGCCTCTGCTTCCCTGTCACCAATAATTGTGTCTGCAGTACCCAACTGTAAATGAAAACCCAAGGGGCGAGTTTGGGTCCCTGGCTCCCGGGCTGCGCCGGATCTTTTAATTTGCACTGTCTGTCAAAAGATGCTGCTGTGTGTACTCCAAAGCAATCCTCAGACTCTCAGATTCAAGGCCAGAAAGCGCAAAGGTACCACAGCCTTCTAGAGAAACTGTACTTGAAGCCACCAGAGATAACAGGGTGCGTGAAAGGCAACGAGACTCTTTTTATTCTGCTCCAGACTTTAGCTGCACCTGGCATGAAAAGGAAGCTGAACTCTAGGGAAATTTCAAGGTGTATTTATATTATTTTTTCTACCAAGTACATAAGACGGAACATTGAACTCAAAGTATGTGGAAAACTCTGTGAAGGGAAATATACACAAGACCTGATTATTTCCAACTCTGTAAAATTAAAATTTCCTGGGTGAAGTTTTATAGAGAGTGAAGGGAAAGAAGTATGTGCTTTGGGCTGAGAATAGCATCAAGGGCTTGTATAAGCACAGATGTCCCTGTGGTCAGGTCTAGGCGAGGCATGTGAAATATGGCCTTTGAGCCAGAATATGTCCTTTAAAGGCAGTATTGGGCAAAGTTCGGTTTTAGGAGTAAGGATGGAGGACGCTTTGGGTGAGGCCTCCGCACTCCACAACCCTTCTGCTAACACGGTACCTGTTGGGGAATGGGGCCATTTGGTTTTGCTCAGACTCACCTTGTTTCTCCCTGGACGGATGACTCCAAGAGGCGGAGAGCTGCCCCTTGGATGGCCAGCAGGGGCCTTCTCTTAGGACTTTGCAACCCTGAGGGAAGGTCAGCTTGTGAGCATGGCATTTGCACAGTGACACGGAATGAGGGCTGACGGCACCTTTTGGAGGCAGCTCCAGTGGACAAGAAGAAAAGCCAGCAAGCAGAGCAAGGAGAGGGGAGAACAGGGCCAATGCACAGAGAGGCAGAGGCAGCCACGCACAGCAGAGGGGAGAGGGCACGCAGAGTTCGTCCCCTGGGCTCCGGACAGCGCTTATGTCCCTTAGTCCACCACTCCTGAGGCCCTGCTGAGCATCCTGCTCTGAGCATGAACACGAGAGATTGGTGTATCTTCCCAAAAAGTGTCTCTCTGGCTGAGCCTCGCCTCAGTGGGTTTCTGGTACTTGCTGCATACGTTTTGGTGACTAAGTTACCCAGGTCAGACCTACTGAGGGCCACACAGGCAGGTTAGTCAAGCCCAGGCAACTGCACAATAAAGCCTGCCATGGGTTAGACATTGGTAAACCTAAGACCCTGGGTCAAATCCAACACTTAGCCTGTTTTTGAAAATAACGTTTTATTTGGACACAGCCATGCTCATCCATGGATGCACTATCTATGGGGGCATTCATGCCACAACAATAGAGTTGAACAGTTGTGACAAGCTTTGGCCCTTTAAAGAAAAAGACTGCCACCCCTCCCCATCCCCCCATATAAAGGCTGATGTAGATTTCCAGGCAGGTTCACAAAGATCTAAATAAATCCATATGTGAATCATTATAATACAAACAGTAATTGTTATACCATTCTCTAATACGAGCATTTTCCACGTACCCAGCATTTTGCTTAGAAAATCCGCCCCCCACCCCCACCCCCACCCCAGACAGAACATCCATAATTTCCCTTTAGATGATGATGAACTAGGCATTTAAGAATATGAAAGAGTTTGCCCAGATCTGACTGCCATGATACAAATCCAGTTGTGTGTGACCCTAAAGTTCATACTTCTAACCAGTATTTGGTGCAGCTATCATTTTTTTAAAATAAAGAGATGTCTAGTTTGACTTTCTGGGTGGGGTCCTAGGGCTAATTTTAAGCAGGCAGGGAGAAATTTCACATAGCAATAATTTCACATAGCAGCTTCCCTGAAAGTGTCCTTTACCCATCCCACCACAAAACGAGAGAGTTTTAACTCCTGTAGACAGCTCTTAGTTGAATGGTAAAAGCCTGGTGGAGATGGACAGGGACTGGCAGCTGGTGACTGGCATTTAACAGACTGCAGGGCAGAGAGAGGCTTCCTTCTGACACAGCGGAAATGGCCAGTGAGTCTTTCCAAGAGGCATGGAAACGTCCGTGAGTTGCTGCGAACAGAGGTCACCTGAATCCATCAGTGCCTGCAGCTGGCCTGGTACAAACCAAAACCAGTCCTCACTACATATCTGCTGAACAGAAGAGTAAAGGAGTAAGCAATTCTAGAACGAGACCACATTTTCCTCTGGCATCCCCAAGGGCATCAATCTGAGACCCAGGGGTTCATCACTGACCACCTGGCACAGAAACCTTTTCTTGAAGCCCAGCTTCCCCGTCTACTCGGTGTCAGTTAGAGGACAGATGGCAACATATAGAGAGACAGTGTATAGATGAAGGAAGAGCTTTGACCTTGGAATTCCTACCCAGCTGGGGATAAATCCCCACTTCAGCACTTCCTCGCTGTGTGACCTTTAGGTCTCTGGGGCTCAACTCTCTCATGTGTGAGGCAGAAATGAAAAATAACTATTTGTAGATTCTCAAAATGATTAAATGAGATAAAGTAGGAAAAGGGCTTAGAGTACAGCAACAGTGGGCGTTCAAAGAGCCGTGCTTATTTTAAGCATATTTTAAGTCTTTCTCCTGAGCTGAGATCTTTAGAAACAAGTAAAAGTGATGGAAAATATTATGACTTTAACAAAACTCAGTAACTATGAGACAGACAGGGACATGTATGTGAGGGTATATAAATAAAGATGATAACAGTAACAAGAGAATAATGATAATAAGCACGCAGTGCTTGCTCTGGGCCATGCACTGTGGGAAGCGATCGGCATTTGCTCTGGGCCATGCACTGTGGCAAGCGATCGGCATGCAGCATTCCATTGAATTCCCTTTACATTCCTACGTTGTGGGCACCATTATCGTTCATTTTCAGAGGATGCATGATGCTCAAGTATCCAAGAAGCACCAGTTGCTTGTGATTGTGCAGGAAAGGCCCTGGGTGACCCACCAGAGGCTCCAATGCGCATTTACAAGCGAGGGGCATAGCCATGACCAACGCCCCTGCCGTTGGTGACCCCTCCCCAACAAATCCGCTCTGGTTATTACCCACCATCACGCTAGCTCTGCTGCTGCTTGTAACTGGCGAGGGAAACTGTGCAGGCACGAGCGGCAGGCTTACAAAGGGAGGCCTCTCAGACATAGAGATTCTAAGAAGCTGTCTGTTCCCCTGAACAGCAATTGCTTCCCAGCCCTTGGACTCCCTTTGTGCAGGCGCATGGTACCACAGGGAGGACCCTCCCCATGAGTCTCGCTGCCCTCCCGCCATGACACCTGGTGGGCTGGGGAGCTACACCAGTCAGCTGCTCCGAAGTGAAGTGGAAAATGGATACAGTTATCAGAAAGCCCACGAGAGGCTGCGATCCAGACGGATTTATAGAGCTGGGATACAAAACACATCATTGGGAATGCGTGACACGTTAGTTCATTAATCATCTCTTACTTTGAATCTATTTCTCAGGGAAAAGTAGCTTTCCATTTTTATTACCAAGATTACTGTGTCAACAATATACAACACAAACTGGACTACAGTGGAAAAGGGAAAAAAAAAATAGACCAAAAAACAAAAGGAAAGGGGGAAAAAAACCTCAGTACAGAGTGTGATATAGTTGCTCAGATTACTGCTTTATTTACACCACCAAGAACACTTCACCTTTGAGCTTCATAACTCATTGCTCTATAAAGAGAAAGAAACCAGCAGTGTACACTTCGAGTTGAAGCAAGAAGATGTACCATAAAAAAAAAATCCTCCATCCTGTAGGTCTCAAAGTTTTTAAAAATTCCATTTAATATGTGTAGGACTCCCGAGCACCTTATTACCTTATTTAATTCAGACCAGGGAAGATGCCTCAGAATAAAAATAGCACTAAAGTGATAGGCACTAAGCTATGAAATGTGGACATCATATTTTCTTCAGAGAGATAATCAGCTTATCAGAATTCATTTCAACCTAAGAAAGGTCTCGCAACTACACTGAAAATTCAAGCTGGTCTCATCATCTCAAGAATGTAATCTCAAGGAAATGGCAAAACTATCAAGGCAAGCTTGGTGCAGTTATCTTTATGTATAAGAACCGTAAGCGTCAGATTCCGACAGAATCGCTGTGGCAGGGCCTGCACCCGAGGACGGGGAGCCCTCTATGTAAAATACATGAAGCGCCGTTGCTTGCCAGTAATACCGTTACTTTTTTTTTCCGAGTTGTTGAGAGTATTTTCAAAGATGCATTGCTACATTCCTTGTGTCTAAAAACTCCCTTTAAATTTGGTATTCTGAAAAATACAAGGCTTTAAAAAAAAAGGTTCCTAAATTAGTCACTAGTGGGGGAATGGGTTTCAGTCCCACTCATGCTATTAACCGGCTGTAGGGCCTTGATGAGGTTAATTACCTCTATCAGCGTTAGTTTCGTCAACTGCACAAGTGGGGGCCAGACCTTCTTGTTTTAAACTGCCCTTTTCCCTTAATTTCTCCTGATGATCCGGCTCATGTACACACTCATAAGAAGGAGAATCAATGAGAGCAACAGCAGATATGCCAACAGTGTGTGTAAGTTTCAACCGGGGTCAGTATCTAGATCAAGTATATATTGTGTACCTCTTGGTGCCCCTGCGCATAAACCCCCCAAGGAAAGAAAGAATTAAACAAAAATAGAGAAAACCCACCTAGTCAGCAGACAATACCTAATTTTAAAAGAAATGCAATGGATTTCAGAAGATGAAAGAAAATTCCCCACAGGCAATCCTTCATGTTCAACAAGGAACCACCAACCCATTTGGTACAATATTCTGGAAAACAAAGACGGTGAAATGAAGGAAAGATAGCTTGGCAGAAAGGCGGATCAATACAGCGCTCAACGTCTCTGTGTGGGAGAAAACGAAGTCATAAAACTAGACCAAAGTCATGAAAAGTTTGGTAAATGTTCCGAGGGCCACATCGGAAAACCATCAAAAGTTGACGTGTTTAATGTGGGAACTCATCCAAACTTGTTTTCTGTGGTATTTTCTTTACAGCATGATTTCAAGTTAGCAATAAATACTGTGGATTCTGCCACAAGAAGCAGGAGGTTTCAAGATGAAAATATTTGCTTCTCTCGTTTTGTCGTGAGAGACAATAACACTTAATAGTAAGAACTCACAACACAGAGTAAGCAAAAGTTGCCTTTCTGGTTTTTCTCAGTTTGGACCTCTCTGGACCTCAGCATCTTCCTCTGGCAAGTGGTCAGCAGTACCTAACCCACAGGGTTACTCTGAGGACTAAATGAAATAATGCATGTAAAGTGCTTCACTAAATACTTTCCCATAGCTCTTTGATAAATTTCAGCAACGTCTACTATGAGAAGCCTCGTGTTTGGGCTCACATGCAGTAGATCATTTATAGATAATTTCCTAAATTCCAGACCCTCTCCCAGTCTTTCTCTGTAGTATTTTTCCATTGAAGAATGTTTACCTCCAATAATTTACTAACAACTTACTAAAAGTGAGTTACTTTTACTCACTTCTCAGGAAACTAGATCTCATAAGGCTCCAAATTACCCTAAAATGCTTCAACCTTTTGCAAGAATTAGAAAAATAGCATATTAATAAAGATCTTACTTTATAATAAAATCTGCATCACTCCATCATAAAATAGTCCTTAATCCTAAAGCAAACTCCTAGCCAGGCATTTGGAAAAAAAAAAAAAAAGAAAAATCACTTAATTTCCAACCCTGATCCACATCCTTGCCTACCATGTGACATCCATCAAAAATACAGAATTCATGTGCACGGAACTCCGAGTTATTCCACATGGACTTAGAGTGTGGGTGTGCATAATTTCTTTCAAATTTGAAATATGAAGGCATCTTAAATAAGTCTGCCACTTAAAGAAGAAAAAGAAAAAAAAATCCACATTCCAAAGTTTCCAGGTTCTATTTCTAACCCTCAAGGATATTTTCAATGACAATTCAGAGGAAGCAAATGTTTTTAAAAGGAATATAACGCGAGTTACTTCTTTCCATTTTAAGTCTGCGTCCACTCATTAAACCATTTGGCTATTTTTGACCCCCCACTTGGTGAAAGCCAACAAAGAATGGTACCAGGTAGTTTGGGATTCACAGAGGAATGGGACATTTCATTTTCTACCCGAACTCACATGAATAACAACCGGGATAAGGCAACAGTCAGACGAGGTTCCAGGTAGAGAAATGGAGGAGTACACGTGCTAACTTAGGGCGTCAGGGGGTGGGGAGACATATGCGGTAAAGGGACAACTGAGGTGATTCATGGAGAGCAATTAGGTGTTGTGTGTTGAACGGTCAGAGAGGGGGGCAAGGAGAACCGGGCCGACTGCAGCTTGAAGAAAGAGTGGTTAAACAGGGGGAAGCACGACCCTCCATGGCACGTCGCAGAGCCATGAGCAGTCTTTGTGAGCCCGAACGTGGCCAGGCCCTCGAGGGGACAATCTGGGGAGAGGAGACCCAACAGCGGCGGCCCCATGGGCCACTGCCAACCACCGCGGCAAGGTCAGGAAGGCTCACTAGGTGTGAGGCACCATACTTACTGCTGCACAGAGACAGCTAAGGCTTGAGTCTCCCTGACAACTCTGTGAGGTAGGAATTCTTACTGCCAGTTTTACAGTTGAAGAAACTGAGCTCAGAGAGACTGGTGGCCCCAAAACTCCTGAGTGAGAAGCAGCAGAGCTGTGCCCTTAACGGAGACCTGCCAGGTCCCAGGGGCCGTGCTCAGGGCCACTGTGACCACGGGTTCAGGCTTCCCCGGCAGGCTTTCAGGATCCACGCAGGATGTCTGCAGATAGGAGTGACATGCTCTGACCTGTATTTTAAGAGAATAATTGGCCATAGGGCAGAGAAGGGACTGGTAATGAGAGACACAGAGAGGGAGGCTCCGGAAGCTATTGTAAAACTCAGTGTGCGAACTGCACTTTACGCGGTTACTTACTTACCGCATCACCATTTGCTGGCTTTGTGACTTGGGGCAAGTTGCTCAATCTCTCTGAGCCTCAACTTCTACAACTGTAATATGGGAATCATAGTAATACCACTCATCTCCAGCGGGTTGTTTTGAGGAATAAATGAATTAATGCGTGTGAAGTCTTTAGATTTGCCTGGCCAAATGTAGCCACTTTACAATGATGTTAGTTTATCATGTCCTAAGGAAAATAAGCTGAAGAGGAAAAAGAGAAAATGGGTCAGCCTGTTCAGATAAGTGCCTGGTGATGCAAATGCTTCAGGCCCTTGCTTTTTCTTTCTGTGGTTTATACTCAGCCTGAACCTCCCACGAAGCTACCACCACCTACCCTTTTGCCCAGATTACTTTCCTTCCAAATCAAAGTACGAGATGTAAGGGTAGAAGCTACTTACCTGGGAACAAAGACCGCGAGTGTCAGAGACAAGGACCAAGACAACGCAGGGAATGGGTATGAGTTAAGGTCCCCAAAGTCTTTTCCATCAAGGCCATAGTGTGCCCTGCTAGCTCAACTCGGTGCGCTTTCAATCTCTAAATTACAGTGTGGAGGATGCCAGGTCATCCATGAACCAAACAGGCTGTAATTCCAAATTTCCCATTAATACCCAAACCGCAAGGTGATACCTTTAAATACTGGACTGTGCTTACATTCAACACATCCGTGAACTTGCCATGATTTGTTTTGTGGCAATGATTAAACCTTTGGGAAACATTCTCTCGAGATGGCTTGAAATTCTTGAACCCTGCTCTATATAATAACACTAAGGGCATTTTTACTTTTTAATAAGCACTGCTGCCCACCCAGAGGAAGGTCTTGTCGAATCACATGCAGGTACAATGTTAACTGAACCCGTTAGGATCTGCTTAGCTAAAGGCCAAGTTCTCTCTGCAGCTGTATTCAACTTGACTGGAAAAGGAACCATCAAGCTTTGCCAGCTGCTACACTCTGATGTTTCTAAAATACCAAAAGCCAAAATTTGTCAGATAAACTGACAGTTGTTTTCTCCGTCTTAGGGACACAATGTTTACCTGTGGCGCGCACGGACAGGAGGCACCTGGGGGCTCGGAGGGCTTCTCTCAGGCACGAGAGGCACCAGTTCCACAGTGTGATGGGAAAGGATGACAGGCGGTGGAAACTACCGAGCACGCTGGGCAGCAGAATGGGACTAATAAATGTGAGTATGGTTCTCATCTTACAGATGAGGAAACCAAGGTCCAGAGAAGTTTCAGGAAATGCCTAAGATCGTCGTTATGGCAAGATCACCGTGTCGGTGGTGAGGCTGGGCTTTAAGGCACCAGCTGACAGCTGACCTTGGGCATCCTGCCCATGCCCCCTAGGGGTCACCCACTTATATCTTCCTCTGGACAGTAAGCATGAGGCACGCTAGTCATGCCACGTAATGTGCCAGGTGTTCTTAAATCATCACCCCCTGTAATCATTACAGGGACCTATAAAGTGGAAACTGCTTTAATACCAGTTTTCCAGATGAGCAAAGTGAGGCTTTGAGGAGAAAGGTCACCCAGCCTTTTAGTGACATGCGGGGACTCTGCTTCCAGAGCTGAACTGCCGCCCTTTTTCTGACGTGAGCATCTAACGCTGACTTTGGCACCAAGCCAACAACCAGTGTTTGATGGAAGGATGAGCACATGGGTGACTAGATCCATGAATGTGAAGTCAGGTACCCTCCTGGCTGTACCCATGATACCTTGCAAGGCACCTAGCACATAGTAGGTGCTCAATAAATGTTAGTGTCTAGAATGGCTGCTGCTGTGGCTAAATGCATGCAGACCGTGGGCTCTTTTTCCTCTGCAGAAGAGGGAAAGATATTGTTTGATGATTATCTCCTAAGCCTTTTCATTCCCTTCCTGCCCTCCATGATAACCATATAGAAATGTGTGAATAAAATGGCTGTGTTACATTCAGTGTCGTGCCGGATTAGCTTGTGGCCCAGGGGACATTATCGGCGCCGAGGATCATAATCCCTCACTCCCTATCTCTCTGCAAACAAAACTGACAAAACGTTCCCAGGGCTCTCTGAAGTAACCTTCACATTCATGAACAGCTGCTTCCACACATTTTCCTCCTGAGTGGGTGTCCCTGTCCCCATCTCATTTCAGGAAAGGGGCCAGCTGCAGGCAACTGTCCCTTGAGCGCCGCATACTATGTCAGCAGCTACACCTTGGTAATCTGACACAGGCGAATGAGGCCGCTTATCAATAAAGAGAGTGCCCAGCAGCTTTTAGGGATGCGGAAGGGACCTGCTGGTTGCTGCAAATCTCTCACCAGTGCACCAGAGTTTGACACTTAATATTCAAACCCAACTACAGGCTATGTACTCAGTGGATAAAACCCGGTAATAGCACACAGATTCACAGGCTGACAGGCTGAACAGACAAACCTCCAGTGTAAAGACTCACTTAAGAGCTTTCTGCCGCAGATGGAGCTGAAGTAGAGAGAGAGGAAAAAAGAGAAAGGAGAGAGGAAAAAGCATAGTTATGATGAAAATAAGTCAAGGCAGAACCAGCATGGAAGCCTCCAAGTACAATCTAGCAACTTGATGGTGGTGGCGGGGGGCTTAGGGAGCTAGCAGCAACGAAACAGGCGGCCTGCTTATCCCTCCGTCTTCCTTAATGATAGGAAGTAAAAACGCAGCTCATCCTTCATTTAAATCCATCATGTTGATTCTCGTTATCTCCCCCACCAGGGACTCAAAATAAGAGGGATATTTCCAGAAGAATACATCGTAACAGTGAGATACCCAAAAGGGCAATCTGGTATTTTATGTGCCAATTGCAAAAACACAATTTTCCAAACGTGTATTAATCTAAGAACTCCCTACCCTGTCTGGCTAATTTTATAGCCTCTACAGAATCTCATACAGAGCTTAGCATGAAGTGGGTGCTCAGTAATGGCTGATGGATTATCGTCCACAAGCAGGCAGAGTCATGTGAAGTTTTGCCTCTTTCACAGAAATTCTGAGCCAAGCCTTCTTGGTCCAAACGACAGACCACAAGCTAGAGGTCAGGACATCTAAATGGCCCACGTGTCTGAACCACTCACCATTTAAAACAATTTATGGAAAAGCTGCGAACACTTACAAATCGACATTAAATATATATGATTCTGATACTTCTTGATAAACCACTAGACCCAACCATGCTGAGACCCTATTTCCACATGGCAAAAATCCTATAAACAAGGTGCCTATGCTTCCGCTAGCAAGGTTACGACTCTCTCCAGTCCCCACTCATCTCTATTGCTCCTGGACTCTCCACGTCATACATGTTATCTGTCTGGCCGTCCTGTAGACATCTCAGTTTGTTATCTAATTGGTTTAACCAATTGGAGTGTAAGGCAAATACTGTCTCTTCATTTTACTCACTGCAATGCTTTTTCTTTACCCTTAGGGTAAGAATCCATGCCATTCTTCCCTCCCCTCTCTGGAATTCTGAGATGGTACAAATCCACGAGGTATACAGGCCACAAGATAGGAATGTAAGGTGGACTCTGATAGAATTCTCAGCTAGTAAAGCAACTTTTCCCTTATGGCTTTCATTATAATTGCAGAAACATTCCAAAAGGGGGAGAGAGCTCATCTAACATAGCGAGCTTTGAAAAACATACTTATAATGATGTGACTCACTTGCATATACAAATTTCAGTGGCTCCCGCTGCCTAGAGAATGCTGGTAAACTCCTTAGAACTGCCCCTGAAGAACAAGCTGACCTCAACCAACCGTCTGGACTTCTTGCCCTTTGATCATCACATGCTGCCTGCGGCAGAGTAGCTGCCACGTCTCCAAGGTGTTCCCCTGGTGTGTCTCACTTCCTTTGGCATCTGAGATTTTATTCATCCTGTTTTCTTCATCTGGAATCTCACTCCTTGAGCCTCCGTAAAGAAAAGCCTTCTCATACTTCAAGGTAAGTACCAACTCAAGCACCATTTTCCAAGGAGAGTCCTTTCTATACCGTGTAGGCCAAACTAGCCTCTCCTTCCTTGTACTTCCGTGATCCTTAGTGTAAGCTTCCACCAAAAATACACTAAGGCACAACGCGTCTAAGTCATCTCACTGTCAGCTATCTCACCGTTATTTTCTCACAGGTCTTTGTTGCTTGCATCTTTACAAACCTAGACTGTGAGTTTATTGAAGGGAGGAAATTATCCAACTTCGGTCCTTTCCAAAAGACCTGGCTGGCAGGAAATGAATATTTAATGATTGAATTTACAACAAATATTCAAAGCAGAAGAGGGCGAGCACACACAGAATGATAAGGATGTTCAGAAGAAGCAGCCTAAATATTCTTGGGGAGGATCAAGAACAATATCACAAGAGAACCACGTTTTGAGAGGCAGTGTGGTGTAGTAACTGAGAATGTAGACTTTGAAGCCAGAGTCCTGGATTTAAATCCCAGATCCAGTACCTTCAGGCTGTGTGATCTGGTGCAAGTTACTTAATCTCTCTGGGTCTCACGTTCCCCATCTGTAAATTGATACAGTGAATATTACCTACTACATAAGGTACTATGAAAATTAAAGATTCTGAATCTATAAAGCACATAGTAAATGCATATGGATATTAGCAATTATTCTTTAAGCTGGACTATGGAGGGTAGGTATGATTTAGACCTGAAGGTACAGGCATGCCCCCAGGTAGGGAAAACAGAATAGTCAGGGAGAAAGGGGATTGTAGGTGCTCAGAGTCAATAATTCTGTAACCTTCAGTATGTCTCGGTGTGTAGCGGAGAACACGGTGAAACAGGATGGAGCCAGATCAAAAAGGACTTTGAATGTCAGTCTAGAATTTTTTGAACCATATTCTGTTAGAAGTAAAGAACTGGAGTGTTCAAGGATATACCTCCCAGGCTGAGTTTCACTTGACTATTTATTTCAGGCAACTTTTCTCATACCCCAATCTGAAAAACTACAAAGCTGGTGACAAGAGACATAGACAGTTCAGTGACTTTTTGACAATGTGCAAGCAAATAAGACCACTCCTCTGGAAGGGACAAACATCAGTCTAACAATAGGAATTTCCTGGATGAAAAGCAAATTGTCCATGTGAGGTCTCCTTTCTAGACCCCATGTCATTTTCTTTTCGACCTAATCTAAAACTCTGAAAGAAAACGCAGGACTTAAGGCCAATAGAAACATGGATATTAGCAGGCTGATCGTGATGTTCAAGTATATCTGTGTGACATTGGATTATTGAGCAATTTTAATTTCTTGGTAAGTTCCTAGAGTTATACCCCCCACCAAAGAAAAATTCGCAGTTAGATTCCCCTTTAAAAATAAAAATCTGTGGGACTGCTTCCTCTAAGAAGAAGCCTCTGGAGGTATTTCCACCAGACTGTTCTGTGTGAGACTTCATTGGAAAAATGCCAATTTATTTATTAACTGCACTTCCTTCGTTTAATGCCAAAGTACAAAGGCACCAAGATTCACTGACGATGTTCATTAAAAAAATACATATTCTGTCCTTTACAGTATATCTGAACTGAACCTACATGTGCACACATATACCAATGTATGTGGACACACACACACACATACACACACACACACACCAACATAAAGCCTATAGTTTTAGGAGGCCCTAAGGAGGGATGAAAGGAAGTAAGGGAAGGATTGGAAGGAGAAAAAAATCACATCCCTGTAGTTCCACCACCTCCTCAGCTCTAATACTGGCAGGAGAACACAGGATCCTCCTCTAGAAGAATTAATTCTGTGTGTATCTGGAGTGGAAAGCATAATGTCCATGATTTGCAATTGTACATTTTACATAGTAACAAAATCTACCCCCAAACCACCATAAACAATATTAACTGAGCACCTAATAGGTACTAAATCCTTTTTTTACCCCCCAAATGTTTTAAATTCATTTTAGACACAGTGGGAAAACTGCTTTGTTACTACTCTCCTCTTCTTTACACATCCCACAGTGTTCATACTGAAATTATTTCTGTTTATCATCACAATCCACATGTGACTAATTATTCCTTTCAGGCAGAGTGACAGAATTCATGAAAAGGTAGTTTCTAAATGCAATAATCCAAACCACATTTCCCCCTCTTGTCTAAAAATGCTCTGGCCACAATCTTCTACATTTTCTAAGCCTCTTCCCCTCATTTTGCTTAAAAGCATTGGTTGTCTCTTGTGATCTTGTTGTTTCTACTGTCTATTCCCCTTGTTCAGCTGCTGTATTTCCATTTCATTCTTAACTATCAAAGGTACTGAGATTTCCTGTTCTCCCTTCTCTTTCTACACTGCTTCATGAAGTCATTATTCTCTTATTGTTGGCTGATTCTTCGTATGACTCATTCAATTCGCTCTCTTTTGCCAATGGCCTTTAATCTTTACCACATTCAGGAGACATCTGCATTATTTTGTTTCTTTAAATTGCCTGGGAAGGCATTACTCCCCAGGATGCACCTCTCCCTACCTTTCCATCTTCTAGTTGTCATTCACTGCATCTTCCTGTACAGCGGCTAGCCATGGTTCGAGTCAAAGTTAGTATTGTTTGCAGATTACACAGGTGCTGGACGATGCCACATATGCGAGAAGATGGAAAGAAGCCCAATTAAAATGGCATAAGAGGGGAGCGTTCTAGCAATTTCCAGTGAACAGCTATAGTTCTGTAACATAAGCAGGCTCATGAGTATCTTTCTTCTACGTCTTGCTGCTGTGGTTAAAATGGGAGCTGATTAGGATGGTGCCAGCTGGCATCTGAATGGAAATGAGTGACTTCCTCACTTCCTATCGATCACACTAAAGGTATGTTGGGTTGGGGGCAGGGGGTGGTTGTTCTTCACAGCACCAATCAGAGGTAGAAGGCCAACTAACTCCATCAATCTATATCCACCTTCCCAACAGATCAATAAGAGGATACTTCTTTGTGACATCTACAAAGAGAAATTCCATTGTTCAGAGATTGCTCAACAGTACAACTTGAAGGAAAGATCATCCCCGTTACTACACAGATCAGTACATTTCTTTGTGATTCTAAAAGTAACGCCCCAAAAGGCACATTATCACTTGTGCACAAACAACAAGCCTCATTGGTAAAAATGATAAAATGATAAAAGCTCATTTTGTTCAATGTCTGGACCCACAGGTCATTGTTATCTTATTCACACTACTGGGCACTAAAGCAAATGGTTCTGTACCCTCAGCGGGTGACAGTATTCATGAGGAGCATAACCTTGAAAACTAATGTCCAAAAATTACTGATAGTTCCAGGAGACTTTAAAGCACCAGGATTCCAACCCAGCCATTCCAAGACGGGACTACACAAGGACAGCCTAAAATTCGCCCCAGCACAGAGGCACACAGAAATAATCTGCCATTCTCTAAATGCAGTTCTAACACCATGCCTCCGCCGTGGAAGCAGTGGCAACGGAGTACCTACAGCAGGACCTTGAAGCCAGAATTCCTGGAGTCAAACCCCAGCTCTGCTTTGTCCTAGAAATGCAAGTTCAAGTCAGTTCTCTTTCCTCACTGAGTTTCATTTTTTTCAGTTAATAAAACAGAGATAAAAAAAAAAACAATTTAACAGGACAGACCAGGGGATTTTCATGTGAGCTGGGATGAAATAACATGTTCAGTAGTAAATATGTTGCCTGGCGCTCACAAGCTCAAAACCCTTGCCCCTCAGAGTGTGGCCCCTCAGTTGCCAACATCCTACCACTCACTGGGAATTCATTAGAAAAGCAGAGTCTCAGGGTATAACCCAAATCTGCAGAATCAGAATCTGCATTTAATCTCCCGGATGACACACATGCGCAATACAGCTAGAGAAATATTACTACAAGTAACTTTTTCCTACTGTTGACCACAAACATTTTCCCCATAAATTTCAACAACTCGGAGATGAAGTTTTAAGGGGAAATAATTTGTGCACTGAATCAGAGCTCTCATCTGGGTGCCACACACAGCTAAGAGTCACATTATGTCACAGGGTAGAATACATGGACCACCCTGGTGCCCCAAATCCCTCATAAGTGCTTGTCTATAGACATAGAAGGCTGGAGTGTGTCAATGTATCCATACTTAACACTGCCTGTTTTTAGCAGGAAATTGAATCCTAATTTTTTTATAGGAAAAAGGAACATGTGTAAGCTCATAAGAAGATTTTAAGTTCTACCAATACTTCCTATAGATAATTCTAGCTCAGTAACCAAAGCTTGATAATTTTAGAGTTTCTCCACATTAATTTTAGACATTCATATAATGAGAACTGGAAAAAAAGTTTTAAAACACCATTTATAAAATATATTATACATGCATATGTTTATGCATACGTGTACATGCATGTGCATATACATACACACACTGACCTAGGAGTCTGCAGAGATTTTCATTCCCTTCTTCCTATGAAATGTTTAGTCATTAAGCAAATGCTTATTGAAGCCCAAGTATGTCCCAAACATTGCATTGTGTTAGCAGTGCTGAGAATTTACATGAGACCATGAAGGCCGTAGTATTTGGTATTGTAGCCAAAATGCACAGCACCATGTCCGACACAGAGTAGGTACTTAAAACACACCCATTGGCTAGTCTGATGAATACTATATTGGCATATACCAATTGTAATACAGAACTATTAACACATTTGTTTTTTACTGGAGATACAACCAGCATAATTTCAAGTCTGAACAGATGGATTAGACAGAGCAAGCAACACCGTGACTATTTCTGGTGGCACTTGGCCATTTAGTATACAGATTAGTCACTTTGTTCCCTTAACCCTCCATCCACTTGAGAATATTCACGGAGTTCACTCTTGAAGTCTGTATCTGTATGCGCATGTGTTTTCTGTGGCTGTTACCTGTGATGGTCAAATGGCCAAATGTCCTTGGGTGAGGTGTTCAGTTTGCCATGGCTTCGCCGTTTCCTTATCAACTCAACATTTGTAGATTTCTGTAGACATCTGTATTTGAAACCCTTTGACCTAATTCCTCAATCTGGTCATTCTCAGCTCATTCTTAAAATACACCTTGCCACTCTGCTCTGTGCCAGGCACCATCCTAATGCAGAGCAAATACTGCCCATTGAGGGGGACAGACATGATCCTTGCTCTCACAAACCTTGAAATCTAATCCAGGGAGATGGAAATGGAGCAAATAAATAAACGGTATCATGTAGGGTAATCAAGCCCTTCCAAGTCCAGTCTTCCTAGCATCAAAGCCTACTGGATGGGATGTACTGGGGCGCTTCTGTCACCCGAGGCATATGTCCCAAAGAAAGAAGACCCCGCTACTCAAGTAAGCCTGTGCAGTATCTGGGGGGTCCCCTCCTCTGGGGTGTCCTTATATGATTCTCCAGTCCAGGGGGTAAATAAAAGGATTCTAGTGGGAATTACCACCTACCACAATAGGCATCCGCTCAGATTCCACGCAGGATTATGCATAAGTCAGACAGCACGTATTAACAACATGGCCGCTATATCCCGTAACCCACAAAACGGAAGTTTACATTACTCATGACCATGGTTTCATCATCATAATTATAACATCAACTGTGAGACTTCTATATTCTAAGGGTAGTAAATACATTCTGTCTAATCCCTACAACAATCACGAATGACAGGTACTAGTGCCTTCAACTTATTAAGAAGAAATTGAGGCCAAGACACAAATAACTGATCCAAGTCAACCAGAAAGAAGGAAGAACACGAAGCTTAGATTCACACCAAGGTCAGTCCTTGCAAAAGTTCTCCCACATCTGCGTCAAGACTTCTGAAATTTTCCAAGTTGGTGACGTTGGGCATGTGTCGTTAGTGATACATTTTAAGGCACAAGGAGACGTGGAATTCAGAGCCCTTTAGAAAAGGGAAAATAGCACTGATGGGGGTTAAAAATGGACACGGTAACTCTGATGTCAGTGAAGCCCTCCTGCTAAGACCCAGGATCTCGTGAATTATTCAGAGCATTGCTTCGTAACGTATTTCAGCATTTCCCTGGGAAAGAAGGCCATCCGTGAACATTTACTACTGGTGCCAGGGAGGTGTATAATTAATATTTTGATGCAGTTCATTCACCTGCCTCGATGTTTACTCTAACAATATTAGCTTGGTTTGAAATAAATAACGCTTCTTCGACTGTGTGTTATCCCACTTTTAGACAAGAAGCTTCCATTTATTTAATTATATGACTGATGATTTATTGTTGTGTTCCTCCTTGGGTTACATGTTGTGTTAATGGGCCATCAATGTAAATAAGGCGTTTCTTGGTGAAATTCAATGTCTCCGATGCAACTTGAGGTTTTACGAAGGGGGGAGTAGGGGGAGGGAATTTACCTCGACCAAAGTCTCCTCTGATGTTGCTGACAGAGCCCAGGCCCTCCTCCCTGGGCCACAGAGACTGCAGAAATACTAAGACTGATGGGCTAGTACCAGGGGACAGGGAGGAGGCCCAAGCCAACACAATGGCCAATCTACACCCTTAAATACACCCTCTCACCAGAAGGAAGCGTGGAAACTATTATGCACTTCTGAATACACAAGGCAAGGAGAAAGACATGTTTTATTGTGCATAGACCCAACACTCAGCAATGCCCAAGAGTTCTTCAGGGGATGAAAACCTTTAGCCGTATACAGAGATGTGGGATTTCGGGGGTCTTGGCTCCCACGGGCTGGGGAATATTCTGTCAGTAGGAAGGCTACACTTATAACTGTACCAGAATGACTGGTCCCTATTCCTTTTATTCAGTTCACATGCCCTCCAAATTCACACTTCCAGAATCAGTCTTAAACTTTCCATTCTATAGCTCTGTCCATATTTCTAATAAAATGTCTTTGCCACGGTGGTTTATGCAGAATTTACTTCCTATCTGGCTTAATATATTTAGTATCTGGAATTCCAAATTTGCAAATTGACAGAAACTCCCTGCCCCTGGGACCATTGCGACAGATCCCTCAAGATTTTTAGCTATTTATTTTTAAATTTCCCTTTTCTTGATTCTCTATAGCAAGTATGGAAATGAAATCACAGTGGTAAAATCAATATGTCTGAGGTTTCAGGCAAAGGAACACCAAACACGCTAGCCATTTGGAAGTGTATTTGTTTTCACTCCATTTAAAAAACTGCAGTTAACAAGCCTTTAATAAGAACACTGCGTTCCCCATGCACCCTTATAGAATGTTAATGGGGTCCCAATACCTCTAAGGCGACCCAGCACGAACAGCACTTAGCTGAAACCCAATGGCTGATCAGGGAAAGTAATGTCCACTCCCACAGGAGCCTCCGAGGTCAGGGGCGCTCTGCACCACGACGGAATAGTTGTTCAGTTTATAAGGTGGCACAAAAGAAACCCAGGGCTCTCCCACCTTTTGGAATCATGCCGACTTGTCCTGACTCAAGGAAAACACTAACATCGTATCAAAAGCTATAAGGCATTGCTGTTATGGTTTCTTCCTGAGCTGTACAGGTGGGAAAATGGCACTAAATGCATGGGAACATTTTCCCTAACCCTGGAGCACACCCGTGGGCTGTTCTTCAAGCCAACATCCTCAACAGCGGTTCTGCACACCATGTTTCACCTAGTCAAGAGAGTGTATGTTAGGGCCTCATTAGCACAGTGACATTTCCAAATATTGGCAGCTTACCAACAAATATCATTGGTGTTTGCTTTAGGTACAGGTGTGAACTGGTTGAAACTTGATTTCTGAGCTGTCCTGAGAGCACAGGCAAAAGACTGAGGGAACTAGTTAATTTCAGTGCCATTAGCAAAGCCAAAGAATGAAAAGGGATAAAATTGCAAGAGAAATTATATTTTCTAGCTGCTAAGTAGATAATATGAATAATGGAGGGAAATGATTCCCATCTACCATTTGTGCATCAGTGGCCTAGATGTTGTGCAAGTCTAATTAATAGCCAATGCTCTTTATAGAATAACATGGAAAACAAGCACAGGAAAAGCTCTTCCCCGCATCCATTCTAGTACCGTGCATACCCACCTAGGACTGACGCAAATTCTACCTGGAAGACTTCTCTTTCTCTTTCCCTGCGAATAAGAACAGCTTCAGAAACAAAGCTGGTTTTGCATCACACAAGCCAGGAGTAGGCAATAAATTAGAAGTGCCATTGCAGATATTTGGCCTTATCTCTGCACTCACTGTCAAACCACAGAGGACTTACCAGAGATAGGCAATTTCTCATTAGAGGACTGCAGAAAAAGGAGAGAAAGCATGTGTGTATGTATGGGTATGCATTGCAGACCCTTCCACTAGTCACTTCGAATCTCTTTCACTCCTAAACCAATGACGCATAGAGACATATAGATGAACTGGTGCCATAGCCAGGGAGTTAGCTGTCCCTCCTGTTTTTAAAATCAACCAGGTTTTGGAGGGAATATTCATTTTCTTCCGGTTCTTGATGGTGGGTAATACCTCTACATACTACATGAAGTTCAGTCAGTGCAACCCAATCAAGAATTTGGTCCTTTTCCTGTTGATGTTCCCGCATCAATTGCAGAGTCTGAGAAGAAATCGGATGATCCAGAATAAACAGAACATTTAACCTATTCTCTGCAGTATGAAATAAGAGAGTTAGCAGTGAGAATGTTAGTCATGTAGATGGAGGATCAAACCCTGGCTGAGTCACTTTGCAACAGTGTGACAATGTACACAAACTTCCTATCTCTTCAAGTGTGAATTCTCTCAACTGTGACCTGAGGGTTCTCGTACCTCCCTAACAGGTAGGTTGTAAGGATGGATGAAATGAGACGGTGCACGCAAAATGCTTAACAAAGTAGTTGGTACACAGAAAAAGCTTAGCAAAGGAGTAGACCTCGTTAGTATGGAAAGCTTGCTCTCATGGTACTGAACACTTCTAGGTTGAAAGGAATCTGATAAATAGATGGTTTAAATAACCCTTAAGAGAAGGGGCAAGATAAAAAGATTGGAGAAGACTCCGAAGTCACAGCTAGATGTCAAATTCACTGTTCAGAAAAGAAGATAAAAATTACCTTGTAAAAATTCCCCCCAAATTTTTCACTTTTAGATTATACCATGTCCATCTGTCTCTGGGACTGGGCATGCTGGTGTATGCACAATCTGGGACTTTTCCCAAGAACTAGTCAATACTTGTGAATTTAGATGAAGACAACTTCTCCCAAATTTCAAACTTAGAGGTGATACCTTTAATTCAGAACTTTTACTTCTCTTCATATGTAGATAATATTTCTTCTCTACTCAGAGGCATTTAATAACTTACCACTGCATAGCAAATATATCTTTGTTTTGCCTGATAATAAATGGTCACCCATTTTTGCCCTATTTGCCCATTATAGCCTGATTTGCTTCTTTTCTCCCCATTGAAGTCAGGCTGGAGGCAGGGTAGCTTGGTTGAATTGCCTGGGCTCAAACTCAGATGTGTTTGGACCCTGTGAGGTTCAAAGGCTCACAGAGAAGCAGTGAGATCATGCGCAAGTTACTTAATAACTCTAACCTGCACAGTCCTTGAGTGCATTCTGCGAAGATTCATGAGAAATACATGAAAACCATCAACACCGCTGATGGTACTCAGTGAACACTCACGGAATCCATCTGCTACTATTATGAACATTGTTGTTACTGTTACCACCGCCACTGTTATTCCTGACTCGCATTGCCTATAAAACAGTGCAGAGGCCCCACTCCATGCCTATTTCTTTTACACTGAAGACCGCCTCCCTTTTCTGCAATGAATTCTAGACGAAGCCCTTCAAGGCCCACACCCTTGGTGAAGCTGTTTCTTCCCTGATGCATCCATGTTGACCTTCTCAGTTACCTATTTACCAAAACAACATGTTATTTAAAAGCACAGGTGCTGGGGTTGTTTTGCAATCTCCTCTCTCTACCATTTCCACGCTGAGTGGCACTGGCCAGTGTACCTTGCCTCTCTGAGATTTACTCTCCTCATCCATAAAATGGGACCATAACAGTACCTGTTTCATAAGATTATGGTGACAATTTAGTTCTGTAAATTGCCTGTCCCAGCATCTGGCCCAGAGGAAGCATGTCTGCGTGCTGGCTGCTCGATATTAATGTAATTTTATCTCCTTGACCTGCCCACCATATGCTTAACAGATGTTAGCGCTCTCATCTTTTTTGCATGTCAGTGAGCTAAAAACATACAGACATTCTAACATGATAGACTGAGCACTCCCCTTGACACATGTATCAAAACACTCAAGGAAACAAGAAACAACCACATACTTTACACGTGAAGGTTTAGGCAGGCAGGCTCGTCCCTATAGTTTCCTGTCTGCAAACTACATGTTTGGTGCAGCTGACGCCCTCCAGGGGAACCTGGTGTAGGTATTGACTGCAATGGACATGTAGACCACTATGTTTCCAACCCTTAATTTTCTCCTGCAGTGAATTCTGATTATATAATTTCCCTAATTTAACGACTTCTGGCAATACCCCGGCTCATGGGACTGAACAATGTCACAGCCACCTTCCTGTTTGCATTACCTAAGTGCCTGTGCACTGGGTCTGCTTTCAGATGCTGCTCAGATGAGCCGCGCGACTCAACGACTTTAATCTCTCCTCATAAATCAGGTCTTCCCTTCCCTTAATCTGTTTCAAATCTGTTGCCAACCTTTCTCCAATCTGTCTCCATCTTTCTCCTACTAAAGGTACCAGAAATAAATGCTACAGACTAAGGGTGGGTGAGCTGATAGGTATGAAATGATGAGAACAGGAAAAGAGAGGAAAATGGGGCGAGCGAGCAGAGAGGCAGCCCTGAAGCTGGGAGGCGGGAGGAGAAGATAGGCTGCTGTCTCCGTATCCACGAGACTGTAGCTCGTCTCATTCGGGACACGGAACGAAGGGGCGCGGTGGGACAGCGCCTCCCCGAGACCTGCATCAGATGCCCTCCATCTCCCCAGCTCTCTGTTGATATTTTTTCTTCTGAGTTTTCCTACCAGCTCCATCTCAGGATTCCTTTTATTCCCCTCTGCCACCCTCCAAAAAAGGAATTAGCCTGTGTTTTCCGAATTTAATCTCATTGTAATCTTTTCTGCTCATATTTCTAACCTGTTCAGGGTAGGCTGGGGTAATGTCCTCGGTCCACAGCCTGTTTGCAGCACCTTTCAATTTAATATTGTCTGCAAATTTCATTAGCATGCAATTTACTTTCTCTTCCAGATCATTAAAAAAAAAAAAAAGCCTCCCCTAAACCAAGCTATTATGAATCTCTCTTCTACTCTCCCCAGATCCCAGCCAAGTGGGAACATTACCATTTATCATTATCTTTTGTTTATAATCCTTCAGCCAGGTTTCATCTAAACTGATTAGAACTAATCTTGATGGCAAAAGAAAATTCAGATAAATAAAACTGAACCCCTACATCCAGAGCCTCACTCGAGAGCACATATATTGCACAATGAATGGTCAATATTTTATCTATCACTGCTGCATAATACTACAACCACTCTCGGAGATTTTTTTCAAGGCCAACATGGAATCGGATTATTCAGTGAGAATGTCACAAGTACATCAAAGGGATTAAATCGTTCAGTCCCAACTGTGTAAAGTTTCCATGGAATCCTCATCTCCTGCAGTATTTTCAAACTTCAAGGAGACAGGGCGCTTTTCTACAGAGAAAGCTCTTTAAAAACATTAAAGACTTATTTATTTAACTTCTGATACTAAGGAACCCACAGTCTATCCCAAAACAGGAAGACTTTTTGCCACAAGCCTGGGCACTTGGCGTTTGCTAGTTAATGAAGTTCTATTTATGGCTTTAATGAGAATAAAATAGCCATTTCTTAGCTAGGTGCCAGATACAGAGATTGATAACAAGACTAATCCTAACATAATTCCCTTAATAATGGCTAACAACCACTCAAGTACCTTAATACATCAAGATGTAAATGTTTTCTAATACCCATAAACATTCCCAGAACCTAACACAGTTAATTCTGCTAAGACTGAAACGAGTGGGAGGTGGTACAAAAATCAATTTGACTTCACCTCCAATGATTTATCACCATCACCCCCAGGATCAATTCATTTTTCCCTAAGAAGGTATCTAATGAAATTTTAGACCAAAGGAATGGCACATAAAACACCAACCTTGATTCAGACTCACATAATGAGTTAGACATATTCCAACCCTCATGATAATAAAAAAATTTAATGAAAATCACCTATGATTTAAGAATTAATATCCAGAATAGTTTGTTGAGCTTCTTATACAAACCGAAATAATTCCCACCTGCTCCATTCTAAGCTACACGCAAGTATGTACAAATACCCTGTACTGTGAATTTCAAAAGGGAATTCATGGATAACGACAAAATTATCACCTTTTCACTTTTCAGCCCCATTTAGATTCACCAACCCTGAAACTAAAGTTCATTTTATTAAGGTGAGAAGTAATATGTAGATTTATGCTTGATGCAATCAAGTTAAACAGCTTGGGTTGTGTGTCCCCTTTTTGCTGAGCCCCACAATTTCTCTCATAGGGAGGAAAAAAGACGGCTCAGAGGAACTTTGCAGGGCAAGGGATCATTCTCCAAAGGAAGGACTTTAAGGTGAACACTTGCTCTCTGGCAGCAGGGCAGGTAATTGCCTGCAACGAATCATCCCCGAGAAGGGGACTGAGCCGAAGGGGGTGATGTGGTCACAAAGTACATGCCTGCAAATTTACTGTCCCTCTTTACAGCTTTCCATAAAGTGTCTTCATGCAAAATGGCAGAGACGCCCCATTTATATGGCATAAAAATTAAGTGACTAATGGGCTATGTCCAATGAACTCCTACCCACTTACAAACTAAGAGAATTTCACATTTTAATTCGTTCAGCTCAAGGAGGCGGCAGAACCTCATCACCTACTCAATGATTACTTGAAATTAAATTTCTGGCCAAGTAAAAGTGTGCCGTGAAAGACAGGGTCATGAGGGTAACTATTTCTTCAAGGGTCATAGGGCACCATGAAGTGCCATGTCTCAATCCACCCAAATCAAAAGTTTCTGAAGCAGCCACAGACTTTAACGTCCCTGTCAAAAGTCTTGAATGGCGGGCACCCCTCTTCTCTATACTCCACCTTAAAGGATGTGGGATACAAGAATTACAGACAGCATTCATAATCCAAAGAGTCAGTATGTTTTGCCAGAACTGCATTGCAGCTGATTCGTTGATGGTGCAATGTATGGGTTATTACAGACATGAATTATTTTCTGAGTTATGGACAGCTAAGTTACACGAAGTAGAGTTCTACTGTGATGGGATTATTTTTGTTTTACAAAAGTGACAACACTTGCCCCGGTAAGCGAAGAGTCTGTTTCTCAACCCTTCTAGAAAATTAAGTTTATTTAAATTAAGTTAAATTAACTGAATTCATTCAAAAAAAGTTCCTGAACACCTGCTGTGTGTCAAGCACTGTCCTAAGAATGAAATACAAAGCATGAAATGAGATGAGAGTGGCCCTTATCTTCATGCAGTTTCCTTCCCAGTAAGGAACAGAGACAATAAACTAGAAAATATAAGAAATAATCAGGCTGTAATAAGTGCCACATGCCACACAGGAGATGCCCAGGATGCTCTGAGGAAGTAACAGGAAAGAATAGGACCACTTGGGAAATGAATGTCACGTCTTTATAGACCCAAAATGCATGGGATAAATTTGAATCCAACATTAAAAAAGGATACTCAATCATCCAACATAAATTTATTATCTGATTAGCATGTCCCCAGCTAAGACGATGTGAGGGCCTATTGTGTGATAGTCTATGCGTTTGCTATGTTTATCTAAAAGATTCTGGCCACGGTCCTGAAGACTGTAATGAATCACTGCTTCCCTTGTATTCTGTGTTATCCCAGTTCCCTTTCTCTTTACCACACGTGAAAAGGTATTCATTTAATGAGAGGTTATGTTTTAAAGGAAAAAAGAAAAATCCCTCCATATTCATCCTCTCCAATAACAAGATTTACCATATACAAAATTAGAATATATTACAAAATCATAATAATCAATAGCGTGCTGCATCAGGCATCAATGTGTGAAATGATGGAACAGAATATATGGAAACCTATTTTAGTACCTGTGATAATTTAGGATATAATACAGTTGCCATCAAAAACAAGTTGTGGATGTGGGGGAGAGGTGGGGGTAATAAAATAAGGATTATTTAGTAAATGACACTGATAAAATTGTTTAAAATATTCGAGTAAATTATTATGTATTTTTTTCCATATTTCAAAGCCTCAATTACCCTTGCCCTATTGTCAACAAAAATAAGGGCTTTTAATATTTTCTATGCCAATTATGTCTCCCAACAAATTGTTCATTACTCAAGAGCAGGTTTTTATTTATGGGCCCCTCCTATTATTATAGGAAGTAATAGAGCACAGCCATGAGCATACTACAGAGAAAAAGTACGGATGTTAGAATTATATGTACCAGGTTTGAGTCCCCGGTCTGCCACTGCAAGCACAGCTGAACACATCATTTAAACTTTTTTCAGTCTTAACATTTTCATATGCAAAAGGAAAATAAAGGTGTTAGTAATTGCTATTCCGTGGGGTAGTTTTCAGATTCAAATGAGATGAGATGCATGACAAAAATTCTGAGAGAAGTGAGGCCCTGCATAAATATCAGCAGTCATCCGTAAAGTAACTATTCAATAAATGTTTGTAAGTTGAAGGATACGAGTTTACATCCCCTGAAGCTTGAGTAAAATGACCCCACGGACGTTAAGTACCTGAACACACCTGGCTTGTGTTCCGCTGGGATGAGAATGCTCAGATGGTGGGACTGTCCCTGTGGGGGCCTGAGCAGGGCACACCTCAGAGGCAAGGCTGGATGCTTCCACTGTCACCCGCCAAAGCAGAAGGATATGACAGCTGTCAGTTAAGGGCTAAGGGCTTTCACAACGCAGGACCCCTGAATGTTGCAGCCTGTCTGGTTGCTTTCCTACTCCACATAGCTGGCGCCTTCTCACCGTCTCCATTCATTAAAATGTCACCTCCTCAAATAGGCTACCTCTGGACATCCTAGCCAGCTAAGTCCAGTTGCTCTCCTGTTCATTTCCTTCATAGCTGTTTATCATTATTTTCATTAACTTGATAAATGTTGTTTTTCAGTTAAGCATTTTATTTTAAGACAACTGTAGATTCATACGCAGTTGCAAAAAATGATACAGAGAGATCTGGGTGCCCTTTATCTGGCTTCCCCTGATGGGGAGGTTGCAGAGCCGAGGTACGACACCAGGATATTGTCATCTAACAATATGGATACAATCAGGACACAGAACGCTTCTGTCCACACAGAAAATCCTCACGTGGTCCTTTCATAACCTCTCCCCGGCCTCCCTCTCTCTCCTTACTGCCTGGCAACGAACAATCTGTTCTCCATCTCTACAATTTTGAAATTTCAAGAGTTTTATATAAATTGCATCATACGGTATATAGCCTTTGGCACTGGATTTTTTCTGTTCACCACAATTCTCTTAAGCTTTCTCCAGGTCATTGCATATATCAATACTTAGTTTCTTATTATTCCTGAGTAGTGTTCCATGGTATGAAGGCACCACTGTTGTGTGACTGTTCACCCACTGAAACTATCTGGGTTGTTTCCACTGTCTGGCTATTATGAAAAAAAAGCTGCTATAAACACTGGTGTACAGGTTTTATGTGAACATAAGTTTTCATTTCTCTGGGATAAATGCCCAGGAGGACAACTGGTAGGTTATATGGTAGTTGCATGTTTAGTTTCTAAAGAAATTGAAACTATTTCCCAAAGTGGCTACATCATTTTACATCATTGCCAGCAATGTATGAGCAATTCAATTGCTGCACATTCTTGCCAATATTGGCGTTCACTAATTTTATTTTAGCATTCTCCAAGATGTGCATTGATATCATATTACAGGTTCAACCTGCATTTCCCTAATGGCTAATGATTTTGAACATCTTTTCACTTGCTTATTGCCATTGTATATTCTCTTCCATGAAATGTCTCTTTATGTGTTTTTGTCCACTTTCTAATTGGATTGTTGAGCTTTTTACTGTTGAGTTTTCAGAGTTCTTTACATATACTGGGGTTCTACAAAAGTTTTCTCCAAATCTATAACTTGTCTTCTCATCCTCTTACAAGGTGTTTTGCAGAGAAAAAGATTTTTTTAAAAACTGATGAAGTCTAATGTATTATTTTTCTTTCTTTTATGGATTGTGCTCCTGATTTCATTCTAAGAATTCTTTACCTACCTTAAAACATCAAAGATTTTCTACATTTTCCATAAGTTTTGTGGTTATATGTTTTACATTCACGTTCAGAAGGCATTTTGAATGGATTTTTATGCAAGATTTGAAACTAAGGTTGAGGACATCCAGTTGCATTGCCAGTTGTTCCAGCACTCTACGTTGAAGGATATCATTCTTCCACTGAATTTCATTTTTGTCTTTGCCAAAAATCAGTCTGGCGTATTTGTGTAGTTCTATCTATTTCTAGGTTCTGTATTCTGTTTTATTGGCCTACATGTCTATCCTTCTGCCAAAACCAGCTTGGATGTCTGTAGCTGTAAGTCTTGAAATCAGGCAGACTTATTTCTCCCACTTTACACTTCTTTTACAGAATTGTTTAGCTATTTCAATGTCTTGCCTTTCCATATACATTTAAGAGTATTCTTGTCTACATCTACAGAAAGTCTTGCTGGGATTTGATAGGAATTGCATTTAAGCTGTTTATCAATTTGGGGAGAATTGTCATCTTTACTCTGTTATTTTCCAGGACATAAACAAAGTCTCTCCTTTAATTTTTTTTTTAATTGTCAGCATTTTGTAGCTTTCAGCATACAAATTATGGACACATTTCATTACACAGGTACTAATGTAGGTCTTCCATAAAAACCAGGTAGCATAAGGCACACTTGTGAAAAGCAGGGGATACCTGTACTAGTTTCATAAAATGAACTGGGAAGTGTTCCCTTCTGTTCTGTTTTCGGGAAGAGATAGCATCTAATTTGTATTAATTCGTTAAACATTGGATAGAATTCTCTGATGAAAACTTCTGAGTCTGGAGATTTCGTTCTTAGGAGTCTTTAAATTAGAAGTTCAATTACCTTAATAGTTACGGGGACATTCAAAGGACCTATTTCATACTGAGTAGATTACAGCAATTTCGTTTTACAAGAAAGTGGTTCGTTTTATGTAAGTTGTCACATGCATGGTGTCGATCTGTTCATGGCATTCCCTCATTACCCATGTGACAGCTGCCATGCCTGCAGTGATATTCTCTGTTCATTCTTGACATTGATGAGCTGTGTCCTCTCTCTTTTTTCTTTGTCAATTTTGCTACAGGTTTGTCAATTTTATTGATCTTTTCAAAAGAGCCAGCACTTCCTTCCACTGATTTTTCTCTATTGTTTTACTGTTTTCAATTTCATTGATTTCTGCTCTTAACCTTTATTATTCCCTTCCTGAGTGTTTGAGGGGGGGGGTGATCTTGCCATTCTTTTTCTAGGTTCTTAAGGTGGGAGCTTAGCTATCTATTTGAGGCTTCTCCTCTTTTCTACTGTGTTAATTCATTACTATACATTTCCCTCTCTGCACCACCTTAGCTGTGTCCTATAGGTTTTCATGTTGTATTTTCACTTTCATTCATTTTAGTGTAATTATTTATTTCCATGGAGATTTCCTTTTTCACCCATGGATTTTTTTTTTAAGCATGTTGTTTAATTTCCAGGTGTTTGGAAATTTTCCTATTACCTTTTTGTTACTAATTTCAAGATTCTACTGTGGTCAGAGAACATTACAGTACAATTTCAATTATTGTACATTTGCTGACATTTGTTTCATGGCCCAGGATATGGCCTCTTGATCATATGACCAATGGAAACTTCCACGGAACATGTAGTTTGCTGTTGATGGTCAGAGTCCTCGATAATGTTGAGCAGATGCAGTTGACTGATGATGGTTGAGTTCTTCGTCCTTGTTTGTTTTCAGCCTAATTTTTCTATTAATTTGCTTGTAGATTGGTGATTAAGTCTCCAGCTTTGCAGATTTTCCTGTCTCTCCTTTTAGTTCTATACTATTTCTTTGGTTTCACATATTTTGCAGCTCTGTTGTTTAATACATGCATGTTTAGGATTGCTATGTCCCTTGCTAGACTGACACTTTTATATTCATTATATTATACATTCCATCTTCATTACATTCCCTCTCTGTAATTCTTTTTGCTCTTAAGTCCACTTTATCTGATACTATTATGGCTATTCCTACTTTCTTTTTTTTTTTAAGTTTAAAATCCATTTATTTCTCACAATCTGCACACCTGAGGAGTCTCTCTTTCCTGCTCCAGCATAAGCCAAACCAGCCTTCCCCTCCTTACTTTCTTTTGATTGGTGTTTTCATGGTATTTCTTTGCCCAGCCTTTTGCTTTTACTCTACCTATATGATAAGTTTCAAGGAGTTTCTTGTAGACAGCATATAGTTAGGCCACACACTTCAATCTGCTTTAACAACTCCTTTAATTGGTGGACGTAAACTATTTACATGAAATGTCATCATTGCTATATTAATGCTTAATTCTGCCATATTTTTTTCTGTTTGTTCTCTGTCTTTTTTTCCCCTCTGTTTTCTTTTTCTCTGCCTTCCTCTGGGTTACTTGAATACTTGTTATAATTAAATTTCAATTTGTCTATAGCATTCCTGAGTGAATCTCTTTTTATAGATTATTTAGTAGTTGCTGTGGATATTGCATTATATATACACAACTTAAAACATTCTACTTATGTAATCATTTTAGCAGTTTGAAGAAAGTGTAGAAATCTTACCTCCCTCTACCCTCCCTCATTAATAATTGTCTTACATATTTCTTCTGCATCCATTTTGAACCACATCGGACTGTGCTACATGTTTGTTTTAACCATAAAGTATAATCTTGAAAACATCAGAGAAGGAAAGTTTGCTGCCTTTATCCCTGTTTCTGTTTTCTTCTTTTCTAATGTTCTGAGGTTCTTCTTTCACCACTTTCTTTGTCTATAGAGAACTCTCTTTAGCCATTCTTTTAAGGTAGAACTGCTGACAGCTAATTGTTTTTGTTCTTCTTCATCTGAGAAAGTCTTGATTTCTCCTGCATTTCTGTCCTACCTGTTTCCCTGGAAGTAGAATTCTGATTTAGCAGGTACTTTTTCTTTAGCACTTGAAAAATGTCACACCATTTTCTCCCTGCCTCCATGGCTTCTGCTGAGATATCTGCCATATTTCAAATTGCTTTTCCCATTTAGGAAAAGAATCACTTTTCTCCCTATTCTCACGATTTTTTTCTTTGCTTTCAGTTTTCAGAAGTATGACTGTGATATGCCTCAGTCTGGATTTCTTTGGATTTACCCTGTTTGGAGTTTGCTCAGGTATTTGAATCTGTAGGTTTATGCCTAGGGATTTTATTTGTACTTAGTAAGAGGAATAGGGAAAAGACTGTCTACTTCATCTTCCCAGAAGCACAAGTCCACTTATTACTATCTTTAATTATGCATTCCCTCCTTGTTTATTGTGTGTTTCTTTAATGAACTGTAAGAGCCATAAGGACAAGTAACTATCCCTTTAATTTCCCACTCTATCCCCAAGGCCTAGCATAACCCCTGTCAAAGAAAAGCTCTGCAATGCACGTCTGAATGACTGAATTAATTAACAAAATGAGCTCTAAGAGTGTTCACAGTAGGCTTCCCTATACAGTAAACACCCTGAGAATTTAGTTTATACCACACAGGCAAGGAAGTCTCAGCTCTGCTAGTTGTGATTCGGGAGGTCTATGGTGGGTTGTGTAAATTCGCATTTTTAAGCACATTTTGCAGTTAACATACAGGCACCTTGAACCTACCTAAAAAAAAACAATCCCAAGCTGTGCTCCCCACCTAGAAGTTTAGGGTCTGCATAGGGTGCTGGAAGGTAATGATTAGGGTGTTGGGAGCAGGGGTCATTATAGGTGTTCTGTTTCACTGGACCTACACCAAAACTGCTAGAAGTAAAGTAAATTCCCCCCGGAAACAGATGTAAATCTAGAGATACAGATTTCTAAAATGGAAACATTTGAACACATAGGAGAGGAAATTGTCACGAAAGGCGTAACTTTCCGCTACAGAGGAAGGAGCTTGAAGAGCAGGCTCTGCACTCAACTCATGCATTTTAAAGCGCTGCACTGAGGGTTTGTGTTTACCGAGTGCAAGGCTGTTAATATATTCAGCCCAAGAGTGAAGCAATTTTAATATTAATAGGCTCTTTATGAGAATTTAATAACAAAGTCATAGCTTCCTTGTGTTTCAAGACACAGGGGTTAATTACTTCAAATGGGTTGGCAGGGAAAAGGTCAAATTTTAATGCTGACCTTAACAGTTAGTGATAAATATAAAAAAGGTAATGGCCCATTTAAAGCTATCATGCTCAGTGTTCCCTGAGAGCTGAGAAACCGTCACCTGTCCTACCTGTTGATTCCACCTATGAACGCTCCGAGAGGCCACCCACCTGTTTATTGCACCTGGTGAATCGCTTTTCACGGAATTCAGCCAACTCTCTCATGGGAAGAGGAGAAACAGACTTTCTGTTTGTTTTAAGTATGGATCTATTCTAGGATCCTAGGAATGAAGGATCATGATGGTCAGGGTTTTCCAGTCTTCTACCATTGGCTTCAGACAAATCAGGGGTAAAAAATGCAATCTATTATTTGAGATTCTGCATTCTCTGCTATGTCAAAACCATGGCTGGTTTTAATGAAAGAATTTCAGTAGGCTGCAACCGGATACTTCAATGATCTGATCCTTTGAGCCTACAGAGGAAGAGATATGAGCCCTGAAAAAATTCCTCAACCCTCAGGAGTGATAGCTGTGCAGGGACACATAGAAGGATACTAGAGCTTGGGGCTTATTGGGAGGTGTAAAACTGTGATGGGTGTCACGAATCATCAAAAACTGAGTTCAAGTCATTGGCCTGGGAAATAAGACCTTGTATTGTCAGGAGTATGAATTGCCAATTTAAATCAATGTGGCTCATAGGCTGTTTTGTCTTTTCAGTTTTTTGCCCATATGCTCCAAAGATCTTTCCTTTTATCATGGCCCAGATTTTCTCCCTTTGTTCAGGTTCCTAACCAGAATCACAATCAGGGTATGCCAAGAGCAGTTAATCTCATGTGGGTGTTCACAGTCTCCAAGATGGAGTGGGATTCTTCTGACACCGCCATGTTTCCATGCACATGGCCACTCTTTTCACTGGAATCCATCCCCCAAAGACCATTCATCATGGCATCAGAGAACTGAATCTCTCTGCACTCATGCCTTTTACTTTCTTTCATCAGACACTTATTGAATACCTATCAAAAATGAGACAGTTTGCTGAGAGTGGGAAGTTCAGAAATGAATCAAACATGTCCCTGCTTGCACAGAATTCATAGTCTAATGGGGAGACACATGAAATAGTAATTATAACACTGTGCTGATGGCTCTGAGGGAATGGCATGGGAGTGCAAGAGAACAGCAACAGATCCGGTCTTGGAAGGTCTGAGGAAGCTTCTGCAAAGAAATGGTTTCTGAGATCAAACTTGGTATCAGTCAGGATAAGATGCATATGCTGCTGTAACAAATGACCTTTCAACAACAAAGGTTGTTTTCTTACTCGGGTTATGTCATCTGTGGTGCGGCTGTGGCTTTTCTCTCTGTTCTCTCCTCCTGAGGTCCCAGGCTGACAGAGAAGTGGCTCTCTGATCTCTTGGCAGAGGAAAAAGAGAACACGATGAGTCACATGTTGGCTCAGCCTAGAGGGACACATCCCACTTCCCCCACGTTTCACTGGCCCAAACAAAGCACATGGCCATTCCTCATGTTTGAAAGTTGAGGATATAAAATCCTCCGTCAGTGGGAAAGACCACAAGAAGAGAGCCCAGGCTATTTCGTAAGGAACAAATAAATCTACCAGGGATCCACAACATGAGGTAGAACTCTGTGTGGGAAGAGAAGGTGGTGTGGGTGTTCTAGGACAGAATATTCAAAAGCAAAGGACAGACAGAGAAGCAGAGGCCAAGAACGGGAGAGAGAGAAGGGACAGGGGTTTAAAGAAGTCCGAGTAGTTCCTTTGACAAAGCTCAAACAGTACAAGGGAGGAAGTGGAGAGAGCATGAGGAGAGAAGCTTCCTGCCCCAGTCCTTTTCCTAAACCACAGCGGATCTGATGGTTGACACATACACTGCACACTACAAAGGCTTAGGAAGCACTGATTTATAGGGAACTCCAGGTCTTAAATGGATATTTAAAATGAAGTCTCTCCCTTTTAAGTAATAAATGTAGTGAGCTCTTCAAAATGGGAAGATAAATGGGGACATGAGGAAGATCAATAGGCTAACTAGACCATGGCCCCAAATACTTGCTGCATTTATGTTTGCTGAATGACTCATAGAAAGCTGAATGAGGGGCATCTTCGGACCATCAGTCCACAACTGACTTGCAATATCTGAGGTGGAATGCTATGAAATGGAAAGTAAAACATGGGCAGATGCCATGTATCAATTCTTGTCTTCAGATTCACGGTGGGTCAGAGCTGGCCCCCCACATACAGCTCAGAATTTTTTTATTCAATCATCCAAAAAATACTCATTGGACATTTATTATGTGCTAACAAGTCAGCTAGATGCTGGGGACTTACTCATAACTAAGAAAAAAAAAGGTCTCTGGGAGAGACAAATTGAACAAGTAAACTAACCAAATAATTTTAAAAGTTTTGGTGCTGTGCTAAGAAGGAAAAATAATACAGGGTCTGCTAGAGAAGAGAGTGCCTGGCATGTGGAGGTCAGGAAAGCTACCCCAGGGATGTGCATCTATGCAGCGATCCAATCCCCGAAGAGGTGGAAAACGAAGGGCAGCCCAGCTGTGGGGTCAGCATATGCAAAGGTCCTGAGGGAGAAAAGATATTCAAAGAGAGATCCGCGTGGATTACCCAAGAGAACATTGAAGAGGAAAATAAATTATATATTACAGAAAAAGGACCAAAAAAGCAACGAGTGGACAGTTGCAGAAAGAGGGTAACTCTAGTTTTCAAGGCTATACGAGACACAATTACTGAACTTTCAATGCACATTCCCCACCAGACAAAATAAGGCAAAAATGGTCCAGGACAGCTGTCCTGATGAAAGTTTTGTGTTTTATTTCCTTAGCCTCCTTTGCAGGTAAAGCGCTAGCTCACTTCATGATTCAAGCAGATTTAATTCCTATTCATCCTGTAATAGTGGATGGGGTGGGTGGCAGCCCCTGTTGCTAATCCTTTCCATTCTCCGACGGAGTGGCATTTGGGAAGGAGACCATCTAGTTTGCAGATGGACCAGCACTTCCATTGTGAAGATATCAAGATAGTTACCAAACCATGGCAGGGAGCTTTGTGTGGGATAATGACAAATTTACAAACAGAAAGAAAATTCCTCAAATCACAAAAACAAATGGAGTGATGAACATGCCAAGCAGGAGGCGAGCAGACACCAGCAGAGGCTCCAAGCTCCAGTGAAGCAGAGAGAAACTAGTTGTTGCTAAATTAGGCACAACATAGGCCACATCTGTCAGTGAAAGACAGAGTGGGAAAAAGAAAAAAAACAAAAAACAAAAAACTTGAGGGAAATGGTTTCATAACTGGAGGCTGTACTGCTCGGTCCAAATCAGGCCATTTTAGAAATGCATCTCCAAATAAGTTGGCTGTTTTTCCCCAACTGATTAAAGGTCTTCATCAAGGCCTCTCTCTTTATGCCTTCCCCCTACTCACGCTGGCAAACTGGTTTTAGCACGGGCCCTCTATGCTGGAATGACCCCAGGAAATGCCAGGGTGCCCAAGAACTTGCATGCAAATGGATTTCAAAGCAAATGCCTGACAGGGTAGAAGGTCTGTCACTGCCATAGGAGACAGAGCCCCAGGGCACCTTCTTTGTATGGGGTGTCCCTCTCCCATCCAGCCCTGGTGGCAGAGGCGGTGGCCACCCCTGGTCTCTTTAACACCACCCATTCCAAGCCGGTCCTCCTGACTGCAGCTCCTGCCCTGGCTCTTCGGTCGGGCGACTTATCTCATCCTTCAGGCCATGAGCCAGCTGTCTGCGCCTCAGTCTCCTTCCCAATCTAACCCTCATCTCAGTAGGCTCACTCCCGGACTCAGTGCCTCTTGGTGACTTCACCCCACTGAAGTCCTTCGTGGGGTGCTGACCTCGACCTGTGGTCTTCACAAAGACAGGGAGCTGGCCTTCCTCATGCGCGACCCAGGGCTCAGATCAAGGAGTGCTTTCTTGGATGAACGAATGTTGTGGGCAAACGGAAAACTGAAGGTGAGCAGGACACGGTCCCTGTTTGCAATGACATCACTAGGCTACCTAGTCTCTCCAACTGAACCAGAAATAATAAGGAAATCACAGCCCTCAGCCTCTCATTCTGATTCCTCCCAGAACCTAAGATAACCCAGGCCTGATAAGCGGGTGAAAATAAACGTGAGCACACAACTGTTGGAAAAGACTTCACAATCCAGCTGACAGTAAAACAGCTCCAAACAAATATTGCCAACCGACACTCACGAGGTGTGGCTGTGTTTAACGTGGGCTCCGCCAAGGAGGCTGTGATGAATGCTGATCGTCTTCCCAGATTCCCCTTATTTCTTAAGAAGAAACCCAATGCTTCCATGTACTTATTTAAACCCAAAATAAACAAAAATGCTTTTGCCGGCTTCCTTTGCAGATAGCTGTGGCCACGTGGCTAAATTCTGGCTAATTAAATACAAGGGACACGGGATGTGCAGCTTCCAAAAAGTGCCCTTAAAAAGAAGAAATCGGATCTAATTTCCCCAGTTCTCCTCAGTGCCTGGTGGAATAAAGACGTGACGGCAGAGAATCAAGCATGAGAAGGTGGAGGCCACGCGCTGAGGATGGCGGAGCAGTTCAGTGAAGACGAGCCAGCAGTCTCCACACCCACCCTGTTCTTCTGCCTCAACTTCATTTTGTGCAAGAGAAATGTAAACTTCTCACTTTCTAAAACCACCATTATCTTGGGTTTCCTGACGCTTTCAACCTAACCTAACCCTAGCTGATACAATGGGCCAAGAAAAACTTAATGTAGCCATTTACAGAGATGACGTCGGTGAACTCGGCGGGATGGCCAGGAATCAGAGGCCTGGTACCCAGAGTGAGGGTGACCCAGCAGACGGTTCATCCGCCCACGTCTGTTCGCCGCGTGCCCAGCCTGACCCCCACACTCCATATACGGGCCCCGCAGGCGACCACACTCCTCAGTGGATATCTGGGAGAGGCTACAACGCCAGTTGTTCGAAAGCAAAGATTGCTTTGACCGTTTTGGCAGCAGGTGGTCAGAGAAGAATCAATTCCATCAGGACGGCAAAGCTGAAAGATGGGACGAACACCAGAACCCAGGGTCATCAGTTTTTGGTAGAACAAACTATGGGAATACGCCAGGGCTCTTCAGCCTTTGGGAAGGAGTCTGACAGCTGCCAGTGTTTCTCTCAAGCACGGGGAACGTGAAAACCACACTCCACCCAGATGCTGTTCATGAGCCCATGCAGAAATTGACCCTCGTGTGCGATTTTTAAAGGCTCTGGTGTATGGTCCAGATCATTTCTACCTTTGTTGCAGAAGTTTGACACATCAAAAATTGATGAGAGCCTTCTAAGAAGATTTTTGTCCGAATTCCAATACACATGCAGATATGTGCTTTGCCCCTGTCCAAAGGGAGAATCAACATTAGTCCACTTTTAGGCAATTTCATCTTCATTTTCTCAAATGATGCATGCTTTCTTAATACAGACACTTGATACAATTTCTGTCTCGGTGGCTTTTAATTAAAACCTTTGTACGGATTTCTCTCTGCCATTCTGTTCCCTACGCATCACACCATCTATTCCCTGTAATTCCCCACCCCCCAGTCTATCCCGTCCCACTCCGCGCCACCCCATTCCATGCTCTGGGCCATGCTCGGTGTGGATCAGCGCTGTGTGGCTTGACAAGTCCTTCAACCTCTGTGACCATATGTATTCACCAAGCACTCATGTGCTGACTATGAGGACAGGAGCCATTTCTCCTGCGTCCAGTATTTTGATCAGCACCGTGCATGTTTCATCCCCTTGAATCCCCGCAAAGCCCTAAAATGTGCATATTTAGTATCCTCATTATGCAGATGAGGAAACTGGCACACACAGTGATTAAGGGACATGCACCTAATCACAAGACAAATAGGTCACAGGTACGTGATTCGAACCAAGAAGAGTTAGGACTTCAGAATCTCCTGATATAAAAGCAAAAACAGATCCCACACTGCCTGCAAGTCCTCCCAGGGGAGATTTCCCAGAGAAATTCCATCAAATCCAGGCGGATCTTCAGGGAAGGCACAGGAGCTAGAATCCCTCTATGTCCAAGGACTTAAAATCTCTAAAAATCTGGTGACAATGCTTTGGGGTCAACCATGTATCATTTAGAATCATATGGACAAGACTGGTGATGAAAACTTCTCTGTACTCAGCTGAGAGAGGCAGGTAGAAAGTAATCTGGCACATCCATAAGCCCAAATCACCTCTGTCCAGCAATGACTAAGAAAAGTACGTTTAATCCTGTGGCAATCTATCAAGTGTCATGGAATACAGGCTGCATATAAAGTGCAGCATTATTTTCAATGGGAGAACTTTTCTCCCAGCTCTGCAGATTCTGTAGAGGCAATGGGTATCTAGGATCAAAAGCCTGCAGATTTATGGTGGTGGCGGCTGTTTACCAGAATTGAAAATCTCAAATGCCATTTTTCACAAAGATAAAGGAATTATTTCAACGGGATCACGCACAGAGATTTGCAAGAGGGAAATGGACTTATTTTCATCAGATATTTTTAAATCACCAATTCACTGGTATTTTTGTCTCTACTAGGCACCCCCAGATATTCTGAAAGGGAACACAGGGAGGTGACCCAAGAAGGCAAAGTGACTTTGCAGAAGAGAGAAAAAAGAGACATTTTGCTTAGTTCTTGCACAGGCTTATTTAAGAGAAGCAAGTGGAGATGGAGACACATGGCTCTGGCTATATACATACCAAGCAGGCAGCACGTTACACTTGTTTGGGATGTGAGGTGTGTTGAACTTTTCACTAGATCGGTTATCAAACTCTTCCTGAAGGATAGAAGGGGTGGTGAGGATACAGAACAGACCTCAAGCAAAGCATTTTGCAAACGAAACAAGCAAAAGCTAAGGCATAATGACAGACTTAATTGGATAGTAGGTGACCTGGATAACAAATTGAATAAGTAAACAATGGGTGATCTTTTAAGCTAGGCTTGTATCCAATTTCAGTCAGAGTAATTAATGAAAAATTCATAAGCACACGCTCTTGAAATGCACAGCTCCAGATTTCCTGTCTGACATAGTAAAATTAAATACTGGATGCCCTGTCAGAAGCACATAACAATTTTGATTTAGAAAGTGAGCCTAAGAAAGTAAGTCTCTTATTATTCCACATTGTTCACCTATTGTTGTTAATACACTCGGAATCTTGTTGATTCACTTATTTCTTCTCTTTTTATAAACATCTTTAAAAGTTACCTAGTTTCTTAGTTTAAAAGTGAAAGGCACAAAACAGAGTAGGGGAAGGTAAGGCTGGAAGACAAAAGGTTTGGACCATGGAAGGCAACCTGTGCAGTACTAAGTGGCTTACAGTTGATCTGATAAGCAGTAGGGAGCCATGGAAGGTTTTTGAGCAGAGGTGTGACAGGAACAGAGATGTGAATGGGGAAGATTCATTTGGAAACAGGGTACAAAATTAATCAGTAGATACGAACACACACTCAAAAACATACTCACTCTTAAGAGAAATCCTTGCTTTAGACAGATAATAAAATTGAGTAAGTGATCTAGTCCTAAGTGGGGTCAAGATGAGTGACAGTGTATCTTTGCTATCATTATAACTTCAAGGATAACTGCTTTGGGACTATTTTGGTTGATTATGCAATACAAACAAGAGCCTAGTTGCTTCAGCAATTTTCTTTCTAAATTTCTTTAATGGCCAGCTGGCTGTGGAGGACTGAGTGAACCTAGACAAAAATGTACAATTCTAAAGAGTTTTAAAATAAATAAAATGTTACAAAAGATGCCAGGATAAGGGTAGTGTGAATCTTATTCAGAAATTCAACATCAAATGTTGCTAATGTTGTCTTTTAATTTGGACAGTGAAAGAGATTTTGCTCATCTCTGCTGAAAGTGAATCTACTGTTCTTCTGACTGTGGGACCACCTTAATATATTGTCAGAAAAATACATCACATCATGAAAGGTGTACTTTCTTCTAAATACTCCGAAACCCCATGCCTCTTTTTCAGAGCTCCTACAAAGGTGACGTATACTCATGGCGATCCTCTGGCGACAGAGGTGCTGGGTCATGTTCAGGGGCACACCTCCTTATCTGTTCTCCACCCACCTTGTGCTACAGGCTCTTAAGAGGTCTCCCTGCTTCTGTTCTATGCACCTTCTATCCATCCCACTCTCTGCAGTTAGCAATGTCTTCCTAAAGAAGAGTTTCTCATGCAGACGTGATTTTCTCCCCCTTTTGGAAGGGGACTGGTGACATGTGGGGACATTTTTGGTCATCAACACAGGGAGGGAGTACATTAATGGCATCTGGTGAGTAGAAGTCAGGGATGCTGCTAAACCTCCTGAAACTGCACAGGACAGTGTCTCCCAACAAAGAATTATCCAGCTGAAATGTTCATAGTGCCAAGGCTGAGAAACCCCGTCCTAAACACACATTGATTATATTGGTTTTCAAAACTCACACAGCAGCTAGTGGAAGGCTGATGGCGTGAGACTAGCTTCAGCGCCCACATAATCTGATTCACGTCTGTGTCCCGCTGCTCCCAGTGACCCATCTGCTCTTGACTGTCTAGTGATTTCCGCGTTCCTTAGGGACACCTGCCCCCTGCTCAGTCCTTTACTCATCCTCTGCCCCTTATTGGACTGCCCTTCCTATCTAGCAGCCATATTTTACCTATCCTTTCAGGACTACTTTCTCTGAGGACCTCAGAAGCCAACGTGATCACCAACTTTATAGGACACGGAACAGCACGTTCTTCTCCTACTGGCCGGTGCTTGTGCCCTTGTGCACGATGAACCACCCTCCTTGGCCTAGAGGCAAAATCACTGCTTATTCAGACATCGAACACACTGGCCTCACCAAAGCAACAGCTTATATTTCTCCCACTCCTCTTGCCATGCCATTAGCCCTTCCATCTCTTAGGCTAGAAAACCATAAGCCCCCCCCCTTCCACATCTAGCCTGTCCGACCGGGACCATGGAGAAAGTAGCTCTCAATCAACCTGGATGTCGCCACATCTCAAGTTGCCAGAGTTTTTCTGTGACTGGGAACAAAAAAAGAAATCTGAGGCTGGGTCTTTATTGTGTGGCTTTGACAAGTAGAAGCCATGGCACCAGGGGTGATGAAACCAAAAAGTACTGAGACGGCAGTATCTTCAGGCTCTACCCATCTCCCTGACTGATAACCAGATTCGGCATTCAGCGTATCTCCCTCCCTAGCCTGCTGATCTTTCAGACAGGTGCCTGGACATTTTGATGCTGAACTTTGAGAATGACAGGAGGAGGTGGGAGGCCCAGAGAGACAGGACAAATCAACATATAAGAGTAAGCTGGGAAAGAAAGGAGGACGACTGAATGGGCTGAGGGCAGAGAGGCAGGGGGTGGGGGCGGGGGAGGCCAGGCCCAGCCAACAGAAGGTTGCGATACAGTATAAATCCAAGCAAACAGGAAAGAAAACAGGACTTCAGAAGCATTCCTGTAGATTATGAATGGAATTCCAGGGCACGTATTATTTCAGGAGCAATCAGTGAGTTTGTTTTAATTATTTAAATTTTCAAAGACTATTTTAATGTTTTTCATTGTTCTACTCCTTTGACTGGAGCTCAATAAGGAGATTGGATTATATGGGTCAAGGGCAATGGGGATACATAGATATTAGAGAAACACTTTTCTATGAAAAAACACACCGAAGGTAAGAGGGGTCACTCACTTTGCCCCAAAATCTTGTGACTTTGGGATCAAGCTTCAAACTCAGCCAGGATTATGACCAAGCCCACACTCAATTATTTCACCATTCACCCTCTCAGAATAAAGGGTTTAATTTCACATCAGTGTTCAATTATTCACAAAGGTCTTACTTACTTCCAATGATAGAACTATATGCCCTTTCAATGACTACTTCCACTTACGTAGATGGCACATAAGTAGAGAAAAGTTCTCTATGGCTACATCTACACCTACGCCCACTGCGTGATCAGCTATACAGGTCGGTGACACGCAATGGCTTTGCTTACAGTGTAGACAGTAAATGCTATGGATGATGACGTTTATGAATGGACAGGACCATAAGCCCCATCGGCAAGGCGGCCTGAAACTCTCACTGAATTCCCTTCATCCTGAGCTTTTCTTCCCATTATGTTGCACAGGCTCTATTGGAGAAAGCTGCAGTCCCCTGGCATATGTTTGTCACGGAACCTTTGTCCCCTTGTTCTTTATGAGAATTCTGTCCTACTCGGAGTTGAAGAGAAAAATAACCCATTTATATTCTCTGCACTGCTCTTTGGGTTTTATTCCAATTGCTATTGTGACAGGGGCTGCTATGAAGAAGAATAGCAATGTAAGCAAGGAGTTAAGTGCACTGCTGCTTGAGACACAGTGAACTAACTGGTCAGATGACTCAGAAGAAAGAGAAAGGCAGCACAAGTTGGAATTCTAAATGTAGATAGATACAGAGATACACAGACAGAGATGTACGTGTATACATATGTATGTGTTTATCTGTCTGTATATCCACAAATCATCTAGCTGGTCGGCTGGGAGACAAAGTAGCATGTGGTTAGGTGTGCAAACTTTGGGCTCAGACAGACCAGAGAGACCTGAGACAGGGAATCTCAGTTTTCCCACCTGAGTCACAGGTATGACAGTGGGGCCTCTCTGAGGAGTTTACCGTGAATTCCCCATGAGTTCGTGCATGTAGAGTGTGTAGCCTACCTCACATTGCAAAACAGGTGGTGCATCAATGATAGATTGATTGCTTTTGGGGGGTACTAAAATGATGGCAAGTATGGTGGAACTCACTGTGATTGCCTTTTGTGACCTTTTTGTTGAAACCCCTAATGTCGACCTCTAGGAGAAGAGGATTTGGAGTTAGAAGAGACCCTAGTTCAAATCCTAGCTTTGCCACTTCCTAGAGGGGTATATGTGTGTAACAGAGAGGGAGGGAGGGCTGGAGAGAGAGGGAATGGCTATGTCCCTTCCACAGTCAGAGACTCAAAGCCCTGACCTGCAGAAGGGACTAATAATGGTACCCACTCCACAGGCTACTGTGAGGAATGAATTTCATGTGCACATAGTCTGGCATACTGTTTGTCACGTGATGAACCCCTAATACGTTGCTGCTCTTGAACGATCCATTCTATCACTCATGGTCTAGATGGGCGGTGCCATCCCATAACATCCTGTTCTTCTGACCAACTGGGGCTCTTGGAATTTCTCCAGGTCCACTTCCCCACACACGTGCTGGCCTGAAGAGACCCCTCGCACTTACCCTGCCATGATAGTCATTGCAAAGTGACACTTTAATAAACATCTGTTAGACGCTTTCCCTGTCACAGTGTCAAGGGTCCCAAACCCACCAATAATAAATATCTGGCTTATGGTTCTCAGTGGCTGTGATGAAGAGAAACGAGGGCTGTGGGTTTCGATTCCTGACCCCACCACATACTGGCTGTGTGACCTCAGCCAAAGAACCTAACTCCTCTGAGCTTCCGGTAACGAGGGGATGATAACAGTACCTATGTCATATGCAGGGCTTCTGCCTGGTTCACGTCTTACACTACGGGACTCTCATTCCCAAGGGCTAGAGTTACCATTATTGGGTTGTTTTGTAGATGAAATTAGTTAGTACGTGCCGGCACTTAGAATAGAACTTGATGCACAGCAAATGCCAACTATGTGCTAATTATTAGTAGTATACATTATTATTGTAGGAATGTTGGGAGGATTGAATGTGATAATCCAGTAAAGGGTTGAGCACAATGAGTGGGACACAGGAAACTCTCAAGGGACGGCTAGAGTCCACGTGTCCGCAGCACCAGTTTTACCTTGCGGACGACAGCAAGCAGGACAAGATCATCTCACACTCCCCATCCCTAACGTCGTAAGGATATCAAATTGGCTGTGAAAACACACTAGGGATAGTTCAATTATCTGCACTAATGGAAGGGTTTGGAGGCAAGGATAATCAACCAGGACAGATAATCCAAAAACCACTTCCATTTGGCCATGAAATGCACCATCAATTCACATTCAAATATACTATGTCTGCCATTCCGGGGATTAATTTCCAACAAAATAATGAATCCACACAAGACGGGCCTGATTCAAGCTGGGAAGTGCCCTGGTTCTTTGGTCTGCTTCCCGCTCATCTCCTCCCTGCGACACGCCCCATGCTGAGAACAGCCAGCAGGCTTCCCCGACTGGTGCAGAGAACCAATCTAAACAGGGTTGACCCCTCTCAAATCTTCCAGGAGCATCAAAGAGGCCTGGGTTTCAAAGGCTTCTTCTGCATGAAAATTAACTAGGGCTCCTGGTGGAGATGCCACAGCTAAGGAGCTAAGGGGACATCTTACTGCAGAAAACACAGAGCAGAGACATGCATGGACTTTGCCCCATTCAAGAGCCGGCATTGCTCATATTTTTGGACATTAAGGTACTTGGAATTCCACTGACCCATCGCAAATACTGCAAGTTCAAAAGGAATGACTTTCCTGCTCAGGAGGTAGATTACTCGGTGTTCTAATAATAATGGGTTTGCAAGATTAAACATTACAATGATCACTGTACTGCATATATTCATCCATTAACAAATACTGAGTACCTATTAAGAGTTTGGCAACAGACTAGGAAATGTCTGTATGAAGAAGAGGAAAGAAAGCACAGTAAAAACAAATAAGCAACGGCAGGCGAATGTAATGAAGAACACGTGGTGGTGAGAACACACACCTAGACACCGGATCTTGTCTGGTGGAGGCTGAGGCCATCATCTAACCCTGACACTCCCCGTAAGTCAGCCGCACCTCTTGCCGATTCAGCTGCAACTATCTCCTTTCGGCCTTTCCCACCACAACCTCCAAGCCATGCTTTGGTCGCCTAGCCAGAGCAATCCTCAAATGTGAATCTGATCGGGCCGTGCTCCCAACCTCCCAGCGGCTTCCCGCTGCCCTCAGAGGGAAGCTATGTTCCCGCGCCGGCAGGGAAGGCCTGGCCTGATCCGGCCGGTGCCTCTGTGCCCCCTCAGCTCAGGCCGCTCCCCGCCCTGCCCTCTCCACCCCAGCCACATGCGTCCTTCTAGCCCCTCTAAAGCAACGGTCTCTCTTTTCTTTCCTTAGAACCTCTTGTTTTCTTCCACTGGGACGTGTGTCCCATTGCTGATTCCATCTCATCTGTTTGGTTTCTGCCCAAATGCCACCTCCTCATAAGGGCCTTTCCTGTCAACCTCCTGTAGGGACAATGGGTGGAGGGAAATGAACTCCCTGCCGAGCTTCTCCCACAGTCCTGTCAGCATGGGGAATGATCGATTTCTGTTTCTTGCCTTATTTGTGTTGACGAGCCCATAAAATGTAAATAGAGCAGACACTGGCTGTGCCCTCGCTACGGGACCAGCGGTCTCCCGAGCCCTTCTCACGTGTCACCTCTTCCCATGTCCACAGCTCATGGGTACAGCAATGGCTTCGGAGACAGGCTCGGGGAGGCTGGACACCCAGCTCACCAGCCACGTGACACATCAGGGACAAAGGCTGCGTTCCAACCTGGGAAGCCTGATTGCAAAACCCGTGTTCTTAACCTCTGTACTGAGTCACTTCTCAGTCACAAGCACCTTTATCTTTTCAATTAAAATCAAACCACCTCCCCAAAGCATCATTAAAAAGTGACAAAGGCCGTGGAGGAAGCTTGTGAGGTAGAAGTCTACCCCTGCATCCCTTGGGGTGCTCTCCCTTCCCTCTTTCTGTTTCCCCATAACAATGAACATCCTGTCCTATCCTTTTAGAACACACTCTACCCACAATCACTCTTAGCAGCTGTGACTACATAAAGCTTATTTATACCCTGTCCTATGGCTAAAAGAGATCTTTAGGCAGCCCACAACCCTGTCCAAAGAGTGTATACATCACCAGGAGACAGGCTGTGAAACAGACTGTTGATTTAACTAGAAATGCCCATTATCCAAAAGCACAGAATACCCAAGGCTGACTCTCTTTTTCCTATCCTGCCTTCCATTTCCTCTACCCCCAGCTCCATTCTAATTCTGTGCCTCCAATCCTATATACATTCAAAACATAACCTATTCTGTTTCCTTTTTTTTTTTTTTTTTTTTTTTATAACTAAACAGGCTCAACCTAAGGTCAGTCTCTTCGGGTACACCGGCTCCTATTATGGGAGAAATCAAAGAAAGATTGCTTTTAAAAAGAGAGAGGCTGCTTTTAATGACAATTTTCGAACAGCGGCCTTTTGTAGTTGAAGGGTTTGATGATAAAGCTCACTGTCAACAGGCAATGACATCAATGTCAGAGCATAAAGGGACGGATGCCCCTCAGTATGGGCTCGTCCCGGAGCCATCGGCCGGTGCTCGTGTGCTCTGCCTTCCTGGAAGATGGCTGCTCCTCATGACAATCTAGCTGCTGACTTTCTCTGAGCAGTCGGAGAAATACGGCAGAGTTGGCCAGGAAACTCTCTCCCTCTCCTCCCTCTTTCTGTCTGTCTGTCTCTCTCCTTCACACACACACACAGAGGCACACACTCCGTACCTGAAAGTAATTCAGCACTGCCCGGTACTGAATGACCATGGTCCGAGTTTGCATCCGAGCCTTGCCGAGCACGGCTGCATGATGCTTCTGTGCGCTCGGGTGTTCTCGTCTGTGATACAGAGATGATAATGCTAACTCTCTCATAGCATTGTTTTGTGGATAAACCGAGGTAATTCAGGCAAAAGCTTGGCACAATGTCTAAACACTCAAGCTATGTGTTGGCTGTCATTATTACTATTATAACTACTACAGAAGTGTACAGTTTACACCACACTTCCTCACACATCAGCTAATCGCCTCTCCCTAATGTCTCTATGAAGGAGACAGAGCATCTGGTACTTTGATCATCCTGCAGGTGAGGCTCAGACAGGTGTGATGATAGGCTGCAAATCACGGAAGTGACCAACTGGCAGAGTCAGAACTAGAAAGTGACCATCTGATTCCAGGCAAGTGCGTGGGTCTGGCCTGCTGAAGGCTGGGGGTGACTACTAAATAGCTGCAATGATCCCAGAAGCAAGGCAAAGGCCATTCCCTGAGTCTGTCCAGACAAATCACAACTTCAAATATCGTATCTGACTACTAGAGTGGCCATATCATTTTTGAGACTGACAGAGGCTCTACTGGACAGGATTTAAGGAAAAGAGACATAAACCAAGGCAGCATCAGACACATGGGGACAATCGGTCTGTGGTCCACATCATGATACAAGCACAAATCCTGACCCGTCCTTCTCTGGTTGACTGTGTCATCTAACACTTGGCTTTGGCATGTTTTCCTCTGTACTCTCTTCTGGTGAAACTATCCTTTTCCCTTTGGCCAGTAACTTCTCCAACCCGTGGTGCTACTGCAGAGCTGTCAACTGCAGTAGGACAGTATGCTTCTTCCCAGCATCAAAGACCTGGGGAGGAAGGACCTCAAAGCCAAGCCAGCTGAGGTTCTTCCCAGGGATTTTTTTTTAGCTAGAGCTGGCAAGGACAATGGCCCCAGGTTTTGGGGGAAGAAGACAATCATGGTGCTCAAAAGATAAAAGGTTGGGTTTGCTGGCTCATTCCTCCTTGGCTGCACGGGGAGGTCTGTCTTCAGCAGGAAAGGCTGCTAACCCACCAAGAGGCAGAGACAAGTGGAGATGAGAGGTGAGCACAGAAAGAGAAGCACTGACCCACTTTCCAGTCACAAAAACCGTGTCCAATCTCTGACACCCTCCTTCCTCCAGTCATTTATTTAATTTCGTACACTAACACAAAAATCTTCCCAAATCCATGAATCAATATATTCTGTGGCCATTTTTTTTAACTTCATTTAGGTTAAAAGTTGTATGAATTGGGCTTCCACTGCTCACAACCAAAATTATCTAATTATACAGATACCAAAAATGGGGAAAAAGACCTGTAAGAAAGCAAAATAGTTAAGTGGAAAGGGAATTGGGAAAGAGAGAGTCAAGGTAAGTTGCATTATTTCACTTTATATGCAAATAATCATTTGAGTGGGCTTGAGAGAGCTTAAATTTTTCAATAAGGAAACAAGGGAGAGATACCCCATGGGTAAAAGAAAGACATCACCTTGGAAAGGCATTCTGGGGTACATAAATAAATCAACAAAACAATAAATCATGGTTCAAATGCCGTTCCACATCTGAGTAGCTTAAGAGCTTGGTCAAGTCACCTCAGCTCTGTGAGTTTCTATTTCCCCCTCCTCCATGAAATAAGGAGTTTAATACCTCTCAGAGTTATCATTAAGAGTATACATAAAGCACCTACTCTTGGCACACAGAGGTGATTAATAAATTCTGATGATTATCAGTGTGTGAAGGGCAGTAAAAAGGAAGATTCAACTATAAAAGCCGATCAGTGTTAGACTGGGCACTGTGGTACTCTAGAGGAATACTGTGCTTTCTATATGCTTTCATGATCTTTGGTCTGTTATGACCTGGCCAAGGTTCTGGCTGGATTCCATGACACGCTTCATAAAAGCCAATGAAGGAATAAATGAAAAGTGAATCATTGATGCATATATGTACGTAGCCTTATAGGGATCTCAAATAACCACACAAAGTTACTATCAATATCCTCAAGGAAAACATATCTGGCAAGGTATTTAGTCCCAGATTGCATAAAACACAATCCTCTTGGCAGTTGTCAAAATAATGTGTTTTTCTTTGCAAGAGTGGTAAATAAAGCAATCGTTTCTGCTTATATTCATGAACTCTTGAGACTTGCTTACAAAAAGTAAAGCAGTGCATCGTTCATTGGACCCTTCATTTACTTCTGAGTGTCCTCGCATGCATTTGCTGCTGTGACTCAGGGTTGTAATGTACCCTAGGAATCCAGTCAAGACAAAGATACAGATGCTGCCAAGGAACCTCAAACAAGGGCATGAAGAGGATACAGGAATGACTCACTCCTATCGAATATAAAAAATATCATACTGCCAGAGGTACTAAAGGCTCCATAACTTCTAAAAACTGAGTGCTCACTTGACCAGAGGAGGCTAGAGTTTGTCAAGGGGGATGGGGAGGAAACACAACCTCCGAACAAAGAAACGGCACACCAAAGGCATAAAGTTAGGAAGATACATGCCATCTTTGGGGGAGACGGTGGATTCTCTGATCTCCCTGGAACCAAGCCTGCCTAAGGCGAGTGGGGGCACTGAGACTTGAAGGCGGGTTGACCAGATGCCCACAGGCCTTGACTAACCATCCAAAAATACAGATTTCACTCTGTCAAAATGACAAGCCACCAACATTTTTTGATAGAGGGAGAGACATAACCAGATAGACATTTTAGTAAAATAATTTTTAAAGTAGAGAAGAGGTTAGCTCTGGATGGATGGTACAGGGACAGATTTTGTTTATTTTAAAAAATCAAAAAGCTTGCAGGGATCTTAGTAAACATGATCAGATACAGGGAACACCACTAACTATGAGAAAAGCCTATGTAAGCCAGAGCCCTAAGAGACCAAGTACAAGAAAACCTAGCTCAAAGTCCTAGGCAGGTAGGGAGAGAAGGCATTCACTGGCTTAGGGAACTAGAAGACCCCGCGGTGTTTGCACCATGTCACCTGGGCTGCTTCTGTCTCTCCCGGATCTGCTTTCCTCTGAGTTGGCTTTCCTCTCGGGTAGGATCTCCTACCACGGTGGCCACAGCTACTCCAAGCTCCCATTCTCACAAAGCCTAACCAGCCAAATCAAGGGGCTGTTCCCCTCAACAATTTCTGATTGAGCTTCACCAGCCTGCCCTGAACCAGGTGCTCATCCTGAGCCATTCACAAGGTTTGGGATGCTCTGACTGATCAGGCCTGGGTTCCGCGCCGCATTTGAATGAATGTGACGTGGGTCCACGCACCCAGCCACATTTGAACTGTAGTTAAGGGAAGGGGTCTGTGGCCACCGTTGAAGGAGAGAAGACTTCTTCTGGTCAGGCAAACACAGATGCCTTCTGCAGGAGCTGGAAAGGGATGGAGGACAGGCCGGAAAGCATATTCCCTTGTAAGCCTTAAGCTCAACTAGCACTTCCCTTCCTGTAAATGCGCCTGCCTAGCCTGTATTACTAGAAAAACCTTCAAGTATGCTTCCCCGCATCTCCAAGAGTACTTGGAATTTTAAGAGTCAAAATACGTTTATTTCTCCTAAATCAACTAAAGTTCCTTGAAAGTATGAAGAACAAAATCTCTTCAAAGATGTGAAGATATACAATGGAAGAAAAAGAACACTTCTAACTCACCTAATATTTTCCAGTGAAAAAGCTTCTAGGAATGTATACATAAATTTCTCCAAGAATAGCTACTAATAAGAGCATGAGAAAGTAGAAACATTCACCTTTATTTTCTGCTAACACTGATACTAACTCTTACAATTCAGATAACCTTTTTGATTAAAAAAATGAATTTAGCTTTTTCTCTGGAAAGAAAGACAAAAAAAAAGGCATTTTTTCCCCAGTATTTCCAGATGTACACATTCTTTGAAGTGTATACAATTATATTATGACCGATTGTTTTAATACAAGTCAAGGACTCAAACTGCTGTATGTTGATAAAAGTCAATTAAAAGGAGACCTGAGTTTAAAAGACGGGCCATTTGTTTATTTTCTGAGTGACTTCAGGCAAATTACTTAACCTATCTGTTCCTCGATTTTATCATCTGTAAAACAGATACAATACTAATAGTTATTAAATGAGAACTAGACAAAACGATACGTGTAAAGTAGAAAAGTATTAATATGCATGTGTGTGTGCACATGTGTGCATACATGTGGAAACTTAGAATATATATTTAGAATCCAAATATTTTGCCTTTTAAAATCCCAAGTAATTCCAACTCTATATTCAAATGTGTATTGCCTGTGTGTTCAAGAAACTGTAGTTCCTCAAACTGGACTAAATTACAAGGGAATAGTTACATAAATGATGATGGATTCACACAATAAAATACTATGTAAACCTTAAGTGGAAGACAAGAGGCCTATATAGGCTGATATAGGAAGATCTTCATGAAACAGGATTAAATATCAAAAGTAAGGTACAACAGGATGAATATGTCTACATACACACACATCTATGACACATACATGTACACAGACATATCACTAAAGAAATCATATATATGATCTATGTACTTACAGTATACTTTACGTACTTACAAATATTACAGTATTGATAATTATACATGCATATATGTATATATAATAACTATGTAAATAAAGATGTACATATAAACACTTGTACATGAATAGAGGTTATATGGAAAGATACTTCTAGGAGATGCATTGGCTGCCTGAAATTAAATCTCAAATTTCATTCTGTGTTGGAAGTTATTATTTTTTTTTAACCATGTATATATTATTTAATGCCTTTTTTCAAAAATTGCTTTCACTGACCTTTTCCAATGTATCTGCTGTTGCTCATCCTATCTGTGAACACCCTAAGCAGAATTTCTATTCCTAATAATATTCATGTGTGACTGGACCATCGAGCTTTTTTTCAGATCATCATATTTACATGCATGGGCCACTCTATTGAGAATGATGCTAGCTGATTGAGAGAGTTTGTGAAAAAGTACCCACTGTGATTGAAACACTCATTTAATACATTTTAAGTGCCTGAAATGCTCAGCTTCCTTGATTGGTGTTGATTGTTTGCATTTGATTTATTTCCTCAGTATCAGTGTTCATTAAATTACTTAATGTAATGGCCACCCCGTAGTTGCAACTCTATTTAACTCCACATCTTTAGGAGCATTCTAATTCATAGGCTGTTCACTTCAGGAGCTGGGAATGTAGATTTTACCATCTAAGAGCTGTGTATTGCTCATAGAAATTACTTACAAGAAAAATGATCTTTCAAAAGGATCCACAGCAGTCATGTCTGGCTTTTCTTTTTTTTTTTTTTGGCTATTTATAGCTTCTATTCTTGGCAGCAGACTTATTATTTTTGACAATTTATTAACTACCACAGGCACACTTGTAAAGTGACGTTCAGTGATCACAACAGTATGTTTGATCTTCCACATTTTGAAAGTCTACCACCCATGTGGACAACCCAGCAGTCCATAAGCTAAATATACTTTTTAAAAAAATACACATGGTTTCCCTGGACATTCCAATAAGAAATGGAGATATTTCTTATTTTGCTTATTTCCTTTCATCTGTACCTGTGGGTGGGGTACTGGGGTTTCTTGTCCTTAATTGTTTGTATTCAAAGGCTGTTGAGATCTGCTTTTGCTTCCCAGGAGAACAAGGAGACTAATAGGAACAGCGTCATGCGCACATTCACATGGATACGCATCATTGCAGAATGCAGAGTATCGATCAGAAGAGACGTCAAAGGGAGGACCTATGCCCTGAAGGAGAGAGAGAGGCATGGGTGACTGGAGGTCCCTGAGTGCAGTCAACATGTGGAGGTCACTGAGAACTTAGGTCAAACAAGCAAAATGAGGAAGGAGGGATTGCATATTATTTGCAGATTTCTGACTATGAAACTAAGGTTGACCAAGGAAGAGTTGAAGTTTGACCAACTGGAATAAAAATGCACAAATGATGACAGTCTCATCAACAGATGGTGCTGGCAGAACTGGACAGCGACATGTAAGAGAATGAAACTGGATCACTGTCTAACCCCGTACACAAAAGTAAATTCGAAATGGACCAAAGACCTGAATGTAAGTCATGAAACCATAAAACTCTTAGAAAAAACATAGGTAAAAATCTCTTGGACATGAACATTAGCGACTTCTTCATGAACATATCTCCCCGGGCAAGGGAAACAAAAGCAAAAATGAGCAAGTGGGACTATATCAAGCTGAAAAGCTTCTGTACAGCAAAGGACACCATCAATAGAACAAAAAGGTATCCTACAGTATGGGAGAATATTTTCGTAAATGACAGATCCGATAAAGCGTTGACATCCAAAATATATAAAGAGCTCACACACCTCAACAAACAAAAAGCAAATAATTCAATTAAAAAATGGGCAAAGGACCTGAATAGACAGTTCTCTAAGGAAGAAATTCAGATGGCCAAAAGACATATGAAAAGATGCTCCACATCACTTGTCATCAGAGAAATGCAAATTAAAACCACAATGAGCTATCACCTCACACCAGTAAGGATGGCCACCATCCAAAAACAAACAACAACAAATGCTGGCGAGGATGTGGAGAAAGGGGAACCCTCCTACACTGCTGGTGGGAATGTAAATTAGTTCAACCATTGTGGAAAGCAGTATGGAGGTTCCTCAGAATGCTCAAAATAGACATACCATTTGACCCAGGATTCCACTTCTAGGAATTTACCCTAAGAATGCAGCAGCCCAGTTTAAAAAAGACAGATGCACCCCTATGTTTATCGCTGCACTATTTACAATAGCTAAGATATGGAAGCAACCTAAGTGTCCATCAGTAGATGAATGGATAAAGAAGATGCGGTACATATACACAATGGAATATTACTCAGCCATAAGAAAAAAACAGATCCTACCATTTGCAACAACATGGATGGAGCTAGAGGGTATTATGCTCAGTGAAATACGTCAGGTGGAGAAAGACAAATACCAAATGATTTCACTCATATGTGGAGTATAAGAACAAAGGAAAAACTGAAGGAGCAAAACAGCAGCAGACTCACAGAACCCAGAATGGACTAACGGTTACCAAAGAGAAAGGGACTGGGGAGGATGGGTGGGAAGGGAGGGAGAAGGGGGGGGAAAGAAAGGGGACCTTATGATTAGCATGTATAGTGCATGGGGGACACAGGCAGAGCTGTGCAACACAGAGAAGACGAGTAGTAATTTTACAGCATCTTACTACACAGATGGACAGTGACTGTGAAGGGGTATGTCGGGGGGGACTTGGTGAAGGGGGGAGCCTAGTAAACATAATGTTCTTCATGTAATTGTAGATTAATGACACCAAAATAAAAAAATTAATTAAAAAATAAATAAATAAATAAATAATGCACAAATGGGACGGAGCTGTAAGTAACCTGGGCCCCGATGCTCCGGGAATGTGAATCCTGTCCTACAGCAATGGCATTTTTTAGAGAAAAAGAAAAATCACAATAAATGAAGTCAACAGTAAATGACGGCACATATAGGGAGTCTGGTAAGATTTACCTTGAAGGAAGTTCTAGCAGGAGTTTGTACCCCCAGACAAAGTACAAGGCCAGGACAAGTTTGAAAAGTGTGCTAAAGAGGGGTTTTGAGCCTCCACGCTTGAGCGATGGTCTCGGTGTGAGTAGGCAGGAGGGAGGGGGGCGGCGGCGACAGCCACCCCAGTGTCCTGCGTGAAGTGACTCGAAGCCTAGATGCTTCCCCCAGCCCCACCGCAGAACTGCAGCCCATCAGAGGCAGGAGCCAGCGTGTAAGGTAAGCTGTGGAACTATCTCAGTGGGCTCAGAGACCATCAGTACCCGTATAAATAGCTCACATACATATTTTTCTTATAAGCGGAAAAATGTTTATTATTGAAATTCACAGAAAGAAAATGCTTTTGAGTCAGGAGGAAGAGTGATTTATTCTTACCAGGCGAACTCCATAAATCTTCCTGTCATGTGATGGGTGTTCATCATAAATGTTTCACTGATGTGACAGGTATTTACTGCGGGTATTCTCCCTAGGGCACTGTGCTAGGCACCTGCGGGAACCACAGAAGTTACCCTGACACAGGCCTGAGGGATCTTAAGTCTATTAGGGGAGACTGAACACCTGAGGCAGGTGTTCATTCATGCATTCCAATCAGCCAAGAAGTGATAAGGTACTTGAAAGCAATTCACCCACCTGGCTGAGTGTGGGTAGAGGGTGGGGTTTAGGATAAGCTTCATTTCAGAGGTTCTCACCCCTAACTGCATATCAGCATCACCCACCTGGAGAGTTTTAAAAAACAAGGTTGCCTGGCCATAACACTCCTGGGACTCTAATTTATATAGAGAGGGACAAGTTTTGATAGTTTTTAAAACTTTCCCCACTTGATTCTAATTTGAAGTCGGGTTTGAGAACCTCTAACACATACTCAGTAACGCTTGATCTGAATCTTGAAAACGATGGATAGGAATTGGAAATGGTGAGAAATCAAAACACACGAAAACCTGTTCTTTTGTCTTCTGGTGATTCTCACCAGGCAGGGAGGCATCCTGTGAAGTGAGTCACTCTTTAAATTCTCCAGCATCAGGAAGGCAGGCAATTAACGTGTATGAAGTGTTGCTAAGTACTTGTAACGTGATAGGGGTTCCTGGATGAAGGGCGAGGCCCAACAGCCAGTTTCAAAGGGAGAGATTCAGTCTCCAAAGTTAAGCCCTCCCCTGCGAGTCGCCTGTACCCAAGCGTGGGTGCAGACCTAATGCCATCAGTGTAAGAGCAACAATTTTGATGCCTTTTAAGTTCCAGGCACTTTATAGGCATTTCTAATTCTCAACAATCCTATAAGGCAAGTATTTTTATTATTCTGGCTTTACAACTGATGAAAGCGGGACCCAGAAAGGTTAAGTGACCTGCCCAGGTTACCCAGCTAGCACTGTAACCGGATTAGGCGGTCCTGGCCATATAAAAGCTCTGCGCTGCCCACGCCCTTTCTCACTGAGTTCTTCCATGGGGGACAGCAGGGTGTACTTCGTCTTGGGACACCATAATTTCATGAATTTTACTTCTCAAAACAACACCCTTCTGTTTTAGCAAGATAACAAAGAGAATACTTAACAAGATCTATAGGAAGACATATTTATAATAAAAACACCCTTGTCATTAAGATTTTAATGCTGCCATTATTATAGTTGGAGCAGAACAAAAGCAAATTCAAAGTATTGTTTGGACACTTCTTGTTGAGGATTTATCTGGGTAAGACATTCCTTTTGGATCCCCCGAGTTTGTTTAGAGACAACATAGAATGCCTTAGATGCCACCATCTTCCCCAGTGAAGCCAGACGATTCTCTATACCATTTAAGAAATAAAAACTTACTAAATCCTACAAATCCATTCCCTGTCTCTGGTCCTCCCCTTGATGCCTTCATCCAGATCTCTACTGTCTCTTAATCATTCCCACTCTATATAAATTAGAATGTTGTTGTTTATAAGACACTGCTAAGTGATGGAGAGGAGAGATGATGAGCCACTAAAAATAGCCTTTACCCTCATGGAACTTACAATTTTGTAAGAAGCATAGATGACAATCAATGAATTATATAAATAAATGTAAATTTGCAACTGAAATAAATGCTAACAAGGAGAGGCACTTGGCATTAAGGTGGAGGGAAAATAAGCTTCCCCAAGGAGGCTGCACTAGGCAGGAAGTGTGTGTGTGTGTGTGTGTGTGTGTGTGTGTGTGTGTGTGTGTGTGTGTGTGTGTGTGTGTGTGTGTGTGTGTGTGTGTGTTAGAAAAGTCCCAGGGAGATAGCGGGAGAAGGTGTAGAAGAGGTACAGAAACAAAGGTCAAGGTGGGACAGACTTAGTGGGCAGTGGAGATATTGACAAGATCTAAATCTTACAAGGCTTGACTGGCCACATGAAGTAATTTCACCTCTTTCTGGAGAGCAATATGCACTCCTAATCACTGAAGGGTCTCACATGGGGGATATGATCAGCTCACTTATATAGCAATGTGGAGAACTTGGGGCAAGCAGGGAGTGGGGTTCTTCAGTAGCTCATTGTTATCATCTGTACAAGGGGAGACAGCTTAGCCCAGGGTGGTGCTAACCATGGGTGTGAGAGAAGTCAATGGAAAGACAACCTGACTTCAATAATTTCTTTTAATTTGTCTTCCCTCCAGTTTTGGCCTTTTCCTACCTACCCTCTAAGCTGTGACTAAAGAGGCCTTTCTGAAATGCCACTGATGTCAGATGAATTCAGAATAAAGTCCAAACTCAATCACGATACATAACCTACTTTGCCATCTGGCCCATATTTCTGTCTTCCCGGTCTCCGCTGCCCAGGAAACAATGTGAATTCCCCTGGTAGGTGTCTACCAGGGTCCATGAAGATACTAAGCAGGCTACATGCCATTCAATAGGAATGATGTCCCCTGGGCTTGTGTGGCACGACTGACCTGACCGTGTGAAGATTTTCCAAAACCTAATTCTCTGGAAAGGACATTCATACCGCCTTCAGCTCACAAATATGCAGGAGTTACAGCCCACAATTAGCACCAACGTCTAACAGGCTGACCCATGGTTCCTTACCAATCCCAGGAGGAATCAACTCTGACTCCCAGGTCCCTGCATCAACCAATTGTTTTGGAAAAGGAGAGAGAACAGGATTGAGGGAAAATAGAAACACACAGGCATGCAGACACAGCAGAACATGAACCTCCCGTGTTTGAACCTATGGACTCCTATCTCCCTCCTTTGTTTCCATTTCTAATGCTAAGAGTGTAGGAATGCTTTCCTGGACACCCGTATAACAAGAGCCAATCTCGAAGGTAAGGCAGACATGCTTTAATGCAGCAGGGTGGGGTAGAAATGATCACACGTGCCAGAATGTCATGAAGATGAAATCCAGTTGTAAAATCACCAGGATGGCCAAAGAGCTGTCATGTTGGAAAAAAAATAAAATGCTGAAACATTCTACTCCCATTTGGTCCCATTATTCAAAAGGACATGCATTTTTTAACCCAGGGAAGCCCTCCATTCAGCTGAGAACTAGCTCCTGTCCCCCAGACCTAATTCCATAAATAGCCTTTAAGCACTCTGCACAGTGACATGGTGCAGAGATGGGGTCCCTCCTGGCGTGCCGTTCCATCCGGCCGCGACTCACACCACATTCTCCTCTCCTTAGGAAGCAAACCGCTTCTCTGATGTTTCCCCACTGTGTCCAATTATGCTTCTGTCCTTGCAAAATGAGCACTTAGGCATTCAGTACATTTTTAAGGAAATGGATCAGCATGATTACTCTGGGAAACACAAAGCTCATGGAGGAATAGGACAAATTATGAATTTCAGGAAATATTAGTCTTTGTATATTAATCACACTAATAATATTACAAATGAGATTAAGTACAAATCCACTTCCCTCCCATGCATAATTTGCTTTGTTTGATCCCTTTGAAGCAAGTGTACAGAGTATTGTTTTGATGTATTAGCCCCATCCTTGGTTGTTTTCAATTATTGCTGCATATTTAAACATGAGAACAGAAAAACCAGAAAGCTGAAAAAAATTTTCCAATTAGCTATGAAAGCCATAGAAAATACTGTCATGGAAAATGGAAAATCCATTAGAATATGGCAAATACACAACATACACAACACTGCTTCCTTATCTGAGTCCAAAGCAGACATCTCTAATCAATTACAGAATCCTGGCCCACAGTGATCGTAGGGGCCTCAGATTCCTTTTCTCACAGAGCACTTACCCACCGATCAGAACTGAAACCACTGGAACCTGGGTCTGCTGGCTCATTTTACAGATTACCGAAATTCTGGTAGGAAGAGTGCCCTTGCCAAGGACTCATGGTGACTAAGTGTCAAAGCCAATCCAGCAGGCTTTGACACTTAACCCCCCTCCATTGCTCTTAAACTACAGCCACAACAGGGACCACTCCATATCTGTACAGAGCACCCGGGTAAAATTCCTTCCTTGTGTATGGAATTCTTCAGGTAACATTTAAGAAAATGAAAGGAGTCTCATCACTGAGTTTGAACATGGAAAACTCCACTCATAGCTTTCCTATTTGCACATTTAGCTTAGCCTGCACTTAATATTAAATACTACTTGCTAAATAGTATTATGCATAAATAGTAAATTATATATGTATATTACATAAAACTACTAAATAATAAAAGACTATGTGCTCTTAAAGAGCACCCATCCATCCCCAAATATGCTTCCCCATTTTTGTATTGTTCTGTTCTTCTCAACATTCAGATGTCAGCTTTATTACTGCTTTTCCAAAATATCTCTCCAGGCTAACTTATCTAAATAGACCCTCCTCTAACTAGTTTCTATTGTAAAACTCTGTGTCATGCCTAACAGGTACCACAAGTGGGAACTGGTCTACCTGTTGACTGGCTCGGTTCCCCCTCTCCAAGACTGAATGACCCAATGTCAGAGGATTAGATCTGCTTATTCTCTATCAACATCTAGCACTGCCTGGATTAGACACTGACCCACAATAATGTCACTGAATGAATTATGAATACTACACTTCCTAAGAGTATACTGCCTTCATGTCTTTATTTCACCTCTTTGTTCTCCATACATCCACATCTAGGGATGTCCTTGGGTATCACCTGCCAAAAGGTCACAGCTCAGTTGTGCAGTTCTTTTCTGAAGGTGCCACATGAGATATTTGCTCAATCAAGCAAATAAACGTCCTCTTGAAGTGTTAAGAGAGAAGAAATAAAGGTTTGACCTCAGCTCTGTCATCAGACCTCTGTAACTTCCACCCAGCTGATCCTGGTCCAAATTGTCGACCCACAGAATTGTAAGCTGACCTCGTGGTTGTTTTATGCCTCGAGGTTTTGGGGTAGTTTGATGTGGCAGAGGCTATCTGATACACTACTAGGTTAAGAACAAAGATTCTGGAATGGGGTGCCCTGAGCTGCAGTTCCGAGCCCCCACTAGATGACAGTGCAATTCACTTAAACCTCAATTTCCCCATGTATAAAATGGAAATAATAAGAGTATTTTCCTGACAATGTTATAATTATTAAATGAGTTAATACACTTAAAGTGCCAGGTATATAGGAAGTGTTCAATAGATATTACTGACTTGTTATTTTGTAAGAGTTAAAAAGACTCATTCCAATCACTAATTTCTTGAATTTATCTCTTCTGGGCCCCCAGCATCTTGTTTTTGCAAAAGGAAAAGCTATTTGTATGCTGCCATAAAGCCTTTTATGAAGAAGACAGGGTACAAATATATTTATTATTATCTATAATTTCCTCTTATTATTTCCATCATATAAGCATAATCTTAACTCAAAAGTAGAATTATAGTCAAGTATAAAGGATAAAGGGAAATTTTTTGTTGTGCTGAATCACACAGGGAGGATCATGTCATTTACTTTTCTGTAAAATAAGGGATTTGTATCACATTCATAAGAACAAATAATACTCCAAAATGTGCAGTATGTTATATGCCACACTCAATCCAAAGAAAAATTTCCACTCTTAATTTTAAAGACCACCAAATTCAAAAGGTATATACTCTATATTTAAAATTACTCATTTTTCAGCCATGGAAGGACATTTTCCATCAGCAGAATCATAACAAGTAAAGGAAATCTTTCTGCTTTTTTCTTTCTTTCCAAAGTCTGGAAAATCTGGAAGGAAACCAATATTTATATTTGGGTTCATATTTTGCATTAAATTCATATACAGACTAAATTTCTTCTGGCTCCTTTACAGAAAGTATGATTTGCTCATGCTCCATTTTCCTACATGCATTAAAAAGCACATAACAACTTATCTCTTTTTATGAGCTGTTCGTGAAGTAAAATCCATTCTTGTGTTTGTGACTCAACCCTTACAAGCATCAGTATGAACTGCTCCGTTCTTATCTCAAAACACACAGAGCAACGGTTGGGTAGAATCAGTAAGACAATGCACCAGGGGCAGCCAGTCCTCGCAGGCTGAGTGCCAGGGGAGGTCTGGTCTCTGCATCATGTACCTAGTAAGCTTGGGAATCTCAAGAGAGCACAGAGACCATCAAAGTTAATGTATTTTCCTTGGAGAAAGAGTTCAGCTTTTGATTTTTGTTCTTTTTTGTTGATAGCTAGCTAAGGCAACTCTGTGAGCTTTAAAAATGGCCTTTCAGCCTGGAGAATGACACCATGGACTCTAGGGGTTAAAGGTAAGGAGATGTCATTTATCTTAACTACCTCTCAGAGGATGACGTGTCAGCACAACATGGCCTGTCAATATCGTGGACCAAAGAGGCATCTATTCTGCATGACACATGCATCCAGTGCCCTCAAAGAACTTCGGGGCACAGGATGTACATGCATCATTTAAAGTAAATGCCAATCACGATTTTTTCCATTAAATCCAGTTTAATTAAGTAACAGTCCAAAAGGTTTGCTCAAGAAATAACCCAGTTAAGGGTTGCTGTGGTTGGTAAACACACTGCTGTTTTGTCTCACAAAACAGAAGACTGGACGTGGGCGCTACAGCTGCTCTGGGAGAGGTGATTCTTCACTGCGCCTGTTTCCTACCCAAACTAGCTTCCTGCTTCACGGCCGTCAGACGGCTGCTCCATTTTCTGATTCGAATACTCCTTCCAAGCAAGAGGAAGCATGCAAGGGGGAAGGACAAGGGGTAAAAAGGCGTGTGTAAACTGAGAAGGAGCTTCCTGGGGTCCCTCCTCAATAGCTTGTCCTTATATGTCTTTGGTTCCATGGCTACCCACAGTTGCAAAAATCCTGGGAAATCAAGGTTTGTCACTGTTGTTTGTTTTGCTTTAAACGGAAACACTGTGGTACCTAACAAAAACAGAAAAATGGAGAACAGGCATGGGCTAGACGTGTGGCCCCCAGACTAGGAGCATCGGTACCTCCTGGGAATGTGTTAAAAACTCAGATTCTCAAGACTCATACCAGACTTACTGAGTCACACAAGCGAGGGGTGTGTTTGAAGAGAGCCTCCGGGGAATTCTGATGGACACTCAAATTTGAGGAGAGCTGGGTTCAAAAACTAAGAGTGCCTGCAACAGAAAGCTACCTGAGACAATAATAATGCCGTCACCACTTTATCTGTTACAATCTCAGAAGGAATACGCCCATTTTAAAGATAAGGAAAGTGAGGGTCAAAGTCTACTGACGGCAAAGTGAACAGAAAACCACAACCTTTAACTTCACGCAAACCGCTTCAGAGGTTAATGGCCCACGGAGGCCAGTGCTTTCAGTGAGAGATTCTTTAGGCCTTCATACCCTCGCTGTTGATGTAAAAAACCAATTCACATGACATGCGCAGAGATTCTGTGCTCTTGAATTCTAAAAACATTCCAATGTGGCCTTGGGCAATACATTCCTTTTCTGAATCTCAGTTTCACTATCTGTATATTGGGAACATCTCAGCAGCTTCACTCCGCCTTACTGACAATTTGAAATAATAATATTTTGCAAGAGTTCTGTGCTCTTTGGAAAGAAGGAGTTACAGGAATTTAAGTCTTATTTTTGACATTCTTAGAATGATTGCCTGATGATTTTAAGAAATCTAGACAATGACTGCTCTAAGGTCCCATGTGGTTAATCACTCCATTCCACATCAAAAATGCATGGTCTACCTATTTCAGTTAAGTCCCCAAAGTCCTTTGCAGTAGTTCACAAGACAAACTTCTTTAGAATCGTGGTGCACTAGACTCACACTTCGGCAATGCCTCCTAGCCTAATAGGAACTTTTGCTTTCTGACATTATCCATTTTGTTAAAGCTGGTTATGATTCCCCACACATTACTTGAAAACCAATTTCATTCAAGACAAAAGAGTGTGAGCAGGGTATTACATTTTATGCCTAAATTATGCAAATGTGGTGGAGTTATATTGTACTGTGAGCAATTCCCTTTCTTCCAGTTTTCATTGTAGCATGAGTTAAAGTAAATTTCACTATCCTCATTTGCAAAAGGTGAATACTTTCTATTTTAAAACCCTGGAGGAAAGAATTGACTTTTAATGAGCAGTTATCTAATATAAAAATCTCTTACATATATTACTGACATCATTCCCAAGTATTAAATGTACATTCCAGATAGGGTTGATCTTGATTCAATTAATCCTTGGAGAAAGGGCTTCGAAACCAAGCTCTGTGTTTTCCAAAGACAAACCAGGAGGTGAGCTAGAGGATGTAGGAACATTTTTTAGAAGACATGCAAGCTGTATCCAGCACTTTGCTGTTGACATCAAACTCTGCAGCTTTTGATGCCAAGCTTTCAGAGCAGAGACACTTTATTCTATTTTATTTTTAATAACACTCTCCTAGTTTAGTAGCAGGAGACTGTAGCTGTTATCCCTTCTGTTTTTAAATATCACCTTCAAACTCTTCCACTGTTCTCTTCTCATATCACCCATCACATCCCAGAAGGGAAAAGGTGTACGGAGGAGTCTGGAGACAGGCCAACATTAAGACAAGGGAAGACTCCTGACCACCTGACCAATGCTACTGTCATCTTCATGTACATTCAATTAAGTTCATCTCCACACTTCTTTCTAGAGTAAATGGTGCACCTGAAGCAGCAGTACGTGGCCCTAGCCCGTGAATCAGTTATTACCTCCCTAGGGAGCAAGCAATACCAACTGCAGGGGCTTTTAAAAGATAGGGCCTTATTTTTCTCACATAACAACTTGAGCACCTTACTATTCCAAGTGTGGTCTGTGGACCAGGGGCATCAGCATTGCCCGAGACTTTGTTAGAAACATGAATTCTTCCATTCCACCTCAAACCTAATGCAGCAAAATCTCTGGGACTAGAGCCTGGTAATCTGAAAACCTTTGGAAAAGGCTTTCGAAAACCCTTCAGGTGATTTTTATGTGCACTACATTTAGAGAAGCTCTCCTCTAGAAGAAAGTGGTTGCTATGTCAGAGCTGAAGTACCTGTGGTTTTCCTCATGATTAGAGATAGTTGCCACAGCTCCAGTCATTGCGTCTATGCTCCAGGCACAGAGAAGGAAGAAAGAGAATAGGCATACTACTCTTGTTTAGCCCTTTTTAGCATGCTTTTGTCTCCATGGAATTTCAAGAGAGTTTGGGATAGAAAAATATTGGCTTGTCAGCTTCAATAGTGAGAGAGAGCAAAGCAAAAGGTTGGAAATGAATTTTTTTAATTGGAAATTGGCAGTTTTGCCATATCGGGGCACCAAGAACTTAGACGAGTAATTTTACAGCATTCACATTAGTATTTTTAAAAACAAATATCTCTCTACTCTAAAACATTCACTCTAATTAGGGTAAATGTTTGGTTTGCTGTTTGGAAACACATCCTGCTAAATATGTCTTCAGTCAGTCCTTGACTTTCACTATATGACATTTTGTGCCTTTAAATTTGGTACCATGTGCATGAATTACTTATTAGAAAATGAAAAAAGGGAACATAAAGGGAAAAGGATCATAATTTCTATTACAAGGAATAAGGGGAATAAGTCAATTTTTCATATATTTATTTAGGTTGAGGTCATATTAGTGAATAATAGAAAATTTTGGATGACACTCAGAACACTGACCAATACTGAGATTACACAATGCAATGTTTGAAAACACAAGTGTTTTTGTTTCGTTTAACACATTGAATTTCTAATCATGGCTCTCTAAATGTTACCTGGGCAGCTGAACTGTTAAAATACAAGGTAAACTCTCTTTTAGGAAAATGTCCCCAGAGATTAAGCATATAAAAATAACCAACCTTACTGGTAATCAGAGAAATTCAAATTAAACAGAAATAATGTAGTTCCTATGAACAAAATGTTAAAGTAATTATGGTTTCCAAGACTGGTAGGTATGTAGAGAAGCTAGCATTTATTTCCATTGCTAGTGGCCATGTAAACTGGTATGACTCTTTTGAAAAGCAAGTTGAAAATATGTATCAAGAGCCATATGAAACATTCCCTTTCCCTGATCCTATAATTGCATTTCTCAGAATCTGGCCTAAAGAAATAATCTTAAATATGGAAAAAGATGCTCACTGGAACATTATTTAAAATTAAAAAAGGTAATGTTTAATTCTCCCTAATAGAATGACAGTTAAATATTCAGTAGTTGACACACACATACAACTCAGAGAAGTATTTGATAGCTTTCTAAAATTATAGTTATAGAAACTAGATCACAAGGTACCTATGGGACAATGTATCATTTTAAAAAAATTAAAACTTCACTCTCATTGTGATCAGAAATACATAAATTGAAAACTATAAATATAGGAAAGAATATACCATAAACATAATGCTGATTACATCATGATGAATGTTTCCATTTTCTTCATAATTTTCCATTAGGTGGTAATAGTGTTATCCTACCTTTTTAATGAAAAATACATTTAAATAAAAACATACTGAAAAACATTTTGAATCTCTTGGAATAAATAACTCTTTAAACATAATTTATGACTACAATAAAGCAGTCTTTTTGGAATTTTGATTGTGTGTTGGTAAATTAAAAAATCTGATTGAGAGGAATATCAACAACACAGATTACAGATTAATTACCAAAGCATCAGAAGTCAATGAATCTACATGACTGATGGATTCCAGGAGAAGGATAGCTAATATCAAACTCTGAATCCTCCTTTGTCTCTTTGCAAAACCTCCAGTGTCAGTAGAATCTTCTAAATTCAGTATCTGTGCTAACAGTCTTAAAGAATAAATGAATGGGACTAATATCTATATTGCTATGGGAAAAGGCAAGACTCCATGTGTCAGCATGATTCTTTCAGTCACAGAAAGGCAAGGGATGAGCGTGCTCGTGAACCTGCACCAATTAATTAGCAATTCAAGAAAGTAAACTAAGTGTATGTATTATGTGTGTGTGTAGGAAGACATACAGAGAGAGGTGTTAGAGAAATACATTTAGATATACCTATAGAGACATATAGATGATACATTTATAGATGTATTTGATACATTACACACACACATTTATTGGATACTTATTATCTGTTCAGGTTTTGCGCTAAGAGCTTTCCATGCATTACCTCAATTGATCCTTTATAAGGATTAATTTATCTCCATTTTGCAGATAAAGAGATTGAGAGGTTAATTGCCCAAGACTACTCCACAGTTTAAAACCCATTTGAAGAGAACATCCCTTGATCAACAGCACAGAAAGCCCAGACTTGAACGAGGCACACTTTCTAGAGAAAAACTCGCAAGGATGCTGCTGAATGTACCAATATCAACAGTCAGCTGGGACTTCTTCTCTCAACTTAACATTTGATTGTTTCATTGCCCCCTCCCACCGACTCAGGATCGGAGCATAAATGTGCACCTGTTTCACAGACGTGGCCCCTTGGTCATCTCACAGCTGCCTGCGATGCCTCGATTCTGACATACATAAACTGGCTACATTTATACTTTCACGTTGAAAATTACAGCTAATACCCCATTTCCGCTTGTGCACTGAACTTAAGGAGACAAAGCATAATAGAATTCCCTCCTTCCTTCCCTCCCTCCCTCCTTCCTTCCTCTCTTCCTTCCTTTCTTTCTTTTTATTTGTTTCACTGATTCTATTTGGAACTTACCAATAAGCTTAATGGAAATTCTGGCTTTGGCATCAGCAGACAAACGGTCTGAAGAGGATCTTGGGAACCTACAGAGTTCCAAGGGATGATATTATTTAATTCCACTGACAAAAAGTTTTCTACCTGGAAAGACAAAACTAGATATAGCAAAAGAGGTCTTTTTATTTAACACAAACCAGGCCAGCTAGGTAGTCTGATGCATATACCTATTTCAGTGAATGACTAGGATTTACCTGGCTTGCCAAAGAGGAAGAGATGGGCATTTAAAAATATTATTCTACTGAAGAAACTTGTGGGTTCAACAAAGAAACTGAGGAAAAGAACGTATTGGGCTCATACTCATGGCACTAAAAGGAAGGACACAGTCCTTTCAAAATTGCTTTCGGCACTGATGGTACAGTTTTTCATTGAGGCATGCATTAATTCAACGTATTTGGCAGGAGCCTGTGTAAAACTGAAGCACAGAGAGGAAAAAGATAGGCCATGCCCTCAAAGGCCAGGCAGGTCCCTCAGAGCTAACATGCAGGGTGAAGTACACGAGAGTGGGAGGCCCACAGGGCACACGTGGGTGGTACTCAGTCGGCTCCTGGAGAGGAAGGGATGCAGACAGGAAGGCTGCAAAGTCACCTCCTTACGTTACCCATTGTTTGCCTGGCATTCCCCTCAAGAAGTACTCGGTCCCAGCAATGTCTTATTAATATTTAAATGTTTTATTATTGCATTTTCTCAGTTCTAAGAGTGCACAGAGACTGCATGAAACCTAACAGCTTCCCCCATTTCAGAAAAGGTAAAAGTATTGAAAATGCGCACATGTTCAAATGAAGCAAGCACAGTAATAGTGATCAGACTTCTTTGGCAACATTTCTGTTCTCCAATATACCTCTGAAAATGGAACATTCGACAAAATAACAGTAGTTTCTAGATTCCGACGAATTCTATTTAAAAAAGAAAAAGGAAAACTCCCCCAAATGAACAGACAGAACACTACCTGATACACAGAGGAGAACATGATTGAGGCAAAGAGACGTTTTTAGCCAACCCATTAATCCAGCAAAGCTTTGTGTTAAGATATGGATATATCAGAACAGGTTACCTCAAGAGGGCTTTCTTTTGAACTTGAACTGCCAAAATTTCAAGCAGACACCAAAGGGCTTCAGTTTAAGTGGGCAAAAGGTGAACAGTCAGAAGGAAAATAGAAAGAACCGAAGACTGAGCTGGCTATCAAAGGGCTTCCAAAGGGAGGGAAAATAAAAGTGACACAGGGAAAGTTTTAAGGCCCATGTTCAACTAAAGCTGCATTTAAAAATTTAAATCATTCAGGGCCATGTATGTAGGAGAAAGAAAATTTAATTTTTAGCTTTCAGGCATACTAGGTAAAGGAGATAAAGAGGCACAGAAGACATCAGTTGGATCAGACATTTTAGCCAGAAGTGAGTACCTCTCTATGTGAGAATAAGAGAAAATAAATTTTCAGTTAACATCTGAATTTGTCAGATGCCTGCCTTCTGCTCACTCAAGAGTTTGAAAATGTAGCTTATCAATATCTCTAGTAGAGGCTAATCAGGAAAAAAGACGAGGCCAGACAAAGCAGGTAGTTCTTTTGACTGCTGCAGCGCTCAGACAAGAAGACGGTGGTGAATCCTGGAACTATCAAATAGAATTTATCCTTTCAACAACTGTGATTGCTTGTGCCTATTTCCTTTCAAGGATCCACAGAGGAGATACAAATATAGGAAAAATGTCATCAGTGCCTTCTAGATGCTTAAAACCTTTTTGGTTTTGATCTTTAAAGTATGAAAATTATCCCTACATTTTGCTCTGCCATGAGCATCTTATGGATCCCATGAATGGAAGTAAAAGCAAGTAGTTCTTACCGGTTCATCAATGCAGACCTGGTGGAATACTCACGTAGCCCTTTCTTTGTGCAAGAAAGTACACCAGCTTGAGTGAGGCCACATACAAAGAGCCTGTGGCACTTGGAAAATGAGATGTGTCCACACGAACGTCATACAGGACAAATAGCCCATCGGAAAGGGAGGGACAAACGTGGGCTGTACAATATCTAGAGGAGGAGAAATGTTCCCTTCCAACCCAAGGACAAGAATGAGACTTTACAGAGGTGGCAGCATCTTTGAAGAAAGAAAGGAGTAGAATATTTTCAACCACTAGTCTTGGGAGATGTTTCCTGTGCAGGGACTGGGGGAAACATTGATGGTCCACTATGTAAAGTGAGGCAAGGATGCACTCCGTCACTATCATCTATCACTCTCTCTCTCATATTTGGAGATTCCTGGTGCACATTAGCATAGTAAAGATTCTGAGATCATGGAGAGGGGTGGTGGGTCAGGGCAAGGGGCCATGAGAGAGAGCAAGTGAGCAGCGCACGGGACACCTCAGTGGCCAGGAGGAGCTTGGGCCCTTTGAGGAGCTAGAGACCACTGTGTCGTTGGTACAATGAGGAAACCTGGCGGTGGCTGGTGAAGAGGTCTGAAACCTCTTCTGGACCAGGGATGATTCTGCGTCCCAGAGGACATCTGGCAAAGCCTAAAGAAATTCTGGTTATCACAACTAGGGGAATGGGTGCTACTGGCATCTAGTGAGTAGAGAGCAGGGATGCTGCTAAATATCCCTATAACACAGGGGACAGCCTCCACCCCTACAAGAGAACTTGGCAGCCCAAAATGTCAATAGTGCTGAGGTTGAGAAATTCTGGCTGGGTGACAGTCTGAGTATGGTGAGGGCACCTTAGAGTAAGACAAACTGGTCTCAGTTGACAGAAGGGTTGGGAGAGATGAAGGTCAATGAGACTGACACCCAGACTGGGGAGGATTTCCCACAGTTCTGGTCCTTGCTAGGATGTACAGAATTACCTAAACCATCTGGTATTTCTTCTTCTCTTCATCAAGTAGAAATAAGAACAGAGGCCAATGGCTCCAGGGTTGCATGTGGCTTAGGTATGTGTCTCGAACAACTGGCATGACTTCTGCAACTCTTCAGCAATGACAACTTAGGACTGCACAGAGCAGAGGGCTGGTACCATCCCCATCAGGGGTTAGAATATCAGGGCAGCAAGAGGGCCTACCGTTGGAGTTCAAATGCAGCCAAGGTGAGTGCCTGGGAGGTTTTTGACAACACAGCCTGTATTTCCAACCAGTGTTGCCAGAAAAGAGACTTCATTTACCACTGAAGTCACCAAGATGACAACACCAAACCTGAGGGCATTATATACGGCCACCCAGAAAGAAATAATTTGAGTTCCAAAACTGGGGTAGTTAAGCTACTTTCCATCACCCCCCCTCCAAAAGAAAGACACATACATAATGGAAGAGAAAAATCAGTATGTAAAGTTTCTGTACTTAAGTGCAAATACATAGCAATAAATAGAAATAATAGTCAGTGACATGACTTAGATTTTGAGGATTACAGCTCAAAATGAGTTGCTTTTTGCTCATAAGAGGTGACCAAGTTTTTAAAAGGCTGCAAGGTCATAACTCAGGGATGTCTCCAGCTGACCACTGCAGTGAATATGAGATTAGCATATTTCACTCTAACAGGAAAAGCCTTTCAGGTCTGCTTCATTATGTAAAACGATTATTCGAAGTGGGTGGCCATTCAATTCCCTATTAATAACAGAGGAATTTCTTTACTATTAGCCTCTTTTCCTTACCTTTGTTTCAGATTGAAAATATAAAACGTTTCTTTGAGGGAAAAAGAAGAGTTTAAAAATGTCTTCTACGTTGAAATCTTCTCTGGTAAAAACCCAATAGATAAGTCCATTATCATCCTGGTGAATATTTATTTTTTAAATACATACGCACACATGTACACAACTATATACCTCTGGGATTTTAAATACTGTGTAATATAAAGCTTGCACGTTTTTAAAATACATAGTCTGTTGTATATTTGGGAAGACGGCATCTGTACCTAGACAGGAGGTTTGCATTTATGTCAGCTTGTTTTGAGAGAGAGGGAGATTGGTCTATTGCTAAAGTCACTGTTGTTAAAGTTCTCTGTCCCTTGCAGCTAAATCCACTTCTGACAAATATATAGAAGCTCAGCTATTGCTAGAATTGAGGCACAGACAAAAAAAAGATGCTCAATTCCATGGAAACAGAATAAGGCATGTTTCCCAAGTATGCCATTAGGAGAAAGGGTCTAAGAAAGACCGCCTCTTGATCTGTGATCCCAGCCGGGTGCCCCACTCCTACGGGTGTCTTTTTCAGTGTCAAAACCAAACAGGGGATCTTCCCTCCACTTGATTCAGTCTCTCCTGTAACAGCAAATTTCCTGACTATGGAGTTGGAATACAAGGCCTTTTGAAAGACAAAAAAAAGTAGGCTTCATGTTGTCCTGTGAGGGGGTGAAACCGTTCGACTGACACGGAGGACATGCTGCTCAAACACGGCACCTTGGCCTACGGGCCACCCCAGGCTGAAAGGAATCTAAGGGCAGGTGCAGGAAGGGCTCCGACCCTCCCAAAGGCGGGCCATTCTGCTCTCAGGTGAGAGGTGCCCTCTCTTTACCTGGAAACAGAGGCATCCTTACTGCCCGACTAAAAGATACAGAGGGGATATGGTCGGCCAGGCCTTGCTGATGTCCCCATTTACCACTGTGAGCGCCTGCCCGTTGTTCCATCCTGTCCTTCCATGATCCCCCGCTCCTCATCAAACCTACCATAAAAACACTCAGGCTTATTTCCCCGTGAAGGCTCCCGTGCCACGTAAAACTTTCATTAAATAAATCCATATGCTTTTCTCTTATTGCTCTATTGTTACGGGGGTCCCAGCTGAGAATTTCGGAGCAGAGTGAAGAAACCGGTTTTATTGTCCTCCAATACTTAGCTTGAGGACTCTCTGGAGTTGGAAACTCTATGCTCACATCTTTAATAATCAAGGAGGATCATCAGAACTTTGTAAAAGTTCGAACTTTGCAGTGTTTCTATCTGGAGAAAGAAAATAACATCATTTAAATCATTTTTTTTTAAAGGCCAACGGGACAGAAATAGCAGCTCTTGCCAACAATAGCAGCAGGTGAGCTGGCCTGCAATGGGCAGACACTCAAGCAAGAATCAGGCATTGAAGCTAATCTGTGGATTCCTTCAGTTCAACTGTAGGATGAGCAGCTAAAACATGTCTTAGGCTGGAAGGACCTGAGCCACCACCAGGTTCACACCCTGCCTCTAGGTGAAGAGACTAACAAAATCATGCAGTGCCTATAGCTTTTTCTCCCTTCCACGCTCAACTTCCTTGATAGTCGGGAAGATATTGGGAGCAAAGTGGGCTGAGCCTTAGGGCAGGAGGAAAGTGGGGCCCCAAGTAGGGGTGATACACCCCGTGTATCCATATGGGCAGAGTTTTCAAAGCTCCATATGACTGGCTTTCTCTGCAAATTATTGGCTCTGCCTTCCCTCTCACAGCAGAAAGCTGACATACACTGAACGAGATGGCAATAGGTTCAACTCAGAACTATTGACAGGATGCCTGGAAGTGATTTGCATTTTTAATTTTGGAAGTTTCTCTACAGGGGTCTGCGCCGCTGCAGAAAGAAGCCCACAGAGCCCGCGTAGACGTAACGCACACCCCCAGCGCTGAGGATGGCTGGACATCTTGTCAATGCCACAGAATGCGGCCCATCTTCACAAAGAGCTTTGCATTATTTGTGAAGGTGTGTTCACATCCTCCAACAGCTTTACCCCATCCGACTCCCTGTGAAGAGCCATTGCTTGGCTCAGACTTGTAAACATTATGACCTCTTCTATCCCCAGTTTATCATACTGTGTGAATGAAGAAACACTTCGAACTGTATGCACCCTTCTCAAAAACATTGGAAAGTTACCTAGTTTTATGCTACAAATATTTTCAAAATTCCCATTCAAGGTTGTAAGATAAACGACGAAAAATCCAAATGCCCAAAAGGCCCACCTGGGTCACAAAAATGAGAAAAGTGTATGAATTACACCAGTGCATAAATGGCCTGGTGACAGACAGATACCAAGCCTCAACACAGGGGAACACTATAGGGAGTGGTGGAGACTGAGGGGAATGGAACAGAAGCAAAGCAGACAGCCACCACTCAACATTGCCTTGATACAATGGGAAGCCATTTTTCACAGGATTCCAGATGCACAAGAGCCACAAATGCATATTTTTTTTCTGTGAAAAGTCTTGATTCTTTAAAACAATGGCAATTAACTTAAATTTTAAAATTGCAGGCCGAACAAAGCACACTCAACATGCATAACTGTGTGAACATTTCCTTATGACACAGTCAGCAGATATTTGCTGATTAATTTATACTAGTCATGGTGTGAGATGAAGGGGAGCAAATTTTGTCTTTAAGGTGTCCCTAGTCCTGGAGTAGGGACAGGTAAGTAAAGAGATGAGCTCCAAAGGACAGGGACCCAGTGCACTTCACCCTCCATTAAACCCCAAGTGCCATGTACATGGCACTAAATATGTTTGTTGAATGAATAAATGAAGACATAATTTATCTTCACCTTTACCCTGAAGTGGCATTCTTTTTCATGATTACAATCTTTTCTTTTAATGCAATAGATTTTCATTTTCACATACACAGAAAAAAATTAAGCAAAGCGCAAATATGACAAGGAAAAGAGATTTTTAAAATTTCATACTCATTTACCCAGGAATACATAATTAGCAGTGATTAGAAATTTTTAGGGTGATCATTCTACAAAAAATTACACTGTCCCTGTATTGTCATATAAAATGTAATCTTTTATATTTATACTGTTATAATTATATTTCATTTTATATTACTTAGTTTCCATGAGTTGAAACTAAAGTAACTATTGCACTTCAGATAAATAGGTATTAATATATGATATATACCATAGTAATATATTTATACTTACATATTTGTATATATTATAATGCTAAATATATGAATATAATTACATATTTATTCCAAGAGAGATTAATGATTGCAATATCCCTCTAAAGTTAAGAAAAAAGTTATGAAGTAAACTAAGAATTCAGACACACTTTTGAAAACTCATCTCCATTGTCACATTTCTCTAATCTATGTATCAAATGGAAGGGGCATTATCATTCAGTGAGGCAAATAATTATATCAATATATGGCAATCTATTTCTTAGGGATGCTCTGGACCCAGGAGAACCATTTTAGAAATTTCTCCTTGAACCACATCTGCTTCTTCCAACTTCTCTTAACCACCTCCCTCAAAAACTGAAAGAAAAAAATAAAAAAGACCTTTGATTTTCATCATTCCAGGTAACCTCTCCTGTCAAACGGATTGCCTCTCCCTAATCTTGTCATTTAGCTTCCGAATTATGTGGAGATCAATGAGTGCAGCAAACTTTTGGCTGCTAGATAATTTTATCAGCCTCATTTATGGCTTTCTTTAGATTGCATTAACGGCCATTTCTTTGGAGATAAAAGATAAAATGTGCCTTATGCAAAATGCTCCACTGACCCACGTGAGCCTTGGAAGCCACTAACAGCTTTAGGCTGCAGGGAAAAGGTGAGGATACTGAAGAATCCAGCAGCGGCAGGGTTCATTTCGATCGCTGTCACGGGCACCCCAAGCCAGAAGCCTGCTTGGCAGCAGTGTGTGGAGCCATAGTTAAAATCTGTCCTGGGAAAACTTCCAAGCAACTCCAAACAGGAGTTGAGGCAGGAGCTGTTTTACTTTAAAAATCTTCTTTTTTTTTTCCTCCATTTTTAAACAAAAGTACTCACTTAGAAAAAGTAGTTCTCTGATTACCTTTCAACGAACGAATATTCTAAGAATTTTAAGAATTAAGTACATTAGAATGTGTTCACCTATGCTATGGATATAAAAAAAACAAGTTCATGTACTTGAAAAGTGTATGTCATCCTTGAAGACAATATCAGGGAAAGGGAGAAAATTTCCTGGTATAAAATATAAAACGGCAAGGGATTAAATTCAGTGAATGCGAGCTGCCTTTTGTAATCACTGTTAGCAAAGGCGGTAGTGGCTACAGGAGAGTATATGTTGGTCAAAACTCATCAAAATGCCTCCCGAAGACAAGTACATATTATGGTGTAAAGTGTGCCTCCACAAGGGTGGGGTTTTCTTCCTTTTTTTTTAAAGAAAAAGAAAAAGGCAAAGCGTGTAGCTTCCTGCTATTGATGCTGTACAATACTTAAGACATTGCCATTGAGAAAGCTGAGGGATGAATACAGAGAAACCATGGATTAATTTTGCGACTTTTTGTGAGTCTATAATTATCTCAAGGTAAACAGTTAAAGAGACTGTGGCTGAAACTGGGGAAGGTTTAGTAACAGATTCAAGGAAAATATATTGAGCAGCTAATGCTTCCAGCTCTGGGAACAGCAAGAAAGACAGGTTAATACCTCTGCCCCCATGGAGTCTATGATCTCCACGGAGGAAAGCAGATGAAGGAAAGCAATGGAAATCATTACATCAATTAGTCACTGATTGCACCAAGAATCAAGAAAGAAACACTGAAGCTGAGATGGAAGATAACTGGGACAGAGAAGAAGGTAAAAGGGAAGGGCCCTCAGAGAAGGTGACTTTCAATCCAATTCCTAACGGATGGGAAGGAACAAGTTGGCAAAAAGTGCGGGAAAAGCATTCCAGGCAGAAGGAACAGCACGTGCGTGATCCTGGCAGCAGGAAGGGGCCTGGCTTGCTCACAGAACTGAAAAGAAGCCAGCAGCACGGGAGTAGGGAGAGCTGGGGGAACAGCAAAGAGAAATATGAAATGATTTGGCAAGCAGTGCTGTCCTAAGGCAGATCTGACCTGCGCCTTAAAGGAGAAAGAGCAAATTTTAGCAATTTCTGAATACTTAGGAGAAAGAGCAAATTTTAGCAATTTCTGAATACTTTCACGACTTACTTTCAGTTTTCAAATTAACGAAAATGGTGCCTGGCCCCTTCTTTTTTCTGTTGACATTACCCCAGACTTAGAAAGCCTGTTCATCTCCAGTGAACTGGCTATAGGAGCCAAATTATCTGGTTTTTCTCCAGGTATGTCTGGCACAGAGTCAAAGACTAGTATGATCTGTTAGGCTCTGCTTCCGGGAGAAATGCAGGATATCTGTTAATGCCCATCGCTGTCCTTTCAAACAAACCAAAACTGGTAGCCAGAAAAAAGCCTAGGAATAGTGCAACTAAAACATACTGTTGTCAATTTTTACACAAAGAAAAAGAAAAAGAGAGAGAGAGACAAGTGCCTATCAACGATCTGTGGTGTCAGGAGAAGAAATATGGTTGAAATATTATGAAAGTCACTGCCTGCATTGTCGATGCCAGATCAGAACTGGATACCAACGGTACCTTGGTGCTATCTAATTCAGAAGAACCATAAATCTAGAGCCCGCAAAAAACATCTGACAGCAGTTAAAGATGTTTTGTGAATGTGCATACATATTTATAAACATGGCAGCAATAAGTGTGCTTCCCTGAAAGTCATCTGAATGTCAAAAAAATGCCATTAATTACTTTGTCACGACAACCTTGTTCAATTTCATCTCAGGTGACTTATCAGCTTTGATACAGAACCGAAATTTTAATACCAAATTGCAACCAGCTACAGAGGCAGCCTACCTTAAAACAGAGAGCTTCCCTTTCTTCTAGGCAACATTAAGCTAATCTGCCCTGACAGAAGAGGACTCTTTGGAACTAGCTAGCAAGTCTCCCAAATATGAAGCAGTAACCCAAATGTCAATTACTTTTCCAGTGGTAGACAAATTGCTAACACACTAATGCAATTTAAGCCCAATAATTAGATAACAGGACTACAGAGAGGGCCTGGTGACAGAGCTTCTGAGATAATAGAATCTAGTGTCCTACTTCTTAAATATTAACATCATTCTGTCTCAGTCAATCGGTTTATGGTAATTTAAAAAAGGGCAAAGCAAATTCCTTTTATTGCTAATAATATTGTGCTACTGCTGAGTTAGCTTTGAAGGTTAACAATCTACGGGGTCAAAACTTAATCATGTGTTATCGTGCATTTATGCATTTTCCTCTCGTCTCTTTTGGAATGCCCTTTTTGTGGAAGGTTAAGGGTTTATGAGGAACACACATGTGCACATGAACACACACACACACACACACACACACACACACTGCACTGACAACAGGCATCCATTATCAAATGAGGCCATCCAACTCAATTAACAACAATATAGAAAAATCACATACATTCTTAAATATCTCTACTCTGTAATCACCTTTTCTTCCTTCCATAAATGGCTCATTTTAAGGGCATTGTAGATATGCCTATCAGTCAGTCTCTGATGTCATATGCTCCTACCGCCATCACTGTGATACTTGTGACTCTATGTAGATTTAAATGCTTCCATGGAATATTAGTTCCAATGTCAATTACACAGTGATTTGGTCTGCTTTGGGTGGTTGGATAGATTTTGTAATTTTACTTAAATAGATATTTTTTCCCCAAGTATCTCATGAGTGCTAAAGCTTCTTAGAACCTTCTAGAACATAGTAGAACAAATGTGAATTCCCCAAGACTTAGCTCCCTAGTATTTTCAGTAATATATCTGAATGGGTGGTCGGATGGGCTGCCACTGACCTGATTACAACATTGGCTCGAAAAATGTCTTAATCTAAGACCATATCCTCCTGTATCCCTATTTTCCCAACTATATAATACGAAGATTAGAGCTTTAAAAACTTTCTTGGAGGAGAATTTAGTGGACAATGAGGTAAGTGTGTTGGGAGAATATCTAAGAGTTGAGTATCACCAAGATTAATAGTAGGACAACCTACTAAGATATGTTTAGAGACTATAAAAAACAACAAACTGGACAGAAAAATAAAATCATGTATATTATTTTGGAGGGTGGCCTGTCAGCTAGTCATGAAAAAAAATGTAAAAGCAGAGTTGATGCCACATTGAGAGTTAATACTGACTTTTCTGTGTATGCGTATTCATGGGTCAGGTGCACGCAAGTAACACAACAGGTAAAAGAAACTGACCCCAGAAGAATACTGCCAGGCATTTCCTTAAGAAAGCTCTAGTGTTGCATTCTTATGTACTTGTGAAACTGTCTTTCTCTTGTGTTCTTCAGCCAAGTCCTTTTTCCATCTAACTCAGTGTCCTCCTTTATGAAACAGGGAGGATGGGTTGTATCAAAGTCCTTTAAGGCTAACATGAAGATCATGGGTCAACATAGATACAATAAATGTTCAAATCACAAGGCAGATCTCTCAAAGTGATTCAAAATTCCTGGACAATTTTTGATTATTGAAATAAAATCACCTCAGGGATAAAAACATGAGCTAAGACACCAGTGCAGAAACAACTCCCATGAAAGTTAGGTTATGAATAAATGCATAAAGCAAAAATATCAAATGGAATAAAACTTATCCTTTGTTAGGAAGGGGCCACATCAGAAAAGATTTAATGATCCAACACAGCCATGTGTTTCTCCCAACTCAGAACAGGTTATTTTTTTACTCAGTCAAGCACACAATGAAGTAGTTGGTTTGCATTTAAGGTCATGGGCAATCATATGTATTCTGGGTCATACGCAATACTCTGAAATGTTCATAATGGGGAACTGAACTAACCCAGGGGACCTCCGATATTTACCTCTCATCTCATACTCACTCTTAGGTATAGTCAGTTCTTATAGTGCTTGTTTTGCAAACACAAATGCATCCCAGTGGATCGCTAGATCAGGGAACAATTTGAGAAAAATGCAGATTCCACACTGCTGATGAAGTTTCCTGTAATCCTTTTCCCCATAAGCCCTAAGGTTTTTATTGCATGATTTTACAGTGTGGTGATTTTTAGGGACACAGAAGTTGTATTATAGCAAAACTGATGGTACATGCTCTAAGAGAAAGGGCAGGTGCAATCAACACATCACTTGATTTTTTTCTCTCTCATACCAGGTGACTTTACTACATTTCAGATTCTTAAAGTTGCACTCTTTAGGGGCACACAATGAAAAGAGCTTGAGCTAAAGAATGCAGAAAGACCACCCAACAACCCCTTATCATTAGGGAAGAATCCGACTGGTTTTGAGACAGCAGCTCTAATATAAATATGTTGTAGTCATCTTTTGCAGAAATATTAGATAGCTCCATGCTCTTTCACTGTCTTTCTGAATCAAGGTGTTCCCTGAGATAACAGAAACAATTTGGCATCCCTTCAAATGGTGTCCTCACAGAAGCTCACTGCCAGCACCCTCCAAGTATCTTCATTTGTATTTTCCAAATGGTGCCATCTCTGGGCTTGGCCATCTCCATTCACCCATGTTGTTTGTCCAAGGTCAAAAACCTTGGATGGTTGTAGTTTATAGCTGTGCTCAAGAGTGTTTGCACTGTCCAGGACATAACTTATGTGTTTCTGTTCTAGCCTTGATAACCTTCTGATAGGTAGCTGTGGTTAAGGATGTTGGCAGAGCAGTATATAAATTACTTGTGCTAGCAAGAATCCTTTATAGAAAAAAGGAAAAAAAAGTATAGTGAGCCCCCAAACCTCTATTGACAATATGGTTTTACTTACTTGCTGGTTTTCACAGATTAAACCCATCCACTGCTGTATCTCTCACCCAAAAAGTTTGAAATGCACCGTGCCATTTGAATATGTGCACAACTTAAATCTGCATCAGGTGAATGTTATGTAGTTAATTCAAATCCATTATATTATCATAGAGACTAAAGACCTTTTGGTCCAATGTGCTAGAAAAGCAATAAATCTGAATTAGATCTATCATTTTAGTCACTCAGGATTAGACCTTTTGGTGATGTGATCCATTAACGTGCTTTAAATCTATTGATTTCATCCTAGAAAGACACAATTTAAACTCAGAAGTCACAAAATGAACTTTCCATTAAGTTTGGCGGACTATGGTCACAGCTCATTTGACTTTTATGAACTAGAAAATGTGATGTAGACCACAATGGCATTCTATTAGGGGAAATCATGCATTTAACCACGTAGCAAAATACTGTAGTCAATTATGTGAACACACACCTATTTTACACATGGCTGGTTCTCTGACTTTAAATTATTAAGGATGTGCATTTAGCTTGTTTTAAGGAGTATTTACTTCTAAGTAAGAGATCCTTGATAAAACTTTGTTCAAAAAGTAAATGAATATTTTTCATTTATATTAATTTTTTCAATAAGAAACTAATATTGAGCATAGAAACTTTATTTATTTCTTTGCCCTAGAAAACATGTGATCTATTTGCTTTTTATAAATGAAAAAATATATATTCTATCAGGGAGGGAAGAAAAAACTCAATCAGAAGATTTTGAGATTCATCTGCCAGCCTGGAAAACATAATGATAATGTAAAAAGTAGGTGACAATAGAGAGGGGAAAAAAACTATTTAGATAAGGTTTAGTGTCCCTTTTCTAGAATTCATCTTGATGGTGTACTCTATAAACATCATTTTCTCTTAATATAATTTTGTTTATATTAGTATTATCCTTAAGCCAGACTATATTAATACCAGCCTCATTATTATTCTATATTTCAGCAAGGGTACACTTCAGTTCCAAATATAACTCAACTCGGTTCTTCACTGAATCCATCCTCATCAACTTTCAACTGTTATGCTGTTCCCCCAAGTTCCTAATCCTAAAACTCTGTTCAGAAGCCTGAAATATGAGAAATTATCTAATCTAAATCTCTCATTTCCAAAAGATCAGTTAAGTCCCACAGTGGTTAAGTGACATGCTCAAGGTCACACAGTTCCTCAAACACAGCCCCCCACAAAAGCATTCTATCTCAGCTTCTTAAAAAAAGTTTCCCCCTTTGTTTCTGTAAACAAGATCTCTCTTGAGCATCGTTCATAAAGGCACGGAGAAAACATGTAATATCGTGTACATGTTTGGGAATTGTTCCTACCTGAGTCTTCTTCCCCTGAGTCTATCTTGTTGCCAAATCTTGCTGATTCTTTCTGCTTTTGATTTACCCAAATGTGCTTTTTTTTTTCCCCTCTGCACAGTTTATACCCTTGTCTTGGTTCTCACCCTGGAATGTCTGTCTGACCCACATGCAAATCGGTGCTATACTTGCTCCACAAATCATCCTGCATCAACCAAACAGATTCTGCTTTATTGCTGCTATTACCTGGTTTTATCTTTGCAGAAAAGAGAGAGTCCAGGGTGAGTTCAAGAAATAACAGACAAGTTAATTGATAGGAATTGGTCATGAATTGTGCTCAGGTGGGGAGGGATGATAGGGTAACTCAGTGCTGGCTTGCAGGTCTCCAGCATGGGAAGGCCAAGTGCATGTGCGGTTTGCTAAGACCGAGGAGTCAGGACAGACTGAGTGGGATAGGCAGAGAGACAGTGTCGGTTGCGGTTGCGGTTTCAGAAATAAAGAATGAGAGGTCCATGAGATATTCCTGGCCAAGGGGCAGTTGCAAATACGCATGAATAAATGTGAGTCTCAAGCTCGAAAGAAACATTTGGGGCTAGAAATAATATTCTGAGGAACCGTAAGATATATTCAGGGGTTAAAAACATAGACTGAAGGAGGAGAACCAGGGAAAGAGTGTGGACAAGAAGAAATGAGACCGTGGGTAGTGTTTACATCTTTTAACATGCATGCATTGAGCTGACACTATTCCAGAAGTCCTTAATAGAAGGCTGTATACTTGTCCTTCTATCATTACCCAGGTGTTTATTTTTCATTAATGGACTGAACTTACAGCTGGGGTGAGAAAAAAATTTTCTTCTCTTTTACTCCACTCCAGTACACAGTGTCAAAGAACGCACATGGTAGATGCTTTTAAAATGTTGTTAGACAGTGTTAAACATCATTTCAGCCTTCAGAGTCCAGTGTAGGTGGTAAACAGAGATGACCTCAGTGCAGAAAATGCAATAAAAGACAGAACAGGGTAGGAAATCAATGTCTCTGTTTGTGAAAGAGAGAGGAAAAAAAGAATGAACCAGACATTATTAGCATGATATATAAGCACTGCATAGTTCCATTTATATGGCTTGTATTAAGGATAAATTGCCTGAATAAATTCTATTATTCTAAGAAATAGCACAAATAACGTGCTGACAGCATCAGGAAAAAAATGAAAATAATAATGTTGATATTGCTGAAATTGTATGTTATTTCTCTTTTTCCAGTTTCATGGTTCTAGTTAGATAATAATTCAAATTTAGGGGTGGGTTCGGTTTTTAAAGTCACATTCATCTATCCAAATTGAAATCTGGTAGAATGAGAAGCGAATTATTTATTATTAATAAGAGCCTGGACTTATTGTCTACTGTGGTCCATGCAACATGTTAAATGCTTTACATAAATTATTTGAATTACCCTAACACACAAGTTGAAGGATAGGTATTATGATGCCAATTTTACGTATTATGGATCTGAGGGCGTATTAGGTCACTTACTGAAAATAACATAACTAGTAACGTGGAAGACGCAAAAATCTAATACGTGGCTTCCTCTACGCAGTGGTAATGAAGTGTGAGCTTTTGAACCCTGGGTTCAAACTCCTGATTTATCTCTTATCGTTATGTTTCCTTAGATGGCTTTGTTGATTGTTCTGAGACTCAGTTTCCTCATCTGAAGAAGGGGTCAATTGATGTCTACTTCACAGAGCTGTTTGGAGCATTAAGTGAGACTGGATGCAGAGCGTTTGTTACAGTGATAGGGCCAAATAAGTGCTCACCAGATGGTACCTGGTGGTTATGAGGAAACAGACAGAACAGGAGACACGGGTCAGAACCTTGGAGAGCAATTTCTCTTAGGTATGAACAAAGGAAGAGGAGACATTGGAAGAGGTCAAAAAAAAAAACACCTGAGCAGAGAGGAGGGTGGTGGCACCAGGGGGATTAACAGAAGACACTGCTTTGAAAAGAAAGCAGGGATTTCCAATGTCAAACCTACTAGAATAAAAAAGCAAAAGACGCAAATTGCCCAAAGCAACGGACAATATTAACGAAGGAGTGAAAGTAAATCTCAGATGGGGGTCAGTTACGGGCTGAATACAATTCAAATTGTTTAACAACACTTGCTGTATGCCCACGTCCCTGCTAAATACTTCTGCTTTATTGGGCTCTCTCTTCATTTTCTGAGGTAGCCCCTGTTACTACGCTCACTTTGCAAGTGATGAGACTCAGGCTCTCCGGTTTAAGTGACTTGTTCTAGGTCACTCAGCCAGCAAATGGTCTGTCTGACTTCCTGATCTTGTGCGGCCCCCCTACCTAGAGTCCACTTCCTATTATCCTTCTCACTGAAATTTTTTTCAAAGAATATGGACATGGGACTGTATCAAAATTCTTAACTCCCAGGAGAAGGTCATCTGACTGGACAGCCCCGTTCATGTCTTTCCTCGGTCTAATCAGCTCCTACCAGTGAGGGGATCTGCAGTGCACTGAGAGACCCCGCTGACGCTTTGGATGAGGTTTTCTAAGAAAAGGTGAGAAGGTGGGGTGGGCAGGCTACCTCACCAGCAGGATTCATTAGCATTGAAATAATTAAATCCATTAGAGAGTTAGAGATGAATCTTAAGGAGGTAAGTAAAAAATGGCTTTAATTATACATTGCCTCATGGAACAAAAATAAACAATTCAAATATTTCACAGCCATCAGATGAATGGAACACTTCCCGGCTACTAGTTCCAAGTGCACCAAGTTGGGACCTTTAATTGAATTTAAGTAAGATATATAACAGTATATATAAAGTGAACAATGTAATATTAGCTTTAGCATTTTATCTTATGAGATGGAACCCAATGAAAGTACTTTCTATTATGCACTCTTATTTCTATGCTAATAAACAATACTCACTGAAAGCTTTTACTGCATGAGACCCTGTGCTAGACACTTTATCTGTATTATTTAATTTATTCATCTCAGCAACCTTACAAGTATTACTATCCTTAACTTACATAGGACAAAACAGATAGTCTAGAGCACATATCTAGAGTTAGCCATTAATATATGGTAGAGTCAAGATATGAATTCAGTTCTCCACTACCATGTCTCTGTGATTGGGATGCCAGACAGTTTCTTCTACTATTTATAACATGTTTAATGACGACAGTCTTCATGAAAGATACCTGTTAATAGATAGGTCAAAGTGTGTGTGAGAGAGAGATAGAGACAGAAAGAGAGAAAAGGAGAGAAAGACACAAAAAGGAGAGAAGGAAGAAGAAATGAGAGGAGAGGAGGGGCTAAAATAAAGACAAGAAAGAGATACAACTGGAACTCAGGACAGCATTATACTCATCTTACAGGTTGTTCCTCCAGAAGACAAATGCCAAGCCCACCTCCACCCCTCCATCAGTCACCTACCAACATTAATTTGCTGTGACATGGGTAACAGCACAGCCATCTCACAGTTAACAGAGTAGAAAGCCTTCCCAACACCCCACACCTGATCCTGAGAAGTGTCCTAGGAAAATCTCACTGTATTAACAGTACTGACATCCTCCAATGTGAACTGTAACAGGGAAGGAAACAGAGAGACTTACCAGAGATTCACATGGGAAGGCAGCAAGAGGTAATGCTGAATTCTTCAGTGCTGAAAAGCATGCACGGAAGGAATCTACATGTTATCATCCCGTTCCCTCTTCCTCAGCTCACTGGACACTGTTCAGGGCCATTTTGTCTCAAGAAACATTGACAGAATTCCAAGTCTGAGCCTCTTCCTTTGTTAAGATGTCAGCTCAGGGGTGGCTGAATTACAAAAGATGGTTCTTCCCTCCCTGAACCATGTCTCTGTGGGGAGATTACATGACCTAGTGAAAAATTCTCAGAACCATGACTCACGATATCTGAATTACAGGTAAAGCTCTGTCATTGATTTCCATGAGAATTTTGGTAAGTCACAAAAATTCTCTGGCATGAGTTTCCACTTTGTTAAATAAATGAACATCTTTAAAACCCTAAAACACTCTAAAAGGCATCAGAAATTACATCCTGGACCATGCAAAATATTCCAGATTATTCTTGTTCTCTTACCCTCATTTCCAGCAACCATGTATTTTTCTACAAAATACTAACATTCCTTCCATCCAACAAAGTATACAAAAAGTGGTACATTCATCACTTTAAAAATATATGGCATTCATAAAGAGGGGCGTGGAACACTTCCTGTGATATAGTGCCATGTCCATCCCTCAATTCTCCAAAGCGACTCAAAGTCAAAATCGGGCCTCAGTTGCTAATGAAAGTAAACGTCATCCCTTCCCCTACTCCAGTAACAATTTGTACTGCAGCAGAAAACTTGAAGCAGTAGGTTATCGTAATTACAGGCCCCAAAGTAGGGAGAGGACAACATTAACAGCCAATTAACAGGATATTCTCAGGTAAAGCTCCACTTGAAAATCCTGCCCAGACTGATATCCAAGCTCACCAGCGGAGGTAACTCCAGTAACGCGTGCTTCCATCAGACGAGAAAACAGAGGCACATTACTCAATCCAACCAAGCTGTCTGTTTAGAAGATGCTTCAGGACTGATTAATGACAGAAAGCAAAGAGGAACTGCTCAAACCTTGGCTGTCAAGGTCAAATGCATGAGCAGACGGAACAGGGAGAGCCAGAGATGTTGCTCGGATCTGGATGTAGGATGCTGGCCTCAAGTTTTGGCTGGAGCCACTGGTGTGTTGTCATTCTCTCTCGCTTCCAGTCACACCACACACAAGATGGAGAGGCATATGGCGCCTTCTCCCAACTCAGTGCAAATGTGGGCTCTAATTTAAGCTTTAAACCTTTTAGAATCCTTTGCCAGCAAGATAAAATATATAAGCCATGATATTCTGAGCACCACATTCTGGGAAATATGCCTTAAAGCACGTGGGCAATAATTTTGAGGGTGGTACCAATTGCAGTAAGTCACAGCACATCTTCGATGGGGGAGATTGGCAGGTGCATGTTCCGCAAAAGCAAAATGTTAGGTAAATAATGGCAAGAATACCATTGACCATTCTTCAGGGCACAGAGCTGACAGTTTTACATAGATGTTTTAATTTAGACTTTATAACAACGCTATGGGGTAGGCCCTCTTATTCTAATTTTCTGAAAAAAGGAACGAAGTCTTAAAATATTGAACTATTTGCTCCAGGTGGACCAGTCCTTTACATGAAGCCAGGGTTCCAACACATGCAAGAGAACTCTGGAACTTGCAAGCCTCACAATACAATATGCTGTCAATACTGAATACCATATAGTATCTACAATATAGGTGTTATGTAGTATAGCATATATACTCAACATTACTTAGTGTTGATTTCAGTATACTAACTTCGTGAAATCAGGGCCACTAAGTGAAACATCAAAGCAAAATGGATCCATTCAAATGACTGCTTTTCACCCACTCATTTATTTAAACACTTACTGAACACCTGTAGAATCTGAAGCACAGGGTTATGCATCAAAGGCTGCACAGTATGCAGTCCAGGTCTGGGGTGTGAAGTAGTAACACATCCATGCACTAGTTTGTTGTTATGGCCTCACTCCCTCCAGTTTGAGCAGAAAAATAGTTAAGCGCACACACACACAAATCTACATATACTTACACACATACATATATAGCAACTTACAAAATATCACTCTCATTTCACACACAAAAAAGTGTGGTTTAGCAGTTTTTTGGTGGAATGTATGAACTCTGGGAGTGAGAGTTTCTTAGCTGTAACTAGACAGACAAAATTCTGGGGAATGGATGAACTAAGCCTCCAATAAATGCAACGGAAGCCATTCTTTGTAGCTACTTCTCTCAGCACCAGGTAAAGGTTTGAAGTACCCCCAGCAGTTCGAGCAAGCAGGGCAGCCAGATCCCTGTGCTTCTGAGCGCTCTGCCGCATCAGTCATCTCCCAGGCCTTCAACAAGTGTGATGGGTGCATGGAGATGGCCCCGAGTCCTCGTAAAAGGCCAGGCGTGCACCATCACCACCACATGTCACTCGGCTTGCCTCGCCCCTGTCCCTCACGGCCCAGGTATGCCCTTCTGAGAGTGACATAGCAGGGACTATTTGGAAGTAGCTGAAAAGAATCAAGTATGCTAATTGCCTTTTCCCTGTGGGCAATTCAAACATAAACAATAAAGGGAGAGAGCAAGCTCATGCTAAGGCAGGAATTCCCCCAGAGAGCCCTTGCACCAGAGCATACTTGGAGGTGACTAGTGAACGTTCACACTCCGAAGTCCCACAGACGCTCCTGCACCAGAACAATGAGATGCAGGGGCCTGAGACTATGCATTTTAGTATCTGCAAAAAGCAATTTGCTTGCATGGGAAAATATGAGTGCAACTGGCTAATCGGTGAGCATAATCCTTCTGAAAGGACTGTGTCACAATTACTCTGAGCAACCAAAGAGTTCTCCGGAACTACTAAAGCAGGCAACCGCGCATTAACAACTGAGAAGTTCGTTCTGAGTTGGCAACCAGTGCATCAGAAGCTTTTTCAGTGCATGGCTTCCCGCTGCAGATGAGAGAGCCCCATTTCCAGCCTCTTTGTAGGTGCTGTGTATGCACCTGTGCTATCAGCTTCATCCCAAATGCTTGTTACACTTGGTTTTATAACATTTGCTATGAAAGCATTCGTTATAATACCCATCTGACAGCTGCTGGTAAACAAAACAACTACATGACAACAGATGGAAAATGGGGCCATTCTGTGGTGTAGAACGGCGCAGGAAGTTTTCAGAGGTCACCCTAAACCACATAGAACGTGGAAGACTCTTCATATCTGTCCCATCGTGGGTTAGGTAAATAAATGAGTTCAAATATTTCAGAATCGAGTAGCTTCATATTGCAATGTGCTTGGGGCCTCATTTGCCTTTGGTTCGTCGAATTTCCTGTCAATCTCTTTTATTCCAGATCCCTCAGTAAAAGAAAGTCAAGTTTCTCTTTCAGCCCAATAATATTTTGGCAGTATAAAATTGATGTATTTGGCAAAAAAATGAACTGCACGTGCTTCAAGTTTCAGCATTAGGAAATGGCAACATTCTGATTTGCATTTGAAGATAATGATGCAGGACCATCATACTTTGGCCCTTATATAATTTTTTTTTCTCCACCTCATGCAGTGTGGTCTCCTTACTTCCAAGATTTCTTCACTCACACTGTACGTTTTTTAATTTAGTTCCTGAACGTGACAGCAATCTGGTAGCTGGGAAACAAGGAGTTAGCAGAAAAATGTAAGCAGACACAAAATATATTGATCTTTATTTTGTTTTCCTCACAGCTGAAGGTTTCTGGGATCATACACCTCTTTTCTTTGTCTGAAACAGACAATAACATCAGGGAAGGAATTGCCAGCCAGGTTTATAAAGACTATATTTTGTGTTTAGCCGTCTTTTTTTTTTTTTTTGTTAAAACAAAATCAGTAGTGGCAGATACATTTCTCCTCAAACGTTTGTTTCTTGGTCTTTGGGAGAAAAAAAAACTTTTTTTCTCATGGTAGAAAATTAGACAAATAGAGGGAAGCATAAAAATAAATCACCCACAGCCTGCCTCCTTGAGATAACCAGTGTTAATGTGCTAGTGTTATTTCATTCCACGTGTATGTGTGTGTGTGCACATGTGCACACAATGTAAATATATACACATATGTTCATAAAAATACATGCATTGTAAGGACATCTGTGTTAAAGCTTTTCATGGCATAATGAGAATAGTTCAGATTGAACACACGCATACACGCAAAATCCTTATCATTATTGACATTCTAAGAGGTACCAGATCTGGAGATGGAGGCCGACTTCATTCTTGGTGTGTGCCAAACATTTCTTAGCATTACCCTAGACTCCCTTCCCTATCGCCACCTCCCACTGTCGCCCACTCTGCCATCATACCCAAACAAGGTGCATTTGCCTCCTGCGTGAGAAGTAAGCCCATCTACTCTCTGAGTTCCCACGGGCACCACCTGTGTCCTCACCTCCAGCCTGGATAAATGTAAAACCTTCCAAGTGGTGCACGTGGCTCCCATTCGGTCTCCCCCCATCTGTCTTCCACTAAGCAGCCACGGGACCTTCTAAATGCATGTGGGATCCCATTATCCCTTTGTTTAGTTGGTCCTGAAGTTCCGGCCATTTAAAAGGCTGAGAAGACGCCGGGCGGCCTGACTCCGCCGTGCCCCAGGCAGCCTCGCGCGCCTCTCTCCTCGCTGGCCCCCTTCTCCAGTCTCCGTTTGTTCTCGGCGGGGTCGCAGCACATACTACTTACTGCCTGGGCCTAAGCCTCTCCCTTCCTCCTTTTACTGCCCAGACCGACTCCTCTCTACTGAAACTCCTCCTCCCATCCCGAGTCCCGTCCTCAGGAACGCAGGCTGCTCTCCTTGACCTCCTAAAGGTAGCCCCGTGGCCCCCTATGACTCCCCCATCAAAGCACTCAGGGAGAAGTATCAGAGTGGCTTTTTAATTCTGAATCTATCACACAGGGGTTTCTCTGGAGAACCACAGCATCCCCCTGCTTGGTCCATAATAACGGATGCTCAAAAACATGCCGAATAGATATTGAATCCATAGAGTTCACCTGTATCACTTAGTAGATAAGGAATTAGAGCTTCAAACACATCCAATGACTAGCCGGGATCTTAAATTACGTGTCTATTAACAGTGAAGACTCGATTTCCCCAACTCAGGGCGCACTGCACATCAGCTGCCCTGCATTCATTATTCTGCTGCGCCAGCACCAAGCACTCTGGACCGATTCCTCCAGTTGTCTTTCTCTCCGAATCAGCACCAACAATGCTGCATTTGCTGGCCGCATTCTGCAGACCAGGTCAGCACCATCTCCAGACACAGCCATCCCTGTGGCAGCTTCCATCACGTTTCCTGAACTCAGTCTCTCCTCACACTGATGCATAATCCACCCAAACAGAGCGGATGCCACAGTCCACGTCTCTGCTTTCCACATGAAGCGAGAGGCATGCCCAACTTTGCTCCTGGACCTCGCAGTCCTCGACTCACCTTCCCCAGCCATAGTCGTCTCTGTTCTCAGTATGTTTGTGCAGTCTTCTCTGTAGGTGAGCAAATATCTTTACAGTCCCTTATGGCAATGTCTTTGCTCTCGCACCCAGGCCTCTGCAAGTAACAGCCCTTGCAAACAGGATTCCCTCTGAATTTCTTGTTTATAATTCCTACTTTCTCCATCCTCAAACTCAGTCCAAATTCCCTGGTGTAGAAAAACTATCTCTAACATCACACTCTAACCCTGAGCCATCACTCGATGCATTTTTGAATTAATCTATAAATGAGTGGACTGTAGACCTAACATGATATGAACCAATGAACTATAAAAAGCATTTCTCCACATTGATTTCTAAGGCATTTTCTCTGTCCTGTCTATAAGATCTCAGACAAAATGAGGGTGCATATAAAGACACAATCATGTCATAACAAATATTTCCCAAGTCCTCTGGGAGACCCTCCTCCTTCCATGGCAGGGAACACATATCCGAGGAAGACAGAGATATAATGAGGCCAGAGCAATATAAAATCGGCTTTAAGTCACAGCTATTTAAGCCAGAAAAAACATGTGGGTCTGCCTGTCCATAGCTGTAAGAAAGGTAACATACCCTGTCACCCTTCTCTGAAGGGCACCTGTCCTCCCTACCTTTAAGATGTCAAGGAAAGAAGACACACATCGCCTCCTGCCCCCCGCTCTCATGTTCTCCAACCCTGCTGTTATCATATATATTTTTTAATTAAATGATTTCTAGGAAATGATCATTTTTAAGATAAAATATAGCAGCAAGTCCAAAGTCTTTCTACAAGTTTTATTTCTTACAAGAATATAAATATGAACAATTTAGACCCATACGTTTATCGGGTTGAGATACTTTATTCAACTTACATAATTATGAGGAGTTTTTTGAAATGTTCAAAGTAAACCAGCAATCAAGTCGATCTTCTTCCAAGCCCCTGTTTGCAAACACTATACGGTTTTGTCGATATTGAAAGAAGCTGACTGGGGACAGAAAAGTAAGGCTCTGGTCTGAGTTCTGCTATTGAATACTCGAGTAGCCTTAACCTCTCTGAACTTCAGTTTCTTCGTTGTAAAATGGAGATAATCAGCTTATTGTGAGTATTGAACGCCTTGTGACAGGATAAGATCAGCCAGAGGGGAGGCAGGAGGGAAGCCTCCCTGGAATGAATTCAAGAGAGAATAGAGGAAGAAAAATTTACAGCAGACATAGACACATTTTATTTCTGAGTTTTGTGCAAAGGAGATCAGAGAAACGAGGTGGCAGATGGAGGGGAAATGGAGTCACAGGAGATTTTTTTAAATGTTGCATATATTATGGCATGTGCACATGGTGAAGGGCGTGAGCTTGTCCTGTCTACAGGCATCAAGTCCTGAATTTCTATCCCCATACCAAACCTCTTCCTTGGCCTCCAGATTCAAAGAGCCAACCGCCTCCATCTCTCCTTGGAAAAGGAGGGCATCTCACGCTGACTGTCCAAACATGAACTCCCAATTCCACCTCTTTCTTTTACTTGCCCTCCGTCCCTCTTCCCATCCCTGGAAATCTGCTCTATCTTGGAAAGAGCACTTCCATTCTCAAAATGTTCAGGCTAAAATGCCTATAATGACCATTGATTCCTCTCTCTTTTTGCAAACCCCATAGTCAACCCCCTACCTAAGTGTACTGTATCTGCTTTTGAAATACACCCAAATTCCAACTCGTTCTTACACCTGCATCGCTGCCAGCCTGGTCACGTCTCACGTAGATGACTGGCGTAATGTTCCCTAACCCCAAGGCTGTGCTCCCGGCTTCTGCCTTACTCCACATCTATTCTCCACCCGACAGCCAGAGTGTTCCTTTACCATACGGATCCTGTCATGCTGTGCCTCTGCTCAACGTTCTCCAATGGCTTCCCATCTTGCTCAAAGCAAAACCTCAGCCCGCAGCATAACCTTCAAAGACCAGCGTGATCTAGCCCGCCTCTACCTCTCTGAAGTCACACAGCGCCAGTCCAGTCTCCCTCAGCCCCTGCTCCAGCCACACTGACCTCCTTGCTGTAAACATGACAAGTAATATCCAGCTAAGTGTCTTAGCAATGGCTCTCCCTTCTGCTCGGTCCCCCTCCCAGATACCCACAGGGCACTCTTACTCACTACCTCCAGGATTTGACTCAGAGACGCATCCCCAGACCTCTCCACCCCCGTAGAAGACAGCATCCTTCCCCCAGTCCACCTTGTCCCATCTCCTCACTTGGCATTCTTCTTCTTCTTGGTAATCACATTATATGTCATTTCTTTTTAATGTGTGTGTGTGTGTGGGTATCCCTCCCCCCCCATCTCTCATACAAAATAAGTTTCTTGAGAGAAAGAACTTTGCCTTTTGTTTTTGTTCTTCATGCTGTATCTTTAGTTCCTAAAAGAGTGCCAGGAATTTAGTAAGTGTTCGACAATATTTGTCAGTTAATATATGTAACCTGGTATGTCTGGGTTTCCTTTCTTCCTTTATACCTCACTAATAAATTAATATAAACAAGTCTCAATGAAATAGTACATTAAATGGCTAATAAAACTACCTTAAGAGGTTCATTCAAGCCTTCTTTAGAATTTATGTTTTTCACAAGTTAAGTATTTTCATTTAAAGAGAAGTATGTAAAAATAGGGCTTCACTATACTCATGTTTCTGTAGGAACATACAAGAAGTTAAAGGCTATACTATTTAACTACAACCTTTCTCAATATCCACAGGTAGTCATAATATCCAACCTAAATATTCTTTGTTACAATAAATATTATTTTAAAGTAATAGTTAAAAATCACACTGTGATATATAGGTCAAAATGAGTTGAAACATCCAAAAAGTAGGAGAGACACATTTATAGCAGACATAGACACACTCCTTGAGCAAGGGAAACAAAAGCAAAAATGCACACAAAGGACTACATCAAACTAAAAAGCTTCTGCACAGCAAAGGACACCATCAACAGAACAAAAAGGCATCCTACAGTATAGGAGAATATATTTGTAAATGACATATCCAAAAAGGGGTTAACATCATCCAAAATATATAAAGAACTCACACGCCTCAACAACTGAAAAGCAAATAACCCAATTAAAAATTGGGTGGAGGAAAATTCTCCAAAGAAGAAATTCAGATGGCCAACAGGCACATGAAAAGATGCTCCACATCACTAATTATCAGGGAAATGTATATAAAAACCACAATGAGGTATCACCTCACACCAGTAAGGATGGCCAGCATCAAAAAAACTAAGAACAACAAATGCTGGCAAGGATGCAGAGAAAGGGGAACCCTCCTACACTGCTGGTTGAATGTAAACTAGTTCAACCATTGTGGAAAGCAATATGGAGGTTCCTCAAAAAACTAAAAATAGAAATACCATTTGACCCGGGAATCCCATTCCTTGGAATTTACCCAAAGAATACAACTTCTCAGATTCAAAAAGACATATGCACCCCTATGTTTATTGCAGCACTTTTTACAATAGCCAAGACCTAAGTGTCCATCAGTAGATGAATGGATAAAGAAGATGTGGTACAGATACACAATGGAATACTATTCAGCCATAAGAAGGAAACAAATCCTACCATTTGCAACAACATGGATGGAGCTGGAGGACATTATGCTCAGTGAAATAAGCCAGGTGGAGAAAGACAAATGCCAAATCATTTCCCTCATTTGTGAAGTACAACAATGAAGCAAAACAGAATGAACAAAACACCACAGACTCACAGACTCTAAGAAGGGACTAGCGGTTACCAAAGGGGGTGAGGAGGGAGGGAGAAGGGGATTGAGGGGCATTATGATTGGCACACATGGTGTGGGGGGAATCATGGGGAAGACAGTGTAGCACAGAGAAGGCAAATAGTGACTCTGTGGCATCTTACTACATTGATGGACAGTGACTGCAATGGGGTATGGAGGGGGACTCAATATTATGGGTGAATATAGTAAGCACATTGTTTTTCATGTGAAACCTTCATAAGAGTGTCTATCAACAATACCTTAATAAAAGAAAAATGAGTTGAAACAACTTATATGTTTTTACCAGTTGGAGGAATGCCTAAGTAAATATTAGATCAAGCCCCTAAAATGTTTTACAGCAATGGAAATAATAATTCAAGGAAAATAGACTTCATATGTTGAGAAACAGAGTAAGAAATAAATACATTATCCATTTGAATATGTAAACATATATCCATGAAGAAAGCATGCATATATTTAAAAGAGTGAAAAAATGAGCCATTTGTACTTTTTCTAAATTATTCTGCTATATTGTTTTTTTATGTCAATTAAGAAATGATACTTTGTGAAAGGAAATAAAACAGTAAAATTGACAAAAAAAACAACACTGACTTAAAAGACAGTAAGTATTTCCAGTCTCTCATCTTTCAATAAATGACTTAAAAGAACAAATCTTGGGAAACTTATTCACCATGTGTGTGTCTCCGTTTTCTTTTCTCAGAATGTAATGGGATCTCCCAAGAGTGAGAGTGGGAAAGGCCACACTCCTTGATTTGATGAAATCATCTGACACTCTCAGATTCATGTGCACAGGAAGCCCGCACCCCTTGCCCCCCATGCATCCATCCCATCAGGACCGTGCGCCTGAGCTCCAGGCAATGCAGAGTGATCAGCAATGTATAAAGCTCTTCCAGGAAGTGCAAAGTTCTCTCTCCCCAACCCTGGGGCTTGAACCAAAACATACCAAGATGATAGAGCCACAGCTAGAAGGAGCCTGGACCCAGCGCCAAACTTCATTCTCATCAGACCACTATGAGAGCAAGAAATAGACCTTAGTTATGCGACACCACTAAGATTTTTTGTGAGCTGACTGTGTGCAGCTACTGTTGCCTATGGTCTTAGACCTTCCAGCCTGCTATAAAAATACCATAAACTGGGTGGCTTATAAACAACAAAAATGTATTTCTCACAGTTCTGCAGGCTGAGAGTCCAAGATTATGGCACCAGTAGATTCGTTGTCTGGTAAGAATTTGCTTCCACATTGGCAGCCGTCTTCTCACTATGTCCTCACGTGATGGAAGGGAGCTCTCTGGGGTCTCTTTTATAAGGGTGCTAATCCTTACAGTTCATAATTATAATCCTTATAATTCATGAGAGTTCCACCCTCACGATCTAAGCACCTCCCAAAGGCCCCATCTCCTAATACCATCACATTGGGAGAACTTCAAGGAAAACCCCAAATGGTCCCAAATGAGGTCTTCTAACACATACATGTGGACATTTGTCTTTCTCACAGGAATAAATAGCTTCAGAGTCTACGATTATGATTTTTAACCAGATTTTCCAGGGTGTTGTGCCCTTTGCTGGATGATAGGATACAAATGTACATCAGCAATGGTCAGGACCACCAGCTACGGCTCAGTGAGGCCAGCAAACCCTGTCTCCAAAAAGGTGACTATACGCTGAACAAAACTGACCCAAGAAAACCCACAGAACAATTTCTTGGCATTCTAAAAATCAGCCAGTGACATGCAACGATCTGAGACAAGCTATTTACCTGAAAAGCTCCTGGGCCTCAATAAGAACAGTGGGGATCTTTAGGGTTTTAGAAGGGGGCTGCCCCTGCCCCTGGGTGACGTGTAGGCTCTCCGGGGCGGGGCAGCTTGAGTCCTGGCAGCTCATGGCCAGGGCCGGACTGGCCTCACCTGATTTGCAGAGGAGGGACCGACTACGTCCAGCAGCATCACTGGTAGAAGTAACATTCTCAGGGGGACAGCCAATGGCATAGAGGGCCCGAGGCTGTGGTCAGGGCAGGCGTGATCCGAACTGAGGCTGTGTGTGGACTCTTGGGAGACGGGACTAAGCTAGCCACATAGTCCTGACTGATCCTGTCGCAGAGTGCTCAGAGTGAAAGGGCCCAGCAGAGTGTGACTACTTGGGAAGGCTTGGAAATGGGCCGAACGCTGGATACACTTCCCTACAACCCCATCTACGGAGGACAGGAGCCTTCTTACTGCTCCAGATGTCTGAGCACAGCCTTAGTTCAGGCTTAATGGCTGGCCAGGAAGCTACACAGAGAGGGGAGAAAACCCTTGGAAATCAAGGTTAAAAACAAAAGAAGAAGGAAAACAGCAACTGAACAAAGGGGAACTTTGTTCGGCTTACCATAGGGGAACAGATGTCACGGCTTTAGCACAGGCAAGTTTATAAACAAAGAAACAAACAAGAAAACCAGCAATAACAATAACTATATGGGGAAAGTCAGAATCCAGAGTTGCTACATTGTTATCTAAATACCTACCTTTCAACAAAAACATGATGAGACATACAAAAAAAGGAAATTCTGACCCGTATTGGGAGAAAATACAGTCAACAGATACAATCTGAGTATCACCAGATGTTGGAGTCAGCAGACAGATTTTGGAGATGAGTATTAGTATCGTCAAAAGGTTCAAAAGGGACAAAAGGTTCAGAATCAGAGTATGCAAAGGATGGATCCAAAAATAGATAATCTGAATAAGGATTAAAATTTAAAGGGTTATAGGAACACTATGGACAGTTGTGTTATTTTTAAAAGTTAAATAACCTAGATAAAATAGAACAATTCCTAGAAAGGTACAGACTACAAAAATCAAGAAGAAATGGGAAATCTGAAGAGACCTATGCCAAGTACAGAAACTGAGTTAGTGAGCAAAAAACTTCCCACAAAGAAAAACCTAGGCCCAGATGGCTCCACTTGTGAACTTTACCAAAAGTTTAAAGAAGAATTAACATCAACACTTCTAAATCTCCTTGAAAAAAAGAGGAGGTAATACATCCCGACTCCTTTAACGAAGCTATTATTACCCTGACATCAAAACCAGACAAAGATATCATAAGAAATGTACAGACCAACGTCTATTATAAATAGAGGTGCAAAAAATTCCCAAGCAGATACTAGAAAACCAAATCCAGCAACATGTAAAAAGAGTTTTCAACCGTGACATAAGAAAATCTGTCAATGCGATGTATAAAAATAGACTAAAAGACAAAACCACATGATCATCCGAACAGATGCAAAACAGAATTTGACAAAAATCAGGAGCCTCACGTGATTAGAAAAACTCAGCAATCTCGGAATGGAAAGGAACAACCTCACCTTTAGAAAGGGCATCTCCAAAAAACCTACAGCAATTATCACACAAAATGGTGAAACCCAGCTCAGAGGCTCTCAAATTCCTGACCCACAGAAACCGTGAACAATTATAAATGTTTATTTTGAGACACTAAGTTTTGGCCTACTTTGGTCCACACCATTAAATACCTAAAAATAATAACAATAATAATACGAGAAGGTGCAGGAAGAGGAGGAGTAGCAGCGGGAGTAATAGTAACAGTTGCTGTCGTTGCTATTGTTGATGTCACAGACGGCGGGCACTAGGAGGCGGCATACCACAGCCTCTCAGCCAGCAGGGCTCCATGTGCAGGCTCCAGCCTGACATGAAGGTGGATGCTGAGGCTCTGCCCCTAAAAGACGCCCACGCCCAGGGTATCAGAGGGTCCCGACATGGGGTCAGGTCTCCAGCGCTTAGGTTCCTACGATGGTCACAGCTGGTCCTTCACAGGACTAGGCCTCCCTGAAAAGGTCCGCTGGCCCCCACTGTGGGCACAGCTGAGCTGGGACAGGGGATGGAGATCCCGCCTCCAAGAACTGAAAGGAAGGGACCCCTGAAGGGAGCACCACCTAAGAGCAAGCCTGCATCATAATCACAGACTGGGGGGCTGCGTTGCACAGTTAAAGGGGCAAAAACAGCCCCCAGGGCTGTCCCCACTTCTCATCAGAGATGTCCATTAGCTGCCTAACAATTGCTTTAAGGGCATCTTGCTGCACCTATGCTCCCAGATTTCTGCCCACATTCACCCTACTTGTAGTAAGACAGCTACTTTCCCAAGGCTGTTCTCATCCACTTATCATTATGACCCACCTAAGCCCCACCCACGAAGATCTCCAGATGGCTTCCTGGGCAGCACGCACACTTCTTCAGTCCTTCCCTAAATGGACAATTCATGTTCTGAGTGAAATATTTTGACCTGTAATTTGCTGTGGTTTTTATTTTCTTTACATCAGGTTTAGCTGTGAGACCTGAAGGCTCCTTATGACAGAAAATGCTAATCTATGTCTGCTTTACCTTCATTCACAAGTGAAAATGGATGAAGAGATCCATTCAATGGATCCATTTAATTCATTAGATCTTGTTGAAGAAATCAAGTAAGATTAGATTTGGGAGTTATCTAAGGAATCATAGATATTTTAATCCAGCCATGAAAACTAACAAACGTACATAAATAAGTCTCAAAAGACTATATGAGAAGGAAGGCTAGACATCCCCGAGGATCCTCCTGACTCAAAGACCTTAGAGTCAATGAAAACCTTTGAGTCAATACAAGGGTACCTGAAATAAACACATTCCCTCTTTTACACTGGTTTTAAAGTATGCTTCATGTGTAGCAAGCCATCAATGATGGGAATTTGAAAACATCTGGAAAATAGTTAAAGAATAATTTCCTGAATCCACAGATATGAGGGAGCAAAAGGTAAACAAGAGCAAGTGACCTCTGCAAATACAGACAAGGTCACAGGCTGCTGCCTAGATTTGCATGACTGCAACCAAATATTCTTAATAATCCCCTTTTGGTTGGTTAGAAAGCGGTCAACATAATTAGGGAAAAATGAGGACCTAAAGCACTACTGTCTCAAAACAAAGTCAATTTAAAATTATAAATTTTAAAATCATTAACTACGCAAAATGTTAAATGGCTCCATCTTCAGGGTAAATGTGAAAAAGCTCTTTTTTTTTTTTTTTTTAGCCCTGAAAATGCAGGAGGTATTTCAAGTCCTTCCTGAATTAGATGGATGCCGCTGGGGTCTCAAATCCCCATGGCATTGGCACCTGGAGCCGCACAATCAATTCTGCCTGTGAGCAGTGTCCACAATGAGTCTGAAAGTGTCCTTAACCGATTATGTGCTCAGGTGTACTCATTCGTAATTCAAACTCTCATGATATTCAAAACACCAGTGAGCAAAGTGATGCTTTCTCTCCAAGGGCATCTGTCAAGTTCGTTCACAAACGTTCTCTCCAGCATCTTTATATCTTATTGGGACGACAGTGAGGGGAGCAAGTCTTGTTTTCCTCCTATCCCAGAAGCAGGAATTGCATAGGAATTTACTTCCCCACATTATTTGATAAGACAGCTGTTGAACTTGAATACAATATACGTTTATTATGGAACAACATGAAAACTACTAAGCACTTCTATTCACATATTATAAGATAAAGACATACAGACCGTCCGTTCTGTGTGCAAAATCTCAAACCAATAGATGGCCCAGTGTGAAAGAGATCAATTCAAGTTGGAGCCGGAAACGACATAAGTAAACTGGTCATGGTCACAGACCAGAGTGGGAGGGGGACGTCGGGGGGAGGGCAAAGGAAGAAACCGAGACAGGGCACAACAACAGAGCTATTCGATTTTAGACAGGATCTGGGAGGGGCAGTGGAAGAGGGCAGAGAACACAGCTGATTTTAGACCAAAAAAAAAAAAAAATGAGACCCAGTTGTCTACTCCTATAATTAAGAAAGGAAATCAACAGCTGATAAAATTTCTAGAGTAAATAATGCAAATTAGGGCACTGCTTGGTTCTTTACTATGATCATCTTGTTATTTTCAGTCACTAAAATAAACCAATGGTGCAAAAGTTGACATATCTCCATTTGGGATGGTGACCATCATTTATTCACTTCAAACAAAGGCATGAGGGACCCCACAGCAAACACCCCCAGTTGGTTGCCTATTCTCAGGGAGATCACAGACTAAATGAGTTGTTGCTGGGGCAGCTTTGGCTACCTTTCTCCAGGTAAGGACACATGTGCCCCATACATGTGTAACACTGTCCCCCATTTATGATGAAAATTAAGTATATGTTTTTCTGGTTCTAACGTGTAACCAATGCAATACCACGGTCAGATTAAAAAAGAAAGAAAATGACCTAAGAGTCTTTGTTACCTAGTAATAATAGTAACAAGTACAATCATTGTTACTATAGCAAACATTTACTGAGTTCTTACCATGTTAGAAACTAGACTTTTAGTTGACTAACAAATCATTTCATCCTCACGAAGACGTTCTGAGGTTGTGTACCATTAGTGCCCCTTTTACAAACAGGGGAAATGGAGGCACAGAGAATTTAACTAAGCCACTAGGAGTCACATCGTTAATTTGGAGTTGGGAATTGGAACTAGAATCTGGAACTGGGATCTCTGACGCCAGAAACAAGCACCTCTCCACTAAACCAATGTTCTCCACCCTAGCTGTTCGTTAGACTCACTTGGGAAGCTTATGAGAAAAATGCAGACTCCTGGGACCCATCTCCAAACCCATTAAATCAGTATTTCTGGGGGTGAGTCCAAATGGCAGTTTTCTTTTCTGAATTAGCCCAGGTAATTCTAATGGGCAGTCAAGGCAGAGAGCCTCTGCGTTGGACTCTCCTGTCTCCCTGCACCGTAACTGGAAACTCACGATGGCCTTCACGGGTCCCCTTTCTGGCCCCAACACGGTGCTTCGCAAAGCTCTGCTACTCGGTGTGGGGGATGCTGACCAGCAAGAGCGCCGTCCCTAGGGGACTTGGTAGAAATGCAGATTCTCAGGCCTCCTCCCAAATCTACTGAATCAGAATGTGCACTTTCATCAGCTCCCCATACACACACTGAATGTGAACCCTATCCCAAAGTGTGCCCTAGGGGAACACCTCGAGCTCCCAGAGCTGTTGGAAGGGGGCTCTGAGCAACAGATGCACGACAGCAACAGCCCCCTCCCCACCAAAACAAACAGACAAAACCCACCCTCACCAAGGGTTCTGCAGTCAGACACATTTGGGACAAACTGGGTTAAACAAACTCAAATTACTTTCTCTACTTCAGGCTCTAGCAGAACCTTTAATGTTAAAATACTAATGTGTATCATAAATCTCCAAGAGGAGAAGTTTCCCACATATTTATGACTGTGGTACCCAGTAACTCAGAACTCCTATTAACATCTTTTGCAGACAATGTGTTCCGAGGGACATATTACAGAAAATATTTATTCAAAAGAGATGATTTTTTTTTTCTTACCTTGATGGCTACCTGCACACCTTCTCATAGTTAGGTGCTGGCTATTTGCTCATTGCTGTGAATACTTGTAGTAGTCACGAGATTAGAGTAAACCTTTATCAAATATTTACTTTGTATTTCAGGTATAGTTGTTAAGCTTACATCGTGTTAACTCATTTTATCTGCATAACCACCGTATTTGATAGATAAGGTTTGTATTACAACTTTATAGTAAAAAAGCTAGGGGAATAGATGAGTTAAGTAGCCTGTGGAAGGTTACACAGCTAGTAAACGGTAGGTACAAGATTTTATCCCTGGCCGCCTGGCTCCGAGCCTTCCTTTTAATCATTAGACTGCTAGAAGAGGGATTGATTACCTCCTAGCTGCTCTCAAAGTCACCCTCAGGCTGGCCCACAGAGATTCTGAACTCAGCCTGCCAGTCTGAACTTTTAACCAAAAGGATACAAAATGAGCTCAAAACCTTAGCCCAGGCATTCAAGTGCACCCGGCCCCCACGAGACCTACACTCACATTCTTGCTCATTTCTTAAAAGGAACGAAGTGTCAGAGCAGACCACCAATGCTGGTGTTCCGACAGCGAACGGCCTGAGCTGTGCGTTCCTCACACGAGACACGCTTTGCTTGAGGATGGGGCACACGGGTGGGGGCTGGGAGGGACTGATCTTTCACCCCTGCCTGCCACTCCGTCTGAAACAGCAAATCAACGAGTCCACGGAACCAAGGCCAAGGGTCAACAAGATCATGCCAACTCACGGATGCTCGAACCAAGCCGGAACATTCCAGGGGCCTGTCATTGTTGCTCATCCACTACAGTGAGAGACCCAAATGAGTAAGAAAACAGGACAGGGTGCTGGGAGCCCACTGCTGCAGAATCAACAGTTTGCATCCTGTTTAAAGCTCCGCTAGGTGTGGGGCTCACTGCGAGTCACTCAGGGGAAGGTTAGTAACTCAAATCAGCACAGCTTTCCTCAGGCACATACGTCAATTAGTAAAAAAAAAAAATAGGCTCTGGGATGAAGGCTAGTAAGGGCACTGGATACAAGTACAATAACTCCGCCTCTTTCTTTCACAGCGGGAACCCTAGATCCGGGTAGCCAAGGAGTAACAATCAGGATGAACATGCACTGGGCAGGGAAAGAGGACTATTTATGTTCCACTGTCGTTTTGTTTTCTTCACTTCCCCTCGCGTGCTGGGAGTGTGCTTGCAAATAACGCAAAACACTGGCCGAGGGCTTGTCCATGTGCTGGGCGTCCTGCTATTCACTGTAAAGACATTCGATCTTTAAATACTCACAATTCATCCCTTCGACAAATATTTGAGAGTGTACTTTGTGTCAGGCACTATTCTGGGTGTTGGAAGCTGTGCTAAGGAGAATGACGTGACCTCACCGAAATGCCCATCTTCTAATCCCCCGAATCTGTAATATGCCACCTTACATATTCAGATGGGGCTCTGGCTGTGATTAAGGTAAGGACCTTGAGATGGGAAGATGCTCTTGGATTATCCAGGTGGGCACAATGTAATCATATGAATATTTAAAAGCAGGGAACCTTTCCTGGCTGTGGTCAAACGGAGCCGTGACCAGTGAAGAATGGTGCAGAGATGTCCTGGCTTTAAAGATGGGAGCAGCAGCCATGAGCCGAGGGTTATGGGTCATCTCTAGAAGCTAGACAGGTGAGAAAGATCCTCCCCTAGAGCCTCCAGAAGGGAATGCAGCCCCACTGACACCCTGGGGCTTGCCTGTTGAGTCCCTCGTTGGATCTTTGATCTACAGAACCATATGAGAGTAAAAATTTTAGCCACCAAGTTTGTGGTAATTTGTTACAGCAGTGATATAAGACAAATAGAACATTGAAAAAAGCCTGCTCTCATGGAGTTTACAGTCTAGTGAACACCCTATAAATATTATTATCCTGATTTTAAAGAACAGTAAACAACCCAAGGAGGGTTAACTAAGATTACACAGTTAGTAACCCATGCACAGAACTTGAACTTAGGAAGTCCAGCTCTAAGGGCTGCGCATACCCAATATTCTACACTGTGTATCACAAATAGTGTACAGGAGCTTCTCTACCAGAGTAAAATAAGTTGGATGACCCTAGAGAGAAGATGAGGACATTGTATGTCCCTGTTGTCCACGGTTCACTGTCCCTGCCCACAGCTACAAGGATACTTTTAGCTCATAGGCTCCAAAGCCTTGTTTTCTAACTCATCTATCCACAGTGCAGTGTGACACCCTTTGCCCATAACAAAGATGGCCAGATTACCCACTCTCTTCAGTTCTCAGTCATTTTTACCTTTCATCCTAAAATGCATGTCACTTCTCTGCTATTCCAAAGGATGGGTGTCTTTTCTAGAATTTCTACAAGCTATCTGTACCCTAGACCAGGTTGAGACCTAAAACCCAGGCATCCTTTTTACCCTTCCTCCTGAGATGCAACCATTATACAGTATATTTTATGGCAAGAGATGTTCAGAATTCAACTATTGGTAAAACAAGTGAAGAAAATAACCCACTAAAAGCCAGTGACTTTTTTTCTAATTTGTACTTACTAAGATATTGCCTTGCCTAACCAAACCTCTCTTTTTGACCCAGGTTTATAATGGAGGTAGGTTTCTAAATAAGGTCTTCAACCATTTTGGTAGCAAAGAATTGGAAGCAACCTAAATGCCCAACAAAAGGGGATGCTTTAAATATACTGTGGCACAACTGGACTATGAAACCTTGAAATGGATGTTAGATTGATATGTTGACATGGAAAGTGTCCACAATATATGTAATCACCACAGTTATAAAGAAAAATATACAGAATAATCCCCTTTTTTTATTGCCTATTCTACATGGAAAAATACAGAAACAGAGAGAGGTAGAGAGTGGGGGAAGAGCCTAAGTAGCTCTACATCATAGTTAATAGCACCACAAGGGCTAGTATTATGGCTTTTTTTTCATCTTTGCTTTGACACATATAATGTAATCAACAAATGTTCAGCTCACATCACTTGTACACAGGAATGCATGCAGGGAGTTCAGAGGAAAAGAAAAGCCCTGCATTAGTCTTTTACATTTGTCAAGTTCCACTCTTGCAATTCAAATTCCATCAATTGCTCTGACTGTCCTATAGCTAAAGATCAGCTCCAATTATCACATTTCCAAGGCCTATGGCCCTAAAATCAAACATCTCCTTGCCATTGCTAATCTCTCCATTTTGCCCCAAATAAGAATGCAGCCCAGTAAAATGGTGAGCATGGCTTGTATGAGGTCCATCATGACACCAGCAGACCACCACTGTTCAGCACTTTCCCGAGTCTAAGTCCTCAGCATGCCACGGGAGTTCCCAACCTTTTCTGTCATCCAGACCCTCGTCCCACTCCTGACTTCCGAGGGTCACTGATACTCTGGCCATCTTTCCTTTCCTGAATGTGCTGAGGTCACTGGACCCCAGAGAGAACATGTGGGGAGGGAGCTGAGAAAGATGCGCAAGTGAGAATGCAGAACACAGCAGAGTGAGACAGGACTGCCTAGCTCAACACCTCCCCACCTAATATTTAATAAACCCCACAGAGAAAGGATTCCTTTTGCCCCCAGGAGCTACAGAGGGTGAGAGAATCAACATGCAGAGGCTCAGGTATCAGAAAGGCAGAAATATCTTAGCAGATATCTTAGTTCCAGAAAGATAACAATATTGATTATTATCTATTATCTGACATGTCCTCTGATGGGCAATTTTTACACATAATCTGTAACGATCAAAACCTGTTTTCACGGTTGTCCTATTATGCACGTGACAGATAATGAAACTGGGCTCAAGTTAAGTACATTGCACATAACCAATATGTACAGAAGCCAAACTTTTGAACTCAACCTGTCTGAGCCTAAGTAGAAGACACGACCTCTTCCCTCAGCTGTTAATACTTTAGTTAGGAGGAGAAAAATAAGCATAAATTGAAAAGCATTGTTACGGGAAATCTTTGGGAAAAAACCCAAATGGGCGCTGAAACCTTCAACATCATGCAATGAATTCTTTCTCCCCTTCTCATGTGAACAGATTAAACTAATAGATTATGAGCATTATTCTTAAGCAACTTCTATCAGGGTTGATGGGAGCCTGTTCTTGAAAGATAAGCGGCATATCAACACTGAGGGAAAATGAATTAAAATGCAAATCTGAGTGGGCCCCCCTTGTTAGGCTCTCTTTGATAGACATGTCTTCCTGAATACATCACAGGCAAAACTGTCAGTCTGCATCCCAAACAAAGCAGAGCCAAGCTCTACTGGCATTTCACTGAGGGTACGGTTTATAATTGGATTTTGCCATGGGTGGAGTCTGTAGTTGACCTTCACCTGGACTCATAATCCTTGCCTCCTGGAGAAGCAAAATAAAAGACAACTTCCTGCCCTTGACCTCTTTCTGGAGCAGTGGTCTGACTGGGCACCGAAGGCCTCAGCCACAAGGGATGGGGACGCTGCCACATCCTCTGCCCCCTGATCCCAAAAGGAGCAATGCCCACTCCGGGGCACCAGGATTATGCCCGTGACTGATGAGGCCCACCTTCGGGCAGATTCCTGACAACATTCCCATCAGGTTAAAGACTGGGTAACTGCCAGGAGGGTGAAAAATCTTTGAGCAGGCTCTGTCTTCCCGTAGCCTGGAATTCCCATCATGCTATACTCATGGTCAATGCTGGCCACGCCAGAGAAGACATGCCTCCAAAATTTGTCAGATCCCGAAACAAAAAGCAATGCAACACTTAAATGTTAAATAAAAAGGGATATGTGAAGAAATGCCAAAATGCATAAGGATAGTGGAGATAACAATAACAACAATAACAATAACAATCACAGCAAGGGTTACCATGAGCACTTGAAGCCCAATGGGAAGTACAGGTGAGCGCTACAGACTTACAATGGAAAGGAAGGAGAAATAAAGCTGGTAGAAAAGATGGACAGAAAACGTACAATTTGAGCTTCACCCTGAAGGGTGCAATCTGGAAAAGTAAGGAAGGTCACTGGGGAACAGCTCTCAGCAAACACGCAGCACAGTAGGGACCCTCAGCGTCATGCACAGGGGCTCTGGCCTTTCCTGTCCACTGCCCCTCTTGCCCTTCTTTTGGTAACAGAACCTCACTAGTCTTCAGCAAACAGCCCCCCTCACCAGCATATGATCCTGCCTCCCCCAGACACTGAATTGGGCATCTGCCTGTTCATAGAAGCCCACCCCCATCCCAGGCGGTACTTGGCGGAAGATCGGGCATATGAGATAGGCAGAAAAATGCCTCCCTTATTTAGGTATTGATATGATACCAAAAGTGAGGGTCTCCTTTTCCTGGAAACAGAGACACCGATGAAGCTGGGAGTCTGGAGTCTCAGGGTGACCCTGGCCGCTACATAAAAACAGCCCATCTGAGACTGAAACCGAAATAGAGAAAGAAACCAAAGATGAGCGATGGAAAGAGGAAAAGAGAGAGAAAGAAGAAGACAAAGGTAGACAGGCCCTCACGACATTATTTGAGCCCTGGGATCTGGCCCCTAAAGCTAAGTGACCCAATGGAACGTCGAGGTGAGTCAAATCGACACTCCCCGCGTTATCTGAGTTGGGTCCCTGTTCGTTTGGACCCTAGAGAGTCCTGAAGGGCACAGCCAAGCTCTGTCGGAGGAGAAGAGCCAGTGGGTACAGGAGGCTGGAGCAGTAGGTGGAGGACATATTTCAAGGTCACATACTTCATTTAATTGCCAATTAAGAGGTCTTCTATTTTGAGAACTGGAAGCCACTGGAAAACAAGAGTCTCAATTATTTTTTTTACCAATGTGAATAGGAAGATAAAAGACTACACCCTAAGAACTACAGCCCTCTGTAGGAATAATTTCCATTCCACCACTCGTTGGGAGGCGGAGGAAGGTGCTGGGGAGTTGTGCACACATCAGAGAAGAAATATTTGCCACCCCTTTCCCACCAAATCAAGTCACTGGTGGCAATTTCCTGGCAGTTCTAACATGTGAGTCTGACATCTGCCTTTTTCTCATGCATTGTCCCACTTGACCATGGCCTCTCCTCTTTCCTACCCCTTAAAAATCTCATTTACCTTCCACAGTTGACTGAGGGGACAGTGAAAAGGGCTTGTAAATAACCCTTAGCCATTACTGAGTCCTGTCGGGGCTCACCAAAAAGGAAGACAGCATTTCTCTGTAACCGTAAAACATTTCATTCCCCCGCGCATGTTGGGCATTTACACGCTCACCTGCATATTTATCAGAATTCAAGAGAAGCAGACAGAGCTGCATTTCAGCCACACAACTATGGCTTTTTAGGGAGATAGAAAATTTCTAGTCTAGCAGAGAAAATTCTAACTAGTTGAAATTAATATCCACCAGAGGGCAGACTTGGTATCTTTACTGGGTTTAGAGCTCTCAAATTCGGACTCCTGAGAGAGACTTCTGCAAAGAGCTGCCTCCCAAGGAGTGTTTCTGTTTGGGTTTTTACTGTCTTCATACAATAAACCCTGTAACTCATGCCACATGAAGACAAGGACTGCATGATCACTGCTGTTTGGCAGATGGAAAAGTAGTTCAGGATATTAATATTTTCTATCAATCAATAAATATAAAAACAATAATGGGCCGTCATTCAATGAGCACTTACTATGTATCAAGCCCTTCTTCATTCAGGCCTTTACATTCATTATCTGATTTCACCTTCAGAACACGGTAGTCCTCCCTTAGTGGGGTGTTAGGGGACCATGGGGACAGAAGTGGACACAGTCCAAGACCCCCGAGTGGATGCCTGAAATCGCAGATAGTCCTGAACCCCATTCATACTGCTTTTTCCTACACATAACTATGATAACATTTAATTTATAAATTAGACACTGTAAGAGATAAACAATAATTAATAACAAAGTAGAACAACTATAACAATATACTGTAATGCAGGTTAAGAGAATATGGTCTCTCTCTCAAAATGTCTTTAGTGTACTGTTCTTACCCTACTTGTGATAACGGGAGATGAAGTAATAACATTTCAGACACATAAACAGTCTTCTAGAGATGAGCGCCACAGAATGTGTTTATACGCAATTAAAACATTTTAGTAAGAAACTATAGAAAGAAATTTTGTGGAAAGTGTCATTTCTACCTGATGTACAAATTTTAGAAATATAATATTCCCAGAATAGAAATAGATATGCAAAGAACAACCTCACCACCTGAAGAGAATTCCAGTACTTTGAAGTCTAGTTTAATTTACACTTATTTATAGTATTAGCAGGCCTATGAAGTGAAGAAATCTAGTAAGACATTATAATTCAAAGACATTAATATGAGTATCTGCCAGATTTTGAATGTATAGATAAAATGTCATAATAAACAATTCCCTCTAGAGCTTATGGTATTTAGATGATTAATATCATCAAATCTTTAGTCACAGAATTCAAAACACAGTAACGCAGACGTTTGACAGGCAGGAACTGCTCTTCTCACTTCCTCCGTACATTGCCACGTTTTATAAACTCATTCCCCTGCCCTATATGTATTCCATGTAATTAAGGGTTAGGTAAAAATATTCCTAACAACTCATAAACACAGCAGAGTTTGGTTAAAGTGTCAGATGGGCTTTTATACATATCAGTAGTTTTTAAATTGCTTTAAAAATGTGTTCTCCTTAAACAGTTGTTAAGAAAATAATAGTAACCAATACAGGCCTTTCAATCCTGAGGCTAAGATACCAAGATACTTCTCAAGCTCAGAGAGCATGGAGTGTTTACATGAAAACCCTGTTATCAATGAAAGCAAAGTAATGCCACAACTTAACTGGAAAAAAGAAAAGAAAAACCTCTTTGATTTATCTGGTTTTTGAAGCCCTGGGAAACCTTTCAGCTGCTAAGGTATTTAGGATAATCAAGGGTCGCAACAACAATGAACTTACCCTTCGTTTATGCTTAAACTGGGTTCCTTCATGCACAATGAAACGCCTAAACGAAATTTGTTTTAACATGCTACCAAAAGCTGTTTAGTTTAGAACACTTCTCAAAAAAAAAAAATACAACTGCCTTGATAAGAGTTTCATAGTGAATGGTCCTATAACTCCCCACCCCAAAGCAATCTTCAAAAGACCCTATAGGTCTTCTGGCCAAGAGAGTCCTTTGGCCTATTTCCACCCTCTTAACATTGTCAGAAATTCTCCTTGTAGGTAGGATGCCTCCCTTCCGGAAATCCGCTCACACAGGAAACTTTCCGTCAGTCCTCTGTCCAAAGGGTGACTGATGATGACCCTTCCCTGGACCTCACGCTATGCTGAGTTATTGTTTACACTCAAAAGCATGTTCTCCATTCAGAGTTTCCAAACATCCTATAATGTACAACCCTAAGAACCTTATTTGGGTGCTGCCTTTCTCCCCCAAGTTTGTCTTTCATTGAAAAAATTAGCACCACTGTTCTGGGGTGAAGGAAGAGGGACCCCCTCCTGGAACCCTTGTCCCTTGTGCAGTCCATGGCCAGAGTTATTCATGTGTCACCACCCTGCATGTCCCTCCTCCTGCATAAAGGACTTAGCACTTCTTCAGGGCACACCACCCACTTAAACATTAAGCCATAACACACCCCGCACTTTCTGTGTAAAATACAAACTTTGTTCTTTGGAAATCTGCATTGCTTGATTCTGACACTCATCTCGAAGAAGTGTGCTTTTGTGTAATGCTCTTGCAGCTAATGCTGGTTAACAGCTAAGAAAAGGAGTTAGACTTTCAAAGAGGAACACAATTAGGTGGCTGTGAAGGACTGACGGTGCTGCGCAGCTCTCACAGCTTCTGAAAGCTTATTTGGCTAGCAAGCAAGGACTCTTGATGCCTAATTTGGTTCAACCTACTCAAAGTTTGTTCCCAGGGATGGCGGGTGGGGGAGGGGGGTGCTGGCTAGATGATTCACAAGGGAAAAATATCTGCTGGTAATAGTAACATGAAGCATGGCAGTTTCAGTCTTGGAACGAGACCAAAGCCAAACACTTGGTTGCTCCAAATGTAGGGCAGGCACCCACAGAGGGTAAGGACTTCCTGGGCACCAGGGAAGCAATCAGCTCCAGCACTTCCAAAGGCACTCTACAGCCCCAAATGATGGTGGGCATTGGTCACTCGAAAGTCGCTGTGGAGGGAAGCTGATGCCATTCAGTGCCTTTCAAGACATGTTTCTGATGATTTTATGTCTTGACGTGGATGTTAACTTCTGTAAGGTTTTCTCTGCAGTGTACATCCCTTCTCAACTGGTGTGAAATATCTCACTAGTCAACTTGCCAGGGCAACGGGGTAGAAAGTAGGAGGACTGACTGACAGAATGATCACTTACTCATTTTTTTTAATTACTTGCTGAGGCCTGATCAAAGGGCAGGGTTTCAGAATGAAGTTAGATGAGGATCTCTGCTTTTATAGAGCTGACCTTCCAGTTTTCGGTGAGGAGGAGAGAGACAAACACGAATGAACAGGGGTAAGTGTCCCTGTAATAATAAAACAGAGTCACTGAGTGTGATGTGGGCACTGTTCCCTACACTGAGTAGTCAGGGCAAATCTCTATAGGGATGGACGCTTGAGATCAAGGTGTTCATGGAATGGTGGAATTGATCCTGGGAAGGTTGGGTGCAGACTGTCTCAGGGATGGACCAGCGGGTGCAAAGTCCCAAGACGGGGGCCAGCTTGGCTTACGAAGGGCCAACTGGAGTGGTAGGAGATGAGACCGAGTGGCATCAGGAACCAAGCCATGGAAAGCCGTGCAGACCAGACTAAGGACGTTGTGTTGTATTCTGACACCCGGAATTGTTGCGAAGCCACTGGGGCAGGACGTGATTTGAGAGGCACATCAGGCACCGCTCTGGCTGGGTGTGTGAGAACCAAGATGCTGGAGCCGTGTTCTGAGGCTCTTGGGAATGAGCCAAGGACGGCGGGGCTTTTGCTGGATGGTGATACCGAGAAGCAGAGAAGTAGGTGGGCCTGAGATACAACCTGGAGGAAGAGCTTACAGGACCTGCTCAGGTCCTCCGGGACCTATGTGGTGGGAGAAGGGAAGTCCAGAATCAGGACTGACACTTTGGTTCTTGGCATAACGGAGGCGTGCGCGTCTTCAGCAAGTGTAAGAACAATCCAAAGGTTATTCTATTGACTCGTGCTGGGGGCCGATTTAGCAAGTCGCAGGTTCTCTGATTGAGCACCAGGCCACACTACTCCCCACAGCTATTACAGCACCTTAAGACCAATGAGAGAAGAGCAGAGGGCACACCTGAGGAGATACCGACTCAAGGCCTAATATCCTCTGGTTGGCACTTGGAAGGAGCAGTTTTCCTTTATATTGTCACATCACGTCAGTCTCCTCTTCGTCTTTTTTGTTTGCACAGGCAGCACGTGCTTTCCAATCACATCCCGGCCATATTTACAAGGAAATATAGGATGCAGCCTTAACAAGGGAGAGCTCTCCAGAGCTGCTGAACACTGAGATGAGGAGCGCGTTTATAGTACTTCGTTCTTGATATTAACATGACATCACGTCATCAGCATGCGACCCAGGAAAGCCAATGCACAGAGCGAAGAAGCAGGAAGGGAGGGGCTCCGGTCATGCATCCGACAGCACTGGGCACCTGAGACACAGCCCACATTGCTCTGGACGCTGGAATACAGTGGTTTCCGCCTTCAGAAGTTTATAGTCCAGTGGTGGACACAAACAGTCCTCAGACAATCACCAGAGTAAAAATAAAATCACAACCATAGCAAGAACGGAGAGAGGAGCAAAGCTGGTCCGCACAAAGCCCGTGACAGAGAAAGGTGCCATAGGCATAAATGGCTAGATAACCAGCTTGGCTTCTGGTAGATTTCTAAAGCAATTCTCTGAGAATTCACCTTCTCAGACACACACCCCCCACCCCATTTTCCTATAGCTATATAATGAAAGAGAACATAGTATTTAAATACAAAAAATCAGACCTCTACTTATAAAACACTCACAGCAAAATATTTTCAAATAAATGCCTCAAGACAAGGATTTTTGCCTATTTTTCTTTGTCATCCACAATGTCTAACTCATAGAAACCACTCTATAAATATTTGTTTAATGAAACTAACAATGTGAAAGGAAGAAAAAAAAGAAAAAAAAAAACACCACTCCATTTGCTAGAGCATTAGAGCTGGAATGACAGTGAGTTTCAATGAAAGGTAATCATGTATAAGTACTGCAGTAAAATTCAAATTTGGGTTTTATATAAAAATCAAATGAGATTCTTTATGGCTGAAAATCAAAAGAAGCCTCCCAGGCATGTGGAGACTGGTATGAGCCGCCATTATTTCTGCCACTGCTGACTAACAAGCTGAACCTCACGGAACTTCTGAGACAGAACTAAACAGCCTTATTCCCGATCATCTGATTGCTTTGAGGAATATTACCTATGACTCATAGTCTTCAGTTCAATCCACCCACTTTCAGCAAAATACTGAGTCAGGCAGTGCCAGGGTCCCACCCAGTCGGTTGCAAGCACAATATTCTTTCACGCCAGCATTTTGTCTGATGCTTAGTGAGTAGGGTGGACATAATGGTTGCTTGTCCAGAATCAAATCCCATCTTTCTTCTCAGCTTATTTCAGGGACCCCCCGAGCCCCAAGGTTCTGTGTGGTATGGATAGGGCTCACTGCATTGCTAACCTCGATCTCCAAAGGCAGCCACTTGACCAGGTCTGGCCAATCAGTATATGCCATCTTTCTGCCCACAGTGATCAGTCTAGGGACGATGCATCGCTCAAGTCCATCCACTCTGACCCAGCCTTGGTGCCCTGATGTGAGCTACCGGCAGAGGTGGCTTCCCTTTCACTGGGGTTCACGAAGATGAGAGGCTGTATCCTGAAATTGCTGGTACTCATCTTTGCATAGCAAAGCCCACAGGGCAATAAACACAACGCAAAGGAAGGCAGAGTCATGCGAGCCTCTAAATTACTTCTTTGGCTTAAACCAGTTAGAGTCAGGGGTCTGGAAGTTTCAAGTAAAAGTCTACACTGAAAAAGGACAAATTGTCCAATGCATATGGTCCCAGCCAAGTAGCGTAGCCTGAGTTAGCAAATAAAAGTACAGAATGTCTGGCTAAATTTGAATTTCAGATAAACAACAAAAATTAATATAAGTATATTCCCTGTAATATTTGGAGCACATTAGTAATGAAAGAAAGCTATGCATTGTCCATCTGAAATTGATATATAACTGGACATCCTGTCTTTCATCTGGCAATCCTATGGCCAAGCCAGTAAGGGACCTGGTTTCTGGACCTGAGTTGGCCACTCATGTACTTTGTACCCTGAAATTGGATCATTACTTATAAGGTTTATGTCTTTCCTTGTGCACTTCATAGGGGACACAAATAGATTAAATCATTATAAAAATAAAATAAATCTATTTTACAGACTGCCCACCTCAACAAGAATGCTCAGTTGCAAGGAACAGGCGAGCCCCTAAAAAGGTTGATAAATCAGCACATCTATCATGTCATACACTCAGAGGTAAAGAGGTCGGGCAACCCAGGTTAGGCAGGTGATGAGCAGCAACAGGGCAGTTCTCTCCGCCTCCTCCACCACCCTCAGCACATCCCTTGGTTATTTAGCTGGCTTTTCTCACAGTTACTTTATGGACACAACAGCTTCCCATAGAACGACATCAAGAACCAAAAAAGAAGTATTCCCCTTTGCATGTCTCTTCTAAGATCAAGGAAATGTCTCAGTGACATCCCTCAGCAGAAATCCTCACATGCCACAGCCAAGAACGAGGTCACCTGTTCACCTCATCAATTTACTAGCAAGGAAATGTTCCGTAAGGGGTCAAAGCCAACCATGAGTCATTTCCTGAGACTAGAAGAGGCCCCTGTTGAAAACACGGCTTTCCAATTCCTCAATAAAATGTGTTCTATTAGTTGGGGACTGGGGAGTGGCTGCTCAATGGGTCATCTACAGTGTCTGAACACTCCTGCATTCATTCATGTGTCCTAAGAAGTAACAGGAACTTCTTTGGGGGCATAATGTAACAGAATGTTGATTTTTAAAGATATTTTAGCATGTTATCTGGATAAGCATGAACTCTAGGTAAAGAAAGAGCTGGGCTTGAATCCTACCCAAGTTACTACTTCTGTGATCTCAGGCAAATCCCCTCATTTTGATTAGCCCCAATCTCCAATTTTGTAAAATGGGGAACAGAGCCCTTATCTTAAGGACAGTTGGGAGAGTAAAAAGATACCACAGGTAAAGCACTTGTCAGAGTGCCTGGCATAGGATGAATTTCAAATGTCAGTTGCCAGTATGTCTTAAAATGCTCAGGAATTTTAATTAAATCAGCAATAATTAAAAAGTCTCTCAAAGTGAAAAATACAGTGGATTCTTTTAAACAGGTGAGTTCCAAAGAAAGATCGGCATCACTGATTCCCACATAGTCATCTCCACACTCTTAACCATCTGTCATCTTCCAACCAGACTCAGGGGGGCCACTTCAAGGAGTGTGAGTCTGGGTCACTATGCAGAGTGACAGCTCATCAGAGAGAAGTGCCCGCTCATTAGGTTTTGCTCTGAGACCTCCAGGTCATTTCATACAAGCCACTGAGCAGCTGGCAGATGGCAATGCCTTCTAGTCACTACCAGCTTGGGACACTTCTTAACCAGTAACCTGGGGGTTAAAAGCGCCTTTTCCCACGACCAAGTCCTTGAAGTGGTTTACATGAACAGGGGGACAATCTGCCTTCCAGACCATAAAGCTCATGCTGTATGATCCACGGTCCCCACTTACTCAGCAGATGGTCTTGCTCGTCTTACTGTTTCTCGATTTGCGGGCCAGACTGCCACGACAAATCCCTCAGTAGTCCAAACTCCAAAACATCTGACCCTGCACTGCACCACTGCACTGTTGTCTTTTGTTCTAGTGGCAATGAAATTGCCATTCCGTGGCTTCGTTTCCTGTGGCTTGTCTCCTGAATGCCCGAGAGGGACACATAGCAGATCTCAGGGTCAAAAGCAGCCACTGGGCAAGACCCACCGAGCTCTGCTTACAGTAGAATGACAGGCAACCATTTAGCCCTGGGTAGGGCCCAGGGTCACACACCTAAGGAGAGAGTGCATTCCGAATGTCCGTATTATCTAATATCTCCTCTGTTTGATCCTGCATCACATTTCGTCTTTGGCATCACATCCATGCCCTACTGTCTCCCTTCTGATTCCAACATCAACAGTGGGTCCCCTCCCCAGGGTAACACCCAGGACACCTGAGAACTAGCAGATTTAGACAGGCTTCTCATCTTCACCACCACGGGCTCTCACTCTCCTTTCTCCTACTTTCCATCCAACACCTCAAAGAAAAAAAAACATCTTCCCACACCATAGTAGAGTCACTATCTGATTTATTCGGATCCAAAACCTGCCCGGATTTTAGTTGCTCCACAGCTACATTCCTTGTTTGGCATGCGATATTGCCCTATAATTCTCATAAGAATCACTCAAGTGACCGAGTTTGCACCACAATCTTTATAATTACCTAATGAGGTAAGTATCACCAGCACCCCTTTAAAGATGAGCAAGTGGAGGCTCACAGGTAAGTAGTTTGCACAATGCCACAAACCTTGGACTTCAATCCAGGAGCATGTGACTTTAAATCTCCAGACTGTGCCTATAGGGGTTTCCAGGAGGTGTGGACTTGTCCTGATTCTGCACCCATAGTCTGTTCTTAGACTAGATATAACTGTGCCCTTCTTAAGGGTGATATTCTAATCCCCTAACAGCAGGAAACAGGCCCAGACAAGAAGCCAGCCCACAACAAGGGTAGTTCTTAGAACCAGCCATTTATCTCCTCTCTTATCAACTCACGAGTCTCAGCATTCCTCACTGGTTGCCCAGGAAAGTCCTCTTTTCCCCTCTCCTCTAAGAAGGCGAACGTTTTTGGAAGGATGCTCAGCAACAGGGGCTCTTGGGTCTGTTTCCAGCTGGGCAAACATGGCCTCCCTCCTTGAGTTATGGTTCTGTGGGCCCATGCAGACGATGCTGTCCATAGATCATGCATGACTGGAAGGTGGGGAAGCCACAGACAGCATACATTTGCTTAGCAATTTTCAATCAAGCATCTCTAGTAATGTTTCTAGGGTAATTAGATTCATGACCTGCCACAGGGAACAATTTCTTCCACTAACTTATCTGGACCACAGATCCAAGCATAAACACTCCAGTGGGGCCTCTAAATTCTGACCCAAACTTGAGCTGATCTGACTTTCATCTCATGCCAGAAGCTGCTTTCTGAATTATGCCAGCTTCCCTGCTTCCATCTTGAAGTAAACAGGCCTCTGGGAGTTTCAACAGCCACTTAAGACTTTTCTATGCATATCTGGATGAAGAAAACAGCAGCTAGCCAAAAAAGAGAGGGAGTGAGCAAGGGAGAAAATGAGAGGGTGGAGGGAAAAGAGAGAAATAGAGAGAGAGAACCAAGCTGCCCTCAGCTTCTTGCCCTTCTGAATTAATTACCAAAGCCCCTACTAATTATGTTACTCCACTGGTTTGACTCTGACACCATTACACCACCATGTATTTCACATTTTAGTATGACATACGATTTTATTAGCATGTGCCGTCACCTTTGATGGAAACCTAAGTCTTCAGGATGTTTTTGTCTTTGTTTTTCCTGGCCAACAAAAGAAAACCATAAAGGATATTACAAATCTGAATAAAGCTAGGAAGTGTGAGAATCATTTAGAAACCCAAGAAATGGCTATTCACATCGGCAGTAGTAGTTCATTAGTGTCCGGCTCTTGGGTCATCTAAATCACAGCTTATTTTCTCTTCTTAAATAAGCAGCTTCTTCTACCATCTTATGAATGCCCTTCATGGATTTCAAGAGGCATTTTAGCGTACTGCTGCAAAACCATAAAAGGCAGGGATGCCTTGCTAATTTTTCCCCTCACTCCTCAAGACCATCAAAGAAGGAAGTGGGACCTAGAAAACAAATGTATTCTATGCCATCTTATACCCCTTAGTGTTCTTCCCGGCTCACAGCAGTGCCGGTATAGCCTCAATAATACCTCCCCCATCTTCCAGCTAACAAATTCGCTTCTGTTAGGAATGTGATATTTGGACTGTGATCTAGCACACTGTTAAACGCATAAAGACAGAGTGTTGCCTAAAAGACTGATACTGAAATAATAATGCGATTCCTGAAAAGAAATGGTTTCTGGGTTCGTTAAGCCCGGCCACACACTCGTAATCCCTACCTTCCTCTACTATATACAGGAGGAGTATGGGAGGGATAGAGATTCGGAGGATCTGTATTTAGTGTGTGTTGATGACAAGAAAGCCAGTCTGTACTGCCCTCCAGTCTTTACATTCCAGTGGGATTTTGTAGATTTTGCAGAAGACTCTTCTCACTGAATGTGTCAGAAGGATTCATCCAATGCAGGAGGGAGTCCAGGGGGCCTAGCACGGATGTGGGTGGCGGGGTGCACTGCGGCAAAAATCAAATAGTTCAGTCACATGTCACGACAAACAAAAGCTCATGGTGGAGAATAATCTCAGGTGTGCACAACTGACACCCATTCACTCAAGAAATATTTGAGGGCTCGCTGCATGCCAGGCACAGATCTAGCTCACAGGGATAGAGCCATAAAACAGGAGTAGCAAAATCCCTGCCCTCATGCAGCGTACAATCCAGTAGCAGAGAAGGAGGAAAAGGATAAGAAATACCATCAAAAAGATCATTTCAGTGAGTGTACGGTTTCCTGAAGGAAATAAATAGAACAATGACAGCATAAAAAGAAGTAAAACATCTCTTAGAAGGCGGGCTTACAAGAACCAGTAATCATTTGGGTCCCTTCAAAGAACAAACAGAGATGGTCAATACAAACACTAATTTTATTTGTGTGATTTCTAGCAGAAAAGAGAGAAGAAGGGATTTCTGGGCCCCCTCCTTGTCTCTCTGCACTGCTGTTTCTGACCATGCCTTGAGATGCTCTCAATTTTGACCCCTCTCTTCTGGATTTCTGCCAGCCCTTTACATGGAGATCAAGGGTGGTTCTCACCCTCGGTGAGATGGTTCCCATCAGACTATCCAGGTAAACCTCCTGGGGATTTGATGTTATTCCAAAGGTTGAGAACCTCAAGTATAAACATTCCCTAAGATCCCCTCTCCCATGCTCTCTGCTTCCCCCCATGCTTCCTCCCAAGCAACTTCTCCACTAGCTCCAATTATTACTTCTAGGCTACTAATATCCCATGATCTCCTCTGGAGTCCTGTGCATTTTGGTAATCGACCAAACTCATCGACTCCCCCCTCAGTGCCCAGTGAAGAGCTCCATGCCTACTGAATCGACAGAGGGAATGCCGGTGTCTGGGAAGCTACGGTTTTGCATGCTGGTGACCCCATGAGATTCTGATATATACCCTGACCCTTATCTGTACCACAGTTACTGTTCAATAAACCTTTGTTCAGTGCACATCATTCAGACTAACTTGTACAGAAATTTACAGTTGGCAAACTGCTCTCATTCTACCAAGCTCTCAGGCCATAAATGTTCTACACATATTATCTGTCCTCCTGGCATCGCCAAAGGGCAGGTATGAGACTGATATCTTTCTACTGCCTTAAAAAGTGATCAGAGGATAATCTGCTTCTCTTAGGGGTGTAGCTATACAGAAGGAAGAGAAAGAGACTAGAAAAGTATCAGCCTTTTCGATTCAGCCTAAGCCGGGGGAGTTGAAACACACAGCTATTCAAACATGCATGGAAAAGAACTGATGCATATTTAGGATCCACCTCATTGGAGGGACTCTGACAGACACTGTACTTATGTAATCTCATCAGACCAGGACCTGCTTCCTAATATGTGGGGCCAGATGCAGAATGAATATGCAAGGCCCATTATTCAAGATGCTGACGGTAAAGCCTTAAACCAAGCACGGGCCCTTGTAAGAGCAGAGGCCTGCACCAATGCCCTGAGTTCTCCCAGCAAAACTTATGTCTTCCCCACTTTACATATGACACAAGGTTAAGTAACCTGCCCAAGGACACAGAGCTGGAAAAGGGCACCCCGGAACCTGAAGCCCAGAGTCTGTCTGATCCATCCACACGCTGCACAAGTAGTCACACACATTCGCACACACACAGAACTTAATTGATTTTACTCTAAGAATTATGGAGGCCCCCAAAGCGCCTAACAAAATGAGAAACCTTAATGACTTCATGCCCTTTAGAACTGCTAAGTATTTGTTTGCATTTCATTAAATTTGCAAAGTAAAACTTGATTTAAAATTCCAAGGCTCCATTTCAGTGATCCACATTTGGGGCCTCCGTAGAACAGTTGAACAAATGAGGTGTATGAGGCCCTCTTGCTTTTTTCCTACTTTGTGAGCCTTGGAGTTTTTTAATGAAAAATTTATGGCACATGAATCATTATGCAGGGGGAAAATACTAAAACCTGATTGCATTATTGAATTCTAAAACTGCTCCAGATTAGACAAAACTACTTCAAATCCCAAGGCATGACATCCAGTTCAACCCTTGTGGTTTTAGTTGGTAGGCAATCTCTCTATTAGACAAATCAAAGCCTGGCAAATGAACTTTTCTTTGGGTATCTCCAGCTTTCTGTAGGTATGTGTCCACTTCCAACATAGGGTTGCTCTAATTCCACATGGTCAACATTTAGGTATGCTCGAATCCGCACTTGGTGAGGAATGCATTCACTCCAAAGGCTTCCTTATACTGTTTCTGTACCAGAAGCTTGGCCTCGCAAAAGGAATACTAGCAGCATTCTGATTGATCCTAACTTGATAACAGGGTATTTTTTTCTTTAAAGGGACAAGCTTTAAGGCTGAGGCTCAAAGAATAATGAGCTATGCATCCAAGCAGCTGGGGGATGCGTGTTGAAGTGTGTGGGAGAGAACGTAAGTCTGAGGCTAGAACATGCTGGAAGAACTTGAGGACTAGAAAGGAGGCCGAAGCATAGCGAACACAAGCTTGTCACAGGAAGATCTACAATTTTGAAACTGGACTTTAGCCGCTGCTCACAGAAGAGTCTGGGGTGGCAGTCGTGATCAGGCAGGTGAATTCAGTAGACCATGAGAGATGGTCCCTCGTCTCTCAAGGTTAGTAGCAACAGAGATGATTAAACATGGATGGATTTGAGATTTTTCTTAAAAGGCGGAAGCAGCAGGATTTGCTAATGAGTTGGAGGGGAAAGAAGGCATCAGTAATGATGCCTAGGTTTTCAACTGAGCAACTGAGTAGATGGTGTTGCCATTTACAAAGATGGGGAAGAATTCAGGGAGGAGTTGGTGGTCAACTGCTCAGCTCAACACAGATACTGAAAGAAAGACTAAGCATGATGCCTTTCCTATTTGTCTTTCATTTTCCCAACCTTGACTCCACCTGGGAGCGCGATTTTATTGTAATATATCTTACACACACTCCCTCTGTTTTAACTGTTTAGGTGGTTCTGCGTTCATTACTGTTGGGGACCTTTATGTTCTACAGGAGCATTTTGTGCCTCCAGATGGGCACTTTGGTGTGGACCTGGATGGCCTAGATGGATGACCTAGAATTCTGGAGCACAGTTTTCAAAGACCTGTGTCCTGGGAGTCCAGAATTCTGAGCCTGGGAGTTTAGGGTTGGATCACTTACAGGAGGGAGCCGTGTTAGCTCACACCTTGGGATCAGAGGAGGGAAAACTGCCCCACATTTGTGGGAGTGCAGAATACTGAGCAAGGAGAAGTATGGGGAAAATTTCCAAAAGGCAAACAGAAAATATAGCCAGCAAGAGAGCAAGAATTTCTATGAAAGTGGGGATCTGAAGAGATCCTTCCAGGTAACGGTTGGAAGGGGAAGGAACGAAGTGCTTCTCAATCCTGACAGGAGATGGACTGTGCGTCTGCATACCCAACATGCTCCCAGGTGATGCCAGTGCTTCTGGGCTGCAGACAACCCCTGGAGTAACGAATTTTAATGGACTGCCTTTGGGAGGAAGGAGAGAAGCCCAAAAGGCAGTTACTGAGGACGATACACTGAGAAAAACACATGAATTGCCAGGCTGATCCCATGCTTCAGAACCATCTAACATTTCTTAATACCTGCTAGTTACTGATAGCTGTATATCCCACATTTCTCTGATAATAGCTCACACTTAAAGCTTAAACAATACTCAGAGGACACAGGTACCTCTTTCTGTAAGACAGGAGACTCTGAAAGTTTCAGTACATTCATAATCAATGGCAAAGATGATGATACCACTTTTTAAAAGACTTAGATGTAATTCACATACCAAAAAGTTCACCCTTAGGAAGTCCATGAGTCCTTATTCCATGCCCGGCATCATTCTAATATGGTTATATTTATATTTTATATTTCATAGATGAGAAAAGAGCTACCTACTATCTCTAAGCAGCAGTAACAGCCACTGCCAGGAAGTCATCTCCGGCAGGGGTTCTCACCCAGGAGATTTCCACCCCCAAGCCCCAGAGGGCATTTGCCAATGTCTGGAAGCACTTCAGGATGTCCCAACTGGAGAGGGGTTTTTCTGGCATCCAGCACTGCTGAACATTCTCCAGTTTCCCCAACAAATAATCTGGCCCCAAATTTCAACAGTGTTGGGGTTGAAAAAACTCTAGGATTTCAGAATGTAAGTTCACCTTATTTTCAATGATTGCCAATTAGACAAGTCAAATAGAAAGGCTAGAGAATACTTCTTCAACTATGTTTTAAGTAAAAACACTGATTCCTATCTTCCCTGAGCACCGGAAGTACCCGCTGCGCTAAAATGAGTCTTTCCGGCCCCTCCTGCCCCCACCTGCTCACACAGCACCTGACCAAGGGCTTCGCCTCCCATAAACATTCCATAACTATTTATTGTCAGTTACATGGCTAAATAAAGGGCTCAACCAACAGAAAGGGAGTTCTTGGCTTCCTAAGCATCACAGTCAGCATACAGCCCACATCCCAACATGAGCCAGTTAGTTTGACTCTGTAATATGGCTTTAGACAATTGTCTCAACCTCAATCCTGCCACCTCACAAATAAATAGCTTTGGTCACAAAGGGAACCCCTGGAGAGTAAGTAGCTGAATCCATGCAAATTCATCTTCATTCAGGTAAAAACTAAATCCAAATACTTACCCTAGGAGGGGGACAGTCTTATCATATGCAAAGAGCGGCAGCACCCTTACTTATTTTGAAGATCACAAAACCTGTTTGATTTCCTTTTTCCTTCACCAAGGGTGATTCTTCTGTCTGTATGTGATTCTGTTACTGGCTTGAGGTTTTAACAACCAACATGTTCCACAAACACTGAAAACACTAAGAGTCAGGCACTAAAGACCCCCAGATTAAGAGTCGAAGAGAAACACTTAAGTTCTCTGAAAGGGAGAATGAATTATTTGAGCTTGAAAACAAGACCAGAGAATAATATGAAACATGCCAAAAAAAAAAAACCCTCAGGGTCTTATCTCACTGGTTCACAGCTGTGATGTCCTCTGCTACTCTTGGTTCCTGCAAAGGAATGTGTCAGAATAGAGAGCATACAGCCTTCTTTCCAATGAGGCGATAAACTCAACAGGTACCACAGGCCGCAGAAGGACAAACTATATTCTGTATATTCAAATCTATATTCTGCCAAGCACTCGCATAGGAGGAATGATTCACAATTTGTTCCAATAAATACACGACGTCAAGTGTCAAGTATCAAAAACATCTATCTGAGCTGTTAGAAATTATGAGACTGTTGTTCAGAGGACCGTACAGAATGGAATATCCATCAAGGCCAAACAAAGGCACCAGTCTACACCCTCCCCACAAGAAACGGTGGCAGCATGGGGCTTCCCCGGGGAATGCTAATGTGGGCAGAAGTGCCAGCATGGGCCCTGACATGTGTCGCCGTGCTTGGCTACAGATGCATTACAAGAAATTACATGGGATGCTATCAGAAAATTGAAAACGTGAGGAGTGTTTCACTTAGTTACTGTAATTCTTCAATGCTCTTCCAACCTTGTGCAAATTAGAAGCCACTTACAGTTCTGAAGCCTGACAGAAGACTGAATGAGGTTTCCATTATGCTTGTAATAGGTTTATTGGGAGGTTTCTTATTAACAGGTACTTGAGGAGAATGATGGGTTGGATCTCTGTATTAAAAGACATCATCAACAGGTAACCAAGAGCAGATCTCAGATTTGCCATAAAGAAGGAGTAGCATGGCCATCTCTGGGTAGGGACAAGAAGCCTAATCAATTATCTTTTACAGAAGATTGCAAATAAAACTAATAATTGCCCAATGATGACTCCAGGTTGCCCATGGTATGGAATTCTAATGGCCATTGTCTACAGAGACTGACACACCTGCAGGAATACTTGCCTTAAAACTAGAAAACACCAGAACTGGTTTGTGCGTAAGCAATTCCTACTTCCTAAGGGTCTGGAGCACACTGAGTCCCTCCGCATCACCCCATCGTTATCGCCAGCACCATCATGAAATCCTTCAAGTTATTATATAATTGTCAACAGCATATAGAACGCATGACTTGAGACAATTATTAAAGAAAGAATAGAATCACTTTGATGCTTAAGGTAAGTGTCCATTGGCTAAAATTAAAAGGCTACTTCTCAATATCAACAGAAAAAAAAATAAGTCGAAAGAGACATTTTCTTCCACAAGAAAGGACAGCTTTCATTTCATTAGCATCGGGATCATGTGCTGTGAGGAAACCACAATAATGTATAGTGATTTGATGAAATAATATTTTGGACCATCAATCCAACTTATGAATATAATAGTATGTTAAGATAAAGTACTTCTTCTCTGGTACACAAACCCATCTGTAATGGCTATGGATATGTTTTCATTAAAACATTCATACACAGAAAACTCAACTCGCAACTCTGTTTCCATGGCAACCTGCAATTCAACTTTTCATTGCACTCAATGCCAGCTCCTTTCTCTTACATGTATTTCCTGAAGAGCATTTGTAAATAAAAAATTTAAGAGAGAACTCTTTGGACAAAGTGTTGCCTAGACACAGAAATAAGGAATGGAGAGGGGGCTCATGGGTCCTAATTTCAGCTGTTATCCCAGGTATTTAATTTGTTTTCTCACTTAACAAATACTGGTTCCTGTATTAGAGTATCTACAATGCAAAGTAGAAAGTGCTTACAGAAAGTACCCACAGAAGAAGAGGGGAGTACTTCTCCCAGTCAGAAAGCAGCACAGAAAATGTCGGGCAGCACTGAAAAATGAGCTGGATCTTGACTGACACATGTAATCCAAAAACAGAGGTGGCCATGGGGAGATACTGACTGCTACCAGCAAGTGGGAGAGGTGAGGATTTGGAGGCAAGGCAGTGATTCATTCCAAATGAAGCAGGAGATTAGGAAGAATGGACTCACTGTGTGCTCCTGCACACATTCTTTCATTCTCTAGATCATTCTTTCACTCACCCATTCAACAGGTGGGCACCGACACTGTTCCTGGCACTGGCCACGCTGCTGGGACACCCTGGTAGGTGAGGCAAAGTCATTTTCCTCCTGACACTCACCTTCCAGGGATACTGGATGCCTGCGGTGTTTGCCGAAGGAGTAGCAGAAGGAAGAGCCATAGCGCTTTTAGGCAGGGAGCCAAACAGAGAAGCTGGGTGTTAGGGGTGTTCATCAGCGATGCAGAAGTGAGTGCGGGACCAGAGGCAGGAAGACATGTTTGAAAGTGCTTTCACTTCCTAGGGCTCCATAGAGTCCCACGAACTGGGTGGCTCAAACAACTGAAACTTACCGTCTCACAGAGTTCGGGAGGCAAGAATTCAAAGATCAAGGTGTCGGCAGGGCTGGTTGCCTCCAAAGGCTGTGAGCAAGTGTGTGCTCCGTGCTCGCCTCCTGGCTCCTGAAGGTTTGCTGGCAATCTCGGGCATTCCCTGGCTTGTGGTAACATCACTACGATCTTCACAGAGCGGAATCACTGTGTTAACTACTTCCTGCAACGACCGTATGGCTCAGGAAAATAGAAAGAGTTGCCCTGTGCTTCACTCCCCTGAGAACCACTAATTCCCATGGGAAGAGAGCGTGACCTTCGGCTCAGTCCTCAGGACCTTGGAAGCCAGCTGTGTAAGTCAATGAATTAATACACGCAAAGCCCGAAACACAGGAAGCTCTACGGAACTGCCAGCAAGAACAACAAAAATGGCAACCACCACATATAATAATGATACATAACAATGCAGCGAACAGATCCAAGGTGGTCCCCGTGGCCCCTGTCTCCTGATGCTCACGCCTTTGCATTATCCATCCCCGTGAGTGTGGGAAAGCCCTGGAACTTGCTTCTGACCAACAAAATTCAGTAAACATGTTAGGCTGCCACTCCTACAACTGGGTTACCTGACATAGGACTCCACCTTGCTGGAAGACGTGTCCTTGTCCTTCTCTCTCCCTCCCCTTGCTGGTTTTGAAGAATAAATGGAATGAATCATGCAGCTTCAAGGAACCGAATGCTACCACATGAGCACGCAAGCAGGCGAGGGGACCCTTCCCCAGCTGAGCCTCCAGATGGGAACCTGCCCTGGTTGACACCTTGACTTCAGCCTTGTGAAACACTCAACAGAGACCCAGCCAAACCATGCACAGACTTCTGACCTACAGACATCATCAGAAGCAGAGAGAATAAATGTATATTAAAATAGTAACGGTATCAGAACCAGCTACATAATTTGAAGGATCCAATAACAAAATGAAAATGTGGGACCCCTTGTCCAAATATTATTTAGAATGTCAAGACGCCAACAGAGAACATCAAACCAGCTACAGGGCCCTCCTGGGTCCTGGGGGTCCTGACTGTCCAGGCCACACACCCGTGAAATTGGTTCTGAATAGCATGTGGTTAATTTAACATCAAGATTGCCAATAGACCTGGAATTCAAATGCAGGTCTGTTTGCACGGTCCTCAACCATGTAGCACAGGGTTAAAAGGATGACCTGTGAGGTCACCAGCCAGACTACCTGGGAATGTTCCAGGACTGCTGAGCTGGGTAACCTTGGAAAAAAAGTGTTTAACATAACTGGACCTCTGCTTGCTCAAGTGTAAAATGGAGATAATAGTTTATACCTCAAAATGCTGTGAGGAATAAGTAATATATGCTAAACACTGAGAACAAGGTCTGGCACATAGTAGGAATTCAGTAAATGTCAGACATCTTTATCAACTTAACACTGTTCTATATTCTCTTTCTAATTATTTGCCACTGACAAAAAATTTGTATGCATCTGTTGAAGCTTCAACAGATTTAGAAAATAATCACCTATTGATGGAACTCATCAAAGTACCTGGGTAGAGGAAATATGATGGATTAGGTTTTTTAAAATGTCTCGGATCAGAAGCAAAACAAAAAAGCAAGTTGGGAGTTTCCAACGGTGGAGGGGTGCTAATTAACAACTCAATTAAAATAAGGCAAATTAAACTTTATGGTTCGTTATCCTCCACTGCTTGGTAAATTGTTTTGCTAGGCGAATGATTAAAAATGATCATTTCAGAAAACTGAAATAGCTTCCCAGGAATACAACTATTTTTCAGTATTATACAAAAGAGTTCACTGTGAAATAAACTTACTTGATTAAAAGGAACAGTACTTCTCTGTGCATGGAAGGCCAGCAGTACAAATGTCGGCTTGTGATGCATTAGGTATTTTTGGGAGTTGTGTAAGAATTTTGAAGCGAAATGCTTCCTTATGAATAAAACACATCATCATTTCCTTTTGTGCATTTTTCTTTGTGGGCCCCATAAAGGTGTTTCTAGAATACTACATGCAAATGTATAATTTACATCAAATTAATTTAGACCCGAGCTCTGCAGAAATGCACAGAACTCAGGTATTCCTAAAAATGGGTAGTTTCTAGGGAATCTAAAAGATGGTCAGAGAACAGACATCATAACAAACTGAAGCACCAGCCCATGCTTTTTTTTCTCTCTAATTACATTAGAGGTTGTCAACTTTTTTTCTCCCCCAGAACACCTGAGACGTACAGTACAATCCTACCAGAAGCTGGGGTACTGGTGCTGAGGGGAAGCCTGCACCGGAAACACAGTCAGGTTTGGACACCAGGGGGCGGCAGCGTGGTGGAGGCGCTACCAGGGATGCATCTTTGATGGCTGGGGAAGGAAGGACATGAAACCTCCACGTCCCTGTCTCAGGGCCTTGCTTTCTTTGATACCACCTCTTCTAATACGTTTATCATCATTATCTTAACACCCATGCCGTCAACACAGCACCTAAAGTAATTTTAAAAAGGTCAGCAGAAGTGCCATTTCCAATAGTCCCCCTGCTACCTTCAGCCACCCTTCTGAGGTTCTTGCTGTTTAAATCTACCCCCTTTTCATCCCTTAAGATTAACTGCCATTCGATTCGTTGACAGTCTGTTTCCTTCAGATAGCCTGATTGACCCACATTTAAATACAACAGCATTTTTTTTGTTTTTCTTTTCTTTTTTATTAAGGTATTACTGATATACACTCTTATGAAGGTTTCACATGAAAAACAATGTGGCAACTATATTCACCCGTATTATCGAGTTCCCCCCTCACGCCATTGCAGTCACTGTCCATCAGTGTAGTAACATGCCACAAAGTTGCTATTTGCCTTCTCCAACAGTATTTTTTTTTAACTTCACTTTTGCACTCTGAACATACAGATTAATGCTTTTATCCCAACATCCAGCAAATTTCATCTTCACACTCAAGCCTGTTGGTTGTTATCCTTCCCATTTGTCTCAAAATAATGATGGCATTAGAGAGGGTACTGGCAATCTTGTGTATATACTCCCACCACTCTTCCTTATTATCAAGCAAAAAAATTGTACCAAACTCTGTGGCCTCTCGTTGTCTCTATCAGAATGAAGTCTAGAGAATTTCGATCTAGGGCTGATGCTTTACAAAAGAGAATCAGGTGTTTGTACTCAGAATGCCCTTTTTTTGCAGATGAACACTTTTCATTAGTGTTTTGGAATGCTGTCTAGATGAGCCGTTTCTGAACCCTCAATGAGTCAGAACTCATGCATGTTTCTGAAGCCTATCACTGCCCACCTAGGATAGAGTGCTGGGGAAGGAACCCCTCCACACTCTTAAGAGTCTGAGTTCAAGCACAAGGATGACCAGGCCACCAGGAGTGGTAACCATTCCCCCTTAGTGCCCTTCACTGCATCTTTGCCCTCCCCAGCCCAGACCTTCTGCATAGGGCAGAACTGACGCCCTAACTCTAGTCCCTACCACCTCTGCAGCATGCTTTGATTTCCCTGCGTCGGGGCGCCAGGCAGAACTCTTTATGCCTCCCTAGTTAGTAGTGAGCTGTTACAATAACCCCAACAGAAGCTTCATTTATACAAAATTTACTTGAATTTTAAAGTGAGCTCTCCAACATCAAAAAAAAAAAAACAACTGATGGCAAAAGTAAGATTAGATGCTGTGAGGCTCTTTGGAGGTTATCTCAGGAGCCCAGGGAGCCCTGACTGACACTAGCTAAGATTCACAGTGGTCAGCAGTGGAGATGGAAACACCCTAAGAGGTGGGGAATTTAAGTGGTAGAATTATCATTTATTTATTCAGCGAGAACCACCCAATGAGTGCCTGCCCTGTGCTAACAGGGCACTGGAGAGACTAAGAGATGTGAAGATGAATAAGACAGGCTCTGCCTCTGATGCTCCCATTCTAGCAGGAGGGACCCACAGGGAAGCCAATCAGAGCCCTTCTGGCAGGAGCAGAGGGGGTCACCGTCAGCTCCACAGAGCAGGTGACCAATCAGGTGGGTCTTGTCAGCACAGGAGATGAATGGTGCACAACCGATGCAACAGCCTATCTTGCCAGAGAGCAAAGCCCCATGAAAAATGAGCCCTACCACCAGAGAAGTTTTCTCTTCCAATCCAATAACTCCAGGGGAGACATTTTAAATGACTGGGAGGCTAATAACTTGCATCCTCTGAGGCACTCTCTCAAAAAAGAAAATCATGCAACCAAATATATAACAGACAGAGACCTCTTGGAAAGCAAGTTTCCCATTGTGTTTATATTTATTTTTTATGTTATGTATCAGTATGCTTATGTTTAAATTCATATTTATGCAGACTCTTTGCACCAACTGTAATTTGTTTTTATATGACTGAAGATAAAGAGCTAAGTCACGTGCCCTTCCTCTGTTAACAAACAATCCATCCTTATTTGAAATGACACATTTATACCTTGCACATCTGTAGTGTGCCCCTCGTCTGTTTTCTCCAGTAGGTAACTGAACCTGCACAGCTGAGCACCATTTCATCACCCTGAAAACTCTGGATTAACATGACAAATGTTAATTTCCTGATCAGATAAAACAAGCTCATGAATTCAAGCTGCTTCCTTTCATTCCTGTGGTAACTTTACCTCAATACAGGTTTCTATAGGGGAAGAAGGAACTGAGAAGCCATACACTGCATTGTGCAAAGCTAGTCACACATCCCCACCTACCTGCATGGGTGCTGGAAATACAGCAGTGCAAATGGAATGGTCGGTGAGCATTAATATTTCTGCCAAAAGGATCCCCATAATCATTAAATCTTAGTCACAAACCACCCATGGGGGAAAAGTTTCCATAGTAATAAGACATTTTATTCTTCCTTGATTGGTGGTTAAAAACCGGTAAAGGGCATCTGGCTCCACTCTGAACTAAAGCATGTTAAGCTTCTATTTGGCAAAATAAAATAATGATAATAAACAATATATGCTCCCAAAAACTAATTAAAGAGCAAGCTCAAATCATCACAAAGCCAAACTGGTTGCAGGTAAAGCTTCTTAAGTGCCATTACCCATTAGACATGCGTGCAAAGTGTTTTGCAAATTTTCCCTCCGTCATAACTTTTAACCTCTCAAACAGCCACCTACAGAGAGCCAAATAGCGGCAGGAGAATGTGCTAATGATGCCAGCACACGTGAGGCTCTCCAGATTTATGAAGGATGATTACATAACTATGATGAGAATGAACTTTTCTCACTTTCCACAGAAAGCTAATGGGGAAGAAAGGGGCTTTTATAACTCCAGTACCAACAAATGGGTCAGTAAAATAACTTTTTGAGCAAAGACAGCAGCTATGTCCTGATATGGTGAATCTTGAAAGGTTCCATTCTGCACTGCCTGCCCACCCAGTTTGCCTGTTTGGGAACATCTGGGGAGTGGAACAGAACTGGAGATTTCTGCCCTCAGCTCCTCTGGATCAGAAGGTCCTGAGGATGGGTTTCAAAGTCTGCATTTAAACAGTTATTCTAGAGCAGGGATTAGCAAGCTTTTCCTGGGAAAGGCCAGATAATAAATACCTGAGGATCTACTGGCCACATCGTCTCTGTCTCAACTCCTTCATTCTGTTATTCCAGTGCAAAAGCAGCCCAGAAATAATATGTAGAGAAATAAGTGTGGCTTTGCTCCAAAACCACATTTTTACAAAAACAGTGGCAGGCCAGACAGGCCACAGACAATAGCCTGCCTGCCCTTGTTTCAGACGTTCATTTTAAGGAACTTTTCTTTTGGAGGTAGAATGTGCATACAGTGAAATGCACAGATCTTAAGGCTCATAAATCTATAGAGTTTTGACGAACCATACACCCATCTAACCAACTGTCTAAGCTGGGATGATTCCTGTCACCCCAGAGTGGGAACCCTCCCCAGTTAGAACCCAAACTGCTAAAGCCAATGTCTGTTCTGAATTCTCTCATCATTAATTTGTTTTGTCAATTCTTGAACATCCTATAAATGAAAATGTACAGTATGTATGCTTCTGTGTCTGGTCCCTTAATCTCTTTCTAACATATGTGAGATCTGCCCACGTCAATACACACATCACTAAGCCAGTCTTTCATATATTACTGCATAGCAGTAAACTGTATGAGAACCACAATTTGCACATCCATGCTCCTGTTGACGGACATTTGAACTGTTTATTGTTTCCAGTTTTGCCTGTTATGAATAAAGCAGCAGTAAACCTTATTATTGTACACTTGTATGTGTGTATGTGTGTGTGGTTATATATTTGTATTATGCTTAGGTAATTACTAAAGGGATGGCTGGATAAGAGATGTTTCGCTGTAAAATAAACTACCAGATTTCCACAGCCCTTGCGCCACCTTACACTCCCACCACCAACGCACAATAGTTTCCGGGCCTCAACATCCTCACCAACATTTGGTGTTTTTATTTTTAATTTTACTTCTGTTAGGGGATGTGAAGTGGCATCTTAACTTGCATTTCCCTGATGTAACTATGATCCTCAGCATTTTTCTCTGCTCTGTGGACACTCTTACAGCCTCTATGACGTGTGCATCGAGTCACCTCCCACGTTTATTGGGATGTCTGACTACAGATTCAGGATATAAGTCCTCTGTCAGATAGCAGGATTGTGAATATATTCTCCCAGTCAATAGCTTGTCTTTTTATTTTTTTTAATGATACCTTTGATAGAAGTTTTATTTTTAATGAAGGCCAATTTATCTTGTGTGTGTGTGTGTGTGCGCGCGCGCGCATACTCTCAGAAATCTTTGCTTACACCAAAATGGCAAAGACAGTCTCTTATGGTTTCTTCCTGAAACTTTATCATTTTAAACATTTAGATCTATGAACCATTTCAAATTAATTTTTGTGAGGTATAGGCCAACATTAATTTTTTCCCATGGTAATATGAATTTGCTTCATAGATCTGCTTCAGCTGTACCCGTAAATTTTAATATGCTGTATTTTCAAGATCATTTAAAAATATTTTATCATGTTCCTTCTGAGTTCTCTTTCTTTAAAGTACTGTTTTTTTTTAGAATTTCTAGTTTTATTTCCAAATAATTGGAAATCATTCCAGCGTCCATGTCACATCAGGGTCTGTTTCTAGTGACTTTATTTTATAACTTCCTTATGGGTCACCTTCTCCTGCTTATTCTCATGTATAAAATTTTATTGTATGTTGGACAATATGGATAATGCTTTATAGGGGCCTGGATTATGCTACCTTCTTTGAAAGGGTGCTGAGTATTATTTACAGGTGGTTAAATTACCAGAGTATCATTTTGGTCCCATTATGCTTCGCTTTATTCTTCACTCAATGGCTATATTTCCATCTTGAACTTAGTCAGATGGTGTGGCCTGTCTCCTAGTGGAATCAGAACATACTCACAGGCACGGCCATCCTGGGGTCACAGCTAATTGTATCAAAGTGTTCAGCAAGCCCATGAGCCCTGCTTGCTTGGCTCCCAATGTGACCCAGCCCTGCACACAATCGGCTGTTATCCCTTAGCTCTCGGCCCTGCACCAAGTGATCTCTGCTAAGTCTGGTGAAGCTTCACCCTGTGCAGATATAGCCCAGCCTTCAGCAAAGGACCTGCAAGAAACCCCCATGAAAATGCATGACTCGGCCCTTGCACAAATGCCTCTTATCAGGAACCCTGCCCTAAACATTCCACTTCAGAAGCTAAGAATTCCAAACTCCACTTCCTAGTTCAGTAAGATTCTCCCTCCACTTGGTGCTACCCACCAGCACCATGGCAGAAAAGGGCTTCCGGACAGACAGCCCGGGTGCTCGTGCAGCTACACGCATGTGTTCCCCTCCTCTCAACATCACAGGGCCACACAGCTTTTGATGGATGCCTGCAAAAAACAGCCTCATACATTGTATTCAGCTTTACAGTTGTTTGCAACAGGAAGACCGTCCTGGTGTCAGTTATAGCATTATTGGGTGCAGACGTCTTTTTAGAAGAGTACAATTCCATAGAAACAGAATGCAAGCAATTGTAATTTTTCAATTTCCAGTAACCACACCAAAAAAAATAAATAAATAAAAGTGAACAAGTGAAATTATGTTCAAAATAATGGGAGGTACTTAACTGAATATATCCAAAGATTATCACTCCATTATACAATCAATAGAAAAGTTGCTGAGATGTTTTATATTATTTTTTCATACTATGTCTTAAAAGCATGTATTTTGCATATATTCACAAGTCTAATCCAATCTAGCCACACATCACTAGTGGTTCTATACTGGACAGCCCAGTCTAGAGTATCCTTAAGCACAAAAAATGAGAGAAACACTGGACTTTAAGGTGTTTTGAATAGATTTCTGGCACCCCAAGAGTATTAATCAATGCATGGTCCCTTATTAAATTCTCTAAAGAAGAAAAATGTCAGGTCAAAAACTTCCTCTGCTCCATCACAAATATGGGAAAAAACATTTAAGTTTTACAGACGTAAACCAATATAGCTATTATAAAAGTAGCAAGTTAATGTCACTCAACTGAGAATTTGTTATTAACATCCCATCTCTCCCTGAGTGTTGAACATTTATTTAATGGTGTGACATTTCTTAGGTCTTGATTTCCAAATCTATGATGTGAACAAAGCCATAAACTGTGCTCACTAGGATGCAGGGTGGTTTAAAATTGACTGGTGAACAGAATTATTTGAAAAGGTCCCACATGAATCTTCTTTAGAGTCTCACCACCACCTAACCTGCAATTCATTTCCACAAGGTCAACTTCATTTTCACTTTGGGAATTCAAAGCTATGTGTTTCTAAGGTCCACAAACACATCGCTTCACTTCTTTTGAATCCCTGTATTGCCTGCCTCGGGGTTTGGCATATAATGCTCAAAGATTTCCTAAATTAACAGACCCAGATCAACAAAGAGTAATATATATTTTTTTTTAATCAGAGGCAACAACTGGAGCAGGTACCTGAGTAAGGCGGAGCAGGAAAAAAAAGAACGTTGTTGAGAAGAAAGAGAAAATAAGCGAAGATACAGGTCGTCTCTTCTGCCCTTTTAAGCAAACTGTTGAATCCCACCCGGGCTGGGCCCCCCTCAGTCTTCTGTTCCTCCAGCCACACTGACTTTCAGCTTCTCAAACACTTCAACCTCATTCCACTGCAGGGCCTTCGTGTTTGCTGTTCCCACTGCCTGGAATGCTCTTCCTACAGCTGCTGGCAAGGCTTGTTCCTTCCTTCTCTCCAAGCTTTAGCAGAAACACCAGCTTTTCAGAGAGACTTCTCCAAGGATCCTTACTCGTTGTTTTCTATCTCATAACCATGTGATTTCACTCCTCGTGTCTATCACAATGTGCAAATGGTTTCTGAGGAGTTTTCCTTCTTTGGGGTCTATCTCCCCACGAGAATATAATTCCATCAGCCACGACTTGCTGTAGTGTCTCATGTTTCCTGGCCCCTGGCCCATAGCTAGTAAACCCTTGACATACATACATGTTGACCATTACGTGAGCATTATGACCTTGAGCTCTGAAGATCTCAGAGTAAGGAGAAAACTCTCATCTAGTCAAAACCAACAAGAAAGCCATAGCCATGAACATACGTATTAAATGAAGGAGATAAATCGGTGACCACAATTCCTGGGTGTGCACATGGTGACTTGGACAACGGGCCTGACGTCATAGGGAAGATGGTTTGGACTTGACTCCATCACTTACTAGCTTCTGTGACCTTGGGCACATTATTAACTGTGCATGTCTGTTTCCTCCTCCTAAAATGGGATTCATGAAAATAGCGACTTCAAGGAGTTGTAAAGATTATATAAAATAGATAAAAAGCACTGAGCTTGGTACACAGAAAATGCCAGTACATGGCCACTATGTGTGTGTGTGTCGGAAGACGAATCTCAGGGCGCCAGTGGGAAGCAAAGGGAGCCGCCTCACACAGATGGCCTCTGGACGTGAGGTTCTGTCTGCTCGATTCATCAGCGCTCTCAAACGCCGCTGGGCAACCCGAATGAGGTCTTCCATTTATTGGTGGGGTTCCATTTTTTTGTTAATTCTCCATTCCATTTTGAGTGGGGAATTTAATCCTTTGGATTTTATTTCCTGGCTGGAGTATAAACGGAAAATGCAAGTAAACACCACATTGGAAACCACACCATCCAATGACATGCAGAATTCTCTTCTCATTTCTCACAGCAAAGAAAGAGAATAGGAAGCTAACGTTGTTTCTAAGACAATCAAACTAAGCTCCTTGAGAAGCTATTATTATTTTGGAGGAACTCCCCCCGTTCTTTATATAGCTTTACCATTTTAATACTGGAAGGCATTAAACTAGAAGTCATTTTTTTAAACAGCAGTCTCATAATCCTTTATAAAATCTCTCCCCAGCAGTATCCATAGGAAGGTTCGTACATCTCACAACATAATGGGAAAGAAAACCCCCTACTAACCCTTCACCTGATCCGTGAGAACATCCTACAGAGAGCTGGCCGAGGATGATAATTGCATTACTCCATTTCCTGAAAATCCTGACCAAGCAGAACCATCAGTCCAGTTCAGGTATATTTTTCCACTGACTGTGACCGGCTCCTACAGCCTTTTCAGCTTGGATGCAGGACCTACGATGAGGCCGGAGCTGCTGTAGGTGTGCACACCTCCCCGTGAATACAATCCTTGACCAATGAGAAGTCCTCCAGGCACATGCCACTCCCATTTTTAAGTACTCCAGAGTTACCGTGAGTGCAAAGGCCCTTGTAAATATCCAAGTGCAAAAGTAGATGATGCCAGTTAAAGGAAGCCACGTGCCAAAGAGACAACAATATGCCCTCCTGGCCCCAGCAAACACAGGGGTCCTCAATGCCCCTTTCCCTGCTTTTCCCATCTCACTGGAGGAGATAAGAAGGCCCCTCGATGAGATGCCTTCTTCCCTTCTCTCTCTGTGTAGGGAATCGCATCTGCACTTTCACGTAAGGATACAGTGTAGTGACCGTAGGGAGCATGAGGGATTTGGGGCTGACCAGTAGAGGCAGTAACACACAACAGGGTTTGCTGGATGGCACCTGGACAGGGCTGCATGAGAGAGCACATTCCTCGCTGCATGAGACGCTCCGTCCTAGCCAGAGTGGGTTGCTATAACAACACACCACAGACGGAGCGGCTTAAATAAACACATTCATTTCTCACACTTCTGGAGGTGGGAAGCCCAAATCAAGATGCCAGCAGATTTGGTTCATGGTGAGGACCCAGTTCCTGGCATGTAAACAAGCTGTCTTCTCATACACTGATGTGGGAGAACATGGATCCAGTGTGGCCAGACCATCTGGTTTTTAAGAGATAAGGGAATCCAGTTTCTGTTTTTGATGCCCAGTAGTGCACAGTAAACGTTGACCAGTAAGACAAACTTCAAATATATAAAACTCCTCCAGGGGCCAGGTTCAGGCTGCCTGCCATCAGTTTCCAACCTCTGTTTCCCACTCAAGGGAGCCAGGAACCAATGAGCACCCCAGCAAGGGAACGTACGGGGCATTAGAAAGAATTCCACGGCTGGCGCTGACCAAGTGCAAGGCTTGCTTCTCCTATGACTATTTTTTAGCTATTTATTCTTCTTATCTTGTATTTTTTTTTGGTAAAACATATGTAACATAAAATTTACCTTCTAACCATTTTCAAATGTATGATTCAGTGGCATTGAGTGCTTTCATAATGTTAGTCAACCATCACCACTACCGTTTTCCAGAACTTTCTCATCCCAAATGAAACTGCACCCATTAAACAACAACTAACTCCCCAATCTCCTTGCCCCACAGTCCCTGGCAAGCACCATTCTATTTTCTATCTCAACATATGTGACCACTCCAGGCATGACATATAAATGGAATCATAAAATATTTGTCCTTTTTTAACTGGCTTCTTTCACTTAGCATCAGGTCTTCAAGTTTACATTTCATATAATACATACACATCTGAAATCCATTCCTTTTTATGGCTGAGTAATATTCCACTGCGTGTATATACCTCACATTATTGACTCCTTGGTCCATGAGTGGACATTCTGGTCATTCCACCCTTTGGCTGCTGCGAATAATGCTGCTGTAGCAATTGGCACACAAATCTCTGTTTGAGATTCTGCTCTCATTTCCTTGGGTGGACACACAGACATAGTAATTCTATGTTCAGAATGGTAATTCTCCTAAAATTTTATAGTTGCAAATTATCTTCTTACGTTACAGCAAAGGTTTTTCCTATACCCATATGTGTTCCTAATGCCAATGTTCTCTGGAGACTAACAGCGGTTTGTGTATTTCCAGCATTTTTGAAGACTTGCTGAAAGATAGTTTTCTTTCTTATTGTGGCACATCAGTATTTTCAACTAATTCCCATTTACTCATCTTGAGGTTCAGTGGCAGTAGCTTTGGCACTTTAATTAGGGGGCTGTTTTTACACACACATACGCACACACACACTGTGCCATGCAGATCACATTCTGCAGCCCTGCAGAACGAATGACAAATGTCCCGTGGTTTTTTCTTCCCATTAGCTGAACAGATAGAGTTACTTTTTCCCCTTCAATGAGAGAACACCCGTGCTCCCCTGGGGCGCTGACTCAGCACGCCGCCCCCACCCACTCTGTCCATCAGCAGCGATGGGAAGGGGATGCTTCAAGGAACACTGACTCTGCAGAATATAAGCCTGGGCTCCAACAAATAGCCAACCAAGGAAGGGGGCTTCAGCACAGAGCACAGCTTACGAAATGGACTCAGATGAGAAAATGGTGAGAACAGCAAAAAAAGAGGTTAGGAGAATTCATAAAATGTGTTTGTTCATTCAAGGGTCCCCAGCATATAGAAAACTCCTTTAAAAACGGGCATGTGTGTGCGTGTGTGTATCACCTTTTAGACATGAGGCTCTCTGGTAAGTAATGGAGATACACAAATTATTAAGGAATCTTCCCCACTGTCAAGAAGCTCATGGATTAGCAGAGAAAGCAATCAAATGAGTAAAAGAAATTGAAAATTAAGAAAAATAAGAAAAGCATTCACTGAGTCCTAACTCTGTCCCAGGGATTTTATAGGCATTGTCTCATTTCATCCCTCACTTACCCTATGGAGACAGGTACTGTTAATTACCCCTTTTTTACAGAGGAAGAAACAATCTCAGAGAGATTAATCAACTTGTTCAAATTCACACAGCTAGTAAAAGTAGGAGGTGGATTGGCCCCAGGCACCCTTAACTCCAGAAGCTCCCCCCCACCTGTGAAGCCCCCACTGTGCCAGGTGACAAAGGAAAGGATGTACATGGTTGAATTGAGCCTTATAAGGAAGAGGAGAAATGCTCCTATGCACAAGTCAGGACACAGAACAAGCCCCTGAAGGGGACACACTGAGAACGGACAGTGTGGTAGGGTCCCCAGGTTCATCCTAGCACCCTGGGGCTCAGGGGTGCTGGGTGCGGGGATGGCCTGAGGTGAGGAGAAGGAGGTCAGACCCAGGATTACCAGACATCACCACCTAACATGCAGGTTCTCAAAAGGTGGTCCCCCATGCAGACTCTCCAGTTGCCATCAGACTCACCAGGGACCCTTGTTGAAAATACAGATGCCTGGGCCCCACCAGACATCGAGTCTCTCAGAGCAGAGTCTAGACCCTATTTTTCAACAAGCTCCTGATGAATCTGTGCACGCGGACGTTCGATGCATACCTCTCTAGGCCTGGCTGTGTAACTGCCAGGTCTGCTCAGCTCACTAAAGGGGAGTTCTGAGTGTGTCTGGAAGAACATCAGGGCCAGCCTCTCTGACAACAAATGAGCACTTTGGACATCACACATCAGACCGAAGCTGCGAGTGAAGAGGGGAGGACTCCAACACCAGAGAGGCTGTCTCTCACAGAGGGCCATCTCTGCCGGGCATTCCTGCTCTCATTGGAATGTCAGAGAAAGGGTATCATGGAAAGATGAGGGCAGACGGTATAGATCAGGCAACTAGGGTACAGATCTGCAAAATGGGGACAAATGGAACACTTAGATCAAGGGCCGCTGTGAAGGCTACACGAGATCATGCATGTGATACTTTGGGACCTAATACTTAGCAGGTGTCAGGAACATATTCAGGAAGCATTAGTTATTACATGAGGAGGCCCTGTAATATATGACGAAAAGGTTGCTGACAAAGAGTTCGACCATGTGGGCTCAAATAATGACTTCACCATCTCCACTTTGCAAGCAAGTTACTGACCCTCTCTGAATCTTGGTTTTCTTATCTGTGAAATGGAAACAATTGTATATATGAGAATGGATGAGTATGAACATGAGATGAAATTGTCCATAAATAAGCACAGTGTCCAACACCCATATTATGTGCTCAATAGCTCAAGTAATTAATATTATTACGAGACGCACAGCAAAATGTGTGATGGCTCTTGTTGGTAGCATCCAACTGAATAATCATTTCTTCTCAATAAGAAAACAAAATTTGCAAGGCCATTAATTTTTCAACAAGCAAAATTATTTACAGCAAAGGCAAAATAGGTGGGAATATATATATAGATGGAGAGAGACCAGTGGTTGCCCACGAATGGGAAGATGGGAGGATTGGCTACAAAGAAGCGACACAAAAAAGCCTGGGAATGGTGGAGTGCTGGGCATACTACCACGCTGGTGGGCACATGACTTTATGTGTTTGCCAAAGCTACAGAACTCCACACCATAAAGGGAACATTTTACTGTGTGCAGATTTTTGAAAAATCAATAAGGACGTGAGAGGAGGAAACGAAGGAATGCAGACTGTGACAAGCAAATGAGTCACACGACCTCACCGAGCTGCCCCGCGCAGCTTTGGCGATCAGAGTTTGAACCAGATACTTAGGAAAAAAGCCTATACACAGACAGTAGTTCAAATGTTTGTTTATCCCAAGAGTATAAACTACTGCGATTCTGAAACTACTTTACATAATACTATAGTTGAACAAATATATAAGTAGATTCTAGAGCACGGGAGCCAGGTTTCTCACTGTCAGAGAAAGAAGTCCGAAACAAGTGACAGGGAAAGGTTAGAACAGATCCCTCAGCGTTGGATGGAGGCCCCAACTATGTTATGATACTGCTCCTGTTTCATGTGGCTTGAATACACTTTCTTTTATAAAATTATGATGATGGTAAATATCCAATATTGCCTTAACGTTTTTTTCTCTGGAAAAATTAAGAGTTTGCCACGCATGGGAGAACCTTTCTGATTTTTACTTATTAAATTTTACTGGGAAGTAAACTCCAAAAATGTGGAGTTTCTATCCCACAGTATGGCAACTATTTCTCACAATGATCATAGGTGCTAGTCATCCAAAACTATAATTGTTTCTGAAATAAATTTTAAAGGGGTTTGGTGCAACAGACATATGGGGCAATAGACATGGTATATTCTTATTATTTATCTGATCGAAACAGTACCAGAAAGATTGAGCTGAAGGAAGTGTTCGTGGTCTGTAAGTTAGGCCCCTCTCCAAAAATACTTATGTGCCATTGATTCCAATGGGTAATGTTCCATTCTTAAAAATGAGCAATAAACAACTGTCTGTACAAATGCAGTAACTGCTGTCATTCCCATAAGCAATGATGGTCAAAAACTACATACACAGAAAGGCTGCACTCACGCTCTGATTGCCTTCAACTTCCAAGGCAGTCCTACAATTTCATATTGCATGAGATGACCCCTAATTATATGACACAGAAATAATACTCATCTAAGAATGTAATTGTAAGATAGCCAAAGAGAGGGGAATTTACTCACCAACATCAGATCATCCCTTATAACACGAACTTCTTTCCTTTGTGAATATGAAAGAAGATGAAGGGAGAGAAAAAATAAAATAATGAGTGCATTCCTACCTAGAGATTGACAACTAGGAAGGATGGTAAAGAAAGACTTTCTCCCTGGGTGGCAGTAGTTTGAATACAGTCATGCTTAGTCCTAAGTGAAATCTCTTTGACAGAAAGCTGCTCTATTTAGAACAGCTGGATACCAACCCTAGGATTTCAGATCTTGATAATAAAATGTCATTATTATGCTGGTGGTGATACAGGTTTCTCTGGGATGGGAGCAACGGAGAATAGCCCGGCAGCAGAATAATAGATGTAAAGAGTAGCAGGGAATATGGCCTGTCTGGCTCCTTCGAATCAATTGAAGACAACAAACATTTCGAGAGTATATATTACATGCTAGTCACCATGCCCCTCCTGTGCTCCAAATGTGGGTGAGACTCAAGTTCAGCTTCAATTTCTGCTTTTCTCCTCTCTCGTACCCTTCCTTTGTCATTAGTATTGCTTTTCACTGTAAGTAACAGAAAACATGACTTCAGGGCTCAAATATCAATAAATCTGTAGGCAGGCAGTTCCCGCCCTTGCTTCAAAGACTGGACAACATCAGGCCTGTGTCTCCATGACGCTCGTGGCCTTTTCGTCATGACCGTGAGAAGGATGCCAGAGTAACAGTCAGCAAGGCCACAGGAGCCAGGATGAAGGGCAGGGAAGCAGTGCCTGCTGCTTTTGTGTCCTTTTCCCATGAACCCACAAGCTGTCTAAAAAATCCCTGCCTCCAGCCAATTTCCTTTTGTCTCTGTGGTAAAGTGCATCATTGGTCCTGACTCCTCATTGCCCTGTAGCTGTATTTTAAAAACTCACATCCCTACCATGACTTCACGGTGGGCATGCTGACCCTTGACCTTGGGCTTGGCCGAGCAGCTTGCGTTCAGCCAATGGAAGGTTAGTTAGGGTATACGGCATGAGCAGGAGCTTAAAACTGGTTTCAGAGTTGGCCTTGACCTCTTGTCCTTAGGTAATTCACCATGAGAAGAATATATACCCCAGGAAGTCTTTCATCCAAGGAGGAAGACAGACAGCTTAGAAAGATCTAAACTCAACCGATGTAGCTCGGAGTCTGCGATCTGGTCCAGAACAGCCAAGCTGGGCGCATGCTGCTGCGCACGCACAGATTCACAAGTAAGACATGGATCCTTATATGAGCCACTGTGTCTTAGAATGGATTGTCACACAGCACTGCAGTGGCAATAACTGAGGGATACATTTTCCTTGGCTGGAATTGTATCCCGTGGCCTCTCCCAGACCCAAAGGTTAGAAAAGTAGAAGAACTGATACAGAAACTTTCTGCCACACTTTCCATTTCAAACTGTCCCTCTACACAGATTTCCGGATGAGCGTGCCCTGGGGTCTCACAGCACCAGCTACGTTCTCCCAACAACCACTAAGCATTTTGCTCCTATATGTGCTGCCTTTTATCTCAAACTCTGGGCATGTAAAACTGATGTAACTCTCTCTCTCACCTCAAAACTGACTTCCCACCTGACTTCCTTAATATTTACCTTTACTACTCCAGGGACAAATAGTCAGCACCTCAAGGTTAACTTTGATTTTCCTATTTGAATCCACATATTGGATAAACATTGTTGCTGACATTTATTATATTCATTTATTGAGCACTTATATCATCCCATACGATGTTCTCAATGCTTTACATGCCTTATCTCAGATGATCCTTACAGTACAAGTTCTGAAAGCGCGTGCAATTTATTATCACCTTTATGATGATGAAGAATTCGAAGGTTAATTTCCACCACCTAACTATTGGCAGAACTGGACTATCCCAGGTATTGAGTTCAAAATCACTCCTCCCCTGGGCCAGGTATTTTATGTGAATTATTTCAATCAATCCATACATGTATCCCCTTTTATCAAGTCACTTACTGGAATATGAGAGTGATTATCCTGCTTCTTTCATATGTGACTTAATTTCTAACCCCACTGCCTGTACCTGAACAAAAAAGTCTTCCTTTTGTGTTTCTTCTCATTCCAAGTCGTTATGCATATTGCTTCCAAATTAAACTCCTTAAAATACTACTTTCATCATTACATTTTATTCCTACCCCACCGCCAATGACTGACATTAGAAATACCCAATTCATTTAGAAAAGATGCCACTCAAGGCCACAGCCGTGGGGCTTCGCCCTGTAACTACCATGGGGCATCCCTGGGAGGAGACTGAATTATATACACTTAACATCTTCTAAGAAATACATGGACAAAGTGGGTGAAAGTGGGGTAAAAAAGAACTTTCTTGGACACTCATTAATTAGAAGTTTTTGATGGCTTCATGACCCACTCTGCCTATCAGCAAGTCAAAAATTTCTTATTTAAGGAGGTAAATCCACTCCAGTTTATTTCAAAATTAGTTCTAGAAAGACTGGGCTTCTGATTGAACCTAGAGAGAGGGTAGCTGGCTGTCTCAAGGCTGATACAGGCCTGTAAGCACAAGTATGGGATAAGTGAGTGTGTTTCTAACTCGCTGGTCTGTGCGCACATCCACCACTAAGAATTAAAAATATCGTTCTTGTGCTGCCATTTCTCTCTGTGAAATGCCTTCATGCTCTCCCTGCCCATTGGTTAAGAAAAATGATACTTCCTAACTCTAGCATGATATCTGACCTCCCCAATCCACCCCTATTAAAGCCATAAGACTCTCTTTTCTCCTCCGAACCCCTATTACATGCTGGGCATGGCTGTGACCAGCTTGAAATACCAAAATTCTTTCTACAGGAGCTTTTTTTTCCTTCCTCTCGGTCAGAGTTTTGCCACCTCACAACTAATGACATTTGGGGCCAGAAACTTAAGTGTGCTGGGGCCTGTCCTGAACATTGGACTGTGTTTAGCAGCATCTCTGACCCAGGTACTGCCGAATGTCCCCGTGGTGGGCAAAACTGCCTCCATTGAGAACCTGCTCAAGATCATACAGTCTCAGGGCTCAGTTGATTTCCATCTCTTCTCTTTCCTTTCCTGTCGGCAGCAGCCTGTCCTTCACATAGAAGGTGCTCAGTGCCAGGGTGGATTGAATTCACATTCTCATGGATCCATCTTAATCGAAGGGCTTTGTGTTTTGAAATAGCCCAGCAGGTAGCTGCTTTAATCTGCCATTAAGTCCACATCATTTCACAAATGACTGCTTAAAAATGCACACGACTTAGGTATCAATTTGTTTGTGCAGGATACAGAATTCTGCTTCTTCTAATAGGATCCTTTTCTGAAAAGGCAACCTTTTATTTTATTTTATTTTTTTTAGTGCCTACCTAGGATTCCATGGTATTCTCTGGAAATCATCAATTTTCCAGAGAGGTTATTTATGAAGCTTTGGAGAATTGTGATGATGCTGCAAAGAAGTCACAATGACCTACAGAGAATAAACCAGAACCCCAGAGAGTTGTTAAGAATAATAGACTAAAGAAATAATGAAGAAAATAGAGAAAAACAAAAACCAGAGGGAAAACTCAATTGTGATCATCCCCAAAATACACTCGCATAGAAGTAGCAGGTACACTTATAGATAAAATATTTGTTTTTTAAGTCCTTTGTTTTGTAATAAATCCCATGAGGTTATTTAGCCCATGTGTGATATTAACATTAGTTTGAGAACATGAAAATTGTATAATTAGGAACTGTAGATACACAAAAAAGTGATTACCCTAAACATAAAGGGTAAAATCACACAGCTACAATCAGGCAAAAAGTTCTTTATTTGAATCAGTTCAACAAGAGTTCTGCTCTCTTTTTTCAAAATTTATATAATACCCTGTTTGATGTAAAATTGAAGAAAAGAATGTAAGTTATCCTTAAGCCAACTTTTTAAACTAAAATGTTATACAAAGATTCCTATGGCATTTCAGCTGCCCTTAAATTTTAATAATACTGATAAAATATTCTACTATCCCCAGCCATGTAATTTTTTATCTTTAATTGGTAAGCCCTCATTTATTATTTCCAAAGCATAAAAATTCTAATATCTAGGATTTATAACTTACCCAGGCAGTCGTGCCTACAAATGTATTTTTAAGTGCACTCAAAAATAGAGAAAGCAAATGAACACCAGGGAAATTTAAGTTTGGACAACAATGGAAAAAGAATTTTTTAGAACAAATATATCATCAACCAACTATACTATGCCTTGTCAGTGGAAAAATATACTCCAGCAAGCCCTGGAGTGATAAGAAAGGCCTTTCATGGAATGAGAAGAAGGAATTAAGTCAGTAGAGAAGACCCAGGAATTAGCACAGATCATTTCAAAATTGACAAGGGGAGTAAAACCTGAAATGCGCCGTGAAGATCCAGTGAAATATAAATATTACATATTGATCCACAAATGATCAATAAATGCTTTTAGCTGCAAGCATCTTATTCATAAAATAAGCTTCATTCAAATATTAAAGGGGAAACAAACAATGATGTGCAGAAAACAGAAAGAACTATTCAGAAAATGTCCCCACCGATACTGGCATTGGTCTTGTGGACGATATGATAAAACCTTCAAGATGGCCCGTATCCCTGTGAAAGGGAAAATCAAGTTTCATTTCTGACCTACTGTACTAGGCTGAAAAATGGCCACCCAAAGATACTAGCTCCTAATCCCCGAAGCCTGTAAACATTCCCTTATAAGGATCTTTGCAGATGTGATTAAGTCACAGATTTTGAGAGAGGGAGATTAGGCTGGATTATTGGGGTGGGCCCTCTATCCAGTGTCAAGTGTCCTTAAAGAGGAGACAGAGGGAGATTTGAGGTGTTCAGAAGAGGAGACAGTGATATGAAGGAGGCGCTGGAGTGACGAGGCCGTAAGCAGTGGAGGCCAGTGGCCACCAAGAGCGGGTTCCCCCCTACAGCCTCCAGAGAGGGCAGGGCCCGCCGAGCACCTTGGTCACGCCCAGTGGCGCTGACACCGGGGTGCAGACTCGGGAGTTCTGTCATCTAGAATGGCCAGAGAATAGATTTCTGTTGTGTCAAGTGACCAGTTTTGTGACCATTTGGTAGAACAACTAATAAACCGACCATACTTCCTTCGTGCGTGCTTTCTGGTCCACACCAAACACCACCCTTCAGTAATAATAATGGCAATGACCATGACACCTCCTGACATCCATTCACACTGGCCGTGTGGCAGGCCCTCTGTTCATCACTTACGCACACTGTGTCCTTTAATCCTCACGCCACCAGCATCCCTCAGGCGTTAGGATCTCTACTGTACAGAAGCAGAAACAATGCTCCATTGTCACATGACCATCAAAGGAAAGACGTGTCGACAGAACTCAGGAAGCTGACCGAGGATCCTGTCCCATAACTGTCCTGCTACCCTGCCACATGCGTGATGCAGCTTTGGTTTACAAACAACATGAGTAATGCATTAAATTCATGACTACTCATATTGTACTGCATTCCCAGTTACTGAAAAACTCCTCAGGAACAGGTGTGCTGGTCAGTCTGTGCACTGATATTTGATTGTTTATGATACATCAAATTTTATATCGAGTGAGCCTTCCATTTCCACAAGAACTGAGAGCAAACAGTAGCCCTGTGTGACATAACAGCTGAGGTTTTCTCAGGTCTCACCCTACGTGGTAAGGCAAGAAAGGCGACGTTTGGGGGACCAGCGCAGCTAAAACCCTGACTGCAAGTCAAGGTCCAGAGACCTGGTGGTATCATCAACTGTCTCAATTAATTCACTCTTTTCCCTGCAGCACCTCAAGAGGCTACAGATAACGGGACCTAACAGGCACCGTTCAGCCATCCAGCCATCAGTTGGCCCAGCTGTCCACTCCCCAGCCGGCCAGCCAGCTGTCCTATATTGAGAGCAATGTGGATTACAATTGCACAGAAAGTAATGCTTAATTCCACTTTAATACTACTATGCATAGTATTACTATGACTATGCTAGGGGACAAACTTAGCAATACTCTGAAACACTTCTGAAGTTTAAGCTTAGCCTCAGAGGAGGGAGGAGTGTCTTACTAGAAACAACAAAATCCGCAAAGACGTGTTCCCTGAGCTTATCTCAAAGAAGCGACACAACTGTTTAGGGAAGTGACTCTCCTGCAAGAGCAGATCATGGATGGAGAAGAGGAAGATACCCAGACCTTCCTGAAGAGACCCACAGTGGACACTGCCCCGTAGATGGGAGGTGACCAGTCACAAGGAACAAAAAGGCCACAGGGGGTGCCCAGGGGAAACCTAAGGCATGATCTGCAGCCAGAAACCGAGAAGCAAGGGACAGCCAGTAGTGACCAAGGACTGTGTGCATCTCTGCAGCAGCACGGAAGGAGTCAGGTGAACCGGATCTTCTCCAGGGATGACAATTATAATGCTGGTCCACTGGCATGCTCTGAATGGCATTATGCATAGTGGTTGTGGGGCAGGGAGTGGCATTTTCATTACTTCATTATGTATATGCTCCTATGAGTGAAGAGACCCTAACAGCTTTCTTAATGAGAGTCCATAACCCCCTCTCTCATCAACGGTCAACCAACTTCTATGTGCTGGGTATTCACCACTCATAAGGGCACAGAACAGCCTAATACTTAATAAAGTGATCAACAGTAACAACGCCAATCCTTTATAATGTCTATACCTTGAGCCAATTATTTTACTTTAAGAGCTTGTCCAAAGAAAGTAGAGATGTACTCAAAGATCTCTGTTCAAAGATATGCATGGCAGCTTTCAACAGTTAAAAAAACAGAACAATATCTAACAATATTTGGGGAATGGTAAGCGTGATGACACACCCATGTATCGGGCTACCTTCCGGAAGAATATTTAATGACATGGAGGAAATGTTCATAGTACAATGTCAAGTGACAATAACAGGGCAGAGTCACATACACAGTTTGAGACCAATTAAATATTTGCGTACTCACGTATGCACAGAAAAAAATAAATACAAAGGAAATCCACTACAATACTAACAAGTATCTACAATAGGAGTTTAACAAGGGAATGTATTCTCTTATATGTTTTTTGCCTGTTTTCCAACATTTCCTCTGTAAATATATATTATCTTACAAACAGGAAAAAAAGTACAAAATAAAATAAAAGATGGTGCCAGAGAGAATGACCATTGAAGTCTAGGAGACTTGTGACTGCTCATTTCTAAAACATCTTAATTTTTTGGTGTGTCTTACTTTTGCTTGCATCCCAATGCTGCTTCCCCCTTAAACAGGCTAAGACAGTATTTCCCTCAACTCTAAAAATGCGGAATCTGTGAGGTTTCTGATGAACAAAGCTTAGGTTATTCTTTTTTTCCTTCTGAGTTATGAATGCTGTCATAATTTGAATCACGGTATATGTAAAAGATGCCAAGGACCTTCTAGCAATAGATGAATCATGCATTACAAAGGGCTTAGGCTTAAAACCAATGATCAGTTTAAGCATTCCTGCGTGGCACCAGGTCCCAGCAGACACTGCATATATTCTCTAACATATTAACATAAAAACGGAGCTTGGTCCCAAATGGGCTCCGAGGAGTCAGGCAAGACACAGGTAAGGAGCGATGGGCCTCTTTTTGTATCACTGAAGCAAAGCCACCATCTCCTTCCTGGCGTCTGAATTTCTTTCCTTTGCAGGCAAAATGGAAAAGTAAATCCAGCAAGAGGCAAAATTAGTTCTGCCGGTTTTACAGAGATTTAGTCCCGGGGAATCCAAAGGATGTAAGTAGTCTAGGCTCCTCAGACAGACAGTAGAGTTTGCCTAATGGGAAGTAACAGTAACAATCTCCTTTAGATTTGCTTTTAGTGGGGCATTTCATAAAAATGGAATGCTACAGAACTTAGTCTTTTGCATTTGTCTTCTTGCACTTCACATAATATGCACATAAGGTTCTCTGAGTTCTTGCATCAGTATTCCGGCTTTTTGTCTCTTTGTAGTTTGTGCTGAACTGTACTCTATTGTCCGTGCAAGTTTTGTCTGTTTACCAGTTGATGGACATCTGGATTGTTTACATTCTTTGGCCCTTATGGCCATTGCTACTACCAGCAATGTAGATTAGTGGCTGCCTGGGGCTGAGAGTGGAGAATGAGATTGACTGCAAAGGGGCATGGGGGAGGGATCTTTTTGGGGAGAGGGAAATGTTCCAAAATTAGATTGTAAATTTTCTAAAGATAATTGAATTTCTAAATTAAAATGGGTGGATTTTACTTTATATAAACTATACCTCTATAAAGCTGTTTTAAAAACCTGGTTTGGAGTTACCTTATTTCCAAGATGGTGTCCCTTCGCTCTGGAAAGCCGACACTTTATACTTGAAGGGCCCTTCCTGATACTGCGGTGTAACGAGCGTTCGTAAGGTATAGTCCTGATACCAAAGGAACAGGTTTTAAAACGGAGCAATAGCAGGTTAATAGGGGTGCCACTGTGAATGTCAGGAGTCAGGTCATAGGGTGGAGGACTCGACTATGCTGAGCAGCAGAGGGCAGTGAGCTCAGAGCAGAGAGGGTGAAGGAAAAGAACAGATTCCTGCCAAAGAGAATGGTTCGCCCGGCTCAGGGCAGAGTAGAAGGGGCAAATTTACTAATAATGCTACAGCAGATTGCCTCACCGATGCTGTCTCCCTACTGCTATTTCCACATCTCCCACCTTCTGTCAGAAGGAGACACGGAGGCCCAGAGGAAAGGAACAACTCAAACTGACAACCCCGGTTAACTGTCAGAAACAGGACAAAACCCAGCTGGTTCAGACCGCAAATCTCCTTGCTCTTCCGCTGTGTGACTGGGCCTGAACTAGCCCATTCCACCTCTCACTGAGCAGACACCACACAGTCTCACAGGCGGTGCCCGGTTCCCCGGTTTGCTGGAGACAACGGCGTATGTGTCCTAAGCCAGGGACCAATCAACCTCAACCCCCGTGTTCAATCCCCTTCCTTGCCCAACAGAGACAAGCATCCTGTGACTGCTCTTAACAACAGTTGCTGAAAGACCACATTAAGAACCCAAATCAAGGGAAAACAATTCAGCAACCCTCCTACAAGATTCACTAAAGGACAACTACATTTGAGATCGAGGTTTCACATTAACATGAGAGAGAGTTTAGAGAGAGATTGATTGATGGGGGAAGAGGGCCTTTAAGGATTCCTAAAGCCTACAGAAAAAATTATCCTGAAACTCTCCATCCAGATCTCCCTGCCTAAAAGGAAACATTTCCTGGGAAGAAGATGCCCTCAATAGTTTACTTACAACTTGACGATTTGTGTGTGGTAAACTGACCTTCTAAGCTTAGACGGACAACAGACAAAAAGAGTGAGGCACCAATGTAGGTCTGATCCCCCAGGGTAGTTCGAAACCGGGTTCACACAGCGTCAGCCTAATGATGCCTAACACATTTCTTTCTAAGAGGGAAACCGAAAGGGAAGGTGGCAGAGAAAGAGAATATTCCTTGTCACCAGAGGCTTTAACTAAATGCATTTTCTGAGCATATCCTTTTGCTGGAAAAGGGCAGATTACCCTAATAACTTCTTTCAGGTCAAAACTCATACTGTTCAGAATACTTTAATTATAAGGAAATGAAATCAGGCCATTCTGCCACACACGTAGGAAACAAAATGCAGCCACAGCATCTTGGCTCTTAATTATTAGGAATGCAGGGTACTCAAAGAATGTTCTCAGCCAAAACAGTCAGCTCACACGCTGGGCCTCCCAGAGGCCAGCCTATTTTAGGGTACTTAATCTGGGGCAGGCAGAATCATTACCTCCCAGGAAAGGCGCCCCTGCAGGCCCCACTGCCCAGGCAGATGGGGCCCAGGGAGGCTGTGGACTATGTGCACCATTGGAGGGGAGGCAGTTTCAGGGCTATAAACACATTTTTTTTTAAAGCAGAGGATCAAAAACTAGTACCCTGAAAGAAAGCCATTTTATAGCTGGCTTGCGTCAAAACCCAGTTCACACGTGGATGCTAAGAACTTCGTGGTTCAGGATGAGTTTGTTGTCTATAAGCAAATGCTCCATAATTTCAACAATTGTCTACAGTCGCTTATTCAGTGGAGAAAGAGGATTTGAGGTCTGGCAGTCTACACTGACTGTTTAACCAGAAGCCTGTTTGAAGACCTGAGGAGGGGTGAGGGGATGGTGTGCCCTGGGGACCAGCTCTCTTTAGGGGTTCTCACTGATATCGCCCCTTTCAGTTCTTGTAACAGCCTTGCTAGGAAGGTTATTATATCCATTTTACAAAGGAAGAAAATAGACAAGGATAGTTTGTGGACTTTGCCTAAGGTCAAACTGCTGGTAAGTGGTATAACTGGGAGTGAACCAAGCTCTGACCCTAAAACTCTCCGGAAGGAACAACACCTTAGAATGCAAAGCTGATCATTTTGAGTAGAAAATCCCCTTTGCATCTATAGGGAAGACTGACCACATCGCGGTCCTTCAAAACCTCTTCCGTACAGTCCATGTCAGAACACTTAAGAAGCATTCCTACAGTCGTGTAATGTCAAGAGTGCAGGCTCTGGGGCTCTACTTCCAACTCGGTTATTTTTATTAGCATTGTTAACTCAGGCAGGTTCATGAAGATGGCTGAGCCTTGGACTCTTCATTTAAAAAATGGGGACAATAACGTCCCTGCATCATTGGGTCAGTGGAATGCAAAAAAAACCTACAAGTTTGGGATCTAGAGTAGGACCTCCATAAATATTCATTATTCTACAAGAGTAAAATGAACCCAAACCAATTATTTCCAACTTTGAATGCATCCTCAAAGCATATTTACTGCAAGGTATGTGTCTAGGGGAGTGGAGACAGACATAGCCTGGATCTCCCAAATTATCACACTAGAGCACAAAGAATATTCCTGACTCCCATTTTAATTAACCTGAAGCCAACTATCTTAGAGCATCCATTACATTCAAGTCTGCCTTTTTATAAATTATAATAATAATAATATGTGCTTCTCAATGCTCCCAAGTCTTACTTTCCATGCATCTTTCCTACCTAAAGATGGTTCCTGGGGGCTAAACAGTGCTAAGATACTCCACCAGACTACAGAGATGATTATTTATACCCATTTTATTATTTGCTTTGAGGATACATGAAGGGAGAAGAACTCCTTTAAAATGGAAGCAAAAGAGAAGATTTGTTATTAATGTTCCCTTAAATCACGGTGAGGTCTTTGAGAAAAGAGAAGGATGCACCGTGCTATGTCAGGGGTTCTTTGTTTTTGTTTCATGTTTTTTCTTTTTTAATTGAGGTCAAAGTCACATAACTTAATGAAGTTGACTGTAACAAAGTGAACAATTCAGGTGTCTTTAGTGCTTTCACAATGCTGTGCAAACACCTATGTCTAGTTCCAAAACATCTTTAGCACCCAAAAGAGAAGCTGGTCCCCATGGGACAGTTCCTCCCGAAGAGGTTCAGAATGGACCTCCCCCAAGTGTGCAACTTCAGCACGTGGACTGTTTTGAACTAAAGACTCTCAAGGCCCAAAAGCCTCAGGAAGTGCTTTTCACCATCCCCTTAACTTCTTTAAGAATTTAGATGGGGGCCTGGTCCCGGAAGAAAGCCCCCACCAACTACAAAGCACACGGGCTCGGTGGCAAAGGCGGGGGGGAGATGGCAGGCCTGGTCCTTCGGACTCCTCCCTGTGCCCCATTGTCTCTGCATGGCCAACATTTGTTTCCCAAATACCTGCTCTTCCCATCTTCCTGTGAATTGTCTCCCTTCCCTTTGAAGCCCATCGACTCCCACCTATTTCTCCTTAGCTCAGGATGGTATATATGCTTCAACTGCCTGTCTTTGAACCTCTCATGTCTATGTGAGGATCCCATAGGTAAGAAATTAAATTTGTTTTTCTCCTGTTAGTCTGTTTTATGGTAACTTAGTAAACAGGCCAGCCGAAAGAAGATAGAAGGGGGGAGGAAATTTGTTCCTCTCCCACATGCCTTATTCCCTCCCCACCCTGCCCAGGCCCTGGCAGCCACCACCATGCTGCCTCTGGGGACTTACCTATGATGTTATTTCCTATAAATGGAATTGAATGAGAGCGGTATTTGCTCTCCACCCTGGCAAAACACGCCTCTATCCTGAGCTGCCTATTTTTTAAGAAACAGCAGACACAGGCGAAGCTCTGAAAACTTAGTAGAATTCAACCTTTTATCAGGGACATTCACATGCGTAAGGGAAATCTCCGTTTGTGAGGCTGTCCCCTCTCTGTAACAGAGCATGGCTACATTTCTAGAAGCTCGTCAGTGGAGAAGGCAAGGACCTAAGTCTGCCTAACAACCTGCCCCTGTCTTACTGCACTTTCCCTGGTCACCCCCCCACAGCCGGCTCCCCTACCCCCAACATCCTCCTTAGCTGGCGATGGTATTTAAAGTGCGGACTTGAGTCATTTCAGGGAGTTACTCGGTTTCCCTGGGTCTCTCCCATGTATACAAGAGGTATTCATGGTATTGAACACCAATTCTTCTGGTTTTATTTATTTATTTTGTCCTGTTGATGTCTTTAATTACAGAGAGACGGGTTCAGCAAGAATCAGGAAGGTAGAAGGAAATTATTTTTCCTCCCCTACAGAATCATACATTCAAGTTGACTAAATTCTTAAACTAACAATGGAGGCAGTCAGAACTGACCCTTCGTTGTCTCTATAGACCGACTACAGGACCATATCTGATGCAAATTGCACCGTAGCCTGGATTCCCAGAGCCCGTTTACAGCCATCACCAAGAAACCATCTATTTGACAATGAACATCAAGTTGAAAAGCATACCAACACTTAACCATTCAACTCAAAGAAATGGTGGAGTATCTTAACATTTCCACTGGCCAATTTCTGTTTCCACCGAACCAAATGGATTTTTCCATTCATCCAGATGAGTGCTGGCTAATGAAAAAAGCAAATCATATTCAACCAAATTTTCTTTTATGTAAATTCTAAAATGCATTGCCCGTTGGAATCACGTAATATGACAGACTCTCAACCAGATGGAGAAAATTCTTTGCCTAATGAAGAGGCAGGAACCCACCTACCCAGTCCATTCTCTGTTGATTTAAATCATGCGCTATGAGAAATAAAAAGCGCAGCTTGGAGAATGCAGTCCAAGCCGCCCCCCGGCCAAGCCACATCCGTATGGACTGTGTACCGAGTGTCCAGGGAATGGCTGTTAGTATCCCTAAAGCTCGTCTACCTTCTCTACTTAGGAATTTTTCAGAATAGATTTGCATTAGAGTCACCTGAGAATCTCACCTGAGTGAAATAAGGTGCTTGGGCTCTACCCTCCCAGACTCTGGCTTGTAGGACAGAGTCTGGTCTGGGCGTCTGTCTCCGCAGCAAGTGTCCCCCATGACCGGGGAGCAGCAGGAGTGAATAGGTAAGCTTTGAGGAACGCAGAGAAAGGAACAAGGCGAATGTGCCCGGCCCTTGGCACCAAAGACACAAGACTCAAGCAGCTTTTCCATCGGACTAAAGGTTCTGGAATTAATTGCTCTTCACTTAGAATCATTCCAGAGTCCAAGTTACAAGGAAGTGGAAAGGTGCTCAGTGCTCACCTTGAGCCCGGGTCTCCTCAGGGTGGGGTTAAAGAGACAAAGCTACTTTTGGAGGCAGTACAGGTGGACATTGACGGGACAAGGGGCGGCTCTGCAGGCCTGGGGGTCCGAAGGTTCGCAGGAGCTGGAGGATGAGGGTTTTGTGGCAGGCGGTGGTGTTTCTATTCTGGGTCCATTCAAGGCACTCACTGTGTGCCCTTGGACCTGCCACATTCCCACAGTGCTGCTGCCTCTCCATCTGTGAAATAAAGGCACCAGTGTCCGTCACACAGGCCCTCCCGGGGTGGGGAAGATTAATGAGGCGAAGTTTGCAAAGTGTGTGGAATGCCAGGTGACAGAGGGCAGCAAGGAGCACAAAGTAAATGGTGGCCAGTCTCCACCCACCAGACATATACACATAACTGCTTTTGCCTTTGAAAAATAGCATAAACTCAACTCCAAGTGAGGTCTACAGCCCGGCCGGCAGCAGCTGGGAGCTTGTCAGAAATGCAGAATCTCAGGCCCTGCCCCAGACGGGCTGAATCAGGCATTCGGGGGTGGGGCTCGGCCATATGTGGTTTAACAGCCCTCCAGGGTAGACAGGGGTGTGCTTAAGTTTCTAGCAATGTCAAATGGCAGCACAGTGATGAGTGAGCCAGATCAGCCCCCAACTTCCAGGGAGCTCACATTCCGGCGTTGGGTGGGGTGACAGAAAATGAATAAGAATTTTGGAGGGTACTAAGTGCAATGGACACCACAGGTTGAAGGGATGGTGGAAGTACAGTAAAATGATTAATGGTTAAGGCTACGGGCTCTGTATTCATATGCTGTAGGTTTAATCCCTAGCTTGGCCACTTACTAAGTACTTGGGGGAATGAGTTATCCTCCCATTGACTCATTTTTCTCATCTGTAAAATGGGGATAATGGAAGATATCTCTCTCTCTCTCTCTCTCTCTGTAGAGCAGAGTTCTTACTTTATGGTCCATAAGAATCACCTAGAGAGGTTGTTAAAAGCCACCTTTTGAGGAGTAAGGTTAGTGTATCTGACATGTAGTGGGTGATCAAATACAGTATCTATTATAGTATTGCTTTACAGCTCTTAGAACATCCTTGATTTTATAATGTAATAGAGATGATAAATAGGTAGCCAGTGATTAACGTTTCAAACACCCTTACTTGGTAAACTATAAAATTGATGACACTATCAAATCTAATGAAAAGGATATGCTGGTTCATGGAATCAAAAGCTTGCAAACCAAGGGTCCCAAATTTCCTCAAAGGCCTTTGTAAGGGTGAAGAATTCACAAAGCAGCAGGTGTCAGCCTGAAATTCTGAAATCTCTGATAACATATTAACCAACCATGGGTAAAGTTCTGCAGAGGATATGAAAGGATTTTGAGAAAATGTTATAATGGCTACATAAAACCCCCAAAATAAATCTTGCGAGCAAATAGAGTACAAATGGTCCTACATAATGCAAAAATGCATTTGGGAGATGATTTTCAGAAAGATTTATTCTTTTTGTTTAATTTCATTTTTCTTTCCTTTTCTTTGGGGCAGAACTTTTCTCCTTCCCCCATGGAACAATCAAGCAGATCTACAGCCCTCTCCTGGGACTCAGTTCCCTCAGGTTATAAATAACTTCGGCACAGGAACTAAGAGCATATATAAAAGCAACAACAAGGTCGTTTACCATGAAAGAGCCGAGTTCTGTTTCCATGGCGACATGCAGCCAAAGGCACATGACATAGGGTGATGTTCCCATTATACCCCCCCATCGTCCTGAACCCTGCAAGGGCCAGCTCTGGGGCAGGCCAGGCCCCCACTAAAATCTCTCCTCCTGAGGGCATGGCTGGCTGGGATGTGGGACCCAAGCTCTGAGGCAGAAGGGGACTGTCAGGGGAGACCACACCCCACTGACTGATGCACATTCCCGACGTCCCTGTGAGGACCAGGGCCTCAGGAGCAGTCCCCAACTCGGGCAGGCCATCAGTCCGCCGCCCTCAGTCGTGGCCTTGCTCTGCTGCCCCTCACTGTCTTCTCTTTCAGTTTCAGAAGAGAAGCTTGGAGAAGGGCTAACCAGAGGTAAAGCAAGGTGCTGCCTGCTTACCAAGCTCCTGACAAAAGCAGGAACCACAGCTACAGGTCGGTTAGACGTGTCCGCCTTCCAAAATGAACGGAATTCATTGCTTCCACTTGCTTCCAATTCTGCCAGCCCTTTTTCCCGGGTGTGTAAAACCCAAGAAGCGAGAGCAAAAGTGTGCAAGAAGCCTGGCACTGTCTAAACACCAAGGGTCCACTCTGCTCCGTATGAAGTGCATGGACATAGTGTGTGTGAAGGAAGAGTGAGGTGGCTGAGTCTCATGGCGTCACTCAGAAGTGGTGGAAACATTCCAAACGCCCCCTACTTCACTTAGAAATCATTTATTTGTATATCCCCCTAAAAAAAAATGTTTTAATTTGAAAGGAATCCAAATGTACTCAGGTTTATTTAAACCTCATTAAACCTGATTTCTGTTAATAACCTCCAATAATGATGAGGATAATGATATCGAATAGACAGATTGGTGGGTAGGTGGGAAGGCTCTAACCATTTGCCAAAGCGTCTCCTGGGTGTTTGGCTCGCACTGTGAGGTCGGTGCTATTATTCCCAATCTGCAGGTGAGGACCCTGAGATGGAGAGTGCGTAGGACACAGAACCCATGATCTTACACTGCGAGAGCTGAGCCTGAAACAAAACCCAGAAGTGACTAGAGAATAACCCCAGAGCTCTTGGCTATGACCTACCTGCTTCCAAAGCAGCCCTTTCTTTTATTTTCCTAAAATAACTCCAGCTTCAAATGAAATGTTTGCTGTGATTGGTATTCTAGTGTCTGTGTGCATGTCGGTTTCTCCCTGGGTGACTTTCCAGTCTGATTAATGCTGCCCTTCTCTGAGTCCGAGCAGTTGACTGTTCACACACAAACTGTTCCCTCTCTGCCTGGGTGTTTCCTTGTTCCTGGAAAGTACTGTCTGGGGTTAAAAGAAATGAAACAGATGATGGATCTCTCCTCAAAATTACATGCCTAATAGTTTCCCTTCCTTTGGAATGGTGACTTGGGGAATGATAAAATGAAAAAATGCTCCCAAAGGGAAACGCTGGGCCTTTCTCATCCATGGCAAGTACACTTAGGGACAATCTGGTCCCAAAGTCAGATGTGTCATTGGACAAAGCTTAGGTCAAACTAAAGATTCATTTCACAGAAGGTTTCCCATGCACATTTTAGGCCTTCCCAATGGCAGCACTACAGTGAGCAATCTAGAGGGTGACTAATTTTAAAAGCAAATTAAAAACCCTCTACAGAACATAAATTACCTGAAAGTGGGGGCATGATTTTATCTTTTGGGAAAGCAAGCAGGGCTGGCAGGAGAGAGAAACGACCTCACTAAGAACTTACAGAGTTCAGAGTACCCCATGCTCTTTATCTGTTATCACCATACAATTAAATTTTAATTACCGAATACATGAAGACTTCTGTTTCTTAAAAAACACAGAGAGAGGAGATTAAAGTTCCATTTGACCCCTACCCTCAATTTCACCCCTGCCCCCCACAACCTGGAAATACCAGTTTGTTGGAATTTCAAACCCTTCCTCTATGCATGAGCACACATTATGTTTTTAAGTAGATAATTTTCTACTATTCATTGAAGAGAAAAACATTTTGTTCATTTTAATTGGTTGATATTAAAATCCTAAACCATAAGGACTTCAATTCATCTGTTCGCCTGCAAAACACTTGGTGAAGATGTCAATGACAGCATCTTTTCAGAGGTAACCAACCAGTTTCCCTACAAATTAAAGAAATCAAAAGGGTAATTTGTATTATGATGAAGTTACAAGGTGTTGAACGCGGTGCATACGAAAGCGTCCACTCCTCAGAGTCACACTTTAAATTCGTTAGACATTCTCCTCCTTGAGGCTGGACTTGGGGCAGAGGGGATGAAACAAGAAGGCAGCAGAGCAGAGGGTCGAGGGTCCGCCTGCCAGGGTTCACCCTGGCCTCGCACTCTGCTTGCATGACCTCAGACACCGGGTGTGGCTCCTCTGTATCGGTTTCACCATCTTCAAAATGGGGATATTTCTCACACCTACTGCAGAGGGCTCTTGTGCTTATTAAATACTTTAATGCCTATAAAGCATTTTGAGAGTGGCTGGCACATGGCGAATACTCAGTGAGCATTAGCCATTATTATTATAATCATATGTATTCTCTCCTTAATGTACCAAGCCCATATATTACTCTGAAGAAGGAAAAAGAAAGAAAAACAAGGAAGGATTGCTAAGTGCTCAGAAGCATGTCTCAGAGGAGGATGGATGGATGGGTGGACGGATAGATGGATGGATAGGTAGGTGGACAGATGGGTGTACAGGTAGGTAGATGAGTTGAAAGGCAGGTAGCTGAGTGGAGAGATAGATGGAGGCAGGGATAGGTGAGTGTATGAAAGGATTGGTAGATGGGGGATAGGAACCAGTAGCAGGAGCAAATTACAGAGCCATCAAAACACTAGAGCACCATTTATTTAACAAATACTTCCTGAGAACCTACCTACCAAGTACTCAGTTAATGAGAGGACAAAATGACAATACAATAGATTTAGACCCCTTCCCCTATAAAGGAGAAGACAATCTTGTAAAGACATTAATTACAAATCTGGTGAGTTCTATGAAGGGAAATCAAAGATGAGAAATTATGTGTGTGAGAAACTATGGCAGGGAAATTTCATTTAAATGGGGAGGCTGAGTCAGAGAAGTCTTCTCAGAAGAAACGGCATTTAAAGACCTTATGGATCCTAGGAATTAATGAGTGGGAGAGTATTAAAAAAAAAAAAAAAAGCCTTCCAGGCTGAGGAAACCAAGTGCAGAGGCTCAGAAGGGAGAGACTCTTGTTTGGCACCTGGTTTGGTCCCTGTTTGGAGCCTGGTGGTGGAGCAGTCAGGTCCTGAGGGGCCAGAGGGCGGTCTTGACTCTCGGAGCAACAGCAGGATAACGAGGGGAGCAACTGTGCACCCCTTCTCTTCCCTCTGCTTCTGTCCCTCTGTCCCACAGATCCTCCATTTCAAGAGCTTCAGAGACCTCACAATACTGCAGACACTGAGTCATGGTGGTTCAACAAATGAAGGGGCCCTAGAGGGGATTCAAGATGTTCGATCATCAAAAGAATAGTAAACCCTGCCTTCGGGGGTATGTTCAGAATCTGAATGGTAAAGGTCAACTGGTAACCCTAATGCTTTAGACTCATTGATTTATGAAGTCACCAGAATGTTAAGACACCCACTGCTTTTGATCATTAACTTCTGTCCAAGGTTTACCTGATCACCTGCTGACTTTGGAGCCAAAGACATCAGGGTTCGAATCTCTGCTTTGACCCTCAATATCTGTGTGACTTTAACCTATGAAGCTGTTTCTTCATTCTGAAAGCAGAGATAACAACCTACGGTCTACAGAATAATTGCCTCCTATAGATGGTCGTGTCCTAATCCCCAAAACAAATAACTTGTTACCTTAACAGGGAATGGCTAATTAAGGTAGTAGTGGAACTAAGGGTTTTAATCAGCTCATCTTAAAATAGGGAAATTTTAAGGTGGGGCCAGGTGGGGCCGACGTAGTCACAAGGGTCCTTCAACGTGGTAGAGGGAGGCCGAACAGTCAGTGTCAGTGTGACGGATGTGAGGACCCCACACGCCATCGCTGGCTTTGATGGGGCCGTGAGCTCGAGGATTACAGGCAGCCTCTAGGACCTGAAAAGAGCAGGGAAATGGATCCTGCCTGCCTCCCCCTTGATTTTAGCCATTTAGGACTTAGGACCTCCAGAACTGTAATACAATAAACTTGTATTCCTTAAGACACTAAGGTGATTATTTGTTACAGCAGCAACAGGAAACTAAGTCACAATCTATGCCTTTGTAACTTCTTAAGAGTAAGATTAAATGAACTGATTTATGGAAAGTGGATGGTGCCTTCCCAAAGACATAACAGGGTTGTTCTCTTTCGTTTCTGTAAACTGCCAGATTTGAAGTTGGCAAGGTTTTCACCTACTTTTCCAATGACTTACGTGTTCCTACAGCCACATCCCCAAGGGCCTCATCCCCCAAGAAATACACCTGACCCAGTCCTCAGATGACCACTGATAAAATCGTTAGCTGATGAAGCTAGGAATGCTCCTGGAATATTTGCATTCAAAAGACAAATACAGTGAGTCACTCTGCTTAAAATCTTTAAGTTGTTCGGGCTCCCACAGATGTCAGTCTAGGATTTCCAATGCCTTTCAGCATCTGTTCCCTACCAATTTCTACACTCTCAGGTCCCCACAGATCCTCCATTTAGGTGCCAGTCATCTAAATGACCGAAGGTTTCTCAAACCTGTCTAAATCTCTTATTCCTCTGGGCCTTTGCCCGTGTCGTTCCCTCTGCCCAGAGCAGAGGCCTCCGCACACATTTGTTCGTCCATCCGGGTGCAAGTCACTCTGGAGGACTCAGTTCAAACATCACAAGGAGCTTCCCTTAATATCCAGCCACTCAAGTAAATTAGGATCCATTCCCTCTTGTTCTGTAGCACAGAACTCATGCCCCAAGTTTAGCAGGTCTCACACCATTTTACTGGTCACCTGGTCTCTTCCAAAATCTGTCTTTAATATCAATGTCTTTGACGATGATTAAGTCTTTTGAGGATCTGGAGAATGAGATCCCATCTTCAGGAAACTATACATACATAGGTTTTATGTATAACATATACAGCTTACAATAATTTCAAGGGGTTCATAGATCCCCAAAAGAGACTTGAACCCCAGAATAAAAAAACCCAGCATTAAAATGTGAGTGCTCCAAAGAAAAGGATTCAATCTAGATGACCGCTTTGTCCCCAGCATGTAACACATGGCCTAGCACAGAGCTGGTACTTAATAAATACCGGATGGGTGGATGGATGAATGGCTATATGGATACACATATGGATGGTTGGGTGGTGGATAAGGAGTGTGAATGACTAATTTGTATGTTTATATATCACTGGAAAGACTTTTCTAGAGAATTTCTCCTAGTAATAGGCAAATGAAGATTATAAAACCACATCAGAGAGCAAGATTAATCACACGTCCCTGGCTAGTCACATTTCTGTAACAAAAAGTCATCTGGGAAAAATACCCTTACTGACAACATGTTCCATATTGTTCAGTAGTTTCAGAAATGTTCCTAAGAAAAACAGAAACGATCCATCTGATGCAACCAGGCTGAAAATGAAAAACAAAAACAAAAACTATTAACTAGAAGATAAATTTTCTGGTAGAATAAATCAGAGGTTTAGGTTATATAACCCGTGTTACAGATGATGAGGTTGAACTAATGTGACTGTGAACCCCGTCTCTCTGAAATTCATCTGGGAAAAGGTTTGCTGTGGTGAGTCCAGGATTTGGGAAAATTTGCTTGAGTTAGAGCAAAAGCTAAATAGACAACACACACAAATATACACACTCTCTTTTTATAGGGGAACAACCTAAATATCCAACGAAAGGGTTTTGTTGATTACTCCGTAGCTATATGATGGAACACTATGTAGCTATTTAAATATTACAGTTTAGAAGGACACTTACTGGCATGAAGAAATGCTCATGCTATCTTAAGACAAAGCAGCTTACAGTGATCCCAATTTTTTTCAAATATCTATATACCTATAGAGAAAAATGGCTGGAAAATGTTAGCAATAGTTACTTACAGATGTTAGAATCAGTATTTTAATTTCTTTGATCATTTCTATAGCTACCTATCAATGCATACATGCATATGTTTATATATATGCACACATATTTACATACACACACATATATCATTGGCTATTAAATCAGAACATTTTGGTTAATCAAAAGCTTGCCTGTGCATGTGTGTTCACATGCACAAAAATATGGCTGGGTGGATCATGGTTTAGTTCCTGCCTAAACAAAAGCCTTTCCATTGGACCTAAATTTCCCTAAAAATGTGCCATTTTTCACCTGGCAGCAGTTCCAAAGTTCTAATACCTAGGGAGAGTCACTCTGTCCTCATAAATCTAACCTTTCATCTCATAATCTAAATTTGGTGACAGAAATTGGATTTCTGTCAAATTAGCCCCCCTTCCTTTTGGGGCATGTGGATGTCTCTACCCTTCCCTCCACATCACCACTCGGTGTGTACCTGCCGGGCCACTAGAAGGGCTCCTCTTGGACGGTTTGTTTCTACAGTTTTGTGACTCGGTTCCCAGGTCCATGTCTTCCTGGCTGTTATTGTAAATGGTCTTTCCATGTGAATGTCGAAAAGGCTTTAATGAGGAAAGCGGCTAAGCTAGAACAAATGACGATCCCTTGTCTGCTTTGTTACATTCAACTCAGTGGTTCTTTGGGGAAAAGGACTCAAACTGAGTGTTATTCAGTTTAATCAATATCTGAATATCTCTTTTGTTCAAGGTGATGGAATGGATTTAGACACATATTTAAGTGCAACACAAAAAGCTGATGCTTTCAAAACTTCATCTTTTAGTGGGAAACAGTGAATGATCTCCCTGCAGGTACTCACATATAATGAAAATGAGACCTCTACCCTGAGTATCTTTACTCAGGCAAGTAAGCAGGGCTCTATCCACGTTAGGCACTAAAAACTTTACACTTACTTTTGGTTTCTGTTTAAGTATGAATCCAAAGACCACTCAGGGCTCAGTGGGCTGGGATGCTGTTGTAAGTCCTCTGAGATGGTACTGGAAGGGCTCACCATTGATCCCCTCTGAGAGAACCCTATTAAACACTCAATAGGGTAAGTCTGGGCAGAAGATCTGTATGAAAAATCTGAACTACAGGATGAACAGGTCTGGATGAGGAGTAAATCACACGTAGGAGACACGTAGCATTGCAAGCGAGACACAGTGGTCCACTTCCAGCAGTTCAACTTCAAAATTCAAATCCAATCAATGTGTTGTTTATTATTACGTAAGAGTCAATGCTTCTGTCTTACAAAGGATAAGGCGGACATTCAGACAAAGTGGATGTCTTGGTCAAGGCAACACATCTTGGGAAAGGTGGGATTGAAGATCTATTGTATCTAACATCCTGTGATGCACATACACAATCACCCAATTACTTATGCTGCTTGTCTTCATTTAGTCAGACGGAAAGAATCAAGGGTGTCCGAAAACCCAGGTAGAGCCTTGAAAATTAGATTCCTGACCAGGAGACGCCTATGAAATGCGCAGGTCTCCCAGTAGGAAAGGTCTGTATCTGAAGATAACGGGGAAAGAATATTGGACACTGAGGGGCCACAAGTTTCATAAGGGAAACATTCACTGTTCCTACCCAAGCCCTATCAGTGCACCTGGAAAATGTACTTGAATGAGTGAAGGAGTGAACCAAGCAGGCTGAGGAGTGAATTCTGACAAGCCGATGGGGAAAAGAAAGGAAACCACTTCAACAAATGAATCCTGATCACTATCAAGCTTCCCCCAGCCCCTCATGACGCAGAGCAGGAACTGAGATACCATCTCAGAGGAGTGACCTGGCATTGGCCACTTCAAGCCAAATAAATAGTTCAAGGTCAAAATGAGTTAGTCCCTCGGTGTCCCAGACTCCCCATCTGTGGGATTCCCAGGTGTTTGTCTTAAAATGCGTGCAGAAGAAAGCTGATGCTTCCCCAAGCAGAGGTAGGCCCCCTGCAAGAGCCCAGAATGGTTGACCTTGGCCCCAAACCAAGTAATCCAGACAAATGATCACAAAAATAGGGTGAGAACAGGCTTACTTCACTGTTTTATCACTAACATATTTTTAGAAAGCATCCTTCTCCTTTGAAAGTTAAAAGACTCAGAGATATCATAACAGGGAGGGTTATGGAACACTGCACATTTCTGGGCACTGTGCAAAAATACTTAAATATCTCAATCATTCATCAGAAAACACTCAAGCAGAAGGTGTTATTATTTGCCCCATTTACAGATGGAAAAACTCAGGCCCAGAGGATTAACTTGCACAAGATGAGAAGGTATCAAGTGTGAAGCTGGGACACCTTAATTGTTATCCTCTACTGAACTTTTGCTCGTTTTCTAAAACTGGACATCATTTTTAAAGAATGAAATCAAAAGGCAAATGCCCCAAGGTCCTTTGAAAGATTTCCTCTTGACCCTCCTTCCAAATAAATTCGCAGGTTTCCACGGGATCAGTTCTGCTTAAACACTGCCGGCACATCCACTGGGATGGGGGAGGAAAGAAGGGTGGGTGGAGAGGG